>NC_134137.1:315187500-317687500 GCF_033958435.1 Carettochelys insculpta
CCCTATGAACTCTATGTCCTGTGAGGGGTCTATCTTTGATTTTGCCATATTGATAACCAGGCCAAGTGCGGAGAACGTGTTTGCTGTGACGCGTATCATGCGGAGAACCTCCCTTTTCGAGGTCCCTTTGAGCAGGCAGTCGTCCAGATACGGGAAAATAAACACCCCCTGCCTGTGCAGGTAGGCTGACACCACTGCCAAGGTCTTGGTGAAGACTCTGGGGGCCGAGGAAAGGCCAAACGGTAGGACCTTGTATTGGAAGTGTTCGTTGCCCACCATGAACCGGAGAAAACGTCGGTGAGCCGGATGAATGGTTATGTGGAAGTACGCGTCTTGTAGATCGAGGGCTGCGAACCAGTCTCCATCGTCCAGTGCTGTAAGGATGGAGGCAATAGTGATCATCCGAAAACGTTGCTTGCGCAGATACCTGTTGAGGCCACGAAGGTCTAAGATGGGCCTCCAGCCTCCTGTCTTTTTCTCCATCAGGAAATACCGAGAGTAGAACCCTTTCCCTTGCAGTTGCTCCGGCACCTTTTCCACCGCCCCTATGAACTCTAGGTGGGCCGCCTCCTGCCTGAGCCTGGCTACATGGGAGGCCTCCTGGGGGTGGGGCTTGGGCGGGGGTCGCGGCGGCGGGAGCGACTGGAAGGGGATGGCGTACCCCGTGGCTATGATCTCCAGCACCCATTTGTCTGTGGTGATCCTTTGCCACTGGTCGTAGAATGGTCGGAGGCGATGGTGAAAAAGTCGTTTCGGATGATCTTGTGCAATGGTGGTGATGGCGCAGCCCTGGATTTGTATGTCAAACTTGTGGCCTTTGGCCCCGCCCCGAGGACGTACGGCCCTGTTGTGAGCGTCGCCTGGGGGTTCTGTACTGCTGGTGCTGCTGATGCCGCCCTTGCTCGTAACCCCTGTGATACTGGGGGCGCTGTTGCTGGTATTGGTACCGCCTTTGCTGTGGGTAGTACCTTTTCTTTGAGTATGGAGGGGTGTAAATCCCCAGGGTCCTGAGTGTGGCTCTTGAGTCTTTACTGGAATGAAGGACCGAGTCAGTTGATTCAGCAAACAGCTTCTGCAAGTCGAAGGGAAGGTCGATTATCTTCGCCTGCAGATCTCTCGGTATGCCCGAGGTCTGGAGCCAGGACTCCCGTCGCATCACCACTGCAGTTGCTGTGGAACGTGCTGCCGTGTCCGCAACGTCCAAAGCAATCTGAACTTCCATCCTCGCAGCCGCGTAGCCCTCTTGCACTATGGCCTTGAGGACCGGCTTTTTGTCCTCTGGAAGCGAGTCCATGAGGGAAGTTAATCTGGCATAGTTGTCGAAATTATGGTTCGCCAAGTGCGCTGCATAATTTGCCATTCGCAAGGTTAAAGTGGAGGAGGAGTAGACCTTTCTGCCGAACAGCTCTAGCTTCTTGGCATCTTTGTCCATTCCCCCTGTTTTAAATTGAGATGTTTTTAATCTTTGCTGCGAGGACTCCACCACCAAGGAGTTTGGCTGGGGGTGGCTAAACAAGAACTCCATGCCCTTCGCCGGCACGAAGTATTTCTTATCCGCTCTCTTTTGGACAGGCGGAATAGTTGCCGGGGTCTGCCATATGGTAGTGGCGGACTCCAAGATCGCTTCATCAAGCGGGATTGCTACTCTGGAGGAGGCCGGGGAGCTCAAATTTTTAAGGAGCTTATGATGTTTCTCTTGCACTTGTGCTGTCTGGATGCCTTGCGTGAAAGCTACCCTCTTAAACAGCTCCTGAAACTGTTTGAGATCGTCCTTGGGATGGACGTCCCCTAAGGCCGTGGCCTCATCTGGGGAGGAAAACGAGGAACCGCTGGGGTACATTTCTTTGGACCCTTCCGGTTCTTGATGGTGATGGTGCGCCCTCTCGCTGGAGGTTTGCGAGGGAAAATCTCGTGGGTCCACGGCCAGTCCCCCCTGGGATGCTTGAGTCTCCGTCCCCGATCGCGATTGCCCTCGGGGGTACGAGGTAATATGTGGGGATCTCTCCCTGGTAGATTGCCGATGGTGTCCATGCCCCGCGTGGTAGGGACGACCATGGCAGTATAGGCACTGTTCCTGGGAAGGTGACCTTGACCATTCCCTTTGCACGTACCCTGTGTGTCTGGGAGAGGGGGATTGTCGAGACACTGGAGAGAGCGATTTTGCATAATAGTCCAGCGATTCAAATCCCAGGAAGGGCGAGGGTGGTGCCAGCCATGGGGAGGCTGATTGCAGGAAAGGAGAAGGGGGCTCCGGGTAGGCTAGGGGGGGCCCCTGCCTTCTGGTTGGAGTCTGCAACATGAGCGGAGGGCTGTGAGAGAAGAGCTCCACAGCCCTGTCTGGAGAGGGGCTGCAATGCCTCCTCTTGTGTGCAGCCTTCCCCCTCCCTTGAGGAGGTAACTCCGCCCCCTGATGGGCGGGGGATCCCGGCCCCGTCGGCACCGTGCTAGGCACGCTTGAGGGCGGTGCCACACGTGCGGAGTCCTTCTGCGCCTGCAGGCTACGTGCCTGCGCGCTCTGCACCGCCGGTTCCCCGGGGATCGGTGCCGCTGCCTGCGGTGCCGCTGGTCCCGGCGCTTGCTTAGCCGCCGCCCTGCCTGCGGTGCGGGGCGGCTGGCTGATCATCGGAGGCTGAGCCGCTTCCACGTGGCTCTCCATGCCGCCGCCGATCAGCTGTTGCTGCGGCTGGGGGCTGCTCGCTCCTCCCGTCCCGCTCACTGTTGCTGCCGGCAGGGATCGGGTTGGAGAAACTTTCCTCCGTTTTTGCGCTGATGGAGTGAGGGAGGCAGCTTTCCTTCTAAGGGCCCCGGAGGGTCCCTCCTGCTGCGGCCGCTCCGGCACATCTGGCTGGAGGGCCTTGTCAAGAAGCAGCAGTTTAATTCTCATCTCCCTGTCTCTCCGTGCTCTGGTCGTTAACTTTGCACAGAAGGCGCATTTTTGTGCCACATGGGACTCCCCCAGGCACCTTATGCAGAGACTGTGCCCATCGGACACTGGCATCGCCTCTCGGCAGGACTCACATTTTTTAAAGCCTGAGGAGGACATTGTTGGTGAGTCTTTGAGTTTGTTTGTGGGTACTTAGCACTTCTTTGTGCTGTTTCCCCGTCCGATGGCCTGCCTCCGCAGGAGGGCTGATGGCCCTAGCTCCCGGCCTCCGGCGCTGGTTACTGGGACTGGCTTGAGCTGTCCCTCCGTAGCTTGTTTGTTGTTTGTTTGTTTGTTTTTTTTTGTTTTTTTTTTTACAAAATAACAACCGGTTACTTATGGTATCCTAAGAACTGAAAAACTTTAAAGAGAAAACAAATAAAGTCGTTGAATACGCTATGTGGCTTTAGCCTAGTCGGATTCCGTCTGCAGCCGACGGCGGTTGAGAGGAACTGGCGGGGACCGGATCGCGCACATGGCCAGGAGCGCGCCAGGGAGCGGCGCGTGCCGGCGCATGCGCGGTCCGGCAGAGACTGCTTGGAAGATCCGATCTGCGGCGCCGGCCAAGCCGTCACCTATGGTGGAGCACCCACGGGGACACTCGAAGAAGAATATTAATTACGTACATCCCTGTGTTTGTGTGTCCTGAACTCCAGCCATCATTAAGCACTTCTATCTCTTCCAACCTGTCTGCTCCGATGATGTTTAGAGAGAGAGATGAACAAAAAAAAAAAAAAAACAAAAAAAAACCCACAACAACAACAAGATTTGGACAGGGTTCCCCTTCTTCCCCATTAGGTTACTAGCAGTTACAATTTAGTTTGCTTTCTGCTAATTCAGATGTCTCTGTGGCTTAGTCATTCTGGCTATGCCTACACTAGAGCGATCTGTTGATAGACGTTGCTGGAAGGAGAAATCTTCCAACAAAGTGTCTGTTGACAGAGTGCATCCACACACAAAAGTAGATAAAAAAAAGCAAGTAGTGGCTACCTGTGGTGCCCTCCACAACCTTGTGGAGGGAAAGCGAGAGGCCTTCCTCCAAGGGTGGGGGGTGCGGATGCTGGACATGGTTACGAACAGCCGGGTACAGCTCCAGTTCGCCAAGCTCCCAGGGACGGACTGCAGATCCAGGAGGCCCTACGGGATAGCTTCTCCCACAGCCCCCAATGACCCTTCTCAGGGTACCCCCAGTGGGGGCCTCGGGTCCGAAGCCCTATCCTGTCCTCACCACAATCCCTCCCATCGTCCTGTCATCCCTCCCTGGCCCCTCCCCAATAAAGAGGAGCATGGGATGGTGCAGCTGTATGGGAGAGGGAGGAGACATGGTGGGTCATTCCTGCCACACAGACTCTAAGGCCCTGCCCCCTCCCACCATGAGCAGAAGCCCCCACACCTGGGCTGAGGATGTACCAGGACCACAGCCATGTGTGCCCTGCATGGTGGGCCATGCTGCACAGGGACCCTGTAGTACCACGGGGACCAGCCTGACTGCTGCACCCCCCGCCCGATGGGCTAGTGGCCTAGAGCAGGTTGTCCGGCACAGAGGAGTCTCTGCATGGATGGCAGATGCACAAGGCACAGCCTGGCCCTCCCTGGGGACCCACACACACACACACACATGCAGCTCACAGCACTGTCCACAGGGGGCAGAGGATGTCTGTGGGCATGCCTGTTCTGCCTCTGCTAGAGGTGGAGGGGCCTCCTCAACCTTGTTAACTGCTGCTGTGCTGAGGGCACCATCCTCGCCCCCTAAGACCTGGTGGAGCTCTGCACTGAAGGGGCAGGTAGCTGGTCCTGCCTCGACCTCTGCCTTGCGTCCCGGGCCCGGACAAATCCCTGCCTCAGCAACTTGACCTTGGTCTGCACCTGTTCCAGGATGTGGGCAGGGTGTCCGCTCTCCGTCAGGGCTGCAGCAAAGCAGGTGTATCCCAGGGCCCTGCAGCTCTTAGCATACGGGTCCCGGAGGATGCCCTCTTTGGGCCGTAGGTTCAACAGGCCCTGAAACTCTGAGCCAGTTCCTGGGACCCCCCAAGAACTAACCCCCTCCCCCACCACAAGGGTCATGGGGTGGTGTCTCGTGGCAGCTGACTTTTGGCCATCAGTTATGGTGCATGACTCTGAGGCATGTTGGAGATCCAATCAGCACGCTGCTGTTCACATGCTCTTGTCTTCCTGCCCCTGTGTTTCTTGGGCTCCCTGGGGATCTAAGGCTGGCTGGGGGCAGAGAGCATAGCACTATGATTGCTGTGGATAGGGTGTCCCCCTCGGCCAACTAGCTGGTGCTCTGGTCGACAAAAGGCCCCCCTGCAGAGAGTCTGCATGGCTTTGTTGTTGACAGATTCTGTTGAGAAAGGCATTCTGCCTCATGGGGGAGAGGCAGAAAGCTGTCCACCAAAGTCTGCATTTCTGGTGCGGACGCTCCGCAGATTTTGTCAACAAAACTCTCTAGTGTAGACGCAGCCTCTGTCTATAGTAGGTGCACTAAGAGGAAAACACCCAACACTCCTATTGATGACTGGACACTTAGAATCCTGTAGACTAGAAAACCAAGTCCAGAGGACAATCCTGAAGGTTGACCGTATATTATCACGTGGCAGGTTGCAGTGAAACACTCCAACTTATATGTTAAACCAGATATAATGCTGAAGAGTTCATAAGCCAGATGTGTATACAGTATAAGTCTAGTTATCATATTTGACTATTTACGTAACAGAACAAGACGTGCATGTTTGGGTTACATGACAATCCCAACTTGAAATTTCTATCAAATCCTACAGCACATGAATGGGGCTCTGCATACATCTGCTGAAACATCAGATTGCAGGAGAGAGCCTACATGTGTTGATATGGTAGAAAGAAAACAAAATAAAGGATAAAATTTTAGTCACCTACTTTGCATAATATCCTGTCTACAACATCACTGCACTGAGTACTTAAGCTAGGACACCTTTAATTTGATTTGCTGGAGTGTAACAGCAGAAATTAGATGTTTCAGAAACTCAAACTGCCTAAGGGACACCACACTTATCTCCTACTAGCGAGCAAAATATTTACAACATCTACATCATTTTTGGAGTGCAGGTATTAGCATTGGATAAACCTCCAAAATACAACCCCATGAATATTAGACCCCAACTGTGATCATGCTCAAGTTATACTAAGACACTAGCAATAATTCTATGTAAAAAAAAAGGTAAATGGACATGTCAAGACATTTTGATTTAAAAGTACTCTGGGTTTCTCAGATTATTACAAGTGCATGAGTGGGTAATGATTCAACACTGAATCACATCAATCTTGCCCAGTCTAAGGCAAGCAATTTGCACTTAACCTCCATATCAGTCTACGCAATGGCAGTAACAAAAAAAATACAAACAAGAATCTCAACAAGGTTTGCTCCATAACTGATGTTGGCAGACAGTGACAATCTTCACCTATGCATAAAAAAAGATTTCTTTAAAACCTTTCAGCAGCTGCTTTCCCAGCCCAGGCTAGAGGGGTAAAGAGCAAAAGTAAATGCAAGGAGTGCACCACCTCCTGTTGGATAAAACAAAAGCAATATGAACAGCAACTGATTTTTATCTAGAGTTTTACACTGTGTTCATCACTATAGGGTTAAAAGGTCTCTCAACTTCCAATTCTGCTTTAGCTGTAAGAATGTTTAAAGCATAATATCCACTGACTGCCAAAGGAATTATGAAGAGAAACACATTACAGGGTATTTTTAGTTTTACTTTTAATAAACCTCATATGCTTGTCAAACAAGTCTAATCTTCCTGAGTCAAAAGAAAATCCAAAAATAGAATCCTCATGTGTTCAAATAACCAGGGGAGATGTTTTCTCCAGTGAATGTTACTGAGAGAAAACTCCACTGAACTCTGTAGAAAGGGTCACAATGGCCAAGTGTGTGAAACTCAGACTAACTGTAGTCAATAAGGCATAAAGACAACATCAGATTTATAGCATATACAGTCCAGAGGAAGAAACCGCAACTTGATTCTTGCAAAGGGCAAGAGAAGCCATAAAACCTCTGCACCTGTAAGAGAGAACAGGCCAGGGGAATCATGATCTAGAATGAGAAAATGGGACAAGAAAAAACAAGACAGGAGATAAGCAGTGAGGATTTCAAGGGGGATGGGGTGGGGGAAAACCAGACAACTAATATCTGAGACACATGGAAAGAAATAGAACACACCCACATACATACTTCACAGGACCTCGCAACATGGGTGAAAAGTGGAAGTGGAGTGCTACATGGTGGTGCTGTATTGTGATACTACACAAGAGGTGGGCCAAACCACATTTCTGTCACTGCGTGTTTATCCTTTTCCTCCATTTTATACCACAGGACTGGTAGCTCTTGGATCTGTCTTATTCTACGGCTGTGAGGAGGCACATAGCATCTTGGGCACTGGATAATTATGTCCAAGTTTGCTCTTGCCTAACCACTAAGACCCCATTACTGCCACACTGTCTCCAGCCTCTGTAATAGTGTGTTCTGATGTGTGAGGTACACCTCCAATGCTTGGGAAATTATCTTCCAAGTTTGGAACTTCTTTGTTGGAATTAGATAAATCTCAAAAATATAACCTCATGAATACTAGACTCAGTTTATAGTAAGCAATTAGCAATAATTCAGTTGTTCTCCAGTCTCATCCTTCACTTTAACAGCTAGAAACTTGCTTTCTTTTTTAAAGTTCCAGAGAAAACCTTCAAAATTTCAAGGAAATATAAATACATGCATGGCTCTCAGCACGAGTGTGGAGAGAGCCTGAAACAATAGCTCAGAGATATGAACCGTCCCAGGCATGCCAATGCGTACTAAATTACATTCCAGTGATGATACTTTAAATACCAACACTTAACTATTTACCAGTCATCAAAGTCTGTAAAAAAACCATGGAAGTATAATGAGGATCTACCTATACGACAGGTTTGCAGACTTGCTTGTCTTTTCCTAGGAAGGGGGATCATCTTTCAAGAATTTCAGAAACATTGCAGAGCCACACATACAAGGGCTGTGTCTGTACTACAAAAATAACATCAAAGTTGCTTTGGAGTACAACTTCGAAGTAAGAGACTTTGAAGTTGAGTGTCTACACACACCCTACTTTGAAGTTAAACTTCGAAGTAGGGCACTACTCCATTCCCGGGAATGGAGTAAGGACTTCGAAGTTAACTTTGAAGTAACGGAAAATGCATGTAGACTCTCTGCTAGCTACTTCGAAGTAGTGCCTAACTATTATGAAGACACACACGAGCAACTTCAGACACAACTTCTGCAGTTCTTCCTATTTCTTCTAGAAAACACAGAACAGTGATACAAGGAGCTACAGTAAATCTAGGACCTGCTGACTATTTATGCAGGTTAGTCTCTCCACACTTCTTCCTGTCTCTGTTACTGATACCGCAAAAGGAACAAGAAAGCACAGATAAAGTAATATTCCCCTCCATGAACCACAATGTGGCATAAAACAAGCTGCATTTTGAGAACCCTGCCTGAACCATGAAAATGAATTTTCTCCTCGGCTTAATTTCCCTTGTGACAAGATGACTGATTTGAAAAACTGACATAGTTTGACCATTCAATACTTGAGCTTTAAGAACATTTGTAAGTAAATTACTGTGCCATTTGCATAACAACCCTTTGCAAACACTGGTTCTTCCAACTGTACGTTTATAGGTGATCAACTGATACAATTCAGAGAAGTTTTTTAATCTAAAGAAAAGCATTAAAGCATTTGTTCTGGGGAGGAAAAAAAAAGCCAGACATGCAAAGAATGCTATGGACATGACATTCAAGATGGGATCTACCACCTCCTAGAGAGCCCCTTTAACTACATCACATCATATAGGACCACTTATTGCAATCTGTACTGCAAGACAGGGAAAATGCTTCTTATTTATAGAGTACCCACAGCACAATAGACATGCAATAGAAAGGTATGAAACAAGATCTCCTTTCTGAATACACAATGTTCAAACACAGCAACAGCAATGAGATTCAACGTATTTCCAACTCATTATTTTAATTTAAGTATTTCCATTTAATTTTTTGGGGGGAGTGGGGAAAAAGGAAAAAAAGAAGAGACAACCACCGTTTCCTAGTTTTTTAAAAAAGCTTCACTGACAACGTTACTCTTTCTAAAGGTTAAAAAATCTCAAATTGGCCTCTCTTTGTAAAACTTTTAACCCAGAAGTGGTTTCATTTAATTTCTCTTGCTGTGCAATTTAATTCCTATTATTATGGATGGGCATCCATTAATTACAGGACAGAAATCCAATAGTCACTAATTATTACAACTGTAACTGATCTTTGCTTCTAATTCCTTTCTCCCCGCCCCCTTAGCAACTTAAATGTTTTTTTTTAACTAAATATCTAAGATGAGTCCTTATTTTTTAAAGACACAAAAGCAGTCCTGTGGCACCTCAGAGACTAACACATATAGCAGGTCATGCGCTTCTGTGGGTAAACCCACTTCATCAGAGGGGTAGAAATAACCGAATCCAGGGTACATAAAGCAGGAAGGAAAAGGAAGTTACCTGTCATTAATGAAGAAAATTAAGCTGGATGTGTCTCACTCATAACGTGTGGTGTAGAAATGTGAATACCAAAGGTGAGGAAATTGCCCTTGTAATGCAATAGCCAGTTAAGATTTTTATTCAAGTTAGACAAAAGAAGGCTGCAAGTGCAACATGTATCTCTGCAATACAAAGCCATAAGCTACAAGCTCTCACTCTTTTGGGTGGGTATGTGAAGAGGGGTGTGGAGATATTAATAAAGATGGAGTAATTAAACTGGTTACATTTGAACAGGAGTACCATTTTCTTAGTCTTATACAATAGGGAGGGAAAAAAACGTGCTAAGTTGTAGTAACAGAGAGCAAGCCGTGCTAGTCTATACACTATGAAAACAAAAAGCAGTCAAGTAGCACTTTAAAGACTAGCAAAATAGTTTATTAGGTGAGCTTTCGTGGGACAGACCCACTTCTTCAGGCCATAGCCAGACCAGAACAGACTCAATATTTAAGACACAGAGAACCAAAAACAGTAAGCAAGGAGGACAAATCAGAAAAAGATAATCAAGGTGAGCAAATCAGAGAGTGGAGGGGTGGGGGGGGGAAGGTCAAGAATTAGACTGAGCTAAGTATGCAGACAAGCCCCTATAGTGACCAACCTCATGAGGATCCTCACTAACAGCCACAGTCTCTACCCCAGGAACACCAGTCCTGGAACCTTTCCCTGCAACACAGCCCGCTGCCAGCTTTGTCCACATATCTTCTCTGGAAATACCATCACTGAACCTAACCAGGTTACTCACAGAATCACGGGCACTTTCTCATGCTCCTTTACTAACATCATATATGCCATCATGTGCCAACAATGCCCAGATGCTTTGTATATTGGACAGACTTCTAACTCCCTTAGACAAAGGGTCAATGGGCACAAAACAGACATCAAAACACTCCAGATCCACAAACCAGTTAGTCAACATTTTAATGGAATGGGGCATTCTGTCAATGACCTCAAGGTATGTGTGTTACTGAAGAGAAATTATGGCACCGTTCTGGAAAGAGAAGCAGCCGAGTTGGCTTTTATATTCAAATTCGGCACATTAACACATGGTTTAAATCATGATGGGAACTTTCTGAGTTACTATAGGGGCTTGTCTGCATACTTGGCTCAATCTAATTCTTGACCTTCCCCCCACCCCTCCACTCTCTGATTTGCTCACCTTGATTATCTTTTTCTGATTTGTCTTCCCTGCTTACTGTTTTTGGTTATCTGTGCCTTAAATATTGAGTCTGTTCTGGTCTGGCTATGGTCTGAAGAAGTGGGTCTGTCCCACGAAAGCTCACCTAATAAACTATTTTGCTAGTCTTTAAAGTGCTACTTGACTGCTTTTTGTTTTGATAGTGCTAAGTTGTGTGTGAATTTGAAAAGAGACAAAGGGACAGCAACTAAAAGCTGCCCTCTATCAGGGGCATTTGTGACTAAGCCTCAAACCCAAACCAAATTAACTTCCTCTTATATACAAAGAGCCTTATTATGACAGCTTCCCTTCCAGCAAACAGAATCTTTCAGTAGTCACAAGACCAGTGAAATCTACATTCAGTTTAAAAAAAAAAATAAAAAGGAAACACCAATAAAATGGATAATAAGCATCAGCTTTGAGACTAGAAATATTTAGCTGAGTACGTCTGGGGCTGCAGTCACTGGTGTAGCTGAATTCTTTTTCAGGCTGCCCAACTTTATAGTCTCAGTGTTTGCACTCTGTTGTTGTACTGTCAAACACAATTACTAGGATTAGACAATAGAAGTGCTACTAGGTGAAAGGTTTGCTCCTGGTAAGGGCTTTTACTAACAAAGGAAAACAGGCTTCAGCTTTACTCACACGAACAGTTTTCTATGACAAAGCTGTCTGGTCTATAGGATGAACTGCAGTGGCCGACCCAGAACCCACACTTTTGGGAGCCCTGTGGAGGCTGCCCCAGCCATCCTATGGACCGGAGAGGGAGGACTACTAGGGCGGGGTAGGGCAGGGCACTGCAGCAATGGGTTATGTCGGCAGTAGCAGGAGTCACCTCACCTCACCCGCCCCTCCCCTGCACTCACCAAGTGGGAGCAGCAGCCTGCTCCCCCCCCCACTGCACCAGGCCCTACTGGTCTGCTGAGTGGAGCAGGCTGCCACTTGCATGGCCCATGTGGCGAGTGCAATGAGGAGGGTGGGGGAGGCAAAGAGGAGGCAATCCCCCACTCCTGACACACACTGCTGCCGCTGTGCCCTGTCCTGGTAATCCCTGGCCCAGTTGGTCAGGGAGTGGGATGGGGTGGGGATGCAGCAGGGGAGAGGCAGGGCCTGTGGCATGGGGAAGTTGCCCCAGGTCCTGTCCTGCCTGCACACCCTCCTCCTCCCCTTAGGACAGCCCAGACCAGCCCTGTTCGACAGGCAGGTTCACATGAGCAGTTTTGAAGGGGCACAGGTTGCAGGCACAAGGCCTAGAACTGGTAACAGCATAGGAGAGAAATATGAACACGTGGCCAGAGGGAGTAGTAAGAAAGTGCAAAGGAAAAATAATTAAGGGCAAATGTAAATAACAAAATTAAGTGGACCTAAAGCCACAGCAGTAATGAAATCACTTTTGCATGTCCACACGCAGCTCCTTCTATTGACGGTGCACGTCCCCACCCAGAGTGCCTCCACTGATGTGTCAGCATGGGGTATTGCAGAATGGCTTTGGGAGAGCTGCAACGTTCATGTAAGCAACATGGTATCTATGCTTAGACTGCACTTAATTATTATGCTACTCAAACAGCTAGCGTTATTAAGGTGGTGTCGTGGACAAATTAAATCAGTGGGAGCTGCACTTTAATGTGGACACCTAAAGGGTTAGATCAAAAGTAAGATGCCTTACATCAACCTACCTCTCCAGTGTAGACGAGGTCAAAAAGGGAGCACTAAAAAAGGTATGGAAGCAGAGCTACTGCAAAGAAAATATACACAAAGAAAAGACTTTTTGAAACAAATGACATCAGTTTCCAAAGAAAAGCCAACTCATGCTTCCAGAAGAAGAAAGACCAATGAGGGAAGGCTGAATTCCCAGATGCAAGACAAAAAAAAGGAGGAACAAAAGTTTACTTTAATATGTTTAACACCTATTTTGCATCTTTGATAGGACACTGCTCCACATTTTTAAGTGAATCCTGGTAATGGTAAAGGTGAGTTGCTTTTGCTTCATTTTCTAACCTCCAAAACTTTAGTATTTTGGACTCATAAGAGTAGAATACACCTAGGCTGTGTCTACACTACAAAAATAACTTCAAAGTAAGAAGCTTCAAAGTTGAGAGTCTACACACACCCTACTTTGAAGTTAAACTTCAAAAGTAGGGCACTACTCCATTCCTGGGAATGGAGTAAGGACTTCAAAGCTGGGTTTCCTACTTAGAAGTCAACTTTGAAGTAAAGGAAAACCCGTGTAGGCTCTCGAGAGACTACTCTGAAGCAGTGCCTAACTTCAAAGTTAACTCTGAAGTTAGTTCCTAGTGTAGACACACCCCTAATTAATGAAATAACTACTTGATAACACTACAGCCCAGAGAACTCAAGACCGCTTTTAACAAACATATCCAACATCATATCTGTTGGGCACTATTAAAGGCTGCCACACTATTAAATACTTGTGTCCTTTCTCTACATGTATTGGATATTAATGATTCCAACACATTTTCGCAAGTGGAGTACAGAAGTAACCCCCAGGGGATTTGATCATTATTTTATATCCAGATGGCGCATTATTTCAGAATACTTAAATGTCAAGCTGCTGTGCCAGCACCAGTATCATCAATGTCCGTAATGCACTTTGGGATACCTAACTCACTGAAGCCAGTTATATAAAATTAGTTTTTGTTTATTTCCACACAGTATATAGACACTAACTTGTCATACCGCCATTTACAGAACATGCCTTGAGCGCTCACACTAAAGAAAACATGTTGTCAAGTCACACCTTAGTCTAATCGATTTGATTAAAAGGTGAACTGCAACACATTTAAAAAATAACGGTCAAGATCCCAGACCACTGAACAGGATGTGCAGCTGTTTTAAATTGATGATTTTGGCTCAGCTACAAGAGTATTTGAAAAACCTTCATTTCAGTATTGAATATCCACCTTAATGCCAAAGGGTGAGGAGTTTTGGGGGGGAAGACGGTGGCTGCGTTTGGAAGGCTACAGAGGAGGTGTCAGTGGTACCTCAAGGCATCAGGGTGCCTCATTACCATGTAAGGCAGGGTAAGGAGAGATGCTCCTGATTTCGGGGGGCTGGGATATGTCATCCTGGAGGTGGGTTCAGGCCGATTCACACGTAGGGTCTCCTCCACCACCCCCAGGGCATGCAACTGCTACTAGCGCAGCAAAAGGCGCCCCCCGCCTTGGCGAGCCGGCTCAGGCTGTGCAAGCGCACTTTAGCCCCCCTCCTTCCCGCCTTAAGGAGGGTTCCCTACGCCGGGGGACCCCAGGGGGACGGGGGGGGGCAACTCCTCCCGCCCGTCCCCCCGGGGGGACGCAGCTTCTCTGGGGCGGCGGACGGGAGGGGGAACAGCTTCTGTGGCGGCCTCTCCGGCAGACGGGGCCACGTGGAGGCCTGAACTCCGGCCGCCGCGGAGGGGCGGGGGTCCGCCTGTGCCTACGAGCGGCGGCCGAGCCGGAGTCCCGCTCGGCGGCACAGGCTGCCCGCGCTCCGGGGCCGGGGCCGGGCGCCCCGCGGGCGTTGCACTTACTTGCGGCTCGGGCCTGGCTTTGGCCGGGGGCCTCCCGAAGAAGGAGGTGCGGGCGGTGAAGAACTCCTCGGACTCCTCCTCCTCCAGGCTGCTGTAGCCGCTGCTCATGCTGCTGCTCCAGCGTCAGCGGCCGCCGCTGCTCCTGCAGGGGCCCGCGGGCGGAGAGCCCCCTCCCTGGCGCCGCATGGGGCCCGCCGCTCCCCCTGCCGC
Organism: Carettochelys insculpta; assembly: GCF_033958435.1. Classification (NCBI taxonomy): domain Eukaryota; kingdom Metazoa; phylum Chordata; order Testudines; family Carettochelyidae; genus Carettochelys; species Carettochelys insculpta. The sequence goes on from NC_134137.1 coordinate 315,201,913, forward strand.
CCTAGGCCGCCGGAGCAAGCGCTGAGACGGCGGCAGCTTCCCCGCAGCACAAGTTCACACAGGGCAGCGCAGCCCGCAGGGGCCCTCCGGCTGCAGCTCCGCCCCCCGCCGGCACCTCAGCCCCGCCTCGCAGGAGGGCTCGGCTGATTCAAGGCCAACAGCTCCCAGCGCCTCCCAGCTGGGCCGGGTGGACTTTAGTCGCCGGGCAGCAGGTGAGCTGGGCGGAGGCGCCATCTCGTGCAGAGCCCGCCCTGAGCAACACGTTTCTATGCAACTGGGCGCACCTCCCGCGCTGCACCAGCACTTTGCTCTGGGCACCTGGTAGCCTGGGCTAACAGAGGGACCAGGAGTGGGCAAGGAAGGGGCCAGCGCCCTGCGAGGGAACGTTCATTGGCTCAGGCATCCTGCCCCAGAGCCCTCGTCAGGCTGTGCCAGTGAGCTGCCAGGCACCTCAGCAGGAGGGGTAGACAAGAGACCCTGCCCGTCGCTAAGTGCTCCTCGTGCTCAAACCAGCACTAGGGAAACAAACCCCTTTCTTATCCCTACCCTTTGTCGTTGCAGGCAAAGTCGGTGTGTAGGCCAGGCTCAGCAACCTTTCCTGGGGCTTGCCCAAATGTGACCTTTTGACCTCTAGGTGCAGTCCCAGTGCTGGTGATAATTTTAAAGTTACTAAAGTCTTGTCTACGCTACCTCCGTACTTCGCAGGGAGGATGGTAAATAGGGTGTTGGGAGTTTATTAATAAAGTGCTGTGCTGCATATACAGCACTTCATTAAGCAAACCCCCCCCCACACCCCCCAGCAACCTTGAAGTTTTAAACTTTGAAGTGCCAGCTCATGTCTAACTGCAGCTCACCCACTGGTACTTTGCAGTGCCCAGGGTATTTCGAAGTCCCTTTACTCCTCAAAATTTTAAATTTTGAATTCCACTGGTACTTCGAAGTTGCTGCGGGGGGGAGGGGGAATTTGCTTAATGAAGAGCTGCATATGCAGCACAGCGCTTCATTAATAAACTTCCAACACCCGCCTTACCATGCTCCCTTGAAAGTAGGGAGGTAGTGTAGACACAGCCAAACAATCCTACTTACAACAGCTTCATTAATAAATAAGATGCAGAGCTTTACTGTTGAGGTGCTGGTTGGTAGCATTAGCTGGTCTTTTGTTAATCCCCAGGTGGCCTGGCTTTGAGCAAGCTCCCAGCTGCATGGGGGAGAAGAGGTGGGTCTGATCTCCCACCTTGCGTGCCAATGAAAATTGACTCGCGTGCTACTCTTGGCAAACATGCTGGGGTTTGCTGACTCCAGTGTAGACACTCTTCTTGGGAAATGGAAGCGACTTGTGTTTCTGTCTCCCCATTAGCTCAGGACCCACACGGATCCAACAATATTGAAAACCCACAATCTCTAATTTTCAAATCCTGGGCCTAGATGAATCACTTTATATTTGTCTTGTTCCTGCTTATTCCCTTTTAAGCACCTAGCATTGGTCACTATCTGAAAACAACATATTAGGCTAGGGAACCATTGGATTGATCTAGAGAATGGCCAGTTTTATTTCAATTTAGTTTAAAGTGGTTTTCTAATATAAGCAAAATCAAACTCTCTTATTCCCCAAGAAGAATGTCGACACCCAGACTGGCACACCAGTAACAAAAGGTGAGAATTAAAAACTGATTTAGCTAGTCTGGTGCAACTTGGTGCAGACACCAATTCTCAGATAAGGCATCTGTCATCACACATCTTTGGCACAATATAAATACCAATTAACTTAGAGTTTTGGCATCCGTGCACCAACAAAATATCCATCCACACACATTGGTGGCTCCCTTCCCAATTACTGACTGGCCATAGATTATTGTATTCCAAGATAGACCAGTCTGAAAGCAAGCTGTACCTAAACAACAGAAATCTGGGATCCAATGACTGACAAAGCAATTATGTATGAGAATCAGCAACTTTCTTCTTGAGTATATAATTTTTGTTTAGTTGTTTTTAAAAGTTCTCTCCTTAAAGGGATGACCAAGATGGACTTACAGGCTTTGGAAGGAGTGATATTTAAGGAGAGGGACCTGAAGAAGGAGTGGGTGGCAATCAAAACTGAAATTTCAACTGTAATGTTAGCAAAGGTGTGGAAGCAGGAGTGGGAGAGCCAAAGGAGGGTAGTTATTTGTACAGCTTAGTTGGGGCAAGAGTGAAAAGAAATCAATGCTGAGAAGTAGGCTGATAGTTCTAGACATTTTTAAAAGTTTCCTTTTCCGTCATTCTCCACTGCCTTTGCAATGTCCTCAACCATTGTTGTAGCTCTCAGTTTCCCCCAAGCAGAGACATTTAGGTGGGACTGCTCTTCAGAAAACTCCACAAAAAGGAAACCTCTAACTATGATTTTTTAAAAGTTTTGAAGACATATGGGCCTCTTATGTCAGTGTATAAGCTTACCTCTAACTCCTGGAAGGAAACTTCTATGGGGGCAAGTTGTCCCAACCTGCTGCAGGTTTCCTCAAACCTTCTTCTGAAGCATCAGGTGTGAGGCACTCTCAGTCTACATCTACATGAGAAGCTTTTCCAGGCAAAACTGGGATTTTGCCAAGAAAAACTGCAGAGCATCTACACGCAAAGCGCACTTTGTTGACAGTTTGTTGACAAAACGCAGCACATCCAACAGCAGCATTATACCTCTCCCTGTTCAGGTATAATGCCTCTCTCAAAGGTGTTGTGTCAACAAAATACCTGTGTAGTTGCTCAGGGGCCCTTTTGTCAACAGACAGGGCTTCCAGTTCCCAGGCTGTCCTGTTCCCAGAGCTTCCACTCAGCGGTTCTGTCGAGAGAGGGCTGGGCAGTCTGGCTTCTCTCTGTCAACAGTGGATTACTCTTTCAATCTGCTTATAGATGTAGACGCAATCTGTCGACAGACGTTTTGCCAGGAAATCTCTTCCAACAGTGACTTCTGTCGACAGAGGCTTCTCCTGTAGATGTAGCCTCAGAGACAGGATACTGAACTAGATTGATTGCTATTCTGATCAAGTGTATGGCATTCCTACGTTCCCAATATTAATACCGATACGATGGTGTGATACCCTCCACTCTTAGGGCACGTCTACACACTAGGGGGAAAAGTGGATCTAAGGTATGCAATTTGAGTTAGATTAGTAATGTAACGCAAATCCACATAGTATAGCAAAGACCACACCCTGCTGGGTTGACTCCCATCGACTCCCCTTGCTCATCTTGTCCTTGTGGAGTACTGAAGTAAATATCTGAGTGATTTAGTGGGCAACTGCTGGTGGATCGATCACTGCAGCATTGATTTCAGCTGTCCTTGAGACAAGCCTGTAACATAGTATCCATACTATCTAATTTAAATATTGAAAAGGTACTTCTGACCTTAACCAATGGTGATTCCAAACAACATTCTAAGGAGCAGCAGCAAATCACTATTTCTGGAAATCTTTTCAGAAAGAATGTTCAATCCTTGCCCAGTTTGAGTCTTGTACCAAAATTAAAGCCAATTCACTTTAGACATTAACAACTTACAAAGCTTGAAAGTGCAGGACTAATATAGGCATAATTGGGCTGGATCTCATGCCTACTTGTCAGTAAGGTTTCACTGTGTTCAAGAGTATTACAAACTGAACATTGAGTAAATGGGAAGAAGAGTAAATTACAGTAATCGCTGTGAGCAAATGGTCACTGTAGTGTCAGATTTGCCCAGACTGTCCCCAACCCAGGAAGCCTTAGAAAATACTGATGCTGGGCCCACTCCATTCACCAACTGAAGTTGATGGAAAACTGCCAATGACATCAACAAGAGCATAGACAGAGCAGAAAACATTTGTAACAATGTTTAAGTCACTTGAAAACCTCATTAAAAGTGGACCTGAGTCAGTGGGACACAGTCACTTTTCTTCCAAATCCTTTTGCCCCTTCCAAATAGATTTAATTTTACCTAAATCTTCCTCCAGATGTGCTTTTCATTTGCTAAGTTGACACTGCATTGGGTTCTGCTCAGACTACTGGGTACAGAGTTATCCTTGCTCCACACTGACAAGCTTTACCACAATTCGAAGATACACTTACAGATAGCGCGACTCACGGCAGGTTTATTTTTGTGCAGAATTAATGAAGTGTGTCTGAACATCGTGACCTTAGACGTCAGGGAACACGGCAAAGATTTAAACAACACTTACAAGCACTATGCAGTATAGAGTTACTTAGTGTTTGTGAAACACTGTATAGAGCTCTATAAATGCTGCAGTAGCTGGAAAAGGAGGAGGTAGAGAGAGTGATTATCTAGGAAAGCTCAGTTCAAACATTACATACCATATTTTTTTCAAGACCAGAAGTACCAGTTTGCCAAGTAGTTCCCAAGGTCACATGGAACAAGTGTCACAGCCTGTCTAATCAACCAGAACTCCTGCTGGTTTCTGTTTGCTGTAATGAACTGTCTTTACTCTGAGGTGACTAGTGAGGAAGGTCTCAAGTTGGGGACATCAGCCATGCTCCTCTCCCAGCCCAGGGAAGGGCTGGAACAACCCCACTCTGTCCCTACCCCACCCTCTCCCCATCCCTCCTCTTCTCACTTCCTGCCTTTGCTCTGCCCCTCCCTTCCACTGCCCCATCCTTGCTCCACCCATGCATCTTCCCCTGGCTGAGATGATGCAGGGGACAAGTGAAGCCAAAGGACCAGCACTGGCATCAGGGGTCTCCGCCCCCTCCTTCTGAACTCACAGGCAGCAGGCAGTGGGGAAGTGCAGCAATGCAGCCCCAGGTCCCATTGCTCTCCAGCTGCCCCACTTCCACGCAGTGCTGGGGCGATCCTGCCTCCTCCATTGGAGCAGCGTGGCTGGAAAGCAGCACGAGCTGTGGCCACCTTGCTGCATTTTCCCCATCGCTGCCAGTCATTGTGAGGTGGTAGAGGCAGTGTGGACTCCTGTAGCCAGCAATGACCCTTGGTTAGACTAGTCCCCCTGCCAGCTGCTAGCTGGTCCCGTAGAGGTCCACAACAATGCCCCCCACACCCCCCCGCCACCTCCACTCACTGGCAGTGGCTGGGAAAGCGCAGCAAGAAGCATCGTGGCATAGCCAGAAGGCAGGACAATTTGGGGCTGCCTTGCCGAGCTTCTTGCCTCCCCACTGCTGGTGAGTGCAGGGGTAGGGGTCAGTGTACGGACTCCTGCTGCCGGTGCTGGTCCTCCAGCCTCACCACCTGCTGGTTGTCCCCCCTTGCCTTGTGCGGAGCTGGGGGTGTATGTGACCTCTTGTCTCTCCTCCCCATGGCGCATCACTCTTATTTTTTTAATAACTATATATATATTTTCTTACTGGGCCATATTTTTGGGTGCACTGCCTGTAAATCAGTCACACAGAGAGAAAAAAAACTAAATCTGCTGAGAACTAAGTCTGGCAATCCACTGTTCTGACCATTTGAGCAACTGGCAAGAGAACAATAGATAATGGAGAACACATTTTTAAAAATTAAACAGAACTTAATCCAAGTAATACTACAGGTACCCATGTAAGAAGACTAGAGAACAATATTATTAAAAGAAAGAACAGTCTGTAGCAATCTAATTTTAAAATAGGTTTTAAATTACTGCCCTTGTAGGGTCAAAATACGTCAAAAAGTTTGTGAACTAAATAATAGTTCTGTGACCAGAAATATTAATAGGAATATAGTGTTGTAAAAACAATATTCTCAAGAATAATCATTAATATAAAGCAACTGCAACAAAAGATGAACTTTGCATAGTGCATCCGCATGTATATGTATCTACTGTATCTTTGAGAGAATTTGTGTCTGTGTGTACATCCATCTGCCTGCGAGTCCACTTGTTTAAGAACATCTCCTAAACAGTAAGAGCTAGGGCCACCAAATTTGGTATGCAGCTTCCTCCTATCATAACTTAAAGCAAGGTTAGGGTTTGGTTGTGCCAGGACAATGGGATGTACCTGGAATATGACTGTTTCTTATCAAATGGAAAGAGAGGGGTGTGATAGTAGAGAGTGTTATACTCACAAATGACCACAGGGGGCAATGATGGACATTTAAACTCCGGAATGACCTGGGGGGGAGCAAGCATCCCAGCCCTTGGGAGCAGCCGCTAGCCAGCAGCATGACCTCTGCTGTCCCAGCCACCCATGGTATACAGCCACCAGCCAGGCCACATGGACCCCACTCTGGGAAGGAGCTGGAAGGTGGTCTGCGCAGGCCCTTCTGCCCCGGGTAGGCCCCAGGGAGAAGACAGTGGCTGCCCCTACCCCCTACAATGCATCCGCCACCCTGAGCCCCTCCTCACCCCAACTATGATTCCTGCATTCCCACACCCCCAGCTTCCTACCCTAAGCCCCCCACACCCTCAAGCCCCTGCCCTGACTCTTGCAGTCCCTGCACTCTCAGGCCTTTGCCCTGAAGGACCCAAACAATGCTGGGTAAGTCTTCTAGTTATTACATAAATAACGAGAAGAATATTTTGCATTATGTGACTGTGAATTGTCAAACATCACTTCATGAAACCAAATATGTAATTTAATAAAGATAGCTTATTCTTCAGACTTCAGTTATTTCATTATGTCAATATTTTTGCTTGAAATAAAGTATTAGTTTATTCATAAATGATTAAAAAAACTCTACAGAATATACATCAGTTCGAGCAATAACTGTGTTATGTTTGCTCTTGCTTTCTGTGTCAGATGATTTTGGGACTATAATCTCATCAAAAGGGAAATTTAACAATCCCTGGCCAGCCGGGATAGACCAGTGATAGTTCTCTGGTCTATAAGCAGAAGACACAGCTCCAAAAATCAGTCCTAGACTTTTCTCTTGCTCACAAGGTTGTAATATGGGCCCTGGGCAGCAGGGAAGTAAAAGATGGGGTGATAAGTGGGCTTAGAGGGTTTTATGTTGTTTAAAAACAAGTCACTAGCAAAACAACAAAACAAAAGGAGAGAAAAGTTTTAAGCGCATGGATGACTTTGACACTGAAGACAATAGGTCTGTTCCTGTGTTGCACCCTTACATTCTGGTCTGCTCAAAGGTCTAAAGCAGCCCTGTAACCCTTCCAGGAACTATGACACAGCCCATACTCTCCATACTGCAATGCTGTATATGTCCACTCCTTCTAGAACTTTCCTGTACAATGCTTATGCAAGGGCCTGTGATGGGGAGTAGCATTAAGTAGCCCTATGCCATGCCTGGGTCAGTGGAATCCTTCCTCAGTTCTTTTTAGTGCCAGCTCTGTTCTCAGCCCAAGTGACATACATGGGGCAAACTGGGAGACAGAGCCTGTCCCATAGGAGCTACTCCTGTGCATAAAGTTATTCTTGTGTTTAAGTCTTTGAAGGATCAGGTCAATGCCTCCCAAAACATGTAAAACCGATTACAAGGGTGAGAACACTAGGGCACTGAAAGAATTCTCAAAAACAACCCCTCCATCATCCCTGCAAAATATTTCCCTTATGATTCTGCTTGACATTTAGAAATATACAGATTATTGACAAAAAATTCAACTGTATTTTATAAGCACACATTCAGCAAGATATCACTGAGCTAAGGAAAGAGAAGGAACTGCTGATCTGCATAAATCAGAGGCAATCCAAGTAAATTAATCTCAGAGATTTACGAGAGCTATAAGACATGTCATTGATTTCATGTAGCTAAGGAAATGTTTCCTGCCATGTTGATTACAAATACAATATTTATGGGTCATTCTGGTAATCATTGTGTGTGTTACTACAATATACACATTTTTAAAATATTGTTTTACAAGGATGCTAGTAATTTCAATAGGATATAATTCTGAAATAGGGATAAGAATTGTAAATTAGAGGGCTGCTAATAAAATAGGAAAGCTTTGAGTAGAGTTTTAAAACACATAAATACTGTCATTCTTTTATCCTTTTGTGCCAAATTTTCAAGTTAAAAGGTTCAGGTTCTATCAGCCACATATTTGATAGTCATTCAATTGGTAACAGAGCATTGATAAACTGTTAAAACTCTGTTGGATAGCCTGATTTTTTCCTCAAAACTTAAAAAAAAGCCAAATATTTATATCCTCTAAATTCTGTATCACAAAGAATCTGATTGTCTTTTCTTGTGAAGTATGCCAAGAAATCCCATATAGCACTATTTAGTAAGGGAGACTGATTTACTGTTTCAGTCTCTGTCTTGTACCTTTAAAAAGTGTTTGCTATATCCTGTGTACCCAGATATCACAGTAAAGACCAACTTATGAACACATAATAAAGAATAATAAACAAATAATAATGAAGAATAACACTAGTAGTTAGTAAAATTCTCCTTGCACAAAGTTGCTGAATGTTGCTGAGCCCCTCTGTTGTCATCCAACACTATTTGTTCAGTGCTGATACTACTATATTTTGCCGTCATGGTAGTCTGTTTTTTTTTTTATAAAAAAATAGTTTGAAAGGGCTAGGCTAATAACCCCAGGCCAAATTCTCAGCAGTTCTATCAGTGAAGTAAATGAGAACTTTGTATGTTTAATTGCTACTCAGGAGTTAGCCAGTTGCTTTTAAAATATTTGTATTACCCCAGATGTTTTCCTGTCTCAAACAAATAAAATTATTCTACTTTGCCTCCATCATGTACATGATACAAATTATATTCTCATAGTCAAGACAACCAGATGTGGTTTTCAAAGGAGCAAGTTGCAAGGTGTCTGAAAAAAAGCCAAGGCCCTCAACAAAATATTCATTTTAACTGAGGCTATACAATTAGAAATAAAGTGTGTTTTTAACTTTTTTCTAAATATCAGTTAAAGACAGTGGCTATTTAATGATCACGGCAAACCACTAAACTGAAAGAAATACAACCACTACAGAGCATTCACTTAGGTTTGTTTCTTTAAGCCATTAAACTTTCTATTTATACATTTCCTCCATATGTCCTGAATTACTAGCTCAGGTCTGTTTAGTACCACATGCAGCAATGACAATTGCACTTTGATTCACAGTGTGTAATTTGCTAATTCAAACAAAGTCATTTTGCCACAGAGATGTGGGCGTGTCGCATGAAACCAAAAGGAACAGGCTAAACAATTCTTCATTTCCTTGTGAGAGAGAGTTAGTAGCTTTATGGGGGAACACACTCTCTACAAAGGATATAGTCTGAGACAAAATTAGAGACAATATCCTTAGGAATCTTTCTGGGACTCTCTTAAAACTTCTTGATTCTGTACATCCATAAAGTACACTGAATGCTTCTCTTTGAAATCCCAAAATAAAAAGGCCCTCTTAAAATTAAAATAAATCAAAACCCACTGTATAGTTTCACACGTACATCCTGAATTTTGTACATTCACATTGTGGGCTTGAGTCATCCCATTCTCAGAAAATTAATAAAATCCATGGCAAGTTTATCCCCTTGCTCAGAGAAGGCAGGTTTAATTACTTTTTAACAGCCAGAAAAGAGGGTGGGCAATTTTGCTTGTGCCATTTCTTCTTTATGATGTATAAAGGTGGCCTGGTATGTTTTACTCCTTTAAAAAAGCCCAAGTTTTATTTTTTTACTGGAAAATAAGAATCAGATCTTCTCTGTTATTTTCCCTAGAAGACTCTATGGTTACGTCTACACTAGCGAGATTTTCCGGAAAAAAAAAACCCCACAGGACTCTTTCAAAAAATCCCATGGAGCGGCTACACACAAAATGTGTTCTTTCAATATGAAATCAAAAGAATGCGGTACTTTTTCTAGCAGCCATCTTCCACTCCTGGATGAGGAAGAGTGCCTTCTTCCAAAAGAGTCTTTGGAAAAAAATGTGCATAGATGTCTCCCGGGGCCCTTTTTTCGAAAGAGCAGTCCTCCATGGCGCCAGCCAACTGGACTGGGAGATGCCCTGTACAGCACAATCAGAGCTCTATGCTCTCTGCGTCTGGCTGCTTTTAAAGGTGCAGGGAGCCCTGGAACCCCCCTGACAGGAAGCTGAGAGCATGAAAGCAGCTGGCACACACGCTGCTGACACCCACACCCTCACACCTACTGCAGTTGGATCCAAGCCATGGCTAACACCCAGCAGCCTTGTGACCCCCAGGGTCCCTCCAGGGAGCTGGCTGAGGGGTCCCAGGAGCCCCCGCTGGCCATCAAATGCAGGGCCCCATCCTGGCTGGAGCCCGAGCTGTGGGACCTCCTGGGCCTCTGGCAGGATAAGGCTGTGCTCCAGAAGACCACCAACAAGAGGCAGGATGCCACCTCCTATGCCTGGCTTACCACAAGCTTGGCAGCACAAGGACACCCCATCCTGTCCCCTCTGTTCTGCTCCCACTCAAACTTCCCCTGTCCTTCATGAAGGGCTTTGCCCACTGGCTCGTGGCCACTGCCATGCCACAGATGCCCATAAAGCGTCCCCTATGGTCCACCAGGGCCCACAGTGTGACCGAGTGGTAGCCCTTCCTGTTAATATAGAGGGCCACTCTATGGTCCAGGGCATGGATGGCAATGTGGGTGCCTTCGATGGCATTGAAACAGTGGGGGAAGCTGAGGGTGGTGAATCCACATCCACATCCCAGGTCTCTGACACAGACAGCCCTCTGGAGCAGGATGGGGTTGACTGCCCTCATGACCTGCACAGAACGGAGAGCGAACACACTCATTAGTGAGTGAAGGGGTGCCCCGACCCAGCGGGCTCCTCTGTCCCCTCCCAGCCCGTTCTCCCCCCGGAGCACTTTGAGCACACCCCCACCCTGCAAGGCCTCCTCTCTGGCCATGGACCTGTGTACAGGTGGAGCGGCACAGTCCCTCAAGGCCTCCCTACCCTCCTGACCCCAGTCCCCGAGGGTCCTCCTTGCCCAGGAGCCCCTTCTGCCCTCCCCTTGCTGGATCTGCAAGCCAAGCATGACTTATCTCCATGAGGACAGCACCGAGGGTCGACTTGCCCACCCTCAATTGCTGTCCCACGGAGCAGCAGCTGTCCAGGGTGCCCAGCTTCCACACCCTGATGGCAACCTGCTTCTCGAGGGGCAGGGCAAGCCTCATGAGGGTGGGGACGAGCCAGCTGCAGAGCTCCACAAAGGTCTCCTTCTTCATGTGGAAGTTCTCGAGCCACTGCATGTCGTCCCACTCGCCCATCACCAGCTAGTCCCACCATTCCAAACTGATGGGGTAGCTCCAAACACGCCAGATCGCCATGGGGGACGTCTCTGCCACTGGAGGAGGGTGGCTCCAATCATGGCGGCCGGCAGCTCGACCAACGCACAGATGCAGTGCTGGCCTAGAAGCTGTTGTGAGTCCACAGCAATCAGCTTCTGGTTCCTGTACCGGATCTGCTGTGCTGTGTGCAGCAAGGCAGGCCTGAGCATGGGCAGGATGGGGGTGTTTGAGGGGGGCCTTTAAGGGAGTGCTTGACTGGAGCTCCCAGAAGGCTTTGCCAGTCATGCAACCCCATCTGTGGCGTTTCCTGGCCCATGCTTTCGAAAGAGCAGTCAAGGCTGTGTGGCTGTTCTCTATCGAAAGAGCAGATCGATTTTTCAGTCTGCTTTTTGTGTGTGGCCGCGATCTTTCAAAAGGAGTTTTTTCAGAAGAGATCTTCCAGGAGAACTTTTTTTGAAGGGCTGCTGTAGCGTATGACTGGAGAAAAACAGGTTTATTACCTAATCCGTATTAAGAAACAGAAACCTGATTAACAGAAAGAGGAGGTGACTTGCATTTTATTAATTTAAAATATTTGTTAACTCAAATGAACAAAAACAGCTGCTTGAAAGTTCAAAGACTACTTTGTTAAAGATTTCTTCAGAGAGATTCCCTGCAAAACAGGCAAGACAAGCCTTTGCATGCCTTACCTTTCAAAATTTAAAAACAAAGCCAAAACATAGGAAGTTGTGTGTCCAGATTCCTAGTAATGAGTGTCAACATACAATTCTAAATAAATATTTACTAACCATATTTTATGTTTCTGCACAGCGTATGTGTGTTAATATATCCACATTACTTTAGAATCAAATTATGCTAAAGCAGTGATAGAAAAATAACACTACTGAAAAACTATTAAAATCTGTTCATAAATTGTTTGTAATGTTCATAAAACCTGACAGTGACAGCTCTGGTGAATGAAGTTCTCTGATTATCCACAGTACAGGTACACCGGGGCAATGGCAGTGCAACGTGCCTTTAACCTGTTCTGAACGACTAGGCTGGAGTCACACAGAGTCATGCCAGTTGTATCACTGGCCTCTCATTAGCAACTGCCAACAACTGTGCCAATTGTGGTGGCAGTTTTTGTGAGGTGGGCAACGACCAGTCTAGTTCCTAGCAGACAACATCAAATTGATTTCACATAAGTCACTGAATAGCTACCAAACAGTAACCACCTTTGCTCACTGTTATTTTAGGTTTCAGCTCTTCGAGCTTTAAAGGTTTCAAACATACGTGGGTAGATCCATTGATGTTGATGGGGCTACTCATATGTTTATAGCTAAATGTATGTCGTTTGCAGGATTGTGGCCTTACTCTCGATTCTGAGCCAAACACAAAGTGACAACACTATACCTGTCCAGCGCTGCTACCGAAGCTAGAATCAGCCTCTGAGTAGAGTTTGACAGCTTTCTAGAGTATTGAAGAAACAAATATTCCTAACTTTAAAATGTTTCATTGTCTCCACATCCAACTTCATAGTTGCTGAGGAAGCAGTGTTGGCAACTGTAAAGCTCCAATTTTAGTCTCTAATTGCAGACCATTTCCACAGTTTGAAGGCACTGCCTCAAAGTTTGTTTTTGTGCTGTGGGAAGAGCAGCATCCTTCCAGGACAGAGCTCAACCAAAGCCACTACAGAGAATGGAAAGATTCCTCTGTCTCCCACAGGCTTTCAATCAAGCCCATTATGCAGTATCCTGCAGATCTGCGCCTCTTCTGTATTCTACCCATTTTTCTGCTTTTATACTCGCATGAAATATGTCACTTTCAGTATACCAGCGTATGCAGTATTCCCAAACATACAAAGGAATTTTACAGCATTCTACCTTCTATCTGTCGTGTTGATTATAAACAGGATCTTAGTATTTTCATGTTAAAAACCCTGAGGTCTCTCTTTTAAGAAAAATAATGATTCACATGTCTGTGGCATCTCCCCCCAAAGGATCTCAATGTGTTTTACAAACAGTAATGAATGTTAGCTCCTTCCTCTCTCCATTTTATAGGTAGGGAAATGGAGGTATACAAGTGGTGCTGAGCTGAGATCCCTCGTACTTCACAGGAAGTCTGTCAGAGGTCAGAAGAGAATATAGAGTCTTGACCCCAAAAAATCTTACTTGCTTAAGTAGTTCCATTGAAGTCAATTAGATTACACATTCATTAGTAGAAGTACTGTTCACTGGAGAAAGAGTTTGCAGATAGGAACCCTACGTCTTCCAATATTAGGACACAAAGCCTTTTAGTTAAGCTCCATCCTTCCTTCTCTCTCCTTCTTTTATCTAGAATCACAGTTTCCATGAGACACAGGAATTTCTATAATGATTGAACAAAAACAATGACAGAGGCTCTAGAAGAAAATACAGCTTTAAGGAAATGTACTCTATAACATGTTCTTAAAACAGAAATAACATTCTTCTGCCTTTTATACTTTCCTAATTGCTAACAGTAGGCAAAAGTAGTTGGAGCAATAAAAATGAAACAGACCTTCTGTTTTAAGTATAGACGCCACAATTGTGGAAGTTTGCGTGCTTATGAATATGAGGAAAATGCCAATCCTAATACACTGTAACTGTAATTTGATTCCCAGCATCTGTCATGAAGCCTGTAACTAAATGAGAGGAGGGGCCTTACAGTCAGGCAATCAAATCAGCAGTGTAATTTAGAAATTAAAATTTAGAAAGTAAAGAAAAAAGAGATCCTCTTGTTAAATGGTAGATGTGTAATTTTTCTGTTTAATTACAAACTTACTTAGAGGTGCAGTGGAAACTTTCAAGGGGTCATCCATACTGCAGTACTGAAAACTGTTGTTTCACACAATGACAAGAGATGGGGATCTAACTTTTGATTGGACCAAACTCATAAAAGCCAGTTGATGAAAGCCACTGTCTATACCAGGGGCCTGCAACCTGCAGCTCCGGAGCCACATGCAGCTCATTAAGCACTTCTTTGTGGCTCCTGACATGATGATTGCAAAGCAAAAAAATATGTGCAGTGCATTGTGGGATATGATACTGTATCTTAGTTTTTGATCATGTTACCAATAAATTCTCCATTTTGAAAAGGAAAAGGAAAAGGAAGCTTGCAGCACTCCTGCTGTGAAGGGCAACACTAATTTAAGAAACAAAAATTAAATTAAACATGAAGTAAAATTGGCATAATTAAAGTGGGTTTGGGAGTGAAAGTCAGGAAGACAGTGGTACACATGCAAAGTGTGAGGAAATAGAATATGTAAAAGTCTGTGAGTGCCCTGCAGCAAACATGGATCGCATTACAAATCACTGTGTGTGCACTGTTCTTAAAATAGGGGTTACAAAAATTATGGTTTGACATGATTTATTAAGGACCATCTTGTATTCACATACATCGCAGCTCTTGAATTATTGAGTTTTCACCAAATTCGAAAAAAATGTCTCTTCTTGATATTTTGATTGCCGATCCCTGGTCTATACTTTCCCACTCTCCCTCGACCCCTATATTAACAAAACTGATGTCATCTGATCAACCAGCTAATGAACTTGAGTGGCATCCTCAGTTGGAAATTATGCTGTCACTATCGTGACATTGTCATCAGTGACTCTTTACCTCTGTGATGCGCTGAAAGTCATCCTGCGGAGGTCCCTCCTGGTAATGCTCTACTGTCAGTACCTCTTGTTCCTAGGGCGCGTAGTGCATTCCATATGATGCATTATCTATGTTTTTTCATTGACAAACTTCAGTTGCTAACACAAATTAATCATAGTTCTCTTTATTTCTACAGCACAGGCATCGGGACTTTCAGTGAGACTTATGAAAATTGTACTCGAATTCTAGTTTTGCTTTAGTCCTGGATCACCAACTCATGCCATATTTGGAAGCCAGCATCTACAAAATTATTCCATCTTCTGCTCACCATCCAAAATCCTCCACGTTTTGATGGTGAGTGCTACTGCCTCTATCCCAAGGGGATATGGATAGAACTGGAGGGACTAAGGAGCATCAAAATGGGGCAAACACAGCGAATGGCAGAGAGACAGATATACACAAAAGAAGTATTAGACCAAAGAAAAAAAATCAGATAGGTAGCATGTTAAAGAGAAAGTTTTAGGAAAAAAGAGAAAGTACTAAAAAAAGATGGATCAAGATAATGAAGGAAATGTGGAAATAAGAAAAAGTAAAAAAAGGAAAGGGAAGTACATTATTAAAATAAATTAAAATGATCCATACAGTATCTTGAACCCAAATTTTAATGGATTTTAAATAAAATATCCTTGAACTGAGGACACCCCGGCCCTAATTTTAACTATTCATGTACTAGAGATGATGTTCATGTTTTTAAAAAGCTGACAGGAATGTCTGAAATTGGTTTAAATTCCCATGTAATAGACTAGCTGTTCAGTACCTTGTCTTGTCTATAGTATCTGTTTGTTGAGCTGCATTGGTAGGGAATTATGAATTCTAAATTTCTTAGTCTAGATTCATCATTAGAAATCAGAAAAGAGAAGGGAAGAAAGGAGGGACATATCTTTACATTAATGGGCTGTCCAGCAGAGATAAGGTCATTACACTGGTCAGACCCCGATGAAAAGAAGCTTCCTGCTATTGTACATACAGTTCTGATTTGCATCTACCTATTTTCCACTGCTGAGCTCAGCACTAGGAATAGGCACTACAGCAGAAACAGAGAACAAGAAAAAATCCAACCTTTACACAGTTTACATACACCAGCCAGTAATCTTCCCTAATATCAGTGAGCTAGCATGGTTTACTCTGTACTATCTTTTAGAGCATATGAATAGTAACAGAGAGGAAGCCGTGCTAGTCTATACACTATCAAAACAAAAAGCAGTCAAGTAGCACTTTAAAGACTAGCAAAATAGTTTATTAGGTGAGCTTTCGTGGGACAGAAGAAGTGGGTCTGTCCCACGAAAGCTTACCTAATAAACTATTTTGCTAGTCTTTAAAGTGCTACTTGACTGCTTTTTGTTTTTTTAGAGCATATGGTGTGAGCAGGTTATTCCCCCACTGGGATAGAATAGCCTATTCTAATGTTTCTAAAGTTTTCCTCAAACTTTTATTAAAAATTCCCTTTTCAATTGTAATCAAATATGGAAAATGTTACATTCAAAAGTACATTTTTGGAAGTGTGACTGAGTGAGAGCAGATGCTTCTAATTCAAATTGATTTGAAACCATATAAACTATAGCATTTGCTTTATACTGAAACATTACATTTTTCAGTTGAAAGTCAACTGCCACTTTAAATGGGAATTGTGTGTGAGTTATGTTATAAAATTAAACAGGCACAAAGGTCTGCACTAACTAGATGTTTACCTCTGTGTTTTACTACAGCACATAATTTATAATCAGAGGAAGGAAACTCATAGGAGGTCTGAAGGTTTTAATTGTTCTAGAGCGCAGATGGCTTGAATCACAGCGAATCGACATAGCTCAAGGTCAAAATGTAGAGTGGTAATAACTGCTTGAGTAAGTGAGTTCAGCTTGTTTACACCTCTTCTGGGAAAGAGCTTTTCCAATCATTTTAACTGCATTAAATTAGCTACTTTGAAGAAGAGTTCTGTGTAGCTTGAAAGCTTATATGCTTCACCCACAGAAGTTGGTCCATTAAAAGAGATGACCTCGTTCACCTTGTCACTTTGAAAACAGTCATAAGATTTGCAGACAACAACAGCAGAAACTGAAATGTAATGCACAAAGATACCAAAAACATTTTCTTTACTATTTGTACCACTCACCGCAGTAGCAAGACTTGCAGTGGTAAATCTTGCCACAAATTGAACCTCTCTAATCTGGCACTCTCATCCAGCAACATCCGTAATCCAATGTTTTACTTAGCCGAACAACCACTTAACATGAGTGTAGCCAAGTTTCCCACTATTCCATGAAGTTTGCTTAGTCACCAGTCCTGGCTCTGCGTTCTGTGCTGTTATTTAGCTATAATTTACCCCTAGATATCTTCTAAGGGCCTAGTAAGCAGTGGAAGTGTTGGTAATACTTCTAGACAATATTGACTTCCCGTGGTCCGGCAAATACTCTCGTCCAGCACCAATCAGGCACCAAAAGTGCTGGACTAGAGAGGTTCAACCTGTACTATATTTTCACACTGTTTATTTTAACATACTTTCTTCTCCAGTTGCAGCATTCTCATTGCCACTATTAAATCAGGCTTTCTGCTGACATCTCTGTGCAGCATCACCAATTCTAAGCACTCAGAAATCAACAATCAGTCCTCAAATTCTCCCCACCCCCTAATGATTGTGGCTTAAACATCTTTTTCCTCTCTTGCCGTTGGACTTAAGTCTCAACTCTCCTAGAATGTTACTTGAGCAAGTTGTATGTCCACAGCTATTAAGCAATCAATAAATTATTACAATGTGCATTTCCATTTGAGACATTCAAAGTACTTCATAAAAATTAATTTGGCCTTGAAACACCACTGTGAAGTAGCTAAAGAAAAAAGAATACATCATGCTCCGCTGTTTGCACAAGGCCATCTTGGGCTTAACAATCCTTTGTCACACCTTGAAAGCTCAGTTTTTAAATGAAAATCAAACTTCTTAGCAAAACCATAGACAATGTTTAAAGAAAATATTCATGCCTTGTTGCAGCTTTAGTAGAGCTGTCAGCGTTCAAACACTGCTTTAGTTATACTTCCATCCTCATCACAAAGTGTCCCTTTGCATGCACTAAATTATGCACAAGTTCCTGATATGGCCTTCTTTCTTGCCCCAGTATGTGCTCTTAGGGCAGCCTCTGGCTACAATATGGTGGAGAAGAACTGCCTTTACATGCACGTACCGGTTGAACCACTGTAGTCTGGCACCTTCGGCACCTGCAAACCTCTCGCACATATAACATTGACAAGATCCTGAATACATCTGAGCCATACTCTGCCAAAGTGGAACAGACAGATGGAAGCGAAGCAAATACTGAACTGTCCATTGCAACCTTGTCAGCAGGTTTTGCAAGACACTTATCAAATTTATTTTCAGCACATTTTGCATTTTGATGCATCCATCTCTAAATGACCATGGTGAAAATGTGGGAGAGAGGTGGAGGGGAATGCTTAAAAAAGAATCCATTTCCCAATCAAAACAAGAAAGAAGGAAGGGTTTCCTAAATCTGGCACTGACAGCATGTCTGTGACAGAGAAATAATTCCTGGAAGTAACTAGAGTGAAACTGTCAAAACTAAAAGGGAATTGGCAAAATTTAGGTATTTTTTCTTTTCTTAGGGTAGCCAAAAACCACAGGTGCCTTCAAAGAAATGAAAGTGCACGGAAGAGTGTAGAATGACCAGGAAATATTACTCCTGTACCTTTTTCTAAAATACAGCCTAATGGACTGCTTCATGAAATGCTGATGTAGCACGCAGTATAAAAGATATATTCCGGTTATTCTTAAAGTTACAAAACATTTGGGAAGAGTGGGGTGTAGACTTACCGGTTTCCCTAACATAAAAGGTTTTGGGTCAACCAAGCAAGTCTTCTGGCTGAGGCAGGAGGGGACAAGTTTTTTTTCCCCCCAACCCATGAGTGCTCTGGGATGAAAGTATGACAATCTGCAGCAGGCAAGCAAAATCTGAAGAGGCAATGGAGTAATTAATAGAGGAGGATTAAAACTCAAATTATAATTAATAAATGCTTACAGTTCCTGATTAAAATGCTGGACCCATTGACATCAGTGGGAGTTTTGCCATAGGCATCAATGGAGCCAGGATAAGGTTATTAGCCAAGGGTAGGAATGATGTCCTGGCCTCTGATTGTCAGAGGCTGGAGATGGATGGCAGGAGACAAATCGCTTGATCATTGTCTTCGGTCCACCCCCTCTGGGGCACCTGGCACTGGCCGCTGTCGGCAGACAGGCTACTGGGCTGAATGGACCTTTGGTCTGATCCAGTATGGCCATTCTTATGTTCTTATGATTTCAACCTCACTTAGTGACATGTGTGAAGTCTATCAAAACAAAAAGCAGTCAAGCAGCACTTTAAAGACTAGCAAAATAGTTTATTAGGTGAGCTTTCGTGGGACAGACCCACTTCTTCAGACCATAGCCAGACCAGACCAGACTCAATATTTAAGACACAGAGAACCAAAAACAGTAAGCAAGGAGGACAAATCAGAAAAAGATAATCAAGGTGAGCAAATCAGAGAGTGGAGGGGTGGGGGGGAAGGTCAAGAATTAGATTGAGCCAAGTAACAAATTCCTCAGTTTGAAGCTTGAGTTTCGGGTGATTCTAATTCACATTTATGTCTTCCAGAGAAACTAGGGATTAGTTCTGTTAATTACTTGTGCTAACCCAAAGCACAGATATAATTAGCTCTTGCAATATCACCACTCCCAAAGAGCATGGTCAAAAACTGACCCCAGAACTGATATACTTGGAAATTCTCCTGTTTGTAATACCTTAAGTTCAAGAATTTCCTCCCCTAAAATAAATGTTTCTTTAACAATCAAAGCTTCTTTCAAGATAAATCATTCAAGGTTTCCAACACAGTAAGGTTATGTCTACATGGCGCTCTGCCCAGCGCCGCTGCCAGCAGAGTTATGCAAAATGAGCTTCTTGGGATTGCAAATGGCCTGCCATTCGCATACCCCCAAAGCTCATTACCATAGCCCTGCGAGAGTTCGGTGGAGGGAGGCAGGGGTGCTGGCACTGCAGAGACTGTGTGGATGTGCCTCTGCCGGCCAAACCCCCTCTGAAGCCAGTCGCTTATGCTTCAAACTGATTGTAAGGCAGTTCTCAAACGTTTGAGGCATAAGGGACTGGAGACAGAGGGGATTTTAGCCAGCAGAGGCACATCCACATGGCTTCTGCAGTGCCAGTAGCCCCTTCTGCCAACACCAAACACTTGCAGGGCTATGGTAATGAGCTTCGGGAGTATGCAAATGGCAGGCCATTAGCAATCCCGAGAAGCTCATTTTGCATCACTCTGCTGGTGGTGGCACTGGGTGGAGTGCCATGTAGTCCCAGCCTAAAAGAATACTTATAGTATGCAGATTAAAAATAAATTTCAGAATCTAGTACCGACTATTTTATAGCATTGTACATCTATAGTATTAAACATATTATTAAAATAGTACCAAGTGATTTATTGAGAATAGTTAATCTTCACAATACTACAGTGAGTTAGACAGATATTAAGTATGGCTATCCCTATTTGCTATATAGTAAACAAACAGAGGTAAATGCCGCAAGTTTTTAAAAATCTCCCGATTTTGTGTGCCTAAGCTAGGACATGTGGAAGCAAGACTGGTGGGAAGGGGATATCAAACCCAAGTTGTCTCAGGTCAGGCACCCAAAAAATTGAGGCATTTAAAATTGGTAGATGGTTTTAAAAAATTGCACACTAAGTCAATGGTTGAACTAGGCCTACAAGGTTGGTCTCCAAACTCCTAGTGTCATGCTCTAATCCTCACATCATTGCACTTCCAACAAATGACTTCATAATAATCATATGATCTTTCTTATTAGTTGCATATGTGGGCACAAAAATCTGATAAAGATAATGAACAGTGTGGCAAGTAGAAAGAGGCTGAGGAAAAAAGAGCAGATAGTGTTGAGAAGCAACACTTTGTGGGGGAGTGGTGCAGAAAGCTGTATTTTGGGAGGTGGAATAGGAGGGACATGAGTCCTCTCCACTCCTGAGCACACCAACTCACAAGTCAATCATCTGACTGCAAGTGGTGGCATGCATTTCATATGACCTACCATCTTTGCTGCTACGGCCACACTTTTTAGTATCTATCTTGAGCAGAACTAGCGTGAGTCTGGAGGCCCAGAGTAGAAGGCATGGTTCCAGCCGCAGTGCAGACATACTGGAATGCTATATTTTCACTGACAAAAACGTTTTTTTTACTACAGGACAATTAACCCATTTCACTGTAAAACTAAAGTGGCTTGTCTCCATTATGTTTTTATCTTGACATGAACTGGGCAGGGTCAGCCCTGGGTTGGAAGCATATAACTGACAGCCCCTAACTATCTCTCAGTAAAAACGACAACTGCCATATCACCGCTTAGCATTTTTCAGCCAGGTAACCATTGTGCATTAGTTATTGCAATGTTAAAACCACCTTTGTGTCCATGAAGACAAAGCCTTAGAAGGTGCATGGCCATGACTCCACACACATGCAGTATGCTGGCAGGCGAAAGCAGGGCAATTCTAAGGGGAGGACAGGCTGCACCTTTTCAAAGGTATAGCAAGCATGTTTGCTTATCATGCTCGCTTCAGCACATCTGCAGGCAATATACCTTAAAACAAGCGTAATGCCTCTCTGCAGGGGCAGATATGGCAAGTCTTTCCCCCTGCAGTTCCTCACTGGTTGGCAGGGTCACTGGGTGATGTTGTGGAAGGTTCTGTGGGATCCTCTCATAAACGTTCTCCCAAAAAACTGAAGGCAGAGTTAGGCTGTTTTTGCTTCCTGTCATGCAGCCTCCTGAAGCATCCACAAGAAAGAGAGACACAAAGGTCCAGTGCTTCTGCATTCTTCCTGAGGCACACTCTGGCTGCCTCGCTGCAGAGCTTTAGGGATTTCCAAGCCAGCAGCTGCCACAGAACTCAGCCTCAAGCGAGACTGACAGATGCAGAGGAGGTTCACAGGGAAGCTGATATATGTTTAGGATGTACACATTTTCCTCCAGATTCTCCCTAAGCCTAAGAGCAGAACAATGCACATCCTTATTCTGACATCTCCTCCCTTCATGACCCCACCTTGTTCTGTCCCTCTACTAGCTCCTGGCCCATGTGGGGCCTGTCTGTGTCAGAATTGGAAAATGCTGTCGAGGCAGCTGCACCCCACCCCAGATGCACACACTATAAAGTCTATACAGTTGGTCTTCTCCAAGATGGACCAGTTGAGGAGTGGTTGGGAGGTTATATTTGAAATGTCTGTAGTTATACTTATAAGGAATACCTTTAATAGGAGATTTCAAGCCAATTAATTTCATTTGCTTGGTGGGTGTGTTCCATCAAGTACAAGCTCCCAGCAGGCAACTTACCCATTCTGTTCTGGCTGACTGTGCCTGAATTCATTTTCTGGTCCGCATACCAATGAGTGACTTAAAAGGGCCACTGTGAAAAGTCAACTAAAACTGGAATGGTCTTCTGGAAGGTCTGAATAAAGATATCATAGCCACAGTATGAATATGTAGATTCTGAAGAAGAAGGTTAGATGAGAGTGTTGTATTTTGTTTTGTGGAATGGATATTACACATAGCGTAACTGCCCACAGGCAAACTTCAACCTGGAACCTCAGGAGCTTAGTTCAGGTGCCTCTACAGCTTGAGCTAAAGGCCAGCTGGCTCTCAGCTCAGGCTGTGAGGACACTTATTCTTTCTCTGTGCTGTGGTGTAGGTACCACTACATGGGACAATTAACCACACAAAGATGTGTGGGTTACAATGGCAAATGAAAACCAGAGAAGCCAAGTAATGGCATATGTGTTAGCTCCCACTGAAAACAAAAAATTCAGAACACTGATGTCTGCAGGAAGATATTCTTTAGCATTGCTGCCACACTGCTTTTGAAAGAAGTTGCCTCTGGTCTTATGATCAGAAAGAAACCTGAGAAACCTGGAGGGCAGTGGAAGACAATAGTCACAAGAATTAAGAGACAAAAGTTCCTACTTGAATCTATACCTTGCAATGGCAGTATTACAAGAAAAATCAAGACCAAAACTTTACACCACATGCAGCAATTACGACCTCAATCCCATGAGTTGCTGAGCTTCTTCCTGAAGAACTCAGACCCCTGGATCTGGCTGTATGTTTTCTCCCAGGAGAGTCTGCAACTATTTTCTACCAGGTAAACACAGAGGCTATACCCAAAAAGTTCAAAGAATACGGCCTTATTGTCACTGCTTTTAAAAGACACATCTTTAGCAACAGTATAGCTTCAAAAACAGATGTCCTTAATTGCTAAGACATTATCTAAATAATACAATTTTTATTGAAATTTTACAAATTAATATGTATTTTTATTACACAGATACGTCTTCATTTCCATGGGCCGTGTCTACACTAGCCAAAAACTTCGAAATGGCCATGCAAATGGCCATTTCAAAGTTTACTAATGAAGCGCTGAAATACATATTCAGTGCCTCATTAGCATGCGGGAAGCTGCGGTGCTTCAAAATTGACGTGGCTCATCCAAACGGGGCTCCTTTTCGAAAGAACCCCAGCAGCTTCGAAATCCCCTTATTCCTAACAGCAGATAGGAATAAGGAGATTTCGAAGTTGCCAGGGTCCTTTTGAAAAGGAGCCCCATCTGGACAAGCTGCACGGCGGTGAGCTGCTTCAATTTCGAAGTGCCACAGCCGCCCGCATTCTAATGAGGCGCTGAATATGTATTTCGGCGCTTCATTAGTAAACTTCAAAATGGCCATTTCAAAGTTTTGGGCTCGTGTAGACACAGCCCGTATGTGGTATACTATTTATTCATTTTTCCATAACTTTGCTAGGCCAAGACATAAAAAGTAACTCCTCACCTTTCTTACAACCAGAATTTTGTTACCAACCCACAGCTAAGTCTTGATCCAAAGCCCACAGAAGTCAATAGGAAGAATCCCACTGAGTTCAAAGGGCTTTGGATCTGGCCTCTGCTGCACTGAATCAATAGTCAACAGTGACTATCATGATCTCTGAAGGTTCCAACAGCTGCTTATAAGATAGGTCAACAGAAGAACACTGATGTTACAGCTGCAAAAATAATGCAATTTCAAATGCGCTCAATTTCAATTTTAAAAAAGATGAAACTTTTGCTAAAAATCTCAATAATTTTTGATCAGCTCTATTTGCTGCCTTTTTTATACTTCAGGGCTTGTCTTCACAGGGAAATTGTCTGGCATAGCTATTCCAGAATAGCTCTAGAATATTCGCCCCAGACAGAACCACACTGTTCCAGAATAAAAATAACTTTTATTCCAAGGCAATTCATGCACCTCCAAAGTAGCCTAACTATTCTAGAATGTTTTTAAAAATAACATTTCTATTTTAGAATAATGTGTCCATCTAGGAAGCTCTTTCAAAATAGCTATGCTGGTCAAGTTCTTCACACAGAAAAGCTCTCACTCTTGCGACGGAGAGTTCTAGAAAGTATGTCCAATGAGGCATTTACTCTTTGACTCACCACATTTTGAAATCTTACCCATTTAAACAATCACCCACCTCCCATGGAGCTTTCTAAAAGGGGAAAGCAGTGTAAAGTCACAGCTGGGATTCCGCAGGAGGTGAGGTGGTGGAGGCAATGGCGACAATGCACTGAATTAGCACAACTGCCAGTTGCTGTACCCACACTAATTCTGCAGCCATCAGCATCTATTCAGTTTGAATGGTATGGATTCTCTAACTGTAGATGTATATTTTGAAACTCATTTACCTTCACATCAGTGAGACACTTAACTGTTTTATCATACTGAAACATGTCTGATATACACAAAAAATGTTCAATTGTATTACAATAAAATCCCAGCCTTCTAGCTTTCACCACAACTCTTTTTCTAGGCAAGCAAAATCTACTTGTCCAGACACATCCCAACAACACACTGTCTCTGATGCTGCCCCAACAACTGCTGTTCTTGACTGCACTTTCAAAACCTGTATTAAAAGACAAGGAACACCACTAGAACTGCAATCTCATCCACATAATGCAAATGATCGTAACTCCATCTCATAGTACCCTAGCAATTTGCCAGTGTTCCCCTTCCTATGGCAAAGTATGACTACCACTGGTTAAGGGTACCGTAATCCCACAAGTTATGTGAGGGTTGTTTTCCCGCACACCCTTGCATACCTTGAATTTTGTGTAAGTCGGGGGGTGGCTATTTTTCCCTGGTGAATGCATGTTCTGCAGCTGGGGAAGCAGCAGGAGCACCTGGATCTCCTTTTGGAAGGTAAGTCCTGGGGTTGGGGGCAGTTGGAGAGGGTTAAGCCTGGAGGTGGGCTGGGGCCATGGGAGGAAAGCAAGGGAGTTAAGCCTGGGATGGGTTAGGGCTGCAGGGGGATGGGGGAGTGGAGTTGAGCTGAGGCCGTGCGTGGGTGATGGTGAGCTGGAGACGCACAGGGGTGGTGAGCTGGAGTTGCATGCAGGGGGTTGGAGCTGAGCTGGAGCTGGGGGTGGGGGTGGTGAACTGGAGCTGGGCATGGGGGGTGTTGAGCTGGAGCCAGACTGGTGGAGGGAGGAGGGGGGCTGAGCTGGGGTCTGAACCAGGGGTGGGGGGTGTTGAACCCCTGGGGCTGTGTGGGCAGGGAGATGATGAACTGGGGCTGTGCGGTGCCGGAGGGGTTGAGCCAGGGCCCGGGGGTAGGGAGTGGGATTTTGAGTTGCGTTTAACTTGCACTAATGTGAGTTAAGTGCAACTCCAAATCGCGCATTCTGAGGGATTGCTGTACGTGTCTAATATTACATAATTTGCAAAAAACCTATAAAGCCAAATATTATATCGAATAATTTCTGCTTAATCTCTTCACTGTAGCACCTCCAGGCAACAGCTTTTCACATTACAGAACCCCATGTCCCACTTACAGAATTCACAAACCTCTGTTGCTGACGTTCGAGAAGGTGCCAGCGCCAGCACCACTGGTGCAAGACGAGTTAACTCGGCACCTGACACGAACTCAGTTAAGTCGCCGGTGGCCTCAGAGGTGTCTGGAGTTGAGGGCAAATCCATTTCCTTCTCTGACTCCCAGACTAGGGAGTTAATGGGTACCCAGACTCAACAGACTCCTCTGGAGGGCTGGAGTTGACAGTGCAAGGGCCTGCACTGGCCTGAGTCCTTAATGCACCAGCTAAGATGGACAGCGGCTCCCATTCATCTTCTTCCTGCACAGCACTGTGGAACACGACTGGTGCCAAGCGCTCATACCTGTAACCTAACAGGACAGTGGTGCCAGTGCTTAGACACTAGAGCACCAAGGCCAGTGCACAGATGGCAGACGGTGCTGGGTCCATTAAGAGCTGCGTGAGGCAAAAATCTCTATTTTTTGTCATCTGCTGGCAAACCTGCTACAAATTTGGCACTTGTCTCCCAGACACTTAAGGCAGGCTTTGTGTAGTCAACTGTAGGCATCGGCTTCCCACATGAGTCACGAGCCTTAAAGACTGAGGAACACAGCATGTGGTCTGGGGTGGAAAGTTGGGTAGGGAATCCCCCTATCCAACAATCTAAAACTACTAAAACTACTAACTAACTAACCGAAACTATTAACAACAACAAAGACTAAATACAATAAAGCTAGGGAGCACACTTGCAAAGGCAAGGACCAAGTCCGCCTCTGATCCTCACTGTGGACAGAAGGAACTCAGCGAGGGAGGGCCGGCTGTTGTACATATGCACTGGCATACTGGCACCACTCCAGGGGGCTCCACAGCTGGCCTGACGGGTACTGCCAGGGTAAAAAAGTCTCTGTTAATGGAATGGACATGAGCAATCACTCAAAGAAGAATTGATTTTACCTCCCTCCTAATGTAGACCTGGCCTTACATTCAAGCTCTGCTGGCAAAATGCTGGCTGGGCATGTTTATGGCAGAGCTCAGGATTTACGACAACTCACTCCAAAAAGGGTTCAAAGCTTACTCGCTTGCTTTTAATTCACCCACACTATCACTAGTGAACTGGAAATCACGCTGTATTACTCAGCCTTAACTATGACCCATAGATATGCTATGCTTATAACTACAAACTGCATGTAGGTGTAAACGTTAACAATGCTGTAAGGCTTTATATAGAAGAGTGTGTACTAGCTGATTTTATTTAAACTCAATGAGATAAGAATTGAAGACCACGTAGTAAAATTGTATCCTGTGTGGCATATGGCAAGTGAAGGTGGTAAGACTGAATTTTAAATATTATAATTGTCATTAATTAATAACATAGCTTTGAAAGCTGAGAAGAAAGATGTGATTTTCAGTTCTTTAAGAGGGGTGTATATTGAGGGCTATACTACTGCGGAATTGAAAGTGAAAATGTATAGGTAGGGCACAAATGAGCTTATGTGACTGAAAGTCAGGATAGCATGACAGACTGATTAGTGTGGCATGTGAATGTTTCCTGAGTGACTATTGTAAGTGCCATTGTAGTGACATGTATTTTGCTACATGTAACAAATGTTGTTTATTTACTGAAATAATTTTCCTATTTTAATTAAATGTTGTTAAGAATAGTTCCTCCAAACATGTCCTAATGCCTTTTGGGCAAAATTTATCTTACTTGTTCTGTACAGTTATGAGATAATTTAAGAAAGGAAACTAAACAGTTGTCCACACCATTGAAATAAAGAATTAACTAAACAATTTCACTTTAAACTGCAAGAAGAATTTTAACTGTTAGCTCAGGAGAGGCCTTCTGTGACACTGTAGGTACACCAGAGTTGGAATCTTACATATACCCTGCACCATCACCAAGTCCTGAAGCTGTTGGCACCTGTGCATTAAAATAGTTTTTGTCAGAACTACGGAGAGGGATTGATCAGCTGAATGAAGTAATAGCTATAAAACGAAAAGGTGACTAAGTGGCAAGTTACCACCCAACACTCCCACCTTGTGGGCAGATGTAGCATTTCTGCAGCTGTGCCTCAGTTTCCTGTCAATGTCTTGACTCTCCCATTCCTACTCGCTGCAGTCTCCTTCTTTCCTTTGCGCTCATCTAGCTTTTTATGGAAACAAACCCTCATCTCCTCCAGCTGAACTTCAGTCCTGGCCCATTCTCCATGTGCCTGCAGGCAGCTTAGTTGGCCTTTCAGACTCATATAAAATATTTCACAGCATGTCTTAGATAAACATATAGGCTGTGCCTAGACTAGACCCCGACTTCGAAGGGGGTATGGTAATTAGGGTGTCAGGAGATTACTAATGAAGTGCTGTGGTGCATATGCAGCACTTCATTAGGCTAAATCTCCCCCGTGGCAACTTCGAAGTGTAAAAGCTTGTGTGTAGCTGCGAGTCAGCTGTTGGGTACTCAAAATTTTGAGGAGTAAAGGGACTTCGATGAAGAGTGGGCACTTCGAAGTACCCGTGGCTGACCCACGGCTACACGCGAGCCGGCACTTTGAAGTTTCACACTTTGAAGTTGCCATGGGGGAGATTTAGCCTAATGAAGTGCTGCATATGCACCACAGCACTTCATTAGTAATCTCCCAGCACCCTAATTACCATGTTCCCTTCGAAGTTGGGGGCTAGTCTAGGCACAGCCATGGCAATGTTAAATCTTAACTTGTTACTTTGGATGGCCACATTTTCCTGAAAAAATTATTTGCCTATTTAAGCTGATAATTTTTATAATCATAGAATCACAGGCCTGGAAGGGAACGCAGGAGGTCATCTAGTCCAGCCCCCTGCCTAAAGCAGGATCAGCCCCCATTAAG
Source organism: Carettochelys insculpta (assembly GCF_033958435.1). Lineage (NCBI taxonomy): Eukaryota > Metazoa > Chordata > Testudines > Carettochelyidae > Carettochelys > Carettochelys insculpta. Next base: position 315,230,401 of record NC_134137.1, read on the forward strand.
TCATCCCAGCCAGGACCTTGTCAAGCCGGGACTTAAAAACCTCAAGGGACAGAGAATCCACTGCCTCTCTAGTCCACGCATTCCAGTGCTTCACCACCATCCTGGTGAAGTAGCTTTTTCTAATATCCAGCCTACACCTCTCTCTCTTTAACTTCAGGTCATTACTCCTTGTTCTGCCATCTGACACCACTGAGAACAGTTTCTCACCATCTTCTTTAGAGCTCCCCTTCAGGAAGTTGAAGGCTGCTATTAAATCACCCCTCAGTCTTCTCTTCTGTAAACTAAACAAGCCCAAATCCCTCAGACTCTCCTCATAGGTCTTCAAAACAAAAAATAGTCAAGTAGCACTTTAAAGACTAGCAAAATAGTTTATTAGGTGAGCTTTCGTGGGACAGGCCCACTTCTTCAGACCATAGCCAGTGGTCTATGAAGTGGGTCTGTCCCATGAAAGCTCACCTAATAAACTATTTTGCTAGTCTTTAAAGTGCTACTTGACTGTTTTTTGTTCTGATAGTGTATAGACTAGCACGGCTTCCTCTCTGTTACTACTCATAGGTCTTGTGCTCCAGTCCCTTAATCATTTTTGTTGCCCTCTGCTGAACCTGCTCCAGCATATCCACATCCTTTTTATACTGGGGGGCTAAAACTGGACACAATATTCCAGATGTGGCCTCACCAGTGCTGAATACAGGGGAACAACCACTTCTCTAGATCTGCTCAAAATGCTCCTCCTAATGCACCCTAGTATGCCGTTCGCCTTCTTGGCTACAAGGGCACACTGTTTACTCATATCCAGCCTTTCATCTACCATAAACCCTAGGTCCCTTTCTGCAGTACTGTTGCTTAGCCAGTCAGTCCCCAGCCTATAAAAATGTTTGGGATTCTTTCGTCCCAAGTGCAGGACACTTCTCCTTATTGAACTGCATCAGGTCACTCTGGATCCTATCTCTACCCTCCAATATATCTACCTCTCGCCCTAGCTTTGTGTCATACGCAAACTTGCTGAGGGTGCAATCCAGTCCCTCATCCAGGCCATTAATAAAGATGTTGAACACTGGCCCCAGAACCAAGACTTGCAGCATTCCGCTTGAGACCGTCCGCCATCCAAATATTGAGACATTGACCACTACTCATTCAGCCTGACTGTCAAGTTAGCTTTCTATACATCTTATAATCCAAGGATCCAATCCATATTTCCTTAACTTATGGGCAAGAATGTTGTGGAAGACTATATCAAAACTTTGTTGAAGTCAAGGTATATCACATCCACTGACTTCCCCCTGTCCACAGAGCCTGTTACCTCATCATAGAAGCTAATCACATTGGTCAGACAGGACTTGCCCTTGGTGAACCCATGTTGGCTACTTTCAATCAATTTCCCCTCTTCCAAGTGCTCCAAAATGGATTCCTTGAGGATCCCCTTCATTATTTTCTCAGGGATTGAGGTAAGGCTTACCAGTCTATAGTTCTCTGAATTGTCCTTCTTTCCTTTTTTAAAGATGGGCACTACATTTGCCTTTTTCCAGTCATCCAGGATCTCTCCCGATCTCCAAGAGCCTTCAGAGATAATGGCCAAAGGCTCGGCAATGACATCTGCCAATTCCCTTAGTACCTCAGGTGCATTAAATCCATACCCATGGATCTGTGTACATCTAGTTTTTCTAGATAGCTCAGAACTTGTTCCTTCTCCACAGATGGCTGCCATCCACCCTCCCATACTGCATTGTCTAGCACCATAGTGTGGGAGCTGACTTTGTCCGTGAAGACTGAGGCAAAAAAAGCATTGAATATTTCAGCTTTCCTTACATCATCTGTCACTAGGTTACCTCTCTCATCCAGTAATGGCCCCACACCTTCTCTGATAACCAGTTTATTGTTAACATGCCTGTAGAAACCCTTCTTGTTACCCTTCACATCCCTTGCCAGCTGCAGTTCCAATTGTGCTTTCACTTTCCAGATTACTCCCTGGCATTCTCAAGACTATTACTGATGGAGACAAGCTCCATGCTACAAAATGAATGTACAATTGTTGAAATGTTCAATGTGACACAATTTGACATGCTATCTATTACTTGTGCAATCCTCCAACAACAAACCTTAGGAGAGGTATATGAAGGTACCTTAAAATCCAGAATATAGAACTAATGGAGAGCATAAAGCCTTTTTTCACCAAAGGAACAAAAGCTCTGTTGTTCAAGATTGTTTGATGAAGGGAATTTGTGCCATCATTCTTCCAAAACTACAGGCAAGGATCCTGGAGGAGTTGCACACAGGGCACCCTTGGACAGTCAAGATGAAAACACTGGGGATATGTGTGGTGGCCAGATATTCACCAACATACTGAACAGTTAGCTAAGGACTACTCTAGATATCAGAGGGTGAAAAATATGACTGCCTTGGCACCCCTTCATCCTTGAAGCTGGCCAACTGCTCCCAAATTAATTGGGATTTTCCGGGCTCATTCTTGGGTACCAATTTTCTAGTAGTAACAAATGGATATTCCAGGTGGCCTGGAATATTCCAAGTGGCCGAGAACACATTCTTGCTTGTCCTGATTACAAAGGTGACTACCAGTAGGTTCCTGGCACTTTCCAGACTCAGAAGGAACCTTATTCTTATGCCATTACTGTGACTTCTTGTGTGATCACTTCATTAAGGAGATTCCAGATTTACCCAAAAACAAAGTGTCACAACAGTGTCTGGATCTGATCTGTCTGATCCAAATTCTGATGTTCATGACACTGTAGTTCCATCAATTTCTAGCAAAGAAACAAGGACCTGAACTGTCATCTGAAACATCTTCTTGAGTTTACATTCCAGAACCTGTGCAATATTATCCTGTGTGTCAAAGAAAACCCCTTCAGCAACTCAGTTTGTAGTTGAAATGGTTGATGGTTAAGGCTGATGAAGGAGACACATACAGGACAACCCTCTCACTCCATCTGGAGTGCTCAGAGAGTCTTTTCTGACTCCTTAGTTATACTTGCAATTTGTAATGTTGCTTATATATGTTCCGGGGGGGGGTAACAACTCAGCATGGGGGCTCAGGCAATATAAGGGGGAGCCTTAGGATTAATGAAAATCGGGTTCACAAAGGACTTGACTTGTCTACATACAAAAGTTGTATCACATTGACTGTACCAGAATAGTTGAAGTGACAGATCCCTGTAATGTGAATGCAGTTATTCAGATGCCTCATAAGAGTAAAGTTTATCCCTGTAGATGATTAGAAATAGTTATACCGGTATAAAGCAACTCAATATCAGTACAGCTGCATGTATACTATGGGTTGCATTGGTACAACTACATCTGTTTAAAAAAAGAATTCTCATGGTTAACCAAAATAGTTATACTGATACAAAAGCGGTGTACAAAACATGCCTAGGGTTAGTCAAAGAGGGCCTCCTCTCTGGAAACCTTGCACAGCACACAGCAGTCCTCCCTAACCTCTGCTGTCCTTCAGCATACTTTCACTGTACAGACATGATATCCATACACACATGCACAGCACAACCCTCCTTAGCTGTGCATTTTACTAGCTGGTAGTACAGAGAATCCTGTGTCAAATCTACTGAGCATGCACAGCATATGACCTCCCAAGTTATAATTCGGATAAATCAAAACTAAATTTCACTACACATTAACAGGCATACCTTATGATGAAGGGCTATTTCCATATCAAATATAGAAGTTCTCCCCCTACTTCCCTCAAGCCATTTTGGCCCTAGCTCTGTTCAGAAATACAAATATATACTTGTAATGGGAAAGGCATTTCTCTCCCTGTCCCCTTTCTCTGTACTCTTCTCACACTCAAAACTGTTCAATTGTTTTTCTTTGATGTTGCTTTTCTTTTTTTTTTTTCTGTAAATGTCACAATCAGGCAGAAACCAAGTCTGGAGATTTTCAGCACAAAAATTACCAGTGACTGAAAAGAGGGAGTTAGATAATTTTACTATATCAGAATTAACTATTCAATAATTTTTCATCCATAGTTATTAAAGTGCTTTAGAAAAGGTGCTAGGTATCATTGGCTCCATTTTATAGATCAGGAAACCCAGGCACAAAAGTTAAGTGGCTTGTACAGGGTTTCACACCAGGTGAATAGCAGAGCTAAGAAATTAACTCAGGTCTTGTGACTGTCTTTGGAGATCTGCTGCCTTTCCGTGTGCTTCTGTAGGGTTTTGGGATATGTCTGCTCTCACTCTGTCACACACACAAAGAGCTCCACCAAAACAATACCCAGTCCTCAGTGTTTCCATTCAGCTTATAACCACATAGCTGAGCCAGAGGCATGCCCACAGGCCCCAGTCTATTTAGGATGCCCCAGCTCCAAGCACAGGATCCAGACTCCAGCTGCAGGACATCAAGAACTGGCCCCAGGATCTAGCTGCAGGGTTTTCAGGCTCCATTCCCTGGCCACGTGGCAGTGGTCCCCTGGTGGCCCAGAGCAAATCCTTTTCCTTATTCTGAGATAAGATGAGTAAATTGCAATGCAGAAAGGTATAACTCAGCAATCAAGCAGAGGCCTGTACTGGTTAGACAGAGTCAAGATGCTTAGGAGGAGGTATCTCTCAAGATTCAGCTGGTGAAATCTGAGAAGAGTGTCCTCCCAGCAGTCAGGTCAGAACAAAGGCACACAAGCCGTGTCAGATCCTGGCCCCTGTGAACTTAACAGAGGCTTGGCCATTGCTTTTAACAGGATTGAGTTTTTTGACATTTTTGAGACTGATCCAAAGTGAAGTGTAATTATCACTAGAATCTGACCCCAGACCAGAGGCCACACTGGACAGGCTCATCTTTGCTTAAAGAGGAAGAAAAAGGTTGCTGGAAGGTTCATGGGCAAGGAGGAACTGCCACGGCCTAGGGGAGAATGTCCTGTGCTGAAGATTTCATGGGCCTTCCCTTCCCTGCATTATTTATCCATCTAGAATGGAGCAGGCACCCAGCTGTTCCATATCATCTGGCAGAACTGACACCATCACAGGAAATGAGTGGCATGTGACTCACCAACAAGCCAAAAGGAAATGATCCCAGGCTCACCACTTTGGACCAACAGCTCTGTCTCTGTATCTGTTCCCGCTTATGAAATAAAAACTTCAAACTAGACCCCACAAGTCACTGTCACAACTGGTACAATACACAGCTACAAAAGTGAACATCAGAGACCTTCCCATGCCAGACTCTTTGTCCTAAGAATGAAAAGATCATTTTGATGCCACAAGCTCCTGTGCCAACTGCTGTTTTACCAAACTCATCTGTTTTCTTTCCATCATTGCTAGTAGCTGAATGACTTGTCAGGTGAGTCATTCTGTGCCTGAAAAACAGGCTGAACAGCTTTGCTGTAGGGAACGCAGAACTACAGTGTTAGCAGCTGCCAGGGGCTCAAAGAAACTACCAAGCAAATGTTGTTCTGCCCTCCTTAGCAAGGTAGATACTGAATTCTCTGGTGTCTGAAAAAGTCCAAAAGCCAATTGTCCATAAACCTGCCCAGTGGAACTCTGTGTAGCAGCCAACAGAGGCCGAATGCCAATGTTAAGGAGCAACAGGGTATAAAATGTTCAGCATCCTCTCTCCAAGGACCAGTGGTGGATTAATGCAATGACCCATGGGGCCTAAACTCAGGGTCCCCAGCCAATTTGTGGGCCTCCATAGGAATCTGTGTAAAAGTAAGGGGTTCACTGGTGCTGGAACTATGGTTCTGCCCCCTGCCCATTTTCTCCCACTTCCCAAGTGGCCTGCTCCCTGCTAGGGTTGCCAACATTTGCATCACACAAAACTGAACATCTTAGCCCTACGCCTTCACTGAGGTCCTGTCCCCTGACCACCCCACTCATTACGTTCTCCCTCCCTTGCCGGCTTTCTTGTTCCCACCCTCACTCACCTTCAATGGACTGGGTGCAGGAAGGGGTGAGGGCTGTAACTGGGGGAGCAGGTTCTGGGGTAGGGCCAGAAATGAGGGGTTCAGGGAGCAGGAGAAGGGTTCTGGGGCTGCAGGCACGAATGAGGGAAGGATTCCAGGTGTGGGAGAGGCCTCTGGGTGCAAGTTCTTGGGATGAGGGGTTTGGAGAGCAGGGTGGGGCTCTGGGAGCTGATGAATTCAGAATGTGGCCTATGGGTTATGGCAGGGGGTTGGAGTGTGGGAGGGAGTGAGGGCTCTGGAATGGGGCTGGGGATTGAGGGGCTCTGGGCTTGGGCAGATGGTCGAGCTTCAGGGGAAAGGGAGGGCTTTGGCTGAAGGTGCAGGCTCTGAGGTGGGGCTGGTGTTGAAGGGTTTGGGTAACATAAAGCAGCTCTGGGTTTGGGGGTCTCAGGGCTGAGGTAGGAGTTTGGGGCATGGGATTGTGCTGCAGGTAGCTCCTGGTCAGTGGCACAGCGGGGCTAAGGCACACTTCCTGCCTGCCCTGGCACCACGCTATGTCCCAGAAGTTGAGGACGGTGAAGGAGGCTCTGTGTGCTGCTCTTGGCCAGAGGCACTGCTCCCCATGGCTCCCATTGGTGGGGCGGGGTGTGGGGGGCACTGCGTAGAACCCAACCTAGAAGCTGGACCTGCTGTCCACTTTGAGGGCACAGGATGGAGCCAGGACAGGAAGGGGCTAGCTGCCTTCGCCCCACCCCACTGCCAGCTTTTAATGGCCCAGTTAGTGCTGCTGAAGGGTGTTTCCAGCTTCCCTTTTTGACCAGGTGTTCTGGTTGAAAACTGGCCACTGGCCACAAGCCAGAGCCTGGCAGTGGTAGGAGCCACCCAGGGAGCCTGAATCGCTGTGTGGCGCTCCAGAGCCTCCATCTGCCTGGGGCAGGGTGTCTGAAGGTAGCCCTTTGCCCATGTCCCCACCTCTCGGGCATGCTGCCCAGAGCAGTGGAATGCCCAAGGTGCCCCAGAACCAGCTGGGCTCCTGGGACACCCTGCACTCCACGTTTGTCTCACTGCTACCATTGGGCCAAACTGGTGATGCCCTGTATGGCCAAACTGGGATGAGGTACTCACTCCACTCTTGTCCCAAAGCTAATGCAGGCTAAAAAAGGCCTAGTTAACTGGACAGGCCACAGCTCAGAGGAGTCAGGCGACTTATGTAAGCCTCAGAACGACCAGGCGGAGACACTCTAGTAGTGTGCTGGGAAGCAAATGGGAAGACTGCCTGAGCCCATTTGTAAGGGCCTTGGACACCCTGGAAGGGAAGGACACATGTGACTTGGCTGGAGAACTTAACGTGGGATATCGTGCCTCACTGAAAGACTGGAACAGAAAGCACAGAGTCTGACACAAGGTAGAAAAGAGGCATCAGTTAAGCCCCAGACTGACCAGGAAGAGGTGTACTAGCAATGAGCAGACTCCATGACATCAGATCAAACAGGAAACTAAATAAATAAATAATCTGCACATGACAAATGACACATACATGCTTATTTACACCATGTTTTTCTGCAGGACTCTTCACATCACCCCCCTGACTGATTTACTCCCTTCCAAATCTCTGTTGGGTATTCTCTGTCCCTGCCCAATTTTCTTTCAGCTAGCTTTGGGGGTGGGGGGGGCCTCTTCCAATGAGCTCCTGTGGGGATCAGCTGTTGTTTCTGTGAAATCCACTGTCTGGGCCAGACCCTACCTATGTTGTTCTAACAGGAAATGCACTGGCATAATAACCGTTTCACCTCCCATTCTAAATCACACTCCACAGTACCATGAATCTGACTTCCTTCCATTTCCATTTCTTAGTGCTGCAAGTGCAAATGTTTTCATTTTCTCACCAGACTCTGGTTTCTTGCTACAGCAGCCATCTCCCAATCTGTAAGCCAGTACAGGCATATATTCTCCTAGCCACATACCTTCTATTAAGGATAAGGTGCATCATACAAAAGAATCAAATATTCCTCTGTCTTGTGTGTGTATTATACACAGAAAACAAAATTATGTTGAAAGAACATTATTTCAATGCAAAGTCAACCATTGAAAAAGTTAAGAAATGCCAGGATCAAGGCTGCCTCTGCAACCTTAATTTGCCACTTTCCCTCCATGCATATGCATTATGATGCAATAATTATGTAATCACATGGTATTTTTTTTACACAGGACTCATTCACTGATCTGTAGTCACTCAATGAGAAACTATTCAATGTTCTGTTTTCTTCTTGTTCAACAGGTGGTCCCAGGTTTTATTCACACCCTCCTGTAAAGACAGAACTATTATTTCCTCATGGGCTTTTCCCTGGTGCTCATTGCTATAGTACCCTTGTACTTAACAAACATTAATGAGTATGTTTTCACAATGTGCCTGTGGAGTAAGGGGGTATTATGTCATTTTACAGATTGAGGAACTAAAGAACAGAGATATTAAAGTCAAAACTGTCCATATAATTTGGGTGGCTAAACTGAGGCACCTCAGACCTGATTTTTTTAGACTATTTAGCATTATATAGCACTTTACATGTAGAGCTCCCCTTAAGTTCATTTGTAGTTCTGAGTTTTCAGTAGTGCTGCAGATCAGACCCCAAGGTCTAAAGTCTAGCATCCAGAAAATGACAAATCAGTGACCACTAATGAAAATTCTGGCTACAGTATTTGACTAGATCACATAAGAAGCCCATGGAACAAGCAAAACAAAAAACCAGTCCAGTAGCACTTTAAAGAGTAACAAAATAATTCGGTGATGAGCTTTCGTGGGACAGACCCACTTGTTCAGATCATAGCCGTACCAGAACAGACTCAATATTTAAGGCACAGAGAACCAAAAATAGTAATCAAGGTGGACAAATCAGAAAAATTATTATCTAGGTAAGCAAATCAGAGAGTAGAGGGGCAGAAGGATCTACTCACCTTGATAATAATTTTTCTGATTTGTCAACATAGATTACTATTTTTGGTTCTCTGTGCCTTAAATATCAAGTCTGTTCTGGTACGGCTATGATCTGAAGAAGTGGGTCTGTCCCACGAAAGCTCATCACCTAATAAATTATTTTGTTACACTTTAAAGTGCTACTGGACTGCTTTTTTGTTTTGATAGTATATAAACTAGCATGGCTATCTCTCTGTTACTATTCAACATTCATGTAAAAAGCAAGAATAGGAAGTCCTTGAGAATATAAGCATGACAGGCTCTTTGTTTTCAGGTCAGATGTCCAGATGTAGCATGGCCTGCGGTCACCCAGACCTAAATCTGTAGAAAAAAAAGTCCTGCTCAGCCCCAGGCTAGAGCATGTCCATGAGGATAGACTATTGAGGGTACCTAGTTGTCAAAATGTAAAAAGTCTCTATTAAGCATGTATGAACTGCCATTTGACAAACCTCATGCCATTTGCTTAATCACTTGGCCAAATTCGGGTATATTTTCACAGCGATGGCAAATGGCAGACCCCTGATACAAAGGCTACTCCCTGACAAATTTCAAGTCCCTTTCCCAAAGCTTGAGTGCACCACAAATAATAATACAATTTTAAAAAATTATTTAAACTGAGGCAATGACCTGGAATGTGAAATTTCTGCTCACAGAGTTAAAATTTTGGAAGGCTATAGTCAGCTGAAAATGGGGTCTTATCAAAGGAAGTGTTGGGTAATCTTAATACTAGTGGTGCTATCTGCCCTAGCTATAGAGTCAGACAGACAGAACGTGTGTGTACACATGCAGTAAAGTGTATTAGTCATAGGGTGTAAACTCCTCGCCTTTTCAGGGGAGGAGAAAAACTCTTCTGTTTCTTTTGAAGTGTACCAAAAGTAGAAAGAAAAACACTAATCTGAGACCCTCCTCAGGTGGAAAGCAAGCAGTATCAAAACACAACACTTAAGGAAAAGAATGGAAAAGCTTTACACATCTACTTAAAACTTGAGGACAATCTACATAAGCAAACATGAAATTTCCCAAGTCGGAATATGATCACAAAGGAAGAATTGAAACCCTTACTCTTTTGCAACAAAATGTGAGTTGAATCTTTAACACAAATGGCCAAGCCCTTTGCTTCATTTCTTATCCAAAATATAATACCTCCAGCACCATAGGATTTCTGGTACATTTATTCTGTATTGATTTAGTAGGAAAGTGTCAGCTACAGAATTGTCATTTTAATCTTGAACAGATGGGTGGAACAGGAAAAAGCTTCTGTATAAATAACTGGCAATTGAAAAGCATATTACCTGACTGTCATTGGTTTGATCAAACTTGTCACATATGGAGATACATTCCATTAATTTTCCATTCTGCTGACAGTCCAGATGCACCAGATCTCGGCAGTGAGAGTGACATGTATATCTGCAATCTGAAAGATATATAGAAAGATTTATAAAGAAAAGATATTTAGGGTGTGTCTACACTAGCCGGCTACTTTGAAGTAGCCAGCACAGCGTCGAAATAGCACACGTTGCGTCTACATGCGCTGTGTGCTATTTTGACGTTGAAATCGATGTTAGGTGGCTAGATATCGAAATCGCTATTCCCATCCGAAGATGGGAATAGTGCCCTACTTCGACATTCAACGTCAAAGTAGGGCGTGTGTAGATGAGCCGTGTCCCGCTACTTCAAAATAGTGGGGTCCTCCATGGCAGCCATCAGCTGAGGGGTTGAGAGATGCTCTGTCCAGCCCCTGTGGGGCTCTATGGTTACCACGCGCAGCAGCCCTTAGCCCAGGGCTTCTGGCTGCTGCTGCTGCTGCAGCTCAGGGCGCATGCTGTGTTCACAGGGCCTGCAACTGGTTGTCAGCTCTGTGGATCTCGTGCTGTGCAAGGCAAGTGTGTCTGGGAGGGGCCCTTTAGGGAGCAGCTTGGGGCTTTGCTGGCCCCTTATTTCGACGAGGAGCACTTGTGTGTGTGGACGCTCCGCATTTCCCTCCGGGGTGGCTCCTTTCGACGTTCTCTGTCGCTACTTCGACGTTGAACGTCGATGGCACCAACCCTGGAGGATGTGTAGACGATACGCGTCAAAGTAGCCTATTTCAATGCTCTTACGTCAAGGCTATTTCGACGTAGTGTGCTAGTGTAGACATAGCCTTGGACAGTAATGCAAATCATTTTTATGCTAACTAGAGTCTGCATGCAAGTGCATCTCTTTCCAAAATAGAATGTTTTACTGTAATGTATGATATATTTTTTTTAAAAATCCCTCCCACAAAATAAGCTGCAAAGTGAAATTTGTAAGCTATTTAAACAGTTTGACTATATCTACACTACTGCGATCTTTCAAAAGAGCTCCTTCCTAAAGACCTCTTCTGAAAAAACCTCTTTCGACAGGAGTGCATCCACACACAAAAAAGCAGATCAAAACAGTGATGTGTTCTTTCGAAAGAGAGCATCCACACAGCCCCCACTTTTTTGAAAGAACGGGCCATGGATAGAAAAATCAGGTGCCATGAGGACTGCTCTTTCGAACAAAAGGGCCCACAAAGCATCTATACACATTTTCTTTCAAAAGAAGCTTTCGAAAGAAGGCACTCTTCCTGAAATGGGAGTTGAAGAGCACTTCTGAAAGGAGCACCGCTTTCTTTACATTTAATTTCAGAAGAGCGCTTTTTGTGTGTAGGCACTCTGCTGAATATTTTGAAAGAGCTCCTTCTTTCAAAAAATATTTCAAAAGAACTTGCTAGAGTAGACATGGCCTCTATGTTTAGACAACTTATGAATTTCCAAACTATTCAGTATACCTGTCAGAGACAGTGTGGTCCCACAGATAGGAGATAAGCCTGGGGGTTAGAATCAGCAACAGAAACCAGATCTTTTTACACTAATTTCTTGTGTGACTTTAGGAAAATTATTTAATTTCACTGAGTTTCCATTTCCCCATTTGTAAAATGTGGTTAATAAAGTAGTTCACTTTTCTAAAGAGAACTGGGGTCTGAAAATGGTATGTGCTAGGGATCATTAACTACTGTCATTTAAAATACCAGAGGGGAGATATAGTACAAAAACAGAACAGGGGATTTTGTCAAGTTTCCAGCATGTTTTTCCTGACATTGCCATTGATTTTCCGTATGATATTGGGCAAGTCAATTTAAACTCGATTTACTAGTCTGTTAAATGAATACAACAACACTTAAAATTTTGCAGCTCAAAAGCTCATATAAAAGGTTTTAGAAAACCTCAGCTTTAGTGCCCTTTAGGAATAAATAAATTCATATTAATAGCTGGATAACAAACATAAACCAAGTCCCAGATACTCTGTGTGGTAAAGTTATTACCACATCAGAAATGTGCATTTGAAAGTAATTCACTGTAGTGAGGTACAATGGCTTTCCCCAACTCAGAGACACAGGGGGACTCCCAGAGGCCTTGGTGAGAAGGCCCAGAACACCTGTGCCCCATCCCACAGTGAGCCACACCTGGTACTGGAAGTGCCAGAAGCGGGGCCTGGGGCTTAGTCAAAGGTCGGCCTCCAAACAGAGCAGAGGCTTCTGACTGGGCTCCTGCGAGCCGGAGCTGAAGGGCCTGCTCCAGGCAACCAGGCTGGTGAGAGCCCCCGGCCAGCCACCCTGACCAAACCAGGCCTCAGCCAAGTCTGCCTTTGGCCTAGTACCCAGACTTTCCAGATATACCAGGGCCCTCGGACCTGTAGCGAACCCCACACCCCGAGGACCAGCATGAGCCAGTGAGCCTGCCCACTGCCAGCTACCCTGAGGGCCCAGACCTGCCTACACTCCCCCAACCACTGGTCACCCCCAGGACCAGGACCGGCCAAAGCCTAGGACCCTACCCGCTGCCAGTGACCCAGAACCCTCTGACCTAATGAAGCCTGAGGTTCTGCTTCCAGTCTGCTACCCAAATGACAAGGAGATGCCCGACTGGCCAGAGTTGCCCATGGCTACCTATCCTGAGGACCCTGACTGGGGACCTGTGCCAATGGAAACTGAGGTATGAAATGGCCCCGGGGATGCTTCACCAGAGCACGTCAGTGTGTTGCGGTCTGGATCCCCACCAACCAGCTCCTCATGGGAGCTGTTGCTAGGGCACTGGGCCGGGGCACAGTGGAATGGGTGGGCCTGTGCCCCTCTACCTTCTTCCCCGAGGGAGGTTGCATCACGACTCCCTTCCCTGCCTCAAGGTACACAACCAGTGCACCGGTTATTTTGCCTTGCACTGGGGCCAACCCCTGGGACTGTCTGGTCCACTACGACACAAACTATCAGAGAGGTAGCCGTGTTAGTCTGTAGCTTCGAGAACAAGAAGAAGTCTTGTGGCACCTTATAGACTAACAGATATTTTGGAGCATAAGCTTTTGTGGGCAAAGACCCACTTCATCAGATGCATGAGTGGGAGGGTGGTTTCAGAGGGGTATTTAAATACTTTAATACCACTCTTTAAATAACCCTCTGAAACCACTCCCCCACTCATGCATCTGATGAAGCAGGTCTTTGCTCACAAAAGCTTATGCCCCAAAGTATCTGTTAGCCTATAAGGTGCCACAGGACTACTTCTTGTTCTCTAAGACACAAACTGTGAGTACTGCTGGCCCACCCCAAGCCAGCACCTGGGCTCACTAGAGACTGTGAAGGTTTGCTGCCCCATTAAAGGGCACTAGATTCTAGAAGACTACGTGGGCTGCCCAAAGACAGGCAGCCCATTGACTCCAAGGAGGTGCAGAGGCCTGTGTGCCCCAGAGAATGTGCCCACCCCAGGTCACCTCCTCTACATGCATAAACCTCATTTTCTGGCTCACAAAGATCAGCTATGACCACTACTGGATGTTTAGATAAATAACAGGTATATAGAACATAATTCTATTTTGATGGAAGGCTCATCAGGTTTCAATTTTCTGCCCTCGGACATATATTTATTTGTACGCTACTTGTAAAACATCCAGAAATATTGCAGCATTTGCTGTTTTCATATCTATAACAAAACTGGTAATGCCAACTATAGTTAAGTTTTTCACACCACTTTCCATTTTAGCTAATGTGTCTCATGTTGGGCAACCAAAATATATGGAGACTTTTGACCTTACACAGTTTGTGCTTCAGTTCCCCATCTGTAATATTAGATATGACCCCTTCTTAGACAGGTGCATTGTGAAAACCCAAAATTATTAGTGTCTGTGAAGAACTGAAACACCATGGTGATGAGCAGCATGACAAAGCCCATGAGGAAGTTACCAATTCTCTCTTAAGAATAGGGTATGAGTACCATTCAATCAGTCCTAAAGCCCACATTCATGAATAACAAGAATAAAAAAAAAACATTAAACAGATGCTCAGTTAGTGAGTATGATCTATTCAGTGCACTGATTGAGGCAGGGCTCATCTGATGGAAAAATGGTATGGCTGCGTCTACACTACAAACTTACTTGGAAGTTAACTCTGAAGTAAGCTGCTACTTTGAAGTTGCATGCAGAACGTCTACACACACTTTTCCTTACTTCAGTGTTAACTTAGGAGTAAGGGAGGCTAACTTTGAAGTCATGGTATAGTGGCTTACTTCGAAGTTAGGTGTGTGTAGACGCTCTGCACTCCTTACTTCAAAGTAATGGGTCTGCCAAGGAGGCGGCCCCCCTGCAGGAGGGAGACAGTCTGGCCAGCTCAGGCAGAGCTCTATGGTCCCTGCTGGCCACCTTAAGGAAACAGCTCCTTGGCAACCCCAGGCCGGAAGTTGAGACTGTGCTACAAGCAGGGGCAGCATGAGCTTGCGCTCGGACTGCCCCTGCTCAAAGCACCAGCCCGTCTCCGCACCCCCGGCCACCATGGCAGCACAACAGGACCCTCCTGGCACTCCCGGGCTGCATATGAGGAGTCTAAGGGTTCACAGTGCCTGGGGCTATGCCAGAAGGGGACCCTCATGGACCAAGGATGAGCTGAAGGACCTCCTCGCTCTGTGGGGAGAGGATGAAGTCCTTTGCCAAACCGGCACCAAGCAGAGGAATGCAGAGGCCTTTGACCAGCTGGCCAGCAGCCTTGCTGCCTGAAGCCACCCCGACCGCACTGGCAGGAGCGTGCAGATAAAAGTTAAAGAACTCCGCCAGGCCTACAGCAAGGCTCACAATGCTACCAACTGGTCGGGTGCATGGCCCATCCACTGCCCCCACTACCAGGAGCTGCACAGGCTCCTGGGGCCGAGGAAGGTGGCCACTCCAGAGCATCTGGTGGACACCGCCAGTCCTCTCCCCCTCATGGACAGTGATGACAAGGTGGGCCCCTCCAGCACCGTGAGCCCCCCACACGGGGAGTGGCCAAATGAGATCCAGGGCAATGGCAAGGGCTCCAGCGACAGGACCCACGTCATCGCCCTCCTTTCTGGGACACCAAACTAAGCCTCCTCCAGCCAAACCTCACCCGAGCCCCAGGAGGTCTCAGCCAGTATGTACGGGATGAGCAGGATGTTGCCAGGGACAGGGATGGGCCCCCACCCCCAAAACAGCTGTGCAGCCCACATGCCTGGAGATGGGGGAAGGGGAGGGAACACAGGTCGACCCTCCCCAAGAGGGAACCTCTGGACACCTGGGATCCCATGGGTCTCACGGGCCATCAGGCAGCAGAAGAGCAGGGTGGGGGCCAGTGGAGTAGGGGCCCTGGCTCCCTCGGGGTTGGGACCCAGAACTAACACGTCCCCCATCCCCTTCTGTCTCCGCAGGTCCATCGTCAGGAAGGCGCCACAGAGCACTAGAGCAGGTCACAGCTGCAGGGGGCCAGGAGGCCGCCCCATTGCCCCAACCTGCATCCCTCCGCAGCCATGGCAGAGCCTCCTGCAGACAACACTGGAAGGACGAGCAGGTGGCCGCTAATTGGGCAGTCATGCAGGAGATGACTGGGGTGCTCCAGGACTGGCTGGTGATGGAGTGGGATGTGTGGGTGCAGCTGGCTGGCAGCCTGGACACCATGGGCCAGGCCTTGGCCACCTACCTCTCCCAACCACCCACCCCCTCGCCAGCTCAGCCTGCAGCTGCCCCCATTGCAGCCACTCCTCTGGCAGCAGCCCCTCCCGCAGCCACACACCTCCTGGCAGACCTGTCGCCATCCACCCATGTGGAGTTCGCTCAGCGGCTGCTGGCTGAGGTGGGCCCACCTGGCCCAGCCCCAGTGGCCCCCCACACCCCACAAACCCCGTGGAGGCTGAGCCCACGGCACCCCCACCCCAGCTCTATCTCCCTGTGGTCCTGGCCCTGTTGCAGCCCCACAGGGGCCCCAGATGCAGGGTGATAGGAGCAGACATGGCCAACGCAGGCCCCGGACCCCCACACCCCTGGGTGACTGAACCTTTCCCCACCTAGCCCCCTGCCCAGTTCAGTCTCCCCACTTTGCCCCCTGCCTCCGTGCTGTGGACTGTTCCCCTGCTGCACTGAAAATAGTTTCACACGTTGTTCTGTTTTGTTTTGCCAAAATTGTTTATTCCTCCAATAGTAAAGTTTCTGGTTCCCACCCTGATCCGGCTTGGTGGGAGAGCGGCGAGGTGGGGAGCATGAGGGATAGAGGAGTGGGGGTCCCGCGGTGCGGAGCGTGGCTGGGAGGGTCAGGGAAGGCCCTGGGCGAAGGCCTGGCACAAGGCCTCCCAGATCCTGACCTCATCCCTCGTGGCACAGGGCAGCAGGCAGCTGTTCAGAGCTGGCCCCCTGGTCTGTGGCCCAGCCTTGGATCAAGGGATCCTGCCGACCCTCCACAAGGCTGTGGAGGGCACAACAGGCAGCAATGACTGCAGGGACAGTTGGAAGGCTAACGTCCAGCCTTTTGAGGAGGCTGTGAAACCTCCCTTTCAGCCTCCCAAACGCCTGCTTGCCTGTGCCCCGGTACAGTTGAGATGACCATTAAAGGCGTCCTGGGCTGGCATGGTACGTCTGGTATAGGGCTGCATAAGCCATGGGTGCAGCAGGTACACAGTGCCGGCCACGATGTAGGGGGCATCATGATTTCCCCGAGCAGGAGCTCCTGAGGGGGTCATATGTGCTCTCCTGCATCCAGCATCCCAGCCATGAATTCCAGAACACCCTGGCATCACGGGCGCTGCCCGGCCACCCAACACACATGTCCAGGAAATGGCCCCTTGCATCCACCAGGGCCTGGAGTACCACCGAGTGGTACCCCTTCCTGTTAATGTAGATGCCCCCACTGTGGTCTGGAGCCCGGATTGCCATGTGAGTCCCGTCCAGAGCTCCGAAACAACTGGGGAAGCCCAGGTCTATGAACCCAGCAAGGGCGGCACCCAGGTCCCCCAGGGTCATGACACATGGCAGGAGCACCCTGTTGATGGCTCAGATGACCTGCCGGGGAGGGAGGAGGGGCGGGAAGGAAGAATGTCCATAAACGCCTGACTGGGAGGCCCCCCTGCCCAGTAGCCCCCTTCCCAGGGTGGGTCTGTGGTGGACGCCAGACTTACTTCAATCACCACCACTCTGACAGTGGCCTTGCTGATGTGGTATTGGTAGCCAACGGACTAGAGGCTATTGGGGGTGGCCAGCCTCCATAGTGCAATGGCCACCCTCTTCCACACTGGGAATGCTGGATGCATCCAGGCGTCCCAGTGCTGGAGGACTGGGGCGAGCGAGTGGCAGAGGACTTCAAATGTCTGGTGGTTCATTCTGAAGTTCCCCAGCCACCGCTCCTCATCCCAGTCCTCCAGCACCAGCCAGTCCCACCACTTGATGCTGGTGGCAAAGGCCCACTGACATCGGATCGGAGGGGCCCAGGGAAGGGGCAGCAGTGCCATGGCCAGGGCCTGCAGGCTAGGCCCCATGCAGGTGACATAGCTGTGCCGCTGGAAGAGAAGGGCAACCAGCATGGCCAGCAGGCTGGCCAGGGTGGAGAGGACCTTGGCCAGGGTGTGAGCAGGCATGGTGTGTGGCTCTTCTCCCCAGCACATATTCTGCTGCTGTCTGCAGCCTGGCAGTCCTTAGCACGTGCAGGGTGTGGGTATTGGGAGGGGCCCTTTAAGGGGTTGGCGGGCTGGGAGCCCGGAAGGGCTTGTCGGCCATGCAACCCCTGCCTGCATCATTTCCTGGCCCCTTACTTCCAAGTAGGGACTAACTGTGTGTAGACGTTTAACTTCGAAGTAGGGAAAACCTACTTCGAAGTAAGGGAGGGTGCGTTTTGTGTGCAGATGCTCTACTTCTAAGTTGCTTACTTCAACATACAACTCAACTTCAAAGTTATTTTGTTGTGTTGCGTAGACAAGCGCATGTGATCACGTAATTATACAAGGCTGGAGAGGGGAATCAAATTAAGGTAGCACTGGCATTCCTACCTTTTTGAGTGCTTGACTTTGCAACCTTAATAATGTTTTTATGTCAGTTTTGTGTGTACAGAGTATATTCCCATTATTTATATACAATCTTTTTGACAAATCATATTAGGCAACAGTGTGTTGGTTAAATAGTAATCTAAGACAGGATTAACTAATGAAATTAGGAAACAGTCTCTTTCGGTGCTATTTTGTTTCTTATTTATAATTCATTTTAATCTGTGTACCTTAATGTCATTTATAAGACAGGCCCATAACTTCCTCCCTGACTCTCAGAGACATAATTGCAGAAAACATAAAAGCTTCATCTCTGTAAATCCAATTAAAGCTTTCTGTCATAAAACAGATTTTTTAACAGACTGGATGTAAATTTAATGAGTGAGACTGAAAAGATTACCTCTACTATGGCAATAACACAATTAGGCCATTTTACCCATGCAGTTCAATTATTTAAAAAACAAGATTCTACAGATTCTACAAATGTGCAGCAGAGGCACAGGTACCGTCAAACTAAAGAGGACTATAGTTATTGCATTACCCTTTACTGAAATGCCCACTCCTGAAATATCTGAACTTAAAAACAAACAAACAAACAAACCGTCTGCTCTTCTAAAATCAGTATGTCGATTACTAATGGACTTCTGCTTAGAAACAGCAGAATCTGGTATTCCTTTCTAACGGCATCTGAAATGTCTGTTGCCCTGGAAGAAATCAAGACATTTAACATGTATTGGTCAAAAATAAACATTCATTGACTCTTTTAAAAAAGCCTGCTCAAATTAATCAGTAAGGGTATTAAGTCTGTCTTCTGCAATAAAACTGTTGTAAAAGTGAGGTATACTGAAAACTGTTCTTCTTATCTCACAGGTATTGTAAGTTAAAATGCAAAAGAAAATGTGTAGATATTTATTAAACATACAAATACCTTTTAAAAATTATGTTGTCAGTTGCTGAGGAAAAATCTAACATTTTATGTTACTTAGAATTTCACTCCAGTACTAGATTCAAGTTGCCTTATTCAACAGCCTAAAGTTGACGAAAAAAGCAATTCAATAAACTCTTTAAATTATGTGAAATTGAGACCACATGTATTTTTGCTTTTGTGGTAAATTGTGAGAATGTCAATCATTGATTTATGTGAATAGTCCCTACCTGATATTTGTGTTTTCTTCACTTGAAACCTGATTTTTCTTGATAGCTTGTAAATAGCAGTTCCCATAACCGATTCTCTGCAGCGTTGTGCAGAAACAGACAAGCAACTGAACAGGCAAGCAGCTGAGCAAATGCTACAACAGACCTGGGTAATTGAGCTTCATTGACTCAGGATCAAGGAAGGAAGATGCTGCTCAGGAGAACAAGTCCCTGCATTCTGATGTGTTCTTTCTCCTGGCTCTTGTAAATTAAAACACTAATTGCTATGATGACCGAGCCAAGTGTGACTTTCAAATGAATATAGGAACTATAGACTGTGTGCAATCAAAACAAAGAGTACAGAGAAAATAGGTGCCTACTTGTATCTTTTATAACTGAAATTGATTCTTCAGAATAAATCTCTATTTCAAGCTCAAAGAAAACTATGCTGTATAATTCTACTCCTCCATAGATTTTTGGGAAGTTAGCCAATACAACCTATGTAAGTTGATTGATTGTGGTTTGCTTCCCAGCATCACAGGAAAGATGACTACTATAGTTGCTGCAAAAGAAGTGTACTTTAAGAGCTTCCTGGAAAATGCTTTATATTTTGAGTCAAAAACCTATTTTCAGGCTACAGATCACCGAAGGAAGGAGAAACCGATCTAACTTCCATGTGGCCACGAGCCGTTTGATTTACACCATGTTTATATAGTGCCTTTTCTATTGATGTTCCACATTTGAATTTGTAACTTACATTTCACCTGTTACGTAGAGTTGCTTTGGTTATATTTGCACTATTGAACAAGTCTCATACATCTACATTGCACTTTTCCATTTTTCTTTCCACACTGGGGCTGGTGCCATTTCACTTTCACTACGTTCTTTAGGAGTCATGGGAAAAACAGAGAACAAACTGGATTACTTGAATTTCAAGTGACTGCTAAATACAGGTTGTTTGCAGCTCAGTTCTGCTCTTAGGTTGAGTTTACCTATCACTAACCCCCTTTGTTCAAAGCATTTATTCCTCACTGGCAGTATTTTTAGGCTCCCCCAGTCAATGTTCAGTCTAATCTTTTCCAGTCATGTGCAGGTTTTTCCATCCCTGTGCAGAGTAAGTGGTTATGTGCACCACGGTGTGTGTGAACATGCACCACCAGCAGGAACAAAACACGTAGCTGTGGGAACTCAGCTAATCAGCTGAGTGCCATGTGACTCTCTCCTGCATGGTCACACAAGTGTATAGTTTACAGGGAACGCAGGACACTCATCTGACTGCTGTAAATTGTGCCATCTGCAGCACCCCTGCAATTCTCTTTTGGGTCAGGACCCCAGTTTGAAAAACACTAATGTCCCCTGTGACATTAGTATAGGGTAGAAACACCCAAAAGACCAGATGTCATGTTTTTCATGGCCATGAATTTGGTAGGGCCCTGCCCACAGCCATTCCAGACACACCAAGGGGCTATGAAGATGGCTTAACAAGCTGCCTAGGGAAATTTGCCACGAAAACCAACTAAGCCAACTGAAAAAATCATCTGGAAGGCTGATAAACCAGCTTCACTCCACCTGTGTGTCGCTGGAATGCAGGAAACAGGATGTATCAGGTCAGACGATATGACAGTGGCAGTATATCTACACTGCAGCTAAATAACAATGGTTGGTGTGTGCTAGCTGACTCAGGCTTTGCTGGGCTCAGCCTAAAGGGATGTTTATTTGCAGTGTGGACACTTGTGCTTGGCACAGAGACCACGCTCTGGAACCCTGAAAGATGGGAGGGTCCAAGAAACACAGAAATAAGCAGGTTTTCAGATGTGTTCAATATGCAAAATTCATAGTGACTTCCAATGACACTTAGGCGGTTCAGCAGCTCAGAGAAATCAACTGATTACTTAGCTGATCTGAAAACTTTAGCTAATATGCCAGGCATATCATCTGCTTTTCTTCATCTGCAATGCAGATCAGAACATGGGATGCCACATGACCAATCTTAATTTCTTTCCTGCCTCGCATGCAAGCAAATAAGCTCCAGGGACCAAAACAAAAAGGCTGCAATGAGCTTATTATTTCTTTGTACAGTAAGAATAAAAAAGGAATAGCTCATGTATCATATTTCAGAAATATATTGTTTGCTCTGTAGCTGATAAAGCTGATCAAGAAAGTATGTAGTTATGATATAGGGTCTCATAACAGGCACTGCGGGTTTATGAGGAATAAGACCACATACAGAAATCCACTGAATTTCAAACAAAAATGTGAACGGTATAACTGTAAATGAAAAAAAATGCTATTTAATAGTACATATTACAGGTTGAACCTCTCTGGTCCAGCAACATTTGTGGTCCAGCAACATCTGTGGTCCCACATGATTTCAGTTAGCTAGATGTCCACTTATCATGGCAGTGGCCAAGAGTCCCACAGTTCCATAAAGTTTGTTTATGGCCACCAGTCCTGGCTCTCAGTATTCCGTGCTGTTATTTAACTGTAATTTACCCCAAATGTCTTCTAAGAGCCCAGTAAGCAGTGGAAGTGTTGATACTGCTGCTAGACATTTTCCAGACTGCCCAGCTTGGTAAGCAGCTGTGATGGGGTTCTGGGGTCCCCCAAGCTCTGCACCCCGTCCGCAGGCAGGAGAGTCTCTTACTTAGCAGGAAAACAGCAGGTTTATTAGCCGACAGGACACAGCATCGTACAGAGGAGTCAGTACAGCCGGCAGAGACAGCCAGTCCCATCCATTGTGGGGAGAGGAGGCCCCGAGGGGCCCCCAGAGCTGGGGCCTGGCCCCCTCCTTTGTCTCTCTCTCCCTCAGCCCAGCCTCACACCCTCTGTGAGCCACTCACACACACACAGGTATCCCCCACTCCATCACATCTCTCCCCCCTTCCAGACCGAACTGAGCGGGGTCACTCAACTGGTGACCTGGGGAAGTTCGGGGCTCTCCCCTTGTGACAGGGCATCAGCTGTACCCTCAGTGCTCCCCTTGATGTGCACCACCTCCACGTTATAGTCCTGCTGGGGGAGGCTGCACGTCAGGAGCTTGGTCTTGGCCCTTTTCATGTGATGCAGCCGGGCAAGTCCCTTTAGTTCCCTTGGGTTGGTTGGTCTCCCTGCTTCGGCCCCGGTCCGTCAGC
This sequence comes from Carettochelys insculpta, assembly GCF_033958435.1. NCBI lineage: Eukaryota > Metazoa > Chordata > Testudines > Carettochelyidae > Carettochelys > Carettochelys insculpta. Next base: position 315,252,796 of record NC_134137.1, read on the forward strand.
CACGTTTTCAAGTCGGGCGGGCAGAGCCCATACAGATGCTGCAGCACCAACAGATCAAACAGGTCTTTTGTGGTCTGGGTCCTGCCCCATCTGACCACCAGTCCATACAGCTGCTCCAGCCAATGTCTGGAATTCAGTTACAGTCCAGTAACGGAAGGTACAAATGCTTCCACCCTTGGCATTTAGCCAGACCACCACAATGGTTGTGTGCCTCAGTTTCCCCTTTCATGCCACACAATAGGTTTGGAATGTTTCTTCTCATGTCAGAGGTTGCAAGACTAGTTACAGGGAACAATGGTGACATTTCAGAGTTACAGACTCCTTCAACATACAATTCATGCTTCCACACCAATGTCATCATGTCAAATGGCTCTTTCCAAACATTTAGTGCATGGTACAATTCTACAGCTTTTGGTAGCAGCACCCCTTGGTTACAGCAGTTAGCGTGAGTAACAGAACAAACCCATTGCAACTGTACATTTACGTTGCTCTTTGGTAGACCACAACTTGTGTGTCACCTCCTTGAGAATCTGGTATTTTGGGGATAAATGGCTGAGGCCTTTCTTAGCACCATTAAGTTCTAATCTTCTCCCTTGCCCCCTGGGGTGGAAATCTGATCTCTCTGGCTGTGCCCTCCCTTCTCACGAGAGCTGGGCCATTGATGATCTCAGGGAGACGGCCCCCTCCCAGCCAGCCTGGAAATTTGCAAACCAAACTGCTTTTTGAAAGTTGTTTTGTGAGTCCCAGACGCAGAATCCACATGAAGGAATCCCTGTTTATCCCTTACTGGCCCACCAGGTCCACAGCTCCTTCGTCCTTCCCCCTCCAACGACTGCCTCCCCATGGAATCAGAAGTTGAATCCAGTATGAGAATATAAGTGTTTCCACCATTTGGAGATGGGGAATTGCTGGTGCTCTCCTGCATCCTACAGAGACTGACTGTGCAGCTGTTTTACTTGGTTCTCGCAGGGCTGCTCACATTCCCTGATAGTTTTTACTTTACTTGCACCAACTTCCAATTCCTGAGAAACTTTTACACTGCCTGCTTTGGACCCTTGCAGAGCACAGCCAGTGGTTTCACACTCAGGCAGGTCCTGGCCATCAGGAGCTGAAACAAACTTCTCCCCAGGCAAAGGGTTGCTCTGGTGCTTACAGACAAGCACCTTTCCTGTTCACTCTCCTCCACCTCACTCCCATTTTCTGCAGTCCCCACAGACGGGTTAGGAAAAGTTTTAGGGAAATTTTCCTCCTTAAGAGCTTTCCCAAACAATAACTCACCCCTGTCTGCCTCCACGGGGGCACTGCTCCCTTGAGCCACAACCAGCTCCTGGGTTTCACCTACACCCAGGATCACTTCTGGCCCGTTAGGCAGATTCCCACGTAATCCCCCTCCAGGCAGACAGCCAGTACCACCGGAGAGAAGGTCAGGGTCCCTTTCCTCCCTTCTGCTACCAGCTCCTTTATCTTCATCACTCAGCATAACTCCATTGCCCGTCTGTTCTTGTGTCCTGGCGAGAGGATGACTCTGGTAGGACAGAGTCCTCTCACCCTCTCCCAGTAACACCTCAGCATCAGGCAAAGAACAAGTACCACAGTCGTCTGGTCTCTGGGATTCCCTGATGATACTAACTGGATTAGACCAAGTTAAAGCATCATCCCCCCTGAGAGACACAGAGGCAGGCCCACTTCCCATCTGGGCTTCAGCTGCCCTCAGATCCAGCTCTGGGATCTTGGCTCCATCTCGAGCCCCCACAGGCTCAGGCAAAGGATTCACTTCCCCAGAAGCACTTTTTTTGCACCAAGGACCAGTGTCCTTATCAGGGATACCACTGCCCATCCCAGAGCCATTCCCTCTGCTCCAGCCCCCATGGCTGGATTCAGAGTCACACCTGGAACGCTCTTTTCTGGTGGTTCCTTCTCCAGCCACCCCAGGCTGGGGAATCTTCCTCAGACAATGGGCTAGTTTCCTCATTGGCACCTTTTCCAAATGCAGGCTCTGCTCTCTCCCCAGGCTGCTGCTGCTCAACACAGACAGACAATGGGAGACATTCTCTCCTTTGTCCCAGCCCCCCGGCTGGTCTCCACACACACACAGAAGGTGGAGCAGCTTCTCTCACAGACAACTTGCCATTCCCAGTGGATCAGCTGCTTTCCTGCACAGACACACAGGCACCTTCCTTGGCCCAGGCCTGGAAAACTCTTCGCAGGTCTGTCTTGGCCACTAGTAGATGATGGGTTGGAATCGCTCCTTCCCTCCTTGAGCTGCGGCAGGCCACTCGGTTCAGAGCTCCATGCAGTCTTCCCTGCCCCGATCCAGGCTCACCTCTGTAGGATTCTCCCCAGCCCTCAGCTCCACCACTGCACATCCACGCTGCCTTGTCCAGCTTCTTTAATCTTGATTCGGTTTCCAGGTGCTGCCACTTCACAGCGGAGTTGCTCAGCGTGGTTGCAGGCTCTCAGGCTGATGCCCTCTGCACCCCACGCTTCCTGGAAGAATTCCTTCAGTGTGCCAGGCTCCTTGTGGGTCACAAGCTGCCCGGGGTTAGGCCGTAGGCCCCTCTGCCCTCTGGGACCGACTCCAACAGACTCCCAGCGGAACCCCTTCTTCAGTGTGACACCCGCTCTCAGGGACCATGAGCACCCTGTCTTGGGAAGGACTCATTCAGCGTCAGCCTCCTCAGGTGTCACTTGTTCCTGGGGGTTGGGCTCTCGGCCCCTCCACCTTCTGGGACCGACTCCAACAGATTCCCAGGAGTAACCCCTCCTCGGGTGTGACACCCCCTCTCGAGGACCACGACCACAGTTGCTTGGGTTCGGCCACAGGCCCCTCCGCCTTGGGGAACTGCACCTCACTGCCCTTCAGCACACCTGGGTCTCGCAGGCCCCACTTCTTCCGGGGCCCCAGTCACTTACTGCTGGATGCTCCATCCTCAGGGTGCAGAACATCCCACTCCTGACACCAGTGTGATGGGGTTCTGGGGTCCCCCAAGCTCTGCACCCCGTCCGCAGGCAGGAGAGTCTCTTACTTAGCAGGAAAACAGCAGGTTTATTAGCCGACAGGACACAGCATCGTACAGAGGAGTCAGTACAGCCGGCAGAGACAGCCAGTCCCATCCATTGTGGGGAGAGGAGGCCCCGAGGGGCCCCCAGAGCTGGGGCCTGGCCCCCTCCTTTGTCTCTCTCTCCCTCAGCCCAGCCTCACACCCTCTGTGAGCCACTCACACACACACAGGTATCCCCCACTCCATCACAGCAGCTTATGTTGTGTGTACACTCTCAGTCATTATCTAAATCATTGATGAAAAGATTGCCTAGAATCAGACCCAGAACTGATCCCTGTGGAACACTGTTTGCTATGTACTTCCAGTTTCACTGTGAAGCACTGATAACACTCTCTGGGAATGGTTTTCCAACCAATTATGCACCTGCCTTTTAGTGTCTGCATCTAAGTTATATTTTCCTATGAGAAGGTCATGCAAGACTCTACCAAAAACTTTACTGAAATCAAAATATACAGGTTGCACCCCCCGGTGTGGCGTGTTCGGGACCTAACCTATCCTGAACAAGAGAATTTACTGGACTAGGGGAGATGGTGCCATGGGCCCCCAAGCTCCCAGCAGGCAGTCTGTCTCACCCTCCCCATACACACACTTGGCTGCTTGCCCAGCTGCTGTGGTGTGGGTGGGTGGACTCCAGTATCAGCCTGCACTGCTGAAGCAGGCTTTGGCCCCAGCCCTGCACTGTCCCCGACCGAGACATAGGCTCCATCCCCGGTCCCACACTGCCCCCTGTGGGCTGCTGGGGGGTGCCAGCTCTGGCCCCAGCCAGCATTGCCCCCAGCGTGTCTGCCAAGGCTGTTGCCCCTGGCTTGGGTCCAGGAGCATCCATGGTCCTTCCAGACCATGGATGTTCCAGACCAGAAAGCACTGGTTTTCAGAGCTGCAACCTATACCACATATACAGCTCCCCCTAATCTACAAGTCTTGTTACACTGTTAAAAAAAGCCATAAAGTACATTTGACATGATTTGCTCCTGACAAGCCCTTGCTGTTACTTATCACTTTCTTATATTCTAGCTGTTTACAACTCCACTGCTTAAATATTTACTTGATTATCTTAAGGTACTAAAGGTAAGCTGACCGATCTGTAGTTCTCCAGACTGTCCTTATTCCTTTTTTTGTAGATTGGTACTATATTTGCCTTTTCCCAGTCCTCTAGAATTTCTTCCATCTTCCATGAAATTTAGAAAATAAATGCTAATGGCTCACATAACTCCTCAGTCAGCTCCTTGAGTACTCTAGGATGTATTTCATCAGGCCCTGCTGACTTGAAAACATCTACCTTGTCTAATTAATTTATGCTTGGTCTTTCCCTATTTTAGCCTCTGATCCTACCTCATTTTCACTGGCATTCATTCTGTTAGATTTCAAATCGCTAATAAACATCCGTGCTTTGATCCTATTCAGAGGATGCTTTCATAATGCAGGAGCACTGGCCTTCTGTACACAGGTAGAACACACTGGAATGAAGTGATATTTTGAAGAATCTGTACAGCAATATATATTTGTATAGCCACTGTACTGATAAGTGGTTTTGCTTACATATTGGCTGGTACCTGAAGGTTCATCGCTACTATTTCAGATTGAATGTCAGACTGGCTCAAGCTTGTGGCCATCTTGTATCAGCAAGACCAAGATTTGACATAAGAGCTGCTGCTACTACTGACAGCTTCATTTTTCCATTAGTTCAGTTAGTATAGGGCTATATTTCTGAAGCTGGAAATTGTAAGCTTTATTTTTTGTGCTGCAGTTTGGTATAACAGAAGAGATCTGCCACAAAAGAACCAAAATAATAGACATAAAGTTAGACTGTTACGTTCAGTCTCACCCGAATAACAGTTTCTATGAGTCTGTTTTATCATCTGATTTGAAATAAGTAGCATCTCTTTCTTAAGCTCATCTAGCTGTATAAAATTCTAGTAAGTGTAAGGCAGCTCTAGCCATTCTATATTGTATGGTAACTAAATAAACTAGATATGCAGTTCAGCAATCAGTTTTAAACTTGTTCCACAAGGGGAATTGTGCCTGAGTAAGGACTGAGCCCTGATTCAGAAAGTTATTTACATAAATGTACAACACCTTTAAGCATGTGTTTTAGTGAGCCTGCTCGTGCACGGATTTCAGTACCTTGCTGAACTGAGGCCTGAAGGTTTTGGACCTGTGTTGTAGGAAGAGGGCCTGAAACATAAAGCCTTGCATCACAGGCCTGGGCTGAGGCCTGAAATAAAGGAGTGGTCAAAGCTTTGCGGAGAGGTAGTTGAGTAGGGCTGCATGCAAGAGGAACGTCCTGCTCACAGAATCTGGTAGGAACAGGCTGCTATTGCAAAAAGCACACATTCCTAAGATGAGTGAGGTACACACCATTCACACAAACATATTTTGGAAGGATGGTACCACAACACCTTTAGACCAACACATACCCAAAATACAACAGGAACACACTGACCCTTCCTAAAGATAAGGTTAGGACAAAGGTCAGCAACCCGCAGCTCCAGAGCCGCATGTGGCTCTTTAAGGAGCCACTTATGGCTCTGGGCACTGCTGCTGCTGCTGCCTCATCTTGTGGCTCCCTGCGCTGCCCCCACTAAAATAATGTAACTAAATGAAACTGGTTTATCAGTCAGCATTAAACCAATTCAATCGAGTTCCATTATTTCAGCGGGGGCAGTGCAGGGAGCCACCTGCACTGTACACTGGGGGAGAGAGAAGGGGGAGGGCAGCCATACCTGCCGCAGCTGGAGCTGCTCAGCCATGCTAAGGAGAAAGAGGTGTGGGGAGGCCTCTGGCAAGTATAGCTTCCCTACCCATTGGGTCAGCTCCGGAGCAGCCTGACACCCCCCAGTTCCTCCTCGCTCCACAGCAGCTGCTGGAGCCTCGAGCTGCATCTGGTGGTGCAAGGTCAGCTATCCCAGGACCCAGCCCAGCTCCCTGCCTGGCCCTGGGACCTGGTGAGTCCAGTGCCGGCATCACTGGGTGAGAAGTGGCTGGGAAAGTTGCAGGCACTTTCTGGCCTCAGAAGATTAGTGAGCACCCAGAGCCAGGGGAGGGAGGGCAGGCAGCGGACCCAGAGCGCATGTGGGTGGGGGAGACCCAGAGCACATGTAGGGGAAGAGCAGAGGGTGATCAAGTAAGATCCAGATTCAGTGGGCAGGGCAGCTGAGGAAGATTAAACTTGTGGATGGGGGGGCAATTTGGCACTGACAGGGGTTAAGCTGTGGGATGGGGGGGTAGAGCTTGGGGATGGGGGGCGGATTTGCAGCTGGGGTGGGTAGAGACTGGAGATGGGGGTAACAACTTTCTAACTGGTACAAATCATTGTGTGTGTGCGCTGTTCTTAAAAAAGGGGTTGCAAAAAGTACAGTTTGACATTATTTATTAAGGATTGTCTTGTACACACACGTATTGTGGCTCTTGAAGTATTGATTTTGTAAGTGAATTTGAAAAAATGGCTCTTCTCGCTATTTTGATTGAAGATCCCTGGCTTAGAATGACAGTGGCTACATCTACACTAGCACACTATGTCGAAATAGCCTATTTCGAAGTAAGTACATCTAAATAGGCTACTTCGACACATATCATCTAAATGTCCTCCAGGGCTGGTGCCGTCGACGTTCCACGTCAAGGTAGCAATGGGGAAAATCGAAAGGAGCCACCCTGGAAGGAAATGTAGAGCGTCCACACACACAAGTGCTCCCCATCGAAATAAGGGGTCAGCAAAGCCCCAAGCCACTCCCTTAAAGGGCCCCTCCCAGACACACTTGCCCTGCACAGCACAAGATCCACAGAGACGACAACCAGTTGCAGATCCTGTGCACGCAGCATGGACCCCCAGCTGCAGCAGCAGCAGCAGCCAGAAGCCCTAGGCTAAGGGGTGCTGCACGCAGTGACCATAGAGCCCCGCAGGGGCTGGACAGAGTGTCTCTCAACCCTCAGCTGATGGCCGCCATGGAGGACCCCCCTATTTCGAAGTAGCGGGACGTGGATCATCTACACACGCCCTACTTCGATGTTGAACATCGAAGTAGGGCGCTATTCCCATCTTCAGATGGGAATAGTGATTTCGACATCTCACCACCTAACGTCAATTTCAACGTCGAAATAGCACATGGCTCATGTAGACGCGACGTGTGCCATTTTGATGTTGTGTCGGCTATTTCGAAGTAGCTGGCTAGTGTAAACGCACCCAGTATGATGGATAGAGATGTACAAGGTGGTGAGTGATGGCCAGCTACGTCAGAAAGTAAACTAATTAGGTCAAAGGGCAATAGGACACTTGTTTGTACTGATATATAAGATGGTATCCCAGAGGGAGTGTCTTTGGCTGGCCCAGGGGTTAATGGAAAGTCCCACCATGAACTGAACAAGCTCAAAGCAACAGGCACACGTATTAGTGTGCCTGTAGCCATTAAGCCTGGATATTAGGCACCTGCTTTGGCTACAATAAACCTAACTATGCGTCTTCTGTACCCACTGAGTCTGTGGATTTATGGGGCAGTTGGATTAGAGCCTGCGGTATAGGCTATCTGGCTAGAATCAGCATAGCATGCAGAAAGAACAAGCACATGTAGCCAAACATCTGTTAACCCCCATAAGTTTAAAAATTGGCTTTCCTTTACAAGAACACACTTATTCTGCATAACGGTAAGAACTGTTTTTACCCACGATTTATTAAAGTTCCTAAAGCATAAAACAAACCCCCAATATCTGTGGTGATATACAGCTTAACTTTTAAAAAATTAACACATATAAAAAGTAATAATTTAAAAAAAAATTGTGGTAAACCAGGGCTTCTCCCCAGATAACTCTCTGCCGTGCTCACAGTCTTTTAGGCAGCTTTATTGTCCAACTTAACAAAACAAGGTCTTCAGTTCATTCCCTTCATATCTGGGGCCCTGCCTGCCTCCCGTTACAGGGGAATTGGGCAGTCGTGCTTCCTGCATCCTCCTGCCTCACTGGCAGTTCTTTTCCCTTCCAGCTCTCAAACCTCCTCATTTCCTTTATAGACCAGGTGCAGCCAGATTGGGAACACCTGCTCTAGCACAGGGGACCTACTTCAGTTACAGTGGTCAGCCACCCTGTGACAAGTATTTCTATTTTCACGTTGAACAGTAACAGAGAGGTAGCCATGTTAGTCTGTACTCCAACAAAACAAAGCAACTGCTCTATTTTCATACTGCTTATGAAGCAATGCAAGGGTTGGGCATTTTCTAACAGTTAATGAATGGCTGAGTTACAAGCCCAAGATAAAACTCAAGGATCCTCAACTCTACCTAATGTGATCATTAATTGCCAGGAAATGCTCGATCTAGACATTATTATTGCTCAAATTTGCATATTTCTGCTGCTTGATTCACGAAAAGCATAAATCTTTGTGAGTATTAGTTAAGATATGGATCTTCAGACAATGGGAAAGCTCATGGCTATGTAAGACCATTATACAAAATTATAATACATGGACATATTTTAGAGAAACTGCATGACACCAAAGTTAGCATCCCCGTGATCATTTTTCTAAACTACAGGTTGAAGCTCTCTAGTCTGGCACCCTTGGGACCTGACAATTGGCAAACAAAAGAATTTTCTGGATGATGAGAGATTAATATTCTCGAGCACATTACCAACGCTTGCACTGCTTACTGGGTTGCTGGAAGACATTTAGGGGTAAATTACAGCTAAACAACAGCACAGGACACTGAGAGCCAGGGCTGGTGACTGTAAACATACTTTATGGGACTATGGGAAACTTGGCCACACCCATGATAAATGGTTGTCCGGCTAACTAAAATCATACTGGATTATGGATGTTGCCAGACAAGAAAGTGCAGATTAGAGAAGTTCAACGTGCAGTAATTATTTGTGGTGATGATATAAAAGCTACATAAATTTTATCTTAGAATTCCATATTGTCCACCGTGAGAATTCAAAAATCATGAGTCGGATCTTAAAGTATTGTGAAATTAGTTTAAAAATCATAAGACTAAAGATAAATTAGGGTCATTTTATTTGACTTCTGACTTCGAACCCTTTAGGGTGCATTTCGATCAAGTTTTCAAGCAACCACAAAGGCTACCAACTTACTTTTAAAAAAAAATCTGAATTTCTTATGACAACATTTGACTCCAGGAGCTAGGCCTTGGAGAGAAACGCTAACAACCACAAGATCTGTAATTATACTAAGCTATGACAGCACAAATATTTGCATTTTTAAAATGTATTAATTAAAAATGGATGAGTAATTTATAACAATTTATTACATAAATTTCACCTCTTATAATGTTTGTGATACATCAATGAACAGATCATGGTTTTCCCAAATTTATTATTATTCTAAATTGTTTGTCAAAATCACTTATAGGAGTAATTTGTTTCACAACTTCCTTTTTTAAAAAGTCAATCTATGTTCTTAGTTGCGGGTTGGTCCTTAAATCCTATAGTACATTTTCCTGCTTCCTTAATGAATAAGCTTTGTACTCAGAACAAGAGTATTTTTGTGGGTACTTTCAGAAAAGCCATTTAAAATTCATCTTCTGGGAGTAACAGAGTCAACAAGCTTTACATTCACCTCTTGCAAACATCTGTGTTAGTAAGACATATTTGAATACATTTCTCCAGAGGTTGAACACAAAACACCTCTCCAGAGGTAAATACAGCTGAAGCAAATACAAAACTAAAAATATTTTGAAGACACAGAGAATAGTTTGTAACATTCGTTCAAATCTACTGTCTGTCAGCTGTCTCCTTGGAATTACATGAGGACTAATTTTTCTCTTTCTTACATTAAAAAAATCTAATAAAGAGGAAAAAACTGATACATACACTCCTGCAAAATTTCTTCTAGCAGTCAATTGTCGAGTGAGAAAATTACAGCTGTATAAATTAAACTGGTTTCAAAAAGCATTTATTCTAGCGCCCTCTAGTGCTGATCACAAAAACAAAAGGCATTACGTTCTAACAAATTTGTACTCTTCTTTCATTTGTTCCTCAGTTTAAAACAAAACTATTCAAAATTAAATGACATGAAAGGGACAGTTTAGTTTTAGCTATTTGTAGTACAAAAGAACCTTGAGGTAATTCCTAGTGGAATCTGTTGTTTCTCACTTGAATTGCGTTGCAGAGGAAACATTTTCAATTCACTGAACCAAAAAAGCAGTCACGTAGCACTTTAAAGACTAACAAAATAATTTATTAGGTGATGAGCTTTCGTGGGGCAGACCCACTTCTTCAGATCATAGCCATACTAGAACAGACTCCATATATAAAGCACACAGGTCCAAAAATTGTTATCCAGGTTGACAAATCAGAAAAATTGTTGGCAAATCAGAAGAGCAGAGGAATGGTGGGGTGGCGGGTGAGGGGTTAAGAGTTAGATAAAACATCAAAGTATGTAAAAAAGTCCTTATAATGGGTCAGGTAATTGCTGTCCCTGTTCAAACCACATGTTAATGTGTTGAAGTTGAATATGAATAATATGAATATTAGCTCTGAGCATTTCCTCTGTAGACAGTTGTTAAAGTTCCTTTTCAATAGAACACAAACTTTCAGATCTTTAACAGAATGGCCCACTCCATTAAAGTGCTGGCTGACAGGTTTATGTATTTGGAGTTTTTGATGTCTTTTCTACATCCAGTCATTCTTTGTCAAAGAGTGTTTGCAGTCTGTCCTATATACATGGTGTGTGGGCATTGCTGACACATGAGCCGTGCCTACACGTGCACGCTACTTCGAAGTAGCGGCGCTAACTTCGAAATAGTGCCCGTCGTGGCTACACGTGTCGGGCGCTATTTCGAAGTTAACTTCGACGTTAGGCGGCGAGACATCGAAGCCGCTATCCTCATCAGGAGATAGGAATAGCACCCTACTTCGACGTTCAACGTCGAAGTAGGGACCGTGTAGTCATTGCGCGTCCCGCCACGTCGAAATTGCAGGGTCCTCCATGGCGGCCATCAGCTGAGGGGTTGAGAGACGCTCTCTCCAGTCCCTCAGCTCAATGGTGGCCACGTGGAGCGGCCCCTTAAAGGTCCCCTCCCACTCCCTTCCTGTGCAGGAAGCTGGGGGAAAGTGCAGGCGGCAGCCTAGACACGCGACCAGCCTGCACGTCCCTCAGCCACCCAGAACAGGGCCAGCACCTGCCATGGCTGCCCGGCAGCCCCCCCAGCGCCCCCAGGGGAGCCCCCCCCAGGGGAGCCAAAGCAGCTAGGCCAGCCAGCCCGGCAGCCAGGCTGGGAAGCGGCAGCAGGGCCCCTCCTGGATGGAAGCCGAGCTGCGGGACCTGCTGGGACTCTGGAGCGAGGAGGAGGTGCTCCAGGTAATGGGGAGCAAGAGGCGGAATGCGGATGCGTTCGCTCGGCTGTCTGTGGGCCTGGCCACCTGGGGTCACCCTGCCCGCACTCTTGACCATGTCAGGAGTAAGGTTAGGGAGCTGCGGCAGGGTTACTCCTGGGCCCAGGATGCGGCCGGCCGATCTGGGGCCGCCCCCGTCACTTGCCCCTTTTACAGGGAGCTCAGGGACATCCTGGGCCCCCGGCACACCTCCTCCCCTCCGGCCACCCTTGATACTTCAGCCGACGAGCCCCAGCAGGCCCTTCAGCCGGAGTCCGCCCCGGAGGTAAGCCCCGCACCCCGGGGGCCCCCCCGGAGCCCACCCCCGGGCCATCGCGGCAGGAGGAGGAGGAGAAGGAGGAGGGGGGCTCCTCCTCCGCAGAATCCGGGCTGCAGATCCTCCTCCTGCCATCCCGGAGCAGCAGCCGGGCCTCCGCCCCCCGGGGATCTCCAGACCGTGGGAGTGGACCGACAGGTATGTACCCCCCTCTGGTGTACACCCCTGGGCTTGAGGGGAGGGGGTAATAGATATGTGTCCAGGGCCCCCCACATGCTCACATGGCCATGGCCCCAAGGACAGCAGGGCCATGTCCCTCACAGCAGTGCATCAGCCCCCCCACCCCCCACCCCGCATGACAGTGCCATGCCCCATCCCCGGGGCAGGGGGGAGCGGAACCTCGAGGGGCCCCCGGGAGGAGGGGGTGGGACACCCCGCAGCAGCAGCAGCAGCAACATGTGATGGAGTGGGGGGAGTGCAAAAGGAAGACTCAGGCTAGATATGAGTAACAAGAGCCGAATAGCTCCCAGGGGCAAAGGATGATCCTGGTGCTACAGCTGGCAGGTGACACCTCTGCTCTGGACAAAGAGGAGGGAGGAGCCGAGCTGGCTTTGAATCGGGGGTGTGGGGGCGGGGGCCGCAGGTAGAGGCTAGGGGAAGGGAAAGCTGGAAGGCAGCCAGCCTGAGGAGGGGGAAAGCTACACCCCAGAGGGGCACCCCTTGGGGTCTTCTCCCCAGGACGGGTTGGCAGGACTGTCTCTTCTGACAGCTGGTGCTGTCACTCCTGGGAGAAACTGGGCATCTGTGGCCTAAGAAACCTTTCCTGTCAGACCCTGTGGAGTGAAGTGAGAGTTGCTCCCACCAGGGGACGGGGTGCAGTGCAGGAGGACCCCTGAACCCCATCCATCACAGCAGCATCTCCCGGGGACGGGGATAGGGAACCTGCAGCACAGGGCTGGGGGAACAAAGGCCACGGCTTGGGGCCCACACTAACGCCTGTCTCCATTCTTCTTCCTCCCCTACTCTCCTGTGTCCCGCTCCTGCACCATCGGAAGGACCGGAAGAGAGCGCCAGCGAGGCATCAGTGGTCCCGGAGACCCCTCCGGGGCCACCGCTCCAGGCAAGCCCCTCGGCCAAGGACCGACCAGCCCCATGGCAGGCTAGACGGCGGACCCCGCACCACCACCAGCCGACGGCGACGGACCCCCAGCTGCTGGCCATCCACCGTCGGCAGCTGGAGGTGGCAGAGCAGCGCCTGCGGGTGGAGCAACGCCGCCTTGACCTGCAGGAGCGGGCGCTGGCCTGGCGCCAAGAGGCATGGGGGGCCTACATGGACACTTTCAACCGCCTTGTTGACTACCTGGCCCCCCATGCCGCGCCAGCCGCCGCAGCGCCCGCCCTGCCTGCTCCACCCGCCGCACCACCTGCTGCTCCGCTCGTCGCCGTCCTGTCTGCCGTCGCCCCGCCATCCACCAGCGAGGGCCGGAGTGCCGAGGGACCCCTGGAGCCAGCTGAGACTCGCGGGGCATATCTTCCGGTCCTCCCCGCCCCCAGCCAGCCCCGGACAGGGCTGCGGCCGTGGCGGGGCTCCCGACCGCCCACCCCCAGTGCCGGACTTTAGGGGCGTGGGGCCTGGGACGTGGGCCCCCCCCTTGTATATAGTTGATTTTTAAAAAAGGACTCTGATGGACAGTTGTAGGTCTCTTTTTTTGTGCCCCCCTTTGCCCCGTCCCCCCCCCATGTAAATAGTTCTCCCCTTTATCATCCCTGGTTTTCTTTTTAGTGAACAAACTTTTTTATTACTATTGTTTTCCTTGTACACATTACTTTTGTTACACACATCTTGTATATAGTTTGTTCTTGTTTTAATTCTAGTTCCAAAAAAACAAAGTTCTCAAAGAAAAACCAGTTTAAGTTCAGCCACAAGTGCGTGCTGTCATTTGTCCAGGAAAAGTGGGAGGGGGGTGCGGTTGGGTGCTCCATGGTGTGGGCGTTGGGGCAGGGAGTGTTCTGGAGGAAGGGGTGGGCAGTGGGGGGCCTGGCAGAGTTCACCCCGCGGCCTCATCATCGAAGTGGGCCCGCAGGGCCTCCCGAACCTGGGTCCCTTCGGGGTCCACCTGGCGACTGGGGGCAGCGGGTGGCCGTACGTCGGCCCTGCCGGCCTCCACAGCCCAGCCCTGAAAAAAGGCCTCCCCCTTGCTCTCCACCAAATTGTGCAGGGCGCAGCAGGCACCCACAATCAGGGGGATGTTATTGGGGCCCGCATCCAGGCGGGTCAGGAGACATCTCCAGCGTCCTTTCAGGTGGCCAAATGAGCACTCCACCACCTGGCGCGCGTGGTTCAGGCGCTGGTTTAAGCGCTCCTGGCTAGCGGAGAGATGGCCCGTGTACAGGTGCATGAGCCAGGGCCGGAGGGGGTATTCCGCATCTGCGATGACGCAGAGGGGCATGGTGGTGTCCCCCACAGGGATCTCCCGCTGGGGGATCTAGGTCCCCGCCTCCAGCCAGCGGCACAGCCCCGAGTTCCGGAAAACCTGGGCGTCGTGAGTGCTGCCAGGCCAGCCCACATAAATGTCCTGGAAATGGCCCCGGCTGTCCACCAAGGCCTGGAGGACCACAGAATGGTAGCCCTTGCGATTGATGTAGCGTCCTCCACTGTGATGCGGGGCGCGGATGGGGATGTGAGTCCCATCCAGAGCCCCGAAGCAATTGGGGAAGCCCAGGGTGGCAAAGCCAGCGATGGTGGCATCTGGGTCCCCCAGCCTCACGAGCCTGTGCAGGAGCATGGTGTTGATGGCACGCACAACCTGCAGGGAAAGCACATGGGAGAGCACCAATGAGGGGTGAGCAGGGTGTGCGTGGCCCTGCCCTGCCCTGCCCTCCCCCGCCCTGCCCTGCCCTCCCCTCCTCTGCCCTGGCCCCCCTCCCCTGCGCTGCCCTCCCCCCGTGGGTCCTTTACCTCCATGAGGATAGCCCCGACGGTGGCCTTGCCGACACCAAACTGCTGTCCCACAGATCGGTAGCTGTCTGGAGTGGCCAGCTTCCAGACAGCGATGCCGACCCGTTTCTCCACAGGGAGGGCACGCCGCATGGCAGTGTCCTGGTGCCTGAGTGCGGGGGTGAGCCACTGGCACAGCTCCATAAATGTCTGCCGGCTCATCCTGAAGTTCCTGAGCCAGCGGTCGTCGTCCCACTCCTCAAGCACCAGCCGCTCCCACCAGTCGGTGCTGGCGGGGTAGCTCCACAGCCGCCGGCGTGTGAGGTGGGGGGGGGGCGGGGTGCTGCAGGGTTGGGGGTTGAGCCCTACTGCCCTGGGGGCAGCTCCTCCTCCGGTGTAGCAAGGAGGTGCTCAGCTGCCTCCCACATGGCATGGATCAGGGCGAGCCCTGCTCCTGCCGGGAGGGCTGGGTGGACCTCTGGCTGCTGCTGCTGCTGCTGCTGCTGCTGGGGGTCCATGCCTGTGTTGCCCGGGGTCTGTGTGCCTATGGCTCCTCAGACCGCGTGCTGTGCAGGCTGAGTGTGTCTGGGAGGGGCCCTTTAAGGGAGCGGCTAGCTGTTGCCCCAGAAGCGCTAGTCCACCCTGTGACCCTGTCTGCAGCTGTGCCTGGCATCCCTATTTCGATGTGTGCTACTTTGGCGTGTAGATGTTCCCTCGCAGCGCCTATTTCGATGTGGTGCTGCGCAACGTCGATGTTGAACGTCGATGTTGCAAGCCCTGGAGGACGTGTAGACGTTATTCATCGAAATAGACTATTTCGATGTTGCTACATCGAAATAAGCTATTTCGATGTAGGCTTCACGTGTAGCCGTAGCCATGATGGCATATATGATGTTAATTAAGCAAAAGAAGAATGTGCCCGTGATTCTCTAATTAACGTGGTTAGGTCCAGTGATGGCATCTTCAGAACAGATATGTGGACAAAGTTGGCAACGGGGTTTGTTGCAAGGAAAAGTTCCAGGATTAGTATTACTGTGGTATAGCCTGTGGTTGCTCGTGAGAATCCTCATAAGGTTGGGAGGTTGTCTATTGGAAAGAACAGGCCTGTCACCTAGGGTCTTCTGGAGTGTGGTATCGTGATGTAGGATAGGTTGTAGGTCTTTAATAATGTGCATGATTAATTTTTGGACCTCTGTGCTTTATATATTGAGTCTGTTCTGGTATGGCTATGATCTGTAAAAGTAGGTCTGTCCCATGAAAGCTCATCACCTAATAAATTATTTTGTTAGTCTTTAAAGTGCTAGAGGACTGCTTTTTTCTTTTGGTAGAGTACAGACTAACATGGCCACCTCTCTGTCCCGGTTCAATTCACTGAGTGATAGATATGATTATGCCCTTTACAGGTGATTCATAGAACATTACTCAACAGAGCTGTGAAGAGAACTCTGATACAGCTAGCTGGGCCAGAAAATTCTGTTTGGACGTTAAAAAAGGATACTTTCCACTGGGAGATTAATGAATACCCCTTAAGGCAGGGATGGGTAGACTATGGCCCACAGCCTGCATCCGGCCTGTCAGCCATTTTCATCTGGCACACGAGCTCTTGTTGGGGTCCAGGGGTCTGAGGCTTGCTCTGCTTCAAGTGTGCTATGGCTCCAAGAAACAGTGGCATGTCACCTTTCCTGCTGGCTCCTGTGTACAGGGGCTGCCAGAGGGGCTCTGTGTACTGTACACTCTGCCTGCAGCCTGCAGATGGGGCAGATGAGCCTCCTGGCCATGCCAGTGCATAGGAGCCAGCCATAGCAAGGGAACTTTTGTTGGTTCCGTGAGCTGCTTGAGAAGGTAAGCATAGCGCAGAGCTTGCACCCTGAGCCCCAGTCCCCTGCCCCCCAACTCCACCCCCTCTGATCATCCCTCCCGCCCCCAAACCCTTTGATCCCAACCCAGAGCAATTTCACGCACCCAGCCAGAGCCTGCATACCCTGTGCCTCCTCTCCCCCTGCACCCCACCCCCTGTGCCAGCCTGGAGCACACACCTGCAACCCAAGCTCCTCATGGGACTTCCCTGCTACATCAACTGTAGATCCTTTTTCCTCTTGGGGTTCCCATGTGAGTGGGGGACAAGAGTAATATTTCCTCTGATCTCTTCCATCCATATGTGGATTTTTCCATCCGTTTGCAGGATACATTTTTCTAAGTGCACCGAGGCGTGTGTGGATGTGCACTGCCAGGAGAGAGCTAGCTGGGGGTGCCCTGCTAATGAGCAGGGAGGCAGTGGAATCTCTCCTGAGTGGCCACACAAGCGCACAGCTTACACGGAACCCCGGGCAAGAGTGGAAACAAGCCAAAGGCAGTGAAGTGCCAAAAGAGGCACATGGGAAGGTAAATAGGCACAAAAAATAAGTGATGAAATTTGTATGTTATATTTATGCTGTATTGAAAATGGGATGACGGAAGAACTACTCCCTGGTGATACTCTGGTAATCTAATCAGATCAAGCCCCTTATGGGAGTATATCTAAATTACAATTAGGACGCATCTACACTAGGAACTAACTTTGACGTTAACCTTGAAGTTCGCCACTACATCGAAGTAGCCAGCACAGAGTCTACACACATTTTTCCTTTACTTCGAGTTTAACTTTGAAGTAGGGAGCCCAACTTCGAAGTCTTTATTCCATTCCCGGGTTTGGAGTAGTGACCTACTTTGAAATAGGGCGTGTGTAGATGCTCTACTTTAAGTTGCTTACTTCAAAGTTATTTTTGTAGTGTAGACACAGACACTTGTGTGCACACAAGTGAGCAAATGAGAGAGAATCTGTCCATCTGGCTTGCTGTTGCAGTGTGTCCAGTGTGGAGGAGCAGGGCTTTAGGCATTTGGAGGTAGGCACGAGGCAGGCAGAGTACAATATAGTAGCTTGCCTGCTTAGCTGTTCTTGTTGTTTCTGAATTGTTCCCATTCTTAAAGTGGATTTCCTCAGCAGCATGAAGGAGGTGTAAAAGTTTTAAAACTCTTTAACATTGCCAGAGTGGTGTAAAGGAGCCTTATGGCAAATGATAGTATGGCCTGATAAATGTTTGCAATGTTTAGTGATTAGAATTGATCTAAAAGGCTGGACTGAAAAATATTTCCAGTCAAAATGTGCCCCATGAACTGTTTGCTACTGACCACTTGGAGATGGTCAGTAACCAATATAAATTGTGAGTTTTATTCCCCAGCCATCATTTGCTCTTCAATTGCTGGCTATGATGTAATACTGAGCAAATGGCTCCATATATTTGTTGACTAATAACTAGAAATAAAACCTAGTTGCATGACTATTAGACAAAGGGGATTTGGGGATTTCCTCCAATGTTCCCAGCCTCCATTTTACACTCTTTGTATTGTAGTTAAAATACGTTACTAAAACAACTGAAACTGGCACAATTATATTGCATTGTTTTGAGAAATACAACAATAGCATTTTAATTTTAGTGTAAATTTTTAAATTTTCGGGCAAGAATTCCCCTACACGTAGTTTTATGTTTTCCAGATGAAACCTTGCGCTGGGAGACCTGTTTTTTTATAAATAAGCCTAAACTTTGTTTGCTTGTTTCCCTGCCTTAGCACCAGAGAAACTACCATACAAAATCAGACCTATGTAGACCCTCAGCCACTATCCTCTCTTCGATAGAGGCCAGCACTCAACGAGCACAACCACAGGTTTCCTAAAGTGGGTCCCAGAGCCCATCTTCATCTTATCTGCACCCAGCCCCTCCATACGTTCCCTTTTCACTGAACCTCTTTTATTTTCCCCCTAAATCAAGCCCCAAGATCTCCCCTGCCACTCACTCAAAATCAGTTCTGAGCTCTCTCGAGCAGCCTCTGTACCCAGACCTGCATTTCCCCCGATATCCAAATTCACATGTTCTCCTCCTGCTGCCCCACACGTAGTCCCATGCTGTTCCTCTCGTTTTGCCCCATGTGCATCTGTGAGTTGCCCCTCCCCACAGCACCATGCTTTTCCTGCCCCACATCCGGCCCCACACGCTTACACAGAGAGACAGGTAGGCTGAAGAACACTATTCCTACCAGGGAGCAGGCAGTTCTGGATGTCCCACACCTCATCTCCCTTCTTTGTCTCCACTTCCCCAGGAAGCACCAAAACCTAGATCCAATCCTCCCACCCTCCTGGGAACAATGGATTCCTTGTGCCCCCTGCTCTGCTTCTCCTGGGATCTGAGGTGCCTGGTACCCAAAGTGGTGGTGGTTGCTCACAGGCAGGAGCACAAGGTTGCAAAACCACTCAAATTTGGACCGTTGTCCCCTCTGCTTCAATGGACAGGTCGCAAGTCCAAATTTCCAGCCCTACTCAGGGACCAAGGTCCCTTTCCTGAGTTGATACAGTTAACTGAGAACCTGTAAGATGTATGAATAGTTAATTTTTTTCCCTCCAGTGTGTATTTTTTGTACTTATCAACACTGAACTGTATCTGCCATTATGTTGTCCATTCAGCTAGCTTGGTCGAGCTACTTTGAAGTGATTCACACTCTTCTCTGGACTTGAGTACCATTCCCTTTGTGCATGATGCATTGCAAGCCATCCTCTCTCCTCGTCTCTTTGGAGGAAGTTCTTTGTCTCTCTCCCAATGTGCTCTGGAGCTGGAACACCCATCAGGAAAAATTAGTAGGTGCTCTGTTCTCCTCCCGCTGGTGGCCCCTCTGAACTACCCTTCCATCTCTCTCCCAGAACCTCCCGCCAGCAGGAAACAACTGGTTTTCAGTGTTCAGTGGCTTCAGGAGGCAAGGGAAGTTGTGAGAATGTGGGACTTTCAGTGGAGGGGAGGTGTGCAACGAGGTGAGGCCAAAGCTTGGGGGAAGGAGTGGAATGGGTGTGTGTGTGTTGAGTACTCCTGGGCTACAGCACAAGTCAGCACCCACGATCTATAGGGGTGATCAACTAGCTTATCATCTCCCCACAACCCCTTGCCCCATCGTCTTTGGTGGGGGTCCAGCAAGTTAGCCAAATCTCCCCTCAACAATTCTTATGGCACCTTTAAAGAAGCATAATGCTTGCCTCCTTTTACCTCCCCTACCTCCACAGTCAGCAATAATACCAAGACTCAAAAGCTCCATCGTGGTCCTAATGTTCCCCCCCGCCACCCCCAACCTCCAGTGGACTATTATCCTAGTCTGAATCCTAATGCATTTCAGGTCTCACTATGTAGGTCTAGAATCTCCAGTGAAGTGATTTGCATCCCAAAACACAGATTGTATGGAGGTACTTGGCAAAATATCAAACATTTCAAAGAAAGAAACAAAATTAATTTTAAAATTAACCCAGAAACTTAAACAGTGCATTCTCCTAAACATCCTTTAAAATGTTATATATTGATGAACAAACTAAGTGTACTTAAAGTATTAGCAGCAGTAGTTAATCAATGTATTTGAACAGTGTCCTATTGTTTTAGTCAGGCAACAGGTAGGTGCCTAGAGGATTTGTGCTGTAAATTGAAAAGATGAAGAATTAGAAACCTTTATGGCTGATTTTCCTAATGTAATGCAGACCAACTCTGATTCCATTTCAGATTTTACCAAACATTTTCCTGAAACAAATCAATCTCATTGAGGCTATTTCTTCCTCAAAAAGGCTGCTCTCAGATTCTGCTGAGCCCTCCTCAAGAAATGGCACATTGGGTCTGATTTCTCCAAGATCCAAGCACAAAATTAGCATGTAGCTATAAAGAATTTTCACTGATCAACAGATCTGAAGCATCTAAAATGTTTTACAGTTAATTTCATATAGTACTCTTTCTTTCTCTCTTGAACATCAGCAGCTGGGGGCAGGCTGATCCACAGGACCTCTGAATCAGGCAGAGATTGCTTAATTACCCTGATATATCGTTTTTACATGAGGTATTATCAAACTTATTCCTTTTGAATATCAAGGCCTACCATAATTGTGTGACACAACTTGTTTTTTTCTTGCTTAAATTAATAAGAAAGACAAACCTAAGGGAAGTCTTGGGACTGGAAATAAATGGAATTTGGACTATATCCAACCATGAGTGACTATGTTAGCAGCAGGGTGGGAATTCCAGTTGCTCAGACAGGGTGACTGGTTGGTTTGTTAAAAATGTGTACATGCAGATATCATTCAATACGATCAACAGAAACAACACAAGTACTGTACCAATGCTCACACTGCAAAATGGTAATACCTGTACTATGTAAAATAGAAAGAGCTAATGATTATATTCAGGCATAATGCCTCTATAAAGAAAAACTTATAATGATTGTTTTGTTTATAATATTTACTTGACAAGGATCTGTAGACTTGTTAAAACTTTCTAAGTAAATATTTTTTGGCTAACCAAAGGCTAGCTTGGTGATCATGAGTGGAGGAAGGAACCCTGAACAAAATTCTGCCCCCACTGAAGTCAATGGTAAATTTCCGACAGACTTTAATAGAGCCCAGATTGCACTTTGCTTGTAAAACTGGAATTCTAGTACAACTCTCGTTATGTGTCTAATGTCCAAAGAGGATTATGAATTGTACTGTTTTCTTTGCACCTGAAACTTACAGGCTTTCCTTCAAATTTTTTTCAGCTTTTGGTGTGTTAAAGTGCTCCTGGGTGCTACAAAACAGAAGAGGGAATATCTCTTTGTGTTGATTCTAGTGTTTATTCTTTTGTAGGGTACAACATTCTTCAAGTGTCATCTTTCCAGTGACACCAAAAACCTTGTGATCATCTACACAAGGAACAGATGCACAATGATACCCATAGTATTTCTGATGGCATATGCACCTTTAATACAAAACTAATAAAATACATAGAAAACTAATGCATAAAATTAAGTCTTATTCTAATAAAGCTACTTGATAGAGGTGGAAGGGAGAAAGAAAATGCATTGGTGTTTATTTTTTTTATATGCCTGGGACTCAGAATCTTCCACCTTCCTCTTCACAAATGTGACATTTCAGTGGCACAGAGAGACTTGCAAAATCATGTTGACCTGTAAAGACCTGACTAAATTAAAATTTTCACAATGTGTCTATTGTTACCTCCATCATTGGTTTGCAGATGTACACAAAGGGTGCGTCTACACTAGTGGGCTACTTCGAAGTAGCTGACACAACACAAAATAGCACGCGTCGTGTCTTCACGTGCCGTGTGCTATTTCGATGTTGAAATCAGCATTAGGCAGCAAGACGTCAAAATCGCTATTCCCATCTGAAGATGGGAATAGCGCCTTACTTCGACGATCAACATCGAAGTAGGGAGTGTGTAGACGATCCACGTCCAGCTACTTCGAAATAACAGGGTCCTCCATGGTGGCCATCAGCTGAAGGGTTGAGAGATGTTCTGTCCAGCCCCTGCGGGGCTCTATGGTCACCACATGCAGCAGCCCTTAGCCCAGGGCTTCTGGCTGCTGCTGATGCTGCTGCAGCTGGGGGTCCATGCTGCATGCACAGGGTCTGCAACCGGTTGTCAGCTCTGTGGATCTCGTGCTGTGCAGGCCCAATGTGTCTGGGAGGGGCCCTGTAAGGGAGCGGCTTGGGGCTTTGCTGGACCCTTATTTCGACGGGAAGCACTTGTGTGTGTGAACGCTCCGCATTTCCTTCCGCGATGGCTCCTTTCGATGTTCTCCGTTGCTACTTCGACACTGAACGTCGATGGCACCAGCCCTGTAGGACGTGTAGATGATATGCATCGAAGTAGCCTATTTCGATGTCCTTACTTCGAAATAGGCTACTTCCACGTAGTGTGCTAGTGTAGATGTAGCCAAAGAGTATTACTTGACATAAAAGAGCAACTTGTGTAAAGTTTAATATTATATTCTGAGAGACACTATTATTGTTTAGTATGACTGTATACTTTATAGCACAGGAAGACTAAAGTTGAAATTCTGGCCGCAGCAAAGTCAGTGAGAATTTTGCCTTTAACTCTGATAGAGCTTGGATTTCACCCTGGATACTTATGTGGTATAGATCCCTTCACAGAAGAGGAGGTCAATGTACCATTTAGTCATACTGCATAGCAGTATCTCAGTGGGAAATTTCAGATGGTCCAACTTTTTCAGATTTTCAGCTATAATATTGAGCAAAGAGATCGTGAAATGAAAGTTTAAATTTGTTTTCAGGCTGGAAGATCTTTAAAACTGACTGGCTCAACATTTTATGCCAACTTAATTCTTGTCAAAAGTGCTAGTGGTTTGTAGAATGACGTCCTAAATCATTAACAGAACTAGTGCAGCAGCTTAAGCGACAAAAGGATCTGCCTTTGCAAACTGCCCAACCAACATACCTTCACCCTGAACTTAAGGGACCATGTCTATGAGACAGAGCAATGCTGGGACTTTAAAGCTAATGATACAGTTTATTGTTGAATGAGGCATTAGTTTGAGAGACACGGATTCTTTCTCACTAGTAACTGGATTGAAACCACTGACTCATTTGACATAAAGCACTAATTATCTTCAGATGCAATAACATTTACTCACTGTTGAGCTGGGCTGGATTTCAAGTGGTAATCAGAAATTAATGACTATCTCATTACCAAACCCAAGTCCTCTTTTAACTTGCTGCCCATTTTATAAGACCAGATAGTCTGACCCAGTGGGTCAGGATCCATGGCATGTTCTCTCTTCATCTAGCTTTCCAACATTTTAGTGTCCACTGAAAAAAATAACTGATTGATCGATCTTTGATTCAGATGTTCCTGACACAAAGCACATAAGTACACACATGTAAGAGAGACAAAGAATTAACCCATATCTCATAAAAAGTAAAAACACATGTTATAAAAATGAAAGTTAATATGATTGAAATATAAAGCTGTAATAATATTCTGCATCTGAGCAATCCCAACCAATACACTACACGCACCTCCACATAATTTCTTCAGTTGTGTCAATATGGACTTTGCACAGGATGCCAAAAAGCAAAGAATACTATACAGGAAAAGTTCTCTCAATAAAATAAGTGTACTTTCATCTTTACTTTTTCTTCTTAGCAAAGAAAAAAAAATATTAAACACAACAGCAGACTTACCAGTAGACTTCCAGAGAAGCTTGAATTTCCTTCTTCTTGAGCTACTCAGTGATTTTGGGAACCAGTAAAAAAAACGTGCTATCCTTCTAATGGTTTTTCTAAAATCATTTCGCACTGCCATAGCTAAAAGTATTCTATAGCTACATCAGCAACAGAATTGTGAATACAGGATGAGAAAAGAAAGCCCATGAATACCCACACATAGTATGTTAGATGTGAACAGAAACTCAGCCAGTATGTCTCAAGACCACCTGTCAGTCCTAAATCCCCTCCCTCTCACTCATTCAGTTGGATGTCCTTTAGACCTCCCTCTTTAGAACAAGAACCAGCTATATTAATAGATGCTTTGGCTAAAAAAAGACTATTGCTTCAGGGCTGATGAAGAATCCTAACCTGGTGCTGCCTTTTCAATAATTGCTAAAAAATAAAATGGAAACTAATGTCAAATAACTGTATTATAATTGTCCTTGCAAGCACTTTTTGAGACAAAAGGATTTTCCTCTAAACAGTGCCTTATAGATGGTTTCTTGCAAAATTATTGTTATAAACCTTCTCTTCATTAAAAAAGAGATTTGTATGGATGAACAGCAGTTTTTTTCTATTTTAATCAAGAGCAAAAAGGCATCATAAGGCAAAGTCAAAGTAATTTAAGAGTCCATTTGCTTACTTCTATTGAATTTTTTAAGGTTTGCATGTGACATCTCATTGCTATGTGCTTTCAAACAAGACGTATTTACATATATATAGACAGAGGTGTATTATACTAATAGATGCACCATGCACTAACATACAAACACTCAGCACGTGTTCACACATGCATTTTTTAAACTGTATGAACATTCTTATGTTCAAATTTCAATTTTTTTCATCCAGTTATGTTACACTTTTCAATTCAGATTCTTATATCCTATTGGACATTTTTTTTCTGCTAAGCCCAAATGTTAGAGCATATTGGAAAGCAACACTAACTAAATTACTGAACACAGATCCTTTCAAACAATGTTTTAATTGCATTAAGCAAGCACTTTATAAACACAAATTAAGTTCACAAAACTTCAGTAAATTGAATATATGTTGTACTCCCATAGACTAAAATATGTAAAACATTTAACCCCATTTTCTACATCAGGCATTTTTAACATACTGCCCTTTCTCAGACACGAGCTAGATTGCCTCTCCTTTTGTCAATATAACTCTGAAAACAAAACAAACATTTCCATTTATACCAGATCTGTCACAATTCTTCAGTCAGTGTCAATTAAAGTGTAGGAGCCAGAACTCCAGCTGAGAGAGCTCTCTATTGTTCTAGTTACACACATGCAGGCATCTAGTAACAAAGTGACAGTTTTAGCACAAATGTGTCATCAACTGAGAAAATGCAAGGACCAAAGTAAGAGAGCCATTAGATAACTTATTTCTCCCATCAGACAAAATAACTCTGAGTTCAAAAACCTGTTTTTGTTAATTACTGGATTGCAAATAAGAAAAACTATTAGTTTTACATCTTGATAAAGAATCCACTCAGAGATCAATGTTTTAAAACTAATACTTCAAATTAAAGGCTTAGCTGTTAGCAGAAAACTCAGAAGACAAGGATATTTGCTCAACTAAACAAATAAAAACCTCACTATTTTTGTTAGTGTGGGTTGACCCTCTCTAATCTGGCACACTCTCATCCAGCAACATCTGTAATTTGGCATGATTTTAGTTAGCTGGACGATCACTTATCCTTAGCTCCTTACTTGGCTAGAAGACATTTAAGGATAAATTACAGCTAAATAACAGTGCCGAATGCTGGAAGCCAGGACTGGTGGCTGCAAAGACAAACTTTATGGGACTGTGGGAAACTTGGCCACACTCATATTAAGTGGTCATCCAGCTAGCTAAAATCTTGCTGGATTACGGATGTTGCCAGATGTGAGAGTGCCGGATTGAAGAGGTTCAACCTGTAACAATACCTTCCCTTCTTGGAAAGAAGATTTATGTAGACCTACATCTATAGCACCCAAGTGCATCTATAGAACCTGCTGCAGGTGCCTGGCCCCTACTTAGTCTCCTAGGCCACCTAGAGGCACTGGCCTCTTGCCACTCCCTCCACAGTGTTTGGGTGGGACACATGGCTCCTTGCCCCCACTCCACATTGCCAGTGCTTCTCAGAATCAGAAGACCCCACTTCCAATCCTTTCTTCTACGCTAGCAGGGGAAGGAATTAAACCTCTGTTCCACCCACCCTTGCGGAGTGCTCTAATTGCTGAGCTAAGAGTTATAAAATGGGCATTCAGCTCCTCTTCCTCCAGTTGGGTTCTGAATAGGGCCTGATCTGACATGTTTTCTCAGAAGGTTACTGCTGAATTGGGCCCACTGGACAAATTAGGTGGCTGATTGCCTGTCTTCCTCTGGTTTTAGAATCACTCAGGGGGTTTATGCTCGAGACAGACATCCAGATACCTAGAATGAGGTGGCAATGTATGTGCCTGGAGGTAGCAACTTAGACACCTAGGGATTTCTACTTTAACAAACTTAGGAGTCAAGTGAACTTCTGCCTCTGCAAGGTTCAACATGAGCCCTGTGTACTTCAGTGAGGGGATTTAGATGACTGGATCTGGAATTAGAGTTAGACGTCTAAGCAGAAGCATTTTCAGTCTGCACTGAGGTTAATCAACGTGGCTAATGAAATTATATTTGACCCTGCTAAGAGCTGCATTCCTTAAATCAAAGTATTCTCTGACAGTGAGGAAGACTTTTTATTAGAAGAGCGCATGGAAAGGCTAGATTCACTCCTCTCAATCTGCCCAGATTAAACAACACAGCACATCGTTATGATTTCCTAGGATGATACGAGGGACTGAACTGTGATTCAGAGTCACAGTTTTGTCCCTGTTTGCCCCATGCAGAAGCATGCTATGCAAGTTCTTGCATTGGTACAGATTACTAGCCACGCAGGTTTGTTCAGGGGTTGAGCCACGCTGCTGGCCACTTCCCACTGCCTTTACAGGAAGGAGAGCAGCAGCCTGACAACAACTGCTCTCCCTCCGTCACTGTTTCCTACAGTCTGTGCCCCCTTATTTCCCTGCACTAGTGAAAAGGCACAGCCCTCAGAAAAGGATTTGAGAATTTAACGTGTCAATGTAAGGAAAGGAAATCTTTTTGATTGCAAAGTTGAAGTAATCATGTTTGCATAATGAAGAAATATATTGCACTGAGTGACCCAAGAACAGTATAGATCTGAGCAATTCCATCATCGCCACATTGGAGGAAGGAAGATTACAGTAAGTCCCCAATTTACACGGGTTCAAGTTACACAGATACATGAGTACAATCCTTACTTCAACTACCTCTCAACAGATGATGTAACTTATCAGCATGCTCGATCGTTAGTTCAACTGCAGCTCAATAGATGGGATTACTAGTACATTGACACACAGCTGACAGCGTCCCTTTCGCCATTTTGATTTGTATTCCCCTTGGTTGCAAGTTGTGTCTCATTACTGTACTGCTCTTCATAAACAAACTATAAAGCTTCATCATGTCTGAGAAATGTAAGAGTGGTGAAAATGTTCAGAGTTTTAGCAAGAAGAGGTGCACTATAACTACGGAAACTAAGGTAGAAATTATTAAATTATGTGAAAAGGTGAAAAGTTTGTAGACATTGCATGAGCTTATGAAATAAATGAGTCGATGATTAGAACAGTTATAAGACATAAAGATCGAATTATGCAGCATACAAAAAATTCTGTGTCAATGCAGTCCACAATTATTTCCAAGAAGAGAGACATATTAACAGATGAAATGGAAAAATTATTGAGCATTTGGATTCAAGACCAACATCAACGACGAATGCCAAAAAGCCTTATGCTCATACGAGAGAAAGCCAAGTCCTTTTAAAGACCTAAAATATAAACATGGTGAGAGTTTTGCTGGTGCTGCATTCAGTGCAAGTCACGGATGGTTTAACAGGTTTAAGGCTCATGCCAAACTATAAAATATAAAAGTGACTGGTGAGGCTGCCAGTGCAAAACAGTAGAAGCCACAGAGTTCCCTAAGGCTTTGGCAGAAATCATTGAAAATGAGGATTACCTACCACAACAGATTTTTACTGTTGATGAAACTGGATTATACTGGAAAAAAAATGCCAGATCGTTTTTACATAGCAAAAGAAGAAATAACTATGCCAGGATTCAAGGTATCAAAGGTCAGGCTGATGCTCCTACTTGATGGAAATGCTGCTGGGGACTGCAAAATAAAATCCCTGTTAGTTCACCATAGTGAAAACCCTCAGGCCCTCAAAAACATTGCAAAGGCTTCGCTGCCTGTTGTATGGAAATCCAATCCAAAGGCATGGGTGACTCAAGTAATTTTCCACGACTGGTTTTTCCACCATTTTGTGCTCAAGGTTGAAAAATAGTGCAAGGAAAATAACTACCGTTTAAGATCATACTGTTGGTGGACAATGTCTCAGGTCACCCAGCAACTCTGTGTGACTATCATGAAAACATCAAGGTGATGTACTTGCCTCCAAACACAATTTTTGTCATACAACCTATAGATCAAGGAGTCACACAGGCTTTTAAAAAATATTACCCACGAAGAACATTCAGACAGGCAATGAAGGCTACTGAATGGGAGAATGAAATACCATTGAGGCAGTTCTGGAAAGAATATGATATTTACAAAGCTGTTAAGAACATTGATGCTATTGGTGTGAAATGCGCTTCCTTAGCTCTTGTCCACTAACACCCCATCTCTACTTCCGCCACATTGATGACATCATCATCTGGACCCATGGGAAGGAGACTCTGGAGGAATTCCACCGGGACTTCAACAACGTTCACCCCAACATCAACCTCAGCCTGGAACAGTCCACACAGGAGATCCACTTCCTGGATACCACGGTACTAATACACAACGGCCACATCAATACCACCCTGTACCGTAAACCCACTGGCCGCTACGCCTACCTTCATGCCTCCAGCTTCCATCCCACACACACCACACAGTCCATTGTCTACAGCCAAGCACTAAGATATAACCGCATTTGCTCCAACCCCTCCGACAGAGACAAACACCTACAGGATCTCTACCAAGCGTTCTTGAAACTGCAATACCCACCTGAGGAAGTGAAAAAACAGATCAACAGAGCCAGACGTGTGCCACGAAGCCTCCTACTACAGGACAAGCCCGAGAGAGAAACCAACAGAACACCACTAGCCATCACCTACAGTCCTCAGCTAAATCCTCTACAGCGCATCATCAGGGATTTATAACCCATCCTGGACAATGATCCCCCACTTTCACAGGCCTTGGGAGGCAGACCAGTCCTTGCCCACAGACAACCTGCCAACCTGAAGCAAATCCTGACCAGCAACTATACACCACACCACAGTCACTCTAACTCAGGGACCCATCCATGCAACAAACCTCATTGCCAGCTCTGCCCACATATCTACACCAGCAACACCATTACAGGACCTAACCAGATCAGCCACACCATTGTGGGTTCATTCAGCTGCACATCTACCAATATAATTTATGCCATCACATGCCAGCAATGCCCCTCTGCTATATACATTGGACAAACTGGACAGTCTCCATGTAAAAGAATAAACGCACACAAATCAGATGTCAGAAATGGCAATATACAAAAACCCCGAGGAGAGCACTTCAATTTCCCAGGCCACACAGTAGCAGACTTAAAAGTAGCTATCCTACAGCAAAGAAATTTCAGGACCAGACTCCAAAGAGAAATGTCTGAGCTACAATTCATCTGCAAATTCGACGCCCTCAGCTCAGGCATAAACAAAGACTGCGAATGGCTGGCTAAATACAAAAGCAGCTTCCCCTCCCTTGGTGTTCACACCTCCAGATCAACTGCTGGTAGTAAGCCTCACCCTTGCTGACTGAGCTAACCTTGTTATCCCCACCCTTGCTCTGGCTTATTTATACATGGCCCTGCAGATTTCCAAGACCAGCATCTGATGAAGTGAGTCTGTACTCACGAAAGCCCATGCTCAAAACTTTTCTGTTAGTCTATAAGGTGCCACAGGACCCTTCGTTGCTGTTAAACGTCTAACATGAATGCTGTTTGGAAAAAAAACTCACCCCAGTTTGTTCAGGACTTCAGGGGATTTGAAGACCAAGATGTAATTAACAACCTTGTGGAAAAGGGGTGAAAATTAGAATTAAATCTTGAGGCAAATGATTTCAATGAATTGTTACAATGTCATGTAAAGGAATTGAGCAACGAAGATTTAATGGAGCTCGAAGACCATAGAAAGGAAGATGAAGTTTCAGAGGAGGAACAGGAGGCTGAGCCACCAAAAAGATTCGTGATTAAGTAGATGGCAGAATGGTTTGATATGATCGAGAAAGGATGGGCTGATTTAGAGGCTCAGGACCCAAACATTGAAAAGTTCATGAAGGTGTCTAAAGCAGTGTATGACACTATCGCATGCTATAAAGTGATTTATGATGAGAAGAAAAAAGCTAGAGGACAAACATCACTGGACAAGTACATGAATCTAAAGAAAACAAAGAGAAAAGATTCAATGCCATCAACATCTGCAGACTCTGAGCCACAAATTATTGAGTAGTAAATATTAGTTTTCTTAACATTACATTTTTATATATGTACTGTACTGAATAAATTTTCATTTTCTTAACATTTTGTTCATATAAACCCTAATTTTTTACCTTTAACTATCCATTGAAATGAACATCTATATCAAAAAATACATCGTATTTAAGCAGTGGTGGACTTATATGTTTTTCAACTTACCTAGTGACCTTCAGAATGAATTAGCAGTGCAAGTTGAGGACTTACTGTATTTCTACAGTCTACATACTGACAATGCCAGCTGAAGACAGACTATGGTAGACTTCTTTTCTCAAAACACCCTATCATTGGTATCAATAATGGGAGAACTAGTGTAGAGGTCCTGTCAGTGCCCTACAAAATCCTAACCCCTAGATTAGCTCTCAGCAAGATGCAATACATGATAGTTAAAGCACCAATTGAAAGTCTATACTGTCATTCTTGCTGTTGCTAGTGCTCATGAAGTTGTACCAGTGGTGGCAAAAGAGGGACATGCAGGAAAGTGAGGAAGAATCTAGTGTATGTACTGGGGTTGCTAAATTGTGGCTCACAAGCCACATATGGCTCTTTTACCATCAAAGTGCTGCTCAAAAAGCCAGCCATACCCTCATTTTCCACCTACCAGACTGGGTGAGGGGAGCTCGGGAAATCTGCCTTGCAGTGGGGTGGTGAGCTAGGCCAGGGGTGAGCAAACTTTTTACATTTGGCCCCACTTTTCATCCCTGCAATTAGCAGGCCCTCCCCCCGCCAGTCTAATGCAATCTAAACTGACGGAAATTTTGATTATGTTCATATATAAAAAAAAAAACAACTTTTGGCAGGTGTAAGAAAATAAGTGTGTAGAATGTAAAAGCCTTATTAATCACTCTATAAATGTGAATGCACAGACGTAACACCAGTAACATATTTCAACATTTTTAATGAGCTGGACAAGCCTGATGCCCAGGAAGTGATCATGCTGCACCCCCTTATGAAATTTCAGCCCCTCCCGGGGGGGGGGGCACCCCCTGACTTTGCACACCCCTGGCCTAGGGGATTCTTCCCAGTGGAAAGGAGAGTCTCAGGTCTTCAGCCCCCTGGGGCACACTTGCTAGAACTTGGGGCTTCATCAGGAGTGGGGCTGAAGCCCTAAGCCCTGGCAGGTCTGCCCCAACTCACAAACTTCTGAAGATTGTTGTAAGTGGCTCAGAGGGTCAGTAAATTTGGCCACACCGGGTACATATATCCAAAGAATGTGGGACTCTGTGCTGATGAAGGCACACCCAGCATGGCTTTCATTTACTGAAGATATTTTACTGTGGGGGGCACAAAACCCTTAGTATTACACATTGTTTTCTTAAACAATATCCTGCAGCTAACATTCTCTGTCTGATTAGAAGCATTTTCTATTGTGAATCATTTCACAATATAGTACAGCTTTTATCTCGTTCTCAAATTACCAGCTGAATAGCTTTGCCAGATCTATTCAATCTGAGCTGAAACAATAGAAATAAGACAGGTTCCAAGAATGGCATTGCAGCGCAAAGGGTCTTCTGGTAAAACTATGAGGGAAGGTGTAAGTCCCCTCTGTCAAACCAGGCAACATAAGGAACCCCCCTCTTCTTGACTGGTCATCTCCTGCTGCAGCTTCCACCTACACTGCCCTCAGCCAGGCCCTTTCATGGCACAACATGCCTACTGCTTGCAGCTGGCATGCAGAGAGGCCAGCAGCACAGGACTGGTGACCTTCCAGGAGCCTGACTGGGACTGCCAGCCCTTTTTTTTTTACCAGTATGGTGCACCTTTGCCTATGCCTTTCAAGCCTGTGCATTTGCTAAGAGTCCCTGGTAATAGGCATGGTATGATATAAAGACTGTAAAAACTAATGTTCCTGCGTATGTGTTCAGCTCAGCAAATTCCATCACAGCCGGTTCAGATTTCTACCTCAACTGTTCACGCACTAGCAGAAACTCTCTCCTAACAAGTAGCTAGCTATGTCTTTGTGGGTTTACAAATGTTTTCTCAGTAGGTATACACACACAAAGATAAGAAATTAAAAATTAACCAGCAATTAGTAATCCATAACTTCCAGAATTGCATCTGTGTAAATGATTTTACAAATGGAAATGAGTGTATCTCCCTCCCTCTCAGTAACACAAACAAGCTGTCATAAAATTTAACAATATATGTGTGTGAGTAAATTCGCATAGCTCTGATAGTGCGGTATTTTTGTTTGCCTGAATTGCTTTGGTTTTGTATGTTTAGGTAGGTGTGAGATTAAAGGCCTTTCACAGATATTGGCCCCTGTATTTACCACGGAAATATTGTGATTTCTCATTATTTATGTATCAGAAGCATAAATGTTATCTTGAAACAAAGAAAACAAGGCTCAAGAGAGGAAAGAAGAAAAATGGTAGAAGCTTTATAAAATATTACATAAATTACAGTTATAAGTGAAAGACCTAAAAATGTGCTAAAACCAAGTAAATTAGCATTGCACTTGACAATCATCCTGGTTTACTGAGATGCATTACTTGGCATATCTAAGTCACTGAATACTGAGTGTCCTGCGGCTGTTCCATATAATACTCAGTAGTCCTATTAATTCCAGTGGGAGTTACACAAGTAAGGGAGCTTTCAGGGCTAGGATGAAACCTGTTAAAGAGCAAAAATATTGCCCTCATTTTGGGGTCCACAACTTGACAGAAGGTGTATAATGGGAAATATGGGCCTAAGCAGCTTTCTTCCCTTTTATGAACCTATAGAGCCTTCATTTTCTCCATGTACTACCCCTCTGTCAACTCAAGGAAATTCTAGCACGTGATATGTTAATGCTGACCCATTCAAGGGAGCCATTTTGTCCTCATTGGGGAAGACAGAAGAGTGGATACCGTGGGTGCAACTGGCCCAGAACAGTTGTGCAGCATAGTACATACACACACACCTCCCATAGAACTGGAAGGGACCTCCAGGAGGTCATCAAGTCCAGTCCCCTGCCCTCTTGGCAGGACCAAGCTCTCCCCCCTGCTTTTGTTTTAAAATCTATTTACACCAGATCCCTAAATGGCCCCCTCAAGGATTGAACTCGCAACCCTGGGTTTAGCAGGCCAAGTACCATTGCCTTGTCTCTTCTGGTGCACTGAGAATGCCATCGGGTCAACATCCTTGAGTTTTTCAAGGACGACTTCTCCTGTGGGAGGGGATGATATGGCCTGGAGTGTTTTTAAAAACAGGGTATCTATAAACCCAGAGAACAACAAATCTCTCAAGTTGAGAAAGGAATAAGTACAATTTAGATATCCTAGAGATTTTACTTATTATATACCGAAAAACATTTCTAAAATAAAGATTTGCAT
Source organism: Carettochelys insculpta (assembly GCF_033958435.1). NCBI lineage: Eukaryota > Metazoa > Chordata > Testudines > Carettochelyidae > Carettochelys > Carettochelys insculpta. The sequence continues at coordinate 315,286,350 of NC_134137.1, forward strand.
AAAGAACTGAGTCTCACACTACATAGCTTTGCCCATGTCCAGTCCTGCCACCGCAGTAAACCAAAAATTATTTCAAATACTCTGGCAGTGAGATCTAGTGCAGTATTTCTCAACCTTTGTGATACTATGGACCAGCTTGCTGTCTTGCTAAACTGTAACAGGGAGGTGTCATCGACTGTCATTGATCAATGGACCAGTTGTTGAGAAACCCTGATTTAGTGGACTCAGTCCAGTTCTGGGCAGACAACCAGAAACTCAAATTCTAGTCTCAATTCTAATGAACCTCGGGGACTGTGGGTGAATCATGTAACCTCTTTTGTTTTCCAATATTTACTTCTGTAAAATGGGACTATATCTGCCTGGAATTCCAGGGAAACCTTTCTACTCCATTTCCTTCCTAACGTACTCCTTTCAGGACTGTACTTTTCAGGCCATCTGCTTGAAAGTCATAAATACGCTAGGTTTCCCCCCCAACCCAGGGATTCCTTCAGGAGCCCTCTTATGCCCTGCAACTCTCTAACTCCACTGACCTACTGGTGGCTTTTCTGAGCATAGAAAATCACACTGCTAAACACATCTTTAACTCCAGCTGGTCTATTTGTTATTACATAACACATTATGAAAACACAGGTGAAGCAAGTATCTTTGTGTACATTTCAAGTAATATTTGTGTCTTGTTTGTTACTGTGTACTGTATAACCCAGTTGACTTTTTATAATTCACAATGTAAATATATATATGAGAAGTTGTGGTTTGCACAAGTAACGATATATCAGATTTATTTTTGAGGTTGTTAATTAAGCCCAGTTAACTCACACTCTTATTTAAAAACATTGTGATAAAAAAGAACTGTGATTCATCATAACTTTAATCACACTGTTAAACAATAATAGAATGCCAGTGTACATTTAACAAATATTTTGAATGTTTTTCTACATTTTAGATATGTTGATCTCAATTACAACACAGAATACAAAGTATCAGTGCTTATTTTACATTATTCTTATTACAAATATTTGCACTGCAAAATGATAAAAGGAAGTATTTTTCAGTTCATCTCATACAAGTACTGTAGCACAATCTACTGTGGAAGTACACTTTACACTGTAGTGCTTCGTTACATAACTGCATTAAAGAACTAAAGTAAAACTTTAGAACCTACAAGTCCACACAGTCCTACTTCTTGTTCAGCCAGTTGCTAAGACAAATAAGTTTGCTCACACTTAAGGAAGAAAAGCTGTGTCTACACTACAAAGTTCTGTTGACAGAAGTCACTGTCGACAGATATTTCCCGACAGAAACTATCTACAGAACACGACCAGACCTAATACAGGTTCCTTCTGTCAACTCCTTCTGTCAACAGAGCACACACACACACCAGTTGCTCTGTCGACAGAGTGGGCTCCAATGAGCTGGAAGTCAGGATTGCATGGATGGCGAGCCCTTCCTGGAGCAACAGCCCAGCATGCCCTTAAATGGCCTCCCCCAGGTCATATTCCCTGCCCATGCCAAGGACTGCATGCCTCTTGGAGGGATAGCAAAGCTAGTGCAGGGCTCCCAGGCTCACTGAGAGAGACTTTGGCCTTTACAGTTAGCTATGCCACCAGCGCAGTCCCCAGGCTTGCGCTGGCCACACCCATGGCTGCTGCAGCTTCTGCAGCATGTCTTCCCTGCTGTCCTCCTCCTCCTCCAAAGGAGGGATGAGCCTGACCCCTCTCATGAGGAGGAAGCCATTGTCGCTGCTGCCTTGCTGCGACAGTGCCCACACCCCCAAGTCAGCAGGCATGTCTTGTGCTACATCACCAGCTCAGACTGGTGGGACTGGCTGGTGAGGGGCAAGTGGGATGACCAGTGCTGGCTCCAGAATTTCTGCATGCGGAAGGACACCTTTCTGAATCTATGCACCTGGCTCACTCCTATCACCTGTAGGGAGGACACCTACCTCTCCTGGAAAAGAGGGTAGCCATGGCCCTCTGAAAGCTGGCAACCTGCAAGAGCTACCAATCTATTGGGAACCAGTTCAGCATGGGAAGGTCCACCACTGGTGCTGTTCTCATGCAGGTAAGGCATTCCTGGGCTGCCAGCCCTGCTCAGAGGGGAGAGGTGTCCTGGCCCCGGAGGACCCTCGGAGAGCAGGGGTGGAGGTGTGAGCAGGCAGGGGGTACTGGAAATGGGGGAGATGCTGCAGGCCCTGGTGAACCAACATGTGCACTTCACAAATGCATACGTCAGGTGGGCCAGCCGGGAACATGGCACAAGGGTGTTCTGGAACTCCCTCCTCTTCCAGAAGATGGAGGAGGGCACCTTCATCCCCTGCCAGGAGCTGGTCCTTGGGGATGTGGATGTGCCTCTGTGCATGATGGGGGATGACACTTACCCCCTAATGCCATGGCTTATGCAGCCCTACACTGGACTCCTGGACCCCACCCAGGAAATCTTTAATTCACTCCTGAACCTGGCCCATTTGCTCATACAGCATGCTCTCGTCCGTCTGAAAGCCCAGTTCCAGGGTTTACTGACATGCCTGAACATTGGGGAGGGTTATGTAACTCAAGTTGTGGGGGTCTGCTGTACCCTCCACAATCTTCTGGAGGGAAATGGGGAGGCCTTGCTTCCATCGAAGGCCCACTGGCTGGCCGTACCTTTGAGGAGCCTGACACAGCCCCCATTCGCCATGCCCATTGAGATGGGCTACACACCCAGGAGGCCCTGTGGGATCGATTCTCCCAGGGACGCCAATAACCCTTTCCCTCTTTGGAGCACCCCCTGTGGGGGTTTCAGATCCAGTGTCCCACCCCATCCCCACCCTGACCCCTCTCTTTGCCCACCCAGCCTTCCACAGCCCCTCCCCAATAACTAGAACGCAGGGGCTGTGAACAAATAAACTTAGCCTTTTAACAGATGAACACGGGTGCATAAAACCCAAAACATGAACTATTTACAAAGTGCTGGGGGGCACAATCTATGTGCAGTGCAATTGGGGCATCAGGCCTCACTCTAGGAAGGGGGTGGTGGTCCACAATCCCACAGGAGAGTAGGACCCCTAGCAGCCCTGGCCATGGGACCCCTCCCACCACTGGTTCAGGATTCCCGTCAGGCCTGAGTAGGGCCTGGTGGCATGGGGAGGTGTGGGTGGGGAGGGGCCATGGCAGGGTCAGGCTCCACTGTGGGGGCCTGGGGGGCACGGGGGTTGGGTGTGGCTGGGGGAGCAGGGGGTGGCTGAGGACAGGATCCATTGGGCAAGGGCCAGAACAGCTGCGGGGAAGGTTTGGTAGATGAAGGGCAGCTGCAACAGTGCCAGAAACTCCTGTTCTCACTTTCAGGTGACATTGTGAACAAGAAGCATTCTCTCCTGCAAATGTAAATAAATCTGCTTGTCTTACTGATTGGCTAAGGAAGAAATAGGACTACATGGACTTACAGGCTCTAAAATTGTTTCACTTTTGAGTCCAGTTATTTTTTGTACATAATTCTACAATTGTAAGTTCAACTTTCTTGACAAAGAGACTGCACCACAAAATTTTATTTGTTGAATGAAAATACTATTTATTTTGTTTCTTTTTTACAATGCAATTACTTGTAATCTAAAATTTATATAAAATGAGCACTTTGTATTGTGTTCTAATTGAAATCAATATATTTGAAAATGTAGAAAATATTCAATAATCTTTAAATAAAAGGAATTCTATTATTAACAGCACAGTTCATCACAATTTTTAAATCGAGTGATTAATCACAATTAATTTTTAATCGCTTGTCAGGCCTTTTTATTTTGTATTCTTTGGTGCTTAGAACGCGTAGATGTCAAGACAGAATAGTGACAGGGTGACAATCGGTGGGATGGTCCCATATTTGGGACGCCAAAAAGGGGTCCCTACTAATTTTTTAAAACGTACCAATTGTCCCATATTTGGGCCTTCCTTTCACTGACCTTTTCCACCAGCAGCTGCACAGGCACAGATGCTGGCCTGAGAGCAGGTAGGTCACTTCCCCCACTTCCCTGAGCCTCAAGGAAGTGGGGAGAGTGTGTGCAGCTGCTGCGACCCGGCTGCTTACCGAGGGCTCCTGGAGAGTGCTGACATTTGTCGCTTCTACCGGGTGCCAAAAGCTGCTGGTTCTCCAGGGCTCCTGGAGAGTGGTGGTTGCTGCCGCTTCCCTGCAGCTCGGAAAGCGCTGGAGGCTGCTGCTTCCCCAGGGCTCAGCTGCTGTCACCTTCCCAGCTCCCCATATTTGTGACAGAGAGATATGGTCACCACAAATAGTGATAATGATGAAGTGAAAGGTAGAGAGGATACACATACACTGATGTTATGTATCATAACAGTAACGGGCAATGGGCTGGTTTTTAGAAATTACATTGTGCTTCACTTCGTAACGATAACATTCTTTCAGATATTTTGTTCCCCTTGTGTGTGTGTGTGTGTGTGTGTGTAAAAGTTAAAAATGAATTAAACATGAAAAGCTGTTACTGGATTAAAAAAGAAATTTATAATGGAAGCAACAAACTAATCTTAATTTTAGCTAACGATCAGGTAATGCTCTCACTGTAATAATAAGTGACCAATCTTTGTATTGCTACTCAGCAAGAAAGGTCACTGTTCTAAGCAGTTCAAATAAATCCAAATGCTAGGATTGGAGAGGGAGCATCGAGCAGCCTTATAATATGATTTGACACACAGTATTAAATTCGATGGATGACAGTGCACCTTGCCTGTAGGCTTTGGTTTACTATGTGCCAAAAAAAGTAGATTTCTGTTTGGCAGCTTGCATAGAGCTACCTACAAAGGAAGTAGGATCAGAGACAGAAAACAAAAGGTATTACTGTGTTAACCTTGAAATCTATTGCCTATCAATTAGAAATTATAATGCCTATGTTAATTCATTCCAGTTTGGTCTGTTTAAGACAATATTACTTAAGGCTTGTCTACACTACCTCCCTACTTCGAGGGGAGCATGGTAAATTGGGTGTTGGAGTTTATTAATGAAGTGCTGTGGTGCATATGCAGCACTTCATTAAGCAAACACACACACACACACACACACACACCCCCCGGCAACTCCAAAGTGTTACACTTCGAAGTGCAGGCTCGCGTCCAGCCGCAACTCACCCGCTGGTACTTCGAAGTGCCCGGGGTACTTCAAAGTCCCTTTGCTCCTCAAAATTTTGAGGAATAAAGGGACTTTGAAGCTGCCCAGGCACTTGGAAGTACCACCGGGTGAGGCGCAGCTAGACCCGAGTCTGCAATTCGAAGTTTAACACTTCGAAGTTGCTGTGGGGAGGAACGTGCTTAATGAAGTGCTGCATAAGCAGCGCAGCTCTTCGTTAATAAACTCCCAACACCCGACTTACCATTCTCCCTTTGAAGCAGGGAAGTAGCATAGACACAACCTTAGGCTACGTCTACACTAGCACACTACGTCGAAGTAGCCTATTTCGATGTAAGAACATCGAAATAGGCTACTATGACGCATATTGTCTACACGTCCTCCAGGGCTGGTGCCATCGATGCTCAATGTCAAAGTAGTGACAGAGAATGTCGAAAGGAGCCGCCCCAGAAGGAAATACAGAATGTCCACACACACACAAGCGCTCCCCGTCGAAATAAGGAGCGAGCAAAGCCCCAAGCCTCTCCCTTAAAGGGCTCCTCCCATACACACTAGGCCTGCACAGCACAAGATCCACAGAGCTGACAATCGATTGCAGACCCCGCGCATGCAGCATGGACCCCCAGCTGCAGCAGCAGCAGCAGCCGCCAGAAGCCCTGGGCTAAGGGCTTCTGCACGGAGCAACCATAGAGCCCCACAGGGGCTGGACTGAGCGTCTCTCAACCCCTCAGCTGATGGCTGCCATGGAGGACCCTGCTACTTCGATGTAGCGGGACACGGATCATCTACACACACCCTACTTCAACATTGAACACTGAAGTAGGGTACTATTCCCAACTTCAGATAGGAATAGTGATTTTGACGTCTCACCACCAAACGTTGATTTCAACATCAAAATAGCTCACAGCACGTGTAGATGCGACGCGTACTATTTTAACGTTCTGCCTGCTACTTCAAAGTAGCTGGCTAGTGTAGACACACCCTTAGTGTAATACTGTATGTTTTTTTTTAAGATTGCATTTGGAGTTACGAATTACAAGGTGTCAAATATCGGAGGGGTAGCCGTCTTAGTCTGGATCTGTAACAGCAATGAAGGGTCCTGTGGCACCTTATAGACTAACAGAAAAGTTTTGAGCATGAGCTTTCGTGAACACAGACTCGCTTCATCAGATGCTAGTCTTGGAAATCTGCAGGGCCAGGTATAAATAAGCCAGAGCAAGGGTGGGGATAACAAGGTTAGCTCAGTCAGCAAGGGTGAGGCTTACTACCAGCAGTTGATCTGGAGGTGTGAACACCAAGGGAGGGGAAGCTGCTTTTGTATTTAGCCAGCCATTCACAGGTGTGTGCACTTCACATAAATGGATGTGAATCTTGTACATTTTTCTCTCAGGCAAAAAATAGAAAGATATTTCTCATGCCCTTAACTTTTTGATTTAGTCTTGGCAGCTGTTAGAACATGGGTGTCTAACCTTTTGGCTTTCCTGGGCCGCACTGAGTGAAGAGGAATTGTCTTGGGCCACATATAAAATATATAATATAGTTAATGTATATAAATCACATAATAATGTTAAAAGTTTACGATCTTGTGGGGCCGCATTACTAGCTGTCCAGGGCCGCATGTGGCCTGTGGGCCGCGGGTTGGACATGCCTGTGTTAGAACATATTAACTGGAATTGGGTTATGAGAGGAAAACATGCAAAGATGTATCGCAGAGCCTATTTTTCATCACATCACCTTCACTTCCTTCAGCTTCTCCCCAACTTTCAGTCATAGGTAAAAAAAATACCCAAAAAGTCACTTGAGTAGAAGTGCAGCTGTGTGCATGCATGGAATTACATACAAGCTCCAGTGTCCCTCTGGAAAACTACTTGAGTAAAATTACAGCACACTTACACACCCATACACCTCGCATCCAGGTTATACTCAAGTATCCAGAAGTAAAAGCAGCTGCACTTTTAGTCAAGTAACTTTTGGGGTACTTTTCCCACTTCTGCTTTCAATCTGCTAAACCTAAAATTCCATACACTTTGTGCTTTTTTTGAGACGCTAACAAACAAAATCAAAAAGGGGTATGTTAGTATTTAGAGAAAGATAAGAAAAACTACAGTGACAATTCAAAATTCCACTGAGACAAATAAAATGTCATTACTTACTTCCTGCCACATGTTCCAAACCTGCACTTAAATATCATGATATGTCTATACAATGACCCTAAAACACTGACCTCCCACTTCAATTTCACTGTCAAGAAGCTGGATTGCAGTCCTGTTGTGCTAGATGTGCCATGAGCATGCCCATCCTGAAAAGCTTACCTCCTCTGAGGCTTAGTGCCTCAGACATTGGGACAGAGAGAATCACTGCAAAAGTGGCTGCTCTAGCTCAGTTAGGAAGGAGAATGCTTGAGAAAGGGAAGGAAGAAATTGTTCAAGAGGAAACGGGGAGGACAAACCTTGACAAAGGAAATAACGGGTTCACTACAATACAGTGACCTCCATTACTCCTTGAATGGCCTGCCTTTGTAGAGTCCATCCAGTCAAACGACCAAGTAGCAAAACTCTCTCTCTACTAAATATGGAACAGCATTAATTATTGTGTAACAAATTTTAGAGTAAAATTTTTGTCATAATAAATAACAACAACATAATAAATGCGCGCCTGATTTATACACAAGGCAAATTGATTTTCAGAAAATATGTTTGGGATATTTCTAACCTGGGGAATCTGGATATTGTAAGACAACTCACCTTAAAAAAACTAAACAATCATTTCTAGTCTCATGAATAGGCTCTTTTAGGTCTCACTGTATAAAACAACATTTTAAGAGGCCCCCTTTAATTAAAATAATAACTCTAGATGTAGTTCAAGCAAACTCAACTCCCTTACTGTCAGTAATTAAAATATGAACACACACTTTAACAAACTCTTAAATTACCTCCCCTCTGAGTACTAAATTGTGAGTGTATAAAATTCAAGAGTATGTTCCATATATTTGTTTCAAAGAGGAAAACAATAAATATTTTTGAGGGGAAGAAGTTAAAAACACTTAAGATTTCCCTCTCCGCACTTTACTTTCATTTCTTCATTGGAGGACCTGAACCTTGTTGCCAATTAGGAGGCATTAACAATACCCCAGTACTAAACTGGATTTTTATTTGTTCATCTGTTTCATTTAGGCATTTTTCTTTTTCCCAGACACCAAAAAGATTTCTGGTTACATATATATTCGACATCTTGAAGGAGAAATTCCCTTATTCCAAGTTCGTTTTGGGAATAAAGGAATTTCGAAGTCTGGAGTTTATTTCGAAGTGCCCATGTCTACATGGCCAGTTTGCATTTCGAAAGCAGCACTTTCGAAGGGCGAATAGATGGCATTACGCTAATGAGGCACTGAATATTCATATCAGTGCCTCATTAACCAGTTCCATTCCATGTCATTTAAATACCCCTTCCAAAAGGGAGGGGCATGTGTAGACAAGGCCTCTTTGCCTCAGCTTCCCAAAATATAGAATGGGAATTATAATAGCACAGTCCAGACCCACAGCAGATTTAAGTCAGTGTATTTATATCAGTGGATATTTGGTAAATGATAGCAGATGAGGACCTGGCCCAATGTTTGGAAAGCATCAGAAGATCCTGAAATGGAAGATCTGACAGATAAATATAAATCATTATTGCATAAGAACGGCCATACTGGGTCAGACCAAAGGCCCATTAAGGCCAGTATGCTGTCTGCTGACAGTGGCCAATGCCAAGTGCCCTAGAGGGAGTGAACTGAACAGGTAATGAGCTCTCTCCTGCCATCCATCTCCAGCCTCTGACAAACAGAAGCTAGGGACACCATTACTTACCCATCCTGACTAATAGCCATTCATGGACCTAATGTCCATGAACTTATCTAGCTCTTTTTCAAACCCTGTTATAGTCCTAGCATTCACTGCCTCCCTGGGAAAGGAGTTCAACAGGCTGACTGTGCGCTGTGTGAAGAAGAATGTCCTTTTATTTGTTTTAAACCTGCTACCCATTCACTTAATTTGGTGTCTTCTAGTTCTTATATTATGTGAACAAGCAAATAATTTTTCCTTGTTCTCTTTCTCCACACCACTCAATTTTACATACCTCTATCATATCCCCACTTAGTCTCTTCTCTTCTAAGATACAAAGTCCTAGTCTCTTTAATCTCACTTCATATGCGACCCATTCCAAACCCCTCATAATTTTAGTTGCCCTTTTCTGAACCTTTCCTAACGCCAATATATCTTTTCTGAGATGAGGGGACTACATCTGTACGTAGTGTTCAAGGTGTGGGTATACCATGGTTTTGTATAAGGGCAGTAAGATATTCTCTGTCTTATTCTCTATCCCTGTTTTAATGATTCCTAGCACCCTGTTTGCTTTTTTGACTGCTGCTGTGCTCTGAGTGGATGTTGTCAGAAAACTATCCACGATGACTCCAAGATCTCTTTCCTAATTAGTTGTAGCTAAATGAGCCTCTGTCATACTGTATATATAGTTGTTTTTTTCCAATGTGCATTACTTTACATTTATCCACATTCCATTTCATTTGTCATTTTGTTGCCCAATCACTCAGTTTGGTGAGATCTTTTTGGAGTTCTTCAAAGTTTGCTTTGGTCTTAACCATCTTGAGCAGTTTAATATCATCTGGAAACTTTGCCACTTCACAGTTCACCCACTTCTCCAGATCATTTATAAATAAGTTGAATACGATTGGTCCTAGGACTGATCCTTGAAGAATGCCACTCATTACCCCTCTCCATTCAGAAAGTTTACCATTTATTCCTACCCTTTGTTTCCTGTCTTTTAACCAATTCCCAGTCCATGAAAGGATCTTCCCTCTTATCCCATGACAATTTAATTTACATAAGAGCCTTTGGTGAGGGACCTTGTCAAACATTTTTTGGAAATCTAAATACACTACATCTACTGGATCCCCCTTGTCCACATTTGTTTATCCCTTCAAAGAACTCTAGTGGATTAGTAAAAGAGAGGTAGCTGTGTTAGTCTGTACTCCAACAAAACAAAGCAGCAGAAATGTAGCATTTTAAAGACTAACAGAATGATTTATTCGGTGATGAGTTTTTGTGGTACAGACCCGCGTCTTCAGATCAATGTCATTTCCAATAGTCTGTCACCAAATAAATCATTTTGTTAGTCTTTAAAGTGCAACATTTCTGCCGCTTTTTTCTAATGGATTAGTAAAACATGATTTCCTTTTCAGAGACCATGTTGACTTTTGACAAACAAATTATGTTCTTTTATATGTCTGGCAATTTTATTCTTTATTATGGTCTGAACTAATGTGCCTGGTACTGACATTAGACTTACTGGTCTGGAACTGCTGGGATTGCCTCTAGAGCCCTTTTAAAATATTGGCCTTACGTTAGCTATCCTCCAGTCATTGGGTACGGAAGCATTATTACATCTAGCTTAGTTTCAGTCCTCTCTAAATATTTGTAAAAGGGTAGGTTGTGAAAAATGTGATACTGATGGCCATAATATGTAACTACTATTTTCCTGTTTGAGGTGAAATCATTCCTTGTGTGTTTGCTTTTCCCATCCTCCATCCTTTCTCCAGGATTTTCTAGTAGCATGAGCTTTGGTTTGAGTTCATGCTGAAAAAAATAAGGCCAATGACAGCCCCAGTGTAAGAAAAATAGTACAAAACTATGAAATTTCAAAGCTCCTTACATGGCTGCACAGCAAAGCTATTGTTTCTTTATGTCTCCAACATACTGTGCAACTTTTAAAAAGGTATTCGTTTAGAGGTTATAAATTATTTATTTGCCTATTCCTGTGCTACTGAAATTGCATTTGACGGAACTGTTTGAAGCACTTAGAGAAGAAATAATCACTGAAAGCGTTGTCAATGAAGGGAAAGTTTTGCTGGAGGATATATTATCAATAGGGCTGTCAATCACGGTTCTTTTTTAAATCATGATTAAAAAATTAATCTTGATTAAGTGCACAGTTAACAGAATACCAACTGAAATGTATTAAATATTTGAATATTTTTCTACAGCTTCAAATATAGTCTACTACCAAACAGAACTCAAATGATACAGTGCTCACTTAATATTTTGATTACAAATATTTGTAGTGTAAAAATGATAAAAATAGCATGTTTCATTTCACCTCATACAAGTACTGCAAAGCAAACTCTTTATAGTGAAAGTGCATCATACAAACATAGACTTGTCTGCTATGTAACTGCACTCAGAAACAAAATAATATAAAACTTTAGAGCCTATAAGAGCCACTCAGTCTGACTTCTTGTTCAGCCAATCGCTAAGACAAATGAATATTATTAGATTTGCTGGAGATAATGCTTCGCATTTCTTCTGTGCAGCGTCACCTGAAAATGAGAATAGATCTTTGCATGGCACTTTTCTAGCCAGCACTGCATGGTATTTATATTCAAGATATGCTAAATATTCATATGCCCCTTCATGCTTTGGCCACCATTTCAGAGGGCATGCAGTCATGCTGACGACACATTAAAAATAATGGATTAATTAAATTTTTCACTGTACTCCTTGGGAGAGAATGTATGTTTCCTGATCTGCTTTACACACACTCTATCATATATTTCATGCATTGGTGGTCTTGGATGAAGTTCATTTTAAGAACACTTTCACCGCAGATTTGACAAAATGCAAAAAAGGTAACAGTGTGAGATTTCTAAAAGAGCTACAGCACTAGACCCTATGCTGAAGAATCGGAAGTCCCGTCCAAACTTGGAGAAGGACAAGATGTGAAGCATGCTTTCAGGAATCTTAAAAGAGCAATGCTCCAATGAAGAAACTACGGAACTGAACGATCAACCTGTTGGTGACATGCGACTCAGATGATGAAAAGGAACATACATTGGTCCTTTCTGCTTCGGATCATTATCCAGTAGAATCTGTCATCACTATGGACACATGTCTACTGAAATAGTGGTTGATGCATGAAGGGAGAAGTGAATTTTTAGCACATCTGGCACATACCTCTCTTGTGACGCTGGCTACAACAGTGCCATGCAAATGGCTGTTTTCATTTTTAAGTGACATTGTAAAGAAGAAGCAGGCAGAATTATCTCCTGCAAATTGTAACTAAACTGGTTCGAGTGATTGGCTAACAAAAAGGTATGACTGAGTCAGCTTGTAGCCTCAGAAATTTTACATTATTTTATTTCTGAATGCACGCATTTTTGTACATAATTCTACATTTGTAAATTCAACTTCTGTGATAAGGAGATTACACCATAGTACTTGGATTATGGTGAATTGAAAAATACTATTTTGTTTTTTACAGTTCAAACATTTATAAACAAAGGGAGCTCTACGCACTTTGTACACTGTGTATAATTGAAATCAATACATTGGAAAATGTAGAAAACATCCAAAAACATTTAAATAAATGGTATTCTATTATTGTTTAACAGCATTAATAATCGTGATTAATTATTTAATTTGAGCAATTAATAATGATCTGTTTTAATAGTTTGACAACCCTAATTATCAAGGCTGAAATTTTAAGATTTTCTTCCTGTTAGCAGAAGAATATTTGACTTATCACATTAGCTAACAAATATTGCGTTTTTTCAAAAGGTCATTTTTGATATGTTCTCAGAGGGGTAGCCATGTTAGCATTTATCTGTAAAAACAATGATGGATCCTGGTAAAGACTAACAGATTTATTTGAGTATAACCTTTCATGGATAAAATACAGTGTCTATGTGCCTGACTAAGTGTTTTTTATCCACAAAAGAGCTGCCCAAATAAGTCTGTTACACATCTCATTATTTTATATAAAAACATTGTAGGCCCCTCTCAGTACAAATGGTACAATTATACCCAATATAAACTGTTTTTCAAACACTAACAAGTTATATATTAAGTACTTGCATTCAAGCCAATACAGTGCTGCATAGAGCTGGAGAGGCAGAGAGACCAATTCAAGCATCTCTAATACTTTAACAGGAAACAACACAAGTTTACTATCTTCTCTTCAACCAGAATGAAATGTTACTTAAAAAAATTATCCTTTGATTGATGTTTCTGTCCTTCTCTGAGTTCCAAATATCAGCTGCTAATGAAAGCCCCTTGTGATATAAATCAAAGGCAACGTTGCTTCACACAGTCTAACGCTTCAGTCCATTGAGGATTACACTAGATCAGGGATAAGCAAACTGGGGGGTGGGCCCCCTTAGGCGGGGCATGAAATTTCATAAAGGGGGTGCAGCACACTCAGCTTCTGGGTGTCAGGCTCATCCACCTCATAAAAAATGTTGAACTATGTTACCGTTTTTATGTAAGTGTATTCACATTTATATAGCAATTAATAAAGTTTTTACATACTACGTACTATTTCCTCACATGTGCCAAAAGGATTTTTTTTTTTTCATTTGAACTTAACTGAAATTTCTATCGGTTTGAATTAGACAGGTTGGGGAGTGACCGTGCTAATTTCTGGGACAAAAAGTGGGGCCTAGTGTAACATGTTTGCTCGCCCCTGCACTAGATTAATCTCAATTACATTTGAACCTGTTCAATCCAGCAACCCTGGGAGAAAGGGTATTAAATAATTTGCTGAGCCAGGACAGGTACTGTGGGGTCTAAGCATAATGGGAACAGGGATGAGATGCTTACCTGATGTCCTGCTCAGGGACTCACACGTGGCTCCATACCCCTACCACTCCCGCATGGGCTGACTCGTGGCTCCGCACGCCCACCACTTCTAGGCACCACCCCCCACCACATATGGGAGTGCCAGGAAAAAGCCTCAGGGGTAGTGCATTGCTGCACTGCCGTTCCCTCAGCCGTGGGGAGGCAGACAGGTAGCAGCAGCGTGCAGAGCCACTTCCTCCTCTTCCTGCCAGGGCCCATACCATGGATGTTCCTGAATTAGGGACACCCAGAATATGGAGGTTCAAGTGCAGCAGAGTATGAAAACTACGCTTTTGTTTTTTGAACTAGAACTACTTTACTAAGAATGGATTTCACAGCAATCATGGCCAAAGAAGACAAAGATATTTGCCTCCCAGTATACTGTGTACAAGTATTCAAAACTGAATAAGATACATAATGGGGTTCTTGTAATAGTAGCTAAAGCAGAGGCACTGATGGGATATGGAGACTACTACCCCTTCACTAGCTTTCGTTGTCTTCACTGACCTTTCTCCGTAGATTTCCCCAATGATGCCAGTCAATGGGAGGTGCAGTACAGACAAGGCATCTGTCACCACCGGTGGATTTTTCACATCACCTAGATTTGCTCAGACCAGGATTAGATGATATGATGGCGAAAATCCAAGCAGCTGATTGTGTTCACTAAAACTCCCACTGTTCCTCCTACTGCCATTAGGACTATGATGCTGTAAGTGATAGTGGGAACTTTTAGGAACAAAGGCTAGTGCAGTCACACCCACAGAATTGGTAGATTGGTTTTGGTAGGGCAGCATGGGGAAGCTTGCATTGTGACCCCTCATCCTACTCCTGTTATAATGCAAACGGAAAACTTCAGTCTATAGGGATGTTAAGCTAGCATTGTTCCCTAAATTCAAAATTTCAAACACAGAACATTTTCCTAAAATAACAAACATCCATTCGGGAGGGGATTACTTTGTATTACAGCATTATAATTAGAATGGAAGAACTAAAGAATGCAAAATTCAATAGTATTTCTTCTAATAGAAGAGAAGAACATCTTAGTCTAATGTGAGTTATGACAAGCTGAAGACTAACTAGTGGACGTGCACACATAAGAAGCACAGTTAATGGTATATTGTCTCTGTACAGGACACATGGAAACTTAAGTATATAGATGGGGATTATATGACTACTTTTCATTGTACAGACAGTATGTAGGAATTGGAAAGTAACCTTTCAAAGAGTTTGGTGGACCTCACTTTTCTTATGCGTTTAAAAAGCTACCACAGCCCAGGATCAGAAGCAGCATAAATATGCAGCTGGGTCTTTCATGTTGTGTAGATAGTAAACCCACGATTTAATGGGCTAATGGGGGGAAGGGACGTCCATTAAACCTGGATGCTGGTTAAGTCAGAGGGTTTACTGTAACCCACCCCTGCCAGACTCTCCCAGACCTCTCCCCAAAATGTTGTCCACTCGCCGCCACAGGAGGAGCCGCCAGAACCTGCTGCTGCTGCTGGGGTCCCCACTGTGGTGGGGACTCTGCCGCAGCAACAAGGGCCCCACTGTGCATTGGCAGCAAATGTCGCTGCCTGGAAGAGTTGCTGCTGACACTGGAGCCACCACATGCTCCTCCCACCAGGGATGAGGCATGTACATGAGAGCTGTCTGCCCACGTGTGGTGGGAGGAGCATGTGAATGCTCTGGAGGAAGAGGCCGTGGCTCTTCTAGGTCGCAGCAGCTCTGCAGCAGTAAGTTAATTGGCATGGGGAGGGGGGCAGTATTTAGGATTTTATGGGCCCGGTTAAGTGGACTTCAGGAACAACAAGGTCCATTGTTCCCAAAGGCTGCTAAATCAGGATCCATAAAATCGAGGATTTACTGCAATTATTTGGCCCTTCCTGTGCTCATGCGGTTCCTTCATATTAGGTTTGTTGTGTAAGCAAGAAGACATATGAGTACCCCACTAAAGAAATCTGAACCAGTGTCCTATCACACCTCAGCTCAGCACATCAACAGAAAAAGGCATTTTTAGTGTTACCATAAGATTACAAATGAGGTCCTAAAATGACAAAAATTGTCAGGAGACTGCAGGGACAAGTGTAGTATCTGAAGCTACTTTAAACTCAATTTGTAAATTGAGTAAGCTTCAGACTACTGGTGTACTTAAGATACTTAGTGCTAAAGAAATTTGACTGAGGATGTATCATAAAACTGTCCACAGGTCAGTGATCTGAAGGAAACACATTCGTCCAGACTGAATCTCAGGACTGTTTCAGGAAAGATTATTTTGTTCTGTAGAGCACATGTTCATCAATTATATCTCAAATCTGTTATGCCTAAGGTGTGCACTATGGTGTTCTGCTAAAAGGAGGACATATAGAGGGTAGCTAGAAAATTGGATTGCAAAATACCTCTATTGAGCAAGATAAAACCAGACGAGCGACATTGCTGGACCAGAGAGTACTGGTTTTAGCAGGTGAAAGCTGTAGATGACCTGATAAATTTCCCTTCTCTACCTTATAGAATATGAAAAATTATCATAATTACCATGATTCTACCCACAATAATTCTGGGTAATACAAAAGTCAGAGATGGGCAAGGTCAAGAAAATCATAATCCATTCCTCTGCCAGTATAAGACTGTTCCCTGCTGAGTGTTTTGAGTTATTTGTTTAGTCTAGTTTTAAATGTTCCAAGTCATGAAGTCTTCACCACACCCCTTTGGTAACTATTCCACAGGGACAGATCTCGCCATTAGCCAGTTCTTCCTGCCGTTCAACCTCAATATTTCTGTTAAATTCCACCCCATTACTCAGTCACCCTGTATTTCCTTGGAACCACCCAAAGCAGCTTCCTGCCCTTGCAGGTGTTTACATGAGCAAACGCTTGTAGATATTTTGCATGACATTAAACAGCTATTTCATAATTAGGCCCCTGGCTTCATGATGACTGAAAGTCCTAATCAGCTTGGGGTGGCTGTGTTAGTCTGCAGTTTCACCAAAAACGAACAGTCCTGTAGCACCTTAAAAACTAACACATTTATTTGTTAAGTAAGGAGTTTTTATGGGCAAAATTCACTTCTTCAGATTTTCAGATGTGGAGGAGACAATTAGAATCCAGGGTTTATATAGTGGGACGGTCACCTGTCACTAACAGGACCAGTGGAAGAAATAAATTCAGTTAAGTGGGGTGTGTGCCATTCCTGTGAATATTATATTATATTAACTATTTGCAGGGAATAGCACTCCTCCCACATAATTTACTTCTTCTACTGGTTCTGTCAGTGACAGGTGACCCCCACTTTTCTTTCCGCTTCTTCCTTCTCCAGACCCTCCTATATAAATCCTGGATTCTCATTGTCTACTCCGTAGCTGAAAACCTGAGGAAGTGGGTCTTACCCATGAAAGCTCATAACCTAAGAAATGAATTCGTTAGTCTTTAAGGTGCTACAGGACTGCTTGTTTTTGTCGGCTTTAGGTGGTTTTAGTGTCAGGTATCCAGCCATGCCTATAGTCCTCGTCTACCACTGCCAGGGCTGGGAGGGGATCACTACCCCTCTGCTGATGTGCAGTAGACCTGGTGAGTGCTATGCAAAGCCAGACACAACCCTAAACCATGAAGCCTGATCTGAACTTGGCTCTCCCGCCCCTGCCCTGCTGGGGAAGGATGAGCTGAGAGGGGAGAAAGGTTGGGGGGTGAGAAGAACAGAAGGGGGAAAGGAGACAGGGACAAGGCTGGGGGAATGTGCCAGGGGATGGCAGAGGAGCGAAGGGAGGGAAGGTATTAGGGGCAGGGCAGATGGGCAGAGGAATGGGGGCACCAGGGGCAAGGCAGCAGGGTGGTGGAAAGGAGGTGCGAGGGGTGGGGCAGAATGTTGGGGGTAGCAGGGGTGGGGCAGCGGGGCACAGGGAAGGGGTGCGAGGGGCAGGGCAGCGGGTGGGGGGTATTGGGCAGGGCAGCAGGGCGCAGGGAGGGGGCGTGAGGGGCGGGGCAGAGGGTGGGGGGTATCAGGTGGGGCAGCAGGGTGCAGGGAGGGGGTGCAAGGGGTGGGGCAGCGGGTGGGGGATATCAGGGGCAGGGCAGCAGGGCGCAGGGAAGGGGTGCGAGGGGTGGGACAGCGGGGCACAGGGAGGGGCGGGGCAGAGGGTGGGGGTATCGGGCGGGCAGCGGGGCGCAGGGAGGGGGCGCGAGGGGCGGGGCAGCGGGCGGGGGTATCGGGCGGGCAGCGGGGCGCAGGGAGGGGGCGCGAGGGGTGGGGCAGCGGGCGGGGGTATCGGGCGGGCAGCGGGGCGCATGGAAGGGGTGCGAGGGGCGGGGCAGCGGGTGGGGGTATCGGGCGGGCAGCGGGGCGCAGGGAAGGGGTGCGAGGGGCGGGGCAGCGGGTGGGGGTATCGGGTGGGCAGCGGGGCGCAGGGAGGGGAGTGCCAAGGCAGGGGGCGGACGGAGGGGTCGCGCTGGGGCAGGGCGGCGGGAGGCCCCAGCGCGGCGCTGCAGGGGGCGGCAGCTCCGACTCACCCGCGCAGCGCAGGCTCTGGGAGAAGATGAAGCGGCAGCAGAGGTCGCACCAGGTCCGCAGCGCCTCCTCCAGCCTGAAGCGGTGCCGCCGCCCCTCCGCCTCGGGCTCGAAGAGGGTCCGGACGTGGCGGGGGCGCTGCGGGCCTGGCCGCCGGCGGCCGCATAGCGGGCCCGGGACTCCGGCTCTGCCCGCGCGGGGCTGCGGCGGCTGCTCCGCCAGCGGCGCGAAGAGCTCCCGGGCCGGCAGCGCGGGGGGCCGGGGCACCCGGGGCTCCCTCACCACCGGCACCCGCGACAGCCGCCTCCGCTTCTCCCGCGGGCCGGCGGCCCCGGCGGGCGGGGGGTTGGCCGCCGCCATGCGCTGCCCGCCGCTCCGGGAGGCGCCTCCGGTAGGACGCGCCGCCAGCGCTCCCCCCGCCAGACCAGGCGGCACCGCGCAGCTTGCGGCCGCACCTGCCCTGCGCTGCGCAAAGCGGGGCCGGGCCCCGTCCATCCTCGGCCGGGGCCGGGAGGCGGGACCCGGGTCACAGCCCCCCTGCCGGGGAATCGGGTGGCCCAGGCGCTGGGGGACGGCGGATCCGGTGTCACAGCCCCTCCAGGCTGGCCAGGGCCCTGCGGCCGGCGCGCTCGGGCGCTGCTCCTCTGGGATCAGTTTACTCGAGCGAACGGGGGGGGGGCTGGGCTGTTGCGCCTACCCGGGGTGCTCGGGAGCGGGTGGCAATATTGCCCCCGGAAAATGGCCCTGCTGTTAAAGAGCCTCATAAAACAGAGGGACAAGGCGGGAGAGTTAAAGTTGCAACATTTAACTCTAACGGGCTCCCTGCCTCCGGCGTGTTTAAAAAGGGCAAATGCAAAGTACTCCACTTAGGAAGGACTACAGTAAACCCTAGAAATAGGGGGCTTCAAGTGGCAGGCAGCTCGCTTTAAGGTTAGTTAAGCACAACTTGAAGCTGCTCTGCAGCTGTCAGCCTGCCTAGCTGCCCTCAGCTGCAGGCAGCTAAGCAGGCTAAAAGCCCCTACTCCCTGCCTTCCCCCAGCTGTGCTGCTGTCAGCCTGACGGCTGAGCTGTTGGGGGAAGGCAGGGAGAAGAAGCCAGGGAACTGACCAGCTCTGGTGAGCTGTTCAGTTTCCCTGGGCGCTGCAGGCAGCGGGGAGCGAGGAACCAAGTAGCAGCCTGGTTCCTGGCTCCCCACTCCAATCTATGGGAAAATTTGAATGGGGGGGCTGTAGGAACACCCCCCCCCATATAACTCAGGGTTTTACTGTAACTAGTTTCACACACACAGAATGGGAAACAACTGTCTAGCAAGAAGTACAGCAGAAAGGGATTTAGGGGTCAGTGGACCACGAGCTAAATATGAGTCAAGTGTGAGGCTGTTGCAAATATATCAAATGTGATTCTGGGATGTATTAACAGGAGTGTTGTGAGTAAGACACCAGAAGTCTTTCTTCCACTCTACTCTGCACTGATTAGGCCTCAGATGGAGTATTGTGCCCAGATCTGGGCACCACATTTCAAGAAAGATGTGGAGAAAGTGTAGGTCTAGAGAAGAGCAACAAGAATGAATAAAGGGCTTGCAAACATGAGCTATGATGGAAGACTGAAAGAACTGGGCTTATTTAGAAAAGAGAACACCAAAAGGGAGCAAGATACTAGTTTACAAGTGCCTCAAAGAGTGTTACAAGGAGGAGGGTAGGACAGGAAGCAATAGGCTTAAACTCCAGCAAGGGAGGTTTAGGTTGGACATTAGAAAAAACTTCCTAACTGTCAGGGTGGTTAAACACTGGAATAGATTGCCTAGGGAGGTTGTGGAATCTCCATCACTGGAGATATTTAAGAGCAGGTTAAAGCAACATCTCTTGGGGTGGCTCAGTCATTTGAGTATTAGCCTGCTAAACTGAGAGTTGTGAACTCAGCCCTTGAGGGGGGCCAGTTAGGGGCCTTGGGCAAATAGGTTTAAAAACAAAAGCTGTCAGGGATGGTAATAGATCCTGCTGGGAGTGCAGGTGACTGGACTTGATGACCTCCAAAGGTCCCTTTCAGTTTTGAGATAGGTATAGCTCCATATTATTTATATATATAGTTTGGACAGTGCTTGGTCTTGCAGTGAGGGCAGGGGACTGGACTCAATGACCTCTCAACATCCCTTTGCAGTTCTAATATTCTGTGATTCTAATGCTGCTTCAAATGCCTGCCTAGGAGACACTGGAAAATAAGGTTTTTCAATTTCCACTGTATCACTGTAAGGTTTTATCAATTTCCACACTGCCAGCTTGCCAAAGAACACAAATAAAAATTGTTTAAAAATCTCAAACTTTGTAGTATGTTCTGTGATTGATGAACCCAGCCACCCTTGACCAAAGCCACCAGAATCCCATTGTCTTTGACCAATATACATCACTGGCATTTTTGTCCTGTAGTTTTTAAAGCATTTTTAAAAGGTGAGGAAGTATTACTAGCCTACTGCAGAACACTACAAAGAAGAGACATATAGCCCAATTTGCAGGAAATGCAAGCTATCTAGGAGATAAATCATGGATTTGTCACAAGAAAAAGATGGGCTCTGTTTCCAGATTGCTACAAAATTCCTGTATGAAAGCCTGTAGTCCCTTGGGCTCAATGAGGTAGAAAGAGATTATTTGTAAGTAGCAGTAAAGTTTGACTCCCACCATATTACTCAGCAGTTTCTCGGAAGCACCGAAAATTAAAAGCAGGAGTATAAAGTAAGAAGAC
Organism: Carettochelys insculpta; assembly: GCF_033958435.1. NCBI lineage: Eukaryota > Metazoa > Chordata > Testudines > Carettochelyidae > Carettochelys > Carettochelys insculpta. Next base: position 315,307,355 of record NC_134137.1, read on the forward strand.
TAGTATTCAGAAACTCTTGGTGGAGGAGCTCTGTTCCATTCAGTATTAAGAAAAAAATTTTTGAATGAGGTTGCATGATAGCTAGGGCTGCTGGTTAATTACCATTAAAGCACACACTGAACTCAATTGTGGTTAAAAAATTAATCACCATTGATCACAGTATTAAACAATAGGATACCAATTGAAATTTATTAAAATTTTAGATGTTTTACAAAATTTTCAATTATTAATTTCTATTACAACACAAAACACAAAGTGTAGCATGCTAGCTTTAGTTTATTTTTCATTACAAATATTTGCACTGTAAACATGGCAATTTCAGAGAGGGTAGCCATGTTAGTCTATTTCAGCAAAAACAAGGAATCCTGTGGCAACATAAAGACTAACAAAAGTATTTGGGCAACAGACTTTTTTGGCTGGAATTCACTTTGTCAGATGCATGTGACAAATTGAATTCTAGTTTATGAAAGTTTATGCCCAAATAAATGTGTTACTGTTTAAGGTTCCACAGAACTTCCTTTTTGTTTTTTTAAGAAATACAGTAAACTCCCGCTTTATGCGATTTCAACAGTCACAAATTTGGACCTGGCTATGGAGCGCTGAAAGGATCAGCCCTGCGGCTTTCCTGTGGGTTCTCCACTGCTGGGAGGAGGGGGGAGGCTGGAGGGAGGGAAGGCCCTCAGCCCCAAGGAACGGGAAGCCAGGTGCAGGAGCACCTGGTCAGTTTCCCGGCTCCCACCATGGAGTCCGCTGGGACCTGAGGACCTGTCTCCACTCCTGCTGCCAAATGGTGGGGTGTATGCACATCCCACATTCGCCACAATCCGCAACCACATTTGGCATGTGGTGAACAGGGTGCATATTGGACAATACAACTCTAAAGTTTTACATTGTTTTATTTTCAAATGCAGTTGTCTTTTTATACATAATTCTACATTTGTTAAGTTCAACTTTCATGATAGATTGTACTGTATTACTTGTAATACACAAATTGAAAAATACACTCATCCCTCACTATACAAGCACAATTGGTTCCCAATTTTCTGCTCGTAGACAGAAACTCGTAAGAGGAACACTAAATTACCATGAAAAAAACATGTAAAAGTCTCTGATTTGTTCCTAGGGCTCCTAACTTGGCGAAGGAGCGGCAGCAGGTTGCACTGCTTTTGAAAGTTAAATGAACCTTGGGTTGAGGAGGGTTAAAGGCTGGAGGTAGTTTGGGGCTGTGAGCAGGCTGGGTGGGAGCAGGATTCAGGCTGCCGCGGTTTGGGGCCACGGGGTGGTCAGGCTGCAGGGCCAATAAGGGGCGCTTGCTGCTGTGGTTTGGGGCTGCGGGGACGTCAGGCTACGGGGATGGGGGGTCTGGGTGCCATGGTTTCTGGCCATGGGGGGGGGGGGGGGTCAGGCTGCAGGGCCACGGGGGGGTACACATGGCAGGGGGTCAGGCTGCAGGGCCACAGGTGGCTGGGGAGGTCTGGCCATGAGGCTGGCAGGGGCGTCAGGCTGTGGGGCCGCAGGGAGCACAAGCGGCGGGGACGTCAGGCCACGGGAGGTACATTTTTACTAGAGACAACAAAGTGGAAGAAGAAGAGTTTGTGCTACTGTCTTGGACTCATTGCTTAGAAAGCTGTCTCCTGCATAGATAAACTTGAGGCATATTATTATAAGGTAAATATGCTCCAAAGCCATGGGCAAAAATAGTTTGGTGGAGAATCCTGGAGGAGTGCAATAGGGAGATCCCTTTTCCAAGTTCTGGGGTTCCTTTAACCTTTTGAAAGAATGCCCCTTTTTTTTTTTTTGCACATAAGCAGCTAGGGATTTTATTGGAAAGCCCTTCCACACATGTGCAGCACATTCAGGGCTCATATCATAACTCAGAGCTCAGCTGTGTTTTCCCTGATCAGCTGGGCAGATTTTAAACAGCAACAACTCTAGTTTTTTTACACCATATCTAATTGGTAGTGAATCATAAGCCTTGCTTTGCAATGTATATATCAATACTATGTTTCATATGTGACAATTTGTTCTTGTGATACAAATAAATTGCACATTAAAAACACTTTAAGCAGTACAGAATTCAGATTTTATTGAAATGTGCATCAATTATTCAAAAAAATGTGTTGGCACTAAACAAAAGACTTCAGCTTGAGGCAGCGCTCTGAGAAAGTTTGAATGACTGGAAAAAGATTTACAGTAACTTATTAAATCTTAATTAAAGCAGCTGCTATATGACAACTACAGTATTGTGGAGGTTCTTCCATGCATGCCTAGATCTTGTTGACACTAGACTTTTTTTTGTCACTATAAGGTATTTTGGAACATCCTCATCCTGGAAATACTGCATATACTAACAAGAGTTCCCTGCATGGAATAAACTATTATTTGGACAAAAGGTCGTTTTTTGCTAATAGAGCTGCATTTACGCTGCTTTTGCCCAGACAGCAATGTTGGTTAGGCTTGAGGGTTTTTTTCACAATTTTAACCAGCAAAGCTATGCGGGCACACCTTGAATGCATATACCAGACGCTAGTCTCCTCCAGTTACCAGCAACAGCTACTACCAAAAATTATTTAAAAAGCAGCCTCCAGGGTGCGTCATACGGTCATTACAGATTCAGCCCAATCTCCTACACCTTCTACATCTGCAAAGATAACTGATGTTGATAACGGTGTCTCTGAGTCATTGTAAAATTCTCGAGTGTCTTCTGAATCTAAGACAGAATTATGTTCAATATCGTTTTAGCATTAAGTAAATATTTACTGATCTGGGTGACCACCATGCACTTCTGCCAGTGACATATAGTGTCATTACATAAACTGCTGTAGAGAAAAACTTTTACCTGTATACACCAAAGTTCTTCAATGAGCCAGTCACTCCACGGTGCAGCAGTATTACTGTATTGGTGAGTACCTGTATACTATTTTATACTTGTATTCATTGTATTGTATTCTAATTATTTGAAAACTGGTATTCCATTGGTAAATTATAACAGTTAACCAGAATATTCGATTAACCAGCACCCCGCCCTTGCAATCCCTCAATGTGCCAGATAAACAAGGTTTTATTCTGTTACAGTTAATGCATCAGCCTAAACCAAATACAAATAAAAATCAAAGTGATGGGTAGGAAGCATGCATGGAAGTTGTACGTTGGAATACTTAGCAGCCAAACTTCAATGAAAAGCAAGCTGTTTTGGAACTGGCTAGAGCCTGGCTCCGATTTTATCCAAACTGGTTTGTCTAGATTATGCGTTTCACCTTTGCTCTCTTTCAAGGCATGTTTAACTTTTTAAAATATTTATGATTGACATGTCTTCTGCTGCCTTTTGTAATCCACTGCATAGCATTATACCCTTGAGGTAGTTTATGAAGTCCCACTTATTGTGTGACCTTTTTCTTAAAACTTCAGCTACTGAATCAACATTGATTCAGCTCCATCACTGGGAGCTCCTGTGCAGAAAAAAATATCAGGAAGGTTAGGCAATGAGGGGACATTACACATGCATATCCTCAGGGCTCAGAACAAATCTAAACAATACCAGGCATCTAGTCTATGCTATCCTTCCAGTATCGTGCAGGACAGAGACTCTTTTCTGTAGAAGGACAGGACTAAACAGCTTTTGTTTCTACTGCAATCAGTGACTTGACAGCTATAATTTTATTCCTTATATTTCAGTTAAGTTTAAGGGGGAAAACAGTGGTATATCACGACAATTAAAAACTGATTTTTACAAACCAAAATGAAAATAAATGAAGAAAACCCAGAAAATTAAAGACACAGAATAAGTGGTTGATTTTGTATTTATGTAAATATGTCATTTACTCATGCAATTTTACAATTAATATGTAGACAGGCTTGCTAAAGTAACTGATTAAAACATAACACTATAACCCTAAAGTAGTCATCCAGTTTCAGAGGGCAAAAACCCTAATATTATCAGTTGACTTTCTTGGCTATTATCTTCTATGTCAAGGACTGTTGGTCATAACTCAGCCAATCTCACACATGGCTCACCACACACCATGCATGAAGGACTAAAGACAATAATGGATGTTTCATAAGAAAGTAATCACTAATATCCTTAACTGATTACTTCAAGTCCATTAGCCAGTTGGTACCAAATTACTTTTTCAAGCAATTTAACTAACCTTTACGTGTCAGTGGTAGGTTTACAATACTAATACCAGCAATATTTTAAAATAAATATTTTATGAAGCAACATGATGGCAAAAAATTAAAATGTTCATCCTTGTTAAAGTAGTAAGCAGCTGTACACTATGGCAGTAGTTCTCAACCCATGTTCCACAGCACACTGGTGTGCCATGAGAACTTCATGGGTGCCATGAAATTTTGTCAATTCCTCCTTGCCACAGCTTTTTACAGAGCTATCCCAGGGGGAAACTGATGACCCCATGCCAGCTTGGGCTCAAGCAGCAAGGCTGCCTGCTCCCTGCTGTGTCAAGGAGAGAGGGAGGGAGGGCGGGAGCCTGTTGGAGATCGGAGCAGGTTTAAATGTCACGTCCCCAACTCCAACAGGCAAGCGGGGAGGGGCAACATTGAAGAGCAATCAATTCAGCTCAAAAAAGTGGGTTTGCTGTGGAATCCTTTGTTGCACTGAAGCATGCCATGTTACTGAAAAGGTTGGGACTATGGTATACAAACTATCTTTACAACTACTTCTTCCCATTCAGACTGCTTCAGTGTAAGAATAACAACATTCCTCTTTCATTTCTCTTTTCTCTGAGAAATATCTTTCAACAAACAAATATTTGTTTTGCTAAGTTAAAATAATGTACAAAATAACGGCATAGAAACAAAGGAACTGATCCTTCAAACACCTTTCCACATAAAGTTTAGTAACATTCAGCAGGATTACCAATGTGCTTGCACAATCAGGCCCTAAAATATTCCCATAATTTAAATACTTCAAAAGTAAACATCTTTAAATTACATGGCTAACCCAGAAAAAACTGATTGCTTTTTTTGGGGGGTAGGGGGCGGCAGAATTGCTGCACCATACATAGAAGTAAATGATATTTGTAAAGTTTAGTTAATATTTCCTTTGACACTTAATTCTTACCAAAAACAACAAGCAACTATACACAAGTACCCAGTAAGAGAAACTGTAAAGCAAAGTGTATCCTGCTTTAATACTGCACCAACCACCAGAAACACCAACTTCCTAACTTCTACTTTAAGTATAAAATATATTTTAATGTTTTGACATTTTTATTCTTACACAGGGAGAGAAGAAAGCTGGGAATAAACATCACAGAACTGAGTCTTACACACCTGTACCTGTTACTGGTGCTTTTTATTTGGTTGCATGTTGCATGATTTTACTATTGTTATAGAAAGTGCAAAATAATCCAGGACTTATCTATGTGAGAGGCTACATATTACTGTTAATGTTCCCTCTATTTTTTTACCATCCATATATGGAATAAATTTTGTTATATGCACTGAGGTATGTTTGGATGTGCACCATCAGTAACACATGCTGCCAGCTGTGAATGCTCTCCCTATCAGCTCAGCTTACAAGGGATACTACCCTACATGCCTTATTGCATACTGGAATGATATGGAACTGTTGACCATCTATGGCATTGTCTTAAAGGAGAAAGAATGAGGCTCTTGTTCCAGAAGATCCATGATCCTTGAATGCTCTCTCTCAACAATATATGGTGGTAAGACTCAGGATATTTGATTCCCTTTTAATTTCATAAGCTTTTGAGTGGACAGCTTTCTTCTCTGTGTTCTGGGGCTGAGTTGTGCAGCACTGGAAGAACAGGGTGTAATATTAACTTTGTATTCGGGGTTGGGCTGGGTACGGTTACTGGTTTTGAATGTGCTAACTTTTCTATTTAGTAGCTGCTTTTGGTTTCAAATAATTTTTGTTAGATGCCAGAAGCCTTCACTGTGGGGCATCACAGACATAAGAAAATATTACTATATTTCTCCCCAATTTTAGCATTTTCTTAGTCACAATCCATGACACTGTACTTTGTTGATTTTGGTCCCTTTCTTAAAATCATTTAAAAAAAACAGATATTTTGCTGATGTTAAGGTAGCCCTGAAGCAAGATGAAATTTGGTTTATGACATCAACACTAAATTCCCATAATACTGAGTCATGTTTATTCTTCTGTTTTAAAGATCTTTCAGTTTACATGTGGAAGACTTATAAATGCTGTTTTAGTAAAAGCTCACATTTTACTCATGGTGAGAACAAAGTCTCAAGGGCAGTTTTAAGGACAGCAAGCTCTACAAAAGGGATTCAGATTTTCCGCTACTTAAAATTTTGAACTTTGAGCTATGATTTAACACACTAGATATCTGAACTCTTATACGCATGTGAGCCTAATGTATATGTTAGCCAAATGATTATCATGGAGACAATGGCACCTAACATGAACAGGACTAAAAAACTTGTGCATTTATTTTCTCACACACAGGTAGACTGTTAATTTGGTAGACAAGGGGGAACAAACTATCTCCTCTTTTTGTCCTAAGTGCATGCTGTTCATGTTGAATTACAGAAGCAAAGACAAAATTAAATAGTCTTCATTCAAATACTGTAGCTGAGGATGAGTCACTGAGTAGATTCTGAAAAAACACTCTTGTGATTAAGGGGACCCCAAGTGCACTTTAAAGCAGTGGTGCCCAAATTGTTCCTGTCATGACTCCTTACCAGTAATGGAATCTGTGCACCTCCCTGGCCCTCCCCAAATACTGCACAGGCATTTGGGCTCCCATCTCATCCCCCGTGGGGTCTGACTTGGGTCCTGATATGTGCCTCCTCAAACGTTACTCCACATTACTAAGGGGGATCGCCATACCGTTTGAGGATCACGGCTTTAAAAACTATTATTTACTTTTCTGAATGAAGGCTAGTTCAAGCCACAAATTCTCTTTCAAGAAACAAAAGTAAATCATGGCTCAAAAGTTGAGATTCCAGGGAAATGAGTGTTGACATAGCAATGTGCTTGCCATAATCCTTTGCAAGAGTTCCTTGAAGGGATAAAATTTATAATCATTTAAAAAAATTAACAGTAATTCAATTTTAACATTAACAAAAGAGACATATTTGTTGTATTTACAGTATATACATATTTACATACTTTTAAATACTAGAGTTGCAGAAGAAAATATCTGGCTACAGAATGGTATTTCTTCATTTAAATGCCCCTTACAGCACTTTTTTCTGTAAAACACAAACAGTCTTTTCAGGCACCTTTGTTGACTAGATGCAGTCTACATTCCGTAGGCCACCATCCACAGTCAAAGCACCAAATCTAAAGTGAAAGAAACATTTTATTTTTAGTCTATTAAAATAGATGTAATACACAAATTAACCCTTACTCTAGAATAAAATTAAAACATTGTATTTCTTCTCTGAGTTAATTTACTCATAATTTAATTATGTTCTTTCCCCACTCCTGCCACACCCCACTACACATTTCTTAAAGAAACAAAAAAGCAGTAACGTAGCACTTTAAAGACTAACAAAATAATTTATTTGGTGAGCTTTCGTGGGACAGACCCACTTCTTCAGACCATAGCCGTACCAGAACAGACTCAATATTTAAGCCTTGGAGGCACACAAAGAGTGTGCATAGAACAGGACACTGCACGATGTAAGGAGAGACTGAGAATCAGAAACAAATGAGTTCTTACTCCAGCACTACCATGGACTCACTAACTCACTGGGAGGTGTTAGGCCAGGCGTGGCCAACAATTTTTGATGGAGGGGGGCACACTTCAAGACTTTGGAAAATGATCAAGGGCTGCATTCTTCCATCATATTAATTAGGAGGTACAGGATCTGGGACGGAGGATGGGTGCAGGGGAGAGCCTGGAGTAAGGGATTGGGGTGCAGGAGGGGATGTGGGATCTGGGAGGGAGTGCAGGTGAAGGAGGTGGTTGTGACCTGGGGCAAGGGACTGCCACAAACATATCATAATATCTCCACAGCATTCTACACACTAGGAAATTGACCCATGTCTATTAACTGCCATATGCAATGGATCCCTGTGAATCAGTGAATGCTAGTACAGACAAAACAAAATCAGTTTCAGTGCCATTGAAGAAAGCATTGTTTTAGCATGGTTATGTTTTTTTTCTGGGGGAATGCACAGGAATGGAGTTCTGGCACTGTTTTTCCCCCAGTCCTGTGGCTGGCATTGTCTCTGTGCCCTGTTGGCTTCCAGCTGCAGGGCTGTGGGTCCCACCCCTGTCGGGGATCCTGCGGCTGAGGGTGCCAGAACTCAAGTCCTGCTGGCAGCCTTTTTTCTAGAAAAAAGCACTGGTTACAAAAAATATGATTGCCTTATTTTCCCAGTCCTATTTCGTTACAGCTCACGCTAAAACTGCAGAATGACTAATACAGATTGGTAACTTTCCATTGTTATTTAACTTAAAGTGGTATCTGAAAATTTAAAAAGTTTAAATACAAGTCTGTGGATCTTATCTAAATCCAGCATTCACCCCTCAGAGTAACACTTATTTCCATTAGACAGTACTGGATAATTTCAGCTCTGTTGCTGCTTTTACTTGCATCACAAATTAACTTCCATAGTAGTGTAACAAATACAATACAAGCTTTAATATCCAGCATCCCCTGGGAACAGGAGATGCTGGATAATAAAAGTACTGGTTATTTGAGCGTGCCGGTTACTCGAGCGGCAGCTAACATGGATTTTATTACAGCATTGTTTTCAAATAAAGACAACAACTATAGCTAAATCAGCTTGAAACATGTCTCATAGCAGCAATTTGGAAATGGGAGTCTACGCTGCAGTTGTCCAATAGATAAAATTTCCCATTACCTTGTTTACTGTAACCATTTACTTCCATACCAAATTATAACCTCCCCCACCAAAAAGTAAAAGAAAATTATTATTTGCCTTTCTAAAATGTGGTTATTTTCAGCTAGTTCTTTAACAACACCTTCCATTTCCTCCTTCAGTTTCTTCATACTGTATAACAGAAAGCAAAAGAAAGGTCTTTAGTGATTATAAACAGTTTTATGCATTGCCTGACAGTTTTAATGTTACATTCATTATTAAGTAAATGTGTCAAAATGGTATAATAGAAACAGTTTCTCTAATAAAAGATCTGGAAGAAAAATATTCTGACTCTGCCCAAGCATTACAAACACATCACAATGAAGTTTGCAGTAACAGCAATCATGCAGAATAAGAGGTTGTCTTGAGAACAAAATCTGACAAAAGCAATAAATGAAACAGCGAATGGTATGATTTTCCTCCCCATATCCACAAGTGCATTAGCATTAAAAAATACCAGTTTGTTTTTGTAATAGACAGAAAATGTCCATTCTTTATGCAGTAGCCACTTAACTACTTTGAAAAAGGAAAGGCAAGTTTTGTCAACAATAAAAACTCAAATTTTCTCTAATTCCTCTATAGAAAGCATGTGAAAGTATTACAATTATCCTTCAGATTCTTACCCAAGAGTCATTTCCACTAAAGTGTTTGAACTTGGATAGACTGGATTCATTGTATGTTTGATCCCAGTGGAAGCGGCAAATGTTTTCTGTCGCAAAGTTTCTTGTAACTGCAATAAATAAATAAGCTAATGAAGGAACAAGACCACAGATCAACCAACTGCCACGTGCATTTTTCCATGCCCACCGTCAAATATTCCTCTGCCACGATACCTACAAAAGCCATGATAATGGTTAGGTATCTGTTGTGCTGCCTATCATACTGAGCAGTATTGACTCTGCACTCTCTGCTGCTTGTCTGATATATTCTCACATCTTACACTTTGTAAGATCTCTAGAAGAGACTCCCTCCATTGCATGGTTGTACAGAGCTTAGCACAAACAGGGTCTGATCCACGACTGGGGCCTCTAGGCACTATAATAAATAACACTATTAAAAATGACAGTAGTGACACTGCACCTCTCATATTTTTGCTCAGGCAGATCAGCTGGATTTCCCTCATTTTTTACACTCATGTTTTCAAAGAAAAAAAAATAATTTTGTTATACTAAGATATGTTTATTTGCTACCAGACTTTTTTCTGTATTTGGGGACAATGTATAATGAAGACTAATATGTATAATGTCCAAGTGTCCGAAACATTTAACACATTTAATGAATGGTTAGATTCTGCAGAAGAAAACAAGAAATACACTTTCCTGTCTCTGACTTTTTCCCAGTAACCTGGGTTTTGAACTGATTCTGGTGGCTCTGAACAGATTCACACTCCAAATGGCAACTGTCCAAGAGCTAAACCATTCAATAAATCCTGCCTCCTGGAAGAGATTTAAACAGTTTCTTCCATTTTATATTGTTCCTAAAATGTGTTTTTAAGCTGAAAAATGACTGTAAAAATGGCATTGTGGGATTTTATTGTCTTGTTGTTCAGGCACTAGTTTGGGACACAAGAATCCTAGTCTAACTCGTCCACAGACACAGAGAGGTGGCCGTGTTAGCCTGTAGTCTAACAAAACAAAACAGCAGTCATGTAGCATTTTAAAGACTAACAAAATGATTTATGCAGGTGATGAGTTTTCACGGGACAGACCCAGTTCTTCAGATCTACAGCATTTCTAGTGCAGACTGACATCTATAAGTACAGAGGTCCAAACACAGACAGAGAAACCTTGTGCAAATCTTTGCACCTCAATTCCTATCTATAAAATGATGAGGATAATGCACCTCTACATCAGAAGGAAGTTCTGATGATAAATTCATTAATGTTCAAGATGCTCAGATATTATGATGATGGAAGCCACATAAAAAGATTGATATGGAATCACTGAAAAACATCTTAAGTTGCTCATTAGTTTTGGTTGTTTTTAAAATGGTTGATCCTGTAAACTCAGTTTGGACTCTGAATCAGGTGGAGATCTATCCACTTCACACATCACCAGCAATACAATTTCCACAAGCCAAACTATTACATCTATGCAGTCCTATTAATTTCAATAGGTTTGCACAGGTGTGATTGGAACTTGGTAAACCATGCTGATGTTGACGATGAGTGAAATGAACTAGACTTTTCTCTTTATTCAATCTAAAAATGGCACATAATTTAGGACCAGTATACCTCATTTATATAGTCTTGGTATTTGGATACTTCTTCTTCAATATCAAAACACTGGCTTGTGAGTGTCAGTAACTGTTTCCTTAAAAGCAGCATCTTTCTGGAAAAAATAAAATAAACAGGCAATCAGCAAAAATCATGGTACTGTCACACTGCTGAACTCTTAATGAATCAATCTCTTGCCTCATCCAGTCCTCTGCCTTGTCCAGAAAAGTCTCATACTTGCGCAGACATTCATCTTTGAATAGAGATATGGCTTTTGTGGCATGCAAATTCAACTTCTGCCTGCAATACAGAAAGAATCAACAGAATATTGTGGTATCACTTTGAGTACCTCATTCCCCAAACAATTTGTTTAAAGCTTTGAGGCATAGGGAGCATATATGAAGATTTAAAACATGTAAAACATCTTTCTCCAAATTATTCTGTTTCTTACTATAATGTAGTTATACTAGATGAACTGCCAGTTTATATTTAAGAAATAATTTCTAAGATGTTACAATTTCAAATGTCCATTTGAGGCAAAAAATTTGGCTAGTTTTAGCTTTTTTTTTTTTTTAAACAAAGTATGCACTCATACTACTTTTTTGCATTTGAAACTGCATCATATTTGAGGAAAGGAAATGATTGATAGACAGAAGAGAGGAACTTGTTATAACAATTATTTGAATTACAACAGTGCATAGAATACCGGGACACCACTATGCTAGGCACAATGCTAAGAATACAAAAAGCCCAACCATATACCGCAATAAGCTTACAGTCTAAGTATAAGACAAGTGGGGGACACAGATCAGCGAAAGGAGGACACAGTTAGACAATACTGGTAGGCCTCATAAGCAGTGGTCTCAGTACACCAGATGCCTAACCATGCTTGCATGTGTAAAGTCAGAAGTGGAATTGGGGGATGTGAAATTCTGAAAGAGTGAAATTCCATGGCAGCTTTTAGGCTTTTACTGAATAAAAGTCTTGAATGATGGCTACCTGGTAATTACCTGGGTGGTTTTTATACAGACAAAGTACGTTTCTCATTAATCTCACACAACTGTCATCTACCCATAAAGAAGTGCACAAAGCAGCTGAAATGAACACTGCTCACTTTCCTACCCAGCGATATATTCCTACATTAACACTGGATCGGCCAGCAAGTAATACTGCTGCCAACAGAAAGATCTAAGACTTAGGAGCCAAGTTCTCAGATCACCACCATGAAAATCATGGCAGCTGCAGAACAGAAAGCTACACTTTATGCCATTCTCTGTCAATATACTTTGGGGAATGTATGTAGTAAAATAAGATGTACTCAGGATCCCAAAGGCCACTTGCAGTCCCCAAAGGGAAAATATATGTAGAAGAAAAACAGTCATTCAAACCATAAGTGTGAAATCGATTTATTTATAGCAAAAGGCAAGACAAGATGGCAGTTAGAAGATACGCTGTCTGGAACACTAGTGGCCTATACACATGAATATTCTACCATTAATACCAACTATGGAGTTCCATTGGTGATACCAAAGGCAGAGCACTTTGGGAAGGACATCGACTGATGACATTCCTTAAAAGTTGCAAATTGGAAAAGACACAGGAATTAAAAATGGCTACTGGATACAAGGTATTTTACAGGCACATATGCCCTCGACAAAGACCATACCCACATTTCAAAGTATACAAAATTACCCCATATCTAGGAAGGAGATAATTATCATTAATAACATGCATATCATCTCTCTTCCTAGTGATTGACAGAGGTTAATATAAAGCTGCTGTCAGAAAGAGTTTATAATCTATATTAGACAAACAGGAATCAGCAGGAAAGGAAGTTGCCAAAGATTTGTCAGGAACATTAGCACAAGTGATATTTTTAATGTAATTTTACACTTACTTGTCAAACTTGTGGATTTGTTCCTCATTATAAGACAGTCCTAGTATCAGAGGAAACCAGAGAGATTACTGATATAATTTATAACTTAGCCATCATCCATAGTACAGAACTGTTTCTTCCTCTCTAGGTAAATATTAGGTACAAAGCATCGATGTTTAGTGTTTTTCAGTGCAGAGGTTTAAATTAATAAAACCAAAGTTGTGGTTCACGGATTCCTTCAGATTCTTTTTCTAACTGTTGTCCTACAGAGAACTGACGGCATATTCACTTTTGCTAGACATCTCTCCCCTTTATGATAAAAAAATATCAAACACTTATGGCTGACTTGTCCTTTATACTTTTAATTATTTTTAATGTATACCATGTAGAAGATTACTTACTACGTTCTGCTTTGTCTTTCTTGAATTGATAATAAATATCTGTGATAGAATTCAGCAATACTTGTAGCTTTTCTGGACTAGAAGGGGGTGGATGGAAACAAAAGGTTAATAATAATGAATGTAGGTCAGTCTAGAGATCAAAATATGCTCAGGCAATGAATGTGAAACTGTCACTTACTTTCGGTCTCGGGGATGTGTTCCTTCCTGATTTGCCCAGGTATCACCCAGCAATCCACCAGGAGACAGTTTATCTTCAATGTCCTGAAGACTGGTCTCAATTGTTCCCCGAGAGCTAGAAAGCTGCTTAAGAACAAAAGTTTCACCAACACCATTGCCAAAAATCACCAGTGATTTTGCACTCGATATGGGACTCAGTGCATTATCACTTATGATTACCACAACCACCTAGTCCTCACTTGTCTGTCTTCAAGTACCGGAATATTCCTAGACAACTTATGATATTTAGCAGCTAAAATGTTCACTTTAAGAACATACAAAACTTTTCCTGCTAATGCCATGTATCTTCTTTGGAGTTAATATTTCTACTAATTAACATTTATTATCTCAATAGATTAAATAGTATGTTCACTTCATCTCTCTTTCACCTGTCTTCATGCTTTTTCTCCTATGTTGCCCGCTCCTGGAATTTTTTTTCCTCATTCAGTGTATCAACTCTTTCTCCATAAAGCCTCCTAGCACCAAACTTCAACTATACAAATACTACAATCAACCCATTACAAAAGAGAAGTACAATACAGTAAAATAGTCTCCCTCTAAATCTCCCAATACATCTTGTGTTATTTATTCACACTGTTAATGCCACAGAAACAACACTGCTTGACAATATCAAGCTGGCTTTTGTTTTGGCTTGTATATAAAGAAACTATTAGCTGAATTCTTGTTGTATGATTTTATTTTTTTTTTAATTTCATTGAGGTGCGCTCCAGAATGAATTGAAATCCACTTTCACACAATGCCATACCAAATAACTTTCTAACCATAATACCTACTGAAAACAAACAATCCTTTCCATTGTATTTGCCCAGAGAAATGCATTATGTGCCTACCATTTTACTTTAATATCCTCTATTTCTGTAATTTGCTGATAAAACCTGTTGTTATTTCATCACAGCCACGCTCAGGAACACAACAGAAGCAGAGAACCAAGAAAAAGGCCAGCGGAGACACCATTAATATACCACCCTGAGTATGAGATTCCTGGCATGGCTGAGATTGTAATCTCCACCCCACGCCACGGCACAAGGAGTTAGCACAGGCACAGGGACAGTTAAAATCCTACAGGGAAGTGATGTGCAAAGTGAGGGGCTGGGCCCCTCAAGGGAGGATGCATGAAATTTCATAAGTGGGATGCAGCACAATTGGCTGCTGGGTTTCAGACTCATGCATTTCATTAAACATGTTGCCATAAACCTAATAAGTGGCCAGGGAGCTTGCAAACAGGGTATTTGCTAACAGGAGGGAGTTTTGAGAGGGGCTCTCCTGGTGAAGGAGGGGGCAATTTACAGCACCTTGGGATAAGTGGCTGTCTGGAGTGTGTGGGTGTTTGTGTTTGGGGGTTCTGGACTTGTGTTTCTCTATTTGTTTGGAGTTTTGAGTGCTGAGCTGTTCGTTTGTTTGAAAGGCTGTGCGCTCAGGCTAGCAGTTGGAAGCTGTGAGCCTTAATTAGAATTAGAAATCTAAAACACTCTGCTCATTGGTCAAACTGTAGCCAGCGGGAGGGACTATGAGGAAGGCCAGCGCTTTATAAACCCTGCCAGTAAGCAACCAGTAGGGACATAGATAGTTGGGTGTGTGATGACTGGGAGAATCATATGGTGACTTGCCTGCCTGGTGCAAAGGTTGCAGATCTCTCGAGGCATCTAGATAGACTTACATGTAGTGCTGGAGAGGAGCTGGTGGTCATGGTACATGTAGGTACCAATAATGTAGGAAGGTACAGGAGAGATGTCCTGGAGGCCAAATTTAGGAGGCTAGGAAAGAGACTGAAATCCAGGACCTCTATGGTGGCACTCTCAGAAATGCTTCCTGTTCCATGCACAGGGCCAGGTAGGCAGGCAGAATTTCAGAGTCTCAATGCATGGATGAGACAATGGCATAGGGAAGGAAGAATTTAGTTTTATTAGCAAGTGGGGCCACTTTTGGGATAGGAGAAGCCTATACAGGAAGGACGGGCTCCACCTAAACCAATGTGGATCCAGACTGCTGGCACTAAACATTAAAAAGGTCATAGAGCAGTTTCTAAACTAAGAGATGGGAGAGAGCCAATGGGTGCGAAGGAGCACTTGGATCGGATGGATACTTCTCTTAGAGGAGAGTCCATTGATAGAGATTCTCTAGGTTTTAGTCAGAAAGAGAGGAAAGGAGATGATAAAATGTGCACTAGATCAGGCAAGGAAGACTCATATATAAAAGAATCTAATACATCGGGGGGGCAGACAAACGAACCGTGGCACTTGTTTCAAATGCTTCGACACAAATGCTAGAAGTCTAACTCATAAGATGGGTGAACTAGAGTACTTCCTATTAAAGGAGGAGATTGACATAATAGGCATCACAGAAACCTGGTGGAATGAGGACAATCAGTGGGACACAATCATACCACAATATCAAATATACTGGAAGGACAGAATATGTCGTGCAGGTGGCAGTGACACTGTATGTGAAAAATAATAGTGAATCAAATGAAGTAAAAATCTTAAATAAATCAAAATGTTCCATAGAATCACTATGGTTAGTAATTCCATGCTCTAGTAGTAATAATATAGCAGTAGTGATATATATTATCAACCACCTGACCAGGACAGTGATAGTGACGTTGAAATGCTATGAGAGATTAGAGAGGCTATCAAAATTTAACAAATGAATAATAATAGGGGATTTCAATTATCCCCACACTGACTGGGTGCATGTCACCTCAGGACAAGATGCAGAGAGAAAATTTCTCAATGCCTTAAATGACTGCTTCTTGGAGCAGCTGGTACAGGAACCCACCCGGGGAGAGGAAATTTTCAGTTTAGTAGTAAGTGGAGTGCAGGATCTGGTCCAAGAGGTAACTATTACAGAACAGCTTGGGAATAGTGACCATAATATAGTAACATTTAACATTCCTGTGGTGGGAAGAACACCTCAAGCAGTCTAAAACTGTGGCATTTAATTTCAAAAAGGGGAATTACACAACAATGAAGAGGTTAGTTACAGAAGAATTAAAAGGTACAGTGACGAGAGTAAAATCCCTGCAAGCTGTATGGAAACTTTTCAAGCACACTGTAATAGAGGCCCAACTTAAATGTATGCCCCAAATTAAAAACATAGTAAGAGACCTAAAAAAGAGCCACCAAGGCTTAACCACCATGTAAAAGAAGCAGTGAGAAATAAAATAGGCATCTTTTAAAAAGTGGATGTCCAATCCTAGTGACAAATAGGAAGGAACATAAACACTGCCAAACTAAGTGTAAAAATTTAATAAGAAAAGCCAAAAAAGATTTTGAAGAACAGCTAGCCAAAAACTCAAAAAGTAAGAGCAAAATGTTTTTAAGTACATTAGAAGCAGGAAGCTTGCTAAAAATTCAGTGGGGCCCCTGGATGATCGAGATACACAAGGAGCAATCAAGGATGATAAAGTCACTGCAGAGAGACTAAATGATTTCTTTGCTTCAGTTTTCATGGTTGAGGATGTTAGGGAGATTCCCAAACCTGCACCGTCCCTCATAGGTGATGAATCTGAGAAACTGTCCCGGATTAAAGTGTCATTAGAGGAGGTTTTGGAACAAATACAAAAACTTAACAGTAACAAATCACCAGGACCGGATGGCGTTCACCCCAGGGTCCAGAAAGAACTCGAATGTGAAATTGTGGAATTATTAACTGTGATTTGTAACCTATCCTTTAGATCAGCTTCTGTACCGAAAGACAGCTAACATGACTCCAATATTTAAAAAAGGCTCTAGAGGCAACCCTGGCAATTAAAGATCAGTTAGTCTAACGTCAGTACTGGGCAAATTAATTGAAACAATAGTAAAGAATAAAATTGTAAGACACACAGAAGAACATAATTCGTTGGACAAAAGTCAACATGGTTTCTGTAAAGGGAAATCATGTCTTACTAACCTATTAGAATTCTTTGAAGGGGTTAACAAACAGATAGACAAGGGGGATCCAGTAGATATAGTATACTTAGATTTCCAGAAAGCCTTTGACAAAGTCCCTCACCAAAGGCTCTTGTGTAAATTAGGATGTCATGGGATAAGAGGGAAGACGCTTTAATGGATTGAAAACTGGTTAAAAGACTGCAAGCAAAGAGTAGGAATAAATGGTAAATTTTCTGAATGGAGAAAGGTAATGAGTTGTATTCCCCAAGAGCCAGTCCTCAGACCAATCCTATTCAACTTATTCATAAATGATCTAGAGAAAGGGGTGATCTAGTGAGGTGGTAAAGTTTGCGAATGATATTAAACTGTTCAAAATAGTCAAGACGAATGCAGACTGTGAAGAACTTCAAAAAGATCTCACCACACTGAGTGACTGGACAACAAAATGGCAAATGAAATTTAAGGTGGATAAATGTAAAGTAATGCACATTGGAAAAAAATAACCCCAGTATACATACAATAGGATGGGGGCTAATTTAGCTACAACTAATCAGGAAAGAGATCTTGGGGTATTGTGGATAGTTCTCCAAAAATACCCACTCAGTGTCCAGCAGTAGTCAAAAAAGCAAATAAGATGTTATGCATTATTAAAAAAGGGATAGAAAATAAGACAATATCTTACTGCCCCTATATAAAACTATGGTATGCCCACTTCTTGAATACTGCGTATAGATGTGGTCTCCTCCCATTGAAAAAGATATTTTGGCATCAGAAAAGGTTCAGAATAGGGCACCTAAAATGATTAGGGGTTTGGAATGGGTCCCATATGAGGAAAGGCTAAAAAGACCGGTACTTTTCAGTTAAGAAAAGAGGAAACTGAGGGGGGATACAATAGAGGTATATAAAATCATGAGCGGTGTGGAGAGGGTGAATAAAAAAGGTTATTTACTTGTTCCCATAATATAAGAACTAGAGGATGCCAGATGAAATTAATGGGTAGCAGGTTTAAAACTAATAAAAGGAAGTTCTTTTTCACACAGCTCAGTCAACCTGTGGAACTCCTTGCCAGAGGAGGCTGTGAAGGCTAGGACTATAACAGAGTTTAAAAAAAAAAGCTAGATAAATTCATAGAGCTTAGGTCCATAAAAAACTATTAGCCAGGGGGTAGGAATGGTGTCCCTGGCCTCTGTTTGTCAAAGGCTGAAAATGGATGGCAGGACACAAGTCACTTGGCCATTGTCTTTGGTCCACCCTCGCTGGGGCACCTGGCACTGGCCACTGTTGGCAGATAGGATACTGGGCTAGATGGACCTTTGGTCTGACCCAGTAATGGCCATTCTTATGTTACTGTTTTTATGTATGTGTATTCACATTTACATACGGACTGATAAAGTTTTTACTTTCTACATATCTACTTTCTTACATATGTCAAAAAGGTATTCTTCATATGAACAAATTTCCATCAGTTTGGATTACATTAGACAAGTGGGAGGGGGGCCCTGCTAATTGTAGGGATGAAAAGTTTGCTCATGCCCGCTGCAGGGTACCATATGGGACTATAGGCCATACTAAAGCTTTCTATTAGAAGTTCAAAGCTTCGCTTTCTCCACACCCCCACAAGAATCCTCCTAGTCTGTTCTGTATCTGACAAGTAAAACTACTCTATAATTTTCCATTCTCCTACTTGCATAACCCAGAGAAGAGGAACAACTTGGCTATAATACTATACTACCGTGAGACAAATATTAAATTCTCAATTATTTAATATCATTTCACAATTTCCCTTTTTTAATTTAAAACTGCAGATTTAAAAAAACATGGCAGTGATACTAGTCATACACATTTTAGAAAGTATGTGAAGAACTTTGGGATCATTCCAACTGAAATGCAAAATAAGTACATTTAAATTTTTTAAAGCCTGGGGCTAAAATTATAAATGGGATGACTATTTCAGTGACACATTATGCTTTCTACCATAATGTGCTAATATTAAGGGCTCTACTATACCGTTAGAAAATAAATACATTACAATTCTCATGCTAAAAGACTCTCAGAAGAAGAGGAAATCTGATAAGGAAATTTAGATTTTTTTTTGTACAAAGCATCTTTCAAAACTGCACCTTTAGACTTTTATGCAGGTACACTCAATATTAACGTAACTTATTACAATATTAGACACTTACACGCAATAATTTAGTGTGTATCTCTGAAATTTCATCCATTTCTGTTTCCACGTTGATCTGCATAAGATTCTCGTATCTGTCCATAAAATTATAATTCAGTTAAAAACATGACTGCTGTTCATGCCTTTGTGTTAAACAAATGACCAAACCAAGCAAACAAAATGTTTTGGGGATAATTTTGTTCCTAGAACTGCAAATAAGAAGTCAATACAATTGTCTACCATATCTCATCAAAATAACCTTTGACTTTGGAAACAGCTGATCTGAAAGTTGTCCTAAGTAACAAAACATAACACTAGTTCAGTAACACACTAAACTAGCTCCCTCATTCCATATTTATGCTGAACTGTAAAAATGTTTCAAACTACTTGCATTCCTAGCATTCCTGCTTTTCACTCATTACTTGTATCCTACAAATAGTTGAAACATCTGACAGTCACTTCAATCTATTTTTGAAATGTATCCCTTAAAATAGTCAAACACATCAAGCACCTGTTCTCTAATGACAAGAGAAACATCTTGGAAAATCTATTATAATCAAACATAGATCTGGCTGGTAGAACTGCCTATTACTATGTCAATTACTTCCCATTATAGCACCCTGTTTTCAACTGCATACAACTTTGTTAAACTTCAACCTCTCGGGTTGAAATTTTCACAACCAGGTGACTGCCTCAGACTGACTTTTTTTAGAAAATTTCAGCCAAATGATTCTGCTGTTTTCAAGAATGAATCTAAGGAAAAACACAGTGTTTGCCTGGATTAAGAAATGCTGGTGACTTTTTCCTTTTTGAAATGCAGTAGCATCACCATACTTTAATGCCAGGATTTGAAATTTGGCATTGAAGTGACCTTTATGTCAGGGATGTGCCTTTTGCTGACCCTGTGAAAATCTGCTTATATTTAAGCCTTTGTACAAGCCTTTGAAAAACTGCAGTTTTCATAAGCTCAGTAATGCTTCAGATATGATTTGCAGCTTATGTAACTATACATACCCTAGTAAACTAGCTAGCTTGATACAAAAAGGAAACAGAATGCCATGGTGCAGGCTTCAGTGTAAGCAGTACAAGCCTACCAAATCCTGCTAGGTAAATCTTCATTTGTGCAGCCATGCTACAGTGTCCTCACTTTTATTTCTAGCGTGCTAGCTGGAATACAGGAAACAAGGTCTCCCTACGTTAGTTGCAATTCATGCCTGGGCTACGTCTACACCTAGAAAAAACTTTGAAATGGCCATGCTAATGGCCAAATTGAAGAATACTAATGAGCTGCTGAAATGAATATTCAGCACCTCATTAGCATGCCACCGGCCGCAGCACTTCAAAAGTGCCATGATCGCTCGCACGCGGCTCATCCACACGGGGTACTTTTCAAAAGGACCCTGCAAACATCAGAATCCCCTTATTCCTATCAGAACCCCCATGTGGATGAGCCACACATAAGCGAAACACGGCACTTTTGAAGTGCCGCAGCCGGTGGCATGCTAATGAGGCCCTGAATATTAATTTCAGCGCCTCATTAGTATTCTTCAATTTGGCCATTAACATGGCCATTTCAAAGTTTTTTTCTAAGTGTAGACATGGCATGTAGACAAACACTAGGACTGTGTCTACACTGGAGAATTCTGTCAACAGAAGTGCAGTGTAGACACTTCTGCTGGGCTTCTGGTTACCAGGCAGCCCTGTTTGCAGAGCTGCCATTCCACTTTCTAGCACTGGAGGCCAGTGCAGTCTGACAGTTCTGTTGACAGAGTAAGATGTGTCTAGCAGCAATCTGTCGACAGAGGTTCTGTCGCGATTTCTCTGTCGTTGACAGATGCTTCTAGTATAGACATAGCCTTAGAGTTTAACCAGGGCCATTCTTAGGGGCCGGCGAGCTGAGTGGTTCCCCAAGACCACCACTTTCAAGGGCAACAAGAAGTCCTGTGGCACTTTATAGACTAACAGATATTTTGGAGCATAAGCTTTCGTGGGCAAAGACCTGCTTCGTCAGATGCATGAGTGGGGTGCTGGGGGTGGTTTCAGAGGGGTATTTAAAGAGTGGGATCCCACTATGTGGGAGGGCCAGAGTTAACAAGGTCTATTCAGCAAGGTGGAAATGGCCCAGTATCAACAGTACTTATCAAAAGAGGAAAAAACAAGTCAGATCAGACAGGGGAATGTGAGCCTTTGTCAGAGTTTAATGGGGAGATATTAGCACCTAGAGCAGAGAAACTGCCTTTGTAAGCTGCAAGCCACTCCCAGTCTCTATTTAATCCATGGTTAATGGAGACAAATTTGCAAATTGCAGCTCAGAGATTTCTCTCTCCATATGATTTTTGAAATTTTTTTGTTTCAGGACTGCCACCCTTAAATCCAACATGTTGGGCTCAACTGCTGTCTTGGCAGCCAGCTTTCCCCTGCACTGTGCACTCCTGAGTGGGCAGTCTGCTTCGGGCCAACCCCTGCCATGCTGCCCATCCTCCTGGGCAGCCCCCGCCATGCTGCGCACTCCAGGATTGAGCCAGCTGCTGGGTGTGGAGCTGAGGTGGAGCACTGGGCTTGGGGTTATTGTGGAGGCCGCCATTTTCAAGGGGCTGCCAAAATTTGCCCAGGGCCACCAACTGGTTAGGACAAACCCTGAGTTTACCAGCTAAAATCTCCATACATTCTGTCCCTGCTGAGCACTATTTTTTCTGCAATCACAGCTCGGGTTACTGTGCTCCAAGGGCCCAGGCATGAGACCTAAGAACTGGGAGACTAGCTCTCCTGTTCCCAAAATGCACGTCACTATGAACTCCTGTCAGCATGCAAAAGAAGCTGCCTGATTGGAATACAAGACTACCAGATGCAGCCTAGCAAGGGAAGTAAAGAAGGGACAAGGAGTCAACAGTCTCAGTCTGCATTTTCAAGCTGGTGAGAGGGAGGGTTGGAGGAAAACTGGGACAGGTTTGGCAAAGAGACAAGGAACCAGAGGATGCCGGGGGTGGGGGGAGTTGAAGGCAGAAGAGACAGCTATAAGAAGCCAGGATGTAGAGATAAAACTGGGACCAGCTGAGCAAACACACTGGGATAAGGAGCTGAGGGATATATGGACATGGAGACTGAAGCCTAGAGAGAAAGAATGGGATTGGGGAATGTGGAGGCTGGGGACTTGAAAAACAGTGACAGACCATACAAGGAGAGCAGAAAGGTAGAGAAAGAGACTAGAACTGGGATGCAGAAGCTGAGAAGTAGACTGTAATTTGCTATGAAAGGAGAATGGGACTGGGATAAGAAAGAGACCGGTTGAGCAGAATAGGGCAAAAGGGGTCAAGCTTCAGGGGAATGGACAGAAGAGTCTGTATCCACGACAGCATATTCCTCAGCAATGCTTGGAGCCAAAACACCTGGGCCTTACCATTCCTTTGCTCTCAACAAATATCTGTGAAAAGAATGGGAAAGGCATTTCATCCCTCCTCACATGGGTCCATCTAGAAGATAACCTACAAGATGTTCAAAATGAGTTAGGTGCCTAAGGCACCTGAAACCTGGGCTTAGCCTGACTGCTGTGCACAAACCCACCTGTTAAACCCTGCAGGCACCTAAACTCACTCTCTGCCTAAGTTTTTGAAGTAAAAGTTCCCGAAGTGCTTATATTGGTGCCTCTGAGCATTCACACCATTACTGCTGGTGGAATTCTAAGCCTATTTCATGTATCATGTATACTTTTAATGTCCCTCTTTCCCCACCACACAGAAAATAGCTTCTGCTGAAAAGTTGTTGCAGTTACACCTTTGCCCTCTGGAGGACCCTCTAGCACGAGAACACAGCTGTTGCTCCTTGACAAGCCCTAGCTACGAGACTGAAGAGGAAAGCAGTCCAGTAGCACTTTAAAGACTAACAAAATGATTTATTAGGTGATGAGCTTTCGTGGGATAAACAAGAAGTGGGTCCGTCCCACGAAAGCTCATCACCTAATAAATCATTTTGTTAGTCTTTAAAGTGCTACTGGACTGCTTTTTTTGTTTTGACAATATATAGAGTAGCACGGCTATCTCTGTTACTATATGAAAGAGGAGTGTGCCATCGGATCAGGTTAGGAGACAAACAACATGGGGAAACAGTGTGAAGCGGACGGGGGCTCAGACAGGGACTCATAAAGGCTAGTGGGGGAGGACAGACAGGAGCAGGTGCTGAACGGGAGTGGAAGCACTGGGACATGGAGGGAGGGAAGTGCAGGAAGGGCTGCATGAGCAGAGGGGGGAGAGGATGCAGAGTTGTGGGGGAAGACTGAGTAGGGGCAAAGAAACACACAGGAACATGGGCAGATGTGCCTGAGAAAGTGGGGGAGGCTTGGAGTCAGCCAGAGTCTGCCTGGGGATGCTCCTTAAAAATCCCTCCATACCCCCACAAAATCCCTATTTCAGACTTTTTCCACGTGTGCAGGGATGCAGACTTAGATAGGTCGGCATTGGGGGTAGCTGAGTGGGGGCACAAAAACACATGGAGATGAGGAGAGGGGACCACAAGAGTTAGAAGCGTCTGTGAAGATATCTAGCATCTACAGTAACTCCTTCCTTAACATTGTACCAGTTAATGTTGTTTTGTTGTCATGTTGCTTATCTAACAAAACACATGCTTGCACAAGCCGTGCAATCTTCCCTTAACACTGCTTAGCTGCCTGCTTTGTCCACTAATTGCAGGATTTTCTGGAAAAGCAGCTTGTCCTTGTGGGGGTTTGGAATCATTGTGGCAGCCCCTTATCAGCTTCCCTAAGGTCCCTGGAAGGCAGGCAGCTGGTCAGCTACACTGCCATGTCGCTTTTGCCCTCTGAGTTGGAGCTGCTCCTGGGAGCCTCCTGCTTGGTGGGGAGGGTGTTTCTGATGTTAGGATGTACCCTCTCCCCCTCCACTCTGTATCCCATTTCTGCAGAGAACCATTTGCAGCACTGCATTGTGTTTGATCCCTCCCCTACCTTGTTCCGTGCTGCTTCTAAAGCCAGGGTCAGCAACCTTTCCGAGGTGGGGTGCCAAAATTTGAGCTTTGGACCTACAAGTACGTCTGAGTGCCGATGATATTCTTTGAAGTCACTAATAGTCCTATTTACAACAGCTTCCCTAATAAATAAATAAAGATGCACAGCTTTACCTTTTAGCTGATCTTTTGTTAACCCACGAGTGACATGGCTTTGTGCAAGCTCCCAGCTGCATGGGGGAGGTGTGGTCAGAGCTGAGCTCCCACCTTACATGCCAATGAAAATCAGCTCACGTGCCACTTTTGGCACACATGCCGGGGGCTGCTGATCCCTGTGCTAGAGTTTGAGGCTACATTAACAACGTTAACCCAGTTGAGTGCTAGTTCATCATTTAGTAGCAAGACATTCTCTGGGAAACATTCCACACTCTGATTCCACCATCACAACCAAGTTTCATAGCCATTGTTGCTGTGCATGGTATTAAATTGCTTAAAGCGTATATTGCGTATCAATATACAACTTTTCATCTGCTGAAAATATTTCCCTGCAACCTAGCAAGGTCCCTCCATTTACTTTAATTTATGGGGAAATTGGATTTGCCTAGCATCCTTTCACTTAGAGTAGCATTTTTTTCAGGAACATAACTATAACATTAAAGAAGTTACTGTATCTCCTAAGCAAGCCCCACAATTATTGACAAACAGGGAGAAAGCTAGGCATCAATTGCCTACATCACACACAGGTCCAAATGAGACAAGAGAGCAAGTGACAGAACATACACACACAGAAGAATGAGAACACACAGCATGGTGGGAAACACACTGAGGTAGCTTGTACACACACCTCTTCTGGATGAAGGGGTATGATAATGAGCAGGCCAAAAGATGTTAATGAGGCATGGATGTACATTTTCCACAACTCATTCGCATATGGCCACATGATTCAGAGTCTTGAAGAAGCTCTTCTGGACTCCAAAATAGCCATATAGACGTATGGTCCGCAGGGATCCCCCAGAAGGAAACCCTCCTTCCAGACCCACCTCTCCCTCAAAATCTTGAGGACCACGTGCCTACATGGTTATTTTGGAGTTTGGAAGACCTTCTTCTGGACTCTGAATCACTAGAGGAAGGGGCATGTGCAGAAGCGGCTCCAATGCATGGGAGACCCACCATTCACTCAATTGGTCCAATGAGAACAACAGAATATGAGGGAGCCCCCGCAGGAAAATATCCCATCACCCAATGGTTAAAGCACTCATCTTAGAGGTAGGAAAACCCTACTCAAGTCTTTCTCCCACTCTGGCAGAGAGTGGGCAATTGAATGTGTGTCTCTCACATCCCAGATGAGTGCCCTAACTATTGGTTTAAAAGTTAGAAGGTGGGCACCACAACTGGCAGCAGCTCCTTGCAAAAACAGTACAAGGTGTTTAACTCTAAAGAAGATTCCCAACTTCAGAATCACAAGCAGGCAACCTTGCCATGAGAGGAGTGCAGCTTAGCACATGCTCCTTACATCAGCATCTTCCACGGACTAACTTAGGAGCCCACCCCCCGTGTCTAGTGTGGTGGCTTTTGTGAACTGCAGTCTAAGGTAGAGCCTTATAGCGTAACTGGAATCAGTGTAACAGCAGGAGAAGGTGAAATGTAGTTTGTTGTGGGCAGGATTGGATGGAGAACAAGAGAGGCAGACAGACTGGTAATTTGTGGAAAAATACTAAATCTCTCATTAGTATACCAAAAATGGAATATCAGCTATCTAAAGCAAGGGTTTTTTTTTTTAAACGAATGTTTTACTACTTAAATTTAAGTGAGACATAGAAAGAGATCTGATGTCTATTATTACAACAGTCAAAATATTTCATAGAGTTAAAGAATAAAAGAGATCTTGCTTAAAGTGATAAAAATTGTGCCCAAATTCTACGGTCTTTATATATAAAGGCAGACATTTTTTGTTTCTTTAATAGCATGGGGGAATCTCTCTCTCTTGCAGGATCTAAGGTTTCTGTATATGTAAGTGGGATAACAAATGCAAAAAATGATGAGGGAGCAGGTGGAAGTAGGTATGGCAGTGTGGAACAAGAATGGGATTTTAAAAAAAATAGTCCCATGTCAGGTTCTACCCTAAGGCATCAGTCTCAACATTCATAGTAAATGAGCTTAGGCACCTAAGACTTTGAGAATCAGAGTGACTTTTCCAGGTATCTAGCTTCTTTGAGCATCTAGGACTTACTCCTTTAATTCAAGCATCAGAGGTCTGTATAGCGGATATAAAGGTGTTGATGTGATGCTACATGATGTAATTTCTGGGTTTTGTTTTGGTTTCATTTTCTTTAGTTTTAGTTTTTTAAAAACTAAGGAAATTACACAAAAATTGGGACATTGAAAGAATATTTGTAGGTTGCAAAGAGAGGCATTCCAAAATTAGGCAATGCTAGAATTAAGGCTGCCTCTACAACCTTAGTTTTCCCCTGTGTGTATGTACACTGTGATACAATTTTTAATTACATGATCATGTACTGTTGATTTAAATACACTGATTTGCAAACATATATATGTGGTAGTAAGTATAAATATTACAGACATATAGCCCAAGCCATGTACTTGTTATAATCCTGTTAACTTATCCCATAAGACTTTCCATTAGCTGAAGAAACCGTTGGCTTAAGCAGGCAGGAAAACTTAGTATTTGAAAATAAAATTGTTTCCTCATAGCAATGGTAAAGGTGCTACCTTCACAAACCTTTTTATCTTGGTATAAGCCTAGGAGGTCCTTCATGCCCTTTAGTACGTAGAATGCCTGTGCTCAGAACAATATTAAGGGTGTGTCATCACCTGGAATGCATGGGCTCAAAACAAGAGATACACCACCATACCAGAAATAAACAAGGGAAAAAGCTGATCAATTGAATTCAATTTCAGTGATGTATATAGTACCTTTTACTGGTAAGCAAGTAGAGTCAATAAAACAATGGCTTTAGAGATCTAATTTGAACATAAGCCTGGTGCACATGACTGCTCTCAGGAGACTGTTATGGTGCAGAACCCTTTTCCTGAACTATATTAATAAATGTGACTGATACTGAGTATGTGTCATAATGAAATGACACAAAAGTATTTTGAAACAATTGACTATACCAAGTATTAACAGATACTATTATTTTGATAGGACCCCTGCTTCATTTTGTGTACAAACTGCTTTAGGGATGAATCAAGATTGTATGGTGAAGGAGACATGTCTCTAGTACCACAGTTACTTTTGTTGTGGACTTTAAAGTGTGTACAGTGAATGACACAGGGAATTACAGGAAGAAAAAAACAGTGCCATGGTTAAGGCATGCAAATCAGCCTGCACAGACAAATCTTAACTCTGGCATTTCCTAGCTTGTGAATGCTCGACTTTGCAACCTGAATAATGTTCTCAATGTAATTTTTTGTTTGTGTCATATTTATACAAAGATTAAAGGCAACTGGGTATTATTACAATATTAAAATCCACTCTTGGCAGCAGGGAACCCTGGTCTTTAACAGCCGGCTTTCATTCCACTTTTATTAATCCTTAAAATCATATGCACAGCAAACTTACTACTTCAGCAACTACCATATGAACTACTATATTAAATATAGCTATCATTGAGAAAAAAAGATACAAAGCTAGCCAGTTTTCACTGGTGGTGCAATATATTTACTTCCAAAGAGCAATAGTGTGTTTTTACTCACATTTTCCCAGCTAACTCAATGTTCCTTTTGAAGAAATCCAGCTTGAGGACAACCTCTGTCTTTTTGTGTGCTGTTTCATTGTAGTCTTCCTTGATTATTTCACTGAAAAGTATAGCACCAATCAAAAACAGTTTTAATTTCCTTCTTATTACATATTTTGCCTACAGTAATCATCACGTGTAATGGAATATGTAATATGAAATATCTCTAAGACTGTACATACTATTGTCCTATAAAATTGACTCCAGTGTTGTGGTAGATATTACTTCAGTAATAGTTCAGTAGCTAGTGAGATCTTTCACGGTCCTATTAACCAACAATGTGAACCACCAAAATCATTATTTAAAATATTTAAATTCACTAATTAATTGTCCTTGCTTGGTTACATGTACCAACACCATGCTTAAATTAAAATTATCCAAATTTCAGGACAAGCAGATTAAACTATGTAACATGGATACCTAGGACCTACAGTTCAGAACGTGGGTCTTCAGAATTTCCCCAGATGAGGGAGGAGAAGGAAACATTTCAGAGACTGTAGAAGTCTACTCATACTCATGGATGAGGGGAAGGAAGAAAGCTTCAGAAGTCACTGAAAGCCCACAAAATTATCCAAGTTGTGAATGACCAGAATAAGTCTTAGTAAAGAAATCATGACCAACAAAATTTAAATCAAATGACTTACATTAACCATCGTATTCCTTTTCGCATCAATTCCTGGTAAAGCAGCAAAGCACTGGCAACTCTACAGGCATAACATACAACACCTGTTACTGCCTGACAGAGAAATAAACAATGTCAGTATTAATTCAGTGCTTCTAACACTGTAATTTGTTTCAAGTCAACGGGTCACAATAAAGCAACATTAATTAATATTAGAAGAAATTAGAACATGAAGATAGTAATGCATAATGGGGTAACTTTGCCTATAAATTAGTGTGGATGGGGAAGGGGAATCCACATACTTATTTGTTAGGCATGAAAGCAAATCTGTCATACTCAAGGTTATACCACATATTTTTGGAGTTCAGATTTAATTTTCTGGAAAGCTAGGTGTACATTTGTTCAGTAATGCAGGGATTTAATTTTTTTTTAAATCATACATTTTTCAAAACTGTAGGGCTGCAGTTCCATTGTTTAGCCTCCACCCAGTTCTGCTTACAAACTTTTTTTTAGCAGTTGGAATTCTAGGTAGATGTACATCTACACAAAACCTCAAGAGGCAATGGACTTAAAATGCAGCAAGGGAGGTTTAGGTTGGATATTAGGAAAAAGTGGAATAAATTGCCAAGGGGGGTTGTGGAATTTCCATCGCTGGAGATATTTAAGAACAGGTTAGATAGATGTCTATCAGGGATGGTTTAGATAGTACTTGGTCCTGCCATTGGGGCAGGGGGCTGGACTCGATGGCCTCTTGAGGTCCCTTCCAGTCCTAGTGTTCTATGATTCTATGAATATCAGTAACTTTCAATTAAAAATATTAGTCCTATGTTCCTAATTATGTTTTAGACTATGATAAATACAATTTCAGATATCAGCATTTTCAAAGACTTTGGAGGCTTATAGAGAGAAATGCTGATGGAGATCCACTTTTTGCAAACTTTGGGAGACACACATGAACACAGATCTTCACAGTGACATAAATTTTGCTGCTACCACATACGTGACACTGTGGAGTCAACAGAAATTACTTGTACAAAACAGCTGTAGACTGAGGCCTGAAAGTGGAGTCTCCACTATTTTTCTCCTATGAAACTCTGTCAGGGAATGAATTTTCAGAAATTCTAGAGGAAAGAAATATTAGCGATTTCACTCTTCTGCAAAGTCTTAAGACTCCTGTCTGCTGCAGAATCTGGGAAAGAAACTGACTCCTTATTTCTCTTCTGCTTAGCACCACAGGGGATGGTAATTTCAGATGTTTTTCTTCTGCTAAACTCAGATCTCCTGGGTACATTAACTCAATATGAAATTCTGTGCACAAATATTCATTAAATTTTATTCTTAATAGTTAATCTTTAAATAACAATAAGAACTTTTCAGATTAAAAATGTATTTAACTGGAAGTTATCTAACTTGTTGGGTTTTTACATTTTTTTTTTGGAAAAGGCTAGGTAATTTCTGCAATGGTCATAACTTTTAGTTATTTTTATTTTGTCTGGGATAACAGACCTTGAAAACCACCACTTAACTGATTTTTTTTCTGTTGAATATCCATTTAAACTTATTAACTATGCACTGTATTGTACATTATAGCAAATGTTTCATTAAAAACTGAAGAGCGAAGAATAGGAAAACATTTTCTTTCACTGTAAATGAACTCTATTTGTAGAAATTGATTAGATGTATAAACCTACCACAGGTTGAACCTCTCTAATCTGGCATGGCCAAGTTTCCCATGGTCCTGTAAAGTTTGTTTATAGCCACCACTCCTGGCTTTCAGTGTTCTGTGCTGTTTAACTGTAATTTACCCCTCTTAGGAGCCCAGTAAGCAGTGGAAGTGTTGCTAGTGTGCAAGAAAATATTGACCTCCCACCATCCAGAAAATTCTCATCTGGCACCAGTCAGGTTCCAAGGGTGCTGGACGAGAGAGGTTCAACCAGTACAACAGTGTGTTTCAACCTGTGGCCTGTAGATTCTTGGGGGTTCACAGAAGGTACAATTTCCGAGGGGTCTGCAACTCTAGGGATTCACAAATGAAAAAAGGCTAAAATCCACTGTACTATAATACATCTTAATTCAGCCTCTCTCTGGCAAAAGTCCCATTTATTTCAATGCAAGTTTTTCTTGGACAATGATTTTGGGATGCGGTGCTTAATTTCTTCCCAATTGGCTTTCCCTCAGGAAAAGCACAAAGCAGCAAAATTCAGATGTGGAATAACAACACACAGCATTATATAATGCTTTTTGCCTTCAAGGCATTTTATAATCACTGGCCATTTAAAACTGACAGTTTAATATAAATATAAAGTTACTAATTGAGAGACAGAGTTAATATTGATGAGTCATTTCATACCTTCTCACTAACACATTTATAAAAGCAATGCCCATTTACAAGAATGCTGATATTATTTCATTCAACATTAGGTAGTTTTAGTTTATTTGAGATAGCAACTTAATTCTTGTCCTAATTAAACACATACTCACTTTTGCCATACTGGCATCACTATCCAAATCATACCGCTGATGGACTTTAAGGAGTGAGACTGAAACATAAGAAATGGATTTTTATTTTATATTTCATATGTAATAAGTCTGTAATACCGCAGTGAATGCACAGTATGCATTTGTATTAGAAATATTTATTGTGTGTGTTTGGTGAAACATCTTGACCAAAAACTACAAGATCTTTACCAAATATTCATAAACCTGAATTACCCACCAGGAGAAATAAAAAAACAAATCAACAGGGCCAGATGAATACCCAGAGACCAGCTACTCCAAGACAGGCCTAAAAAAGCCAAGAACAGAACATCATTGCTCATTACCTACAGCCACCAACTCAAACCATTGCAACATATTTTTAAAGACCTACAACCTATCCTTAATCAGAATGCCACACTCCAGAAGGCTGTAGGTGACAGGCCTGTTCTCTCCTACAGACAACCTCTCAACCTTATGAAGATCCTCACCAACAGCCACAGTCTATACCGCAGGAACACCAGTCCTGGGACTTTTCCTTGCAACAAAGCCCACTGCTAGCTTTGTCCCCATATCTATTCTGGAGACACTGTTACTGGACCTAACCAGGTTAGTCACAGAATCACGGGCACATTCTCATGTTCCTCAACTAACATCATATATGCCATCATGTGCCAACAATGCCCAGATGCTTTGTATATTGGACAGACTTCAAACTCTCTCAGACAAAGAGTTAATGGGCACAAAACAGACATCAAAACACTCCTGATCCACAAACCAGTTAGTCTTCCTTTTAATGGAGTGGGCCATTCTGTTAATGACTTAAGAGTCTGTGTCTCATTGAAGAAGAATTTTCACACTGCTTTGGAGAGCGAGATGCTGAACTCTCTTTCATATTCAAATTCGACACATTAACACGTGGTTTGAACTGGTATGCAAACTTTCTGGGACACTACTGGGGCTCTTTTGCATACTTGGCTTAATCTAATTCTTGACTTCCCCCCCCTCCGCCTCTCTGCTCTCTGATTTGCTCACCTTGATAATTTTTTTTTTCTGATTTGTCAACCTTGATTATTATTTTTGGTTCTCTATGCCTTAAATATTGAGTCGGTTCTGGTATGGCTATGGTCTGAAGAAGTGGGTCTGTCCCACGAAAGCTAACCTAATAAATTATTTTGTTAGTCTTTAAAGTGCTACTTTACTGCTTTTTTGTTTTAATCAGAACTGCTTCAATTAACAGATTAGGAAAACTAATTACAGCTGAAAAACACTTGAATTTCCAGATACTACTGGGAAATAGAGTAAGATTAGTTAGGGACACTAATTTATAAAATTCCTTTCAACCTATTTAAAATACTGTGGCTCACAAAATGAGTTTAGAATTCCAAGATCATTCCTAAGTTCTACCCACATTCATACTCAGGCACCAGGACTTTTTAAAAATTGCCTAAAATTCAATTTTTAAATCCATACTTTGGCATCAAAATAAGTGCCCTGATATTTCAGGGTACTGAGCACCCAGCAGCATCTACTGATGTCAATAGGAAGCGACAGATACCCAGCACTTATGAAATCAGGACTCTTTATGTGCCTACATATGGACAAACTTTTTGATCCAAGATTTTAATAAATTTATGAAATGTCAAACATATTCAATAACCAAAGATTTTTGCAAAGAACATTTATAATCAGCCTAATCTTGTTTAAGAACAAACAGAAAAAACTTCAACATACTTTCTTCATAGATGAATCCTACGATATTCACAGCCTCTCTGCTTACTACAATTATAGGATTTTCTTCAGTGGTTCTGGGAAAATGTTGTGCCAGTTTTCCAGGCTCTAGTACTAAACGGCGGCCTTCATATATCAGTTCTTGGTTCTGAGAAGTTATTTTTGTCTGTTTGTAAATCAATTCATGAAATATGGCAGCTCTGTAAGAAAAAAAAATTACACTTAGAAAACAGATTAAATTCAATAAAATGCAACAGGATACAAACAGAGAACTGTTGATGTTTTTAAACCTTTTATATTTAGTGAATTAAGTATTATTTTTCCTATATAAATTATTTGATTGATACAACTAAAAACAGTGCAGAATCTAGCTAGGGCACTGGGCACACCTGTATAAACTACAAAAATAAAATTAGCTTGCTGGCAGAATATCAAACTCTCCTCCACACATCTGATTTCTCTCAAAGGCCCATCTCTGCAACAGCTTTGTTATGTAGCTATGTCTTGAAGGGCAACAGAATAGGGGGTGACTGGACCCAGCAGGAGAAGCCCAACCCCACAGCTTGGCACCTCTCAAAGAAAACACTCCATGGCCAGCCCCCGTCTCAAACTGACAGGGAGTCAGCTTAACTGATTGCAAGTACGGTGAAAGGAAAGAAGCAGTCTCTCAAGAAGCAAAGTCACAGACTATTTATGTAACAGCAACAAAGGGTCCTGTGGCACCTTATAGATTAACAGAAAAGTTTTGAGCATGAGCTTTCGTGAGCACAGACTCACTTCATCTGTGCTGATGAAAGCTCATGCTCAAAACTTTTCTGTTAGTCTATAAGGTGCCACAGGACCCTTCATTACTGTTACAGATCCAGACTAACACGACTACCCCTCTGATACTAGACTATTTATGGTTATTATACATAGAACCCAGCACCTTAAATGCGAACTGGAAACCCATAGTACTAGTGAGCAGGATATAAAGCCTGTACTAAAGCTTATAAATTCTTCAGCTCTGGAACCCTGGCAAAGAGGTGCTGGTACACAATACTGGCATGTATCACCACAAAAAAAGCCCTAGGGATGAAGAGAAAACCAAACTTCATGGAATTCCCATTTCAAAAAAAATTACACAGAAAAATTTCAATAATCCCCTTTTCTTTAGAAATCCAAAATAAAAGTTAACTTCATAAAAACACTGTGTTAAAAATACAATAATTTAAATAAAGCATATATATTCTCCTTTTATTTAAAAAAAAATTGAGCTAAGGCCCCATCAACAATGTGCAAATATGCTTGACAAAAGAGCCTTACGAGGATGCAGTACACTTCATCATCATACATTTCTCTTGCCCATCAATCATACAACCGTCAAAGAAAACGTACTGAACCTTTCTTTCTGAAGGTATGCTTACGTATTATAGCTGTGAATATAAATTTTGTGTGAAGTCATTTGCTGGAGTGAAAAGACATGAATTATTCTTCGGTGGAGTATGTCACTGGTCTCTGCAAAAAACTGGTCAAATCCCCAGCATTTCTCCTGATCTGCCTCAAGAATGTTTGCAAGAACAGGTGTGAGCAGTATTTGTAGGCCTCTGTGAATACATAAAAAAGACACAAGTTGGAATGTCTCTAATTCTGACATTATATAGTATCTCCCCATTATACAGATCATAGGTAGGACTTTTTTTTTCCACTCCTGGGGGCACAGACAAAAATTAAAATTCTTCACAAAAAACACATACAAAAGTTTAAAATTCTTCAAAATTCAGCATATTTCATATATCAAAATAATCACACAAGTTTCTATTATTTTGGTAATTTGCTTCAAAATACACGTTAAAACATATTTCTGTAACAATATACACAACAAAAGAGATTCAGGATTTTTTTTTCCTGGAAAACTAGATTCTTTAGTAGGGCATGTTGATATAGAACATTAAGCAACAATTCATTTAAACTACAGTACAGAACCATATTTCCTGCACCCCTCAGTAGCAGTGGAAAGGCTTGGGAGTATCGGGAGTAATGCAGGAGCTACTGGAGAGGGAAATAATTGCTGGGAAGGATCATAGGCATGAACTTGAAGGGCTCTTGAATTTGAGAGGGGAAGTATGGAACAATTTTTTTTGGGGTGGGGTGGGGGGTGGGAAAGGATTGTTAGGAAGCATCCCTATACAGACCCAGGTTGACTCCTAGTCTCTCCCATTCAGTCAGACCCATCTGCCCTTGTCCCCATGTGTCTATGCCCCCAAGCAGCTGTCCTCCTTCCCCTGTAGCGCTGCGTCCCCATCCCTTCTGCCCATGTTTCCCTGCACACCCTCAGCCCGCCCCCTCCACTCATCAACATGTGTCTCTGCATCTATGACCCCCATTCAGCTAACCTCCTTCCCCCTATAGCTCTGCACCTCCCTCCCCCTCTGCCCAGGTGGCTCTGCACCTCCCTTCCCACTGTAGCCCAGTGCAGGCCCTTCCACAGCCTGTCCTCTCCTACGGGCCCTTCTAAGCTGTCCTGTGACCCCTCCCGCTCTTCGCAGCTGCCCCAACTTGCCTGTCTCTCCATATCGCCTGTCTTCTGATCTGGCCTGACAGGCACTGTAAAGAAATGCTGCCAATTTTTACATTGTAAATACGCACCCTGGCTTTCACAATAAGCCAAAAACCAAACCAGTCCCATTTCAGAGCAAGGCCAAAACAAGCCAATCCCTAAAATAACCCTAAGCGTCTACATGACTGGATTTCCAGCATGAAGTCTAGGACTCATGGCCCTGGCCCTAACCCTCTTGCCCATTCCTTTCCACTTCTGCAATCCCTCCTTGCTGAGTGCTCATTGTTCTCCAGCCTCTTCCAGTCCACCCACCTGCTTTCCACCTGCCCCTTTCTCCATTCCACTCATGCTCCCCATCATCCTCCTGCCAAGCTGTTCAGCAGCTCACCGGCAGGCAGACACTGGAACAGGAGCTAGACAGGAACCAGGAACTTTACCAGGCAGGAAGTAGGAACTCATAGTGCAGCAACTGAAGCCAGATGCCAGTCATCCATGGAGCAGTCTAACTGGCCTGGGGATAGGCAGGGGCCAGGTGTAGTGTTCCCTGTAAGCTGAGCTCTTGGGCGGCCACCCAGAAGAGATTCAGGTATCACCCAGCTGATTAGCAGAGTATCCACAGGCATCCACACTGGGCTGCAAGTGTTTCTGTTGGTGGTACACATTCACACATGCCTTGATGGACATAGAATTTATTTCACCCATGGAAGGCAAAAAAGAGAGGGAACACAGGCCAGGAGCTAATGAAAGACAAAAGAAAGAAAAAGCCCTCGAAGCAAAAAGGCAGCCAACACGCACTGCAAGCCAAGCGACCCAGAACAAGCCAAATTCTTGATCATTTTCCATGGGTTTGGCCACAAATGTGATTGCTACATTCTCACACCAGAGTGCCTGCTGGTGAGCAAAAGCTAGGACTGCAGTAACTTTTCAAAAGAAGCTATTTTCTGCCTGAAATTAAAAATATGCATAGTACATGAAGGATGTACACATGCGGTGGTGCAAATTCCTCCAAAAGTAAAAACGTTTGTGCTTTAAGAAATTCAACAACATTCCTTTTATTTACAGTTCAACAGCTTCTGTTCAACGCCATTTCCTGAATAGGGACAATATATACCATATCCATCTATTCATAATTCAAAACCATCTGGACAAACTGAAGACATGGTCTAAGGTAAACAAAATAAAGTTTAATAATGTAAATACAAATGCAAAGTACTCCAGTTAGGAATGAACCATCAGCTTCATACATATAGAACAGGACGTGACTGTTTAGGAAGGAGTACTGCGGAGAACAATTTAGGGGTCATAGTGAGCACAAGCTAAATGAGAGTCAACAGTGTGATGCTGTTGCAAAAAAAAGCAAACATGATTCTGGGATGCATTAATATGAGTGTGGAGAGCAAGAGACAGAAAGTCGTTCTTCCGCTCTACTCAGGTCAGTAGTACTGGGAGTACTGTGTCCAGTTCTGGGAACCATGTTTCAAGAAAGATGTGGAGAAACTGGAGAAGGTCCAGAAAAGAGCAACAAGGATGATTAAAGGTCTAGAGAACATGAGCTACGAGGGAAGACTGAAAGAACTGGACTTGTTTAGTTTAGAAAAGAGAAGACTTTGAGAGGACATGATAGTTTTCAAATACCTAAAAGAGGTTTACAAGGAGGAGGGAGAAAAATTGTTCTCCTTGACCTCTGAGAATAGGACAAGCAGCAACGGGCTTAAACTGCAGCAAGAGAGGTTTAGGTTGGACATTAGGAAAAACTTTCTGTCAGAGTGGTTAAACATTGGAATAAATTGCCTAGAGAGGTTGTGAAACCTCTATCACTGGAGATATTTAAGAGCAGTTTACACAGACATCTGCTGGGGAGGGTCTAGACAAGTGTTTGGTCCTGTCATGAGGGCAGGGGACTGGACTCAATGGCTTCTCAATGATTTGATTACCTTTATTTGTCAAAGGACAAATGCAAAGTACTCTGCCTAGGAGGGAACACTCAGCTGTACACATACAAAATGGGAAATGACTCCCTAGGAAGGAGTATTGTGGAAAGGGATCTCAGGGTCATAGTGGACCGCAAGCTAATTATAAGTCAACAGAGCAACAATGCTGTAAAATCGCCGAAACATTATTCTGGGATGTATTATCAGGAGTGTTGTAAGCAAAACACGAGAAGTAATTCTTCTGCTCTACTTCATGCTGATTAGGCCTCAGTTGTAGTACTGTGTCCAGTTCTGTGTACCACATTTCAGGAAAAGTGGGAACAAATTAGAGATAGTCCGACAAACAGCAACAAAAATAATTAAACTTCTACAAAATATTACCTCAGAGGGCAAACTAAAAAAACTGAGTTTTCTGGAGAAGAAAAGACAGAAGGGAGGACATAACAGTTTTCAAGTACGTAACAGGTTGTTAGGGAAGGGGAAAAGTTGTTCTCCTTAACCTCTGAGGACAGGTCAAGAAGCAAAGGACTTAAATTGCAGCAATGGCGATTTAGGGAAAGTTCCTATTGGGGTAGTTAGGCACTGGAATAAACTCCTTAGGGAGACTGTAGAATCGCCGTCATTTAAGGTTTTTTTTTTCCCCCAAAAGCAAGTTAAACACCTGTCTAGCTAATATTTAGCCTTGAAATGTGTGCAAGTTCTATGACTATGATTCCGTTTAAGTGTGGTAGCAGTCATCTTAAGTATCTTATATTTGTACCTCTTCTTCATTTCAGGTTTATGAAGAGATGAATACTAGTAACATGCTGGTATGTGCATATAAATATAACATGGATTCAGCAAGCCTCATTGGTGGAATTTTCAAGAGTACTTAGGTGACTTTGGGGCACAAATCTCATTTAAAGTAAATAGACATTGTGCTCTTGTATCACTTAGAAAATCCCACCCCACATATCCATAGTTTTCTAATAGGATTCGTAACTATACTCTCTCTGCAGCACTTCACAGTGCTGCCTACCTGCGCTAATGGAGGCAGTTCTATTTTCTTCTCAGGAGTTTGAGAAAAATTACTGCCCCCAACTTTGAAACCATGAATTGTGAGGAAACACTTCACTGCCCCAAAAGCAAAAACCAGATTGTTTTAGAGAGTCATATGGATCAGTTTGAAACCAGTAAGTCTCAAACTGCATATGAATGTGAAAGGGGTATCCTCAACTTCAAACCATGTACTTCTACTTGGTAACAAGTAATATCACTATAATTTAAATGTGAAACACTTTTCTCCCCCTTTGTTTACTGAGTGGGAAACACTGTGTATCATGATTTTCTCTTCTTCTGTATGGTCAGTGCTATTTCCATTTGTTTTTGGGTTTTCCACCATGCAAAATTTAGAAGAAAAAATGTTTAAAAATAGGAAAATAATGTAAAACCACAAAAATTGGAAGGACGACACAGGCATGGTACTCAAAAGCACTTTTAACTGTTTCTTAACTGGCTGGACTTCAAGCTGACAGTGTCCTTGTAAATGATTAAAAATGTTTGCATATAACAGCTAATTCCTTGTTTAAACTTTAGTATTTTTCTACTGATGCACCTATCAAAACTGCCACAAGGGAAATTACTATTTGCTTAGGGATAATAATGCAAGTGGAAAGGGTAGTACACAAAGTGAAGCAAAGAAAATATTCATGCAATTTACATGATTATTCTCTAAAAATCTTCTCTCATTCTAATATTCCTCCGTTAGGAATTAATTTTAATAACTAAAGAGAATATACAAATTATGCCTACAAACTCCATTCCATTTTAGTTCCATTTAAGGCAGAAATATTTTTCCTACAATACAGCTCTAGAATATCTTCTCTCCCCCTTGTAAAGAGACAAATTTTGAAAAGGTAATTAGGCCTTGATTCAGCAAGGTACTTAGGCATGTATGTAATACTAAGAACATGAACAGGTCCATCGGCTTACATGTTTTTTGGCACATTTACTTATTTCTCTCATTTATCATATGGAAGTCAGCTGAACCATTCCAATGCTTCAATTTATGTATGTGTTACAATACTCTGTTGAAATACCAAATTACTGACAGATGGATTATTCTGACTTAAACACCTTAGTTTTCACTTTTATGTTTGACTGCAATGAGGAAAAATGTTATTTTGTGCCTAAATAAGCATGGTATGGTTCCTCTATTGAAATAATATTCTGTAATGTTAAATCCTATTTTACATAGAGGAATACCAACAAGGAGGAACATTTTCAAAAAGATTCAAGAACTAGAAATTTAAGTAGAATGCACTAGGGCCACAAAGATGAGTGTGTTCTGGAAGAAGGGGAAGAATTTAAGCCTGTTTCTACTGGATTTTTTCCCCCACTTTATTCCTCTAATGTGTCTCTCTTTGAATCCCTATAGGACACTAGAACATGAGGACAGACATCAGATTAGAAGTTTAGACAAACTACAGTATATCCACAGTAATAAATATCTGCTCTTCTGGTAACAGAGCTAATTTCTACCTGTGCAATAAACAGTTACAGAACCATCTGGCTGGAATGGACAGAGAGGCATTTTGTAGCCTATAAAAAACTAAAATATAGGGCTGCTGTAAAAATTCAAAGTCAGACACAGCTAGAGTCCCAAACATCTTATACTGAACAAATAATTTGAAAAATCTTACTCAAGTAGCACTGCAATATTTGGTAAAAAATTCAAATAAGCTTACTTAGAAAGGCTACATGAAACAGGCATATCTCGACTCCACTCAATTGGTCCGTTTTCTGCTTTCTGTACTCCGGATATGGCACCAGAAGGCTTTCCGGTGATTATTTTATACCTATGAGATATCAAAAAATTAAAATGCAGTCCTTAATTACGCTCTCTTCAAACACAAGTCTAGTAAATGGATACTCTAATGAGACCTTGCCATGTATATAAACATTCTAAAGCTAGAATTTAGGTCAATTTGCTACTCACAAGTGGTACGTCTATATAAGCCTAAATCTGAAATAAACTATTCCAGAATAGCTGTCTGAAATAGCTTATTTCAAAATAACATTGCTATCCACACAAATGCATTTCAAAATAGCATTTTGCTATTTCAAAATACTTTGTCTAAACACAGAGCCTATTTCAAAATAGAGCCAGCGGACGCACTCTGGCTTACTTTGAATAAGCGCTATTGCTCGTGAAATGAGTTTTACCAATTTCAAAATAAGTCAACCGCTATTTTGAATTTATTTCAAAATAGTGGTCGCATTGTGTGGGTGCAAGGTTAGTTATTTTGAAATAACTGTGGTGTAGACCTGTCCTAGGAGTGCAATGTTCAGGGTATCATGTCCAAACTGGAAGAAGGTGCCGAAACAATACTTTTGGTGTTTCAAGAAACACCTTATGCTGAACTTAAGAAGCCCCCTTGGCTGACTCAGGACTGGAGAAAAAGTATGGTGAGGCTCCTGGATCTTACTGGGAAAATTAAAATGTTGAATTCAGATTTTTCTGTCTGGACAGTACAGGTGTTTACTAGATTGAACTTGCAACATTCCAGAGCAACTGAAAGTGTAATATTACCAAATATGTTCATTTAGGAGAAAAGGAATACAATTTGGGTTCTATAGTTGAGTTTTATGATATTAAAACAGCCACAGATTTTGGCACAATATCGTACATTCACAATTTCTTCCCAATCATGAACAGAAAAATCACAAATAAGGGGAAAGGAGAGAACACAGCATTGAACTGTATTTAGCACTAAGAAAAGCATTACTTTGCACACTTATGGCAGCATTAGAAACAAGGGAGATTCAAACAGCTAAATGATATCAGAGGCTCCAGCTTCCATGCTTCATAGCCTGTCTGAAAAATTAAACGTATCATATATGATGGTAATGCCCAGTACATAATTCAACTGTGAAGCTGCATACATTGTTGGAGAACAGCTGATTTTTAAGTTGCTGCACAATTGCACTCCAGAATTAATCGCTAATTTAAAAAACAGGAAGTCTCTAACTCTAATTTATCCCAAATCCCCATCTGCAAAAGGAGCAGGAAAGAGAAGATGCATGGTTTCCCTCCGCATCAACAAAAGCCTTTGCTGCCTTCTGGTTATCAAAACTAGTTTCCATACTTTCCACAACACCAGAAATGCCTACTGCCCTCTATCCAACAGGCCGAATTTCTGGGTGTCATTTGACAACATCTAAATGGCACCTACTTGTTAAAATGTAAGTTTGGAACACTAAAAATGCAACATCTTAGTACAGTGGTGCACAACCAGTAGGTCGCAACTGCAGATGTCTTCCTAGAAGCCATGGCTCTGGAGCTGCATGTGGCTCTTTGAAAAGCCACTTGCGGCTCCGAGAGCTGCTGTTGATGACTCCATTTGCAGCGCTGGAGGCTGCTGGTGCTTCAACAAAGCCCACAGTTAAAAGGATTTAGTATTTTTGTTTAAGTGGCGGCAGCCTCCAGAGCCACAAGTGGAGTCAGTGGCAGCAGGGAGCCCCAGAAGAGGAAGCTGGCAGGGCAAGGAGCTAAGGCTGCAGGAGAGCTGGGAGGAAGGGTGGCTGAGCCTAGCCTTCCAAAGCCACACTGACAAGGAGGCGGAGGCAGTGGTGGCAGCAATGGGAAGCAGAGGAGCTGTGGAGCAGCAGCGCACAGAATTCGTTTTTTCGGTCAGATAAAACCTGGGGATGATGGGTGGATTTGGGGCTGATGGAGGGTAAAGCTTGGGGATAGGGAGATGGATCTGGGGGCTCAGGCAGGTAAAGGCTGAAGATGGGGACAACAACTTTCTACCTGGTACAAATCATTGTGCGCGCTCACTGTTCTTAAACTAGGGGTGACAAAAAGTACAGTCTGACATTCTGAAGGACTGGTTTGTATCCACGCGCATTGTGGCTCTTGAAGTACTGATTTCGTAACTGAATTTGAAAAATTCTTCTCACTTTTTCCAGTATTATGACACAACTGACATAAAATATGGGGGTCGTAGTTGAAAAATGGTTGTGCATCCCTGTCTTAAGGGCACCATAAAGTAGACTGAATATAACATAAGACAATTACACAAGGTAGATTTTACAAATCATACTAAATCAGGAATGTAGCAGGGAAGGGAAATCTTCTGAAGGTTCCACAGCACAATTAAATCTAATGTGCTACATGAGGTACTAGCTTTGTTATGAAATCTTCCTAGGGCACTAGTCTTGCTAAATATGAAACTTGCTGAATACTAGTATTATTTTTACACTGTGTGCTATGTACATGGGCACAGAACTCTTGAGATGCATTATTTTTATTGGTTGAATTAATTTCTGAAAAGGCAGAACCTTCCCTCTAAAGTACCCACATCACTTCCTTGTTCCTGCGAGGCCCTTCAAAAGGTCGGAATGGTAAACTCCCTGTAGCTGCATGGTAAAATGTCACCCCTATGCTCCAGAGATCAACTGTTGCTCCATACTTCTTCTGATGCTCTTTCCTCAATACTGCTCGTTCATACATATCAGGATGCTTAAAAGGGGAAAAAAGGGGAAAGCAATTTAGAGCTACCTGCTTTGTAAATAATTATAAAGCATAAAAATTCAAGCAAGCAACCACAACAGGACACAAAGTTTCTAAACACTTCTTTCATTAAAAGAGAATTTTTTAATGCATGCAGCAAAATTTGCATAAGCTTTTCACATTACAGGCACTTCAAGGTCATACTGCAAAATTGTTCAGCCAGAGCCAGTAGGCACTTTATAGCCACCCTTGTTATAAAAACAGTTAAAATCTAGTAAAGGAAATTTAACAAAGAAAATTCAGATGAAATTAGACCTTGGGAGAGAAAAAGAAGCACTTCAAAAACTACTGTTTCAGAAAATGTATTAAGCACAGGAACACAGAGAGTGTACTGGGAGTATTTATTAGCACATTAGCTTGTGATGGGCATGTAAACAAAAGCAAAGGGGACAACCGTTTCCTTTATGCTCTACCCCTGAAACATACTTCTTTTCAAATTCAGTTCAATATACTGGCTCCCTGACCTGTCTCTTTTTGGAAATAAAGTACTTGGAGTTTGAAACACTGTACACTGTAAATTCCAAGTTACAGTATCCACACTGGTCAAGTGTATCTGAGCAATAGCCCGAATCATCCAAACATTTCACAGGACCACATATATATGTGGAGAAAAGAGAAACAGAGGCAAGGCAGCTCTAATAAACCTATGCTGCAATTTTTAAATCACCCAATAGCTACGTCTACACTAGCCCAAACTTCGAAATGGCCATGCAAATGGCCATTTCGAAGTTTACTAATGAAGCGCTGAAATACATATTCAGCACTTCATTAGCATGCAGGTGGCCGCGGCACTTCGAAATTGACGTGCCTCATTCGTGGGAATAAGGGGACTTCGAAGTAGGCAGGGTTCTTTCGAAAAGGAGCCCCGTTGAGACAAGCCGCGCTAATAAGCTATTATGCTAATATGTATTTCAGCGCTTCATTAGTAAACTTCGAAATGGCCATTCGCATGGCCATTTCGAAGTTTGGGGCTAGTGTAGACACGGCTAATGAAACATGGAAATTCTGGGTTAGAAAATAGCCTCTATACTCTTACTCGTCAGATCAGCAGAGGCCTGGCATGTCGAACATTCAAAAGATAGGATGGGTGTTATAACAACAACTACTGGACTAGACATGTCATTGTTACAAGAGCTCCCACCTGTGGGCCTGTCTCTTATCTTTTCAGTTTTCACTAAGAAATACCCCAGGCTCCAACAAGTCCATCAATCAGAAATTAAATGGCTTACCAAATATTCTTCTGTGCCATAGAGAGAAACAAACTGTTCATCATCTTCCAACTCTCTGGCAGCTCCAAAATCTGTCAGTTTGTAAACAGACTGACCATCTTCACCTATAACACGCATTATATTGCCTGGTTTGATGTCACGGTGGACTATTCCATTTTCTCTGAGATGATTCATCCCGGCCACTTAAATAGAGTTGTACAGCATTTAGCACTTCTATATCAATGCAGACAGGACACATATTAAAACACCATAAAAGCATATGCACTTTCATAGACTATTGTTTTTTCAATGGGTGCGAAAGAGAAAGGTAACCACCACCACTGCTACTAGGATTAAACTGTCCTAATGTCACTATCATCTTTGCCTTTTGTTCCTCAAACAGCAAATAATGGTAGGTTTTGTTCTCAAAAATGTTTTTTCTGAAACCTGTTTTCCTCCATTATTTTAATTAAGAGTTTATAATCCTTCGTGATCTTCTTCTCTTCCCAATGGAAAATCTATTATG
The DNA here is from genome assembly GCF_033958435.1 of Carettochelys insculpta. NCBI lineage: Eukaryota > Metazoa > Chordata > Testudines > Carettochelyidae > Carettochelys > Carettochelys insculpta. Next base: position 315,352,265 of record NC_134137.1, read on the forward strand.
TAGGACAAGAGATGAAAATGGGTTTTGCTATCGTCCTTTGGAATTCTGAGCAGATAATATGGACATATTTTAATTCCCAGATGCCCTGCGGAAACAGAGGGCAGATAAAGGTGTACTTCATTAATCCCCACAATAAATTGTCAGATGACATATCACAAGAAAGGAGTCCAGTTGGTGCCAAAAAACTTTGATTTTTTTTTTAAATCTAATTTTTAGAAAAAACCAAATAGCCTTACAATACAACTACTTCATTGATTATATATTAAAAGTAATACTATGATTTAGCTATATCAACAATGCCCTCCTTCACCTCAGAGAGCCACAGCAACGTGTGGCCAATAGGGTTCTACTGCAGCCCCACAGACCTCCTCTCTGCCTCCTTCCCCCACGTGACTCTCATGCATCTAGGCACCAGATCCCCACACTTTCTACTTCACCCACTCCCTCCCAGCACTTTAGCAGTGCCATGAATCCACTGATACACATTCCATCCTCATACCCCATCTCCCTCCAAGAGCTGGAATGCCACGAATCAGCAGTTCTTGGCTGTTCCAGCTCTGGGAGAAGGCAGGAGAAATGGGGACAGAGGACAAAGGTGCTCTGAAAGCGCAAGAAAAAGGGTGGAGTAGGAAGTGCGGGGCTCTGGTGCCCTACTGCACAAGAGGCACATGGGGGATGGCAACAGACAGGGAATTCGCAGCCCTAAAGTGGAGCACCAGTAGGGCTAAGGTTGCCCATTGCCATTTGTCAAACATACTCTAAATTAGGATTTTAATACCCCAATTCCAAACTAAAATCAAACAGAGCAAATTAGATATATTTAAACAAAATTAAATCCCACATACCCACATCTCTCAGCACAATTAAGAACTCAGACTCTGGCAACCCATAGGCATTAGATGGCTCTTCTAAAACAGTGTACAAGCTTCCACATGGACAAAATTCCATAACAAGTACTTTGTGTCTTGTGGTTGTCTGAAAGACAAAAAAATGTAAAGACTTGGCAATGATCTGAAGACTGTTAATAATACCAGAGTGCATGTAACATTACAGATTTCTATTGTCGAAGCTTTGTAAACTAATGCTACTTCATATACAAGTCTCACTCTGATGGCTTTTAAGGAAAGGCAAAGGCAAAAGAAAAGAGAACAGAGAGGGAAAAGAAAAGAAATTTAATCTTTAGTGTGGGAGAAACTAGGGAGCCCACAACATTAAGGGGGCTGGCCTTTCTTCTCCTTCAAAACGGTCCTCTCAGAGTGGCAGGTAGCATAGGGAAATGAAAAACGAGGAACTAGAGTGAGAGAAGAGCAGCACTTTTACTTTTCTTTACTTTGACAACCCTCCCATCCCCCAGCCTTTACTGACTGACTGCTGCATTTTGGCCATTTTCCTGTGAACCCCTGGGCAGACTTGCTTTGGTAAGTGCTACTTTAATTTATCACAGGATGCAGTTCTACATCTGCTCTATCATTGGGTGAACAGTTATACAGCAAGACATACAGTTTTGCGGAACACCTGAAATCTTACTCATATTTTTAAAAGTGATGGGTTACGATGAGTAAGCTGCAAAATTCTCAAACCAGAGCAGGGGAGGGAGGGAGGAAGGAATCAGCCAGTAGAATGCATTCCATATCATATAAAAGTGCATAGTACTGTAACTAACATCTATTATTAAATAATTTCAATTAAAGATTTTATAATTGGGACAGTATGTGCACAATATGCACATGTAGATTCAATGGATCAGATTTAAAGCCAGTTGCACTGAACCTGATTGTACACTAAGACAACAGGACAAATGTACTGATGTGTCAGGCTATCAGGCATCAGTAATGTACTTCAGCAGCAATATCACTACCCATCCTCTACTATCTTTCAGTTTGTGGCTCCAGACCAGGTCAGTTGCTCAAGAAAAGGAGAGGACCCAGTAGGAAAAGGCTACTATATACTACTTAATAAAAATGCAATCTCATCCCATGAAGCAGAGTATATATGAAATACATATCCAGGGATCTTCAACGGTATTACTATTTATCACATCACTTAATTACCTCTTCTTCGATAGCAAACAATTTGACAATGTTCTTATGATTCAGTTTCTTTAATACTTCAAATTCTCTCATCTGAACATCCACAGGTCGAAGGAAGCTTATGCTGTTAAATACTTTCACGGCATATAAATCCCCAGTTTTCTATCAGAAAAAAATTCAGATTATTTAAAAAACAAAACATCGTACAAAAGAGCCTTAATAATTAAGATTTAGATCAGGCATGTCCAACCCGCAGCCCTGGACAGCTAGTAATGCGGCCCCACAAGATCGTAAACTTTTAACATTATTATGTGATTTATATACATTAACTATATTATATATTTTATAGGTGGCCCAACACAATTCCTCTTCACTCAACGCGGCCCAGGCAAGCCAAAAGGTTGGACACTCATGATTTAGATAGTACCAATTATCCAGAAAGATCCAAGAACACTTTTTCAGCTTACATACATGTCTGTTATAATTGGAGATAAACTAATAATTATGAATATTCTATGCTCATCTTATTATTGAAATGTTTGCTACAGATTGAACCACTCTAATCCAGAATTCTCTCATCCGGCATCATCTGTAATCTGGCATGATTTTAATTGGCTGGACAACCATTTATCATGGGTGTGGCAAGTTTCCTGCAGCCCCATAAAGCTTGTTTACAGGTACCAGTCCTGGCTCTCTGTGTTCTGTACTGTTACCAAGCTCTAATTTACCCTTAAATGTCTTCTAAGAGCCCAGTAAGCAGTGGAAGTGTTGGTACCGCTGCTAGACAATACTGACCTCCTGTAGTCTGGCAAATTCTCTCATTTGGCACCAGTGAGGTTCCAAGGGTGCCAGATTAGAGAAGTTCAACATGTATATTGGTTTAGTTTAATAGGGGCTGTAAGGAAAAAATACATAGCAAGTCAAAAATGGCTCAAGATAAGCTACTTCTTTACACTTGATGATTGTTGACACAAAACCAGGACACACAAAGAACTGCAAATTCAAGACAATTTGATAGACAGAGACATAATCTAATGACAAAGATCAGCCTCAACTGCCATCTAAATTCAGGTGATAATCACCTTAGGGAAGTAATTTTTCACAAAGCTGGAAGATGGAAAAATCTGAGTGGTTTTAGTTTCTGTACACAGAGGGTATGTCTACACAGGCACAAATCTTCGAAATGGCTATGCTAATGGCCATTTCAAAGATTACTAATGAGGCGCTGAATTGAACATTAAGCGCCTCATTAGCATTAGGATGCTTCTGGCTGCGGCACTTCAAAAGCACCGCTTTTGAAAGCACGCGTCTCGGCGCGGCTACACTGGGGTCCTTTTCAAAAGGTGCAGGGTCCTTTCGAAAAGGACCCCCATGTAGCCATGCCGAGATGCGCGCTTTTGAAGCGTTGTGGCCGGAAGCATCCTAATGCTAATGAGGTGCTGAATATTCAATTCAGCGCCTCATTAGTAATCTTTAAAATATGGCCATTTCGAAGATTTGTGCCCATGTAGACACACCCAGAGTGACTGACAATACTCTAGAAAATTTGCATATGGCCCCACACCCATAGCCATGTATGTATAGGTTTAAAAACAAAAATTAATGCAGTTTAGAACAACACACTTAAAATTAATTCCTGCTTTATGTCCAAATCATAGACACAGTTGATCACATGGATTCAGTGGGGTTACTCACATAAAAGTGTTGCAAGATTGGGACTTCATTTGTCCACTGACCTAAATCCTCAGATTTAGCATTTTTCTATGTGACTGGATAGCCATTATATCTGAAGCAGCAGTGCTTATGATATTCTGAATTATTTCAAGAGAAAACAAAAGCTCCCCAAAACCACTTGGGCAAGTAAAAACCCTTTCAATTTCCCTTGAAAATGATAGAATGATTGTTAATTTATAACTAAGAGAAAATATTAATACTGGGTTTTTTCTTGCTGTTTTTATGTTAGTAATGGAGTTAAAGAAACTAAGACAATTAAGGAGTCTGCAGAATGCTAAAGCAAATCTACAACTAGAAACACAAACACAGTGAGGCAGGGACCATGTCTTACTTTGTATTTCTATGGCATTTAGCACAATGGGTTCCTGACTGGGACACTATCATAATATTAAATAACACATAAATGTGGATATTAGAAAATAAGTTCTAGGCAAAGAACTTTATGTTATCCAAAATATTTATCTGGAATGAAGATACCACACCTTTCCAAAATGAATTAATAAACAGCTTCTTTAAAAACACACAGATATACATTTCTTTCCCATTTAAAAAGGACATATACATTTAATAATTGGGGCCCCCAAAAGAAACTCTTCTGTGTGCTTATTTAAATATTTCCCTACACTGTTGAAAACTTAACAGCACTGCACTTGTGCATAACAACCTGAAAATAACATTTTCATGTTACTGTCAAAACTCAATAAAAGGCAGAAGAAATGGAACCACAGTAAAAAGAATGTTTAAAAATACACATTTCTCCTGATTACTAGGGACGTTAAGATAAAATATAAAAAAACTGTGTTGTTTAGTTACACTGACATAGCCAATTACAAAAAAAAAAAAAAATCAAAACTTTTCCATAAAACACTGACGAACTCATTTCAAGTACTTTCGCATTACAGGTGGGAGGCTTCATGATTGTTTTCTTACTAAACCCAGCCTATGGATTTATTATATAGGAAGTATTCACTGTACAGCTTATTTTTCTTTCATTAATTAAAGAAAAACTATTTCCAAGAATTAATGAAGGAGACAAGACAGAAAGATTATTTAAGAATTATTACAAGGATCCTGGTTCTTGAAAAAAATTATTAAATGGTAATTATTAAATGGCAACTAGTTCCACACAAACCTTATGTCGTCCACGGAAAACATTTGCTGTGGCTCCTTGTCCTAGAATATCAGATAAGAGCCAGAGATAATTGGAAGTACTCTGCATGTTCTCTCTTGATCAGGCGATTCTCTTTTCAAGCTTAAAAATAAAATAAAATAAAAACATTAAATGTTACAACGCATAATTGCGCACAAAAAAGTTAAAGGAAAATTAACACATCATTGAAACAGAGAACACTGCCTCAGAGATTTAAAGAATTAACAGAGGAATTAAAAATCCACCAAATCAGAGAGATGAGGAGGCAGGAAGAAAGAAAATGAAGGCAAGCTAAATGCAACCAAAAATGAAAAAGACCTCAAATATAAAATCTGTCACAGAGTTCATGGTCTTTTTTCCTCCTTCCTCCACTTGAAAGACTGTACTAAATATTAAATGAAGGTCTCAATAATGATTTTTCTCAGCTTCTAAATGTGGCACATAGACACAAGAAAATAATACACAAGGTTTCAAATATTGTGGGGATTGTTTCTTTCCATTATGAGAAGCAACATTTCTGTAAGTTTTATGGTTCAGCATATGTGAAAGACTGCACAATGAAGTGAAATAATGGCAAGTTTATGACACGTTACAGTAAATATGGCTCTGAAATAAGGAGTTTGTGACTCAGGATCCTCTTGATGCCAACTGACATGAGGAATGGGATGCATGCATGAGGTTTAACAGCGATCCTTTGGGTTAGGTACATGCATTCAGGGGAGCCAACAGCTTCCATGGGAACCTTGGTCAGGTGTGTGGCTCAGGTGGAAGGGATGGGGTCAGAGGCAGCTAGTCATCAGTGCCACCTGGAAGCACAGCACTGGTTCCCAGCTCCCCAGCAGTCCCAGGAGCCAGGCTGCCGCCTGGTCTGCAGCTCCCTACCAGTAAGGAGTTGAAGCAGCTGGTGACAGAGGGGCTTTTAGCCCGCAGAGGCAGGTCTACACAGCCTGTTTAATGCTGGCAGCAGCCTCTGCCAAAAGGGAGATCTCACATGACTACGATAATTAGGAATTATGCTAAATGAGCAGTCATTTGCAATTGTGAGATTGCTCATGAGCATGAAGCTCCCAGGAGAATAGGTCAGCGTAGACCTAGTCCTGAGGTATGAGGAAACAGAATATGTAAAAAGTTTGTGTATGTCCTGCAGTAAACATGTATCACACTACAAATCACTGTGCGCACTGTTCTTAAAACGGGCGTTACAGAAAGAATGGTGCAACGTTATTTATTAAGGATCCTCTTGTATTCGGCTTTTCAATTATTGATTTGTTTACCGAATTCTGAAAAAAGGGCTCTTCTTGCTATTTTTGTTGCCAACCGTTGCTCTAGTCTGTCCAGCCTAACAACCAGCTCTTGCTTCTTGAAAGTCCTGGAATTTTACTTTCTGTTGCTCAGCAAGCTAACGTGCAAATACTGCCATAGCTGAATAAGATTGTTTTTTGTTCTGTGCTTATGTGATGATGGGCCTGGACTAAGCATGGCAGAATTAGTGAAGACATTGTCTAAAGACAGAGAGACAATATATAGGAAAGGATGGAAGGAGAACAGAAAGGAACAGGGAGAGCACGTAAAGAAAAAGGGAAGACATTATTTATCACACACACAGGGCTTGTCTCCACTAGCTCCCTACTTCGAGGGGAGCATGGTAAGTAAGGTGTTGGGAGTTTATTAATGAAGTGCTGCAGTGCATATGCAGCACTTCATTAAGCAAATTCAAAGTCCCTTTACTCCTCAGGAGTCCCTGAAACCATGCAGCCTGGGGTCGGTTTTGTAGGAGAACAGGCCCACACAGTCAAATGGGAGGTCCAGGATGGTAGTCTGGATCTCTAAGTGGGAGGCCAGGACACCTGAAGCCAGGTGTTTCACTTGTGGCCAAATGGGCTGAGTCTAGCCTGGCCTGGAGAGAGGTGCTGGCCACCAGGACTGCCGTGACTTCAAGTCCACAAACAGCAAGTCCAAGAACTTGAACAATGCATTCCAGGATTTACAGGCACAGGGGCTCGACAGGGCCCGTTGGCTGGAAATAGCAGGCTGGAGCTTCCCAGTTGCATAGACCTTGCAGCTGAAGAGCTCCAGCTTCTTGGCATCCTCGCTCCTGAAGACAGGTCCTGGCTACCCCGGCTGCTCCTTGTGATTGACAGTGGTGACCACAAGTGACCCCCAGTGGGGGGTGAGTCAATAACTGTTTATACCCCCGCTAGGGGACAAAGTAATGCTGCTCAACCCCTTCTGCTGTCATTGGGAGGAAGGCCGGGGTTTGTCATAGCACCCTGGTGGTGGAATAAATGGTTCTGATCAGGGTAATCCCACCCTGGACAGACACTCGGGGCCAAAATGTCGGCCATGGGCATCTTCTACCACCTCCTCAGTAGAAACATTAAGGCTGTGGGCCACCTGCCACAAAAAGTCCTGGGGTACCTTAGCATCAGGGACAGGAAGAGAGTAGGACATGCCCACAACCACCTTGTCCAGGGAGGAAGAGGAGAAGGAGGATGGGGACTGTCATCTCCTGACCTTCAGGCCCCCTGGTGGAGACACTAGGCAGGCAAGAAAATGGTGGTTCACTGGCAAGTGTGGCCACATACTGAAGTAGCACTTGCACTAGCACTGGCTCGGAAACCTTTGGAGGATCTGGAGCTAAGAGGATGGCTGAAGATGGCTGGTGAGACAAGGCCACTGGAGCTGCTTGCAACACTGGGCCCTGACCTTAATGGTAGGTTCAGGAGGTCTGAAACGGCCATTGTGCAGGCGCTTGTCATTGCAAGGGCCAGGATGCCCACAACACCACGCAAGCATCCCAATGGCAGTGTTGGGAGCAGGAACAGGAGCTGTATTGGCCACTGCAGGACATGAAGGACTCTGGCATGTGCTCAGATCTAAGCCACAGAGGTGTGATGCCTGACAGCACCAGAGAACAGTACCAAGGAGATAGGAAGAAATGCTGTAGAAAGGCCGAGTCATGCCGAACAGCAACCAGTGCCAGCACAAGTCCCAGAGACAGTGTTGGAAGCATCTGTGCTGGAAACGGGGACTGTATCATGGACAGTACTGTTGGCCAGCCATTTCTGTGGTAAGCATTGAATAATGCCCACCACATGGAGCCAATGCCTTGATAAGTGCTGGTGACTGTGTAGGGGCCTGTACAGGAGCAAGGGCTGTGTGCTCTGTCACTGAATGAGGTCCTTTTTGGCCTCAAAACTGTCCGGTGGGGAAGGGAGATCCAGGTCCTCCTCCAGGGTGTCCCACCCCAGGGAGTTGAGGGTGCCATGCTCCCCTTACGGCGTCTTGCTGAAGGACACACCAAGGTGCAGTGGCCACGTCTTCTTGATAGGACCTGTCTTCTTCACCTGACCTTATGAGCCAGGGGCTAGTGCTCCTTAGGCCCCTCTTTACACAGTGCAGACAGGTCATACATGGAAGCTGGCATACTATGTACTGAGGCCAATGCACAGCGCACAGAAGAGGATAGAGACAGCACTGAAGGGCAAACTGCTGACTGCATAAGTAGGGGTTTCAGTAGATGATCTCTCTCACTTTATCCTGGGATTGAAATGCTCATAAATACTGCACTTACCTCTTAAGTGTCCTTTACCCAAACACTCGAGGCAAGCCATAGGAGGGTGCCCTCTCTGCACAGGCTAGCTACAGTTCTTAAACTCCTGCTGCATGCCCCAAGGGGAAGCTCTAACTAAGAATAAGAAATGAACAAAGGGAGCAGGAAACCCTCCAACAAGAACTATCAACTAACTACTACTCAATAATAACAGCTAATTCATTATAAACAGGAGGAAGGGAAAGAAACAGGGAAAAACAGGGTTGCCTGGCAGAGCAATAGAAAAAGTGCTCCAATGACCATCAATGATAGCAAGAAGGAACTGAGGGAGAGGACAGTCGGCAGGACCTGATATACCACACCACGCAGGTACCACTCTGGGGCGCTCCAGAGCTGACCAGACAGGTACCACTAGTGGAAAAAAGCTTCTGACAATAATGCATGTGGCACAGGCACACATCAATTGGAATAAATATGAACAAATCACTCAAAGAAGAAAATAGGTTTATGAAATATATAACTGAGATGCTTTATGCCAAAAATAATTACATAAGATCTCATTGGAGAGGTTATGGTTTACTGAATGATTATCTCAATCATATGCCTGTATCATTTTGGTATGTGAAGCTAAGAAATTGATTGGTGTGTCTGTATTTCATATTTGCTGCTTTGGGTCATTCCCACTGCTGACCCTTCTGGATCTACAATGAAAAAGCCGGGAAAGGATTGATGGCCCTTCAGATAGTACAATGGACTTGGCTGTTCCATAATGCTATTGACTCATGAAAGACAGAATCACTTTACATAGTCACCTGATTCTAATGCGCATCTTTGACTTCTAAACCACTCAACAGGGAAGAGGGGAGAATGATGTGTGTGTTAAGGAGTATCAAAGGTTTCCCAGCTAATGGAAATTCTGCATAAGGAGGGGCAGAAAAACAATGATGGTCTTCAGCTTGCCTTAGCTCCGCCTCCCCATCCCAAAGAAATACTTTGAAAACATCCGAGTGCTCTAGCAAGTCCCTTACATTGAGTCTTCCCAGAGCTGTTCTTAGTGACTGAACTTCTGCAGCTGGGGATTGCTCTGCCTGCGAGCTTGCTGGAGGAGGCCTTTGTGCTTGGCTCAGCAAGACAGGTTTAAGGAGGGGTCCATGATGGTAGAATAAGCTTACTCAAAGGTATCTCAGCACCTCCAGTGGTATCCCAGGCCTGACCTGTCCCACAATCCACCCCAGCTGACTCTTCTTGTCAACTGCAGTAATTACAATTTGCAATATCATCTGAAAGATTGCCACACAAGGGTTTTCTTTTTCTAATCTTTTAATATTCTGAAGACTCTCCACAGCTAAAGGGAATAAGGGATGTTTTTAAAATGAAAGCCTCACTTAACCCTTCACATTTCAAATGCTTGCTTACCCCACACCCCAGTATCTTTAACAAAGACTAATAAATGTAATAAATTAAAATTTAACAACTAACATGGTATTCACTGGGCTCAGATCTGTATATGAAATCCTAAACCTTAATATTCAATGTTGAACATTTGTAGGATCATATCAACATCTTTGTTCTTTGGGTTCATACATTCCTTCCTAACTAATACAACATGGCCGTGCAACTTATTCTGGTTTCACCCTAGGCAAGGTGAAAAATAACCATTCCCAACATCAGAATTTGCAATTTAATGGAATAAATCAGTTGTATTCAGGATCTGATTTTAGCAATTTTCAATCAACTTTCTATTTAACTTCTAAAAATATAACTTCCTCCTTTCCCATTCTGGCTTTATGCCACCTTTTTTCTTATAATAGTTCAGAATGCATCTTTTTTTTTTTGTGACAGCACTGTCTATTACTTCCACTTTTTTGTATCTTTTTACCATCTTCTTTTCCCCAAAACCCACTCTTTTCTCTTCCTGCAGGATTTACATCTAGGATGATACTGGTTGTTACTAAAATGGAGACACCCAGAAAGAGAGCGTGCATTTAAAATGTTGGGAAGACGTAAACGGAACAGAGGACACAGAACACGACTGAGGGTGGTGAAGAAAGAAGAGTATACAAGAGGAGGTTGAAACTGAAGGGGACTAAAAGGGAACAAATTCAAAAAAATGCTGGAAAAGATATGCGATGTCTTTTCTGCAATCTCCCTCTTTTCCTGCCCCCTCCCACTCATAACTAGGGAGAGGACTTTTCATTAAAACCTTCAATTTTTTCCAATTGCTATGAATAATTTATCACACAACTTTGTACCTTAGATATCTGATTAATTATCTCCCTCTCTCAACCTCTTCTTTATGCTCCTTGTGCAAGTGTGCCTTTCTGAACCAGCTCTAAACTTGTTTCAGTTTCACTTCTGGATTATAATCACTGATGAGGAAATAGTTCTATATATGGGCCTAACACAGTTCATCTTACTATTTTTTTAAGCTTGTTCTTCCCAATGACTTACATTTGTATTTTCGGTTTTGGCTTTGGCATCAATTTTGGGTAAAAAAGTTAGTATTGATAAATTCAGGAAGGTATTTATCATATATTTTTAATTCATATATTTATCGTATAGGAGGAATGGACTGTGGATTACTTCAATTTTTGATCTTCTAGTGGAGGCAGCACTGACTGTTTTTGATTGCAGGAATTTAGTGCTCTTTCTTGTATGTTAGTCAACAGGAGAAGCTGATCCAGTTCTGCTTTACTTGCACAATACCTAGAATTTGAGAATGATATCACACATCCATCAGCCAGAAAACTACACTAAACTGAGAGGCCCTCAGTCTGCAAGCAATGCTTAGGAGAGGAGGCAAAGTATCACCACCCCTACACCAAAGATGGTGGTATGCCTGCTAAGGTACTTTTCTAGGGACCTCTGTCCATTGTTTCTTGTAAATTCAAAAGTCCTTACCTCCTGAAAAGGAGGAACATTCTTTTTCTCTGAAGCTCATGGCTTCTAATGTCTACAGTTGTTCTTCTTGTTTCTACTCATTGTGTCTCCTCGCCAGTAAATATTACTTGTATTATGAAAATGTTCAAAACCTCCAATGTGCTAGCTGTTACATAAATATCTATGACACGAACCATGCCCTCAAGAACATGAGAAGTTCACAAATGGTCATGCAAACAGCCCATCTAGCCTAGTAGCCTGTCTTTGAGCACAAAAGAGGGAATGAACAGAACAGGGCAATTTATCTAATGATCTATCCACTGTCACTTAGTCCCATATTCTGGCAGTTAGAGGTTTAGGGACACCCAGACACTGGCAGTTGTGTACCTGGTCACCTTGGCTAATATCTACTGATAAACCTAGCCTCCATGAATTTATCTAATTCTTTTTTAACTCAGTTATAGCTTTGGTTTTTGCAGTATCACTTGGCAACAGGCTCTGTGGGTTGACTTTGCATTGTATGAAGAAGTATTTCCTTATGTTTGCTTTAAACATGCTGCCTATTAATTCATTGGGTGACCCATGGTTCCTGTAATGTATGAAAGGGTAAATAACTCTTCCTTATGCACTTTCTCCACATCAGTCATGATTTTGCAGATGTTTAATATTTCCCCTTAGTTATCTCTTTTCTAAGGTGAACAACCTTAGTCCTCTTAATACCTTCTCATGTGAAAGCTGTTCATTCCCCTAACCATTTTTGTTGCCCTTCTCTGTACTTTTTTTTGGGGAAGGAGATGGATGGGGCAACCAGAACTGTACACAATATTCATGGCATGGGCATACCATGAATTTGTATAGGACGTTATGATACTTACTGTCTCCTTACCTATCTCCTTTCCTAATGGATTCTAACAGTTAGCTTTTTTGGCTGACACTGCATACTGATCAGATGTTTTCGGATTATTATTCACAGTGACTTCAAGAACTGTGTTGAGTGGCAACAGCTAATTTAGACTGCTTCATTTTTTAGGTATAGTTCCAATTATTTTCCTTCGTGCATTACTTTTCACTTAAACATCAAAATTCATATGCCATTTTGTTGTCCAGTCACCCAGTTTTATTAGATCGCTTTGTAACTCTTCCCAGTCTGCTTTGGACATAACTATCTTAAATAATTTTGCAGTGTCTGCTAACTTTGCCAGTTCACTGTCTAGCCTCTGCCACATCCCGCAGCTCCCATTAGCCAGAAACATCAAACCATAGCCAATGGGAGCTGCAGGCAGCATACCTATGGTCTGCTTATTACCCATCCTTGGTCTACCTCTTTTTCCAAATCATTTATGACTATGCCAAACAGCACTGGTTCCAGTGCAGTCCCACAAAGATCTGTATAAGTCGTTTCTCCCCACTGTCAAACTGACCATTTATTGTTACTGTTTGTTTGTTATAGCTTATATACCACACTCAGTTGTTATGCAATTTCGTATTTGAGTCCCCTCCTTTTGGGCGAATATCACTGGGTCCAGGTGACTTACTACTCTCTTTAATTCATTAGTTTGTTCCAAAGCTTCCTCTACTGGTGCCTGAATCTGGGACACTTTCTCAGCTCTTTCAGCTTAAAAAAAAAAAAGGCTCAGATGTAGTAATCTCCTTCACATCCCCTGCAGTGAAGACCAATACAAAGAATTCACTTAGCTTCTCTGCAATGGTCTTGTGCTCCTTTGCCACCAACTCATTAAAAAAGACCTTGGTACCTACTTCTCACAGGTACAGACCCAGATTCTGGCGAATGTCTAAAATGACAGCATGATGGATAGAGATGATCTAATCAAACCACAAGGTATGGGATGATGGGTACATTATCAGAGGGTGGCAAGCTGATAAGTCAGCAGTGAGGTGTGACATGTTTGTACCTGTATATAAAGTGGTGTCTTGGGGGCCAGTCTTTTTATGACCTAGGGGCAGTGGAAATTTCCCACAGATTGAGTCATTCCATTGTGGCAAATACATATGCATAGTGGTTCAGCAGACTACTGACAGCTGTTACTGTGCTTCACTTAACAATAAACCTGGCCTGGCACCTTTGATCCTTATCTGGTTTGTAGTCTTGGGGGCCTTCTTGGAATCTGCTATGATCATTGGACCCGCATCACTGAGCACACCCGCAAGCAGCCTTCTGGTTATCATCATCGATGGAGCCAGAGACCTGTGAGGACACCATGGTAGTAAATCCTCCTAACTGCACCACCCTGATGGGATACATTTCCAGTCAACATAGGGATTGTTGAAATCCCACTCCCACCCCCCCACACTTTTTTTTTTGCAGCCTCTCTAATATTCCTTTCATTTCACAATTATCAACACCAATCTGGACAGGTGGTTAGCAGCATGTTAGTATTGCTATTTCCTGTTATTCAGGCATGACATTTCTAACCCTACAGATTCTATACTCCTATTTGATTTGTGTAAGATATTACTATATTTAAGTCTGTGCTTTCTGGCACACACAGTGCCATTCCCCTATCAATGCAACCTACTCTCACTCCTATATATGTTATATATTCATGCTATAGTATCCCATCAATTACCAGTCTTTCACTAGATTTCTATGATGGCTATTACATCAACACCCTCATTTTATACCAGACACTCAACCCAGCTCAACCAAGACTTTCTATATCTGCATACAAGCACTTATAAAAATTGACTACACTAACTTAACTTCAAGGGATGTAATTTTTTTTTTTAACTTTTTCTCCTCAGTTCTTATACATACTTTAACAACTTCTTCTATATTCTCTCCTTTAGTAGGATATAGCGTCCCCATTAAAAATCCTTTTCTAAGAGATGTCTCTGGCCACACCACATGCTCCTGTTTCATACATCAGCTTTCCTTAGACCTTATTTAAAAACTCCTCAACAGTCTTTTTTCATTTTACATAGCAACAATCTGGCTTTGTTGTGGGTTAGGTGGAACCCATATTTCCTGTTTGACTCCTGTATAATGTCTCCCAAAAGTTTAGAGTCACTGTTCAAAGCTTTTCCCATCTGCAGCAGAATGAAATTGACCACCACAACAATGATACGAATATGGCCTTACTGGGTCAGACCTAAGATCCATCTAGTTCAGTATCTTGTTTTCTGACAGTGACCTGTGCCAGATACTTCAGAGGGAATGAACAGAACAAGTAGTCAGCAAGTGACCCATTCCCTGCCCCACCTTCTGGCAAATGGAGACTACGTCCACCCCTACCCATTCTAGCCAAAACCCATTGATGGACCTATTTTTCAAGAACTTATCTAGCTCTTTTTTGACCCCTGTTCTGGTCTTGGCCTTTGCAACAACCAATAGTGAAATTATCTGAAGTGAAAGTCTGGAAGCTTGTGTTCCACAAAAGAGAACACCTCCTTTTTCTCACTCCACTGTAGTTATCTAGCTGAACAGACCACAAGCTTTAAAAATGCACACCAAAAACGTGGCCCAGTTTTGGAAGGAAGGCTCAGAAGGGTGTCCGAGTTAATCTGTATCTTCAAAAACAACAAGAAGTCCCGTGGCACCTTTTAGACTAACAGATATTTTGGAGCAGAAGCTTTTGGGGTCAAAGACCCGCTTCGTCAGATGCACGAGAAGCGGGTCTTTGCCCACGAAAGCTTAAGCTCCAAAATATGTTAGTCTAGAAGGTGCCAGAGGACTTCTCGTTCGCTTTGGAACAGTCGTTAAAGCTCAGACACATCCACGAAACACTAGGTGCTGCGGGAGGAGTGAGACCCCAGGCCGGCCCCCCTCCTCGCCGTGCGCCACTCACGGGGGGACCCGCTTCCCAAAGCGGTCTAAACCCCTCTCTCGCGCCAGTCCCAAAGGGCTGCGAAAGACCCCAGCAGGCGCCGCCAGGCAGGGCGAGCCCCGGCGGCCTCAGGCTCGCGCGCGCTGCCCTGGGACTAGAACCCGGCCGCGGGCACCCACGGCG
Organism: Carettochelys insculpta; assembly: GCF_033958435.1. Classification (NCBI taxonomy): domain Eukaryota; kingdom Metazoa; phylum Chordata; order Testudines; family Carettochelyidae; genus Carettochelys; species Carettochelys insculpta. Next base: position 315,367,580 of record NC_134137.1, read on the forward strand.
CCTCGCTAACCTGCCCCGAGCGCGGCCACGAAGGCAGGAAACACGGGGCCCGGCCAGGCCGCCGGGGTGCAGGGCCGCTACGTTGGGGGGCGGGGGCGGGGGCGGCGCCGCCAGGACCGGCCTGGCCCCCACTTCCCCTCTCCACTCGCCAGTCACGGACGGGCCGGATCCCCGCCCCCCTTAGCCTTGGCCCAGGCCCAGGCCCAGGCCCAGGCCCAGGCCGCCGCCTCGCCAGACCCTCCCGGGCACAAAGCCGGGCCGGCCCAGCCCTACCTGCAGGCAGGGTCCAGTCCCAGCCCAGCGCACCGCGCCTCCCGCCAGGCCGCGCCAAGGAACAGCTTCCCCCCGCCGCTTCCGGCTTCCTGCCGGGGCGGGGCGGGGCGGGGCCGGCCGGCCGGCCCGCGCCACGCAGGGGAGCGTCCCGGGGGTGGGGGGAGCCTGCAGGCCCCGGCTACACCGACCTCCGCACTCGGCCCCCAAGCCCCCACCCACCCCCCGCCTCCCCTTTCAACTCCTCCATCTTTCCGGTCCCCTCTATGCCGACAGCCCCAGAACGGGCAGAGGCGGGAGCGCCGTGTTCAGCTCCAGGGGCTGAAGGGGTGGGGGGTGGGGTTTGCCAGTGGTTAGCCTGATGCTCCTCTCTCTCCCCGCTATCCAACACCTATACCCTGTTATCCCTCCTGCCCCCAACTCTTTTCCCCCATTAGCCCCATACCCGCGCCTTTCAATCCATCATCCTAGCCCGCTCTGTTAGTATAACCTCAGCCAGTGCACTGTACCTCCCTCTGCCGGCCTGCTGCCCGGCCCCACGCCAGAAGCAGCATTGAGAGCACAGGAAAGGTAGTGTCGCTTATCTCGCTTACCGGGGCGCTGTGTCCTTTGGCAGCAAGAGGAGCATGAGCCGGGGAAGCTCTGCTCAGTCTCTGCAGGACAGAGCATGCTCCTCGGGGATGAAATCGTTAGAGGATGTAGCCGCTGAACTCTCACAAGCTCTTACTGCTCATGTGCACTTTTGGTGGCTTCGAACTAGATGGATTTTCAAAGGGGGACACCCCACCCCAATCCTGCATCACTCCCAAATTTCAGGTTCCTTTTCCATTGCATGAAGCTTCTAAGCTTCTCAACAAAACAATCATAAACTTTTTTTTAACTAAAGGGGAACACTATTCCGCCCCCCCCCCGTGCTTTTCTGAACCAGATGAACCATTTTATCTGAAACTTTAAAAAAAATAGCCTGGGAGAGTTAGTGTAAACAGTTTCATCATTAAATGTTAAAGTTGTAAGATTGCACAGGGACCTAGAGATGCTTCCAACAGTTAAAGCTGCCTGGTGAAGTACTCCAATCCTGAGAATGTTAGAGAGTGCTTTGCAAATACCAAATATATAGGTTTGAGAACAGAAGATTGAAGCAGACTCATCTAAAAGCAGAATTGTCTGTATTCATATTACTTTACCTGTGTCATATTCATCATGGCCCATCTTTGAGCCTGAATAGAATTCTTACCTGAGGGTTTACTTTTTCTGGTAGGAGCATCTCCTGCAACTCTGAGAGGTGGAGGTTTTCAATCTCCCTGGACACTCAGTAACAGATTTAAAAGTAGCCATCCTACAACAAAAGAAATTCAAAAAAGAGACTCCAAAGAGAAACTGCAAAGCTTCAATTCATTTGCAAATTTGACACCATCAACCAAGGATTGAACAAAGATGGAGTGGCTGTTCAATTACAAAAGCAGTTTCTCCTCTCTTCTTGTTCACACCTCCACATGAGCCACTGATAATGGGCCACATCCTCCACGATTGAACTGACTGTCAACTCTGGCCCCCTTCTTGACCAGGACTCCCTCCTTTTCATGAGCTCATATATTTAAACCCTCCTTTGGAAACACCCCCCCCCACCACTCATGCATCTGATGAAGTGGGTCTTGCCCACGAAAGCTTATGCTCCAAAATGTCTTTTAGTCTATATGGTGCCAAAGAACGTCTTGTTGTTTTTGAAGATACAGACTAACTCTGCTACACGTCTGATACAATTTCCAGGGCCAAGTCAACATTGAAATATAGCCCCTACTAATCCTCTCCCATTTTCCAGCTTGCTGCCTATAAATTCCAGAGCTTGAGCAGGATGACTCATAGACTTGGTATAGTTAATGTGGAAGCCCAAGCTCAGTCGGAGGTGCATAGCAATGTGCACCATGTGTCATGCTTGGGGAAGCGATGGTCCCTTTACAAGGCAGTTGTCCAGGTGAGGGAAGACGATGACCCCTCAACGACGAAGATGAGCAGCCACCATTCCCAGCGTTGTGGAAAACACATGGTGCTGTGGAAAGGCCATACACAAGGACCCAATACTGATATTGGATGGATGGCGATATGGAACTATGTATCCTGTAGGTTGAGGGCTGAAAGCCAATCGTTCTTGTCCAGTGCTGGGATAACGGTAGCAAGAGTCACCATCCTGAAACGCCTGTAAAGGATGTACTTGTTGAGCCGTCTGAGATCCAAAAATCAGTCTTCAGACCCCGCCCTTCTTCAGAATGAGGAAGCAGATGAAATAAACCCCCCTGCCCTGGATTTTCTTGGAAATGGGCTCGACTGTCCCCAAATTGAATTGGTGTTGGACCTCCTGGTCAAGGAGACTCTGGAGAGAAGGGTCCCTGAAGAGGGATGGGGTAAGGGGGCGGGTGGGGGGCGTAGAGCTGAAGGGAATGGAGTATCCTTTTTCCACCAGTTCCTAGACCCATTTGTCTGTGGTGATAGTAGATCTTTGATGAAGGAAGGGGTGGAGATGGTGGTGGAACTGTTGAGTGGTGCCCTGTTGGAAGCAATGGATCAGACCTTTGACCAAATTCTCAAAACTGCTGTTTCGAGGGCTGAGCGTGGGACACCGAGGCCTGTTAGCTTTGATGTTCCCTGCCTGAACGACGGCGCTGTGGCCTGTGCCTTAGATGCTGCTGCTGCTCCTGGAACCGGGACTGTTGCTGTGGCTGTTGGAATGGGGAGTACTAGGCCCACTTGACCCGGGGTGTGTACATCCCTAAGGTATGCAGTGTTGTTCTGGAGTCCTCCACAGAATCAATGAAGGACCTCATCTGTTTTGTCAGCAAACAGAGGCTCTTAGTCAAATAGAAAATCTTCAACCTTATGCTGGAGTTCCTTCAACACCCCTGAGGAGATAAGCCAGGAGGTACAGTGCATAATCATTTGCAGTGCTGCATGCCACCATGTTGGCTATATCCATGGCCAACTGCACATATGTGCTGGTGAAGGTATAGCCCTCCTTGATGATGCTGGACAGTGTCTGGCAACTTGTTCTGGCAGAGCCAGGACAAGTTCCTGTAATTTGAAATAGATCTGGAAATCATAATCCGCCAGCATGACTGTATAATTGGTGGTGCGAACAAGAAGGGTGCTGAAGGAATATGCTTTTTGACCCATAATGTCCCCCCTCTTTTTTTTTTTTTTTTTTTTTTTTACCATTTTAATCCTGCGATGTGGATCTGAATGATTTTGTCTTATTATGGGCCACGTCCACTACTAAGCAATTAGGAGACAGGTGAGTGAACAAGAACTCAGGGTCCTTGGGTGCTACAAAGTATTTTTTTGTTTGCCCATTTGCTGGTGGGGGCAATGGAGGGTGAGGCTTGCCACAGGGTCATAGATGGTGGCAGTGAAGGTGGACATAATTCTGACACTGAGGATGGTGCTGACTGAGTGCACCACTGCTGCACTGGTTCAGGCCATGAGGAGCACTGTTGTTCCAGCTGGGAATAATGGTGAGCAAACCATGGCAGAGGTGGACGATGACAGTGCATAGTGGCTGGAACTGGTGGGACATCCTGCCAGAGATGCCCAGGACTCAAGCGTTGGAAGGACAATACACTGGAGCCATCAGAGCTGGCACCAGGAGTTGGGAGTCAAGCCTGAGAAGCAAATGATGATGCTGAGTGGTAGGATTGGCGTGGGGATGCCAACAGCTGAGGTGAGGAGCGGTGCCAGCAAGGTGGTGCCATAGCAGGTAGCTGGCTAGTTGGTATCGACATTGGTGCCAGGTCCCTTGGTGCTGGTCTTTATGGTATGGAAGGCGTAGGCGACACCCTGTGCCTGTGGTAGTGCCGCACTGTCTACCCTGGTGATTGAGAATGGGAAGGAGCATCCACCTTAGACTTGTGGGAAGCACTCAGTTGTGGAGAGTGTGAGTGGTGCTGTTTTCTGGCAGGTGCAGCAGGAAGCATAGATGCTGGAGTGCTCTGCTTTGGTTTTGCTGATACCAAGCGTATTGCTGGTGCTAACGAAGTCAACACCGGGTGTTTATGTTTGGGCACTGAATGTGCCTTTGTCAACAGTGCCAGCAAGGCCTGTGTCAGGGAACCCAAACAGTCCTCACTTCTGGAGCAACTTGTATAGAGAGGAACAGGAGGAGAGGGACCTGCATCAGCAACGGGAGACCCTCTGAATGCCGGGGGGGACACTTGGAGCCCTCGCCCTTGACTGCAGGTTAAGCCACTGGCTTGTCTGTGTCCAGTGGCTGTAAAGACTTCTCATACAAGAAAGTCTTGAGTCTGGTAGCCTAAGCCTTACATGCTCTTGCATTCAGACTTGAACAGGGTACGCAGGACTGCATGTGGTGGCCTTCCCCGCAGCACGTGATGCAAGATGCTTGACCATCTGAGGTGGGCAAGGCATCCTTGCAGGTGGCACACCACTTAAATCCCAGGGAGCCCAGCATAATGGTGATGCAGCAGTAATTCAACTTAATTACAAGCTTTAAAAAAAATTTGTTTTTAAATGCAACGAGTAGAGCAGGGTAAAAAAGCTTGCACTAGGGAAACGGCTATCAAACTAACCTTCGAACTCTTTTGCAGAGAATAGCAAGGCTCCATCTGCAGCCAAGGACTGTAGAAAAAGAAGTAAGGAGCCTGTGCCATGTGCATGCCAATGCACGTGCAGCACAGGAAACCACAGCTATAGAAGAACTTCCGAGCACTGGTGCAAAGATGCACTGACACCCAGAGTGGAGCACCTGTGGGGACACATCTCTAAAGGACGTTACATTTTGTTCCTTTGGCTAATGAAGCTACACCAGGGAGGACAGAATCATGGACATTGCTAGGAACAAGAAAATGGTGTGAAAGAATTCTCAGATTATAGTCCAGTGTCTGAGATATATGCAAAGTAGTGAAAATAGAGAGGGATAAAATAGAATGGGATAGAGTCTTTGCCCCAAAATTAATCACCAAAAGGGTATAGACTGTTTCTGGATCAATAAACATAGCATCTTGTCAAAGGCTGTCTGTGCAGAGGACAGAGTCTATTTTCTCTGTTAGGTTCCAATTAAGAGCTTGTGGAATGAATCACATCAAGTATCTAGTTTTAAAGTAAGATTTCATAGATCACTGGTTTATCCGACAGCTCACAGTGTAAATCGTGTAGCTTTTGTGTTTGTAGTTAACTGAAGTCTCCCTAGACAAAAGACTGGCCCAAATAACAATGTATTCTCCATAAACATTACAGTATGACAAATTAACAGACCCATGTTGCTGCCTTGCAATGGTAACACATGGTCTTTGTACATAGAAATAATTTGTGCCTTAATTATATCAGGAACAAGTGGTCTGATGCCTTATCTGATCACATTATGCATTAAGGCAATGGTCACACACAATACAGATACCTGGAGCCTTTGGGATTTCAAATGAAATGAGTTATTTTGCCAATTCAGTGAACTTAAAAAAATCTTTAGTGTTCAGTGTCATGCTCTGACTGTTCATAGCTTTTTCTTTAAGATGTGTGGCTTTGAACTGAATGATAGGGCTCATTTGTGTGAGAAATAATAGAAAATGAGTTTACTTTTACCAAGAAAATTCTGGGGTCTCTATCATCACTGTTACTATAGGATACAATGAAATTTCTGCAGGGATAACACTATCAACTTCGAAAACTGCTGGAGAAGTGGTAACTACCAAGAATACAGGTTTATCAGCTAGAATGTTGTGGCTGATGATGAAAAGTGTGTGCTCCTAGCTTCTAGCACCAGTGGTGGGTCCCATTTAGAAAAGATTTGTGTGACAAGTCCAGCCAGTCTAACTGCTCTGAGAAATCTGGGTCAATGAGGATTATTTGCCAAGGAACCAGAGGACCTAATGTATTACAAAGATGCTTATAGCTGATACCTAAGCATGCTGGACTGGCATCCTTCCCCCTGTTCCCCCCGCCCCCCCGCCCAAAAAAACAAAAGCCCCCCCCCCCCCCCCACAAAATCTTGAATGTCCAGAACAGCTAGGATACGCAGGTGCTTGGGGTTTTTCTTGTTTTCCTGACATTAGCTAAACCTAATCAGGTGGAAGAGGTAGGCCTTTAGTGTTGAAACCTTTCAGAAGAATCAAGTCCCAGTAACTTTGGAGGACAGACCATATTAGCTTTCACCTGCCATGCTGTTTCGGGTTTGGACGATGGATGCTGATAGTGATTTTCCACAGACTTGGCACTAGAACTGAAAACCAGTATCCTCAACCAGCATGAAGCTGGAACCATCACCTTTGCTTCTTACCTTTCCAAGGAGAAAAGGATATGCATAAAGCAGGCCCTGTGGCCACCAGCATGAGTGTCTTAGATGCAGTGCTACCACTTCTGGTTTTACCACAACTTCCAGTTCTAGAGGCTTCCCCTGAAAGAGGAGAGCTCTCCATCCCTAGAAAAGACAGACTTCATCTGTTCTTATTTTTCCCCCCTTTTCCTTTTTTGAGTCATCAGCTTTGCAGGAGTTAGCACTCAGCTCTGGCAGAGTTTCTTGTGACCTTATCTAGAGCTTTGAGTCCTCCAGCTGTCTTCATCTGTCCTTCTCAGTCACACACTCCATGCCTGGGAGATGGGGTCTCAGGGCTAATGTCTCTGGATAGGTTTCAGATGGGGTGCTCAATAAACAGCCCAGCACACTTAGGACTCGCTTTGATATTTGTGTGGTAGTGGTGAGGAGAAACTGGGGGGGGGGGGTGTTACATAATACCCCTTACTTTTTTTCCCCCCCCTCTCCTTTCTGGCCCAGGTCTGCCCAGGACTTCCTTCAAGCTGGTCAGCTGCTATCCCTACCGTTGGATGGTCCCCTTAACACAGTCTGCTTCTCCTGCTCAAGTCCTTCCACACTGGAGTTGTAGCTTTTTAGGATGAGTGTGAACCAGACATCTGTTCAATTCTATAGCCCCAGACAGTAAGAGGATCAACTAAGATTGTGTGATTTGCCCTTCACAGAACTCGTAAATTCCATGTCAGATAAGAAAGTACCAAGAATTTTGGCTGAAGAGCCCATTCATGGCCTGAAAGCACAATCACCAGGGTCCTCTTCTTGGAAGTGCCTGGACATGTGTCCCATGCAAAGGATGGATAAAATGATAGTAGAAAATATTTCACAAAATGCCAATATTACACATGACCAGTTAAACAAGCCATTAATCCCCAAGGGGTGGAGAGGAGAGCACAGTGTCTAACCCTGAAATCCAGGCATGCAATAGTGAATGTTGCAAACCCATTGTTCATCTGCCTCCAGCAGGTGAGCAAGAGGAGGGTAGAATCTGGGCTCTTTAGAATACTTGCATATATTATATTACACACACACACACACACACACACACACACACACACGGCTAGTCATATGGGACCAAAGTCGTTAAGTTATGACTATCAAAAGAAATACCAAAAAAACCTGAGGAACTGCCATTCTTGGTGTCGATTCCTGGGATGGTGATACTGCTTGTGTTGAGGTTCTGTGATCCAATCAGTCCCCTCAAATTAATATATATATCATAAATGAAGTCTTGAAGAAATATACATTATACATATTCCTAGTACAGTTACAGTCAATGTCTTTAATATGTATGCATTAATTTGAGGGGACTGATTGGATCGCAGAACCTCAACACAAGTAGTATCTCCGTCTCAGGAATCTACACCAAGAATGGCAGCTCCTCAATTTGTTTTTGATATTTCTTTTGATAGTCATAACTTAGCCACTTCGGTCCCATATGACTAGCCTTTTAAGTCAAGAAATGGGACAGCTCAGAATAGTTTCATAATCATTGTAAGAGGGGGTGGCTGATTCCTTCCACAAGCATACTGGAATTTGTTCCAGTTGTACTCAGCTTTGAATCACCCAATGACTGCAAGTTAGGCCCTCCCAGGACACACCTAGGATTAGTTATTTGGCAGTCTTTCTGCTCCTAGTAATCAGATTTGCTGTAGCCTATTTGAGTGACAGGCTGTTATTTTAAAATGAGCATTGTGAGGGGCAGACTTATTTTTAAAATGCGTACTGTGAATGTTTAACTTTAAAATAAAGCTCTGTAATACAGAAAAAAAATTGCACACTCTCGATTATCTGACAGGTATGTTTGCGCCAATCTATGTAGACCTTGATTCTTGGGAGAAAATTAAGTCTCACTACATCATTATGTACTTCCCCACCAAATTTTCTACATCAGGCAGGGAACCATAGAAGCACTAACAAAAAACTAAGGAAAAGAAACAGTGATTTTCAGTGCATCCTTGTTGGGGCCAAAGTTGTACATATGACCACCACTGTAACATTTGGCAGGCAGAGACCACATTATGCATAAACCTAATGAATTAAATATATTGTTGCTTGATTCATCCATATACAAGACAGTAAAATCCTAAAATGTACAAATATTGATCATGGTATCCAATTACCAGCTGAACAGGCATTTCTTGGTCAAAATTAATACAATCAGTAAGCTGCAAATCATTGTAACAGCTAAAGGTTCAACACAATGAGTCAGAGACCCGTACTTTTCACTACATAAAATTTATTTATTTTTATAAAAAAGTAGAACCGGTTCTTGTGTTTAAGCATATAATTTATTAAACCAATCTGTGTTTGGTAGAATATGCTTTAGCATTACGACAACTTCAATGAAATGACTATCTACAAAAATGTTTGATTGTTTTATTTTTCATGTCACCATACATGAACAAATTAAATTCTTGTCTCATGAAAACTTTTACTTGGTAGCCTTAAAAATGTACACAGTTTAATAACCACTACTATGGTTTTTTTTTTTAAATTTCAAAAATAAAAGTCATGTATTTTACGGCTGTGCTTGTTACAGCATAAACTTAAACCATCCTACACAAAGTAAAATGTTGGAATAGGCATGCAGTCAACTTCTCATGTTGTCACATACCTTGCAAGTAATTAGTGAGACACAGAAGCGGTGCATATTCCATTGCATTTGTCCAAAGACTAAAATATTTACTGATGTAAGCAGAAAGCGACATCTTTAAAAACAAAACTCATTCAGTTGGCACAAAAGTTAGCATTTGTATAAATAACTGACGTTCCTGATTACAGAAACGGGTCCAGGGGATTCCAGTATTTTTCTTAAGGCTTCGCTCTTTGAAAGAATACCTGTTCAAAAAATAGTATTTTTATAAAAGCCACGCTAGAGCTAGAAGAAATAGAAATTATACATATTCATAGTATGATTAGAGTTAACGTCTATGATATGGACACATTCATTTGACGGGACTGAATGTCTCTCCAAAGCTAAACACAAAAATATTTCCATCTTGAGAAAAATTGCTGGTGGTACTAATACTTTTTTTGCAGAAGAGCATACATGTGATGAAGTCAGTATCATACATATTTTAGAATGGTACCACTTATGCTCTTTTCAAGTTATATATTTGATGACATAGGCCATATGGATACCATCTTATTGGGTATATTACCAAAGAAATCAAATTACAATTTAATAGTGCTTAAGTTGCTTGGAAGGAAGGAAGGAATGAACGAACGATGGGGGGTGGGGAGACAGTCTGCAACTGTGCTGATTACAGTACACAAAACCCTTTCTAGAATCATTTGTTAAGTTGGAGCACCAGATATATTCTTACTTGCTTTCAAATCAGTTCCATAACTCAGTGAAATATGTACATTGTAATAATGACACACTGTTTAAAACTTACCTTTAAATAATTTTTAAAAACTTTAGCATCAGGCTGCTGAAGTGCTTGACAAAACTCCTGTAAATGACCAATGAGAATTGATATTTAAATACATTGCAGCTAGATGGATAAACAAAACAAGTGCTTGAGATACAATGAGTAATAAAAGTTTATATTTCATCCACAGAACTGATGTTCATATTTCTTTCCATTGTGTTTTGCTTTTAAAAAGGTAATTCATTAATTTTACTGGCCTGTAAGGAGAAATCCTGGGTTTTGGCTCCTCTCAGATACGCTTCAGAGGAAGGACAGGGAACAGAGGTTTTACAGATTTTAGCAACCCATTTTTCATTTTGAATGACAGAGGCAGCACAGATTGGAGGACTGAATCCATGGCTCTAAACTTGCCTTTGCATCATGCATTGTGGCAGCATCATGTCAGTTTCTCCTTAAGTCAGGATAGCATCTACCTCATAAGGGTGTTTGATCCTCCCTAACTTACACAGCGCTTAACACATATAGGCCGTGTCTACACTAGCCCCAAACTTCGAAATGGCCATGCAAATGGCCATTTCAAAGTTTACTAATGAAGTGCTGAAATTCATATTCAGCACCTCGTTAGCATGCGGGCGGCCGAGGCACTTTGAAATTGATGCGGCTCGCCGCCACGCGGCTCGTCCCAATGGGGCTCTTTTTTGAAAGGACCCCGCCTACTTCGAAGTCCCCTTATTCCCATCTGCTCATAGGAATAAGGGGACTTCGAAGTAGGCAGGGTCTTTTTGAAAAGGAGCCCCGTTGGGATGAGCCGCGCAGCAGCGAGCCGTGTCAATTTCTAAGTGCCGCGGCCGCCCGCATGCTAACGAGGTGCTGAAAACGTATTTCAGCGCTTCATTAGTAAACTTCGAAATGGCCATTTACATGGCCATTTCGAAGTTTGGGGCTAGTGTAGACATAGCCATAGGGCTTTACATGTTCCAAGTATTGTTTACACTAGTACTTCAAGATAGAGTAATTCTGCCATCACTTATTCTAACAATTCCCAACAAAGCAGTTACAAACTTGGATAAAAGGTAGCATATGCCCCCCTGAGACGGACGGACGCACGCACGCACAGGTCAGAACGGAGATCCTCTTTTTCTGCTTGGCACTCAACATCTAATCAAACTAGCTCCAGGGTGAGCAGTAATTTTTAAAGGGGGACCACTCTAAGAATTTGGTAAGTGGTCAAGGGCTTCCACGCTATTCATAGAGAAGGTGCAGGGTCTGGGATGGAGACTGGGTGCAGAATGGAGCTTAGGGTAAGGGATTGGGATACATAAGGGGGTGTTGGCTCTGGGAAGGAGTTTGGATGAAGGAAAGGGTTGTGACCTAAGCAGGAGAGTGGCCTGGAGAAGAGGGTGGTGCAGAGAGTCTGGGTGGGGTTTGTGACCTGGCAAAGGAGTGCAAGAAGGAATACAGGAGTTTGGGTTGTGACTTGGAGAGAGGGGATTGGGATGCAAAGTCTGGGAGGGTTTATGGATGCAGGAGCAGGGGTGCAGAGGGTTTGGATTACATGAGAGAGGTGAAGTGGGAGCAGGAGGGCTGAGGTGCCAGAGGCAGGCTGTGGCTGGGAGAGACACTTAGGTGGCTACCAGCCAGCAGCCCAGCTTTGGTTCCTCAGTCAGGATCCCTGCCTCTGTACTGGTTGCAGGAGTCATGTGTGGCTGACTCCAAATGCTGCGAGCCTGGAGAGGGAGGAGTGCAGGGTGTACTTCACACCTGCGTCTTCTACAGCCAGACAGCTCCCTTTGGCCTGCAACTGACACTTGAAGCCTCTCCCTTCCTCCCACCAGGCTGGAGGAATTCAGAGAGCTGGTCTGAGCACAGAGCAAGGCCCCGCAGGCAGCAAGTCGGATGGAGGCTCCTGCAGGCTGGATCCAGCCTACAGGCCATAATTCACCTGCCTCAAACTAGTTCATTGAGGAACTATTCGCACAGGTTTTAAAATACCCTAATCATTAACTGTTGAAAACAACTAAGCTTAGGGGAAAAAAAAAATTTACTTGTTGAAAACACGGAATCTTGCCTATTTTTAAGTGCAAGAATTATTGTAACACACAATAACTTCATACAATAGTCAGACAAAAAAACCACAGAAGAGTTAGTGTTCTTTAATATAAAAATATTTCTATACTCATTTTAATAAAATAAAAATTCCTTGTACTTAAATTTCTCAAGTCTCCTGAAAAAGAAATGTAGGTTATGAAACGTTTATTTTTATGACAAATAGGTTAGTCACTTAAACTAACCTACCACTTGTATTAAGATCTATAGCTACAGAGTTTGTACTCCACAGATTTAGATTGTGGAAACATTCAAATATGGAACAAAAATAATACTTGGAAGTTCTTGTGCTCCCTAAGTACAGGTTGAACCTCTCTAATCCAGAACACTCTCATCCGGCAAACTCCATAATCCATCATGATTTCAGTTAGCTGGACAACCACTGACCATGGGTATTGGCCAAGTTTCCCATGGTCCCATAAATTTTGTTTACAGTCCCAGTCCTGGCTCTGTGTTTTATGAGGTTATTTAGCTATAACTGACCCCTAAATGTCTTCTATGAGCCCAGTAAAAAGTGAAAGTGTTGGTAATGTGCTAGAAAATATTGATCTCCTATTGTCCAGCAAATTTTCTCATCTGGCACCTGTCAAGGTCCTAAGGGTGCTGGATGAGAGAAGTTCAACCTGCTGAGGGCAGAACTAGATAAAGCATTCTAAGGTGACAACTGGGCAACTCTGAAGAGGCTACATATTTTTTTCAGTTACTAATTTCTGAGAAAATATCTTCACAAAAACAATTAACACCTCACAGGTCTCAAAACACTTGATTACTAGCTTCAGAAATATCTCTAGCTTCAGTCCTCTAAATAAAACTTCCCCTCAAATTCTTTCGGGCAGCAGGCTGCACCAATATAAGTAATCTTTTGCACTGGACTGAGAATCTAATGACAGACTGTCCGAGGTAAGGCTTCAAATCACCGAGTTGAATGGCTCTGAGTCATTGTTTGTACTGCCTACTTGTGGATGGTTTTCCTGCATGCTCTGTTTTAATGTTTTTGTCATGTTAGTTCAACACAGCAACTGCGTGTTCTACTGCAGTGCAACAGGAGAAAGTAAACTCACCACAATACCAGTTTTGGTAATGTCTTCAAGTTTTCATTTTTAAATATTGTAATACACACAAACAAAGATTCCTACCTGGATTATTTCAGGAGCTACCTGCAGTGAAGGCAGATATTCTTGCTGCAGATAGTGAATGCATTCAGGGCCCTGGAAAAGATAAACCCACAGTTTTGCCTGAGACAATGTAGCCTTTTAAATTAACAATAAAAGCCATTAAGAATGTTTTAGAGCACACAGGCCGCATCTACACTACAAAATTACTTTGAACTAGAGAGTTACTTTGAAGTAGCCTGTAGAGCATCTACACATGCTTTTCCTTACTTCAAAGGAAACTTCGAAGTCGCTACTCCATTCCCGGGAAAGGAGTAGTACCCTACTTCAAAGTAGGATGTGTACAGATGTTCTGCACTCTCTACTTTGAAGTAAGGGATCCCCCATGGCGACAGTGCACCCTGGAGCACTGAGACAGTCAGGCCAGCTCAGGCACAGCTCTGTGATCCCTACCAGCCACCTGACAGGAACTAACTCCCCAGCAAGCCCAGGCAGGAAGCTGAGAGCATGCCACAAGCAGGGACAGCACGGAGCTCCCCATTGGACTGTCCCTGCTCGACGCATCAGTCAGTGTCCACACATCCTGAGGCCACCGTGGCAGCAAGCCAGGAACCCCGTACCCTGCCCAGATGAGGAAGCTGAGGGCTCGCAGCACCCGGACAAGGGGCGTGCCAGGAGGGGACCCTCCTGGACTGAAGAGGAGCTGAAGGACCGCCCTGTGGTGGGTTCTTGGGTTTGGGCCAGGCTCACCTCTATCAGCACTGCTCAAATGGCAGCCTTGCCACTCTGAATTGGGGGCCTATGGACTGGTGGCTATCTAGGGTGGCCAGCCTCCACAGCACGATGGACAGTCTTCTGCACCAGGAGCACTGGCCATATCCTGGTGTCCCAGTGCTAAGGGACTGGAGGGAGCCAGAGGCAGAGGTCCTCCAATGTCTGCTGGGTCATTCTGAAGTTCTTCAGCCAAGGCTCATCATCCCAGGCCCCCAGCACCAACCAGTCCCGCAACTCAGTGCTGGGGGTGAAGGCCCATTGGCGTCAGATCGGGCGACCCACGGGATGGGCAGCAGGGCCCTGGAGGATGGGGCCTGCACAAGCGGCCCAGCCGTGCTGCTCGGAGAACACGGTGAGCAGCGTGGCCAGCAGGCTGGCCATGGTGGTGAGGAGCTCCTCCTCAGGGAGTGTCTGGGCAGCCATGTTGTGCAGCTCCTTCTCCCCATCACACTGTCTGCCCTGCTATCTGCAGCCTGGCACTGTGAGCACATGCAGGGTGGGAGTGTTGGGAGGAGCCCTTTAAGGGGGAAGCTGGCTGCACGTCTAGATGGGCTCGTCAGCCACGTGACTCCTGCTTGCATCATATCCCGGCCCTTTACTTCAAAAGGAGGGGCTGTTGGTGTGTAGACGTTTCACTTCAAAGTACAGGGACCCTAATGTGAAGTAAGGGAGGGAGGGCTGCTTTTTGTGTACACGCCCTGCTTTGAAGTTGCACTTTGAAGTTATCTTGCAGCGTAGACATAGCCATAGAGCTAGGGTAGTCGTAAGAAGTGTCAGTTTTGGTCCATCATAGAGGAGGTATCAGTAGCAGCAGCAGTATTCCAAATACCACATGTTTGTGTATTTTAAGCAGTGGATTTTTTTTTTTTTTTTTGGTAAAAGAGGAGGAGTTGGTACTCATTTGGCTTCCCATCCCCATGCACAAGGGCTGGGGTGCTGAGGTGCCGGTACTCAATACTGGCAAGTACGGACACAAAAAAGGCACTGATTTTAAGTAAGGATACAATTTAGTCATGGAGGTCGCAGATCCTGGGATTTTACCAGAACTCCACTACCTCTCCTTCAGCTGTCGGGGCAGGACCACTGCCTCTGAAGCTGCACTCGGAACCACGTGTGTCTTCACTCCTTTGGACAGTGCTGGATCTGGGGCTGCAAGCCCTTGACCAGACAGTGGAAGGGCTGGAACTGTCACATCCCCACAGGGCTCTTGCTGTCATTCCTTCTCTTACCTTCTAGCTCCCTTCCCATAGCTTTTAACGGAAGTCAGGTAATCACAGCTCCCATTAATTTTTGTTTATTACTAAAAATTACCATCATGATTTTACCATGGATATTAAAAGTTACTTCGAAGTCGAAGATTTCTCTAGGTTTCAGCATTAAAATTAAGAACTCCATTATATCTTAACTTTTAATTGTTTCCTTTAAAAAAGAAGCCTGGGTGAATTAAAACTACAAGAGCAATGAAAGTCAAACACTAGGTTTAGGATAGCCAGTTTAATTAAATGGACATTAAGGACTCCAGTTTTTGTCATCCTTCACAACTGAGAAGCTTGCAGCATTAAGGAAATATATACTGACAAATTTACCCACTTGGTGGTTCCACTTTCAGTTACTGCTTTGATGACAAAAGATTTAAGAATTCAGCAGCCTGATGTACTCCTAGAGACCAACAGCTACAGTCATCTCTGTAATAATTTTCTAAGTTTATGCTGTTTTGTTGGGGCAAATAGTCTATTAATGTAATGTTATCAGGGATATTGCAGCCATTTACCAAAATAGGTACCTATTTCTAAAGTATTTTTTCCCCAGTGTTTACCACGTACCACTGTTTCAGAGCAAGAATATATCTGCCATCTAGAAGCAGCAAAAGGTATGAAATGCATTTGTAGAAGCACAAATTATTAACCTCATAATTGGAATTTGATGCATAATTTTTAAGTGAGATATTAAAAAAAAAAAAATCTAGATAATTCCCTCATATCTGTGTTGGCTTTACAGCACTCTGAACAGGACTAAAAAAAGCAAAAGCTGAAAGGAAAACCCAAGCCTGGGTAAACTCTAGCAACGCCCTGATAAATTCTATTTTCTTTACTGGAACAAGAGCCACCTTTCGCTTATCAACACGCCCAGTGCTCAGAAAGCAGTTTGGATCAGGCTTATGCTGTTCTTTGAGTCTCTGAGTGCACCTTGATCACTCAGTTGTTGAGGTAGGGGCAGGCTTGGCTCATTTGCCTTCTGAGGAAAGCCACTACTATTTGCATTTCATAAAAATCTAAGGGGCTACAGACAGACCAAAGAGGAATAGAGCAAATTGGTAATAGGTCTGGTTTACTATAAACGTGAGGAACTTTCTGAAGCCACCTATGATGGAAAAATGGAAACAGGTGCCCTTTAAGTTGAAGGCAGCATACCAGTCCCCTAGATTCAGAAAGGGATTGATGGAGGCCAGGGAGATTATGTAGAACCTCAGTTTCTGAGGTAACTGAGGCAACATCAGTCCAGGATGGGCTAAAAACCCTCCCCGGCTTTTGGGATTAGGAGCTATTGGGAGTAAAAGCTTTTCCCTCAAGTTTTGTGCTCCCTCTTCCAGAGGACCTATTTGTAGGAGAGCTTACACTTCTTGGACTAAAAATGGCTCATGAAAGGCCTCTGAAGAGAGACAGGAATGGGCTGATAGTGACTGGCTGCTGCAGAGGCTTCTAGATAGAAGTTCCCACAATGACTCTGGTGTTGGCACCACAACAGAAGCCTTGGAGTGGGGTGGAGTCCACAGTCCTACTAAAAGGACAAAAGCAGAGGAGTGGCACAGTGCAGGTCTCATTCCACTGCCCTCCCCATTTGTCCTACATCAGCACTTCTGTTTCTTATGCTTCCTCAGCACTGGACATGGAGAACAGTGCCAAAACCATGCAGTGCCAGAAGGGCACTTCAAAGCTGTAGTGTTCAGTGTGGACTCCTGTCAGGCTTGACTCTGTCACAAGTGTAAGTGTGGCTTCCCTTAGGATAGTTCCCTGTCTTTCTTTGTACCAGCTGTGAATTCCTGCCAGATTGGACAGTACTCGCATGTAAGCCTCTCAGGCACTTTAAACAATCAGAGTGCACATTATTCACCAGTATAGGTTTGCCACAGCAGGCACAAGGTTTAAAGTCTGAGAACTAAGGCATACCTGATCCCAGGGATGAAAAGAACTCCTCTATGCTAGGAGAAGGGGATGAACTAGCTATACTAATACTATTTAGTCTACTATTATACAGACTAACAAAATTAAGCTAAGATTAAAAACCACATCTATTCCAGTCCATTCTTTCTATCAACTCCCCTGAAATTAATCATCTCTGCATATAAAATCACTAGGTTCTGGATATTAATTTTATTCTAAGAAACCTCTTCAAGAGGTGCATTAAGTTTTACAAGCCTTACCCTTTTGAGATGAACTGTTTTTAATGTTACTGCACATTCTGATAAAGCCTGAAAAAAAACAAAAAAGAGAACAAAAACTTGTTATTTGCTAGTACTGAATGTTAACTTGTTACTACTATACATGAATGTTAGGGACTCTATCCTTCAGTTATTTGCATGCAGCTCTTTCAATGAAATCAACCTGAATTCTAAATTCAAGAGAACTTACAGAATTAGCACTCTCAAAGAATGGATAATCTAGTTGTTTTACATACATTGTAGAGCCTTTTGTATTATCAAATTAATTTTTTGTTGTATGCATATTTCAACTCCTAAAAGTTGTCATTACATATTAAAGTAACTCTTTCATAATACATACCAGTACTGTCTGTGCATCTGCCAAGTCAAAAGTTTGTTTTAAAGGTGCTAAGAAACATGCAGGGACAATGTGCTTGTAGACAAAGTCTGCAAAACCTACTGGTCCATCTTTTCCCCCTGTGGGGTTTAAAAAAAAAAAAAAAAGCATGGTCACATGTTATCCTTCTAAACAATCTATCAATCAATCAATCATAAAAATTGTAGAGTACAAGCACAATCTTACCCCAAAGCTCCACCAGCTTAGAAAGAATAATAAAGCATGTTTTCTGTGCAATAGGATCTGGATAGTCCACTGCTCCTTGGATTATCGTGAACAACACACGTTCTACATTCTCTGCATCTGCAATAGATTAATCCTAAAAGTCTACCGTACAGTAAAGATAAAAGTAACCTGAGTTCTCCAGCATCAACACAGAAGACCAAATTGCCTTTGAGACCTCCATGCATTTACACAAAGGACAGAACAGTTTGTTGTTCTTAAAGAGGAAAATATTTCAAAAGCGATTTTCAATTTACAAAATGTTAAAACAGCCTTCAGACAATTGTGCAATATTCTGCAAATTTAAAATGACAACCCGATTTCTAGGGAACAATTAAAGATAGCTATAAATATTTTCTAAAAACATCTTGGTTCATCGTTTCTATAAATCTGACATCAGGACATTAAATTTGAGGAAAGAACAGAACACTTTACGAAAGCTGACATTGGGAAAATTCACCAGCATGTTGTCCAAATTAAAGGTCTTAGCATTTACAGCTACTAAAAGAGAAGTTACTCACCGTAGTAACGGTGGTTCTTCGAGATGTGTCCCCGTGGGTGCTCCACAATAGGTGACGGCTTGGCCGGCGCCGCAGATCGGATCTTCCAAGCAGTTTCTGCCGGACTGCGCATGCGCCGGCGCGCGCCGCTCCCTGGCGCGCTCCTGGCCATGTGCGCGATCCGGTCCCCGCCAGTTCCTCGACCAACCGCCTCGGGTGCCCCTGCAAAACACTAACAGAGATCCGAAGCGGGGAGGATGGGCGGGAAGTGGAGCACCCACGGGGACACATCTCGAAGAACCACCGTTACTACGGTGAGTAACTTCTCTTTCTTCTTCGAGTGTCCCTGTGGGTGCTCCACAATAGGTGACTACCCAGCAGTAACCCAAGATAGGTGGTGGGTAATCGGATTAAGTGCAGCTGGTCCCCGAGAGGACCGCTGCGGAGAGACGGGTATCCTCTTGGAATACCCTGTGAAGGGCGTAATGTTTGGCGAAGGTGTCGTAGGATGACCAGGTCGCCGCTCTGCAAATGTCTTTCAATGCAACGCCCTTGAAAAAGGCTGTTGATGCTGCCACCGCCCTGGTGGAATGAGCCCTGGGAGTGGCCGACAAAGGAGTCTTTTTGAGCTCGTAGCACATTTTTATGCAGGATACAATGTGCTTTGAAATTCTCTGCGATGAGAGACCTTCTCCTTTTGATTTGGGAGCGAGGGAGACTAGGAGTCTATCCGTTTTCCGGAAGGACTTGGTCCTGTCTACGTAGAAGGCTAGCGCCCTCCTCACGTCCAGGAGGTGTAGGTGCGCCTCTTCGCTGGAGGTATGAGGCTTTGGATAAAACGAGGGTAGAACAATAGGTTCATTGATGTGAAACTCGGAAGAAACTTTGGGAACAAAGGCTGGATGCAGCCGTATGGTTACCGCCTCCTTGGAAAAGACAGCGCAGGGTGGCGTTGCCATGACTGCCGCAAGCTCGCTCACCCGACGAGCCGACGTAATTGCAAGAAGAAAGGTCGTCTTTATTGTAAGGAGGCGAAGGGGAACCGTGGCCAAGGGCTCGAACGGTGGTCCCATGAGTGTGGTAAGCACCAGGTCCAAGCTCCACGAGGGGGGAATCGGTTTCCGAGGGGGGTAGAGGTTTACCAACCCTTTGAGGAACCTGGTAACCACAGGGTGGGCGAACACCGTGTGCCCCCCATCCTCATGTCTGAACGCCGAGATGGCGGCAAGGTGGACCTTTAACGAGGATAGCGAGAGTCCTGCTCTCTTGAGGTCCAGTAAATACTCTAGAATTGTAGGTATAGGCACCGAAAGGGGGGCCAGCTGCTTGGTAGAACACCAAGCCATGAAGCGAGTCCATTTTTGTTTGTAGGTTTTCCTAGTGGAAGTCCTCCTGCTACTTTCTAGGACTTGCTGTACTTCCACTGTGCATGTGCTCTCTAGGGAGCTGAGCCATGGATTAGCCACGCTTGCAGTCGCAGGCTTTGGGGGTGCGGATGCACTATGGACCCCTGGGCTTGCGTGAGCAGATCCGGCGCCACCGGAAGAGGCATTGGTGGGCGGTCCGACATGCGCAGGAGTAGGGGGAACCATTGTTGGCGATCCCACGTTGGGACTATCAGGATCATCCGAGCCTTTTCTCTCCTGGCTTTTTGCAGAACCTTGTGGATCTCAGCACTGCGGAGGGAAACGCGTAAAGCAGGGGGCCCCCCCACGGGATCGCGAACGCGTCCCCCAGGGACCCCCGGCCCAGCCCTGCTCTGGAGGAGAATCGTGGGCACTGTTTGTTGTGCTGAGTGGCAAACAGATCTATTTGGGGAAACCCCCATGCGTGGAAAATCGGCCGTAGTAGATCGGGACGGATCTGCCACTCGTGGGTGAGCGCAAAACACCTGCTCAACTGGTCTGCCTTCACGTTGTGCGCGCCCGGCAAGTATGAGGCTCTCAGGATTATATCGTGGGCGATGCACCAGTTCCATAGGCGGATTGCTTCCGCGCATAAGGTACGGGATCGAGCTCCTCCTTGCCTGTTTATGTAAAACATGGTGGAGGTATTGTCCGTACTGATCCCGACGACTTTGCCTCGTATACGGTCTCGAAAGTGTTTGCAGGCGTTGAACACTGCTCTGAGCTCTAGAACACTGATATGTAGAGACTGTTCCGTGGGTGACCACAGTCCTTGAGCCACCTCTTCGCCCATGTGCGCTCCCCACCCTATGAGGGAGGCATCCGTAGTGAGGAAAACCGATATTTGCGGCTGATGGAAGGGTACCCCTGTTAGCAAGTTCCCGGGGTTTACCCACCATTGCAGGGATTCGCGCACCCCAGGTGAGGGCGACACCACCCTGTGAACGGTGTGTACTGCCGGCTTGTATACACTTGCCAGCCAGTGTTGCATGCTGCGCAGGTGCAACCTGGCGTTCTGTACCACAAACGTCGCCGCTGCCATGTGGCCCAGCAGCTGCAAGCACGTCAAGACCGGCACTGTAGGGCTGAAGGTGATGACCTGCACGAGGGAACCGATGGCTCGAAAGCGAGCCTCTGGTAGGTATACTCTCGCCGAGACCGAGTTTATGCGAGCCCCTATGAACTCTATGTCCTGTGAGGGGTCTATCTTTGATTTTGCCAGATTGATAACCAGGCCAAGTGAGGAGAACGTGTTTGCTGTGACGCGTATCATGCGGAGGACCTCCCTTTTCGAGGTCCCTTTGAGCAGGCAGTCGTCCAGATACGGGAAGATAAACACCCCCTGTCTGTGCAGGTAGGCTGACACCACTGCCAAGGTCTTGGTGAAGACTCTGGGGGCCGAGGAAAGGCCAAACGGTAGGACCTTGTATTGGAAGTGTTCGTTGCCCACCATGAACCGGAGAAAACGCCGGTGAGCCGGATGGATGGTTATGTGGAAGTACGCGTCTTGTAGATCGAGGGCTGCAAACCAGTCTCCATCGTCCAGTGCTGTAAGGATGGAGGCAATCGTGATCATCCGAAAACGTTGCTTGCGTAGATACCTGTTGAGGCCACGAAGGTCTAAGATGGGCCTCCAGCCTCCTGTCTTTTTCTCCGTCAGGAAATACCGAGAGTAGAACCCTTTCCCTTGCAGTTGCTCCGGCACCTTCTCCACCGCCCCTAAGAACTCGAGGTGGGCCACCTCCTGCCTGAGCCTGGCTACATGGGAGGCCTCCTGAGGGTGGGGCTTGGGCGGGGGTCGCGGCGGCGGGAGCGACTGGAAGGGGATGGCGTACCCTGTGGCTATGATCTCCAGCACCCATTTGTCTGTGGTGATCCTTTGCCACTGGTCGTAGAATGGTCGGAGGCGATGGTGAAAAAGCCGTTTCGGATGATCTTGTGCAATGGTGGTGATGGCGCAGCCCTGGATCTGTATGTCAAACTTGTGGCCTTTGGCCCCGCCCCGAGGACGGACGGCCCTGTTGTGAGCGTCGCCTGGGGGTTCTGTACTGCTGGTGCTGCTGATGCCGCCCTTGCTCGTAACCCCTGTGATACTGGGGGCGCTGTTGCTGGTACTGGTACCGCCTTTGCTGTGGGTAGTACCTTTTCTTTGAGTATGGAGGGGTGTAAATCCCCAGGGTCCTGAGTGTGGCTCTTGAATCTTTACTGGAATGAAGGACCGAGTCAGTTGATTCAGCAAACAGCTTCTGCAAGTCGAAGGGAAGGTCGACTATCTTCGCTTGCAGATCTCTCGGTATACCCGAGGTCTGGAGCCAGGACTCCCGTCGCATCACCACTGCAGTTGCTGTGGAACGTGCTGCCGTGTCCGCAACGTCCAAAGCAATCTGAACTTCCATCCTCGCAGCCGCGTAGCCCTCTTGCACTATGGCCTTGAGGACCGGCTTTTTGTCCTCTGGAAGGGAGTCCATGAGGGAAGTTAATCTGGCATAGTTGTCGAAATTATGGTTCGCCAAGTGCGCTGCGTAATTTGCCATGCGCAACGTTAAGGTGGAGGAGGAGCAGACCTTTCTGCCAAACAGCTCTAGCTTCTTGGCATCTCTGTCCGTTCCCCCTGTTTTAAATTGAGATGTTTTTAGTCTTTGTTGCAAGGACTCCACCACCAAGGAGTT
This sequence comes from Carettochelys insculpta, assembly GCF_033958435.1. Classification (NCBI taxonomy): domain Eukaryota; kingdom Metazoa; phylum Chordata; order Testudines; family Carettochelyidae; genus Carettochelys; species Carettochelys insculpta. The sequence goes on from NC_134137.1 coordinate 315,390,138, forward strand.
TGGCTGGGGGTGGCTAAACAAGAACTCCATGCCCTTCGCCGGCACGAAGTATTTCTTATCCGCTCTCTTTTGAACAGGCGGAATAGTTGCAGGGGTCTGCCATATGGTAGTGGCGGACTCCAAGATCGCTTCATCAAGCGGTATTGCTACTCTGGAGGAGGCCGGGGAGCTCAAATTTTTAAGGAGCTTATGATGTTTCTCTTGCACTTGTGCTGTCTGGATGCCTTGCGTGAAAGCTACCCTCTTAAACAGCTCCTGAAACTGTTTGAGATCGTCCTTAGGATGGACGTCCCCTAAGGCCGTGGCCTCATCCGGGGAGGAAAACGAGGAACCGCTGGGGTACATTTCTTTGGACCCTTCCGGTTCTTGATGGTGATGGTGCGCCCTCTCGCTGGAGGTATGCGAGGGAAAATCTCGTGGGTCTACGGCCAGTCCCCCCTGGGACGTTTGAGTCTCTGTCCCCGATCGCGATTGCCCTCGGGGGTACGAGGTAGTATGTGGGGATCTTTCCCTGGTAGATTGCCGATGGTGTCCATGCCCCGCGTGGTAGGGACGACCATGGCAGTGTAGGCACTGTTCCTGGGAAGGTGACCTTGACCATTCCCTTTGCACGTACCCTCTGTGTCTGGGAGAGGGGGATCGTCGAGACACTGGAGAGAGCGATTTTGCATAATAGTCCAGCGTTTCAAATCCCAGGAAGGGTGAGGGTGGTGCCAGCCATGGGGAGGCTGATTGCAGGAAAGGAGAAGGGGGCTCCGGGTAGGCTAGGGGGGACCCCTGCCTTCTGGTTGGAGTCTGCAACATGAGCGGAGGGCTGTGAGAAAAGAGCTCCACAGCCCTGTCTGGAGAGGGGCTGCAGTGCCTCCTCTTGTGTGCAGCCTTTCCCCTCCCTAAGGGAGGTAACTCCGCCCCCTGATGGGCGGGGGATCCCGGCCCCGTCGGCACCGTGCTAGGCACGCTCGAAGGCGGTGCCGCACGTGCGGAGTGCTTCTGTGCCTGCAGGCTACGTGCCTGCGCGCTCTGCACCGCCGGTTCCCCGGGGGTCGGTGCCGCTGCCTGCGGTGCCGCCGGTATCGGCGCTTGCTTAGCCGCCGCCCTGCCTGCGGTGCGGGGCGGCTGGCTGATCATCGGAGGCTGAGCCGCTTCCACGTGGCTCTCCGTGCCGCCGCCGATCAGCTGTTGCTGCGGCTGGGGGCTGCTTGCTCCTCCCGTCCCGCTCACCGTTGCTGCCGGCAGGGATCAGGTTGGAGAAACTCTCCTCCGTTTTTGCGCTGATGGAGTGAGGGAGGCAGCTTTTCTTCTAAGGGCCCCGGAGGGTCCCTCCTGCTGCAGCCGCTCCGGCACGTCTGGCTGGAGGGCCTTGTCAAGAAGCAGCAGTTTAATCCTCATCTCCCTGTCTCTCCGTGCTCTTGTTGTTAATTTTGCACAGAAGGCGCATTTTTGTGCCACATGGGACTCCCCCAGGCACCTTATGCAGAGACTGTGCCCATCGGACACTGGCATCGCCTCTCGGCAGGACTCACATTTTTTAAAGCCTGAGGAGGACATTGTTGGTGAGTCTTTGAGTTTGTTTATGGGTACTTAGCACCCTCTTTGTGCTGTTTCCCCGTCCGATGGCCTGCCTCAGCAGGAGGGCTGATGGCCCTAGCTCCCGGCCTCCGGCGCTTGTTACTGGGACTGGCTTGAGCTGTCCCTCCGTAGCTTGTTTGTTGTTTTTTTTTTTTTGTTTTTTTTTTTTTCCCACAAAATAACAACCGGCTACTTATGGTAGCCTAAATAACTGAAAACTTTAAAGAGAAAACAATTAAAGTCGTTGAATACGCTATGTGGCTTTAGCCTAGTCGGATTCCGTCTGCAGCCGACGGCGGTTGAGAGGAACTGGCGGGGACCAGATCGCGCACATGGCCAGGAGCGCGCCAGGGAGCGGCGCGCACCGGCGCATGCGCGGTCCGGCAGAAACTGCTTGGAAGATCCGATCTGCGGCGCCGGCCAAGCCGTCACCTATTGTGGAGCACCCACGGGGACACTCGAAGAAGAACTTATATTTACACTTAACACAAAAACTACACCATGGTATACGTGGCCAGTGACCACCTACTACATTATATTGTCTGTGAGGCTATGCCTACACAACGATTATTTTGAAATAATGGTTAGAGTCTACACTACACACATGCTATATTTGAAATAGCGGTTGCATTATTTTGAAATCACTGTAGGAGGAATAATGCCTATTTTGAAATAGCGCTAACCTGTGTCTTAACAGCACCTATTTTGAAATAAGCTATAACGGCCTCCAATGGCACTATTTTGAAATACTGCCATGTGTCCAGAAATGCTATTTCAAAATACCTTGTGTGTAGTTGTGTTATTTCAAATTAACCCTGAAGTGCTGATGTAGCTGGATAGTGGCCAGGACCACACGTGCAGGGGAACATATAAACCCTATAGTAACAATTACAGACTATCCTATTCACAGAAGTTTCTTCTTTACCACTTGGGTGTTGCTGACTCTGATGCATAAAGATTTGATCATCTAACAACTGTAGATGTTCTCCTCTGTAAGTATCTTACTACTTCTTTCACCCAACTCTTGGCTGCGATAATCACATAACTATGAATTCCTCAGGTTAATCATGCACTGCATAAAGTAGTACTTCCTTGCACTGGGTTTTGGTTTCTCAACTTTCGCTGTTATAATATATGGTTTCCCTGTTTTTGTGGCAAATGGTCCCAAATTATCTCCCTGTTAACAATGGGTTAGTGGATCCTGATTAGATGCCCAGTGAGTCAATCCCTTCACACATCAGGTGCAGAAGCAAAAACAGATGGTGCTAGTACCTAACCAAGGTAGAGGATAGAGAAGTTTTAGTTTCTGCAGTTAGCAGGAATTATGCTAATGATTTTGGCAAACAAAACTATTTGTTATATTAGGTAAAAATTATTCATAGTGTAATCCCATGAGTGACTGCTCACCCTGATTAGCTATGACTTCACTCATTCCACTGCCAGTGACCGTCTGCAGGAAGGCAAAATAACTTCTCCGTAACATTTGCTTTTCTAAAGCAGCAGATTGGTCATTTTCTTCTGCTGGACGGAGCAACACTTCAAAAATAGCTTGAAGCAGTGGCATGAACATCTGTTGCAGAAATGGGGAAACCTGTGTCTGTAGAGAGGAGAGAAAGCATCATCTGACAGCTCATTACAGAGCCAGATGCCTAGAAGTTAAAATTGAACACAGAAGAGAGATTGATTTTTAATAAGTTTTTGTTATCTGTGTTAAAACAGGCAGCAGCCAAGTGCAGATATATGAACACAATATAGATAGGACAGCCATAATCCACGTTCCCTGTAAGTGGAGTGCTTGGGCTGCTGCCCAAGCGAAATTCAGGTGCCACCCAGCCAATTAGAGTACCCACAGTTGGCAGCATGTTTCTCTACTGGTGCTGCACATCTGCACATGCCTTGGGACAAAATTTATTTTGTTCATGGATGGAAAAAATTAAGAGTGAACATTGGCCATAATATGGCATTTCTTCATGCAGTGTTGCTCGTTAATTAATCCACCTGAAGAGCTAGTTTAATATTTCGAATCTGAACAGTCAGGCAGCTACATTTATTAAAAAAGTCTGAGAAATGGATATTCCCCCACTACCCTCCAGGGAGATTTTCCCACCAACAGATGCATCATCCACTTTCAGCCCTGCAGACTCAAGTGGGAGTCTTATTCTTTTACAAAAGGAAAAAAAAATATTCTACCCTTCAAATGACAAACAGGCCTGCTTCAAAATCCTGAAAATCCTCTAGATGTTAGATTCCAAAATCATGAGGACTGCAGAAAAAAAAGTTAGGTTATTTCTAAAGAGATTTCCAAATGTAGAAGGTGACTGCACTCCACTCTTTGCTCGTGCGTCACCATCTGAGACACTCAACTTCAACAATTTTTTTTTTATTAAAGCCTGAAAATATTAAGAGGTCATCAGGTTAAGTTAATTTCTTCCAACTTGAAGTTTCACACACAGACAACTGCATGGCAGAATAGAATTTTCAAAAAAACACTTTAGAATGAAGACATTTTGGTGATAGGAGATACAAAGTTTGTTTTGCCTGAAGTCAGGAGTCCATAAATAAGTGTACAAGACTGTAGCTCAAGAGCACTCAAATGCAGAGCTCTTTTGAAGACTCAAGGCTTTGCCACTATTAAGTAATGCCTCCATTCAAACTTCATACCTATTGTGTATACAATAGCACACATTATGCATTCTCAAACATGCACACCATCAGAAGGGTGGCAAGTTGAAATATTGTCTTTCTTGCCTATTAATCTTGAAGTCATTTTCCTACTTAAGACTATGTTTTAGAAAAATTAGGAAGTTTTAATGAATACGCAGATATTGAATATGATGAATATACAGATATTAGCTGAAGCCATTTATGATGGCTGACTAAAATCAAACAAAAAATTCAAGTGAGAAAAAGCTGCATGTGATTAGGATCATTCTCATCAATACTAAACGTTATGCTAAGACTTGTCCAGTTTCCTTTTCTTGTCATGAGTATGTGCTTCCTCATTATGCCTGACCCGCAACATTTCACTCCTCTTTTCCTCAATCCACCATATATCTTTACTGGGATCAACAGTATTTATACCACTCATGTGGTTACTTAATTCCTTACTTTATCTTGAACTGCCATCAGGATCTTCTGAAAAAGCTAAAAGGATGTAGCACCAGAAGGAAAACACTTTCCCTAATCATCCAAAATTTACCATGATCTTCATATCTCATCACCATTGTGCCACAGAGGTCAGCATGTGGAACTCCTAACAGTGCTGTAGAGCCCTGATTACCACTGCGATACTGGATATCAACACTTTTTCTCTTTAGTGCTTTTCTTTTCACACCAAACTCTGCCTTTTAGTATGTTTAAAAAGAAACCTTCACGTGAAAGACAAGTTTTAAAGATGCTATACCCCACAGTTTCTCAAGCTTTTTCTTACTGGAGCCAAATTTTGTCCATGAGACAATCTCTGCTCCCATTCATGAATGCATAACATTCTTGCAGCAACTATAAAAACTGTTGACATTGAAAAGTAATAGCACAGTATTTCAATGCACTTTAGATGTCTCATTCACTACAATTGGCAATTTGAAATGAGGAGCTGGCACAATGTGACCAGCCACATTTAGAGGAGCTCTCCAATTCAATAGTGAAAGTTTGTCAATTGTATTTACATATCAAACATTTGCACACATTCCTAGACATTAGTTCTGCTCCAAACACCCGTGTTCCTAAGAACTTTACACTATTTGTGGACATTCCTTATACAGCAGTGCACTAAGTACCAGCGTATACTTTTGCATAACAAAGCACCAAGTTCCTGTACACCAGTGTTTCCCATTGAATACCTACACACCGTATCTGAAAACATGCACACCTACCTACATTTTTTACATATCAGTATCTGTACACATACCCGTAAGTCTCGCTACAAAAAAGAAAAAGGGAAGAGAAAGGTGCTCTTCAGGTTCCATCACTGTTGAATGATCAGTACTTTTTCAAATTAAATTTAGCACCATGGCATTTTGCCTATTCAATACCAACTTTATCATGGAAAACAAGCATGTTTCCTGTCAACATACAGCAGACTTCCAACTTACGTGGAGGTTGTGTTCTGGCACAACCTTACCTAAGTCAAATTTCGCGTAACTCGGGGGAACCAGGAAACTGATGAGTGCAACAGCACTATTCAGTTTCCTGTCTCCTGTGAGTGGTGGGCAGCTGAGATCCTGGCTCTGCCAAATAGGAGCTGTAAAACCACTCCTGTCCAGGGTGACCTCCTGACTCTTGCTGCTCATGACAGGAGCAGGGAAACTGCTCCTGTCAGGGACAGCGAAAGTCAGGCTGCTACTCCTGATAGCCTGCCACCCCTGTGAAACTGCGCCTGTCAGGAGCAGCAACCTGACTCTTGCCATCTGTGACAGGAGCTGTTTCCCAGCTTCTGTCAGGGCGGCAACTTGACTCTTGGGAGCAGTGCTGGCCAGTTTCCCTACTCCTGTGAGTGACAGGGAGCTGGCTCCTCATTCAGGAAACTGACCAGCACTGTTGCACTGGTCAGTTTCTTGGCTCCCCTGACTGGCAGGCAACCCAGAGGCAGATGCCAGCTCCCCTCCACTCAGTTGTATTAACACCACGAGATTTGCACAACTTGAGTGCATGTATACTGGGGTTCTACTGTATATAAAAAAGGACTTTTAAGCAGTGAAATACCAAAATCCAAAAGTTGTACCTTAAAAAAAAAACCTGATGGTTTCTGGGTAATTGTAGTTAAAGGAGGAATTCCCATTTAGTTCTTGGGTATTTAACAATATGTTCTTTTACTCCCCAACCAGGTATATCATTAGCAAAAAGTACACACAGCCACAAAATAAATCTTTCTATGAAGTTCAGGATCCTCCACATACAATGACCCTTTTCCTAAGGCCAGAAAGCAGGATTTGAGAAGCCTCTTATCCCATATGCTAACAGACTTGTACCTTGAACTTAGCTGTGATTTGATTTATGAGAGGAATGAATTCTTGAAGGTCTTTTGCTTCACAATCTTTGAGCATGTGTTCTGAGGCAGAAGGGATGAATGGAAGAACTTCTTCCTCTAGGCAAATAATCATGCGGTGAAGGAATGTGCGGACACCACTTCTGATAACTTCCTTTTGTAACGGACAGCTGAGTGCAGGCAAAAATGTCTGTAAGCAGTCCAGGTAGACTTCAGAACAGCCACACTGCTTTACCGTCTGCTTGTTGCTGAAAGCTTTGCTGGTTCGGCTGCGCAAACAAATGAACACACGGTTCTCTAGTAGTTCGCATTCCAATGGCAATGAAAAGCAACAATGCAGATGTAGATCAAGATTTATTCTAGATATTTAGAAACTCAAATGTGTGCATCAAATTTCCTGAAATGGGGAGCCAGAAGCTTAAGACATCAACTTTTAATTATTTAAAAAATGTAACTCACTTAAATCTCAAAATGCTGTGCTTTTAGTGTGAAGTTGGATAATCTCTACTTTAAGTGAAGTTTTTCAAAAGAGGTTTCGTAAGCCATGCAATGCTAAGTCTTTGGCTTGCTATAAATACAAGAGAACCTGAGGATTCCGAAGACCCTCTATACTTAGATTTTGCTACAACACCCTCTCCTAAAAGGTACCTTCCCTGATTTTCTCGGTTGTTTGGGGAACATGCCAACCAGAGAGATTTTTGGACAATAAATGATGGCACAGAAATTCAACAAAAGCAATGAAAAGCCTGATTCCAAACACTTTTCTTTCAAAAAATAAGAAATAAAATAACTAATGCATACCTGTCCGTAAGTTTTATTGCACCCACCTAGCAAAGCCAACAGCGTGATTGAGGCAGTCGGCCAATGCCATCTGTCTGTCTTCATCTTGTGCCATCATCAGTTTTTCTAGCAGCACTTTAAACTTCTCCATTAGTGGAGTTAACAGATTCCTCATTAGAACCTGTTTTCTTTCTGCAGAGTATTCACTGTTAACTATCAGCACTCCAGCTGTCTCATAAATGAACAATTGATCATCACTACTTAATAAAGCCTGGTAACCATTTTCCTAGAATCAAAAGACAAAATATATTTTAAAAAAAAGACACCACTAATTCCTGCAATTTTATTCTACTAAAACTATATAAAAATTCCAGAGAGTTGTTGAAGGACAAGGAGTAAAGAGAAATCTCTACTGAAAAAGTTTACTTTTTTCCACAAAAGTAGAAAGTTAAAATATAGTTTTACGTGTAAATTTAAGCATAATTTAAAGTACAAAAGTGCGTGAAATACAGGCTGTCAGGATTCCCTTCACGACACATTCCCTTTGGCTCATTTAGAACACCATATCCAGTGCTTGAGAAGGCTTCATTCAGTTCTCCAGGATCCAATAAACCCTCAGCTAGCTCCTGACAGTATCAGTAGGTTCTTTTATTTGGCATACAGCAAAGCTATGCTGAATTCATAAGAATCAAGCATAGGAGATGGGTATAGAAAATACCACAAATCCAAAGTTACACAGAAAACCTCTTTCTTCATATCCATCCATCCAGATATTACACCACAGTTTTTGCACGAACCAATTCCCATGCAGCAAATTCTGTTCATGCTCAACTTATGTTACTGCATCTCTAGATGTTTTGTCCATTGTTAAACGACTCCTTTTTTTTGTAGCTTGTTTGGGCGTTCTGCCTTTTTAGCCTACTTACCTATGTACTTATTTTACTTAGTATAGAACATAGCATATTTTGTTTCCAGCCTAATGATTTGTTTACCTCCAAGAAATGGGGCCTCCCTCCACGTGTTCATTTTTCATGTTAGAACGGGCCTGAACTCTTCAGGCCCACGACAGTCTCCTCTCCGGTGCTTGTGACAGATCGGTACACTTTACAGCATCATCCAACACTAGAACTGGAAGGGACCTCAAGAGGTCTCAAGTCCAGCCCCCGTCTTCACAGCAGGACCTGCACCAACCTAAACCTCCTTTGCTCTGTTTAATCCCATGGCTTCTTGTCCTATCCTCAGAGGCCAAGAACAATTCTTCTCCCTCCTCCTCCCTTATTGGAAAAGTATCAATAGGAGTTGATTCTTTAAAACTGCCAGGAGGTCCACAAACAACATGTAGAAATTTCATCTACACATGTATTTCTAAAGAGCATGATTCCTACGACCCTAACCAACAAGATGCTTAAGGCATGTGCCTAACTTTAATCACATGAGTAGTCGCACTGATATCCAGGTATTCAGTGGGACTAACCATGTGTAGAAGTTTAGAAATCAGCCTAAGTTCTTACCATTTAGAATCTTAGTACTGAAGTACCCAGAAGAATATAAATCCACACTCATTGCCTATAAAATCTCACAAAGTACTTACAGGTGGAGAAAGTTCTAGCAGATCTTGTATTCTATTCAGAACATCTTCAATAAAGGGGTTCATCTGTTTACTGAAGTAAAATATTGAACTAGTATTAGATATTTCTAGATGTCACCACTTGCAAAAATCTTAGCATTACTGCAAGAGAGAATCCTGCTCTAAGTTGGAGAGGCTACAGTTTGGGTTGGACCAGCGTGGTGAACTGACACCTCAGTCTGGAGACCACAACAGCAGTATAATAGTTTTCATATTAGAGAAGTCTCTGCTAATGACTGAGGAAAATTTCAAAGATGCAAATGCAATGAATGCAAAGATGTTTCCATGAGTCTGCAGAGAGCCAGAAAAATAGCTGACAAGAGGGAAAGGCCCTGTTAATTTCAGACTCAATGTACAGAGCTGCAGCAGTGCAGATATTGTAGGCAGCATCTTCAGTAAGTACTACAATGATGGCTTCTCCTGTGGGCATAGGTATTCCAGCTCATTAAGAAAAAAAGGGCAAGGTTGACAAGAGAAAGCCTCCTATTGACAGAGCACTGTCTACACCAAGGGTAACTTTGGTATGACTGCATTGCTCAGAGGTGCATTTTGCATGTGCTTGAGCAACGTAATTAAACTGATGTGTGCGTAGTGTAGACCCAGGTTCATCTAAGTGTTTTCATTAACTGAAACTTAACACTTTCAACATCTGATTTACTGTTCCATAGTTTTTTCTGCATTTAGGTGCAATATCTGTGCTTAAGAAGTAGGACCAGTGTGATTTCCCATAACTAATCAAGCCACACAGATTGCAGAGTTAATTATTGAATAGCCTCCATACAGAACAAAATTTACTTACTAGGTTAAAAAGAATATATATTCAAAATTTCTTCACTATTGTGTAATTTGTTTTCAGGTTATCACACTGAGGAATGATAATACTGCAAATCCATCTGCAGTTTGCCCACAGTTGCTGACTGGTTCCACTAAGATGATGAGCTGTGAAAATAGGTATTGGTGGGTATACCACCACCAGTGTTCAGAGTTAATACCAAACTGAGGTGGATTGGAATAGTTCACATCTGTTTTTTCCCCTCCAGTCTACATTTCTGCAGGACTGTCTGAATTTTATAAAACCAATGACTTTGCCAGAAATGTGTTTTTTATGGTATACCACTTGATTCCTGCTCATTTCAATGCCTGCTTCTTCCATTGAGTGTTCAAGAAGTCATTACACATGAGCTGGAAGTCTTTCATAAAAACTGGATACACCATTTGAATAAACTTTCCACTTACTTAAGAGATTTAACAAATCTGGAAAAGAGGTAAGCTGTTCTGCTTCGCACTTTCGAATTAGTATGGCGAAGACCTCTCTGATCCAAGAATGCCATCTGCAATTAAAATAAAAATTTCAGCTTGAATTTATTGTACATTAGCAGAAAATTTAAATAAAAATTTCAAGTCATCTTTACCTTTTTCGGAATATAAACACCACAAAAATACCTTCCAAATATTTATTTTATCTAATTGGAGAAAACAAGATAAGAAGTTTTGTATGATCAAACTCACCAAAACATTTGGAATGTGCTGAGGTTCAACTGTGAAAAATTTTTCATATCTAACAACCGTTTCAAAGAATTCCAGTGTCACAGATGTATGTTGATAAGCACTAACACCAGATGTCACCAGCTGTAGAGAAGATGAATTAAGAAGTTAGGACTAACCATTTACAATGCATGATTATGAGTTCCTCACTAAACTGTAATCATAAACCTTCCATGTTAAAGAAAAAATGTTCATTCTTTACCCAGTTTTAAGTGACTCTTCCATGTAAAATACTTACAGTTCGCATCATATCCTGCAAAGCACTTGCTTTTGAAACATCACCAGAGAAATGAGCACCATGAGATACAGGGAGAGCCTCAGCCAACATATACAAGAGCCTTATTGCTACTTCTACTTCCATAAATCGTGTAGCCTGCCAGTTCCTATTAAAGGGATACAAAATTATGCCTCAGTAAAGGTCACATTATTCCCTGGGACTTCATGTAACACTGAAGCTATGAATATTTTTGTAGTCAGGCTTTCAAGCAATTTAAAATTAATCATGCATTTTTAAAACATTAATTATGATTAATTACAGTTAATCATGTTTTTAAACTGGGGTAGGGAACTCCTGGCCCATGGTCTGCATCCAGCCTGCAGCTTGCCTGGATCTGGCTCCCAAGACTCAGCAGTCTTCTCCCCAGCACCTGGCCTGCTATGGAGTGAAGAGAGTCAGGCAAGCTGGGGCCTAATATGGTACACAGGCTCTGCCTGGCAGGGGCAGGCAGTGCCTCCATGAGTCCACTGTTCCACCAGCTGGAGGAGAAGGGAACAGCTGGGAGTAGGAGATGTGGGGGAGAGACACTGCACCAGGTAAGCATCCCCTCCATTGCCCAGATCCCTCCCTCAACTCCTACCCAGATTGCCCATCCCCAGCCCGCTCCTGCACCCTACCATCCTCCCTTACTCCCCAAGCCCCAGCCCATTTCTGCACCCTTCCTCCTACCCAGACCCCACACCCCAAGCCCACTTCCTGGCAGCCCCCTCTCACACTGAAACCCCCAGAGCCTAAGGGACCCACAAAATCTAGTAGAGCCCTGGTTCCCCCAAGCTCTGGAGCGGATGTGCAAGGGGCATGAAGGAAGCATCTTGTTTGTTTTTTTTTCAGTCGGGGACCACGTCAGTGAGGGTTTTGGGTTTTTTGTACTTCTCACCTGTGTGGCGCCTGACTAAAAACAGATTCCCCACCCCTCTGTCAAACAATACAATACTCGAAGTAATTTTTTGATATTTTTATACAGTTTCAAATGCAGTAAACTCTTTCATATCTGGCAGTCTATCATCCAGAACTCTGGAATGAACAGCATTTTAACCGTAAGTAAATTTTAGTTATGTTCTCCATAAGTCCAGTACAGTGAAAGTAAATACAAATAGATACAGCCAATACGCTACAAGTTTACAGTGTACAATACTACTGTTGGTAAATAAAGCATTCTGTATACTTTAGTTTGTTTCTTAATATCTAATCTTGTTTTCTTTAGTGTTATGCCTTGCTAGGTACACCTCTCTATTCGCCAGGACATTTGAATATCTGGCAACCTCCTGGTCCCAGTGCTTCTGGATATGAAAGAGTTTACTGTAACTGAAATCAGTATACAACACAGGACACAAGCTATACAGTGCTACTTTATTTCTATTATAAACATTTGCACTGTAAACAACAGTATTCTTCAATTCACTTGTACAAGTACTGTAATACAATCACTTTATCATGGAATTTGAACTTAAAAATGCAGAATTATGTACAAAAGTAGCTATTTACAAATAAAAGCATGTATAATTTTACATCTTAAAAATCTACTCAGTCCTACTCTTGTTCAGCCATTCAGACAAACAAGTCTGGGTAACATTTCCAGGAGACAGTGTTGCCTGCTTCTCATCAACAGTGTCCTCTGAAAGTAAGAAGCAGCATTCCCTTGGTATTTCCTTAGCTGATATCACAAAATATTTACATGCCAGCCATGCTGAAGATTCATATGTCCTTTCGTGCTTCAGCCACCGTTCTAGAAGACTCTGTGAATGACTGATTATGCTCAACAGTTATCCAAACCATTGTGGGCTGATGCATGGGTTCATCATCATCATAGTGAGAGGCTACCAGCAGACAGCTTATTGTCTTTTTTGGTGATTTGGCGTTCTATAATTTCACTATCAGAGCACTGCTCTTTTAAGACTTTTGAAAGCACATTCTCCACTTCTCAGACCTCACAGATTCTGGAAGGAGCTTTACAGTCTTAAGCCTTATGTTGAGCGCCGTGGCTCTCTTTAGAAATCTCACAATGGTATGTTATTTGTGTTTTGCCAAACCTGTGATGAAGGTATTCTTAAAATGAACACATGCTGGTCATCATCATCCAAGACCACTATAAACATGAAATATATGGTAGAATGCAGGTAAAACCAGAGACAAGTACTTCTCTCCTGAAGAGTTCACAGTTTAACATTTAAAAAAATTAAAAAAAGAGCATCATTGGTGTGAGAACATATCCTGTGGAATGGTGGGCAAATCATCAAGGGGCACATGAATGTTTAGCGTATCTGGACTGTAAATACCATAATGAAGCCTCAAAAGCACCGTGCAAATTAGGGAATGTTAACTGTTAACAGGTAAGTCTCACCCTAATTGGAACTGGTGGGGGCTGGAGCAGCCTCTCACCCACTGTGGGCAAGGGGCTGCTCCAGTCCCATGGGGCCTGTCATTGGCAGGGGGTGCTCCAGCGCAGCCGGAAAAGCCCTTATCCATGGTAGCCCAAGGCACACTGTGGGCAGGGCTCTTCAGCTCAGCTGTAACAGCCCTTGTCTATAGCAGGCCAAGCCCAGAAGTGCTGCAGGCAGGGGCATTCCAGCTTGGCTGCAGCAGTCCCCCTGGCTTCCTCTGCTGGCTTTATCAGTGACCTGATTAAACTGAACTTTCAGCTGGTTAACTAAAGATGATTTTACATCCCTACTACAAATGCATATTCTTGCTATCAGGTGAAATGGTATAAAAGACACAGTCAGCATTATCTCCTATAAATGTAAAAAAGCCTGTTTGTTTTAGTGACCTGCTGACTGAGAAGTAGGATTGAATGAACTTGTAGGCGCTAAAGTTTTACCCTGTTTTGTTTCTGACTGCAGTTATGGAACAAGAATCTGTATTTGTAAACTGCACTTTCATGATAGATTGAAGCCATGGAGGATCATTCAATACAAGTATTGTACGTGTCTAACTGCTCTTTGGAATTAAGGAGGAAGACAGGTCAGGTCAGGTCAGAGTGTAATTTGCTTGAATTTTAAGGGAACAATTGTTGTTCTCCCCCTATGTTATCTACTCCTACTGTGTCTTAATAGTAGCAATATTTGATGCAACTCCTCCTTTCAGTGGCACCTGTCTCTCAACTTCTCACTCCCTTAAATTTTAGGCAGAAGGATGTGTATCTACACCATGAAAAGCTACGGACAAAATTACGCAGCTGTTAGATAAAGTGGGAGAATGGTGATAACGAACTGAGATCTATTTTGGAGTCTCAACCTTCATTTAATATTATAAACAAGATCAAGAGTTCTTCTAGAAATCTGAGCCTAAAACAAAATTCAGGATTATTTTACTGAAGACACAGCAAAGTGGAACTGACCCTACAGTACAGATTGGTTAACCTGAGTGCTTTTTGAGGGCCCCCTGAGAAGCGTCTCATGTGTAGTTGCATCAAGGCAGCAAGCCTGCACTCAGCACAAACCTGAAAGAGCAATCCTTCTTAAAGCCAGCTAGAAGAAACACAACTTACTGCAACGTAGTGTTAAAAACTCTGCGGACTGAAGCCAACAGCAACTCTGGTGAAACCTGAGCTAATCTGTCCAACAACAGTTTCAACTGTTTCCTGTATTCCACAAACATTGCTTCGTCTTCACCCTGCAACACATGAATTTAAGTAACCAACAGGTATATGTTGGACAAACATATGAAAATTATATCTTTAGATAACCGTTGTGATACAAAACACATTATGAAAAAATAGGGTAGATATGCAACGGTCATTATTTGCTTGTGTCTTAATGATATGCCCTTTGTTATTTTCTGTATTACACCGATACCTAGAGGTCCCAACTGAACAGGGCACAGGATAGAGTAAAATAGTTCATGGTCTCAAAAAAAGAAGAAAAAAAACACACCTAAATAGCCAAGACAAGGGGGGGGGAGAAAAGAGCCTTTAGCCTACTCTCCTTCTACCCACTTGTCCCATCCAAGAAGACAAGTTCTCTCAAATTTCAAATTAAGTTGTAGATCAAGTGCTGATGTGGTAACTGCTGCAAGTAGGCAAAGCCAGCTCTCGGGTAGGCACTTATACTGGACCAGGTTACCTAGAGAGGTGGTGGAATCTTTGTCCCTAGAGGTTTTTAAGTCCTGGCTTGACAAAACTGACTGGGATGATTTAATAGGGACTGGTCCTGCTTTGAGCAGGGTATTGGACTTGACTTCCTGAAGGTCTCTTCCAACCCTTTAGTTCTATATTTCATGCACAGTAGCATTTGAGAAATGGAGGCGCTGGAAGATGACTAGACCACTTTTTCCATTCAACTGCAGACTGGCGAAATCTCCGCTAGAGAACTTCATATATTAAAGAGTAGTGCTCAAACTTGATGGACAAATTGCAGAGTCCAGGAGAGTAACAAATGTGATAAAAGATTTTAGAAGTCTGACCTAGGACAAAAGGTTAAAAGAACTGGCATAGTTAGCCCCAAGGGCAGGGGGGGTGGAAAATGAGAGGAGACATTCTTCAACTACATTAAGAGACATTTTAAATGGAACAGTGACCAATAGTTTTCCCACATGCACTGAAGTAAGATAGACTTAAGATGTCCAGTGAAGAAGAGATTTAGGTTTGATATTAGAAAGACTAACTATAAGGATTGTTAGCATTGGAACAGGTTGCCTGGGGGGAGGTGGGGAGGGGGATGTGGGATCCTCAGGCTTGTAAGTTTAAGAGTATGAGAGATTAAAGCACATCAGGAATGGTCTAGATACAGTAAACCCCCAAAATGTGACTTTGGAGTTGAGCTTAACTTGTATTAATGTAAATTAAGCACATCTCAAAGCCACTCTGCAGTTGCCTGCCCACTGGTTGGGGAAGCCGGACAGGCACACAGCCGTGCCACTGAAACTTTTTGTCCCTTGGCTTCCCCCAGCTGGGCGAAGCTGGGGAGAAGCCACACCTGGCTCCCAGAGTGGTGGGGAGCTGGGAACCAGGCAGTAGCCTGACTCCTGGATCCCCTCTGCTGGTGTGAGCCAGGAAACAGCGACCTGGTCCCCAGCTCCCCTCCACTTGCTGGAACCAGGAAACTTACTAGGGCTGGTGGCCTTGCCAGTTTCCTGGCTCTCCTGCATTGCACAGGAAATTTGACTTACGTGGAGGTTGTGAGAATGCAACCCCCACATAAGTTGGGGTTCTACTGTATCACAGCACACAGAGAATGTATTCTCAAGTCTCTTCTAGACCTGTGATTTTTTCCCCCTCATCAGCTTTCCATTCCCTATCTACTAAAAGTACAACACCCTCAAAACCACCTTCCTCCTTTAGCCAAACTACCTAAATAATACAGAAATTGAACCTCCAATTTCCCGCCCTCCAGATGAAACCAAGAGTTACTTCCACATAATTCCACTGCAGAAATCACTAGTCTGATTCCACCAAAAATATTTTCCCCCTTCAGCACACAATCTTAAATTGCTGTCTTGACTTCCAGACATAGATTAAACCAATTGTTTAACTCTGCAGGTTAGTTAGCTGATCAAGAAATTAGCAATGTAATTATATGCACACTGAAAGAGCAGCTGCTAGTTAGAATTATTTCAATACCTGAAAAAAAAAAAAAAATCCACATATGGGCTTGAGATCCTTTTGCACTATCATTTGGTTTCTTGCTACAAGTTTGGGTTGAATCCAAATGTATTTCCCTTGTAGCAATGCAAGTTAATAGTAAACAATTTGAGATTTTTTTTTGACCTGTACCAAAACAGTATGCCTATCTAAAAATTACATAATTTGTTTTCTTTGTCCTGTCCTTGGAAATTCAGTGCTAATTATAACCACTCATTTGGCTACCCATCATCTAGAGTATGGTGCCACAAGGAATAGTATGAGAGAGTCAGTTTGAGCTCAGTTCAATGCGCTACTTTGAATCATAGTTCAGATCAGACAGATTATTCGTAAATCAATCAATCAATCAATCAATCTTGTCAGTAGCTGTAACTTCCCCTGCCCCCGCCCCAAAAAAACAAAACAAAAAACAAAAACAAAAAAAAGCCCACACCTATTCTGAGGAGTGTCCCCTTTCGATACTTATGTGGCTCCAAAGGGTATTGTTAAAAGAAATGCTTGCACTTAAAGACTAGGCTTCAAATCTTATTCTAGATTTAAAAATACTGACTGGTAATCACAAATTTTAGACAAAGTTATCTAAATAAATCTTAAGATTCCTCATTTAAACCCAACAGCCTGTTATTTAAACAGAGATTCTGTTGCTTTAAATAAAAAGAAAAATCAGGTTTCCCTAAATATGACATCTTACCTCATGTTCAAAATTATATTCTTCATCATAGGTCAACTTTTTCATAACAGCCAACATAATTGCCTATAGTAAAGAAAAGCTGTTAAAAACTAGCTTACTGCAGTTCTCCAAGTGATACAAAATAACTGACAACTACATTAAAATCCTAGCAACACACTTTGCTGTAAAGCAATCTGTGAAATATTTCAAAAGTTTATATGATTAAAAATTAATCCACACTTGAGGTAGTTTTCTCCAAGAGACTTAATGGAAACAAATGTCAGAGGTTTTTGTGAAGCAAACATAGTAAGTGATCAAATATTTAGACATAATCCAGTTTTTAAAAGCCTGGCTTAATAAAACTAGCCGTCCTCATTTCCAGTATTATGGTGCAGCTTCCTAGTTCCCACATATAACCCATATGATTTAAACACCAAAGTTTAAATTTCTACCACACAGAGGTCCAATATATCTTCCATGATGACAAATGTTTAGAGGGGAACATTTTTAAACAAGAACCTCCCTGGGTTTTTCACCCCCTCTCCCCATTTTTTGGGAACGTGTTTACTTGAGGTATTCTAAGTCCTTTAAAAAACAAAACAAAACTAGTTCAGTTTAGAAAACATCTCCTCTTGTTTATGGATACAAAATGTCATCACTAACAGATTGCATTTAATGGGGACACAAATCCCAGAATTATAAAAAGAATGGGCATGAGTTACTTGAAATGATTGGAAAAAAACTAGGAAATCTACACTAAGACAACTTCTATCTTTATATGCACAATATAAAATAGATTGGAAATCTAACATTTTATTTGTAGTGTGGTTAATGAAGGGTAACTCACATTAGGGACAACGTGAAGTCAGTTTTATTGATGCATGTTTTGAGAATAACATGCAAAGAAGAAAAACTTAACTAAAATGGGCAATGTTCATATTTCTGAAGAGTTTCAGAGACCACAACAAAATGATACTTGTCAAATTAGAGCTCTACTACTAAGAAGTAACTCCAGTCTTACCTCCACATTAGCCTTTTGCTGGTCTGAGAGCACAGAGAGCTGTAATGAGACATTTCAGGTTATTTTTCATCAAGTGATTTTACACTGTCTAATATCTACAGCTATAGCTATGTTTTTCTTTATAAACACTGATACTACTTGCAAGCATATTTATCAGCAAACTAAGATTTCATCCAATCTCATTTCTCCAAAACAACTATACATAAAGCAGTATGTCCACAAACCAACAAACCATAACTACTATGTGTAAAACATCAAATTAGGAAACAGTTTTATAAAAAATACTCCTTAAGAAACCTAACATGCCAAGTAACTGTTTCTAAGTAGTTAAGAAGAAAAGTTGCCATAGGGTGCAACACTGAATTTCAAACATTTTTAAATTACCTGCTTCAAGATGTGAAGGTAATCGTAACAAAACCCAATAATATTGGATGAAATATCATCATCTTCATGAATTAGCAGCTGCAACATTAGGGCCACTTTCGCTTCAATACCTTGCAAGGTGTCTTGAGCACTCTTCATATCCCCACTCTTTACCAGTTTAGTCCAGCTAGTTATCAATGCTTGCCCCATTCCATTGACTAGCTTAGAAAATCTGGCTAGAAAATCCACATCATCTTCCTGTAGGAAGAACAGGAATAATCTGATTAGAAACAGTAGCACATATGCAAAGCTCCAACTCCCCAAAATGGTACTGATTCATGGGCAGTGCTAAGCATTGTATCTAATAGGTACATAATGCTATGAGAGGAAGCAGAAGGTATCTTCTAATTGGCACAGCAGTGGCCTAATTTGTTCTTCTCCTGGTGGAATGGGGAAACAAAAGATAAAAGCAACGCAAAAAAAATGCACTCATGAAACCTGAGTGTCACCTTATTATAACAATTAGTTCTCTCTCCTGGATTAGATATAGTAACCCTGTTCTTTCTACCTCAAAATGAAAAAAAGTGATGTTATTTATACATACATTCCCCTAAAAATCAGCATAATTAAGTGCACAAGCCCAAGCACTTTCTATGGGAAAAGGTCCATGGGAAAAGTAATAAATAGCCAGCAGGCATTCTAAAAACACAGAACTACCTTTTCTGAAGATAAACACAGCAGATGTGTTTCTGTATTGCAGAATCAAAACAAGCTGAGTTCTCATAAAGGAATATATTTTAACTCTGCAATACAGGTATGAAGATTTTTACATATTTATAGAACTATTCAGACTGGAGCATGGTAGAATAACAGAGATCCTCAAAAAGGCATCACTAAAAATGAGGTTATCACATCACACAGGCCAAGAAGCCTCACACAGTCAAAGAGGCTTTGATTTCGACAGGCAATTCCCACTCCCATCCTCAGACAATTAGATCTCATCTCAGGTAAAATTTGATTAGTAACAGAGAGAAAGCCATGCTAGTCTTTATACATTATCAAAATAAAAAGCAGTAAAGTAGCACTTTAAAAGACTAACAAAATAATTTATTAGGTGAACTTTCATGGGACAGACCCACTTCTTCAGACCACAGCCATACCAGAACAGACTCAATATTTAAGGCACAGAGAACCAAAAATAGTAATCAAGGTTGACAAATCAGAAAAAAATTATCAAGGTGAGCAAATCAGAGAGTAGATGGGAGTCAAGAATTAGATTAAGCCAAGTATGCAAAAGAGCCCCTACAACAACCCAGAAAATTCGCATCCCAGTTGAAACCACATGTTAATGTGTTGAACTTGAATATAAGACAGAGAGTTCAGCAGCCTCCATTTTAATGGAGTAGGCCATTCTGTTAATGACTTAAGAGTTTCCACCTTACTGAAGAGGAATTTTCACACTACTTTGGAAAGAGAGGCTGCTGAACTCTCTTTTACATTCAAATTTGACACACTAACACAGGAAAACAACAAGCAGTCAAGTAGCACTTTAAAGGTTAGGAGGTTGTCTGTAGGAAAGAACAGGCCTGTCACCCAGGGCCTTCTGGAGCGTGGCATCCTGATTAAGGATGGGTTGTAGGTCTTTAATAATTTGTTGCAGTGGTTTGAGTTGGGGGCTGCAGGTGACAGGCCTGTTCTTTCCAACAGACAACCTCCCAACCTTATGAGGATCCTCACAAACAGCCACAGTCTGTACCCCAGGAATACCAGTCCTGGAACCTTTCCTTGCAACAAAGCCCGCTGCCAGCTTTGTCCACATATCTTCTCTCGAAATACCATCACTGGACCTAACCAGGTTACTCACAGAATCATGGGCACCTTCTCATGCTCCTCTACTAACATCATATATGCCATCATGTGCCAGCAATGCCCAGATGCTTTGTATATTGGACAGACCTCTAACTCCCTTAGACAAAGGGTTAATGGGCACAAAACAGACATCAAAACACTCCAGATCCACAAACCAGTTAGTCAACATTTTAATGGAATGGGGCATTCTATTAATGACCTAAAGGTACATGTGTTACTTGGGTGGGGGGGGGGAAAACTTTCACACCGCTCTTCAAAGAGAAGCGGCTGAGCTGGCTTTTATATGCAAATTCGGCACATTAACACGTGGTTTGAACTGGGATGTGAATTTTCTGAGTCGCTACAGGGGCTCATCTGCAAACTTGGCTTAATCTAATTCTTGACCTTCCTGCCTCATCCCTCTACTCTCCGATTTGCTCACCTTGATTTTTTTTTTCTGATTTGTCCTCCTTAATTACCGTTTTGGTTCTCTATGCCTTGAATATTGAGTCTGTTCTGGTCTGGCTATGGTCTGAAGAAGTGGGTCTGTCCCATGAAAGCTCACCTAATAAATTATTTTGCGAGTCTTTAAAGTGCTACTTGACTGCTTTTTGTTTTGATGGTGTATAGGCTAGCACGGTTCCCTCTCTGTTTCTACACTAACACATGGTTTGAACCGGGATGCGAATCTTCTGGGTCATTATAGGGGCTCTTTTGCATACTTGGCTTAATCTAATTCTTGGCTCCTCCCCAAGCTCTGCCTCTCTACTCTCTGATTTGCTCACCTTGATAATTTTCTTTCCTGATTGGTCAACCTTGGATTACTATTTTTGGTTCTCTATGCCTTAAATATTGAGTCTGTTCTGGTATGGCTATGGTCTGAAGAAGTGAGTCCGTCCCACAAAAGCTCACCTAATAAATTATTTTGTTAGCCTCTGAAGTGCTACTTTGCTGCTTTTTGGTTCAGGTAAAATTTGTGTGAGTTCCTCATTTCCAAAGTATCAGTTTACTAACCTGATCAATACTGAAGAGACCGGCAGACTGTAACACTTGACACAAAGACTCTACCAGTTTTGTTTTATCAATTGGGTCCATTCCCTTATTTACAATTTCAAACAAACAGTCACATGCTTCCTCCCGAAGAACTTCTATGGACATGTGACCTAGCAGCATATTTATAAACCTGAAAAGGTGAAAACAAGTTAATATACAGATACTCCCTGAGCTACAAAGTTAGAAGCATCCAACTAACGAACATCCGCAAAACATAAACTATAGGATCAGGGGGTGTTTGTGGAGCCAGTGGCTGGATTAAAAACACACCGTTTCCCTTTCAAAGCCCTGGTTCTCTCCAGTGCCATCTGCTCCTCTGGGGTCCTCTGGCCAGTACTTGCACTGCTTGCCTCCAGGGCCATCCTTATCCCTACACAGAATAAGCAGCTATGTAGGGCATCTGAAAATTTGAGGCACTACTGGGTCATAATGTGCACCCATCTCTTTCTATTCCGGTTCAAAATTTTGAGGAGTAAGGGGACTTCGAAGTTGCCACAGCACTTTGAAGTACCAGCAGGTGCACCATGGCTAGACGTGTGCCAGTACTTCAAAGTTTAAAACTTCGCAGTTGCAGCAGGGGGGAATTTGCTAAATGAAGTGCTGCCTATGCATAGCAGCACTTCATTAGTAAATTCCCAATGGCCTAATTACCATCCTTCCTTCAAAGGAAGGTGGTAGTGTAGACACAGCCGTACATTAAATAGGATTTTGTGGGCTAGTCTAGGAACCTAGTCGTCATTTATAATATTGTTTCCACGGAAATGTATTCTGACTGCCAAACAATCTGCTTATAACTACAACCTTTGCGTAGAAAACCTGTTCACATGCAAGGGACTTCCCATATAGACATCACTTGATGCACAAGCAAAAAATCATACCTGGATTTTTTTCTTCACTTAAAATGTGGTTTCACTTTTAATTAATTTAAAAGTCTACGTAATGCATGTGGTTTGTAGATCTAGAAAATAACCCATGCAATCTGTAGACCCGTCTAATACTATGGCTTGCAGTACTCTAATCTCTGTCCACTGCTTTCAAACAAACAAACAATCAGCAAGTTACTTGGAACAGGAAGTTTAGGTGGCACTTTTTTCTGTATTTCTAGATCTATTTTTAGATCAGCTATTCTCAGAATCACGTTGCTACCAGGAGTGCTTACAAAAATACTATTAGTAAGGCAGCGATACCTAAGGAAAAAGGAATCTTACCTTTCATTCGCTATCAAACTCAAATCTATCCAGGAGACATAAGCTCCAACTACTTCAAGGCACTGGCATGTCAATTCTGCATTTGTATACTGATAATTTTGTAAGATTTGGTACCATGATTCCACCAAGTTTGGAATACATTGTTCCCTCATTGTGTCTTTTAATAAGGTGTTTCTACGAGCTTCCTAAAAACACAGGAAGAGCACATGATTTTTTTTTTAACAGATTACTTGATTTTGCATATTCACTATCAAATGTAAACACTTGGAACATTTTAAATACTCATAATCCGCATTTTTAATTTCCTTATTTTATTTCCCAGTGGTTATCAACTTTAGAAGCTTACTCAGATTAAGTAGCCCCAAAACTGCACCAACTTTTCCTCTGCTTGGCAAAATCAATATGGTATGCTCTCTTTCCTTCCCCCTTTCCTCCATGCAGTAATTCAAACAATTTCCAGTCAACAGTTTGCTGTTCTAAAAAGACACTCACAAATGCAAAAAAGGAAAGTAGAAAGACTTCCAACCCCCGGACCTCTTCCCACAAACTGCTGAATATAAACTACTGCGTAATTTTTTTAAAGAAGAATCTTCCTGATTAAGAATACAATTTTTTTGCTCTGCAAATAACATGAATAGCCCTTAACCGCCAAATAAATATTAATATAACAATATAAAAACACAACTTGCCTCTGATGTATGAACTACATCCCGGTCCACCAGCTCAGCATCAACAGCCATAAGAATTCTGAGGTACAGATCTACTCCTTGAGGGTTAAGGTCTACTACTGACAGAATATCAAAAAAAAACTTGGGCCATTTTGTGAGATATTCAGTGACAAACAGCAATGCAAAGACTTGTGCTGCTTTGTTCCGAATAAAGGTCTTCTCTGGTTGGGGATTCAGCATCTGGGAGAAACAAAATATTTTCTTCATACTCCTTTTACATGTTGGAGAATAATTGGCTAATTTGGTTGTCCCTGTACTTAGTCATCCATGCAAACACCATCTTCTATTTCACGGTCACACAGGTTATGTGAAATACAAACTTGCAAAAACAACTTTTTTCCCCCTAAGTCTCATATTTTAAACAATGTTTTTGAAAAAGATTCAGCTTAAAGACAATGTAAATGCCTTGTAGGATATGGACAAAGGTGTCCCATGCAGTGGTGAAAAGGAAATAATGTAATTTTTGGCAGCTGTCTTGGTAATTTGGAAAAAGAGAGCTTTACAAATACAAAGAACACAATTGGTGCTCAAGTCGTGCTGTTGTCACCCCAACTGGCTGCTGGTTGCGAAGGTGATGAGAAGCTGCTCTCAATTCTCCTTTATTCAGAGAACTAACTGGTCAGGTTCCCAATTCCCCCTTCCACTACTATATTTTTTCCCCTCATCTCCCTTCACTAAACCCCTATGCAGATAGCCCAGGGGTACACGAAGTAGGGGACAAGCTCCTGGCTTGGTAAGGTGACTGCATTGGTCCCCACAGCCCATAACACACTGGCCGCGGGGAGCCTCCCCCAAGATGCCACTGTGGAGCAAATGCTGTTGCCTGAGGGCGTGCAGGACTGCCTTCAGCCTGGTGCCACTGCTGCTTATCAACATGGTGCAGCTTGGGGTCACCACCTCCCTGCTCTACAGCAGCACCAAGTTCCGTGGACAACAGAACAGTAAGGTCTACGCCTACAAGGTGGAGGTGGTGATGCAGCTGAGCCCCTGGGCTCCTCCCTTTGAGACATCTCCCCCAGCACCACTTGCCATTTAGGGCATCCCTTGAGCCCCCACATATGCTCCTGGCATCCTTCCCCTGAGCACCCTTCCACCTTCAGGGAACCCTCTGGAGCCCCACAGCATCCCATCCCCCTTCACATCCCTTCCTTTGGTCCTCCTACAGGTTGATGAGTCCCAGCAAACTGCACGGCCAAAAATTTCCAACAAAAAAAAAAAAAACACACACCACACACACCAAAAAAAACCCACAAACTTTCCTTACTGCTCCTCTAGCAACCTTCTGAAAATGGAAACTAATAACCACGTATACCGGCCCAAATTAGCAGACTTCAAACAAGTACTGGCCAGCCTTTCACTTGATATAACTAATTTTAGAGAGCACAGGAGATTAGCAAAATAAATTAGTAAATGTTTATCAACTGCTATAAGGTAGAAATGTGCCCCATACCTGCTCTACTATGGAGAGAGAGGTGGAATCAGAAAGGTAGAATCTCTCTTCGAAAGAGGAAAGAAGAGGGATCCTGCCATTTACCCCATTAGTCTAACTTCAATCTCTAATAAATGACAAGAGTATAATACATCACGATGCAACTGCAGCTTTTTTCAGGAGTTTAGCAAAGACAAACAAAAGTGGAAAGATTCAATTAAGAATTAAAATGTATTTAGAGTTTGGCTAAATTATGACTAAGATGGATTCTAGGTAGGTATTTATATTATGCATCATTGGCTAAGAGTTTACAATAGTCTGTAGATCAAGAAGGGAGAGAAATTTAGTGAGGAACCAAAGGGACATAACTGGCAGTACAGTCAAGGGAACATTCAAAAAAAGTCATCTTGGAAGTGATCCAAGGATACTCTGCTTTAGTAAAATAGAAAAATTCTGACAGCCTTATTGCTCGACATTTATAGCTATACTGGACAATACTCAATATACCAGAGACATAACAAGCATTATCAAAACAGGTGTACTTAAATCTTTTCTGTCCACGACTCCCTCACCCTCTCAGTAGCCAGGAATTAGGGCTGATGGACAGAATAAGGGTGCTCCCACTTCAGGCAATGAGAGAAGAGGCTAAGTTAAGTTACGCACTTAAAAGGGAAACCTTTTATGTTCCAAAAGAGTTGGCCCAATTGAGTCCTTCACAGAGGTACAGGATGGTAAGAAGAAAACAGAGCTAAGAATTTAAAACATTATTTTACGCATGTTTAATTACAAACTTGTTTTCAGCACAAGTTTCAGAAAAAAATACAAAAAACTTGAAGATAATGTTAATCGTCTCTGAATAAATTTTTTCATCAGGTAGCTCATCTTTTTCAGGGGCACAAAAGTAGTAAGCTTTAAACCTGGCTTCCTACTGTTAATCTGGTATTAGATAATACCCCGGTATAACCTTACTGTCAACTATTTTTGTAAAAGAAAAACTTGTTAATTCAATTGTTGCAAAATAGAAATTTACCTGAGCTTGTAGCCATGTTATGAGTGTTTCTCTGATTAGCTGCTGTTGGACTTCAGTAAGTTCAGAATACCTGAAACAAATAATTCAGATTAAAACGGTCCTATGTCAGAAGGCTTCCTTACTTCTAGCTCTAAAGACTAAAAAAAGTCAAACTCTAAACTAATTAGTTCTCTGTACTGCCTTCTTATGCAAACTGTTTTGTGCAATCTACAAAAAAATCTTTTTGCAGAAGGACTTATCTTAACTCCTTGCATATCTGAGTTCTAAGAAAAAGCTTTAAATATTTTTAGTGACCTATTTAGTGAAAGCTAATCTGCATGAAATGGAGCAATTTTACTTGATTGTGTCAAGTTGTTTTTCCTCCTACACTACACTATGACACTTCCTTCCAGTCTTCTAATATCACCTTTGAGACATGCTTAAAAAAAGGGATTGTCCGTTCTGACTGGGATTAATATATGTAAATAAGATTAAAAATGCAATTAAATTGCTACATACATAATATTGTCTTAATTGGGATTACTTAATTATGAGCGGTTATTATAATATTGCATTTACATCAGTTAATCCAGTAGAAAAAATAATATGATCATATAATTAAAGCTTTTATCACAATGCATATACATAATGGATGTGCCTACACAGACAAGTTCTGTCAACAGAACATGGCTTTTTCGACAAAACTCCAATGCATCTACATGGCTAAATTGCTCTTGAGAGTTTGTCCAACACAAGTCAGCTGTTCTGCTGGCAGCGAAGACATGCTAGGCTGACAGTACAGTTTTTTCAGCGAGGAATTTAATTTAGACTTTCGCAAGACAAATAAGCAATGAGACGTATAGTTATGACACCCCTGCTCCGCCCCCACGAGCCTCTTTCCCTTTTGCAAGAATAGGGTTGCATCTACATGGGCAAGTTCTACTGACAAAACTCCAGAATATATACACAGCTAAATTGCTCTGTTGAGAGTCTGTCCACAGAAGTCAGCTGTTCTGCTGGCAGTGTTCTCTCTGCTTCCAAACAGGCATAGTGCCTCTGTCAACAGCGTTCCCCTGTAGACAGTTTTGTCAACGGACAAGGCTTGTGGTTGCCAGGCAGCCCTGTTTGCAGAGCTGCCATTCCACTGTTCTCTCAAGAGGCCAGTGCAGTCTGGCAGTTCTCTGTTGACAGAGCAAGTTGTGTGTAGTGGCAACGTGTGGAATGATGTTCTTTCGAGATTTCCCTGTAGACAGTAACTTCTGTTGATAGATGCTTCTAGTGCAGACATAGCCATTCTGTATTTGCTGTATGTATTTGTTTTTACTTTCACTGTACTGTACTTATGGAAAAAGTAACTAAAATTTACTTATGGTTAAAATGCCGGTTATTTGAGAGTTCTGGATATCAGGATTGATAGAGGCTGCTGCGTAGACATAGCCACTGGGGCCAAATTAAGATTGCACAAGCAACCATTAATCTGCCAATTTGTAACTTGATTGCTTCACTTTGCAACCTTAATTTTTTTTTTTTTTTTACACACACACACACACACACACACACACAAGCACCTTAATTTGAAGCAAAGCACCTTCATAAATAAAATCTATTTCCCCACTATTTAAGAATAATTTTACATTCTGAAAAGTAACATAAGCAAAACCTATACTATCTCCAACAAAAATCATTTAAAAAAGACAACACACTTAAGAGGTAGAGTAGAAGTTAATTTATGTAAGATGAATGGCAAAAGTAGAATTTATAAGGCCAAGAATAAGACTTCTCAATGCACTAATATACACTGCAGTAACAAGTCAAACTAGCTAAGCAAAAATGGGCTAAGTGTGAATAACCAAGTTTTCACTGTCTAATTTTAAAAAGTAGAAATATTTTTACATTAGCAATAAAACAATTTATTTGCATTCAATGCAAGTAGGAAAACAATTTGTAAGAAACTTAGAAGAAAAACATCTCACTTGAATTTAATTTGATGTTCTATAACTTGAAAGCAGAAGAACTTGATGTGATCATCACTGGAATCAGAAGAAAAAAAAGTACAATCAACACAATGGAAACAAGGCAACCCATTTCCCCAGGAAGACCACAATCCTTAAACTATGCAATCAGTTATCAATTCTTGTGATGAACAGTTTTGACAGAGAAAATGATGCAAAAAAAATTCAGGAGTATTTGACCAGTCAGAAAAGCATGCACAGTCAAACACACATTAACAAATATACAACCTGTTTTGATTTTTTTTCCTTTTTAATAACTAATTTGTTATGCTACCTTGCTTATTCATTTGTTTTAGATTACTATAGCACCCAGTTAAGGGGAATTTAGTTACAGAATATGACAGTTAAAAGTTCTGTATTATGGTGCAAAAGGAATATTTCTTATAGAATATTTTTAAACATCTCAGTGGAATTCATCTTGGCTTCAATGAAGTAACTAATGGAAGTATTAGTTCGGACGGTTTATAAAAAAATAACCATTAGCCCGGCATCAGCTTTAAACAGTATTTCTACTACTACTTAATTTCATTTATTACAAACTGATTGACGAGATGGAAAAATCTTTATAAGCACATTCAAAAAAATAGTTGAGTACCATCACTGTAAGTGAAGCATTCAGAGAAAATTACAGTTTACCCTTAAAACTGGAGAGGAACTGTAAAGAGAGCCAAGACAACTTTCAACAAAATATGAATCTGAAGACTTCAATACATTCCACAGTAAGAGAATTAACTGGAATACAAGATAATCCTTAATAGTCAAACTGTACTTTTTGTCACCCCATCTTAAGACAAGTGCACATACAATGTTTGCATCAGTTAGAAAGTTCAGTTAACACCATCTCCAGGCTTTACTCACCTAAACCACAAATCCCACCCCTAATCCCCAAGCTTTACACCTCATCCCACAAGCCCTCTCCCCCTGTATCCCCAGGTTTAACCCCTTCAGCCACAAACTGAACCCCTTCATCCCTAAACTGCCATCCCACCCCCACCCCGGATTTATCTGCCAGGACACCCTGTGCCCTGCCCATCTCCCCCAGCTGCTGAGGTATGAGGTGGTGGCCTGGAGCCAGTGCCCACCCTGCCCCCCTCACAGCACAAGTGCCAGGTGCTGCAGGTGGGCGCTTCCAAGATGGGGGCAGTGACAGCTGGGGAGGGAGGGGAAAATCAGCTGGTAAAAGAGCCGCTGTCTCTTACCACATTGGCTGTGGCTCCCCACTGAGGCTGGAAAGGAGGGGCCTGCTCTCTGCCTGGCTCCTACCGGTGAATGCGATGCCTGGAGCAGGCGGCAGCAGCCCTAGGAGGGTGAGGCCCCACTAGACTGGGAGCAGAGAAAACAGCACTGACCATGGCAGAGGGTGAGCTGGCTGCTTTCTTCCCCACTCTCCCTGGCAGTCAGACGCCACCTGCCCGCAGCTCCTGGCAGTGGCTGGTGGGAAGTGTGCTGCTGTGGGGAAGCTGGGTTCCTGCTCTGCTCCTCCACTGATGCTTCCTCCCTGTCCCCCGCTTGTTATCCTGGCTCCAGCAGGGGAGCCCTGTGGCTTCCTCTTTCAGGACTCCCTGACTGCACTGACTCCACCTGCAGCTCTGGAGGCTGCTGCCACAAACAAACAAACCTATATTCAGTTTTAACTGCAGATATTGTTTAAGTGGCGGCAGCCTCCTGAGCTACAAGCAGAGTTAGCAACAACATTGCTCGAAGCTACAAGTGGCTCTGGAGCTGCAGGTTGCCAACCCCTGATCTTTAGCAACAAAAGGCTCTAATCCTCTCTGACACATTATGTACTCAGAGCAGAGCAAATACTCCATTCCCTCTTTGTTTATTCTTGAGTTACTAAATTTCATGTACCTTACACTAACCATTCTCCCAAATGACAAATGCCAGTATAAAGACTTCAGTATGACATTAAAGATTCAAAACTTGGGTTCACACAAAAACTTAAAAATTGTTAGATTGGAATCCAAAAAGCCAGGTCATCAGCAGGTCTTCTGTGCAAAAAAGACAACTATTTCAAAATGCTTTATAACTCAAGAAGGTAAGGGTACAGAAGCAGACACCTCCCTTACCCTCCTTCCCTCAATTATATTGAGGTATTCAATTGAATTATTGAATTGAAGTATATTGAAGTATGAGTATTCGCTTCTAAGAGTCACTTTTATCCTACTGCATAAAATGTTGAATTAAGGTTCGGGGTGGGGGTGGGGGGTGTAATACGCATATGCGCACACATTTCAGAACCTTAATTCTTCAACATTTTATGCAGTAGGATAAAAGGGACTCTTAGAAGAGAATACTCACAAAGTAATACTTTAACTTTTTGAGATGCTCTACAGTTTAAAAAAAAAAAAAGGCAACACTTTAAAGAACTGAAACAAGCAAATTTAAAGATGTGATTAACATCCAAAATAACCAATCCAAGGCATTTAACACAACTTGAAACAACTTGTAAGTGACTGTTCATGTCAATTCCAACTAGGTACGTGCGCACTGTTTGCAGTTGTCAGAAGATTTTCGCCTAGCAGTACCCAGTCAGTTGTGGTGCCCTGTTGCCCCCTCAACCCGCTGTATATAGAGCCTCCTCCTCACTCAGCTCCTTGTTGTAGGTTCCTTCTCGTGCCTCAGGCAAGCGGTTTCCCTGGCTCTTATCTTGTAAATTGCTGATCATTAGTACAGTTAAGTGTTAGATCATTTAAGCATTTTTCTCTTTGTTTAGTGGGGAGTAGTTCAACAGGGCATGCATCCGTCCCAGGGCTTTACATGGCATGCTTCATGCCAGACATCTATGTCTACAGGAGATCTCCAAGACTCTTGTCTCAAGTGCTTGAGGGAAGTACAAACAGACAAGTGCAAAATTTGTAGAGGTTTCTGTCCTTGGATGAAAAAGAAAGAAGGACTTTAGACAAACTACTTCTCAGAGAGTTTGCTTTGCACCCTCAGCTGTCACAGTTGGGTCTGGCTTCAAAACTAGCTTCCTGGGTGTACAGCGCACCATCCTTGGGTGAAGGACAGCATGGCCCTGCCAAAAGACCCTCCATCCAAGATTCCCTAGCACAGATGCCCTCCAGGGTCTAGGACTGTACCTGTAAACTCTAGGCACCATTCACATTCCTTGGTGCTGCATAAAAGACAGAAGCAAACAGAGAGGGGTAAATTGCTTATGATCAAGGCTGATGAGGCAAAGGGAGCATCCTCCCACTCAACACACACTGCAATGTCTCGACAGCAGCCGGCACCATCAACTCCAGCCCTACAAGAATGCCCTTGGATTCCCCACCGTGAGAGCGCCAGATGGGGGATGTGGATACAGCCTCTCCATCCACCACATCTGACATGGCAAGGGACCTTACTGAAATGATAGGCCAGCATCCCCCATCTCCAAGGGTAACCGCTGTGCAGCAGCCAGGTCCTGCTTCTGTCAGGGCATTAGCACCATCCAGAAGCAAACCCACCATGATTCAAGCCGCAGTCCCCCCTCACCTTGGCACCATTCAACCCAGGACCTCTCTCCCTGGCCCTGCCATCCTGCACTACGCAGAATGCTCCTCAGCCCCCGGTCTTCAAGGTCAGGTTCAACCTCAGATTCTGAGCTAGACTGCTTTGTGTCTGGGTCAGGAGCTGGCACCATTCGACGCGCTCTCACTGTAACTGAGTGCATAATCCCGCCATTGATGCCCTTGGCTCCTCAATGGCAGGCCACGACCCCATTGCCTTTCTGGACACCCTAGACATACCACCAAGCTTAGGGTCCCAGTTCCTGGTCAGTCTTGAGGGACATCAGACAAAAGAGGCACATCACTATGTTTCCTTGCTAGGAAACCCCCCAAGAGGCTCTGAACAATATATTGGCACCCAGCCTGGCACTGCAGATGGGATGGCCATAATCCTCCCAGTGACTACCACGGAGGTCACTTGGGAATTGAAGCATCAGAATGACATAGGGCCAGTTGAAGCATTGTCATCATCTTCCCAGGATGAAGTGGTGGCAAATTCATCCACCTCCTTAATGGCTATGGACAGCAAAGGCCCATCCAAAGGTACTAAGGTTGATCTATAAGCCGAGGAGGTCACTGAAGAACTGAACCCTATGGTAGAAATTCTCATCCCAGAAGGACCCCCCAGGGTGGCATTGCCTTTTATTAAGGCAATCACTAACTCCTCCCCTCTCTTGGTGAGAGGAATGGAGGCAAGAGAAAATATTTTGTCCCTTCTAAGGGATCTGAATTGGTGTCCCTTCACCCATAGCTGGCAATACTGATTGCTTTCGCTGCATCCACAAAGGGGAAGCAGGGCTCCATTCCTAGATCAAAGGAGGCTAAGAAGCTATACCTCTTCAGCTGTAAGGTCTATTTGACAGAGGGATTCCAGCTGAGAATTTCTAACCAGAACAAAGTCCTTAGCCACTGAAATTTTAATTCTTGGGCCTCCGTTGCAAATTTCAAGTAACTCCTTCTGGTGGAGCCTGCTCAGAGTTTACAGCTCTTCTGGAGTAGGGGAAGGTCATATCCAGGACCTCCAATCACATTAGAGGCAGCAGACTCAGTGATTTGCACAGCGTCCCCGGGCATTGTAATGCATAAAAGTTCCTGGCTGCTGGTCATGAGACTTCTGCTGATGTCCAGTGGTACCATTCAGGACCTGATTTTGAAGGAGTGGGGCACTTTATGGAACAAACTGATTCCAGCTCCACAGCTCAACAGTAAGGTGGTGTTAAAGTCATTAAGCATCCATACTCCAGCCCCACAAAAGGAAGCCCTTTAAGCTGCAGTCTCTGCCCCATTATCATCAATCCCCACAGAGGCAGGGGTATAACAGGAGGGGCAAGCGCAGAAACAAATGCAAACTGAAAAACTCCTCCAATAATTAGGGGTAGGGTTCAACTAAGCAGTCCCTGAGCCCTAAAGAGCCCTTTTGAAAGTGTGTTCAAGGATGATGCCCAAGTTTCAATTCCGGATCCTTCCCCAGTGTTTGGGGACTGGTTATCCCATTTATATTGTGCTTGGACCGAGATCACCTCAGATCACTGGGTCTTAAGCACAGTGGAAACAGGATATTCCCTCCAGTTTTCCACCTTTCCATCCTCCAATCTTCTCTCCCCACCCCTCTTCAGGGACCCTTCTCATGTGCAACTACTGTTACAGGAGGTGCAATCACTCGTGCAGTCAGGAGCTGTGGAGGCAGGTCCTTCAGAGGTCGGGGTATGGGACTCTACTCCTGTTACTTTCTAACCCGCAAAGCCAAGGGTGCACTGCAGCTTATTTTAGCCCTTCACAACCTCAGTTTATGAAAAAAAATAGGGTTTTTGCATAGCATCCCTAGCCACTATCATAAAGCTGCATCTCCTTCAAAGCAAATGTATTTCAGTTCCAAAAAAGATAACATTGCAGAAATGTTTTATATAAACAAACAGGGTGGTGCTCACTCCTCTCTGTGTAGCAAAGCTTTCAAGCTCTAGGAGCTCTGCATTGCTCACAAAACATGCCTGGAGACCTCGTATCTGCCCAGTGCTCAGAACAAGTTGGCTGACAAGCTCAACTAGTGCCTTTTGCTGCCATAAGTGGTTCCTTTGCCCCAATGTCACCAACTCTATTTTCCAGAGGTGGCGGATTCCCCAGATAGTCATCTTTGCAAGGCACCAGGATAGGAAGTGCCGATCTTCTGCTCTTTCCTGAGTCACAGGCCTGGGTCCCTGGCAGATGCCATCCTCATCCCCTGGAAGGACAATCTGCTATATGCATTCTCACCATTTCCTCTCATCCACCAAGTCCTGCTCAAAAACACATCAGGACAAAGCAGCAGTAATCCTTACAGCCTCATGTAGCCCAGGGTCACACTATTTAGAAAGGTCAGTGGACACATCAATGCCTCTGCCTTATCTCCAGCCCCACTCACTCAGGACCAGTCATCTCAGAACTCCATCCTGGAGTCACTTCGCCTCACAGCTTGGATGCTCCTTGTCTGAACCCATTGGAGCTAGCATGTTCAACAGCAGCCAGAAATCTTCCTAGGCCACAGGAAGCCCTCCACTCAAGCTATGTATCTTGCCAAGTCAAAGATTTTCTGTCAGATCACTTTAAAGAGGTGCTCAGCTGATGGAAGCCTCCGTTGCAATTATTCCAGACTTTTTCATTTAAGAAGAGGGACTAACAGTGGCTCCAGTAACGGTGCACTTGATGGCTACCTCAGCTCTTCATCCAGGTTTGAGCAGATGTTTTGTTTGCTGATCCAGTGGTAGGCCATTGCCGGGACAGACTTTATGGCAGATGAGGCAGCCAATTCCCCAGTGGGACCTAAACACATTACTATCTAAATTAACAGAACCACCTTGAGTCTCTAGTGACCTGCTCCCTTCTGTCTTGGAGTTTGGAATTTCTAGTGGCTATCACATCCACTAGAAAGGTATCTGAACTGACGGTCTTAACTTCAGAGCCACCTTATACAGTATTTTGTAAGTACAAGGGCACAGCTTCAACCACACACAGCCTTTTTGCCTCAAGAGGTTTGTTCAATTTTTCCATGCCAAACAGAACATTTGCCTGCCCCCTTTTTTTTTTTTTTAAATCCAAAGCCACGTGGATCTGACAAAGAACATTCCCTCCACTATCTGGACATTAAGTGTGACCTCACTTTCTGTCTGGAACTTACTAAGCCTTTCAGAAATATACCCAGCTGTTCATTTCTATTGTTGACAGAATGAAGGGCCTCCCAATCACTTCCCAAAAGATTTCTTCTTGGATCACAGCTTGTATTAGGACTTGCTACAATCTTGCCAAGATCCCAGCTCCACAGAAGACTGCACCCGTGGGGCAGGTACAAGCTTCATCTACTGCATTCCTGGCCTATGTATCTACCTAGGATATCTGCAGGGTGGTAACAAGGTCTTTGGTCCATACATTTACATCTCATTACGCCATTCATCAGCACATCAGTAATGCCACATTCAGGATAGCAGCGCTTCAGTCTATTATTCAGTCATCTCTGGCCCTCCACTAGATAACTGTTTGGTGTCACCTACTCAGCATCAACACAAACAATCACTCGAAGAAGAAAAACACTTACTTGCCTTTTATAACGGTTATTCTTCGACACATGTTGCTTGTGTCCATTTCAAGACACCCCCACTCTTCTTTTGGGAGCCTTCTGGCAAAAAAAAAAATGAACGAGGGCAGAAGAGGGTCGGCAGTGATCTATCTACAGCACAATGACAGCACCACCCCAGGGTGCTCAACAGCCAACTGATGGGTACTTCTGGGGCAAAATCTTCCCATACTGCATGCACAGTCATCAGCACACCTACTTGGAATGGACATAAGCAACGTATCTTGAACAGTTACAAGAGGCAGGTAAATTTTTACTTTTCTAGTTTCAGCAGCCAAACTCTGATGAAATGCCTGGCAAGCTGACAATACTTTAGCCACAGAACCTAACAGTAACTAGCGTACAGTGACAAGTTAAATGACTGGAGTAGGATGAAAACAAAAAGCAGTCAAGTAGCACTTTAAAGACTAGCAAAATAGTTCATTAGATGAGCTTTCGTGGGACAGACCCACTTCTTCAGACCATAGCCAGACCAGAACAGACTCAATATTTAAGACACAGAGAACCAAAAACAGTAAGCAAGGAGGACAAATCAGAAAAAGATAATCAAGGTGAGCAAATCAGAGAGTGGAGGGGTGGGGGGAAGGTCAAGAATTAGATTGAGCCAAGTATAGGATTGACTTATATAAAAGGCAGTTTAAACTTGATTTACATCAATGATTTACCACTGATACTTCTTCACTTTTCATGAACAGTACAAATTTTATCACTACAACATGTTAATTTACAACTAACCAAGTACAAGTTTCCAGGATTGAGAGAAGTAACTAGTGGTGTCAACTAAGGGTCTCTAGTGGGACCAATGCTATTCAACCTATTTATAAATGATCTGGAAAAAGCGGTACGCAGTGAAGTGGCAAAATTTGCTGATGATCCTAAACTGCTCGAGATTGTTATGAACAAAGCAGGGTGTGAAAAGCTTCCAAAAGATCTCACACAAAATTAAGTGACTGTACAACAAAATGGCAAATGTGTTTTAACGTTGATAAATATAAAGTAATGCACTGTGGAAAAAATAATCCCAACTATATATACAGGATAATGGGAACTAATTTAGCTATAACCACTCAAAAAGAGAAAAAGCAGTCCAGTAGCACCAAAAGACTAACAATATCATTTATTAGATTATGAGATTTCATGGGGAAAAACCCACTTCAGATCTGGAAGAATTGATCACTGAAGTGGGGTTCTGAAGTAGTGGTCTTTCCCACAAAAGCTCACCACCTAATAAAGAACATAGTTAGTCTTTTAAGTGCTACAGGACTGCTTTTTTGTTTTGTGAAGATACAGACTAATTAGGCTTCTTCTCAGACTACTCACTCAAGAGAGATATCTTGGAGTCATTTGACGTGCTGCAGCAGTCAAAAAAGCAAACAGAATGCTATGAATCATTTAAAAAGTAATAGAGAATGAGACATTTTCTTCTCTATATAAATCCATGGTATGCACACTTCTTGAATGCTCCCTACAGATGTGGTTGCCTCATCTTAAAATAGATATATTGGCATTGGAAAAGGTTCAGAAACGGGCAACAAAAATCAGGCATTTGGAACACGCGCCATAAGAAAGATTAAAAAGACTGACTTTTCAGCTTGAAAAAAAGGAGACAGTGAGCGTAAGAGAGAAGCATACAAAATCATGACTGGTGTGGATAAAGCGAGTAAGGAAAAGTCATTTACTTGTTCCCATAACAAAAGACCTAGGGGTCACCAAATGACATTAATGGATAGAAGGTTTAAAATTCACATAAAGAAGTTTTTCTTCATAAAGCACATTGTTCTGACAACCTCCTCCAGCATGTAGACTACCACGGCTTTCTCTCCGTTACTATTCAACATGCAGGGCACTACATTTAGCTGTTTGGAATGGAGATCCTTCAGCCAGGAGTGCCACAGGCAAACTAAGACTTTAATAGGGTTCCGAACAACAACACACACCCCAGATAAATTCAGGCCAGTTAGCTCTATCAATGGACATAAGCCAGGATAGGTGGGAATGGAGACCCTACCCCTCTGTTTGTCAGAGGTTGGAAATGGATGTCAGGAGAGGAATCACTTTCATAAAATCACAGAGCTGGAAGGGATCTCAAGGAGTCATCAAGCCCAGCCCCCTGCTTCAAGCAGGATCAACCCCAGTTAAATCATCCCAGCCAGGACTATGACAAGCCAGGACTTAAAAACCTCTAAGGATGGAGATTCTACCACACCGTTAGACAATGCATTCCAGTGCTTCACCACCCTACTGGAGAAGTAGTTTTTCCTAATATCCACCCTTCTCCTCTCTTTCTGTAACTTCAGACCATTACTCATTGTTCTGCTCTCTCTCACCACTGAGAACAGTTTCTCTCCATCATTTTTAGAGCACCCTTTCAGGAAGCTGAAGGCTGCTATTAAAGCACCCGTCGGCCTTCTCTTCTGCAAACTAAACAAGCCCAGATCCCTCAGCCTCTCCTCATAAGTCATGTGCTCTAGCCCCTTAATCACTTTAGTTGCCCTCCTCTGAACCTGCTCCAGCACATCCACATCCTTTTTATACTGGGGAGGCCAAAACTGGATGCAATACTTCAGATGCAGTTTCACCAGTGCCAAAGGGCGGGGGGGAAGACAACTCCTCTAGATCTGCTCAAAATGCTCCTCCAAATGCACCCCAAAATGCCAATGGCTTTCTTGGCCACAAGGACACACTCTTGACTCATATCCAGCCTTTCATCCACTATAATCCCTAGGTCCCTTTCGCTGTACTGTTGCTTAGCCGGTCAGTCCCCAGCCTATTACAGCGCTTGGGATTCTTCCTTCTTAAGTGCAGGACTCTGCATTTCTCCTTGTTGAACTGCAGCAGATTTCTCTTGGTCCAATCCTCCAACTTATCCAGGTCACTCTGGATCTTCTCTACCCTCCAACATACCTACCTCTCCCCCTAGCTTGGTTTCATCAGCAAACCTGCTGAGGGTGCACTCCAGTCCCTCATCCAGGTTATTCACAAAGATGTTGAATGACACCGGCCCCAGAACTGAGCCGTGGGGCGCTCCACTTGAAACCGACTGCTATCCAAATATCGAGCCATTGACCACTACCCATTGGGCCCAATCAGCAAGCCAGCTTTCTATCTATTTTATAGTCCATATATCCAATCCATACTTCCTTAAGTTATGGGCAAAAGTGTTTGGTGATTATCTGTTCTGTTCACTGTCTCCAGGGCATCAGACATTGGCCTCTGTTGGAAAAGAGGATACTGAGATAGCTGGACCTTAGGCCTGGCCCAGTGTGGCTGTTCTTATGTTCTATTCTCAGCATGACAGGGAGACAGTAACTCCTTACTTTAAACCCACTTCTACCACTGGCTTCCTGTGGCCTGCAGTAAACCTTGGAATTTTCCAACATACAGCTCCAACACATTACATGGAAATTGTTTTTGCAAGTACATAATGAAACATAGCTAATGCTTCCAAATGTTATTTGGCTGAATTTGGCTCAAAATTGTACCTGAAGATTAAAAATTTCCCTATGAAAATTGCAATTTTGATCCCTAAAATGGCATTTTCCCCTAAAAAATGCAACCTTGATTAGAGCAAGCATTGAGACTATTCATACTTTGTGCATTTTTAAAACAGCTATGTCAAACTGCCAAATAATTTGTACCAACGTTAATAAAATGTCTGCATCAAGGTAGAGATCTTCCACAATATATAGCTTCAGCATGGAGCCAGTAACAGAAGTGTTATAAATCACTGACAGAAAGGATCACTTATGAAAACACTGTAAACAAGTTATGCACACACATTAAGACCAATTATAAATTCAATGTATGCAATTTGATTAGCAAAAAAAAAAAAAAAAAAAAAGCAGCAGTCAATATACTTTGGAGAATGATAAACTATTTTTATGTATTTATAGTTATCACCTGTATATCCTTTGGGCTAATGCTTCTGCACAGACCTGCCAAGCATCTTGGGAGATCTTCAACTGTTCAAAATAGGCTAGTGCCTGCAATTATTTCAAAACATTCCATTTAGAATTGTCAAGGACCGGGAAGAGCATATGTAATCCAAGCAAGTTAACGAACAAGAGGTAAGGGAGGCACTATTTGATTAATCAGAAGCTCCAGAATCATAAATTACTTGGTGTCACATTCTGATGTCTGGCAAGAGTATGTATTGCCCACACCCTTAGTTCTTATCCTCAGGTAGATGAAAGTGTTGATAATTCTGTGTTGTCAGCAATCTCTCAAGTTTAGTCTCCTGGGAAAGCCCTGTCAACAAATGCAATGGTACTGAACATGACAGACAAAAAACAAATGTAAATATATCAAGAATTATTTTTAAATCACTATGTGTAGCTTAACAGAAATCACACCAAACTGGCAGCTCTCACAAAACTGAACTGTGGCCCTCAAGAGTCAATAATACAACATGTCTAGCAGTGGTATCCTAAATGGAGAGGACATTGACAAGTGTTTTTCAGTACTACAGGTCAGTGTGTTTTTATGCAAGTAAAGCACCCCTATACTCAAGTAGAATTAAAGAACAACTATTTTAAAACATTTCCACAAAGAGAGCTATATAATCATCTTAGGTTTGTCATGTTTGGCACCACTGTGTTCACAGTAAAAGGGACTTTTGAGTGATATTCAACTTAATTTCTGACAACTCTTACCAAAATTTTGACCAACTTAAGGGCCTGGAGCCAAGAGCCTAGTAGGAAGTTAAGAGAGATGCACCCTACCATATCAGAGGATGAAACTACTGAAGTTATTATTCCACAGATACTTACAAATCAACTGACTCCCCCACTCACCTTTCTATCACTAATTTGGTCACAGAATGAGATTTTACTACATTATGCATATCGGATTCAGAAAGCTATACAACACCCACGCACGTGCTTCAAACAACATCTCTTGAGCTGTCCATGAGGCCTTGAAACCTGTCATGCAAAAATGGATTTTCTTGCCAGCTAGGAGCTCCAAAGCAATATAACTTGTAGCATTTGTGGAAAAATGATCTGTAGCTTAATGAATATTTTACATGAGCCATCACATAAGCTAATGGTGTAAAAGCTTTGTGTTGAGAGCCACACAAGGCTATATTTAAAAAATAAACTAACGTTTAAAACAATACAACTTAAGATATTGTGTACAAGAACTGGAAACTGATAAACATAAAATCAATTTCCCAGTCTCCTTAACTTCTGATTAATATTGAACCATAGTCTTGGAGTGCTTTCATGTAACCAGTTTAAACTACACACTAATAGTACATAAGCCACACTCTCATAAGCGTTCAATAGAATCAGTGACATTTAAGAGCATTCTTTTTGTTCAACTACTGAATAAGACAACACAACAAGGATAAATTACAGTGAATAAAGTCATACATAGTATTGCAGTACAGTAAAATTTTGCGTACACACAAATAGCATTTATGTAAAACAAAGCCGTACAGTTTGTTTACATAATTAGCATACCATGATATTCTCTTTACTTCAGTTTTCCATGTAATCAGATAAACCAATAGGATATTACACTGTTGCCTAGAAACTAGCTAGCATACCTATTATGGAGGAAAGCAAGCAAACAAACAAACCTTACCCTTTGCCTGAAGTCTGCATCAGCATTTGGATTTAGTCCCAGAAGGGCTTGTTCATCCATCTTTATTACTATAGTTTTTGTTTTCTATTTTTAATTGGTTTACCCCTTCTCCTCCAATAGAAGCTACAAACATCTGCAAATAGCAAAAAAGCAAAGTTGGAAGAATCTGTATTTAGTAAACATCAGCTAGCCATCTCCGCATAATCATAGTGGGAATATCACCGTTGCCAACCCGAGTGTAGGCTTTTCAAATGCACATGAACAATTTGTCTAGAATGGAATCTCTAATAATTTTACAGCATAGTATGGTCTACTACTGTAAATATTAGTGCTTCATGTCCTTCAACAGCTCTTATGGCCCAGAAAGTTTTCTCTGGCCTCTTGACCTGTTTGGACCTTTGTGAAACTAATGTCCCAACAGTGATTGCAGTGTGCCGTATTTTGCACAATATTTGTGAATCCAGGAGTGATAATTTCATTAGCACCTAGTGTGCAGAGGCTGATGTCATAAGCAGGGCTTATTCGCAGCTGCTTACAAGGCCATTCTCCAATAACCGTGCTGAGGCTGCAGCAATCAGGAAGGCTTTGAAGCAAAACTTCATCAACAATCTGCCTGACCCATTATGGTGCTGTGTTTTCACTGTTGTAATAACACCCCCCACTCCCCAAAATTATTTCTGCTCCCCACCTAATGTGAACCAATAAATCAGCCATGCTTTCACAGAAAGAATGCTTTTAATTTGGGGCCACAGGGGTTAAGTTGCAGGAAGAAGAATGGATGTGAAGGGAGGGTTACTTTCACAAAAACCCATGGGCAGCTGTGGTATCCTCCCTCTCCACTCCCGCACAGATGCCTCTGCCACAATTCCTCTTCAGACCTTGGCGTAGCAGTGAGCAGCTGTGCTATCGGCCCTCTCCAC
Source organism: Carettochelys insculpta (assembly GCF_033958435.1). Classification (NCBI taxonomy): domain Eukaryota; kingdom Metazoa; phylum Chordata; order Testudines; family Carettochelyidae; genus Carettochelys; species Carettochelys insculpta. The sequence goes on from NC_134137.1 coordinate 315,431,443, forward strand.
CTCTGTGAGTCCCCGGAATGATTTGTGCACCCCACCAGCCTGGGTACCAAAATAAATCACACTGTGGTTGTCATCAAAAGAATAAGTTTATTTGGTGGGGGAGAGAGGGTTAAGGTGCAGGGGAAAGAAGGGATGTCAAGGGTTGTGGACCAGCCCCTTGCAGTGGCTCTTGTGAGTAGAGCAGCAGACTGGCCTTGCCCACCCTCCCTTCGGGGACCATGATGATGGGGGGTGTGGGGGCAACCTGTAATCAGGTGAGTCCAGGGAGCAGAGCCCACAGCCCTTCACTGGGAGTCCCTCTGCAGCTTGGAGCACAGGAGCCAAGTTTGGTCACCCATTGCTGTGATGAGCTTCGCTGGGTCCTCCCTCAGGTGCACCGTTTGCTCTCTCCAGAACTCAAGCGCAGTCTGCCACCACTGTGCTGTGCCCCTTTTGCCCTCCACGTTTTCTGCACTCCTTGTGTTGAAGGACAAGGTCCTGCTTGGACTTCTTGCGCTTCCTCTCCCTGTCTCCCACACTGGGGATACCTGCTGGAAAGCGAAGGTCAAAACTGAGATGTAATTCACACAAAGTGCTTACCCATGAAATTAATGGGTCTCTGTCTTTACAATCAGTGAAACTTTTTTTGCAAGGCCACTTAAGGTTTCTTAGAAATTACAATGATTCAAACCATGCATTGCAGAAGCCACTGCTCAACCACATGGTAAGCCATTGTCCGCTTTACGGTGCCGGGGTGAGGGGTGCAAAGCAGGGGAAGCAGGACAGCATCCTGGAACAGGGGGAGGAGAATTTCTTTGGCTGTTTCCTGGAGCAATCCTCTGCAAGGAAAACCCTCCTGTGCTGGACGTGCCAGTGCACAGGACCAGGGTCTGCAATGCCCTGCAGTTGGGTGGCAAGGGAGAAGGGATCCTTGTAAAGTGAAAAGACATGCTGGGGCAGGGGGCAAGGAAGGAGGGAAGTGTTTTCCAGCTGTATGCGGGGGGAAAAGTTTCTCGGTGGTCCCTGGAGCAACCCTCATCAGGGGAAAGACCATATAAAGCAGGGAAAACCCGCCTCTGCCGGACATGCCCACGTGCAGGACCAGGGTCTGCACAGCCCAGCCCAGCAGCCACATGGTGAAAGGGAAGGGTTCAATTCCAGCTGCATGGCCAGCTGGGTGGGGAAGGATCCCTGAAAAGTGAAAAGAATGTGGTGGGGGGGAGGAAAATGGGAGGAGAGAAGGCCCAGAGAGCCTGCCAGCTGTGTGAAGGTGGAAAAGATGGCGCACCCACCAGCCATATGGTGCAGTAATGCACTCCTGGGAAATGTAAAAGGGCAGGGAGAAATGGAAATAAATCCAGTCCAAATTCCTGTGCTTTAGGTTGCCAAAGATGACATCACCATCCTAAGAATAACAATATCAAAAAAGGAGAGATGCACATCCTGTGTGACCACAAGCCTGGAAAATTTGCCAAAATGCTGTGTAATGCTGTGACATCAGATCACTATCTGGCTATCCAGCATGCCAAGGTGTGCAACTGTGGAAGCTGCAGTCAGGCCTGCCCAAAACCTTTTGCAAAAAATACAAGAGAACCTAGATGAGGCCTTTGTGGAGATCTCCAGAAAGGAGAAACTTTCCATACCCAGATACATTAACCTGCTGTTCTGAGGGACATAGACCCATAGAAAACCTATACCCAGCCTCAACCCACTTCTAGTATTCAGAAAAAAAATACTCACCAGAGCAGCTGAGTCCTGGTGGCTTGGGAGCCAGCATAGAGGGGGCCTACGCTGGGGGGGAGGTGAGACCACCATGAGGGGGGAGAAAAATCAGCTCCAGCTCTATCATGAAGAGCTCCCTCAGGCCCTTTCTGGTTGACCCGATCCTCCTCTTCCTTGGCCTCTTCATCCTGGCCACCCAGCTCCCCTCAGCTGACCCCAGACTCTGTAACAGGGTCTCCAGGAGTGCCAAAATATAGATGGGTCAACAGGTTGGGTCCCCACCCCAAGAAGCACATGCAGCTGTTCATAATAATGGCAGGTCTTTGGAGATGACCCAGACTGCCAGTTGGCTTCCTGGACTTTGCGATACACCTCCCAGAGTTCTTTCACCTTCACCTGGCATTGCATAAAGTCCCGGGAGTAACCTCTGGTAATCATCCTGCACAACATCTTCTCATCTTCACTGTTCCTTAGACACTCAATGTCTGCTCACCATTGATTCCTCTCCCCACATTGCAAGGATATCCAGAACCTCATGAGGACTCCATGCTCGGGCTCTTTTGCAACCCTGAGAACTAAGCGCACTACTGCCCTGAGTGCTCATGATGGCAAGAGATGGCTACCGATGCAATGGCTCCTGATGTGGATGCAATGGCTACCAAGGCGATGGGTTAAAAAATTCTTGATTCTGTGCCCCTCTTATATTTCCCAGGCTTGCTGGTCATGAATTCAAGTTCATGGGCTTCCTGTGACCTCCTGCACACCTGGAGAGCAGTGGAGATGGAGGCGACCATACACGGCAGGTAACCATGTAGCCTTGTGGGATACATATGAAACAGTTCTGGAGGCTAATAAATTCAATTTTAAGACATTGCACTTCCACACTGGCCTTTATTTGGAATTTAAATTTGAAATTTACACTATACCCAGATGGTTTCAACGATGTTATATCAATATTGGCGCTCCCTAAATTGAACTAATAGTATTTACAGTGAGGACAGTGACATTGTAATATTGAGCTTACTGCCATAAATTCAAAGTTTTTTCCTGTAGGGTAGACATAGCTTAAGATGAAAAACAACTGAAGAGAGTTGGCAGTTTTTCAAAGAGACATTATTAAGGGCCCAAAAGCAGGCTATACTGTTGCATAGGAAAGACAGAAAGTATGGTAAAAGACAGCCTTGGCATAGCCAGGAGATCTTGCATGATCTCAAAATCCAAGGAGTCTTATAAACAGTGGAAATCAGAAGAAATTACAAAAGATTACTATTATCAAATAGATGGATACAGGGGCAAGATTAGAAAGGCCAAGGCACAAAACAAGCTCAAACTAGCTATAGACATAAAAGGGTAACACGAAGACATTCTATAAATATAGAAGCAAGAGAAAGATCAAGGACAGCATAGGTCCACTATTCAGTGAGGAGGGAAAAACAATACCAGGAAACTTGGAAATGCCACAGGTGCTTAAGGACTTCTTGGTGAAGACCGAAGCAAAGTAGTCTGATACAGAAATGCCTAACATGGTGAATGCTAGTGGGAAAGGGGTAGGTTTAGAGCAGGTGTATCCCACCCATGGCCTGCAGGCCAGAATGTGGCCAACTGAGCCTTTTTATCTAGCCCACACTGGCAGCAGCACCAACATTTTTCTGGCACGGCCAGCACAGGAGGGACCCCAGCTCGCACAGCCCCTACTTCTCCCAAGATGGCGGTGGCCCTGGTAAGTCAACACATTCAATTTGTTCTGAGGGTGCCTGGCTCTGGGGGAGGGCAATTATTTAGAGTGGTGGGGGGACTAAGGGTGCATGTCTCTGGGGGATGGGCAGGGGGGATTGGTTTAAAGTGGGGAGCTGGGGGTGCCTGGCTCTGGGGGAGGGAGAATTGGTTTAAAGAAGAGGGCTGGGGCTACCTAGTCTGGAGAGGGGAAGGGATGCTGCATGTCTGAAAATTGTGTGTAGTTTTTTTCTTTTTAATTTTGGTTTTGAAAAAAGAGGTACTTTATAAAAAAAAAGGTTGAGAAACACTGAAGTAGAACTCAACGTAATTGGTTTAATGGCCAACAGGAAGGATCTGGCGATTAAACCAAATAAATTGAGTCCTATTCTTTCAGCGCGGCAGGGAGGTGGGGTGGTTTGGGGCTGTGGGGGGAATGGTTTAGAAGATAAAATAAAAAAAAAAAGTTAAACATTACTTAGAAAAATTAGATATTTGCAAGTCACCAGGGCCTGATGAAATGCATACTGAATAGAACCAGGGCTTGAACATAAAATAGCCCCAAACCACCATTCAATTTAGATACTGGCATAGAGAGTAGACTTATTAAGGTTGTAGAAGATACCAGGCTAGGAGGTGTTGCAACTGCCTTGGAGGATAAGGTCAGAATTCAAAATGATCGGAACAAACTGAAGAAATGGTCTGAGGTAAACAGGATGAGGTTGAATAATGACAAATGTAAATACTCCACTTAGGAAGGAACAATCAGCTTCATACATATAGAATGGGAAGTGACTGTCTAGGAAGGAGTACTGCAGAAAGGGATTTAGGGGTCACAGTGGACCACAAGTTAAACAGAAGTCAACAGTGCAACTAAGGAGATTTCGAAGTTCCTGAGGTCCTTTTGAAAAGGACCCTTGTCTGGACGAGCTGCACGGCTGAGAAAAGCAGCAATTTCGAAGAGCCGTGGCCAGTGGCATTCTAATGAGGCGCTGAATATGCATTTCAGCGCCTCATTAGTAATCTTCAAAATGGCAATTTCGAAGATTTGGGTGAGTGTAGACATAGCCAAAGTGGCAAATTTAGGCTGTTTCACCTAGGGGCATTTGCCAGCATAATTATGTTGCCGCCCCCCCAAAAAAAATTAGGCCAGGTCTACACTAAAATATTCCATTGACGCAGATACATCACACAAGGATATGAAAAAGCCACACCCAAGTGACAGTTATGCTAATATAAGCCGTGAAGAAGACAGTGCTCAGTAAATGAGACTTCTTCCACAGATGTACTTCAGCTTCTCATGGATGGTAGTTAATACACTGCCCACCCACCACTGTAGTGTCTACAATGAACTGCCAGAACAGTGCAGTTTCAGCATTTCAAACAAAGACCTATTCTTAAGTGCACACAAGGTAGGTCTACACTACAGAATTACTTCACTATAACTACACCACTTTAGAGTGTATAATCTATGCCTAACCTAAGCACTGGTGTAGACAGTGTTATGTTGGATGAAGAATTTCTCCCCCTTTTATAACTACCCTTTCTTGCAGAGATGAATTGGCTCTTCCAACAGGTGCCCTCTCTCTCTTGACTTAGGAGCATCTTCATTACAGCACTATAGCAGAGCAACTATGCTAATACAGCTTTTCAAGTGCAGACCTTCCCTCAGTCTCATCAACAGAGCTAGTTAATTCTACAAACAATTAACCTCTTCTGAGAGCATTCTGGCTGGGGATAGAAAAGTGGTGGGTAACCTGCAGCTCATTAAAGGTTTGTGTAGCCTGTGAGACATTATGTTCAGCATTGGAAACCTTGCAGGCGGGCAGATTTCAGTGTTTCCCATCCACATAGGTCCCCCTCCCCCACTACGCATATTGCCAAAGTGACATACACATAAAGCAAGGCATGTGAACTGAGCTCGTGGGCCACACATTGCCCACCACTGCTCTAGATACATCCTGTTCAGAGACCCAACTGGAGGTTCCACCCATTCTTCAGTAAGGGCTCCCAAAATACCCACTTTTTGTTTTTGTGTGACGTCAGATACATGCTGTTTGCACACAGCACTGATTGAGAGCGCCATGTGCTCACTGCGTATCTAGTCAAAATGCTGCTATGAGTCAGGTGACACCCTATAAATTCTAGGTACACGAGTGCAGTTAGCAAGACTACCCTATCTCAGGAGACCTTCTCATTCATGACAATCTTGCAACCCACTAGACTAGGTTGCCCATTGCTGGGCTAGAAAGTATGAACTTGAGTTTCCTCAGTATTGCCAGTAACTGTCCTAGGGTTGAAGCCAGAGTTCCACTGTCCCCAGGAAAGTGGGCTGCAAACTCAATAGCTGCTTGCGTAGTTCTGGGTCCTCTAGTGCCATGCACTCTGGCCCATGTTTCTCCAGAAGCATTACCCAAAGCCCCTGAGGAGGTTGTGCAGTGCAGGATGCTAGTCATTGCTGGTCGCACCAGCAAACAAAGTGGCACACCTCCAAGAGCAACAGCTGGGTGCTGCAGTGAGGGGCACTGCTTCCCTGCAATCTCTTCTAAGGAGGCGATCATGAACACTAAGCTACATGTCAGAAACAATGAATTTGCAGACACTTCTCTAGTATAGGGTGGGCAAACTTTATGGCCCAAAAGCCTTATGAATGTGTGGAAATTGTATGGAGGGCCATGAAGGCTCACAGACTTGGGATTGGGTTGCAGAAAGGGGTGAGGAATGTTGCTGGAGTGCTGACTCAGGGGTGGGACCAGAAATGAAAGTTTCAGGGCACAGGAGGGAGCTCCATGTTGGGGCAGGGAGTAAGAGCAGGGTCTGCATGTGAAGGTTCTGGCTAGGGCTGGGGCTGGGGATGATGGATTTGGGTTGCAGGAAGGGCTGTCAGTGTGCTGAGCTTGCTGCCTCAATCAAGCGGCACCCGCAGCATGTCCCCTTTCTGGCCAGCTCCTACTTGGCAGTGCAGCCAGGGAGCTCTGTGCACTGCCCCTACAGTTTCCACTGGCTGTGATTCTCAGCCAGTGGGAGCTGCAGCAGTGCTTTGGACAGGGACAGTGCACAGAGCCACCTGGCTGTCCTATAAGCAGGAACTAGATGGAATCGGGACATGTTGCTGCTTCCAGCAGCCACACAGAGAAGGACAAGACCCAAACTCAACTTCTCCAGGTGGGGGCGGACCTGAGAGTCAGATGCAGCGCATGGATTGCAGCCCTCCTTTCCACTTTGTAAGTTAGCATTTTCTCTATGTATTTATGTTGCAATTTGGACAGGTCTGTTACTCCCCTTAGAACAATAACTTTCATACATACACATTGTGTAATACAGATTTGTTGTAACATCCCATCTGTAACGCTGTAATTCTTTAGTGACACACTATTTAATGGAAGAATTGTGCCTTTGCCGGCGCTCCTTAAAGCAAGCCCCAGCATAATATAAATTTCTCATGTAAACCACCATTTTGAAGCTCTTGGTAGTACTCATACCACTCAGTCACAACAATTAAGTGACAAATGCACAAAACCCTACTGGAGTTCATCATAAGGGCTCCAAAACCTGAATCAGCCACCATAACAGAAATCACACTAGAATCAAAAAAATTAAACAGAGTTAAGTCTGAAGTTTCCAACTTCTTGGAGTGAAATGGGGTTCTCAGTCTCCTCAGCGGGTGAGCTAATATTGGTTTCCTCTCCTACACTTTAGAAGCTGTCAACCCCATTACTTTGTAACTCAGAGGACTGGTTAAAGAAGTGAAGTATTCCCACCCCATTCTCCTAGCTCAAGATGGGCTGATGCACAGTAACTGACTCGCTTCTGTTACTGCCCTCAGTGAGCCAGCACTCTCTTCTACTGCGTAATGTCTCTGCAGTGTTTGGCTAAGGATTAGGACAAGTAATTATCAACCATCTAGCAGTCTTTGCCCTACTTGGAGTAAAGCAGAGGAGCGAATCTAGTGCCTACCAAACAGCATAGAACATTTTCTCGGGTCCCTTAATTATTCTGGGCCAAGGAGGAGGGTTAATTTCACCGAGGATATGGGTTTGCGAACAGGAGAGTTCAGTGGTTCATATGTTCAAGGCTCTCCTTAAAACCTACTAGAGATTTATTTCAAATTGAAGCCCCAGCTCTCCAGGAACGGCCGCTCTTGAAGACGACAGGGGCTCAACACCACACGCCTGACAAGTTGTTCTTCCAGTTTAAAGAACATCCCCTCGCGATCCATTGCCCAGAAACGTCGTGGGCACAGCGCCTGCCCAGCCAGGCCAAGTCAAACGCCCCGAGGCTGCCATGCGGAGGAGCAGCCCATTACGACGCTCCCGCGACGCCGCACGGGCGGAGACGTCAGCCAGGTGCCAAAGCCGAGGCGCTGAGCTTGCGCCCGGCCCTAGGTCAGGGCTGCCAGAGACCAGACCGGCATAGGCATAAAACAAGCGCGGGCTCCGCCCTCAGGTACCCGGCGAGAGCCCCACGGCCCGCAGCGGCTTCTGCCGGCACAAGCTTCGCGGCCGCAAACGCCACCTCCCTGGGCGCTGCGCACCGCGGACACCCTCCCCTGCTGGAGCCGAGGACTGGGCTGAGTCAACGCGACCTATGCCCCGTCCCCCGCAGGCCTGGTACCTTCCCCGTCACTCCATTCCGGCAGCGCCGCCGGCTCCGCTTCCCGCCGCCACGCGCCTAGAGAACCGGGCCACGCCGCCTCCACGAGCGGCTGCGGGGCGTAGGGGGAACGCCGCCGCTACTCTAGAGCAGCGCGCGGCTGATGCTGGATGCGTGTCCGGGGCGGGCAACGCCGTGTGATGTCGCGCCTGTCCCCGCCCCTCAACCACAGTAAGGGACTACTATTCCCAGCGTGCTCCGCGGTACACCTTGCAAAGGCGCCAAGCTGTCCCTGGGCGGGAACGGAAGAGCTTTCTTCTTCCGGTGCTCACAGTACTCTCCTGGACCAGAGCGCCGCCGCCCTGCATCTTGGGATATATAGTCCTCCCAGGGCGCATCTTTCGCTGGGCTACATAGTCGTCACATGACCTAACCCTCATGACGCACAGCACGCTGGGATATGTAGTCTTTTCAGGACGCACAGACCGCTTGGCGCTGTAGACTCCACAGAATCTAAAAATTCAAAGTTGTTCCTTGATGCATTGTCTAAATAAAACATTTATTAGCTGATGAGTTTTTGTGGGACAGACCCACTTCTTCAGATGTGGAAAATTCTGAGCAACAATAACTGAAATGAAGAGAATTTAACAGAAAGAAATAATGAATTAAAAACTGACAAATCAGCTAGCTAGGACAGAAGGAAGTGGGGTTAAAAGGGGAGGTTAAGTTAAGTGGACTGCCTGGGATCACTATGAATATCAAAGGTGGGGAAACTGTCCTTGTGATGCGTGATGATCATGCTCAACATCAACAACGGCTATGGGCTCAGTGCCCATTGGCGTCTGATGCCTGTCTCACTATTTCCTTTCATCTTTTCCTGTTCAGTGCGGAGTGGCTTAGTTTCTGTAGACTAGCTCCGCACCAATCTACTATTGTAATGTGTAAGGTAGTTGATATCCTGTTGAGTCTGAGGTGAAAATTATCAAATTTGAGAATGAACTCCAGTTCAGATGCCTGCCTCTTTGTAATCTGGTGTTAAAGTCTCTTTGTTTCATAATGCACCCTTTTAAGTTGTGAATGCTACAATGTGCTAGATTGAAATGCTCACTGACATAAGAACATAAGAACGGCCATACTGGGTCAGACCAAAGGTCCATCCAGCCCAGTATCCTGTTTGCCGACAGTGGCCAGTGCCAGGTGCCCCAGAGGAGGTGAACCGAAGACAATGATCAAGAGATTTGTCTCCTGCCATCTGTCTCCAGCCTTTGACTAAAGGCTAGGGGCACCATACTTTACCCTGGGCTAATAGCCATTTATGGGCCTAACCTCCAAAAATTTATCAAGCTCTATTTTAAACTCTGTTAGAGTGCTGGCCTTCACAGCCTCCTCCGGCAAGGAGTTCCACAGGTTGACCGTGTGCTGTGTGAAGAAAAATTGTCTTTTATTAGTTTTGAACCTACTACCCATTAATTTCATTTGGTGTCCTCTAGTTCTTATATTATGGGAACAATTAAATAACTTTTCAATATTCAATTTCTCCACACCATTCATGATTTTATATACTTCTATCATATCGCCCCTCAATCTCCTCTTTTCTAGACTGAAAAGTCCCAGTCTCTCTAGCCTCTCCTTACATGGGACAGTTTTATGTGTATTCGGATTCCTAATTTCTGATTTGTGCCCATTCATACCTTCACTTTCTCAAGATATCAATTACCTTACACATTACAACTACAGTTTCCCCACTTTTTTATGAACGTATGGGCAGATGCCCAGGTAGCTGTTTTACAGATGTCAATGATATCCTAGGCACATCCTCAAGAAAAGCTACCGGTGCGACTATAGCTCTGGTAGAGTATGCGTGTAGACCTGTTGTTGCCCTAACAGATGCTTGTGAGTTGAGTACCTGAAGAGGGACGGAGAAGGAAGTTGGGTAGGTGGAACAGAGTTGAATGGGATGCAATATCCCTTGTGTATGATTTCCAAAACTCATTTGTCAGAGGTGATGATTGTCCAGTGTGAGTAAACAGGTGTTAGATGGTATCCAAATTGGGCGGAGGTTAAGGAGATTAGCAATTGAGCATGGAGGTCTCTCAAGCCTTTGACCAACACTTCGAAAGGTCTGCCTGAAAGGGGATGGTTGAGAGAGATGATGGATTGCTCTGGCATCTGTTGTCTTGTTGATTGTTGTTTCAGTTACTGATCATATTGCCTCTGGGCTTGGGCTTAAGGGATATTGTGAAAGCAATATGGTATTTGGAGATAAGGAAATAGGAAGGAAGATAAGTGTTGATGGTATTGAACTAGAAAATGAAGAGAAGTTCACATATCTGGGGAGCAACACAACATATGATCTAGACTGTAAGAAGGAAATAGCGACTAGAATAGCAAAAGCAAGAGCAAGTTTGAAGGCGATGGATAAGATCTGGAAAAACAAAGCAATTAGCTTAAGAACGAAGCTGACTGTCTTGAAAACATGCATATTCAGCAGTATGTTGTATGGATGTGAGACATGGGTGATAATGAAAGATTCGAAAAGAAGAATATTGGCATTTGAAAGGAGTTGATACAGAAAGATTCTGAGAATTGGATAGATGCAGAAGGTCACCAGTGAGAAATTATAAATGAAGATACAGCCAAAAGAGAACCTACTGCAGAAGGTTATAAAATAGAAACTACAACTATTTGGACATATTTGCAGAATGAACGATGAACGAAAAATCAAGACCCTGGTATTCGGCATAATGGATGGTTCGAACAGGAGAGGCAGACCCCACAGAGAGTGGATAGATGATATAGTAGATTGGTGCACAGCTAGTCTACAGAAACTAAGCCACTCTGCGCTGGACAGGGAAAGATGGAAGGAAATAGAGAGGCATCAGACACCAACGAGCACTGAGCCCACGGTTATTGATGATGATGATGATGATGATGATGATAATGACTGTTTGCACACTCTGCCTTGTTTCTCTTTGATGCCAGGTATATATATCCCGAGGGTTTTGAGAATACTTTTGCATTTGGCCTGGGAATCTTTGAGTGTATGAAGGGCTACATCTGTGGTGTTGGCAAATTGCTGGTGTCCCTTAAAGGGTAGCTCCTCAACTGTGGCTGAAACCTTTTTGGAGAATCCTGACAAATGAAATCACAAGACCTTGCTCAAGACCACAGATGTAGGGATGAAGCAGGAAGCCATGTCAGCAGAATCCAGGGTGACCTATAATGCCATTCTGGCAATAAGGGAACTCTCACTGGCATATTCCCTGAAATGGACCTATCTGTCACTTGAAACATGGTTAATAAGGGAGGACATTTGTGCAAACAGGTTGCATGTGTATTTGGAGAGTACTGCTGAAGAACTGGCCTTCCAGTCATTGGCATGTCCAGTCTTTTAGAATGGGGTGGTGCATGATATGTTCTTTTCCCTCAGAGACACTGCATCTATTACTAGGGAATTTGGAAGGTGTGCAAATAGAAACTATTATAGATAGTTTTATATAGATATTATATAGATTATAGATATTATAAATAGATCCATTAAATACCACATAGTACTGTGTGTCAGATCATTTACAAGAAGGGGGATCTGCGGTTGGAATTTGCTAAACTGTTTCAGCTGGGTCCATGAGGGCAGTGATAATGGGCAATATGAGTTTAGCAGCAGGAGAAGCATGAAGAGTATCAGTTAGTTTATTCTGCATCCCTGGTAATTTCTCCAGAGAAATATGAAGGGAGTCAGTCACATGTTTATAAAGTTCTTGAAATTATTTGAAGTCATCCCCTAATGCATGAGGATGCAGTACGATGGTGTCGGAAGATGATGAGGAAATGTGGGTAGGTAGAAGTGTTAGGTTAGTGCAGGATGTTCACAAACTTTTTACATATTCTATTTCCTCACATTTTACATGTGTATTTGTACCATCATATTCCTGACTTTCACTGCCGAACCTTTTTTCACTTGAGGATGCTAGATTCTGAACAATTTTGTTTTTGTTTTTGAAATCACTGTGCAGCTGCACTGTGCAATAAAGTTGTGCATGTCTCAAGTTAATGCAACTGTTGCGACTGTCTGCAACCTGATTCTTGCCGCCCCAACAGGACTGGCAGTCGCGTTAACCTAAGACACGCAACTTGATTGTGCATATCTCAATAGTTTACTGTATGCAATAATTCTACAGTAACAGAGAGAAAGCCGTGCTAATCTATATATTGTCAGAACAAAAAAAGCAGTCCTGTAGCACTTAAACGACTAATGAAATTGTTTATTAGGTGATGAGCTTTGGTGGGACAGACCCACTTCAGATTTGGACAGCCACCTTAAGAATTTGGAGCATGTGAGCTTTGATTGACTGATTCATCATCCGGTAGGAGTCTTTCTTTTAGCCAATGAGCGTTCAGAATAATTTATGGCCGTTACTTCCTGCGGAGAGGGTGACGTGAGGCTGTGGCGCGGGTGGCACTTCCTTTTCTGGGTGGCAGTGAGCGAGGCAGCATTATGAAGGCGTCGGGCACTGTAAGCGCGGCTCGCGTGAGCGAGGGTGGCAGCCGGGCGGTGTAGGCCCGCTTTGGCGGGCCTGTGGACTGTAGTAACTGTTCCGCGGGCCGCGCTGCGGGTCCCGCCCTCCTGATCCGCCCGTCTGTTGCTTAGGCGGCGCGCGGCCAACATGGCGGCGCCTAGGCGCATGGGGAGGGGGAAGGCCTGAGAGTGCAGCAGCTGCCCCTGGGCGCCGGCCCCAAGCCCGGGTTCGGGAAAGCGGGCCGGGGCAGGCCGCTTGCGGCCCCACATCTTCTCCCCGCAGCCACCAGTGGCCGCCGCCGTGCTGAGAGCCGCTCGGGGCCGCATGGATTGCTTGGACTGGGGCATAGCGAGTGGCGTGGCCACGCTCCACTTAGAGCAGCGTGCACGGGCCCTTGCTCTTCCCGAGGGAGGCGCTCCATAGGGCGTAGGAGGAGCGGAAGTGCTCATGGAAGTGGCGGTTTCTCGGAAGCCGTCCTCAGCTGTACTGTTGTCCATGGGGTGCTCGGCTGAAAGCTCCGTCCTAGATGCTGTCAGCAGTACTGCTAGTTTCATAAAGCATTGCTCGAGCCGTTCTCTCTTTAGCAGCAGGGCTGCCGCTGTCTTACTTGCGCTCCTGAACAGTGGAGGGATTTTTTTTTCATTCTTCTTCTCTTGTTTGTAGCTGAGAGAGTACAAAGTAGTTGGGCGATGCCTTCCTACGCCTAAATGTCCAACACCACCCCTCTATCGGATGCGTATCTTCGCTCCTAATCATGTTGTTGCCAAGTCCCGTTTCTGGTACTTTGTTTCTCAGCTGAAGAAGATGAAGAAATCTTCTGGGGAAATTGTGTACTGTGGACAGGTATGGTCTTTTTAAAATAAAAAAAAAAATCCCGTAAATATCTGGAATTTCAACTAAGTTTTGTATGTTGGTGTAATTCATAAAGGCTCATTGTGCTACTGAAAGTATATTTCAACCACAGTCTGGAAAAAGGAGCAAACACTGATGTGGCAAAACTTGCAGATGATTTAAAACTGCTTAAGATAGTTAAGTCCCAAGCAGACTGTGAAGAACTACAAGATCTCATGAAACTGGGTGACTGGCAAACAAAAAGGCAGGTGAAATTCTGTGTTGATAAATGCACATTGGAAAACCATAATCCTGACTTTCTATCTATCTTAAAAATGTATGGAACAGCTGCCAAACAAGGAGATAAGAATTGGATTAATAACTAAATTAGAACTTTTCATCTTGGGAAAGAAATGACAAAGGGAGGATAGGTAGAGGCCTATCAAATCATGACTGGTGTGAAAAAAGTTGATTGGGAAGTGTTGTTTACGCCTCATAACACACATGCTAAGTGTTACCAAAAGAAATTAATGGGCAGCAGGTTTAAAACAAAAGGAATTATTTTTTCACACAATGCAGAGTCAGTTGATGGAACTTTTTGGTAGAGAATGTTGTGAAGGACAAGGTAGTGCTGGAAAAGTTCATGGAGGGTATATACATGAATGGCTATTAACTAGAATGGGCCAGTATGGTGCTCTGGCCTGTTTGCCAGAATCGGACTGGATGACAAGGAACGGATTATGTGATCACCTGTTCTATTCATTCCCTCCTGGGACATGTGGAATTAGCCACTGTCAAGAACATAGGGTACTGAGGTAGATGGACCTTTCCTGATAGGATGGTTCTTATGTTCTTGTTCTTATTTTGCAAAAACAATGAGGAGTTTTGTGGCACTTTATAGACTGAAAGATTTATTGGAGCATAAGCATTTGTGGGAAAAGACCCGCTTTGTCAGATGCATCTTTGAGGCTTTGGTACAGGACTTCTCATTCTTTTTGGGTGTTAAGAGTAACATGGCTAGTCCTGTGAGTCTTCTTTTGGTAATTCTATACTGTTCTTGCAGCAACTACGTTACTGACGAAGATGCACAGACCATGGTATTAAAATGATAGTGTTTTCTTTTGTAAAACACATTTTCTCCCTTGGCGCATTCACTCTTACACCTCTTTTCAATTAGAATTTTTAAAAATGACAAATTTAAAGTTGATCTTTATTAAACAAAATCTAAGTTTTGGGGCTAAATTGGCAGTTTTAGGCAAAGTTTTTAGGAGTACCTAAGTGAGGAGGGAACACAAATCCTGATGAAAGTAAATGAAGACTCTGGCCTTATCTTTTTAGAAAGCAGCTCACTTATCTTGGTAGCAAAACTATTCAGTAACCTTTTACTACAGTTGGTGGCCAACATATCCTTTTTCGCCCCCATGCGCGAGAAAAAGAATTGAATATGGTGAGTGGAGGGCAGAAACTCCCTAGGAATAGCAGTTTGCAAAATGCTGTAACTAGAACTTTAAAATGTTACTCCTTAAACTGTCTTTATTGTGACTACACAATATATTAATGAACTGGTGTCGTTCTCTCTGTTCTTTTTCTTTGCTTTTATAACTTCAGGTATTTGAAAAGTCCCCTTTGCGTGTGAAAAATTTTGGTATCTGGCTACGTTATGATTCTCGTAGTGGAACCCACAACATGTACAGAGAATACAGGGACTTGACAACGGCTGGTGCTGTTACACAGTGCTGTAAGTAAATATTGCACGTGACACAACGGTTGTCTTTTAACAGTGGTATGTATAAAATCTCACATGGCAGTTGAGAAATTAAAATAGATATATATAAGAAAACATAGGTGAAGGTGGTGACTGCATTCAAAAGGCTTGTGTAACCATATTCTTTGAAAACCAAATTAAAGTGATTGAAACTGCAGGAATAACTGAGTAGCACTAATTGCAGAGGATTTTCTTCCTATTAAAGTTTTTCTTAAATATCCTTCTAAATGAAACTGCATGAGTTCTAGTAAAATTGGAAAAGCTGTTAGTTATACAGGTGTCTAAAGTTTTCCTTTAATGATGTTCCCTACTGTTGAAATCTTTCAGGCACCAAAGTAAGGAAAAGTCAGGTATTTATTTGGTCGTGTAAAGCGTATTAAGATTTTTAGCATCCATGCCCTGAGAAAATATCTTTGTGCTCTTGAGCACAATGAATTTCTGTGGGAATTGAATTTCCTGAAGTCTTCTATGTGGATAATAGTTTATGTATTGGACAAAAATTTCCTAGCCTCAGTTTATAAAGTAGACTTAACATATCAATTAGTGATTTGTGTGTAGGTATCTGTGTGTAGCTTTTGGTTTAGATTCCTTATGCAGGTACTAAAATTGCTGATAGTTATACTTAGAGTGAAAAAAGTACTAGGGTATTTTGAATTTGTAAGTGTTGAAAATTGCACACACAAACCCAAAGAATATTATTTTTAGTAATAGTGTTCTTGTCATGTGTGCAAATATTACATGTACCTCGTCGCCTTTCAAGAGCTGGAGTGCTTTTGAAAGTGAAATTGAAGGTCCAACATGAAAATTCCTGAATAGTCTTTGTTAAATGAACTCAATTTATCCAGTTAAGCTTCAAACACAGCAAGTTTACTACGATGTATTTTTGATAACTATACAGCCTGAATCAGATTAACTGACAGCTTGTTCTGAATTTTTTGTATGCCCATCTTACATCTGAGGAGTTAAACTCCTGAAAGCTGAGGATGTATCTGGAAATAAGTATTCTGCCTTTGTGGGAGCTCTGTAGTAGGCACAATAAAATTGGAAGATAGCAGTGTTTTTTTTTTTCATCTGATAATTTGCAGTTGAAATTTTAGTATCAATAGACTTAATAGACTACACAATTCTCAATGTGTAGTCTATCTTTGCTATGTGGGAGAGGTTATAACAGCTCTAACTTACAAATAAAAGCTTCATTAGGGACTTCCCGTCCTTGTTAATAATCCTCCTGACAGGAGTAAGTGTTGGGAAAGTAGAGTGAAAAATATGCATTACCTAGTTGCAGTTTCACGTATGGTAAAACTGTTAAATTTAATATGCAAGAATGGTGAGTTTCATTATACGGACGTCTTCAAACTGCAAATAGCAGATGGAAAATTTTAAAACAAATTGTTAACGTTATTGATGAGTAAACAAGAAATAATTTTGGCATCACTATGATGTTACAGACCGTGATATGGGTGCCCGCCATCGTGCTCGTGCTCATTCTATTCAGATCATGAAGGTTGAGGAGATTGCTGCTAGCAAGTGCCGTAGGCCTGCAGTCAAGCAGTTCCATGTAAGTAAAATATATAGTTGTTGGTGGTGGTTTCACATGCAATATGTGGCAATTACCTGTCTTTCTTACAAGCTCAGTGCATTGGTGGTATTAAGCTGCTAAAGATCAATTGAGTGTACTTCAGTGTATGCTGGAATTTGGAATCATGGGTCCTTTGGTGCTAGCATTAGTTGAGTGAAATTACTGATGAAGATTTTTATTCTATTTCAGTATTCGCATGCTTGAGCATTCTGTCCAAATGTATTAGTCTTACAGCCACACTGAAACAAGCCTATCTTCATTTTGCAAAAAATGGTAGTTCTAAGTGAACAGGTGTTAGTAGCTGTGTCTTTTATTATGTTTGTATGACCAAGAACTAACTTATTGTGTGAGCACACAAAAAAGGCCTTCTCCTAAAGAGTTTAGAAAAAGGAGCTGTCAGTTTGTTTCTATTTTCTAGTAACCCTGACTCATGGAATTACACGTTGCTCTGATCTCTAATGCAGATGAGATAGGAAGATCAGTAGTTGTATTTTCTAATTATGGTGTCAAACTTTCCATAGCATGTACACCATTTGGGATTATGGCAAAATGGATATAAATGAGACAATTTCTCCCATGCAGGATTCGAAAATCAAGTTCCCTCTGCCGCACAGAGTTCTGCGTCGCCAGCACAAACCACGTTTCACCACCAAGAGACCAAATACGTTCTTCTAAATGCAAGAATGTTCTCTTTGCTCTGTGTTACAATAAAATTCTTACTGAAAAAACTGCTTGACTCTTTAATTTGTAAGACCTGGTTTTGGAGGAAGTGTTACTAAGAGTGCGTAAATTGAGTACTACATGCATAGTCACTACAAGGAAGAAGTTTAAATGCCAGCTCAGAGCCCTGTAGTTCTATAATTTGCAGCTTAATTTTTTTTTAAATCTGAAACCTGCACCAGTATGAATTTTTTTAAATCGATTGGAAGTGTCAATATGTAGCAGCAACTCCATTGAGCCAGCCCTAATCTGCTTCTAAGTACCTGTATAATCAAAATTTATTCTGACCCCATAAATCCATTATATATTGCAGTTTAAGGATATTTCTTCTGTGTTTTCCTGAAGCTGTCCCCTGAGGCAGAAGAGTCTTCTAATAAGTCTAGAATATCCGCAAATGTGATCTTAGGTTGAGGAGGAGAACCTGTCCAAGAGAACATTTTACAATTTGTGTGTTTTTTAAAAAAAAAAAAGGCACTAATGCCTATATTGATTTTTATATACAGAAGATGGATAGTCTCTCATGATCTAAAATGAACTACTTAGACCTTTGAAAAATAAATGCATCTACTGAAGTGTGTCTTTGCCTATGAAAGCTTAATGTCTGTTAGGACCATCTCAATAAGCAGAAGCTGAAGTTAGAAAACAGATCTTTTTAACACTTCCTTTAATATCTTCTAGTAAGCAAGGGGTGTGTACTTGAACTTTTTCCTTCCAAGTGCATCCAAAGACAACATCCAACAAAGGTGGAAATGATGCATATTTTTACTAATCATGTAAAATAATTTGAAAATATTGTGCATCTCAGTAAGCTAATTGAAAACGGTATGCCATTCAGCCCTACTACATGTAAATATTTAACTTGCTTAAACTATACCACATCAGTCTGTTTCCCAAAAGAAGACGGCTAAATAGAGCTACTCTAGCCTACTTTGGCCTATTTGTCAGTGCAGGTTGAATGTCTGTAAATCTGGCATCCTGGAGACCTAATTAGTGCCAAATGAGGGAATTTGCCTGACCACAGTTGTCTATATCATGTAGCAGATTCAGTGCTTCCACTGCTTATTAGGCTTTTAAAAAGACGTGGGAGTAATTATAGTTAAATAGCAGTACAGAACACAAATCTTGGACTGGTGGCTGTAAACAAACTAGGGAACCTGCCAAAACTTAAATGTATGGAGCTACACATCTCACAGAGCTGGAAGGAACCTTGGAAAGTCATTGAATCCAGTCCGCTTTTAATCTATTTGCTCCAAATCTGTAAATGGATCCTTCAAGGCTTGAGCTCACAACAGTGGGGTTAACAGGCTAATGCTCAAACCACTGAGCTATCCATCCTCCTCTCTTAGGCACCCACATAAGTGGTCTTCTGGCTAAGGAAAATGCTGGATTATGGTTTGCTAGATGAGAGTGCCAGACTAGAGAGGTTCAACTGGTATAACTAGCAGTGCTCTTTTACTAATCTAAAACCAGGATGGGTTCTTTCATCAACATAGCTACTGCCTCTTGGAAAAGGGGAGTAGCTGTGTCAATGGGTGGAACCTCTTCAGTTTTTACAAAGTACCAGAACGGTGCAGCTGCAGCCCTGAAAGTGTAGGCAAACCCTTAATGCCACAGTGTCCTTCCTTCCTCCCTCCCTCTAGGGTGTGGATTCCCAACTTATGGGTCAGGACCCAAACATGGGTCGCCATTAGATTTTCTAAGGGTTGCCAGCTGGGAAGGCTCTTTAAGGAGCCACTTGTAGCTCCCACCACTCCTCTGGCTCCCAGTCCCTCCCATGCTGAAATGGAACTCAATTTAATTGGTTTAACAGCCAGCAGGAGGGATTGTGCTATTAAACCAATTAAATTGAGTCTCGTTTCAGTGCAGCAGGGCAGGGAACTGCCTGTGCTGCATGTAGGGGAAGGAAGTAGGAGGGCTGTGGGGAGCCGTGCAGGGGAGGGGGTGGTGGCCTGGCAAAGGAGCAGCGGGGGGAGGGACAGCAGCAGTGGTTGTGTGAGGTATGTGGGGAGTATTTTGGGACTCTGAGGGGGTTTAAGCCTGAGGGTGGGGGGTGGTTTGGGGCTGAGAGGGGTTTAAGATGGGGGCTGGGGCTGTGAGCAGTTTAAGCCTGAGGGGAGGGGGTGCTGTTTGGGGCCGTGAGGAGTTTAAGCCGGGGGGGGGGTGGGAGAGCAGTTTGGGGCTGTGAAGGGTTTAAGCCTGGGGGCAAAGGGTGGTTTGGGGCTGTGTAGCCAGACAGAGGCCCCCGTGCACCTTTTGTTATACTCCATCTTGCTTCCCTGAGGTGCTTCAGGCATGAAAGGGTTAACAGGAACAGCCCTGTCTTGGAATGCCCGAGAGCGCAGATGTGTTTATCTCCTAGCACAAGTCTTCCATGCTCAGGAGCAAGAGCCAGACTGACCCTGAATGGGCCGAAACCAGACAACAAAGAACAATGGACTAACAAACCGCCAGGGCTTTGGGCTGCCCTTGACTGGTACTGGTGATTATATGCCCACTTGGTCCCAGACAGCGGAATCTCTGGCCCATTAAGAAAAAATGTCCTAAATTGTTAAATTGTCTCCGCCTCACAGGTGCTAAGCCCTTTAACTCCCCATGAGAACCAGCATCACAGGACTATTTAATTCAATTGGCACCCTTTTAGATAAGGAAGAAGCATATGTGACCCAAGAGGTAAAAGAGGACGGTCTGGGAGACCCCTTTTTGAGCTCCAGTTATCTTTTCCTGCCAGACAGGAGGGTTATTGTCTCCTGAGGTCCCAGGGGATGCCCGCCTCCTTGAAAAAAGGGAAAAAGACTTCTTCCCAAGGGATTGAGAGAAGACAGGCCACACCACATTGGTAACGCAGGGGTGAGAATAAGACCTGCTAGGTATTTTACCTTTTGCTATTGCACACATTTAATAAGTATAGATGTTTGAATTAAAGTGTATGCTAGCTATTTGTAATC
This sequence comes from Carettochelys insculpta, assembly GCF_033958435.1. Lineage (NCBI taxonomy): Eukaryota > Metazoa > Chordata > Testudines > Carettochelyidae > Carettochelys > Carettochelys insculpta. Next base: position 315,451,807 of record NC_134137.1, read on the forward strand.
AAAGTATAAACCTTGTAACATTACAGCCACAAGAGCTTAACTCGTTAGTTAAATAAACAAAGTAACTGATTAAGTGGTAACCTGACTCCTCCTGTTACTGTGCAAATGGAACACAAAGAACCCAGCTGCTTTTCAGCTGTAACAGCCTGATCACGGGTGAAATGTACTGAGAGCCAGCATTGAGTCATGCTGCCTCCAGGGAGCAGGGTCTTGGGGTACTCGTCAGCCAACCCTGGCTGCCCGCTGCGAAGGGATTTTATCCTAGCAGTTGAAGTCTCAGGTGTAGGAGGCTCTCAGTTCAACCCTGGGGCACCCATCAGCCAATCCTGGCTGCCCACTGCAAAGGAACTCTGTTGTAGCAGTAAAAGACTCAGTTGTTTAGGACCCTGGGGCATCCGTCAGCCTGCCCGGGGCTGCCCACTGTGAAGGGACTCTGTCCTAGCAGTTGAAATCTCAGATGAAAACAAGGGTGTAGCTGGTATCTCACCTGACCATCGGCTAACAGGCTGCAAGGGGTTTAAGTTGGGGGTGGGATGCAAATCGAGATTTATGAAAGTTTTGCCAGCAGAGAACCTCTCCCCCAGTTTTGAATTGCCTTGGGTCACAAAGTGTAACTGAATTATCAAAATGGGTCACTGTCTTGAAAAGGTTGGGAACCACTGCTCTAGGGCCTGGTATATTTATTCCAAAGTTCCTGAACTGTAATGCAGGGCTTTTTAACATGATTCTTGTAGACACACACTAGTTAGTCATATGCAGAAAATTAAACTGTCCTATTTCTGACAAAATCTGGGACATCAGCTAACCCCAAGTGGGTTATAAAGTCCTAAGGGCTAGATGATATGTAAAAAGTGTGTCTGAAAAATTGAAAGGAAATGGTATGTATCTAGTGGCTCCCTCTTTGCAATTTATGTAATCAAATATCTCAGTAAGCGTTCAGAGAGAAGTACCCAGTGTATGCAACTGTCCTCAGCAGGAACATACCATATAATGTTTCACTGAGGGGGAATACTTTTAAATGTGATGACAGTATTTTTGTTAAAATTCAGAAAGGAATGAGGGGTATGTTGGCACCATGCTTTAGTGGACACAAAAAGCTTATCACATGGGTCTTATTTATTTCATGATTATCAGATCACTTAATGTAACTCTTGATTTTTTTTTTAAGTCAGGTATGGTCAAATTCTGACTCCCTGGATCATGACAAATAGCAATCCATTGCACAAGTTGTCCAATGAGACTACTTTAGCATAAGATGCTACTCGGTATGTGCAAGAAGCTCAGAATCTGGCTTGTATTAACAAGAGTATAAAAAGATCTTCCTGTAGGATGAGTGTTAAGAAATAACTCCATGTGATAGTGAATGCAAATACAATTTTAATACAAATTAATTACTTAATCATATTTATCGTTTTTGCTTTAGCTGAGCAAATGGTAAAGATACATTTTTTTTTGTCACCACATAATATAGCAAAGCACCCAGCAAGAGTAATCGAGTTTTACTTCACGTGGAGAACTGTAGCTTGACATATTAAATGTATTTTATCAGAGTTGTGTGTTCATGTAGAGAATTTTGATGATTTGATATCATGAGGAAAAAATCAAAGGAGAGATTTTCAAAGAGCTATTAGGCAAATGTCCATTATAATTTGTGCTCTAAGATCAAGACCCAAAGGTATTTAGGTCCCTAACATCTATTGATTTAGGTAAAAAAAATCATGGCTGTACCTGTAACATCACTGACAGTTATATGCCGAAGTCTCTGCATTGACAGCATTATGCAACCTTCATGGATTCAAGCTCTTTAAAAGCAATTTGCAATATTCTGAAGATGTAGGTTGCTTATGCCACAGGGTTAAAGCTTTAAAATATTTTTAAAGTAGTTACTATTGTCAGACAACTATTATCTGCTAGCACCGGCCATTCAAGTAAATTACATGTATGAATACAGTAGACCCCCCAAGATATGTGCACTTGAGTTGTGCTTATCTTGGGCTAATGCAACTCTGCGGGGCTGTGAGCTGTGTTGGTCAGTTTCCTGGCAGAGGCGGAAGCTGACTGCTGCCACCACTGAGAGGGGTTTTCCTGCTCCTGTCAGTGGCAGCAGCCATGATGCCACCACTGACAGGAGTGGCTGTTTTGGGAGAAAGGGCACTTCGAAGTTGTACGGGTACTTCAAAGTGCCTGCAGCTACACAGCTTGCTGGTGCTTCAAAGTTTGCAGCTTCGAAGTTCCTGCAGTGAGAATTAGCCTAATGAGGTGCTGCATGTGCAGCACAGCACCTCATTTTTATTCTCTGCTCAGGCTCGTTTACATGGCCCCTTTGAAGGAGGGTGCTAGTGTAGAAAGCCCATTGAGAGCTCAGCGGTTATGTGAGCCTCAAAGAGAATCAAAATTTCTCCGTTCAAAAGTAATAAAATTAGATTTAAAACCAAGAAACTGAAAAAAAAAAATCCCTTCAAATCTTTTTGTTTTCTGTTCTTGTAGCCCTTAATGTTTGAATTTTCAATATTTTGTCTGCAAGCATGATTGCTGTGGGGAAAAAGTAAGCACTTTAAAAAATAAGAGTGGAGGTTCTAATGAATTCACTTGACTCCAAGAGGGGGGCCTTTAAGAAAAAACACCAAATATTGTGAAAATTGTCCACCATGCATGGTCCATAACACAGTTAAGACCAAAGTGATATTTAATAATATCAGAGCAATTCCTGCAGCACTGATTGTTTCAGTTTTAACTGATCTAGGCCCAGATTTTCCCTGTCACTCTTAACCTATGTGTGTTCCTTAAACTATGTACTGTATGACCCATTCTTCTGTAATTCCTTTACTTTGTACAGTCACCAGTCGTGCTTATGAACACCTAATAATGACATCCACATGAATGAAACTAAAAGTCTAATAATTCATCATCTAGTTGTGACCTTTCCTTGGTAGACAAGAAGCCAACTGCAGTGAAAACCATCTGATTCTTAGATTTAATGTACATCAGTGGTTTTCAACCTTTTTTTCACAACACACGCAGACCACTGAAAAATTTCAAGTGAGTGTGGATACCTTTGGAATTCTTAACATACTCTGTGGTATGCAAGGTAGGGTGACCATGATACCGGGGGGGAATGGGGGGGGGCAGGGGCAGCTCCTCTCAGCTCCACCAAGCCCCAGGGAGCTGGGAAGGAGGGGGCAGCTGCCAGCGCTCCCCGGAAGCCCTGGGGAAGAAGCAGCAGCCAGTAGTGCTCTCTGGATCCCCAGGGAAGTGGCATCCCCCAGCGCTCCCCAGGATCCTTGGGAAGCAGCCGCTGCCAGTGCTCTCCTGGAGCTCTGGGGTAGCAGCAGCCACTGGCCCTCCCCAGGAGCCCTGGGGAAGTAGCAGGGACACCGCAGCTGCCCACGCTCCCCACTACTTCTCCGAAGGTTAGGGAACTGACCTACCTGCTCTCCAACCTGCAGAGCTGCTGGTGGAAAAGGTCAGTGGGCAGGGAGGGCCCAAATACAGGACAACTAGTTCCTTTTAAAAAATAAATAGAGATGCCAAATGCGGGATGGATGGTCACTCTAATGCAAGGGATCTGTAGACCACAAGCTGAAAACCACTGTTCTAGAGTAATGGGAACACTCACAGACCCTTAGACATAATCTGCAGACCCCCATGCTTCTGTGACCAGAGTTTGAAAACCACTGATACATATAATTAGGCACAGCCTGTGTTTGTATTCATGGTATTTTACCACTATCAGTTTTAGGAGATGAAGATCTTAAATTATTGTAGGATCCCAAGGCACCACTTCTCATCTGTCACTCTTCATCTTGATCAGCATCATTCTTCCTGCCACCATTTACATGGATGGCAGGAAGCACATGGCTTCCACTGCCATCTTGACAGAGCATGTATCATATCAAGTTACCTGCAGCATCTGAGAAATTATTAAAATCAGTGTGTACCATTTTCATACAGTCATACAACCAACCTATTATGAGAAAACAATCTTATTGTACAAACATGTGCCTCCCTGCAGTGTTCTGAGATCACGCAATTATTCTTGTCTGTTCACAAGGGGGCAGCAGTCATGGTTGCAGAGAAAGGGATGTGTGATTGTGCCATTCATGCTGATTACAGTAAACTCTTGTTTAACATCTATTTGATTAACCAGCACACTTGAATAACAGGCATAACTCACAGCCAACCAGCTCTAGTCAGTGGATGCCAGGCAGGAGTTCAGAGAGAGCAGAGGAGCCTGGTGCCTGCATTTAGATGCAGCACAGAAGGACAGGGAAGCACAGAGTGGGCCTCCCCTCACGGGCCGGGGGCATTGCTCTTGCACTCTGTGCACAAACACCAGCCCTGACGTTGCTTCTCCTCTGCTCAGCAGACACTGGGCAGGAGCACAGAGAAGTGGCATCAGGGTTGGGGTTTGTGCACAGAGCATGAAAGCAACGTCCCACCAGCATTGCCTTGTGTCCCTCCTTGCTGCAGCTGACAGACTCCTCTGCTCTCCTACCCAGCGTGAGCTACTAGTGGTGCCCAGAGCTACTCAGCCAAGGTTGTGTCCTGCTGACAGGGGTAATAGTCTTCTAATGTATGTGGATGCTTGTGGAAAGAGTGGGAACAATATTCTGCATTGCCACCTGTCTGCAAAATTGCTCCTCAGTCCTGCTGCTGTTGAACATTGGTTCTGCTTTCTTTCAGTAAAATGGATGTGCCAATAGCTGATCTTTCAGGAGCAGGAAGGGAAACCATCTAAATTGGTCTGGTTTTATCTTCAATACAAACAGTGATAGGCAAACCTGGGGGTGGTTCAGAAGCAGACTCCATTTAATTTAATCCGCCAAAACAGATGAGAGACTTTGCCCAACCGCATCCCATTTCTGCTCAATGCAGTAAAAATACTACTGGTGTCGGTAAATAAAGTACTCTGTACACTTTGTTTCTCAATATCTAATCTTGCTTTTCTTTAGTGCTATGCATTGTGAGGTATACCTCCCTATTATGCAGAATGTTTGATCATCTGGCAACCTGATCCCACAGATGCCAGATATCAAAGAGTTTACTGTAGTAACTTACTCCACAATTAGACTCACTGAAATCAGTGGGGCCACTCATTGGGTGAAATAATAATCGAAGTAAGGCAAGGGAACACAATCTGGTATACGATGATCCACAAAGAGAAGAATGAAGTAGGAACAAAACAGGATATGGCTGAACTCAAAAGGGAGAAACAGGACATGAACATATATAGCACAGGGAGTATCACTGATCTCCTCTGCATGTGTTTGGCAAAAGGTGGCACTCGCTCAGGAATAAGAAGCTAGCTGCCTATCAGGGCCACCTGTCCACTCCCTACTGAGAGCCCGTGGTATGGTCTCCAAAGGACTAAAATGCTTTAGTGCAGGGGTGGTCAGAATCCAGCTCCCGGAGCCTTTTCATCCAGCTCACAGAGCTGGCAGTGGCACCATTTTGCAAAACAGCTGGATGGCTCTGAGCCACCTGTGGCTACTTAAGGAGCCATTTGTGGCTGCTGCTATTCATGTCTTCCCTGACTCCCTGTCCCGCTGAACTCAAGGAGTAAAACTCAATTTAACTGGTTTAACGTTAGGCCAGCAGGAGGGATGTGGCTGTTACAGCTATTGAGTCCCATTATTTCAGCACGGCAGTGCAGAGAGCTGCACGCACTGCAGGTGAGGGAGGAAGCAGCGCAGCCAGGCTGAGGAGGAGACAACGACCTGGTGAAGGTGCAACAGGGGGCAGCAGCACCCAGAGTTGCTGTGTAAGGTCAATTAGTCCTGGGTTTGGGGCTGCGAGGGGTTAAGCCTGTGGATGAAGGGCACGTTTGTAGTTCGTTTGTGTTCGGGCCCCCCCCCAACGGAAAACCCTGCCCTTGAAAGAAAGGTTACCACCCCGCCATAGCGCAACACCCGCTGAAGGGCCTGGACCAGACACACACGGCCCACTCGCACATGCCCCGCCCCACGGCCAGTCCCAGCGGCGGGCCCCACCCCCCAGCAGGCAGACGCGAATCGTGGGCACGCGACCGGCCTGGGGCAGCGTTCTGCAAACGGCGCTGCCCCACCTGTGCCAGCGGCCACGCAGTCTACGGCGCATCCCCGTGCCAGCCCCCGCGCCACTGCAGATGCTTTCACGCCCCTCCCGGCCGCAACAGCCCCAGTAGGTGCCTGGGGTCCCGAGTCTGACCCAAGGCCCTGCAGGCGGAAGTCTCCCCAGCAGCAAGAGGACCCCACTCCGGGCCGCGCACGCTCACGGCGCGAGACAGCCGGAACAGCTTCCTTCCTGCTGACGTCAACTTAACCGTTCCCCCCCGCCCACATACTGTTCGCTTCCTCCACTCTCACGTCACCCGACGAGTGAGGGGCGGGGCCAGCGCGGCGACGCCCCGCCCCGCCCCGCCCCGCTCACGAGGCAGGCAGCGGCGAGCGGAGGGGGTGTGGTAGCTTGACTCACGTGCCCGGCCGGAAGCCGGAAGCGGCCGGCGCGGCATGGGGGAGTCGATCCCGCTGGGCGCCCCGGTGCCGCTAGAGCAGGCCGTGCTGGAGACGTTCTTCTCCCACCTGGGCATCTTCTCGTACGACAAGGCCAAGGACAATGTGGAGAAGGAGCGGGAGGCCAACAAGAGCGCGGGGGCCAGCTGGCTGTCGCTGCTGGCCGGGCTGGCGCACCTGGCCGCCGCCGAGAAGGCCTATCACAGCATGACCTTCCTGGGCCAGAAGCTAGGTACCCGCCGGGCTCGGGCTGCGCGGCGCTCGGGCAGCCTGCTCCTCCCCCAAGCGCCCTGACTGGCAGCCCCGCGTGTCGGGCTCGGGGGACTTGCCCACCGAGGGAACCAGGACCAGTGGGGAGCGGTCCTGGTGGGGCGACAGTGCAGCGAGGGGGGTTGGCATTTGCCTCTTTTCTCTGCTAAATGGAAGCTGGGAGCGAGGTTCAACCTTCCAGTCCCTGGACCTGATACCCTCGGTGGCAAAAGCTCCTTGGTGGTGTGGGTGGTCCATTTATAACAGTAGCTCCCGTCTGCTGTGGTGCTTGCAGAAAAGTAGGCTCAAAGAGTGACTGGCCTCCGAATACGGTTCTGGGGCTGCTTGGACAAGGGATGTTCACTCCTTCACTCCTGTCACTGCCCCAGATCTAATTAGTGGAAGTTTCAGGAGCCTGAGTGCAATGAGCATGGTGGTCTTGGGCTGCTTTCTATCTGATTGTCTTAATCACAGCTGTAATTTACATCCTTGTTTATAGTTTCTGCATAAACATCAAGGATTGACTGTTCAGACTGAACAGTTCTTTAACCTGCTAGATATTGCCCCTTAATGTCGGAGTTGAGCACATTAGCAGTGCTCTGGAGAATGAGCATGGGCACAGGCCCCCAAAACGATGTGTTCTGTATATATGCTACGATTTTGATCCCACATTTGTAGTTTACAAGCATTTACATGCATGCATGCTTTATTTAATGATCTAATTTTCCCCTACTTTATATACTTGTTTTAAGAACAAAACAAAATAAATGAAGGTGGTACCTGGTATTCCTGAAGGGTCCGCATTGAGTACATAATAGTAGGAAGATAGATGGAAAAAGTGATTTGATGAATAACTGATGTGTCTTACTCTGTCTGGAAACTTTATGTGCAGTGCCCAAAAGAGGTGGGATAGAGTGTTAATGTGGTCTTTGCACACTCAGCCCTAGAGCATAGTTTGGTAAATAGGCATACTGGGCTTGATCTGGACTGATAGATGCTTTTTGAACATATCTTGAAATCTTTATGCACTTTTTTTTCTTTCTACTCTGACCACTTATTTTTTGTCAAGGTCTAAATTTCTTGATTACCCTAGCCCTAGAAGCTCAAGTTAGAGCAGCCTTTAATTGGCTTAGTATGCACAAGACCACATAAAAGCTGAATAGTAACAGAGGAGTAGTCATGTTAGTCTGTATCCTAACAAAACAAAAAAGCAGTCATGTAGCACTTTGAAGACTAACAAAACATAAAAGCTGCCACAAAACGTAAAAGCTGCTGTACAGTTAGGAATGGAAGGAACATAAGAAGCTTTAGTTATAACCCAGCAGAAGGCCGTAGGTGTTATGCTGATTTTTATGCCAACTGGGAATTTCCTCATATACAGGGCATCCCAGAAGTCATCAAAGGCAGATGATTTCCCTTTTGCAGCTTGAAGTGGGGCACAGGATGTATAAGGTCTGTCCCATAAGTTTCTAGAGCACATGAAAAAGATTAGTTCAGTTTATGTTGGCCCTGTGCCAGGTACATTGGAGAAAATTAACCGTCTCTAGCAAAAGAATAAATGGACACAAATAATATATTAAAAATGGCAACATACAAAACCCAACAGGAGACCTTTTAACCTCCCTGGACACAGAGTTACTGACTTGTAAGTTGCTATTCTCAGATAAAGAAAAAGCCTTCAAAAACTGCAAAGTGAAACTGCTGAGCTGGAATTCATATGCAAATTTGAACCATCAAATGAGGTTTAACTAAAAACATGGAAACACTCTCAAATTTCAATTGTCTGAGAGAAGTAGCCATGTTAGTCTGTATCTTCACAAAACAAAGAAAGCAGTTCTGTAGTACCTTAAAGACTATTGGATGATGAGCTTTCATGGGAAAGACCCACTTCGGATCTGGAGAGTTACTGGGAGGGCTAAAAAAGCTTTCAATTTTTTTCTGTTGGGCTGAGTCTACACTACCTCCCTACTTCAAAAGGAGGATGGTAAGTAGGGTGTTGGGAGCTTATTAATGAATTTTTGTGGTGCATATGCAGCACTTTATTAAGCAAATTCCCCGCTCCACCTGTGGCAGTTTTGAGGAGTAAAGGGATTTCAAAGTACTCCAGGCACTTTGAAGTACCAGCGGTTTAGCTGCAGCTAGACATCAGCCGGTGCTTCAAAGTTTAACACTTCAGCATTGTGACGGGGGGGGGGGGGGGGGGGTGTGTGTCAATTTGCTCAATAAAGTGCTGCATATGCATCGCAGCACTTCACTAATAAACTCTCAACACCCTACTTACCATCTTCCCTTTGAAGTAGAGAGGTAGTGTAGACAAGCCCTTAGTTTTTTTTCTTTCATTTCTGTTTCAGATGTGAATGGGTCTTTCCCACAAAAGCTCATCACTTACTAAATAATGTTAGTCTTTAAGGTGCTATAGGACTGCTTTCTTTGTTTTGTGAAATTACAGTACGGAATTTCCCCTTGAGGTACTCTCTCTCTTTTTTTAATCGTGTTCAGAGGTGAACCATATCCACTTTGACTTAATTAACACTGATGTCACATTACCATTTCTGTATCCCCTACTGCTTCAGATGCTTGAAGAGAAAAGGAAAAAAATGACTTGTATCTCACAAAACTTATGTCCTAACAAATTTTTTAATCTTTAAAGTGCCACAGGAATCTGTGTTATGTTTAAATAGAGATTTTAAACTCTCCTTTATAACTTGTGAAAAATGTAGAACTGACAGTTTCAGAGTCAGAAGCCTTATTTATGCATAAAAATATTTCATGAACAATAATGAAAACTTCTCTGTGTGCTCCCCATGATTATACCTTTACCAAGGAATGGGGAGACCACTTTCTAGGTTTAAGGTGGTAGTTAATGTTTCATGTTCGTTCAATTCTCTGTTCCTCCACCTGATATTGCCAACAAGAATGCAAATTATTGCTGCTTGCAGTGGTGGCTTTTCACTTGGATACTTAACAGCTTTTGATCACCTGAGATGGATCTGATAAGAAAAAACCCTTAAGCAACTACAGTTTTTAAGCAGTTTCAAGGCAGAAACTGGTTCTGGGTTTCTTTTTCAAAAGTGCCTTATTTGAGATATGGTGGATGAGATATTAGGAATGTTGTCAAGTTGAATATTTTAATCTGAAAAATGTGTGGCATGGTTTGTTGCAGTTGTGAAGTAAATGTACAACTTTACTCCAAATCCAGGCACGGAGGTGATATATGGAGCTTTCTGATTCTGTCTACTGTTGGTATCCAGGGAAAAGTGCTGTTCCATACAGTTGCAAAATAGGGGGAAAATCGGAAGCTCAGCCCGTAGGGTTTCATTAAAACTGACACGTTTTTCACTAAACTGTGGAGTGTTCAAAAACATAGTGGTAGCTCTGCAAATGTGTTTAAACTCATGTTGGAAGGATATCCATCTTCAAAAGCCAACAAAGTAGCCTGGTCTGTTTCTTTAAAAGAGAATGTGATAACAGTAACTCTGTAGGCCTTGCTGATGTTCTTCCTTACAATAATATGGATTTTTAACATTCTGGGCCTTGTGGCAGAACATACACATTGACGTTCTCTTTAACACTATTGGTGAGCGAGAAGCATTTTAAGAAAACTATTCTGTTTTCATCTGTCAGCATCTGTGATCAGCATTATGAATAATACTATGACCAGAAATGGATCAGTCACAACTTCATTACTGTAGTAATTTAAAATGTAAGAAAGATGACTTGTTACTGTTCTGGCTAATATAGTATCTGCTGACATCAGACAGCAGGCAATATTGACTTTGGATAGAGAATCTGATATTGTTTGCTCATGTGGTTTGTGGACTCTGGAGGCCAACAGAGAGTGTTTTGCATTTTGTTTCTCTGGAGTTTGCAAAATTCTCTAGTGAGTTTGCTGTTGCAAAATATTTGAAAACTTGAGGTCCTCAGTGAAACTGTTTTAATACCTGCATAAAATCAAGTATTTGAAATAGATGTTTTAAAAATCAATTGTATTAAATTTTCATGGACTTCTTTAACACATTGGCATAAAAGCAGAGAAATCTATTATAAAATTTACATGCTGTAAACTTAAAATTCCCAATTTCTGTTCCCCAAATGAATAAGATTGGTATAAAAGTACCGATTCTGCAATCTGTACCTTAGGGGTGAACCCTGCATAAAGTCCCATTGAAATTGGTGAGGTTTTGTCTGGGCATTGTTTTAGCTCCAGGAGATTCAACTTGCAAGATGGGGGTCTATGATGCTTTGTCAATATTGAATCTTTTGCTTTCTGTGTTGAGCCTGCTATCTGCTGAGAGTTTCTGATGTTTGTCTGCTTCAGTGAACTGACATGATTGCAGATGTGAGTGGAAGTAATTCAAATAGACAGTAAGGTTTTTTTTGAGATTTGTGGTTGAAATCGTACCTGTAAAAGAGAGAGAGAGGTTTGCAGTGTCATTGCATATGTTGTTACGTAGTCTGTGGTGGAGCCTGTCTCCATAACATGATGCAGAATCTTAACAGTGGCCTGCAAAGGCTGCTTTGTTCCTTAAAAGTAGTTTGCCTTTTTGCTGCTTAGTGTCATCCACCCCCCGTAAGAAACACATTAGGTTGGAAGAATTTTATTTAGATTGTAAAATCAAGTCCTCTGAAGTGAGGAACTGAGATAATTTAGATTGCTTAGATAACCTTATGTTGGCTCCCTTGTGCTTTCTGACTGTCTTTTATTACAAAACCACATCCAGGTTGCATCTCCCTGGTCCAGCACCCTTAGGACCACTGAGGTCCTAAATAAGGGATTTTCCCAGACCAGGGAAGGTTAATGCCCCCTGGTCCCTCCACCCCCCGCTGGCCCCCTCCACCACCCAGCTGTGGCTCACCACCACAGTTGAACACACACACCCCTGACCCAGGCCTGTAAGGTTGCTGAGGGGTGCTGCTAGCTGGTTGCCCTCCGTCCCCAGCTCCAGGCAAGGAACATCCCTGGTTATGCTGTATGAAGGATATTGCCAGACCAGAGAGTGCTGGTGTTGAGGTGCAACCTGTCCTACTGTCCTACGTTTTTCCACAGGGTTTCTTCAGTTGTCTGTTCTCTACTTCTTTAAGTCTGAGCCCAGGTTGCCACCGGAGCATTCATATTCACCTTGTTGCTGTGGCACATGCCAAATTCTTGCTTGCAATTCAGACAAGGAGAGAAATAGCAGTTGATCTCTGCTAACTTTGAGTGGAATTTCATGAGAGAAAGAAAAGGTGCTTCTCTAGCCTTGGGACATACTGCCTGCCATAATTCAAAGTCCTGCTGCAAAGTATTAGTTTTTCAAAAACGGGTCACAAGAATCTTTTTAAATAGTGTGCTCAGCATCTAAGATAGAGATAACTAGCAGCTCTGACACTACCAGTTAACTAAAAATCCCTTCCCTTTTCAACTTTAATTTCACCAGTTCTCCGGTCACTATAGAATGGATAAGACAAAAGTAAGACCTGAATTTATAATACAAATATCAAGCAGTAAAAGCATAACATTTTCAGGGTCTCTTTATTACTTCATAAACAAGGGGAAAAATACAGTGTCACCAATTTTTCACTTTAGCAGGGCACTTTTAACAACGTTTTGCTTAGAAACAGTTTAAACACCATCAGAAGATCATTGGTATAGGCACATAATTGCATGCAGCAATACATTGTGGGAAGCTTGTGATTAATAAACAGCTAAGTATGATAAATATTTTTTTGCTCTTTTTCACCCCAAGATACCTCTTTGGCCCAATAGTCCTGTCACCCCTACAAAGTTAATTTTCTTTCGCTCCATTCATGCTGCTAGTTGCCCTTACTGCATCACGGAGTTGAGAAGCAGTAATACCTCTGCAGCAGATCCATGCATGTGTTTAGTAATACAGGTGGCCATCAGTCGAAATTATTAATAAGACATAATGAAATGCCTTTTATATGCCATCTATTTCTGGCATCTGTATAAGTATTTTTACATATTTCTGTTACTGGTTCTTTTAAATCACAAGTGATGTTGAGCAGCTGTTGGTGGGGAGGTGAGATACAAGCCCACATGCCCCTTGTTCTCGATTTAAGATGTTGTATTCGTTTGTATTTTGTCTCATTATGGCATGCAGTCCTTTGAAGCATGTGATTATTGTTTTCCTCTGTGATTTTGATTTGCAGTCTGGTTGTTTGGGCAGTTGAAAAGCTTTGGTATACATACAATGTATAGTTCACGTTTACATTGTCTGTCTGACAAATTTTAAATGTTTAATGTTTTAAAGAGCATTGTCACATTAAAAGGTATAGTGTTTAATAATGTATATTATTTGAACTTGCACCATGACGCATGTGTCTAGCTTCCGGAGAAAGGAGTGTTTCCAGGTCACAGCTGATGAGTTCTCACCTAGTCTTGCTAGCCTATTTTTATTTGTGACCATTTGAAAAGTAGGAGATCGGTGCGTGGGCGGGAGGTAGGCAGGCAGAGAGAGAAGTGTATAATTAGTCCCTTGTAGAAAAATGAAATGCAATAAGCACAAACTAGGCCACTCATTGAACAAAATTATATATTGTGCCTATGTAAATGTTTATTTCCAGATTATTTATCTGAAAGGTGTTCTTTGGGTGGAAAAATACTTCAGTGAAATGTCTCAGAATAGACTTTTAGGAGCCCCTAGCTAATTGAATGGAAGCATGGATGCTCACCATTTTCCGGTATTATTGTCTGTCTCTGCCATCCCTGGGTTTTGGTAATACATCCATATTTATCTGAACAGGTGGTCAGTCATTCTTCAGCCGAAAGGACTCCATCCGAACCATCTACACATCTCTGCACAATGAGCTGAAGAAAGTGGTGGCAACGGGTCGCAATGCACTAGGAGGAACAGCTCCTCACTTGGAAGAGCTGCTTTCTCACCTGTCTGAACAGCTCTGTTTTTTTGTTCAGGCTCGGATGGAAATTGCTGACTTCTATGAAAAAATGTTCACCCTCAGCACCCAAAAGTTCATTAACTCTGAGGAACTGGTAAACAGTTTGGAAGCCATCCTAAAGAAATACAGCTCACGGTGAGTTCTTGTTTGTTAAATACCCCAATGTATCAAAATGGTCTCTGCAGCTCTGTAAATGAGGATGAGGCCTTGTTATCCACACAGAATTCTACTCCTCATTCATGCTGGGGGAACCTTTCAATACCCCTTCCTAGGGCGTAACCCTTTCAATTTAGGCACGCGTCCTTTCCTGTTCCTAGGGCTCATGTGTAACTTCCTGTGGGTTTGCTGGACCATCTACCAGTGAAAGAGCCTTACAGAGTAATATCCTAATTCTGTTTATTAACAATCACCACAAACAAACAAACAAAAAAAAAGCTAAGCATACAGTGCTCACCACTCTTGATAAGACAGATGGACTTCGCTTGACGACCATTCTGGATCAGGTTAATCAGGGCAGTTCCAGTTTCTGCTGTGTCATTGGCAGAGTCTGACAGCTCTGATTTTTGTGGGGGGCTGTGAGCTGGAGTTGATTTCCAAAGAACTCCCTTTTGGACCCCAGTTTACGTAATGAAATTTGAGTTCTGCTTAGCTATACTGTAACCGGTTATTTTACTAAAATTCTACTGGCCAGTCCTAGCATACAGTAATATAATTCTCTAACCAATTATATTCCTGTCACTGTAATTGATTTGCACCCTAGCAAAATTAATTATACAACAGAGAGAAACCATTAAAGAACCGGACAGATTGTAGGGAGACACAGTAGGGAAGTGAGGGATCATAATGATAGAACAATAAAGGAATGAGGATTTCACAACCCCAGCTATTGAACTGTAATTTCTTATTGGACAGAATGCTATCAGACTTAAATTTTCTTTAACCATCATCACATCGGTTTCTTTATCTGATAATACTGGGTGACATTATGACAGGGTCTCCTTCTTAATAACCTGATATTATGCTATTTTAATGTAGCTTAGATGAAATGTTAGGATGTGCCTTTCTACTTCTCAATTAGGAGCTGCTGCTCTTTCAACCTGTCTGCAGACAAAGGCTTTATAGGCATTAGACCTTCCTGTGTGGCTACAGGCCTTAAAATAAAAGGCCTTATCCTTACACTTCCAGCCTAAGCAAGTCTCTATGGTAGGTACAGTAATTTTGTTGTCCTGTGCTTCTGTTAAGCAGTGCAATCTTCCACTGTAGTACAGGCATTAAATAAATGTGACATGAGTAACCCAGCATTTCTCCAATACTGACACTATGACCCCTCTTGCAAGAATATGAGGATACTTGAGCTCATTATGGTCACAGAATTGTCTTCTCAACCATTTCCTGCACTTAGGAAATAGGCAAAGATGTGTTAGTTGTAGGTGATTAAAGGAGTTTTGCAGCACCAGTGTTTCATGTGAAAAAGTATATGAAATTCAAAGTGCACTTAAGTTTATAAGGATGGGCATGAGTTAGTGTACAAATACGATATACATACTTGCATTCGAGCGGTGTTATGCTTAGATTGGAAAGTGTGCCCATCACTTAGTCTCTAGAAGCATAAGTAGAGTTTAAAATAATGTGTAGCTGATCTACAGGCAAATTTAAGTCTCAGTTCAGGATATATTTCTTCTATGACTACTGTTGCCCGTCTGGAAGGACTTTGCATCATGCCCTGAAGTCATTCAACTTGAGATTTATTGCACCTGTAGGGTAGCAAGTATGCTAGTTTCTAGGGCCTCTGGCTGCACCCTGTAGATCTGTGATCGCTAACTGGTTGATCACAATAGATTGGTCAATTCAGGAGAGTCTTCCAGTTAATTGCAATTGAGACTTGGTGAGCTCCACTGTTTGCTCCCCCCCACACCACCAGTCCATTCCCAGGAGCGGCCAGCATGGCCCTGTGTATGAGGCAGATGCGAGGAATAGGGAGCAGAAGTGTTGGCATAGTAGCTGATGGGGTGGTGCCAGCAGAGAGGTGCAGTGCATAGAGCTATGTGCCTTCCGTCCCCCATCGTTGGAGCCAGCAGGGGTTTGCTAGCCCTTTCCAGGAGTGGGGTGTGGAGCCCTGCATGGGTATAAATGTCTGCCTGTGGCTAGATGTTGGTATTCACTGATCCGCTGGGCTCTCAGGAGTTGCTGCAGCCTAAGGAGAGGAATGCAATGCTGCTGCTTCCAGGAGCCAGCACTTTGTGCTGACAGCTCCTGCTGGCTATGTGTTTGTATCACTCCAGCCTCGCCGCTGGCTGCATCTCCTGTCCAGGGTCATACAGCCCCGCTGGTAGTGTGGCTGGGGATGATATAGCTGCATGGCTAGGAGGAGCTGCAGGTGCAAGTGGCTGGCTCCTGGCAGTGATAGCACTGTGCTCCTTTTCTTTGGCTGCAACGTGTCCTGGGAGCAGAGCCCTGTGGATCAGTGGATACCAATGTCTGCATAGATGTTTGCATCTGTGCAGGGCTCCAGTGTTGAGCCAGGGCAGGCAGGAAGCCTGCCTCAGTCTTGCTGCACTGCCAACCTAAAGCCGCCAGTGGTAAGTACCACTGTGCGGGAGGCCGCACCGGAACCTCCACCTCTCTCCTAGAGCTATGATCCCCTTCTAGAGCCTGCACTCCAGCCTGACACTCCCTCCCAGAGCCAACATCCCACACTCCCGCCTGCACCTCAAGCCCTGAGCCTGATCCCAGACCCCACCACAGCCCTCTTGAGTCAGCATCCATATCTCCTCCTGTACCTCAAGCCCCAGTCCTGACTCCTGGAGCCAGCATCCATACTTCCTCTTGCACTGGGGTGGAGAGCAAGAGATGGGGGGTGGGTGGAGAGTGCAGTGGGGCCTAGGGGAAGGGGCAGGATAGTAGTGGGGCCTCGGGAGGGGGTGGGATAGATCTTGCATTGCCCTTTATTTCCAGAAGTAATCTTGGACTTAAAATGGCTGGGGACCTCTGCTGTAGGTGATGAAATTTAGGAATGATACCAAGAGCCCTGAAACTGATGACAGCTGACATAAAGATCCGTGCAAGCAGAGGCTGTTTATTAGTTACCTAAGATATAGATACCTTTCCCCAGAGTGCTTTGCAATGCATAGTGGGATAAAATTGGAAAGAGGACTTAATATACAGCATATGACCACGGCACTTGTTTTAAAATAGCTGCTGGAGACAGTCTTTGAGAACTCATGAAGTATGTTCAGTTTACTCTCTCCTCAAGATAACAATCACTTTCTCAGCAGAAGGATATTCAAGGGTTCCTATGTCTGGAAGATAAACTAGATTTTAAATATAAGCATACTGTAGGAAGAATCACCCTAATTATTCAGTGCTGCTTTAAAACATTACAAATCTGGGCACTGCAGTTCAATAATTTACCATTTCAAAGTAACTGCTGCAGACTCTGCTCTTATTGATTCCCAGTGCAAGTGGTTAGGTAAAAAGGACACTCATAACGTAGTGTAAGAAATATGGGCAGAATCACTTTGGGACTGGTGGAAGCTTAGAACATTAAAGGGTCACTGAGCAATTAAAAATTGCTCTTTTCAGAAACTTTTCCCTCCAAATGCTAAAAGCAGTAAGACTGGAGAAAAAAAGATCTTTGTTTCCATTTGGTTCATGCGGTGTGCTTGACAGGACTTGTGTAGCCTGAGTTATTACAAGGTTAAAGTGGCTAAGCATTTATACACAAATGTAATAAACAAGCAGTCACGTAGCACTTTAAAGACTAACAAAATAATTTATTAGGTGATGAGCTTTCATTGGGCAGACCCATCTTTTCTTCTTCCTGCCCCATGAAAGCTCATCATCTAATAAAATATTTTGTTAGTGTTTGAAATGCTTCATGACCGCTCTTTTGTTTTTTTAGGATACAGACTAACATGGCTACCTCTCTGTTCCTATACACACAAATGAATTAGTTTGTGGTTCCAGCATGTGACTATTAATTCATCTGCTCAGAGTGTATTTTAAGGGCTAAGCCAGGTTGAGCTGGAGATCTCTGCTTTCATTTTGAAACTCCAGCCCTGCAAGAGCCCAGGCAGTAAAAGAGATGAAAATTTTCTTGTCAGCTACTGTTATTCTTCCTGAATTCAAGCTGAGGGGATGAATCTTTTTGCATGTAGCCTCTTAATGGCTCTGAGGGAGCAATTAATGAAGTCTTAGCATTGTGATGACCTACAGTGGCCCATTTAATTTTGTTAGGGCTTCTTGATGGGCAGGGGTAGGTCCCTCCTGGCTATGTTCATGGTTTCAGACAGGCCCGTCGATGGGGGAGGCAAACGGAACCATTGCACTGGGGCCCGGAGCTCCCACCAGAGGTGGCTGGAGCCCTGAACCACTTTGGCTTGCTGCCAGAGCACCACTCTGCACAGCTCTGAGGGCTTTGGTGGGGAGAGACACTGTGGTCTGACTGCCTTGGGCCCTGTCCCTTCCAGGGGCACAGAGCCAGCCCTCCCCAGCCCCCTCATGAGCACCTTGCCCAGGACCTGCGATGGCCATCAGCCCCACTGGTGTCAGAGCAAACTTTGTTTATGGGTACAAAGCAAAAAGTTAAATATTACCTTGTAAATAATGATGATGTAAATGAGATTCTAAAGTGCTTGTAAATTGCTGAAAACATTGAAGTCTAAATACATAGTCATAAGTCCAATACCCATCTTAACCATACTGACAGACAGCTGGCACAGATTGGTTTGCAGCAATGAATTTGTCAGTGTGTGGCTGAGGCCTAAAATCTTGGCAAGAGCTGGCACCTGGTCTGCCAGGATCACACAAGTAATAACTATTTCCTGCCAAAAAGTGAAAAAATGATTCTTCAGGTTTATGAGCCATCGTTCAGATACTACAGCATTCTATAATTAAAAATAAAAGTAGATAGCTCTTTTTGTCACCTTTTACTGCTAGTTTGTAAACTGCCTTTGCTACAAATTTTCTTTCCCTTTTTTAGATGATGTTCTCCAGCTGAACTCACTTCAATTCTAGAGCTGATGTTCATGCCAAATTCTTAACACTCATTATTCCTGTAGTGCTGGTGATGCATGATTCAATAGGTTAACTAAAGTTTCCTAAACAATAGGCAGATTAGTAGGCCTAACTGCATGCAAAATTTTTGAAGCATTATTTTCCTCTGTAATTAGCATTACACATATGTGGAAGGAGGGGAAGACAGGCTCCACTCTGAGAGAGTAGATATAATGTAGGAAGAGTGTTACTTACATTTTGAAAACTTGCAAAGAGTTGTGGAGCCCTGGCATCTCTCTGGTGTTGAAATGTGGGGTGAAAGTTAAGCTTCCAAATGCTCTGGTGTTTGTGACAGCCCCCAGGATACAACCTGGACTGTGGGACTGCTGCATTCCCCTTTTACTCTCTGGATCAGGATAGTGCCCACTGCTGCGCTAGTGACAAGTAGCCCTTTCAGGCTCAACTTTCACACAGTCATTTGTATGTGAGGACATACCCAGAGTTACATGCAGGCTCTCACAGCCTCTCATGAGCTATAGGAAGCCTTTGTAATCTGAGCACGTTCCCTGTGTACTTTGGGCAACCTCAGTGGTAAAGATAAAACATTACACAAAGTTTAACTGCAGAAAGATTTTACATGATAAGTAAGCCTACAATTTCATCAGCAGTGTTTTTAAGAAAAGTCACGGATAGGTCAGGTGCAGTAAAGAAAAATTCGTGGCCCACGTTCTGTCCAAAACCTTTACAAGAAATACCCTTGACGAAATCTTAGCTGGAATCCCTGGAGGCAGGCCCACCAGCCATAGCTTGGGTGGTCCCTGAGGCCAGCTGCATTGGCTGTTACTTGGGTGGTCCTTGCAGGGAGCTGCCTGGGGCTGCCCAAGCACTGGCAGGTTCACCTGGCCCTGGGGCCGGCCACCTGAATAGCTCATTCAAAAGTCACTGAGATTGCAGAAAGTAATGGAATTCAGGACTTCTGACTTCACTAGGTATAGTAAGCACTTCATAGTTCTTAATACACAGGCTGAATTCACTGCTCAGCCTGGGACCAGTCTCCCCAGTTAGTCTTTTCTCCCAAACATTCTTGTTGTCTTCGTGGGGGAGGAGAAGTGATGTCATTACCTCATTGTATACACGTTTCCTGTTGCAGGAAAGATCCTTTTCATATCATAGGTGTTAAACAGTCCCTGTCATATACGTGCTTTCTCACAAGTCTTTTGGAAGGGCCCACTGGGAGAGTAGATTCTCCAGAGTGGGTCATCAATGTACGTCTGGCTAAACCTGATGTAAATCTGTCTCGGGTGTTAGTTACTCCTTCGTTGCCACCAAAAAGCTAGCTGTGGGCATCTCCCCAACTCTCATATTTCAGTAACTAACATATAGCAAATGTAATAACGTCCCATACAATTGAACAGGATAGTAATGTTCAGCAGTTCAAACTTCAAATGATACTTCACGAGGCATAATTAGTACAAAACATATATAATGGTGGTAAATATGTGTGTATAGGGTGTTATTTTGCAGTACAGTGTACCACTAGATTACTGTAAAACTCCTGTCTGTTTTATGCAATGGTGTACCTTCTCTAGCCATGTCTGTGGTATGAGACTTGATTAAAGCAGATGTGCTTAGCTTATAACTGTCCATTTATTCAGCAGTCAGCATACTTTCAGGCTTTTAGTCATGGCTGATGTGTATGTCTGGATTAAAATCGTTTAACAAATCCTGCTGGGTGACACGTGAAAAGATCATTGTGCGGCATGAAGCAAAGTGGGAGTGGGAGCTGCACATCATAATAATCCACTAGACTTGGCAGAACTGCATTTACATGAATATTTTAGCTGCTTTCAATGATGAATAACCTTCACAGGTCAATATCACTGTAATAAGTGCGTTCAAATGCTTGATGGCCTAGGTATAGCACATATTGAGACTATCTAGAAGGAATAGGTTTTCAGAATTAATTCCATTGATAGACATTGTTAAAATTGTCCTAACAGACATCGGATGTAGTAAAAATAAACTTGTAATGCTATATGTGGTAGAATATTCTCATTAATTAGCGCACACGTTTTCTCAGTGAACTGTTTTAATAGACATATGGCCCATCCCACCATCTGAAACAAAGTGAACCCCTCATGTTTGCTGCATTGCAAAGCCCAAATGTATGTTAATAGACAGCATCAAAATAGTTAAATTTATATTCAGGTCAGTGTTCCTAATGTGATCTGCTAGGCCCAACCTCCCATCTTCATAACAAGTTTTCTGTATCTTCTGAGAAGTGGGTTTTGCCTATGAAAGCTCACGACCTAATAAATTTGTTAGTCTCTAAGGTGCCACTGGATTGCTAGTTTATTTATGAACTTTGAAAGGGTATACTAATGCTGTACAGCCAGCTACTGATGGCCCCTTTAACATAATTATATAAATCTGTCAGACATCTTTCAGAACATTAGTAGTGTAAAGTGCTTTGAAGAAATAAAGCCCGGAAAGAATAGCAAATATGTATATGCTTTTAAAACAACCTTCTCATGAAAACAATGGGTTTGGTTCTTTTTTCTGGTCTGTAACCAAACTTTAATTGTTCTCAGGTTTTTTGTCTTATATTGTCAGTGTTAATAAATACCAGATAAATGAGTCATACTGGTTCCTGTTTCCCTTAAAGATACTTGCCAAAAAGTGGGGTGGAAGGAAATGCAACATATACTTTTTTGACATTTTAAGATGATTTAAACAAGGCCTGTCCTTCTAAAATGTACCTTTTTAAATTTTTTCCCCATTAAACACACAGGGAATATTTGTTATTAACTTTCCTGGTGGTTCTTCCCCGCCCCTTTAGTGGCCCATAAAATCTAATTGGAAGCATCCTCAGCCCTTACTTGAAGGAGTCAGCATTTTATACCTTGTTCAAGAAAAAGAGGGTAGACAAATTCTGAATTAATTCAGTCAGGGAAAAAAAATACAGACTGAAGCCCTACAGACTTCTGCCTGTCAGACAGGAGCAAACAAATGAAACATGCTAGTTTCTCCCTTTTGTTACTCGTTATAAGGGGGTGGGGCAGGAATGAGTTCTCTTCTTCTCGTTGAGTAGAGTAGAACTTTTATTTAATATAATTCCTTATGCTTCAGATTGTAAAGTAACCACTCTTCAGGTATTAGGTGGAAAACTTTCCATGTGGCTATTTTTCCCCATAATTACCCATTAGCGATTTCTTGCAGCTTTCCCTGAAGTGTCTGTTACAGGTCACCATCAGAGGGGGAATATCACACCACTTAGTTTGATCCAGTAAAGCAATTTCTGTGTGACAGCACAACACGTCTTATGTGATCTGGTATATTAGATCTTTTACACAGAGTTACCGTTGTGATCATGATTTTGAATGAAATTCCTGTATCGGTGCAGATACAACAGTGCAGTTTGCTACTTTCACGTTCACTCTTCCACTGTCAGTGGTTGTGATGGACTGTGAAATCACACTGTAGTCACTTACGCATGCCATCTTGGATTGGCTCCTGATGAGAAACTTCCTACAGTAATTTGAGATTTACTTTTGAATAGGAAAATTGTCTGTAAACATTTTAGCTATACAATATGAGAAGAGCTGGGGTTTTGTTTGTGTGTTTGGGCTGGGGGGAGAGTATCCACTTAGAAGGAGCAAATCCAATGGTGGCTGGAATTCTTTGGCTGTGTCTGCAGGATGAGTCCCTGCATGTATGGCTACGATGTTTTGAAGGATAGTCTATAATAAGTGACTTCCCACATCAAGTTGAAGTTCCTAACATACATGTTTGCTGCTTGACAGGATAGTGAACTTTTGTGTACCTATAACATGTGCAAGAGCATAGAGCTACTCCGTTACCTCTAAATAACTGTGTTTAAAAATTCACATTGAGAAGTAAGAGTCCATTTTCTTAATTTCCTGTGTCCTACCTCACCCAGGTCTGCTCTGACATGGCAGGACCCCTCTTGGGCATAAACACACAATGCACATAGCCCACTCTGTAAAGTTCCTCCCCACTTCTGTTGGACAACTGAAGGGATGATCTTGTCCTTAAATTTTTGGTGAGGAATTCAATCTGGATGGTCATTTCAGTGTGATGTTGGCCAGACCCCCATCTTGCCCTTCAGCTGCTCTTTGGCTCTTGAGACTCAAAGTTTGAGAGCCCGTTTGGCAGCAAATACAGTCAATTATGGTTTTATTTCCCAGTTCACTTCCCTCCCCAATCTTCATCCTCCTACTGCCTGTTTCACTGTGATGCAACAAATGGCAATGAGGAAGCCTAACTGGACACCACTCGTGCAATTTTGGGCATGTTAGTTGATTTGACAAGGATGTTTAAGAGCTAGTACATAGCTCTCAAAGTGTCTTATTAACACTTTTATGTAATGTAGTAATAGTGATACAATGTTTAAAACTTTAAACTTTTTATAGTTCAGTATCCTTATGACTGGAAAGAAGGGTGGCCCTGGACGTGGGGCTTATCAAATATTTCTGTCCACTGATTCCTATTTCTTTGATCAGGTATGAAGAGATGCTACATTTCTAATTAAAATATTTATGCAAAAACAATGTTAAAGTCTAAAATGAATCAGCACAGAATTCTGCTGCCTACACTTCCTGTTTGACTTTCAGGGATGCTTTGCTGGCAGTTTGATGTACTAGTGAATATAACACTTCTGCTGTCATGTGCAATATCTCTCATGTTTCTAAAAATGTTTTGTTTTCTAGATTTCACCATCCAATCCTCAGTCCTCTTGAAAGTAGCTTCCAGCTGGAAGTGGATGTGCTTGCACATCTTTTAAAGGCTCAGGCTCAGATCTCGGAGTGGAAGTTTCTCCCATCCCTAGTCAACTTGCACAGTGCTCACACAAAGCTGCAGACTTGGGGCCAAATTTTTGAGAAGCAGCGAGAGACCAAGAAACATCTTTTTGGAGGGCAGTCTCAGAAGGCTGTACAACCACCACACCTTTTCCTCTGGTTGATGAAACTCAAAAACATTCTCCTTGCCAAATTTAGCTTTTACTTTCACGAGGCCCTCAGTCGACAAACAACTGCATCAGAAATGAAAACGCTGACTGCTAAAACTAACCCTGATTATTTTGGGAAAATTTCCAGCTTCATCAGAAAATATGATGCTGTTAATGTTTCTCTTATCTTTGACAACCGTGGGTCCGAGAGCTTCCAGGGACATGGCTACCATCATCCTCACTCCTACAGGGAAGCCCCAAAAGGGGTGGATCAGTACCCAGCTGTGGTCTCTTTGCCCAGTGACAGGCCTGTAATGCACTGGCCCAATGTAATTATGATTATGACTGACCGAACCGCTGACCTCAATAGTTTGGACAAGGTTGTTCACTTCTATGATGACAAAGTCCAAAGCACATACTTTCTGACACGCCCTGAACCTCATTTCACTATTGTAGTTATTTTTGAGTCCAAGAAATCAGAGAGGGACTCACATTTCATCTCTTTCCTCAATGAAATCTCACATTCCCTCAAGAACTCCAAAGCTTTTGCAAGCCTAAAGCCTGGAGCCAAAGGATAAAATAAACATTAAGTTGTAGATTGCCAAGGCAATACATTAGACTTGGTGTGGGGCGGGGGGGAAACAAACATACTGTAGCTGTCAAGGAGTACATTCATTCATGATTCTTAGATTATTTAAAAGGAACTGTTATTCTGGTATTCGTTGTGAACAGCATTTTAGCTAGTGAAAATACTTGAATAAAAATATAGAAGGAAATCTGTGCGCATTGGGATGACTGACCTATGGTGCACTAAAATGTCTGAGGTAGGTTTTTTGCATTGTGCTCAGTTCACAGTATGAATTACTATTTTTCAGTCCATGATGCTTTGTCCTTAACTGAGTGGAATGTATGCACTTTATATTATGCTGGTCATTGACTATAACTTCTACAGAATTTATTGAAACTTGTTTAGAATGATTGTTGTCTTTTCAGAACACACTGCCGTGACACTGAGGAACTACGATGGAACCTCATTTCTTAATAGTGATACTCAATGAGAATTATTGGAAACATGCAGATCTATAGGCAACCAACTGCAATAAAATCTCAATGCATCTTAAAATGTACTCTTATTTTGGTAACTGATATATTATTGTGCACAAACTTTAAAAATAAGTCTTAGCAATGAGACTTTTCTTGGATACTTTTAAATCCCCACTAAAATGGGGGAGAGTGCCAATATCCTGATTTATAAAGTGTGCAGATTAGCCATAATTATACAGCATCTAGAAGCCAAAATGTCAAAGCTGCAACACAGGAATGAAGTGCAGTTTACGCATGATTACCACTCACAAAGTACACTAGTAACGTCAGCACTACAGGGTGCTTGTATCTTAAATTTCTGCTCCTGGAAATAAATTGACAATAATAGCTTCAGCTTGTGCTACCTCCAGGCAGTTTGAAACAATCTTGTGGAAAAATAATAAAGCCCATATATTTGCTTAGTTTAAAGTGGGCATTTTTTCTACTGCATTGGCCTTAAAGCAAATGGACAAACAGCAAAATCCCCCTGAAAACTAAGTCATGTAGTTCAGTCTTACAGTTCAAGGTGTACTGTTGTTGGTTTCTGTACAGCCTGAACCTCTCTAATCTGGCTCCCAGGGGAATTTACTGGTGCTGAACGAGAGATTTTGCCAGAACATGGGAGATTAATATAATCTAGCAGATTATCAATACTTCCACTGCTTACTGGGCTCTTAGAAGACACGTAAGGGTAAATTACAGTTAAATAACAGCAGAGAATAGAGAGATCTGGGACTGGTGCCTGTAAACAAATCTTATTGGACCACAGGAAGCTTGGCCACATCCTTGGTAAGTGGCCATCTGGTTAACTAAAATCATGCTGGATTATGGATGTTGCTGGACAAGAGAATTCTGGATTAGAGAGGATCCACCTGTAGCTATATTTTCTTTAGTAAATCTTTAGTTTTATTTTGAGACATTATTACTAATATTTTTTAATAACTTTCAGGTACAATAAAAGCCATTTTGGTAGTGGGCAATCAAATGGGCATGTGATGGCTGGTAAGCAGGTATAATAAGGACATCATAAGATTTATAAGTAAAATAAGTCATTTAAGCCAAAATGTTGTAAGTTCCAGTTCCATTAAGAGATGTGCAACTCAAGCACGCTATGTCTGTGTGCTCTTTAGACTCTGTCTAGTTACTTTCGCTTTGCTTGACATACGGGCTGTGTCTACACTGGAGAGTGCTGCCAACAGCAGGCCCCTTCTGTCCACAGAACGCAGGGACCATGTACACTCCTCAAGCCTTCTGGTGACAGTCACAAGTGCAGCGTAGACACTTCTGTCGACAGAAGAGGCCCCTGGTTGCTGGGCAGCCCTGTTTGCAGAGCTGTCATACCGCTTTGTGGCACCAGATGTCAGCGCAGTCTGGCAGTTCTCTGTTGGCAGAGATTCTGGCGAGGTTTCTCTGTCAACAGTAACTGGTGATATGGGCTATCTCCGCGCTACCAGCATCTGTCGATGGAGAAATCGCGACGGAACCCCTGTCGATAGATTGCTGCTACACATGACTTGCTCTGCCTTCTGTCAACGGAAGTGTCCCTGCTGCACTTCTGTTGGTAGTACTCTGTTGACAGTGAGTTACGCCTCACATTTTTGAGGGATAACTCTACCGAGGCAAGAGCAGACTTCTGTCGAGACTGCCAACAGAAGCCATCATGAGTGTAGGCCTTCCGTTGACAGCACTCTCCAGTGTAGACACAGCCCACATATCAAGCAAAGCAAAAGTAACTGCAGAGAATCTAACAGAGCAGCTACAGTTTTCTTTCTCTGCTCTGTAAGGAGAGAGCATTTACCTTTCCCTCTTGATGCATACAGGAAACTGTTTCATATCCAGCATTCTAGTATTTGGAGCTCTCAGATAACTGGCATTTTAACCATAAGTACATTTTAGGTATGTTTTCCATAAGTCCGGTACAGTGAAAGTAAATACAGCAAATACAGTATATGTTACAGTGTACAGTGCTACTGTTGGCAAATAGTTTTACATTTTTGTTTTTCTTGTTCTTGTTTTTCTTTAGTGTTGAGCATTGCTAGGTATACCTCTCCATTAACCAGAATGTTTGAATATTCAGCAACTTCTTGGTCCTGGGGCTGCCAGATATGAAAGAGTTTACTGTATGTTGTTTCATTTAATTTCCATGGCAACTTTGTGTGTACTGAAGAGAAAATACCCAATCTAGACTTCATTAGGATTATATTCAAATGTTGTGCTTCTTCATATTGTCCGTTTAGCTGACAATTTTCACTGCCTCTACACTAGTCTTAAATTAGCAATAGTAACCAGTTACTGTTGGAAAGACTATTGTTTGCCACTGGAAAGTGCTAAAATATGCAAAATACACCAGGTAGAACATGGCCAGCACTTAACTTTGCTACGTTACAGTTCTCAGATCAGTGTTTTAACAGGGTGGAATGTTGCGGTCTTGCTGCAGGGACCCAGGCCTTGAAAGGTATTGAGGCTCCTAATTTCCAGTAATACTAGTAGTAGTTAGGTTCCTCTATACTTATAAGGATCTGGGCCTAGAGTAGAGAGAGTCTGGTTTTTCCTCTTTTAAACAATATTGACACTCCAAAGCCCCAAAACAAACAGTCACCAGTGACTGCTCACTTACTGCCCTAAAGAATAGCCCCATCTTTCATTAGTGTCATGAGTTGTTACGGTTTGGGTGGCGGAGACCAGAACGCTGAGCTATGCCTGCCCAGAAGTTATGGAGAGAAAAGTGAGAGGCAGGCCTGCTCTTCATAGCGAGCAGAGCAGCAGCTGCCAGCAGAGCTGCTAAGTTTGGTGAGTGATCACACCTGCTGTCTGTTCAGCAGCACCTGTGGAGTAGCATTGGGAACTGCTGCATTCACCAGTCCCCTCCCTCCCTCCTGGCCCTGGGGAAGACTAGAGGCTCTCTTGGGCTGTAAAAAGCCCCTTATAGTCATATTGCTGAGTCCCCTCTGCACTAACAACATAGATGGGCAGCTATAGGAGTTGCATGATGCCTGATGAAAGCCTCAGGCAAGAGGTGCTGCAGACTCATCTGGGGCATGGGGGACGTGGTGGAGTTGAGTGGAGTGCTGTGTTGCCTGCTGTGAGGAGCAGAGGTGTCTGGTAAATGTGTGGGGCCTGGCTGAGAAGAGGGAGCAGAACTGGGTATGGCCTGGGGGGGGAGGGCAGAAGATGATGGGAGGATTGGATGTGGCTTGGGAATGAAAACTGTAGGGCTTTGCTTGAGAGAAGCATAGTATGATTGTGGTATCAGGGTTTCAAATAAAAATAGAAGATGGTGATGTGTCTGGGAGAGGTGGGTTGGCTTGGCTAGGATCCCTGCTGTCTGCATGCAAAGGAATTTCTCTCCACAGTGTTAGGGCTGTAGTGGTGCTGCAAATTATGAGCATACGAAAGAGAGCCTGTTTTTAAGTGTAAAAGTGTTAACTAGTGTACGGTATACTTACTCATTCACAGCAGCTGTTCAGCTCCAAGCTCCACCCCCGCCTTCTGTGAGTAACGTGTTTTCTAGAGCACTGCATGATGTCACGCTGTTTGCACATCCTGCTATTCATGTGCATCAAACTTCTGCTGCAGGGAAACTTGTGTCACACAGGTTGCTAAGCCAGAGCGCTAAGTCTAGAAGATGGATTTCTGTTTTAAACTTCTTAAGTGTTACAGTGAAACAGTGCAACAATACTTTTAATAGAAACAGTGGAATAAAATACTGTAGCTGAAATATCCCTGCCTGTATAGCTTAGAGTTGTTTGGTTTCATGACAGCAACCAGTGCTCGGTGGGACAGGCAAATGGAAACTATAGTTAGAGTTCTGCATGGATACAAAGTTTACCCACAGATGCAGATATCCACGGATAGACATCAGGATCTGCAGGACTATACGCCAAAAAAACACTGCAAGTAATGGAGAGGAGTGTTCTCCCATGGTTCACACTGGCAGCATGGCGGTACTGCCCCCCTTTTCCCCGATCCTGTCTCCAGCCAGAGCATCTCCAGCCAGGTCAGGGGCTGGGAGCAGTACAGCCATGAGGAGCTGCCAGCCCCAGGTATGATGGGACCACGCTTCTCTCCATCAGCAGCCATGTCTCTTGAGAGATCTCTTCTTCAGATTCTGCTGTCTATCCATATAACTCTGCATCCATGGATAGGCATTTGTATTTGTGTAAGGCTCTAACTATGGCCTGGGAGCTAAGTTTCAAATATCGGGAATTACTGATACGTCTCCTTCCTCTCCCCCTCCGGTCACTTCTATGAGGAGAAAATCTTCCTTTTAAAATGATGGCAATTTAGATATACTTTCTTCCAAATAATGTTAAATTCCTGAGCACAGATGTAATTTAATACCAAAGTACTTTATTGAGGTCCATCTCTGAGCTTGATAAGTTTCTCCCATTCCCATTTAACTTATGAAACCAGAGCCCCTGCTCTGAACTGGCCCTGGGTTTTGTAGATCTGAACTTCGCAGCATTTGGCGCTTAGTTCTTAATTGTTGGGATGTAGATTTTCAATGTGCTGGGCAAACTTTGAGTCCTCATTCTACAGGAACTTCATAGGCAGCCCATTGTGGTCTGCGGTGGAGCTCTGGGAGCCATCTTGTGCTTGCAGAATTCTTGCAGGTCAAGGCCTTAAGTTAGTAGACTGTGGTGTAAATGAGACGTTTTAAGCCCTACGGTTAGGAGAAGGTTGGAGATTTCTGCAAAGAAAGAGTTGAGGCAGCAGTGGAGTTGATAGCAGGCAGATAAATAGAGCGAAGACTTGCAGGAGAAGAATTATATCCAAAACCAATTATTTTGGGTGGGACTGTATTAATTTCCCAAAATGTGATAGGCATCATACAGGCACTAATAAGATATGGCTCCAGTTTTGAAGAGCTTACACGCTAAATGACATGTTACACAAAGAAAAGGTAATAGAACTTGTGTGAGATGTACTGCTAGGACTACAATAAAAAGCTGCGGTATCAAAGCAAACTCTCCCGAAATGGAGTAGGTAGAGTCAGATAACAGACATGAAACAATAATACATGGTTACTTGGCAAAACGTGCTCTTGGTCACCTTTCATATTCAGAGTTTGAACTGTAAGGACTAGATAGTGAATGGCCTGATCACATCCCATCTGCCACCCATTTCTTTTGCCCTCTCCAAGTTAAAAATACAACTTTTGAAGTGCTTATGTGCTTGGAAAGACTATTTCATTACATAGAAAGTGTAAAATGTACTTACAGAAACACTTCTGGCCATATTTAAAAGTTTAAAACCAGTATTGAGACATTGATCTATTCAGTAACCACTTAAATCACTTAGAATAGCAACCTAAAAGCTTTTCACATGCCAAATTCCATCCACCAATTGCTTACTAGAGTCAACAAAGATTCTGGTAGAACTGTTAATTTAAACCTGCTTCACTAGTGGGTGGATTTGACTGCAAAAAGTATTCTCAGTTCTCCTACATATTTAATACTTAGGTTGTGTAAGATGTTTTTATGTGCTGTGTTTTCTTTTCCCTAGATAAAATATTTGCCCCACTCCTCTCCTTTCTATGAGAACTGAGCAATTTGAGTTGCAAGTGGTGAGATGCTTTGTGTTGTGCTCATGTTAGAGTCCCTAGAGCAGGAGTGAGCAAACTTTTTAGGTTGTGCCCCTCTTTTCGCCCCTGCAATTAGCTGCTCCCTACCCCCAACCTCTGAGAGGACCACAGAAAGAGATGCCAGGCCAGGGAGGGCTCAGGAAGGAGGTGCTGGAAGGCTCCGTGGGTGCCCCAAAGGGAGAGGGGTGCTCAGGCAGAAGATCCCAGCAGGGCACTTCATCAAGATTGGAAGTTGCCAGCTGCCCCGTCACTTGTCTCAGGGCCTCTGTGTGCTCTGATTGGCTCAGCAGTGGCAGGGGGCATCATGTTCTCTTGGCGACATAGCGGCAGAAGCCGTGAAGGAGAAAGCAGACACAATGGAAGCTGGGCGGGGTGGGGGGGAAGAGCCAATTGCACTACTCCCCCCGCCTTATAAAATGTCACAACCCCCACTCCTGTTGTGCACTCCTGCCCCAGAACACATCACTCCTGTTATTCAAACTTGAGTGATGGACTCTTGTCTACTCTGATCTGAAAATCTGAAGAAATGGGTCTTACTCATGCAAGCTCATTACCTAATAAATAAATGTTAGTCTTTAAGGTGCCACAGGACTGCCTGTTTTTTGTGACACTTGAATGATGTTTTAAAAAAATCCCATATACTGTAAGAAAGCACCAAAGCTCAAGATTAACCTAGTTCAGCTTTTTAATAGAGACCCACATTATATATGTAAATAACTTCATGACTGTCTTCCATCCAGTTCCCTACTGCTTGCTCCCAAAGGGTACCCGTACAGTTCTCTCTCTCCTGTTACTAACCACTCCCTAGGTTCATGAGGCAGGCTTAGGTCCCAGCTGCTGTCCCTGAGGCTCAACTGAGATCAGCTATTTAGGGATTCTTTTTGTGCACTGCTGCAGTACCTCTTGCCCCAGATCAATCTGTTGTCCCTGGCTGTCTGCCAGGCTGAGGTAGTGATCTAAGGTTATTTAGGTGCAGTAGCTATTAATAAGAAAAAGAGCTGAGTCTCCTGAAAATGCTATCAAAGGGGCAGGCGGCAGTGTCCCAAAATCAAACAGCCTGCCTTTTTCCCTTACTACAGAAGGGAGTTGAGCCAGAATATAGGAATACATCATTCCTGTTAGACTCCAGAGTGCCAGTAGTTGCACAGAACTACATTTAAGTATTTTCTGATTCCCAGGAGCAAACACCTTTATATCCTATTGATGTAGTGAACGCAGTAGAAGCTATCTGGCCATTTGTGAAGGCAGCTTTGCCAATTTTATCCCAGTGGCAAGTGGCAAAGATGCATTCCTATTTCAGGATCCTGTAGTGCAGGTGCTGTCTTTTCAAAGGAGGTGCTGCAGTTAACTGGCACAAAGGTCCTTAGGTCACAGCTGGGATCTGAACGCAGCCTGCTTCATACAGGTGAGATGAGAATAGCGAAGCTGAATCAGAGAAGGAGGCAGGTCACTGGGGGATGTGGTAGGAGCAGATAACAATAGCTTTAGAAAAGAAGCAAGGGATGAATGGCTGAAGTAAAACCTGCAATGCAGAGATAACTTCAGGGTGGAGTTTTAATTCACTCTTCTGCACTCTAGCTTGTGAACCATAAACTTAATTTTATATTAATCCATGTATATTTTATATATCATAAAATCTGCACTTTACTCCATCTGCAGTGAGCACCCTGCCTCTCACACAAGACCACTCTGAAGTGCCCACAGGGTTTCCAGAAAAAATTTCATTCAATCCTCAAGTACCAACTGCCTCTCCTAGATTAACTTCTTTTTGCTGATGTATTAGGTGGTTGCTTAAGGTGAGCATTGCTGCATACTGTTACTTAAATGGGGGGTGGATATTTTGTTGTCAGTTAGTATTTGAAGTTTCCAAAATAGAGCAATGTGCTGTTCTATTTTTGCAGCTCCCCAATGATAGGATAAAATATTTCATGGCATTGAATTTTGGCACGTTGATTATGCATTATTTGCTACAAAAGCACAGTGATTTTTTCTCATTACGTCAAAAGTAAGTACTTTGTGGCAAAAGGCTATGAAGCGCTTTCAGCTCTATGGAAGACAAGTGCTGTATGAAAGCAAAGTGTGACTATTTTCCCTCCTCTTGGATATCTACTAAGATGTGAGCAATAACAAATTACTTTAAACAATCATAAGAGAACAGATGTTCATAACAAATTTCCTTATTGTGGTATATAAGTAGGCAGGTGTTAGGATAAACAATTGTTACTTAGTATACTGGTTCTCTCATACCAAACATTTACATATTTAATGAATACTTGGTAGTTAAATAGTACCTTTCAGCCACAAACCTCAAAGAAATTCACAGTGCCTTCCCTCTGTGCAAGGCTTTATCCTAAAAAAACAAAACAGAAACAAAATTCTTTTCCTTCAAGGGATGTGGTCTGTCTATCTTAGTGGTTGTTTTTGTGCCAATCACAACACCAGTTCTCCATATTCAATACTTATATGGGATTTATCTCCAGTCCCAGGTAAACTGATAACCATTGCTCACAGCAAGAAGAGTAGCTGAATATCTAACAATATGCATTGTTCATTACTATATGTTAGTTATAAATATAGGTGGACTTTGGATCGTACTACCAGAATCTGGAGCCACATTGCAGTTTTGGTGTCTAATGGGGCTGAACTGACACTTGGCACTCAAACTCCACAGGACATGCAGGGGTTTCTAAATCTAGAGCTGGCTTCTGTAATGAGCCCAATCTAATGATAAATTCTTTGTTGTAGTAACTGGGCATTAAAGTAGGAAAGGAGCATTCTAGTTCTTTTCTGTATCTTCACAGAATTTATTTTTGGCTACTGTTTTACATCATACTGGTAACATAGAAAAGAATAAAATGTGTTATGAGAAACGTTTATTTTAAAAGGAATTATAGCCTTACAAGTTGAATTTGCATCTTGGAAAAGGTACTGGCTTTTGTCAGCCCTGAAAAGTGCCTTCTCTTCATTCGCCCAAGAGAGACAACATCAGCAAGGAAACCAAAGATGGAACTACCTTCCCACCATATGAAACTGGTCTCCATTAGTCAGGGGTGAGGTAGACCTGCAAGGGAACTGACAGAAAACCTGAGAATGGCCATACTGAGTCAGACCATGGGGCCATCTAGCCCAGTATCTTGTCTTGTGACATTGGCTGATGCCAGGTGCTTCAGAGGGGATGAAGAGACAGGTAACGATCTAGTGATCCATCCCCTGCTGCCCGTTCACAGCTTCTGGAAAACAGTGGATAGGAATGCCATCTTGACTAATAGCTACTGAAGGACCTATCCTCCATTAATTTATCTTGCCCTTTTTTTTTTTTCTTTGGTTTAACCCTGTTATAGTTTGGCTGTCACAACATCCTCTGGCAACCCGGTGCAGCATGTCAACTGAAGTTTTGTTTTTTGCATAGGGCTTTGGCTCCTCATGCTTCAGGGCACAAGCCAACTATTAGCATCTAGAAGAAACTTCCTCATAGACAGGTTATTCCATAATCATATGTTATGGAATTTTTTACATCTTTGAAGCCTCTAATACTGGCTACTGTTAGAGACAGGCTACAAGGTTAGCTGGACTGCTAGCCTTTGATGACACGGCAGTTCCAGTATTTCTCACTGGGAACTGAACTGAGATCAGCAAATTCAATTCAGATGGACTACTACTTGTTTGTAATTTCAATACCATTTCCTGCTTCTGAAAATCAACTTTAGCAAACCAGACCTGAATTTTCAAATAAGTGTAACACAGAAGTTACCACTAGAGGGCGGTATTAATACAAAAATATTTTTGACTTACTCTCATAAAAGCTTATAAAAAAGGTTGAATTATACTTTGTTCACATGCATTCCAGTGTAGGTGTGCGTACGTGTGCATGCTCAGCTGCCAGAAAAAATTTCCCCTAGCCGGTAGCCTTCAGAGTGGCGCCCCCTGGAGTGGTGCCGATATGGTGCCCAGTATAGGCACTGATTGCCCCGCCCCTCACTCTGTTCCTTCTTGCCGCAAGGCCCATTGCTGGAACTCCCCACGCTCGTGGGAGCAACCTCTCATAGTTAGCTGGTATCTGTTAGGCCATTATCTGTAAATAGTTTTCATTAGGTGTTAATAGTTTTCCCTTATTAATAGTGTTAATCATTGGGCTCGATTAGGGCTGTCATTTCCCCTTCTTGAGGCCTTGGTGCTGGAGCATGCCAAGGTTGTCAGGCTTTAAAGTCTGCGTCGACTCTGGTAAGTACATGCCAAAGATGATCCTCATTCAGCCTGTCTGAAGTGTCTGGGCGAAAGTCATCAGTGGGAGCAGTGCCCGGTTTGTAAGACCTTCAAGCTGAGGATCTGGAAGAATAGAGCTCCACACCTCAAGGTTTTGTTAATAGAGGCAGCTCTTCAACTGCACAAATCCCCGTCCTCAGGGCCAAGCACGTCTTCCTTGGTATGGAGTGCTCTGGCATCGAGCTTGGCCACAGCATGGATGAAGGAGAAGGGAACCCTGCACCGTGGTCAAGGGCCAGTAGCTCAGACTTTTCAGAAGCATAAGTCAGTCCCCGGGCCTCACAGAAAGAAAAGGAACGAGAGAGGTCGTTCTCCAGCCTCTTCTAAATATGGGGAGAATTGTCAGGGGATGCCTACCAAGGGCAGGCTGTGGATGGCTGGGCTTCAACGCTGGTCTGGAGGTCCCAATACTCACTCTCTGCATCTGCCTTTGATGCCAGAAGCATTCCAGATAGTGCAGAGCCTCCTGCAGGTCATGGTGCCTTTCTCTCCACCAAGGAGGAATATGTCTCTGAGGCAGGTGCCTAGTTGTCCCATCCTGGGGCAAGCCCTCCATGCTGGCATGCCTGCCCATGCCTACGGCTCCACCAGCGATCATGGCACCAGCGCCAGCACCTTCCCAGCTGGTGGTCACAGAGGTGCCCTTAAGACTGGCACCGACTTCGTCTTCAGCCTCGGAGGCCTTGGACTCAGAGTCTGACTCCTGTTTCTCCAGCTCCGATAGGAGTAGGAGTGCTCGCTCTTTGTCCATGAAGAGTTGATGTTCTGCTCCGGGACCGTGGCACTCGAATTGGCAGATGGCTCCACGGTGGCCATTCTGAACTCCCTGAGCATAACACAAGAGCTGGGGCAGTTCATCTGCCCTCTGTCCTGGGCACCGTCACGGGGGATCAACATTAGGAGTTCCACCGGTACCACACTTGGTGCCGTCAGCCTTTTGGGAGCTCCTCTGCGTGATGGTTCACTGAATCAACTGCCTGCTATGGCACTGTCCTTTTTGGCACCATCAGTCACCTTGGCACCAGCCCCCCGGCTCCTTTGTCATTGGCTCTAGTGGTTCTGATGCCTTTTCCTTTGGTGCTGTCCACCATGGCACCATCCAAGCCGCTACCAGTTGGGTCTGTTGGGTTCTTGTTGGTGTCTTCGGCAATGGCTCCTCTTCTTGCGGTGGGAGGTTCGGTACCACCCCCTGTCAGCTCAGTTTCAGTGAGGCAGGTGTTGGATTCATTTCCCTTGGGTCAGAGGGCAGATGCACCAGACCTTGCATGCACTGTGGATATGGGCTACCATGTACGAACGAGTTCATCCTTGTCTTCCCCTGACGAAGATACAGGGGGGGTGTCTTCTGCCTCCCTGGTCCTGGAGGACAGTGGGGCCCTTCAGCAATTCCTCTGCCGAGCGGCCCAAGGTCTAGGGCTACAGGTGGAAGAAGTGAAGGGTGAAGTCAACCTGATGAGGGATATCTTGTTCTTATCAGGGACCACTAGGGCTGATAAACATCATAAACAACATTATCAAGTTCCCCACTGCAATTGCCAGGTGTTCCATGAGAGTCCCAAGATAGGTGGCAGTTTGTATGTTTGTGGTGCACCACAAACAGACTGACTGTGTCCCCTCCAGTTGTGGCTTGCTTTGGTGTACCACCCTGTGAGGAGCGATATAAACAAATTACTGATGTTGCCATAGAAGGTGTTGCGGTCCTTGCATTGATGGCTAGATGCTTAAACAGTGTGTGCGGGGGGTATCTTTTAGGTCTTCCCAACCTTCTGATGCTTCACATTTAGGCTGGGGGGGTGCATCTGAGGGAGCGTTGTACTCGGGCTCTCTGGGGTGCTTCAGATCTTGAGCGTCTCATCAGTGTGAGAGAGGTGAGGGTGATCAGGTTGGTGTGCGAGGTGATTCGGGGCAACCTAGGGCGGCACCACTGTTGTGTTGTCTGTTCTCACTGACATGCAGTGTATTAAATCAGGCTATGGGAGTTCTGCATTCAGCACAAAATTCTTCTTCAGGTCCATTACCTACACAGGGTCCACAATACCATAGTGAACCACCTCAGCAGGTCCTTCATAAACCACGAGTGGTCCGTTCACCCGGATATGCTCCAATCAATTTTCCAAGTTTGGGGTTATCCCCGGGTGGACCTGTTTCCCACACACCTCAGTCTGAAGTACTAAACAATTTGTTCTTCCCTGAACCGGAGCCCCAGGTTCTGGGCGGATGCATTTTGGCGTGTCCTGGACAGACTGTCAGCTATAAATGTTTCCTCTGGTTCCCCTCATCCACAAGGTCCTCCACAAAATTCAAGCAGACCAGGCCTCAGTAATCCTGGTGGTTCCAGCATGGGCCAGGCAGCAGTGGTTTTTGGCTCTTTTGGACTGGTTGGCGTGCAACCCGATAACACTTCCACTATGTCTGGACCTGTTAACGCAGGAGGACAGGAAGCTTCAGCACCTCAGTCTCCTGTCCCTTCACCTCACAACATAGAAGTTTCATGGCTGAGCACCAAGGAGCTTTCCTCTGTGGACCTGGTGAGAGATGTGCTTTTAAATAGTAGAAAACCCTTAAAGAGGGCCACTTACATGGCAAAGTGGAAAAGATTTGCGATTTAGGCATCGCAGAAGGGGTTATCTCCCTTGCAGACCATCATCCTCTGGGTTTTGGATTATCTGTGGCATCTAAGCCAGTCAGGACTGCTCTGTTCTCCATCAAGGTACCCCTAGCAGCTATTTCCACCTTTCACCCTGATCCAGGCCTTTTGTCGATTTTCTCAGACCCTGTGGTCAAGAGATTCATGAAGGGTTTGGAGAAGATTAGACTGCAGGTGTGGGATCTCTTACTCTCCTGGGGCCTCAATTTGGCTTTGGTAAGCTTATGCCCCCTTCAAACTCCTTGCTTCCTGCTCCCTGCTGTTTCTAAGATACAAAACAGCTTTTTTGGTGGCCATCACATTGGCCACGAGGGTGTCTGAGTTGAGGGTCCTTTTCGTGGATGCACCCTGTAAAGTGTTCTACAAGGACAAGGTTAGATTGAAACCCCATCTGGCCTTCCCGCTTTAAAGTGCATACTCTCTTTTTGAGTCCCTGTGAAGGATCTGGTTTTTAATTTCTCTAAAGGAAAGGAAAATGTGTTTCTTTTGAAAAATTGATTGTGCTCAGCAGAGGGCCCAGCGCATTATTTCTGAACAACCCACAGTAATATAGTGTAGAGAGAACTTTAAAAAACAAAAAGTGTTAAAATATACTTTGGGAAGTCTGAGGATATCCTCTGGACCACCAGGCCCCTCTGTGGAAGGGTGCTTGAAATCCAGTGCAATTTAAGATCGGCATAAGGTTGGCTAGAATTTGACAAAGGTCACATCTTTTAAACTGGCTTTCCAAGGCCTTTCATCTCCCCTCCCTCTCCTTTTTATCCCCCAACAGGATCTATTAGAGTGGAAGAAATTAGTGGCGGAAGGGTAGAGATTTTGAACATATGGAGACATCTGATCATCATTCAGGGACCCTTTAAAGGCTTCTTCCCAACTTGTTTTCTCTCACTGAACTGACTTAATCAAAGCTCTTCATAAACCTTTTATTTTGGGAGGGAATACAGCAACTGTTATGGAAGCAGTATAGTTTGAATGTTACAACGAAGAACTGGGAAACAAAAGGCTCCAACTTAAAAGCCAGCTTGAGTTACTATTGTTTTAGTTGAAAGTTGTGAAAATCTGGACAACTCAGGCTTAGCTGCCATGGTGGGTATTTTTCTTACAATTATCATGCAGTAAACCCATACTTTTATGCTGAATTTTTGTGGCACATACTTCAAATGATGCTGCAGGACAGGACATATCTACAAGGTGTGCATCATAAAGCATAATGGTAAGGCCAAGTGCGTTTGACCTTTCAGGCATGTGGGTGTCTGATCTAACTGCCTTTTTCTGAAGTGAATTATGGATTTTGTGTGGAGTATTGTTTGTTGAAACAATTTGGTTATCTACTGTGAGCTGTAGTGGGTCTGACTGTCCCTTAGTACTTGTCTATGCTTTAATTATTTATTTTGCAGAAAACTCCCTTATTTTCTAGGGGAAAAAAACCTTGCATCCACACTGTAAAACTTGTTTTTTTGGAATAACAGGGCATTTAACTTGAAATAGTAACTCCACCAAAACAAATGACTTTGGCTGACCATCCCACCCCACCCCTAATTTCAAAATTGACCTTGTGTACTAAGCAGAGGTAATTACAACTTCATTGACCTCCAGTGAAGCATCCCATCATTGCTCTTATTTCAAAAGTGCACTCTCTGGTGTGAACACTCAGTTTTGAAATGCTCTTGCATTTTGAATGCTCTTTTCAGAAACAGTCAAGTAGCGCTTCAAAGACTAGCAAAATAGTTTATAAATAATAAATAAATAATAAACCTAACTATTTTGCTAGTCTTTAAAGCGCTACTTGACTGCTTATTGTTAGTGTATAGACTAGCACGGCTTCCTCTCTTACTTTTCAGAAACAGAAATTTTAGAAAGTTGAAATAAGTTATTTCTGAAAAACCTGCAGTGTGGACATACCCTGAGAATTCACAGGGCTTGTGAGTGTTACAGAAGGATGTCTCGTTTACATGGTCATTAAAGGTGGTGGTGTTTGTTTCCCATGAGAGTCTAGTAAAGTCCGTTTTAATTCAAAGGCTGCTGTTGTAAAGAAAGAACTCTAAGGGGGAGGCTGGGAGGAGAGAAAAGGGGAGACAAACTATGCATGAAAGGATTTTCAGGACTGAACTAAGACCCACCCACACTTCCCAGAAAAGGGAAGTAAATTCTATGAAATTATTCAAGGTGGTGGGGCCATGGGAATAGTTACTACAGCACCTCCCTATGTGGATATATTATCTATGCAGGAGGATAAACGTTCTCTTCTAAGGGAACATATTTGATATGTAGTTTTCTTGTGTGTTGTGTAGGGAGCCACAAAGCCTAGTTTCTGCTCCTGACACTGCTACCGATTCCATGTGTGACCCTGGGTAAGTCACATCACCATCCTGTGTTTATTTCTCCACGTGTAGAATTAAGATACAAATATTTACCCTTCTTTATAAAGTGCTTTCAGACCTACCAATGGAAGGTGTTCTGCAGGAGCTAAGCATAGTGATTATAGAATCCATAAAGTGAAAAATATTGTTAATTATTGTACTATATTAAGTATGCTCTATCTCTTAACGAGTACACTCCTACATTAGATACATAGGTATCTACAAGGGTGTCATAAGGAGGACGGAGAAAACTTGTTGTTTTTGGCCTCTGAGGATAGAACAAGAGGCAATGGACTTAAACTGCAGCAAGGGAGGTTTAGGTTGGACATTAGGAAAAAGTTCCTAACTGTCAGGGTGGTCAGACAGTGGAATAAATTGCCAAGGGAGGTTGTGGAATCACCATCGCTGGAGATATTGAAGAACAGGTTAGATAGACGTCTATCAGGGATGGTTTAGACAGTACTTGGTCCTGCCATTGGGGCCAGGAGCTGGACTCAATGGCCTCTCGAGGTCCCTTCCAGTTCTAGTGTTCTATGGTTCTACATGGTAGTTTGGAACTCTGTGGGAAAGGCAGCAGACTGGCCCCAACCAGTACTTAAAAAGACTTATAATAAGGGTTCTGGTAATGCACAGCATGTGCACTCTGTTAACAAGACTAAGCCAGTATAACTGTTCTTTGGTGAACAAGACAATTTCTTTGAACAGGTACAGTGGCTCTGTGTAGGCGTATACCTAGTGCACCAAGTAATACATCACAGTTTAATAGAACAGTCTTTTTCAGTGATTCCTCAGGAAGTGCATTCGATCGTTACATTTCATCTTATCTTAATAATTAATTGGAAAAATAGTAAACAGTGCTGTATAGTGATTCTAATAGTGAAAGACATTTTTTCCTACTATAGGCCAATAGAGAAGGAAAGCTTTTACTTGGTCAGTACCTGGCTTCTATTTAGTTATTGTTGCTGTAACATGGAATTATATTGGAAATTAAACTGCAAATCATGAGAGAGAGTAGGGTTGGCTGGCTATCATGGCAGCTCATATATCTGGAATGTAATGAGAAGCATCTGCTCCAATAAGATACGTTCAAGACAACCACCTTCTGAAACTGTTATATGAAAGTTTAAATATTCTACTTTAGGCCACTATGTTCTGGAGTTGGGAAATGTTTTTTAACTGCAAATTGTGAACGATGATCATTGCTTTCAGGTGACAGTGGTGACAACCCCTCTTTAGTACGTTTGTCATCCAATCACTGTGCTTGTTTTAAAAACTAATGATATTCAGCTGGTTACTATGGCAATGATGTACTACTAGTTGTCATGGCGATGGAAGTGGAATTTTTGTCAGTTTCTTTGAAGATGGCAATGCATATTTTTGTTTCTAAACTTAATTGAATTACCTTTTATTTTCTTAAAAAAACAAACAAACCCTAAATCCACTACAGATAATGTATGCCTATCCCTTCATTGTTATTTTCTTATCTTCTGAATCCCTGAATTTGTTTCAAAATTATCAGCTTAAGAACATCCCTGCTAAGCCAGTAACTGTGACTACCATATTACGAGAAGCATGTTAACCAGAAATTCAACTAGTATGGCCATTTTCAGATTTTTCCTTAATCTTCTATGTGTGCTTTCTAGCTGTACTTGCTCATGTTGCTAACAGGATGTTCAGTATTCAACACAAATTTTGTAAATGAGTATAAATAAGTAAATTTGTTTCAAATATTCTTTTGAAGCAATGTGCATATTCTGCCCTGGAAGCAAATCTCTAATTGTTGCAGTTTTCTTTGAATTTCCTCTGCTTTCTGATATTCTCCCCATTTTAAAAACAACACATTTTGTTTTTCCCATCTCAGGGATGTTACTTTGGTTTCCCTTGTTTTTTTTTGTGCAATTTAGGTCATCAACAGGAAAAGTACATTGTACATAAATTCTATTGGCTTGAACAGTCTCTTTCCTTAGGAGACTCAAGGTAACTCATTCTCGCTGCTTATTTTAACCCCTTGGAAACAAACAGGATGAGTGTCAGCTGCCAGTTCTCAGCTGTATAGGAAACTGAATTCGTAGATTAAAAAAGGCATTTTGCAGAATGTACATATTTTTATTTAATAGAAAGAAGACTAAGCTGAACCAAATTGTAACTGTCCTAGAGAAACAAAAATGCTTTTCCAGAAATTCTTTTGAGGTTCAGATACAGAACTGCTAAATGAACTATTTAAAAGTATACATTACCAAACCTTTGTCAGAAAGAAGGAATTTTGTAAGAGTTAAGAGTGTAGTTCATTTTCAAAATGCTTTGATTTTTAAAGCTAAAAAATACATTCAGCGTCTTTCAGTATGATGTTTGCTTTAACAAACAAACTGAACTAAACCATCTGGTCAGCCGATCGACTATTTTCAATACCTAAAATCCCTTCCTGCTCTTAAGCTTCCCAGTCTCAACCATACACCTCAAGACTGTGCAGTTTGAAAAGAAGTGTATATTGGTTTCATAACAGATTTTCTATTTGTACACATTAGACAATCTGGGAACAGTTATACAAATAGGATGAACAGTTAGTATATTTAGTTATACTGATAGGATGAGTATTTCTAATAGGTTCTCAACATCTTACTGTGCTTTATGCTAGTTGGCAAATAAACATTGCATGCCACTGCTTTTATGATCCCTCAGCATAAGAATGATATTGGTTCAGAAATTTGTTGTTAGAATTTGGGCCTGCAGAACAGTTGATTAGGATCTGGGTTTGTGCCTGACTCTGCCTTTCTTTGGCTTTAAGAACATAACCTTAATTAATTAAAAAAATATATTTTCTGTTTTAAAGATGTGGATTACTGTATAACTTCAGCATGTGGCTTCTGGCTCTCTAGGGTTCAGGGGCTCCCCCCGCCGTGCCCCTTCCTCCCAGCAGCAGAATTCCCCCTGGCTTTCCCCCAGCTGGGGGAAGCCAGGGGGAAGCTGTGCCCTGCCCCGCACCCCAGGCTCCAACCGTCTGCTTCCCCCAGCTGGGGGAAATGGGTGACTGGAGTCCGGAATTTTGACATTAGCATGAATACGATTAATGTGTACGTTGAACTAGCATAAAGCAGGGGTTTACTGTACTTGGTTTCCTCTCTCCCCTTCCCAAAAAACAAAGCAAAAATAATGGAGACTGAGTCCATGTCTGGATGGCCTACAGAGGTGTTGTCTTCAGTTGTATTTGCTCACAGCTATTGGAAGGTTAGTTAATTTAAGGTGCAGGCTGACAGGACAGAAGACGTTAGCTGTGTTGCTGCTCGGCCTCCTCCTTGCAAGGCTGCTTCTAGGGCCTTCATCTAGACCTTCCACAGAATTAGCCTAAGCATTAAGACGGCTTTTCAGTCATCTTAAGCTTGCACTCTCAAAGCTGCCCCATCTGGATAATGCAGCCAAGGATTTAAAATATTTCATCCAGTTGCTCTTTTGCTTGGAACAGTAGTTGATTTTTCTCATTTCGCTGTTACTGAGTCCTGATGAATGAATGCCTGATTCAGATAGGAGTCTTTTGTTTAAAGAAACTTTATTAGTGTCAGGGAGCCGAATTTAGGAACCTATGCTACAAAGAAATAATGGTTCCAACCAGGCGCTATCTTATTTACAATGAGAATACACTTGAATTCCTAATCCTTAATGTGTAAATTGCTGGTCCTTTTCATGGAACGTAATGTAATAATATGTTGCAATATACTACAAAAACTATTTAAATTGGAGCTGTACAATGGCATTTGTTTGTAAAAGAGAAAAAAAACAATTATTACCCTTGTTGTTGGTTTAGCTAACATGCGTCTTCTGCATATGTCAAAGAACACTGATAACTAAAGAGAAGACAAGAAGAGATAAGACATGGATATTCAAGTAGAAGTAACCTACATGTTAACTGTAAATGGCAGGAAGTATATGCTCTGTGTTGGAGAACTTTAAACAGAGAACTTAGTGGTGTAATAGCCTAGCAAGGTAGCTAAAAACCAGGAAGATTTTAATAATATTAAAATGGAACATTTTGACATTTTTTTTGTTGGCATGTGACAATTTTTTGTTTTGAAGAATTTTTGAAATATTTTTATTTTTTTTAAATGTCAAAATTGGAATGAAACATTTTGTTTTTGTTGAAGAAAACTTCTTTAGAATCTGACTGTCCCACAAAATATCTTTGTTGTCTTTTGTTTTCATTCTGTTCTAGAATTTTTTTCAAACTTCTGGAAGATGCAAACAGAAAATCCAGTTCCCCTTCTCTTTTATCCTTTTCCCTGTCTGTCATAAGTATTCTATCAATGATACCTTCAGTTGTTACAGTAGAAAAACAGAGCACCTGTTAATTTCTTTCCCTGTTCGCTATTGGCCTTTTGATTGAATGCTTTAATTTATTTGCCACATAGTATTTTTACATCAGGATTTTCCATAATTTGTTGCCCTCTATTCTTATTTTTCTTTACAGATGTTGTGCAGAGTAAATAATTGTACAGAAACTGGGATATAATTATAATTCCATGTGAAAGTTCACAGAACCCAGATGGACTGGTATTTTGGAAAAGATGTGTTTGAGTTGTAACCCAATCTTATTAGAATAATCTTCTAATTCTTCTTTTTCTGTGGGACAAAATAAATATGCCTCCACAATATCTAAGAAGAAATTTCCAAGTACAAGGCTAATATAATGATATCCTTCTTCCTTGCCCTCTCGAGCAAGTGAACCCTTTTTGGCTTACACTCATTCGGATGTGTGTGAGAGCATCTCCCTCTCATTCTCAGGGTGAGTGCAGGTTGATAAATGCCAGAGGATGGGACTTTGGTCATGAAATATGCATTTGGAACTCTTTTTTAAAGGTACAGAAAACTCCATGAAAATGGTGAGCAATGGCTATGAATAGAGCTGTGAATTTTTAATAATTCTAGTGCCCCAGGGTAGAAGCTAGGCTTAAAATAAATTCCTACATGAATCATACTCTAGGTAGGAGATCTAACTGTACCTGCAGAGGACCAAAGTTGTCAAA
The DNA here is from genome assembly GCF_033958435.1 of Carettochelys insculpta. Taxonomy (NCBI): domain Eukaryota; kingdom Metazoa; phylum Chordata; order Testudines; family Carettochelyidae; genus Carettochelys; species Carettochelys insculpta. The sequence goes on from NC_134137.1 coordinate 315,496,360, forward strand.
GGACAATTTCCTTTTGATTAAGTGAGGTCATTTTGCAAACAGTAACCCGAGAACATAGATTTCTAACCTGCCAATGGGACTCAAGATGAGAGAATCCATTTTTCAGTCTCCCTTCTTCTGTCTCTCTCCATCCGGAGTCTTGCTTCCTTTCTCTCTGCTAATTCCCCTAGAGTCCTTCCTTCAACCTCTTCACTCCTTTCCATAGGGACCCTCCTTTCCTTTCCATTGGAGTCTCCTGCTGTTGGCTATGTTGTGCTGGTTACTTCCCATTGGCTTCACCTCCTTTCACAGATGTGCTCAGGTTTCTATACTGGTTCCTCTTCAGTCCTGCTTAACTTCATGATGTGACCTACCTACCAGGTGCTTAACTGTAGCTTAAGGTGCAAGAGAGGATCCATTAGCAAGGAGAGACATCCATTATATTGGGAGTGCAGCTCAGGGAGGCATGAGTTAATCTAAAGATTTGCTCCATTTTGAAATCACAAACCGGCTGTGTCTCCAAGTGCACATGAACTTTAGGTTAGGTGCCATCAGCCACTAACCAATCCAGTGGGATCACCTGGGACTGGGGAATCCAGTTAAGTGTTTCAAATCTTAAAGCCTTGTTATGGTAACTTATTATTTATTACACAATTATCTTAATGGAAAGAAGCCAGGGCTGGCATTTCCCATTGCACAATTATTTTTTTAATATCCTGCCTACCAGTAGGGTATATTCTCACTAACAAATGTATTCCTTTCATTTCCCTTTTCACTGAAGTGTGATGCTTTGTCCTTTTAAAGTGGGTTCATCAGCAATGTTCTATTAAATAACTTTGTGTCCTGTAGTTCCCTATTGAAATGGGATGAGATTAAGAATTCCATGTTCATACCTAGAAGAATCCCTTACAAAATTGTTTTCAGCCTTTACAATAGAGGATACAGAAACCCCACAAGTGGAGGAAAAAAAAGGGCAGAACCTTCCATGAGTAGTACTTCCCCATGTATCTATCTTTTCCCTCAGACGGTGTCCAGAAATGGTCTTAAGACCCTCAATGTAGTGTTCAAATCATTTTGATCCCTATTTCGGATTGAAAGCATCAACTGTCCAGGGAGATTTAAAAAAATTCTAGTCTAAAGCCATGTAATTCTTAATGATGAATTTATCCAGAGCAGTGTTTCTCAACTTTTTTTTTTTTGAAGAACCCCTTTAAAACAAAGATACCCCAGACTTCTCTCGCATACCCCTCAGGGCACATGTACCACTGGTTAAGAAATAGGGTCCTATGGTAATCGGAGGTCTGGAAGCAAGTACCATTCAACCTTTCCAGGTTGCTGTACCCTTTTCAGAAGTCAGATTTGTTCTGTGTACCTAGTTACACCTCGCTTAAAAACTACGTACGTACAAAAACATGCAAAAATAATACAGAAGACTACTACTGAACACTTGCTGACTTTCTACCAGCTTGTTATCAGATACATGAATTGAAAGAGAAATACTGTACTTACGTTTCAGTGTAAGGCATGTGAAGCGGTAGAAACAAGTCACTGTCTGAATGAACTTCTAGATTGTATAGTGGACCCTGAGTTATGTGAAGGTTGTGTTCCTGGGCAACCTTGCATAACTCAAATTTCGCACAAGTTGGGAGGAGCCGGGAACCAGACAGCAGCCTGGCTCCCGGCTCCCCTGCGCTTGTGGGAGCTGGGAAACTGACTAGTATTTGTGTGCTGGTCAGTTTCCTGGCTCCCAGTGTGGCGGGGAGCTGGGAACCAGATGGCAGCCTGGCTCCCAGCTCCTCTCTGCTGGTGGGAAACTGACCAGTGATGTGCTGGTCAGTTTCCCAGCTCCCACCAGGGGAGGAGGCTGCTGACTTGTTTCCTGCTCCCCACCACTCCTGGGGACCAGGAAACTGACCAGCACAGCAGTGCCTGGCTCTGGCTCTGGGCAGCGCACTGCTCCCAGAAGAGGGGAAGCTGACCATCACTGCTGTGCTGGTCAGTTTCTCTGCTCCTGTTGGGTGGCAGGCGTTCCTGTTGGTGACGGCAGCTGAGATTCAGGCTTGTGCCTGCTGCACCTGACAGGAGCCGGGAAACTGATCAGTGCAGCAGCTGGTCAGTTTCCATGCTCTTCTGAGTGGCAGGGAGCTAGCTCCTGGCAGCCCAGAGCCAGGCCCCAGCTCCCTGCCACTCAAAGTTGCATTAACCCAGGATACGCACTCTCGATTTATGCATATCTCGGGGGGTCTACTGTACTGACTTCACTAGAGTTTATGTAGTCAGTTGTAAAACTAGGCAAATACCTAGATGAGTTGATGTGCCCACTGGAAGATCTTAGTGTACTCCCAAGGGTAGATTTACCCCTGGTTGAGAAACTTTGGTCCAGAGCATGGTTTGTTGATGTTTTTTAAGGCGTAGAGAGAGACTCTGCGGTACAAGTACCAGCTGACTTTGAAGGGGAGTTTAGTGCCTAATTGTTCCTTGTGTCCTGGAACATCTCTCCTGTAGTTCACAATAGTCATAGACAATATCGTGTGGACACCTTCCTGCCCCCATCAGTAACTGCATAGACCACCTCTTACACGGAACTCTGTATGCTACCGCCCTTTCCAATTACGACTGCATAACCTACCTATGGCAATTGCAGCACTTGCTTACTTTGCAGTTAGAAAGTATGTGTACGAGCTTTGCTGTCTTTAGCGTGATTAACATTTTTCCCGAATCAGCCACACACTTCAGAACGTTATCTTGTAACATGTGATTTTTATCTTCTCTGCTGCCCCTTCTCCGTCTTGCCCCCGTCACGTTTCCTTGCCAGTGCCACAAGGTTCTCACCTGCCCCTACTCCCCAGACGTTCCTTTCTTGTCGCTGACAGGCAGCTGCAATCCCTGAGTGCAGGTCTTGTTTTCTATTGGGTGGAAGGGGTGGGACCAGGCAGCCAGCCCTTCAGCACCACCTGGACCGTTGCATGCACGCCACCCAGCCCTCAGAGCTGCATGGAGCAGACAGCTTGATGCTCCATGGTGTTTTTAAGGGTATGTGGCTCCATCTGTGGTGGCCAGGGTCCTTGGGCCCTTTTGAATTGTTGGGCCCCAGGGAAACTACCGCCTTTGCCCCCTTGCCCACATTGGCACACCAGTGTGTAAGAGCCAAATATTTGTAGAGGCAAATATACTGTAACTGCCAGAATGGTCAAATCTTTTCTGTTTCCTCCCCTTAGGTTTTCTGTTAGGCAAGTCAACCTTGCAGATTCCTTGGGGAAGGTAAAGTAATGCCAGAAAAGGCTTCCTATCATAGAGATGACAAGGGAACAACCCAGAGCATTTCATGCCTTTTGTAAACAAACACAAATGCTCTCCATTTCATTTCTGTATAGCCACTGAAAAATCCAACTGATTCCACGGGAAAAAGTCCTTCAACTTCCCCAGCAGTCTGAATAATTTCATTGAATCCATGTATTTCGATCAAGTCACTTATATTGTAAAATTTATTTCCAGGCAGTAAACTCTCTTTGACAGGGGTTTTGGGCCACCAAACGCCAAAGGAAAAGGCAATGAATAGGAGTCTAGTGCCTGAGAGAACCATTTTCTCATATAAAGGTTTCCTTTTTCACTCTGCTTGGTGTTCAGCGAGGCCTGTCTCAGCATTCCAGGGTTCATGTAGTTATGCTCTTGGTTTTGTTTACCCAGATGGGTCTCCCGCTCTCTCCCCTCTCTCCTTGAATTTAACTTGGTGGTATTGATGATGGGAGGGAGGGAAGAGGCAATATTTGCTCCCAAAATTGGTTTGAGTGATAGAGGAGGAAAGGGAAAAGGCGCGTGTGGGGGTGAGGCGAGGGAAGAAACATGGAAGGTTGTAAAACTGAGATGAGAGGAAGCCCATGGGTGGTGGCAGCCATTTCAGGAGAAGCACCATGCAGCAGCTTCACTAGTCTTCCCAATCATGTATTACTCAGGTGGGAAACTTCTTGGTTTTCACATTATTATTTCGGACAACCACTTCAGAGTGGAGCTGTTTCCCTGCCCACAAGCCCTTCTATTTTCACTTACCCCACTGAGGAACAGAAACCTGGTGATTAGATCTCTTCTTTCAGACTTCAATGCCAATGATTAAACCAGCTGTTGTAAAAGAATCGAAACGCATAATAGAGTTAAATTTAAAATGGTTGTACAATTTTTTTTGTGAGGAACTAAAGGATTTGTGAGTCGAAGTCTATAATGTTTTGGCTCTTGTAATATTTTTTCCTTACCTGCTAGGCAAAAATAAATAAGTAAATAAATAAGTTGTCCTGGTGGCAGCAATTCTAAGAAATGTTTGTCAGGGTGAGAGTAATAATTGTACTGGTGGGCTGCAAACCCACTAAAAAGAATTGCATCACAATTAGCAGTAAGCATTTATCAGGGAGCCAACTACTTAGGTAGTCAGTCAAACATATTTGACTGACTGGCTAAGCAGTTGGCTCCCTGATAAATGCTTATTACTCATTGTGATGGAGACGCTGCAGATTCTGTGTAATGTTGCGAGGAAAAAGTTCTCTCTCTCATCACCTTATATTGAGTTATATTCTCTTCTCACTTTAGCATTTGTATATTTGCATACTCCTAGATCGTAATGGACTTACAGCTGTTTTTCACCATAGTGAGAGGAGAATCAAGCTGATAGTTTTTTCCCAGTTGTGTCCCTATTGCCATGAGAACATTCTTCATTCAAGTCCCTTTCCCATTTAGTCTTTGCTTTCCATCTGTATTTCTTAAACACTTGTGCCAGTCTGATACTACACTACAGGATGAGGCTGCTATCACTTTTTCACTGCAGTGCATTGATACACAACTGATAGAGATGAAGACTAATGTCTACTAGACCAAAAATTGAATTACAAATGACCTAGGATGGAAGAGCATCACTTCTTATCTTCTGTCAAGATGCCAAGCTGAACAAAGTGGAGTGTTGTAGCAGTCGGTACTCACTACAGCACGTAAGCAGTACTAAAATAGGGGGAAAAATTCCAAACACAAGCCTGATGACAAAGCATTCAATGTAGTCTTTCGCACAGTTACAGTCTCACTGCAAGAGGTTTTGTGCCTTGCACAAATGCAGTTCCCTGCCTGGGGTTTTTCTCTGGGACTGGAATTGCCTTTAAGCAGTTGCATATGGCTCTTCCTAGTACATCTGCAGATGTCTTAAATGTACTGGGTAAAAAATCTGAGCCACCACATCTGATACAGGCCCTTGTCTTCTATAGTTTGTGAACAAAGCAAAGGAAACCAGGGAGCACGGCTGAGTCCTCTTTTCCTGCATGCAGGGCAGGCTGCCGGCTTCCCGAAACACACAACCTGCACCTGACCGTGCTGTCTTCAGTCTCGCCTTCTGAGATAGGCTGTTACTGAGGACATGGGAGTGGGTTGAGCCAAGCTGCTCTTGAACGTTGCCATAATCCTACGCACTGCCAATTGGAATTCAGACTAGGTTATGGTACAGAGGCAGATTCAGCCACCCAGACAACTGTCGTACTGACAGTGGTGAAAGAAAAACATCTGTGCTGATTTTATTCTAACCATCAAAAGGTGTTGATGCCACACTGGATCAGACCAAAGGTCCATCTAGCCCAGTATCCTGTCTGCTAACAGTGGGCAATCCCCGATGCAACCATGAGATCCATGTCGTCTGTGAGACCCGTCCAGGGTACGTGGCGTTGCATTGAATTTGCTGTGCTCTTGCTTGTTGGATAAATCCTGAAGGGTGGTGATTGGCAGCGTCTCTTCTCACTTGTGAAAACTTTATCTTGTAGACCTGTACCAGACTCACTCCTGGTCCCCTCAGCTCCCTTTTAACATTTCTTTAAGCCTTCATGGGCGTCATGGAATGACACATACTTCAGTACGAATGACATGCAGCTGTGCATGTGGTTTTTATTGAAGATGGACATCAGTGCTACTCCGACACCCAAATACCCGAGCAAATTAGGTCCCTGGAAGCTACCAGGTACTATCTGAAACTCTACAGAGGTAGAACTAAAGTGATGCTAATAGGAAAAGGGAAACTCTGTGTAGAGCTATCAGGAGCAGTGACTTTCTGGTGGCCAAGGTGAAAGTATTCGTCTGGACTCCGTTCAGCAAATAAACCCCAAGGGAGCAGTAAAGTCCGAATCACATATTTCCATCTTTGTCTATCTGCAGCCTCAATCTGATCCCTTTCTCCTTAAACAAGGAGCCAGCCACAGTGTCTCTGCATTCGTCTCTTTCAGGATGAGTAACCTACTCTATCTGCTGGTGGGGACCCTTGGAAGCTTCATGTGGCCACAGCTCAACATGCCCTCTAAGCAGCACACAGACAAAAGAGCCCCATTGTTCTGGGTGGTACACGGTCTCCTTATTGTGAAAGCCTCTGTGGAAACTCAGGGGAATTGGGACCTGGATGTTCTGTTTCATGTCACCATTCAAGGAATCCCCCTAATTGTGAAAATGAGAATAAGCCAGAGCCTTGCTATTCTTAGGACACAATGCCACGTGCTTTTGTTTGCCCAAGCCTTCCTGCCTTAGTGGCAAGGACTGAGGGGTTGGTGATACATCCCCGGGGAACAGTGGCACCTCAACAAAGGAAGGGACCATGCTTGTTTGCTTTTAAAAATCCTCAGGTTCTATAACCTGAAAGATCAGCTTTCCCCCATGATATCCAGCTTCAGCCACAATCAACAGAGGTGCCTGAGCTGGGTGGGACTTCTTCTGTATCAGAGTGGGAGCTGCTAGCAGGACATCCTCTGTGAGGGTTTCTGTCCACGTTGAAACTTGTTGCTTCCCAGCCCCTTTCACAAATAGACCCAGTCTGGATCTTTAGGGTGCACCTTTTATTTTATGGCTTTCTGTGTCTGGGGAGAATTTTATGTGGCTGACATTTGGTGTGGGCGTAGGCTGTTAATTAAAAAAGTCCTGACTTTTGTTGTCTCAGGGGCATGATGGAGGAAGCAGAAAATATTGTCAATCTCTCCTAGAGCCCTAGAAAAGTCCTCTTTTTTGTATTTTAAATAAAATATATTGTGTATGTGGCATCTTGGTACCATGGTGACAGGAGTCTTAGAAACATGAAGTTATGAGCTTAGAATACATTAAGCCAGATCTCATTACAGTAACGTGAATGTGACTTTGATCATGTGTTGACATCAGGTCGTGGGTGGCTGAAGGAAATTTAAAGAAACAGAGTCTGTTCTGAGCAGATGTGCTCCTGAATGCAAAACTTAAGAAACAGTTTTAATAAGTTGCAAGCCCCTGGAGTTTTGTGTATGTATTTAGTAGAGAGGCCACATTCTCTAGGACTTGGTTTTGAAATTCATTCCCAGCAGCATTTCATCAGAATCTTGATATCTGTTTGTTCAGGCTCTTTACTGTGTGTTTTGTACTTTTCCCCAGAACGGGGCCTTCTGCCTGGTTATTACCTCAGGCTGGTCTTTCAGAGGTGGTTTTCGGCATAGCCAAGTGAAGAAGAGCGTCCTCTCCTGATGTAGAAAATACTGTATCTTAACCAGCACTACATGAACAATTTGCAACACGTATTTTATTCAGAAAATTTAGCCCTTGCTTACTGAACTGAGTGATACATATTTTTTTTTTTTTGTCTACATCAGCCTGTGATAGCCTGAACTGTTGGCTACTAAAAGTCTACATTCACATTGTGTCATCATTCACCTAAATCTGAAGTGGTGTTATTTCCATTCCATGATTGGATGATCTAACCATTTATAAACTGTGATTGGCCAGGATAATTTTAGTTCAGCTATAAAATGAACTTGATTTTTGTAATTAAAAGAAAATCTTGTGCACAGGGCTGGAATTCACTTTCCATGAATGGCAGTATGAATGCAACATTGCTTGAAACAATTTTTCAGGAAAAGCAACTAAAAAGCTGAGAACACCTCCAAAGTGAAATTCTGTGTAGGTCTCAGAAAATTAGGAATATCTTTTCTGGTAGTCTATTTTGGTTTTAATTCTGTTGTAAAAAGGCATGCCTGGATACCACTGTAGGGGTTACCTTTGAAAACCTTGGGCTACATATTAGTTTGGCCAGTGTGCGGTATCTGGAAGTCTTTGCCTTGTTCAGCATGATCATTACCAGCAGTTATGAAGAAAGTAAGATGCTCTTTGCCCTTAGAGCACCTGAAATTTAACCTTGATGGATCTGAGGTGCCAATTTTCATGTTAGTGCTGTTTTATTATTGATCAAAAGGCACTATTGAAAAAGGCTGTTCTATTCCACTAGAGAATGGAATGTTGATCACAGTGACTTAGCTCTTTTGGAAAACAACTCATTCAAATAAAGGAAAAAATCCCTTTTTTCCTATTTACTCAAACTTTATAGATTCTAGTAGATAGTACTGACAATGTAGGTAGGAGATAATAAACAAAATACTCGTTGGCAATAAGGATGGATAGGGCCTATTTGTTTTATTTGATCTGTGCCTTTGTATTACCTACCTAGCATTGATTTCAAACACAAACGCCTGTGACTGGCTTAGAACACCATAATTTTCCTTTTTGAAGGATATTTTATTGATGATTCTGGTTCAGTTTGAACTTCACATTGTTACTCCATTACTATAATATTTGGAAAAATCAATATGGTGTTAATTAAAATATAAACAACCCTCAACTATGTATTGTGATGAGCCAAATATGAGTTTGACTGATAATTAACTGGGTCAGTTTTTAAGTGAGGATGGCCCAGGGGTCAGCAACCAAAACATCATAGAGAGACATTTTTTTTTTCAAATTTGGTAAAAACTCAATAATTCAAGAGTGGCAATGCATGTGGATAAGAGACAATCCTTAATAAATCATGTCAAACCATACCTTTTGTAACCCCTATTTTAAGAACAGCACACGCACAGGGCTTTGTAATGCGATCCATGTTTACTGCAGGGCACTCACAAACTTTTTACATATTCTATTTCCTCACACTCTACGTGTGTGTGTGTGTAGTGCTGTCATCCTGAATTTCACTCCCAAACCCACTTTAATTATGCCAATTTTACTTCGTTTTGTTTCAGATTTCTTTCTTAAAATGTGTGTTGCCCTTCACAGCAGAAATGCTGCAAGCTCCTTTTTCAAAATGAAGATGTTATTAGCAATACGATCAAAACACAGATACAGTATCATATCCCACAATACACTGCCCATATTAAAGGGGGAATTACCCAACATTTTGAGATCACATATTGTTTGCTACTTGTATATGAGTTGTTCATTGTTGAGCTTTTAGATGTTCACTGTTTATAGAAAATAATCAGGAGGGGATTTTTTTTCTTCTTACTTTGCAATTATAGTGTCCTATAACAAAAGAAGTCCTTAAAAGAAAGTCACTTCTGGGCTTTTTGACTACTGCTGACTTCTGTTTTTAAGCAGGATTTGAGCTTGGGCAGTCTGATGAGAGTTCTTGCTTCCACAGAGTAGTTAGGAGGCTAAAGTAGGTCAGAAAGGGCTCGGTTGTTGGGAGGGGTAACATCTCCCAGATTAAAAATAGACTTTCCTGAGGGATGGCCTGTCTGAGAAGGAGGCTGCTGAACCACAGAGCTGCACTCTGAAGCCAGCTGTGTATGTGGTTTGTAGATAAAACATTGACGGTGTTTCTTGTCAACTAATCTGAGTGTAACCGCAGCTTCCAAATAAGAGATGAGCTATTTCAGTGGTTTCTGCTTGAGCCAATTACAAACTGAACATATGGTGGTTGGTACAACTGCCAGGGCTTGCTTGGGGCTAACCCACCTGGAGCTCTGGCTTGTGCCTAATAGCCATTTCTATTCAAGTTTGAGGTTTTCAGCCTCCTAGCAAAGGAGAAATAGCTTCCACAGAGCTGACCTTCGCAAAAGCCTGGTGTTGGCAGCTGGCATGCAGTAGACGAGGGGTCTGCATCTTTTCTGAGACAGAGTGCCGAAAGTTGTCCTTTTGACCTCTATGTGCAGTTTGAGTGCTGGTGATAATTGGTACCATCACTAACAGTCCTGCTTACAACAGCTTCATTAATAAATAAATAAGATGCAGAGCTTTACAGTTTGGGTGGTGGTTGGTAGCATTAGCTGGTCTTTTGTTAATCCACAGGCAGCCTGGCTTTGAGCAAGTGCCCAGCTGCATGGGGGTGGCAGGGCAGGGCTGAGCTCCCACCTCACATGCCAATGAAAATCGGCTTCCATGCCACTCTTGGCACCTGTGCTGGGGGTTGCTGACCTTTGCTGTTGACTATTTCAGACCTTTTGGCTCTTAATAGGAGAGTAACGAATACAGTAAACTTTCATATCTGGCAGCATTCTGGCTAATAGAGAGGTATACCTAGCAATGCATAACACTAAAGACAAACAAGATCAGATATTAAGCAATAAGCAAAAATATACGCAGAGTACTTTATTAACCAACAGCAGTATGTACACTGTAAACTTACGCTGTATGTACTGTATTTATTTGTATTTACTTTCATTTTACTGTAGTTATGGAAAACCTACCTAAAATGTACTGATGGTTAAAATGCTGGTTATTTGAGTATTCTGGGTAATGGCATGCTGGCTATGAAAGAGTTTGCTGTAAGAGAGTCCCGCAAACGCTATGCCAAATTCAGCTCTCATGAATTTGATGAAACTGACATTAATGAGAGTTATGCCTATGCTGGCCAGGTTGGAATAGCCTCCTGTGTCTCATTCACAAGAAGCCAGAACAAATAGTCAAAGTTTAAAAAAAAACAACAAAAAAACGAGCGTAGCTGAGTGACGCAATGCGCTGCTGTGTGGCGGAAGCACAAGTCTGAATGTGGAGCTTGGCTTTCTGCTCAGTGGGAGTTGAAAGCAATGTGAATGGATGGGGGCTTCACATTGCCCCACTATAGGCCTTCTGGTTCTTCTGTGTCATACCTGTAGTGTGCCTGCATGAAGCACAGCGCAGGGAGAGCCACAGCAGTGAGTTTCAGGGAAAGGGATGTTTCTGGAGAAAAGGCAGGGCCTTCATGCCAGCCCCTGCAGGTGACCTTGTCATCTAATCTCTGAGTAAGGGTTCATCTGGGGCCCAGGGGCAACAAATTGAAATGGGGAAGACAAAGGGGTAGATAAAATTTCCAGGAAATGCAGGGGGAGGGCGGAACCTCTCAATCGTTTTCACTTCACGTTACCAAGAAGGAAAATAGTAATTTGGGGATGCACATGCAGATTGCACACCATTAGACTACACAAATGCAGACAGAACTATCTTCTTTATTATACAGCTCCACTATGGGGAACAAACCTGAATGTATACTGAAGCCTGTGATGGTACATGCCAAAATGTACAGTACTATACATAAAAGTGCATCTCACAACAGTATAACAGTACATTTTCCTCCCATAACTGTGTACTTTTCACTTTTTGCTCTTTGCAAATGGAGGGAATGCGGCTGTACAAGAGCAGGGAAGAATGCAATGAAAATGCAACAGTATAACAGCAAGAGCAAATGCAATGGAAATGCAACAGTACAAGAGCAAGGCTAAAGCTCCTCTAAAATTTTTAAAGGCACTTTCACATGTACATACTACAGATGTACATTGACACAATTAGGGTAACAGTCAACAAGCAGAAAGCTACCAATACTGCAATTTATCAAACTGACAGTAAAGGACAATACTGATTTGTTTAGGTCTGCAGGAGTTACCCTGTCCTAAGGTTGAAGTTGTCAGTCTTTCCTGTTACATATCCACTTACTAAACTTTAAGTATCTATAATAACCATCAAACTACACATTTAACCTGTGTGAATGCTCTAACTGCAGCCATTCACTAAATGCACTGTTTCTAATAGTTTCTTTTGCTACACAATTTCTAATCTAAGCATTATGAAGCCCAGTAGAGTTACTTAAGCATACAAGCTTCCCTATGAAATTTAAGGATACAGGTCTTCATCTCAGTAAAGCCGCACTGGTAATAAGCAACGTATTAACCTAAAAACTGCATGTAACTTAGAGCTGGAATTCCAGTTTGTTCCATTGATCCTAATAGTTAGGGAGTTACTTGAACATAATGTCTGATCCTGGACAGGTGAACATACCAAAAGGCTAAAGATAACCTGTAGCAGGGACTGGCTTCAGTTAGAACCTTGCCTTTGAGTTTAGGACTACAGGTGGCAGGATGCAGGCAACTGCTATAGGATTAAACATAAATTCATGCAACGGTAGCCTCAATGGATTGAACTGACTGATACCTCAGACTCCACTGTGGTAGTGAAGAGTTTTATATAAGACATAGACCTTGGATTTTTTGGAGCCCTCCTTGGCCTGCAAATATCAGAAACAATATGAAAGGCCCTGACAACGTCTTGCTCTCAAATACAGTTTATAGGATATATGTCATGTTCAGGATCACTTATCAAGTGATTACAATTAATAAACCATAGTGGGAGTAACTGAATCCCCATAGTACAACAGGAGATGGCTTCTGTGACTTTATACAGATTACAATATACTAATCAAATGTTTGTCACAAGACACTAATGCTTCCCTCTCCCCAGTTAGTATAGTGAGTGGTACACCTTAAACGTTCCATGGGCTGAGAGGACAGAGCCTAATGTAGCAGATGTTATGAGAAGACAACTCTTATTTGAGGCCAGTTTTATTCCTATAGATGACCAGAAGCTGATTCCCTCCCCCGCCCCCCCCCCACCCTTGGCCATGCTATTTTGGGTAATATAAACAGCGTGTATTTTTTTTTTAATAACTTGCCTGCTCAGCTGTATAAGTAAATAAGCCTACAAACTGGGCAGGTAATATTGGAAAAATAATCACAGAACTAATGTTATGGTTCAGGGGTCCTGTGCAAAACAGCTGTACAATTAATCCACAGCCGTGTCTACACTAGCCAAAAACTTCAAAATGGCCATTTGCATGGAAATTTGCATGGCCATTTTGAAGTTTTTGGCTAGTGTAGACATAGCCCACATGTTAGTAATGGAGCACTAAGCAAAGCTGAGAAAAATCTTCACTCACAGAGCCAAGAAATGTACAATTTAAAAATAATTGGGTCTGGCAAATTTTATTTAGGTTTAATCTAGAGAGTAGAAAATGAGGTTTCTGGGCTGCTAACAGACTTCTGTGAAACTGAGAGAAGTTATTCCAGAACGCTGGGGAAGAATCTCTGAGCTCAGGAAGTATCCTAGAGAAACTGCCCATTGTTTGCACTGTGAAGGATAACTAGAGCAGCCTGAAACTATGATTATCACTGCTCAACTTATCTGAATAAGATTCTGAGGAATCAGGTTCAAGGAATGTTTTGTTCATTTATTGTTCAACTGCTACTTTAAATCTTTTATTTCACACAAACACCCACAGCCCTATATACCTACTGATATTTGGTTCACTAAATTGTAAACTTTAAGTGAATTTAGTGCTTGTAAAAGGTGGCGGACTGTCCTGATGCGCTAGTTTGCAAAGAGAAGTACAGCACTGGTGGCAGCATTAAAAACTTCACTCCATCCTGGCAATACACTTTTAACCCTGACCTGGAGCAAGAACACAGGCAGAGTACTAATCTCCATGCTTATTCAGCACCTGGCCTTCAGTCAAACTACCAGAACTATGCTAAATACTTAGTGTCAACCCTGAAAGTATTTTTAAATGTATGTGGGTTGACATTACATGCACACTTCACACAGGCCATTTGAACCAGTGATCTAGTGGTGAAGGGTTCCATATCAACTTACGAATTCATTCACATTCCCTTTGTACAGGATCTCTTATTAAACTACAGTAAGACTACGAAGTATTGTACAAAGTGGGAAGCCATTGCTGATCTGTTCCGTTTATTACAAATGGTGCAGCATCAAGTTTTCAAGTAACTTTTAAAATGTAAGTTTTAAAATGACATACAACTGTCCAGTTATTTTTAAAAATTGAAACAATACAAAATACAAATGCCCATGTTAATGGTACTAGTTCAGACATTACATTCAAAGACACTGAAAAACAAAACATCTCCAGTTATAAACATGAATAAACAATGTTGTGGAACCCTGGCTTCTGTCAGTAATCCATTCCTGTCTGTAACATACCCCACCTTCCCCTCCTGGGTTGCTTAGCTGTTTACATTGTGCAAGATTTGTCTGTTGGACCTTGGGAAGGAGCGGGAGGTCCTACAGTAGGATTTGTTTTTGGAAGAACAATGGGTTTTGGCCTTAGAGCAGGAGGTTTTAGCTGCACTCCCATTCTGGGGGCCACCATGGGCTTGAAAGTACTCATGGTATCACTGGAAGAACTAGTGCTACGTCGAATCTGAGGCTCAGTGCTCCTTAACACTATGCTATGGAGAGGGCTTAGTGATTCTGTGGAGGGGGCCAGTGAGGGCGAGTTCTTCATTTGTTCCAGCGTATCCAGCACCACGTCAGGGGCGTGCTTCACAGAGCTCTGGCGTTCCAACTCCCGGAGCTCATTCAGAGCGGTGTTCATTGTCTCTTCAATATCCTGGATAAAACAGAGAGACCGAGCAGAAGGCCATTAACAAGCCATTAGCGAAGGGTAGATGCAGAGAAAAGTAATCTCATAACTGATCTCTGTAAACAGTATCTTGCATGACAATGTCTAACCATGTCTCATTCGTCATTTTCCTAAAAATTTAAAACTACAAGTATGAGGATACTGGGGCACAGCATTATCATGTACATGTTAAAAATATACTGAGGGGACAAGCCATAGGAGAGATGGCAATTTCCTGCAATACCATCGAAATAACTGATTTTATTAACTGTATGTATTAGTGTGGGTTGGGATTGTATGTAACCGCTCTGGGGCGAGACATGACACAGTGCAACTTCATGTACCATTATTATGGTCCATTGTTGTAAATTAAATTAATGGTTTGACTGTGTTTTGCTCCATCAGGGAAGGCTACTGCCAAATCCTCCAGTAACTAAAAACAGTAGATGATCATTAAGGCACATTTCATAGAGCTAGAAAGGACCTCAGGAGGTCATTGCGTCCAGTCCCCTGCCCTCTTAGCAGGACCACACACCACCCCTGACAGATTTTTGTTTTTAAATCTATTTGCCCCAGACCCCTAAATGTCCTTGTCAAAGACTGAGCTCACAACCTTGGGTTTAGCAGGCCAATGCTCAAACCACTGAGCTGCCCCCCACCCCTGGCAAATCAGCCAGGTCATAACACACAAACAAAGAAAAGCCTTTTGGATTAACTAGCCTGAGGTTAAACTGGCAAAGGGCCTGATTCAGCAAAAGGACAGGACCTTCAGGCCAGGAAAGGGCCCAATCCTTGTGGAAAGGGTGGAAGGACTTCACCTACTAGGGCCCTCTGCTTTTTGCCTGCTTATAGGACCTTTTGTCTTTTACATAGTTTTCCCCATAATGCTTCCCATTAAAAAAGGGAAGAAGGGTTCTTTTGAAGATGGGGTTTACTTTCGAAAGAGTCACGCCTACACTGCTTTTCTTCTTTCAAAAGAAGTTCTTTCAAATATTTATTAAGGCAAAAGCTAGAGTTCTGTTGAAGATGGGGTTTACTTTCAAAAAAGCTGTGTCTATGCTGGTTTTCTTCTTTCGAAGAATATGCAAAATGAGGTGCTGGATATGTAAATCTGCACCTCATTTGCATGCCTCTTTCGAAAGAGGAATTCAAGTGGAGACAAAGCCCGAGAGTTTCATTTCATTACAACTGAAAATTATTTCACTACAACTGAACATCATTTCACTGTAATGCTGTTGCAACTTTTCTTCCTCTGGCACTTTTCATCTGTGGTCCTTTAACACATCTGTCCTAGATTCCACGTCAGACAGGTAAGTGGGATACTCTTCTGAGAAAGCTTTTCAACAAACAACTAAATTCTCTGTGTTGTGAAGTCAAATGTTTATTTGTATCATTTGACCATGCTTCTCACCAAGGCAAAGAAACAAGACCAACCTGAGCTATTGACTCTGGGTCCACTGGCTTATGGTCATTGAAACCTGGGTATTGACCAGAAGACGTAGATCTTCTAATTGGAGGACTATCAATCTTCTTCAGTGAATCATGCCTACTAATGTTGGTGAGGCTGCCATGCCCAGGTCTGCGTCGCCTTTCAGGGCTCTCTGTTTTGAGGTTGCGATTTTGAAGAAGGGCTCGAGGACTGCAAAGACTAGACATGTTGGGGGAACCTAGCTCCGCTGCTGAGTTGGCGATTGTATGCGGTGGATGTACTGGGCAATGGCCATCACTAGTTCTGCCTGGGCGTCTTTGAGGAGGTGGTTCTGATCTCTTTCTTTGTCTACACAAATGTAGAAATCATAGGACAAATTAGTGCTGTTAACAAGCCATGTGTGAAGAAATCCTGCTGCCACTTCATGAGCACAGAAGCAATCTAATAGCTGCAAGACATTGTAGAAATGCTGCTATATTAATCTTACCTTCCTAAATACATGTCAGGATTACGATCAGATGGGGAGTTCATGTCCTTGGATGAGGACTTGTCTTCAGTTATTGGCCCACTGCTGGCCTCACTATCTGCTTTTTGGCTCAGCGTATCTGAGAAGGTATCATCCCTAAAAAGAAAATATAGATTGAGAAGTTACTGTCCAGGAAAGTAACAGAGAGGTAGCCGTGTCAGTCTGTATTCAAACAAAACAAAACAGCAGTCACGTAGCAGTTTAAAGAGTAACAAAATTATTTATTAAGTGATGAGCTTTTGTGGGACAGGCCCACTTTGTCATATCTATAGAATTTCCAGTCCGGACTCAGTTATATAGTGCAGAGGTCCAAGAAAACTGCAATAAAAACTGACAAATCAAATACATAGAACAGAAGGAGAGGGGTGAGGGATGTTAAGTGTCTTGCCTGAGATCATTATGAACATCAAAGGAAAGGAAGCAGTCCTTGTAATGTGTGAGATAATTGCTGTTCTTGTCATACCGGCTGCGTCTACACGTGCCACGTCTTCTGGAAGTGGCACAGTACATGTGCAAAGTACACGTGCAAATGTGTGACCCATGGGGATCTTCCGGAAGGAACCCCTCCTTCAAGAACCCTCTTCTTCCTCAAAATTTTGGGGAAGAGGGGGGCTTCCAGAAGGAGGGTTTCCTTCCTGAAGATCCCTGTGGGCTGCACGTCTGCACGTGTACTTTGGAGCCCAGAAGAACTTCTTCTGGACTCTGAACCACGTGCCGATATGTTGATGAGGTGCAGAGAATTTGCATCCGTGCCTCATTAGCATCTTTCGGATAGCTTATTACCGTGCCGCTTCTTCCAGAAGAAGTAGCACATGTAGACACAGCCACCAAGTGTTAATGTGCTGAATGAGTATGAATCCCAGTTCACAAATCTCCCAATGTAATCTGCTTTTGAAGTCCCTTTGTTGTAGAACACATATTCTCGGGTCTTTAATAGAATGGCCCACAGCATTGAAATGCTCACTTTCCAGGAAGTGGGATACATAGGACAGCCGGCATAATGTCTCTTCTATTTTTGTCCTCTTATAGAATTAAAACTAGATAAACAACTGCGTCTCCAGCTGCTATGCTCTAAATGATGACCCATGTGTTGATTTTACTCATGTCTCTTCTTAAAATTTAGATTGTAACCTTTTGGGAGCAGGGACTTTTTTGTTGGCTTTGAAGTTTCAAGTACATCTCTTACTACTATTTAAAAAAAAGTGCAGTGATGTACTTGTGTAGCCCTGTCACTTAGAAGTTCATTAGTAACAGTTGCTACAACTATGGTAACACTAAAATAGGTACAACAACACTGTACTGAGATCACTTTTGTCGATGTAGCTTAGTTTGGCCTATTAACTTTGTGATTCTGTGGTGTCACTTCCTGGACATTTACTTAAGGGAAATGTGACAAAACAAAGATGGTACAGTATGACCCAGTTTCAAGGTGTTTATGAACCTTTAGAGCACTCCCACTAGATAGCGGAATGAGCGTCTTCCCAACAAAGAGCTATTACTCAGTTATGATATATAACTAGACACTGCTTACATGTCCTGCACCACTATATATTGATGAGGCACTAGGCCATCAATTCCATTATGCCTTCCTTCCCACCAGTCTTCAGATGCTCGATGATACAAAAGCAGGGAGGCTCCTTTTTTGAAGGAGAGTTCTCGTGCAGATCTTCCAACGTAGTCAAACTTGGCTATAGCTTCTATTGGCTCACATTCTGTGCGGGAAAAAGGAAGCTCTCAGAAGCCAGAACAGACTTATCTGTGTATTTCAAGTTTTGTAAAATGTAACCCCTCCGCACTCATATCCACACAAAGCTGACTGTCAGCCACTGAAGCAAGATATACTTTAGGAAGTGGTAATTCCCATGTGCCCCAACTATGAAGAAATTTGGATGCTTTTAAGACCTCCCAGTGAAGAACAGGGGGGGAGAGAAAGAGAGAGAGAAAGGCCAAGAGCATGGCACACTCAATGCTAAACATTTGAAAGCAGGCAGAGCTCTTGTTTCTGAACGTAAAAAGCAATTTTAGTTATGTGATGGGTTGTGGGGAGGGGAAAATAGTTCCAGGCAATAAAAAACAAAACAAACCTGAGGACAGACAAGTCAGAGAGATGTGGTACAGCACCAGTAAATGGGATCTCCTTTACTATCAGCAGGGAAAAAGAAAAGGCTAGAGAAGGATTTCCTCAGCCAGAACAGGTCCAAGTACTGTGTATGAGACATAGCAGGTGAAAGATGGCAAATTCAGTGTGTCCATATGCTTCCAGTGAGCACTGGCAAATGGGATGGATTCGGTGAGCACCCAGGGGTAAGTTACAACATATTCCTATGAGCAGATGGGAATAAGGGGACTTCGAAGTAGGCGGGGTCCTTTCAAAAAGGAGCCCCGTCTGGATGAGCCGCGCGGCGGCGAGCCACATCAATTTCGAAGTGCTGCGGCCACCCGCATGCTAATGAGGCGCTGAATATGTATTTCAGCGCTTCATTAGTAAACTTCGAAATGGGCATTTGCATGGCCACTTCAAAGTTTTTGGCTAGTGTAGACGTAGTCAAGAAGTTTTGAGGAGAATGGTTGAACCTCATGTTCAGCCGTAAAATGATCTCTATGGAGATAAGGTTTTTAAAATCCATTCTTGTACTTGTGAATGGAGAAGCTTTACACTACCGTTTACACACACATGCTGGCTCTGCAGGGGCCAGTCAAAACTGTTGTAACTTACCCCTGGGTGCTCACTGAATCCATCCCATTTGCCAGTGCTCACCATGCATGGCCATTTCGAAGTTTTTGGCTAGTGTAGACATGGCCCTTGATATATCACAGTTCATACTGACATTAGCTAACACTGGCATGCAGTCTCACAGACATCTGTGGGCCTCTGTGGCCTCCAGGGTCCCTTGCTAGCATGTCTATCTGCACAGTTTCGGCCAACGAGTGTAATATCTTAACTGATGTGTTTGGAGCTGCTACTTTGCCAGCTGGACCTTGATGGAATAGCTATGATTATATTGTATGATGTTGGCAATGTTTAGTTTGTTCTAAAAGTTATGAAAATCCAATGCCAGTGAAATTGTATCTGTCCGGTTATCACTATATCAAAACTTCAGTCAAATCATTAAAAATCAATGCCTGCAAAATGTCAGTTTTCAATTTTTACAATTTGTTTGAGTAGCTCAAAAAATAAAGCCATCCAAAATGAAAAAGTATCTTGTATAATTAAACCAAAATTTAGAAAGAATTTTAATGGTTAGGCTGATGACTGATGTATTATGGTTTAGCTTAGTGCAAAATGTAAATTGCTGAGTTGTAATCCCCTGAAGAACCTGGTTTATAATGAAGACTCTTGCGCCCCTTTATTATGTGTTAATATTATGTGTGGCAATGTCTTTTTAAAATTAACTTTCCTCTTGCAATGTAGAAATATAATCCTTTAGCCCTACTAAGTTTCCAGTTTCCAGCTATTTCCTAATAATTTGCCCAACCTGTAGAAGAATGTCCTGTAGTTTGCATCCATAGGTGATCAAGTTAACAACTTGCAATAGTTCTGATGGCAACTTATTTAGGTTAGCAAATATGAAGAATTTCTGAGAGGCCTACATGCAACTAGGTAAGGTCATACAATGGCAGTGAAATTTAGTGTTATACCTGCAAGGTAATGCATGTTGGCTGGAATCCCTTCAATTACTTGTGCTAGTTTCTAAACTAACATTTATTCAGGAAAAAGACTGGCGAGCTTAATCAAAACTTCTTCCTTTTTGACAATGAATGAACACTGAACAAACCAAATGGAAAGAGGCATGTAGAATGGTCTAGAAAAGACACTGAAAATTATAATGGCACAATTTAAAATCAGTGGCATGCTCTCGCATGGAATAGTGTGTTCACATCTAGATAACCTATCTAAAAATTATATAAACGGGAAGTGAAGAGGACAAGAGATGCGACAAAATGATTATAGGCATGGAAAGGCTTCCATCATGTGAAGAAAGACCAAAAAGATTAGGGCTGTACAGTTTAACGATGAGACAAATAAGAAGAGACAAGATAAAGATATACATATTATTAGTTCTGAGAGAGAAAATCTAGCATTCCTGGTTTTCTGCATCATCACCCACCGGACTGAGCTTGCTCAGTGGTTTGAGCATTGGCCATGTAAACCCAGGATTGTGAGTTCAATCCTTAAGGAAGTCATTTAAGAGTCTGGGGCAAATAGATTTAAAAAAATCCTCTGAGGGATGGTGCTTGGTCCTGCCAAGAGGACAGGGGATTGGACTTGATGAGCTCCCTTCCAGCTCCATGAGATATGTATATCTCCACAACAAAACTGAAAGACAACAATTTAACACCAGAAATAAAATGCTGCTTTTATTCATATCACAAAGTTAGTCTCTGGCACTCACTGTAAAAAGATACTCCTCAAATCATAAAAACATTGGGTTGGATTAATAATGCAGCAGGATTCAATATAGCTAAACCAGATGTTTGTATGAATAATAAGAACATTCTGTTACATTATATAAGACAATATAAAAAGAGGGGCAGAAGCATAAACTCGGATACTTCAGGACACACACCAGTCACTAATTGATGGGGGTTAAGAAGAAACTTCACCATGGTTATGTCTAAATTTCTGAGAACTGTTGTCAAAGATATGCAAATTGTGGAATGCATTTGCATTTCTCCTGCTGACAGTTCTGTTGGGAGAGGCTTTCCCAACATTTGGCCTGTCCACACAGGACTGAATGTCGGGAAAAACCCCTCTACCAACCTCCGCCTTCCTTGTGGAACGAGGATTACTGGGATGTCAGCAAAACACTTCTGGTGTGGCAGACTTGATAGCTCAGTGGCTTGAGCATTGGCCTACTAAACCCAGGATTGTGAGTTCAGCCCTTAAGGGATCTAGGGCAAATAGGTTTAAAAAAAAAAAAAATTGCGCTGGGACCTGCCAAGAGAGCAGGTGACTAGACTCAATGACCTCGCGAGGTCCCTTCCAGCTCTATGAGATGTGTATTTTCATATATATGTATATACACATTCTGCCAGTAGATCTTTGAGCTCCTGCAGTTTAGACGTAGCCCAGTTCATAACTACATATTCAGGGTTTCCTTTTGCCTTTCTCTCAAGCACCGGGTACTGGACATTCTGAGTTAGGATATCGGACCACTGAGTTGATCAAATCCCGGCAATTCCTTTTCATGTGAGCCATAGCACAATTAAATGTTCAGTGGACTATTCGGTACTAAAGACTTCAGTACGCACAGTTTGATTCTTATCACTTATATATATCAAATCAGAAGTAACTCTACACCTGTGTAAGCAGAGAGGCCTATGGAATGTTGAGTTTCTCCTGGACCTCGTTATAGACTGTCATGTTTCCTCAGACATCTGTGGGAAGCTGCTGTACTGGGAACAGCTGTTTGAACTGTTCATCTATGGCCAGTGTATGACACTTCTGAGACATGCTATTTATGTGCTCCTCTGTAACATACCCTATAGCTTTTGCTCTCAGAACAACGTGGTGTACAGCTGACATAGCTCATTTTCTTAATATCGCTCTTGGATTAAGCTCATGGGAATTGTTCTTTTATTCTGATAGAAACGTCCATTACTAAAATGTGCCCGTAACTTGGACAGCACATTTCTGCAGCAGGCAATGTTCAGGTTTTATTTTTCAAATATTAATTCACTTGTAGAGAACCCTGACGGACTCTTGATAGTTCCATTGGGGCATTAAAAAAAGACAAAAGGTTTAGAATGTCCAAGTTATTGAGAACTGGTCGGAAAAATTTGACAACTAAAGGAAAGGGAACAGAAGCAATCAACAGTTACAAATCTATGGCTTGTAACCAAGCCCACCAACTGAGGCAAGGAAGGGGGCAATAGCCTAGGGACCCACGATTCAAAGTGGCCCAGGGCTCCTGTCTGCTGCTACTGCAACATCAGCAGCAGCTGGAGCCCAGGGCCCTTTAAATTGCTGGAGTCCAGGGCGGTGCAGAGGGGGAGTGGTGCCAGGGTATGGGTGGGGATGAGGGCTGCCTGGTCGGTCCCAGCCCTGTCCCTCATCAGAGTGCAGTGCTGACCCCACCTCCCACTTTGCCTAGGGGCCTGGTGAGTCTGTCAGCTCACCTGCTTGTCACTGAGATTCTACATGATACCGAGCCATTGGGGCTAACAGTAAAATGAAGGCAGCTCTGAGGGAAATGAAATTGTATTGCTCTGTCCTATTCCAGGAGGCATTTGCTAACTATGGCAAGAAAACATGATGACATCTGAGATATCACCAGCTATGATTCCTAATAACTCAGACAAAGGAAGAGAAGGAGAAAATTAGGACACACTGAGGAACTGTGGGAAGAGCTCCAGGGATTCCACTCTCAGTTCTGTACTTACGACCTCAAAGTCTGCTAACATTATTACTGCCATTCAGTGACACGTTATGGTGCTGTCCCCTTAAAAATCATTGGCTAAACTGTAAATAGTTCTGCACAGGTCCAGGAGGTGGTAAGGGGAAAGATATAACAAACACAAAGCCTAGCTGCTATTTTTACCCTTGTACTTCAAGAGACAACCACCGCACTAGCTTCCTTTAGCTGTGGGTGCAGCATAAGGGTGGAGCTGTGCCATCCCACTCCACCAGGGTTGCCAGCTTTGTAATATTTTAAAAACTGGACACTTCAGCAGGAGTGCTGGAATGTCTGCCCCTCAAGCCCCTTTCCCCCAGAGTCTCAGGGACTCACCTGGGAGCTGCAGCCACCTGATGTAGGTAGGAGGCGGCCCTGAGTAGGGGCTGGCATGGGTGATGACCCAGTGCCTCTCACCTCCTGCAGTTATCGGTCCCCTGACCTGATTGGACAGTCTCAGGTCCCCTTTTTGACTAGACTTGCTGGTGTAAAATCAGGCATGTGGCCAGTCTACACTGCACAGCAGTGAGGCAAGTGGAGCTGAGCCAGCAGAACAAGCATGTTCATGGTACCTTTCAATGGGTGCATCAAAGTAGTTTGTGCTTCCCCAATTTGCCCATAAGCACTGTGCCTTTCTTAAGCAAAAAATATCCTGATCACTGTACCCTCCTCTACACCTTAGCAAAGGGCTGTGGGTTTACAGCAACAATCTGTCCCAAAGTTCATTGGCGGTTCTCCAGAAAATAACAAGGAGAAGCAAGGCTGTGAATTATTGCTATAGTAGAACTTGCCAAAAGTTGATCACAGCATGAATTATTTTATCGTAGTCAAATCGGCAGTGGTGGCTATTCAGAGATGCAGCAGCACTAATTCTGAAGCTTATTTGTCCTTTAATGCCCCATCCATCTGAGAACTACTTTCTTGATTTATAAATGTAAAGCATTATAAGGTGTCAATGAACCGTATTAAAAATGCTAACATTTTTTGTTTGTATTTTACATCAGGAATTACCCACAAACCTGAGACTTCCTCAGAAAATTCTCTTATCTCCTTCAGAAACAGATCTAGTCAACTTTTACATACATCCAACTAGAATAAAATATCTTCAATGTTAAAGAATTTCAGAAAAAAATTGCACAAAAACTGCTTAAGTTAAGCATAAAGATTTATCCCTTACACTTTTTTCAAAGAGTTATTTTTCAGACAAATGTCCTTCTGTTACAGAGAAATAGATTTGGTTCAGTCTGAGGCAAAAGGTGAATTCTTTAAAATGCACAATAGTTCATGCTGTTTTCAGATTTAGGAGAAAATGGGAAATGTTTTAGTAGGAATGTTCTTTTAAGCACACAATGGAAGAACCTCTTGCACTAAAGGCTTTTTACCCTTAAAAAAATCTCTTCACTATGACCTGGATCAGGAGAGTAAACAGCCTCGCCAAGCCTCTGGGCAAGGTGTGGGAACACCTGGCTCTGTACTCCCAGAAGGGGCAGGGCCTTGGCTGGAAGGGGTGAGGTTGGGGGCAGCCAGCCCTCAGTGCCACCCAGACTGTGGCATGACCCTCCCCCACAACCCTTCAGAGATGCCCGGAGTGTGCCACATGGAACTCAGGTGGCCATTTAAATGGCTTGAAGCTCTGGGTGCTGCTGCTGCAGCATTAGGGGTGGTGATGCAATGGCTGGGTAATTGTCCCCTCTGCTCCGCAGCCAGGAGGCTTGACCTGGATCCTGAGAAGCACGTGAACACATTCATAGCTTTAAGCAGTGAATAGCCCTCGTAAAGTCACTGTGACTATGCATGTGTTCACAGTTAAGGATGTGTGTAGCTTTTTTTATACTTCATCATTGTATGTTCCAAATCTCCAAAGCCTAGAGGAAAAGCTAATTGTAGCCCTACATTTTATATGTATTTACTGTAATTTTTAAAAAATGTTATTTTAGCTTTGCAATTCTATAAATAAACCTTCACTTGTGCCCACAGTTGTTCAGCCACGCCATTCTATCTAGCTGACTTTTTGTAGGCACAGAGAGACTTGAAATTTAACCTCATAGAGCAAGTAGTTCTTATACTAAAAATAATCAAAACAGAAAAATAAATCCTTGTGCTTTTGATTATAGCCTTTAGATTATACTTCAATGGCCCAATATTGTTATGGGACTAGAGAGTTTGAGAAAAAAACACATCAGTGTAAAACAAACTAGATTTACAAGATAATAAAAATTTACATGTTTAGAATAGGCTCCATCTGGCTCCTAACAGAGGGAAATGCCAAAATACAATATGTCCCATCAGAAGTAGCAAGCTCAATTCTACATTGTTTTACTGTCCTACAAGTGTGTACAACAGGGTCCTGCTGTGACACACCAGTAACCAATAAACCTGCTGAATTTAAAAACTTCCTTTAGTAGGAAGTTTTCCTGTTCCCCCACAAAAGGTCAATTATCTGAGCCTTGGGATTCAAGACTGAAGTTGTAAAATTATTACCAATACAATGTGTATGCAAAAAGACAACGAACTGCACTAGTTACCGACCACCTAACCAGGACAGTGATAGTGATGCTGAAATGTTAAGGGAGATTAGAGAGGCTATCAAAATAAAAAACACAGTAATAATAGGAGATTTCAATTATCCCCATATTGATTGGGTGCATGTCACCTCAGGACGGGATTCAGAGATTAAATTTCTTGATGCCTTAAATGACTGCTTCTTGGAGCAGCTAGTACAGGAACCCACAAGGGGAGAGTCGATTCTCGATCTAGTCTTGACTGGAACGCAGGATCTGGTCCAAGAGGTAACTGTTACTGGACCGCTTGGAAATAGTGACCACAATATAATAACTTTTAATATTCCTGTGTTGGGAAGAACACCGCAGCGGTCAAACACTCTGGCATTTAATTTCAAAAAGGGGAATTACACTAAAATGAGGAAGCTAGTTAAACAGAAACTAAAAGGTAGAGTAATTAAACTAAAATCCCTGGAAGCTGCATGGAAACTGTTTAAAGACACCATACTAGAGGCCCAACTTAAATGTATACCCCAAATAAAAAAACACAGTAAGAGACCTAACAAAGAACCACCATGGCTAAACAACCATGTTAAAAAGGCAGTGAGAGAGAAAAGGGAAGCTTTTAAAAAATGGAAGTCAAATCCTAGTGAGGAAAATAGAAAGGAACATAAACACTCCCAAATTAACTGTCATAATGTAGTAAGAAAAGCCAAAAAAGAGTTTGAGGAACAGCTAGCCAAAAATTCAAAAAACAATAGTAAAATGTTTTTTAAATACATTAGAAGCAGGAAGCCTGCTAAAAAAGCAGTGGGGCCCTTGGATGATAAAGATATAAAAGGAGCAATCAAGGAAGACAGTGCCATTGCGGAGCGATTAAATGATTTCTTTGCTTCAGTCTTCACGGCTGAAGATGTTACAGAGGTTCCTAAATCTGAGCCAGCCTTTTTAGGCGACAAATCTGAGGAACTCACTCAGATTGAAGTGACATTAGAGGAGGTTTTGGAATTAATTGATAAGCTGAATAGTAACAAGTCTCCAGGACCAGATGGCATTCACCCAAGGGTTCTGAAAGAACTCAAATGTGAAATTGCGGAGTTATTAACAGTGGTTTGTAACCTATCCTTTAAATCCACTTTGGTACCAAATGACTGGAAGACGGCCAATATAACACCAATATTTAAAAAAGGCTCTAGAGGAGATCCTGGCAATTATAGACCGATAAGTTTAACATCAGTACCAGGCAAATTAGTAGAAACACTAGTAAAGAGTAAAATTGCAAGGCACATAGAAGAGCACGAATTGTTGGGCAAAAGTCAGCATGGTTTCTGCAGAGGGAAGTCGTGTCTGTCTAATCTATTAGAATTCTTTGAAGGGGTTAATAAACATGCGGACAAGGGGCACCCAGTGGACATAATATACCTAGATTTCCAGAAAGCCTTTGACACGGTCCCACACCAAAGGCTTTTATGTAAATTAGGTGGTCATGGGATAGGAGGAAAGGTCCTTTCATGGATCGGGAATTGGTTAAAAGACAGAAAACAAAGGGTGGGAATAAATGGTAAATGTTCACAATGGAGGGGGGTAACTAGTGGTGTTCCCCAGGGCTCAGTCCTGGGACCGATCCTGTTCAACTTGTTCATCAATGATCTGGAAAATGAGGTAAGCAGTGAGGTGGCAAAGTTTGCAGATGACACCAAGTTGTTCAGGACAGTCAAAAGCAAAAGGGATTGTGAAGAACTACAAAAAGATCTCAGCAAACTGAGTGATTGGGCAGCAAAATGGCAAATGAAATTTAATGTGGGTAAGTGTAAGGTAATGCATGTTGGAAAAAATAACCCAAATTACACGTACTACGTGATGGGGTCAAATTTAGCTACGACAGATCAGGAAAGGGATCTTGGAGTTATAGTGGATAGTTCTCTGAAGACATCCACGCAGTGTGCAGCGGCAGTTAGTAAGGCAAATAGGATGTTAGGAATTATTAAAAAAGGGATCGATAATAAGACAAAAGATATCATACTTCCCCTATATAAAACTATGGTACGCCCACATCTCGAGTACTGCGTGCAGATGTGGTCTCCTCACCTCAAAAAAGATATATTGGCATTAGAAAAGGTTCAGAAAAGGGCGACTAAGATGATTAGGGGCTTGGAAAGGGTCCCATATGGGGAGAGGCTAGAGAGACTGGGACTTTTCAGTTTGGAAAAGAGGCGATTGAGGGGCGATATGATAGAGGTATATAAAATCATGAATGGTGTGGAGAAAGTGAATATAGAAAAATTATTTACCTTTTCCCATAATACAAGAACTAGGGGACACCAAATGAAATTGATGGGTAGTGGGTTCAAAACTAATAAAAGGAAATTTTTCTTCACACAGCGCACAGTCAACCTGTGGAACTCCTTGCCCGAGGCGGCTGTGAAGGCCAGGACTCTATTAGGGTTTAAAAAAGAGCTTGATAAATTTTTGCAGGTCAGGTCCATAAATGGCTATTAGCCAGGGATAAAGTATGGTGCCCTAGCCTTCATAACAAGGGCAGGAGATGGATGGCAGGAGATAAATCACTTGTCTTCTGTTCTCCTTCTCTGGGGCGCCTGGCATTGGCCACCGTCGGCAGATGGGATGCTGGGCTTGATGGACCTTTGGTCTGACCCAGTATGGCCATTCTTATGTTCTTATGTTCTTATGTTCTTATGTTCAATGAAAATACCCACCCTTCATTGTAAAAAATAGCTTATCAAAACATAAACCTTTATTGAAACACTTGATTAGAGCTAGCTGGTTAAGTGGCGGCTTCTTATTTCATGCACTAGTATAGGCACACCAACAAAGCTATCATCTTTCATCTTTGTCCAAGCATTATCACAAAGTACAAGCTACCTTGTTTTCCCCTTTAAAAGTACATCTGCAACATGACTGTCCACTTTCTGTATTCAATTCACAAAAAGTAGAAAATGAAAGAATGGAAAAAGCTAGGATTAAATTAGCGGCCATCCTGATGGGCAAAACTAGATCAAGGAATTTAAATGGAGCAGATGTAGTAAAAAAAAGAATTAGTTACTCTAATTGGTACTGTCTCAATTATTAATGTTGTGCTAGAACTATACAATTTACTCCATGTAGGCTTGATCTCAAGGCACAAATGAAGTACCATCACTTCATCGAAAGTGCCTGTCCACACTTTTCAGATACCATTTAATATCTTACAATAGCATACAAAAGGATCACAACAACTTTTGTTTGTTTGTTTCTCCCCTGAATGCATTTCATTCTCATGTGCTGGGAAAAGCTTGCAGAAATGCACATTTATGAATCTGAATTTCCATCCACTAATTTTCATCATTTACACTTCTGTATCAATGTCAGAAAAATCAAGTTTCTCTTAGAGGATCCTCCATCATTAAGGCCGTGGCTACATTGCCTGTCCCTGTGGGGAAGGGTATGCAAATGTGGCCAACTGGAAATGCAAACGGGGTGCAGATTTAAATATTCCACGCCTCACTGGCATACTCACGTGGGCTCTCAATTCCAGAAGAGCTTATTTCGAAGCCAAAACAGCTGTGTAGATGGGGTTCATTCGAGAGGAAACCACACTTTTCAAAGCACCCTTCTTCCTGAAAAAAATTAGGAAGAAGGGGGCTTTCAAAAGCGGAGGTTCCTTTTGAATGAACCCCCCCCACCCCCCGCAGCTGTTTTGGCTTTTGAAATAAGCTCTTCTGGAATTGAGCGCCCGTGTGAGTATGCCAACAAGGCATGGAATATTTAAGTCCACAACCCATTTGCATTTCCAATTGGCCACATTTGTATGCCCCTTCCCACAGAGAGGGACAGTGTAGCCACAGTCTAAGCGTTTCACCCCTGGATCTGTCATCCATTTGATCCTGAGCATATCATAGGAGTATGAAATAATCTTTTAGAAACATGAAAAACTATCTCCTAAATTATTACATGAGGGCAGGCAGGAAGAGATACATACTACCAGTTGTGCCTGGTGCTCAAAACAATATTGTGTCTGGGGCTGGCAATAGGATCTTTTCTCCCATCCTTGAATGTTACTTTTAACCCTACATTTCAACATGTCTGAGGTCCTACATAAAATAAACTGTACCGTTCTGGTCTCTCCCTCTTCCCCACTTTGTCCCCCGAGAAGCTCTTCTGCTGTAATTCCCTCTCCTGCGACTCCTGAAAATGCAAAAGTGAACTTCCTGCACACTGTTGCTTACCTTGCCCTCTTGAACAGGTCCTCATGCAAGACCCGCGCTTACTCTCTTATTGTCTCCCACCAGATCACAGACCCTATCTGCCTTCCCTTCCCTGGTTGGTTCCAGGCCCCTATCTGTTGTCTCCTCCTTATCACAGGCTGCTTTAGTCACTGTGCTACCTTAAAAAAGGGAAAAGAGGCTTCTGCCATGCAGGACTTGCCTATATGGGAACATAAATAGGTAGCAGTGTAGCTGTAGTGAAATAATGATGCCATTCTATTTCCTTGTCTAGACAAGGCCTAAGTCTTTATTTGCTGAAAGAAAGAGTATTCTTGATAGGTGACGGTTATCTCCTTGGTCCCTACAGCCACTATGATGCCTCATCCAGCAAGGGTAAGTATGATTCAAGATTACAGTTAATGTCTTGGGGCAGGGATGTCCTCAAATATTCTAGAATAGTGTTTTTCAACCTTTTTTTATAAAGTATCCCATTTTAAAAATAGGAATTATAGGTACCCTCTGTATGTACAATTTTCAGACATACATTTATTTTTCTACCATTGCAACACATTTGTTTAAACTAGTGCTCCTCAACCTTTCCATAGGGCAACCATTTATCCCTGTCCCAAACGTGGACTCCACCAAGCTTCAGGGAGCTGGGAAGGAAGCAGCAGCTGCCGTCCCTCCCTGGGAGCCCCGGGGGAAGCAGCAGGGATACAGCAGCTGCCCATGCTTCCCCGAGGCTTAGCGAATTGACCTAGTGCTCTCCAGCCAACTGCTGGCGGAAAAGGTTAGTCGGGGGAGGGTTCAAATATGGAACAATTAGTCCCTTTTAAAAAATGAGCAGGGACGCCTTATTGGTGTCCCAAATATGGGACCATCCCGCCCAATACAGGATGGAGGGTCACCCTACCTTTCCAGGTAAGTGTAGCCTTTCAGGAGTCTGATGGGAGCATGCAAGACCAAAGTTTCACCTCACTTTTAAACTCCCTGCTTCCAAAATCAGAACTTGAAATACAAAAGGGTTGCAACACACTAGTATTGACAAATCCTTACCTTCTCATGTTTAATATAAAATAAATGAATTAGAATATAAATATTGTACTTTAATCTGGGTGTGTAAAACACAGAGCTGTATAAACAAATTATTGCATGAAATTTGTATGTACCGACTTCAGTAATGCCTTTTATGTAAACCTGTTGCAAAACTAAGCCAGGGGTCTGCAACCGAAATCGCGCGAAGAGCCATTTTTTCAAATTCAGTTACAAAATCCATCCTTCAAGAGCCGCAGTGCACGTGAATACGAGACAGTCCTTAATAAACAGCATCAAACTGTGTTTTTTATCACCCCTATTTTAAGAACAGCACACACAATAATTTGTACCAGTTAGAAAGTTGTCACCCCGATCTCCACGCTTTACCCCCCTCCATCCCACAAATCTGCCCTATCCCCAGCCTCAACCCCTCTGAACCTCAACCTCCTTCCCCTGCTTAACTCCTCTGAGCCCCAACCTCTCTTCCCCACCCCCAGGCTTAACCCCTCTGAGCCCCAACCTCACCCCATACCTGGAGGCTTAACTCATCTCATCACGCACAGTTCTGCAGCAGCTGCTGCCTCCCCTGCTTTGCTCCCCACTGTTGCCGCCTCCCCTTGATGTGGTTGTGCGGTTCCAGCAGTGGCAGGCTCGACTGCCCTCCCCACAGCTCTCCTCTGACAGCTTAGACTTCTACCCACATGGGGCAGCTCCCTGACCAGCCAGTTTTCACTTCTGGGCTCCCTGCCACAGCTGACTGCTGAGCAGCTCTGCCTGCTGCCGCTTAAGCAACAAAACTTAATTCGATTGGTTCAAGAGTGGACAACTGAATTTAGATTATTGTTTAAGCGGCGGCAGCTTCCAGAGCTGCAAGGGGAGTCAGCGGCGGCAGCTCTTGAAGTTGCAAGTGGCTCCTTAAAGAGCCGCATGTGGCTCCAGAGCTGTAGGTTGCCAACCCCTGAACTAGGCAAATAGCTAGATGAGTTGATGTATTGCCTAGAAGACCCCTGAATACCCCAAGGGGTACAGATACCCTGGGCTGAGAATCACTGTTCTGAAAAGCATATGTTTTTAAATACCAAAATATAGCATACTGAATGCAATGATCTCAGCTAAAATAGTCAAAGGCATGGCTTGAATCTGTTTATTCTGTGCAGAAAAAAAAAAAAAAAGGCAAAAGGCTATTTAAAAGTGGAACATTGCATCAGAAAATATTTGTGCTGACTGAAGTAGTTTCCCACTTGCCCTTCCTGGAAGTGAGTAAGCCAGGAAAGGAAGAAGGAAACAGCTGGCAAAACACAGATGGATAAGAGTGGGAAAAAAATGGAGGTATAAGCTGCATAACACCCTCTCAGAAGTTCTTTAATTTTAATTGAGAAACAGTGAGGAAAAGAGAGTATTTCCTGCATGAAAAGCCTGTAAATAGAGTTTATTTAAAAAGAGGATTAAAGATGTAACATAGACGACATACCATCTTCACTGGTGTGAGGCTCTGTACTAGCATCCTGGTCCACTTCCTCTAATGTACCATGTTCACTATAAGGGCTGTCACTGCAGAAATACATAATGTTAAGCAGGTACAGGCAATAAGCCAATAATGCATTGGTTAATAGATACTCATATTTGGTATAACTCTCCCACCCCCAGTAGGTGGCCAAACTAACAGGAAAAATTATTTTTATAGCAAACATCACTTAGCGCTCTTTGTTACAAAAGAAAATTTATTTTAAATTTATATATGTCTGTCAAGTGATTAAAAATTAATCCTGATTAATCTCACCATTAAAACAACAACAGAAAGCCATTTAAATATTTTGGATGTTTTTTACATTTTCAAATATGTTGATTTTTATTACAACACAGAATACAAAGTGTACAGTGCTCACTTTATATTTGTTTTTAATTACATATATTTGTCCTGTAAAAAACAAAACAAAACAAAAAAGAAATAGTATTTCAATTCACCTAACACAAGTACTGTAATGCAATCTACAGATCATGGAAGTTAAACTTACAAATACAAGAATTATGAACAAAGAGAACTTTCATTTAAAACCTCCTCTCCAATGTTCTTAAAGTTCGTACAGTCCTACTTCTTTTTCAGAATTTCAAATTGCTCTGTTCTTGTTCAGCTTGTTCAGACAAAATTTTTACATTTGCAGGAAATAATACTGCCTGCTTCTTGTTTACAATGTCACCTGAAAGTGAGAGCAGGCATTCACATGGCATTGTTGTAGATGGCATTGCAAGATATTTTATGTGCCAAATGTGCTAACGATTCATATAGCCCTTCGTGTTTCAACCACCGTTCCAAAAGAATTGCCCATGCCGATGGTAGGTTATGTTTGATAATGATCCAAATCAGTGTGGATTGATGTATATTCATTTTCATCATCTGAGTCAGATTCCAAGACCAGAATGTTGGCTTTTTGTTTTTGTTTTTGGTGGTTCAGGTTCCGTCACTTCTGTTATTAAAGTGTTGCTCTTTTAAGACTTCTCAAAGCCTTCTCCACACTTCATGCCTCTCAGATTTTGGAAGGCACTTCAAATTCTTAAACCTTGGGTTGAGTGCTGAAGCTAGCTTTAGATATTTCACATGGGTACCTTCTTTGCATTTTGTCAAATCTGAGTCAAAGTCTTTTTAAAATGAGTAACACATCATATGAAACAGCAATACATGAAATACATGGCAGAATATGGATAAAATAGAATGGGAGCTGTACAATTCTCCCTCCAAGGAATTCAGTCACAAATGTAATTAATACTTTTTTTAAAATAAGCATCATCAGCATGGAATCAAGTCCTCTGGAATGGATGGCTGAAGCATGAAAGGGCATAGAAATGTTTAGCATATCCAGCACACAAATACTTTGCAATGTCAGCTACAAAATGCCATGTGAACACCTGTTTCCACTTTCAGGTGGCATTGTAAATAAGAAGCAGGAAGCATGATCTCTCATAAATGTAAACAAACGTGCTTCTCTAAGGCTGTGTCTACACTACCTTCCTACTTCGAGGGGAGCATGGTAAATAGGGTTTTGGGAATTTATTAATGAATTGCTGTGTTGCATAGGCAGCACTTCATTAAAGTCCCCCCCGCGGCAACTCTGAAGTGCTGGCTCGCATGAAGTACCTGCCAGTACTTCAAAGTGCCTGGGGTACTTCGAAGTCCCTTTACGCCTCAAAATTTGGAGGCGTAAAGGGACTTTGAAGTTGCTGAGGCACTTCGAAGTACTGGTAGGTGAGCCACGGCTACATGCGAGCTGGCACTTTGAAGTTGAACACTTTGGAGTTGCCACGGGGGGGCGGGATTTACTTAATGAAGTGCTGCATATGCACCACAGCGCTTCATTAATAAACTCCCAACACCCTATTTACCATGCTCCCTTCAAAGTAGGGAGGTACTGTAGACAAGCCTTTATTGAATGGCTGAACAAGAAGTAGGACTGAGTAGACTTGTAGGCACTTTTACATTGTTTTGTTTTTTTCTGCAGATTAAAAAATCTACATTTTTAAGTTGCATTTTCACGATGAAGAGATCACACAACAATACTTGTATGAGGTGAACAGAAAAATATTTCACAGTGAAAATATTTGTAATCAAAAATAATAAAGTGAGCACTGTACACTTTGTATTCCGTGTTGTAACTGAAATCAATATTTGAGAATGCAGAATACCATCCAAAAACATTTAATATATTTCAGCTCGTATTTCATTGTTTAACAGTGCAATTAAAACTGCAGTTAATCACAATTAATGTTTAAGATTGATTTTCAAGGTAATAGTGTTGAGTTAACTGTAATTAATTGATACCCCTAATTATATATATAGTTGAAGTCAGAAGCAATGTAAACCACAGACTAGGAAGTAGGATCATAAGTAATGCAGGAATTTAAACAGCTTCCCTTTAGATATAATTTCCATTTAACAGTTTTACTGCGTATTTTCCTTCTAGCGGTACTGAATTTAGCATCTATGTATTTGGGCTTAATGGTAAAACAATTACAAACTGAAATTCCATTTCGAACCCTTCAACAACTTCAATACTAACTACTTCATCTGGCCACAAAGTCCAAGTTGTACTCGTAGACCTCTGTGCACTACTTGATGGTTACCTTTGTGATAGTTTTCAGGATCAAAAATTAACTCTCTTGATGTGTTCTAGTTAGGAAACCCTGGCAATCATTCTGGTTATGTTTGCCCCACATATTTCATAGTACCACTTACCTGTGAACCTTTCACACATTCATACTTTTTATTTTCATATTTCTTTTATTTATGTAGTACCTCTTACACCATTGAGTCAGTCGTGTAAAATGGAATTCTAAGATTTTGGTGCAAATTCAGGAAGATAATATTCTGACTTACCAGTAGTCATCTCCAGCCATACATTTTTCATAAACAGGGCCATCTAGCTCTTTAGCATCTGGGAAAATAGCCTCATGATGGATGATGATTGTTTTGATTATTTCATTCACATGAGCTTGACATGACACCTGGTCTTGTATGTCTGGAACAGGCATCAGTGTTGGGCCAAAACATATGGCCAAGTTATAAGGATCCATCATGTTCTCATCACTGTACTGAGAGAGGCTTTGAAAGAAGAATCAAGAAAAATAAAGACTTTTCTTCTGTGACTTTCGAATTCTGAAAACTACCTCAGAAAAACCTTAATTTGCCAGCACAATGCAACGTTGGTTCCCTGCCCTTTTTGATAGTTCCATGCAACACAGAAAAACAAACGATTTTGTTCTTCTGTTGTGTGGCAATATGTAACATGGAGATTTTACTATGCATAATCTAATACTGAGGGAGAGAGAAAAATAAATGCAAATTAATCATTTTTAGCCCTGGAAAAATTTACTAAGGCACGTGAGATGTACAATAAAAACACTGTTCTGAGCACAAAAGATTAAAAAAAATGGAAACAACCATCTGTGAAATGGTGCTAAGGGCTTTGTGAGCATAGGGGTCTCCCTCCTCCTCCTCACACTTTACTATGAAGCCATGGATATAACAAAATTTCTAATTTCTGATCCAAGCATAGCTGACCACAAGATGACCACAGAGGGATCCTGGGGTCACTGTGCTGTCATTCCACCTCTCTGAAGAATCTGCACTGAGGGAGGCAGAGTGTGGCCAGGGCTTTTCTTTTTCTTGCTGAACCCTGGATTCCATGTTAAATTAAATTCCTTGTAAATTATCCTGAAGTGCATTGGCTCTCAACCCTTCCAAACTACTGTACCCCTTTCAGGAGGCTGATTCATCTTGTGTACCCCAACTTTCACCTCACTTAAAAATGACTTGCTTATAAAATCAGACATAAAAATACCCGTGTCACAGCATGCTATTACTGTAAAATGGCTTACTTGATTAATACCATAGAATTATAAATCAACTGGAATATAAACATTTCAGAGTTTAGTATATAGAATGGTACAAACAAGTCACTGTGTGCAATTTTAGTTTGTGCTGATTTCGCTAGTGCTTTTTTATGTAGTCTTTTGTAAAATTAGGCAAATATCTGGAAGAGTCAATGCACCCCCAGAAGACCTCTGTGTATCCCCAGGGATATATGTACCTTTTGTGTGAGAACAACTGTGCTGGAAGACCAGCCCATGCACCCTGACCCTGAATCATACAGGCTACCTTTATGTACACCTTCTTTCCCCCTTCTGTTGACCTATGCAATCTTCAGCAGTAGCTGAGGGTTGAGGTTTATAACTTCCACATTTGTCATTCTTAAGGACTCAGGACTCAGTTTCAACAAGGCCTGAAGTCTCATAACTCCCACAGATTCAATAGTGATTGGCAGCCTGCAGGATTAGAGATGTAGCTGGTACATTTATCCATCTTTAAAAGGCTTTAAACTATACTTGCTAGATTAAACATTTGCTGTGTAGCAACAGTATTGTGACATCAATGCAAACTGAAAAGAGTAAGGAATTCTAAATGAGCCCCCTCCAATCATGCAAAATCTGCTTGTAAAATCAGTCATGCTACTTCTTTTTGTGTCATCTTTTGTTAGTGTGCTACTCTGAGATATCATAAATCTTGTTCTACAAATTACAAATGAGATTTAAGTTCCTGGATTATTCATGACTTATGCTACATTGGGTGGTTAAAACTGAGGTATGAAATATGAAAGGCTTACCTCTATGATCTCTAAAACACACATTTGGTGGAATATAAATGTAGCAGACTAGTTTTATTGCAGCAAACTGTTTTTTGTGAAGTCTCAATAGATGCACTCAAATTTGGAGGAAATACCAGCAAAGAAGAAACATGACAATTAAGGGCGTGATCTGTCATTCCCTAAGGTTACGCCTACACTGCATTCCGCTTTCAGAAGCAGAATGCAAATGTGTGAGATCAAAAATGCAGATGAAGTATGGATTTATATATCTTGCACCTCATTTGTATATTCGTGCACAATGGGGGTTCTGGAAGAGCCTCTTCCGGAAGCAAAAACAGCGGTGTAGACAGGGTTCCTTTGAAAACAAAGCCTGTTTTAAAAAAAAACACTTCTTCCTGAAACGAAGTAGGAAGAAGGGTTCTTTCGAAAACGGGCTTTCTTTTCAAAGAAACCCCATCTGAAAGCCTGTTTTTGCTTCTGGAAAAGCCTCTTCCAGAAGCACGATTGCATGACAATATGCAAATGAGGTGCCAGATATGTAAATCGGTGCTTCATTTGCCATTTGATCTCACTCATTTGTGTTTTCGATCTCACTCACTTGCATTCTGCTTCCAAAAGGAGAATGCAGTGTAGCTGCAGCCTAAAGGGATATCTACTCTAGAGCAGAAGGCATAATTTCTAACTCACATAGACATACCTACCTTTGCTTTCATTGAGTTAGTGTGCTAAAAATAGTATAGCCACCCCAGTAAGGGTGGTAGGAGCTGCTAGCCACTCCAAGTATGTACCTGGAGTTTTAAAGGGACTGTACTAGTCATGTAGTTGTGGCTACACTGCCATTTTTAGCACACTATGGCAGTCTACCACAGCTGGAAATTACACCTCCAGCTCAAGTGTAGCTACACCTTCTGTAAACATACCACCATCATCTAGTGCTGGTAGTAGTTCCACTGCTGCTGGGGAAGGGGGGCTAAGTGGAGGGCGGGGTACTGCAATTTTACTCAGGGGAATGTGAAATTAAGTGAGGACAATGAGACTACTGACGGGCAGGAATGATATAGATTAGTAACAGCTGAAGTCAGTGAATACTGGCCCTGATCATATAACATTTATTACCTTTTATAATTCTGACCAGTGTTAGGTGTTTGAGGCTAAGAAATATAAAGCAGTCTTACACGCACTGCTGGTTGTCAAGCCCTTATTCCAGCTAGTCTCAAGAGATACTACTGGGTTTTTTCAGCTGGGGGGAAAAGCAACCTTGGGCCAAATCCTTTTATTAAAGAGCTTTGTGTGCACACTTGGAAAAATCACTTATTTGGTGACAAGAACAGTGGGGATTAGCTTCAACAACTGTACAACTGTACAATGTGTGCACTCACAATTAAAGTCTAACAACAAAACCTCTAGACCAAATATATTAATACGTAAAAACACATTTTATCATTTGCATCTGAAAAGATACAGTACAAGTTCAACCCAAAAGATTCACTGCAGTGCCGAAGGGAGGGTTTAAGGAGCAGCAGAACAAAAATCCCAGGAGGCAGGCAGTATAGAAATAGGAGAAGTCCAAAATAGGGCAGAACACTGATCAGAGAAAACATATCATGTAGTGAAAATACCAGGCGAGGGAAAAAAGAACAGAAAAGAGACAGAGGTAAAATGGTGTTTTCTCTCCCTTTGCCCTTCTCTCTGGCCCAATTTTTTTCATTCAGAATGGGCTAGTTTCTGACAACCCCACCTCTCCAATAGCTGTCTCAGTTTTCCCACTGAAAGGGAAAGTGGGGGGAGGGGGAGGGGCTGGTGAACACCTACAGCAATCTCATTATTTTGGGCAACAGTACCAGTGACTTTCCCTAAAGGCACATATGAGA
Source organism: Carettochelys insculpta (assembly GCF_033958435.1). Classification (NCBI taxonomy): domain Eukaryota; kingdom Metazoa; phylum Chordata; order Testudines; family Carettochelyidae; genus Carettochelys; species Carettochelys insculpta. The sequence goes on from NC_134137.1 coordinate 315,534,899, forward strand.
ACATGTGGCTCTTGCTCCACCACAGCATCAAACCATCACCTCTGGTGATCTGGCTGCTGGGATCTGTTGTATTTTTTCAAATAGAAAGACAGAAGTCTAGTTAAAAGTCCACTTCTGAATTCTGCAAGTTATTTTTAATGTGGGTATTATTTATTTGTTGTTTTTGTTTTATAGCCCCAGCTCTAGCCTCAGTCCTTGTCTTCAAGACAACACTTTTATCAGTCTTACCAGGACCTTGTGGTCAGCTAAGACAAAAAGTAACTTCAGTTTATAACATTTTCCTTCTAGTTTCATCAACAATTAAAACACCCCTATCTGTGTTAAATGAAGCTGAAATGTATATTTTCCACAGAGTATGAAGAAGCACAAAGGAAATTTTGATACCAGGAGTGGAAGTGGAGAAAAGATGCAGAATATTGAAAGGAATCTTAAGAGGTACTTACTGGTTAAGGAAGGCAAATAGGTATCTCATCACAATAAGGACAGACCTGGGTAAAGTCAGGAGAAGTTTGCGGATGTGAAGAGCCCTCTCATAGAGATTATCTATTCCTGTAAGGCAGACGATATTTTCAGCTCCTTTTTTTTGGACAAAGCCTCTATATTCAGTTGAACAGTGTAATTCTTATGCCAATATATGGTGCTACTCAACATTTTTCAAAATTTGAAAAAAAAAAAATCAGGGAAGTTTTTTTGAAAAATATGAAGCCATACCTAATTACCACACGATGCCTTCAACCATGTCCAGAAAGTCTGCTGAACACTAATTTACTGCAGATTTCTACGGATGGTGGCTCATGAAACTGCAATAAGAGGATTTTCCCCTCAAGGATAAATATGTAATATTAGGAGAGTAGGAATCTTGGTCATCATCAGTGTTCCCTGTAATTTTTGACATCCATGGGTGGAATAAATTGTGTTATATGCACCAAGGGATGTGTGGATGTACACCACCAACAGAAGCACATGTTGCCCCCCTATGAGTGACTGTGGGTGCTGTGCTAATCAGCTGTAGGGGTGGAGGGAGGGGGGTACCTGAGTCTCTCCTGGGTGGCTGCCCAAGCACTCAGTTTACAGGGAACACTGGTCGTCCATTTCAAATAGTAGCTTATTTTCTGTATTTGAATTTGCATATTGGAAATATCCTTCCAATCACTAATCAAACTTTTCTGATGTAGTTTTCTCTGTCAACAGTTTCTCTCCAGCTGTAAATCTGCTGAAGTCAATTCTAGATCAAAGCCTTCTGCTGTTCATCCAAAAATACAGAGTATAATGATAAGATGTATTTTCCTCAGATAATTTAATTTAGGTCCATCAAAATGTTCCTGAAATGGGCAAACCAACAGCAGTGTAAAGCAGACCGAGACAGTACAAGAGCACTGGTTTTGATTGCCCTATGACAGGAAATCCTTTTCAGCGTGTATTATTTTTTACATTGTTCAGAATGAACATCTTTTAAAGTAGCAAACCTCTATTCTGAGTAAGAAATCCCTGGACTCTTCTCTCAAAAGTACTTTTAGTGGAAATGACACTGCTAAAAGCAATTTAACATTTTAAAAATGCACCCTAAGTCTACCATGAAATAATAGTGCAATTCATGTAATTTAAACATAGTCTGAGTAGAATATTAGAATAATAACACCAAATAACAATGCAGTGAAAATTTGGTAACAACGAGAAATTGTGAAATGAAGAATTGTGGATGAAGCCAACAGCCAAAAACCATCTGTTATAGAACACAAGATCTTTTACAAAAGACATTTAAAATAATCACTTTCCTAAAAGGTCAGTGTTAATAATAGACAACATTTTAAATGTTTATTTTTGCTCTTTTGATGTGATTATTTTATAAAAATAGGACTCATTTTCAAATGTGCGCTGTGTGTTGACTAGTGTTTGAATACTTCCTGTTAGGGAAAAAAATCCAATTTTTAACAGTTGAGATGTTCATAACACAAACTGAGACAAGTGGAGCATCACAGCAGCAGAATTTGCATTTCTCTCACAAAAGAGATGCACCTCAAGTGCATTTCCTTGAAGATAAATATTTCTGACTGGAGAGCTATGGGGGAAATCCTGCTCTTACATCTTCAGCTAAGGAAGTTTCCCCTAATCAGCACAACTAGTGTGTAGGAGGGCAAGGGGATTTGGAATGGGGTGGCAAACAGGGATTTGATCACATGATTGCTCCTCGGAAATCTCTTGCTCACAAGATTCTTCCATCCTCTCTTCTCACTCTCTGTAGGAGGGATAGTTTGTAGCTGTGGAGGCTCCTGCAATAGCAGCAGCAGAGAAGCTTTGCAGCCTTGTGTGAGGTATATTTCTCTCCTCACGGACTCTCAAGAGCAGCACACAGTCCAGCATACCAACTCTGGGCCTGAGTGTGTTGGTTTTCAGAAATTATCCACAATTTACTTAGCAAGCATATCATAACTGACTGCCAGGGTATAGACAGTGTAAGCCAAAAGGGAACATCAGGTTTCATAGTACGGGTCCTATCACATTCACGCAGCACTCTACCTGTCAGGACATGGTGCAAATCAGTTACTTCTAGTCATTACCAACCGCACATTACTATAATTAGCTGAGTATAGGCTTACCTCATTCCTAGTGAAATTGTCCCAATTTTCTTACCTCTTACCTCATTGCTGTGGGGAAAGCACCCTCTACTGAAAATCTGAACACTGCACAAGTGTGAATTTGGCTGCTTTCCATTGTTTCTTTCAGAAACACGAATATTCCCCTCAATTTTTTCTTTGGTTTAAAATGAAAGATAGATGAGAATGCTTTATACCTTTTAATCTTTTACCTGAGACTCAAACATCCCTACCTAATTTCCGGCTTCTTCTGTGGGGGGAAAAGGAGTGGATGCCAGTGGCATGCATAACTGTGTTGCTATTCACATGAATGGGAAAGAGAGAGGAGATCTGTCTGGGGTGGGTGGGGTGGAGGGAATGGGTTGTTGTGTGGTCATAGTAAAGGCTAGCAGATCAGTTACTGTGAAGCAGGATTACTGGCTATATCAGTACTAAGGAGGTAAGGGCCATTGCACACAAATGCAGCACCTCTTCTACTTGTACACCAAGACCCCTTCATCACTTTGATGATCAAAACCCATACATTAGTCATACTTCAGCACTCCTCTGCAGTCAACTGTTATTTTCCACACTTTTTAGGTAAGATAACCTAGGAATTTACTTTAGAACATAAGAATGGCCATATTGGGTCAGAATAATGGTCCACTTAGCCCAATATTCACAGTGAGCAATGCCACTCAGTTTTGAGAGATCCCTTTGTAACACTTTGCAGTCAGTTTTTGGACTTAACTCTCTGGCTACGTCTACATGTGCACGCTACATCAAAATAGCTTATTTCGATGAATAACGTCTACACGTCCTCCAGGGCTGGCAACGTCGACGTTCAACTTCGACATTGGGCAGCACCACATTGAAATAGGCGCTGCGAGGGAACGTCTACACGCCAAAGTAGCACACATCAAAATAAGGGTGCCAGGAACAGCTGCAGACAGGGTCACAGGGTGGACTCAACAGCAAGCCGCTCCCTTAAAGGGCCCCTCCCAGATACAGTTGCACTAAACAACACAAGATCCACAGAGCCGACAACTGGTTGCAGACCCTGTGCATGCAGCATGGATCCCCAGCTGCAGCAGCAGCAGCAGCAGCAGCCAGAAGCCCTGGGCTAAGGGCTGCTGCACACAGTGACCATAGAGCCCCGTAGGGGCTGGAGAGAGAGGATCTCTCAACCCCTCAGCTGATGGTCACCATGGCGGACCCCGCTATTTCGATGTTGCAGGATGCAGATCATCTACACGTGCCCTACTTCGATGTTCAACTTCGAAGTAGGGCGCTATTCCCATCCCCTCATGGGGTCAGCGACTTCGATGTCTCACCGCCTAATGTCGATTTCAACTTCGAAATAGTGCCCAACACGTGTAGCCGTGACGGGTGCTATTTCGAAGTTGGCGCCGCTACTTTGAAGTAGCGTGCACGTGTAGACGCGGCCTCTAGGGTAAACTGTGTATCATCTGCAATCTCTCCATTCTGACAACTGACCATGTATTATTACCATTTATTTTCTATCTTTTAACCTGCTACTAATCCATTACAGGACGTTTCCTCTTATCCCATGACTGCCTACTCTCTTAAGAGCCTTTGCTGATGGACCTTGCCAAAGACGTTTTGAAAATCCAAGCACACTGTATCCACCTCTTTGTTGACCACCTTAAAGACTTCTACTCAACTGATAAGGCATGACTTCCCTTAAAAAAAAACGTGTTGACCCCTCCCCAACAAATACCATTTTCATCTGTGTGTCTGATAAAATTAAAGAACAAAATCAATCAATTTACCAGGGACTGAAGTTAGACTTACTGACCTATAATTGCCAAGATTACCTCTGGAGCCCTTAAAAAAAATGCATCATATTAGTTGTCCTCTTGTCATCGGCCACAGAAGCTGATTTAAATAATAAAATACCTGTAGTATTCAGCCTATGTGACTTGCCCAAACAACACAAAGTTAGTTGCAGAAATGGGAATAGATCTTTGGCTACTGGATCACTGCTCTAATTGTAAGACAACATTCTCACCTTTAAGTACTGGCAATTAGCCTAGCTATGCCAAGTCTAATCTCATTAGGAATTAAACCGTCTCTGTGTGTGGGGAAGGAGGAAAGAGAAGGAGGTGCTCAGAGAAGGGAAGAATATCAACCACAAATGAAAGCACCTCAGTGGAACTGAACTCCAGCGGAGAGGTAGATATTTTGCAGCAGCCAACTAAATTTTCATCAAGAGTGAAATCTACAAAAGGGGGTGGAGGACCTTGCAGGGTGTGTACCCTAGAAGCTGAGAGTTCAGGTAGAGGGAAACTGTAGGCATAATGGCTGCCCAGAAGGAGGGCTGCTGCACCCCAAAATCTCTGAACCTTCTGTGGTTAGGGCAGCACCATGGGTGGACCAGGTGAGGAACCATTGTCTTTTTGAGACTGTGCTTTCCAGAAGCCTTAACACCTAATGGAAAAAAAGAAGAGAGGCTGGAGCAACTTTTGACGACATGCTATAGGCAGTGGGAGTAAAAGGTGGGCTGTGCTGTACTGAACTCTGTCAGTTGTGCCAATTGACTAAGTTCACTTTTAATGTGTAACAGAGCTTCAAGTTTTTAAATAAAATTGTATTTTCAAAAATCACCAGAACCTGTTCATAATGCATCATGGAGACAGAGAACCTGGGCACACGTTTGCTTTTCCTTAAGAAGCAGCTGCACATTTTAACCACCAGTTCAACTATTTTGAGTTTTGTTTTTTTTTTGCAAACAGTACATAAAGCAAAATGCATGAACATCCTGGATTTAGGGAATAAAGTCGACCAGAGAAGGGGAAAAAACTACAACCCACCCAAGCCAGGTAAAACAATATTCAATTAAAGATGAAGACAAGAATATATCCCGTCTAAAGAACATTGAGAAAACATCAGGCAAATTGAGATTATTGCTTAAATGTCAAAGTAGTGGAGCATTTAACAATAAATACTCAAGTGCAGAAACAACAAACATTTGCATAGCATAGAAGCATTTTGCAATGGAGCACTGCTTAGTGGTTAGAACGTGGTAAGCAGTTAGGCTGGTGGTTATAACTCAGTAAGTGGGGTCAGAGTCTATTTCCATCTCTCCTACAACCTCCCTGGTAAAGTACAGCAAATATTTACCCTTTCTAAGCTAAATTCAGTGGTGACAAAACAGAGGTATAAGTTTCATACAAGGAATATTTTGTGGTTGGACATAAAGTGTAAGTACAATAAAACCTGCCAGAAGCAGCCACTCTTGTAAGTGGTGATCTTTCTTCAAAAGTTTGCACACCCAACAAGCAGGCATGTTCTGTGCCTCTGCAAGTAGTTGCTTGTGACAGGTGGCCTCTCCTCAGAGGTGTTGCTAAGGCAGGTTTAACTGGAGGTGCTAAGTGACAAAAGTGATTTAATGTGTGCTGACATGGGAGCTGGTAAGTGTGCAAAGTAAGTACAATTTATATAACAGGGTGCAATGCAGAAGCATTCAGAAGGAAACCCAACAAGAGTGCAAGACACAGTGGGCCATCCCATTACCAGCAGTAATGTCCACCCTTCCATTCAGGTAGCAGAAGCAGCTGAATTTTGGCTTTCCAGTACGCGGAAGCCCATAATGATACAAGCTCATCATGCCCTATCACTTGCTGCACACTCACCATGAAACACCCAGATTTTGTCCCTGATTTAAGCTAAAGCCATTTAAAAATCTAAACAAAATAGCTATTATAGTTATGATAGGTCTATATGAGAAACATTGCATAGAAAACACTGAATCTTTTGTAGCACCATTTCCAAACTACTTGCAAGGAAAAAGCATTAAATCACAATGTGTTATTTCATTTGAAAATGTGTGCGCTAATGTAAAAAATATTCCTTGGTGGCTACACTGAGAAAAGCTTCAATTTACAGTAGTAGCCTCAAATATGCTTGACATCCATAGCTAAATACTCTACTTCCAAGGTTCTTTCACTAGCAACATTATATTTTCAAATAATTTCTGTGACATTTTGCCATTTTATGTTTTCAAATGAATAGCAACTTTATGCTTAGTTTCTACATTGTATTTTCTTGTGAATCACAGCAATCTTTGTAAACAGAATTGTAAAATAAATTTGCATTAATCTTCATAGGCTGTCTCGAAGGACACCAAGTGAAAATTCATTTTCATACTGTTTCTAAGACAAACTATTTAATAAGTACTGGAACATCTACAAATTTAACTAGAGGGTGGAAGCTTTCTAGAATCTACATGTTACTTAGAGACCTCATCAAATTATGGCAAATTCTGTTTTCATTCCAGGGAAGGGCCTGTGCTTGCTCCTGATAAAAATACCTATCAAAACTCCCACTGCCTCAAGCAATAATGCAACATATTTATATTAGTTATTAATAATAGTAATATGTGGATTGTGGCCCCACTGTGCTGAGGCTGTACAACCACAGGAAAGAGACTATATATGCCATGAACGACTTACTGTCCAAACTGGAAGCAGGGTTTTGTCCAAAGTGTCAACCGCATTGCATATAATACAATGTATAAGTTTAAAAAAACAAAACAAAACAGTAAAAAGTGTGTTTGGGACTGGGATAGGATTTTATAAATATATAGTGCCTATTGGCCGTGTCTACTCTAGCCCCAAACTTTGAAATGGCCACGCAAATGGCCATTTCGAAGTTTACTAATGAAGTGCTGAAATGCATGTTCAGCGCTTCATTAGCATGCGGGTGGCCGCGGCACTTCGAAATTGACACGCCTCGCGTCTCGTCCTGACGGGGCTCCTTTTTGAAAGGACCCCGCCTACTTCGAAGTCCCCTTATTCCTATGAGCAGATGGGAATAAGGGGACTTCGAAGGAGGCAGGGTCCTTTCGAAAAGGAGCCCCGTTGGGATAAGCTGCGCGGCGGCAAGCCGCGGCCGCCCGCATGCTAATGAGGCGCTGAATATGCATTTCAGCGCTTCCTTAGTAAACTTCAAAATGGCCATTTGCGTGGCCATTTCGAAGTTTGGGGCTAGTGTAGACATGGCCATACTGTATCAAAATTCAGGCAAAACATAAGAAGTTCAAAAATCAGTGAGTTTCTTCTTGTATAAACAGATTAGACTCTATGAAGCAGGGCACAACCAAGGTAAGGAAGTGTAAAGACAAAATTAAAACCCTGAAGAGGGCCTGAAAACTCATACCAACAAAAGGTATTAAAAATACCGCGGCTGAGGTACTCTCAAGACAACAGACAATAAACAAAAGTGCAAAGTTCAGTACAAATTTGTAAGCCATCCACTGCCTGGTTTAGTGCAATAGTTCTCTAGAGGGCTGAAACATCTTCATTGAGCTTTACACTAAGTTCCTTATATGATATCTCTATAAAAATGCAAACAATGTTTTAAATTCCTATTTCAATCTTAGTTTAAGGCTTAGAATCTGTTCTGATTTCCTTTGTTCACACACCTATTTTTGAGTATACAAACATCAAAATGGGTTGGGGAGGGACATGAATTGATATTGCCTTGGATTAAAAAGCCAGGTTTTAGTAGTGTGTGAATAAATAGGATTTTGCTTAGAAAGCAAATAGTATACCATATGAAGTACTAGACTGATTTCTATCTTATCAGAGGAGAAAGAGGAAACATAAAAATAAGCAATAACTATTGTGCTGGGCAAACACTTCACTGCATGTAAAATTTCAAGGATGAAGTAGTCAACAGACCATGAATTTCATGTAAATCAAATGTTTCACTGATACTCAATAACCGTGCTTAATAACAAACACACGAGTGTATTATAAATATTTTAAGAAAGATATTCACTTAATGTGGTCAGACCACTTCCTGTTCAAGACAGAAATAAGAATTCTCTCTATTTCAAAACAAGATTAAGTCACCATGAGCTACTCAGAAAAACTCTTGGATGCTACCAAAACTTACTTATAGAAAGCTCTCTACCCCACCAACTAACCAAGGAGTTGATGAATTAGCTACATCCTAGAGCCACTTCTCTTCTAGAATACTGCGAAAAACATTCCAGTACCAAAGCACCCTCTCTCAATCTCCCCACTCAACCTATGCAGACAGTCATCTTTCTCAGCTGACTTGTGACACTTCTTCAAAATTATTTTCTTAGTCTTTAAAGTGCTACTGGACTGCTTTTTTTTTTGTCACAAAGAAAGTCACCTACATCCAAGATGGCCTCAGCCGCCATAAGAAGCAGCATTAGTCAAGAGGAGGATGAGGAACACAATGCACTCTTTCCAAAGGAAAACAACTACATTGTTTAGGGTTATCATCTGTGACTTTGGTCTCTGCTCTTCCGGGATCGAAAGAGACAATAGGGAAATTCTGGGAGACTGTCTATAAACAGAGATTGTCAACACTTCTTTTAAGTAAGATAATATACTGCTTCCCACAAGACATGCAGTAGTTTGATTACAGAAACCACTATTTGATGTTATGTATCAGAGAGGTAGCGGTGTTAGACTCTATCTTCAAGAACAACAAGAAGTCCTGTGGCACCTTATAGACTAACACGTTCATGGCCAAAGACCTGCTTTGTCAGATGCATGCGTGTGTGTGTGTGTCGGGGGGGCGGCGGGGGTTCCAGAGAGGTATTTAAAGGGTGGGGTCCCAGTGTAAGGGAGGGCCAGAGCTGACAAGGTCTATTAAGCAAGGTGGAAGTGACCCATTATCAGTAGTATGTATTGAAAGAGGAAAAAACAAGCCAGATCAGACAGGGGGACGTAGCACATTGTCAGAGTGTAATGGGGAGATATTAACACCCAGGGCAGAGAAGCTGCTTTTGTAAGGGGCAGCCACTCCCATTCTCTGTTTAATCCTTGGTTGATGGAGTCAAATTTGAAAATAAATACATCTCTGAGCTGCAATTTATTTGCAAATTTGACTCCTTCAACCAAGGATTAAACAGAGACTGGGAGTGGCTGGCCCCTTACAAAAGCAGCTTCTCTGCCCTGGGTGTTAATATCTCTCCACTACAGTCTGACAAAGTGCTACATCCCCCTGTCTGATCTAACTTGTTTTTCCCTCTTTTGATACATATTACTGATAATGGGCCATTTCCACCTTGCTGAATAGACCTTGTCTGCTCTGGCTCTCCCTTATACTGGGACCCCACCCTTTAAATACCCCTCTGGAACCTGCCTGTTCCCCCCTCCGCCCCCCGCAACTCATGCATCTGATGAAGCAGGTCTTTGCCCACAAAAGCTTATACTCCAAAATATCTGTTAGTCTGTAAGGTGCCACAGGACTTCTGTTTGATGCTAGAAGACCCTCAAGCTATCACTCAATGCCCAAACCCACTTCTCTAAAATAAGCTCATTAATAAGGTAACCATAGGTCAGTCTCCAGTGCCACAAGAAAATGGGTAACTCTCAGTGAAGCTGTAGGGCATAAAATGGTGTTGCTCTAGGATGACCATATCTCCCTGTCCTAAATACGGGACAGGGAGATGGGGGCAGGGGGGACAGGCGGCTCCTCCCAGGTCCATGAAGCCTTAGGGAGCTGAGAAGGAGGTGGCAGCTGCCAGGTCCCTGGGGGCCCCAGGGAAGCGGCAGGGACACTGCAGTCATCCACACTCCCCCGCCTCCCCGAGGCTCAGGGAAGTGACTCCCTCCAGCAGCTGCACCAGCACAGCTGCTGGCAGAAAAGGTCATTGGGGGAGGGCCCATACAGGACAATTAGTCCCTTTTAAAAAGTAAGTAGGGACGGATGTGTGGAAAAATCCTCCTCTGAGGTGATTTATATGTCCCTGTCCATGAGCTGTGGTGTTTGTATGATTGTCCTGCATCCTAACCAAATTGCCTTGAAACTAAGTGTTTAAATTCAAAGAATCTGCTTTGTCAGCGGTGGTGACATACTTCCCTAACAAACCGCATCAAAATTAAATAATTTATGAAATGGATTTATTTCAAAAAGTGTGATAAAATGTTGTTTAGGTTTAGATATACAGAGTGACTGTTGGTATCAATATTCATAGGATAATAAATATTCATGAAGTTTGTGTTCAAAATACTTTGAAGTGATAGGTTGGTTTAGGATTCTCATAAATATGTAATAAACAAATGCCTCCTTGATACATAGTAACGCCGGAGAGGACCTGACAAGGACAGGTTTTCAAACAGGTCCACCCTGGCTCCATATATTCTGGAGAGCAGCCCTGTTTGGGGCAGTCCGGAGTTCGTCGCCGACCTCAGAGGAGAGCGGACCAAGAAAGAAGACATCAGGAAAGGACTGAGTTAAGAGCTGGACTGAGCCTGTGGCTGAAGATCATTGGCAGAAGAGCTGAAGCTGACCGGCGTGTCAGTCGTTGCTCGCTAGCCGCCGTGGGCCGTAGAAGAACAGAAGAGCTCCAGCAACCAAAGAGCAGAAATCACTTGAAAGGCTCTGGTGCTTTTATCCGGAGAGTTCACCTGACAGATTGCGCCTAAACAACGGTGCCCTGCACAGGTGAACTGCAGCAACGACCCTGCCCTTCCAGTCATTGACCCTAGGCCGGGCCGGTTACTGAAACCAAGGTCGTCCTAAAACTCCAGGAGATTTTTTGTTTACCAAGCTGGTCTTTTTCCTCCTGGCCTTCTTTTCTTCCCCTCCTTTTCTATCTGACCTGACGCGCCTGCCGTACAAGCGCGCCGTGAGGGTCATAACTTCCTAGCCTCTGAAGAGACCTACAGGCCCAGCACCTGGATTACAGAGCGGGAAAAGGAGGTATTTACTGTTTGGGTTTAATACCAACATGAGCAGTTGGATGGGCTTTTTCTACTGCTTGTGTTGTGTACTTGCATGTTGCTGGTTATGTTAATATAAATTTGAGATAGCATTATAGGGTGGATTGGGACTTCCCCAATTCCACAATTTGCGCCTCATATTTTGTACCCTGTGCTTTCTGGTAGAAGGCACAGGAGGCCAACGCTATTGGTCTAGCCTGAAACTATTACATCCAAGCAGAAGATTAGGCAGGATTGTTGTTATTATCCAGAGCTGTAAGCTCGCACTCCCTTATTAGGGGGGCAGGGCGAGTGTGGATAACCCTTTAAGGGGAAAACCCTGGAGTGTATAACCCTTCACGGGAATTGAGGGGATAACCTTTAACTAGGAAAACCCCCACTTATTGTTGCTAAGTGGAAAACCTCTTGGAAGGAAATCCCCGTATATACCGGGCTCTCCCCTGCTTGGCCAGCAGGGCAACCCATTTAAATAAGGAAGCTGCCTTAGCTTAGTGCAGGCAAATTTCTTCATTTGGTAAGATCTGCTCCCCAAGGTAGTCGGCCAAGGGTTGAGTGACCTGGTGAACCTCAAGGAAGATCCAGGAATATGTAAAGAGAAGTTACTCACCGTAGTAACGGTGGTTCTTCGAGATGTGTCCCCGTGGGTGCTCCACAATAGGTGACGGCTTGGCCGGCGCCGCAGATCGGATCTTCCAAGCAGTTTCTGCCGGACCGCGCATGCGCCGGTGCGCGCCGCTCCCTGGCGCGCTCCTGGCCATGTGCGCGATCCGGTCCCCGCCAGTTCCTCGACCAACCACCTCGGGTGCCCCTGCAAAACACTAACAGAGATCCGAAGCGGGGAGGATGGGCGGGAAGTGGAGCACCCACGGGGACACATCTCGAAGAACCACCGTTACTACGGTGAGTAACTTCTCTTTCTTCTTCGAGTGTCCCCGTGGGTGCTCCACAATAGGTGACTACCCAGCAGTAACCCAAGATAGGTGGTGGGTAATCGGATTAAGTGCAGCTGGTCCCCGAGAGGACCGCTGCGGAGAGACGGGTATCCTCTTGGAATACCCTGTAAAGGGCGTAATGTTTGGCGAAGGTGTCGTAGGATGACCAGGTCGCCGCTCTGCAAATGTCTTTCAATGCAACGCCCTTGAAAAAGGCTGTTGATGCTGCCACCGCCCTGGTGGAATGAGCCCTGGGAGTGGCCGACAAAGGAGTCTTTTTGAGCTCATAGCACATTTTTATGCAGGATACAATGTGCTTTGAAATTCTCTGCGATGAGAGACCTTCTCCTTTTGATTTGGGAGCGAGGGAGACTAGGAGTCTATCCGTTTTCCGGAAGGACTTGGTCCTGTCTACGTAGAAGGCTAGCGCCCTCCTCACGTCCAGGAGGTGTAGGCGCGCCTCTTCGCTGGAGGTATGAGGCTTTGGATAAAACGAGGGTAGAACAATAGGTTCATTGATGTGAAACTCGGAAGAAACTTTGGGAACAAAGGCTGGATGCAGCCGTATGGTTACCGCCTCCTTGGAAAAGACAGTGCAGGGTGGCGTTGCCATGACTGCCGCAAGCTCGCTCACCCGACGAGCCAACGTAATTGCAAGAAGAAAGGTCGTCTTTATTGTAAGGAGGCGAAGGGGAACCGTGGCCAAGGGCTCGAACGGTGGTCCCATGAGTGTGGTAAGCACCAGGTCCAAGCTCCACGAGGGTGGAATCGGTTTCCGAGGGGGGTAGAGGTTTACCAACCCTTTGAGGAACCTGGTAACCATAGGGTGGGCGAACACCGTGTACCCCCCATCCTCATGTCTGAACACCGAGATGGCGGCAAGGTGGACCTTTAACGAGGATAGCGAGAGTCCTGCTCTCTTGAGGTCCAGTAAATACTCTAGAATTGTAGGTATAGGCACCGAAAGGGGGGCCAGCTGCTTGGTAGAACACCAAGCCATGAAGCGAGTCCATTTTTGTTTGTAGGTTTTCCTAGTGGAAGTCCTCCTGCTACTTTCTAGGACTTGCTGTACTTCCACTGTGCATGTGCTCTCTAGGGAGCTGAGCCATGGATTAGCCACGCTTGCAGTCGCAGGCTTTGGGGGTGCGGATGCACTATGGACCCCTGGGCTTGCGTGAGCAGATCCGGCGCCACCGGAAGAGGCATCGGTGGGCGGTCCGACATGCGCAGGAGTAGGGGGAACCATTGTTGGCGATCCCACGTTGGGACTATCAGGATCATCCGAGCCTTTTCTCTCCTGGCTTTTTGCAGAACCTTGTGGATCAGCACTGCGGGGGGAAACGCGTAAAGCAGGGGGCCCCCCCACGGGATCGCGAACGCGTCCCCCAGGGATCCCCGGCCCAGCCCTGCTCTGGAGGAGAATTGTGGGCACTGTTTGTTGTGCTGAGTGGCAAACAGATCTATTTGGGGAAACCCCCATGCGTGGAAAATCGGCCGTAGTAGATCGGGACGGATCTGCCACTCGTGGGTGAGTGCAAAACGCCTGCTCAACTGGTCTGCCTTCACGTTGTGCGCGCCCGGCAAGTATGAGGCTCTCAGGATTATATCGTGGGCGATGCACCAGTTCCATAGGCGGATTGCTTCCGCGCATAAGGTACGGGATCGAGCTCCTCCTTGCCTGTTTATGTAAAACATGGTGGAGGTATTGTCCGTACTGATCCCAACGACTTTGCCTCGTATACGGTCTCGAAAGTGTTTGCAGGCGTTGAACACTGCTCCGAGCTCTAGAACATTGATATGTAGACTGTTCCGTGGGTGACCACAGTCCTTGAGCCACCTCTTCACCCATGTGCGCTCCCCACCCTATGAGGGAGGCATCCGTAGTGAGGAAAACCGATATTTGCGGCTGATGGAAGGGTACCCCTGTTAGCAAGTTCCCGGGGTTTACCCACCATTGCAGGGATTCGCGCACCCCAGGTGAGGGCGACACCACCCTGTGAACGGTGTGTACTGCCGGCTTGTATACACTTGCCAGCCAGTGTTGCATGCTGCGCATGTGCAACCTGGCGTTCTGTACCACAAACGTCGCCGCTGCCATGTGGCCCAGCAGCTGCAAGCACGTCAAGACCGGCACTGTAGGGCTGAAGGTGATGACCTGCACGAGGGAACCGATGGCTCGAAAGCGAGCCTCTGGTAGGTATACTCTCGCCGAGACCGAGTTTATGCGAGCCCCTATGAACTCTATGTCCTGTGAGGGGTCTATCTTTGATTTTGCCAGATTGATAACCAGGCCAAGTGAGGAGAACGTGTTTGCTGTGACGCGTATCGTGCGGAGGACCTCCCTTTTCGAGGTCCCTTTGAGCAGGCAGTCGTCCAGATACGGGAAGATAAACACCCCCTGTCTGTGCAGGTAGGCTGACACCACTGCCAAGGTCTTGGTGAAGACTCTGGGGGCCGAGGAAAGGCCAAACGGTAGGACCTTGTATTGGAAGTGTTCGTTGCCCACCATGAACCGGAGAAAACGCCGGTGAGCCGGATGGATGGTTATGTGGAAGTACGCGTCTTGTAGATCGAGGGCTGCGAACCAGTCTCCATCGTCCAGTGCTGTAAGGATGGAGGCAATCGTGATCATCTGAAAACGTTGCTTGCGTAGATACCTGTTGAGGCCACGAAGGTCTAAGATGGGCCTCCAGCCTCCTGTCTTTTTCTCCGTCAGGAAATACCGAGAGTAGAACCCTTTCCCTTGCAGTTGCTCCGGCACCTTCTCCACCGCTTCTAAGAACTCGAGGTGGGCCACCTCCTGCCTGAGCCTGGCTACATGGGAGGCCTCCTGAGGGTGGGGCTTGGGCGGGGGTCGCGGCGGCGGGAGCGACTGGAAGGGGATGGCGTACCCCGTGGCTATGATCTCCAGCACCCATTTGTCTGTGGTGATCCTTTGCCACTGGTCGTAGAATGGTCGGAGGCGATGGTGAAAAAGCCGTTTCGGATGATCTTGTGCAATGGTGGTGATGGCGCAGCCCTGGATCTGTATGTCAAACTTGTGGCCTTTGGCCCCGCCCCGAGGACGGACGGCCCTGTTGTGAGCGTCGCCTGGGGGTTCTGTACTGCTGGTGCTGCTGATGCCGCCCTTGCTCGTAACCCCTGTGATACTGGGGGCGCTGTTGCTGGTACTGGTACCGCCTTTGCTGTGGGTAGTACCTTTTCTTTGAGTATGGAGGGGTGTAAATCCCCAGGGTCCTGAGTGTGGCTCTTGAATCTTTACTGGAATGAAGGACCGAGTCAGTTGATTCAGCAAACAGCTTCTGCAAGTCGAAGGGAAGGTCGACTATCTTCGCTTGCAGATCTCTCGGTATACCCGAGGTCTGGAGCCAGGACTCCCGTCGCATCACCACTGCAGTTGCTGTGGAACGTGCTGCCGTGTCTGCAACGTCCAAAGCAATCTGAACTTCCATCCTCGCAGCCGTGTAGCCCTCTTGCACTATGGCCTTGAGGACCGGCTTTTTGTCCTCTGGAAGCGAGTCCATGAGGGAAGTTAATCTGGCATAGTTGTCAAAATTATGGTTCGCCAAGTGCGCTGCGTAATTTGCCATGCGCAACGTTAAGGTGGAGGAGGAGTAGACCTTTCTGCCGAACAGCTCTAGCTTCTTGGCATCTCTGTCCGTTCCCCCTGTTTTAAATTGAGATGTTTTTAGTCTTTGTTGCGAGGACTCCACCACCAAGGAGTTTGGCTGGGGGTGGCTAAACAAGAACTCCATGCCCTTCGCCGGCACGAAGTATTTCTTATCCGGTCTCTTTTGAACAGGCGGAATAGTTGCAGGGGTCTGCCATATGGTAGTGGCGGACTCCAAGATCGCTTCATCAAGCGGTATTGCTACTCTGGAGGAGGCCGGGGAGCTCAAATTTTTAAGGAGCTTATGATGTTTCTCTTGCACTTGTGCTGTCTGGATGCCTTGCGTGAAAGCTACCCTCTTAAACAGCTCCTGAAACTGTTTGAGATCGTCCTTAGGATGGACGTCCCCTAAGGCCGTGGCCTCATCCGGGGAGGAAAACGAGGAACCGCTGGGGTACATTTCTTTGGACCCTTCCGGTTCTTGATGGTGATGGTGCGCCCTCTCGCTGGAGGTTTGCGAGGGAAAATCTCGTGGGTCCACGGCCAGTCCCCCCTGGGACGTTTGAGTCTCTGTCCCCGATCGCGATTGCCCTCGCGGGTACGAGGTAGTACGTGGGGATCTTTCCCTGGTAGATTGCCGATGGTGTCCATGCCCCGCGTGGTAGGGACGACCATGGCAGTGTAGGCACTGTTCCTGGGAAGGTGACCTTGACCATTCCCTTTGCACGTACCCTCTGTGTCTGGGAGAGGGGGATCGTCGAGACACTGGAGAGAGCGATTTTGCATAATAGTCCAGCGTTTCAAATCCCAGGAAGGGTGAGGGTGGTGCCAGCCATGGGGAGGCTGATTGCAGGAAAGGAGAAGGGGGCTCCGGGTAGGCTAGGGGGGACCCCTGCCTTCTGGTTGGAGTCTGCAACATGAGCGGAGGGCTGTGAGAAAAGAGCTCCACAGCCCTGTCTGGAGAGGGGCTGCAGTGCCTCCTCTTGTGTGCAGCCTTTCCCCTCCCTAAGGGAGGTAACTCCGCCCCCTGATGGGCGGGGGATCCCGGCCCCGTCGGCACCGTGCTAGGCACGCTTGAAGGCGGTGCCGCATGTGCGGAGTGCTTCTGTGCCTGCAGGCTACGTGCCTGCGCGCTCTGCACCGCCGGTTCCCCGGGGGTCGGTGCCGCTGCCTGCGGTGCCGCCGGTACCGGTGCTTGCTTAGCCGCCGCCCTGCCTGCGGTGCGGGGCGGCTGGCTGATCATCGGAGGCTGAGCCGCTTCCACGTGGCTCTCCGTGCCGCCGCCGATCAGCTGTTGCTGCGGCTGGGGGCTGCTTGCTCCTCCCGTCCCGCTCACCGTTGCTGCCGGCAGGGATCAGGTTGGAGAAACTCTCCTCCGTTTTTGCGCTGATGGAGTGAGGGAGGCAGCTTTTCTTCTAAGGGCCCCGGAGGGTCCCTCCTGCTGCGGCCGCTCCGGCACGTCTGGCTGGAGGGCCTTGTCAAGAAGCAGCAGTTTAATCCTCATCTCCCTGTCTCTCCGTGCTCTTGTTGTTAATTTTGCACAGAAGGCGCATTTTTGTGCCACATGGGACTCCCCCAGGCACCTTATGCAAAGACTGTGCCCATCGGACACTGGCATCGCCTCTCGGCAGGACTCACATTTTTTAAAGCCTGAGGAGGACATTGTTGGTGAGTCTTTGAGTTTGTTTATGGGTACTTAGCACCCTCTTTGTGCTGTTTCCCCGTCCGATGGCCTGCCTCAGCAGGAGGGCTGATGGCCCTAGCTCCCGGCCTCCGGCGCTTGTTACTGGGACTGGCTTGAGCTGTCCCTCCGTAGCTTGTTTGTTGTTTGTTTTTTGTTTTTTTTTTTTCACAAAATAACAACCGGCTACTTATGGTAGCCTAAATAACTGAAAACTTTAAAGAGAAAACAATTAAAGTCGTTGAATACGCTATGTGGCTTTAGCCTAGTCGGATTCCGTCTGCAGCCGACAGCGGTTGAGAGGAACTGGCGGGGACCGGATCGCGCACATGGCCAGGAGCGTGCCAGGGAGCGGCGCGCGCCGGCGCATGCGCGGTCCGGCAGAAACTGCTTGGAAGATCCGATCTGTGGCGCCGGCCAAGCCGTCACCTATTGTGGAGCACCCACGGGGACACTCGAAGAAGAAGAAAAAATATACTCATATAGCTCTGAAGTATCTATTTTCCACTTTGCAGCACGCGACGAAGATGGTCCACGCCGGACACACAGTAAGTAGTAGAAGGGGTTAGACAGCAGTGCTGTTAACACAGTCCTACATTGGTTAAAGGCTGCAAGCCCAATAAGTGTTCAAATCCTGTGCTCATATTAGAAAGACAAGGGCCATTACTTTAGTTTTGTATGTAATAGGTCAGCAACAACTTGGATTCTTTATCCAGTCCCAATTAAACCTTTTCCTTTGTTTGACCCCAAAAAGATTGTCTGTCGTTCTTCCTCGGGTAAACACACGGTAGCAGCGTGATCTTAGTCACACACCCTGGAACCCCGTTGTGATTAGACCCACCGTAGACGGCGAGCAGGGTCGCGGGGTAAAATCCTGGGAGCATCGGGAAGAGCTCCATTGTAGCCTAGCCTGGTGTTCTGGTGTGATTGACTCCACCTAATCATTATTCAAATTTATTCATACGTCACTCACATCCTCGATAGGATGGTCACCCTATGTTGCTCTGGTGTTTACCTTTCTGCTGACAAGGGCTGCATATCTATTACTCATTCTGCCAGATCTCTACAAACCTGTCAGAAACTGCAGGCCGGAAAGGAAACACATTTAAATATTTCGGGTTCTTCCCAAGAAGTGGCACCTAACAGGTTGTTTTGGGCACCTGCTCTTCCACCTCAACTTTGGAGATATAAGGCTTAATCTTCTTCTCCCATATTAGTCACATTTGTTTAAAGCCTCTTGGAAACCTGATGAGAGGACACAAGTGGAAGTGCCAGCAGTATGTGCGTGCACCCAGGTCTACCACTATCTCCTTAATCAAAATAATAAAGGCATAAGAAGATCCAAAGGATAAATGATGAAATTACAAAAATTCAGACTGAAAATAAAGTGCAAATTTTTAACAATGGGGCAATTAACCATTTGAACCATTTTCCAAGGTATATAGTTAAATTTCCATTATTTCATATCTTTAAATGAACACTGGATGTTTTTCTGATATTATTTAGTTCAACCAGAAGTTATTAGACTTAATACAGGAATTAGTGGGTTAAGTCTTATTCCCCAAGTCATCAAGGAAGTCAGATGAGATGATCAGAATGGTCTCTCTCTTATGGACTTAAAATTTTTGATTTCACGACATTAGCTCTTGAATGAGGAGCAGCTGCTTAAAGCTGAACCCAGGCCAGACTGAGGTAATGCTGGTGGAAATAAAATTTTGCTTTCTAGAACACGTCTTCTCTTACATCTCCTCCTGCTGAGGGAATCTGTCTCAGATTGTTAAATTAATCTGCAGCTTTGGGGCCCTCTTTGCTGATGGATATTCAATTACTCATAATGAAAAAAAAAAGTGACATAACACATTGAGCTCCACCTTGTACAAAGCACAACTGTCCATTAGATAGTAGAGCTCAAGGTGCCCATCCTAACTAAAATCTTCATACGGGATGGAATATAGCTACCTATAAGATTGCCCCTTTTCCTTCCTAGCACTTGCATCCAGCTTGGACAGTCAGCCAATAGAGCAAGGCTCAACAAAGGAGAGTTTTTCCACAAAAGCTGAACCTTAATTATGGAACTCACAAAGCCACGTTTTGGGCTGCCTAGGGACTTCAGGGCAGCCATCAAGGTTGTCTAACTTAAACCAACCTGATCATGCCCTGACTTTTTGCAGCATTAGATTCTGTAGTTCCACCTCCTTTTACTCTATCCCCAGGATGGCATGCTTTTCATCCAAGGAGTCGTGAAGGAATCCTTTGAAGACAGCCTGCAACTAGCTGTCCAAGTCACTGTGGAAGGAATTTTTCATTAGCTGGTTCTAAGGTTTTTTGAGCCCTTTTCTGCTGCTTTTCTCCCTTTACCTAGTGTTCACCGGCAAGAACATTACATGGAATAGAGACTATTATCCACCTAAAAGCCTGATACAGTAAAGGGCTGAAGTATCCCAACTCCCCAAAAAGCAGATGGGAATAGAATACACTAAGCATCTCACAGGTGGGTTTCAGAATCATAGATGATTGGGTTATTAAATAGTCATTCATCACCATTTGCATAAGGCTACAGCACAGAGTTAAGCCATTGCACTCTCTTGGCACACTTACATTATTCCCTTGCTCTGCCTATAGAAGGAAATGGGAGTGTATATACATTTAAATATCTCACATATGAAGAAAAAGTCTTCCCGCTGTGCTGACAATAGAGTTATACTGTACATTGAGTGCTTTGAAAAAAGAGAGCAGTCACAGCTGCAAGTACAACTAATAATCAGCACAGACTGTAACAGACAGCTAACAAATTGTTTCACAAAGATCAGTGAATTTTTTTTCTAGGCAGATATTGTATTTATGAAAATGTAAGTCTGTAAACACTGAAATAAGAATTTTTACTTACTGACACAGGAAATAAGATCATTAAATCTTTCCTTAGGAAAGACAGGATTTTCCAGCCCTCGGAAATAGAGCTTCAGTACTCCAGCAACTGAGTTAATGTCATGGTTACTTTGGTCATCTGCCAAAGGATTTTCACCTTAAAAATAAAGAGAGTAAATGAAACATGCACAGGCATTCTTGCTTAATAGCATTTTACATAAATGAATAAAGATTTTATTTGACTATGTGGATGTTGTATGGTAGTAAAATTATAAACATTGGTTTATAAATCTCTCTCCATGATTAAACTGAAAAAACAAACAACCCAGCCTGAAATTAATCTTTCTTTAAATTACATAACCAGTGAACCCACAGCTCATGAAGTTCAGAGTGTATATTAAGGGGGAAAATTATGCTTTGCAATTGGTGAAATAAAGAATGTGATCATTCTTTGAGAAATAGGACTTTCAGGACTATTTTTAGGCAGTTTATATAGAGCATATAAAACTAAGAGGTTTATTTTAGCCACACAGCTCTCTCAGGATTGAAAAAGCATTAATCAAAACTCAAAAAGAGATGCACATGTAGCTGCACCAGTACAATGTATAGAATGGAAACCACTAAAACTCACAACAAAATACTGCATCATTTAAAGACTACACAGTATGTCAAAACATTTTTAGCTATAATGACATATAACTTGAGAACATTTCTGTAGCAAAACAATTTCCATTTTAATAAGGTGAACTTTAAAGGCAGACAATAACAATCTATTATTGTCCTCAGACACAAGGATGCTGCATCATTTATCATATTAGAAAAGTTTATTGCAAATCTGCTCAAGTATCATATCTGATTTTACAATGTATGCAGTTCATAATGGAGAGTGAAAAATATCATCTAAGTTTTGTCTTGCTGTTAGTCAAAAAACAGATTTTCCTCCAAGGGTTTCTCTTATTAAAAGGTGACCTGACAAGGTTATGCTAAAAATTAAAAAATGTTTTTTAAAATCCCAAAAGAGATGACTTAAATACATTTGTCTTAAAAAAATCAGCCAACACTACGCTTTAACACAGTCTCAGCATTCTAGATCCCAGTTCCTTTGCCACAGTGAGTGAATTCACAACGGTCATAGACTTAAAGTAGGTTGAAAGGCAATCATATTTAACCTCCTCTGTTCATCCTCTCAGATCATTCTCACAAATTATCATCTGGGATGTAATTTTTTTTAGGAATGAAATTAGGGGTTTAAAATGGAATGATTCTCTTAACCTATTAATTGTGATGTCACTTTGGCAGAAAGTCCAGCACTCCTATGCTGGAAGACCTAGAAATAGTGGTCTCAAATTGTGTAAAATATTATTTGATATCCATTCAGTAGTTTTGTTTTTTTTAGTAATCTTAGAAATAATGAAACAGGAAAGACAAGTTCACCAACTGGTAAAATAAAGCATTTCACAGACAGGGCAACAAACACAAACCTTGTGCACTTGTATAGCAAAGTGCAATTTTATGTGCCTAGGGACAATGAAGTGAATATGCTGAAACTTATTATTATATTGGGTAAGTAAATATATAGATAGGCAAAGCCTGAGGTAAGTGCATACAGTACATAAAATAGCTTAAATATCCAAGAACATTATTAAATGTTAACAGATTTTTTCAAGAGTTGGATCTCAGGGTGCTGCTATAGATATAAATTCATTTACCTCTCTCAAATGAATTCTTAATATCATTAACTTCCACCTGGGAACCAGACACTCTGAAAATTCCCTGATGCTGAAGACCTGAAGGGTAAAGAAAGAAAAGATGAGCAATGAGATCATGACAATCTATGTTTAAAAATAGTAAATGACAAATATGCAAATGTAAAATTATGCAGTATCTACTTTCTGCAAAATAGCCAGGGTGCTAACAAAGTGACCTAACATATTTCAGAGCTTACCATATAAATTGATAAATCTGATACAGCTTTCCACTATGAGGGGAATAACTTGTCCTGAATCCTGGGGATACAAAAGCAAAAAGAATATGAACACAAACTGAAAGAAAGAGAAGTCAGATCACACGTAAAAATGGGCTTTATTGATAATTCAAGGTTAACAACTGTTTGCAAACAAAACTATCTTTCCACTTTTGCCAGGAGGCTATAAAAGTACTATTAAAGTTCTTATGCAAATCTTCAAATTAAAGAAATTAAGTGATGGCTCAAATTTTAACCTCAACTTAATTCAATCTGTGTGGTAACCGTAACACACACATGAAAACTTGGTTCATTCAGTTATTTTACCCTGATGAAGAAAAATGAATTAAGCAATGAATTTCCTTTAAATATACAATTACAATTAATTATCATGGTATGAAAATGAGGCTTGTGCGTTAATCTACCCTATTTTCCCATTAGTAGCAGGAATAAATTTTATATACCGTGCAGCTAAATTCTTGCAGATGCTTGCTCATACAGCTAAGCCTGAAAGGCCAGGGAAGGGAAGTTACTGGCCCTTATTCTCGTTCCTCTGAGGTGTCAGAAGGACTGCTCTGCAGGATGCCTGCAGTAAGAACCACCAAGTGGGATAGCCCAGGATTGTATGCTGTCTACTTCCTGACCCGGCAATGCCTACCACTGATAGCTGCTTGTACACTATATTCCTACAATTAGCAGGACTAAGTTGTTTGAAGAGCTTGTGCTCAGGCCTGTTTCTTAGCCAGAACACAGGTACCCATTATTGCAACTTTAAATGCATGTGTTCTTCTACATGGGATCCATTATGCCTGATTTTAGTAAAATCAGAAACTATTCTTCAATTTAGGATACAGCCTGAAAGGGAGGGCAACAAATTTGGGCCTGATCCCCAAGTTCTATTTGTGAGATTCTAAATGAGAGACAGCACCAGTATGGATCTCTTTGCAAGATCAGCACATGTATTTCTAAAACGTCTTGCTTCTTGTGTGTGAATCACAACCCGGGCTTCATCTAAATATAGGATTTTTTTGTTTGTTTGTTTTATTTTAAATATCAGTGAGAGGGAACAGGAAGTATTTGACCATACACAGATTCTTGATCAGTAGAGTTTAAGTTTAACTTAACTATTTTTCAAACCACTGATTAGCCAAAGGAATTCTTCCCTGAGGTCTTGATATAGTGGGAAAGCATGTGTGTTTCAATGACCCCAAGGCTAGGGCTACAGTGTAGCTGTATCTCAAAATAACTAAGCAATTTGCATAAGTTATTTTGAGGTAGCTTATTTTGAACTTGGTGCCAGCTACATGGCACTGAAGTTCAAATTAAGTGCCTGTTTTCGAACTTCCAACTATCCCTCCACAACAAGGGGTAACAGGAATGAAATACCACTCTCAAAATAGCACTGCTATTCTTCAGTGTACCCTCAGCGTAAGCTTACCCCAAGTGTTGTGCTAGTAGGAGTTCTAACTCCTGGTAGTGTTACCTAAATTGGATTATGGTTGCCAGATTTTTGGGGAGGGTTTGTGGGACAGGCAGCCCCAGCTGTGGGATCCCCGGCTGGGGTGTGTGTGGGGGGCCGCCAGCAGCCTTGTGGTTGGAAGGCTGCTGCCAGGCTGGGACACCCTGCACCCCCAACCGGCCCCTAGCTGCAGGGCTACTGAGTTTCTACCCTGCCCCCCGCTGGGGCTCCTATGGTTGGGGCTGATGGCAGGGCTCCGCACCCCAGCCAGCTCTCAGATGCAGAGCTGCCTGGGTCCTCCTGCCCCACCCCCGGGACGGGGTTCCTGTAGCTGAGAGCTGGCTGGGGCAGGAGGCCCCACTGGCAGCCCCAGCCATGGGGCTGCTGGGGTCTCCCGCCCTCCAGACGGGGTTCTCGCAGCTAGGGCTGCCAACAGGGCGCTGTGGCCCAGCTGGCTCCCAGCCACAGGGCTTCTGGGGTCCCCCTGTCCTGGCTCCTAGCCAACCGCTGGCTGGGATTTCCACAGCTGGTGCTGCCTGCAGGGCTCTGCCCAAGCCACAGGGTTGCCTGGGTCCCTCATGCCCACTCCTACCCCTCACCCCCGGGTCTCCGCAGCTGGGAGCTGTCTGGGGCAGAGAGCCCATGGCTGGGGCAGCCAGTGGGGCCTCATTTAATATAAAAACAGATTGGGTTACAAAATCATAAAGAAAAAAAAACTCACTGTCACTCAAAATATGCAACCTTTCTTCTTCTTCTTACAAACTAGTCCTTTAACTTCCCGTTAAACTAAATTCAAATTAAGACTTAAGCCCAGGCAAAGATTCTATATGCCAAGCTTCTGCAATTTGTATG
Organism: Carettochelys insculpta; assembly: GCF_033958435.1. Lineage (NCBI taxonomy): Eukaryota > Metazoa > Chordata > Testudines > Carettochelyidae > Carettochelys > Carettochelys insculpta. Next base: position 315,559,566 of record NC_134137.1, read on the forward strand.
CATATTTTTTTTTACTGGAAGATGATATATGTATTCTTACATGTTTGAGGGGAAAATCTAGAAAGGAACTGCTGAGACAACCTACCTGTTGCTTTGATGTGCAACATTTTTATGCTGTAATGAGGTTATTTATCATAATTCCAGGAACTATTCTACTTCTAAGTAATTCCAATGTTAGAAATGTATGTTTAAAAAAGTCAAAACGTTTGTTTGTTTTTAAATACCTGGTAAAAACTAAATGGCTAAGAATCACACACAATTACGCTAAAATTTACTTTTCAGTAAGTGGAGCAATTCATGAACAGATAGATCAATTTGTACAACATTTGCACAGTTCAGCTGCTAACCTAAGAATACAGTACTACAATAATTAAAAACAACAAATGCTGGCCTGTCTGTACTAAACAGCAAAATATTAGAACGCATACATCACATCGACTGCTAGCATATTTATCTGTGCCAGGAATGTACAGTTACTGAAGGGTATTGTTTGCAGTAAGAAATTCCCAGAGTAAGCATGACTTTTTTAACACATAGTTTTAGTGTAAGCCTCACAACCCTAAAGCACTGATTTGGTTTTAGTTTTCACATTTTTAGTTCATTGCTTATAAAAATTTAACAGGCCTTAAATTTTGATTCACTGGTGGGGGGAAAACATTTAAGGAGGGAATCTGCTTTTGCTAGATGTCCCCAAGACTAGTCCCTTCCACTGCTGTTAATTCAAATAAAATATTTGCTATTAACAAGCATGTACTTTGGACTGATGAGCACATCTTGTTAATGGAGTTATGTAATACTGAACCAGTTTTCTAGCGGCAATCCTAGGGCATGTCTACATGGCCCCAAAGCTGGCAGCGCTATGCTAAGGAGGTTTCTAAACCCATGTGAGATTTTGCTCTCAACAGAGGGATAACAGACTACCGAGAGAGGGGTTTAGCTGGCAGAGGCACATCCACCTGGCCTCTTTACTGCTGGCACCACCCTCTGCCGAGAGCGAAATCTTGCACGGCTGTGCTAATTAGCCACGCAAGTACACAAATGGAAACCATCTGCAATTTCTAGAAACCTCATCAGCATACAGCAGCGCTATGCTCCAGGGCTGTGTAGATATGGCCCTATTGTGGGGCCAGTCAAAATGACTCATCTTTTCCATACAAAGCTCATCCTTTGACCGGAGGCCCTTTCCCTAAGCTAGCTGCCTTACTGAATGATCTGTCATTGAGCTCTCTCTTTTTAATGTTGGACATGCAGGGCATCCGCCTCCTTCCTTGTGGCTGAGCTCTCACCCAGCTTGTCTCACAGTGCCTGGGGAAGATATGGATTGAGTTGGAGGGTAATACATTTTTTCATACGAGTGTGTCATTTTTATTTTATTGTGTCTTTGCACAGGTGATTTAAGAGACAACGTTTGTGTTGTGAGAAGTACTATAATTTACTATTATGTCTTTCTATTACAAAATTACCTCTGTGATATACCATTAGACTTCAGTGCAGTTGTGCAGGTGTCACTCAAAGCTCAGTTTCAAGACAGTGGGATCACACCTGTACTACTGAGAGTTGAATTTGTTCTGCAAAATATTTACGACCAGTGATGATGTACAAGAAAAGATCTCAGCTTGACTCTCAGATCCCAGGCTGAGCTTCCAGGGGTTGGAGTTTTGAAAAAACATTTTTCAAGTTGCCAGCTGATTACCTAAGCCTTATTACTATGGTTCACTTGAAGTTTCATTCCTCCTTCAACAAAGGATATTGATTACAAGGTCATGGCTAATTTTTGCAGAGCATGTACTTGCTAATGAATAAAAGAATATCTGAGAGGACTCTGGGAGCCAAAACTGAGTTATGAAACAATATAATTTCTTAATGCAAACTTCTTGTGAAAGGTCAACTAGCAAACTAATTTAAAGCCAGACATGAATGCCACTTGAATATAAGAAAGTCAGCTTTCTCTTCACTAGAACTATACCTGGTGTCTGGTGTGAGAGTTCCTTCGTCCTCGGCTGGAAGCATTATTAGAAAGGAAGTAAGAAAAAAAAGATAGTAAATAGAGCAAAGGTACAAGACATAGAGTCTGCGTCTATCAATTTCCACACAATATAATGAATAAATGGGAAATCAAAACTTGTATTTTAGACCCAGTGTACTGTTGGGTTCTGATTTATTGAAAATGACAAGAACTGCTAGTACAGGTTGAACCTCTCTAGTCTGGCACACTCTCGTCCAGCAACACTCATAATCTGGTATGATTTTGGTTACCCCGGTAACCACATTTCATGGGAGTGGCTAAGTTTCCTACAGTCCCCTATAATTTGCTTACATCTACCAGTCCTGGCTGTCAGTGTTCTGTGCTGTAAGTTATCTGTAATTTACCCCAAATGCTTTTTAAGAGCCCACTAAGCTATGGAAGTGTCAGTAATGCTGCTAGATAATATTGACCTCCTGTGGTCTGGTAAATGCTCTCATTCAGCTTTGGTCAGGTCCCAAGGGTGCTGGACTAGAGAAGTTCAACCTGTAGCAAATAATATCAGATTGTGGGATAGCACATTATACTTCATCTTTTAATGGATTGTAAATTCCTTACCCAAATCAGATTGTCCCTGCAATCCATCCTCCAATTAAATACATTATAAGGAAGTTTATTGTGACTATTGTATTCGTCTCTTTCCCTCATGTTTCAAGAAGTAGTATATTGCTCAACTGGGAAAGAACCCCAAGACAGATTTGAACATAGTGATCTGCCTCAGTTTACGTGAAGCCTTGACCATTACAGCAAGAAATGTTGAGATCAGCCACCCAGGCTACGTCTACACGTGAAGCCAACATTGAAATAGCTTATTTCGATGTAGCAACATCGAAATAGGCTATTTCGATGAGTAATGTCTACACGTCCTCCAGGGCTGGCAACGTCGATGTTCAACTTCGACGTTGCGCGGCACCACATCGAAATAGGCGCTGCGAGGGAACGTCTACACGCCAAAGTAGCACACATCGAAATAAGGGTGCCAGGCACAGCTGCAGACAGGGTCACAGGGCGGACTCAACAGCAAGCCGCTCCCTTAAAGGGCCCCTCCCAGACACAGTTGCACTAAACAACACAAGATACACAGAGCCTACAACTGGTTGCAGACCCTGTGCCTGCAGCATGGATCTCCAGCTGCCGCAGCAGCAGCCAGAAGCCCTGGGCTAAGGGCTGCTGCCCATGGTGACCATAGAGCCCCGCAGGGGCTGGAGAGAGAGCATCTCTCAACCCCTCAGCTGATGGCCGCCATGGCGGACCCCGCTATTTCGAAGTTGCGGGACGCGCAACGACTACACAGTCCCTACTTCGACGTTGAATGTCGAAGTAGGGCGCTATTCCTATCCCCTCATGGGGTTAGCGACTTCGACGTCTCGCCGCCTAACGTCGAAGTTAACTTCGAAATAGCGCCCGGCGCATGTAGCCGTGACGGGCGCTATTTCAAAGTTAGTGCTGCTACTTCGAAGTAGCGTGCACGTGTAGACACGGCTCCAGAGACCTGCGGTCAATATCTTGATAAATGACTCCAAAACACCACTGAACAACTCAAGCATTATATTGTGATTGGGATCTGAGATTCCATGTTTCTGGGGTTTAGACGGAAGATTTGGAGGCCTAAGGGAAGTGAATACAATTACTGAGCAAGGCAGAATTAAGTTGTGCAATAAAATAAGTATCTGTAAGTTCAGAGCAAAGTAATAAAACATTTTAAGAGGAAAAAAGGAAAACAAAATATTCAGTACTTGTCAAATAAAAATATTTCACAAGATTTAAGCCTACAATAAATGACTAAGGAGAAAAAATTCTGCTAAAAAGATAAATGCCTCACTGATAACTCTGACATTCCTTTCAAAGCCTCCATGAAAGTTTTATTGTCCTCTGTCCCCCAAACGGCATGATTGGAATGATCTTATTTTGTATTATCATGCACAAAATGTGCAGCAGGAATGGAAAGCCATCTCGCCAACCAAAGCATGATACACCAACATTTCATTAAGCAGAGAAGTTGCCTCATGGTGGAGAAACTTCAAATTAAAATTAAAAACGGTCATCATATTCCTTCAGCACATCAAAAAACAAGTCATGGACATTTTCATCTGGAGCCAGTAGCCATTAAATAAATTAGCCTCTTACATTCATACTGACAATTTCTTTTCACAAGAAACAAAATACATTGCAACTTAGCTGGAGGAATTAAAGGAAAATCATCAACATAAAAAAAACTCCGTGATCTAGATTTGTCTACAAAATTTTAACATAGTATTGTTACATGTAGCATATGGAATGACTAGAACCAAAAGAGATCACTGAAATAGGTATTTTTCTCTAATTCACAGTTTATATTGTGCCTTTGACAGTATTCTGTGTGCGGTTAGCATTCCTTTATAGCTGGACATGTTCCCTTATTTCTATGGCTCTTTCAGGCACCAACAGAAGGCAGAAAAACTTATTTTAAAAATCAGAAAAAAAATACTTAAAAATCTAAAAAATTGTGGTGGGACTCTGGGCTAGTGAATGACTGGAAATTAATTTTAATTAATCTTTATAAAAATTTTTCTCCCCTAAAACTTCTAGTTATACAGTAGTGATTTGGCAGCAGTAGGAACTATGCCCAAGAAGAGAGATGTTGTCAGACTGACAATCTGGAACAGTGTGTTACAATAGAAGAGTGAAGAAATGTTTACATAATTAAAAAAGAATTCATTCCTATTCACCAAAGCAAAATTTTGCTTTACGTTGGTCTTTCAGCTTTATGAAATTTTATAAAAGTATCTCTTCTGCTCACAATATTTGCCATTGCCCAAACAGTTCTCAAAAATACAGTTTTCTTATAACAGTTTTCTTATAATTCCAGGAAAAGATGGACAATCAGTCCTTGACCAATTTATAGTCTCGGCGTTAGTTTAGTTAGATGTTAGAATGTGTGATGCAGATACTCTTCTACACCATTTATTTAACAATATTCACCATTGTAGTTTCTACAACATAGAAGAGGTTAAAAAAATCTCACCTTGTAGTCATGTATTCAGCTCTGTGACCTAGAGGAGTTTAATGAACAGGGAAACATTCAGTTTCAGATGATGGAAATAAAAGTGCATTTTTTTTGTTGTACGATAGCTATACTTATACATGCCAGTTTACTATTAAACCAGCATTATTTTTAACCCAAGCCTGGTTCACAAGATTTACAACTGCATAAAGATTCAGGGCAATGTGAGGTTATATTCCATCTGAATAACCAGTTTTAAATAACCAAAACCAATCAACATATTAAGCTACTTCTCCGACATTTTCTCCTGAAGAACCATTTGGTGCTATAAATAATGTGATACAAAATTCCAAATAGCCTCCATTGTTTATGGTCATGGATTTTAAAGACTAAATCAATATGTAAATTGAGCTATGTCAGAATGAAATTGCCAAAAATGCAGAGCTCTTGACTATAATTGCTTGCTAATAACAATTTCTCTATACACTTAAGAGCAGTGCTTTTTGTGCCAGTACTTGCCAGTACTGAGTACTGGCACCTTGGCAGTCCCAGCTATAGGATGGGTTGGGCAGGGAGCTGGCTGAGTATTGGCTCCATTTTTTTTTTCCTCACAAAAAAAGCACTGCTTAAGAGTGTACCGATGCTGCATACTGAGCTACCCATGGTGATGCCCAAGTAATTTTCCTAAGTTGATATAGTTAATTTATAACTGTGAAACATCTGAATACTTTGATGTTTATCTCCCGAAGCACACTGTTTTGCATTTATAAATAATTTTATTTACCACTGTGTTGCCCATTCACTTAGCTTGGTTAAAGCCCTCTGAAGTTCCTCAGTCTTTGGATTTGACCTAAATATTTATGTTAGTCATCTGCAGTTTTTTTACTACACTGCTCATCCACTCATTTCCCTGCCTCCAGATAATTAACAAATACATTAAACTACCCAGGACTTAACATGGAACACTGCCTCACCCTGCTGTTAACCTTTAGTAATGATGAAAATGTTGTATCTTAGAAAGGAAAAGGAACAAGAGGGAACATGACAGAAATATGTTAAATAATGAATGTCTAGCAATGACAGCTGCAGTCAATAAGGCAAATAAGATGTTAGGATATACATGAACAAATGAATAAAATATACAAAATGCTAAAGTGCCATTCTATAAATAAGTATCAGGGTAGCCGTGTTAGTCTGTATCCACAAGAACAACGAGAAGTCCTGTGGCACCTTATAGACTAACAGATTTTTGGAGCATATGCTTTCGTGGGCAAAGATGGAGTGCACCTGCCGCTCATGATAAAGGGATCATGGAAAATCTTTTGTGTGAGGAGAGAATTAAAGACAGTGATTGTTTACCTTTGAAAAGAAATGAATATGAAGGGGCACGATAAATTATATGAAATAATAAAGGGCCTAGAGAAGGTAGACTTGGGAGACTCAATGAAATTAAAAGGTAGCGAATTCAAAACCACTTAAAGGAACTACATTTTCACACACGATTTATTGAAGCTGTGGAACTCTGTCATAGGCTATTAGAGACAAAACTTAGCAAGATTAAAAAAAAGAGACTGGACATTTTAACGGCTAAAAACCTATTAGAGTCATAATAGTTAATCCCAACAAATTCTGGAAGAAATTAAAAAAATTTCAGACTTTGAGGTTTAGGCTCTTCTTTAGCTACTAGAGATCATGATGAGGCCAACTGGGAGGAGCTGATATTCCATGTCTGCTTAATGTAAGGTTTCTTGGACCTTTCTCTGAAGCACTGACATTGGCTCTTATTGGTGCTGGTACTGGACTAGACAGGCGTCAGAGCTAAGTCAGTTTGCCAGTATGTTTCCTGTATTTGTTACCCACATGATTTGAAAAATGCTTACTAACTTTTCTGTACATTCACGAATAACAAGCAGTCTGTAGCACCTTAAAGACTAAAGAATATATATATATTTATTAGGTAGTTACCCATGAAAGCTCCCTACCTAATAAATAAATGTTAGTCTAAGGTGCTACAGGACTGCTTGTTATTTGTGAAGGTACAGCCTAACACAGATACCCTCTTAAGTCTTTTCTGTAGCTGGTCTTTGACATGTGTTGCTCACGTCCACCCTGCAATAGTTGTGTGTGTGCCCTGTGCACTGTTGCTAGAGATTTTCCCTAAGTAGTACCCACTGGGCTGGCTCAAGTGTATGGCACCAGAGGGAGCTAAAGTGCCAGTATAAGGGGCACTGCTAGCCCCCAGTTTCAATTCCATTGCTGGCTAACTCCAACAGAGAGATAGGAGGGTAAGTTGCAGAATGGCCATAAGCGACACATCTCAAAGAACATCGGTTACAGAAAACGTACTAACCATTTTCTCTTCCAGTGCTGGCTCATGTGCATTCCACATTAGGAGTACCCAAGGAGGCGGCCTCAAAGTTCATAGGCATACATACTGCAATACTGTTCTGCCAAATATGGCATCATCTCATGCCTGCTGGGCAACGGCATAGTGGGAGGAGAAGGTATCCACTGACAACCAGGTTGCACCCTAGCAGATATCTTGAACTTGGATCTGGGTCTGAAACACAGCTGGTAAGGGCCGAGCTGTGTCAAATGAGTGGTAAAGACAGCAAGAGGAGGTATGTCCACCTATTTGTAGCAGTCCAAATACAAGAAGTTATCCAGGATAAGATTCTCTGGGCTGCCACCAACGGACTTTTCATCATTCTGCTACTGTTACAAGAAGTTGCACAGCTCTACGGTATAGCTTAATCCTCTCAACACAGAAGTCATGGGCACATCTGGCATCCAAAGAGAGAAGTTGTGGCTTTTCTGAATACCTGTGTGATTTCAGGAAGAAAACTAGCAGGAAAATGGCTTGGTTAGCATGCAACTGGCAGACACCTTTGGAAAGGAGGCCGCGTAGGGAGATGCAGTTGAATACTGTCCTTAAAGAATATTGTGCATGGTTTCTGATGTAAGCGCCCTGATTTAATGACCCTTCTGGCTGAGGTAATCACTACCACAAAGGCAACCTTCCAAGAGAGAAACAGCAGAGGACACAACGGTAGTGGCTTAAAGAGAGCGGCCATGACTCTTGGCGGGACTAAGTTCAAACACAGGGGAGAACTAGAATGCCAGTCAGAAGGGAAAGTCTCTCTAAACCTTTAAGAATGCATATGGACATCTTGTGTGCGAAAACGGTCCTACTGCTCAGTGGTATTAGGTATACCCTGATGCAAGGCCCAGACTTTGCTATTTTAGGTGAAGCAAGTATTTCTGTGTACACTATAGGGAAGACCGAAAAAGAACAAGACCTCATTGAGAAGACTATATTGAGAAACACTTCCATTTGGCCAAATAAGTAGACAGTTGCCTACTGTTTAGCAAGACCTAGTGGACTTATTCTGAACAAATTTGTTCCTCTGGATTCAATCCCAAGAAGAGAATGATGGAGGCCAGGGAGTCCATGCAGAAGTGCAGTTTCTAAGATAACTGCTGAGGCAGTGTAAGTCCAGGATGGATTGAAGACCCCCACACTTGCTTGTCTTTGGGGTTCAGAAATATTAGGAGCAAAAACCCCTTCCCTCTTAAAGTGTTGACACACTCTTCCACTGTTCCCCTCCTGTATAAGGGCTTGCTTCCCTTGGGCTAGAAGTTACTTGTGACAATGGTCCCTGAAAGAAAGATGGAGGTGGGAGGGAAGAGTGGAGGAAACTGAAGGGTATAATTATCTACCACCCAGTGGTCTGATGTGAAGAAGGACCATGCTGGGCTGAAATGGAAAATTTGGTTCATAAACAAAAGAGGAACTAGTTTAACGACCTTGGACATACCTTCATAAATTCTATTTGGGATTTCCTGAATATCTATTTGACCTGGTAGTGAGGTTAAGGTGGACAGAGATGATTGACAATACTTGTAGCCCATGCTCCTTTTCTTGAACAGATCCTGTCATGGTGGAACAGCCAAGACATGGGCTAGTTATTAAGGCCTGAAATGCTTCCTTGAAAGAGCTGGAGCATAGAAGTCCAGTAATCTGAAGGCAGTCCATGAGTTTGCGCTGAAAACAATGAGGTGCCCTTCAATGGGAGTTCTTGGATTGACTTCTGGACCTCCTGTGGTAGCCCCAAGGACTGCAGTTAAGAGCTTTGCCTAACAGCCACTGCAGAAGCCATTGTTCTAACTGCCAAGTCAGCTGCATTTAGGGCTGCCTGCACAGAGGTTCTGGCTATGTTCCTTCCCTCCTCCAAGAGGAGAGAGAATGCTAACATCAAGAGGCAACAAGTCTTTAAATTTCATCAGAGAGTCCCATGTAGTGTAATCGTACTGTCTCAGCAGGGCTTACAGGTTAGAGATACAAAGCTGCAATCTGCTTGTTGAATAAGTTTTTCTACAAAACAGATCTAGTTTATTTCTGTATGCGGGTAGCACTTGCCTGACCATGTCTGTTGCTCTCACTGATTGCTGTCGTCATTACGACTACAGACCCAGGGGGAAGGTGAGAATATAAGTACTCATAACCTTTGCCTGGCATGCTGTATTTCTTCTCTGTCCTCTTCAAAGTGGGAAGGACAGAAGTCGGGGCCTGCCACTTATCTTTCCCTGGACTCAGCACAACTTCATTGATAGGTAATGCCACCTTAGATGGTGTTACTATAGCCAAAATGTCAGTGAGCCCATGGGATGACTCCTTGAGGCACTGTAGCCTCTAGCTCCAGGTAAGCAGCTATTTTCTTTAGAAGTTTCGTGGGCCACTAAAATCATCTTGCAGCAGTGAGTCACTCAGCCCCAAGATAGACTCATTTGTGGAAGAGGAAGTTAAACCCGTGAACCCCAAGTGGGGCATAGGTCATCCACAAGGCTCCTCCACCTGGTTCTATCTTGGGCAATGGCTTCAATCTGGCCCCATGAATATCCCACCCTGCTTCATAATCATTCCGGCTGGATTTCCTGCTCTTCCCCAGACATGACAAGTTAAGGTTTTCCTTGTAGATGTTTCTGTAACGGTTTTCTTTTTACAGGCAGGGTTGTTAGCCCTACGCCAACCCCTTATCCTCGAGGAGAGGTTGGATCACTCTTTGTCTGGTCTCTATCCATTGACCTGTCTGACAAGGGAGACCCTACCAGGAGCGTAAAGCTCCAGCCAGCATAGCTCTCTGGGTCATTGAGACACACAAGCCCCCCAACCACGACAAGGTGATCATCCATCTGAAGGGAGGAGGAAGAAGAGGCCTATATCAGAGGGGGAGGAGTCTTCATCTCTTTTTTTCTTATTACTTCCATCAACCCCACATTCTGCATGACAATACCAGGGTTGGTACTAGAGTCAGGGCCCAGTGCTGAGTGAAGGGGTACTAGAAACAGTCTCTAAGACACAATTGACCAGGACTGGTGGGACAATGTCATCCTTCAGTGTCCTCTGGCTTCAGATGATGCTTGCTTGCAGAGTTCCATTTGTTTTCGTATACACCTACAGTAGGAGCTGAGAGTGAGAGTCCCTACCTTGAGCACTCACACTCGTGCAAACTCAGCAGGATTGCCAAGGCAGCAGAGCAGTGGTGAACAGTGGCATGGAATAACTGTCCTCAGTAAAACCTGCCTGAACCACATTGGTACATGCTTGATTCAGCTAGTTTGTGCCATCAAAGCCACATTATTGTGTTTAGAGCATGCTGAATGAACAGCAGCATGAGTATGTCTATGCAAGCTAGGGAATCACACCCCTAGTGCTGAGAGTAGACATGGCCTTAGTTTTACAGTGTAATACATACACAGCCTGACAAAGTATTGCCACCTGCTTAAAGTTTTGTCCTAATTTTGACAGGGCTCTGTCACTTCCGGCTGGTGTGGCTACCAAGGAACTCTATTTGGGTACTGCATAAGAGCACCACAATTCTGTGTGATAATAAAAGTCATGAAAGGTAGCAATTATATAGTACCTGAATGTATGCAAAGGGAAAAGAGAACTCCAGGCTTTACAGATTCCCGTTAACTACCACGCCGTGTAGTAGGTACATCTAAAAGAACTTCCTTCTTCTTTTTCAATCTGTTCTACATATACAAGCCATGTTCCCTGTAAGCTGAGTGCGTGGGTGGCCACCCAGGAGAGATTCAGATGCACATCTGTTTTTAGTTAACGGAGTGCCATCTCAAGAGGCTAAGAAATCATTTTATAAGAAATACATGACACAGCGTTACAACTTATGCATAATTTGTTTTCCACTGAAGTTCTTAGTAACTTCATCTGTATAAACTATTAATCTACATCACAGTTTAACGATAAATTGCCAATCCCATCTCTCTCTCTCTCTCTCTCTCTCTCATTTTTAGAAAACCTAGACTTTACAGAGTACTTTTCTAGGATGACCATGTATCTGCCTAAAGAAACCAGTGAAGAATTTTAAGATTGCTTGTTATGGGATTTATCTATACTCAGAAGACACCTCCACTAATCATCCTCTCAACTCACCATCTTCATTGGGGCTGGACTGTGACTGGACAGCAGTGAGTGAGAAAAGAACAAAGCACAAACAAGGCTTCCCCACGGCTCCTTTCTCCTTAAGTTCTCCACTTACCCATTAATTGGGTCAGGGAAATGGACCCACCTGAATGGTGGGATACACAATACACCTCTCTTCTCCTACCAAATAAGCTAGCCTGGGTGTTTCAAAAGTCTCTTACTATACTGTTCGCTGTGCCTCCCTCCCTTCCGTTGGTTGTAGATTTGGATCTGTGCCATTTATGACACTGTTGGTCTAACCAGTCACCTGTTTCTAGGGATCAGAAAGGAGTTTTTCACCTTCCCCATGGCCTCCTGGAGGCACAGATGGCTTGGAAACAGAAGAATCCCAACATTCAGGGAATGCTGGTAAAACCACAGACTTGCTGAAACTTGTAGCTGGTGTCCTATGCACAAAAAGACTACAAGGACAAGCTTCCATAGGTAAACAGGACCCAGGATTTCACTGAAAGAATTTGCTCTTACAGCAAAGGAAAATGACCTGTTGTCTTCATGGGCTGAGGCAGTCCCCAGTACTGTGGCCTCTATCACTGCACTCCTTAAGTTATTGTTTGGTTTGTGGTTAAAGCACTAGGAGAGCACAGGGCAGGCACTGTAGTGTCTCCTCCCCAAGATATAATGAATAGAGTTGTTGACTGCTCACTATTCCATCTCAAGTGAACATCTTGGTCAGTCTACTCATGATTCTGCTTGGCTTGACCACTTAATAACTGATTTATGGATGGTTTATTTAACTTTGACACACACATTCCATATTAACCCTCTGTACATGATCTGTCTGTAAGAAGAGATTGATTGGCGTGATCAGGATCCAGATGCTGTACAAATTTTAGATTCCTTCTGAGTTTGGATTTTTATTCAAACTACAAGATCTGGATGCAAATCTGGATCTTCCATCCTGACCAGGTGGCCCTTTTGTGAGAAAAAGATTTTATTCACAGAATTTCTGCTTTCCCCAGTATCTAACTTCCTCACCTCCTGTAGGCCCCAGCTCACTAATGCGGTCTTGTGAGAAATGGGTTCATTTGCTTGTTTCCTTTTGGTCCTTCGGTAGGCTAGTTGGTGACAGTTCCCAGATTCTTCTTTTGAAGGTCTGAATTGGACTACCTGCAATTGGTGGAGTGGAGCCACAGTGGGGCTCCCGCAGAGCAGGAGGGTCCACACTAGTGGGTCCAGTTGCAGGGTATGGGCCCTACACAATGTTGCCTTTTATGTGTTTATAAAACTCTCTCTGCAAAAAAATACAAAAGCAAAACCAGTATGCTTTGCACAGCTTCTATAATTCAGTGTGTGTCTAGCATTGTGTTATGTCTCAAATTAGAACACAGATGTTTCATTCAAAAGCTTCATTCCCAAATGCATTCGTCTATATTGTTATATTTGCAAAATGTAAACTAATATCTATTGAGGAAACAGAACCAATGTATAGCTTTCTCTTGTATAGGAAAAGGCGCTCAGTGATGTACTGAATTAAGCCTGGTAAAGAAATCAGGCCTATACTTACTGGGCACAAGGACTCTGAACTTTGTAATTTTCCACTGCATATGTTTTAAATATTCTAGTGAGTTCATCCTAGAACTGCTTTGCAGTATCTTCTGCATTATTTACCTTCTCCAAGTGTCCTGTGCAGTAAGTCGTGTTTTGCTTGCAGCTTTGTGATGAGATTACTCCCTTCCAGGAATTCTCTGAATTTCTGCAGAGATGAAAATCAATGGATCATTTTTATCTCTTATGAAAATTTCAGGATTTTTGCAGAATTCCTTTGAAAACAGTTACTATTGGTATCTGGACCACAACACAAGGTTGAAGAAGCAACCAACATACCATAAAGTAGAACTGCTCAGTCTCCTGCTGGTTAGCTCTTCTTTTTGCAATGCTGGGTTTACTCATGTATGTCTCAGAGACGGTTGACTTCACAGACTCCGTAGAACGACTGTGCTGGAAACATTCTGACACATCATAGTCCTCAATGGTGACCATGTCTTGTATTGTCTGCAAAGTAGCTTCTGTTGTTTTCTTAACCTGGTGTGAACAAATGCAGTTTATCAGCTAGGCAAGGAGGACAAATAAATCCTAAAAGCTGCTTAAACTGAAAACTTATTAATGAAGTGAATTCGCTCTTACATGCTCTGTGAACGAACTGTGGTGTACATTAGTCGCATGTGACATGTTCTGCATTGGTGTAGATGTAATAGAATAGAGGGATGCCCTGGTTCCTAGGTCTGTCTCTGTGCGTTAAGTTATTATAAATGACAAAACAAACCAGCAGTCATGTAGCACTTTAAAGACTAATAAAATGATTTATTAGGTGATGAGCCTTCGTGGGAACAACACACTAAGAAGTGGGTCTGTTCCACGAAAGCTCATCACCTAATAAATCATTTCGTTAGTCTTTAAAGTGCTACATGACTGCTAGTTTGTTTTGTTAGAATACAGACTAACAGAGCTATCTCTGTGTTACTATAAGTAAGCATAGGCTAATCTTCTATTGATTGAATAACAACTTCAGAATTTGACCTATGAACAATAAAGTGGAAGAAAAAAGTGGCATTGAAAAAAAACGGGTAAAGAAACCACTACTCTTAAACCTGAACTGTCAACTCCCCAGATACAAATAGGATTGAGCACATCTACCTGCCTGGTACTCCCATGAGAAACTCTGGTGACGTGATAACCTTATGGTGGTAAGGGGTTAGATTTTTTAAAGATCATGTCTATAACCCACAAGTGCAATATGGAGGAAGAGAGGGAAGACGGTACCGTTTACATAGTGATCACAGCTTCTCCTATTAGCGGCAGAATTGCATCATTAGTATGGCCATTCAGAGTGGCCAGAGGACTAGAACCAGAACAAGAACCAATATACTGCTTCCTTATAATGAAGACAAGTGATAAGATCCATTCGGAAGTTAGTGTATACCATCAAGCTCTGCTCTATGGAGAGTTTGATGAAAATGTTTGATGGTTGAGATTAAAAGTGGGCCAGTATGGTGTACTGGTAAGAATCAGCCACTGGTGTTGGCCTGTACATGGTGGATACTTAAGCGCTGCCTGCTGACCTTTCTGCTACCCTGCTGTTGGCTGTTTTAGGAGGAGATTCTTATTTACACTGCTTTAAAATGGGTGGAAGTATAATTTATACACACTTTTAGGCCCCTGTATGCTGCCAGAGTGGTGTGAAGAGCTCCTAGGTGTGTTTTTTTTAATTTGTTTGTTCTTTTTAAAGGAAAGAGCAACTTTCTTTTACTAGGTGAGTCACCATCATGACAGGCATTCAGTACCAACATGTGTAAACAGCTCTAGCTAAGAGCTTGTGCAGCCATAGAACACAGCTGAAATTCCTTCATCCTTCAGAGCTCTCAATCTGGGCACCAATCATTTCTTAAATCCATGCTGAGAGAGGGGAGGGGGAACTAGATAATTAGATCTCTGTAATTCTCCTAGTACAACTTAGAATCTCAGCAACTGCCTCCAAAATTAACAAATTCTGTTTTGTAGGAGACAATAAATGTAATAGTTTTAATCTATTGTTTTATACAGAGAGAGGGAGAGAGAGACTGATTAAAACGTGAAAATCCAAAATGTTTGGAATATGAATACATTTAGCATCCGTTGTCTTATGTAAAACAACAGGACCAAACAGACAGCTGGAGTGGGAGGCTCTTTGACGTGACTTGCCAGTGACCTCAGCTACGAGGTACCGAAAAAGGGGATATTTACAGTGTTAGTTTTGACAAAGACTCACTGGCTCACTTGCATGTATACTGCCAAAAGCTGAAGCTTGCTTAAATATGTTAGTTTCAGTAAAGGTGGACTGAACAGTTACAAGGAAAGTGTAGTAGTTTCAACAGATGATACTGATTTAAAACAACCACAATCACTTTTACATGTGAGTAACTTGAACTATATTTGGTTTAAAAATAAATGCATTGGCTGTGATACGTGTTTCCTTTAAAAAAAATGAATGTGTTACACATACGGGTCAAATAAACAGATGAATTAGCTTCTAAGTATCTTTTTTTAAAGTTAGATATATCCACATAAATAATATTTTCCAATTAATCCTAAAAGTATAGGAATTGATGGATATAAGTTAAAACACACACAATGAATTCTCACTGAAAGCAATACACAAACTCAAATGTGCACATTTTAAAATAACTTATAACTGATTCTGATGCATTACCAACTTAGTTTCAAGCTTCTCCTAAAAGAGCAATGGATGTTTGTACCCCACAACTGAGGTGTCTTTGATCCGATCCATTTCTACAGATGACTCAGTGATCAGTGGGCCAATCTTCCCCGGTACACCCTCGATGCAACTCCTTGGTCTCACAGTGAATCGCAGAATCATAGAACACTAGGACTGGAAGGGACCTCGAGAGATCATTGAGTCCAGCCCCCTGCCCCAATGGCAGGACCCAGTATTGTCTAAACCATCCCTGATAGACATCTATCTAACCTGTTCTTAAATATCTCCAGCGATGGAGATTCCACAACCTCCCTTGGCAATTTATTCCACGGTTTGACCACCCTGACAGTTAGGAACTTTTTCCTAATGTCCAACCTAAACCTCCCTTGCTGCAGTTTAAGCTCATTGCCTCTTGTTCTATCCTCAGAGGCCAAAAAGAACAAGTTTTCTCCCCCCTCCTCATGACACCCTTTTAGACACCTGAAAACCACTATCATGTCTCCCCTCAATCTTCTCTTTTCCAAACTAAACAAGCCCAGTTCTTTCAGCCTTTCTTCATAGGTCACATTCTCTAGACCTTTAATCATTCTTGTCGCCCTTTTCTGGACCCTCTCTAATTTCTCCACATCTTTCTTGAACAAATCCAGTGCTTTAGACCACTTGGCTACACTACCTACAGTGATACATTTGAGATGTAGTAAGGCATAATTTCACTGTTGGGGTACAGTTTTTAAACTCTTAGATTCTTATTTGATAGCATATATTATAATTGTGCTTACAGATTTAAGCCATATTAGTTTAAACCAGTGATTCTCAACCTGTCTACCAGTACGGCATGAATCTAATATTACTTATTTGGTCCTGACAGTCTCCCTGAGTTTCTCTAGCTCCACGGTGGCTCCAGTGTCTGGGAGGAGGGGAGCAGTGTTGGGTGATCCCAGCCATAGGCTCATTTCCAAGAAAAGGAACAGTCTCTGCTTGGGCTGGGCCCACAGGCAAGGTGTCACGCAGTAGGGCAGCCTCAGAGCAGAGCCACATGGGGCTGTTTGGGGAGGCTTAGCCTCCCCCAGTCTACAGTACATGCATTCCATGATGGAAATCCTCTCATTCCCAAAATGCTGTTTATCACGCTTTACAAGCAAGACATATCTCACCTCTTCATTTTCAATCTTGAGTGTGGCCAGTCGTGACTGAAGCTGCTGATACCTGAGCATAAGCTCTGCTTGTACTGGTGGCTGGGCACTGACCTGACAAACCTGATGAAAATCAGAAGTGGCCATTAGTTTCAGAGAAAAATTCAATTCACTGTGCTGGCTTCCATCCCTACCCTTAAAACCAGAGGAACTGCAGTTGAAACTAGTAAAAATGTAGTACAATAATTGACCTGGAAAATACAAATTTAAATTTAAAGTGTATGTACTATAAGATGTAGAAAAAGTCACAATATTCTATGAAAACAGATAGCAAGCCTGATGTTTCTCTGCACAATGACTTTTAGCTGCTCCAGGGCTACATAAACAGTGGACACTCAAGATTTCCCATGCAGAAGCAAATTCCCAGGTGGTTTAGCACTCTGTGTGGCCATCAGACCCTAATGTGGAATAGGGGCACGATGGTAGACCACTTTAATTTTGGCAGTCTCCAGATATCATACTTCAAGCACATTGCAGAATGGCTCTGAGGCCCTTCTAAATTGCAACAGGAAACCTCACTGGATGCTGGAGATATAAAGCCATTAATTGCTTCTGTTCCTGTGCTAGGTACATTGTGGAAGGGAAGAGACTCTAAGCCAGTGACATTGCAGATTAATACCAAACACAACAACAAAGGATTGTTCGTGCTTCAGAATTATTTTGAGCAGCTCTGAATAGCATGTTTCCAGATCTGCCAAAGGTTTTGTTTGCTGATTCATTTGTGTCCACATAAATAATACTGGTGCTCACTTCACTTTAACTACATTATTTGTAGAAGTGGATAAAATCCATACACTGCAGAAAATAATCAGAATTCACACTAGGACAGTTTTTCCTTCATGCAGGGACAGAAATTATTGGTTTTGATTTAGCCTATTTGTCTCTAAGAAGTTACTAATTACTGACCTCATCACCCATATGAGACTGGAACTCAAATTTCATTGGTGGACAAAAGGCAGTGGGAAACATCTCCATGAATCTCTGCTTATCACTTCGTGGCTCCAAGCTATCAACAGCATTCTCAATTATATCTAGGCCCTCATGTCTAGAAGTTTCAAGGTTATACTCAGCAGAGAGATACGTTCTCAGGGCTCTGTTCAGACTTGCATGGTATCCAAGATCAGAACACTAATAATGCAACAAAAGAGAAAAGAAAAATAAAAAACAGAAACAAATGCCAATAACCATGACCTAGATAAACTGTGCATAACAATAACAAGCACGTATACCATCAGTGGTTTTTCCCATCTTCAAAGTGCTCTCTTTACAAAGTAATTAAACCTCACAACTGTTATGTCAAGATGGTAAGTAAATATTTCCATTTGATAGATGGAAAAATGGAAGCAGAGGCCAGAGGTGTCTATACAGATATATGTAGGTATGTTTCTGGATATACATGTGTAATTTCACCAGAAGCACAGAAAATGAGTTTGCATACACTAATAGGTATTTCAATATAATATCTGTGCATGTATGTAAAGCTCTTCTGTTATAAACCTATTCTTATACAACTTCTCCAACTCAACATAGTAGAGTAGAATCAGTAGAATAACCAGAATTAAAACTAGAGTTCCTGTTTGTCAGTCCTATTCTTAGATTAACACCCAAAACATCTCCTCCCATTGAGTTTATTTTTTAAATCTGAATTAAATCCCCCTCCAAAAAAAGAGTAAAAATGTATGCCCCTAAAACATCCTTGATTTGCATTTTCCACAGGGAAGCACTATAGCCTAAGGGGAGGCTGGCCCAGTCAGGGACGACACATGGCTAGGGCAGCTGAAGGACATGCTGCTTCAGTGCATCCCCCAGTCAACTTCAGTACCCCTGTGGGAGTCCAGATGAAGTTTAAAGCTACCCTCTCTCTGCAAAAATCTTAGGTAGAACAGTATGTACAGGAGGGAAAAGAAGAATTTGCATTCCACCTTCTGTCAGCAGAGTGAATCACGCCCATTGCATATTCACCCATGCATGTCTTTCTCTTAGCTATTATAGCCTTTTAGGCTGTGTCTACACTGAGCCCTAGTGTCGACAGGGTGATGCAAACAAGCCGTCTTGAAAATGTAATATGGTGGCACATTTGCATACTCACATGAGTAATGTGCATATTCACGAGGCTAATTTGCACAGAATCAAACAGTGTAGATGTGGTTCTGCCAGCAAAAAACCCCTTTGTTGGCTTACTTGCCTCCAACTGTCAGCAGTAGGGCTCAGTGTAGACACAGTCTTAGGGAAAGAAGTACAGTAGTGACTTGCTTTGAGCGAGGGTTGTGTTCCCACGCACCTTCGTGTAATTGGAATTTTGTGTAAGTTGGGAGCAGCCTTTTCCCCAGCGGAATGCGTGTTCTGCAGCTGGGGAAGCAGCAGGAGCCCCATGGATCTCCTTTTGAAAGGTATCTCCTGGGGCTGGGGGGGGGCAGCTGGGGAGGGTTAAGCCTGGCCGTGGGTTGGGGTCGTGGGAGGAGGCAGGGAGGGTTAAGCCTAGGGTGTGTTAGGGCTGCAGGCGGGGCGGGAGGGTAGAGCTGAGCCACATGCGGGGAGGGGTGGTTGAACCGGGCCGAGGGCAGGGGTTGAGCTAGAGCCATGTGTGGGGGTGGTGAGCTGGGCTGTGGGGGCTTTGAACTGGGGCTTGTGGCGGGGGTTGAACTGGAGATGCACATGGGGGTGGTGAGCCAGAGCCATGCGGGGGGTGGGGGGGGCAGTGTTTGAGCTAGAGCCAGGCACGGTGGTGGTGAGCTGGAGCTGTGCTAGGGTGGTGAGCTGGGCCATGGGGGGTTTGATCCAGGGCCGGGGTGGGCAGGGGTGTTGACCTGGAGCTGCATGTGAGGAATTGTGAGCCGGAGCCAGAGCTGGGCATGGAGGTGGGGGGTGAGCCGGAGCGGTGCGTGGGTGCTGAACGGGGCTGGCTGGGGGGTTGAACTGGAGCCGAATGCAGGGTTGGGGGGAACAAGATTTTGAGTTGCGCTTAACTTGTTTTAATGAGAGTTAAGTGCAACTTGAACATTTTGAAGGTTCACTGTGTCATACTTTGATCCTTCTGTTTTATCTATACTAACAATTTCCAAACTATTTTCCAGAGCTGAATGTAAAAATTCCCTTTTATGGAAACAAATCTGTCACACCTTCCCACATGTTTAGGAACCTAATCATTAGTCCTAAGAGATCAAATTCTACTCCGAAATCTATGACAAGAAAGTGTTGTTTCATTCACATTATTGTGCACAAAACTGCTCTGATCAACAACAGCTTTCAGCATTAGAGGTTACTCAAGGTCATTTACTGCTGGTGGATAATGGCCAACCAAAACACAGTACATGAACCATTTTAAGTCTACAAAAAAAGGATCTCAATCTTAGTGAAGCATGTCCAATTATACAAATTTTCAGCATGGAGAGGAAAGATTGTTACATTTATTGAAACCAAAGTCCCTAACTTTTTAAATTAACAACATCCATATTTTAAAATTTTCCAGACTAAAAAAAACTAAGGCTGACAGAATTTATTTATTAAACAAAGAATTACCTCTCTCTGTTTTTTCCTGTGTACTGAGTTAAATAAGCTCTTTAATTTAACTCACTACCTTGAAAGAAAAGGCAGACAAAAAATGATGTAAGAGAGATCAGCCAGTTGTTCTGATTTTATGAATATTAATTCCAGCAAAAACTCATAGGAGGCTAAGCAGAGGAAAAAGAAATAACATGGCAGCAGCGGATTTTACTATAGTAGCCAGTTAGTTACTTGTTTTAAAGAGAATTAGAATCTGAGTACAGGAAAATAGCAACTTCAGATTTGTATTAAACACCATAACTTACTGATTTATAGAGGAAATCACAATTACAAGCACCTGGAATTTTGACATAACTTCTTCACCAGAGAACCAGAAAACGAAATTGTAGCCTTCATCCCCTGATAATCCTAAGGATGCCAAGGTTCATTCCTCCCTACCCTCAGCAACCATCATCAACAACAAAAATGAAAACCAAAACCATCGTTTGTTTAGGTAAACAGGGTTGCATGGGACTATCTTCAAAACTTATCAGTATAGTGGCTTAATCGGCCTGAAGGGTTTCTCCACTGAAGCAGGATACGCTGTTCAGCATTTCATAGCACTCTTACTAGCAAGCAAGAAAAGTGAAAATGAGACCAGAATTTGAACCACAAAGACTTCTGCACAGTAGATTTGTACACAAAGTGTAATGTTTGAATTTGGATTTGTGGCTTAATCTCAAAATTAATATGAAAATAAAAATAAAATTTGCCTGAATGACAATTTGCATTTACTTTGTTTAACAAGAAAATCCACACACACACTCTCCCTCTCTGTCCCCCTCAAAAAGTGGCTACCTCTTAGCCCTGGGTTAAAATCTACATGTATATTTTCAAACAATGCACATATCCAAAATATAATTTGTTGTGGATGGATAAGAGTTTTTTGTAGATGGGATTCTTTCTCTGCAAAAGCTTCCATCAGGCAGCTTCCCAAAGACTACTCAGAAAGGAGAGGATGACAGGTTTAATGTATCATCAGGGTGGACTTCTAACCATAGCTGAAAAACAGGGGTGGCTACTTTGGCCAGTTTGGAAAGGACAAGAGTCATCATTTTTGAGCCTTTCTCCATTTCTAGAACTAAGCTGTAAGGTTCTGGCACTTTTTGACAAACTGCTCTCACTACCAGGAGTGGCATTGTTTAAATCTCCCCCAAAAACACATTTGCTCAAGATTTTCACTCTAGTCTGCACAGCCAAGATATCTGGAAAGTCTGAATAAGCAATCAAAACATTTTGACACTTATCCAGATGGAACCCAACCCTGAACCCAATTGAAAGTAGAAGACCTTGTAACTAAACAGATCCACAGTTAACTAATGGATAGCCATTGAAGCTAAACAAGCTCTCCCCTAGCATGTATTGATGAACTGGGCCAAAGACTTCAGGAGCAAACAGCATTTGCATGGACACAACTGCTTTGACTAGGTGATTGGTAGACACACTTGCTTTCCAAAGGGAACAAGTCTGGCTGATTTGACCGAAAGTTCATTTTTGATTTGGATGCAGGTGTAATAAAATGTTATGCTTATAATATGAATAAAGGGCAGCAGAACTATTTTTAATAAGCACTAACTGAGAGGGCATCACTTTAACTTGAACTTCACTTGCTAAATGGAAGATTTTTAAATGGTCAGTGATGGAGAACAACTGCAGGTATGGTTTTCATTGTGCAGCCTGTAGTTTCCTCCTCCCTTTCCCCTGGGCTATCACTGCTCTTATGCGCTATCCCTCCACCTGGGGCATTCCCTGCAGCTGCTGGAGTTGGGGCCTCCCTTGCCCAAGATTGCTCCATCCTGTGCCTTAGTTTAATGTGGGGGGTCTGCAAAACCCATCACAGAAATTTATGAATTAAAGATGGTGAGTTGTGTACAGTTTAGCTTTATTTCAAATTTGGTTTATAAATGATAGAGAAAGCCCATGACATGTTTACAGGAGATATCAACTTCGCTGAAGGTTTGGTCAGAAGCGGTAACTGAAATGGTGAGCCTTCCTGTAAACTCCAATTCATCCCAAACATTACATCAGAACTTAATTAGAAGATCTCCAAAACAGAATGTTTGGTTAATAGTTATTCCAGGACTACAGACAGATTTACTATTGATGCTGTTTTGTTTTGATTACTGTTTCACCGGCATTTACTTTTAGGTTAAAGGGTGTTTGAAGTGTCTCAAAAAGGACTCATGCCTTCCTATTACAATTGGACAAATGTAATCTGAAAGACATGGCAATCTTCAAATAACTGAATGCTGATATGCACCATATGGACAGATGTGAGTACAAACACTCAGATTAGCAGGATGTGTACTGAATTGCTGCTCAGAGATCTCTAGTCTTATGAAACTTCCCCACAAAACAAATGAAGCTTGCTCAGTCTAGCTGAAAAAACACTACTTTCCAGCTTTTCCACAAGATATAAGTCAAATGTACACTCTCTTCTGCATATGAATTAGATCTACAGAAGGGAAATAATCTATTTAAGAGATATCCAAATTTCTCTGAATAAAAAGAAAACAGAAACAATTGTACATATGAAATAATGTTTGAGTTACCACTTCTTTTACCAAGGTTGGCCTCAAAGCTTACAAAGTGCTACCTAAAACAAAGGTTTAAGACTCAAGGCACATTTTTATCTGGCTTTTCCCTTCTCATTAACTGCACAGCAGCATTTAAAGAAAGAAGCACGAAGCTTTGTTAATTAAATGAATTAAGTGAAAAGTTCAAACTGAGTTCAGGATTTAGCTGAAGAGTTACAGTTCAGGATCCTCCATGTGAATTTGCCAAAATCAGACTGCCTTGTGATTCAGGATGCTTTAAACACTGTGAACTGTTACTTGAAAAATTTAACCCCATTCATTCTGTTGCAATATTTCCAAAAGAATAATTTATTTTGTAGCTCTTTTACGTCCACAAATATATATATATACACACACACAATAAACACACCCTATAATGCATTCATTAAAATAGGGCCAACCTGACCGAGAACCTCTTTTATGTTAATTTATTTGCATAATTCGATAATTTACTACAATCAGTTTGCAAAATGGTTCCTTGCATACCTGCACATAGCTAAGTCATCACTGTAAGATATATTTATCTAACGGCATGGGATACCACTCAGCTTTATGTATCCAAGACTCTACAGCCCCAACACAACTGCTTTCTCTATTACTCTGGTTCTTTTGCACAACTTAGGCTGTGTAGCCAGCTCCGTCTTCATCCCAATCCCTCCTCTATGATGGGAGGACTGATTTCTTAATGTGTACATGTAAGGTAGACATGGGACAAAGGGCAGATGGTGACAAGTTAGAGAAGACGGAGACTGAAGAATCAACCACAACATCGAATTTCCTCACTTTTAAACATTTAAATCAGGGTTGTAACATTTCATTAATAGTTTTACAGCATGAGATTCCTTTGGTTCACCACATGTCAGCAGTGGGAATGTTTCATCTTGTGGTTATGAACCCAAAAGCCTTTTGAGAAAACTTTTCCACTTAAAAGCCCTGATTCTTTTCTTTTAAAAGTAAACACTTAATCTATATTGATTACTTATGTAGACTATATACTGATTAGATATGAATGTCTGAAAGGTATTTCATTTAAATGACGGCAGACTTAGATGAGCATGACTCTGAATTAATTTCTAGTTACACATATTTATACCTGAGTCCTGTAAATCTATGGTGTAGAGAAAGGGTACTCAGCCCCAGTAAACCCCATGGGGGGGAGGGGCAGGGCAGCTGAAGGTGTGGGGGAAAAGGGTTGCCAACTCTCCCAGACTGGATGCCATTTACTGAAGTGACAACCTGAAGCAGGGCTGGGTGGGAGGCATGGGCCAGAAGAGCAGCAGGCTGCCCTGCAGCTGGATGGAGAGACGCAGCAATTTTAAAGGGAAAGTGCTGCTTCTCTCCAGCGGCCTGCTGCATGGCTGCCCCTGGCTCAGTCCTCCAGTCTGCAAGGGCTGCTCACTTCCACCTGGTGAGTGGGGGCTGGGTGTTGAGCCCCGGGGGGATGGCTGGAGAATGGGGTGATGGGCGGCGCTGAGTTGTGGGGGCGGGCAGGGAATGGAAGAGGCCAGGGGATAGGATGGGCAGCCGGAGCCCATAGGCATCATGCAGATGCATAGGGCACAATAAAATTTGGGGCAATTTGGTGATCCAAATCTCATGGTGCCCTACATGGCTGCATGTTTTGCCTATGGGTAGGGATGGCCCTGGTGGACAACAATTTTTGATGGGCACGACTCCAAGAATTTGATAAGTGGTCAAAGGGTGCGCTCTTCCATAATATTAATGGAAGAGCTGCAGGGAATGGTGGCTGGGTGTAGAAGAGTGCTTGAAGTGAAGGTTTGGGATGTAGGACAGGGTGTGGGATCTAGGAGGCAGTCTGGGTGAAGGAGGGGGTAGTAACTTGGGGTAGGGAATTGGGATGCAGGGGTGTGGGTTATGACCTAGAGCAGGAGTGGGTTGTGACCTGAGGCAGAGAAGTGCGGTGCAGGTTCAGGGAGGAGGTATGGGTGTGGTGGGGACAGTTGGTTTGAGTTATGCAGGGTAAGATGGCAGCAACGGGGGGGAGCAGACAGAGAGGCTGGGGTGCCAGAGGCAGGCTCTGGCTGGGAGATGCTTACCTGGGTGACTCCCCACCAGCAGGTTCCCTGCCTCCATGCCCTGTCAGGTTGCTCAGAGCAGTGGAATGAGGGAACATGTGCCTTGGGGAATAGCTACAAGCCTGAGGGAAAGGAGGAGGAGTACTTTGAGCATGGCCTGTTATTCAAATAGGCAACTCTCATTGGCCAGAAAAGAGAGCTACAAGATTTTGCTGGGGAGCAGGGCCAGCACTTGAAGCCTCAGTCTCCCCTCCTTCAAGGATCGCAGCTGTTCACAGACAAACATGGCCCCACAATCAGGTCTTCGGAGCATTGTGAGTGGGTGGGGCAGGTGGAGAGCCTGACTGAGGCTCCCACTACACCGGCAAGCTGAATCCAGCCGCTTTGCAGGCTGGATCTGGCCTCTGGACCATATTTTTCCCAGGCCTTGTGTAGAGAGTGTGCAAAAAATCAAGCCCTTAATTTACATTCTTTAAGGAATGGCCATATTTAAATCAGAGTTGCTTGTTTAAAATTGTTATTGCATATGTTAGCCCACTGTCTGAAAATCTCATCCATTATAAACAGGTATCTTTTTCATGCAAATGCCACCAAATCCTGTTGAATTTAAGTTTTGGATTTATTTTACAAAAAAGTCTTTATGATTGTGCCAATTGCTTTTCGAATGTGAACTCCAAGTATTAGACAATACAATGTCATCTTTGTAAATCTGTAGACAAACGGCTTCAGTGCTTCTGCAATCTCTTTCCTCTGGGTCAATGAAAACTATTGGTCTGGTCAGTTTTCAGTCCAACTACTGAAAAAATTGCAGAATTTGTGTACTTCAGTGAAACTGACAGAATCAGGTCAATTTTCCAATCTGTATCTTGAACATATTCTTTCCAAATTGGAAACAGGCACTGGAGCTATTCTTGGGGTCAGGAGGAGAATCAAAAACTGAGGCCAGAGAAGGGGATAATTAACAGAGATATCATTTCACCCTTACAGAAAAGGTTTTGAAGTGGTAGTGATGGAAAAACTGAGAAAATATTCTCCTTCCCTCCAGCAGACAGATAGCGTTTGGATCTGTAACTTTCTCAGACACCGAGTAAGAGACTACAGGTTGAACCTCTCTAATCTGGAACTCTCTCATCTGGCAACATCCGTAATCCGGCATGATTTTAGCTAGCGGGACAACCACTTATCATGGATGTGACCAAGTTTTCCGTGGTCCCATAAAGTTTGTTTATAGCTACCAGTCCTGGCTCTGTGTTCTGTGCTGTTATTTAGCTGTAATTTACACCTAAATGTCATCTAAGAGCCCAGTAAGCAGTGGGAGTGTTGGTTATGTGCTAGACAATATTGGCCTCCTGTCATCTGGCAAATTCTCTTGTCCAGCACTAGTCAGGTCCCAGGGGTGCCAGAAGGGAGAGGTTCAACCTGTACAAAATTGGAGTCCCCAAGCAGGGTTCACAGACAGCAATCTAAGAGTCTAGGAGAGCTTGTTTTCTTACTTAAAAGTACTGTCCCTCTACAGAAAAGTTTAGTCCCGTGGCTTAATTTTCTGGTTTTTAGGAGTGAAGTAAAATTTCAGTGCATGCATGTAAGTGGATGCATGAATGTGGGTAGGAAGAGGACAGAACACAAAAGGACCGAAAAGACAAACATGAAAAAGGAAGTTGATTCACAATGTTAAAATTCAACACAAAACTACACAGCGATTCTAATCTATGAAATTGCAGAGGGTATTTTTCACTAGATGAGTAGGAGTCATATAAATTCTGCAAGCTTGCAATAAACCCATGCTTCAAAACACGGAGCCTCGTGAGCTTGCCCTATCCTACAGGGCATCCTGACACCAAAACATGACATTTGTGAATATAAATGCAATTTACGGTGTAGTTCTCTGAAAAGAGATTATAAATATGGTAATGGAATATTGCTTGTCTCAAAGTTTTCTCTATTTCACACACTACACTGATCTTTTTTTTCTTAAATACCAGACCTACAACCTCATTCTGGGCTCAAGAGTCAAGCTGGGTTCCTTCCATCTCCTAGATACAGGTTCTGCAGGCCAAATTTTTATGTCAAAGACACCTGTGTAACCCCACTGCCTTTAATGGCTTTGCACAGATGTACCTCACTGAAACACATTAGACATTTGTGTTAATGATGCACAAGGTAGAATTGTTTTGATGTACTCCACTATAGCTGTATTGACTATGCATTACTTACAGGTCTAAAAACTCAGTAAATTTTTTTTTCCTATTAAAATTAAAGTACATGTAAGGAACAGCTTTTGTGTGCATTTAAGGTGCCATTTAATAATGTCTCTTTATAGAAGTCAGAGCTTAAAATTTTTATCTTGCAGCATTAAAATTCTTCATTCTTTTTCCAGAAACATATCTATGTTTATGTTTAGAAACCACTTCTATGTTTAGTGATATTGTTGCCCTGTTTTCTCCAGCCACCTTATGAAAAATATTTTGACCACTACATTTTAAAGATATGAATTCAGTTTCCTACAGGCATCTGTTTTTGTAAAACATAAAATTAAAAGGAACATATACCAGTTATACTATTAAATACTATAGTGATCAATATCAGTAACAAATGTACTAAACATTTTCTACTTTCTCTTAGAAACTAAAAAGCAGAATAAAAATACTACATATTACTCCTAAGCAGAATATATGTATAAACATCGTTACTTACATCAATTAAATCTGAAAGGTCATGAATATAATACTTGAAAACAGAAGCGTTGGTTGCTTCAAGGGTTAGCAGGTACTCATTTCGGGCTTTAATAGATTTGAGCTTGTTTTCAGAGTATTTTGCTTGACGCTGAGAAAGAAATTGTGTATCAATATTGAGAGAAAGTCTGAATACCTCAATGTTAACAAGCATCAAAAAAGGTGAGTGCACATGAATTGTTACTATCAACTATGAAGAGCTTTCAGTTTTTGCTATGCATTTACGAGAAACACAATTTCAAAACCTCATCAATAGATAAGAAAATTTATGAACAAGCCATGTTATAAAGAAATTACTGGGAATAAAAACACTGTCAGAACTGTAAATTCTTTATAAAATGCTGGTAAATTATAACATTAAAATAGCTAACTAGTTTATCACAGATTATATTAATCTCATTATATGCCACATATTTTCCTTAATGGACACTCTCTCTAAGACCATGCTACAGAAACGTATAAATCTAAGCTACAGCTTCAGAGGAATCTCAGAACTGCTCTGAATTTACATCAAATTTAGCAGGATAACAAGCTTTTAATGAAACCCTATTTACTTTTTCCTTCATTTTCTCAATCTTCTTCACAGAACTCCGCCTCTGGTGTCTCTCCTCTAGTCGAATATGAAAGACAGGGTCTCCTGACCTCCCAATCTGTTTTTCTTCTTGCTTCTCCGCCTCCTTCAGTTTGCTTTCCGCACTGATGCTCTCTGCATGATACATATGGTATGTTTTCATGACCTGAGGAAGAGATAACCAAAAGAGAGTTAGGAGACAAGGGATATCAAAAGGCTTCTCATTAAAAATTAAATATAATAAAATAAAAAAAATCTCAGGGCCCCTCAACAAAAACACTATCTTGTCAAGTTCTCAATAAACGTTTTTGCCAGCATAGGTTCTACATTGTATTTTTCCTTTCAGCGCCATTTAATTCAATCTCTAGAGTTAACAACAGGTGTGCAAGCCTAGCCCACATGATTTACTTCCAATGTCGACTGTCCATGAATTGCTGTTTCTCTGTTTGCTATTCATACTGTGCTTTGCATCTTCAAAACATTGTTCTAACCACTTGGGATACAGAGAAAGGTGATGGAAAATTAGTCATAACTTAATCAGGTCTGTCTTTCCCCCTCACCTCTGTCGTGGCCATCTTTTGATAAAAACTAGTAACACCCACCTCAGAACAAATGGAGGACACGCTATTCCTATCCCACTCCATTGCTGGAAAAGGTCAGCTAGTGGAAAGGGTCTTTCCCAAGCATTAGGGATGGTAAAGGAATGCCACGCTACAGATGTATTAGGGAAAAAGGCCCTTTTCCCCCCTGCTGCCCCCAGTCACAGGTGACTTGTGGTAGCACTCAGGAGGTGCACTGCTCCCCTGTGCCCAAAATTCTAAGTGCTGAAGAGAATGCCCTCTCACTGCACCTTTGTGTGGCCCTCCCTGCACCCCTTCCCCTCCAGGCACCAGATGCCTACATCCAAAGTGGAAATGGCGGGTGTCCATTTTTCGGTTTCTATATTGTTTTTGGGGAAGTAACAAATGATAGAGGAATCCTCATGTTGACAATCTCCTCTATACTTCCTGCAATGACGCAGCTGGATGTCCCCTTTGGGGAGGGCCATGAAGACCATCTTCTCCTTGGATGAGTCAGTCAGCAAGAAGTAAACTGGCTGTTTCTGCCTTAGTATGCGGGATGTGCTGAAGAAATAAGACTGCCTTGGGGAGTCATCCTGAAAAAAAAATCCCTTGGAAGAGAAGCAGCTTCTGTAGCTGAATAATCAGCAAGGCCTAAGAAGCTTCCCCTGGCTGGCAGAGATTGAGGATGACTCTCAGCTGAAAAGGATTGATGGTGAATTAGTTTCATCTGAGAGCCGAAACATGACTTAGCACTGATTCTCAGATGCCGCCTGTATGCTATTTCAGGTGAATGCAAAGCAGAAGTATTTTTAAAGTTTTCTGCAAAAAAAAAAAAAAAAAAGCTTTTGGAGAACCCTAATTGTGCCTAATATATGTATGCACTAAATTATTTAGCACTTAAGCTATTGATAAAACTAAGATATTATCTATATTGAAAATAAAATGGTACACTGTTCATGTCCTTCCTTAATGAACAATGAAAAATTGGTGCAGCATTTCAAAATGAACGAGGGGCCCTGTGGCACCTTACAGACTAACAGAAATGTATGAGCATCAGCTTGCATGGGCAAAGACCCACTTCGTCTTTGCCCACGAAAGCTTATGCTCATACATTTCTGTTAGTCTATAAGGTGCCACAGGACCCCCTGTTGCTTTTGCAGATCCAGACTAACACGCTTACCCCTCTGATACATTTCAAAATGAGTTGCTTTTTAAACACATTTGCAAACGTAGGATTAAAGTTTCTATGCCAAATTATCTAATACAAAGAATGTATATTATTATTATTATTATATTACAATACGATATACTCAGAACAGCATTGTGTGGTGCTATGCACTATACATCTGCATAGCAAGGGACACTTCTTGCCCCAAAGGACCTACAATCTAATTGACATGACAGGCAGATTTGGAAGAGAAAGCAAAAGCACAGCATGGCAGTGGTCTCACTGGGAATTCAATGTAGACATATTGAGTCCTAGTCTGACAGTGCTTAAATTAACTCAACATTAGGTTTTACCCATTACACTCACATTCAGCATTCTTACTAAAAGGCACTTCTAAAAGCAAGAAATAATCTATGCCTTGGGATTCATATTACATATATAAGTACACACACACACACACACACACACACACACACACACACAATGAAAACTGAAAACACAAGTGATCATAATTTTTAAAGAATTTTGTTTTGTAAAATAGACAGAGAAACCCATCTCATCCCCGCAAGTGATGAGATTCCATTAAAGATGACATGAAAGGGACATTAGATATGGGTTATGGCTTTTGGGTTTTGCTTCTTTTTGAGATACTTTTTATACAGAAGGCCGGCATGATTTTTTTCAGCAAAAGCTTGCCAGTCCCAGAATAAGAATGATGTTCTTTTAGGTCCAAGACAAAGCCCTAAGCCACCATCTGAGCCAAGCAGACAGTCATTTAGGTTTTCTATCTCAGTTCTTCTGCCAGTAAAAAGGGCATAATGATATGTAACATTCTATAACTGTAGCCCTTAAGTCACTTGACAAAAGTGACTATGCCCAGGACCACTGATGGGGGGGTGGGGGAGGGGCAGTTGCCCCCAGGCCCAGCATTTCAAAGGGTCCCGAAACTTCAGCTGCTGCCGCTGCAGAGGTAACAGTAGTGGAAAGCCACAGAGAGCGCTGTTCTGCTGTTCTGCGTGAAGTTCTCGGGAAGCTGGTGGGTAGGGCCAGGACTGACTGCCATAAGCCCCACCCCTTCTGCCCTTGGCTCCGCCACTTCCAGGGGCAGGGCCCCATCCCACCCTGCCTCCAGGCCCACAGTGGCTGTCGGTCCCATTGACTACACCTGAGAAATGTTGTTGCACAAACTAGGCACTCAGATGTGAAGCAATTTTGCAGCAAATTTTTCATTACAAAGGCAGCAAGCAGGTGTTTACTCAAAAGGAAAGGGAACAGAGGGATAATTGGGCCCAAACATTTTCAGTCCACAAGTATGCAAGACAACAGGAAGTTTGCATGTGAAGTTACAGTTTACTCCTCAATTTTCTATCATGTTTTGTGGGACATTCTCTCTCTCTGCACTTGAGGATCTAAAATGACGTCAAATAATAGAAGAGATTGGTAGAAATCTGCCTTGCCCAAGTCTTCTGCTTAACTAAAAGCTTCTGGAACTGACTCAAAATTCTTATTTCTAAATTAAGAAAACAGACTACAGGTTGAACCTCTCTCATCCTCTCACATCTGAAACTCCCTCCTCCAGCAACATCCATAATCCAGCATGACTATAGTTAGCCAGACGACCACTTGTCATGGGTGTGGCCAAGTTTCCCATGGTAGCATAAAGTTTGCTTACAGCCACCAGTCGTGGCTCTGAGTGTTCTGTGCTGTTTAGCTCTAACTTACCCCAAACATCTTCCAAGAGCCCAGGAAGCAGTGGAAATGTTGGCAATACTGCTAAACAACATTGATCTCCCTGCTAGACAATATTGACTCCTTTTGGCAAATTCTCTCATTCAGCACCATTCAGGTCCCAATACACCAGACCAGACACTCAACCAGTAGTTTCATTTTTGCTAGTTTGTTTCACTTTCTGGTTCTCATGCAGAAGTGCAATGTTGCAATACTTATTTTGCAAATGCTTTATTTGAATACAAAAATGAAAATACCAATGTTTATTTTTTTAAATTATGAAAATGCTAGTAATATGAAAATGTAAAAGTGCCCTACGTTTTGCAACTAAACGACCAGTGTCTTTTTAAATGACATATAAGTTTGTAGTACAGCCAACCAGCAATTTTGAAGTTGTCCATCACAATTTATATTTCTATTTGAATCATTAAGTTACCCTACAATTTATTTTATCATTTTGTTTATTTAGTAAAAGTCCTCCATAGATCTAAGCAAACGTCTTCACTTCTAAATATTTTTAAATAAATGGTGATTTTAAAAATATATGGATGTCTTATTCTTTTTGTGCAAATCTAAAATATAAATGGAAAATTCAAAGTCAATGCAAAGAGATCAATAAGATTTATAATTCATTTCCTTCCTAATGGCATTCTAAAATTAAAAACAGAATTAAAAACAATCACTAACACACATCCATTTTGCTCATCAATACCTAGATAATTCAGTGGCAATTTTTAGGGTCCAATTTACTTACAGAAGTCAATGGGAGATTTTCTTGTACAAAACATTCTGAACTGGGTCCTCCATCTATTCTTTGGAACAAATATCCTGATGAAATGTACAATGCTCCTCTAAATTGTCTGACAAACTGTTGAATTGATAGGCCATACTGTCAGGGCATCCATCACTACAGTGACTTTAATTAGTCCCCAAAGTGGTTATTGATCTGCTATCAAGTGTTCATTGAAGAGGAAGAACAAGGTCATAACTTCACAGATGCTGGGGTGTCTTCATGACAGATAGGGTATGCTCCTGCTCTGTATTTGATACGCATTTTTAAATGCAATATTAATCTTCCTGTAAAAGGAGTTTAATTCTGTCAGTTTAGCAGGCATTATAGGTGCATTACTCTAGACTGACTCTTTTAAAATAAGAATTTCTGACACAAAACAAAGTGAGCCTAAAAGTCGCTGGAAGGGGGCTATACTACACTAAATTACATGAATTATATCTGTAAAAAGGAACAGGCTGCATCTTACCCTTGATTTGAATGTGGAAGCCTCCAGTGTCATTGGTAAGAGGTCAGTATGCAGACTGAGGGCAGCCTATGGTACTCACATCATGGTGAAGGGGATATTACAGAGAAATTACTTAATGTTTTTAGTTAAACACACAAATTAATTACGCAGATCAATCAATAAGACAGTAATTTGTGCTATGTAAGACAACTAGGCTTTGTGGGGAGATGGAGGGCAGGTTTATTGTGAAAAGGCTGTTTTTTCATTGTGTCTTTGCTATCATGTTTGGTCCCAGTGCCCTGTATTTTTATAGCTGTGGATTGAGACCTTGCTCAAAAACTTAAACTTTTCTTGCAAACTTCCCACTTCAACTATCAGAGCTGCCCAGAGTACCATGATCTAACACTAGAAAGTTAACATATATTAGTACTATCTGTTGAGAGAAAGAACAAATCCATTTATTTATATAAATATTTATCTATTTATAATAAAACTGCATAATTAATAGTCTTGTTTCAGGTTTATAACGAAAAATGCAATTCATCTGCATCAATGTTTGGGGGAACTTGATAGGGCCAGTTGTGAAAGGGAGGCAGTCCCAGTAGCAATGGAGAGAGACACTTGCTTAGAGGATGACAGGTAGCTTCTCCCCTCTGGCAACTTCTGCCACCCATTTAGTCAGTTGGGGGGTGAGGGGTGCTAATTGGCCAACATTCCCCAGATCTCAGGATTTATTCCAGCATAGGAGCAATGTGGAATCTCTTTCCGATCCATTCCAGGAGAAAGGTTTACTCACCTGCTTCCAGCAGCAGCTGCAACAGCAGTCCTCAAGATGCAGAGGAAGACTGGTAAGAATTCTCGGTTGTCCTTCCCCAGGGTCAGAGGCATGCAGAGGCATGGGGCTCTGCCTTTTATAGGAAGCATTCCACTATGACTCCTTCTACTTTTCCTCCTGAACTAGGAGGAGGTCAGGACACAAATGGAGGACACAAACCTATGTATCTCCGGGATTGTGTCCAGGACTGACCCCAGATCAAATGGTACCTCAAGCGAGGAGCGTCTTTTACACCCTCCTCCATTTGTTAAACTTTTGAATACCTTACCTTTTAATGCATTAGCAACCCATTTCACCACTTTGATTTACCATTTGCAGGTATGATTCATCCCTGTTGCATAAGGCCATATATTTGCATACTAGGATCTATAAGTACTGTATGTATTTGGTTTTTTTTCCATGGCAGGTGCAGGCAACAGAACACTAGAAATCAAGGGTTACAGGACATATGCCTTCACCCAAGAAAACATGGCAGGGAACAGTGAAACATACGTAACTCCATGGGCAAGCAATATTTGATTTGTGAGCGTCTTATATTGCACTGGCGCCACAAAAGGGCTGCCAGAACAACAGCAGAGAGATCTCAGATGGGCTTCCTGCTGAAGCTGTTTGCATCCAGAAGAGGCATGAAGTGGGATCAGCTCATACCACTTTTGTGCTCACTGACACCAAAGGTCATTGACAGCACACCAAGCCCCAGTGGGCAAGACAAGAAAGTAGGTCAGTAAAGGGGTCATCATGATATTACTGGAGAAAGGGCTACAGCATGGGGGCATCCATTACAACCAGCCAGAAGTTTTCAGGGATGATGGTATACAGCTACGGTGTGTACAGACATGCACTGGGAAAGTGGTGCAATACCAGGTGGTGTGGCTGACTGAGGAGTGACCAGGCTTGTCACTGGGACGCTTGTGGCTGGTTTCCAGTGCAGTCAAGAGAATAAAACAGTTTCTAGAGGTGAAAGACCTGGGGACAGTGGGGTAGGGCTTTGGGATAATGCTATAGAATGAGACCTTGTAGCCTTTGTGGGATAAGGTCCTCCTCTGCTGCACCCTTGCTCCCCCTTGTACGGGTGGCGAAGGATGCTAGGACTCAGAAAGAGCTGAGTCCTGTGGGCGGAGGGTGCAGAGGGCCCAGCCTGCCTTATCAGTTCTGTGGTAACATGAGCTCTTATTTTACTGAAGTAAATTAAAATACACAGATCATTTGTCTGGAAACAATATGCATCTGTATGCACTAATCACTGCACAAACATTTCACTCAATGGAGTAGAGGGCTCCTTGTACAGAAGAAACCACATGAAGGAGCTTATGGGCGAGGAAAACTGAAGTTTCCCTCCTAGGATTTTCAACAGTTCTTTGGGTTTCCACTGGAAGTTAGGAACATCAGTTCCTGCTGTTTATCATCTCAATCCTGTTTGACATTATAACACTAATTATGTCGCAAAGAGGGGGTGACTAAGAAAACAGCAGGAATAGATGAAATCTTAAGCAACAAATACCCTATTTTCTTAGATAAGTGCATAGTAACGGAAGTAGGCAAAGAGAAACAGAGGAAGTATAAATCAGCAAAATGGTTTCTAAAGATTGTTTTCCATAAAAGATCAGTAGGTTTTTTAGTATTCCAGAGAGTGCCTGAATTTTGGAGATACTTCATCTCATTTACACATATTCAGTTCTAAGCTTTGTCACGTTGAACACAAAGCAACATACCTTTGTAGTCTCTTTCAAAGCACAGAACTTTAGGTTTCATTATAAGCTCATACTTCCAAATTCTTAAAATACCCATGAGCAAGAAGAGCTATTTTTCAACATTATAATCACTTTCTGTACTCAATTCAAGGGGACAAATACCTTGGGAGTCTTTTGTGATCCCTCACCCATTTCTCCTCTTGGATAGTGGTTAGGAACCTTTCTGAGAAGTGTCAAAATGTGACCTTTTGACCTCTGTGTACGGTCCCAGTGGCGGTGATACTTTTTAAAGTAATTAATAGTCCTACTGCAGCGATAAATAAGTTAAGATGTGGAACTTTACTGTTTCTGCCTTTAAATCTTCACCCAGACTGCCCTGCAGCTGTACGTGGGGGATGGAGACGGGGAACACAAGACATCCTTGACCCCATCTGTCTGTGGGGGAGTGGGAGGGAGGTGAATGCAAGACACACCTACCCCTCAGACTCAGGGGGGTGCAGACCAGGAGTGTGGGGACAGCACAGGCCCAGAGCCCAGGTGCGGTTGCTGAGCCATCCTCCACCAGGATCCCTCTTGGGCTAGCTCCCACTCCACCACCCCCACATCTTCTCTTACTTTCTTACTCTTTGCCAACTGGACTGAGTCAGCAAACAGTAAGGAGTTGTCCACTGTTAAAGTACAGGTTGAAACTTTCTCGTCCAGCAACAGCCCTTGTCTGGCAGGACAATGAATGTTGCTGAAACAGAGACCTCCAGGCCAGAGCAAAGCCCTGCTGATGGCAGGGAGTCCCACTACCAACCAGCTCTGGACAGCCACAGGGCAGGGAGCCAGGTCGGGCAGCCCCAGTACTGGGAGCCCAAATGGTGTTGGGGTGGGGACCGCAGTCCCAGCTGGGAGCCCCACAGTGGGGAAACAGTGAGGAGTCTGACTGTGGCACAGAGCCCTGCAGCCATTGGAACTCTGGCTGGGCCATGGAGCCCCATCCCTGCCCCCACTAAAGACCTCAGACATGTCATGAAGCTCCCCACCAGCAGCCCTCACAGACTCCAGGGGTGAGAGGTGCCCCGCTGGCAGCCCCACAGCAAGGAGCCCTGTGGCAGCCCCACAGCCATGCCCCGAGAATATCCCCCCACTGTGCTAGCAAGCCCCACAGCTGCAGACTCAGAGCCCCCTCTGCCGTGCCCACATCCCCCACAGGACTCCTCCCCCACTTACCAAGCTTTCTGCTCCACGTGGATGGAGCAGGAAGTGAGAGGGGGCAGTGGCACAGAGTCAGGAAGCAGATCTTCCCCATTCCCTCTCTGCTCCACTGCTGCATGGTGGGAGGAGGCCTGGGGCTGAGTTCCCGCCGCATGCCACTGAAAAGCAGCTGGTGTGCGAATCATGGCACATGTGCCAGGGGTTGCTGTCCCCTGTCTTAGTTTCTTCTTTCTAAATCTAGAGTAATATCTATTGACTTTATGGAACTAATGCAAAGTCCATTGAAAGATTCTCATTGGCCAAAGGAGCCTTAAGATTAGGCCCTCTAAGAGCCAACATAAATGGCACAAATGACTTCCCATGGCACAGTGGTCTGGCTTCAGTGGGACTATTTGATGCTTACAATAAAATACGACAGTCACCCGTTTCGTAACTGGTGGTCTCCGAGATGTTTTGCTCATGTCCATTCAACATTAGTGCAAGTTCACTTCGCTGCACAGTGCCCTTATCTAGGATGCCCTACAACTCTGGGAGCAGCCCCTCGAACTTGTCCTTAGTTTGCCACACATTATAGTCGTAATGGCTAAGGAGGGCTTGGTGGTTCCCCACCCTGTGCTGTAAGCTGGATGAGGAATAAACCTTATGCTCAAATAATTCCAGGCATTTGGAGGCTTTATTTTTGGGCACTGCTCCAGGCTGCTGGGTTCCACAGCCATGGAGTTAGGGGCAGAGTGGATATAGAGGTAATCATGACCGCTAGTTGGAACAAAGTGCTTCAGCTCATCCCTCTCAGAGATGGAAGCAAGGGAGGAGGGTGTCTGCCACAAGGCTGTGATGATCTTCAGCTGCCTCTTCATGAAGGGGTAACGGCATCCTTGAAGGTGCCAAGGAGCAGATAACATTGAAAAAGGTGTCCATAGGCTCCTCCTACACATCCGTCCGAGGCCCCAGAATCACTGCGACCTGCTGTAGCAGCCCGTGATGGGCCTTGGTGTCCTGTGGTGATACGAGGTCGGGGGAGGCCAAAATGGCCTCGTGTGGAGATGAGGATGACAAGACCGGTATTGGGACCACTTCTGTATCCCCTGACTGTTCAGCTGCAATGTGCTCAGCTAACCCTAAGCAGGGCCACAGATTCCAAGCTGGAAGCCACTGGCCCTGGGCCAGGAGGGAGCTGGCAGTGTTGAAGACGCCAATGGTGCCATGTACGCAAGAGCGTTACCATTGCTCTGAACCCAACACAGAGGGTGACTGGACAGTTTCTGGAAACCAGGAGACCACTGGATGACAACTCCACATTGAGCAAAGTCAACCGCTTTGCCTCAGAACAGAGCTGTTGGATCTTGAGTCATCTCTAGTACGGGCAGCCAGTGACCAGCATTGGGAGGTGGATCAGTGCTGGAGACCTGGCCATCTACTCCCCCTTCTGTGTGACCAGTCTTGTGATCTGGACTGGGACTGGGACCTGGAGTACCTGCAGAGTTCGGAAGACTGCACCATATGGGAGCTGGAATGGTGGTGTTGGCCACCAGAACAACTTTGTGACTGTCGTCAAAGCTGAGCCAAAAGGAAGGGCTGCTATTGCTGCTCTTGCTAGTAGATGTGTGCCTCCACAGGTCTATGCTGCAGCCCTAGCAACATGTGTTCTGGATCATGCTAATGGAATCCCAGGACTGGGGCTCGTCATGGTATGTTTCCCCAGGTCTGAAGGGTGTTGGCTCTACAGAAGCGAGCAGTGGTGGGATGTTCCCCTGGACTAGGAATGGTACCATAGGGACAGTAACCTAGGTATAGGTCCCAAAGCCAGCTTCTCTTTCAAGTAGGGGACCACTGTGGTGGGTTTGAGCAACACTGTCAAAACTAGAAAATCCTGTGATGCCTACAAGGCCTCAGGCATGGACGGCACCTCTGTGCCATGGGTGCTCTTGCCGATGTCCAGTGCAGCAGGCTTGGGTGGGGCAGGTTGGACCACTCAACCTGAGTTAATACCTAGCATTCTGGTTCAGGAGTCGAGTTGCCTAGCAACTCTCCTCCTGACCTCCCCTTTCGCTTCCTGTGAGATCAGCCTCTCATGGAACTTTCAGACTTTTTCAAGAGAGTCGGTGAGGGCGACCAACGCTGGCTGGACAACAGTGCCAGTAGACTGTTATGCACTGATTCCGTGTGCTTGTTCCTGAGTTGGAACAGAGCTCCAGTACCAGGGACAATGCCAACTCCATCAGGACAACATGAAGATGGATTTCTTACTCCTGTGCAGACCTGGGCTTTAATGATTTACAAATGCAACACCTGTTGCTAATGTCTGCTTCACCCAGACATCACAGACAGCTGCTGTGTGGGTCACTGATGGGCAAAGGATACTTGCAGTACTCGCAGGGCTTAAACCCAGGAGACCGAGGTATGTCCCGAAGTGCACCAAAAGTCCTGTCCAGAAACAACAACTAACTCTTATTACTAAGGGGTCTAACTATAACTATTTGGAGGAAACAAAGATATATGAAGAAACAGGCTGTCCAGTCAAATAACGTGAAGAAGCAGGCAAGAGCAGCAGAAGGTTCAAGCACCGTTGCCGGTGGCATAAAGGAACTGAGGGTTGGGGAGAACATGCAGTGCCCTTTATACCATGCTATGGACGCATGACATCAGTGGTCACTCAGAGTATTCCCCTACGGGTACTATCAGGGGAAAGACTTCCAGCACAGGTGCATATGGTGAGCATACACACCTAATATGGACTAGACATGAGCAAGTACAGTACATTTCAGCAGATAACTAAGGTGTTCAGTGTATTAAGCACACATACTTAACACAGGAAACATATAAAGCTCAGTAAAATCTACCAAAAGGCAAAACTCCTGGTTAGCCTTTGCCTATACAAAAATACTGTGTTACTTCCGTTGGTGTGTGATGTTACCAGACATTTACAATAAATATTAAACCATTTCTATAGCCACCGTGTTGGGTAAGATCTAAGGAAATACGGAGCTGGTCCTTTTGGGGGCTGGCAGAATCTGTGTGAGTTTGGTGAAATAGGTTTTCATAACGTTCTCACATGTACATGAGGGGTACCGGTCTGGGCATTGTTATTTCTGGAGAACCTGCAGGATTTGCTTCTGTAACTTTTGGCTGGCTTCGTTTCCCTTACTATGAATGAGACCCCAGTCTGGGCTCCAAGTGGCCCATTTTTAAGCAATTTGCCAAGGGTTTATTCTCTCAGGTGTGCCCAGAATCCCCCCTACGTATTACAGGGTGTGACATGCCATTGAGGGTGCTGGAACAATTTTTATAGCAGGGGTGCTGCTGATGGAAACCATATATTTAATGTTTATTGTTACTACTTCAAGCCAGGGGTTTCAGTACCAATGGTTGCCATCTAAAGAGACACTTGCAGTGTACAGAAATCGA
This sequence comes from Carettochelys insculpta, assembly GCF_033958435.1. Classification (NCBI taxonomy): domain Eukaryota; kingdom Metazoa; phylum Chordata; order Testudines; family Carettochelyidae; genus Carettochelys; species Carettochelys insculpta. Next base: position 315,599,748 of record NC_134137.1, read on the forward strand.
TTTGCACAAGCAATTCTTGCAACAGAAGCTAAATAAATATGCTTACCGTATAAAGCTCATTTAGGACTCTCATTAAATCTTCATGAAGCTGGAATGCAATCTCTTTGCTCTGTAATTAAAAAGAAATTATTATGAAGGAGCACTTAAATTGCCACAGAAATCTCCATTCACCATTCACTCATATTTGAAAGCAATACAGATCGTGAAGAAGGCATTTTGACAGAAGTCCAGTACACTTAAACTTAATGATTCAGTGATATAGAGACATTCAACAGATGGAGAGTAATTTTCTAATTGGAGATCCAGAAGTGATTAAAGAGTGTGAGTTCCACAGAGTATCAGGAAATAAGGTGCCATGAGAGGGGCTAAAATTTGGGATTAATATTATAAGGCTTTTTAAAAATTATATACCATTTTACTATAGTTATGATACACATATATAATAAACCACATGGCACATAACATTTTAGGATATCCTTCCATTTCTAATCACTAGTGTACCCTTTGTTTCTCAATTCATACAACTATTTCTTTTAACTAAATATTTACACAAGCAGTAATTGTGGCTCCTCTTTGAAAGACTTGGCCAACTGCATAATTTTCCACAGAGCAGAGAGCTGAAACAGCTTTGTTTAACTTTCCTCCACTGCATTTTTGCTTTCATTTTGACTCATGAAGAAGAAATACTTGGCACTGGTTAGTAAAGAAAGCAAGTACGTCAAAACAGGAGAGTTTAATTGGAGCCTCATTCAAACGGATTCCTTTGTTATTTGTCCATGTAACAGTTCAGTCAGATGAAAACTGTACAAATGTACAGCAGCCTCTAGAAAGCAACTACATGAAAGATTCATAGGCTCTGGCAAACTGCCTATCTAGATTTTTCCTGTAGTGCCTATCACAGCATCCCGCTAAACTGCAGGGCTGGATCTCCACACATTTTCTTTTTGTGAATAAAGAATAAAGAATAACTGAATATACTTATAGGCACCTCAGCCTAAAAATCAAATGCAAACCAATCTTAGAACTGATAGTGCTTTTCACAGCTAAAAATCTCAATCTGCTTGTTCCATCAGCAGTACAGAGACTTATGTCCACAGCTACTAACATACTTCCATATCAGTGAAACAACTGGAGGAATATCTGTAGTTGAACACACATTTGTTGAAATACACCCAATTCCCCAAAGAGCCACAGAACACACGCCGTCAAGGACACTTTCTAAGAAAATTAAAACCCCCCAAGATTTGTGGAATAGACATTTTACATCTGCTCCCCCTTCCTCTGCCATCATGTTTTAAAGTTGTGTCATACGTATATGATCATTTTTCAATTTTTATTAGAAGCCTTACAGGCCAGATGATTTTTGTAATTTTCTGGGACCCTGAAAGATGGAAGAGGGTCAGCAAGATTCCTGTTGCACAACAGTTTTGGTAATTAAGGCATAGCAGGATCTAGTTCCACACCTAGACAGCAGTTTTGAAAATCTGTTATACCGATACACCACAAAATCTTTCCCATTCTTGATTCTTTTGGAAGTTTGATATATTTTAATGCTGCATCTCTCCTTCAAGTAGGTTCTGCCATTGAAAGTCTAGCAAACAAGGCTTACTACGCCAATGACTTTACAAAACCCAGACTAAAGCATTTTGTGTTATTATAAATGAAGACCAAGTACAGGTTGAACCTCTCTAGGCCAGCATTCTCTCATCCAGCAACATCTGTAATCCAGCATGATCTTAGTTAGCTGAATGACCACTTATCATGGGTGTGGCCAAGTTTCCTGTGGTCCCATAAAATCTGTTTACAATCACCATTCCCGGCTCTCAGTGCTCTGTGCAGTTATTTAGCTGTAATATACCTATAAATGTCTTCTAAGAACCCATAAGCAGTGGAAGAATTGGTAATGCTGCTAAACAATACTGACCTACCATCACTTTGTCACAGTGAGTTGGCTTGTGTCTTCCAATAAACCCGAGAGAGATGCCATAGGAAGTCTTGTACTCCTGGCAGGGTCACCCATGGTGGCAAAGTCAAGGAGGGCGACATCCAGAGAAAGAACAATGCCAAAAGTCCTCAACAGCAGAATAGGCAGAGGATAGCAAGGGTACTGTTATAATGGCTGTGAAGGCAGATGAAGGCTGCAGTGGATAGGATTGTTACTGCTGAAGAACTGAAGGCTGCAGTGGTTAGGACTGTGAAGTCTGGAAGCTTTCAGTCATGGACCAGCACGTAGGTGGTGGATGTATGTATCCGTTGCTCCATTTCAAGTACTGAGGTGGTAGAACGATTCATGACTAAGCAGCCCTATTTAGGATCTGCTCTGCTCACCCCATGTGGAGAGGGGGCTCGAAAAGGTGCCCTACACATAGTCGACCTCAACCTCCTGACTGGATAACTGCACCCAGTGGATTCACCTCTATTCAGCTGAAACTGAGTGGTAAACTTTGGAACATCGAATATTCAGACTCTAATGGACAACCCAGACAGTGGGTGAGCTGAAAGATGAACAGCAAATATTGCCCATAAACTGCAGCAATTTGACAATCAATATAACTGCCCTGGCAGAAATGCATAACCAGAAGAAGGAAAACTAAGTAAAGAAGGTGGAGGGTTCACATTTTTCTGGGAAGGAACTGCAAAGGAAGAAAAACGAATTCATGGAGAAGGATTTGCCATCAAGAATAAACTGACAAAGATCCTCCCTGAAGTCCCTGTTGGCATCAGTGAGCATCTCATGACTCTCCACTCGAAGCTGGCCAAAAATCAACAGGCAACTGTCATCAGTGCTTATGCACCAACTCTAGACACTAAAGATGGTGTGAAGGAGACATTCTACACCTAGGCTACGTCTACACGTGCAGCCAACATCGAAATAGTCTATTTCGATGAATAACGTCTACACGTCCTCCAGGGCCGGCAACGTCGATGTTCAACTTCGACGTTGCTCAGCCCAACATCGAAATAGGCGCAGCGAGGGAACGTCTACACGTCAAAGTAGCACACATCGAAATAGGGATGCCAGGCACAGCTGCAGACAGGGTCACAGGGCGGACTCAACAGCAAGCCACTCCCTTAAAGGGCCCCTCCCAGACACAGTTGCACTAAACAACACAAGATACACAGAGCTGACAACTGGTTGCAGACCCTGTGCCTGCAGCATAGATCCCCAGCTGCTGCAGAAGCAGCCAGAAGCCCTGGGCTAAGGGCTGCTGCCCACGGTGACCATAGAGCCCCGCAGGGGCTGGAGAGAGAGCATCTCTCAACCCCCCAGCTGATGGCCGCCATGGAGGACCCAGCAATTTCGACGTTGCGGGACGCGGATCGTCTACACTGTCCCTACTTCGACGTTGAACGTCGAAGTAGGGCGCTATTCCTATCTCCTCATGAGGTTAGCGACTTTGACGTCTCGCCGCCTAACGTCGAAGTTAACTTCGAAATAGCGCCCGATGCGTGTAGCCGCGACGGGCGCTATTTCGAAGTTGGTGCCGCTACTTCGAAGTAGCGTGCACGTGTAGATGCAGCTCTAATTGGACAGTCTTGAAAGACATTCCCAGCGAAGCCAAGATTAATCTCCTGGAGGATTTCAATGCCAGCGTCAGAAGAGATACGGACCTCTGGGTAGACTGCCAAAAAAGCTGACAACAGCAACTCCAATGGAGTGCTCCCCTTTACAAAATGTGTTGAACACAAACTTGTCACCACAAACACTCTCTTCTGCCAGAAAAACAAATTTAGGACTTTCTGGCAAATCCTTAATCAAAGCACTAGCACGCCATAGACTATGTCATTATCCACGCTCAGGACTGGTGTGATGTCCTTCTCACATGTGCAATGACTAGCGCTGATGACTGCTGGACTAATCACCACCTTAGTTGATCCATGATGGCAATTAGGATGGTCACCAAATGGAGAACTCATAGGAAACTGATCCAATGAAAGTTCAATGTACTAGGCTTGAAGGACCCCATCAGACAAAAATACTTCCAGATAGCACTTCAAAAGAAGCTGACAACAGTACACCCTGAAGATGCGGAAGAACATTGGTGTCAACTGAAAAATGTCATCATTGGAGCTTGTGAAGAAACCATTGGCTACCAGTTCAGGAAGCATCAAGACTAGTTTGATGCGAACGACGTGGAAATTGAATGCCTGACTGAGGTGAAAAGGAAAGCCTTTAAGACCCGGCAAAGTAACATCAACTGCATAATGAAGTCCATGCCAAGGCCAAGGCAGAAGTCCAATGTAAAACAAAGACTCTGAAAAACCAGTGGTGGACTGAGAAGATGTGAGAACTCCACCATTTTGCAGACATCAATGATGCAAAGGTTTTCTTCAGTGACACCAAAGCTGTTTATGGACTGAGAAACCATGGAATCAATCCTCTGAGATCAAAGGATGGTACCCAATTCTTGAAAGACAATGAAGCAATTGCTTCTCACTGGAGGGAGCACTATAATGAGCTCTTGAACTGCCCTTCCACCATGATCCTAGAATCCCTTGATCAAATCCCTTAGCAGCTGCTGAGGAACAATCTTGCAACACATCCCACTATGAGTGAGGTCCAAGCTGCCATCAAAGCAATCAAGGTAACTGGACTAGATGGAATCCCTGCTGAAGTCTTCAAAGAGGGAAGTCCAGAGCTCAACAAAACACTCCACCTCCTGATTCTCAAGAGTGGGATAGGGACTAAATTCCATGAGAGTTCAGAGACACAGTGATCTGTCAGCCTCTTCAAGAAGGGTGACAAGTTGGACTGTGGAATCTATTGTGGCATCTCCCTCCTGGCAACAGCAGGGAAAATTTTAGCTTGAATTCTTGCAAACTGACTCCTGCCACTCTCAGAATAAATTCTTCCAGAATCCCAGTGTGGCTTCTGACCATTCCAAGGAACAGTGGACATGATCTCCCCAATCAGGCAACAGAAAAAAAAAGTTGTGAACAAAACTAAGACTTATATATGAATTTCATTGACCTAACCAAAAGCATGTTTGACTCATCAATCGTAGCACCCTGTGGATCCATCCTCTGAAAGATTGTCTGCCCCAAAAATTCATTGGCATATTGAAGCTGCTTCATGACGATATGACTGCCACAGTATTGAGCAACAACAGATCCCAAAGCGACACCTTTCAGGTCAAACTAAGCTGCATCATTGCCCCATCACTGTTCTGCATCTTTATCGGCATGATCCCTCACCTCATTGATGGCAAGCTTCCAGATGGTGCGAAGATTGTTTATAGAATGAATAGGAAGCTTTTCAATCTCAGAATAATGAAGGCTAAAAGCAAGACCTCCATGACCTCGATCATAGAGCTCCAATATGCAGATGACAATTTGGTTGGTGCTCTTTCTCCTGGATCCCTTCAGACCACCTTAAGTGCCTTCACCAAAGCATATGAGAATCTTGACTGCACACTGAATGTCAAAAAAGACCAAGCTGCTCCACCAACCCTCGTCAATGAGACAATCTCATATACCTTCTATTGAAGTCAATGGAGAACTGCTAGAAAATGTAGAGCATTTCCCATACCTTGGAAGTCATCTTTCCACTAAAGTCGAAATTGACACAGAAATCCAGCATTGCTGAGCTGTGCAAGCTCTGCTTTTGCTGCCTGAGACAAAGGGTCTTCAAAAACCAGGACACCTATGCTAAGACAAAGCTCCTTGTACGTCACACAGTGGTTATTCCAACACTAGTGTACGCATGTGAAACCTGGACAACACACAAGTGGCATTTGAAGGCACTTGAACAATATCAATGCTGCCTCAGGAAAATCCTAAATATCTCTTGGGAGGATAGGCACAGGAACACTAGCATCCTGGAAGTTAAACATGACCAGCATTGAAGCGTTTATCATTCACCAACCACTTCATTGGACTGGTCATGTGGGTCAGATGTCTGATCAGCACCTCCCAAAACATACTCTGTTTTCCGAGTTAAAAGAAGGACAGAGGAGAACTGGGGGCCAGAGGAAGTGATTTAAGGACATGTGGAAGCACACATGAAGAACTGCAGCATCGGTGTTGACACCTGGGAGACCCTTGCCCAGGACCATCCCCAGCAGAGAGCAGTAATTTGTGAGAGGGTGGTGCAATCTGAGAGGTCTCGCTGCAGTGCAGACAAGAGCTGTGTCTACACGTGCACGCTACTTCGAAGTAGCGGCACTAACTTCGAAATAGCGTCCGTCGCGGCTACACACGTCGGGCGCTATTTCGAAGTTAACTTCGACGTTAGGCGGCGAGATGTCGAAGTTGCTAACCTCATGAGGGGATCGGAATAGCGCCCTACTTCGACGTTCAATGTCGAAGTAGGGACTGTGTAGACGATCCGCGTCCCGCAACGTTGAAATTGTGGGGTCCTCCATGGCAGCCATCAGCTGGGGGGTTGAGAGACGCTGTCTCTCCAGCCCATGCGGGGCTCTATGGTCACCGTGTGCAGCAGCCCTTAGCCCAGGGCTTCTGGCTGCTGCTGCTGCAGCGGGGGATCCATGCTGCATGCACGGGGTCTGCAACTCGTTGTCGGCTCTGTGTATCTTGTGCTGTTTAGTGCAAGTGTGTCTGGGAGGGGCCCTTTAAGGGAGCGGCTGGGTGTTGAGTCCGCCCTGTGACCCTGTCTGCAGCTGTGCCTGGCACCCTTATTTCGATGTGTGCTACTGTGGCGTGTAGACGTTCCCTCGCTGCACCTATTTCGATGTGGTGCTGCGCAATGTCGATGTTGAACATCGACGTTGCCAGCCCTGGAGGACATGTAGACGTTATTCATCGAAATAGCCTATTTCGATGTCGCCACATCGAAATAGGCTACTTCGATGTAGGCTTCACGTGTAGACGTAGCCAAGGAGAGGTACAGAAGAAGAAGAAAAGAGTGGCAAAAACTGCCCCATGCACCTCCAAGAGCTATCAACACCAGCCCCTTCTGAGATAAGATCTGCGGCTCCAGAATCAGGCCGATGAGCCATCAATGGACTCACAAACAGGAAGGTGACATGAAGACATCCTACTCATTATCGAGTGACCGTCAAGAGAAGAGCGCTCTTAGAAAAACATGCAACTTTCTTCCCTGTTCTTCTGTTGGGCCTTAAAGCAACTGGCCATGGGGGCTACGTCTACACGTGCACCCAACTTCGAAATAGCTTATTTCGATGTTGCGACATCGAAATAGGCTATTTCGATGAATAACGTCTACACGTCCTCCAGGGCTGGCAACGTCGATGTTCAACTTCGACGTTGCTCAGCCCAACATCGAAATAGGCACAGCGAGGGAACGTCTACACGCCAAAGTAGCACACATCGAAATAAGGGAGCCAGGCACAGCTGCAGACAGGGTCACGGGGCGGACTCAACAGGAAGTCGCTCCCTTAAAGGGCCCCTCCCAGACACGCTTTCATTAAACAGTGCAAGATACACAGAGCCAACAACTAGTTGCAGACCCTGTATATGCAGCACGGACCCCCAGCTGCAGCAGCAGCAGCCAGAAGCCCTGGGCTAAGGGCTGCTGCCCACGGTGACCACAGAGCCCCGCAAGGGCTGGAGAGAGAGTATCTCTCAACCCCCCAGCTGATGGCCGCCATGGAGGACCCCGCTATTTCGATGTTGCGGGACGCGGATCGTCTACACGTCCCTACTTCAATGTTGAACGTCGAAGTAGGGCGCTATTCCCATCCCCTCATGGGGTTAGCGACTTCGACGTCTCGCCGCCTAACGTCGATTTCAACTTCGAAATAGCGCCCAACACGTGTAGACGTGACGGGCGCTATTTCGAAGTTACTGCCGCTACTTCGAAGTAGCGTGCACGTGTAGACGCAGCTGGGATGTGCTGTTGTGTTCACAGAACAGCTCCTGTTTCAAACTTTTCATCTGTTCCTGTAGTTCTCAGTTCAGCTCTATAGAACCACCACTGACTGCCCCTGGCATGCCCCTCTCTTCGCTCCCACATAGCTTTTGACTGAATGGGGCTCAGGAATGACAAGGAGCTTTAAAAGTAAGACGCTAAAATTGTAAAATAAGACATAAGAAGGAGAAACAAAACAAAAACCCCAAGATGAGGTGGAAAACAACAGACTGAGGACAGCAGAGAGACAGAATGGCCAGGAAGAAGGACACACAGTAGTAAATGCGCAGGTTATACAGCGGGGGACACAGAACATGGCAACAATTCTACCAGTTCATGAGAAAAATAACCCCAGCAGACAGGGGCTGGGAACTGCTCAAAGCAGAGCGAGCCTTGTAATGGAGCTGATGTGCAAAATGTTTATTATAATTGTGCATGTTTGGAGCGGGATGGGGAGAAAAAAAGTGAAGTGATTTTGTTAATCCAAACCTTCTAGCAGTCCAATGAATTTTGCATTAGTTTAACATCAGGAAACACTGGCTCAAGGGGCTAGTAACAAGGCTTTTAGTGTGTAATATGTATTGTGTGTGTGCCTAAGATGTGCAGTGCATTTCTTTTCAGTTATTAACAACTGCCTCCTCATTTTCAGGCATGATACTTATTCTCATCTCCTGCAGTACTTCATTGTGCTTCAATGTTACCTTCCTCTGGGAGGTGATCTTTAGTAAAGCCAAATTGCAGTATACAAGATGTAACACACCTTTTCCTGGACCTAAATCAGTATCTCTTACTAGTCTCTCAAGATCATAATAACAAGCTTCAAAAAGGCTTGGTCTTCATTCTAGCCTCAAGAAATTTATTGGGGATAACCCTTGTGCTTAAAATTTTCAAGATAATAATGCATCCAACAACTGTAGAGAAAAACAAAGACCACAGGCCTTAATACAACCTCATAAGAAAGGATTAAATAACAATCTTATTGTAATAAATTATAAACTCATCTTCTACTAAACCAATTATAGTCATTGCTGATCCAATTTCAAAGTACACTGATAGATTAACACCATTTGAAGACACTATTACAATAAATGTAAATAGTGTTCCTAATTTAATTGGAACAATAATGATTAGAAATCAGTGTATCCAGAATGTATATGATTTAGTGTCTTCCACAAGCAAGTCAATGGAACCACTCACATTCTTATAATTAAACACAGGCATACAGATGCAACAATGGGCCTAATATACAGTAAAACTATTCTGTGCTACTTGACACGGGAGAGAGGTCTAATACATAGTGTTTAAAACTGCAAGCCAGAAAAAAGAAGATTGTCAACAAATTCTGAAATCTAAATATACATTTTGCTCTCTCCAGTGTCACTTGCACTGAACATTAAACAGCACGAGCACACATGCATAATGGGAACATATCGAGATTTCATTTGAGTTATTGTTTCCATTTCATATACCTAACATTTTAGTACCACACTAAAGACCTGCGCCAGCTGACTCAATGCAAGTTTTCCCATTAGATTCAATTGAAGCAACACTAAGCACGAAATTATTGACAGGTTTTCACTTAAATTTTGTAGTTAGTTAAGCTGAATTTTTCCTGCAATGCTGTAGCACCTATGTTTGGGACATGGTATTTTGCCATCAGTTACAGCACTCAGTGACACTGTTCATTGAGTATTTTTCTTAAATGATATGGCTTGTTACGGTCAGAAAAGGGAATATATATACCTTCTTTAAAACAATAGCTTTCAGCAGCTGTAGGGACTTTCTGTAGACAGATTGCTAAATTTGGTGAGAGTAAAATTGGCCTAGACCTACCAGTTTCAGTGAGTAATTTCTTATCTCGCCTTTAATTGTTAAACCTTAATGCAATAAGAAAATTATGCAGAGATTATATATCCTGTGTTGTTACAATTTTCAACTAGAGTTGGCAGATAGTCATATTTCCTGCTAATTACAAGATTATGGAACTAAAATATTTATTGTGCTTCAGTTCCCCAACCTCTTTTATTGTAAACAGTGGAGATATGTTCATCTCAGCTCATTATGGTTTCTCTCCAAAGAAATTAAGTTTTTACAAATTGTAAATGTTGCATATGAGTATTCAGGCAGTTGCTTATTAAGACAGCGGCAGCCAGTATCACTGTATAAATGCTCTGTGAAATGACTCCCCTTCTGCTTCACATTTCCCGTTTTTGTTATTCCTTTATTATTCAGTTGTCCCCTCAAAGCACACCTATCCCATTTGCCTGAGTAGATCTGCAAGAACACAGCATTTTAGCAGGTTTGAGCTCTGTTCTTTGAGGCTTGCTCTTATGGTGGAGACAATTTTGCATGTAAAATTGCAATGTCTACTGCTTTTGTATGCTGGCAACCATGGGAAGTGGGTAATGTAGGCAAGGGAAGGCACTGCCTTTCCCAAACTCCTTACTCTCCAGCCACCCAGGAGAGCTGGGGCCATGGTGCAGCAGCTCTGCTCTCCTGCTGCTAAGGAGGGTTGGGAATGCCTTGCAACTGCCTGGTCCTCCAGCTGATCAGGAAGGATTGCGCTGAGCCACAGCTGCCCAGATCTTCAACCTCTGAGTTCTTTTGCCAGCCAGTAAGATGGAGCCATGCCACCTGCTGAGAGGGTGGACACCTAGGAACCTGGGAATGTTCAGGGCTGGGTGTTGGCTCCATTGAGATTGTGGTTGTGGAAGAGGTAGAGCCTTGGATGGAAGGAGCGGGGCTGGGAATTGCCCTCCCCAGGTGGGTCTTTACCCACTGCCCATGTTGCTTGGCTATGTCTACAGTATCCCAAAACTTTAAAATGGACACGCAAATGGCCATTTCGAAGTTTATTAATAAGGTGCTGAAATACATAATCAGCGCCTCATTAGCATGCTGGCGGCCGCGGCACTTCGAAATTGCTGTGGCTCGCTGCCGCGCAGCTCATCCAGACGAGGGTCCTTTTCAAAAGGACCCCACCGTAGGAATAAGGGGATTTTGAAGCTGGTGGGGTCCTTTCGAAAAGGACCCCCTTCTGGACGAGCTGCGCGGCGGCAAGCCACGGCAATTTCGAAGTGCCGCGGCTGCTGGCATGCCAATGAGGCACTGAAAATGTATTTCAGCGCTTCATTAGTAAACTTTGAAATGGCCATTTGCATCGCCATTTCGAAGTTTTGGGATAGTGTAGACACAGCCCTTGTGTGCTAAGTTGAAGCATGCAGATCATGCAGACTTCTTAAGGGCAGGAAACTTTTCCAGAGCCTATTGCCTTAGGACAGCCCCACCTTAGGTTCCTGTGCTGGTGCTAGGCACCCCAGAGCTTCCAGAATCCTAAGCTGACTGTCCCCCCAGCACTGTCAGACTCATTGGCTTGGTAAGCCAACTGGCCCAGGAGGCTGGCAGCCTGGGGTCTATGGTATAAGAGCAGCCCACACAGCAGGGCTGCCCTAGAGTTGGAGACCCCAACAAGCCCTGGAAGCTGCTGAATAAAGATAAGATTATCCTTATCAGTCTCGGTCAGAGGCCATGAGGCTCCAAGGGAACATACTTCCTTTCAGAAATACCATGTGACAATATTTCCAAAACATTTTTTAAAATTTCTGATTCAGAGATGTTGTGAAAAATTGGCTGATTTTGTTTCAAATCAGAACATACATTTCAACATAATGAAATTTCCCCGAACCAGAAATCTCAGGTTTTGCCCAGCTCTACACTTAATATCATATTCCCTTATTTTACAAAATGGTAATACGATTAGTTCAGGGTTCATCCAGCACACCACATGTTAGTGGCAGTCACCTTTACAGCAGCCTCACTTCCATATGAAGACTAACTGTAGGGAAATTGGCAGTCATCTTTCTGTTCCCCTTTTCAAACCACAGGGCTAAGCAAATTCTGGGTTCCTGGGGAGGTATCAGTTGGGACTGGAAATGGCCAGAGTCTGGTATTCTCTTACATAATCTTATTTATTTACAAGAATGTTTCAAGTCTTCAAATACAGGAGCTACCCAGAGCAAAAGAAGCAATTTCTTAGCTTACACCCCTAGGTTGGTTCAGCCAATAAACTCAAAAGTTCTCTCTTTTTTCGCCATGGTCATACTGTACTCTAGCTGTACTTGGCTTTTTTTTTTTTTTCTGCTGTTCCCTCTTCCCCTGCTCCCCTTTCTGAACTGTCTGTTCCCCATTTGTTTGTATTCTCCCAGCTCCCCTCCTTCCCATACTTGGTCACAATGCCAGGTTCTGGGCAGATTCTATTAGGACTTATTTTAGGTGTGCACCCTTAAGTATTTTTTTCAACTATCTCTAGCGAGGCACATGCTCACACACCATGGCTAACGTGGGTGGTCACTGACCTGGACATAGGACGAGTCTGGCCTCTGGCACCTCGTCTTCTGCTGGAGGCTCCACCCCTTGCTGTCCCTTCTGCTTTTCTCCTCCCCCAGGGGCCCAAATCACCCTCACTTGTAGCCCCCAGCCTCTCCTCCAGGTCACCTGAACATCCCCAGCTTTGGGTGATACAGCTGCAGCAGACCCAGGAGGGCTCCTATTGCCAGCCCTGGAATGCCAGGCAGCATGGTCCCAGTGCCCTGAACCACAGAAGAGCAGCAAGGTACTGCAGAAACTCTAGGGAGAGGACTGGGGGGCAGAACATAAGTGGGGCCCAGCACTGCCTCCTAGTCTACGATACCTGCTGCCCATTCTGAACGAGGTTTTAATTCAATCCACAACAAGACTGAATGCAGCTCATAACAGATCCATCTACATTAAAAGAAGATAGCAGCCATTTTGAAGAAGGGAAAATTCATGAGTTGGCAGCCTCCTGCTGTATTTTCATGAGAGATGTAAATAATACCCCCCAAAGTTGCAGGAAACATGATCAGATAGTGAGAGCTGGCAACACTGAATTAAATTAACTTGACTCAGTTTTCACCCTAAAAACCATTGCAGGGAAAAGGAGGCGATCAGTTTCATAATCAGGACTTAAAACTTTTGGAAGAGGATGCCTCTGCCTTGCAAATAAAGTCTCCCTGCCATAGAAATGTGGAAATACGTCTAATGGTGCTAGATCCTCTCTTGCTTTTATGACAAGCACAATTTCCAGTTTCTTCTTCAAATATTTTCTTATATTGTGTTTTTCCTGCATTTTGGGTCTTTAAGCTTTTTAAAGAGGTCCCCTGAATTGCCCTTAGCTCGAGGGAGAAAGAAGTAAGCAAAAGGAAAAAATGCTGTGTTTGACCTCACTGTTGAGGAAAAAGTGATAATGATTTAAGATGATACTGGACAAAAAGGAGATAATCTACAGTGGAATCCATTCTTGGAAAAAAATAGCCTGAGAAAAAATGATGTCAGTGTGCCTGGAAGATACTGCATTTCCCAAAATTTACACTATGACCCAGGTATCCCAATAACCATTACTGTTTCTTCTAAGGGGGAAGCTGCAGCAAAATCTTCACCAATAAACTAAGGCTGTGTGTATACTTGCAACACTACAGTAACACAGCTGTGGCTTGAGGGCACTGTTTTTTCCAGGAGAGAGAGGGTGAGGAGCAGAAGATTAGATGAACACAATGGTCCCTTCTCGCTGCAGTGACAGCAGGGGTCTCCCATTGCTACAGGTAATCCACCTGCCCAAGAGGCATTAGCTAGGTTAACAGAAGAATTCTGGTGACCAAGTGCTGTGTACACCAGTCATTAGGTTAGCTTAATTATCTCTCTCAAGTGGTGTGGATTTTTCACATTCTTGAAAGACGCAGCTACACCGATGTAATTTGTAGCTATACTTGATGTAACTAGGCCTAAGTATGACTAAAGAAGGCTTAATATAGATTGGATCTGGACACAGGATAAACAGGGCTCTCTGACACCAGGCTTCTAACATTAGAGGCCAGAGCTACTGATAGACTGAACTAGTATTTACTTGATTTGTGAATTGATTTGTTTTTACAGCTTTTCCACACGGGAAGCAAGTCCAATCCTTGATTTGCAAATGCGGCTGCATAACTAGCAGGTGTAGTTGTTAGGAGGGGTGGGGGTTGAAACATTGTCATTACAACATGCTCTCTTCTCCTGCAGAAACCTAACACACTACTTCTCAAGTGGACTTAGCCTCCTGGCACTGAACTCTCCATCTAGGTCTATCCACTGTAAAGATTTTCATGTCTGTCTTGCATGCTCTGAGACTGGCCTTCAAGGTTTCTTTATATCAGAAGATGGGTCCTAGAATTAGGGGGTGCTTCTAGATCCCCTGGCATAAAGTGGATTCCATTACAAACCAGTTTACAGTATGGTTCAATAGTTCTCAGCAACCCCACTGTAAATATTGTTCCAAACACCTTGGGATGGGTGAGCCCTTAGAGAATGTTCTTGTCCTCAGCTGACTGAGGAGCTCTACTTTAAGAATACAGAAAGGACCAGATGGACCACGTGTCTGACACACTGAAATCGAGCCCTGGTGAGCATGCTTTCCATGCCAGGGAGCTGGCACCTCTCAAGGACTTCAGTGTTGGGAATCCTGCCCTGCTACTTGATGTTGCAGGTGAATCTCAGGCAGTGAAGATGGAAGCTCTCTAATTGTTTGATGTGGTGTAAGTTAATCATCCATATTTTGCAGTATTTAAGTAGACTTGATCCACAGGTAGTTAATTTAATTTACAGACACAGCAAATACTAAAATCTTCAAATTATTTAGATGCAGAACCTGTCTGTAAATGTTTCTGAAAAATATTAAATGATAAAGAACTATAATTTTTGCTTCTATGGCAACATCAGTTATGGGTGTGATTTTTGGCAACATTTCTATGCTCACAAAAGCCCTAGTATAGATGCAATTCTAGTGGCAAGGATAAGTGATGTTTGATCTAGGAGGGCTTTGCCTGTATAAATACACTGATAAAAACTTGTGGGTAGAACAGGCCTCAATATTGGCTTCAGATGCCAAGATTTATGAAAAGCTCAGAAATTTCTCTTATGAAATTTCAGCCTTAATTCTTTGAATTGATACACCTTTGTATGTTACAAGGGACCCCATACTGAAACCTTTCTACTTGCGCCATTCCCACTGAAGTCAATGGGAGATTAGCATATATATTATTTTCTGGAATGGGTTCAAAATGTTTTCCTGATTAGTTGTTCAAATATCCATACATCTTTTATATTATCAAAAATAGTGGGTTGTGTGCAACAGATTTATGCACCTAACAAAATATACTGTAATTCAGATATTGGAACAGTAAGAAAATAGTTTTAGTTCAGTTTTATTTCTGCCACAGATTTTATTGTGCAACACCCTATTACATGAATTTGTTTTCATCCCTTTTCCCCTTCCTCTTCTTCTCATTCTCTAGGTAGCTTTTTGATCCAGCTGCACACATCCCCATTTGCAGCCTCCATTTGTCCTGTGGAACAGGAACCTTCCGGAGTGAATCAAAAGAAAGCTTATTCAGGATCTCGGAGTGATGCATCCTGAACGCCAGCAGGATACACCATCACCCAGTTGGCATTTATTCTATTTTTAATCTAAATTCTTTTGGAACTCATTTTTGTAATACTCAGGATCAATGCCCACAGAAATCACACCATGACTCATGATCAGGCATTTACAATCTATTATATTTTAGAACACTATATTGATGATTGTTAAAGATTTGACTCACAAACAAACTGCGACTGCCTTATGATTCTTGCTTATTCAGAGAGGAAGCTGCATTATTACTTTATGAAGCTATTGATCTTTTAAACAAGATACCTTTCACAAATACAAGTTTCATGGAAATCCCAATAACTATGTAAAAAAAATTGAGATGGGAATAGAGTTTTCTTGGGGGAAGCATAGCCTGGGGCTACTTCCCCATTCCAGATGTCACCTTCGTGACAAAGTGATCACCAAAGTAATGCTTGGAACTCATAGAATTATAGAATCATAGAATACTAGGACTGGAAGGGACCTTGAGAGGCCATTGAGTCCAGACCCCTGCCCCATTGGCAGGAACAAGTACTGTCTAAACCATCCCTGATAGACATCCATCTAACCTGTTCCTAAATATCTCCAGCGATGGAGATTCTACAACCTCCCTTGGCAATTTATTCCATTGTTTGACCACCCTGACAGTTAGGAACTTTTTCCTAATGTCCAACCTAAACCTCCCTTGCTGCAGTTTAAGTCCATTGCCTCTTGTTCTATCCTCAGAGGCCAAAAAGAGCAAGTCTTCTCCCTCCTCCTTATGACACCCTTTTAGATACCTGAAAACCGCTATCATGTCTTCCCTCAGTCTTCTCTTTTCCAAACTAAACAAGCCCAATTCTTTCAGTCTTTCTTCACAGGTCACATTCTCCAGACCTTTAATCACTCTTGTCGCTCTTTTCTGGACCCTCTCTAATTTCTCCACATCTTTCTTAAACTGTGGAACCCAAAACTGGACACAATACTCCAGCTGAGGCCTAACCAGCACAGAGTAGAGCAGAAGAATGACTTCTTGTGTCTTGTTCACAACACACCTGTTAATGCATCGCAGAATCATGTTTGATCTTTTTGCAACAGCATCACACTGTTGACTCATATTTAGCTTGTGGTCCACTATATCCCCTAGATCCCTTTCTGCTGTAGTCATTCCTAGACAGTCTTTCCCCATTCTGCATGTGTGAAACTGATTGTTCCTTCCCAAGTGGAGCACTTTGCATTTGTCCTTATTAAACTTCATCCTGTTTACCTCAGACCATTTCTCCAATTTATCCAGATCATTTTGATTTATGACCCTATCCTCCAAAGCAGTTGCAACCCCTCCCAGCTTGGTATCATCTGCAAACTTAATAAGCGTATTTTCTATGCCAGTATCTAAATCATTGATGATGATATTGAAGAGAACCGGACTTAACACAGACCCCTGCAGAACCCTCACTTGTTATACCATTCCAGCAGGATTGAGAACCATTAAGAACTACTCTCTGAGTACAGTTACCCAGCCAGTTATGCACCCAACTTATAGTAGCCTCATCTAAATTGTATTTGCCTAATTTTTTTATAAGAATATCATGTGAGAAAGCCCACAGGTAAGTGGAGGACATGGAAACCTGGGACATGGGTCAGAAATGGGAGGCAGCATGGGCAACAATGTCAGAGTAAAAACAGGGTCAGGGCAAAACAGGGAGCCAAGATCAAATCAATATCTTAGGTGCCTATATACAAATGCAAGAAGTATGGGTAATAAGCAGGAAGAACTGGAAGTGCTAATAAATAAATACAACTATGACATCGTTGGCATCACAGACAGAAACTTGGTGGGATAATACACATGATTAGAATGTTGGTATTGAAGGGTACAACCTGCTTAGGAAGGATAGACAGGGAAGAAAGCGGGGAGGTGCTTTACTAAAGTCTAGGTATACCACATCTACCGCTTCTCCCCTATCTACCAAGCTCGTTATCCTATCAAAGAGAGCTATCAGATTAGTTTGACATGATTTGTTCTTTACAAGTCCATGCCAGCTATTCCCTATCACCTAACCACCTTCCAAGTGCTTGCAGCTGATTTCTTTTATTACCTGCTCCATTATCTTTCCTGGCACAGAAGTTAAACTGACCGGTCTGTAGTTTCCTGCATTATTCTTATTCCCCTTTTTATGGACGGGCACTATATTTGCCCTTTTCCAGTCTTTTGGAATCTCTCCTGTCTCCCATGATTTTCCAAAGATGATAGATAAAGGCTCAGATATCTCCTCTATCAGCTCCTTGAGTATTCTAGGGTACATTTCATCAGGCCCTGGTGACTTGCAGACATCTAATTTTCCTAAGTGATTTTTAACTTGTTCCTTTTTTATTTCAACTTCTAACCGTACCCCTTTCCCACTAGCATTCACTATGTTGGGCATTCCTTCATCAGACTTCTCAGTGAAGACCGAAACAAAGAAGTCATTAAGCATCTCTGCCATTTCCAAGTTCCCTGTTACTGTTTCTCCCTCCTCACTGAGCAATAGCCCTACCCTGTCCCTGGTCTTCCTCTTGTTTCTAATGTATTTATAAAAAACCTTCTTGCTTCCCTTTATGCCTGTAGCTAGTTTGAGCTCATTTTGTGCCTTAGCCTTTCTAATCTTGCTCCTGCATTCTTGTGTTGTTTGCCTATATTCATCCTTTGTAATTTGTCCTTCTTTCCATTTTTTATACGATTCCTTTTTTATTTTGAGATCATGCAAGATTTCCTGGTTAAGCCAAGGCGGTCTTTTGCCATATTTTCTATCTTTCCTACGCAGCGGGATAGCTTGCTTTTGGGCCCTTAATAATGTCCGTTTGAAAAACTGCCAACTCTCCTCAGCTGTTTTTCCCCTCAGTTTTGCTTCCCATGGGACCTTACCTACCAGCTTTCTGAGTTTACCAAAATCTGCCCTCCTGAAATCTATTGTCTCCATTTGGCTGTTCTCCCTTCTACCCTTCCTTAGAATTGCGAACTCTATGATTTCATGATCACTTTCACCCAAGCTGCCTTCTACTTTCTAGTTCTCTACCAATTCCTCCCTATTTGTTAAAATCAAATCTAGAACAGCTTCCCCCCAGTAGCTTTTTCAACCTTTTGCGATAAAAGATTGTCTCCAGTGCAATCCAAGAACTTACTGGACAGTCTGTGCCCCGCTGTATGTTTCCCAACATATATCTGGATAGTTGAAGTCCCCCATCACCACCAAATCTGGGGCCCTCCATGACTTTGTTAGTTGTTTAAAAAAGCCTCATCCACCTCTTCCACCTGGGTAGGCGGCCTGTAGTAGATTCCTAGCAGGACATCACCCTTGTTTTTTACCCCTCTTAGTCTAACCCAGAGACTCTCAACACGTCCATCTCCTACGTCCATCTCCACCTCAGTCCAAGTGCGTACATTTTTAATATATAAGGCAACACCTCCCTGCTTTCTTCCCTGTCTATCCTTCCTAAGCAGGCTGTACCCTTCAATACCAACATTCTAATCATGTGTATTATCCCACCAAGTTTCTGTGATGCCAGCGATGTCATAGTCGTATTTATTTATTAGCACTTCCAGTTCTTCCTGCTTATTACCCATACTTCTTGCATTTGTATATAGGCATCTAAGATATTGATTTGATCTTGCCTCCCTGTTTTGCCCTGACCCTGTTTTTACTCTGACTTTGTTGCCCATGCTGCCTCCCATTTCTGACCCATCTCCCAGGTTTCCATGTTCTCCACTTACCTGTGGGCTTTCTTCCCCCGCCTGTCGAACCTAGCTTAAAGCCCTCCTCACTAGGTTAGCCAGTCTGCATCCAAATACGGTCTTTCCCCTCCTCAAAAGGTGAACGCCACCTCTGCCTAGCAGTCCTTCCTGGAATAGCATCCCATGGTCAAGGAAGCCAAAGCCTTCCTGGCAACACCATCTTCGAAGCCAGGCATTCACCTCTAGGATGCACCTGTCTCTGTCTGGGCTCCTACTGCTGACAGACAGGATTGAGGAGAATACCACCTGTGCCCCAAACTCCCTCACCCGTGCCCCCAGAGCCCTGAAGTCACTCTTGACCAGCTCATTATCACACCTCACAGTATCATTAGTGTCCACATGGATGAGAACCATGGGATAGTAGTCAGAGGGCTGGATAATCCTTGACAACACCTCCGTAATGTCTCGGATACGGGCCCCAGGCAGGCAGCATACCTTCCGAGATGAAATGTCAGGGCGACAGATGGGCACCTCTGTCCCCCTCAAAAGAGAGTCCCCGACCACCACTACTCTATGTTTCCTCCTTGCAGTGGTGGCAGCAGACTTCCCAGCCTTGGGGGTACGAGGCTTCTCCTCTGCTGTTTGGGGCAATTCTTTGTCTCCTGTATCAAGTACAGCATAACTGTTTCCTAGTACCATGGTGGGAGGGTTCTAAGCAGGGGTGGAGCACTGCCTACTGCCAGAAGTAACAAGCTGCCAGTGTCCACCCTGATCTATCTCCTCCTCCACCAGTGATTTATCAGCTGTCCTGTGTACTGGAGGACACTCAAGACCCTTCTGCTCAAATCAGAGACTCTATCATGGTAGAGAGGAAACAGTTACTTACTGTAACAGGTTCTTTGAGATGTGACACAGACGTTTATTTAACTTACATGGGTCAGTGTTCAGAACACCAGAGTCTGAGAATCATGCCTGGTAACTGGGATGGTATTCCTGGGGTGCACCAGGACTGTAGGACTACTGTACCCCGTTAATTCTTCTGCATGGACTTTCTCTCACAATGCTTTGCTAGTGACAAGCAGCAACCCCCTTCAGGCTCTGTTATCACTCAGCACAAATGCACATGGTGCCCCATAACCATCTAGGTTGCAGAAATGGTCCCAGAGCCACTCATAAACCACAGAGGAATGCAACAGTCAAATTCCTACCTCACTTCCCACCCTTGTGTCACAGAAATATATTGTCTTGAACTGCTCAAAATGTAAGTTTATTAACTGATACACCATTTTGTCAATGTAAAGTGGACATACACCAGCCTTTCTCTCATGAGCAGATTTACTAAACAGGTACATTCACTAGTAAATATAAATATTAAAACAAGTTTATTGACCACAAAAGATTGATTTTAAGTGATGAGAAGTGATAGTCAAAAAGTCAAAGTGGTCACCAAAAGAAAGTACAATATAAGCATGTATCCAAAAACTCCGAACACTACTAGGCTGGTGCCATCTAGATACGGGTCAGCAACCTGTGGCTCTGGAGTCACATGTGGCTGACTCCTCTTGAAGCTCCCTACCATGCCACTGCTGAAATAATGGAACTAATTGTAATTGGTTTAACACCCAGCAGGGGGGTGGACGGGATCCATCTGTTAAACCAATTAAATTTCATTCCATTATTTCAGGGGTGGCAGGGCAGTGAGCCACCCATGCTGCAGGTGGGGGAAGTGCTTAGCCCACAGGGGAGCTGGGAGAGGAGCAGTTGACTCTGTCCCTGATGAAGCTGTGCAGCCTTGCTGAGAAGACGACAGCAGCCGCGGAGGAGCCATGGCAGCGTGCACAGCTGGAGAAGCTGATCAGCTGAGGTGGGTTAATCCTGGGAATGGGGGGGTAGGTTTGGGGATGAGAGGGGGTTAAGCCTAGGGTTGGGGGTTAAGCCTGGAGATGGCAGGCAGGTTTGTGGGGCCAGTGGTACAAATCACTGTGTGCGTGCCACTCTTGCAATCGGGGTTACAAAAAATATGTTTTTTTTTATTTGTTAAGGATTGTCTCATTCACAAGCATTGCGACTCTTGAAGTACTGGTTTTGTAATGGATTTTGAAACTGCCTCTTGTTGCTCTTTCGGTTGCAGGCCCTGAGCTAGATTAAGCAGTTTTTCTCACCCCGCCGGATATTATGGTTCATAGTACACAGGTTTCACCCTTGAAACCTGGGCCATGCTTCAGTGGGGAAAGGTGCAGTGGAAGACCGAAGAGGAGAGGGGAACCAAGGCTCACTCACTACTCTGGATCCTGGCCCAAGGATCTTATGGCAGCAGCCTTTCCCTGCCCTCCTTCACTCTTCCTTAACTGCTCATGCTCCCTGGGCCACTTCCCTGTGACCTTTGAATGTTCTTTGCCCTTGTATGAAGACCACAGTCTGGGGCGTACTGGGCTGAAGCATCTCTCTGCCTCCTCTGAGCCTGTCCAGCACTGTCCTGTCCAAGACGCTTCCTCTCTGGGAGCAAGTTATACAGCCTCACTGGTCAGGGCCCAAATGCCCTGTATTCTGCTGAGCAGCTCTTGATAAACTGGGCTGCTCCAGCAAGCCACCACATGATTGGCTCCATATAACCATCACTGATTGGAGGAGGTTTGTGCAGGCCACAGTGGAGCATGGCCTCTTCAAGCAGGTGCTGCTTAGACCCGAGTTCACTTGGTGAACATTCTGCAAATCAAACACTGCTCCTTGATGTGGGCTTCCCCTAAGCACACTAAGCACCACGTGCGCGTGGACCATTGACAGTGTTTTATCCTGGTAGGGGCATCGTAGGGCAATACTTAACCTAACACTAATACAATACTAAGGGCACTAATTAACTATGAATAACTAGAAAAATCACTGGTAAATAGAGAGATTGTGAGGTGAGAACCACAAAGAACTCAAGTTCCAGGCACTGATCATAAGAAGGAACCTAAGGGGAGCTGGAGTGGTGTTGACTCAGATAGTCAAGGGAGGGGCTATGGTCATGAGTTACAATTGCTATTCCTCTATGTGTACTGCCAAGCAGAATTCTCTGGTCTCTGGTGAGTTGGGTGTGCAGATACCTAAGTGGAATTCATGGCTGCATCTACATGAAGAACAACCATGGCCATAGAGCATTTCTGCAAATAACTCAACAACACTCTTCCATCCGTTCAAGGTTGAACTATTTTCTCCTTCCTGCCTGACTACACAACACACTTTTGAGCAAAGAATGGGGCTCCTTCCTCACCTCCTGAATTTAAAACAGTTCAGTTCCTCAGGTCACCATCACATCGTATGCTCTCCAATATATTTGCAGTGAAAAATTAATTGACAAAGGTAAAAAAAAACCAAAACCTATGAATGTGCTAAAGCAGCCTATGTGACTATACTGCTGAATTTCCCCTTTAAGTTCTACCTGTTAGACACTTCCCTTTCACTGGTAATTGAAATCCAGCATGGTTATCTTTTACCAACATGATTACCTTTTTGAACATTCTGGTGGAATCCTCACTTATCTGCATGAAGCGCATGATGACGTTGTTCAGATAGATATCGCTCAAAGTTGCATGGTCTTTGCTTTCTCTTCTCACTTGGTTCAGGAGTAAGTACCAACAATTCACCGGAGATAAGAGATTCTGGTCTTTCCTAAAGAGTGTATACATATGTGTGTTACTAATTAATATAACAGAAACATTTCCCTGCCGCACCAATCCTCCATCAAAAAGACAAACATGAATCCAACAATGTTACTTTAATTTAAATTAAAGAACACTTCATCTATGTAAAGAAAGCACACATATGCATCTGTCAGAATAAATGCTAGAAGTCAAGTTCTATTCTCTTTATGCGTGCAAGCAGTCCTAGAGAAACAGTATTATTCTTCTGAATAAAGTAAGCTGGATTTGGATCTAATTCCGTTTCTGAACAGATAATCAATCCATTCTTTCAATACATCTGCTGAGTCTAGTTTCAGATAAGATTTTAAGGCAAGTTTTCAAGCACCATGAGGCAAAAATAGAATAAAAGTACAAGAATTTGTATAAGTACAGCCCATCTGCAAATAACAAAAACTTGACCTAAAGTTTGCAGTTTGCTAACAGACAGACTATACATAATATTCAGAATCTATGTAGGCCATTGCAAGAGGTATATTAATTATGTCTCTTGGCACTGAAAATCTTGTCTAGTAAGAAATCATAGGTTTGTTTCTCTATCAAAATATAGCTCACTGTAATGAATTTAATTGTAGTCATTTTAAAAATTTCCATAACAGTATATAATTTCTTCTAATTCTGATCTGCATTCATAAATTCCATTTGATCACTAACATTCACTTAATTTTGTCAATTGCAGTTATATTGTATGAGAGCCACTGCTAGGACAATGCTGTTTTTCAGTAGTTCGGCACCTTGGGTGTTTTCATTACAGACCCTTTTGAATATTTAAATCATATAGCATTTATCAAACTTTCTAATTAAAAACCCAAAATAACTAATTTAAGTTAGTTCAGCCATTATTTACTAAATGACCTAAAAACACATTCTTGACATTTCACTTCATCTTTGGGTTGTGCATTAACATCTAGCACAATGTATTGGTGAAAAACAATCTTGCAAACAGTCTTTATGGTGAATTCTGATACCTAAGGTGCAGTGTTACCTGCTAAGCTTAAGCAGTAGCAGTTTTCTATAAAACTTCTCCTTCAGTACACCAGGAGCATATTAAAATCCTGTGGCATATATCATAAATTTTAAGCCCAGGACAGACCCTGGGAGGGATTTCAAGTACTGGAAGATAGCATTATAATTAAAAATGATCTGGTTGTTGTCAGATCTAGAGAGGTGGTTGTTCCCCTCTATTTGGTACTGGTGAGGCCACATCTGGAATACTGTGTCCAGTTTTGGGTCCATCCCAGTATAAAAGGGATGTGGATGGGTTGGAGCAGGTTCAGCAGAGGGCAACAAAAATGATTAAGGGGTGGAGCACATGATCTATGGGGAGAGATTGAGGGATTTGGGCTTGTTTAGTTTACAGAAGAGAAGACTAAGGGGTGATTTAATAGCAGCCTTCAGTTTCCTGAAGGGGAGCTCTAAAGAGGATGGAGAGAAACTGTTCTCAGTGGTGTCAGATAACAGAACAAGGAGCAATGGTCTGAAGTTACAGAAGGAAAAGAGCAGCTTTGATATTAGGAAAAACTACTTCACCAGGAGGGTGGTGAAACGTTGGAATGAGTTGCCTAGAGACGTGGTGGATCCTCCATCCCTAGAGGTTTTTAAGTCCCAGCTTGACAAGGTCCTGGCTGGGATGACTTAGTAGGGGTTGATCCTGCTTGATCCTGGGATGACCTCCTGAGGTCGCTTCCAGCCCTATTGTTCTATGATAAACAAGAGAAATGGTCTGAAGTAAACAAGATGAAATTCAATAAGAACAAATCAAAGTACTCCACTTGAGAAGGAACAATCAAATTGCACACATGCAAAATAGGAAATAACTACCTAAGAAGGAACACTGTGGAAAGGGACCTAGGCATCATTGTGGACCACAAGGTAAAATATCAGTCAACAGTGTGACACTGTTGCAAAATAAAGCAAACATCATTCTGGGATGCATTAGCAGGAGCGTTGTAAGTAAGAAATGAAAAGTAATTCTGCTCTGCTCCTCCCTAGTTACTGCTCAACTGAAGTATTGTGTTCATTTCTGGAAGGAAGTGAGTAAACTGGAAAAGTCCAGAGAAGAGCAACAAAACTGATTAAAGGTCTAGAATATATGACCTGTGAAGGAAGAATGAAATAATTTGGTTTGTTTAGTTTAGAAAAGAAAAGACAGAGACAAGAATATGGGCAAGGGATTGCTCAGCAGCCAGAGCACTGGCCTTCTAAACACAGGGTTGTGAGTTCAATCCTGGAGTGGGCCTTTCAAGGTTGTGGGGCAGGCTAGATTCAAAAATCTGCTAGGAATGGTGATAGGTCCTGCTGTGAGTGCAGGGGACTCTACTTGATGACCTCCTGAGGTCCCTTCCAGCTCTACGAGATATGTGTAAGTACCTAAAAGGTTCAGAGGGATAGCTGAGTTAGTCTAACAGATATCTTGGAGCATAAGCTTTTGTGGGCAAAGACCTGCTTCATCAGATGCATGTACGCATCTGATGAAGCAGGTCTTTGCCCACAAAAGCTTATGCTCCAAGATATCTGTTAGTCTTTAAGGTGCCACAGGACTTCCTGTTGTACCTAAAAGGTTGTTACATGGAAGAGGAAGAAAAATCATTCTCCTTTATCCTCTGAGGGTAGGACAAGAAGCAATGGGCTTAAAATGCAGTGAGGGAGGTTTAGGTTGGACATTAGGAAAAACTTCCTAACTCAGAGTGGTTAAGCACTGGAATAAATTGTCTAGGAAAGGTGTGACATCTCTATCACTGAAGATTCTGAATAGCAGTTTAGAAAAACCCTGTCTGGGATGGTCTGTATGATATTTGGTCCTGCAATGAGTGCATGGGACTGGACTGGACTTCTCGCAGTCCCTTCTAGTCGTATGATTAGATTATCTAGTTTGCAGATATGACAAAAATGGGAGAGTGTGGCAAAGAGGAAAAGTCACTGATTCAGAGCAATCTGGACTTCATGGTAGACTGGGTGCAAGCAAAGATAGGATGTTCTGATACAACTAAACGCATAGGTGCTGACTACATGGCTGCTGTGGGGTTGGAGCATCCTTGACACCCACCAACAATGGCTGTTAGGTGGCCCTGCTGATCAGCTCTTTGGAAGCTGGGAAAGGGACTTGAGAGAGAAGAGAGAACAGTGGGCAGGTGGTGGTTTTGGGGGTGGGGTCTCAGGGTGGAATACCATAAGGAAAAAGAAAAGTCAGCACCTATGGCTAAACATATGCCTCTAGAAAGAATGTAAGACATATACTTATTAAGACAGGGACTCTACCCTGGAAAGCAGTGACCCTGAAAAAAGATTTTGGGGTCAAGGCAGATAATCAGGTGAACATGAGCCCCACCCCCACTGGGACAAACATAATACCAAGGTACATAAACAGGGAAATTTCAAGTAGGAGCGGAGAGGTTTTGGCACTGGTGTGATAGCTTCTGGAAAGAGAAGTTACTCACCTGTAGTAATGATGGTTCTTCAAGATGTGTCCCCATGGGTGCTCCACAATAGGTGTTGGGCTCGCCCGGCGCCGCAGATCGGAAATCTTCCAGCAGTTTCTCCTGGATCGCGCATGTGCCGGCGCGTGCCGCCCCTCTGCGTGCCCCCAGCCGCGTGCACAATCCGGTCCCCGCCAGTTCGTTGACCAACCGCCTCGGATGCTCCTGAAAAACACTAGACAGAGATCCGAAGCGGGGAGGATGGGCGGGTGGTAGAGCACCCACGGGGACACATCTCAAAGAACCATCGTTACTACAAGTGAGTAACTTCTCTTTCTTCTTCGAGTGGTCCCCGTGGGTGCTCCACAATAGGTGACGACCCAGCAGTAACCCAAGTAAGGAGGTCGGTAATCGGTTTATGTGCAGCTTGCCCCCGAGAGGACTGCTGTCGACAGACGGGTATCCTCTCAGAATACCCAAGGCAGGGCATAATGCTTGGTGAAGGTGTCAGAGGATGACCAGGTCGCCGCTCTACAGATGTCTGTTAACGCGATGCCCTTGAATAAGGCTGTTGACGCCGCCACCGCCCTGGTGGAGTGAGCCCTGGGCGGGGCCAGCAAAGGAGTCTTTCGAAGTTCAAAGCACATTGTTATACAGGGCACAATGTGCTTTGAGATTCTCCGGGCAGAGAGACCTTCTCCTTTTGACCCAGGAGCGAGAGAGACTAGAAGCCTGTCCATTTGCCAGAAGGACTTAGTTCTGTCTGTGTAGAAGGCCAACGCCCTCCTCACATTTAGGAGATGCAGGCGTGCCTCCTTGCCGGAGCTGTGAGGCTTCGGGTAAAACGAGGGTAAAACTATTGGCTCGTTAAGATTGGACTCCGGAGAGACTTTTTTTGGAGCAAAGGCTGGGTGCAGCCTTAAGGTTACCGCCTCCTTTGAGAATACTGTGCAGTGTGGCGTTGCCATCACTGCCGCGAGCTCACTCACCCTGCTGGGCTGACATAGTTGCAAGGAGGAAGGTTGTTTTTATCATAAGGAGACGTATGGGAACTGTGGCTAATGGTTCAAAAGGTGGACCCGATAGCATGCTGAGCACCAAGCCCAAATTCCACGATGGTGGAAGTGGTTTCCAAGGGGGGTACAGGTTTACCAGCCCCTTCAAGAACCTGGTAACGATAGGATGGGCGAATACCATGGGCCCTTCCTCTGTATGCCGAAAAGACTGATATAGCGGCGAGGTGGACCTTTAGCGAGGATAGAGAAAGCCCGCCTCTCTTGAGGTCCAATAAGTATTCTGATATTACAGGTATAGGAACGTCAAGGGGAGCTAACTGCTTGGCGGAACACCAGGCTGTGAAACGAGTCCATTTGTGCTTGTAAGTCCTCCTGGTGGAGGTCCTTCGGCTACATTCCAGGACTTGTTGTGCTCCCTCCGTACATGTGCTCTTTAAGGAGCTGAGCCATGGATTAGCCATGCTTGTAGGTGCAGACCTTAAGGGTGCGGGTGCACTATGGACCCTTGAGCCTGCGGGAGTAAGTCCGGTGCCACTGGTAGAGGGAGCGGTGGGCGGTCCGACATGCACAGAAGCAAGGGAAACCATTGCTGCCGATCCCAAGCGGGACTATGAGTATCGTGCGAGCTCTCTCCCTTCTGGCTTTGTGCAAGACCTTGCGGATAAGCACTGCGGGGGAAACGCGTAAAGTAGGGAGCCCTTCCATGAAAAACATGAATGTATCCCCCAGGGATCCCTGCCCCACTCCTGCTCTGGAGCAGTGCTGGGGACACTTTTTTTTTTTTTTTTTGTACTGGGTGGCAAACAGATTGATCTGGGGAAACCCCCATGTACGAAAAATGCGCTGTAGCAGATCGGAGCAGATCTGCCATTCGTGCGTGATTGCGAAGCGCCTGCTCAGCTGGTCTGCATTCACGTTGTGCGTGCCCGGCAAGTACGAGGCTTTCAATGTTATGTTGTTGGCGATGCACCGATTCCACAATCGGAGTGCTTCCGCACATAGGGCACGGGATCGTGCTCCTCCTTATCGATTGATGTAGACCATAGTGGAGGTATTGTCGGTATTGAATCCCGACTACTTTGCCATGCAGGTAATCTCGAAAATGTTTGCAGGCGTTGAACACTGCTCTGAGCTCCAGTATGGATATGTGCAGTGTCTGTTCCGCAGGGGACCATAGCCCTTGCGTTACCTTGTCGCCGATGTGCGCTCCCCATCCCATGTGGGAGGCGTCGGTAGTAAGAAATATAGAAATTTGTGGTTGGTGAAAAGGCACCCCCACTAGCAGATTCTCGGGGTTTTCCCACCACGCCAGGGACCTGCACACCTCTGTTGTGGGCGACACCACCCTGTGGACAGTGTGGGATGCCGGTTTGTAAACGCTCGCCAGCTAATGCTATGGGCTTGACATGTGCAACCTGGCATTCTGTACCACAAACGTCGCTGCCGCCATATGGCCCAGCAGCTGTAGGCATGGTAAGATCGGCACCGCGGGGCTGTATGTAATGACTTGCACCAGCGAACTGATTGCGCGGAAGTGGGTGTCGGGTAGGTACACCCTTGCTGTGATAGAGTTTATGCGTGCCCCTATGAACTCTATATGTTGTGTGGGTTCGGACTTTGACTTTGCGAGGTTGATGACTAGGCCCAGCGAAGAAACGTGTCTGCTGTGACGCGTATCATGTGTGAGACCTCTGCCTTCGAGGTCCCTTTTAGCAGGCAGTCGCCCAGATATGGGAAAAATAAACACACCCTGTATGTGCAGGTAGGCTGACACCACTGCCAGGGTTTTGGTAAGACTCTGGGGGCCGAGGAGAGGCCAAACGGAAGAACCCTGTGCTGGAAGTGCTCCTGGCCGACCGTGAAGCGGAGGAAGCGTCTGTGTGCCGGGTGGATTGTTATATGAAAGTAAGCATCTCGTAAGTCGAGTGCTGCAACCCAGTCTCCATCGTCCAGTGCCATGAGTATCAAGGCAACTGTGATCATCCGAAACCGTTGCTTGTGCAAGTAACGGTTGAGGCCCCGAAGATCTAAGATGGGCCTCCAGTGTCCCATTTTCTTCTCCGATAGGAAGTAGCGTGAATAAAAACCTTCCCCTGGAATTATTCCGGCACTCTTTCCACCGCACTTGTGAACATAAGATGGGTCACCTTCTGCTTGAGCCTCGCCTTGTGGCAGCGCCCCTGAGGTGAGGCCTGGTGGGAGGCTTCGTCGGTGGAAGCGACTGGGAGGGGATCGCGCAACCGTGGCTATGATCTCCAGCACCCATATGTCTGTGGTGATCTTTTGCCATTGGGAGTGGAACGATCTGAGGCGATGATGGAACATGAGATGAGAGTGGCATTGAGCGAGGGTATTGATAGTGCAGCCCCCGACATACCCATCAAACTTGTTGCCTTTGAGGCCTGACCCGACGGTGTATGGCTTTGTTGAGAACGTCGCCTATGGGTTCTGTACTGTTGCCGCTATTGATAGCGCCTGTGGCCGTAGCCCCGTTGATATTGAGCACGCTGTGGTTGTAAGTGTAGCGTCTTTGCTGATGATAAAATTTTCCCCTCCTGTATGGGGGAGCATAAATGCCCGAGCTTCTAAGCGTAGCTCTCGAGTCCTTACTGGAGCGAGGGACCGAGTCAGTTGAGTCTGCAAAACAGCTTTTGTGTATCAAAGGGAAGGTCCACGATCTTCGCCTGTAGGTCCCTCGAGATACCCGATGTCTAGGGCCAGGATTCTCTATGCATGACCACTGCTGTAGCCGTTGAGCATGCCGCCATGTCTGCCACGTCCAGGGCAATCTGGACTCCCGTCTGCGATGCTGCGTAGCCCTCTTGAACAATCGCCTTTAACACCGGCATTTTGTCTTCCGGGAGTGAATCCATGAGTGGGGTAAGCCCGGAGTAATTATCAAAATTATGGTTTGCTAGGTGTGCCCATAATTTGCCATTCTCAATAGCAGGATAGGAGAGGAATACACCTTCCTGCCAAACAGCTCTAGCTTCTTAGTATCTTTGTCTGATCCCCCGATTTGTACTGAGAAGCCTTTGACCTCTGCTGGGATGACCCGACCACCAAAGAATTTGGTTGTGGGTGACTGAAGAGGAACTTCATGCCCTCTGCCGGGACGAAGTATTTCTTATCCGCTCTCCCATTCGTAGGCGGAACAGAGGCTGGAGTCTGCCATATAGTAATGGCTGACTCCAGAATGGCTTCGTCCAGCGGAATAGCAATTTTGGATGAAGCCGGGGGTCTCAGATTCTTCAGGAGTTCGTGATGTTTCTCCTGCACCTCTGCCGTTTAAATGTCATGCGTGAAAGCCACCCTTTAAAACAACTCTTGAAACTGTTTAAGGTCATCCCGGGGAGAGACATCCCCGGGGGCCATGGCCTCGTCTGGGGAGGATGAGGAGGAACCCCTAAGGTAAACCTCCCTTGAACCCTCGGGTTCCCGTGGGCGATGACACACTTGCTCACTGGAGGATTGTGAAGGAAAGTCTCGGGGTTCTAAATTTAACTCCTCTTGAGACAACTGTGTTTCCGTCCCCGATCGGGAACGCCCACGGGGGTATTGAGCGGCCAGGGGTGGGGACCTGCCCCTGGGTGCAGGCCTGTGATTTGTCTGTGTCCAGCCTGATAGGGACGACCATGGCAGCATGGCAAGGGTCTGGAGATGGAGACCTGGACCACTCACGGGGTGTGTACCCCCAATGTCTGGGAGAGCGAGACCTCTGCGGCGACACCTACAGAGGTGAAACTGGCTTGTGACAGTACTCCAGGGGGATCCAATCCCAGAAAATGGTGAAGGTGGCCCAAGCCGTGGTGACTTCGGTTGGAGGAACGGAGAAGGCGGGTTTTTTTTTTTTTTGTGTTTTGTTTCTTTTTCCCCTGATGGGCCGGTGGAGACGCAGGCCTTTGGTGTGACATGTGTATCACAGGGGGAGGGCTTGGTGCTAACAGCAGCGCAGCCCTGTCCAGAAATGGCCTGCGGTGCCGGGTTTTTGATGTTGCCTTGCCCCTCCGCTGCGGGGCCGGCACCGCCCCCTCCCCTGCCGGGAATCTCGGCCCCGCTGTTAGCACTGCGCTCGGCACCGTCAGCTGCGGTGCTGCGCGGGTATCCCCCTCCGGTGCCTGCAGGCTCCGTGCCTGGCACCCCTGCACCGCTGGTGCCGCGGGGGTCTGTGCCGCCTGTGACGGTGCCGCTGCCTGAGTATGCGGCCGGTAGCTGTGTGCTCCGCTCGTCCTGCTCGCTGCAGATGCACGGCAAGGATCGAGCCAGGGAGAGTTCCCTCTGTTTCTGCACTGAGAGGGGGGTGGGGGTCAGAGCACAGTGAGAACGCGGCCGGGTAGCCTGCAATTCCCGCAGGCGTCGGATGCCTTTGCTATGCCCCACGGAGGCCGGCATAGCTTCACAGCATGACTCACGCTGTGTAAAACCTGAAGAGGCTATTGTGGTGAGTCCTTTATTGTTAAGAGGGTACTTAGCACTTAATCCGTGCCTTTCCTCCTCAAAGAGTGATCACCGGCCTGCAGCAGCGGGAGGCCTAATGGCCTTTCACGTCCGCTTTGTTCTTCTCCGCTCCTCTCTTTTTCCTTTTTCCTTTTTTTTTTGCTGGTATTCTCTTTGTCTTTGCTTTCCCTCTTCTTTTTTTTTTTTTGTTTTTGTTTAATAACCGAAAAACAACAAATTACATGTGGAAAAAAACCACTAAGTAATCTGACTCTGGCCTTAGCCTGAGTGGATTCCGTCTGCAGCCGATGGTGATTGAGAAGGAACTGGTGGGGACCGGATCATGCATGCGGCCGGGGGCACGCAGGGGGGTGGCGCGCGCCGGCGCATGCGTGATCCAGGAGAAACTGCTGGAAGATTTCCGATCTGCGGCGCCGGGCGAGCCCGACACCTATTGTGGAGCACCCACGGGGACCACTCGAAGAAGAATACTGTGTTCATTTCTGGCAACCGCAGTTCAAGAAGAATATTGACAAACTGGAGAAGGTTCGGAGATGAGCCATGAGACTGATTACAGAATTAGAAAATCTGCCTTATAATGACAGGCTCAAAGATCAATCTATTTAGTTTAACAAATAGACAGTTAAGTGTAACTTGATTACAATCCCTAGGTATCTACTTGGGGAACAAATATTTAATTATGCACTCTTCAAACTAGCAGACAATGGTGTGACATGATCTAGTGGTAGGCAGTTGAAGCTAGACGAAATCAGATTAAAAATAAGGCACACATTTTTAACAGTGACAGCAATTAACCACTGGGACATTTTACCAAGAGTCATAATAGACTCTCCATAACAGACAACTGTTAAATCAAGAAGGGATGTTCTTCTAAAGCTGCACGTTAAGAATTACTTTGGAGCAATCCTGTGCCCTGGGTTATATAGGAAGTGCTAGATTGTCACAATGGTCCCTTCTGAATTTGGAATCTATATACTCAAAAAAAAAATTAAAAGGCCAGGAGGTACCTCTGACATATCACAGGCCACAGACCCCTAACCCCGACCCTTGTAATTGACTCCAATCTCTGGCTGAGTTCCTGGAGTCCTCAATCATGATTTAAAGATTTCCAAGTTACAGTGAATCCCCAATTTACACTGTTATAAACCTTCCATGGATCCAGGTCCTATGAACCAGAGAAGATGAAATCCCTGTGGGGTCTCTGCCAATCTTAACTGGAAGTAGGGAGGAAAAAGAGGGAATTCCTTTACTACCCCCACTTTTGCAGCCAGTAATGTGATCAATTGCCTAAACACATCAGCCAGACACTCAGCAAGAATTCACTACAGTAATTCATCAGCAATTTACTAGTATTCTGGTCTCTGGCAATTGGGTATATTTGCTACTATGAATGTACACAGGCTATGGGATTTCACCCATTGATCCCTGTGAATTTTGTGTGATAAAGCATATCTTCCAGAAAGTCTTAATTTGAAGACATCCAGAAATTGAAAATTCACCACTTTCCTTGGCAGTCATGGTCAACATGCAGTATCTTTAGGGACTGTATTTTGTTAGCCTACATATGGTTTATGTATAATTACATTCTACTCCATAGAGTACAGTTACTACAGCTCCTACAGAACTAAAAATAGTGGGAGGTGATAAAAGCCAGTCAGTGAGATTAAACAACTCTAAAGAGTTACCCCTCACCAGAGTGGTTTTCGTATACTTCTTCAAGCTGTTTTTTTCAGCAATTACCCAGATATAAAAACCTACATTTTCCTCCTTGACAATTTATACAGAAAAGTTGTTTTTGTGGCCAAAACACAAAAATGTGTGGCACATTGAACATAAAGTAAATTCAATTTAGCACTATATTAACTCCAGGATTACTGTGTTAATTTTCATACATATTCACTCAAAATGCCACTCAGTTTGATTGAAGCTACCACAATACTTTCAGTTTGATACAGAGGTTGGTATTGCAAATATTAGGAGGCCCTCATTAGGTCTTATTTGCCAAAGAACTCACAGAAGTCTCAATTATATTTGACAATGTAGGGGAACTAAATTAAATTCACTTATAAAGATCTTCAAGTAGATAGTTTAAAAATACCCTGCCAATTTATAGATGTTGAAGCCAGAAGTGACCACTATCATCATCTTGTGTGACTTCCTGCATAATACATACCACAGAACCTGCCTCTGTAATTCCTTTGTAAAAATGGGAATTTCTGGCTGAGCTACAGCATGCCTTTTAGAAAGACATCCAGTCTTGATTTAAAGACAAAATGACAGCACCCAAGCATGAAAAAAAAATCACAATCCTGAAAAGTCATGGAACTGCTTTAAAATATTTTAAAAGGTTATTTTTATTTGCCTTTTGGTGTTTGAGCATCTAGAAACAAGATTTCCTCTACAACAGTGACTACAAGAAATGAGGACTGGTCTACACTTAAATGTTTTGATGGCATAGTTATGTTGGTTAAAAGTGTCAAGAAAAACCACACCTCTGCAAGAACATTTCTATGCTGACAAGAGCCCTAGTGGAGTAGCGTTGTCACCCATCTGGGTTTTACCCAGACTGTCCAGCTTTTTGCATCTGCATCCAAGTATCATTTAGGGTTGCCACGTACCTGGTTTTCAACTGAAAGTCCAGTAGAAAAGGAGACCTAGAAACCCTAAATGGCATCTGAACCAAAAGTCCAGTTATTGCAGGATAGGAAGCAGCACTGGATTATTAAACTGTGACAGTGCCTGCTCAGCTGGGGCTACCTCCTACCTGTAGGCAGACTCCTTAAGACAATCCAGCAAGTGACAAGGAGAGTTGGGAGAAACACATGCAACAAGGACAGGGCCTTGGGGGAAGAAGCAGAGCTTGGGTGGGGCTGTGTGAAGAAGAACCAGAGAGAAGTCAGGGCCTTCAAAAGTCGTGGAGCAGGGGTAGAAGCCTCAGGGAAAGAGGTGGCAGGACCTCAGGGGTCCAGTTACCAACAGTGAGAAAGGTAGCAACCCTACGGCATAGACACCATTACACTGGTATTTTGATTCAATGTGAAATGGTTTAAAATGAGCTAATTTTGTCAGCTAAATTAGTTAGATATATTCATGAATTATTCAATCAGGCTCTGTAGAATGGGCCAATAAAAGATTTCTTCTGTGTCAACAAAATTTAAAATATTTTGCAAAATGTACATAATAAATTTGATAAATATTATTTGACCAGTTCTTCAGTGCACAAAAGTTACTACAATCTATGCATATCCATATACAACCATTATACATGTATGAAATATGTCTCTTTGTTTCTAAGAACAGCACCAATCAAGCAGCAGTAAAACCCATATGGAACAACACATACAACACCACAAAGTTCCCTCCCTTTTTCTTCTTACTTTTTCATAGAATCATAGAATCATAGGGCTAGCAGGGACCTCAGGAGGTCATCTAGTCCAGCTCCCTGCTTCAAGCAGGATCAACCCCAATTAAGTCATCCCAGTTTTCCTCCCCTCTTCTTGGTATCTCTGCTCAGCCTTTACTATGCGACTGTCAAATTCTGAAAAATTCACTGCAACATTCAGCACATAGCTTCGAGTATCCAGAACAGTGCATCTCTTCCACCTGTGTATTACACTTGGTTTCAATCTTTTCTAATTTAAGTTGCACAAATTTTATCATATGAAGACAACTTAATGGGAAAGCAATATATCATAATACTTCACTAATATCCTCTAATTTGACAGTACCATAAGTTAACAGACCCAAAGCACAAGGAAGAGAAGTAACTGTACAGTATTTGGACCTTTGACAAAATAAATAACCTAAACTACTCCTACCACTGTAAAGTTAATTGAATTTGAATATGAGAACCTCTCTTACTTGTACTGTTGATGGTCTTTTGTACTTCTTGTTTTTGCCATGAACCTTTCTGCTAATTTTTCTAGATTGCGGGAATATTCCGTCTCTATTTCTGCTTTCTTGCGGAAAAAATCCTGCAGGTCCTGAAGAAGCTGCACCCTCATTTCAGTTTGCTGCTCCAGACATTTCTGCTGCTCTATCAGTTGAGCTCGAATCTCTAAAGGAAACACACACCACTGAAGTCAATGACAACAGGAAAGAAAAAAAGCACACAAATAATATTTGTCAGCTCCAACTACAGCAGATATGTGTAAGGAAAAAGTACAAGCTAAGTTTTATATAAATGTTCTATACTGTAAGTAGAGTAGGAATCATATCCACACAGCTATTTTCTATGTTCAACGTAAGACCGGTCACTGATAAGTCACCACACAGCTAAGAATTTTCACATTTGCACCTTATTCTTAATATGGGGGATATTACTGAATCACCGATATACTAATTGTGGGCAAATATTACATTTGTAGATATGAAGGTAGAACAAACAGGTATTTCTGACAGTGAAAATGCACTGCAGATAAGCATAGGACCCTTGAGAATAAGCAAACGAAAAATCAAACAATAAACGAAATCAAATTAAAAACAAACACCTCTCCTATAATATTTATCCAAAGTGAGACTAAAAAAGAGCAGCTTTCCATTTGTAGCCACAACTGGCACAAGAAAATATCATCTGGTAATGTTTATTTAGCATTCATATATATTTCTGTAGTGTAAAAATATACATAGCTCCTGAGTTATGGCAATACTTACACAAAAACATTCTTCTGTTTCTTGTAAAAGACATTAATGAAATAGGAAAATTCCCACAGCAAAAACTATTATTTCATTCCTAACATTTATATCTTTTCTGATGCTGTCCCATTCAAATCCAGGCTAAAAAATGATCATAGCATAGTGCGATGAAAATAGAAATAATTTTGCAACCATATAGGAATATGTTAACAATGCTGAAAACTACAAATGTAACAAGATAATCAGCCTGAGTCAACATCTGTTGAAGTTGACAAAGCAGGAATCTCTTGAATGTTAGAAGGTGGTGAATTGGTTCCTAATTATGTGACTATTTGGTTGGGAAACTGGCGTTAGGAAACTTAAATATCTTATAGACCCATGTGCAACATTTGTAATAAAAGACCACTATAAAACCAATACTGTCTGTATGCTACTGGGTGCTGTAAACGACTACTAAAATAACAACATCACAAAGACTTATTGTATACATGGTTTACATCCATATTTTTCTAGGCAGAAAATCTGAATCCCACTGAAGAAACACTTGAATTGGAATGCAAAATGTATGCTAAAGCTGTAACAAAAAAAATATTAAGCTAGTAGTTACTGGGGGAAAGAGATGTCCCAAAGCTCTTTCTTAACCTACTTTGAGATACCAGCTATTGTGTGAATCCTTAATGAGACCACACATTTCTATAGTCTGGGACAAGAATCAAAAAAATCACGTGTTCGGCTTTCATTTCACTTCAACTCAAGTCACTGGAAAAGAATTATGCCTCCAAGCAAGGATAAGCAACTGAAAAACAATACTGTATCAATGGCACAGAGATACATAGAGGAAAAAAACATTGGTGCTGGAAGGTTAGAAATGGAGAAGAGAAACTCAAGAATAGATCCTTGATGCGCTCAGTACTTTTAATGTCCTTTTATGCTAACGGAAATACAATTCCTTAAGTAACTTGCAAACCAAAGTAGGATTCCACTGTTAAACCTGAAATTTTAATTTTTGGAGACTAAATCCCACTCCTCAGAGAGGCCCATGTAAACAGTCACTCTAACAAAGATATATCACCAGTAACTTGAAGCTGAACTTGTTTTCAAATAACAACATCCTAATTATTACAGAGGTCAGCGGATCTTGCTACTGCACTTTCTTCTCTTTGAGCAGGTCTTCTCCACAGCAACATGGAATAGAACAATATTTAAGAAATAGGAAAATGTGAGTGGAACAATCTACAAAAATGGCAACGATCACTGGGAGCGGGTGTAATATCTGAAAATATTTTAAACTAACCTTTTGAAACTGACTCAACTTGTAGATGGCAGTATTTCCTTAAATCTTTTAATTATTTTAAATGGAGAATGATTTTAAAAGATGCACAAGCTCAAGGTTACACAGACACAGGCAGGATGCAGTGAATACCAAAGCTGGTTGCTTGTCTTGGAAGTTGCAGATTCCATTACTTTATGTGCCATGACTTCCAGATTCTCAGCACCTTTCTAGGGAGGCAGAATCTGATTTCATGGGCAGTTCTAGGGGTGATGAAGGGGAAGGCTCAGCTGCCAGCTGAAGATGTTGCTATCCACATGCAGGGGATCTAATGATGGCTCCACTACTGCAGACTAGTCTCCTTGCAGGAGGATCAAGAGCTGTTCCACAAGACATCAAATTAGCAGGTCTCATCTTAGCCTCACCCTTTTCTTTGGCTTTCCCTGCTTCCTTAACATAATATGTGCAGTGACATTTTGGGGACAGGGAGAAGGGAAAAGAGGAAGGGAAAGAAGAGAAAGTTGTGAAAGTTTCTTCTTTTGTCACAACAAGGGTGTGATTTAAAAAAATTATAATAGACAAGCAGCCTTAATTGCTCCTTAAACCAGCTGGAGGGGTTTGGTGACCACTGAATTCCACCTTCCAAAGTCCTGAACCACTGGTAGGCAACCTGTGATCTGCAGGCCACATGCAGTCCATCAAGGTTCTACATGTGGCCTGCATCACCACCCCAACCCATGCCTCACACATGCTGGGGGCCCAGCACTTACCTACTCCTCCCCCTCCCTTCTAACACTTCTGGAGTGCAGTGACTCAACCAATTCACAGCACTCCAGAAATGCTTGGGAGGGAGCGGGGAAGGGACAGGGCGTTTCTGAGGGAGGGACAACAAAGAAGAAGCCAGGTGATGGGGTTGACGGAAAGGTTGGAGTGGGTGCAAGGTCCACAGTGGAGGGGACAGTTGAGCAGCTCCCAGCAAAATAAGAAGCATCAAGCATCTAAGACAAGGGCAAGTCAATTATAGTATATACCAACTGATTGAATTATTAAATACTGTACTTGAAAAAATAAGCAGAAATATACTAGAATGTGTGTTGATTAAGCGCGCATGCGCACATACCCACACACCCACACAATTCAAAGTGATGGTAGCAAACAATACTTCCCTGTCTTCTGCTGCAGTTACATTATAACCAGATCTACATCCCAGAAGTTTTAACCTAATCCTTAATGCGCTACATTAAAATGGGCCTTAACATGGTTTTAGCTTCCAAAGATTTCCTCCCTTCTCAAGATGACTGTTGAATTGAATTCATGGATTTGTCCTAATCTCAGAAAATGCTAGCATGAGAAGACTGAATTTTCACAATACTATTTTCTTAGTTACATTCCACGTGTAGAAAACTGAAAGCGTTTACTTCTTTAAAGAAATTCTTTGTATTGATTTCTTTCAAATTTCCCCCAACACACAAATTATCTGTAATTTAGATAGGGAGATAGCATCTCAGATAATCAAGAAATCTAAAGCTAAAACTAACATTTTAAAAATATTATGCTGAAATTAAGTGGCAGCCAGCTCAAATTAAAGAGTACATGCGAACAGCCAAATAGCCTACAGGAAGCCACTTTCTGCCCTGGTCATCATTTCTAAATGATGCATTCTACAGACTTTCCACGTCAAGGTCAGAAAGGCCTGAAGAAGAGCCTGTATTGTGAGGGAGAGAACCCCACCCTTGGGCAATGACTGTTCCTTGTAAATCCAAAAATTGCTGGGATTACAAGACTCCCAGGATGCAAATCAGAGTACAGTAACAATCAGTAAATTCTGGACTAAACAGCACAGATATAATGTGAAATGCTGGCCCTAATGTCTTCTCTTAGCTATTTCTTTTGATTGTTGCCTTCATCTTCTGAGTTGTACCCGTTTTTGGATAAATTTTTGGTTTCTAACTTAGAATTTTCTGTTTCTAACCTGTACACCATACTTCACTGACTTGCATAAAAACAGAACAGCAGACACTTCACTTCAGAGCCAACTTGAGCTGCTACTACAAACTTCAAGTTTTATTACTTAAAAACTACATAACACAGAAGTGCATACCAGTACACACAGTATCTGTGCTATATCAATGGTTCCCAGCTCAAAAGTTTACAGTCTAAAAGCATGGCCTGCTATGTGACACAGAATACTTAAAATAGCTATGGTTCAGCTAAGAATCAGCTCTGTCATTTAAGTGTCACAAACAATGGCATTTCAGATCCAATCAGCCCCAGATGTGAATAGAAAACTCACATTAACCTCAATGGGTGTAGAATTGAGCGTGCTATATATGTGCAATAACACAATTAGAATTTTTATACATAAATTATTTATATATATCATAACTACTTCCCCTGCTAATGAACTTAACTTTTATATTAGCTCAGAATTCTTACACTCTTTGTTGTTTGATAGTTATTTTAATGCTTATGAAAAGTGCCAAAATGGCAGCAATCCAGACTCTTATCTCCTTTTTTCCACAAAGCAGCTACAACAGCAGCAGTCCGACATGCAGTCTCAATCTTGCCTGAGAGAGTTGTGTTGAAGTAAAGATTAAAATGCATAACTGCATTAACACAATTGCGCAGTTACTCGGTAATAATACTGACAGGATTAGGGCCCAATCATGCTAATAATCACCCATATAAGCAGGGTTTTCTTCTGGAGGAACACGGCGGAAGTGTGTTCCACCACCTTTTTTCCCTGTGCCGCTGCCATTTTGGAAGCCAGTTTTTTTTGAGGGGGGGGCAGAGGGGGGCTCCAAGCCACCTTTGGCTCTTGCTGCTCACTCTTCCAGCTCCCTGCCCTGTCCGCTGGCGCTGAAAGACTAGTGCTCAATGTAACTGATTGACTGCC
Organism: Carettochelys insculpta; assembly: GCF_033958435.1. Taxonomy (NCBI): domain Eukaryota; kingdom Metazoa; phylum Chordata; order Testudines; family Carettochelyidae; genus Carettochelys; species Carettochelys insculpta. The sequence continues at coordinate 315,640,103 of NC_134137.1, forward strand.
AGTAGGAGGGACCAGGCCATAAACCAATTACACTGAGTGCTAGTTTTTCATCTCCACAAGCAGGTGGGAGCTGCCCCTGCTGCGCTGCTAGAGGGCTTGGTGGGGAGGGAGCAGCAGCAGGTAGAGTTCCTAAGGCAGTAAGTGAATCCTGGGTTGCGGGGCGTGTTTTAGGGAAGTATGGGAGCTGGGGGGGTTAAGCCTGGACACCAGGGGGAGCCTTACAAGAGGTATGGGGGTTAAGCCTGAGCACTGGGGAGGGCTGTGCAGTGGGTTAAGCCTGGATGCCGGGGAGGGCACATGCAGGGGGTTAAGCAAGGGTGTCATGGAGCATGCAGGAGGGTTAAACCTGGGCATAGGTTCAGGCCCTGAGGGTGATCCTGGGTGTGGGTTGGGGCCGCGGGGCTTAAGTCTGGGTGCAAGGAACTCACTCCTTCACCACCAACTTATTTGCTTTAAAGAGCTGGAAACATCATTCATTAATTGGGAACATTTAAAATCAGCATTTTTAACTGGGCCCAATTGCTCTCTTTTTGTCTTTTAATTTTTATTACAAAGGCAATGAAATGCCAAAATCTGTGCAAACAACAAGGGTTCACGGTTTAAAAAAAAATCACAAAAAGCAAAACCTTGCAAATGTTAGGGATTCAACAGCAACATTACTTTAGGCCCATTGTAAATACTGTTGTGTTAACATGAAAGGGATTTGAAGGGGAATTCTTACAGTACAAAAATATCTACTTCAATACTTTGACACAAATGGTGAGTGAAGGTTGACTGAATCCAGCCTGAGCTCTGCTTTCATGGCTTCTGCTGACTTACACTTTGAATTTAATTTCAGTATACCATGTTACAGGGTGTTGCCTGGAAGAAAAAAGGTTGTGCAGTAGTTGCCCTTCTATGCAAATCAGTTACGTAATACAGGTAAAAACAACATGGAGTGCCATCCTTCTGCTGACCTTAAACCAAGTCCCAAAGACAGGATCTGGTTCCTTCTAGGCATATCCACATTTGTTGTTATGGTTCAGCAGGATTGTGATATTTTGCACAAACAGCATCAAGAACATATGTGGTGGCAGGCTAAATACTGGTGCTACAATCCTTGGCACAGTGGAAAGCCTACAAGCAATTTTTAATATGTAATAATGTTGTGTACTTATTTAATTAAATAACAGCTTTTTAGAAAAATCCCCAAGCAATTAGTTCCACAGGTTCGTTGTGCATTGTGTGAAGAAATAACTACTTTTTGCTTCTTCTAAAGCTGCTGCCTATTAATTTCATTGGGTGACCCTTAATTCTTGTTCTATGTGAAGGAGTAAATAACATGTTCTTGTTCATTTTCTCCATTATTTTCACACCACTCCTGATTTTATAGGCCTGTATCATATTTCTTCCGATGTGTCTCTTTTCCAGGCTGTAAAGTCTCAGTATTTTTAATCTCTTTTCAAATGGAAGCTGTTCCGTATTCTTAACTGTTTTTGTTGCCCTTTTCCATCCTTTTTCAGTTATAATATGCAGACAGCCTGAACTGTGGCCTGTTCTATGGTGTGATTAATTTTTACTCACAAATAGTCAGTGGTGCTACTCACGAGTTATCCCTCTAATTTTTCCACCCAAGGGCAGAATAAATTTTGTTATGTGCACCACGGCTTAAACAGATGTGCATCACCAGTACAAACACATGCTGCTGGGTGTGGGTGACTGTGCGCACTCTGCTAATCAGCTGGGAGGCATATGAATTTTTCTTGAGTGGCTGCCCACGCACTCAGCTTACAGGGAACGCTTCTACTCACCTGGTTAATCGTATGCATAAGTGTTTGTAGGACAGGGCCTTCGTTGATGTAGGTTACCCCTTGATTTGCTTCTCTCAACAGTTCCTCACAACATGTCCACTATACCAACTTAAACTTAGATTCACCTATTTGCTAAAGAGAAACTTCCTCATCTTACATACCATCTCTGCATTTCCCCAAAGCAATTTTTGAGCCAGGCTAAATTTGCTCTCTAATTCATCCCCTTGGTATTTTATTTGGCAGAAATGGTACAGTCCCCCTCTTCTGAAGAAAACGGTTCTTTGCAAGTTATTGAATGGTGATTGGCTGAGGTGCAAGATTTATTGCAGTCCATCTGAAAGACTTGTGCAGAAAGCCAAAAGTCCAGGACACTGAAGCTTCTGTTGAAATCTCTGCCTCTATTTATTTCTTAACACTAAAATAAATTCATTCAAGCAATTAAAAAGGCAGGGGAGTCCTTGTATTCCCATTAGTAGACATTTAAGTTTACAAATGACTATAATGACCAAAGTGAGCATTTCTGGAGCCTTTTAAATAACCATCATGTAACATCCATGTCAAAAGGGAAAGAATAAATCATTGTTTCTTGTGAAAACTGAAACTAGTTCTGCACAACCAAATATATATTTTCTTTAGTTTTAATTAAAGCAGCCTGAAAACTGGATTATCTATCATGTGCCCTTTTTACCAGGGGTCTTGCAACCTTGTAAACATGGGCTCTAGGTAGACAAAGCCAAAAAAAGTGGAGAGGACTCCATCAGAATGCCTCACCCATTTGTTTCTTATACAATGTTAAGATATGCTAAGAGCAAAAAATATACTAAATGTATCTGCAGAAGCTACTGCTGTTTTTGGATAAGAAACTTACTATTCACATCCCCACCTGATGGTCACCTGGGTGCCACAGTTAGGCATGCAAGCTGCCTGCATAGCATTTTGAGCTCCACCTCTTCTGCAAAAGCTGCTCATTTGTGCCAGCAATTAAGTACTGATGCTACATCTTTCTTTAAACTTGGTAACAGTGGACTTTGTCCTTTGGTCCCTGTCTGGCAGCATACAGTTTCTACTTCTGAAAGACGGGTGGGAAAACTGTTACTCCATAGCAACTTGCTCTGGCTTACCCAGAAGTGCTACAGCTCAAAACAGTAAGGAGCAGTGTCCAGTATTCCTTGTTCAGAAAGGCTTGTTACACAAGTGAAGAGCCTTAGGCAGAGAACAGACTGAGGGACTCAAACCTACATGAATAAAAATGAGGCATGAGAGAATGAGATCTACAGCTGGCAAGAAATGTTAGCAACAAGGGTTCCACAAATAAGTCAGACAAAAAAGAAATTTCAGGAAAAGGAAAACAAACTTTCCTGTATTTTTTTTTTTAATTTCCAGCGGGTTTCTCAACTTTAAATGAACTAGTCATTGAACAGAACTAAGTGAATAAACTGAAAATAAAACATTATTGCAAAACCTGCAGAAGAGGCTAATTTCGTCCAAAGCACTTCATCAGACTCTGGATTCAGGCGCTTGGGGTAACTTCCACCAACTTAGTGCTTTGACTTCCTTTAAAACATTGGCAGCAAACATGTTCTGCTCAATTTTTTCTTTAATTTTTTAATACACTATTGGAAGCTTAAACCCCAAAATGGGCAGTCAGAATTTTAAATATAATTTTAAATACATTTATTCTTAAAAAGAAAAATATTTAATTTTATATACTTTTTAAGAGTCATTGATTTTTTTATCAACATTGTCACAAAACAAATCATCAAGGAGCAAAGGAGAATTTAGGAATACATTACATGATGTCATCTTCCTGTAGGTAAACAGCTAACCTGATCATCATTTGATTGCTATAGTATCACTCAAAGAGATTGCTATGAAGGTCTGCTCATATGAGTTTTATGGGTAGGTATCTGAGAATACAATTCACTACCATCCAGTGCACTGCCTTTTGGGCAGTTTAGCTTAGTCTGGCAGAAATCAGTTGTGCAAGGTGACTGGAATTGAGGGGCCAGGTTCCCACCATCCAACTTTCTCCACCCAATAACGGCATCTGTAGCCAATAACTTTCAAGCCTATTCTGAAAATGAACCCATGTGAGCCCTGTCACTGCCCACCCTCTCTGAAACAAGGATGGGGCCTGCACGGCTCTGCACTATTGTCATAAGCACAGCAAGCACCAGAAGCACAGTCCTTCCATATTTGCAGGACCTCTAGAAGAGCTGTGGAGAAACATTTCTAGGCGTGTAGATTCCTGGGGGGGACAGAGGGTGCGTCTACACTTGCATTCCTCTTTTGAAAGAGGTATGCAAATGAGGGGAATTGAAAATGCAAATGAGGTTCATATTTGCATATTCTTATTTTGAAAGAGCTTCCTTTGAAAGAAGAAAACCAGTGTAGACGCTGCTCTTTTAAAAGTATACCCCATCTTTGAAAGAATCTTTCTTCCCATTAAATAAAGGGAAGAAGGATTCTTTCGAAGACAGGGTTTACTTTCAAAAGAGTAACGTCTAAACTGGTTTTCTTCTTCCAGAAGAAGCTCTTTCGAAATAATATGCAAATGAGGTGACAAATATGCACCTCACTTGCATTTTGATTTCCCTCATTTGCAAAGCTCTTTCGAAAGAAGAATGCAAGTGTAGATGCACCCAGAGAGAATCAATTCAAGATTTTTGGTAGAGTTCATGATGCAGCTGCAAATAGTGGAGTGCTGCTTCTGTGGCTGACAAATGAGCACTTAGTGGTGGGATTCCTGGATCTATGTATTGATTTTTCCCCAGCCTTCACCACACTAACACTAAAATGAGGGCTGTACTGACAGCCAGGAAGTGAGTGGCAAACATATTATGGAGATTTACAGCTCTGGATTGCTATTCGTCAGTGGCAAATCATTTTAGAGCTGGAAAATCCACTTTGAAGGCCATTGTCATGCAAGTGTGAAGAGCCACTAATTATAGTGGGAGGATTTGCAGCAGCAATGTGATTCCTAAACTGCAATGGAGCAACAGATAGCACAGATCTGTCTACTTTGGCATCAGAACACCTTGACATAGGCTATGTCTACACTTGCTCCCGGTAATCAGGGCGATGGGAGATTACTAATGAAGTGCTGCGCTGACGATGCAGCACTTCATTAGGCTAATTCTCCCTGCGGGAACTTTGAAGTGTCAAACTTCAAAGTGCTGGCATGCTGTGTAGCCGCGGGCACTTCAAAGTGACCAAGCTACTTCAAAGTGCCTTTACTCCCCAAAGTTTGCTGTGGGGAGAATTAGCCTAATGAAGTGCTGCATATTCAGCACAGCACTTCATTAGTAATCTCCCATCACCCTGACTACTATGCCCCCTTCAAAGGAGGAGGCAAGTGTGTAGACATAGCCATAGAGTACATCAACAGAAGTACATCAAATTCTTGGAGTGTCCCCCCAACAAAAATGATTGCTCACCCTTATTTAAACACACGAGTTGGGTCCTCTTTCTGCAGCTATCCCACCCCCCCATCCGGCAGCAGTCATTTCAGTACTTCTGAAAATCAATTCTTACTATTTAATATAAAGAGAAACAAAATCAGAGGTGGATTTAAGATTTTATATGAACCACTACTACTTTCTTAAAGTGATTAAACTAGTGCTGATTAGAAAAGACGATAGGGCCAAACTTCGCTTTCAGTTTACGCTGGTATAAAGCCAAATTAATGCCTATTGAGGTAGATACTTCATTTTGTAGCTGAGAAAACATATCTTGATTCAGTCAGTGCAATATGTAGAGAAATATTAGCAACGTCTAATCTAATTATTACAGATTAAAGAGCTTTAGTGCTGTAATTCTAACAGGAGGAAATGATTATCTTCAGTATATTAGAATGGTTTTGATTTGACTCAAGCCTTTAGACAATCCCAATACCATAATTTGCTGAAGGTGTTTATAAAACAGAAAATGAATCTGAAATTTAAATCAGTGAAGGGATAAAAATAACTGCAAATTCTAAGTCTTCTATTTGCTTGAATCAAGCCGATAAAGAAATTGAACTGACAGAATAGCACTGCAACATTGTTTAAATCCAGAACATGACCTTACTGGTAAACATGAATAGTAGTTAGTAATGGCAACCTTTATATATTCTTCAATGCACATAATAGAGTATGAAATAGAACTGCAACAGAGGAAGAAAATCAAGTATCAGTTTGTTGTCATCAGAGTGGTAATGAAAATCTAATGATGTTAATCAAATCCCTTAATTCCAAAGCTCAGCAAAGACATGATAAATCTTCGACCCTGTTGCTAAGGCAACTGCCCTAGAGGTATACTCTTGTCTAGAATGACAGCACCCACATGGTCATAGATACAATTCCAAAGGAGCACGGGTACACTGATGATACGTTATCAGACTGAATATATCTCTCATCTAGCAGAAATTAAAGCCATCCTAATATATTGAAGACAACTCTTTCCCCGTTAAAATTACAATATTAAAGCCGTTTAATCTTTAGCAGAGTAGACAATTGCTCATACTGTTCTAAGTACTGCACTGACTAAGGTTGAAGTATATCTTCTGTGCTACAAAATGAAGTATCTACCTCAATGGGAGACTGAGGCATGTTTGAGCTCAGTTGTATAGAGACAGCCCAAACTCAACTAACAGCAGTTGAAAAGGATAAATCCTTCACAGTCATGGGGAATACTCTTTGTTCCAGCTTCTCCCTATTCGGAAGTTTAAAGTGGACTAAGAACCACAGTAATTGAAATCTAGCTTCAGCTGTTACTGTAGAAGGAGGTGATGGCTCCCCTGAGGTTCCTGCTAATGGTGACGATAAAAAAATCTAAGTGGGGAGGAAGGGATTGATTGGCAGGAACCCCTACCAACCCATTCAATGGCAAGAGAATAGGTGGTGTCTGTCCAGATGATCTTTGCACTAAATCATATGCATGTTACCAGATACCATGAATGTAACCAGAGTCTGCCAGAAATCAAAATTATTTTTGAAGGGAAGAAACATTAGATCCAGACAAATATAGAACTACCTTGTTGGCATGCTACTGAAGAACTTGCTTACCTGCGATCTTCCAGCAATAACTCATTAGTTAAAGCCTATACTGAAAATATTCTCTCTCTAAAGAGGCATACAAATGGCTATGATTTCCAGCAGGGCTGTAATGACTGCTCTGTGGTAGTGAGGACATCAAGAACAGCGGCAGTCAACAGACATATTTGTCTCTATAAGGTAGCAAGGATAGGGCAAGGGAGAAATCCTTCATGCGCTATTTAACTGGAGTGTTTTGGGGGGGAAGGGGGTGGAGGGAATCCTACTGCATAAATACAAGCACACAGTGCTAAAAGTTTAGAAACTTAGGCAGCTAAATCCTTCTTATTGTGATTAAAAAAGAGTGCATTACAAATATTTTGACTAGCAATTAGGACTTAGAACAGATGCTCCTACCATTTAAAGAAATAGCAGTAAGATCCCACCAATCTAAAGTTAAAATTAAATCTTAAATAAATCAACCATCAATATAGCAGATAATCAGAAGGAGAAAATACAGACACAGGGCAGGGATCGCAAATTGGTGACCTGAGGGACACCTGAAACACAATTTGTATAGTCAGCCATGACAGAAAATGACTATAGTTTGCAAGGTATTAGCCAAAGATTTATAACAGGAAAGTAGCTAACAACAAAAAACTCCAGCACTCTGGCATTTTGTCTGCCAAACATGGGAAGTGGGCAAAAGAACAGAGAAACTTTTGGAAGGAAAAATGCAGTAGATGGGGGTGTGGTGAGGGGGAACAATTAGAAATGGCGGAATAGATAAGTTGGCAAATTAAATGCATCTCACGGGCTTCTGATTATTTGGCAATTTGTTCCTATTCCTCAATGATAAAGACATGGCAGGGAAGCTGAATGATTTATTGGTATCAGTCTTTCCCTTAACGTATGTAGGAGAGATACATGTACCCTGGGCCTCTTTTAATCAACATAAGATGGGGCAGAATTAGAGACTGAACACTGAAGTGTCCTAACAGGTACTGAAACAAACAAACTAAGGAGTAATAAATCATCAGGACTGGAGGGTATATACCTGCACACTTTGGATGAACTTAAGAGTGAAGTGGTTGAGCTGCTAACAAAAATATGCATGTGCTGACTAAAATCAGCTACTGTACCAGAAGACTAGAGATATGATGGCCTTATCGTGCTGCACTCTGCCAAAACTTCACAAAAACAACATGAAGGGTGAGTCTAGAAATTACTCTTATTTGAATACATGTGAGTAATTTGAAACTACAATTAAAAATAGACACTTGAATGACTAAAACAAGAAACAAGCAGAGCTTTTATAAAAGAACAGTACACTTCTGAAATCTACTAGAATTCTTTGATCATATAAACAAAATAGTCAATATAGGAAAACCCATTGACAATTCATTGGGACTTTCAAAATTACTTTGAAAACGTCACTCACGAGAAGATTTTTTAAAAAAAAAATTAAGTAGTAATGGTGTGAGAGGTAGGGTACCATGACGTCATGATGCCAATGGGAGGAGCACACAGTATTTCCTCTAATTTTTTTCCATTTATGAGCAGAATACATTTTGTTATATGTACCAAGGCATGTGTGGATGAGCACCACAAGTCGAAATATATGCTACCTAATGTGGGTGGCTGTGGGTGCTCTGCTAATCAGCCGGCTGGCACTGAATCTCTCCTGGATGGCTGCCCAGGTGCTCAGCTTACAGGGAACACTGGTCATGCACACACATTCTAGGGATGAATTGTGTATTGCGTATCTTAAGGGATGCAGATAAGTACTAGGATGAACGATGAAATGAAATAAAAGAAAGAGGGAAGACATTAATTGGCACACACACAGAGCTCCCCATATTCCCCCAGCCCCCCAGTTTGCTACAGAAAAACTGTCCTGGCTTCTGGGCAAAAGAGAGACTATAAGAGAATATTTTGAAGAAATTCAATCCCTGGGTAAAAAATGATAACTTGTCAATTGTAAGCAGTGCAAGAAGGAGGTGCAGGGTATAGTTGCAGGAATTAAACGTCATAACTGCTTACTGGGAGAAAATGATGTAAATGAAGATGTGGTTACGGTTAAGTGGATCAACGGGTTAGTAAATTAAATAATTCACTTTGCAACACATCACTCTTCAAGACTCTTTCAATGCCTTTTAGTCTAAGTCTACAAAGCCCCTCCCTTTCGAAAGGGGCATGGTAAAGAGCAAAGGGGAATATTCAAATGAGGCATGGATTTAAATATCTTGTGCTTCATTTCCATAGCCCTGCAAGATTTTGCTTGCAGCAAAGCACCTTGTGGAAGCTAGAGAGCCATATAGATGGGACCCTCCCAGATGGGGGCTTTCAGAAGAGGGGGGTTCCTTCCAGTAGGGCCCCACCTATATAGCTCTGTAGCTTCCAGAAGGGGCTCTTCTGGAAGCGAAATCTCACATGAATATGCAAATGAGGCACAATATTTAAATCCATGCCCCTTCTGAAAGGGAGGGGGCTGTGCAAATGTGGCCAAACTGTGTACAGTGTTGGATGTTGCTAGGAAAAAGTTTATCTTTGCTAATCCTTTTGGCTTGTTTAATTAATTGACTAGGTTTAGATGCTATCACTCAAGTATACAATAAAGAAAGCTGCAGTAACAGAAATCTAGAATTGGCAGGTGCCAGAGTATAATTTTCTTATTTTATATTACAAAATACCTGTTGCTTATTTTGGAACATCATAGCCACAGGCCATAATGGTGATGCTATAAAAGTCTGTTTTCTATTTCACTTCAGTATAACTCAGCTTTCTGGAGGGAACCTCATCATATACTTGTTTTCTCAAACAAAAGAAGTGCCAGTGAGTTCAATGGGGTTTTACTCCAAAATTAAGTGCACTCTAAGTACAGTCAGTCTTAGCATTTTTGGTAATTTCATTAAAATTAATTAATTTTTGGTTATTTAAACCATTATTTAAATCAATTATTTAAACTGCCTTAATTTAAATCAATCCAGCCTGGAGAGAGAACTAATAATGGACATCAAGAAGTCTGAAATGTTTAATTGGTAATTTTGCTTCCATATGCAAGAAAAAGTTGACTGGAGACCAGATTTCTGACAAAATGAATATTAACAAGGGAACGGAACATAAACTAAGATAGGGAAAGAACAGGTTAAAGACTGGAATAAGAGTTAGCAAAGTGGGACAGTTGTGAAAAAGGTTAATATCTTTCTGCTGGGATGTATCAATGAAGGTGTCATATGTAAGACCCAAGATGTAACTGTCCTGCTCTACTCAGAAACAGTAAGTCCTCAGCTGGAGTACTGTGTCCACTTCTGGGTGTCACACTTCATGAAAAATGAGGAAAAACTGAAGAGAGTGCAGAAGACAGCAACAAAAATCATAAAAGGTTTAGCAAACCTTACCTTTGACGAATTGTTAAAAAACTGGCCATGTTAAGTTTTAAGAAAATAATACAGATGGGGGAGCTGATAATAGTCTTCATATGTTAAAGATTATTATAAGCTCCAGAATATTCTTCCAAGGGAAGTTGTGGAATTCTCATCACTGAAGGTTTTAAAAACTAGATTAGACAAAACCCTGTTAGGTATGGTCTGTGTTTACTTAGTCATACCTCCATACAGGGGTAGAAATTGTCAACATGGGCAATGGCAGCAAGCCCCTGAAAACCTTGGCCACTGGGGGAGACTTCCCTCTGGGCAGCAGCTAGCCCCCTAGGTCCTTGTAGGGGTGTGGGACATTGGAGTTTTCAGTGGGGGGGCCAGTTGAAGTAGACCCCCCCATGCAGCAGTAAGCCTCCAAAAATCTTGGCCACTGGGTGGAAGTTGAATGTTGTGAGTGCAAGAGACTGGATTCGATGACCTCTCAAGGTCCCTTCCTGTTCTATGACACAGGTAACTTCCAGTTCTACTTTTCTATGACCTTGCAGCAAAATATACCTCCAATTTTCAATGTTTATGAGAATTACTAGTATAACCAACTGGAATTAGAAAGGAAATTATCTGGCCGAACAAATCACAAATCAACATCCATAATAAATAAACTTCCTTTGACAATGACTAATCAATGCACCATCTATTTTCTGTGACCACTAGATTTAGAATTCTTAAAGGACATCCTGATTGCAAGTAGAAAAGAAAGAAAAAGAACTGCACGCATGTGCACTGGCAGGGGGCGAGGGTTACTCTAAAGCAGGTGTGTACAACCCACGGCCTGCGGGCCGCATGCAGCCCTGGACAGCTAGTAATGCAGCCCCACAAGATCGTAAACTTTTAACATTATTATGTGATTTATATACATTAACTATATTATATATTATATATGCGGCCCAAGACAATTCCTCTTCACTCAGTGCGGCCCAGGCAAGCCAAAAGGTTGGACACCCATGCTCTAAAGTAATGATATACCAATTCACGCACAAAATAAGAAGAGGTGAGAAAAAGGTTTATTCATTCAATACAATTCATTTCTACTTGGCTCAAATGTGCCTTTTTTTTTCCTTGGGGCTGGCAATGGTACTGTCATGTTTCTCCATGGTCCATGTGACAGGCAGTGTGGCATTCATTAAAATAATTTTCCCACAAACAATATTCAAAATGTAATAATAGTAATGCCAGTGGCTCATTGTCTTCCACTTTCAATCACAGAACACAGGGATATGTCCACTACTGTTGGCAGGTAAGGTATAGTGAATGTTATCAAACATTTCAGTTTGTGTAAAATATTATAAACAAAACACTTCTTTCTTGGTTTTATCTGGCACTTTACTAACAACAAAACTTTAGAAACCACGATTTCTGGTCTTCACTGAAAGCCTGGTTCAAGGTATGGCTGGCACAGGACCAAGCAGGTTCTGCATCTGCCTTCATGTAGCTTCCAGAAGCAGTAACAGGTCCCTGCTCCACCTATGCATGGTGGCTTCATGTGCTGTTCCTGCTACAGCCTGGGCACCATCTCTGCAGCTCCCACTGGGATCTGTGGGAGCAGTCCCCGTGGGTGGAGATAGCATGCAAAGCTGCCTGGCTGCATCTGCGCCTAGGAGCAGCAGGGACATGTCACTGTTTCCAGGGAGTCATGCAAGGCAAACACCACCTGGATCTGGAATCCTTAAATTCTTCCTGTGCCCCAATCCTCTGTCGTGAGCCTCCTCCTGCACCAAAACTCCCTCCTTCCAAGATAAGTGGAATTTTTGACTTACCAGCACCCCTATTCTCCCAGAACGTGGGATAACAAAGGTTTTACTGTGCTGCAGGCTATATTAGGGGTCAGCAACCTTTGGCATGCAGCCCATTAGGGTAATCCTCTGGTGAGCCACGAGACATTTTGTTTACATTAATCATCCAAAGACATAGTCCCCCGCACAGATCCCGGTGGCTTGAAAGAGCAAACCATACCCATTGGGAACAGTGGGGGACTGTGCCTGTGGATGCTCAACATAAACAAAATGTCTTGCAGCCCGCCATGGATTACCCTGATGGGTCATGCACTGAAGGCTGCTGACCTTTGGGATACACGTTGATAAGTATCACTGAAAAACTAGGAAATTGACTGATTTTCACAGACAAAACATCTGCCTCAATATTTGAAAATACATCAAGTCTAAAATCAGTGCAAGAAGAGAGGAAGAGCTGAGAACTGCAATTTGAGGCTCCAAGCACTTCTGAAAGTGGCCATGCCCATGTATGAAAGCTACCACTGCCAGTCAAGAGACAAAGATGAGAAGTAAAAGAGGATGTTTTCCTAAGAAGAGAGAGGGAACTTCCATGTTGCCATGGGCAACTGACAGGTGCTATCTAGTCTCTATAGCAATGTGAATGTGGGAGGAGGAGAGAAATGGAAAGAGGTTGACCAGCATGGACTCCCCCATGTCCTCATCCTGCTACCTTTTAAAGAGAGAGGAAAACATGGTCTAATGATGGAACTTGGCAGCCATTTGTCTCCCAGCAAAGTTCTGTGCTACATCTGTTCTGGGTGGCACACACTAATTTCCTGAGTAAGTGTGTTTCCTCAGTAAGGATTTCAGTTTGGCTACACTGCCGACAAAACTATAATTCAAGGTTCTTAGTTTACTTGCGTAGAATTCAACTGTGTCCTTAAGAAAAAGCACTGTTGGCCCAGGGCACTAGACTGTAGCCCCTATAGCAGGTGTACAAATTGGGAAGTGTGAAATTTCAAAAGGATGGTGCAGATATCAGCTCTCCCCCACCACACAGGGGCTCTCTGCTGCTGCCTGCAGCCTCTTTCTGGTCTCCTGCCCCATGTGCAGTGCTCGCTGCCTGCCTCCTGCCTCCCTGGTCTCTGCCGGCAGAAAGCTGGCTTCATTTCCGGTCCCCTCTCCTCCCCCTGGGGGCCCTCCTTTGCCTCCTGGCAGCTTCTCTTGGCTCATCTGCCCTGTGAGCGCCCCCTTCCCAGCTGCTGGGCCAATCAGAATGTGCAGAAGCTGTGAGACAAGTAGTGGGGGCAGCCAGAGAGGTTCTGGCTTGATAAGGTAATCTCCTGAGGTTTCTCCTTGGAATGCTCTTGGGTCCTCACCCCAAGCACCCCTCCCCCTTTGAGGCACGCCTGGAGCCTCCCAGAACTCCCTTCCTGATTGTACCACCCCTTTCCTGAGCACCCCCCTGCACTCCTTCCTGTGGGCCTCTCACAGGTTGTGGGAGGCAGCTAATTACAGGGCCAAAAAGCGGGGCCTGAAATTAAAAGTTTGTTTACCCCTGCTCTAAAGGACAGATAGCTGTAGAAATGGTTAAATACCATGCAAAGGTATATGAATCTAATGATAGAAGGACAAAGCAAAGGATGTATCTCAGAGAAGCCTAGGGAGGAAATGGTAGTTTATATTTCTCTCTCAGTATGTGTCTTCAGTTTGTGATAGAGAGGTGAAAAATCTATCTGGATATTATTCACTTGTGTGGCAAAGGAAGTATTTGATCTTGTAGAGATGATTGTTTTTATGGGGGAAAAAAGTGGTAGCTCAAGAAAGGACTTGGCTCCCTAGCTTCACAAACAGTGGAGTCGTACAATTCCTAGGTATTGCTCGAAAGTAGTACTCTTTGGGGGCACTGGCTTACACTCTCACCTATGCATCAACATCACAAAGGCAGCCTTACGTGCCAACTAGGAGTCTAGCCAGGTCCCCATCTGTCTAATGCACATATGCTAGACAAAGATACTTATTGCTCTCTTTCAAAGCAGCAGGAATATGAACCCCTATGGTGCACTGCAGCTCAGTGATGGGGTTAGGGGCAGGTGACCTTGGCAACCACCTCGAATGCTGGTTTTATTGTTAAAGAGAACAGGGAAAATAGAATGTTTGAAGTAACACGTTTCAAGTATTCCGTATGTGGGTTCATTTTCCACCAACCTCCTAGAAAGTTCTGGACCTTTGCAGAATCTCATGGAAGCCTCCAGACTTCGATAACTACATTTTCCTCAAACCTCCTAGAATGCTTTCTGCCAAGCCTTCGCAGGTATTTATGGGGTGGGGATATCTCCAGGCAGTCAGTGAGGTAGAAGAATGAAGTGATATTGTGAACGTGTTCTATTGTGTGATTGTGGAAGTGTAATTGTACTATATGACTTGAAGAGTGCATATAATGACTAATAAAAGCCATATTTATTGTATCGCTATCTATGAAACAATACAAAGGAATATTCTAAGTATGGCAAAAGTAGTAAAGTTCGATGACTTTCCAAGACTTCAGAACACAAACTTTTGCTTTCCCTAATTCTTTCTGGTCTCCCACCATGTGCCACTGAAGAAGTCTTCAGAAGCTCAGTACAGAAAGTGAAAAGTGACAATTGTAACCTGTTTTGTAGTAGAGAGCAAATTTGATGGAAAAACATCTGAAACAGATCAACAACCTGGGCTTTAGGCACCAGCAAGTGTTCCAGTGCAGAAGAAATTGAGAAGCAGAAGTGATGAAGGTCCTATTACTAAGGAATTAATAGATATACCGGAAGATAAAGAATGGACATGAGGAAACTGATGCAGAAGTAAAGGAGAGTGATGATAAAGAAGAATGTGGCTCATATGAAAAGGAGAGTAATGATAAAAAAAAATCAGGCTCACATAATGACAAAAATAGCAGTGAGAAAATCTGCACACCACAAATGGATCCATCAGATCCTGCTTTCCAATCCTAAAGTCTGCCAGTGTTGATCATACAATTTTGAATGGGTCAAGCAAAAATTGAGGCTATGACATTTCCAGCAAATGAGCAGAAGCAACAATTCTCAAAGTTACACTGCACAAGTATGCTCAAGAATGGTAAGAAACTGAACCAACATGGCCTAATTTACCCCAAATCAACTTTTAAAAAAGTGTTCTTGTTTTGCTGCAAAATATTTGACAAGAATGTCAAATTGTTGTTTGCACTTTTCGGATACAATTGTTTGCATAATTTACCTGAAGTTCTGAAGCAACAAAAAAATGTAATTTGGCCATTTTATGGCCTACTTCTAATGGATGGAGGTCGAATCCAGGCTCAAACTGAAGAAATGTAAAGACGTGGAAAAACAGTGTATTATTAATGCAAAACCCAAGCAGCGTGCTTGAGCATCTGATCTCAATTACCCTCTTTTTTGCAAAGAATAATTTGGCTCTCCATGGCTTACTAGAAAAGTTTTCACTGAACGCAAAGGTACTTTCCTTGGTTTGGCAGAATTCCTTGGCAAATACAATGATGTCATGCATCAATAACAATGCATGTCAATGGCAAGCAAAGAAAATTCAAAATGAATTGATTGGCCATGGCAAGGAAGGTGCTTGGTAATATATTCCAGTCTATAGATAACACTACTGAAAAAGGGTTAACACAACTCTCTGTGAACATTCTGAATGAGAATCAAATAAAGCCTCAGGACTTCCATGGCCAAGGCTATGACAACAGCCTGAACATGAAGGGAAGAAACAGCAGCAAAGAGGGAAGACCCTTTTATTTTACTTTTTTGAGACTTGTGGCTTCCATTCTCTCAACATGGTTGTATCAGATGGAGCAGTATCTTTTTTAGATTCAGTATCTCTCTTCTGAGTTCTCCAAAGGATATACACCATTGTTTTCAGCATCAGATGTTAGGTGGAAGATTCTAATGGACAATGTCACAAACCCGAACATAAAGCCATTAAGTGACAATCACTGGAACAGCTGTATTAACAGCATAATGCCAGTGATGTGCCAAGTGAATGAGCTATACAGTGACTTGATGCAACTAGCATAGCGGAGTCAAATGAAAGTTGGAATTCGACAAGAGGCACAAAATCTGTCAAACCAGATCACTGACTTCAAATTTTTGCTATCAATCCTGGTGTGGCACAGAATCCTGTTCCAAGAAAATCTGGTAGGCATGGCATTACAAATGCAGTCAACAGTCACTACTTAGATAAGAAGCTGCCTTATTTCACTGTGACCTAACAAAGACAACAGATTTGAAGATACCTTTGCTGCTTCCAAAGAAATGGCAGAAAACATAGCAGCTGAGCATGTCTTCAAGGAAACTTGTATTCAATGGAAGAAGAAACAATTTGGTTATGAGGGCAGAGATGTGATGGGAACCTTGAAAGACAAATTAACGCAGGAGTTTTTTGCTTGCTTGTTGACACTGCTCAATTGCCCATAAAAGAAAGGTTCAGACAAATGAAATACCATGAAAAGACCAGGGTGGTTTGTATGCCCTTAGAGTAAGCTTAGAGTGGATAGAAAAACAATTTTGAACACTGTATGAACCTTCAGGTTGCTGTCACCTGGTCAATGTTCACATTCAGCGAAAAGACCTCTGTGTCAAATTGGACAACATTTTGTCAATCTGGAAGCATTCTCCACTCCAAATTCTCCAATTCATTCATGATTGAGAGCTGAAGGACACTTCCTAACGTGTGCATAGCTTTGAGGAGTCTGTTAATACTGCTGGTCACGGTCATGAGCTTTTTCAAAGCTCTGGTTGATTAAAAGATATCTTTGATCGATAATGTCCAATGAGAGACTGATGTTGCTTGCTATTTTACTGCTTGAAAAGGCCATTGCTCAGTCTATGGAGCGCTCTGGTGCTATACTTCAGTTCACGAGGGAAAAGGCAAGAAAAGAGATCTTCTGAACGGAAGGACCAGACTTAGCATTCTAAGGCTGTTGTCTACTGTAACAATACTTAATACCGATCAACCTAATGTTGGGGCACAGTTCAATTTCTTGATGTTAGTACATTTCAGTTGTTCTTAAAATTTTAAAGTTTTTGTATAAGATCAGAAGAAATGTTTTGATTTGCTTGTGTATGGTATGAACAAATACAGACTCACAGATTGTGCAAATTTATTGTCTTATTTGACAGGGATATACGATGCACCAAAGACTTTAAGGCTACGTCTACGCGTGAAGCCAACATCGAAATAGCTTATTTCGATGTAGCAACATCGAAATAGGCTATTTCGATGAATAACGTCTACACGTCCTCCAGGGCTGGCAACGTCGATGTTCAACTTCGACGTTGCGCGGCACCACATCGAAATAGGCGCTGCAAGGGTACGTCTACACGCCAAAGTAGCACACATCGAAATAAGGGTGCCAGGCACAGCTGCAGACAGGGTCACAGGGAGGACTCAACAGCAAGCCGCTCCCTTAAAGGGCCCCTCCCAGACACAGTTGCACTAAACAACACAAGATACACGGAGCTGACAACTGGTTGCAGACCCTGTGCCTGCAGCATAGATCCCCAGCTGCCGCAGAAGCAGCCAGAAGCCCTGGGCTAAGGGCTGCCTCCCATGGTGACCATAGAGCCCCGCAGGGGCTGGAGAGAGAGCATCTCTCAACCTCCCAGCTGATGGCCGCCATGGAGGACCCGGCAATTTCGACGTTGCGGGACGCGGATCGTCTACACGGTCCCTACTTCGACGTTGAACATCGAAGTAGGGCGCTATTCCGATCCCCTCATGAGGTTAGCGACTTCGACATCTCGCCGCCTAACGTCGAAGTTAACTTTGAAATAGCGCCCGACGCGTGTAGCCGCGACGGGCGCTATTTCAAAGTTAGTGCCGCTACTTCGAAGTAGCGTGAACGTGTAGACACAGCTTAAATGAGCTACAAATGCAATAAAATCAGTTAACAAATTGAGGAGAGGAGTAGCATTTTGTCTACTGCTGGCCCTGCTGCAACTACCTGGCTTGAGTCAACAGGCCCAGCAGCAGCAAGATGTTCCTTGTAACTCAGAGGAGACAGGCAACAGTTTTCTCACCACTGCAGCTCTAACCCTAAGAAAGTCAAAATTTCACCCAAAATATATAGGAAGATATGATCCAATGCACTCTTAGCTGGCCAGAAAGAAATCATTGAAGCAAGAGGTCCTAAAGAGAATATAGCTATCAATATTAAGTTGATTACACCGGCTGTATATTGGTTTTCAACATAGGCACTAATATTGAGAATATTCACAAAAAATGAAAGGACTCTCAGAAAGGCATTGGTGAAGAAAATGCATGGCACGGGAGTTTTAAAACAAACAGCTATCTACTTTTCTCAGAAGAGAGAAACTATAAAGCCAACACATCAGAACAAGAAATGCTGTAGAATAAAATGTTAGCATAGAATACAAAATAAGGAGTTGTCGCAGGAGAAAGGAGCTACAAAATACTATAAAAGCCATTAAAATGCCATATAACTTACTTCCATACACAGATATATACAAGAAAGAACCCTGAAGAGTTGGATTCACAATAACTAACCATAAGAGAATCAAAAGCTCCTTCAGAATTTGGAAACACTACAAACTCTCTTCTCTCTCTCACCAAGGTGGAGGCTAAATCTGATGAAGCAGGTCTTTGCCCATAAAGCTTATACTACAAAACATCTGTTAGTCTATAAGGTGCCACAAAACTTCTTGTTGTTTTTGAAGATACAGACTAACTCATCTACCCTCTGATACTAAGTTCTGATCACTCAGGGCCTTAAAGACAATTAGTTTGACTTCCAGACCCTCTATCAAAATATCATGCGCTACACTTACCCCAGCCAATTTCTGTGACTTAGTAATGTAGAAAAATGCAAAGAAATCTGTTGATACATGATAGACTTGCAAAAACAAAAAACAACAACAGATTCTGTGAACAACAAAAACAGCAGGAACTAGTAATATGGGAGCAAAGTAAAACTGACTAGACAAAGTGCTATTGAAAAGACATGGTAGGCTGAGGTGAGCAAACATTTTATGTTAGGCCCCAATTTTCATCCCTGCAATAACCAGGGCTACCCCAACCTGTCTAATGTAATGCAAACCAACAGAAATTTCGGTTATATTCATATGAAAAATCCCCTTTCAGCACGTGTCAGAAAATAAGTAACATAAAATCTTCATCAATTGGTTAATAAATGTGAATACACATAAATAAAAAAAGTAATGTATTTCAACACTTTTAATGAGATGGATAAGCCTGACACCCAGCAACAGATTGTGCTGCACCCCCATTATGAAATTTCATGCCCCCTGGAGGGGGCCTGCCTCCACCTTGAGCACGCCGGTAGTAGGCAAACTAGAAAAGATTATTTTTTTAATCCCATTTTTGCTACAAATATTGCTGTCCTAAATGCCTTCTACTACATGGCAGTGCAGCTGCTTCTTAAGCCCTGCAGAGGGAATCAGGGCTGCAAAGGGGAAAGGTGCCTCTTCCTGATATCTCCAACCTATTGCTGCCCGAAGGCCATCATGGCTGGGGAACAACAAGCACCCCCTCCCTGGCCTCCACACAACTCTGACCTTCTCTGGCTCAGAGATAGGCGCCCCTGTTAAAGCCATGCCCAGATGCATTAGAGAGGTGCCTCTCACCAGGCCCCAAGCTGCTGTGGTAAGAAAGGCTGGGGAGGGGGAGTCGCCAGGGCAGCCTGAACTCCAAACCCTCATCCCCAAACCCCTGCCTGAGCCTGCACCCCAACCTTCTGCCCCAGCCCTGAGCGCACACTTGCATCTCAAACCCCACTCCAGAGCATGTACCTGTAGCCAGAGCCCTAACTCTCCTGAACCCCAACTCTCTGCCCCAGCCCTGAGCCCCCTCCTGCAGCCCAACCTACTGGCCCCCCTATGCATTGCCTATGACACCCTCCTACCATATCCCCTCCCCAGTTCTGCTCCCTGCCCTGGAAACATTCACATGCCTAATCTGCCCCTTCTACAAACACAGATTATGTACTCAAATTAAATTACCGCTATCCAGGATGCACAAATTGAGGCATCCTCCAGCAAGCATCTCCAAAACTCTTTTGTTTAATGGGGTTGTGATGTGTTTATGACTTATCCTTAGTTATGTTAACTGATGATGGGGTGAGTTCACACCATCACTCTCAGTGAAGACAATGAGGTTCTGTCTGTGATTCATCCAGACATTTAGTAACTCATTCTCTGCAGCACTGAAGGGAGCTGGGATTTGGGAGGGGCAGGCAGCCCTTTCAGCTGGGGTTCCCTTAGTCAAATGACCTTAAATTTAGATCATAAGTGACTCTGCATGCTCAGGATGCAAAATCCCAAGTGATTCAGAACAGCCATAATTTTAAAGCACTGAGAAAGTTTTAAAAATCATAAAATGATGCAAGTTAGTGGAAACTGTGTGCTATCTTTCTGTAATTCACCAGCCCAAGTGGGAGTGGTGGAATTGTGGGATCCTGGGTCCTAGTACAGCAGAGAGGAGAACTCCAAAACTGGAGTTGCTGTGGAAGAGCTGAAAAAGGCATGGAGGATCCTGAGGCAAAAGGCAGTGCTAGGACAGGGGAGAAAGGACAGTGGAAAGGGGAGGAATGGGGCACTGGAGGAACACCAGTGCTGGGTGTGGAAACCTAGCCGCACTCACCTGTGCTAGGAGAGGGCCTCTATGCTGCAGTGCTGTGCTGGCAGAGGGCCCCTGAAGGGAAGGTCCATCTGTCTCTCTGAGGTGGGAGTCTGCAAGGGCAGTGTCAGGGTCAGGATCAGCCTGCACTATGCAGGCTGTTGGACTGGCACAAGTGAATGGGACAATGGGGAAAAGTAGGACCAGTCAGCAGCCAGCAGGTGACTGACTCCAGGAGCTGTTGGAGCAGAGACGGCATCCCAAGTGTGGAAGAACCGCCGTCAAGAAAAAGAATTGAACATTTGACTCGGTGGTGGTGGCGGATAGGTCTGACCCCTCCTGCCAGTGCCAGGCCTCCTCATTTGCCTCCTTCATATGCTCCTGAAGTGCGCCCCCCTGCCCAACAAAGTATGGGGCCTTGGGGGGGCTCACCATGATCCATTTTATGGACTGGACAGCTCTCCTGCCAGAATCCAAGCTCTTGCTACTAGTCTTCTCCACTCTCCTATATCTGAAGGTGAGGTAAGATGCGAATGAAAGTAGTAGAGAAGCTGGAGATATTTGATCAATGAGGCTGTGACACTCAGGAAAGCATCCCTTATTTGTGAAAGTACTTAAGCACAAGCTCCATAAAAGTCAATAATGCCACCTAACCCTTACAAAACATTTACCATCCAAAAGCTCAAAGTGCTTTACAAGAAAAGGCAAGTATCATTATGTCCATCTTTTATGTGGTGAACATGAGGTTAAATGCCTAGTCGGAGATCACATTGTACGCTATGCTTTCCTCAGTAGCACTGGACGTAAAGCACAAGCTTAAGGGTTTTCTTGAATTAGGGCCTAAAGCAAAATTAGCAGCCCATGTGGCAGGACAAATGGGAGCAGTTGTGAGTGAAAGGAGAGCTATGTCTTCAAGTCACCTCTCCAAAGCTATGTGCCCCCACCGCAGCAAAAGTATGTAGCCACAAGGAACATCATTAATGGTGGATGAAATCCAGGAATAGTTTCTCTATAGAACTCATGCAAAACACCAGCCATTATCTTCAATATTTCTTTTCTTTTTCTTTTAAAAATAATCTCTCAAAAATTTTAGGGCAGTTTTTTTTTTATAAATGCTTTTTTTATAAAGTTGAATATGGAAAGCGTTTTGTTCCAGGTAGTGTGCATCTAGTGTGCATACAGTAAACCGATTTTATGGACTACGGAAATAACGGACACTGTCCATCAGTCCTCACTCCCAAAGCAGGGCCAGCAACTCATCAGACCGGCTGCTGCTGGAGCTGCCAGAGCTGAAGGAGCCACGGCCGTCGCTGGGGTCCTTGGAGCGGCTGGGGCGGCCAGGGCCAGAGAAGCTGCAGCGCTGAGCGCACTGAGAGCCATGGGAGGTGGAAGCAGCCAGGCTGGCTTACAGCTCCTCTCCCAGTAACTGGGAGAGGGAGAGGGAGGTGTGAGGGTAAGAGTGGGGCCCAAAGGTGTAGATACAAACATAAGCAGGCTGAAAAGCAATGGTTAAAGCCAATTTCCTGTTTATGAATAAAGTCCATTATTCTAACTGTCAGCCTGGAGCTGCTAATCAATTTGAGAAGGTCAGAACAATTACGGCATTTTAATAGGAAATGATAAAACTACTCTGCAAAACACCTTTTTTAAAGCTGTCTTTGCACTGGCAAATGTAAAGTCCTGAAAATTATAATGCTGCTCACAGAGGGAAACCGCTCTTTGTTCAAACTGTGCTCCTTGTTCTGGTGGAGCACATCCACATTAGCAGCTCTTGCAAATAAAGAACAGTGCATTGTGGTAGTTATCCCACTGTGCAACTGGCCAGAGGCTGCTTTGGGAAAGGTTTGCAATGCCACATGGGGCAGTCAGCATCACATGATAGCCGTTTCCCAATTCTATTGATCCATGGTCATGCTACTACATTGTGAATAGCTTTTCAAAAGAAGTCTTGAGAGATGGAGGAGTGTAGGGGGGTGTATTTTGAGGGATATCAGTATGCTGCCCATTAAGTTCAAACAGCAGCAGGAAACAACCTGCCCTGAGTCAGGGGGACCTCAATATCAACCCCCATGTCCCTGCCTCGCTCTTTACACATCACTCACTCACTCTCTCTCCCCCTTGCACACGCACACATACATCACTAGCATCAGCCACCTGAATGGTTTGCTCTGTATCTGGAGCAGATCAGCACAGACTGCAGACTGTCTTAAATAAAGCTCTGAAAGGGGATATCAGTAAGCCTGAAGGGCAGTCAGCAAAATTCAAAACAATGAGCAGAGTGGGCACCGCAAGGATTATGGGCCTTTTCTGGAGGCCAGTCACAATGCAGCAAACAATTGAAGCATACATAGTGGCACTCCAGCACTGCACCCACCGCACAGAAAGCTCTTTGCTTGTCACTGAGGTGGTTTATGTGGCATGAAGCAACTGCAGTCAGTAAAACTGTCCATATGCAGACTCAAACCTGGGACCTCTAGAGCTTAACGTATGAGCCTCTACAGTTTGAGCTAAAAGCCCACTGACTCGCAGCTCAGGCTGTAGAGAAGACTCTTTCTTGCACTTCTCTGTGCAAGTGCCACTATATGGGGCAGTAAACCACATCCCTACTTGTATGGGTTACAGTAGCAGGCACTAAGCGCCTTGCCATTGTGGACACCTCAGGAGTTACAGCACTGGGAACTGATTTCCTGACCTCAGTTACTATATTCTAGAACTCAAGAGGTAAAGGTCACAGGGTAAATTTGCAGAAGACTGCCAACACAACTGCATGCCTAATTATAAAGCAAACTCTGCTCCCATATCTCACATATTTTTCATCTGAAGAAGTGAGTTTTGTCCAAAAAAGCTCATGACTTAATTTGTTTGTCTCTTAGAATCATAGAATACTAGGACTGGAAGGGACCTTGAGAGGCCATCAAGTCCAGCTCCCTGCCCCAATGGCAGGAACAAGTACAGTCTAAACCATCCCTGATAAATATCCATCTAACCTCTTCTTAAATATCTCCAGTGATGGAGATTCCACAACCTCCCTTGGCAGTTTATTGCACTGTTTGACCACCCTGACAGTTAGGAACTTTTTCCTAATGTCCAACCTAAACCTCCCTTGCTGCAGTTTAAGTCCATTGCCTCTTGTTCTATCCTCAGAGGTGAAAAAGAACAAGTTTTCTCCCTTCTCCTTATGACACCCTTTTAGATAGCGGTTTTCAGGTATCATGTCTCCCCTCAATCTTCTCTTTTCCAAACTAAACAAGCCCAATTCTTTTAGCCTTTCTTCATAGGTCACATTCTCTAGACCTTTAGTCATTCTTGTTGCTCTTTTCTGGACCCTCTCTAATTTCTCCACTTCTTTCTTGAACTGCAGTACCCAGAACTGGACACAATACTTCAGCTGAGGCCTAACAAGCACAGAGCAGAGCAGAAGAACGATTTCTTGTGTCTTGTTCACAACACACCTGTTAATGCATCCCAGAATCACGTTTGTTTTTTTTTGCAACAGCATCACACTGTTGACTCATATTTAGCTTGTGGTCCACTATAACACCTAGATCCCTTTCTGCTGTAGTCATTCCCAGACAGTCTGTCCCCATTCTGTAGATGCCATAGGACTGTGTGTTACCCCATTTAGAACATCTTCATCTCTGTCTTCCTCACACCATTCTTATTTCCCATCACTGTGCCTGGACTCCTTTAATTTATAGCAGTGCTACTGAACAAGCCCTTATCCATAAATACACATTCTTTCTTTTTTGTTAGCCCAGGCAATTCCTGATCCTATCTGTTTCGTCTCCAAGCACTTGCTTTCTGCAAGTTATTGCATAATTTCTCCATTGGCAGCATGTGATTTTCTGCAGTCAGTCAAACAGGCTGTAGGGCTCTGTCCAAAGGAACAGAATTCCTAGAGAGGTTCCAGTGTAAAAAGTGCATCTAAAAATGACATTGGAAAATTCCATCACTATTGTGTCTCAAACAATTTTCATCTCAAATGTGTTCAATTTACAAGTAAAAAGATGTTTTTTGTAATTGCCAGACCTGCAAATTCAGCTTAGGCTCTGAGAATCAAGTTGTAAACTAAGTCATGCATTATTATTCCCAGTAATAAATATTTTTTCAGACAAATTAGGTCCTGATGTTCATTTCTGCAACCCCACCACCTTTAAATTAGGCCTTGCATGTCACCTGTGTAATCTTCCATTACCTTCAATTTGTTTGGATAGATATAACCTGCTTATAAGTGGGTAAATAATTCTGTTAATGATGCACTGAAAGAACAGAATCCATAGTTCAGACCCTCATAGCTGCACTGACTATGCAGGAGTGGGAAAAAAGTCAATAAAAGCCTATTTGTATCCTTAAAATGAGTTGAAAAGAGGGTTAGCAAACAGGAACCAGATCTGTTGAGTAAGATTATGTCCTTTTAAAAGCTCAAGTTTTGAGCACTGGCCTGCTAAACCCAGGGTTCTGAGTTCAGTCCTTGAGGGGGCCATTTAGGGATCTGGTGTAAATAGATTAAAAAAAAAGAAATAGTGCTTGGTCCTGCCAAGAGAGCAGGTGACTGGACTCAATGACTCCCAAGGTTCCCTCTAGTCCTATGAAAAGTGTAGGAAGGAAGGAATGCTAGTCTGACAACACAGTTTTTTCAGCAAGGAATTTAATTTAGACTTTCAAGAGGCAAATAAGCAATGAGATGTATAATTACAATACCCTTGCCCCACCCCCATGAGCCTCTTTCACTTTTTCAAGAATAGATCTGCATCTACACGGGCAAGTTCTGTCGACAGAACAGGGCTTCTGTCGACAAAACTCCAGAGTGTCTGCATGGCTAAATTGCTCCGTCAAGAGTTTGTCGACAGAAGTCAGCTGTTCTGCCAGCAGTGTTCACTCTGTTCCTGAACAGGGGTAATGCCTCTGTTGACTGTGTTTTGTTGACAGAGTGCCCATGTAGACAGTTCTGTCAACAGAGAGGGCTTCTGGTTGCCAGGCAGCCCTGTTTGCAGAGCTGTCATTCCACTGTTCTCTCAAGAGGCCAGTGCAGTCTGGCAGTTCTCTGTCGGCAGAGCAAGTTGTGCATAGCAGAGGTTCTGTCGAGGTTTCCCTCTTGACAGATGCCCGTCGACAAAAGCTGCCCGAGTAGACGTGGCCTAGGGGTTTTAACAACAGTGTCCTGGGACATATTTCCCTCCTTACTATGCTGTGCACTAATCAACTGAAACCCTTGACTCCAAACTATAGCAGTGTATCCATGGTGCTTTTGCATATAACATCTGTGCAGTATTTGGGAATTCTCCATGATAAAGGCTCCTGCACAATGCAGCCAAAGTATTTAATGAAAGGTAGAAATGTAGGATCCTGCTTAACAGTGTTGAAAACTCTTGGTAGTTTTGTGGATGTGCAATGTGTACAGGTTAGATAACATAAAATGAAGGTAATCTACAGTTTTCAAGCCAAAGTACTTTTAGACTGATTTAAGTATCTAGTAACGGACACTGGCAGAAATAATCAAGTTAATTGCATAGCAAAGTTTTTGGATTACTTTTTTAGCAGCATGTAGCACCTATTAAGATGTTAGGAGAAAATGCATGGGGAAATGTTTCAAATTAAGAGGTCACAGAACACATTTAGCTTGCAGCCAGCTGGGAAGACTTCAAACAACCATCCTACCCTTGTATACAGCCAAGGTGTGTTTTAGGCATGCTTACTATCATCATCTGGTGCTGAAGTTTCTATTAGCTGAGGTATACAGAGCAAGCCTCGAAACAAACCCCAAGGAAATGACACTTTTTGTTTGATAGGTTCTCCTTTCTTCCCTTCATCCTTTGCTTTCTTCTTTTAGGATCACCAAACTGTTCATAGTAAGCATTTCCAAGACATTTCTCACTATTACAACATGTATTTTCACTTTTTAAAATGCAATTCTATGTCACTATTTTCAAAATGATAACTGAAGTTTTAAAAGATAGAAAAATCACTCAAAGGTGATATCCATATGCTAGCTCAAGCAGCAGGTATATCCTGCTGCCAAGAGATGATTGTACAATTACAGAGAAGCACCATGACTGGGCTACACTGAAATAGAGAAGTTAGTTACTTTGTGCAGTAACAATGGTTCTTTGAGATGCATGTCGCCTGTTGATGTTGCCATTGCCATCACCATCACCCTTGTAGAACAGGCACTAGGTGGTGTCAGGAGAGGTCTATTTCAAATGGAGTAACACTGCTTTGCTTTGAACATTGGCATGTTAAACCCAGAGTTGGGAGTTCCATCCTTAAGGAGGCCATTAAGGGATGTGGGGCAAATAGATTTAAAAAAAAACAAAACAAACCAACCTGTCAGGGTGCTGAGAGGTCCTGCTGTGAGTGCAAGGGACAGGACTCAATGACTTCTTAAGGTCCCTTCAAGTTCTACAAAACAGGTATATCTCCATATTAGTTAATATTAAGATGTGAATATAAGTCTGGATCTATGTTGGGATGAGAAAGGCAATCCCTTTGATCTTTCAGTAATGGATAAAAATAGTCTTTGTGACTTCCTAAACAATCGAGTTCTGTCTATATAGAAGGATATGGCCCTTCTGACATTTACTGTGTGTAATCTGGCTTCTGTATGAGAGGTGTGAGGTATAAGGTAAAAGGCAGGCAGAGCTATAGGTTCATTGATGTGAAATTGAGAACATACTTTCAGAAGAAAGGAGGGGTGGGGTCATAACACTGTTTGTGGAAGGCTGTATATGGTAGCCAGAGCAGCTCTCTCTCTGACTTAACGAAGTAATGTCATAGTGACTAAGAACAGTGTTTTCACTGTTAACATGATGAGAGAACACACGGCCATCGGCTCAAAGGGCAGTCCCATTAGGGTGCGAAGGAGAAGTTCCAGGTCCCAAGCGGGAGGTATGGGCTTACATGGAGGCATAATATTTTGCAGACCCTTCCAAAATCTCTTTACGATTGGATGAGTGAACATCAAGAAGCCAACTAAAGGTGGGTGGAAGGCTGTTATCGCAGACAGGTGGATTTGGAGTGAGGATAATGACAAGCGAGTATGCTTTAGATAAATAATATAGTCAAGAATCATGTGCAGTGCAGCTTTTAGAGGTTGTATGCCCCTTTTAGAACACCAGGCCATAAAGTGGTTCCACTTGGGGAGGTAGATCTGACGTGCTGTTTCTTGTCTGCTCTGCAACAGAGCCTCTTTCACTTGTTGGGAGTCGTGGTGTATCTCTTGTGGGAACCACACAGAAATGAGGCCGTCAGATGTAGAATATGTGGTCTGGGATGGAGAGTCAAAGCCTTGCTTTGAGAAAATAGATCCGGGTAGTTGGGAAGCAGGTAAGAAGGATGAAGAGATAAGTGAGAGAGTGAAGGGAACAAAAACTGTCTAGGCCAAGCCAGAGCTATGAGGATCACTTCTGCTCCACCTGTCTGGATTTTCCTGAGGACTCTGGCAATCATTGGAATAGGTGGGAAGTCATACAGAAAGTGAGCATTCCAGGAAAGGAGAAAGGCGCCCCCCAGAGATCTGTGGCCTGTGCTTGCTTTCGAGTAATGCTGGTGGCATTTGGAGTTTTCTGGCGTTGCAAAGAGATCTATGTCTGGGTGACCCCATGTCCGAAAGAGGTGTTGGGTCACTCTGTGATGGAGCTCCCATTTGTGATCTAGGAAGAAATGAGAACTGAGGAGTCTGCAACTGTATTGTTCTTGTCTGGTAGGTATGATGCCTTGAGGACATTGTGAGCAATACACCACTTCCATAATTTTATGACCTCTTCATAAAGCAATTGTGATCGGGCAATTGTGATAATTGATATAAAACATAGCCATGGTTTTGTCTATAAGGACTCAGATCCTCTTGCCGTGAATGACAGGGAGAAGTACTTGCAAGCATTGAAAACAGCATGTAGTTCGAGAAGATTGATATGTAGCCTCTTTTCATCTTTAGTCCATCAATCTCTTGGTTATGATAATGTTGGCAATGCACTCCCCATCTGAAAAGCAACACATGTTGTAATCTGTTGGACTGGTTGAGTAGGATGAAATGGGGCCCCCACTCGAATATTTCGTTCTTGGTTCCACCAGCATAAAGATGTGACTACCTTCAGAGGTATCAGCACTCATCTGTATACTTGATGTCTGGTGGAGGTTTAAACAGATGCCAGTCAACGATGAAGGCATCAGAAATGCAGATGAGCATTGGGGACAATGTAAGTAGTGGCCGCCATATGGCCCAGGAAGCAAAGGCATGGGAGAACATGAACTATAGGATTGACGGTGAGTTGTGATAAGGCTCTTTATAGCCTCACAGTGTTGTGTGGTGGAAGGAAAGCCATTGTAAAGTTGAGTCAAGGTCCTTTAAAGTTGATGACTGTGGTAGGTTCTAGGGTTGATTTGGCGATGTTAATGAGGAAGCTTAGAGATTGTAAAAGCTGTCTCGTAGATTGTACCATGGCTCTTGTGGTATTTTTTGAAGGTCCTCAAATGAGACAGTCATCGAGGTATAGAAATATGGTGAATCCTTCTCGTCTGAGGTGTGCAGCCATTCATGCCAGGATTTTGATAAATACCCTGGGGTCAGTTGAGAGTCCACATGGGAAAACTCTCTTCTGATAATGCTCTGACTTGAGGATGAAGTAAAAGAAGCAGCTGTGAACAGGATGAATGGTGACGTGGAAGTAGGCATCTTGAAGGTAGAGGGCTGTGAACCACTACCCCTTGTCCAGTGCAGAGATTACAGAGGACAGTGTGGCCATCTTGAAATGCTGTTTGTGAATATATCTGTTCAACTGCCATAGATCCAGGATGGGTCTCCAACCACCTGCTTTCTTTTCTATTAGGAAGTAGCTTGAATAAAATCCATTCCCCTGATGCTGTTTCGAAACTTCTTCTATGGCTCTGATTTGTAGGAGGTGCTATACTTCGAGACACAGTAAGTTCTTGTGTGGGGGGCGGTGGTCCATGAGGAGGGATAGCAAAGGGCAGGGATGTTGGAGGAACAGAGTAGAGGGGTAGTATATCCCTGGGCAATAATGTCTAAAACTCATCTGTCTGTAGTTATGGCCATCCATCAGCGGTGAAAGGGGCATAGGTGGTTAAGGAATACACGAGTAATCTGGTGTGGGAGGTTCCGCAAGCCCAAGACCAAAACTTCAAACCTGCTGCTTAGAGGCAGGTTGTGCAGTGGAACAAGATCCGGGGCTCTGTGCCTCTGGTTTCATGGTCTATTGGTATTGCATCAATATGACCTGTAAGGCTGTCTCATGAAGGGTTGATCTTTGTATCTGTGATATAGGGTGTATGTTCTCCTATGGAATGAGGGAGAGTACTTCCCCTAAGTGCACAAAGTAGCACTTATATCTTTATTGGAGTGCAAGATCTCATCCCTATTTGCTGCAAAGAGCTTGGTCTTATCAAATGGCAAGTCCTCTAATTTTGCCTGAAGCTCTTTTGGGACACCTGCTGCTTGCAGCCATGAGGATCACTTCATGACGATGGCCACAGCTGTTGCTCTGGCTGCCATGTCGGGCAAGTCCAGGGACACCTGTAGTGGTGTTTTAGAGGTAGCATAACCCTCTTGTACTTGTTAAACAAATGTCTGCATTTGGCCTGGCCATGCTCGCGAGGCAGGCATTGCCACACACTCTGTCTAGGCCTCAAACCACATCCTGTTGTCAGGCAGAATACCAAAGTTATTCGCGCCAAAAATCTTAGGCTCTAACCTTAAGAAAGGGAATTTAGGTAGCAACCCAGCGCATCACCTAAATTGTTTCCCTCATTGGCTCACCAAAATCACCCCACTTTCATGAGGGGAGGGGGAGGCTCGGAAGGGTATAAAAGACCCCGCCCAACTGGTGCTCAAAGAGGTAGAAGCGCACGTATCCCCAAGTGCCGGTCAAGCAGACTGATCACCTGTCTGACCACCTCCCCTGGAACTCCAGGGGCAACTCAGGCCTCGCAACCGAATCCATTGCAACGCGTAATGTTTCTGTTAATAAGTATTGGACTAGTAAGTATAAGTTTGTAAGTATATGTTTAATAGAATAATAAGTTTCTGTTCACAGTTAAAGGAAAGGTTTAGTAATACTAATAGTGTAAGCTGTTAACCATAAAACCTGTTCAGTAATATAGAAAGTAGGAATCAATAACTGGAAAACCAAATATACTTGTGGTAATAGCAAGCCAATAGCTGTAAATTCTCTTATCATCTTAAGTAGTCTATTCACTTAATAAACAATACAGTTGTCGCTTTCAAAAGTATCAGAACTTATTATTAAACAAAGAGGGCAGGGGGTCAATGAATGCAACCCAACCTAACCCCTGGGCCATTTTAACTAATTATTGGAACCTAGAAACCCCACAGGGAGTTGTGGTTTTCCTGGTGGGTGTAATTTTATTCATTGTATTAATTATCCTTTGGAAACCCCGATTGTAAAGTGCAGGCCCCTCCCGTATCAGGTTCCTCCCGAGGACCACCCGAGCCCTACGGGGCGCTACAGTACTATAGACTTAAAAATAGGTCTCTTACCATAAGAAAGATGGTGAATCAGTTGAATAAGTTTGGAATAGTTCTCTAAGTCATGATTAGCTAGAAGTGCAGTGTAGTTGATTATGCAAAAATGAAGTGTAGATGACGAGTACATTTTTCTACCAAATACTTCTAAGTATTTGTGCTCTTTATCAGGAAGGTTAATTCTATATTGTGGTGTCTTTGCTCTCTGGTTGGCTGCATCTACCACTGGAGATTTTAGGCTGAGCGTTTAAGAACAGAAAATCAATGTTCTTTGCAGGGACAAAGTATTTTCTATCAGCTTGTTTGTTTGTAAGTGTAGCTGTGGCTGGGGTTCGCCAAACTTCATCAGCTGTTTCCATTATGGCTTCATCTGTAAGGCTAATTTGGCTGTAGTAGGTGGCTGTTGATTTTTTTACAAGCTTATGTTGTTTCTCTGGAACTTCCATTAGGGTGATCTCCTGGCTAACTGCCACACTTTTTAAAAGGTCTTGAAATTGTTTTAGGTCATCAGGAGAAGCATGGTCAATGCATGCCTGTTTCCTGTCTCCCCTTGACTTGCGTGAAAATTTGAGTTATGAGGTGGTTGCAGGAACTCGAGGGTTTACTGTACAATGTAGCATTTAAAGTAGTCACTTTAAAAATGCTATGTTTAGCTGTGAAGAGAAATTCCTGCCTTTCAATGAGGAAAGTTTGTTAGCAAAAATTAAGAGGTTACTGAAAATACTCCATTATTCAGAATCTATTGAATAGTCATATCCATTGTTAATATACTGCATTTGGAAGCAACAATGCCAATCTAGAGTGAAACTGCGTTTTATCCAGTCACGTGAAAGTAATGTACAACACTTACTATGATAAGAAGTCTAATCATTTCCTTAGGCTGTCTGCATTCTACGTACGCTGACTGTGCATAATTCAAAGGTGATGCCATATGCTGCCTACAGCAAGCATCGCAGTGAGTGTTCCTCGTGATTCTTAAAGGCATGTATTCACAAATTACATTATCACACATCTGGCATTAAAAAAAAACAACACACAAAACAATTCTACAGAACATAATTTGCCTAAAGTTTATATTCATTGGTTTGATAGACCTTTAATTACGGATCATTAAATTATATCACTGTTCAGTGTGCTCAGTAACAAAACACAAGCTTCTTCTCTTGGTATGGTTTTTAAAGGCAAAAATCAGGTTTTTTTGGCTTTAACACTAAGAAGCCAATCCTACAACACTTATGCACATGGATAGTCTCCATTGTCTTCATTGGGACTATTAAAACAAAGTGGAACTATTCACTTGAGCAAAGCTTGCAGGATCAGGATTTGCAACATGCCTGCAACTGGAGGAAAAATAAAAAAAATCACTTCCTATTTCCTATGAACCTCTGGATGCGAGTGTCCTCTGTACTGTGACCCTCTGCTGACCTCACAGCAGTGTTGATCACATTTTTAAGCAAGTAAAATAAAAAGATAAGCAGCTGTGTGGCAAAGACAAGAGTATTGGTCAAAATAACAGGATGGCAGATAACAGGATCTCCAGAGAGATCAGTATTGTTTGAAGAGGGGACGCAAATGATGAATAATATAAGTTGGGACAGAGAAAAGGAGGGGAAAAAAAGAAATGTAAACACATTTATTTCTTTTCTCGGAAAGAAATTTAAAGGGAAAATTTTTGAAAAGTAATGGGAGCTTAATTGGAAAAGTGGCAAATAGGAATGGGAACAAGAATAGCTTTGAATATTTAAAGTTGCTTTTATTATGTTTACTAAAATAGAAGCCTGGTTATGTTAGATCCTTTAATGCTTGTTTACTGTCATAGTACTGAGGCATAGTGTGAGGCACACTCACAAAACCAGCACATCTATTTCTCATTTTCAGAACATTAGTGTCATTAAAAATCTACAGCAATTAATCCATACATCTCTTACACTGGGGATTTCACATGCATAATTAAAATAGTGTTATGGATACATACCTGAATCAAGGTATGACAGAAATGAAAATTATCTGTACTAGTGTTATGAATGATATACATGGCAGTTGACCCATTCGGCTTGGTTTTGCTACTTAATGGATACAGAAAGGTTAAGAATGCTTCTCCTGGAGCAAAACAGGAGATATAAGTGTTTGTGTACCAGAGTTGTCTCAGGTGGCATAAATGAACCATGAAGAACTTGCTGGAATGAACACACAAAGGAGGATCCACGAAAGACAACAAGAACCCCAATGATTGAACGACTGACAAGAGGCCCAAGAAGGTGGAATGTGAACTCAGCATGGTTTTGCAGATAGAGGACAATGACAAGAACCTGGAAAAAGTAGAGCCCTGCAAATCCATGAATATGCACTTTATATCCATGGGTAAGGATGCACATATCCATGGCTCATATTTGCAGATGAGGATGCAGGTCCTGATACAAATTTTGTATACACAACTCTGCCAATTTGTGGATACATACTTTATTTTCGTGGGTGCATCTGCAAATATGAAGACATCCTCAGTAAATTATTGCAGATACAGATGCAGATAGAAATTTTGTATCCATACAGGGCTCTAGGGATAAGAATTTAGGTCACAGAGACATAGGGCTCTCACCTCAATCTGAGACACAAAGAAAAAGAGCCAAGATAATCTCTACAGCAGTTTGTCTTGGTGGAGCCCTAGTCTAAACTGTCTTAACTTCTGCTTCTCTGTGCAAACTCAAGGACTTCCTGACAATATATTCCTGTTGCCTCATAAACTTTATTCTGTTTTAAAAAGGCAGCCTGGTGTCCCGGCAAATGCTTACTACAATCTCTGAAAGGGTAAAAATCTCAGGAGACCACCTCAGACTCTCAGGCTATGTCTACACTACAAGATGAATTTGAATTTATAAAAAATCAGTTTTATAACGCTGTTTTTTAAAGATTTGATTTTCAGTATCCCACTTCCCAACAAATTTGACATATTGCTTCCACACTGAAATCACCAATCATCAATTGATGCAGCAGTGCATTGTGGGAACCTATCCCACAGTTCCCTCAGCCCGCATTCTGAGCCGGGAGCCAGGTGCAGCAGCTCTGTCAGTTTCCCAGCTCCCGCTAGTAGGAGGAGCTGTGTGCCAAGTGCAGCAGTGCTGTCAGTTTCCTGGCTCCCTGCAGCTGGGGGACCTGGGAAACTGACAGCACAGCAGCCCTGGTCAATTTCCTGGCTTCCCCAAGCTGTAGACCAAGGAAACTGACAGTGCAGTAGCCCATATCAGTTTCCTGGCTCCCACTAGTAGCAGGAAGCTGGGAGCCAGGTGCAGCACGTCGCTTTGTGGGATACATATGGGACACTCGTGGAGGCTAATAACTTCAAATAAAAGACATGGCACTGCCATGCTAGCCTTTATTTGATATTTTAAACTCACGATTGATGCCATACCTGTCTGTTAACATTTTGTTATCGATATTAGGGCAGACTAAATGGAGCTAATGACATTTAGAATGAAGACACTGATGTTTTCATGTCGAGCTAACTCCTTTAAATTTGATTTTATCTGGTAGCGTGGATGCAGCCTCCATTCCGTGCTCATGGTGAGAATTAGGGATGTGGGAGCTAGGAAGTTCAGTCTTGGCACTTTGTGGCTACATGTCCCACCGTTGTGGAAAAGTGTCTCTTTGGGCATGTGGCACACTAAAGAAGGCTGTTAAAAGGGTGGAGCATAGCAAAGATCTTGTAAATCCATAACAAAAGGACACCAGACATTAAAAATCTGACCCTGCAAAGACTTACACATATACGTAACTTTAGGCACTTGACTTCAGTGTGACTACTTTAGTGTTGGAAGTTGAGGATCAGGGACCAATATACACGTGCAACTACTCTTGAACTTAATGTGAAGTGAAGGCACTTAAGGCTTCACAGGAAATGCTTTTCTTCCCAAAGGACTGGGCTACAAACTGTGATCTAAATATAACAAAAGAGGCCAAATGTCCAAATGCCCCAGGCACCATTATTTTTATTGAAATAAATGACATACAGCAAATAAACACAAGAATAATTGAGAAGCAAGTGCTTTCCTAGATAGGATGTCTTTGGCAGAAGGGGACCTTTCTGCGTGTTATGATTTGGTCAACATTAGTCAGATCACATAAGATCTCTCAGGATTTTCATGCATGTAGGTGCATTTCTACAGATCCATGATCAGTGTTGCATTTCCAGGAGAAATGTGACAACAGTGGACACTAGCACAATGTTCTCTAAAGCACTGTTAGGGAGTCAGTACCCATGCACATGAGGAGCCATTTTCTTCCCCACATTTGAAATGGCTCATCAGTTCAAGAGTACGACAAACCTTCCCCATGTTTTAAAAATTAACCCACAAATTACTACTACTACATCTAAAATTTCCAAAATGTGATTTTTACCCCATCTGAGGGTTAAAGAAAGATTATATTCTAAATAAAGGAAAAATAAGTAAGTCTGCTTTTCCCTCCTATATTTGGAATATGTTTGTATGCGACCCATTTGGAAAACTTGGACAGTGAGTGGAGAACATGATTCCTTCTTAGCTGAAATGATAGCCTTCTTCCCCATGTTGTACTGACCTAAGAAATAAGGGGGAGAACTGGGAAACAGAACAGAAACTGACTTTTGTTTTAGTTATGTTCTTATTTTTAAGCATGAACAGCTTCCTTGATTTCCACTGCAACTACGGACCTCAGGGACATGTGTGGGCTTCTGGCCCACAATGTGGTACTGTGCCATGGGTCAGATGAAATTAAGTGGTGGGCTGGATCTGATGCATCTACCAGAGGTTTCCCACCCCTACTATAAGGTCTATGAAAGAGAACACACAGAAAGATCATTATTCACTTAAGACACAATTCTGCATTACTGAAATAAAAAATTTTGCCTCTGACTTTAGAAGTAGCACTATCCTTTCCTTTTAAACATCATTCTTCACCTTTATATTTAGGTTACCTATATATATGGATTAAGAAATGGAGGGCTATTGACTTGCTTTGATCTCGAGCAAGTCACTTAAATATTTCTGTCCTTAGCTTACTGCTCGGCAAAAAGAAAAAAAAAAAAAAAAAAAAAATGGTAGAGCATAATAATTACCTCTCAGGGATGTTGCAAGCGTTGAATACTTTGACGTCCACAGATTATAAAGTTTATAATACTGTTGTAAATTCTGAGAACTTCAATATTTTTCCCCAAAGGACAGAATCTGTCTAAAAGCTATGTCCCTGCTTTAATTATAAGATAATATATACAGCCCAGTTGTTGCAAGAGGTTAAGATTCAAGATTACAGTGATATAACAAACAATAACTGAAAGAAAATTAAGTTAAAATGTAGTTAAAAACACTCATGAATGAGAAGGCTATATTGGTTGTGCCTGATGTTTGTGGCAGTATCAAATAAGGTTTCTCTGATAAAAAAAAAACAGCCACCAAAATCTACCAATTGCTAGAAAGAACTACCATCCAAGATAACAACCCTAATATTTTTACTGCAGATTCAGTAACTGAGGTTGAACAAGCAACAATCTTTGAGACAAGTGTGGATAAAAGTGAAAAGACATTAACATTTGGAGCAAAAAATATACAAAGCATATCAGACCCACACTGGGACTAACAGGGTTAATCCCACCCTGGGGCAAAGTAGGCCTCCCCTCCATGGCCCTGATGGGCATGCATCAACTGGGGATGAGCTGTAAAGAGGAGCAGCTGAACTAATTCCAGGCAGGTGGCTGGAGAGAAAATCTATGTGGGATGCTCCTGCAGAACAACCCTGCATACTCCTGAATCCCAGAGAGACCTGGAGGATCCACTTTGTGGAGGAGCTCAGTAACCCCAACAGGCCATGGATGGCACCCTCAAGACACAGGGTAGGAACTGACCCAGAGAGGGTGAGGGAGTGGTACCTCCCACTGATTGAGTCAGCACTGTGGTTGGATTCTCCACTGACACTGTGGTGGGCCACCTCTCTGCTGCTAGGGCCATATGTTGGGGCCCAGGGAAAGAGGGCCCCTGTGACAGACTCTGGCCATGGGCCCATGCTATCCCAAGGGCAAGGACCACTATAACTGATCAGGGCCATTAGGCCATGCTGACCTGAAGACAGGCTGTGGAAATGGATTTAGAACTTCAGACTGTAGTGTCCTGCATGTGAGGGCAGGATCACAGGGAGCATAAACTTCACCTCCCCACTCTCAGTGGGGTGGTAAGCACCAGCCCCATCACAGAAAGAAAGATTAACTGGGAAATACGTATGGTTCAATGACTGATTTAACTACTGATTAGATTATACTAGCATTCTGATCTTGAGTTACAATTTACATCACAATAGTTCCTACAGGCCCCAGTTGAAAATGGGGCTCCACTGTGTTAGGCACCACACACACACACATTATTTTCCTCACTTTACAGGGCAGAACTGAAAGAGATTCAATGGCTTGCTCTAGATATTTTGGAAAGCTGACAACAGAACCCGGAGTTCCACTGACCTCATCTTGAGACTTAACCATTAAGACTATACTGGGGTCTGCAACCTGCGGCTCTTTAAGGACTTCTTAGTGGCTCCCAACACTATAATTGCAAAGTAAAAAAGCCCTCCTAATTATTTTTGATAAATGGTGAATGTCTAAAAGCGCAACAGTAAACAACTCATATCTAACTAGCTAACAATGTGAACCTGAAACGTTTTATAACTCCCCCTTTAATATGAGCAGTGCACTGTGGAATATGACACTATCTGTATTTTGATTGTGTTGCTAATAAAGTTTTGATTTGGAAAAAGACAAGGAAGCTTGCGGTATTCCTGCTGTGAAGGGCAATGTGCATTTTAAGAAAGAAAACTGAAATTAAACGTGAAGTAAAATTGGCATAATTAAAGTGGGGTTGGAATGGCTTCAAAAAAGAGGAAAATTCAAGATGAAAATAGAGAATTTCAAAATGAATGGACCCAATCCTTTGCATTTATATTGAATTCGGCTGGGCTCTTTTATGTCTCATTTGCAATGAGAAATTCGCCAACAACAAAAAATGCAACCTCGAGAGGCATTTTCTCAAAAAACACACTACTTTTGTCAAATAGTATCCAGCTGGAGATGCCAGAAAAAAAGCCATGGAGAAGCTCCTACACAAAGTGCAGCAAAATAAGAACATGTTCACTAAATCGGTGAAACCACCAAGTAGCTTAACTGTGGAAAGCTCTGTGGCAACTCAAGAGATCGCGAAAGGAGGAAAGCCGTTCATGGATGGCAAATACATGAAAGAGTGTTTGATCAAAGTATCAGAGCAGCTGTTCAGTGATTTCCAAAACAAAACCAAACTTGTTCAGAATCTAGGGTCCTCCAGAGACAAAGAGAGAAGGTTTGGGAGTGAAAGTCAGAAAGACAGTGGTCCAAAGACACACACGTAAAGTGCGAGAAAACAGAATATGTAAGAAGTTTGTGAACACCCTGCAGTAAACATGAATCACATTACAAATCATTGTATGTACGCTGTTCTTAAAATAGGGGTTACAAAATGTATGGTTTGACATTATTTATTAAGGACCACCTTGCATTCAACATGCATTGCGACTCTGAATTATTGATTTTTTTTAACTGAATTTGAAAAAAAATGGCTCTTCTTACTATTTTGGTGGCCAACCGTTGGACTATACCTATCTCCCCTTGAACTGAGGGCCATAAATACAGACGGACTTCTCTGAGCTCTCCCCCAACATACTAGAATCTCTTATAAATTTGTCTGTTTTCCTTCTCTTTCCCCCTACCTAAGTTGCTAGGAAGATATTTTTTCAATTTTATTAACCGAGTCATTACTCAGAGTTTTTGTGAGTCATCAGTAGTTCAATTTGAACTGGATGACTGCCTCATTAAATTTTTGTCTCATTTCCATTAAGATTTTATAAGTTTCATGGGAATTTATCATGTTACATTCCAGCTGTAAGTGTTTAAGCTTTTGTTCTAAATGGTTTATTTTAGACTTACTTATGTCTTTTTGCTGCAGATGATAGAAGCAGTTTGCTCTCAGACATAACCCATTAGGGAGTCCCAGGCTGGAAGATTGATTAATCTTTGTTTTTGGAGGTAGTTTTCACAATGTGCGATACTTTTAACCATAAAAAACATATTTCATGTGTTGGCAGACTGCTGCAATGCTATATTATTAAAAGTTGCACCATGGGGCTATATTATGCCTCTGGAAGTTTTCCAATGCACCAACCCTTGATCCAAAAACGGATGATATCAGCTTTGACAGATTATGAATACTGGAGGAGCATACTGTGTAAGCATCTAAGAACACTGATATGTAGCCTAGTTGTTGAGACCATATAATTTATATTGTCTCAGGGAAATGTTTATCAGATGTTATAACGCTTGAATTCATCACAATACAGACTCTGAGAAGAACAAATTGGGAAGCAACATGACAGTTATCCAGATAAGAACAGCTAAGTACATACTTGGAAGGCAGTAGGTGAAGTTTGTAGGTTCAGGGATGACCATCTCTTCTTCCTCCAACTACCTGAAAACTGTTGTGCAACAGCTTGGAGTTAGAATATCTAACGAGCTATGAACAGGAAGAAAACATCAAGGGAAAAGCAGGTTCTGTGAAAGGGTCTACAGGAATCAGTCCATCCAGGGTGCCCATATGGAAGATGATTAGACACCTCGTAAGCAGAGATGAGGACAATCTGTTGTATGGTTTTAAGACACATTTAAACCTTTCAAGAAAAAAATGTTTTTATTTTCAGTATTACTTTGCTTTAAGGAAGCTATTTGGTCACTGTATTAACCAACTGTCATTACCCCCAGAAGAAACAGAATCAAATCGGGTCTGGACATAAAGAACCTCCAGAAGTCATTTAGTCCAGCCCTCTCCACTCAGGCAGGACCACGTATACCTAGTACATTGCTGATACATGTCGGTAGAATGTGTTCCCAGTGCTCAGCTGGCTTCCCCAGCCCCAAACCCCCAGCTGGGGCTGCTGAGGTGCCAGTACCAGCAAGTACCTCACAAAAAAAAAAGCACTGCATGTTCCTAAAAACCTCCAGTGTCAGGGATACAGAACCCCACTCAGAAGCCTATTCCAGAACTTAACTGACCCTATAGTTAGAAATTTTTCCCTCAAATTGCACTTAATTCTCTCTTGCTGAAAATGAGTTCTGTTGCTACTTGATCTATTTTCAGCTGAGAACAACTGATCACCATACTCTTTATAAAAGTCCGTAACACCGATTTGAAGACAGCTATCAGGTCTTCCCCTCCGCAGCCCCAACTCTGCCTTCTTTTCTCAAAACTAAACATCCCTAGTTTTTAACTTTTTTTACACAGCTCATGTTTTCTAAACCTTTAATCATTTCTGCTCTCCTCTTGGCTCTCTTCAATTTGTCCATATCTCTCAAAGTTTGGGATCCAAAGTGGACAGCTGAGGCCTCACCATTGCTGAGTGAAGTGTGTGTCTTACATACAGCACTCTTTTTTCTTAAAAGAAAAAGAAAAGCCAACAGAATGGTATTAGCCTTTTTTGTAAATGCATCACACAAGCGACTCATAATCAATTTGTGACATACTATTACTAGTTATTCCCCATTTTGCAGTTGTGCGTTGATTTTTCTTTCCAAAGTGTAGTACTTTGCACGTCTGTATAGCCTTTCGTCTTGTTTAATTTCAACCCATTTTCCAATTTGTCCAAGTCATTTTTAATTCTTATTGTGTCCCCCACAGCACTTGGTGTCATCTGGATATTTTAGAAGTGGACTGTCCACTCTATTATCCAAATAATTAATGATAACATTGAATAGTACAGGTCCTAGACAGACAATTTCAGGATCCCACTAGGTACACGCTCTAAATTTGACAGGGAACCATTGATAACTACTCTATGAGTTTAGTCTTTCAACCAGTTGTGCACCCGCCTTCAGAGCTGCTGACAGGGGAGAGGGGCAGCTATTCTGAGGGCTGGTGAATTAAAAAGGTCTGGGGCTCCTGGCCACTGCCACCACAGCAATGGTCAGAGTCCTGGGCCCGTTAAATCACTGTTGGAGCCCCTTGTGACCCGAGGGCTGGCTGGAGCAAGCTACCTCCAGCTCTACCCTTTCTGCCAAAGGTCACAACCCTTTCAAGGGCCCAGAGACCACAACCCCACACCTTGACCAGGAAAATGACAATTCTGCCCTGCCTGACGTAGTAATTTTAGCGGGACATCATCTCCCTCATTTGCTTATGTGACTGTCAGTTTAGACTGTGTCAAATGCCTTAGAAGTAATCAAGAACGGTATCATCTACTGCATCCCTCTGCCCGCTAGCTTAGTAATCCTGATAAAGAAAGTCAGAAGGGCTGAGGTAAACACTGTTGGTATTCAGGGACTGCAGCCTAGGAGCCAGTCACAGCATAATTCCACCCAAAGGTGATGACTTAAAGCTTGAAACCTAATGGGGTGCACTGAGAGATGCCAAGAGGGTGCAGAACTGCAGATTCCTGTTAAGTGTGACATCAGCTAATGGAAGACATCAAGAGACAGAGCCAAAAATCATGCCCATCCTGTGGTGGCAGAGGCAGGGCATTAGCAAAAGGGAAGGAATATCATCAAACTTAGGGACAGGCTTATCAAACGGTCATATAAAATTGAAGTCTAATATACCACATGGTCTGCTAACTAGCTCCATACCAATGAAAGCATTTGTACAAGGAACTATCCAACATGCAATTAAAAACCTCATCAATAATAGATACTTCAAATTCCATACCAACCAAATGAGCAGCTGGAACATGTGAGTAAAACTCATTATACTTGATTTAAGTTAAGTCATCTGTTGTGTTTATGGGTGATTCTATGTAGTCATATAGGCTGTGTCTAAAGTAGAGAGTTTTTTTTGACAGAAGGGGCCATCTGTTGACATAGCTCATGGAGCATCTACATACACAAAGCATCCTGTCAACAGAGTCTCAACAGAAATCTGCATTTGTCTTGACAGTGTTCTACCCTAAAAATTTGAGGAATAATGCTTCCATCAACAGAACTCTGTAGACAGAAGTACAGTGTACGCACTTCTGTTGACAGAGAGGACTTCTGGTTCAATGGGCAGCCCTATTTGCAGAGCTTCAGGTCAGCCATTCTGCTGACAGAGGGCAGGGCAGTCTGGCTGCTCTCTGTCAACAGAGCGAATCGCTCTGTCAATCTCCTTTTGTGTGTAGATGCACTCTGCTGACAGATGTTACTGCCAACAGATGCTTCTGGTGTAGATGCAGCCATAGTGAATGCAGGATTGCAAGTTCTTTTCTGCCTGGAAACTTCGAAGTTCAGAAGTATACAGCCTAAGACATTCCCTTTGGTCTTGTTTTGGATTAAACTAGATGAAGTTACAGGATCAATGAGGCTTTCAGGAAAGGAAATGAATAAGAGAACAAACTAAACGTGGTTATGGAACTCTCCCCCTTTGATGCCCAGAGCACGAGTTTTCAGCTTAGGAGCTACAGTCCTGAAGGCTCTCAAACAGGTGTCAACATTCACAACTGTCCTGGCCTGCCAATACTGCTAAATGGAAGGCATGTCTCGGGTATTTGGGAAGAGTTTCTCAATGTGGAAAAGGTAAAGAACAACTGGCTGAGGAGAGTACTTTGATTTATAAAACTTCCTCTGACTTGTACTGTGAAGGGAACAAAAACAGTTCCTCCCATACAGAATTTTAAAATATTTTAACATTATTTAAGAATTATGAAATTGATAGTGGGAACAAACTTAACTTAGTTATTAAGAAAGCCACATGCAGTTGAATCAAAACCCAGATATTATTTCAAGACACAATTGATCTACTAGAAAAATGGAAGCCTTACAAATAAATACCTTATATAAGAGCACAGTATTAACATGTTTAATGCCAGCATATGGTTACATTGTTTTTTCTAAACGGCTTTTTATTTTTCTTAACATTCAGTTAATATGGTACTACTGATTTCAGACACAACACAAATATTCTGCACATTGCAAATTCACAAACTACACTCTGTTCTATCATTATAAGAATTCTCCTTGCATGTTCCCATATGAAAGACACCTTGCATTCATGTCAGATTTAGAAGGCAGAGAAGGAAGCATATTGGCCTCTTCTCCCCACCAAGGTGATGCACAGACTACAACCCTTAACAGTTACCTTCTCCCCACAGGAAAAGCTATAAAAGGTAATGCCAAGTCCCTTTAACATATACCAGTGTCCTCTTATTTGTGCACAGGGCAAAGGCCCAAGAGTCTGATTCCACAGTTTTTGTGACAATTTAAGCTGATCTAAGTTTTAAGTCTCAATTGGTTAAATGTGAGATTTATTTTGTAGTCTGACAAAGGTAAGAAAGTTTACCTGTCATGCATCTACTCCTATTGCTCATGCTAATATGGTAAAACCCTTTCTTTTAGGTCACAAGCATAAAAACCTCCCCTCCACTCCATACATCTTATTAAGAACAGAGACCCTATTTCTATGAGATTAAGCATTCTTGGGAAGAATGCTACATTCTGAAACTAAAACATGAAGCAGTACAAGATGTGTTTTTGATAGCATATGCCATGTTTTTCATTTTGTTTGGAAAGGTTCACATGCTATAGTGACAGGTGTACCACATACTTTCTTATATTACCCATATAGGTATTTCTTAGTCCTGTGTATGTTATCCTCTAATTAAAAAAAAAAATCCTATTGTATTTGATATCAACAGCCTTTAGAAGATTCAGAGATTTTTATCTTGACTTTTTCCTAAATCGGCATTTCAGGCATCTCATTTGTCTTTAATTAGCATGAATCATCAAATTAGGGAGATACTTTGTATGAAGTGATTAAAATTAAGTAGTGAAAACATTCTGTTACCAGACACCCAGCCCCCCTGCCCCAAAAAAGCACCCCTCACTTCCACTTACATTAGGCTGGACTGAAGGAGGTAAATGTATAATACCATTAACTTAAGAGAGATGCTTCAATAGGAGTTTTCTAACTTCAAAATGTAAACACAAAGAGAGCGCTGAGCTCCACATGGACAGTTCCAGTCTAACTGAAGGCCAGGTGGTTCACAGTTAGAGCAATATTTTGTAACCCATGGGATGCATATCCGTGCATTACATGGGTGACAGAATGCTGAATGCTCTCCCTGAACACAACTGCAATTCTGTGCTTATATCCCTGCTACTCTCAGTATCACCTACGTAAGGCGGATACCAGGAACTCGAATGGCTAAATGCCATTTCAAAATTCATATACTCTAGTCTTTTCCTTGCAACTGCAGGCATCTAAAAATGCAGTTCTCAACTCATATATCCTTTATACAAATTACATCAAGATATTACATATATGCTACCTGTTAAATTTGCTCATTTTATATATTAAAAGGGTGTTTTGCTCATTTTAAAAATTAAAAGGATATTTTGTTTAACCTGCCAGCCCTGCACATGTAGGTTTCAATCCTACAAAAACCTCTTTATGGACAGATACCTGTTGCTTCATGGAGTATCACTAACTTCAGCACCTCATTAGTATTTTTCAGTTTGGCCATTAGCATGGCCCTTTCAAAGTTCTTCCTAAGTATAGATGTAGCATCTGAGAAAGAAACTTGGATTGAAAAGATTAATGCAGCAAGGCCAGAGTGTATTTTTTCCACAGGGCAACCAGAAGTAAGATCTTACAACTTTCATTAAAGCAAGAAGGAACATCCCTGAAC
This sequence comes from Carettochelys insculpta, assembly GCF_033958435.1. Taxonomy (NCBI): domain Eukaryota; kingdom Metazoa; phylum Chordata; order Testudines; family Carettochelyidae; genus Carettochelys; species Carettochelys insculpta. The sequence goes on from NC_134137.1 coordinate 315,684,881, forward strand.
AGGGAACCCAGCTGCAGAGGAAGAACTGCCATTTTACAGTCATGTTTAAGATCCTAACCACTGAGTTAAACCACAAAAGAGGTGTTCAATTCAGAATGCACATTAATCTTAGCCACAAGGTTATAATGGGTGGAAGATGTCTACAGATGCATGGCAACCTGCCATCTGGATAGGAAAAGATCAAAAAGGTTTTACAATTTTCAGTCGTGGGAACGAGGGAAGCCTGTGTGACAGATGGGACTGGACTTGGCTAAATCTAGGGGGTCCATAGTTTTGGCTTCAAGCTGTAACTTCTTCTACTCTATACGGAATGATATTAGTGAAACAAGTGGAAGAATCAAACATTTCAATCTGGATTTTCAGCTAAACTAATAAAGAAGATGGCAGTGTTTTAAAAGCCTTAAGTATGTCACAATTGTTGCAAGTTTAAGAGAGAGGGAGAACAATGATCTGCTAGGACTACATTAGAGTGCTTGCAGCTACACTGAGGCAGGTGAGCCACTGCAAGCTCTCTAGCTTAGCTGCTCTAAACTGAAATGAGAGCTTCGGGGCTCAGGAGTTGCTCTGTGGTTTGGGGTAGGGGGCTGGAGTGGTGGGTGGGGTAAAGGCTCCACTGGGGATAGGGCCCGAGATGAGGGGTTTTGGTGCAGGAACAGACTCTGGATTGGAGCTGAGGAATACAGTGTGTGGAAGGGGGCTCTGGGTTAGGGCATGGGTTGGAGGACCGGCTCTGGCTGGAGGTGTGAACTCTGGATAGGGCCATGGATGAGAGGTCTGAAGTACAGGAGAAGGCTCAGGGTTGTGGCAGAGGGGGTTGGGATGTGAGCTTTGGACAGGCCTTGCTTATTTCAGGAGGCTCCTGCTTGGCAGCGCAGTGGGGCTAAAGCAGGCTCCTGGAAGTGACCAGCAAGTCTAGTTCTTAGGCAGGGGGCAGAGAGGCTCCATGCATTGTCTACGCAGCTCCCACTGGACAAAGTTCCCAGTCAATGGGTGCTACAGAGCCAGCAATCTGGGCAAGAGCAGCACATGGAGCCCCATGGCTACCCCGCATTGGACTGCAACAGGGATGCTGGTAGCTTTCAGTGGGTGTGTGCAGCCAGATAGGGAGCCTGCCTTACCTCCACTGCACTGCCCACTGGATCTTTAGCAGCCTGGTCAGTGAGCCACCAGCATCCCTTTTTGATCAGATGTTCCAGCAGAAAACCAGACAGCTGGCAACATTCCCACCCCGACCTCCCCACACACACACTCACTCTCTGAACTTGAAATTATCAACAATCAAGCATCCACACGAGACCCCACAGAACGAGGCTTTACTTGTACTAGACAAGAAATTTACAAAACAAACTTCCACTTCCTACAAAAAAGAAAAGAGAATACATTTTCTAAATTACTTCATACTCAACATACTTCAACTACAATAACGACAGCTCAGCTAACAATATTGTGAACCTTTCCAGCTGCCAACTCAGCCCAGCAGAAGAGTCTCTCTTATTCCAGGGTCTTTCCTTCCGTCCTACTTCCTCCACAAACTTAATACAATCGTGTGGTGACCCTGAAGCGCTCTTTCACCGCCTCCATCTAAAGGAATTCTTCCAACACACCTATGAACAACAGTCTGACTCTCTCGACCCCGCCCCACAACCAACAACAAAAGAAGAAGAACTCTATGTGGACACCCCCTGACGGTCATAGTGAAAGTCTGGATTTCTATGTACAATGATTCAGCAACCATGCTCAGACTGACATTTTATGCAAACAATGGCAAATGAGACACAATCTTGTCAGGGATTTTTTCATCCCCTGGGCATCATCGGCCCCGTCGGTCAGGGGAAGCAAGCCTTTGGCCATTAAACATCAATGCAGGTACAGGTAGAATCTAAAAGATACATAGGCTGCCATTTAGCAGCCCCCTGCAACGGTCACTCTGTGTCAGTTGGTTTCCCCGGTAACTTGAACTCATGAATAATTCATGATCATGGATTTGAATTCCGGGCTCCTGATTGGGCACAGGTGGGCAGTTTCTGGAAACTTCCCAGCCCAGAGGACCTGTCTGAGAACAGGTGCACAGAACTTTCATATGATAATTACCTCATGAATCATGCATGAACTCTGTCTATATAAGTCAGGCTGGTCCTGGCATTCGGGGCCCTTGGGTACTGCAGGCAAGGATTCTGCCGACCCTACATGGGACAGTGTGGTCAATAGGCGTCCACTGAACCCGAGGCCAGGCGCAAAGCCGAAGAAGAGCTGAATCACAGCCGCACCTGCGGCACAGAGCTGAAATCACTGCAGCACCTGCCTTTGGGCAGTGCTGAAACTGAGCTAAATCACTGCCGTGTCTGCCACACCTAGCAGCGCCGGCCTTCTCTAATTGGAGCCCGTGCCGCCTTGCAGCCTGAAGTGGCGTCATCGCGCCAGCGCGCCCCACCGCACGCTAGCTCACGCTTGCATCAAGGAGCGGCAAGCAGACCCTTCGGCCAGGCTGCCAGGTGGCGAACTGGCCCCCCTACTTCGGTGGGGGGGTACTGCGTGCCCGGCGGCGTGACCAGGGGTCTGCCAACACCATCGTCACCGCTCCAGTCATAACATCGCCTGGCAGTGCCTACCTGGACCATCTCATCTGCAGTAACACCACCTCCGCCATTCTAACTAACCTATCAGACCACTGGCCACTTCATTACTAGATATTGTAAACACTGGACTTGACTATTTACTTAAATATGACTACTGGACTTGACCACTTACCTTAAACGATTACTGGACTTGACCACTAACTCTAAATAAAGACTACTGGACATGTCACCTTAATTTAACCGTGGATAGGCTGGGCCTAAAGGCCCAGGCCAGGTTCCCCCGTATAATGTAAATATTAATGTTTATATTAAGTAAGTTTAATTATTAGATAATATTATTTGTATTGATAGTATTGTTAATAAATAAGTAGCATAGACAATTAGTATATAAACAATTAATTAGCATAAGATCATCGATTACCCATCCTATCCTTTTATTGCTGAGATTCCCAAGCTATCACCGTACCAGGTGGGGAGTAGCGCCCCCACCTGGACTCTCCTAAATAGTCTGGTGACCACCGGGAAATCCAGGCACCAGCCAGTTGGGGTCGAGGTATTTCCTCAGCCCCCAGTCAGGCGGGAAGTAGCGCCCCCGCCTGTACCCTTAAGGTAACTTGGGAATCGAAGCACCTAATCCCATTTGCCTTAATCAATGTATATTTTTATATTTTTATATATATATATATATATATATATATATATATATATACACACACACACGTGTGTGTGTGTAAAGTATAGTATAGTATAGCATAATACAATATAGATAGACATATAGGTGTTACTAATAGATAGTCGTTTATTTAATAAAGATAGTACTTTGTTTCACTGTTTCTCCTTTGCCTTGGACTTTCGTTCTCCCCAGTTCCGCTAGCTCCTTCCCCCCCGGGTGCTATTTGGGCGGGGTCATGTGTATCGTCCCGGGGCGGTGCTCTTGCTTAACATCGCATGTGGGGTCACAGCTGGGTTTGGCCAGGTCCTCGGACCCCTAGTGGGGGAGAGGGTCTCGCCTTCCGGTTGGCTACCCAGAGTGGGTGGAGAGGCACCTAGTTCCATCATCTCCCATCAAATCTCAACTAAGCTGAGTCTCAAAAATATGCAAAAATACGCTATGCTGTCCAGAGTCTCAAAAATAACCCAGACATTATAATCAAACCAGCTGACAAAGGGGCTGCTGTTGTCATCATGACACAGTCAGACTATGAACAGGAGGCAGCCAGACAACTCTCCAACACCACATTTTACAGACCTCTCTTCTATGATCCCACTTGAGAATTCCAAAAGAAATTACAACTATTAAAGGAACTCCCTGCTGCTACTCCGGACCTTATTCACTCAGACACACCACCTGAGCCCCAGCCTGGATTATTCTATTTACTTCCCGAAATCCACAAACCTAGGAACCCTGGACGCCATATCACTTCGGGTATTGGCACCCTTACCACCGCACTATCCAGTTATGTGGACTCCCTCTTCAACCCCCATGCCACCAACACTCCCAGCTATCTCCAAGATACCACTGACTTCCTGAGGAAATTACAAAAATCAGAAAAGTTCCTGACAATGCCATCCTTGCCACCATGGATGTAGAGGCTCTGTACACTAATATTCCCCATGAAGATGGATTACAAGCAATCAGGAATACCATCCCTGATGTCAACACAGCCAGTCTGGTGTCTGAGCTCTGTAACTTTGTTCTCACCCACAATTATTTCCAATTTGGGGACAAATTACATCCAGATTAGTGGAACTGCCATGGGCACCCGCATGGCCCCACAATATGCTAATATATTTTTGGCTGACCTGGAGAAACGATTCCTCAGCTCTCGTCCCCTATTGCCCCTCCTCTACTTAAGATACATTGATGACATCTTTATGATTTGGACCCATGGTATAGGGACTCTAGAAGAATTCCGTAGAGACTTTAACAATCTGCACCCCACCATCAACTTATGCCTTGATTACTCCACGCAAGAGACAGATTTCCTGGACACTACCATACAAATCAAGGTCGTCCTGCCCGGTATCACAATGTACCGGAAACCCACTGATTGCTATACTTACCTACACGCTTCCAGCTTCCATCCTGCACATGTAATTAGATCCATTGTTGACAGTCAAGCCCTTAGGTACAATCACATTTGCTCTAGTGACAGAGACCAAAAACTACAAGACTTTTACCAAATATTCATAAACCTGAATTAACCATCAGGAGAAATAAAAAAAAACAAATCGACAGGGCTAGATGAATACCCAGAGACCAGCTACTCTAAGATAGGCCCAAAAAAGCCAAGAACAAAACACCACTGGTCATTACCTACAGCCCCCAACTCAAACCACTGCAACACATCATTAAAGAACTACAACCTATGCTTGATCAGGATGCCACACTCCAGAAGGCCCTAGGTGATAGGCCTGTTCTCTACTACAGACAACCTCCCAACCTTATGAGGATTCGCACCCACAACCACAGTCTATACCGCAGGAACACCAGTCCTGGAACTTTGCCTTGCAACAAAGCCTGCCACCAGCTTTGCCCAGATATCTATTCTGGAGATACCATCACTGAACCTAACCAGGTTATTCACAGAATCATGGGCACATTCTCATGTTCCTCAACTAACATCATATATGCCATCATGTGCTATCAATGCCCAGATGCTCTGTATATTGGACAGACTTCAAACTTTCTTAGACAAAGAGTTAATGGGCATAAAACAGACATAACACTCCTGATCCACAAACTGGTCAGCCAGCATTTTAATGGAGTGGGATATTCTGTTAATGACTTAAAAGTCTGCATCTCACTGAAGAGGAATTTTCACAACACTCTTGAAAGAGAGGCTGCTGAACTCTCTTTTATATTCAAATTCGACACATTAACATGCGGTTTGAACTGGGATGGGAATTTTCTGGGTTATTATAGAGGCTGATTTGCATACTTAGCTTAATCTAATTCTTGACTGCCCCTCACCCCTTCTGCCCCTCTACTCTCTGATTTGCTCACCTTGATCATTTTTTTTTCTGATTTGTCCACCTTGATCACTATTTTTGGTTCTCTGTGCCTTAAATATTGAGTCTATTCTGATATGGCTATGGTCTGAAGAAGTGGGTGTGTCCCATGAAAGCTCACCTAATAAATTATTTTGTTAGTCTTTAAAGTGCTACTTGACAGCTTTTTTGTTTTCACTTTCTTCAGTTTTGAAAGTGGCTGGCAATTTACAAGGATCTCCATGGAACAATGGGGGCTGAGGAATCTGCATCATGTGACACTATGCCTGCCCCATAAGGCATTGGAAGTCTTTTCCAAAGCACTCTGCAGCAAGATGGCTACCCACAATGGCTACCTGTCCATGCAAGAACAGCTAGTATGGATGCATTCTATCGAAACAAGGAACATAGTGTGGACATGCAACAGCATTTTAATTAAAACAGCATAATTTTTGTAGACAAAATTCTGTAGTAGGGTTGACAAAATACAGACCGCATGCCACATCTGGCCAACCACCATCCTGTGGCCCCGCCGCCCCCCTGTATACTGCTCAAAGCAACCAGCTGTGGAGGCCATGTGCTGGGAGAGGTGGAGAGGGGCTTTGTGCACTGCTCCCATCCCCAGCACAATCTTGCAATTCCCATTGGTACCTGGCACCCCACCCCTCTTCCACCCCAACAGCCAACCCCAGATCACAAACTGAACCCTCCACACCCACTCTTACACCACTCCTCTAAGTCAGAATCCTATCCTGCACCTATATCCCTACCACCTCCCCAACTCTGCACCCCTATCCCCTACCCAGGTCACAATCTCCTCCTACTCTACATCACAGCCCTCCCCCAGACCCTATACTCCCTTCTGTGTGCTTCCTCCAGGCTAGAATCTTTTCCCACATCCATACTCCCCCGAACCCCAATCCTCTGCCCCAGGTTGCAACTCAAACCCCAGAACCTCTTGGACCCCTACCCCAGGTCACAACCCCCTCACAGACCCTGCACCCCTCCTCCAGGTCAGAATCCTCTCCTGAACCCATAGCCCACCTAGATCCTGTACCTCCTCCTGTACCCCAATTACCTGCCCCAAGATGACAACCCTCCCTTCACCCAAATTATCTCCCAGACCCTACATCTCCTCTTGCACCTCAAACCCCTACTCCAACCTCCCTTCTGCACCCAACCGACATCCCAGATCCCACATCAAAATCATCAACAACCACCAGGGGCTCAGTGCCCATTGGTGTCCAATGCCTCTCTCACTAACTCCTTCCATCCTTCCATGTCCAGTGCGGAGTGGCTCAGTTTCTACAGACTAGCTCCACACCAATCTACTATATCAGCTACCCATTCTCTGTGCGGTCTGCCTCTTCTATTTGAACCATCCATTATACCAAATACCAGGGTCTTGATTGTCATTCATCCTACAGATATGCCCAAATAGCTGTAACTTTCGTTGCATAACCTTCTGCAGTAGGTTCTCTTTTGGCTCTATCTTCCTATATAATTCCTCGCTGGACCTTCTGTATCCATCCTATTCTCAGGATCTTTCCAAAACAACTCCTCTCAAATGCCAAAATCATTGTCTTTGAATCATTCATTATCACCCATGTCTTACATCTATACAACATGCTGCTGAATATACATTTTCAAGATGCTCAGCTTCATTCCTGAGCTAACCACTTTGATCTTATCCATCACCTTCAAACCCACTCTTGCTTTTGCTATTCTAGTCACTATTTCCTTCTTACTGTCTAGATCATATGTTATGTCGCTCCCCAAATGCGTGAATTTCTCTATATTCTCTAGTTCAATCCTGTCTACACTGATCTTCCTTCCTATTTCCTTACCTCCAAATACCATTGTTTTTGTTTTATCAATGTTCATAATCAGTCCCTATCGCTTCCCTTCCTCATTGAGCACCTGCACCGTTCTTGCTCGCTTCTCTTCATCTTCTTCAATGATAACTACATCATCCATGAACCTGAAGTTGCTGAGTCTCATCCTGTGCACAGATATCCCTTCTACCTCTTCCTTGACCTTGTCCATCACTCTCTTTAGGTGAGTGATGAAGATACTCAGCGATATCAGATCTCCTCGTCTTGTACTTCTACTCCTTCTAAACCAACTTCCTAACTCTCCACACATTCTCACTGCTACCTCCGCATTGTAATTGACATCCTTCAACAACCATATCAGTCTGCTATCCACTCCATATGATGATGCCAACGCCACCCAAGTCACTTTCTAATACCGTCAAACGTATTCTGAAAATCCATGAACCAATTATAGATGTTCTTGTTTTTTTTGTCGAGCTTTCTCCACTATCTGTCTTAGTGCCAACATCTGCTGTATGGTACATCTATCCTTCTTGAACCCTGCTTGCTCGTCCACTAGATGTGCTTCTATCTGTGATCTCAGTCTCTCTGTCAGTATCATCATCAGCACTTTGCCTAGATGACTCATCTGGGCAATCGTTCTGTAGTTCTTGTACTCCAATGTACCTCCTTTCTTGTGTACTGTCACTAGCATGGATCTTGTCCATTCCTTAGGTGCCTTACCTTCTTTCCATGCTATATTACTTGATTGGTGTATTTCCTGAATCATACTTTCTCAGACATATTTGATCATCTCTCCTGCAATCTTATTTCCAGGGCTTTTGTTGTTCTTTAGTCATTTCACTGCTCTTTCTACCGGTCTCACTCTCGATGCTTGATCAGTCAGTCAGGATGTGGCCCTCTTCCAGCAGCTGATGTGGAGGTGTATGACTTTCTTGATAAGTATCAGAGGGGTAGCCGTGTTAGCCTGTATCCATATTAGCTGCTGGAAATGGGGCACATCCTCCCTGACTGAACTGACCTTCTCAATTCTAGCCTTCCTCTAGGACTCCCTCCTTTTCATGAGCTTGTATAATTAGACCTTCTGGAATCTCCACTACTTTGCATCTGACAAAACAGGTCTTTGCCCACAAAAGCTTATGCTCCAAAATATGTTAGTCTATAAGGTGCCACAGGACTTCTTGTTGTTTTTGAGGATACGGACTAACATGGCTACCCCTCTGATACTTGTCAAGAAAGTGATACAGGAATTCAGTAGAAGGGGAGAAAATTTATGAGTCCAAATACATATGTTCTGCGGAGTTTATGCCAACATTAACATATAAGATACTCCTTACTCTCTGCTAAACAGTTTGTACCAGTTCTGTGAAATGAGTTCTCCCATTTTTGCCTTCTGATCTTAAGCACTGATTAATATTGAAACATTTTTGATTAGTATCACGAGCACCAGGAACTTTAATTTACTAACAGAACTTCGCCAATCTGCAAATATGGTAACTGTTAAGACCTATCTGGTTGCCCCACAAGTTTCTCAATGAAGATTATGCAGCAGCAGAATACTGTGGTGAGGTCTGATCTGAAAATACAGATGTCAATATTTAAACAAAACAAACTCCCACCCTCAAATTTTTTAAGTAAGTGAGTCATGACACAGCCATGACAAAATAGGCTGTCTCATCCAGTTACTGGTCTATCTTGGCAATACATGCCAGATCTGGTGACCATCCAAAACAGAAGTGTATGAAAACATTACAGATATTTTTAAAAGTGAAATTATCAAGTTACATTATCTCATTTTGGTTTCTCTATACATTTGCCAAAGTACTGGCTATAATCAGTGGCAGAATTCAATGATCCACACATCAAACAAATATGTTTTACAGCATGGCCTGTTCTATTGCTCTTTCAACTTGAAAAGCAGCACTAAATAGGCCACAAAGAAAAAAAAATCCCCGAACTGGTCTCTAAGCAGTCAAAGCCTCTGTTTAACTACAGAGCATCTGTGCAAGTTTTTCCATACGCTACTGGTAAAATTAGCTCAGAAGTTATGTTTTCAAATCTCAAAACAACAAAGCAGACTAGAATTTATTGTAACAAGAAATGTGAACTCAGGTGTTAAACATACTAAAATATACCTTAAAAGAACCAGACAAACAGTAGATTTTATGAAGCAGTAGGCACTGTTGCTGTGGTGCAAGCCATTGAAGCAGTAGGCAAAACAACTATGATGGTAGTTACGGTAATTCTGCCAGAACAGTAGGCCAAACCAGTCCAACAGCACTAGCTTTAAGAACTTTAGGCAGCAACAGAGTTGGGAAGCAGCAGCACTTATTTGCTGGAGTCTTGGAAAGCTAGTTGAAAATTTCCAATTGCCTATTTATTTTCTATTTGCATAAGTGTGTTGGGCAAGAAAAGAGATCGTTCAACCTGACACACAAGTTAAGATCATAAGGCTACCACACAACAATATCAAAACAGAAACCCTTAATTTTACTATCCTAAAGCATGACGCTTAAGAATATACTACTACCATGACATCAGAAACATAAGTTACCTACATACTGCCCATTAGAAAATATACACAGTAATGCCTTTTTTAAAAAACATCCACCACAACCACGTATCAAAGTCATTTATTACCCTGTTAACTTGCTGGAATTGTGGGACTTTGGACATCCTTGGAATACTAACTACTTTCAAACTTTAGATACCATATATGTTTGTACAATTTCTATTTTAGTCTTTCTCAGCTATATTTTTATTCTCTGATCTGAGGCAACCACTGCTCCCCTAACAAAACAGTAGCACTATACATTTCAGACACCAGATGAATGGAGAAGACTGATAGATTTAGAAGCTGTTAATCAAGATGGATTTTCAGTGTTCACATATGACCTTAGCATTTTTCAGAATCTCAGTGGTTTCCCTGGTGACAGTTGCTATGAAGGCTTTTAATATTTATCAATATTAATACTCAAATGTGATTTTGCTGCCTTTACACAGACTTTTCAACCTCAGTTAACTCATTTTTGTCACTTGCTTCTTCTATAAAATAAATCATAAAATAAATCATAGTGCTCCTCTTGTTCATTAATGATTTCCTCTGGAAACTGAATTTATGTATCTATTTTGTTTGCACTGTATTTTTAAGCTTGCCACCCAGGTTTTCTCTGTGTAAGAACACTGTGCATTAGGAAGATCCTTCAGAATTTGACCTATCAGCACTTACTGGCTGAAACATCCAGTTCCTTCAACTTCTGCTATACTGGAGTTGAAGGCACAGAGTACATATCAAATGCTCAAAACATTGCAGAATTAGGTCCATTTAGTTTGGATCAGGCACTTCAGATCATAGTAATGGCCATACTGGGTCAGACCAACGGCACTTCTAGTCCAGTATCTTATCTTCCAGCATTTTCTGAAGATTCAGAGGAACAAACAGAACAGAGCAATAAAAGAATGATTCATCCCCTCACATCCAGTCCCAGCTTCTGGCAATCAAGGGTTTAAGGATATCCAGAGCATGGGGTGGCATCCCTTATCATATTGCCTAATAGTCACAGATGGACATATCTTCTAGTAACTTAACGATTATTTTTTAAACCCAGTTATAATTTTGGCTTTCACAACATCCTCAGGTAACAAGCTTCAAAGGGTGACTATTGTTTAAAGAAGTACTTCTTTAAGTTTGTTTTAACCTGCTGCCTATTAATTTTACGTGTATCACAGAGGTAACTGTGTTAGTCTGTATCTTCGAGAACAACAAGAAGTCCTGTGGCACCTTATAGACTAACAAATGTTTTGGAGCATAAGCTTTCGTGGGCAAAGACCTGCTTCATCAGATGCATGAGTGCGGGGGCATGTTCAGAGGGGTATTTAAAGAGTGAGGTCCCAGTAAAAGGGAGGTCCAGAGCTGACAAGGTCTATTCAGTCAAGGTGGAAATGGCCCATTATCAGTAGTTTGTATCAAAAAGAGGAAAAAACAAGTCAGATCAGACGGGGGGAATGGCCCATTGTCAGAGTCTAATGTGTTGATGTTAACACCCTGGGCAGAGAAGCTGCTTTTGTAAGGGGCCAGCCACTCCCAGTCTCTGTTTAATCCTTGGTTGATGGAGTCAAATTTGCAAATATATTTCAGCTCACAGATTTCTCTCTCCATTTGATTTTTGAAATTTCTTTGTTTTAGGACTGCTTCTTTTAAATCTGTTATTGAGTGTCCAGGAAGACTGAAGTGTTCTCCCACGTGTTTTTGTACATTACGGTTCCTGATGTCTGATTTATGTCCATTTATTCTTTTACGTAGAGACACAGGACTTCTTGTTGTTCTCTAATTTTACTTGGTGACCTCTTGTTCTTGTGTTACATGAAGGAATAAATAATGGTTACTTCCTCACTTTCTCCATATCATTCATCATTTTAATCATCTTTCCAAGCTGAACAGTCCCAGTCTTTTCAACCTCTCCTCATATGGAAGTTGTTCCATACCTGGAGTCATTTTTTGTTGGCCTTCTCTATACTGTTTCCTATTCTAATACATCTTTTTGGAGTGGCCAGAACTGAACACAGTATGCAAGGTGTGGGCATACCATGGATATATATAAGGCATTATGATATTTACTGTCTTTTTTATCACTCTCTCTCGTAATGGATCCTAACAATTAGCTTTTTTGACTTATGCTGCACACTGAAGAGCTGGTTTCAGAGAATTATCCATGATGACTTCAAGATGCTTCTTGACTTCCAACACTAATTGAGATTCCATCATTCTGTACACGACTGGAACGTTTTCCACCATGCATTACTTTGCAGTTCTCAATACTGAATTTCATCTGCTATTTTCTTGCCCACTCACCCAGTTTTGTAAGATCCCTTTATGACTCTTCACAGGCAGCTTTGTAGCTAACTATCTTGAATACAGTTTTGTTTCATTCTACCACAGTTTGCTCCCTTTTCCAGATCATTTACGAATATGCTAAACAGCACTAGTCCAGCACAGAGCCTTGGAGGACTCCACCGTGACACCTAACCATTTATCTCTGTTTGCCTTTATCAAATCTGTGTTCACTCTTGCACAACATATTGTGTTCATCTATGTGTCTGACAATTTTGTTCTCTACTGTTCTTTCAACCAGCTTGCCTGCTACTGCAGTTAGGCTTACTGGCTTGGAATGGCCAGGATCTGCTCCAGAGGCCTTCTTAAAAAATGACATTACATTACCTATTGTTAAGACATTTGGTACAGAGGCTGATTTATGCAACAGGTTACATATCACAGTTAGCAATCTACAGTTTCTAATTTGAGTTCCTTCAGAACTGTTGGCAGAATACCAGCTGGTCATCATCATTTATTACTGTTGAATTTATCAATTTATTACAAAACCTCATCTATCAGCAGTTCTCTCTGGGACAGTTCCTCAGATCTGTTACCTAAAAAGAATGGTTCAGGTGTGGGAATCTCCCTCACATCTTCTGGGGTGAAGAGTGTTACGAAGAAATCTTTTAGCATCTTCACAAATGGCCTGGTCTCCCTTGGGTGATTCTTCAGCACTTTGATTGTCCAGCAGCTCCACTGACTCTTTGGCAGACCTCCTATTTCTGATTACTTAAAATTGTGTAACAATTTTTGTATCTTTTGCTATTATCTTTTTAACTTCTTTTTTTTTTTTACCTGTTCAATTACAACTACACACATTCCAGAGTTTATGTTCCCTCAGCAGGGTGTGACTTCTAATGTTTAAAGGTAAGTTTTTGCCTCTAGCCATCTCTTTTTCTTTATTGCTCAGCCACAGTAGTACTTTTTTTTTTTTTGGGGGGGGGGGGGGAGAGTGGGTAGTACATTTACTTTGCGTCTACATTATTGTATATTTAAGTAGGTTCCATGCTGCTTTCAAGAATTTCAGCATTTTAATTTTCATTTAACTGGCTCATTTTTCCATTGTTTTTCTCTTAAATGTCACTACTGTGGGTTTCTTTGGTATCTTCCACTACCTACAAACATAGTAAATTTAATTACATCATGATCATTATTATTGAATGATTTGGTAACACACACCTCATAAACTGGACCCTATATTCTACTTGGGACTGAATCAAAAATTCTCTCTCTCTCTTAGCAGGTTCTACTTGAAGTCCATGGGCGTATCTTCACTGACTAACGGGCTTTAGCAAGCCCTGTGTTATGGGCCTCCCATTACTGCACATTTGCCTTCATGTCTCTGAGCCAGACGATCCATATTATTCATGGGGTATAAAATGCAACTCAGGTGATTCAATCTTTTTCTATCCCCTTCTATATTATTAAATAATGAAGTGCAGTTTTGTATCCAATAAAACACACAAAATGAAAACTGGAGACTGAAGATGCTTCCCCATGCACTGTGGTAGGTGACATATATGTCAGAAAAGACATTTTTATTTTCTTGGTTCCATCTACACATAGTACACATGCACATAGTTTCATTGATAGTGAAAACAGCATATGTATAAATATTTTATATTGTCAGCAATTGACTCCACTTCAATTAACGTTTGAGCACTCTACATTCTGCAGTTTAGTTTCCAGAAGTCTATTTAAACAGCAGTGGACCTCTTCAAGATGTAGTGTCTTGTTTCCAAAATATATCACATTGATCCACTAAAAGATATGCTGTAACTTTCCGACCCATCCAACGGATTGTAGGAAATCTTTGAAAACATGGTCAAGCTCCATTTTTGAACTATTTTGCTGTTCTAGAACAAGTCCACACTTTGCAATGAATACATGCTAGTTAGACAACCTTAAAGGAAAAAAAAAATCACAAAATCACCTTACTATATGTTTCCTTTCTGCTTCTCAATTCAAGAAAAAAGGAAACTGAGTTCATCACCATGGAAATAAGACTACAGCACCAACCAATCAAAATATAAGCTGGATCTGAATGAGCTCAACTTTAACATCTAATAATGAACTGGTAGAAAACCCCACAGGGGCAGAGGGTATTTGCACAGATATCCCTACTCTGCCTAAGGGATAATAAGCAGAGAGACTTGTGTTACCCAAGTGATCAGTTTTGGCAGCTTAGTATTAAAGTCAATTTTTACTCAAAACACAGGGTTAATGAAATGTTACCCTTAAGGTATGCATAAACGGCAGCAGGACTGTACTTATAATGCTCTAAAGAAGGGTGGCCACCCTACCTTAACATGACTGGCTATGCAGGGGTTAGTGATCAAAGTAAGGGTCAAAGAGAGCAGGAGCAAGAGTTGCCACCTGATGGAGTGGACTTACTTAATGGGCCCCAGGAGCCACCTGACTCTCCCACTCCAATGTCTGATGACAGAGCTGACTATGGTCTGAAGAAGTGGGTCTGTCCCACGAAAGCTCACCTAATAAACTATTTTGCTAGTCTTTAAAGTGCTACTTGACTGCTTTTTGTTTTGAGAGCTGACTATCATTTGAGTATCCTGGTTCTCACTGTCTGATCACAGAGCTAAACCTCACTGATAAGGTCATCTACAGGGGATGAACCTTAGACCTAGTACAGAGGCAGTGTTGCCATGAAAAGACAGCACACAAGTGGCAGCAGCAGAGAAGCTTCTCATTAGCCAATTAAATCTCTAAAGAGTAGAAATCACTGAGACCAAGTCTAAGTGGTAGAATAGAAGAACATTGCAGGAAGAAACGGCAGCGACAGCTGTAGACAGAATAACAAAACAATGGCAGAAATTGCAGCAACACTGAGGAGCAGAGATGGAGGCATCAACAGAACCTCTGGGCTGAGACACAAACCCACACAAATGCCTTTGTGGTCTCCAAGCTGTGAGTGGGGTGCAGTGAGGGAAAAAGGAGTGCCCAGTAGTTACCTATCTCTACTGAACAAAAATGGTTGGGAAATATTTTGGATCAACAATTAATACTCAACAGAGTACAACCTAATCTCAGTTGGAAACAAAACATGCCTTCGCTGGTACAGTTGTAACTCTAGCTCAGAGAAATTTGGGAGGTTTTATAAGCATCTCATTTTATTGTAGGTGCGATGCATTGGACTTCCCTGACAGACTGAACTTTATTTGTTGGCTCCCGTTAAAGGACGTAAGTTGAGGTTAGTCCTGTTGGATCCCTATTTCACATAGTACAGGGGCAATTGTCACCGATTCAAGTCATTATGGTTACACTTACCGTCCCACCCTCCTAGCTCCCCCATCATCAGAGAAGGAAAAGCATCATTCTAACATTAAGTTCTGACCAGACAGACCTTCAGTGCTTTGCCTGGGTGTCATGAATCAGTGTCTCTCTTCTTACAGCTCAGGCTCTCAGACGAATATTGAACAGTACATTTCTTAGCTATACTGAACAAGAAGAGAGAGACTTCAGGGATAAGTGTCAAAGCAAATATGCCTAATGTGGAAAGTTGTCAATTATACTGTTCTTGCTGGAAGTGATGGTAGGCAGAAAAAAGCATATTAATGAAAGTTGAGTATAAGAAAACTATTCAAAAGCTATTTTAGAACTAAATTTAAACTCCAGGTGGACACAATTACATCTAAGCATAGACTTCAAGAGAAACATGACTAAAGAAAATAACTCAGTCAATGGGCAGAAGCCTGAATTCTATCACTGATGGCATTTGAAAAGTAAGTATTCTGAAGGCACAAATCCAATTTCTTTTTAATTTTCCCTTTATAAAAACCAGTGTTTTGAAAAGCTTCAGTAAAATTTTCCACAATCACCAAAGAAGCCTAGCTATTCAAAATACAGTAGTGCCTTGATTTACATGAGGGTTCCGTTCCCATGCACCCTCTTGTAACTGGAATTTCACGTAGGTTGGGATGGCTTTTTTCCCAGTGGAACACACTTTCTGCTGCTGGGCAAGCAGCAGGAGCATGTGGAGCTCCTTTTGCAGGGTAAGTCCTGGACTGGGGCAGGCAGTTGGGGAGGGTTAAGACTGGTAGTGTGCTTGGGCCATGAGAGGAGTGCAGGAGGCAGGGGAGGTTAAGGCTGGGCTGGGTCAGAGCTGCAGAGGGGATGGGAAGTGGAGCTGAGCCGGAGCCACACGGGAGGCTGGTGGGGGTGGTAGTTGAACCGGAGTGACAGGGTGGGTTGAGCTGGAGCCACACGTGGGGGTGGTCAATCAGAGCCATGCTCAGGTGGCAAGATGGGCCACATGGGGGGGTGGGGGTGGGAGTTTGAGCCAGAGCTGCGAGTGGGGGTGGTGAGCTGGAACTGTGCTCGCATGGTGAGCTGGCAGGTGGTTTGAACCACGGTGGGGGGATTGAGCCAGCTCCACATGTGAGGGGTGGTGGCTGGAGACAAAGCCGGGTGCAGGTGTGGAGGGTGAGCCAGGCTGGGGGCGGGGTTTGAACTGGAGCCATGGGGGGCTAGAGGGAGGAGATTTTGAGTTGTGCTTAACTCTTGCATTTTGAGTGTTTACTGTACTTCCATCCACGTACCATATGACCAGAGCTCAAAACATTTGTGTCTGGAATAAAGAGATTTCCTGTGGGTTTTATAATATAACATAATATATGTAGATATCTCTCTCATAAAGCTGGAAGGGACCTCAGGAGGTTGTCAAATCCAGACCCCTCTTGGCAGAGCCAAACACCATCTCTTTTATCTTTTCTTAAATCTATTTTCTCCAGATGCCTAAATGACCCCCTCAAGGATTGAGCTCACAACCCTGGGTTTAGCAGGCCAATGCCTGGGCCACTGAACTATCCCTCCTTAGAGGCTATGTTTATTCAAAAGGAGATCAAGAAACCAGACCCCATGAGGTTAAAGAGGATGAGAAGAATTGGAGGAAAAGGCACAGATAAATATCTGGCTTTTGTACTGAGAAAATGGACAGCAAGACTATGCGATCCAGGGTCTTATCAATAGACATATTTGATTGGTGGTTGTCTCTTACCAAACAGATTCCCAAGGGAGAAACTGTATTTCCTTTAAAGGAATCTTAAACAGAAATTGTAGTCCTTACATTGAGTAGTCCAGAACATTTTATATTCAGGCTTGAAGTAAATATCCTTTTCCTGCTGGGAATCAAAGTTGATAATGTGGGATGGAATGATCTGCAGTGAAGAAGACGTGAGCAGATCCATTTTCTCAACTGATGGTCAAGAAACTTAACAGTATGCTTATCACTAAGCAAGCAGTGGTGGAAAGGGCAATTTCTTCTAGCCAATCATTTTACATATGTTCTGCAATTCCTTCATATCTCTAGATTTCAGCAACTATAATCAACTACGGGCAATTGACTTGAGCTTATTAACAATGCTAGCCTAACTGACATGGGAGGTGCAGTGACTCAGATACTTTCAGTAGCATGACTCACTGGATACGTAGTAAATCCCCTGCACGCATTTTAATTTTGCGGACTGTATATTGAAATGTGTCTGACAAGCACCCACTTAATTACCTTCTGTCTAGAATTCCTAACAGTTAACAGAATATAAAGTAAGGAGAAGAAATAGCTCAAAATCTTTCTCCTCTGGGACCAGGACTACCATCACCATAGCAAGGGAGACAGTAGTGGCATCCTCCAGTTACAGAAAAAGGTGAGAAACCTGACTAAATACATGGGAAGCCAAGAAAACTTACATGGACAGAAATGCTTGGGGTAAATAAATGCAGTTTTTTCATATTCTTTTAGAATAGCCTAGAACATCTAGTTTTCTTCAATGTTTCATGAAGCAAGAGGCCTGATAGTCTCATAGTTATCACTGACACTGAAGCATTTTCATGGCTTGTTTACACACAGTGGTTCCCAAACTTTTTGAATCAGCAATGCATTTTGACAATTCAGTACGACTTTGTGACCCAAGGCAGGTCACAATCAGAGGAGGCGGGAGGTTCTGCCCTGGGAAATTTTTTTTTAAAATATCTCAATTCACCTCCCCTGCTCTAAGCTTAAACCCTTCACAGCCCCAAAATGCCCCCCACCTACCTCACATTAGCACCGCTGGTACCCCCACTCTCACTGCTCCTTTACCAGGCTGCCACAGCCTCCTCTGTGTGGCTTCTCCAGCCCTTGTACTCCCCTCCCTTCCCCCACCTGCAGCACAGGCAGTTCCCTGCCCTGCTACACTGAAATTGGACTTAAAATTTAATTGGCTGAATGGCCAGATCCCTCCTGCCAGCTGTTAAATCAACTGAGTTCCATTTCAGCCTGTTGGAACAGGGGCTGGGAGCTGGGAGAGTAAGCCACAGCAGCAGTGGGAGCTGCAAATGGCTCCTTAAAGAACCACATGCAGTTTGGAGCTGCCCAGCTGGTGACCCTTAGAAAATCTAATGGCGACCCATGTTTGGGTCCCAACCCATAGGCTGGGAATCCTTGGTTTACAATGAGCACAGAAACAACATGATCTTGGCATGATAACCAAATGTAGGATCTATTTAAGCTGTTTCCCCTCTGCACTGCTGGATGGTTGTGAAAGGTGGCCCCTATGCTGCTCAGACTGGGCAATACTGGAGGCTTTTTACACGAAATGCTACCTCCACATATTGGAAATAAAATGGAACAATTTCATTCATAAAACAGATGTTGATGATTTTTCTGACCTATAGCTTACTAGGGACACTGTCCACAGCAGGCATCTTACACTTTTTGGTCATGTCATCAGAATGCCATAAGACATCCCAGAGAATACTGTTTTCCAGGTGCTTTACAGTATCTGGGATAAAATTCCACTAGGCTCCAGAGGCAAACCCTTCCTCCCCCTTACATGGGTGCATCAAGACTGTTCCTATGTTGGGCTTTTGGCCCATCAAGCCCTTGAAGCCACACAGGAATGGACCAAGTGACAAACAATTGCTATGGCCAACCGTCCACTAAACGTTGAAGGTGACAGCAATGACACCAGATTGAGAAATTGTCACTGCAGATTTAGTGGACTGCAAGAGAGGAAAATTTGGGATTCCTTCCTTTTTTACCAAAAGAGGGACAGAAGTACTAATATCAGCCCCATCTGCCTTAACATTTGCTAGACATCTGAGTATCTGCTACAGAGTTGATCAGTTTTAATTCTCACTGACAGTGTTTGTGTTTTAACAAGAATACAGTAAGGGGTCTTTATCTGCAGTTTTAAAGAACAATAAGTAAAGTACTAAAAATCTGAAAGCCAGATGCAAAGAATCCAGCTTGGAACTCATACAAAATCTGCTACAAGCCAATACATGGGAAGTAACTTGTAGGCTGCTGTTGCAATAACTTTTTGTACAACTCCTGAAATCTCTCTAGCCATTCAATTACCACTGTAGTGGAGGACAGAGTGTGAAGGTAAACAGGCAAAGAATCAGAATAATCACAGCCTATTTTCAAGGATCCTATCAGCTTTCCACCTGGAACATGTTTCTCCAAAGCATTTCCTTCTCTATTGAATAGAAAACATGATTTTAAAATGTAGTTATTACTAAATCAACATAAGGAGATACACTGCTTGTATGTTTCTTTTCTCTGGGGGGCCTATGCAGTTGATGACTTTGGCTGGACAAATAAGATTTGGTAACAGTTAGATAATGATTAGGTTTTTTTAAAGAGTCATAGGGAATGCATTATCTCGCTTCGTCCACAGCCTAGGCTAACATCACTAAACCACTGCCAAATTTTTGATTGGTTGCATCTGCCACTTCAAGATTGTTGAAAGATGGCAAGACCCCAGTGTTCCAAGTCAGAAGCTGATGGGACAGAAATAACAAAGAAAACTCTTACATATATTATCTGAATGGAAAGTAGCTGACTATCCTGTAAACTATTCATATTTTTACATTCTCAGGGAAAATAAAGAAAGAAAAAAACAGGGAAAAAAACTGAATACCAAACTAATCAGGGGATGGAGTCATAAGCAGGTGCCTCATTAAATAGAATTTCAAAAGGGATTTAAAATGGGACCTAAGCTTCTACTTCTCTCTAAATGTAAATAGCTAGTGTGACATTACACTCAGGCTTAGATTTTACACTGTACATTTTCTATGTAGTTTTTTTTTTTTTTAATTTGGTTTCTTTTCATGGATTTTCAGTGGCAAGTCTGATTTTTTTTGTGTCAGTCCCACATCTCATCACATCCTTGAATGACTCTTCTGTACACAACCATCTTCCAAAATTACCCTCTGTCAACGCAACCAACTACTATAGCACACATTCACAACCACTGGCATTAGGGAAAATATAATTTGGTAAATAGAAGTGTGAAGAAGACTGAAAGAAAGCAATTAAAGCTTCTGGCACATGGCATACAGTATATGATAGATGTGGTTGATGGTAGGGTGTGTACTAATGGATAAAATAATTGTACAATTTAAACTTTAAACTTGGTTTTCTTGCTTTTGGGATTTTAGGTTCAGTCTGCTACAACCTACCTGCTTCAATAACCCGACCACCCCCAACCTAAACAACTTTGTTAATTAAATCTACAAGATCACAGGTTCTCAGTCAGAGGTACATGTACCCTTGGGAGGGATGCAGATATCTGCTAGAGAAGAGTTCTCAGGATAAAATATTTGGTAGCCTCAGAATGGGACTGCGAATTCTTGCTGGTGGCCACTTTCATGTTTTTTCTAACACATTAATTAGCTTTAAGAAAAACAAACCAATCATACTGATTTATTGCTAAGCTAGTAAGTACACTGAAAAAGTGATATCAAGAAACATACAAGCATCACTTTTCACCGCAGGGTTACTTAACCCCAGCAAGACGGGGGACAAATTAAACCCTGGTCAGGGAAGATAGCAAGGGAGCCAGAGCCTGAAGCCCCACTATCACAGTCCAGGAGGCTGTAGATTCAAGAAAAGCCTAGGTAGGCTACATTTGGCCACAGGGGCTACATTTGAGAGACACTGTTCCAGGGGGCAGGTCAGCACGTCTAGGTATTTGCCTAGTTTTACAACAAGCCACATAAACACTAGTGAAGTCAGTACGAACTAAAATTTAATATAGACAATGAGTATTTGGTTGTTCTCTATATCATATACACTGAAATGCAAGTGCAATATTTATATTCCAACCAATTTTTTTTTTATAATTTTATGATAAAATGAGAAAGTAAGCACTTTTCCAGTAATAATTTCCTGTGTCACATTTGTATTTTTATATTGATTTTGTAGATACATAGTTTTTAGGTGAGGTAGCAACTTGGGTTCCACAGATAAACCGTACTCCAGAAAGAGATACAGTGGTGTGGACAGCTTAAGCGCCACTGCACTTGATTTTCCCCAGTTCTAAGAGTGGCAGAATGATTTTAAAGCCCTAAAGTAACAGTCAGTGTTAATTTTTTTTCTTCATCTTCTATTTACTATGTATCACATACATGTAGTAATAAATTTGGTAATTTGCTCATAGCCTAATTTATGTTTACCGTAAACCCTTGATTTAACGGATTAAAGAGGGGAAGGGTGTCAGTTAAATCCCAAAGTTCATTAAATCGGAGGGTTTACTGCCCACCTACCCCTGCCAGGCTCTCCGAGCCCTAGTCCCATACCCCCCCACACCCAAAAATGCCTGTGACTGTGCTGGAACTGCCACCGCTGGAGGAGTCATTGGAACGGGTCACCACTGTTGGGGGTCCCGCTGCGTGCAGCTGCGAAAGCCCCGCTGCAGCTGGAGGGGTCCCACCACACGTCTGCCCATGAACGCGCTATACCCCTAGTGTGTGGAGCACATGGTGGCTCCTGTGGAGGAAGCAGCAGCTGCTCCACACCATGGCAGTGGTAAGTCTCCTAAAAATACTTTTTGGAGGGTGCAGGGAGAATTTAGGATTTTATGGGCCCTGGTTAAGCAGACTTTGGAAACAACGGGGCGGGGGGAGGGTGCTGGTGGACATCTGGAACATCTGTTGTTCCCAAAGTCTGCCAAATTGGGGCCCATAAAATCAAGGGTTTACTGCATTGGTGAATATTACTTTTTACTGGCAATATAAAGCAAGCATCTCAGAAAGAGTGATAACCATGGTACCGGTTGAACCTCTCTAATCCAGAATTCTCTCCTCCGGCAACATCCATAAAATGGAATGATTCTAGTTAACCAGACAACCACTCATCCTGGGTGTGGCCAAGCTTCCTGCGGTCCCATAAAGTTTGTTTACATCCACCAGTCCCGGCTCTCAGTGTTCTGTGCTGTTATTTAGCTGTAATTTACCCTAAATATCATCTAAGAGTCCAGCAAGCAGTGGAAGAGTTGGTAATGTGCTAGATAATATTAATCTCCCATGGCCTGGCAAATTCTCTTGTTCAACACCATTCAAGTCCCGAGGAAGCCGGATTAGAGAGGTTAAATTTATACTTAACATTTCTGAAACAGAAGATCTACACATGAAATTTAAAATGTTAAATTTAATGGACTCTTGGTAGACTCTTTCCTCCACAGTGAAAAGCAATGCGTGGCGTCTCCAAGACTGCTTTTAGAATTGCAAAGCAAAAGACTGTATACCTGGCAGCATGTCTGACAGCAGCCATTCCTACTTCTCTTGTCCTCACAGACCATCCAACGGAGTTTAAGAAAATAAAACCAGAACCCAAACTGGCCATTATCAATTTGAAAGGCATTTCAGCTTCTTAACAGCGGCCATTTGCAATTTTCTCACCTAGAAATATGTACTTTCTACTCCTGGGGGGAATTCTTTAACACTTCGCCTTGCAGAATTCCATGCTTCCCTGGCAGTATTAGAGCTGCAGAGCTGCTGGCTGCCACTAGGGGCTGCTGGATCCTGCAGATCCCAGCTATCAGTGAGCAGAGCACCCTGCCTGGCAGAGATGGAGGTTCTGTAAGCTCTGGATGCCATGTTTGATCCTCATTCTCCCAGGTATGGGAGAGACCCAGGAGACTCAGCTCTGGCAAAGGAGGAGGTAGGGCAGGGCCATACCACACCAAGTCCCCCAGCAGGACAGTTGCAGGGAGAATAGACTTCGAGGGTCCAGATGTCTGAGCTGGGGTGCCGCTCAGCTGGACTCTGGAGGATGAGGGTTCTATCAGTGTCTGACCCTTCTGCTGGGTGCTGGGGGGGGGAAGGGGGAAGAGAAACAGTAACTGGGCTGTCACAAAGGTTTCTCTATTCATTGGCTATTCTCTATTCATAGCTATTTTGAATAAAACTATAAAAATAATCGAAACTGGTGTGATTATATAGTGTTCGTTTGACAAATAAAATATGGAGCTTTTTGCAGCATTTTAAAATATTGTGCCACTGAATTTCCCCAGAAGTAACTGTCAAATTGATCATCTGTATGGACAGTAGCCTATGCCACCATATTAATAGCATGCTGAAAGTCAGAACACAATAAATCAGTATACAATTTTCAAATATGTTAGGTTTTTTTTGGTGCGGGCTTACTTTTTAAAGCAGCGTGTTATATACAGCATCCCTGTGTGAAATCAGGTAGCCCACATTTTAAATAAAAATCTTTTCAGGTATGAGGATGTTATTTCAAAAAGTAGAAATAACAAGCAATATAGTTAGTTTCTACAAGGACTCAAAGTACTACACACCAGGGTAACATGATAACAAGGGTAACATGATACACAAAGTCAAATAGTTCACTCATAAGTCAGAGATGAAAAACCTTTCTTGGCAATTCATTCGTGAAGCACAATTGAAAAGATAGCATATGACCAGAGTAAGAGAGATGATGTTAGGCTTATGTAACATGGGGCACGCAATAGGCATTATACTGCAGGATTTCCCTCTCCACCAATAAAGAGGTGAAAGCTCATGAGATTCATATTTGTAGTTACAAAAACCTCCTCTTGCCCCTTTTACCAACTTCAGTTGCTTATCTGAGCCTCTGTAATAATGAATTCTCTCTTTTAGGGACTTTTATTATTCTGTCGTCATCCTCAGAACACCCATCATTATAGTATCTTAGCAGACTTTACAAGGCTTAATTAGAGTCAATTACATTCCAAAGAAGAGGACAAAATACCATCACCCTGCTGCTTATGGCTTTTTAAAAGACTTCTCACACAGAAGCCCAGAAATTAACTGCTTAATCAGTTGCAAAGAGGCACTCTAGCAGGTAGTGTAGACTTGCCCTCTGAGACAGCTGCATCCAGACTGATGGTCAGCAATCGATCCAGCGGGGGGGGTTAATTTATCACATCTACTCATCTGCCGCATATTTCCCCATCAACGTTGGTACTCCACCAGAGCAAGAAGCAGAGCTGATGGGAGAGAATCTGCCACTGACTCACCATAATGAGGACTCTACAGTAAGTAGATCTAAGTATGTTGAATTTAGCTACATTGTTCATGTAGCTGAAGTTGCACGACTTAGATCGATGCCCTGAAGTAGTGCAGACCGGGCCTCAGGCTGGCTAGGTTTGTGCTTAAGTATATTTCCAGAAGTGCTGGACCATTGCTGAGAATGCCCTGCCTCTGCTTCCTCACACTTCCTCCTTGGGACAAAGTTTGAGCATAGTTCACATGATGGGTTGAGATGGAAAGTCAGTCTGTAAGGCAGTCCAGGCCAAGTCTAGACCAGACCTTTCCATAAAACAATACTGAGGATTTCCCCAGACAATGCAGAAAGCACAGCATAAGGACAGTGTATTTCTTACCTATTCCAACAGCATCCCAGACTCTTTTACAACTAGTCATTATAACAGTTTGACCATTTATGAAGGCATTGATTACTTCAGCAATGACAGGTGGAAACGTGGTCTCTGTCAAGCATAACTATTCTGCTGGTGAGAGCCTGCTGACAGCAGGCGTAAATGGGGTAACTGACCCTGGGCCTGGTGGTTCAAAAGGACCTGGGTCTCTCAGCCCTTGCTGCTGCTGTAACAACTGGTGCCCTGGGCCATTTCAGCTGTTTCCAGAGCCCTACACGCTGCACTCCATGTGGCTCTGGGGCCTGGCGGGGGTGGGAAGCAGAGCACTCTATGTTCTGGGCAACTCTCAGAGCTGACCACCCCCTGGCTCACTCCTCCCGATGGCCTCTGGAGGGCCAGCTCTGTGCCCCTGAACACACCTTGCTTAAGGAAATGAACACACCTGGCTGGAGGAAGCAACTTAGAAGTTTAGAAGCAGTGTGTTTCTGTCTAGTAAGACTACAGAAGTAAGTACCACTCTCTCTATGAATTAATAGAAAACTTCACAAGCTGGAACATTTATGGATTTCCACTTTTCATCTTCCAATTGCTTACCTCGCAGATTACGAAGTTTGACCTGGGTGAAGATGTGTGCAGTATATTTATTTATATTACATTCATAGCTGATGTTGCACTTCAAACTGTAGTTTTTGATAAAAAAGCTATAGGTTAGATGTCCTCTGTTATTTATGTGTTTTCACATATGCTGCATGGTTCATTTATACAAGATATTCATGTTGCCAAACTTTAATAGGTCAGTATATGTTTAGGTCAGACCCACATGGCTACCATCTCCTCTCTCACCCCTAAATTGGTTGAAACAGTGTTTCTCAACCTTTTTTTTTTTTTTTAAAATGAAGTACCCCTTTTAAAAAAAATTCTAAGTACCCCAGACTTCTCTCACATACACCTAAGGGCACGTGTACCACCGATTGAGTAACATGGTCCTAAGGTAATCTAAGGTTTTGAAACAAGTGCCATTCAGCCTTTCCAGATTGCTGTACCCTCTTCAGGAGTCAGATTTGTTTTGCATCCCACCAAGTTACATCTCACTTAAAATCCACATTGCTTACAAACACATGCAAAAATATCATGGAAGACAACTACTGAAAACTTGCTGACTTTCTATCACTTTATTATCAAATAAATGAATTAGAATAGAAATACTGTACTTACATTTCAGCGTAAGGCATATGGAGCAGTAGAAACAAGTCATTGTTTGAATGAACTTGAAGATTATACTGACTTTACTAGTGTTTTTATGTAGCTTGTTGTAAAACTAGGCAACTACCTACATGAATTGATGCACCCCCGTAAGAAATCTGTGTATTCTCAAAAGTACACATACTCCTGGTTGAGAAACACTGAATTAAGAGACTGTATGCAAGACTTAAAAAAAATAATTCCTGTCTATGGTTTGACACAGCCCCAACACAAAGTAGATCTTTGTTAAAATAACTATTGGGAGAAGAGTAGAGAAGAAAAGAGTATAAAATGTTTTGTTAAATAAAGCAGATCTTAAAAGACATTTTTAAACTGCTCACCCAATCAACTAGGACTGCTCTGAATGAGTAAGAACAATTTACTTTTAAAAACTATTTATGTACCCCTTGGTTAGTAGTGGCTCAGGAAAAAAGGAGGTGTCTTCTGTTAAGTTAAATACACAACCACATGTGGCACAGTAAAAATTCTTAAGTAAAATGATTTGTTTAATAGGTACTTCTAAATATTTTCATGGCAGAACAAAGCATTATTCAAGTTAAATAAAAAAGAAAGGTTCAAATACTCCTCCTGCCAATAATTTGTAAAAGGAAATCAAACTGCTGGAGACATAGTGTAAAAGTAACTGAAGTATTATTCTCTCAAGCGGGGGCTACACAACAGCACTCTTTCAAAAGGGTAAAATTCAAATGATAACATTCTAATTTTAGCCTTTCAAAAGAGCACGGCTGCACACAAAAAGCTGATCGAACCCTTGATACACTCTTTCAAAAGACTGTTCTGTTCTTTCTAAAGGGAGCTACCACACAGCTCCAGGAGCAATTTCGAGAGAATGCAGCTGAATGCGCCACAGATGGGGTCACATGGCTGCCAAGCCCTTCTGGGGGCTGCAGCCAGCCACTTCCTTAAAGGGCTCTTGCCCAGCACCCCTACCCTGCACACATTGAGGCCTGCAGGGCCGTCACAAGCTCTGTAAAGCCCATGCAGGAACCAGACAGCCAGCATGCAGCCTAATGGAGCCCCAGCAGATGCTCCTGACAGTAGACATTGCTATCCTGGACACTGTGCTGGCCATGCTGCGCACAGCTGTTGTGGCTACCCCCACGTCCTCAGAGGCCATGGAATCCCCCCACCGCTGGATCATGTGAGTGCCCCCTCTCAGGTGTCCTGGTACCTCTGGAGCCACCCTGGAAGTGCTGACTGGTGGGAACAGCTGGTGATGGAGGGGGACAATGCCAGATGGCTGCAGAACTTCCGGATAAGCAGGCAGACCTTCCAGAAGCTCTGCTGCTGGCTCACCCCCAGACTCAGACACCAGCATGCATCCTGATCTCTCCCTTAAGAAGCGGGTCTCCATTGCCATATGGAAGTTGGCCACCCCGTACAGCTACTGCTTTGTAGGGCACCAGTTCTGGGTGGGCAAGGCCACCATCGGGGCTGTCCTCTTGGAGGTAAGCCATGCCCAGATCACACGCCCACCATGGGAAGGGGGCTCCTGGGCAAGGGGGACCCTCGGCGGCACAGGGCTGTGAGGGAGCAGGGGGTATGGGGACAGTGGTGCAGGGGCTGGAAACTTCCCACCATGCCCTCACAAGAGCACATGTCCTCCATCCTGTGCAGGTCGTCCAGGCCATCAACAACATGCTGCTCCACAGGGTCATCCACATGGGAGATCTGGACACAGCTGTTGTGGGATTCGCTGCACTTGGCTTCCTGAACTGCTTCAGCACCCTGGATGGGATGCATGTCCCCATCTGCACCCTGGCACACAGCGCCAGCCACTACATTAACAGAAAGTGTTACCACTCGGTAGTGCGCCAGGCCCTGGTGGATTCCAAAGGCCAGTTCACGGGCATCTATGTGGACTGGGCGGGCCGGACACATGATAAACGTGTTCCAGAATTCTGGCCTCTGCCAGCACACGGAAGCTGGGACCTTCCTCCCCCAGTGAGAGCTCCCAGTTGGGGACGTCCCTATGACATTCTTTATGATGGTGGATACTGCCTACCCCTTGCAGATGTAGCTAATGGGGCTTCATACTAGCCACTTCAATCCCACTTCGGAGCTGTTTAACAGCCATTTCAACCACGCCTGCAACATGGTGGAGTGAGCCTTTGGGTGCATGAAGGGGCGGTGGCAGTGGAGGACCAGGGTGGCGCCTTTATGCAGGGGTGGATGGCAGAGTCTGGCCCCAGCTATGAGCAGCTGCCCACCGCCCCCGGTCACCAGGTCCACTGGGATGGGGTCCACATCAGGGAGGCCCTCCGTGAAAGCTTTGTTCATAAGCCTCACTGACCCCAACCCACAGCCACCCCTCACATATCTACCCCCACCAACTGTCTGCAAAGAGCGAACGACACAGGGATCTTTGAAAAATAAAACATTTACTAGAAACTACAAATACACAACTATTATCAAACTCAAAAAATATGTACTATGGGGAGGGAGGCAAACTATGTACATTGGGAGGGACCTGAACCTGGATGGGGATGGGGTGAATCACTCAAGGGCAGAGGTAGAAGGCTGTGAGCCCCATCTGCCCCAAGATCTCCTCCATCCCCAGGTTCAGGGTCCATGGCGGGGCTGAGATGGGGTGGGCAGCACGGGCAAGTAAGACCACTGGAGGGCTTCAGCAGGGTTGGGATCAGCAGGGGGCTCAGTGGAGGCCAAGAAAATGGGCCATGTTTTACATGTGCTGCCAGAGAATGCCTTTTATGCCCTCCAGGTCATCAACGAGGCTGTCTCAGGCCACCCTCCACCAAGCGATGTTGGCCTCCCCCGGCTGAAGGCGTCACTCAGCTCCCTTGGCCTGGCAGCAGCTGGCGATCTCATCTCACAACTACCTCCAAAGTCTCTGGCTGCAGGCCCACCATGATGCTGCTGGGGGGGTGCCCGGGCTGCTGGGAGGCCGTCCGAGAGGATGGAGGGACGGGACTCTCCCAGCCGTTGGATGACACAGCTGTATGTAGAGACAGATGGCATTTCAGTCTCTTATGACGGCCCCGAGGGTCGTGCCCATTGTGGTAATATCTCTCCCTCTCAGGGCAACATCTCCCATCCAAAGACATGGCAGCCATGGGGTATCACAAGCACAGAGAGGTTCCCTGCCCATGTGAGGCAGTCCCTGGGTGTGGTCCAGCCCTGCCTACCTCTCGCTACACACATGGCTCTTGGGGCTGTCCATGGGGGCAAGTGCTGGGTGTCACTGGTGGCCATCGTGGTGTGCCAGGGGCCACAGCTGGCCAGGATGCGTCTGGGCCAGGACCGCTCAGCCTGTGCATGGCCTGTTGGCAGCTGTGTTGCCCTCACTCTGCAAGCTGGGGTGCACGCCCCACCAGGTACTTAGCAGACGTTCCCTTGCCAAGGTTCAGCAATGCCTGGCTCCTGGTTGTCTGGCTGGATGACTGGAAGGGCACATCAATGACGAGGTCCCCCTCATTGCTGGATGACTCCATGGTCAGGTATGGCTCCTGCCTCTGGCTCTCTGGTCCTGGTTCCTCCTGGGCCTCTGCCCCACAGCTGCAGCTGTGTCAAGGGTGGCAGATGGCAGGAAGCTGTCCAAGGGACCAAGGATGGTCCGCAGCTCCCTGCAGTAGAGTGGCTGGCCTCTTCCCAGGCCTGGGCATAGCCCTACCGGAGCTCCTTGACTTTACTGTGCACTTGGTCCAGAGTGCACTCAGGGTGCCCCTGGGTGAAGAGGCCATGGGCCAGGTGGGCAAAGGCTGCAGCACTGTGCTGCTTTACCCCCATTTCATGGAGTACCTCCTCCACCTTCTGTAGTCCCAGGATGGGCTCGGGGGGGAGGAAGGGACCTGGGGCTCCTGAGGCAGGCAGCTGCTGGCCTTTGTTGTTTTTTTGATTTTGGACGTTGGTGTGAGGGTGTGCAGAAAGCAGCTTGTGGCTGTGCTGCTAGCATGCTCTTAGCTTCCTGCCACAGGGTTTCTGGGTCCATGCACCTTTAAAGGCAGCCAGATGCAGAGATCATAGAACCCCGCTGCTGTGGGCCAGGGTGTCTCTATGCTCCAGCTGGCCGACACCATGGAGGACTCCTCTTTTCAAAGAGTGGGATGTGGAACATCTTCGTGTCTTCTTTCAAAAGAGTCTTTTGAAAGAGGCCACTCTTCTTAATATGGGATCAGGCCAGGGATTTCAAAATCCGCACTGCATTCCTTTGACTTCCTTTCAAAAGAACACATTGCGTTTAGACGCTCCTTGCGTTCTTTTGAAGGAGAGACAGATATTTTGAATGTACTTGCACGTGTGGACCCAGCTTTGGAGGGGTAACCCTGGTATTCTGTAGCTTCACAAACAACGAGCTGTCCTGTAGCACCTTAAAGACGAGCAAATTTCTTAGGTAATGAGCTTCGTGGGTAAGATCCACTCTCCCAGATTTTGGTCTCACTGTCTACTCCAAAATCTGAGGAAATGGGTTTTCCCATAATAGGTCATTACCTAATAAATTTGTTAGTCTTTACGGTGCTACTGGACTGCTTGTTATTTGTGAAGTATTTACAGATAGCTATAACATGCAAAAATGACACTAGGGTTTGGGATAAACAGTTTGAGCCTGTTTTTGCAAACCATTTGTGCCTCAAGTGTCAATTAATTCCAATGGGAGTTCTACATCCAAAATGTTTGAAGGAACTGGCCTACTAGTACTTCGGAAAAGCTAATATTGTAGGAGTACTGTATTCATATCATAATACTGACAATTATTTTTAACAATATTTCATTAAGATAGATGGGCACACATGCTTTGGAACGCTCATAGTTAATTATAAAGTGTTTCAAATTTAGTAAAAATAGATTTTCAGGCTTAGAAATCATAGAAATTTAGTACCTGAGCAATTTTTTACAGCAATGAAAATTTAAAAAATTGCCTGTGTCACTAGAGTATAAGGGTAATAACTATACAAGAATAGCCAGGCTACTTTGATACTCTGTGGATATAATTCATCTCCATGCAGAGGACCAACACAAATATATATGTACCACCCATTTATATCCCCAAAAAGGACTTCCGGAGGGACAGAAGCCTGCCTTTCTGTAATAAGCTGTGCACTAAGAAAATTAAAAACTCAAGCACTCCATCTGTTCAATGTCAACTACATAACTGCAGAATCTCTGTGTCAGAGTGATATACTTGCACTTTACTCATTCCACAGAAAATAGATTTGCTAACCAAAAGTAAAGTAGTTAATATTACAAATCAGTAGCAAAATACAAAAAACACAGGGAATTCTATTTTTTAAATTTACAAAAAGAAAAAGGTCATCTGTTGTTCCTTGTGTCAATATAGGTCACTGTTACTTGTTTTATAGCTTCAGTAACTCAAGTTTCAGTAATGCTCTTTTACACTATCTGCTTCAGTTGTGTGATCTTCATATAATGGATAGAGTTTACCATGAACGGCAGCATATCCAGTAGTCTGATTCATTTAACAAATTTAAGAGACAATGGATTATAGCAAATGACAGAAACTGATATACGTTCTAAAGTATTGTTTTTAATTCACTATAAATTAGATTTTAGTAATGAAGAACTCTTTATTATTGTAACATTTTCACAGTTCATCTCTGGCAGTTGATCCACATACAATTATTTTTTAACGAGAGTTTTAAATATATTCAGATGTGTGGTTGCTTTTTTTATATGAAATTAAAACAATGGTGTCTTGCAGTCCACCTGGCATCACTATATCCTTTAGCTTCTGTTAAATTAAGCTTTTAAACAGCAACAGCAGCCGTATCAATTCACACTGCTGAACTCTTTTCTGAATGAATTAAGAAGAGGATGAAAAAAATGTGACTTTTAGTAAGCTTCCATTCTAGCACAGGAAATCCTGTGTGGTTAGACATAGTGTCTGTCATGCTCAGAGATTTCATTCTATTCCCTCTCAAATGCCAACATCAGCAGCGTGTCACAGGAAATTCTTCCTTATTTTCAGTAGTTCATAACACAAGGCTTCTTTGGATACAAGGTCAGAATGAATACAGCATTACTTCCTTATCACTACTTAGCAGCTGTGTTTAGCATACAAGACTACACTGCACCGCATCCCTGAATACCTCTTTTCATAGTTTAAGCATATTCAGCTCTAGGCTAGGAGTCCTGTTGTGATTTTTATTTTATGAATTTTTATACCAACCAGTATTCAGAAATATTTACTTTAAAAATGCACTGAGTTAATATTGAAGTTAACCTTGCCACACAAGCAATGAAATCCAAACACTGTCTCCCAACACATAGTCGTATCAAGAAAGGATAGTTAAGTGGGGCTTTTACAGTAAAATCTCCATTATCCGGCACCCCAGGGGGAACTGGGAGTGCCAGATAATCAAATCTGCTGGATGGTGGAGTGAAGCCAGTGGCCCCACTCCACCAGCTCCACTGCTATCAGCCAGTCAGCTGGCCCTGGCCCTGCGGCCCCTGAGCCAGTTACCCAGGTGCTGGATAACTGAGCTTTTACTCTATTAGGTGGAGATGCCAACAGATGAACATCAAAACTCAGTAAAAGTTAAGCCACCAGTTTGTGCCATCTCCTCAGAAGAAAGAGCTATGAAACCAGTCTTGCTCCCTACTGCACCATCTCTTAAACTACTCTCAAACTACTGGATGACTCTTCTTTGCCTACATCCTTGCCACTCCATCCCTTCTATAAAGGTCCAGCTGTCAGAACACCTAGCATTGTGATAGACATGGGGTATGACTAGTAGTCTTAACTAAATTAAGAGCTCATGAAGACAAGACAGTCATTTAAAAATCTGGAAGAAAATACAAGTTTTTCCACCAGTAGAAAAAATATAAAAGCATTAACCTTCTAAGCCATGCAACTGAGTCTGACAATACACTAAGGACTGCTGATCCCCAAAACCTGTTCAAGCACATGATACAAATATTGCTGTTTAATAGGAAAATTAAAGTATCATGAATGACTCCTGCAAGAACACAACTTTTTCCACTATTACTTGCATAAGTATAGAGTATAAAAGCAGCTGGAAAGTGAATCCAAGGAGGTTTTTTTTGT
Source organism: Carettochelys insculpta (assembly GCF_033958435.1). NCBI lineage: Eukaryota > Metazoa > Chordata > Testudines > Carettochelyidae > Carettochelys > Carettochelys insculpta. The sequence goes on from NC_134137.1 coordinate 315,718,087, forward strand.
TTGCTTGTTTGTTTTGGGGTTTGTTTGTTCTTTTTTTTTTTTTTTACACAAATCAGATAACAAGAAATCTACTTTCACAGGAACTATTGCCACACTCAGCGGTCAACAAATGGTAACCAATAACATACAAAAAATATCACAGGCTTTAGATTTAATATTTCAGTTTCTTTTGTACATAAAGCAGTTAACAAAAAATAGAGCAGTCAAGACCCACCCACAAAAAACACAGATAATAGCATTATTATTGGCTCAGAGGTGCAGAGGCAGCATATCTACACTTGTAGGTTTTAAAGCAAAAAATCAGGTTTCTGCTCAAAAACTATGCTTGCGTCTTCACTGAAAATCAACATTTTGTGCTGAAAAGTACCATGTAGGTTAAAATAACCTAAGCTGACTGACGGTGAATATAAATGTTACTTCTTTCATCTGCTATAAGCTGTAACTGCTTTTAGAGTCAGCTCTGTCTTAAACTTCAGACTTATTTCTTAAAAACTATCACAGAAGTAATTAGCCAACAATGGGAAATACTGACAGACTATAAAATACCAAGTAGTAAAGAAGAACATGCTACAGTACAGCACAAGAGTCTACACAGTTAATTAGTAATATATTTCAAATGGTACTACACACTATGAATGAGGCACATTTCACAGGGTAAATAGTGACATGTATACTGTTGGTACCGTTCTGCTGTGCAGAGTGATAATTTGCCAGGTGATATACATTCCTTAGTAAAAAAAGGAAGGCAGGCTTGATTCTGGGGATATCTACAGCTTGCATCTATCTGGCTTTTTCAGGAAGGGTCTGAGATTTGGAAAATTCATAGAGAGCACACTTATTCAACCTATACATTTTATTCAACAATTTAACTGCCCACGGATACTCTGTCCCATGAGTTTGGATGGAATAATAAAAATTATTATAAGTATCGGAGAGGTAACCGTGTTAGTTTGGATCTGTAACAGCAACGAAGGGTCCTGTGGCACCTTATAGACTAACAGAAAAGTTTTGAGCATGAGCTTTCATGAGCACACACTCATCTTTTGAGCATCTGATGAAGTGAGTCTGTGCTCACGACAGCTCATGCTCAAAACTTTTCTGTTAGTCTATAAGGTGCCACAGGACCCTTCGTTGCTGTTTAAAAATTTTTATAATAATCCTAAAATATTAACTATTTCAGTTCTCTTACGAATTATTGCCAGCACTCATTATAGCCAATTTTTACCACTTTAGCTGAAAGACCAAAAATGAGTATTTCTCTAACGGCATGAAGGAGAGCTTGGCATTACCAAGGACAGGTTGCAGGAGCTACCTCATGATGGAAGGAACAATTATCAGAACACTTATCTCCAACACTTTTCCCACCAGACTTAATTACCACTAGAAACTCTGCCTTGATGGACAGAAGAACATCACCAAGCAGAGGCAGGAAGAGGTGCTTGATAGGAGTTGCTTTGCTAATATAACATGTGGACAAGATGATACTTCCTCTGATTCTAGACCATGGAGTTCATACATGAATTCTCACGATACTTAATTGTAGTCAATTAGCAAATTCTGGCTTGTTTCCTACATGTGCTAGGTCTTCTGAAAGCCAAAAGCAGTGACTTAGCTAAAGTTAAACAGTCCGTAGTTGTTGTTAGCTGGGCTGCTGAAAGGTCTGTGTTATGTGACTCTGGGATGTCCAGTCACATTGGCCATAAGGTACAAGAAGAGAGAGAAGGAGGGATCACTACCCTAGGCAGCTTACAATCTCAGTTAAACTAACACCACAAGTAGTGATGACAGCCCATGAGGGCAGATAAAGTAAACGAGAAAACAGAATGCTGTTAGTGAGGGATCATTTAAGGCAGATTTCAGATACAAATTTAGGTTTTGCTTGGGGTTAACCTGTGTGTGATTCTACCCTCCCTGTATCCTGCATTATCTTGCTTTCCAAGTCATTCCCCCTCCCTCTTTGTGTCTTTTTTTCCCCTTTTTCCCCAGTATAATCTGGAGAAGAGAGAGGGAGTAGGGTTTGGCACACAGTCTCTGGGTATACTTTCTTCAGACAACCACAACCAATGAGTACCACTGCCTATGTGAGCTGTGGAGCAGGTGCTTGGGGTGGAGGCGGTACATGGAGCCCCCATGGCCTGTCCCTCTGCCTATAAGCCAGAGAGACATGCCAGCAGCTTCTGAGAGTCACATGAACCTAGGCAAGGAGACTGCCAGCCTCAATGCACCACCAAGCGGATTTTTGAACAGTCTGGCCAGGGGTCCTGGATACAGCTTCCAGGGTCCTTTTTCACTCTTGTGTTCTAGTCAAAAATTGGACACCTTGCCAGGGTTATCGCTGGGGGAAGTGCAGGACCCAGGATAACACCATCCCTTCCCACCCCTGCTCTGCCCTCATTGCACCCCTTCCCCCAAGTGACACAACCCGGTGGGGATTACTGGGGAGACGGCTGGCTTCAACAGCAGGAGTCACACTCCATTCCACACTCACCATGGCGGTGGGCAGCAGAGCGACCTGACTCCAAGCCCCTGTGTTCCCCTGAGCCTGGCTCCCAGCCGTGTTGCTTGGTGGACTGGGGCAGGCTGAAGCCTGGTTGCTCTGCCTCCCAGTGCCTCAGTGAAGCAGAGTGGCCTGGGTGGCAGATGGGGGAGTCAAACAGGCTGTTGGGTTGCTCTGCTTCCCATGCCACTGGTGAGATAGAGGCAGACCAAACCCCTGGGTTAGGGTGAGGGTAACTCTCAGGTTGCCCTGTGCCAAGCAGGGCCCCCAAAGCATGGGTCCCTGGCTGGCTTCTGAGAACTGTCCTCTGCATCCAGCAATCCCTAAATCCAGCTTTCCTTTTGTCTCACCTATACCTCTACATGTGGGGCTCTGAAAGTTCAGAGACAACCACTAGAGGCCTACCCTTCCTAGCAACAGACCAAAACATTAAAGGCAGTAGCACTGATAACCTGGAAGTGCTATCAAACTGTGGGATTAAAAGTACCATCATAGTGCCTATCCAGGTCCACTGTTCCCTCAAACACAGAAAAATATACTTCTTCATTATAAAGAATCTTTCAACAAGAAAAAAGAAACAGAACCATTACTAACACTAGAATCCCATGTACAACTGGGCAAGCTGTTTACCAAACTAATCTGAATGTATTTCGAGTATAGGGCTGTTGAGTTTCTGCCCTGAAATAAGTAATTAAAATTCGTCAGATGGGTCACCTCAATTTTAAGGGTGCCCTTGTATATTGTATTGTTTTGCTTATGACACCAAAAAAGATATGGCAGTTATCTTTATGGTTTCTGTCCTCATTACTCATGTGCTCTCCACTGTTACCGAGGCAAATACCGCAACATCTTGCAGCACCTTTTGGAACAGTACTATAGTAAGTTCATGAATGATTTATGCAACACTGTGAGCCACAGGCTGCATGAAACCCTGGGAGAGGTTGCCACATTTCCTCCACAAATGATAAACAGCATGGGTGATTAACTTGTCAGTTGGGTTGTAAACACCTCTACAAAGGTAACACTTCTAGGGAAGATCACCTATACTGCTGTAAACAGGCTTTTCCAAAGACCTCCATACAAAGAAAGGGTTTTGAATAAATGTTGGGTTTAAATAGAATCACAATCTTCTGTTTCATCCCAGCAAAATGGACAGGAACTTCTGTGCAAGAGGAGAACCCTTATGGAAGATTTGGAAAGACTTTGGCCTACCAGGTCCCCATGTGAGTGACCTCTGGTAAGCTTTTACTATTCACATATAAAAACAATAGAAGTTCCTATGATTTCTCCATAATGCTTTTACCTTAAGATTAAAGGTGCTTGCTTAGAAAGAGCTATGTGGTAACCTGTAACTGCTGGAAATACACTGGTTGCAGCAGTAGAAGAGAGAAGGAAGCTGTTATCCTCAGCTTTGCAGTCTGGGGACATCACAGCATAAAGCACGAAGTTGTGCAACTTTAAGAGTGGCTAGTCAAAATGGAGCGGGACAAGGGCCTACGTTGCCTGTAAGCTGCATGCACAAGAGGTCACACAGGTATGAGTCACATACAATCCAGCCGATTAGCAGAAGAGCATGCAGTTGGCAGCACGTGTTAAACTGCCCCCCGCACCCCCCGCGGTAATTTGCTCAGCGCCGCATCTGGTTCAGGGAGGGATCCACCCAGAGGAAGATCAGATATTGGCAGCCAATCAGCTGCTGAATAGACATTCTCATCACCCGTTTCCAGGCCCTGCGGCCAATCAACTCTCCCCAGCTGGCCAATCAGCTATTTGGCACAAAGCCCAGCATCAGTTGTTTGGCCAGAAGCTGGTTCAGCTTTCCCAGCATGTGATGGCTGCATTTCCCAGTCTGGCTGACTGTAGCAGCGGAGCCTTTTCCAGGAAAAGGAGCCAGGCTAGGGCTAGCACGGATGCAGCTGGCTTCAGGGGGCTGTAGAGAGAAAGCCTTGTCAGGCCAGCAGCTTCTCGGCTGACAGCAACGGCTGAGGGGCAGACAGTCTGGGCAGGTCAATCTTCTTCTTGGCTGGACACAGAGGGCAGGAACTGGAGTTGGAGGGACATGGGTGGGCAGCTAAACAGATTCAATATCTGGCATCCATCTTTGGTATGAAGACTGCAAAATCCTAGCTTCCCTCTATTTTGAGACCCATTCTGAACCTAACAAGAAAATACAGTTGCTTATGCACTCTCTCTCAGTCTGTCCCCACAGGCACACTGGATTACACTTTGGGAACCATATGACACTAAAGGAAGGAACACACGCTCTTTTGCAAAGCCTCAAAACACACAGACACACACACAGCATCACATACACACAACCATCTCTGTCTCTCACACACCACACGTCACACGCTGTCTCTTTCACACTCACCTCCTAACACATACTTGTATTATTTGTGGTACTCTACTACTTGGTACTCCCTGCCACGCACATATATTCCCTGTAATTTTATTCTTTCAATGGGTGTTGTATTTGTATTGTGACTGATCTATGCATTTCATAATTTTTATTTCTCTTGTATGTTTAATTTTTTTGAATAGTGAGTTCTAAAATGACTAGCCTGTACAGGCTGGAGTAATTATCCATGTGATAATTTAAATAGATATATATTTTTTCTGCTGGTGATGCACATTTGCAAATGCTTTGATGCACATAATGCATTCAGCACACAGACATAAAAAATTAAAGAGAATGTTGACAAGGTCCTGGGCCCAGAAACAGGTAGGGACCAAGACTGCCAAGCCAGGTGTGAGGAGTGGATCACAGAGAAGGACAACATAGGTGCAATTACCTGACACTGTGACAATTGCAATTAGGCACTTAATTCATTCATTTGGGTCAGAGGTAGGGAACCTTTTTTGGGTTGGGGGCCATGACCCACAGAAAAATCAGTTTGGGACCATGTAAAGGTGAGAAGAAAAAAAAAAAACCTCTCACTGACTAAGACGACATTTCAGTTCCTTCATGCTCCAGCACCATGGGACTGGGGTTCAGGACTTCCCCCAGACCAGATAAACTCTTCTGGGAGCATGAGGTGGGACCAGAAATGGACAGTTCAGGATTCACTATGCAGGAGAAGACTGCCAAGGAGCAGAAGTGGGGTTTGGGTGGGAGGGTGCAGGAACAGGCTGAGGATGGGCTGACTGGGTGGGTGGGAGTGTGCAGGAGCTGGGTGCAGGGAGGGTCCAAGCAGCGGGGAGGACACAGGAACAGACTGAGGGTGGGAGTCTGGGCAGTAGGGGCATCTACCTCCATGCATCGCTGCTGGCACGCACTCCCTCAGCTGGGGGAATGGCAGCATAGAGAAACACTCCCTAGAGAAGCTTTTCTCCCCATGTCTTCCAGGCAGTGCCCTCCTGTTGCTCCGACTGGACACAGGAAGAAGTGCCTGGGAGAGACAGAGAGAAAAGCCTTTCCAAGGAGCCATGAGCTGCAACTCCAGGGGAGGAGGAGCAGGATCAGCAACAGTGACACAGGTGGCAGCAGCACAACTGTTTCCTGCCCCCGCCAGGTAGAGCCTGTGTCTCTGATCTGGCCCTGGCTTGCCTGATTCAGCTTGTGAGGCTCGGGGCTCCCTACCCTCTGCCCCATGGCAGGATGGATGCTGAGGGGAATGCCAAGCCTTGGGGGTCAGATCCAGAAAAGCGGTGGTCCGGGGGTTCCTCATCCCTGAGATTTAGATAGCAACTATTTGATGTTAATCTAAAATGCACGCTAATGGTATCTAATGATAAACACCAGAAGACCAGTATCTAACTTGCAAGTTATCTGTGCTGGGATTCCTTCTTCCAGTGGTATAAGAAGCAGCGAACAAGAAACTGTGTCACTGCATTTCTTCATTTGCCTGGCAAGCAGTTTCATATCTGTGATTTGTGTTTTCTACAAAAATTCAGAAAAAATTAGGTACACAGTCATTTTAAAATTGTTTGGAAAAAGGCATTAACTTAAAACTCTTCAGTATTAAAAGCGCTTACATGTGATAATCCTGCAACTCTACTAATAAAATACAGTACTTCCTATACTGAATAATACAATATTGTTATTTCCAATATTGTGTGACAACTGAATTAGTCACTACTTGAGTCTTTGTGAGGATACTAATAACAGCATTTAAATGTTAAGCAATAGAAAAGTTAGTGATGAATGCCCCCAATATCTCTAATTAAATACAGTCAAAGATTTTCCTTTAATGGAATTGCAGAAACAAAAGTATGCCTTGTTTAGGCTGTGAACAGGCTTGTGCTTATTGCTATGAGTGTGAAACATATATATCCTGGTACAGTAGTCATCCTCACCCTGAATGAAAATAGTTTGCAAAATGCCACTGCATCATTAGTCAGACAGTCTTATTCACCCAAGGAGGCACTCTGAATTTAGAAATAAGAGTAGTATTTCTGAACGAAGTGTGTTCACAGCATCAGTAGACTTGTTTATTTATTGGCTAGAAAATGCCCTTTTGTACCCCACGTGTTCTGTCATTTCAACAGCAACTTTAATGGTAGAGTGGTGTGGACAATAGAAGTGGCCAGCTCTGGCTGTACAATGTCCTGCAGCTTATAAAATACCTTAGGCTTACCAATACAACCTCTTGCCCTGCTGAGTCTTTCATATCACTTTAAAAGCCTTAATGAAAATGGATAAATTCAGGACTGAATAAAAAAAAAAAAAAAAGAGGTCTCAGCAGGCATGACCCTAACTAAGCAATGGGACTGCAGTGCAGGCATCACTGCAATGGCATACAGTGTTGAAGCTGTGTGGGTCCCAGATATTAGAAAGAAAAGTAGGGTGATATACAGGTTGAACCTCTCTAATCCAGCACACTCATCTGGCAACATACATTGTTCTGCATGATTTCAGTTAGCTGGATATCCATTTATCTTGGGTTTAGCCAAGTTTCCCTCAATCTCACAAAGTCTGTTTATAGCCACCAGTCTTGGCTGTCAGCGTTCTGTGCTGTTATTTAGATCTAATTTATCCTACATGTCTTCTAAGAGCTCCATAAGCAGTGGAACTGTGCATAATGCTGCTAGACAATATTGACCTCCTGCTGTTTAGCAAATTCTCTGATTCAGAACTGGTCAGGTCCCAAGGGTGGTGGACTAGAGAGTGTCAACCTGTAATATCTTTTGCTGGAACCAACTTCAGCTTGTGAGAGACACAAACTAGTGAATCAACAGAGCTCTTCTTCTGGACAAATATAAATCTTGTTGGCCTTCACTGTGATTGTGATGGATAGCTTGCAATTTTCTGAAAAGATGTATAAAGTTTGCAGTTTCATTCAATTTGCAAGTTTTAAATTTCTAAATTTCATTTAATCGGGAAGATGCTTGTGACCAGCAGGAGGCTGCAAGCAGGGGACTTTGAGAGGGAACTTGTCAGAGGGAGTCTTACTATGGTTAGGAAAACTTGCATCACCTGTGCCAACACTGCTACTGTCTCTTCCACCTGCACCTGTAACCAGACAGACCACCTGGACTATGGATGCCTCTACCTAGACCCCCCACCCCTAATGGGGTTTTGCAGAGACTGTGGTTTGCATTTCCCACTTACAGAAATCCAGGCTCAGGGTAGCATCCAATGTGAAAGGTGCCTGTTGGTGGGATCTCTCAGGAAGCAGGTGGGAGAGCTTCAGGAAGAAGTGGCTAGGCTAAGGAGCATCCAACCCCAGGAGGAATTCCTTTAGAGTATCCACGTGGAGACATCTAAGGCTGAGGATTCTATCCAGCTACAGAGGACTGCTGGCACACCACTGGTGGAGGAGAAGATGGTGCTGTCTTTGGGGAAGCACTGACAGCAGGCTACTTCTAGCAGTAGGCAGTCCTCCACTCCTGCTCCTAACTCTCGCATTATGGTTCTGGAGAACCATTATGCTGCCTGGAATACCAGAGCTGAGAAATCATCCCCTAAGAAGGAGGAGGAGGAGGAGAAGCCATGCGCCCTCAAGACTGGGAGGTATGCAACCACCCTGGCAAGGAGGAAACACAAGGTACTGGTGGTTGAAGACTCTCTTCCGAGGGGGTCAGAGGCACCCATCTGTTACCCTGACATGACGCCCAAGGAAGTATGCTGCATGCCAGGAGTCTGTATCCAAGATGTTACAGAAGGACTGTTGAGGATCATCCAACCCTCTGAATACTACCCCATTTTACTCATCCATGTGGGGACAAATGATACTGCAAGCTGTAACCTTGAGCAGATCAAGCGTGACTACATGGTTCTGGGGATAGAGGTGAGGGAGTTTAGAGTGCAGGTGGTATTCTCTTCAGTCTTTCCACTGAGAGGTGGGGGCCCAGGCAGAGACAGATACATCCTGGAGATGAATGCTTGGCTGCAGAGATGGTGTTGCCAGGAGGGCTTTGGTTTCCTTGACCACAGGATACTGTTTCAAGAAGGACAACTACGAATCAGAGATGGGTTCATCTATCCAAGACGGATAAAAGAATATTTGGATACAGATTGGCTGATCTAGTCAGAAGGGCTTTGAACTTGGTTTGCTGGGGGCAGGTGACCAAAGCCCACAGGCAAGTGAAAGCCGTGGGGACCTGGGCATTGAAATAATTCTGTTAATACAGAGTAAGAGAGGAAAGAACAAAGACATCTCTCCCGTAGCTATATCCGCTCTGCAGTGCCGAAAGGATTAAAACAGTAAAATTTATTGCAAGGCAGTATGTTATAATCCTAGAATTTACCAATTACAAAAATTCAAGGGATATAAAATTTATTAGATGCAGAGAAAGAAACACCATTCCCTCTGAAAAATAAAGAGCAATCGATACCTCCAAATCTGGGTTCCCTTATTAGGCCCCAGACCACTTACATAAGTGCCTCTCTTTCCCACAGCAAGCCTTTCCACAGACTGATTCACCTCTGAAAAAAAACGTTTTTGTTTTTTTTTTTGGTTTGTTAACTTTGGAAAAGGGTCCCAGCCTGCATTGATCTTAAAGACAGAACAACCCATCACATTTACTTTTTGCCACTCAATTCTAGGATTTTTGTTATTATGTGTTCAGAGTGCCTTGAGGAATGAAAAAAAGTCAAGGTGACTTATATTCACACATTAGATATATTAGAAGCAAGAGGAAGACCAAGGACAGGTTGGGCTGATTGTTCAATGAAGAAGGAAAACAATAACAGAAACCATGGAAATGACAGAGGTACTTAATGATTTCTTTCTTTCACTCTCCACCTGGAAGGTTGGAGACTGGATGCCTAACACAGTGAATGCTAGTGGAAATGGGGTAGGTCAAGAAGTTAAAATAGGGAAAGAAAAAGTTAAAAACTCCTTAGGAAAGTTAGATGTCTTCAAGTCACCAGGGTTTGATGAACTGCATCCTAGAATACTCAAGGAGCCAACAGAGCAGGTATCCAAGTCATGAGCTATCATCTTTGAAAAGTCATGGAAGTCCAGACAGATTCTAGAAGACTGAAAAAGGGCAAATATAGTGCTCATCTATAAAAAGGGAAATAAGCACAACACAGGAAATTACAGCTTAACTTCAGTGCCAGGGAAGATGATGGAACAAATAATTAAGAAATCCATTTGCAAACATCTGGAAGATAAAAAGGTGATAGTTAACAGTCAGCTTGGATTTATCAAGAACAAACCATGTCAAACCAACGTGATAGCTTTCTTTGATAGGATAGCAAGCCTTGTGGATAAAGGGGAAGTGGTGGATGTGGTATACCTAGACTTTACTAAAGCATTTGATATAGTATTGCATGATCTTATCAGAAACTAAGGAAATGCAGCTTAGATGGGGCTACTATCAGGTGGGTCTGCAACTGGTTGAATAACCATTTGCAGAGATATCTATCAGAGAGGTAGTCATGTTAGTCTGTAGCTTCGAGAGCAACAAAAAGTCTTGTGGCACCTTACAGACTAACAGATATTTTGGAGCATAAGCTTTCGTGGGCAAGGACCCACTTCATCAGATGAATGAGTCATGCACATGATGAAGCGGGTCTTTGCCCAAGAAAGCTTATGCTCCAAAATATCTGTTAGTCTATAAGGTGCCACAAGACTTTTTGTTGCTCTCATTTGCAGAGAGCAGTTATTAATGGTTCACAGGCCTGGTGGAAGGGAATAACAAGTTGGGTTCCACAGGGGTCAGTTTTGGGGCCCGTTCTGCTCAGTATCTTCACCAACGATTTAGATATTGGCATAAAGAGTACGCTTATCAAATTTACAGAGGATGCCAAACTGGGAGAGGAGACAAGTGCTTTGGAGGATAGGGTCAGAATTCGAAGGGTCTCTAGACAAACATGAGAAATGGTCTGAGGCAAATAGGATGAAGTTCAACAAGAACAAATGCAAAGTACCCCACCTAGGAAGGAACAATCAGTTTCATATATACAAAATGGGAAGTGACTCCCTAGGATGAAGTAGTGCACAAAGACATCTAGGGGTCATAGTGGACCACAAGCTGAGTATGAGTCAAAAAAAAGCAAACATGATTCTGCGATGCATTAATGGGAGTGTTGTGCAGAAGATACAAGAAGTAATTCTTCTGCTCTACTCTGCACTGATTAGGTCTTGACTGGAGTACTGTGTCCAGTTCTGGGCACCACATTTTTTGAAAGATGCAGCAAAACTGGAGAGGGTCCAGAGAAGAACAACTAAAATTATTAAAGTTCTAGTAAATATGACCTATGAAAGGAGAGAGTTTGCTTAGCTTATACAGATCTCATAGAACTAGGAGAGCCCTTCAGAGGTCATTGAGTCCAGTCCCCTGCACTCACAGCAGGACCTATCACCATCCCTGACAATTTTTTTTAAATGTATTTGCCCCAGATCCCTAAATGGCCCCCTCAAGCATTGAGCTCACAACCCTGGGTTCAGCAGGCCAATGCTCAAACTCCTCAGCCATCCATCCCTCAGAGAAGACTGAGGGGCCATGATAGCAGCTTTCAAGTACCTAAAAGGGTGCTATAAGGAGGAGGGAGACAAATAATTCTCCTTAGCTTCTGAGGATAGGCCAAGAAGCAATGGGCTTAAATTGCAGCAAAGGAGATTTAGGTTGGACATTAGGAAAAATTTCCTACTGTCAGGGTGGTTAAGTACTGGAATAAATTGCCTGTGGTGGTTGTAGACTCTCCATCATTGGAAATATTTAAGAAAAGCTTGGATAAATATCTAAACAAGGATGATATAGATGGTGCTTGGTCCTGCCATGAGGGCATAGGATGGGTCCTGATGACTTCTTGAGGCCCTTTCCAGTTCTAGTATTCTCTGACTCTGTGCACAGCTGTTTTTCATCCACAAGGGTTCACCTGTTAGGGAAAAGTAGGTTTTGTTTTGTTTTTTTTTAATTGATACCTCTATAGTCCTTGGATGTAACTGATCTCACAAATGAGATATTCTTGTTTTAAGAAATCTTACAGGATTTATTACAAACTTTGTGGCTGTGTCTACACTAGCCCAAAGCTTCAAAATGGCCATGCAAATGGCCATTTCGAAGTTTACTACTGAAGCGCTGAAATACATATTCAGCGCCTCATTAGAATGCTGGCAGCCACAGCACTTCAAAACTGCTGCAGCTCGCAGCTGCACGGCTTGTCCAGACAGGTGTTCTTTTTGAAAGGATCCCAGCAACTTTGAAATCCCATTATTCCTAACAGCAGATAGGAATAAGGGGATTTTGAAGTTGCCGGGGTCCTTTTGGAAAGGAGCCCTGTCTGGACAAGCTGCGCGGCAGCGAGCCATGGCAATCTCGAAGTGCCGCAGCTGCTGGCATTCTAATGAGGCGATGAATATGTATTTCAGCGCTTCATTACTAACTTCGAAATGGCCATTTGCATGGCTATTTCTAAGTTTTGGGCTAGTGTAGACATAGCCCATGTGTGTTATTAATAGAGCAATTATTTTAAACTAGGGTAGTATTTACCAGCTACACACTGACACTTTCCTCACTGTTTGAAACATGTTGCGTCAGTTGTATTATGTTTAATTACAGAGTAGCTTAAGCAAACTCTTATACAATATTTATCGTTCGCAGCACTGCAGAATTGCCTGGAGTATTCACTGTATGTGTACGTTTTTATCTGTGCAGACAAAGGATGGCATTTGTACCCCTTCTCTGACTGCAGAACTGAGTGAATGTCAGCCCCGCCATGTTTTTCAGGCACTGTCCTTTGCACAAGTCCCACATAAAGATCTTCTGAACTATCAGTGTGCCTGCTCCATGGCAGATACAGGAGAGTTGTAAAAAAGCCAGTCAATGGCAGCACAGCTCTTACTGGAGATAAATTAGCAGGGGCAGAGGGAGTCCAGGGAAGCAAAGCAGAGGCACGGGACAGCTAGTGTTTCTGCAGACTGGGGAAATACAGGGGTGGACTCCCAATCTGCATTGATTTGCAGGATCCCTTGGGGTAGGAGGCCATGCCTCTTGCCAAATCAACAGTCTCTCAGTCTTCTCCCCCTAGAAAATGCAAAGGAAGGAAGTATTCCTTTTCCTCTAATGCCCTCCTGCAGTTTTCTCCATGAGCAAGGGGCACCATCTGGCATGGAAACATTTTCTTTGCCCATAGCAATTGTAAAGCTTAAAGCTAGAGTATCACATTTTAATCTGAGTTTTCTAGTTTTAGCCAGTTTGTAGGATTTAATTTTAAACTGTTTTAAATTATAAGAAAGAACTTTTAAGGAAACAGTTACATATAAACATGACACTACTGCATTTACTGGAGGACTAAATGGGTTTTATGGTTCTGTTTTTGTTGCACAGATAAAGCATATAAATACTGTAAAATTGTTTAGTGTAATGTCCATGTCTGGCCACACAGTCACCGTTCCCTTGCACAAAAATGAACCTCAAATTCCCACCACATAGTCTTCATTCTACAGGGAAATTTTGGCGGATGGAGAAGAGGAAAAATTCTTTAAGGCTGGGGCATTTTTGGTACAGGGCTTTTAAATTCCATGTCTCCAGAGATCTGGTTGAGTCCACAACACTCATGATCCAAAGTCTCCTGGTGCCAATCGTAGCCTTTCTACTGGCTTCAGTGACATCTAACTCAGACTGACAGGGGGCTTCTATACGAGATCCAGTTTTGTAGACAAAACTCGTGGACTGTCTGCAAACAAAATGCACTGTGTCAACAGAAACTGTCAACAAAAAGCTGTGTAGATGCTCTCAGAGGCCCTTTTGTCGACAGAGCAGATCAAAAGATTGATCAGCTTTTATGCGCATACAGAGCTGTTGACAGAAGTTTTGCTGGAACAGCTCTTCCAACAGTAATTGCTGTAGACAGATGCTTCTAGTATAGATGTAGCCACAGAGTATAGTGCAAGACAACTCTCCAAACCCTTGCCCCCACCCCCCTTAAAAGCGACAGTTATGAAAATACTTATACTGAATATCTCCCATTTTCCTAATTATCTACCACTGGTGCCTCTCATAATAATCTGTCCAGCTGAAGGAAGAAGTGAAACCATTGCTGCTTGAGAATCAGCTATTATTTATTTTATTTATTACTTCTAGTATCTAAATATTTTGCAGTTAAGCACATCACAAATGCCTAAGATAGATATAAAAATAATTGTGCAATACCTACATTTTAACAAACTTCCCATTTTGTAGTGACTTAAAAAATATCAAGGTTGAACTATGCTTCATTTCAAGCAATAAATCAAATGCAAAAAAATTTAGTTTTCTTTTTTAAAAAAACACACTACTTAAAAATTCTTCCTCTTACAAAACTGATGATCAGTGGAAACCTTGTAGTTCACATTTCTCCTCAAAGTGACTTTGCCAACAAATTTAAAACCCCTTGTAGCTGTAAAATATTATTTCTTGTCAGTCCCAATTCTCCAGTTCATTGCACGTGGACAGACTGCTGAGCCTGCACAGAGTTTTACTGATGTCAAGCCCTTAACAAAACAGAGCTTCTACATGCAGTGTATATTGCAGAATGGAGCAGAATAGATTCATTGTTATTTTTCTGTAGAACGTACATGGTACAGACTGTATTTAGTACTCTTAAAAGACTAAAAATGTTTAAAGATGAGGGACGAAGAGACATGATTACAATGAAGTACTGACAAAAATTAATTACAGCCTCACGTACACACCCCACTGCATTACTCATTTTATGTTGCAACATGAACATGCTTTATATGGAGTAAATTCAAGTAAGTTCAGGGGTTTTATTAAGTGAAAAATATATCCAAGATGGGACTTGTAAATGCTCTGAGGGAAAAAACCATCAACAAAACAACAACATTTCAAGAATATTTTAAGAGTTTCCTAAGTAAAAATTACTGGTTTATTGTAAACTTGCCACTTAAACTTTATAAACAGACGTGCTAATTCCAACCCAGTCACTGTTTTATTTATCTGACTTAATGTTGTATTTATCTGACAATGTCTTACACAAAGCAAAAAGGGACACAATTGAAATTCCTATCCCAATTACAGGTTTCTTTGTTCTACTATAAACTTTACTTGATGGCTCACTACTACTACCCAGAAGAACAATGCATATTTAAATCTTCAGTCTTGAAAAGGAAGAGTCCTGGTACACCACAACAGCTACAAACTGGCTTGAGGCCAAGAATAAAAAAATTAAGATTAATAATCTAAAACCTCACCTTATCCATTATTTTAATGGAAAATTTAACAGACCAGTCCAGGAATTACTGTGTTTTATATTTCTCTAGATAGCTGTAACTCTTGAATGCAATTCCATAGGTGAGGTTTGAGTTCTATATTTGGGAGGGCAGGTCCAGTAAGGCCAATAGGGCAATAAGCCTACATGTGTGTGGTGGTGGTGGTGGTGGGTGGGCAGGGGGATCACGCCTGCCCAAGGCCTGCAGTTGGGTGAGGGGAGAAATATCTCCTGTGAACACCACCAAACTGCATCTGTTAGCAATTCCTGTTCATTCACAACCATGGCCTCCCACGACAGCTGCGTTTTACAAGAACAGACTAGTGATCAATAGGTAGGGACTGTGACTGCAGTAAAGGTACTTCAGTAAGAGCTCGATCTAGACTAGGCTAGAACTCATTCTTCGAAGGCATAAGAATGACCAAGGACCTCAGCACTTCCAAAACAATGAAAAACCCATTTTTAAATTCATCTTCTCACACTCACGATCCTGTTACCACACCCGTGAAATTATCAAGCTATTATCCTATGGAATGGAGAGGAAGAAAGAAATTGCTGTTATTTCTAAAAACTTGAAATACTTGAACACTACAGTGAAAGGGTCATAAATATATAGAGTGGGTTAAAAAAATCTCTTCTAGCAGAAGAATAATATCTGCTAGATCATGCTAGCTTACACTTCTGATCCAGTGATTCCTTTGCACAAATCACATTCTGCTTAGTGATCTACACATATTTACAAAACAAAAAAGTAGTCCTGTAGCACTGTAAAGACTAACAAAATGATTTATTAGGTGATGAGCTTTCTTGGAACAGGCTCACTGCTTCAAATCAGACTAATATGGCTACCTCTCTGTGAGTATACATATGTAGACAGTTTATATCAATGCTCAGCAATCACTCTGTTACTAAAGTACCTTTTGTATGGAATATTTACATCATAATATAACATTTAAATCTGCAAAATGAGGCAACAAACTTTCCCAGCCATGAACATGAAGTATTAAGATTTTTCCTGACTTTTCTTTTGAGGCACAAACCGTTCTGCCTCTTCTTTCTTATATAGAACCTTTGTTGCATCAATATTGGAATTTCATAACTAATCATTAATAGGGTCATAAATATTCAGGTTACATAATAAAGATAGTCAAAACAGCTGATAAGTTCTCTTACTGTTCATTTACAGCAGCTGGGAAGGCCTTGCCAAATGTTGTTTTACATAATAGGTCATGATGTTCTGATTCCATTAAGCTTTTCGATCTTTTTTTCTCATCTGCAGCAATTTTTGAACACTGTATTTGAGACCCTGAAAACACCATCCAGTGGATTTAGAAGTAAGGCTTTTGATGTACACAAACATTTCAAAGGTTTAAAAGATTAAAATGTCAACAAGTCATCCTTTTGTTAATATGTTTGTACTTTCTGCATAAAACAGTGATTTTTGAATAATTTATCCTCCCTATTTTAGGTCCATAAAATCTTTGGATCTCAAAGTCATTTTTACATCTTATAGCTTGTTTTGTTCACATGGTTTTGTTTGCACTACACACACAGAAAAGAAAATGAGTACATATCTCAAAGAACATCACTGCAACAATTTTAAAGCATATTGGTTACCATCACAGCATACTTACCATTGCCATTGGTAGCAATATACCTGGATATTGCTAACACTACGTGAACTTTATCCTCCACTTTCTATCAAAGTCAAGTTGTAGTTCTTGACTAGTTTTAAGCAGATAAATTGTGTGTGTTAGGGTGGATTAACAACAAGTATGGGATCGTTATTCAAATGAGCAGCCACTTTGCAAGGCACACAGACAGTAAGGTATCTAGGGACTAGGTTATGACCACCTATTCAAATGAGGAATGGTTTGCAGTCGTATATTTCCATAATACAACAAAACCCTAATCTAGCAGACACTTACACACATAAGTAATGCTGAGAAGGTCAGATGCCCCAGTGAGGTCAACATTCTCACCTGTAAAATCAAACATGGATATGTTTGCAGGACTAAGGCCTACAGCTGTTACAATCACTTTACAAAAGAAAGCAGATACCAAACCATACACTTACCATATTTACTTACCTGAAATTATTCAGTGGGTACAGCTCAACAGCCAATGACATCACTGTCTTGTATCAGTTTGGAACTGTTCATGAAAATGGGACACCTCACATAGAGCATAACACAGACCGTCATTAACAAATAAGAAAGCTATAGCATGGGAGGCAGCTTGACAGATGGAAAATATGGGCAAGCTTCTAATCACTGTAAGTCTCACCAGCAAACAAATATTACTAAGGATACCACCAAATAAAATACTCATCTGGCATTTCTAAATCTACTCTGAATTACATGGAAACTAGCATTTCCACTGTGCCTCAATCCTTCATATATAGCTGTTTCCAAGCCAGCAGTATAATGAAATGCAATCCGTTCTAATTTAGGACTTGTACACAACAGTAAAAGCAAAACCAACTGAATTACACCAGGCTTACATCAGGGCTGAGACAGGTCCTGAACTTGGATCAAAAAGGGGGATTGAAAATCTGTGACAGACTGAGCAAGGCAAAATTTCTATAGTACCAGACTCCTTATGACCAAATTCAGTCCTGGCATTTGCCACCTACTATAGAGTTGTCATTTATACTGCAGTAGCTCCTGTGGTTGCCAGTCAGGCCAGAATCCCAATGTACTAGGCAATATGCAAATACATATTTTCCTTGTTCCAGGGAACTTAAAAATACCTGCCAGCAAGGCAGAACCCATATGCATACTTTATTCCTTATTACATGTTGCAGAAAACATTAGGAGACAGCATTCTTCACCACCTATCCATGATCACACTTACTACCATCCTCCCATTAATCAACTACCTCTGTGGCAATTACAGCAATGGAAAATTCGTATTAGGAAGTAATATATTTTCAGCTACCTTGCTGCTAGTTGGAGGTGACAATGAAGAGAATAAGCCAACATCATGTGACTAGCAGGTGTGCTGCAGATCATGTACCACAGTTTAAAAATGAATAGGTTAATGCAAATACTTACAGTTTGAGAGAATTCATGTGAAGACAGTTTGCAAGCTTGGAAATTCATCCCACCCCCTACAACATTACAGTAAATCCTCAAGTTTCTCGGGGGTTGCATTTCTGCAACCCCTATGTAACTCAAATTTTTGTGCAAGTTGAGGGGATATGGGAATCAGGCTCTCTGGTCTTGCAGGAGCCGGGAAACAGACCACCCCAGCAGGACTGGTCAGTTTCCTGGCTCCCAGAGTGGCACAGAGCTGGGAACTAGGTGGTACCCTGGTTTCCCTCTTCCTGCCACTTGCTGGACCCAGGAATCAGGCAGCAGCCTGGCTCCCCTCCGCTTGCAGAGAGGGGAAACTGAGCAGGGCAGCAGCCTTGCTCAGTTTCCCGGCTCCAACCAGTGGAGGAAAGGTGGGAACCAGGGGCAGCTTGGCTCCTGGCTCCCCTCTGCTCTTTGGAGTCAGGAAACTAACTATGGCTGCTGCCCCTGCTCAGTTTCCGAGCTCTGCAAGTGGAGGTGAACCAGAAGCCAGGCTGCTGCCTGGATCCCAGCTCCTCACACTCCAGAGACCAGAGAAAATACATGAACAGAAAAAAGGACTAATAATTTATTGGAAGAGAGTAGTTTACAAACCTCTAATTATTAACCACACTTTTGCAACTCAGCAGTTACTCTTTTTCTTAAAATTGCATAAAGTCTTCAGATATATGCTTTAGAATCATCAGGCTATCTTAGTTCAGTATGACTAGCTCCTGTCTAGAAATTTTATAGCCATTATTTATTCTTGAAGATATCCAACCCATTATATATATTTTATATATATATTTTTTCTTGAAGATATCTATTTTAATGAGTCTTGAACAAATATATTATTCCCTAGATTTTATTTCAAATTGATTTAGTAAAACAAAAGATTACTTATAAAAATAATTTTGTTTTTTACTTTAAAAATTAATACAAACATGTGGAAGCTGGAGTTCCCTCATTTATCCAGAGAACAAGTAGAGCAGCAACACTTGCTTTTCAGAAAATTGAATGCCAAATATGCATCTATCACATTAAGGAACTACCTCCAAGGACAAATCATCCTTCTGGGCCCAGAACTTCCAAGGCCCTGATTTCGACACTAGTGTGCCCTAACCTTTGAGGACCTAGACCCAAATTAGGGTTGCCCACTGTTCAGTTACACAAATTCAAACATCATTGCCCTACCCTTTCCCCAAAGCCATGCTCCTGTCCTGTCCTTTCTCTGAGGTTCCACCCCTGCACATTTCACTCCTCCTACTCCTTTGTATGCTCTTCCATGCTCTCACTCATTTTCATCAGGATGGGGCAAGAGCTTGAGCTGCAGGCTCTGGGCTGAGGGGTTCAGAGTGTGACGGGGGGACCTGGGGAGTGGGAGTTTGGGTGCATGAGGGGTGCAGGGTGCTGACTCTGGGATGGGACTCAAAGCTGTGGCAGAAGGTTAGGGTGTGGAAGCAGGTAAGAAGTGCAGGTGTTGGCCGGGGGTTCGTACTTCAGGGAGTTTCCTGGTTGGTGGTGTGGCAGGCTCGCTGCCTGTCCTGGCCCCATGCCACTCCCAGAAGCAGCTAGTATGTTCCTGTGGCCCAGGGCCATGGGGGACGACGGCAGGCTCTGCACACTGCTCCTACCTACAGGCTCCACCCCCACAGCTCCCCACTGGCTGCAGCTCCAATGCGGAATCAGCACTTGAGGCAGGGGCTGCACACAGAAACCCACCTCTTCCCATGTGCCACAGAGACAGGCTAGCTGCTTCGGGGACAGACACAGTGCCAAGGCAGGCAGTGAGCCTGTTTTAGCCTGGCTGCTCCACCTGACTTCTGCCGTTTAAAATCTCGCAGAGTGGCTGCAACAGCCTTCAGGAGACTCCCAGCAAAACCATTAGAGTTAGCAACGCTAGCCCAAATGCCTATTGAGTCCTTGGCCTCCGAGTCCGTTTGCTGGTTTGCCAACCACAAGACTGTTTTTGTAAAGTGAAAGCCAACCTGCTCCTCTTTAAACTGAGTGGAAGCTCTTAATTCATACTATGTAGGTCACCTGGCAGCTTTCAGGTGGTATCAATTTAGAGTCATTCCTGACCTGTGCTGGATTCCAGCTGACAACCTGCAGGAAAGGTGCTCTAAATTCTAACACCAGCCTCCTGAGCCGTCTTGTCCTACGTTCTTAGTGTTCTGCTGAACTGACAAGGGAGTTAGAGATTTGAAAAATTATTGTTTGCCTCATGTTGCAGCTCTTGTGCCCTCTTGACCTGTTTAGCAAAGTTATGTGCAGTGAACTATTGAATCAGTTGCATAAGGCCCTTTTGTTTAAGGTCTCATGCAGCAGGACTCCTCTCTGCAAGACAGACAAAAATCTGCTGCCTATCATTCTAAAAAGTAAGTTTTTCACTTACCAGCTACTTTTAGCTTCCTTTACACCAGTAATTATGACTTACTCTTTCCACTAGCTTTACAAACAGTACTATATTTCTCGTTTCTTATGCTCCCCTGATCTCTGCAACATGAATGTTATAGTTGTAACCAACTTGTCCGCATATGTAAACAGATTTCTTGATAACAGCATGTTTATGTTAATAAAGAAATTGTGTGTTTGATAAAGAAAAAGAAAGAACAAACCTTAACAATGTGCTGTATTTAAGATTGCTCATATGTTACAGGTACCAGAAGAAACTAGCTCTCAGTTTTGCCAGTTTTAATTCCCTCTTTAATTACAGCACTTTAAAGAGCTGCTAATGCCACACAGAAAAAAAAGGTTTTAATTGTATTTGGAAACACTTCTGCTGATGTATTTATTTTCATATTTCTCTGTAAAAGTTGTATTACTATACCCATCATCATGAAAATGAAAATTTTATTTCTTAAGGCTTGTGGGTAGATGCATCCACAAAAACAACACAGGGATAGCTGCATCCATATCTGCAGATATCAAGCCGGTATACATGTATTTAAAGTGAGTATCTGCAAATTTGAAGGGTTCCATATACAGATGCAGACACAAATTTTGTATCTTAAAAAGTGACCTGCGGATATGGGCTTTCACATCAGTGGATTGCACGACTCTATGTCCCAATGCTCAAATGTCTGATACTGTCACACTTTCAAATGTCTGAAAGTTTCAAATGAAGATTGTTATTAACCTGCTCTCCCCACAACCAGATTCAAGATTTCAGTATTTGACAGTACTTTGCAGTTATATACAGATAACAGCAGATCGGTATGAATGTCTCAAATGAGATGTACACAAACACCAGGCAGTCCTGTGGCACCTCAGAGACTAACAAATGTATTGCCATGAGCTTTCATGGGTAAAACCCATTTCCTTAAATGAATGGAGTGGAAATTAAGAGGTATGACCAAGATGCTCCCACTGCTTAGTTTTCACCTAAAGTCTTGGAGCCAAATACTAGAAGTTTTATTCAGATTTTAGTCAGACAAAACACCGTTTGGTATCAGTTATTCTGCCCAAGAAAGAACTTCAGGATCTGATACATAATGATTAATTTGTGACTGTACAAATGGCTGATGAGGACAAAATTATAAAGTCAGCTACATTGCCACAAGTTCATCTAAGAAGGTGCACATAGTTTTTGACACAAATCACCCTGTTACAACAGAAATCATTTGGAAGAGTGGAGGAGAAGGTGGCAATAGCTGATGAGAACCCTCCTCTTTTGGAGATAAGAGCATAGTGGCCTGAAGACAACTGGTGGCCAGATATACAGAAGCAAGTCCCTTGTCAGACTCCCTAGTCTATTTTTTATGGAGCAAGCCTTTATACCCCACTCTGAGCTTCATAAAAAATTTTATTTAAGGGTATCTGTTAAGATGAATAACACTTTTGTTCTATTTTCTTTCTTGACTATCAGACTCTAAGTAATTTTGTCAACTTCTAGTTGGAAATTAGACATCAACACACAAAATGGCTCTTAATAAAGCCACATACTATGTACAGTGTTTTCACATTGGTGACAAACACCCAGTTGTCTACTACAAAGATGTAACGGGCTGGGTAACAGAGATCCCCTTGAGACTGTCACATCATGGGCTATTCGTAAGACTGAACCTGCCTACCTGCCCTCTGGAGCACCCTACCACCCTGTTCTGCTGAGCCAGCAACTCAACTCTCCCCAGCAAAGGCACAGAGTTGGGGGCCCCAGCCCACAGCAGAGAGTTAAACAGAAAATGAGAGAGCCTCAGGCCTGAGAAGGCTCAATCTCAAGGACTTGATACAGAAGCCAGGAGCACAGCCCCAATGGGACCAAAATCGCAAATAAATCCACCTCACTATGAATAAAGTTTATACTGAGTGAGTTCATGATATATTCACCCCCTTTATAAATGAAAGATATATGCACAGATATTGTTGTCTCCCTGGTAACAATTGCTTACACTAAGTTCATTAATAAATTATACTTTTATATTTGTTTAAGTGGCTGCAAATGATAACAGAACAAAGAACATTATTAAGGAAAACTAAACAAAATATGGCAGCTAAGCTTAATATTCCAAGAAACTTGTTACATACAATTTCTTTCCCTAATAGTATATTTAATCATCTTTTTTATAATCTAGGCAACCTCTTAAGTCTGGGTGTGATCCTTTCTCCCGTTCAGTCTTGGATGTTTCCAGCAGTAACCTAGGTAGTAAGCAAGAGGTGTCTCCCAACTGCCAAATCTCCTATAACAGGAAACTCTTTCATATCCAGCATTCTATTATCCAGAACTCTCAAATAACTGGCATTTTAACCATAAGTAAATTTTAGTTACCTTTTCCATAAGTAAAATTTAGTGAAAGTAAAAACTAATAAAAACAGCAAACACAGTAAAGCCACGTCTACACAGGAAGCCTCTGTCGACAGATGTCACTGTTGGAAGAGATTTCCCAGAAGGACCTCTGTGGACAGATCTACACATAAAAGCAGATTGAAAAAGCAACCTGCTCTGTTGACAGAGAACAGCCAGACTGACCAGCTGACCAGAAGCTCCGCAAACTGTCTGTTGACAAAAGGGCCCTGGAGCATCCACACAGCTGTTTTGTCAACAGAACACGGTTGAGGGGGATTATACCTAAACACAGAGAGGTATAACACTGCCAGCGTTTTGAGTGAAGATGCTCTGCAGGTTTTTCCTGACGAAAAGCCCCGTTTTGTGGGGAAAAGCTGCTCGGTAGACATGGCCTGTAAGTTTACAATATACAATACTATTGTTGCTGGGAAATGAAGTACTCTGCATACATTTTTGTTCATTTTCTTAATATCTAATCTTGCTTTTCTTTAGTGTACATATTGCTAGGTATACCTCTTTATTATCCAGAATATCTGAATATCTGGCAACCTCTCGGTCCCGGGGCTGCTGGATATGAAAGAGTTTACTGTATTTGGTTCCCTGCCTTTAAACAGATTTTTCCAAAGGTGGGAGTTCTTTGTGCTCAGTTTAAAACGCCTTCACACCCCCATAGAAAAGCATCATATTCAAAATGGCTTCTAACATCAGATGACTTGGCCACATGTCTTGACAGGACCATCCATAGTCCAGGCTTACAGGAAGAACAAGGCTATTCACAGATCACCGTCTTGCACCACTGGGCAATTAAATTCCTTAAATACCACTAATGCTTGTCACTAGCTTACTTAGATTAACAAACAAGTTTATACTTCACATTTCTAACTTCAAATACAGGATGATACATATACACAAATAGAATATATGCATTCAGGGATTACAAACTCTTCAATGATAGGCGACATGCCCCATTTTCCATAAAGCATATTTGAGTTAGGCAGTTTTCATTTTCTAAAACAAATTCATAGAAATATGGGGGCATAATGTCATACATGGCAAAGCCAAAAGAACCTTATATATTCTGATGCTTAATACCTCACTGTGACTCCCAGTCACCATATAAAATGTATTACTTCTATGCATTTTGAAGGGGGAAATTGTGTGGTGCTACTTGTGAAATTTAGATATCCAATACTGGAAAAGTGAGACACTATATTTAGTGAGGAGGGATAGAGATGACATGTGAACACTGGCTGTCACAGACAGACAGTGCCCTAGATCCTTACTGTTTAGTTGAACCAATGAACACCTCAATTTTTAGTTATGATTATGCAAACAGCTTATTCAGATAAAAAAAAAAAGATTCCAATTTCTTGTTCTTCAGGCACAATGCCTTTTTTAAGATAAGGGAATAAACAAGCAGTCTAATTTGTCCAGATAGCGGACTATCTATTGCTCCATTTGTATCAATTTACAAGCAAAAAGAGAAAAACAGATTAAAGCAGTCAGGCTTCCGAGCACATTACAGCAGTGATAGACTGGTAACAGAACATTTGTTGAGTATTTCAGATGAGCAAAACTATGTCAGCTGAGCAGTCTGGATAGTCTATTTACATGAAATTGCAATAGACATCTATTTTCCCATGGTAGCTAATTACATAAAGGGTTACAGTCATTACTTCTTGGAAGTCACCATCCAGTAAGTCAGCTACAGTTGTTTTTATTTCAAATATGGTTTACAAGAAATACAGTAGTATAATGGCTCCAATTATTAATTCTGATAATACAATTATTTTTTTCATTAGAGAAAAAGGTCATTTTATTTAAGTACATTTCCTGTTTGTCTTTTTTTAAAAAATGTATACAATATTCAAAAGCAATACCTTTCTGTATTCTACCCACTCACTACCACGCATGCATTTGTAGGGGGAAAAAATCTCAGCAGATTACAGCTGAAACGGAAATAAGTTTCATCAGTTATACAAGTTACAAACAAGAAAAAAGGTCACTGAAAATTTATGCATAATTGTCCATTTCTAGACAATTCTAGTAGAACTCATACTAGAAAAAACAAGCTTACATTATCTTCCCCAAAACTTCCAACAGCCCCACAATTTACAATGTGCATAAGCACACATACAGCTTTTTCCAGAGGAAACGTAATCAAGGAACATTTGCATATGTACCTACATATTGACAAAGTAATGGAGCAGAGAAATTTCCTCAACATCTGTTTGAGATAGTCACCTGACAGTAACAAAACCACAAGTTAATTATGCAGGTCATCCCAGCTCATTCTGTTGACACACTTATTTCACAGTACAGGCTGAACCTCTCTAACGTGGAACTCTCTCAGCCACCAAACTCCGTAATCTGGCATGATTTTAGTTGGCCAGAACACCACTTACCATGAGTGTGGACAAGCTTCCTGTGGTCCCATAAAGTTTGTTTACAGCCACCAGTCCTGGGCTCTCAATGTTCTGTGCTATTTAGCTGTAATTTACCCTTAAATGTCTTCTAAGAGCCCAGTGGAAGTTCTAGTAATATGCTAAAAAATATTACATATTTCATAGAACTGGAAGGGACCTTGATAGGTCATGGAGTCCACTCCCCTGCACTCACAGTAGTACCAACCACTACCCCATGACAGATTTTTTTTTTAAAATGCAACCTGCCCCAGACCCTTGAAAGACCTCCTCAAGGACTGAACTCACAACCCTGGGTTTATTTTGACCTCCTGTCATCCAGATAATTCTCTTGTCTGGCACTGGTCAGGTCCCGATGGTGCCAGACAAGAAGGTTCAACCTGTATGTCCTAATGCACTCTGCAGAGATCTCCTAGAAAATGTGGCATGTATGGTGTCTTGCTGACAGAGTGCATGAACATTGTAAATCAAGTTTCCTTCACACCATGAAGATTGACCTTGAAGGAAGAAGAGCAATGATGTTTTGGAAATATCTGCAAGAGAATCTAATATTTCTCCTATATGAAGCTTATTTTGAGACCTTGGCCCTAAGGATTTAGCAGGGCTAGAAGCAAATAACTTGGCATTGCTTCTTCCCAATGGAGTATACAGTTTCCATTTCTAATTTCAGGGGGTTGCAAGATACTTGAAATTAAGCTTGTTTGTACTCAAAAGACTGAAATGCCACATATTTAGCTAAAAACTTTGAAATATCCTTGTCAGATTGGGGTGAAAGAGCAGAGATTTGCTTTCCTTTAAAAAAAAGCTACTTGAAACTGCTAAAGAGCGTTAGGAGCAGTCATGAAGCACACTGCTCAGGAGGCATATTAAAAAGCAATATAAATATAAATTGCTGAGTTGTGCAACAATCAACATGGATCTCACCAACATGTATTTGGTGGGTGTCTTTATATTTAGATGTCTTCTGAGACTGATGGGCCTGAGGATATTCCAGTTAATATATTCTCCAACTTGCGAAAATCAATTCATGAAGCATTGGGTGACTTAGTGGATAGATTATGGGAAAAGGAAGGTTCTCTCTGGCTCACCCTTCTGGGCCAATGATGGAAGAGGGAAGCGAAGATACAGAATAAAAAAAATCTTCCAAACAAAGATATCCCTATCAGACTGTAAAATAGCCCCTCAAGACAAACTGATGGAAGCCCGATCACTACTGCGATTTAAAAGATGCCAGATCAATGTTCCACCTAATCTTTTTCATCCACATGCTGATTCTTTTCCATCTATGTGCACAATACATGTTATGTACACCAAGGCACGTATCAATTTGCACCACTCAGAGAAACAAAAACCTAGCTGTGTTGCTCTGCTAAATATTCCAGATGGCATTTAAATATTCTGAGTGGATGCATAAGCACACAGCTTACAAGGAACACTGGTGAAGACACAAAATATGTACTATAGGAAATAATCCTGCATTGGCAGCTGTTTTGTGTCCCATCTAGTCATATTTACTACTATGGGGCTGAATGGCTTACCAAGTATAGGGACACATTATGCTAGGTAGTAAATTGAGCAGCAAATGGTTCCTACCCTGAAGAGCTTACAATCTAAACAAGCAAGACACGGTGGGGAGGTAAGCGTAAAGCAGAATGAACAATATCAGAGAGGTATCCGTGTTAGTCTGTATCTTCAAAAACAACAAGAAGTCTGGTGGCACCTTATAGACTAACAGATATTTTGGAGCATAAGCTTTCGTGGACAAAGACCCACTTCGTCATGTGTCTGAGTCCACTTCCTTGTGCTAAGCTTTCACGTAAGAACTGCCATCACAGTTTCCATTCATTTCGTCTAAGAGCTGAAAAGCTAAGGAAGTAGGCTTTACCCACAAAAGCTTGTGGCCTAAGAAATGTGTTAGTCTCTAACACTCCTGAGCACAGGTTATCTGCCATAGGTGGCATCTACACTACGAGATAAATGCTTGTTATTTGTGAAGTTACAGACTCTCACAGCTATTCCTCTGAGACAAAAGGTGAGAACGTTGACTAAGCTAGATTTCCTGCCACAAGAATGGTCTTTCCATAACAAGCGTCAAGACACGCAGGAATAGATTTTTACCTAAAGTAAACATAGAGAAAGTCCCTAAAGTAAATTACGACTAGTAATTGACAAAGTGAGAGAAACTTACTGTGAGACATGTTGCCATCACAGCAGAAAGAATCAAAGAATTCTGATACACCCACATGATTATGTAAATTGGAGAAATAGGCTAGATCGGGTGTCTGCAACCTGCAGCTCTGGAGTCACATGCAGCTCTTTAAGGAGTCAGTTGCAGCTATGGGCGCTGCCACTGCTGACTCATCTTGCAGCTCCCTGCCCTGCAGCGGCTGAAATAATGGAACTAAATTAATTGTTTTTACAGCTGGCAGGGCAGCAGGAGGGATCAGGACATTAAACCAATGAAATTTAGTTCCATTATTTCAGCAGCGGCAGAGCAGAGCAGGGAGCCACCCATGCTGTAGGTGGGGGAAGTGCTAAACCTCCCAGGAAAGCTGGAAGGGAGGAGCAGCCGAGTTTGCCCCTGCTGGCGCTGTGCAGCCCCACTGAGAAGGAGGAAGAGGAGGCAGCAGGAGCAAATGGAGCTGACTGAGCCGTACCGCCTCCTGCTGGCCGAGAGCAAGCACACGTGCCAGTACACCGGGAACCCGCAGTTCCAGCTGTACAAGATCTTCCACAAGAAGGGCAAGGAGCAGCCCTGCACTCAGCTAGAGGAGCTTGATGCCTGAGGCAGATTAATCCTGGGGATGGGGTGTGGGGGAGGGGTTGAGGCCGAGAGGTATTAAGCCTGAGTTCGGGGGGCAGGTTTGTGGAATCGGGGCAGTCATGGAGGCTTGATCTGAACATTGCTCCTTCCTGCTTAAGAGCCTATCCCCAGGCACAGCACTTTCCTTGTCCTCATTCGCTCTCCAATCCAGCAGAAAAAAATAAAATTTTTAACTGATACAAATCATTGTGTGTCTGCTGTTCTTAAAATCGGGATGACATAAAGTATGATTTGACATTACTTATAAAGGACTGTCTTGTATTCACATGCATTGCAGCTCTTTAAGTACTGATTTTGTAATTAAATTTGAAAAAAAAATGGCTCTTCTCACTAGTTTGGTTGCAGACCCCAGGGCTAGCTTGTTCCTTGAGCCTGAGCAATAAGGGTAGATTATTAGGAACTAATTTAGCTTAAATATAAACTGAATTAATACTCATTTCTACTCAGAAGACCACGGGATCAGAGGTGGACCAGTGACATTCTGTTAATATAGTAGTTCCACTTGCACATATACATGTCTTGGTGCAGTTGTCCTCTACCACTGACTGGTCTTGTCCAGCATGTTGATGGCTGCACTGCCAACAGAGGGTCAATGTTAAGAGCCAGTATAATGGTCAGCAGAGGGTTTCTTATTGTACAGTCTTATCACTGCTAGCCAACCTTTCCCATTGCTGACATGTTGCCATTGAAGCTACACTGATCAGTAAAGGAACCAGTATTCATGGAAACTGAAATTAATTTAAGCAAAATGAAGATGAAAGAGGTGAATTGAGAAGTCATTCCATCTTAGCACAGGACCATTTCCAAGCTATCAGTCTGATTTTATTAGCAACTGATATTTTACTTCATAAAAAGTGACCAATAAAAAGATAATAGTAGGAAATTAAATGAACCTTAACATGATTTACAACTTTGCTATGTAATGCCGAAACACTGTGGAGAAAACACTTGGAAAGAACATCAGACAGAACCATTGTACAGGATCCAAACTGAATCAGTTTCAATGAAGTATGTGAACACGTTGACAGGGAAGTTATATCTTTTACTATTAATGATTAAGATGACAAAGCCAATCACCCTATTTAAGATAACATTTTTTATTAAATATATGTATAAAGATACATGCAAGACAATTGTCACATTCATGATCACAGGTTATCTGTTCACATGTACTGAAGTAACAGATTACTTTCACTTCCAATGTCCATTGAAACAGACAAGACATGAAATGGAGAAAGGATGGTCATGTGGTTAAAATGAGGACACGCAGTCACATATCCTGGGCCTAATCCCTGACTCTGCCAAACAGATTTCCTTTGAGACTTTGGTCAACCCACTTATTTTCTATGCATTAGAATTTTCCTTTCTGTAGGAGACAAAATTCACTACACATTTTTAAAGCATCTTGAAGCTCTCAGATGGAAGACTTCATTTGTCAATATTTAAATTTTCATTCAGATAACATTGGGAGTTTCCTGAACAGCCATTTTAAACAGAAATTATGATTTTTTTAAATGGAGGTCACAGAACAATACCAATAACGTACCCAATGTAAAAACTGTAAGAAAGGGCAGAGCATAAATCCTATCAAATCATCTAACCACCAAAACAATAGTTTTTCCATTACTTTTCGTTCGTTTCTAATTTTGCTAGGGTTTGGTTTATTTTGGCAAATAGAAAATAATTAAGGAAGTTTCCTGTATTGTATTTTTGCAAGCCATGACAAATTTTCTGCAAAGCCATCCAGTTGAGAAAGAATCAATTTTTCCATTCAAGGGAAATACACAGTTTCATTTTTTTTTCTGTTTCAGAATTCCAACAGATTTCAAATTTCCAGAAAAAGGAGAGTCAGAATCTTTTAAGGTCAATGAAAACTTTGTTTTGATTTTGCCTTTTTAAATTCTGCATTTAGAGTTTGAGAAGTATCAATGAAAACTGGAAAAGAATTATAATAATGTTAATATAGCCCATTTAAATATTTTCAAAAATGATTTTTTGTTATTAGGTTTGGTTTTGAAATTACTTGCTATTATAAAACATATTGTAATACACAATGAAAAGCTGAAATCAAAACTAACATTTCAAAAAAAATTTTTGGCAAATTTTGATGTTTGGTTTTCTCACCCCTGCTCTCTATCACAAACAGAGCCAAAGCCCAACCCCTGCAAGCTGAAGTTAACGGATGCAGCTAAGCTATGAATGTTTAACTGCTGTGTAGACATACCCTAACAAGACTTAATGAGTGCTTAGGCCTATTTTAAAGGCTTATAGGGAATTTAAGTGCTGTACGGGTGTGTTTTGTCAGCCTTCTGCATACAGCTCAATTTAACAGACCCCAACTTAGTGGGCCTTGGAAATAACATATGCTGTCCGCCAGACCCCTTCCCTCAAATAAATGCCAGCAACTCCCAGAGTCGCTGGAGCGGCTGAAGCCACCAGGGCAAGGGGAGCCTCTGGGGTGATTGGGGCCACCAGGGCTGAAGCTGCCACACAGGAGCTCTCCTCTCCCAGCCCCATCTGTGCGAAGCATGTCAGCACCTGGCGGCCACTGCCTGCAATGGCACTGAGCAACATCTGTGGCATCAGAGGCTGCTGCCTGCTGGCAGTGGTAGCTGCACTCTGCCCTCATAAGGGCAGCTCAGAATTGGGGGCTGGAAGAGCCACTGCACTGAGCACACCAAGAGCCATAGGAAGCAGAAGGAGTCAGGCCAGCATGCAGCTCCTCTCCTGGTAATTGGGAGAGGGAGATGGACCTGTGAGAGGAAAAATGGAGAAGGAGGTGGGGAACAGAAGAGGGGTGCAGAGGACAGGAGTGAGTGATGGACTGGGAATGTCAGTGCATCATCAGAGTATAACCATTTGGATTTAACAGACTTTCAGCATTAACAGATACCTCTTACCCCCTTTAGTCTGTTAAATCAAAGGTTTACTGTAGAGACATCCCTACCTGTAAAAGAGATTGTCTGGTTTGTTTTTTTTCAAACTAAGTCATCCATTAAAATCTCAGTAACTGATCAGTCACCATACAAAAGATAGCAATATAGACACTAAGAGATATGTCCTAATACTTGTGTAACTCTCTGGGTTGCTCAGTAAATCCATCCAATTTGTCTTACTTTAAATTAGTACATTAAGAACAGTGTTAGGAAGCATTTGGTCTTTAACCAAACAAGCTGAAGTAGACAATCAAGTCAATGAAAAGGTTTGAGCTTGAGAGTACTACATATATTTCTGAGATAGGCAGGTATATTCAGACACTCCAGAGGGATAACAATGTAGTTGGTGCAGCCGAAGTGGATTTCAGCCGCTGAGTTAAACAGAACTTTCTCCTGTTGCTTTGTAAAACATATAATATTGTGTTAAACTAAAAACTGAGAGGTGTCTAGGACTTTTGAAGGTCAATATTCTACAGTACCTTTATGTGTTTTCTGTAACATTATACAACACTAGAGATCTCTGATTGAACAGTATCTTAGCCGGCAGTTTTGCTCCCCAAACACCCAAAGAGCAGACAGTACCAGAGTTCTGAAATTTTAGAATCAGATGACATCTCATGAGTATACATCATAAATATAGACCAAATGGTACAAAAAGTAAGTATAACTGAACACTAGTGCCACCCTAGATCTCATCCTCTGTTTAGATGAAATTAATATAAAGAAAGGGCAAAAATGGTTAACAGAGCATATTCAGAGTAATTATTAATGGTTTGGAGGACAGAAAAATTCAAATTGACCTTGACAAATTGGGAGAATAGGTCTGTAATCCACAAAACAAAATTCTATGAAGACAAGTGCAAAGTATTGTATTTAGAAAGAAGAAAGAAAGAAGAATCTCATGCGTTGCTACTGGCTCGCTAAGCCGCAGATCTGTAGAGAAGGACCTGTGGATTACAGCAGAGAAGCTGGCTATGAGTCAATAATGTGCCTTAGTTGCCAAGAAGGCGAGTAGTATATTGGACAACATTAGCAGAAGCACAGGCACCAGCAGCAGCAGATCAAGGGACGTTATTATTCTATTTGGCACTTGTAAAGCCACATCTGAAGTACTGTGTCCAGTTTTGAGCCCCTTGCTACAGAAAAGATGTGGACAAATTGTACGGAGTGGCAGAGAGCAACAAAATGATTAGGGAGCTGAGGTACACGAATTATGAAGAGAGGCTGAGGGAACTGAGCTTATTTCATCCACAGAAGAGAAGAACCATAGCAGCTTTCAACTACCCGAAGGAAGGTTCCAAAGAGGATGGAGCCAGGCTACTCTCAGTGGTGGCAGATGAAAGAATAAGAATCAATGGTCTCAAGTTGCAATGAAGGTGGCCTGGATTGGATATTAGGAAAAGCTGTTTTACTAGGACAGTGATCAAACACTTGAAGGGATTACCTGGGGAGGCGGTGGAATAGCCGTCCTTAGAGGTTTTTAAAGCCAGGCTTGACAAAACCTTGGCTTAGATGGTTTAGTTAGGGTTTGACCTGCTTTGAAGGAGGCTGGACTAGGTGACCTCTGGAGGTCTCTTCCAATCCCAACCTGCTAGATTCTTTGAAAAAAAACCTAGTTATTCCCATTTAATTTTAAGTGGCAGTAGTGAAGAAAAGGATTTGAGGGATATAGTTGAATCACAAGTTGAATGAGAAACAGCAATATAATGTAGCTGCAAAAAAGGCTAACATTCTGAGGTTATTCAACAAAAACGCTGCACATAAGACACTCAGGATATTTTTCTCCTAAAGTAGGCAGTGGTGAGGCATCAGGTAGGAATTATGACCACTGGTGGAAGCCAGACTTTACACAAGATATGGATACACTGGAGAGTGTCTGGAGACAAAAAGAATAAAAAGTTTAGAAAAGCCCGACGAATGATGAAAGCTTTAATAAAAACCTGGAAATGTTAGTCTTGAAAAAAAAAGAATGCAGTAAGTCATTCCCCAAGTTACGGAAGGGTTGTGCTCTTGCGCACCCTCACTTAAGTCCAATTTCACGCTAATCGGGGGGAACCGGGCAGCAGCCCAATTCCAGCTCCCCTGGGCTTGTGGGAGTCTGGAAACTGACCAGTACACCATCACTGGTCAATTTCCTGACTCCCACAATGAAGGGGAAGTGGAACCAGGTGACAGCCTGACTCCTAGCTCCCTGCTGCTGGTGGGACCCAGGAAACTGACCAGTGCTTGTGGAGCTGCGGGACTGGAGCAGGGAACTGGAGGAACAGCTGCGCTCCCCGGCCCCCAGCACATGGGAACCCCACGATTTTGACTTGCGCTTAACTTGCATTACCGCAATTTAAGTGAAAGTTGAAATTGCAGATATTGGGAGTTTACCATATATTTTAAAGAGGAAGGTGATCAAGTGTTCTCCACTTCCACTGAAAGTAGGACAGTCAGCTTAATCCAAAGCAAGGGAGATGTAGGCTTGATATTAGAAAAGACTTCTAACAATAAGCCTAGTTAAGGAAGGTTGTAGAACTTCTGTCATTGGAAGTTTTAACAGCAGGTTAGACAGATAATCCTTCACAGATGATTTGGTATACTTGATCCTGCTTCAATGCAGGAAACTGAACTAAATGAAGTCTTGACATTTCTTCTATGATTCCAAGCAATTTCATTCAAACATAAAAGAAGTAAGAGGTCTGAAAGGCACATACCTCACACTAGAGTAAACAATTGTTTAAAGCTTGCCCTTAAGACCATCTGTCAAAACGGATTGAGAATTAAAAAAAATCTTGATAGCCCTCATAAGAGCTACTTAAATTAGGAAGTGACACAGAGAAGTTTAATAGAAGTATCTATTCTTAACAGTAAACTTACAGTACAATCAGCGTTGTTCACTATAGTTAAAGGTCACACCTCCAATCAATCACTGAATTTTAGGCTTATATTGAAGTGGGTTGCACTTCACTGGGCACCTGAAGGACGATGGACACATGGCAGGCCCAAGACAACATGGCAGCGTACCGCTGAGGCAGACATAAAGAGAATGAACTACAACTGGGACACACTGGAGAAAATGGCTGAAGGTAGAAGCAGAGGACCTTCACTGCTGCCCTACATGCTAGCCGGGATAACAGGCTTTAACTAACTAATTATTCCAGTGGGCTTTCTTCAACTATTCCCTACATATTAAGGTCCAACCTAGCAATAAGACCCAGTTAGGCTGCTTCTGGCATCTCCCTGGAACATCCCCAAAATCAGTGGGGCTGAGTGTGGGTACAAAAATCCACATGTGTGTTTCTAACTGTAAGATCAGGAGGTCCCAAAGACTCAGCAGCCTTCTACTTCCTAGAGTTTAAAATTCATAATTTAATTTTTTCCAGAAATTTGATTGCTTTGGTCACCAAAAAAAAACCAACTGTCTTTAAGAACAACATACTAAAATCAGTAGCAGTTCAAGTTTTTCATGCTTAAACAACGAACCAGGTAAAACTGAAGTAGTATGTTTACATACTTCCCCATGAATTAAATGTACCCACTTTGTATTTCTGTTAGCTTGTAATCCTATCTACTCTGATTTCTGAGATTCTTGTATGAACTGTCTATGAAATGAGTGAGTTTATTCATACATCTAGAAAAGTACTGCAAGGAATAACTTTTAGTCCACATAAGCTAAAAATTAATTGGCACAATTAATATCTAATATAGATGCCTCTTATTCAAGGAATAAGGAGTTAACCACACAGCAATATATGTAAAGTATTACACTGAACCCCCATTTCCATATGTGGTACCACCCCCCGCCCCACACACTTTACTAGTCATGTATAATAGAAGCCTCTTTGCTCCAACAACACAGACATATTAGCCACAGCTGGGCCTACACAAATCCATATGTTTTGCATTGTCGAATTCTGTAAGTGTTCTATCTTTTGGAACTGCACATCTAGGGACCAGAATGATCCCTGTGGCACACAAACTGTACTCATTACAGGACTTTGCTGGGGGAAGGGACAAGAGATAACAGCTTTGTCCAGTTCACAGGCCAGGAACTGCTCTAATACCTGTATCCTCAGTATCAGAGAAGTAGCCGAGTTAGTCTGTATCTTCAAAAACAACAAGAAGTCCTGTGGCACATTAGTGACCATCAGATATTTTGGAGCATAAGCTTTTGTGGGCAAAAACCCACTTTGTCAGATATCTGTTAGTCTATAAAGTACCATAGGACTTCTTGTTATTTTTGTATCCTTAGCATAGCTTTAATTTATGTTGATAGTAGCAGTTCCCTGGGGTATTAAGCTAACCACCAATCACTGGAGGAAGCAGTTCTTGGGCCATGCCTTTTTCCCCAGCATGGTTTGTAATACTTCTGCTAGACAAGTAGCGCAGAGCTAGCTTTGTTGATTTTACAGTACCTGAAAGTTACCTTGTTGTCTAACTGGAGCATCTGTATAGTCCCTTTCCAGACTCCAGTGAAAAGAGAGACCAGTGACATTGGGGGTCAGGATCAGACCTTAGTTTGTTTGTAATTTGCATCTATTTACTTATCAGGCCATGGAGGTCTGTTGTGGCATTACACAAATATTCAAGTGAGCATTAAGAAAGTGATACCAGAACCCTATAATCTGTAATTCAGTTATACAGGTCTTTGAAAAATGAGGCTATGATTACAACCACAGGTCCTAATGGATATTGCTAAACAGATTTGCTAAGAGTGTCATCACATCAGCAGTGTCAAGACAACCACTGTACACATTCAGAGACACCACAAGGGAGCAAACCAAACAAACAAATAAAAATTCCTACTACATTATGTTTATAAATGCATTGGGTAGTAGTGGCAGTTATCCAGGGACACTAATGCCAGAAGAGACAGTTTATAATCATATACCTTCACTACACAAGTCTTCGTTTTCATTAAAATTGGCTAATAATGTGCAGGGAGGTGGGACAAGCAAGCAGAGGAAGGTACAAGATTCCTTCCACTCAAAGCACAGTATCTTTGTAACCGTTTAAACACAGAATAGACCACGGTTCTCTTAATTCATTACAGTTGGTTGCCATGAAAATGCTGAATTTGAGATCTCACAATCATTGTGAATTCATTGCAGGATTACGTAAAAAGAGATGATGGGCTCTGCAACTACTGAGAGTCTATTAGCTTTCATGAAGAGTGGTGGGATGTTTGGTATGCCCGCCCCTGTCCTACCTGGATCCACAGTACTCAACCCTGAATGTGTGGGGGAGGGGAGGGCATCTGTGCTCACAAAGTCAGGTACCATGTGAGGACAGGCTCTGCCTACCATACCACATAGCAGGATCAAAGCCCTAGATAATATTTGCTTACATGTCGTCTTTATAGTGCAGTTAATGTTAAAGGGTTATACAGCAAATGAGATGTTAAATCTGTAGCTATCCATGGAAGTATACATCCACTGGAGCATTTCATCAAACAGCACAAGTGTTCATCCAGAGCCACTATGGAAAGGAATCAACATGTATCAAGGAACATACATACTGGTATAAGTTAAACACCAATTTCTTGTCCTCTGTTCCACAGATTTTTTTTAAGGTCTAAGGCCATTGTGTCCAATAGCTACATGTGGCTATTTGGCTCATTGAGTGTGGCTAGTTGGCTTGAACAATAAATATATTTTCAGAAGAATGTGGCTACTTCACTATAGCAGTAGCCACTATAGTGGCTGGATACCAGGGATCTAAGGAACACTAGCAGCTAATTCAAGACTCACGCTGCACTGCTCTCAGCACAATATTTAGATGTTACTAATGTTGAAGCTGAAACACGAGAATATTGGAGAGCTCCACTTATTAATCAAGCAGGTACAGCACAACATACAAAGGGAAATAACGCCCTGTGCATTAGAAGACGGACAAGGCTTATTATTGTCTTTCTCCAGTGTAAGCGCCCTGCTGTTAAAAAGGCTGCTAACCCCCACTGATGAGTGAAAAGTGCGTGATCTCAATTCGGCCGGTCACAAACAACCCACCTTTAAAACACCCTCCCCCTTGTCCAAACTGCTGATTCCTGACGAACTGCCGAGGGGCTGCATGGGCGGCGTCTGCCTCGCCCCGCTTTAAAGGACACCGCGGAAGGAAATTAAGTTGAGCAATTAGCCCGCTGTCTGGCGTGCAAAGCCGGGCGTGGGAGAGCCGTCCTCCCCCAGTGCATTGTGGCTCCTGAACGCCTCCGATCAGCCGGGACAACGCCGCTCCTCCAACCTCCCCGGGATCGCGCTGGCTTCTGCCAGGCGCCCCAGCCGGAGCCCAAGTTGGGAAGAGTGTCAGGCAGCAAACGGGAGAGAGGGAGAAAACGCCCCGCCCGGCCCCACAGCCACTTACCTTTCACTTGACTTTCATACTCCGCTATAATCTCTTTGTCCTTTTTGACTCTACTCGGTGTAGACATTATCCAGGCGGCGCCTCTCCCGCGAGCTCCGGAGCCGGCTCAGAGGGGCATACAGCAGCGCCTCGCAGGCGGCGAGGGGAGCGGCGCCCGCACGCGCGACACTAGCCGCTGCAGGGCGGGGAAGCGGCGACTAGACTAAGCCCGGCACGGGCACCATCGCCTGCAGCCACGGCAACGAGCCTGGCCGCTGGGCCGAGGCGAGGTGGGGTCGGGCGGGGCGGGGCGGGACCGCTCCCTTTGCATGCGGCTAGCGCCGGCTCCCGCGGCCTCCCAGCGCCGCTGTCATGCCGCCCCGCGCCGGAGGAGGTGGGGTGAAGCGGCGGACAAAGGGTGGGGGCGGCGGGGCACAGCCCCTCACGCCCGGCTCCTCAGTAGCCCCGGGTCACGCCCGCCGGCGGCTGGGAGCGCAGCGAGCGGACTGGTCCGTAGGCGACAGCCGCGAGCGCCTCAACTCCCCGCGGGAGGGGGCGGAGTTCGTTCCCGCCCGCCCGCCACGGCCGCTCCCCCTGCCGCTGGCCTGGGGCAGGAGCCCGGACTGCGCCTCTGCCGCCAGCCCGCAGCCGCCGCTGCCAGCGACCCGCCCACCCCGCCGGCAGTGGGCAGGAAGGGGGGGAGGGAGCCTGACGCTCCCCTCAGGGCTGACCGCGCACAGCGAGGCCTCTGGCGGCCAACCGCAGCCGCCCCGCCTTCCCAACCCCCAATGGAGGAGAGGGGGCGGCTCCAGCAAGCTAGGCTGCCCGGCTGCCTCCCGCGGAGCGGCCCAGCCGGGCCCGTTCCAGAGGCTGCTGAGCCAGCCTGGGCTGTGGCGGGCGGGGATCAGTCCGCGCCCTCTCCCGAGAGCATATGGCGAGCGGGTGTGAGGCGGGGATAAGGTGGGGGAAAGCCCTTGATCCGGGCGTGGAAAGTTAAATCCACACGCCGCAGCCGGCGCCATGTGGGGAGCGTTTCCTTGGGGCGGGCTCAGCAAAGCGTTTGCTCGTGGTCGTTCTCGGCGGGGGTCGCGGCCCGCGCCCCACTCCTAGCACTCCAAGCGCGGGGCGGGCGGCAGGAGGGGCTGGGGGAGCGCGGGAAACAGCGAGTGGCATGAAACCCCGTTCTGTTTCCTTTCCTTTGTCATTAACAACATTCTCTGGAGCCTCGGGGTCATGAGGCTGCTGCCTGCCGTGGCTTATTGGCAAGGAGAGCCACCTCACTCCGTTAGAAAGGCTAGAAGGGGAAGTGTTTGCATTGGCCGACTCAAGTCAAGCACCTCCATGAACATAAATAGTCCTGTGGCACCTTATAAACTAACGGATACTTTGGTGCATAAGCTTTTGTGCGCAAAGGGCCACTTGGTCAGACGTATCTGTTAGTCTATAAGGTGCCACAGGACTTGGTGATTTTGAAGATGCAGGCTAATTTGGCTACCCCTCTGATACATGAACATAATGGTCATTTGCCAGGTTAGAAGAATACACAATGTTTTTTGTTTTGTTTTTTTTAAATGGGGGTGAGAACCGCAGGTGCTGACTATTTTTCCCCCCTGCGGTTGCTACATTCCAGCCCCTCTCCACTTGGGAGTGGCTCTTAGGGCCTCTGATAGCAGGGCCTGGGCTGGGGGCAGGAGAGCTGGACAGGACCTCCAGAGGTCATTCAGTACAGTCCCCTGCACTTATAGCAGGACCTATCACCATCCCTCACAGTTTTTTAAATCTAACCGTCCTCTTCAAGATCAAATTCACAACCCTGGGTTGACAAGGCCAGTACTCTAACCACTTAGCTATCTGTCCCCACAACTGCTACTGCTGGTAGGACCTTTCCCAGGGCAGACCCAGGGTTTGGAACCCTGGGCCCACAGCAGATTAATCCAGCCCTGCAGGTGCTGAGAACCAAGGGTGCCATTTTGGGTTGGGAGAGGCAGCAGCCATGCATAGGGGAATTTCTCTTGATCTTCTGCCTGTTCGCTTGACTGTTCAGGAGTGAGGGGAAAGTACATGGCTTGTGTGCATGCCTGTCACAACTGGCTGCTGAGGGGAAGGAGTGGAAGAGTAATTTGCAATCTGTGTACTTTACCCTTGCTTCCTGATAGGGGAAGGAGAAGAAGAGCAAATGTCCCAGTATGTACAGCTACTACCCTCCTCCCCTCTGGAAATGGAGCCTTTCTTGAGAACCCCCTATATTTTTGGTGCATGCTTGAGCCCCAGAACACCTACAGAGTCAGTGACTAGAACTGGAGCATCACTGCAGCAGATTAAGGGCATAGGGACCTGTCTTGCAGAAAATGAAAAAGTGGAAAAAACACAATTCTTTTTAGTAACTTCAGAAGAAGTTATATCTCCATGCCCAAAGATGTAATGTATAGGAGGAGTGGCTGGTAACAGAGAAACCAAGACAGTTAGTTGTGTGAGGAATTCAGAGTATGCCACAGGACCACAAATAAATGTCCAAAATTCAAACTGATGTTGTCTGTTGACATCTCTGTTGTCTGTGGATTATGAAGATACCTCATATCCAATGCTCTGCCACTGGTGGCAATAGTTCTGGTCCTAATTGCTGAAGTTAGGGGGGACTGGCAGCTGGTTAATCCTCTGAAACCCTAGAAGAGGGCTACACTCTACAGGACTGGTGCAATTTGATATTATTGGTAAAAACTCTGGGGGCAGAATATTCTTGGAAGCTGGGTCCTCGTCCTTCAGATTACATAACGAAGAGCTATGTGTTATGTTGGTGAGCGAGACAAGCTTTCAAGCTTAAGTTGGTCAAATGAAAATATTACTTTACTCGTCCTTCTACCTTCTCTATTATCATTTGTGATTTTCAATATCTTTATTATGTCCCCTCTTGCTCTCCTACCAGGGAGTTACCTTTACCCAGGTTTCCTGCATATTGTCAGTCTCAACGGAGTCTAGCTAAAACATCCCTTTCAGCACGGTGAAGGCTATTTTCCAATCTTGTTTGTAAAGCTAATTTAGTTCTGAGTTTGATCTAAAAATTATATCCCTTCAACAAGAGACACAAAATCAGTTGGCTGCTACATAACAGAGATTTTCCTCTACACATTTGATGCTCACTGCTTTGTAACTCTCCACCTGTTTGTCAATGACATGCTGAGTCACAAAATGTATAGGGTGCCTAACAAAAGGGGGATTAGCTGGAAAGCTAGCCTAACCAGCCACGTGCTGCCTTTTCTTCAGGAAGTCCATCCTTTCTATTGTCAACCAAGCTTTTCTACCCTTGATCACACCTGATTGCACTGAAGTGCTCAAATAATGGAATACTAACAATGAAGTAAAAAACAATAGAGTTTGAGGGCCTATATAGTTGCCAACAAAATGGAGCCTAAAAAGAACATTATCTAGAAGAAGACCACATTAATAGGACAGGTCCTTTTAGCACAGGACCAAATAATAATAATAAAGCGCCTCTAATCCCCACATTAAAACATATCTGAAAGAGGGAATCTTCCTTTGATACACTCCATGTGTCTACATCTACAAAATTCCTTTCTACTGTCAAGAGTCAGCTGGAGAAACCTCAGCAAATGCACCAGTTCTTACTGTGTTCACTGCAGTTTATATTGGCCAGACTGGACAGTCTCTATGCAAAAGAAAAAAAAAAAAGGACGTAAATCAGACATCAGGAATGGTAACATATAAAAACCTGTAGGAGAACACTTTAACAGCAGTCCTTCAACAAAAAAAGTTCAAAAATAAATGCAAGAGAAATTTCAGAGATGCAATTCATTTGCAAATTTGCCTCCATCAACCAAGGATTGCATAGAGACTGGGAGTGGTTGGCCCATTATAAAAGCAGTTTCTCTGCTCTTGATGTTCACACCTCCACACTACCAACTGACAATGGGCCACATCCCCCCTGACTGAACTGACTTAGTTTCTCCTCTCGATGTTCACAACTCAACATTAACTGCCGATATGGGACACATGCACCCTGACTGAATAGACCTTGTTAGCTCTGGCCCTCCCCTTTACTGAGACTCCCTCTGTAAATCCTCCTCTAAACCACCCCACTTATACATCCAACGAAATGGGTCTTTGCCCACGAAAGCTTATGCTCCAAAATATCTGTTAGTCCATAAGATACCACAAGACTTCTCACTGTGTTTACAGTCACCTGCAAAACATATATCTATTTCTTATTGCTCAGCGGAGAAAATTCACTACTGTTCCCTAGGCCCACCTATCCGCTCAACCTGTCTCTACTTCTGGAATCTTCTGGTTCTTTTGTATGCTTTCTTACAAGGCATAGCTGTCAATTTCATTGCAAGGTGATCTTCTGTAATTTCAACTCTTCTTACCTCCAGGTCTAACAACTCAGGCAATCTTGAAGGACTGGCTTCCTCCTTTCTGTCCCATGAAGTAGTTGAACTGTTTCCTACCTATCTGATCTTTCATAAAATGGATAAAGACTCCTTTAAGCCCCTTCATGGTTCACAGAGGGGTAAAGTACACCTGCCCCATCACATCTATATAAACGGACTACCAATAGAAAGTGCATAACAGCAGCCATGAAAGAGCAAGGAGCCCTAAATTCTTTCACTGGGGAAAAACAAGAACGAGTCTGTAAATGCAAGGTCTGCCTCAGACCTTGGTTTGGAACTTAGCTGATACAGAAGCTGTATCATCTAGCTGCTATCTGCAGTTAACCATTGGATAGAAATGGAACTGTGCATACAGGTATTTTGGAGGTAGCTGATCATCACTGGTGAATCTGCCCTACAAAATTTTGTACCGGTTTTCCAGCAGTGAAGCATCTGGTCAGGCCAGGTCTTCATTATGTGGTAGAAAAAAAAAAAGCTGGCCCTGTCTGCACTACCATTTACAAAACTGTTACCACAAGTACATGGAAAATGGGTACAATATTTTCTAGTGTAAACATATCAAAGCCCATGTACATATCTGTTAAAACAGAAGCAGATACAGGAGTTTCACTTAAAGAGCAATTGTCTGTGAAGATACAAAATTCAAAGTCTTCCTCGGGAGATTTCTCTCCCATGTGTCAAGATGATTGCTAGTTAATTCAATATGCTTAGCTCACTTGCTCGTGTGTCAGCAATGGGAGCAACCTTCCATATATGGACACAGAGAGATGCATGTATGCATGTTTGATGGCAGGCTGGAGAGCATGCCAAAGTCAGGAGTCAGAGCTCTTTGTGAGCTGCAGAGATAAATTTTGGTTCCTGAATTATGCTGGAACTCCACAGCAACCAGACTGAGCTGGCCAAAACCTCTGATTTTTTTTCTTAAAGGATTGTGTGTTATTACATGGGTGTAATCTTCTTTTAAGATGTTTCAAGGAGTCTGGACTAAATTCTCCACTGATTTATGCTGCATCCAATCCCACTGCAAGTACTTCAATCACAGAGTACAGAGCCCCACAGAATTTAAGCTTTTATGTTAGCATGGGCTCTATAATGCCAGATATGAATATGGGAAAGGAGCCATAGAGGGAGAAGCAGGTTATTACAGCAAACTGTTTTTCAAGAAACAAGACTTTGAAGGTAGCCTTCTACTTTAGCCCTATTGTTACTTCTAAAAAATCTCCATGTTTTTAAAAATTATCTTTGGATCCTATCTTGCTCCCACTGAGGTCAGTGCAAAGTTCCCTTTCATTTAAAAAGGAACTGGATCGGGTTCCAGTTTTCCTTGAATATATCTTTTATTTCAACCATTAAAAATAAAGACACTTCCTCACTTCCCTGCTTACAGCTCCCCATATGTTGATTTGACAAAGGAACACTCCAGATTACAATTTTTCTAAAGATTGTACAGTATTTGATAAACATAACGTGCTTGTTCCAGTATGGATGCATGTACAGTAGGAACTAACTTTGAAGTTAACTTCGAAGTTAGCCACTAGTTTGAAGAAGCCTGCAGAAAGTCTATACATTTTCCCTTACTTCAAAGTTAACTTCGAAGTCTGTTACTTAAGTAAGCAACTGCAAAGTTATTTTTGTAGTGTAGACATGGCCTCTGTGTGTGTGTGTGTGTGTGCATATACACACACACATACAATTCTCTAAGGAACAGGCACTGGTTTGGCTCATGATTAGAAAAAGAGTAGGCTTGATTCTGATTTCACTTGCATGGGTGAAAACTACTGTAATTCCATATACATCAACAGATTTGCATCTGATTTCCACTCATGTAACTGAGAGCAGGAAAAGAGTAATCTGTCCAATGCACTGAAGCAAATTACTCCTTTGCAGCTGAGGAAGAGACATTGTTCGGTTAATTATTCTTTAGATAAAACTGATGGTGTCTTCTGGTTGTTCTTTGTCTGAAATGGGCCAGCAAAGGTTGCTATTACACTTGCTTTATCTTCCTTTACAGAAAGGTATGAATGAGATTTAGACTGTGTGTTAGGAATATTTAGAACTTGTTTTATGACAGCAGTTTTGTGGTCAGATTAAGGCACAATACTGGGTGTTCTGGATACCGAGTTCTACTCCCAATCTGTCACAGGTTGGTAGCATCTGGATTTCATCTTGAACTAAGACCAGATTCTGGTCTAAAAGTCATAGATGTAAGGCTGGAATTGCTATTCATTTCAGTGTCAAAATGTGACTCTCTGTCCCAGTTTTCTCAAATTGGGATTGTGTAGTTTGCCTTCCCAACAGTCATTCTGTGACTCCAAATTAATATTGATAATGCATGTTTAGCTCTTTGAAATGAGAATGTTATGAAAAAGTATTACTATGTATTGTAACAAAATACACTACCGGATAAGTAAAGGGTACTGCTGTAGTAGAATGCTTGAATACTTTGCTCTTGATTTCCACCTAAACATATAGGATTAACTAATCTTACTCTGACAGAGAACTGGAGATTTTTAATTACTAGCATAAACACACACCTCTGTATGATAAAGCAAAGATGTGTTTAAACAGACAGCAGTTCCTACAATACCTCATGAATATAAATACAAAATGGGAAAAACAGCTTCGTGCTCTGGCCCTTGCCTGCTTGAAAACTTCATTACT
Source organism: Carettochelys insculpta (assembly GCF_033958435.1). Taxonomy (NCBI): domain Eukaryota; kingdom Metazoa; phylum Chordata; order Testudines; family Carettochelyidae; genus Carettochelys; species Carettochelys insculpta. Next base: position 315,762,604 of record NC_134137.1, read on the forward strand.
GCATTTCATTTACATTTCCTGATGAACTGTTACAATATTTGTTCTTTTGTGCTACTAACAAAAATAGATCCTACTGATTGCTCTTCATGGAGTATCTCTGCGATATGCTTTGTGTCATGCAAAATGTAAGAAATCAACCTCCTTAACTAACAAAACCAGATACCAATTTTCTTTAGACTGAAAAGGAGACAAATAACTAATTATGCTTTAAAATTATACTCCATCTATCATCTTACTATTGGACATACAAAAGTCTAAATGAAAGAACAAAGCTTGAATTGAAACAAAGAAACATTTGAGAGTTATTGCAAATATGATGCAGCCTTGAGAGAGTTTGTTTAGTGTTTGTCACAGATAAGCTGACCATTTGAAGAGAATAAAATGGTATTTGCTTGCAAGTGAGATTATTTCAGTAAACTCTTATTAAGATTTAAAGCCAGAAAGATTTCCTGTTCTTGTAATGAGTGGGACAGATGTTGTACAATAAATACTGCAGGCACTAGGGATGAAATCCTGGCCCCTTTTAAGTCAATGGAATTTTGCCATTGACTTCAGTGGAGACTAGGATTTCACATCACAAGTAGCAAGAAGAAAATGGACTCCAAGGCATACTGGTAGTCTTTTATAAAAATAGGTCATACCACAAAATTAGGTTCTGGATCCCAAGCATCCCTGGTGCTCAGGTCGGATTTTTTTGTTTCAAGCATGTCTCAGGTACTGCAGCATCACAAAATTCAATGCTCAGGATATAGGAATCTTAAGAAGGTCATACACCGTATTTGGATGCTCACATCTGTACAGAGGTGTGTACTTATTTTACATGGCAGAAGGTGGATGTGAACATACCATTTGTTAGCAAACACATGGTATATGCACACACCAAATTAATTAAAGAACAGTTCCGCCATCTGGTGTTTACATTCATCCTGAACGGACCAGTACTGCAATTTGGCCAATTCTGCTGCAGTGGTTTCACTCTGTGGCACTGAGACAGGAGGTTGCTCCAATCCCTGGTCAAACCTTAACGGTAAAGCTCTCAGCTCCTGAGCTTTTTTTTTTTAATTATTATTGCCTTCTTCTTGCATAACTGTTCCAAGTTTTTTGTCTTAAGACCATCATATTACTGTCATTTACTCATTGTGTCTATTCTTTAACATTTAAAGCTCCCAGCATCAAGTTCAAAATAGTGTTTAATTTTGATCTATAAATCCAGTTGATCTTTTGCAAACGAATCCTGTCAGTTATGTCAGTGCCAAACTGAATGGAGTGGCTCGTGAGTGTGACTACCAACCTCAGGGCAGACTGTGAGGAAGAAGGCTACAAAGCCCAAACAGGCTGCGAATTTTATACTTGGATTTCACCAACCAAATATCAAGTCCAAACTGCTCAAGAGCTACAGCATCCTTAACATGGCATCACAAACATCTCACTGGTGTATTCCTATCTATCTTGCCACCCAGCCCTGGCAAGTGTGCCTTTCTGATAAATGGTCCCTTACACAAATATCATGATATTCAGTCCCAAAGGACCAGCTGCTTATCTTAGGCCAGTTGCACCTCAGGTACCTGGTATTGGTCACTATTGGAAGACAAGAATTGGACTACATGGACCCAGTATAATAAAGACAATTTGTGAAGCCACCCCTGTAATAAATTAACTAAATATTTGTTAACTAAATAAAATATGTGAGTTATTTACAAGATCAAAGCAGGTAAACACATATAAACATAAGTTAGAATTTTAGGTTCTAACAGACAATAGTAGCTTCTGTAATATGCAAGCGCTATAAATCCTCTATGGCTAATCAGGACAAACAGTTGGGGATCCATCCCTTCATTATGCTTAGAAATGTTCATGCTTCAGAGTTGAAGCAGCATAGAAATAATTTCTTCTTGACAAGGATTTTTATTCTCTTGTCCCAGAGTTCAGGCTGATGAGATGAGTGCGTGTGCAGGTCTCTTTTTCATAGATGTGGGATAGGCAAACAACAAAGTTCTCCATTGCTATTCCACAATCACTTGTGTGATGTTTGAGTGTTCTTTAGTTGTGCAGAAGTTGACACCTCTTGTGGTAGGTTGGAATTTCACAACTGATAATGTTTCTTTCCTGTTTGATAACTGAGCAGACATTTAAATAGTACCTTTTAATGTGGCGTATAAATACTGCAAGGGAGATTAATACAGGTAGCAACTCATAGGCTGTGTCTACACTACAGACTAACTTCGAAGTTGCGTACTTCGAGCATCCACACACAAAACGCACCCTCCCTTACTTCTCAGTAGGCTTTCCCCTACTTTGAAGTTAAATGTCTACACACAGTTAGTCCCTACTTGGAAGTAAGGGGACAGGAAATGATGCAGGCATGGGGTCACATGGCCGACAAGCCCTTCCGGGCTCCCAGCCAGCCGACCCCTTAAAGGGCCCCTCCCAACACCCACAGCCTGCACGTGCTCAAGGCTGACAGGCTGAAGACAGCAGCAGCACATACACAGGGGAACAGCCGGAGACCAGGCCAGCTCCCTCCCTCGCCGAGGACGATGCCCTCACAATCCTGCTCGCCATGCAGCACCAGCAGCGCGGGCAGCTCACTCACCTGGACCCCGCCTTGAGGCCCTTGCCACCCTCATGCTGCCCCTCCCCCGTTTCCCCCTGAGCCGGAGCCAGGGGGCCTACGCCACCAGCACCCAATGGTGGGGCCGACTGGTGCCGGAGGACTGGGACGATGAGTGGTGGCAGGGGAATTTCAGGATGACCCAGCAGACATTGGAGGATCTCTGCCGTTGGCTCGCCCCAGTTCTCCAGGACCGGGACACCCATATGTGGCCAGCACTCCAAGGGTGGCCATCGCACTATGACGGCTGGCCACCCCCAACAGCCACAGATACATCGGCCACCAATTCGGCATCAGCAAGGCCACTGTCGGAGCAGTGCTGAAGGAGGTATGGCCAGCCCCCAGCATGAACCCACCCCAGGCAGGGGGTGACTGGGAAGGGGGCTCCTGGTGGGGGTTGGGAGGCAGGGGGCTCCCGGTAGGGGGTGGGGGATGGGGCAGGAGGATTCTGGTGGGGGGCCGGTTTGCTGAAGGACCTCCTCCTCCCCCCACAGAGCGTTAGCGGAATGCTGCTCATGGGACACATTAGCGTAGTAGAGAGTGGTTCTTATCCCATCAGTAACCTCCGCAGAAAGGGCCAACGATGTAGGATTTCAGCCCTCAAGTTTGTCAACCTGCTACTTCACACAACCCTTAGGTTTGTTTTAAAATAAAATATATGTACTGTAATTTGCTTAAGTATGTTTTGTGTGAGGAAATAATGGAATTTAGCATAATAATTGATACATTCATATTTGGTTTATCAGTTATAACATGCAGTTTAATGTTTCCTGGGTTAATTTTGTTCATTTTAAGTGACAATAATAGGGCTAATGACATAATAAAGAGCATAAGATAGTCACACTACTTTCCGTGCATTTAAGTATATTGTTCTTTTTCTGAACACTTCCCCATTAGTAATTACAGAGAGGAATGAATTCTGAATAATTCCACCCCATGTAACAACAGACTGAGGCAACCTTACCATTTGAAAAGAACTGAAATGTACAAGTAATGGTGTTCACAACTGCATTTTGTATTCTGTGGTGGCCCACGTCTCCTGGATTCATGCTGTGTGCCTTTGGAACTTCAGTATTGTAATTTGTATTTTGATACTATAAAAATTAGTAGACAGGCAAGCACTTAAACGTTCATGCTTGTTTTGGCTCTTTAGCTCACCTTATTGTTTAACAACTAGATTGTACATAGAGACACAAGACATAGAGGCATGGGGAATCTTCCTGGTTTAGCTTTTCATCCTAAGCCTAATGGGAAAACAGTGATTTTTGAGCACTTCCAAATGAGCCTAATGGGCCATGTTACCAGTAATTCAAGTCTCTGATGAACAGGTAATTAGAGTTCTAATAATAGCCATCGGTATTGCATTTTCCATTTACTTTGTTTGTTTGCTTCCTTGGTTCTCTGCTGAAAATGAAAAACTTCTGCTACTTAACAGTCCTCTTAACATTGTGATGCTATTGGTTCTGTGAACATTAAAAGTTAGATCAAGTTCTAAAGGAAAAAAAACCCATGTGCTTAGAGCAACACCTGTGCATTAAAAATGATGTATTTTAAAATAAATCATTTATAACTATGTAGATAATTAAGTGCTTCATCATGCTACCATTAGTATGACCATGGATGCCTCTACCCAGATCCTGGTGTGGCTTTGCAGGGACTGTAGCTTGCAATTCCCACTCACCGATATCCAGGCTGGGAGGACCATCCAGTGTGAAAGGTGCCTGCTGGTGGAATCTCTCAGGCGACAGGTGGAGGAGCTACAGGAGGAGGTGGCCAGGTTGAGGAGTATCTGACTCCATGAGCAGTTCCTGGATAGTATTCATGTGGAGACAGCTGAGGTAACTGTCCCAGTACACAGGACAGCTGCTGTGTCTGTAAACCACTGGTGGAGGAGAAGATAGATCAGGGTGGACACTGGCAGCTTGTTACTTCTGGCAGCAGGCAGAGCTCCACCCCAGCTCAGAACCCTCCCACTGTGGTACTGGGAAACCGTTACACTGTACTTGATACAGGAGACAAACAATCGTCCCATACAGCAGAGGAGAAGCCTCGTACCCCCAAGGCTGGGAAGTCTGCTGCCACCACTGCAAGGAGGAAACACAGAGTAGTGGTGGTCGGGGACTCTCTTCTGAGGGGGACGGAGGCGCCCATCTGTTGCCCTGACATTTCATCTCAGGAGGTATGCTGCCTGCCTGGGGCCCATATCCGAGACATTACAAAGGCGTTGTCGAGGATCATCAGGCCCTCTCACTACTATCCCATGCTTCTCATCCATATGGGCACTAATGATACTCTGAGGTATGATGCTGAGCAGGTCAAGAGTGACTTCAGGGCTCTGGGGGCACGGGTGAAGGAGTTTGGGGCACAGGTGGTATTCTCCTCAATCCTGCCTGTCAGTGGTAGGGGCCCAGACAGAGACAGGTACATCCTAGAGGTGAATGCCTGGCTTTGAAGATGGTGTCACCAGGAAGGCTTTGGCTTTCTTGACCACAGGATGCTATTCCAGGAAGGACTGCTGGGCAGACGTGGTGTTCACCTTTTGAGGAGGGGACGGACTGTATTTGGACACAGACTGGCTAACCTAGTGAAGAGGGCTTTAAACTAGGTTCAACGGGGAAAGGGCAACAAAGCCCACAGGTAAGTGGAGAACATGGAAACCTGGGTGATGGGTCAGAAATGGGAGGCAGCATGGGCAACAAAGTCAGAGTTAAAACAGGGTCAGGGCGAAACAGGGAGGCAAGATCAAATCAATATATTAGATGCCTGTATACAAATGCAAGAAGTATGGGTAATAAGCAGGAAGAACTGGAAGTGCTAATAAATAAATACAACTATGACATCATTGGCATCACAGAAACTTGGTGGGGTAATACACATGATTGGAATGTTGGTATTGAAGGGTACAGCCTGCTTAGGAAGGATAGACAGGGAAGAAAGGGGGGAGGTGTTGCCTTGTATATTAAAAAGGAACACATTGGACTGAGGTGGAGATGGACGTAGGAGATGGATGTGTTGAGACTAAGAGGGGTAAAAAACAAGGGTGATGTCCTGCTAGGCATCTACTACAGGCCACCTAGCCAGGTGGAAGAGGTGGATGAGGCTTTTTTTAAACAACTAAGAAAGTCAAGCAGGGCCCCAGATTTGGTGGTAATGGTGGACCTCCACTATCCAGATATATGTTGGGAAACTAATACAACAGGGCACAGACTGTCCAGTAAGCTCTTGGATTGTATTGGAGACAATTTTTTATTCCAAAAGCTTGAAAAAGCTACCGGGGGGGAAGCTGTTTTAGATTTGATTTTAACAAATAGGGAGGAATTGGTAGAGAACTTGAAAGTGGAAGGCAGCTTGGGTGAAAGTGATCATGAAATCACAGAGTTCACAATCCTAAGGAAGGGTAGAACAGAAAACAGCAAAATAGAGATGATGTATTTCAGGAGGGCAGATTTTGGTTAACTCAGAGAGCTGGCAGGTAAGGTCCCATGGGAAGCAAAACTGAGGGGAAAAACAGCTGAGGAGAGTTGGCAGTTTTTCAAAGGGACATTATTAAGGGCCCAAAAGCAAGCTATCCCACTGTGTAGGAAAGATAGAAGATATGGAAAAAGACTGCCTTGGCTTAACCAGGAGATCTTGCATGATCTCAAAATAAAAAAGGAATTGTATTAAAATGGAAACAAGGAAAAATTACAAAGGATGAATATAGGCAAACAACACAAGAATGCAGGAGAAAGATTAGAAAGGCTAAGGGACAAAATGAGCTCAAACTAGCTACAGGCATAAAGGGAAACAAGAAGGCTTTTTATAAATATATTAGAAACAAGAGGAAGACCAGGGACAGGGTAGGGCGATTGCTCAGTGAGGAGAGAGAAACAGTAACAGGGAACTTGGAAATGGCAGAGATGCTTAATGACTTCTTTGTTTCGGTCTTCACTGAGAAGTCTGATGAAGGAATGCCCAACATAGTGAATGCTAGTGGGAAAGGGGTACGGTTAGAAGTTGAAATAAAAAAAGAACAAGTTAAAAATCACTTAGGAAAATTAGATGTCTGTAAGTCACCAGGGCCTGATGAAATGCACCCCAGAATACTCAAGGAGCTGATAGAGGAGGTATCTGAGCCTTTATCTATCATCTTTGGAAAGTCATGGGAGACAGGAGAGATTCCAGAAGACTGGGAAATGCAAATATAGTGCCCATCTATAAAAAGGGGAATAAGAATAACCCAGGAAACTACAGGCCAGTCAGCTTAACTTCAGTGCCAGGAAAGATAATGGAGCAGGTAATTAAAGAAATCATCTGCAAGCACTTGGAAGGTGGTAAGGTGACAGGAAACAGCCACCATGGGTTTGTAAAGAATAAATCTTGTCAAACTAATCTGATAGCTTTCTTTGATAGGATAACGAGCCTTGTGGATAGGGGAGAAGCGGTAGGTGTGGTATACCTAGACTTTAGTAAAGCATTTGATACAGTCTCTCATGATATTTTTATAAAAAAACTAGGCAAATACAATTTAGATGAGGCTACTATAAGGTGGGTGCATAACTGGCTGGATAACCGTATCCAGAGAGTAGTTCTTAATGGTTCTCAATCCTGCTGGAAAAGTATAACAAGTGGGGTTCCGCGGGGGTCTGTGTTAGGACTGGTTCTGTTCAATGTCTTCATCAATGATTTAGATATTGGCATAGAAAGTACGCTTATTAAATTTGCAGATGATACCAAGTTGGGAGAGGTTGCAACTGCTTTGGAGGATAGGGTCATAAATCAAAATGATCTGGATACATTGGAGAAATGGTCTGAGGTAAACAGGATGAAGTTTAATAAGGACAAATGCAAAGTGCTCCACTTGGGAAGGAACAATCAGTTTCACACATACAGAACGGGGAGAGACTGTCTAGGAATGACTACAGCAGAAAGGGATCTAGGGATTATAGTGGACCACAAGCTAAATATGAGTCAACAGTGTGATGCTGTTGCAAAAAAAAGCAAACATGATTCTGGGATGCATTAACAGGTGTGTTGTGAACAAGACACGAGAAGTCATTCTTCCACTCTACTCTGCGCTGGTTAGGCCTCAGCTGGAGTATTGTGTCCAGTTCTGGGCACCGCAGTTCAAAAAAGATGTGGAGAAACTAGAGAGGGTCCAGAAAAGAGCGACAAGAATGATTAAAGGTCTAGAGAATGTGATCTATGGAAAGAGGTTGAAAGAATTGGGCTTGTTTAGTTTGGAAAAGAGAAGATTGAGGGGAGACATGATAACAGTTTTCAGGTATCTAAAAGGGTGTCATAAGGAGGAAGGAGAAAGCTTGTTCTTCTTGGCGTCTGAGGATAGAACAAGAGGCAACGGGCTTAAACTGCAGCAAGGGAGGTTTAGGTTGGACATTAGGAAGAAGTTCCTAACTGTCAGGGTGGCCAAACAGTGGAATAAATTGCCAAGGGAGGTTGTGGAATCTCCATTGCTGGAGATATTTAAGAACAGGTTAGATAGATGTCTATCAGGGATGGTTTAGATAGTACTTGCTCCTGCCATTGGGGCAGGGGGCTGGACTCAACGGCCTCTCGAGGTCCCTTCCAGTCCTAGTGTTCTATGATTCTATGGTTACCTGACTCCATTTCAAGTGCTTGCATGAATAAATGTTCAGGAATGTGCACAGACAACTTAGGTAGGGGGTCAAACTCCTGGTCTACTGGCTGACTGACTCTTTCCCACTTGAAGTCTTCAGAACAGTGGTGTCCAATAGGAATTCAAAGATCGCCACATTTGTGGTGGTCATCTTTCCACGTTCACCATATTTGTGCCACTTCCCTCTAAATGAATGCTTTCCCCCTCCCCCAGAGCCAGGCTCTCCAAACCCACCCATTCTAATTTAGTGCCAGCCACTCACCAGAGTTGCTTCTGGATCTGCTGCTGGAGCATTGCCACTACCCACTTCTCCCACTAAGTGGTGGGAGAGGTGTGCGGAGCAGGTGGACAGCACTCCTGTGTGCAGCTCTCAGGAGGACCCACATTCAAAGGCTCCAAGAACCACGTGCAGCTCGAGAACTGTATTTGCCACACTGCAGTGTCCTATTCACCATATATAACAAGTGGTGAATGTATTGGACACTGCAGCCTTAGAAGATACTCAGACTCTGCAGATTCCCAGCTTGCTATCTGCTATAAGAAAGCCTCCTCAGTGCAAACCAGGACAGCGGTATTGTTGCTTGCCACAGTAGTTGGAGGGTTGTGAACCATCCTAATTTATCCCAAGCGTCTATTAATTCTGAAGCCCAATAATGATACTTCCATTGTTAACATAGTTTATTTCAGCTGTTATATCTGCACATTGTGCTTATTCATTTTTGTGGGATGCATCGTTGGTGAGAGGAATGCACACAACCATAGTCTATCAGTCTGGAAAAAGCACTATTATAAATGGTGGGCCCAGCTATGCCACTTTTTTCTGAGTCAGTATCTGGGCGTCACCGTTTGACTGATCCCTGTCCTATGGATGTCTGGGCTTACCTGATAGGCAGAGGGAGTAGACCAGCAAAAAGATTTTTATCCAGTACCTAGTCTTCCTACCATTAGTAGATACTAAGCAGCACATGGAGGACAGGACAAAATAACTCTGTCCCATGCTCCTGCATTCTGTGTGCCACAGTGGTAAGATGGAAAGGAGGTACAGAGGCACTTCATATTCTCCACAGAAAGTTTTACATTCTTTCTTAGCTTAAAACTGAAAGAATTACAGTCTAATTGCCTTATCACCTTTGGTTACATTTCTCTCAGCTTTGGCTTCTTTTTCTTGCTGGTGTGCACTAGCCTGATGTTTGCAAACCAAACACTGCAGTATTACAGGGGATAGTTAATTCCCAACAAAGCACTGCTTACATTAGACTGACTCTCTCTCTCTTTCTCAACCACACCATTTCTGTTCATGTCAAGCCTTACTGTTACCCAGCCTAGAATCAGATGTTGTCAGTTCAGCTGCAACAATAGCCATGGTTTTTGGAAGATTACAAGATGTAGTATCGATGAAATATTTTCTGCAGAAGCACAGCACAGTTATCAAGTTCATGTTTATATTCTCCCACGTACATTTCAGGTGTCACAGCTCCCTCCTGTGGAAAGGTAATGGAAGTAGGTTCATGTCAGAAGAATGTCAAATCTCAAAAAAGGAAAATAATTGGAACATACATCTTCAAGGAGCTGATTTCCCTATTCCCTGAAATGAGAATATTTGTCCAAAAGCCTTGCAGGTAACCTAGGCAAGCTAGTCTTCCAGGCCCAATTTTCCATAAAGGATATTAGGCTGACAATGTTGTTCATTATTATCTATAATGTAACTGTTTACCTAGTAGAGGCACCCACATTGTATGTTTAGTCCATGCTGTCTCAGAGATACAGGGATTTGTAGGGGCTGATGTACTGACATCTCACCAGCCTGTCTTTTAGTAAAGAGACCAATGATTGCAGCAAATCAAAATCAAACAGTTCTTCTCTGAGCATATGTGTGTATAATTTTGCACTTATATTCAAAGCATGAAGAAACATTATTTAGGACCCCTGCAATACCTAATTCCTGCTTTTGTTTACCAACTTAAAGTGAAAAGTTAGGTGAAGGGAAGGTGGATCCATTACTGTTCATGCAATTAACACACCCAACAAATAAAATTTATTCAGGAACCTTTTTTTTCTCTCCCAAGAGATCTTGGGAACAGAAAACAGGAATCAAGTATTTAAAAGGTTCTCAGTTTTTCTCTGATGACCCTAAAACTGCCCACCATTTCCTCTTATAGCCTTGAGGTCACAGAATCCTTTGAAGTCTCTGGGGAAAACCATTATGAGATTTTAAAAATGTTAAATTGATTTTTTCCAAATATAGTAAACATCAGCAATTATATTCACTACTAGATACATAATTTCACATGCAATGTGTTTAGTAAAAGTTAATGAATCTCATTCATTCACTCTTCTCTCTCCACATTCATTTACTGCTCCTGCCTTCCCAGCTCCTGTATCCCTTGCAGACAAATTGTAGTTTTGAAAATGGGGGACGGGGGCTCAAGGCTAATGGATGTCTCTGGTAAACCAAGAGATAGCTCAGCATGGTGGGTGTAGTAAAGCATTAGCTCACTATATGGGAATTTGATTCCTGTATAATGGCATCAGCATCAAGGGAGACAACACTAGCACTATTTAACTTGTGCATTGGTAAATGCTCTCATTGCAGGCAGGATGTTGCCTGGCAACTGTATAGTTTCATGCTGGTTCACAGGTTTATCAATTTAAAGCAGTTTTAATTGTGTCTTGTGGGTACTACAGAGACATATGAACTCAAGTGTGAGAACAGCAAATCTCAGAATGACAATTTTTTTAAAGAATAAGCTTAATTTTCTCATCATTTATCTATTTTCTCGTGCATAGAGCCAATGCTTCAGAAGTTGTTCCAAGTACCCAATTACAGTAGTGCTGCTCCAGGATAACACTCCTACACCTCTTTTCTTCATGCTGAATGCCTCGGGAATCATGGGATACATAAAGCTTTCTTCATGTGATCACAGGATGCAGCTACTTTTTATTCCCGTCCATCAGTTTCTGCACAGGTACTCCTACTTACAAAAATGAGAAACAGCTCTCCACAGCAAAACAAATGCATCAGTTGCTCCTATCCCATCTCAATTGCTTATATGGTATTCAAATGGATCTGACCCCTGCTTGACTGATAAGGCAGCTTCGGAGGGAATGCTCTTTGAAGACACAAAACATAAAATAATTCCCAGAAATGGAAACCTTCGTCATTTGAGTGTCCCTTCCGCATCTTTAATGGGAGGATTCTATCTTCTACTAGCAGGTTTCCAAACACACTTAGGAGTCAGGGCATCTATGAAAGCTATGGACCTGATTTTACAAATAAAATTCCATTTGAATTCAATTGGAATTGTGAGCTTAGGGACTTTGGAGAAGTTAGTCCCTACATGTTCCATGACTAAGAGTATTTGTGAATTATGGCTAGTGTATAATAGCTGAAAAAGGACAATAAAAATTGAACATTTTAGCAAAATGCCTTTTGAAATTACAATTTCTATGTATATTTAATTACATAATCCACTGACAACTGCAAAGTAATATTATCTTGAGGCCCCATCACTGACCATCCATGTGGATTGCATAAACCATTCTCAGTGAAGATCCAAAGTTTGGTGTTTCCTCCTGATCTGTTTCCATTGGAAATTTGACAGATGATCTAGAGATCTGCTAGATGCTTTTCTTTGTTCTGTGTACTGAGTCCCTACTGGGAGTGCTCCTTCGTGATCAAATGGCTGTTAAGGCAATTGGTCTACACTGGAATAATTAAGAGCTGATGAAAATTGCTATAAGGGTTGAGAGAGGGGAGAGAAGGAAGACTACACTGGGATGCCTTCATGAAGTTGTCCCCAGATTATTCCATGGAAAGAGAAGGTGTGTATATAAAGATTGTCCTCAGAGAAGGGAATCTCTGGAACATCCTGCAGAACCTTTGCATCATCTGCGCTGCCTCTGGTGCCCACATCTCTTATTTACGCTAGGGCAAGATGGCTTCACTGGAAGGGCCCCCTGACTGCAGCTTCTCCTAGAACTCTGGGGAAAGGGTAGTAAAGTTTGAAGATAAGTTACCCTTTTTCTGACAGGATATGAAAGGCTGTTAGAGGAGCAATGGCTCTATCCAGGCCTGTCCATTTGTCACTGTGTGCCCTGTGATGCCTTCGGAGCCAGGGATGTGCCACAGCTATACTTGATACATCCTTCCACAGAGATCTATAGAGTCCCTTTCACATGTAAATTAGAAGGACTCAATTCAGGTCATAATCAGTAGTTAACTCAGTAATAATTACCAGAGAATATTTCTTCAGAATGTTTTTGATGAAAAGAAAAAGAGATAATTAAAATACACTTAGGGACAGCAACATACTAAATGCATGATATTAAAGGTACCATATTAAATGCAGGATAATTCAGGAAAACAAAAGAGAATCCTAGAAATGTAAAGCTGGAAGTAACTTCAAGAGATCACCTATTTCATCGTGCCTGTACTGAGGCAGGACCAAGTAAATCTAGGCCATCTCTGTCAAGTGTTTGTCTAATCTCTTCTTAGAAATTTCCAAGGGTAAGGATTCTACAAAATCACTAGGAAATTATTTCAGTATTTAATCTATTCCAGAGCTTAACTTTCTTTATAATTAGAAACTTTTTCCTAATATGCAAACTAAATCTCCTTTGCTGTAAACTAAGCCAGTTGCTTCTTGTCCCTGCGCTTGGTGGGCATAGAGAAAAATTGACCATTGTCCTTTTCACAATAACCTTATGTCCTGCTTCAGCCTTTCCTTCTCTAAATTAAACATGTCCATTGCTTCCAATCTTTCCTTCAAAATATGCATTTGGTGCTCTTTTCTGGACTGCCTCCAATTTGTTCACTCATTTCTTGAAGTTTGGTGTCCAAAACTGCAGCCAGTGCACCAGTGGAGATCTCAACAGTGTGGAGCAGAGCAGAACAACTACCTGCCATCTTTTACATATGATACTCTTGTTGATCATTGACTCACACTCAATTTGTGATCCACAACAACCCTCAGTTCCTTTCCTGTAATACTGCTTCCTAGTTTCTTATTTCCCACGTGAGAGCTTTACAGCTGGTTATCCTTATATTCTGAGTTTTAAGTTTCTATTTGTGAAAAAAGACTCAAAGTTCTGGAATTGTTCTGGTGTTTGTTTTTCAATCATTAAAACTGGGATGAAATTGGATTTAAATTTTTTAAAAATTGGGAAAAATCAGAGAGAGAGAGAGAGACTAAAAATCTTTCATAATATACACATTTTACTGAATATAATTTAAACCTTTTTTTATATGTAAGGAATGTGGCAGCAGGACCGCAATGCTGCTGAAGGCTGGGAGGAATGTGTCTCCCAGAGATCATTTGCAAGAGAATGCAAAGGGGTGCACGTGTGACACCTTTCAGGCAGAGCCTAATGGGTAGCAAGTAAGCCATGAGATTTTGTCTATTGTAAACACATTGTTGTAAAATCACAATTTATGCTGACACTTAGGCTACGTCTACACTAGCCAAAAACTTCGAAATGGCCATGCAAGTGGCCATTTCAAAGTTTGCTAATGAAGCACTGAAATACATATTCAGCGCCTCATTAGCATGCTGGCGGCCGCGGCACTTTGAAATTGACGCAGCTCACCACCGCGCGGCTTGTTGAGATGGGGCTCCTTTTCGAAAGGACACCAGCTACTTCGAAGTCCCCTTATTCCTATGAGCAGATGGGAATAAGGGGACTTCGAAGTAGGCAGGGTCCTTTCGAAAAGGAGCCCTGTCTGGATGAGCTGCGTGGTGGCGAGCTGCATCAATTTCGAAGTGCCGCGGCCACCCGCATGCTAATGAGGCGCTGAATATGTGTTTCAGCGCTTCATTAATAAAGTTTGAAATGGCCATTTGCATGGCCATTTTGAAGTTTTTGGCTAGTGTAGACACAGCCTTAGTGTGCGAGTTCTGGGATCTCACCAATGCTCTGGGTTGTTGTGGGGGACAGGGCAGTTGCCATAGCTGCATAAGACATTGATTACACAGGGCTTCCTGGATTAAGGCATTGTAAGGCAGGAGGGGAGGAGTACTGGTTGAGCCATCTTGCTGAGTGCCTTGGCCATATAGCTGTAAGCCTGGTTTGATTAGCGCTCCCTACCTGTTGAAAGGTAGAGCTGAATACTAGGGTTTTTATGAAACTTCACACTGGAGATATTAAGAGCTGAAATCACAGAGTGGCAGCTGAGGCCACGCAGAGCTGCAATCACAGGGTTCTGCCTCAGGGTGATCCCCCAGCGGATGCTGGCGGGTGGCCGGTAGGAGGAGTGGTGGATGACAGCGACTGGCGGGTGGCCGGTAAGGGAGCAGTGGTGGACGGTGCAACTGGCAGATGGCTGGTAGGAGGAGTAGCCAGCGGCCAGCAAGTGGCAGTCAGTGGGATGCTGCAGACAAGTGGACAGATAGTACTGCCCTGGTGATGTATCTGTGGGCCCTGGGTCCGGGACTGCACTGCAAAAGGCACACCCTGTAACTGTGTGGGGGGTAAAGGCCAAGAGCCCCAGAGAGAGACTTGGTTCTGAAGCATATGTGGATGGTATCTAGTTAAAGGGGTTTGTCTCTCCTTTGCTTAAATATACTGCATCTGTCACCGTAAACTTGGGGTAGGTTATTGTCATTAAATAAGCTGTTTCTATCTTAGACTCTGTGCTTGTGAGGGGGCGGGGGAGAACTGCCTTACAGGCACCCAGCAAGTGAGGTGAGATTGTCCCAGGCCACTGGGTGGGGCCTTGAGCCAGTTGGTTGTATCCTGGACAGGAAACCCCTAGGAGCTGAACCCGGCCCTTCTAGCAGGCAACTGGCATTAATAGAAGGGTTACATATACACCCCCCCACTGCCTTGTGGCTTATCCTGGGAAGGAGCAAGGCTAAGGGAGTAAACCCTGACAGAAAATCCAGAGGGGAGTCCTAAGGCAGTTCTGTGCCAACTTCTGGCATTGACCCAGCAACTCCTGCAGCTGAGCTGGTACCAGACGTAGAGGTTATCCTCTCCTTTGGACTATATTAGTAAAGCCAACAGGGGGACACTGGCATCTGGGCAGCCCAAGGTCCCAAAAACTTGCCCAGGCTCGTGCCTGGAGAGGTACTCCAGCATCGCTTAATAGCGTTGAACCAACACGGGAGGTAACGGACACTGGTTATAAGCTGTTGATCGATTGGCATAGAGAACGAGCGCCAGGAGTTGCCTTCAACAGTGGGAGAGATCATCGCATCTCACTGGACAGTCACCGCCTGCGTCAACCTGGGCAGCCCCCAGCCGGAGGGTACTGTCCCGCCACAGTTCACCTGCCTCACTGGGTGCGTGAAGCTTAAGGTTCCCAAACCTGACAAGTGACTGAAATTTGAGCACCAGGCAAACCAATAAGAAAATCAACAAGAAAAGGAAACCATCAAAGTTTTAAGCTTGCTTGCTGGAATGTGCAGACCATGCTGACCAGTTTGACCGAAGATCTTCAGGACGTCAGCGACACCTGAAAGACTGCTGTCATCAATGAGGAACTGAAGAGGCTCCAAGTTGACACTGCTGCTCCGCAAGAGATGCGACTCGCAGATTCGGGATCTCTAAAGGAAAAGGACTACACCTTTTTCTGGCAGGGTAAAGCCTAAGAACCACCCAGGGAGCATGGTGTTGGCTTCGCCATCCGAAACACCCTTCTACAAATGGTGGAATTAGTTATGGGCGGATCAGAAAGACTCCTTCAGGTCACACTTCAAACTTGCGCCGGTCCTGTCCACCTGATCAGCACTTATGTTCCAACCCTGTATGCTGCACCGGAAGTAAAAGACAAGTTCTAAGACGTGCTTAGTGCTGCCATAGTGCAAATACCTGCTCGTGAACAACTGTACATTTTGGGTGACTTCAATGCGAGAATTGGAGCCAATCGTGACTCATGGCCTTCCTGCTTAGGCCACTTCAGTGTGGGAAAAATGAATGAAAACGGACAGCGTCTTCTCGAACTTTGCACGTACCACAATCTGTGCATCACAAACACATTTGCGATGCGATATGGATGCGATAACCTCAAAAACGTCCTTCTGATACGCAGCTATCATAGTGCCGACTGCGATACAGATCACTTGCTAGTTTGCTCCAAACTCAAGTTGAGACCCAAGAAGCTGTACCCCTCTAAACCAACTGGAAGGCCCCGCATTGATGCCAGAAAGACAGCAAACTCAGAGAGAGCTGAAAAGTTCAGAGTGACCCTCGAGGAGAATCTGTGCAGCAGCCCTGGGGGTGCCGATGTGACATCCAGATAGCAGCATCTGAGGGATACAATTTACAACATGGCCTTGTCGGTGTTTGGAAGAAGAGCTAGAAACAACAAATGTCTGGTTCGAAGCTAACTCCAATGAGATGATTCCAGCCATCGAAAAGAAGTGCACTGCGCTCCTGGAGTACAGATGCTCACCGAGCCAGAGTACCCTGCAAGCACTCAGAGCAGCCAGAAAAACAGTACAGCAGACAGCCAGGCGCTGAGCCAACAACTACTGGCTCGAGCTATGCAGCAGCATCCAGACCAGTACCGACTCTGGTAATCTCAGGAGAATGTATGCGGGCATCAAGAAGGCATTAGGACCCACCCAGAACAAGATGGCACCTCTGAAATCCAAATCTGGTGAAGTCATCACTGACAAAGCCAAACAGATGGAGTGCTGGGTCAAGCATTACTCTGATCTGTACTCACGCGAGAACATTGTGCTTGATACAGCCTTCGATGCCATCGAGCTCCTACCAGTAATGGATGAACTGGACCAGGAACCAACTGTGGATGAACTGAAGAAAGCCATCGACAGCACTGCAGTAGGAAAGGCCCCAGGCCAGGATGGTGTACCACCAGAGGTAATCAAGTGTGCCACAGACACCCTCCTGGAACCCCTACATGAGATACTGTGCCTGTGCTGGAGAGAGAGAGAGGTTCCACAGGATATGCGTGATGCTAACATTGTAACCTTGTATAACAACAAAGGAGACAGAAGCGACTGCAACAATTACAGTGGAATCTCCCTCCTAAGCATCACTGGTAAACTGTTTGCTTGCGTCATCCTTGGCAGACTCCAGAAGATTGCTGAGAGGGTGTATCCCAAATCACAGTGTGGATTCCACGCAGAGAGATCTACTGTTGACATGGTCTTCTCTCTGAGGCAGCTGCAGGAGAAATGCAGGGAGCAGAGGAAGCCACTCTATATTGCCTTCATTGACCTGACCAAGGCCTTCAACTTGGTCAGCAGGGATGGACTGTTCAAACTGCTCCACAAGATAGGCTGTCCGCCACGGTTACGCAAGATGATCCAGTCTTTCCACGAAGACATGAGAGGAACCATCCAATATGACGGCACATTATCGGATGTTTTCAGCATCAGGAGCGGCGTCAAACAAAGATGTGTGCTTGCTCCAACATTGTTCGGGATCTTCTTCACGCTCCTCCTGAAGCACGCCTTTGGATCTTCAACAGAGGACATCTTTTTGCACGCAAGATCTGATGGGAAATTGTTTAATCTTGCAAGGCTGAAAGCTAAATCTAAGGTGCGAGAAGTCCTCATCAGAGATTTGCTGTTCGCAGATGCTGCTGCTGTAGTGTCACACACAGAAGATCAGCTTCAGAAACTACTGGATCAGTTCTCCAAAGCATGCAAGGACTTTGGGCTTTCCATCAGCCTAAAGAAGACAAAGGTACTTGGTCAGGACATTGCTGAACCTCCATCAATCAGCATTGACAACTATACGTTAGAGGTCGTCCACAAGTTCGTTTGCCTTGGGTCCACCATCACTGACACCCTGTCATTGGAGACTGAGCGAAATAGGAGGATTGGAAAAGCAGCCACAACTCTGTCCAGACTCAGCAAGAGAGTGTGGAATAACATCAAGTTGTACACTCACACCAAAATGCGAGTCTACAGAGCCTGCTTCCTCAGCACCCTCCTTTATGGCAGTGAGTCTTGGACCCTGTACGTCTACCAGGAAAAGAGGCTGAAGGTCTTCCACTTGCGCTGCCTCAGGTGCATCCTTGGAATATCATGGAAGGACAGAGTGTCCAACACGCCGTCCTTGAGCAAGCTGGAATCCCAGCCATGCACACCCTCTTCAGGCAGCGGCGGCTCCGCTGGCTTGGCCACATCCAAAGGATGAATGATGGAAGGATCCCAAAAGACATCCTGTATGGCGAGCTTGCCTCTGGCAAAAGACCTCCCGGGTGCCCCGAATTGCGCTACAAAGATGTCTGCAAGAGGGACCTCAGGGAGGTAGATATTGATCCGGACAAGTGGTAGGAGCTGGCAGGCAATCACAGCAGATGGAGGCAGGAACTACACAAGAGCCTTCAGAAGGGTGAGATGAGGATCAGACAGCTAGCAGAGGAGAAGCGAGCCCACAGAAAACTCAGTAAGGACCTGCCAGACACCCACTACACATGCAACAGATGCAGCAAAGACTGTTGCTCTCGTGTGGGCCTTCGCAGTCACAGTCGATGCTGCATATGATGATTCCAAATGGAATTGAAAGGCACGATCCATAGTCTACGTAGTCTGAAGGATGCTACTACTACTACTATATATACGCAAGAGTATTTTTGTGTCTCTCAGAGCTAGTAGTTTCTCCAGAAATCCTGAAGCTGAGAAGTGTATTTTGATGACTGTTACAAAAGGCCAATGCCTCCAGGATTGTACACTTTCATTTAAATTAGTTCATTCTCCATTCAGATTTGAAATTTCATCTGTAGTTTCCTCATGACATAATGGTCACTGCTGCAAAATACACCTTGGGAAAGGTGTACAACACCTGAATGACATTCCAAAAAGTTTTGGAACCAAATATGTTGGAGTTTAGATTATGAACCATGGTCGTGTTCCATTTCTTGCTGAACATTGCATTTGGAGATTTTGAATGTGTTTTGGGTTTTCTTGTGTTCCTCGTTTGGAAGAGTTTCCAAAAATTGCTGGATTTTCTTGTTGTATATTTCTCCTGCAGCTCCTACTTCAATTCAGCTGAGATTTTGGTTGTCAGAATCCAGTAAATGTCTGTATTGGCAGTAGTTGGAGAAAACTCTAGTTTTTTTTGGGTGTCACACAGAGATTCCAAGTTTTCAGCAATGAACATTACTTTGTGTAGAATCTGGCAGGAATTTTAGTTATTTGCTGGTCTCTTTAGAGTTTTTGTTTTGTAGCCAACAAACTCAGGATGATCTCAGAAACACATTAGCTCAGTCCATGCAACATAACAAAGGTACGGAAGTTCAAACTTATCCATGAATGTGACACAATAGGGGCAGGTTAGTTCTACACTCGTCTCACACTGTGTAAATCAAAGCCTTCCCCTTGTTCACATGTTTGAAAATGGTTCCTAGTCCAATGATGCAAGCTTTCGCCTTTTTCATTTCTCCATTGCTGACAGTGCAATGTTAATCAGTGGAGCAGGACAGGCATGGGCAGTAGATATAAGAGGCAGGAGAAGACAATGCCACCCCAAACTGCCAGGTTGCCCCCCCTACACTCTACCTCCAGTCCTTCCCCTGTTCAGTGCAGCCTGGGTCTGCCTGGGCTTCAGTCCCACCAAATCTGAGGCTATGCCACGAAGACTCTTGGGGCTGGGCAGGCTGTGGCTGGATGTCACCAGGGATTCATGGTGGGGGGGGGGTCAGTGTGTACCCACTGTACTCTGCATGCCCTGTGGGCTTGAGGGGTGCCACCTGTATTCCCAAAGCCCCAGAGAAGGCTGAGGCCAAGTGCCACCTGCACGCCTTGTGCTCCTGGGGCTGCATACCAGGCATGCTACCAGGGCCGAGGAAGGTTGGAGTCATGTTCTGCCTACTGGGGAAGAGGTGACCTGGCCCTATAGTGGAGGTGAAGGCTTGCTTCCTAAGGGTGCTTGGGCAGCAGGGGTGTGGCCTTGGGTGCCAAGGGTGGGGCTGGGGGCTTGCCTCCCCCAGCCTTAAGTTCATCCACCACCCATGAGGACAGATAATACGAAGCAGCTTTGGCTTCTGATTGAGTTTAATCTCCCTGCTTCAAACTAGGCCATGTAGGAAGCAAAATCTGTGTTATTTGTGGCTACATTTTTCTAAGTCAGTTGGTACACCTCAAACATGTCAGTTCTTGCTGCAAGGACAAAATGGGTGTCAGCAAAGGAGACGAATGTGAGACAAACACAAAGTAATGTGGGTTTTGTTGCTTTGTAATGCAAAAACAAAAGGCCACGTATCTGATGGTCCAAAGCATCATGAGACTTGTCAAAAATCAGATGACATATCATATTTCAATCAATTCATTCCATTACTATAGGTACTAAAGCATCTTTTTCTTTCAGATAGTTATGAGTGAAAGTGTCAGCATTAGGAAGGACTTTTGCTGTTGCACAGCACTGTCCTACCAAGGCACCAGTTTAGGCCCCACTGCAATTAACAGCGGCTCTCCGGTGAAACAAAGAACAAATTCATTGACATAATTGTGCTGTGTCCTCAATCATTAAAGCCCTGATACAGGCTCCTAATACTGACTGTTTATCCTGAGGCTCACTTTCTTCTTCATGCTTATTTACCATTTGCTTTTGACATGCTCCTTTATTGTCAGTGCAAGTACTGATCCCAGGGCTGCGGTACTTGCAGAGTAGCGCATTCTCTTCGCTCCTGTCTAGGGTGACCATATCTCCCGGTCCCAAATATGGGACCGGGAGATATGGCAGAGAGGGGCGGCTCCTCCAAGCCCAAGGGAGCTGGGAAGGTGGTGGCAGCTGCCAGCCCTGCCCCAGAGCCCCAAGGAAGCCACAGCCGCCAGCACTCCCTGGGAGCCCTGGGGAAGCAGCAGGACACAACAGAGTCATAAAGCATTAGTGTTTGACAAAAAAAAGTATTCCAGAAATATTGAGTGGATTGATAAATGGGTGTAAATCAGTAAAGATTGAACTCCTTTAATAAGTAACCCTGATATTTTATCAGTGGAAACATGAAACACTGGTCATCATTTACAGCTGGAAGCCTTTAAAAAGAGTCCATTTAAAAGTACAGCATTGTAAGTCATTTACAGATCTTCTGCTGATCGTATCAGTAGAATTTCTGAACCATGTCATGTGCACTGGGAAGCTGTTGAATTTCATGGTTATTGTCAGGGCTGCCTCCCTACTCTGACACTCTGAGTGCAGAAAGTGGGGGCCCACTAAACCTTATAAAATACCTTGCCTGTAAAGGGCTTTGCTTAAAAAACTCCCCAAGGTCACAGATTCCCTGACCCTGGGGTTTAGTTGCTGCCACCACCCTCCAAAAAAAAAAACCCAAAACAAAAGAAAAACAACAAAAAACTCTTTAACCCAGGCAGACACACTTGGGAATACCTACCTGTGGGATAAGCTCCAGATCTTATCCTTTCCCTAGGAGATCTTGGGAACAAAGAACTGTAATCTTATATCTGGCCTTTCAGTCTAAGGCACGAATATGCACAGACTCTTCTCAGGACATAGGAATCAGATCATTTGCTAAAAAAATGTAATTTATTCACAAACAAAGAGGCTCTGTCTACACTGGAGCCCACCATCGAAAGAGCAAAATTGAAATTCAGAACTTGATATACCATCTTTTGAAAGAACACGACCACGCGGCAAAGGTGCATCACAGTTCCGACCCATCCTTTCGAAGACCCCGTTCCATTATTTCAAAGGAGAGCACCCACATGCATACGAGCGCTCTTTTGAAAGAAGGGAGGTGGAGATGCTGTGGATGGGGTCGCATGGCCACCAAGCCCTTCTGGGGCCTCCAGCCAGCCGCCACCTTAAAGGGCCCCCTTCACCTCCCCCGCCCTGCACTAGCCGAGGCCTGCTGAGCTGCTAAGAGCAACGCAGGACCCCAGTGCAGCAGCACCATGTCCGACAACACCCTGCTCCTCGCACTTGATGCAGACGTTGTGGGCACTGTTGCCCATGTTGTCTGCACGGTTGCCACAGCTGCCCCTCTCCTCCTTGGGAGACAGAACAGCCCCCCTGAGGACACAGAGCATGCCCAGCCTGCACCCCACTCCCTTGCACCCCAGCACCTGTGGAGCCACCCCAGCAGCACAGACTGGTGGGAGCGCCTCGTTCTGGGGCAATGGGATGATGTCACCTGGCTCTGGAACTTTTGCATTAGCTGGGACACCTTCCAGGAGCTGTGTCACTGGCTGGCACCTGCACTGAGGCATCAGGATGCCACCATGTGGCCTGCGCTCCCCCTCGAGAAGCAAGTCACCATTGCAGTGTGGAAACTGGTCACCCCGGACTCCTACTGCTCAGGGGGTCACCAGTTTGGGGTGGGCAAGGCCACTGTTGGAGCGGTGCTCATGGAGGTAAGCTGGGCCTGGGGCACACTCCCACCATGGGAAGGGGGCCCATGGGCACAGGGACCCCTTGGGGGGTCGCCGGCTGGGGGGGGCCAGGAAGGGGGTTGTTGGCTGGGGGGGGCAGGGCAGGAGAGGATCACCAGCCAGGAACACCCTGCCACACCCTCACGAGAGTGCATGGCCTCCCTCCCTGTAGGTTGTCTGTGCCCTGAAAGCCGTGCTCTTGCACCAGGTCATCTGCGTCGGGGACCTGGATGCCATCGTTGAGGGTTTCTCCTCATTGGGGCTCCCAAACTGCTTTGGTGCCCTGGACGGGATGCACATCCCCATCTGCGCCCCACCACACAACGCCGGCTACTATATCAACCGGAAGGGCTACCACTCAGTGGTCCTCCAGGCCCTGGTGGACCACAAAGGCCGGTTCACAGACATATACATGGGCTGGTTGGGGCGAACTCACGACACTGGGGTCTTCCACAATTCTGGCCTGTGCCGGTGTATGGAGGCCAGAACCTTCATTCCCCAGCGGGAAATGCCAGTTGGGGACACCACCATGCCACTGTGCATACTTATGGATGTGGCATACCCATACAGCTGTGGCTGATGCAGCCCTATACTGGCCACCTCGACCCCAGCAGGGAGGCCTTCAACACCCACCTCAACCAGGCCCGGCACGTGATTGGGTGGGCCTTTGGGCACCTCAAGGGGTGGTGGCGGTACCTTCTTGCCCACCTTGAGGTGGGAATGCGCAATGTCCCACAAGTGGTGGATGCCTGCTGCATCCTCCACAACATTGTGGGGGCCAAGGGGGATACCTACATCCAGGGTGGATAGCTGAGGCCACCATGGGGTTCGAGCAGCCAGCTGCTGTTGCCAGCCACCAGGTGTACCGCAATGGTGTACACATCCGGGAGGCCTTCGTATAAGTCTTGCCCTGGAGCCACACTGAGCACATTGATGCCCACCCCTCCCCCTCCCCCCATACATCCACCCCCCCATCACATGCACTGCCACCACCACTGCGCCGTGCCTCCCCCACATTGGACCACAGGCAGTTGCGCACAATATAAACCTTTATCAATAATAAACTGTAAAAAACTGTGGTGTAAAAGTCCAACTATGTACAATGTGTGTGGGGGGACACCCCTGTATGTTGCGGGGCAGGAGGCCTCAACTCGGAGGGGGATTGGAAGGGGGCTAGAACTGGAAGAGGGGGGTGGGAGGCCTGAACTTGGAGGGGCGGGGAGGTGGCCAGACTTGGGAGGGTTACTCAGGCAAGGGGGTTGTGGGCCGAGAGCCATGCCGGCCCTGAGATCCCCTTCCCCGCCCCCGGGAGTGGGTGCCATGGCGGGGCCGGGACGGGGCAGGAAGCACTGGAATGTATGGGTGTGGTGGGACAGCGGGGGGGGCATCTGTGTGGGGTGGGGTGGAGGACTCTGTGGGGGGTGTGAGGTGGGCAGGGGACTCTGGGTGGGACTTTTCTGGGGGGCCCTGCGGAGGGCTCAGGGGATTGGGCATCTGGGGGGGGGTGTTGCGGAGGGCCAGGAGCTGGGCCACATTGCGCACGTACTCCTGCAAAGTCCCATGGATGACGTCCAGGCGGGACATGAGCCAGTCCCAGGCCTCCCTCCACCACACCAGGTCGGACTTCTCCAGCCAGTGCTCCATAAGCTCCACCTGGAGGAGGTTGGTGGGGTCATCCACCGGGCACCACTGTGACCTCCGGCTGTGCACCCGGCATAATGCTGCTGCTGAGGGTGCCCAGCTCCTGTCTGATGCTTCTAGGAGGCGTTCGGGGACCACCGACGCCGATGGGCTGCGTGGGCCCTCACTTGCTGCACCTGCAAGGGGTGATGGAGAGCATGTCAGTCTCCGAGCAGGACCTCATTCCCCATTCCCCCCGGGACCCTGTCCCCCGCAAGGCCCCACCTCCCCCAACCTCCCCAGGGCCTGTGGTGTCAAGTGCACACGGGCTTCCCCCCTGGGTGGGACCATCCCTGGGTGTGGGTTGGCCCATGGGCACCCACTGGGCAACTGGGTGCCTGGAACTGTGCATGGGTCTGGGTATTGGGTATTGGGTGGCGCTGGCAGGTGCAGAGGGCATGTTCTGGGCTGTGGCCAACTGTGGTGTGTGGCCCTGGGCCTCCAGGGCTACGTCTACACGTGCAGCCAACATCGAAATAGCTTATTTCGATGTTGCGACATCGAAATAGTCTATTTCGATGAATAACGTCTACACGTCCTCCAGGGCCAGCAATGTCGATGTTCAACTTCGACGTTGCTCAGCCCAACATCGAAATAGGCGCAGCGAGGGAACGTCTACACGTCAAACTAGCACACATCGAAATAGGGATGCCAGGCACAGCTGCAGACAGGGTCACAGGGCGGACTCAACAGCAAGCCGCTCCTTTAAAGGGCCCCTCCCAGACACAGTTGCACTAAACACCACAAGATACACAGAGCTGACAACTGGTTGCAGACCCTGTGCCTGCAGCATAGATCCCCAGCTGCCGCAGAAGCAGCCAGAAGCCCTGGGCTAAGGGCTGCTGTCCACGGTGACCATAGAGTCCCGCAGGGGCTGGAGAGAGAGCATCTCTCAACCCCCCAGCTGATGGCCGCCATGGAGGACCCAGCAATTTCGACGTTGCGGGACGTGGATCGTCTACACGGTCCCTACTTCGACGTTGAACGTCGAAGTAGGGCGCTATTCCTATCTCCTCATGAGGTTAGCGACTTCGACGTCTCGCCGCCTAACGTCGAAGTTAACTTCGAAATAGCGCCCGACACGTGTAGACGCGACGGGCGCTATTTCGAAGTTGGTGCCGCTACTTCGAAGTAGCGTGCATGTGTAGACGCAGCTCAGGCCTGTGCCCTTGATGAGAACCAACTCTGAAGGTGTCCTTTAGTTCCTGTAAATAGGTCATGTTAGGAAATCTGAGCTAGTTAAGCAAAAAGTCAGGAAAGGTGATTACCACCAATTGGAAATGTGTCAACTCATTTACCAGAGCCACTAAAAAAATAGCCCACAAAAACCTATTTGGCCTGTTTGTTATGATGAAAAGTCTAATGATATTTACAAATACCTCAAAAAAATTCCTTGCTCTGGGGAAATATAATTTTGCCAGACTTCCATCATCCTTCTACAGAACAGATGGTGACACTGAAAAACATGTTATGATGCTTTTATTAGTTCTTGAAGTTTTAATTAATGCTTTATAACAGTGATAAACTCCTATGTGTAAGGAAACTGTGTTTTGGTATTACTGCATATAAATACATACAGTAAATCTTTATAGCCATCATTTGACAATGTAGTCTCACTGTTCAAAATACCATTCTTGTTAACCGTTTTTTCCCCATGAGATCACATGAGATTTCAATGTAGGGTTTTTATTTTGAAAATAAATATTCTGAAGTTTGTATATTATGTGCTTATTCAAACGCTGGACATTTTGTTGCAGTTGGCTCTGCCAATGGAACACGAAACCAGTGGATTTCAGTGGCAGCAGAATCAAAGAGAACATGTGGCTTAAGAAAAAATATATGCTTGTGCTAGAGGTTCTCTATATTCCTACATTTTCTGGGTAGTTCATATTTTTGGGTAAACCTTAGATGCCTCCAGCTGTGCTGTCAACCAGCAGAAGGTACAGGCCAGTCAACAATCACTTTGTCTGTCATACCAAAGCCACATAATTTTTATTTTGATTGCTATATGTGTGTGTTTTAAAAAAAATCAACGTGTTATCTTATATTTAACATAGACCGTTATGTGCCTTTTTTAAATCTTGACCACACTCTGAAGTTTGCTATCTTCATTCTTGCTTTAGAGTACCCAGAAGTCTAATTACAATTCAGTCATGCCATATAGAGAAGATTACATAGGAAAAAGTTAAGAGCCTGGCATGTGGTAAAGCAGAACTCTAAAAAAATATATGGCACCCTCATAATTTCCCTCTTTAAAAAAAAATTGCCCCTCCCCAAAAATACCAGGACTGACCCGAGGGAGGGGCCGGAGAGTATGTAGCTGGTTGTCAGTGCAATTAGGGGGAAATTCTGAGCAGATAGGAGTATCACATCTTTAAAAATCTAATTGGAATATGATAAGATTAATAAATTAATGGTGATTAAAGTGCTACTTGGCTTAGTCAGAAAACCCTGGTTATGCTTTGAGAAAGAGAGAGGGGAAGGCATTTGAATTTTAAAAAATTAAAGAGAAGCAGCTTTGCCTACAATTTTGACAAAGTAATTAGGCAATGTTGCATTCCAGTGTACGCCAATTTTCACATGTTGATGGGTTATTTAAAACTGATGCTAATATGCAAGAGGAATAAAATTGTACTATACAATTTGGAAAACAGGAGACAGCCTCAAAAGCACTTACTCCTAACCTCACTGCAAGTCTCTACACAAGGGGATTAATTTAACAAAAGGAAACAGCTGTGTCATATTTGTCTTACTTAAGTAATGCCCCTTTGTGGTTAATAGTGCCTGAGTCCTCCCTACATACAGGTAACTTTATTCTCTGCAGCTGTAAGATGCTCAGATGGTTTCAAAGCAAGGTGGAAATTCTTTATGCTCAACCTTTGGTAAGTTTGCTGCTGCTGTGTTCAAAGTGATACTCCTATAACTTTAGCTTTTTCTCAAACAAGGGACACACAGTGCAAACCTGTTATTCTGCGAGGGTGGTATTAATTACAGCAATTATCTGAGACACTCTCCTTTCTAGATGAATGGCAGAGTGAGAGCAAAAGTGAATGATATTCTTTGCAGCACCAGGCATGACATGGAAAGTGCCATGTCTGCTCCATCACTGAAATACAGTCTGCTCCATCAGATGGCCCCCTCTTGTGCCTTCTGGGCACCCACAAGGGATTGTGTGTGGAAGAGAGAACAAGGGCCTCGACGCTCAGTGGGGCACATTTCATTTTCCAGCAGCTGCAAAATTTATTATGAAATTTGGATTTAAATTGTTTCCAGCGGCAGCAGTAACTCCCACTCCATGACCTTCCAAGACCACACGACTGGTTAGAGCACAGGAATATTGCTTGGAGCTGTATGAAGCAGTCATGGGAGAGTAGTGTCATAGAGGGCTCAGAAGAGAGGGACTTGCCATTATAGCCTGAGAGCCAAGGAGGTGCCCGTTTGTGTCCCTGAAAATCAGAGGCCTGCCTCGGTACCGTGGTCCTCAGAGTTGCTGGATGAGGAAGCAGATTCCTGGCTGTGCTAGAGATGCTCTTCAAGAGCTTTACATTCCCCTGCTGTGCAGTTGTAAGTGTGGAGGGAGTATGCAGTCTGGTGCATTCTTTTGTACGGTATGGTGGCCCAACTGCAGAAAGTGACCAGACCAGATCCTCAAAGACATTTAGGTGCCGAACACTGAATAGGATTTAGGTGCATAAATACCACTGAGGATGTGGGTCCATGTGCTTAAAGTACATTTATCATTTGCTGATAGCTAACAAGGAGCAGAAAAAATGTAGTTATATAGTACAGTGTTCCCATCTATGCATGTACTATCTGAAGTACTTATATGGCCCCCACCATGCTAACGCCTGAGACCCTGATAATCTCTTCTTAGCACATTTCTCCTTTCAAAGCCCCAGGGACATATGGGGCAACACTACTGTCCCCATTTTGCAGATGGGCAACTGAGGCACAGAGAAACAAAGGGACTTGCCCAATGTCAAAAGGAATCTGTAGTGGAACAACAAACACACCCAAGTCTACACTAGCACCCTACTCCCTGGACAGCTACTCGTTTCCCAGAGCCTCAGCTAATAAAAAGGTACATTTGATTATTCTGTTCTTCTTTGTAAGTCACAGACCTGCCCATCTTGGGCAATACAATGGGGGACAGGAAACATCTTTGTAATAGCATATACATTTTAAAAGACATTCCTTCCACAAACAACAGTGTGGGGAGGAGGAGCTTTGCCATTGGCTTCAGGGCCTTGAGTTTTCATATGCGATGGGCTGGGCACTATAAGCTAAACACAGGTTTTGTAGTTGCTATGGCCAAGACAGGAAGCCAAATACTCTTCACCCACAAGGTGTGTCATTAGTAGATTATACATGTCCTGTCATACTTTATTGCTGTTATGCAATATATTTTCTAAGGAAAAATATGCAACATAAGAAATATTTCTAGGATGACATGACAATTTAAGAGAGCAACAAGAAGTCCTGTGGCACCTTATAGACTAACAGATATTTTGGAGCATAAGCTTTCGCGGGCAAAGACCCACTTCATCAGATGCATGACTCATGCGTCTGATGAAGCGGGTCTTTGCCCACGAAAACTTATGCTCCAAAATATCTGTTAGTCTATAAGGTGCCACAGGACTTCTTGTTGCTCTCGAAGGTACAGACTAACATGGCTACCTCTCTGATACATGATGATTTAAATCAGCTATAATGTTACATTCAAAAATAGTAGTTCCAAAGAGCTGGAAAGTGTTTACAATAAACCCATTGACTTTTAAGGGCCTATTAGGGTTACCAGCCTTCTTCCCCTACTAGGGTACCATAACAGTACACCAGAAGCAAAAAGACCTCCTTTATACACGTGCTCCAGCTGTAGGGCCAAAAATCATGTGGCTGTTTCATCTGTCCTCAAACAATCCATGTTTCTGAGATAGCCTTTAATTTCACATTCGGGTCTTGCCTTTCTTTGGATTAGTGGTTAGTAAGTGCCACTGCCAAGATGGAGGTCCTGTCTGGTTCTCCCCTACCCCACATCTGCCTTATTGTTTGCCCCAGGCCCTTGCTATGGGAACTGAACCCTCTCTGCCCCACCTGTGACCTGAATGTCTTGGACCCTTGCTCCAGAAACCAATGCCTCCATACCTCAGTCCCTCACTACACAGACCAACCCCAGCCTTGCACCAGCCCCTTACTTGCACAGACCAACCCCAGCCCTTCTTGCACCAGCCCCTTACTCTGGGGATCAACCGTTCTCTGCACTAGCACGTTTCTCAAGGACCAAACTCCCTCTGCCCCCCCTGTGCCAAGCTCTGCTCAACTCCTCCCAGCCTGGCTCTGCAGGCAGCAGATGAGTCCCAGGCCCAGACACAGGCATGCCAATTTTCCATGATTCTCCTAGGTAGGTGGTTAATAATTATGATATGGCTGAAACTGAAATTGCCACAAACCCTTTACCCAGCTGATAAGAATCAGGCGTTTGAGAATAATTAAAAAAATAAAGAATGCATGCATGTGAATAACTGTGCACATTTGAACAGCATCACTAAGTTACTTGTCACAATTACTACTAACTTTCCTAACCACTTGGCCCTTGACTTGTTCTGAATATAAAACACAAAAGAAGCACTACTATAGCTGTTGATAATTATGGAGTTTTAAGATAATTAAGATCCTTGTTTCATGTTTGCCAGATGAATGAGAGCAAAAAAAGCAAATAGAACCAAGGCAAATTCTATTAAATAACTTAACACTTCAAAAAAAAAAGCAATGCATTATTATACCCATTAATTTCTAATCACAGTGATCAAGAAAAATATCCAGTGTTCCACCAACCTGGAAAAATAAGGGTTATATCCAGTCTGGTAGGAAAGTGATTCTTGCTGCTCATGTCTGCCTGTCTGCCCCTGTCTCCGCCACCTCTCACTGTACTGTCTCTTGGGCCACCCTGCTGAGCAAAAACTAGAAGTCTGTAAGCAGCTCAGTGCAACTTTACATCTGACTTCCTGCACACAGAACAGGCCTCTGCCAGCATTCTTCTGATGATTTGAAACTGACTAAGACTCAGTGGCTCACAGGAAAGATCTGCTTTAATTTTTCCACTTGACTGGATTAAAATTAAAATGCCTTGATGGTTTAGATTATCAGGAGAAGCAAAAAGCAATATCCCATGGGTGCATTGGAATACATTAACTAGTACATTTCTACCTTTGTAAAGGAGCAAGTCTAATGATATATGCCACATCTGAGATTTTAGCCGAACAAATCTGCGCTCTTAAAACACAGAGAAACCATGGTTTTATCTCCAGTATGAAAACTGCAACATTACCAATCTTTCAGCTAACCTATGCTACAGAGATTCTTAAATTCCAAGGCCAGAAAGGACTTCTGTGATCATGTAATCTGACCACCTGTAAATTCCCCAAAATAATTCCTAGTGCACATAATTTAGAAAAAAATCCAATCTTGATTTAAAAGTGGTCCACGATGGAGAATCCACATGCCTAGTTGTTCCAATGGTTAATTACCATCAGAGTCAAAATTTTTGCCTAATTTCCAGGCTGAATTGATCTGCCTTCAGCTTTCAGCCATTGGGTCATGCAATACCCTTCCTGACTGGACTGAAGAATCCACTATTATATATTTGCTCCCATTGTACATATAGACTGCAATCAAATCATACCTTTACCTCTTTTGTTAAACTAAATCGCTCGAACTCCTTGAGTCTACCACTGTAAGACAAATTTCCTAATCCTTCATTCATTCTCATGTCATTTCTCTGAACAATCTCCATTTATCCATCTGAACTATGGGGCCCAGAACCGGATGCAGGATTTCACCTGTGGTTGCACCAGCATCAAATACGGTGCTACAATAAACTCTCCGCTCCTGCTCAAGAGTTCTCCCTTGTGTGAAATAGTAACTTGCTTGTTTCTCGTTCCATCTTCTCCTTCTGCTGTTAGCTTAACCACCTCTTGAGCGCCCCTCAGTGTTTAATGTGCTGGCCTTGTAAACCTGGGGTTATGAGCTTGACCCTTGAGGGGGGCCTTTTCAAGGTCTGAGGTAAGTTAGTTTTAAAATCTGCCAAAAATCATGTGGTGGCTGCAATGCAGCAGTCCCCCATGTTAAAAGGAGGGTGATATAAAGATGTCCTACTTGTTATTGAGTGACTGCCAATAAAAAAAAAAAAAAAGAGGAAAACTTGGATACTTTGTGTGAAATTCCTTCAGATCTTCTTCTCCTCTGTGTTTGAAGCTTGGCCATCCTCTCTCTCCCACTCCGCTTGTTCAAGAGTTTGCTCAGCCACCAACTCATACATTAAGCTTCCCCGCTGAACTCTATTTCCTCACTAGCAGAGACTTCAAACAGAGGCTGATCACAGACTCAGGGGTCCCAGGATCACACAGTTTTCGCTGAGACACAAACAGACTTGTCTCACCTGGCCTGCTCAGGGGCCCGCAGCTCGGCCACACAATCCCCAGACAAAACATAGCTCATAAAGTCTTTTTGCATACAACAGGGGGCCAGCAACCCCCAGCATGGGTGCCATGAGTGACATGTGAGCCCATTTTCATAAACATTGAGGCGAGAGCTCAGCCCCACCCTTCCTCTCCCCTGCAGCTAGGAGCTTGCATAAATCCATGGAGCCTGTGGATTGACAAAAGACCAGCTAATGCTAGCAAGTACCACCTAAATGGCAAAGTTCTGCATCTTATTTATTTATTAACGAAGCTGTTGTAAGTTGGATGATTACTGACGGTAAAAGTATCACCGGTGCTCGGACTGTACATGGAGGTCAAAAGGTCAAATTTCGGCACCCTGTCTCAGAAAGGTGGCTGACCCCAGCCTACAATATGGGTTCGGTACTGCATGTGAGAGTTGCCTGAAGTAACAAACTGAAGGTAGGTGTTGATATGTGATAGTCAGAATATGTGGAGAGTCAAGATTCCCAGGGTAAAAGTGTTTTGAAAACTGTGGATGAAAAGCACCACGTAAGAGCTAGGTCTTCTTTAAGCAGTCTTGAGGAAACACCTAATTCTGATAGAGTTTCATAAATCATTACAACACCACTGTGTAATCACTGAAAATACTTGCTTTTGTCTGAGGCGACCATCCATCCTGGTTTTCCCGGGACAGCCCCTTATTTAAGCTGTCCTGTAGGAGTCTTAACTTTTTTTAACAGAACAGGCAAATTGTCCTGTATTTTGTGGGGCTCTGTCCTCTGGGCAGTGTCTCTGGGCAGCAGCCTCTGCTGCCAGGGAGCCCCACTGCAGGGCAGCTGCCCAGTTCTCTGGCACACTGTGCCTTGGGGCAGCACCCCCAGGGAGCTCCTCTGTGCAGAGGCTGCCCTATTACATGGAGCCCTGTGCCCTGGGGCAGCCGCTCCTGCTGCAGGGGAGCTGCTCCATGGGGAAGCTGTCCCATTCCCTAGCACCCCATGGTGTCAGCCCCCACTGCCCAGCCTTCATGAGGCAGCTCCTGCTGCGGGGAAGTTCCTCCCTAGGGCAGCTGTCTCGTTTCCTTGCCTCTCCTGCTGGGAGGCTGCGAAGCCCCTATTCTCAGCACCCCACATCCCTCCAAGAGGTTGCTGAGCCCCCATCCTCCTCTCTCCCTCATTGGGAGGCTGTGGAGCTCCCATCCCCTGTGGCTCTCTGTGAGGCAGCTACCTCCATTGGCAAGGAGCCCTGATGTGTGAGAGCCACTCTGGAGGCAAGCGTCCCATATTTGCCATAGGGCAATGTGGTTGCCCTACTTTTGTCCTACATATATTACTACCTTAGTAAAAGGGCATAGCTACGTAATGGGAAGGATTACTTAATAGTTTGCACATTGGCCTGCGAACCTCAGGGTTGCAAGCTCAGTCCCTCAGGGAGCCATTTAGGGATGTAGGACAAATAAATTTTAAAAAAAGGGAGGCTGTTTGGTCCTTCCAAGAGGGCAGGGGACTGGACTCAATGACCTCCTGAGGTCCCTTCCAGCTCTCTGAGATGTGTATCTCCATGTAAAATAAAAAGGGTACTGTGATAGCCTAATAGTCATTGTAACGCTTATAAAAGAGATAATTTTATACTATGACTCCTTCCCCTAAATCCACTTACGATAATTGTTTCATGACCCTGACAAGGTCTTCCATAAAATTGCCTTCAAACTACAGCTTGAGTCTAGTTCTAGAAACAAATTCCATATTTCCATCTTATTAGTTACAGAGGTAGCTTCCATTTCACCTCCACAGGAATACTTAAAGAATGCATATACTAATGAAGGCACTTCATTAGCTGCTTAGGATTTAAAAATTGGTGAACGTAATCAGCAGAGGAAAATTACTGGAACAAACATGCATGCATGGCTTTAGGCACCTGCAGTCTGAATGATGGGACCATGCTTATCAAAAAGGATGGATGAAATAAATTTCTATTTAAAGTTGTTGCAAATAAAGCAATCTGCAAATGCGCAAAATATTACTGCAGTTCATCAAGTATAAATTATGTTAACAAAAATAGAGTATTGCTAAGCCTAATTACTGCTATTCAACACATGCTAGGAGAAAACAGAACACCGTAACAGGAAAAATCAGAAGACAAATACTTTTTTGTGTGGCTGTCATATGGTGCAAATTTTGTGCTCCTAGTGCTTTATTAGCACAATTTAGCTATTAGTGAAATAGTGTAGGTCTGCTGTGCTCCCCATTTCACAGAGTTTACCAGACACTTTTTGGTGCCAGGGTCAGATAACCATTTAGACACAGTATTTCCCTACCTGATCTTGTTCCCCTTGTATATAACTTAACCTTCTGGAGGAACCAGCTCTGTGCCAGCTCACTAGACCATGCCACTCTCTCAACGTGCTTTGCTAATGATGTTCTGTTCATTTAGGAGCCACTTCAGTGACCAGCAAAAGCAGCAACCTCTTGAGATCTATGTGCAACATGACTAAGGGTATGTCTGTACTTAGAGGGGGGTTCGATGCACCAAAATCGATTTTGCAGTGTGTGTGAAGACATGGCAAAAATCAATCGCTCTGCACTTGGCTGTTGACCCTGGTACTCCACGCTGTCACATGGAGTAAGTGATGTTGGCGTGAGCCCGAAGAGCCCCGATCTACACCAGGGAACAAAGTCAGTCTTGATGCGCTGATATGTATCTTGGATCAACTGTGTTTCCTGGTGTAGATCAGGCCTAACACTATCTCTACACTAGAGCATAAACTCAATTTTAAGGGAGTTAGGTCGATTTTATAATGTATCTGTCTTCACTACAAATGTCATTAGATCAATTTTAAGTGGTCCTAAGGGTGACTTTTCTACTTCAGCTTTTTCAGAAGGAGTAATGCCAAATTAGAATTTACAGGGTCAACTTGATGCTAGTGTAGACACAGTATTATTTAATTTGATTTTATTGGCCTCCAGAAGTAACTTACAATGCCCCCAGTGTGTCTGTTCTGACCATCACTTTCATCTCCACTGCTCTCCAGGTGAGCAGGAAGTAGGAAACAAGAATCAGGAATCAGTCTGGGCTCTCAGCTGCCCCCTCCCACCCCCCCCCGCACCACGTGGCTGCTGGGCTTTCCGGTTTGACCACCCCTCCCCCTCATGCAGCTACTGGGCTCTCCAGCTACCCTCTGCACCAAGCAGCTGGCCCTCCCGCCCCCATCTGCCTCTGGCCCCCCTCCCCCTGGCTGCCGGGTGAAAATGAAATTAATCAAAATAACACTATCAAAATGAAGCATTTCAACAATACCAAAAATAACTTTTCTATAGCTCCAAATTGAAACTTTTCAGATTTTTATTTCTGCATTTTACATGTCCCAGAACTGACCTGCTAGCTTATAATGGCATGTGCCAGGGCAGGCTGTGGAAAAGTGGCACGAAAATGCTTTTGGCAATTTGTTTTCAATGGGAGTGGAGAGTGAGGGCAATGCACTCTGGGATGATGACAAGCATTGCAGCATTTTTTCCCCCCATAACACACTGGCACAGCAACCCAGAATGCAATGGGGGTGCAGGGACTGTGGGATAGATACCCACAATGCACTGCTGACAGTCGAACTTAGCAAAGGTAATGCAGACACACTATGTCAACTTCCTGAATGTGTGTGGACACCCACCATCCACTTTATAAAATCTAGTCATACTGAGTCGACTTTAATAAATTCTAATTTATTTCCTAGTGTAGACATAGCCTAATAATCCCTGCGAACACTACACAATAACAGAACAGGAGTGAAACCATTGTTTAGAGGACTGAAAGTATGGGAGATGTTAGATAAAATTTAATCAGCTGAATTCTAGGTTAGCCAAGGTAGCTGTAAGGGGTGCTGTGTTCAGTCACCTGGACTAGTTGTCAGGGCCTGTGGCAGTCTTTTAATTCACTGTATCTTCAACCTCCTAGCCAGGGTTCAGCTAGCTCTGTTTCTTTCCCCATTCTGCCCATCTGAGCACTAGCCACAGGGAATCTGGAGCAGGTAGGGGGTCAACCCAGGCCCTCCTGCTCCACTAGGTTCTAGCCTAGAGACAGAAAAGTGGGATAGCCTATGGTTAGCCCACTTCCTGCTCACCTTTCCCAGGCCACTGCCTACTCCCCGCCCCACCTGAGTTGGGGGCATGGCTGTTATTTATTTACAATCCTTTTGTCCAAACCCTAGAGTTTCTGGGATGATACAGAGGACTCCCTGGTGGCCTTGAAAGTGGTCCTTCTGACCGTAGGGGTGATGTGTCAAACCAGGCAGAGGAAACACTGAGTCAGACAGGGTGAAAGTAATATATTTCTTCTAGGTACTACTACAGGAAGCTCTTTCATAGCTGGCATGCTATCATCCATAACTCTCAACTGACTGGCATTTTAACCATCAGTCAATTTTTGATACGTTTTCCATACGTCCAGTACAGTGAAAGTAAATACAAATAAATACAGCAAATACAGTATATGTTCACAATGTACAGTACTACTGTTGTTGGTAAACAAGGTACTCCACATACATTTTGGGTTGTTTCTTAATATCTGATCTTGACTTTCTTTAGAGTTATGCATGACTAGGTATACCTCTCTATTAGCCAGAATATCTGAAAACCTTGTGTGTGTGTGTGTGTGGGTGTTGTGCATACGTGCGTGGGGGAGGAGGGCAGGGTGCAGGAGCTCATGACAGGAGGCTGGAGGTGGGAATTACGATACCATATTACCTGTAAGAAATTTAAGTGTGAGATGGAGTGCCGGGAGCTCAGACCAGGGCGTTGGTGTGTGTCAGGAGGGGGTTGCTCATGGCATGGAGCTGGCGTGTGTGTGGGGGCTCAGGGCAGGGGGTTGAAATGTGTGGAGTGCAGAAGTCAGGGCAGGAGGAGGGGATCTCAGGGCTGGCCAGGGTGGTGGGGCCTATGTTGCCCAGCTGCTGGCCACCCTGGGGCTGGCTGGGAAAATGGGACTGTGCTGCCTGGCTGCTGGACACCCCGAGGCTGATACAGGTGGCAGGGCCCGCGCAGCCTCTGGATCCTCCAGGGCAGCAGGGACAGTGCTGTGTGACTGCTAGGGCTGGACTCTGGCTGGCTTGTGCTCACTGGTGTATGGTGGAAAGCAGCATCCGGTGCCCCGCCCCCAGTCACCCACTCTGACCGGAGCACTGCACTGGGACACACCAGCTTACGGCAGTCAGACCTCCTTGGTAAGAGCTTCTACATGGGATGCTCTAAGTCTGCCTCGGCCTCAGTGTGGAGATTGTAAACCCCATCACAATTAGTCAATGGGGCATGCAAGATATGAGTTAACACATGAACTCTTAGAAATCTGTCTTGAGGTCTTTAATAATCACACATGGACAGGCTCAGGCCCAAAAGATACTGAGTGTAGGAAATTGCTCAGTATATCCCCCATGGCTAATGTTGGCATGGCGACAGGAAAATTTGCCCTAGGGATAAGGTAATCAGTACAGAATATTAAAATGTACTTGTGTATGGGTGATAGAAAGAAAGTATTTTATTTGTGACTAAAAGTATTT
This sequence comes from Carettochelys insculpta, assembly GCF_033958435.1. Lineage (NCBI taxonomy): Eukaryota > Metazoa > Chordata > Testudines > Carettochelyidae > Carettochelys > Carettochelys insculpta. The sequence goes on from NC_134137.1 coordinate 315,799,796, forward strand.
CTCAGCAACTCAGATATTTCTTTGTCAAATTTTGTTGCAAATTCATAAAATAATCAATAAGTATACTATTTCTTTTCTGTCTCTCGAACTGTTAAGTTAAGCATGTCATTTTCATTTTACTATCTAATGTACCCTTCACAAGAAAGTTACATTATGCTTGCTCCATTAAACAGCTGAGAAACTGTAATAGGCTCTTTGAAAGATGTACTCTTTTATACAGCGAATGGGTATAACAAAATTACACATATTCATTCCAAGAATGTGAATCATAACAAAATAATGCTTTCTTTTAGTATCATTTATTTTAATAATTTGTAGCAGATGGATTAGGAACTATTTCTGGACCAAGGCCACCCAGTTTGGCAATATGGCTAGGTGCCACTAACCCACAACCAGAAATGTTTGCAGCTTACGAATTCAGGAGGGAAAAGTGTTGATCTTTTGATAAGGTAATTTAATGATATACTTTTGAAATACAAAGTAGAAAGAATGAGATTCCTTATACAATCTATAGCTAAAGTGTAGTGTTACTAATCAGTGCTAGTAAATTAAAAAGAAGATGACAATTCTTATAGGCAGCAATGATTTTTTTTTTGTTGGTTATAGATATAAAACATCACTAAATGATTGGTTTAAGCATTGGAAAGAAAAATACCCTGATTAGATCTATTCAAGAAAAGTGCACCTTTAATTCATTTCTGAGCCACATATGAAATCCCTATAAGCAGCTAGAAAGCAACAGTATAAATCAGGGTCACACAATTGGAAAAACTATTCTAAAAACCCCAACATCTCAAAACATAGCCATCCAATAGATGGATTTAATACCAATAAGCATGTTCTTCAGAGCACTGTGCACATATTAACTAATTAATTCCGTCTTGCAACAGCTGGCAGGTAGACAAAGCATTATCAATATTTTGCAGATAGGGCAATAGACATGGAATGGGACAGAACAGCTTCATTGCCGTTTTACAGCACTACAGCCTGAGATGAAATTAGTGGGCACAGACCAACAATAGGTGGTTAATTGCAATGTAGACCCACCCAGAGAGATGCCATAACTTACTCCAGGTCACACAAGAAGCCTATAATGGTGCAGGAAACTGAACCCAGGTCTAACAAGTCCAAGGCTGGTGTCTGAAATGTGGGACCCTATTTCCTCTTTGGCTGAGCTTCTCTGAGCATAGGCTTCTATTTCCAGGGGGAAGTCAACTCTTTTTTCTCTGTACATTACTCATAAGATCCTGCCCTAAAATGAAACCCAGAATCAGGAGCAGGAGCAGCTAACAGGGAGTTTGCCTGGAAAAGCATCCTAGAGGAGCTCAGGAGAGTGTGGCATTTGGGGGGGCTGTGTTGTGAGCAGGTGGGTTGAATTTCTATTTGTTTTATTTTGTAGAGAGGGGCAGTTTGAATAGCTGCCTGTGTGCCTGAGCATCTGTTTTGCAGAGAGGGGCAGTTGGAAAGCATGTTTGGCAGTTTGGCAAGTTTGCAAGGTGTGAACTGGGAGAGCTTCCTTCTGCGTGGGCCTTGAAAGGCCGCTTAGATTGGAGGCAAAAGCTTTGAGCCGGGCCTAACTAGCTAGTACCCATATAAGAAGGCAGCCACAGCGAACCCTGTGAACAGCGAACAGGGAGTTTGCCTTCGGGAGGAGCCCCATACCTGTTTTCCCTTTCCCTTTCTTATATGCGACCAGGGGAGCAAAGCAGACAGGGGACTGCAGACAGGGGAGTTTAAGAGGGAGAGCAAGTGATCCTGCTGCTCAAGAAGCTACCCGGTGAGAATACTAGCTTTTGGGGTGAGTGGGTGTGTGTTCTTGACGCTTTGAATTTCGAATTGTGATTCTGCTTTCAGGTGGGTGATTTCAGTTTCTGTGGCAGTTGGGACTGAGTTCCTGCCCTTTGTTCCCCTGATTGCCTTTGATCTACCTCAGGATCAGCCTTCCCCTGTGTGACTAAGGAGGGGTAAGGCCTGACCTAGGCCAGCAGGCTCTCATAAGCCAGAGGGAGAGTGACCAGGGGAGTTTAAGAAGGAGTTTAACAGAGGGAGGCCTACAGTGGTCAGGAAGACCCACAACACCTGTGCCTGCAGCCACACAGACTGCCTGAATATGGATGCCTCTACCCAGATCCTGGTGTGGTTTTGCAAGGACTGTGGCTTGCAATTCCCACTTACTGATGTCCAGGCCAGGGGAAGCATCCAGTGTGAAAGGTGCCTGCTGCTGGAATGTCTCAGGCAGCAGGTGGGAGAGCTGCAGGAGGAGGTAGCTAGGTTGAGGAGTATCCAAATTCATGAACAATTCATGGACAGTATTCACGTGGAGACAGTTGAGGTAGCTGTCCCAGTACCCAGGTCTGCTGACCCACCACTGGTGGAGGAGGAGATGGCTCAGGGTGGACACTGGCAGCTGGTTACTTCTGGAAGCAGGCAGTGCTCCACCCCTGCTCCCAAGCCTCCCACTGTGGTACTAGGAAACTGTTGTGCTGTACTTGATACAGGAGACAAGGAATCACCCCGTACAGCAGAGGAGAAGCCTCCTACCCCCAAGGCTGGGAGGTCAGCTGCTACCACTGTGAGGAAGGAACGTAGAGTGGTGGTGGTCGGCGATTCTCTTCTGAGGGGGACAGAGGTCCCCATCTGTCGCCCTGACATTTCATCTCGGGAGGTCTGCTGCCTGTCAGGGGCCCGTATCCGAAACGTTATGGAGGTGTTGTCAAGGATTATCCGGCCCTCTGACTTCTACCCCATGCTTCTCATCCTGTGGGCACTAATGATACTGCAAGGTGTGACACTGAGTGGATCAAGAGTGACTACAGGGCTCTGGCAGTATGGGTGAAGGAGTTTGGGGCACAGGTGGTATTCTCCTCAATCCTTCCTGTCAAAGGCAGGGGCCCAGGCAGGGACAGGTGCATCCTGGAGGCGAATGCCTGGCTGTGTAAATGGTGTTGCCAGGAGGGCTTTGGATTCCTAGACCACGGGATGCTATTCCAGGAAGGACTGCTAGGCAGAGATGGCATTCACCTTTCGAGGAGACAGAAGGCCCTATCTGGACACAGACTGGCTAACCTAGTGAGGAGGGCTGTAAACTAGGTTCGACGGGGAAAGGGGAGCAAAGCCCATGGGTATGTAGAGAAGATGGAGACCTGGGAGATGGGTCAGAAATGGGAGGGAGCATGGGCTATAATGGCAGAAAAAAAGGAGGGTCAGGGCAAAACTGGGAGGCAAGATCAAATCAGTATCTTAGATGCCTATATACAAATGCAAGAAGTATGGGTAATAAGCAGGAAGAACTGGAAGTGCTAATAAATAAATACAACTATGAAATTGTTGGCATCACAGAAACTTGGTGGGATAATACACATGATTGGAATGTTGGTATGGAAGGGTACAGCCTGCTCAGGAATGATAGATGGGGGGGAAGGGAAGAGGTGTTGCCTTGTATATTAAAAATGTACACATTTGGACTGAGGTGGAGATGGACATAGGAAATGGATGTGTTGAGAGCCTCTGGATTAAGCTAAAGGAGTAAAAAACAAGGGTGATGTCCTGCTTGGAGTCTACTACAGGCCACCTACCCAGATGGAAGAGGTGGATGAGGCTTTTTTTAAACAACTAACAAAATCATCCAGGGCCCAGGATTTGGTGGTGATGGGGGACTTCAACTCTGCAGATATATGTTGGGAAACGAACACAGTGACACACAGACTATCCAATAAGTTCTTGGACTGCATTGGAGACAACTTTTTATTTCAGAAGGTTGAAAAACCTACCCGGGGGGGCGGGGAGGGAAGCTGTCCTAGATTTGATTTTAACAAATAGGGAGGAACTGATTGAGAATCTGAAATTAGAAGGCAGATTGGGTGAAAGTGATCATGAAATCATAGAGTTCACAATTTTAAGGAAGGGTAGAAGGGAGAACAGCAAAATGGAGACAACGGATTTCAGGAAGGCAGATTTTGGTACACTCAGAATGCTGGTAGGTAAGGTCCCATGGGAAGCAAGACTGAGGGGAAAAACAACGGAGGAGAGTTGACAGTTTTTCCAAAGGGACATTATTAAGGGCCCAAAAGCAAGCTATTCCTCAGCATAGGAAAGAGAAAATATGGCAAAAGACCACCTTGGCTTAACCAGGAGATCTTGCGTGATCTCAGAATAAAAAAGGAATCATATAAAAAATGGAAAGAAGGACAAATTACAATGGATGAATATAGGCAAACAACACAAGAATGCAGGAGCAAGATTAGAAAGGCTAAGGCACAAAATGAGCTCAAACTAGCTATGGGCATAAAGGGAAACAAGAAGGCTTTTTATAAATATATTAGAAACAAGAGGAAGACCAGGGAGAGGGTAGGGCCATTTCTCAGTGAGGAGGGAGAAACAGTAACAGGGAACTTGGAAATGGCAGAGATGCTTAATGACTTCTTTGTTTCGGTCTTCACTGAGAAGTCTGATGAAGGAATGCCCAACATAGTGAATGCTAGTGGGAAAGGGGTACGGTTAGAAGTTGAAATAAAAAAAAGAACAAGTTAAAAATCACTTAGAAAAATTAGATGTCTGCGAGTCACCAGGGCCTGATGAACTGCATCTTAGAATACTCAAGGAGCTGATAGAGGAGATATCTGAGCCTTTATCTATCATCTTTGGAAAATCATGGGAGACAGGAGAGATTCCAGGAGACTGGAAAAGGGCAAATATAGTGCCCATTAATAAAAAGGGGAATAAGAACAACGAAGGAAACGGCAGACCGGTCAGTTTAACTTCTTTGCCAGGAAAGATAATGGAACAAGTAATTAAGGAAATCATCTGCAAACACTTGGAAGGTGATAAACTGATAGGGAACAGCCAGCATGGATTTGCAAAGAACAAATCACATCAAACCAATCTGATAGCTTTCTTTGATAGGATAACTAGCCTTGTGGGTAAGGGAGAAGCGGTGGATGTGGTATACCTAGATTTTAGTAAGGCATTTGATACAGTCTTGCATGATATTCTTATCAAGAAACTAGGCAAATACAACTTAGATGGGGCTACTATAAGGTGGGTTCAAAACTGGCTGGATAACCGTACTCAGAGAATAGTTATTAATGGTTCTTAATCCTGCTGGAAAGGAATAACAAGCAGGGGTCTGTACTGGGACTGGTTCTGTTCAATATCTTCATCAACGATTTAGATATTGGCATAGACAGTATGCTTATTAAGTTTGCAGATGATACCAAGTTGGGAGAGGTTGCAACTGCTTTGGAGCAGAGGGTCAAAATTCAAAATGATCTGGACAAATTGGAGAAATGGTCTGAAGTAAACAGGATGAAGTTTAATAAAGACAAATGCAAAGTGCTCCACTTAGGAAGGAACAACCAGTTTCACACATACAGAATGGGAAGCAACTGTCTAGGAAGGAGTATGGCAGAAAGGGATCTAAGGGTTATAGTAGGCCATATGTTAAATATGCGTCAACAGTGTGATGCTGTTGCAAAAAAAAACCAACATGATTCTGGGATGCATTAACAGGTGTGTTGTGAACACGACACAAGAAGTCATTCGTTGGCTCTACTGTGTGCTGGTTAGGCCTCAGTTGGAGTATTGTGTCGAGTTTTGGGCACCGCATTTCAAGAAAGATGTGGAGAAATTGGAAAGGGTCCAGAAAAGGGCAACAAGAATGATCAAAGGTCTAGAGAACATGACCTATGAAGAAAGAATTGGGCTTGTTTAGTTTGGACAAAAGAAGATTAATGGGGGGACATGATAGCGGTTTTCAAGTACCTAAAAGGGTGTCATAAGGAGCAGGGAGAAAACTTGTTCTTCTTGGCCTCTCAGGATAGAACAAGAGGCAATGGGCTTAAACTGCAGCAAGGGCGGTTTAGGTTGGCCATTAGGAAAAAGTTCCTAACTGTCAGGGTGATCAAACACTGGAATAAATCGCCTAGGGAGGTTGTGGAATCTCCATCGCTGGAGACATTTAAGAACAGGTTAGATAAATGTCTGTCAGGGATGGTCTAGACAGTACTTGGTCCTGCCATGAGGGCAGGGAGCTGGACTTGATGATCTCTCAAAGTCCCTTCAAGTCCTAGCATTCTATGATTCTATCCCTCCCCGCCAAGCCTGAACCTACTGGAACTCTGGGATATTGGGTGCCGTTCTGTCTGCCAGACAATAGGGACAATGGAGAAAACGTAAAAGACATTCAACAAAAGCCTAATTACACTTAGGCTGAGGGACTCCCCAGGACCAGGTGGTTAACCTGTGGCTTTTGAGCAGCATGTGGCTTTTTCATCCAAGAAATGCGCCTCCTGTTCAGAGCTGGGTTCATGTTTCATTTGTCGTGGGACCAAACCAAACCCCCCTATGCAACAGGCATAGCAGCCGCAGAGGTGAGTGGCTTTAGGATCCTGAGGACACCCACAGCCTGGCAGGGAGCTGCTGGAGGAGATCATGTTCTTAGCAGGGTGATACACTCAGTCTTTGACTGCTGCTGCGGAGTGGGTGGTGTCTAGTTATTCTTGTAGAGTCTGAGTGGCCAGGGGCAGTGGGGGTGTGGACAGTGGCGCTCCTGGGGAAGGGCTGGGGGTGAGAGGGCGGAATTGGCTGGGGATTGGAGAAGGGGTGTTTGAAAGATGGGGGCTAGTAGGGGGATTACTAGGGAGTCGTACTGGGGCAAGCAGGATTAGTTGGCGAGTGAAGATAGGAGGGAATTGTTAAATTGGGGGACTATTGGGAATGAGAAGAGGGATGTTCTGAGGGGACTGAGCAAGCAGGTGGACACTGGTTGTGACAGTGGAGAGATGACTGGAGAGTGGGTGACACTAACATGGCACGGGTGGGGGTGGGGATCAAACGCGTACTGTGGACAGCGCCAGGCACAGATGTGGTGAAGTCGGGGTCCAGCCTGGGGGCTCTCAAATCTCTTCCCTGCCTTCAAACCTTGGCAAGGGGACGCAGCAGCTTAAGCAGCTGTGGGTTGCACTGCTGCAGAGGGGTCAGGCCCCCAGGCTGTGCTGTGGACTGGGATCCAGGTCCCTGCTTCTCCCTTGCCTTGGGGCTGTGGTGGTACCCAGAGTGTTACTGGGGTGGGGAGGGGCAGTTGGGAGAGGCAGGAGGTGCAGAGTGGGAGGTTTTGCTGTTCCCAGTGTGCTCCTAGGCTGCTAGTCCCATCCTAGCTCCCACTTCCTGGGGGTGACTCTGCTGGGGCTCAGGGCGGTCTGGGCTGGAGAGGTGCTGGATGGGTGGCCTGCCTGGGGCCCCTTCCTTGGCCTCCCTTATTATCCTGCCGGTGCAGGAGCAGCAGCGTGGGGTGGCAAGAAGGGGAGCAATGCTGCAGGGTCCGTGGCATGGCTGCCAGGGCCCCTCTGGCAGGATTCATGGACATGAGGACCGAGTGAGTTCTGAGGAGGGGGGTGCAGGAGCGCTTGTGCGGAGACGGTGGCATTTCCAACTGGTTAGCAGGCTGAAGGGTTCCTCTCCAGGTGTCTGTCCAGTCATGTTATTTTTTAATTATATTTTACGTACTATAGCCATATAAAAATAAACATACCATACGCAGCTCTTTGCACTCTATCCACAGCTATTTTGACTCTTGGTTTTAGACTGTTTGGCCACCCCAACCTAGGAGACATTCTCGTTAGGGACAAGAATGTATTACATCTATTAAATTACAGGATTGTTTTGTAATCTGACAATAAGTACATGGAAAGGAATTTGGATACATAACACAACCCCAGCTCACGCTTGGTGTACACTAGGAGATTAGGTCAAATTTACGTGACGTCAAATGTGTAAGGAATGAATCCACACTACAGGGTTCATTCCATCAACTTTAAGGGTTTCTAAGGTTGACTTTTGTACTCCTGCTTTTCATGAGGAGTCACTCCAGATTTGACCGTACGTGGTTGACCTTACATGAGTACAGATGGAGCGCTGTGAAATTTGATGTTCGAGAGCATGGGAAAATTTGAAGGCCATTTCCTGTTTGGCCAATGTGTCTTGCAGAACAGGAACCACACCTCAGCAACATATCTGGCCATGAATTCTCAAAGTCACACACAAGCTCCATCAAGGAGCATGCAGAAGATCCAGGACTTTATTGCTTTGGGGGTGGGGGAGGGGGATGAATCTGTGCTGGGAAAACTACGACAGAGCAAAAGAAATGTGGACGTATACACCACAATCTCAAAGGGCATGTCAGACAAAGGGTACACCAGTGATGTCCAGCAGGCAGGCACACCGTAAAACAAAGGAAGCAAATGGACATTGGGGGTTATACATGCCACTTCCATGAGCAGCTGGATGGGATTCTGGGGAGTGACCCAACCACTGTCCCAAAACAGTCTGTGGATACCACCAAAGAGATTCCCCAGGAAGCCTATGGCAACAGCAAGGACATGGATGAAGAAGAGGAGGACGAGGACAATGGTCAGCAGGCAAATGGAGCAGCTGATCTCACCAACAGCCAGGAGCCTCCTCTCCTCTTCCCAGGACACTTTGCAGCTGGACCCTGAGGGTGGGGAGGGCACTTCTGGTGAGGTCTCATTTTGAATAATGGTACAAGTGGGTTAAGGCAATTGGGTGTGATCTATGGCAGGTGCTGTACCTACACAGCCCAGGACCCCCTGAAGAGTTTGTTAATGTGTCTGGGGATAGAGCACCAATCAACTTAGCATATCTCCATAACACTCAGACACATACAGTTTCTCATGAGGTTTTTGGAGAGCCCTGCCTTATTCTGACCTCCCCAGTAGGACACCTTTCCACGCCAAGCCACCAATAAGCAATCTGGAGTCATGGCACTGCAGAGCAGAGCAGCACAATGATTGGCCTTGTGCCCACATCGTCAGCATTTGTTCCTTATCAATTTTTCTTATTCTAGGTAGACTAATATCTCTTCTTGCACCCAAGAAGAAGCAGGGGATGGAGCATTAAGATACTATATGATAGCACAAGCTGCTCTGCTATACCTAGACCACTCCTCTTTTCACTGTCCCAGAGGAGTGGGGGACAGGGTGTCATGGTGCCCAAGAGAGCTGCAGGGAGGAAAGGGCAGGCTGCTCTGCCATGCCTGGGCCACCCGCTTCCTTCCCCAGGCTGCTAGAGGAAGAGTGACATTCACTGTCCCAGCAAGGGGAGGAGTAGAATCATCCAGTGACTACAAGAGACACAAAGCCCCAATAGCACAACCACACTGCCATGCTTGTTCCCCCCACCTCTTATTCTTTCCCCGTACCCCAGAGAGAAGGGAAAGGCTCAGTGCCCCAGTAAAGGGGAAGAAGAAGCAAACTAACCCAGCCCCTGCACCACTTTTCACCTGCTTGCAGCATGCACAGCTGCAAAAACTGATTTTGCAAGGACAGGTTTGAAAGCATGCCCTCAATCTGTACCTTGCCATGGCTGGAAGGGAAGTGTGTCAAGTGGGTCTCTTAAGGTCTCTGTGTAGTGTCTGCTGCACAGAGGATTCTCAAAAGCCAACATTTATCCTTGCATGAAATACATCCCTATCATGTTTCACAGAGGTGCTTTCATGAGATTTTGTTGTGTGTTTTTAAACTCTTCTCCAGTAACTGTAACTCCTTTATTTCTGGCCTTCACTTATGTTTTGCTGCATTGTGTTCTACAGCAGGCTCTTTGACCACTGCTTCCCCTACATCCCCCCCCCACCCCCAGCTGTGAGACTGGCACAGATCCACAGGAGAAAAGGAACACAGGAAAATATGTTCATAGAGCACATGGAAGCCTCCCATAAGGACAGGGCACAGTTAAATGTGTGGAGGAAAACCACTCTGGAGGAGAGATGAGCTGATCGGGGTGAAAGGAGAGCCCTAAGACAGCATAAATTGAAGACCCAGGAGGAGGTGGTGCAGCTGATGAGGCAGCAAAGAGAGATTCTGTCATGCCTGGTGTTCATTGTATCCCATGATGAACCATGTCGTCCTCACCATGTTCCCTAACTTCCTGTCATCAGCACCCTAGAATGTGGGATGGAAAGTCAAGGGAAGCCTTGCATTCAACTCCTAGGGATGCTTCTGAGAGCAGAAGGCTGCCATTCCCCTCACTTGTGATGGCCAAATGCTCTTGTTCCTCCTTGCCCCAAAGCCCATGCCATGAACTCTTTTACGCCATTTCTACACATGCAGTGGCATGCTAATAAACAGCCCAAAAATGCTAATGAGGCATGGATGTAAATTCCCAGTGCCTCATTAGCATACAGTCACATGATTTGGAGTCTGGAAGAAGCTCTTCCGGACTCCAAAACAGCATGTGGAGGTGTGGCCCCTGGGGGAGCTCCTGGAAGGAAGTCCTCCTTCCAGAGGCCCCTTCTTCCTGAAAATCATGTAACCATATGCTAATGAGGCCCCACTGCCTTATGGGTTATCCTGGGAAGGAGCAAGGCTAAGGGAGTAAACTCTGACAGAAAATCTGGAGGGGAGTCCTAAGGCGGTTCTGTGCCAACTTCTGGCATTCACCCATCAACTCCTGCAGCTGAGCTGGTACCAGACGTAGAGGTTATCCTCTCTTTTGGACTACATCAGTAAAGCCGAGAGGGGAACACTGGCATCTGGGCAGCCCAGGGTCCCAAAAAATTGCCCAGGCTCACGCCTGGAGAGGCTCTCCAGCATCGCTAACAGCGCTGAACCAACACGGGAGGTAACAGATACCGGTTATAAGCTCTTGCTCAATTGGCGTAGAGTATGAGCGCCAGGGGTTGCCTTCGATGGTGGGAGAGATTGTCGCATCTCACTGGACAGTCACCGCCCGCCTCAAGCTGGGCAGCCCCCAGCCAGAAGAGTACTGTCCCACCACAGTTCACCTGCTTCACTGGGTGCATGAGGATTAAGGTTCCCAAACCTGACAAGTGACTGAAATTTGAGCACCAGGCAAACCAATAAGAAAATCAACAAGAAAAGGAAACAATCAAAGTTTTAAGCTTGCTTGCTGGAATGTGCAGACCATGCTGACCGATTTGACTGAAGATCTTCAGGACATCAGCGACACCTGAAAGACTGCTGTCATCAATGAGGAACTGAAGAGGCTCCAAGTTGACATTGCTGCTCTGCAAGAGATGCGACTCGCAGATTCGGGATCTCTAAAGGAAAAGGACTACACCTTTTTCTGGCAGGGTAAAGCCTAAGAAGAACCCAGGGAGCATGGTGTTGGCTTTGCCATCAGAAACACCCTTCTACAAATGGTGGAATTAGTTATGGGCGGGTCAGAAAGACTCCTTCAGGTCACACTTCAAACTTGCGCCGGTCCTGTCCACCTGATCAGCGCTTATGTTCCAACCCTGTATGCCGCACCGGAAGTAAAAGACAAGTTCTAAGACATGCTTAGTGCTGCCATAGTGCAAATACCTGCTCGTGAACAACTGTACATTTTGGGTGACTTCAATGCGAGAGTTGGAGCCGATCGTGACTCATGGCCTTCCTGCTTAGGCCACTTCGGTGTGAGAAAAATGAATGAAAACAGACAGCATCTTCTCGAACTTTGCACGTACCACAATCTGTGCATCACAAACACATTTTTCCAGACCAAGCCACAGCACAGAGTGTCATGGAGACATCCACGCTCAAAACACTGGCATCAACTAGACGTGGTCATCGCTAGACATGATAAACTCAGAAACATCCTTCTGACACGCATTTATCATAGTGCCGACTGCGATACAGATCACTCGCTAGTTTGCTCCAAACTCAAGGTGATTCCCAAGAACCTGTACCACTCTAAACCAACTGGAAGGCCCCACATTGATGCCAGAAAGACAGCAAACTCAGAGAGAGCCGAAAAGTTCAGAGAGACCCTCGAGGAGAATCTGCGCAGCAGCCCTGGGGGTGCCGATGTGACATCCAGATGGCAGCATCTGAGGGATACAATTTACATCATGGCCTTGTCGGTGTTTGGAAGAAGAGCCAGAAATACAAATGACTGGTTCAAAGCTAACTCCGAAGAGATGATTCCAGCCATCAAAAAGAAGCACGCTGCACTCCTGGAGTACAAACACTCATTGAGCCAGAGTACCCTGCAAGCACTCAGAGCAGCCAGAAAAACAGCACAGCAGATGGCCAGGCGCTGTGCCAACAACTACTGGCTCGAGCTATGCAGCAGCATCCAGACCAGTGCTGACCTTGGTAATCTCAGGGGAATATGCGAGGGCATCAAGAAGGCATTAGGACCCACCCAGAACAAGATGGCACCTCTGAAATCCAAATCTGGTGAAGTCATTGCTGACAAAGCCAAACAAATGGAGAGCTGGGTCGAGCACTACTCCGAGCTGTACTCACGCAAGAACTTTGTGGCTGCTACAGCCCTCGATGCTGTCGAGCTCCTACCAGTAATGTACAAATTGGACCAGGAACCAACTGTGGATGAACTGAAGAAAGCCATCGACAGCACTGCAGTAGGGAAGGCCCCAGGCCAGGATGGTGTACCACCAGAGGTAATCAAGTGTGCCACAGACACTCTCCTGGAACCCCTACATGAGCTACTGTGCCTGTGCTGGAGAGAGGGAGAGGTTCCACAGGATATGCGCAACGCTAACATCGTAACCTTGTATAAGAACAAAGGAGACAGAAGTGACTGCAACAATTACCGTGGAATCTCCCTCCTAAGCATCACTGGTAAACTGTTCGCTCACGTCATCCTCGGCAGACTCCAGAAGACTGCTGAGAGGGTGTATCCTGAATCACAGTGTGGACTCCGCGCAGAGAGATCTACTGTTGACATGGTCTTCTCTTTGAGGCAGCTGCAGGAGAAATGCAGGGAGCAGAGGAAGCCATTCTATATCGCCTTCATCGACCTGTCCAAGGCCTTCGACTTGGTCAGCAGGGATGGACTGTTCAAAATGCTCCACAAGATAGGCTGTCTGCCATGGTTACTCAAGATGATCCAGTCTTTCCACGAAGACATGAGAGGAACCATCCAATATGACGGCACATTATCGGATGTTTTCAGCATCAGGAGCGGCGTCAAACAAGGATGCGTCCTTGCTCCGACATTGTTCAGGATCTTATTTGCGCTCCTGCTGAAGCACACCTTTGGATCTTCAACAGAGGGCATCTTGCCGCACACAAGATCTGATGGGAAACTGTTTAATCTTGCAAGGCTGAAAGCTAAATCCAAGGTGCGGGAAGTCCTCATCAGAGATTTGCTGTTCGCAGATGCTGCTGCTGTAGTGTCACACACAGAAGACCAGCTTCAGAAACTGCTGGATCAGTTCTCCAAAGCTTGCAAGGACTTCGGGCTTTTCATCAGCCTAAAGAAGACAAATGTACTTGCTCAGGACATTGCTGACCCTCCATCAATCAGCACTGACAACTATTCGTTAGAGGTCGTCCACGAGTTTGTTTACCTCGGGTCCACCATCACTGACACCCTGTCATTGGAGACTGAGCTAAATAGGAGGATCGGAAAAGCAGCCACAACTCTGTCCAGACTCAGTGAGAGAGTGTGGAATAACATCAAGTTGTACACCCACACCAAAATGCAAGTCTACAGAGCCTGCATCCTCAGCACCTTCCTTTACAGCAGCGAGTCTTGGACCTTCTACGCCCTCCAGGAAAAGAGGCTGAAGGTCTTCCACTTGCGTTGCCTCAGGCGCATCCTTGGAATATCATGGAAGGACAGAGTGTCCAACACCACCGTCCTTGAGCAAGCTGGAATCCCAACCATGCACACCCTCCTCAGGCAGCGGCAGATCCGCTGCCTTGTCCACGTCCACAGGATGAATGATGGAAGGATCCCAAAAGACATCCTGTATGGTGAGCTAGCCTCTGGCAAAAGACCTCCCAGATCCCCCCAGTTGTGCTACAAAGATGTTTGCAAGAGGGACCTCAGGGGGGTAGACATCGAGCCGGACAGTTGGGAAGAGCTGGCAGACGATTGCAGCAGATGGAGGCAGGAACTACACAAGAGCCTTCAGAAGGGTGAGATGAGGATCAGACAGCTAGCAGAGGAGAAGCGAGCCCACAGAAAGCACAGTAAGGACCTGCCAGACACCCACTACACATGCAACAGATGCAGTAGGGACTGTCACTCTCGTGTGGGCCTTCACAGTCACAGTTGACGCTGCAAATGATGATCCCCAGTGGAACTACGAAGGGTGTGATCCATAGTCTACGTAGACTGAAGGATGCTATTACTACTACTACTATGCTAATGAGGCACCAGGAATTTACATCTGTGCCTCATTAGCATTCGTCAGGCCGTTTATTAGCATGCCACTCTCTCCGAAAGTGGCATGTGTGGAAATGGCCTTAGTGTCCCCTGAATAAAAGCAATTAAGGTCATAAAATCAGTCTTATTGCTTTTGTTGCACAGAGGGATGGTGGTGGCTTTACAGGCAAGCACACATCATTCAGGGGGCACCTCCGTAATAGCAACAGACATGACTGTCATGTTGCTGTCTGGTCCGTCATAAAGCTGTTTTTTAAAGCCTCCGTGACTAGTAGTGGCCCTGACTGTACTCTTTTTATTATCTTGGTCTGGCCACTCATAATTACTGGCCAGGTGATCTGCCTCAGCCCTCCAGACTGGGATGAAATTTCCCCCCTAACTCGCACATAAATTATGAAACACGCAGCAGGCTGACACCACAAGGGGAATGTTGCCTTCACTAAGATCTAACCAAGTCAGGAGCTCCTGAATCTGGCTTTTAAACAGCCAAAGGCACATTCTACTACTATTCTGCACTTGCTTAGCCTGTAGTTGAAATGCTCCTTTCTTCAGTCCAGGCTGCCTGTGTATGGCTTCATTAGCCAAGGGAGCAAGGGGTAAATTGGATCATCCAGGATCACTTTTGGTATCTCCATGTCTCCAATGGTGATTTTCTTGTCTGGAAAAAAGTTCCATTCTGCAGCTTTCTGGACAGACCTGAGTTCCTAAACATGCGTGCATCATACACCCTTCCTGACCATCCCACGTTGCTGTTGGTGAAACAGCCCTTGTGATCCATCAATGCCTGCAGTTCCCTGGGGAAGTACCCCTTGTAGCTTATGTACTCTGTGGCAAGGTGATCGGTCTCAAGATAGGGATGTGTGTTCCATCTGTTGTCCCACAGCAGTTAGGGAACTCCATTGTGCCAAAACTGTATACTATGTCCTGCACATTTCCCAGAGTAACTGCCTTCCATAGCAGAAGAGTATTGATTGTCTTTGCTACTTAGATGACAGAAATGCCTATTGTAAGTTTGATTACCCACTGATGAGTAATTGTCCAGAGTTGCAAACTTCTGCAGAACTATTGCTATATGCTTCTGAACTGTCAGAGCAAATATTTTGGTATCACAGTGCTTCAGGGCAGGGGAAAACCAATTCAAAGTTCCATGAAAGTGGCCTTAACACATGCTGAAGTTTTGTAGCTACTGCTGATCATCCCATACCCGCAGAACAATGTGGTCCCACCAGATTGAGCTTGCTTCATGGCACCAGAACTAGATAGGTACCCACGCTGCATTGCTGACAAAGTCCAACCTGGCACCGCTAATGGGGACATGCTCCACTGACTTTATGTACCCATGTGGATATGCACCTTCGACTTCACACAATCAGGTGCTAGAAAATTGACCTTAACCAATGTGACCTAATTACATAGTGTAGACGTACCCTCAGTTTGACTTTTGAGGTATAAGAGAAGTGAGGAGCAGCCAAGTTGAATGCCCACTGCTCAAGGAAAATTAGCTCATGGGAATAGCTAGCAAATTGATGTGTACGTCCACAATGGCAGATCTATTGTCCTTATCCTTAAAATACCCACAGTTTCCCTGTAAATCAGGTATTGCACATAATATAATGGCAAGGAAGATCCAGGGGTTCAGAAGCTGGGTCTGCTAATCTCAGACCAATTGCCACTTTCAAGCTGCCACCCAAAAGCTCTGGAACCATAGCAGTAAATGGGCCGTGAGCCTGGTGGACTCAGGCACAACACCCATGAAGGGCCTGATTGTCAGTGTTCCTGGGTCCCTGATTGGTTCCAGGTACACTACTTTAACCACAAGGGGACACCAGAAAATTACCTGTGCAAATAGGAGAATCTCCAGCCAGCTGGTATGACAAACCTTGCTTTAGCCTTATTCCGGTTCCTGTTTTCCAACTCTACCTCTGCCTCATGGCTCTAGTTGTACCCGCTCTGGCCCCATCCAGTAGGCCTGACTCCCCATGCTCCAGACATGAGTTAGCTCAGACCTCCTGGACTCCTCTAGGGAGGGAGGTGGCATCCCATTTCCTAGCAAATCCCATAGAGCATCATTTGTAGACTGTGTTGCTTATTTCCAAGCAAAGAACCACATTCTATGTGCTTGAGTAATGCAACTTCTGAGATCCAGCCTGAGCCACAGCTTCAAAACACTGCCTGTACACCTATTTTTAGAATGTAGCACAAGCCTGTAGTCCTAGTCTGTCAACTGAAGCTGGGAGGCTCACTACAAAATTCTGTGTAGATGTACTGTGTCAAAAGAATGATAAAACGATCAACTGTCCAACCTACTGCAAACAGCTTCTTCATCTGGAGGATTACCAGCCAAGATTTGTGAACTTTTGATTAACAAGAAATCTATGCAATTCTGCATAAGCCAGTGGTTCTCAACTTACAGGCCATCTACAACCCAATTAGCACAGAGCTACAGCCCAGATGATATCCTCAGGACCATATTGAAAATATTGGATGTGGCCCACATAATATACTGTGGGCCACATGTGCAGCCTTCAGTTGTAAATATATTGATAACGACTGGCATAAGCAGAGAAAACAAGCTCATAACTACCCTAATAGTTTGTAGCATAACATGGACTTTTGGGCATTGGCATAAATGTAGAGCCAATCTCAGAATTTTTTAATATGAAAAAATTTTGAACTTTATTGCTACGTGGACCAAACCTGTTAATCCACTGAATCTGATCCAGATTTGGTTGTGCCTGAAGGAAGGGTTTCAGTAGGTCAGGTACACTATTCTTTATTTAATTCAACCTACCCCTTACCTGCACCTTGTATACTCATAGCATTATATAAACATCATCTAGATTTCCTTTTAGTGGAAAAAGAGAAGTTACTCACCGTAGTAATGATGGTTCTTCGAGATGTGTCCCCGTGGGTGCTCCACGATAGGTGTCGGGCTTGCCGCGGTGCCGCAGATCGGATCTTTCCAGCAGTTTCTGCTGGACCGCGCATGCGCCGGCGCGCGCCGCTCCCTTGCGCACTCCCGGCCACGTGCGCGATCCGGTCCCCGCCAGTTCCTTGACCAACCGCCTCGGATGCTCCTGAAAAATATTAAACAGAGATCTGAAGCAGGGAGGATGGGCGGGTGGTGGAGCACCCACGGGGACACATCTCGAAGAACCATCATTACTACGGTGAGTAACTTCTCTTTCTTCCTCGAGTGTCCCTGTGGGTGCTCCACGATAGGTGACTACCCAGCAGTAACCCAAGAAAGGAGGTGGGTAATCGGGTTACGTGCAGCTTGCCCCCGAAAGGACCGCTGTCGAAAGATGGGTATCCTCTTGGAATACCCTGTGTAGGGCATAATGCTTGGCGAAGGTGTCGTAGGATGACCAGGTCGCCGCTCTGCAGATGTCTTTTAACGCAATGCCGTTGAAAAAGGCTGTTGATGCCGCCACCGCCCTGGTGGAGTGAGCCCTAGGCGGGGCCAGTAAAAGAGTCTTTCTAAGTTCGTAGCACATTTTTATACAGGATACGATGTGCTTCGAGATTCTCTGCGAAGAGAGACCTTCTCCTTTTGATCTGGGAGTGAGAGAGACTAGGAGTCTATCCGTTTTCCGGAAGGACTTAGTCCTGTCTGTATAGAAAGCCAGAGCCCTCCTCACGTCCAGGAGGTGTAGGTGCGCCTCTTTTTTGGAGTTATGAGGCTTTGGATAAAACGAGGGTAAAACTATAGGTTCGTTAATATGAAACTCTGAAGAAACTTTCGGAACAAAGGCTGGATGTAGCCGTAAGGTTACCGCCTCCTTTGAAAATACTGTGCAGGGTGGCGTTGCCATAACTGCCGCGAGCTCGCTCACCCTGAGAGCTGACATGATTGCAAGAAGGAAGGCTGTTTTTATCGTAAGGAGATGGAGGGAAACTGTGGCTAAGGGTTCAAACGGTGGTCCCGTTAGCGCGTTAAGCACCAGGTCCAAGCTCCACGAAGGTGGAAGCGGTTTCCGAGGGGGGTACAGGTTTACCAGCCCCTTGAGGAACCTGGTAACCATGGGATGGGCAAACACCGTGGGCCCTTCCTCTTCATGCTGGAAAGCCGATATAGCGGCAAGGTGGACCTTTAACGAAGATAGGGAAAGTCTGCCTCTCTTGAGGTCCAGTAAATATTCTAATATTACGGATATAGGCACATCAAGGGGAGCTAATTGCTTGGTAGAGCACCATGCAGTGAATCGAGTCCATTTCTGCTTGTAGGTCTTCCTGGTAGAAGTCCTTCGGCTACTTTCTAGGACTTGTTGCATTCCCTCCATACGTGTACTCTCTAGGGAGCTGAGCCATGGATTGACCATGCTTGCAGTCGCAGGCCTCGGGGGTGTGGATGCACTATGGACCCCAGGGCTTGCGTGAGCAGGTCCGACGCTACCGGAAGGGGCATCGGTGGGTGGTCCGACATGCGCAGAAGCAAGGGGAACCATTGCTGTCGATCCCAAGTTGGGACTACTAGGATCATGCGGGCTCTCTCGCTCCTGGCTTTCTGCAAGACCTTGGGGATGAGCACTGTGGGAGGAAATGCGTAGAGCAGGGGGCCCTTCCACGAGATCGCGAATGTGTCCCCCAGGGACCCCCATCCCAGTCCTGCCCTGGAGCAGTATTGAGGGCACTTCTTGTTGTGCTGAGTGGCAAACAGGTCTATCTGGGGAAACCCCCATGCGTGAAAAAGCAGTTGTAGCAGATCGGAACGGATCTGCCACTCGTGTGTGAGTGCAAAGCGCCTGCTCAGCTGGTCTGCCTTCACGTTGTGAGTGCCTGGTAAATACGAGGCTTTCAAGGTTATATTGTTGGCGATGCACCAGTTCCACAGCCGGACTGCTTCCACACATAAGGCACGGGACCGAGCTCCTCCTTGTCGATTTATATAAAACATGGTGGAGGTATTGTCTGTATTGATCCCGACTACTTTGCCTTGTATATAGTCTCGAAAGTGTTTGCAGGTGTTGAACACTGCTCTGAGCTCCAGTATATTTATATGCAGCGACTGTTCCGTAGGGGACCACAGTCCCTGCGTCACCTTTTCGCCCATGTGTGCTCCCCACCCTATGTGGGAGGCGTTGGTGGTGAGGAAGATAGAGATTTGTGGTTGATAAAAGGGTACCCCTGTTAGCATGTTCTTAGGGTTCACCCACCATTGCAGGGATCTGCGCACCTCTGTCGTGGGCGACACCACCCTGCGCACGGTGTGTGTTGCCGGTTTGTAGACGCTTGCCAGCCAATGCTGCATGCTGCGCATATGCAATCTGGCGTTCTGTACTACGAATGTTGCTGCTGCCATGTGGCCTAGCAGCTGTAAGCACGTTAGAACCGGCGCCATGGGGCTGAAGGTGATGACTTGTACGAGGGAACCAATAGCGCGAAAGCGAGCATCTGGTAGATAAAGCCTTGCTGTGATGGAGTTTATGCGTGCCCCTATGAACTCTATGTCCTGTGTGGGGTCAATCTTTGACTTTGCCAGGTTGATGACCAGGCCCAGCGAAGAGAACGTGCTTGCTGTAACGTGTATCATGCGTAGTACCTCTTCCTTCGAAGCCCCTTTCAGTAGGCAGTCGTCCAGATATGGGAATATAAACACCCCCTGTCTGTGCAGGTAGGCTGACACCACTGCCAGGGTCTTGGTAAAGACTCTGGGGGCCGAGGAGAGGCCAAACGGCAGAACCTTGTATTGGAAATGTTCTTTGCCGACCATAAACCGGAGAAAGCGTCTGTGAGCCGGGTGGATTGTTATATGGAAATACGCGTCTTGTAAGTCGAGGGCTGTGAACCAATCTCCATCGTCCAGTGCCGTGAGAATAGAGGCGACTGTGATCATCCGAAAGCGTTGTTTGCGCAAGTACCGGTTGAGGCCTCGAAGATCTAAGATGGGCCTCCAGCCTCCTGTTTTTTTATTTGTGAGGAAGTATCTTGAATAAAACCCTTTCCCTTGGAGTTGCTCCGGCACTCTTTCCACTGCCCCTATAAACATAAGATGGTCCACCTCCTGCTTGAGTCTCGCTTCGTGGGAGGTGTCCTTGAGATGGGGCCTGGGTGGAGGTCGTGGCGGTGGAAGCGACTGGAAGGGGATCGCGTAACCCGTGGCTATGATCTCCAGTACCCATTTGTCTGTGGTGAGCTTTTGCCACTGGGTGTAGAACGGTCGGAGGTGATGATGGAACATTAGCTTTGGAGGACATTGCGAGATGGTAGTGATAGTGCAGCCCTCGATCTGTCCGTCAAACTTGTTGCCTTTGGCCCTGCCCCGAGGATGCACGGCTCTGTTGGGAACGTCGCCTGGGAGTTCTATACTGTTGGTGCTGTTGATGCCGACCTTATTCGTAGCCCCTTTGGTACTGAGCACGCTGGGGCTGATACGGGTATCGTCTTTGCTGAGGGTAATACTTTTTCTTCCTGTATGGAGGGGTATAAATCCCCAAGGTTCTGAGAGTGGCCCTTGAGTCTTTACTGGAATGAAGGACCGAATCAGTTGATTCAGCAAACAACTTCTGTGTGTCAAAGGGGAGATCGACAATCTTCGCCTGCAGATCCCTCGGGATACCCGATGTCTGAAGCCAGGATTCCCTGCGCATGACCACTGCCGTAGCCGTTGAGCGTGCCGCCGCATCTGCTACGTCTAGGGTGATCTGAGCTCCCGTCCTTGAGGCTGCGTAGCCTTCCTGCACGATGGCCTTCAGCACTGGCTTCTTATCCTCTGGAAGCGAGTCCATGAGAGAAGTCAGTCTGGAGTAATTGTCAAAATTATGGTTTGCTAGGTGTGCTGCATAATTTGCCATTCTCAACAGTAGGGTAGAGGAGGAGTAGACCTTTCTGCCGAATAGCTCTAGCTTCTTGGCATCTTTGTCTGTTCCCCCTGCCTTGTACTGGGAAGTTTTCGACCTCTGTTGAGACGATTTCACCACCAGTGAATTTGGTTGTGGGTGACTAAACAGGAACTCCATGCCCTTCGCCGGGACGAAGTATTTCTTA
Organism: Carettochelys insculpta; assembly: GCF_033958435.1. Lineage (NCBI taxonomy): Eukaryota > Metazoa > Chordata > Testudines > Carettochelyidae > Carettochelys > Carettochelys insculpta. The sequence goes on from NC_134137.1 coordinate 315,820,937, forward strand.
TCCGCTCTCTTGTTTATAGGTGGAGCGGACGCTGGGGTCTGCCATATCGTGGTAGCAGACTCCATAATTGCTTCGTCGAGCGGAATAGCTATTCTAGACGAGGCCGGAGGTCTCAGATTTTTGAGGAGCTTATGGTGCTTCTCCTGCACCTCTGCTGTTTGGATGCCTTGCGTAAAGGCCACCCTTTTAAACAGCTCTTGGAACTGTTTGAGATCGTCCGGGGGGTGGACATCCCCTGGGGCCGTAGCCTCGTTGGGGGAGGACAGAGTGGAACCACTGGGGTAAGCCTCCCTTGAGCCCTCGGGGTCCTGTTAATGATGATACATCCTCTCGCTGGAGGCTTGCGAGGGAAAATCTCAGGGTTCCAGAACCAACTCCCCCTGAGATAGCTGCGTTTCCGTCCCCGTCCGTGATTGCCCTCGGGGATAGTAAACTGTCTGGGGGGACCTGTCCCTAGGGGTGTGCTGTCTATGCCCAGCGTGACAGGGACGACCATGGCAACACGGGCATGGTTCCTGGGATGGAGACCTGGACCACTCTCGAGGTGCATATCCCTGGCGTCTGGGGGAGCGAGATCGTCTGGGTGATTGAGACAGTGGTGAAACTGATTTGTGGTAGTACTCCAGGGGGTCAAATCCCAGAAAAGGTGAGGGTGGCCCAAGCCATGGTGACGCTGGCTGGAGGAATGGGGAGGGAGGCTCAGGGTAGACTGGGGGAGACCCCTGCCTCCTTGTTGGAGTTCGCAGCATAAGGGGAGGGCTTAGAGAGAGCAGCCCTGCAGCCCTGTCTGGAGAAGGGCTGCGGTGCCGGGTTTTCTCTGCTGCCTTTCCCCTCCCCTGTGGGGCTAACTCCGCCCCTTTCCATGCTGGGGATCTCGGCCCCGCTGTCGGCGCCGCGCTCGGCACACTTAACTGCGGTGCTACGCAGGTGGTCTCCCCCGGCGCCTGCAGGCCGCATGCCTGCGAGCCCTGCACCGTCAGCGCCCCGGGCGTCTGTGCCGCTAGCTGCGGTGCCACCGGTTCCGGCGCTTGCCTGGCCGCTGCTCTGACCGCGGTGCGGGCCGGCTGTTTAATCATCGGAGGCTCAGCCTCTGCCACGTGCGCTTCCGTGCTGCCGCTTGTTTGTAATTGCGGCTGGGGGCTATGTGTGCTGCACCCGTCCTGCTCGCTGTGGCTGCCGGCAGGGATCGGGTTGGAGAGAGCTTCCTCCGTTTTTGCACTGATGGGGTGAGGGACGCCGCCCTCCTTTTATGGGGCCCTGTGGGTCCCTCTTGTTGAGGCCGCTCCGGCACGTCTGGCTGGAGGACCTTATCAAAGAGCAGCATTTTTAGCCGCATTTCTCTGTCCTTCCTGGCTCTGGCCGTGAGCTTTGCGCAGAAGGAGCATTTCTGGGTGACGTGAGATTCCCCCAGGCACCTAATACATTGACTGTGCCCATCGGAGGCCGGCATTGCTTCGCGGCATGACTCACACTTCTTGAATCCTGAAGAGGACATTGCGGTGAGTCTTTGAGTTGTTAATAGGGTACTTAGCACCTTCTCTGTGCTTGTTCCCCTCTCTCGGAGCCAGCCTGCCGCGGCAGGAGGCCTAATGGCCTTACATCCCCAGGCCTCCGCTGCTCCTCTGGTTACTAAGGCTTTTTGCCTATGCTGTTATATGCTTTTTTTTTTTTTTTTTTTTGCAATAAGAGAAAACAACAAGCTAACTGAAAGACTGAAAAGAGTGAAAAGAAACTCTAAAAACACTAAGAACATTAAATACGCTGACTCTGGCCGCAGCCTGAGTGGATTCCGTCTGCAGCCGATGGCGGTTAAGAAGGAACTGGCGGGGACCGGATCGCGCACGTGGCCGGGAGCGCGCAAGGGAGCGGCGCGCGCCGGCGCATGCGCATTCCGGCAGAAACTGCTGGAAAGATCCGATCTGCGGCGCCGAGGCGAGCCCGACACCTATCGTGGAGCCCCCACGGGGACACTCGAGGAAGAACACCAGTTTGCCATATTGAGAATAGCAATGGTCTTGGAAACAACAGCTGCTGCACACAGAGTTGGAACTGTATTTCTCAAATCTGCTTTAGTAGTGTCTCTCCACTATTAGGCTTTGTGGATACTGAAGAAACAAATTTAACCTTATTCAATAAGCATTTATATCTCACTTCCATAGGCAATGCTTGGCAATATTTTTGGAGCCTATAGCATGTACATTATTGCCGGCTATTTTGAGGCTACAGAAAATAAATACGCTTTACCAGGAAATAATTGGCTTTTATTTCCATGGGCTTCCCAGGCTATTTTAGTTAGGGATATAAATAACTAGCAATGAACAGAACCTCTCTCCCCCTTTAGTTCTGTTCTTGCTGGGTGGAAAGCGACCTTAATAACGTAGGCTGCGGGAGAGCCTCCAGATATAACACTCAGTATTTTTATATACAGAAAAAGCATGAAAGTTTCTTCAAGCAAACGACTCATTTTGGCAGTTGCGGACAACTTTGCTAAAAACTGATAGAATTTGCTTTGAAAACAAGGTGATCCTTAGGAGGTTTGACTTGTAGACTACAACCCCATGTGCTAATAGTCATTTCCTACGAAGAACAGTTTCTCTAACATTTCCCATAAAAACACTTTTAAATACATACACTATTCTCTCTGGCCTGTCATTCTGTGGCTTGCAGGAAAAAGGAACTCTAGGAGACACTATGGCACAATATAAACATACTAAGGTACACTAGTCATGACTTTTATATGCAAGACTATTTGAGGGGCCCATTAAAAAGTGATTTTCTAACGCAAAGTTGCCTTACTGTAGTATGTTCTAAACATAGAAAATATCACAGCAAAGACAATCCTATGGAGTATGTTTTGCTACTTAGTTGCCAGAATTGAACTGGCCTTTGAATTCATGCATGTAATTAACACTATATGGCAAAGAACTGACTAAATTAGATACAAAATCTAGGCATATATAAGTGATTACAACGATACACAGTTTTTTTTTGTTACATAGGAAATAGTGGCAGAGCTCCTTGGCTCCTCTCACATGCTTGGAACATTCCATAGCCAGGATTACACTCACATATCCCCTTTGAATGTTGACAACTTAATCAGACTTTGAAAACACTCAGAAGTGCTCCATGCAGGTGCATACTTATGGCCTGATAGTCAGATACTGAGAATTTACAACTTCAGCTGAAGTCAGTGAGTGCTCCAAGTGCTCAGCCCCCCTCAAAGTTCAGGGGCAATATTAAATGGAAGAGAAGATTCTTTCATATGGAGGGGCGAGGGGAAAATGTGATACCATGTATAGTTTTTATAGTTTTTTTTTCTCAGAAGTGTCTGTGTAAGTCAAGGATCAGAAATTCTACACAAATATAATTACATCATTTTTCTACCATACATATTTAATGAGCTTTAGAGCGGTCTCCTTGGAAATAAACATAGCAATCAAGTGAAGGTTTGCATTTTTCAAAACTCATCTACCATGTTAGCGACTAATAACCGAAGTCTGATTATGCTGCAGTGGTCATTGGTCATTTATATATCTTCACAATCCAGTTACTCTGTACCATATATCTTCCAGTTCCTTTTATCTTCATAAAATGGTGCTACAATGTTGAATAAAACAAACTCACACATTCAATATTTTCATTTATAAAATATACTTAGTGAGCCAAGAATCACCATCTACCAATTTTCCTTTGGAAATCTAGTACAGTCTCTTCTTCCTCAATTAAATATTTAATTTTTTTTTACAGAAAGACTAAGGTACAGTGTTATGAAACTTTCAGCCTTCAAGAGTTTAACTGGACAGGCAAATGATATAGAATAAATAGGGCCCTAACAAATTAATGGCCCATTTTGGTCAAATTCAGCCAAAAGGATTTTTAAGAGTAATTTCATGATTTTAGTTATTTCAGTCAGAAATTTCATGGTGTTGTAAATGTAGGGGTTATGACCCCCGAGAGAGTGAGATAGAGAGTGTGTGTGTGTGTGTGTGTGTGTTGAAAGGTTATTATGTGGGTGTGGGGGTGTTTTCCAGTACTTTTACCCTTCTGCACTGCCTCAGACAGTGACACTGCTTTAGACTGGGCAAGCGAAGACCAGCAGCTGGTGACCAGAAGCCTGGGCCTGAAAGCAGCACTCCACCAGCAGCAGCACAGAAGGAAGGATGGCCTGGTACGGTATTGGCACCCTTACTTCTGCACTGCTGCTGGAAGAGCTGGGTCCTCAGTCAGCAGCTGCCATCCTCTAGTCACCCAACTCTGAAGGCAGAGCAGGAGTGAGTGTATCAATCCCACAACCCACTTAAAAAAAACCTTGCAACCCCCCTGCAACGCCCTTTTGGGTCAGGACTCCCAGTTTGAGAAATGTTGGTTTCCTCTGTGAAATCTGCATAATATGTGGTAAATGCAAACAAAGCAACAGATTTCATTTGGGAAGCCCAGATTTTGTGGTCCGTGATGTGTTTATCACGGCTGTTAATTTGGTAGGGCCTTAACTATAATGATAAATTAATTTTGTCTGTTTTTATTGGACCACCTAGTGATCCATTGAGCTGTACCTAGAGAAGGACCTACAACCACATCTACTTACCTGACCCTGGGTAGACCATGTGCTACCCCTTCATCGCCATCATGCTACCTCCTGTGCCTAGATCTGTGGGAGAAGCTCTGGAGATCCTAGAACAGGGGGAAAGATGGGAGTGCAGAACACTGCCTGCTCTCTCATCCACACATGAAAAATCAGACGAACAGAGAATGCAATCCTCTATAGTTGGAGCATCAAACTGAACACAAAGCTTTAAGTGACCCCATGTAGGTTCAATCAAAAACAAATGCAAAAATGCAGGAATGGTCTCACTGGAGAAGACTGGTGGTCTCTTTAGTCCAGTGCTCTGTCTGACAGCAGTTAGTATCAGATGTTTCAGATGAAAGAGCAAGGATACCAGAAGCAGGAGCCTAGATCACTTTGGCACATTTGAACATTTTTCTCCTAATTCTTTAATTTTTTTTTCTAAATTGTTAGTCTCAAAGCTACACTGTAGAGGGGTGGGCAATAATTTTTGATGGAGGGGGGTCACTCCAAGAATTTGGTAAGTGGTCAAGGGCTGCACTCTTGCACGACATTAATGGAGGAGGCATGGGGTCTGGGACGGAGTTTGGGTGAAGAAGAGGATTCCAGTCAGGAAGAGTGTAGGAGGGGTTGCAGTGTCTGGGAGGGGGCTATGACCTGGAGTGCAAGGGTTGGGGTTGTGAGAGGGAGCTGTGACCTGGGGTAGGAGGGAGTTCTGACTTGCAGCAAGGGAGAGGGGTGCAGGGTCTGGGAGGGGATATGGTGACGAGCAGGGGTACAGAGAATTTTGGTTGTGACCTGGGGCAGGGATGCAAAGGAGGGTGCAGCAGGCATGAATTGTGACCTAAGGCAGGAGATTAGGGTGCAGGATGGTATGGGTGCAGGACAGGGTTCTGACCTGTAGGAAAGGTGTATGAGGCTGTACTGGGTCTGCTGGGAGGGGGAGGGGTGCAGAGGGTTTGGTTTGTTACCTGGGGTGTGGGAGGAGATGGGGTGCCATGTGCAGGCTCTGGCCAGGAGGTACTTACCTTAGGTGACACCTTGCTAGCATCCCAGTGGGATCCTCAGGCAGGCTCCCTGCCTGCTGCACCCCATACACCGATTAAAGCGGCTGGCTGGGGGGCCTACACATCTCCGTGTGCTGTGCACCCCTTGAAAAGGGTAGGGCCTTCAGCATGCTTCCTGCACCACAAGCATGACCCAGACAGCTCCCATTGGCCAGTTTCCAGCTAATGGGAGCTGTACAATTGTGCTGGGAACAGGGGCAGTGTGCAAAGCCCCCCTTGTCCTCCACAGGGCCACGTGGCGCTCAGAGAAGCACACACTGGCTCCCGCAGCCAGCCACTTTGAGCAGCGTGTGAGGACACATAAGGCAGGGAACCTGCCCGAGGCTCCAGCTGGGCTGCAGGACAATGGCAGGTCAGATCCATCAATGGGTTGTATTTTGCCTGTCCCTGCAGTGGAAGCACAATTGTGTTTATAACTTTATCTGAGCAAGTGGGTCTCTGCGTTTGTTGAGAATGGTGCCCACGTACATCTTTAAATACTGTAGACATACTCTGACATCATCAGACACAGCCACTAAAATATCACAGGGAGAAACTTCCAATAAAAGATAAACTGGTACTTTTTGATGAGATGGGGATGGGTAAGGGGTTCAAATGTATTCTTAAAATGAGGGACCATTCCTTTACAGAAGGGTCTTGGATGAAAAAGATTTAAAGATGTCATTTTTTCCAGGATGGTCTGAGATACTTTTGGTAGATGATAGTAGGCCTGTCAAGAAAGCAGGCAGAGATGTGGATGAGTGGGATATCATCAGAGACCAGTTTTGGTGATAAAAATTCTTTTGGTAACTGAACAAAAACAGTTTTTTCCATATATGGCATCTTCCTTATGACATTAGAATGGGAGGGGATCAAATAATTAAACGGCTTCATTCTGTACCTGCCAAAAGTGGGAGGAGGGAGAAGAGCTCTCGTTATCTGCAACAGTTTGAAGACTTAATTTAAACATTGCTGTGTTAAAAGTTCCATCATTCAAGGCCAGGTTGACTACAGTAGTTCTCTTGTTTCTCATTTCATGAAAACTGTAATAAAATTATATTTTAAAATAAGGAGAATGATAGCAGGAGAATTTTAGGGAAAGAGATTGATGATATTGTAATATCAACGTAGTGGAGTCCACATTTTTTATGGTTCTTGTGAAACATTTAGTTTTGGGTGATGTATTTGCTGAAGTGCTTGAGGATCTAGATTAAGACATGGAAGCACTGACTTGCCAAGAATGAGGAATGATAATTGCAATAACAACAAGAAACGTCATCCATCCAAACTATTAACCTATAAGATTGCATCTTCTCTGAAAGTAGTTTAGGAAAGAAGGGTGAAACACATCCCTGGAATAGGAGGATGCAACTTTACTGACTTCAAAGAAATTAGACCTGCACTGAAATTGGTTCATTTATATTTTTATTTTTATATAATTACTTGAAAAGTCAATGAAAATTAAACTTCTGATTTATTCTTCTTTTTTTATTTTCAAAGGAGAAAATTATCCTCCTTTATTATTTGGTAAAAATGAGTTTTCCAAGATATTAATAAATTTCTGTCTCATTTGTGCTTTGAAGTTCTGGTACCATTTTATAAGCTTTTTTCTCCTTTGAATCTTTTCCTGTAAGCTCATATTTTTCTCTTTTTCTAAAATAGCAGGAAGTTCTTCCCAGTTTTTAATAAAGATAAATGGAGCCCCCATGGTCTTTAGTAAAAGCAGTGGAGCCCTGTGGTATATAGATGAGTTTCCACACTTGCCTGGTGTCATTACATCTTCTACAACAGGAACAGAGCCGTATGAACAAGCTTCATAAATTCTATAGCATTCTGTATTTAGTCCCACTGGGCACAATGTGAGATCACTCTGCAACAATGCATCTTGATAGATTTTAAAACTTTCATTTGTTTCTTGAGGCTGCCACCTAGAAAAATAAAAATAAGTGAAATTAACATGACTTTTTACTGTAAAGGTAAATATATTACAATAAAAATTAGAGATACACATTTTCATTGTAGTATCTAGAAATGTTGCACAGCTGCAGGTTTGTAAACAACAGTTCTGAGCATCAGCAAGTTTTATTTTTCAACCCACATTTTTCTCAATAATTTTTTCAAATATTTATAGAGAAGTTCATGTCTAAGCTAGAAACTCCATAAGCACAGTTTTCAACTCAGGGCATTTAAACAACTTTTAATGCCTCAAGCACCAACAAAAAAAAATAAACATTTTAAAATATTTTACACTGGAAGCAACATTTACTTTAAGATATTTAAGAACAGGTTAGATAGATGTCTATCAGGGATGGTTTAGATAGTACTTGATCCTGCCACTGGGGCAGGGGACTGGACTCGATGGCCTCTCGAGGTCCCTTCCAGTCCTAGTGTTCTATGATTCTACTTCATGCATTAAACAAGAAGGTTATTAAATATGGAGATAGAGTGCTCTGACAGGCTTTCCCCCAAAATATTTTAAATCAACAAAGGAATTGACTGTTCAGAAATGAAAACATAAATCAGCAATTGTTAATTTGCTCTGACAGTCTGTGGTATTTTATGTGATGACACTAAAATCTAGAGCTATAATCCCTCTCTAGATTTTATTTCAGCCTTTCTTAAGTACTTTTGTCCAAATTTTCGGAAACAGTGTTAACTTGACTCTAGTTTTATTAAATACCTTTTAAAATTTTAATGAAGGTTTTTAAAACCTTCTATGAGAACAATTTCACAAACTAATTAAGACCAGAATTAATTTGTTTGGTTCAATTGAGGCCGTTTACTCACTTAATAACCAGAAGGACAATCCTGTTACAGTATCAAGATAATCACACAAAAAGAAAGGCTTGCATTTGCATTCTTGCCTCATAAAGACTCTGCAGGAAACCACATTACCCAAGTCATAGCAAATAAAGGATGTTTTTGGAATAATTTGGTTCAAGTACTCTTGGGCCAGTGACCATGTAGAGTCAAACCATATTTTAAGATCTGCAAGAGCAATACTCTGAGTCCTTACAATTTCTATTTTCTTGGTCCTTATAATTTACCACCAAATTTTATTCTATTCATCTCGCCTCAGGATTGTTTCTTTCCTTGGCAGTCTGATTGAAGAGTCCTTTTCCATGTCTATTACCAGTCTCTTCTTTGAGATGTCATAATATATTTAGCAGGTTTTTCTGCCTGCGTCTTTATTAGTTCTGTGTTCATTGCAAACTCAGGTAGAGATAGTTACATATTGCAACTCTGAAGACTTCTTCCTAGTTTCCATTCTTCCGCCTTTTCTAATAAATTAGCCCATCTAAAATTATTCAAACACTGAATACAGAAAACTGAAAACACTCAAAATAGCGTTTTTAATATAAAAACCTTCTAAGTATTATTTATATTTTAAATGGAGTAAAGTATTCCATTCAGGGTGACCAAATCAGCACCTTAATCTATGATCCTAGCCGAATGCTGAAAATCTGCGCTCAGAATATTCTTTTTGTAAACCTTTATGGCTTATATATGTTAAATTCTAAAACAACCTGCGTGTTTCATTCTAAAATCTAAAATTCTAAAAAGAAAATAACGCTTTTTGAGATGGCTGCAAGCGATCAAGGACACCGGTTTAGAAAGAAAGGAGACTAAGCCTGTGTCGACACTAGGGAGTTCTGTTGACCGAGGGGGCCCTCTGCCAACATAACTCAGGGAGCGTTTACACACACGCACACACAAAGTGTTCTGCCGACTGAGTCTTTACAGAACTCTGCATTTGTCCTGACAAGTGTTATCCCTCGAAAATTTGAGGAATAATGCTCTGTCGACAGAAGTGCAATGTCAACACTTCTGTCAACAGAGAGGACATCCACTTCACCAGGCAGCCCTGTTTGCAGAGCTTCTGGTCAGTTGTTCTGTCAACAGAGGGCAGGGAAGTCCGTCTGCTTTCTGCTGGCAGTGCGGATTGCTTTGTTGATCTGTTTTTGTGTGTAGGTGCACTCTGTCAACAGAACTTCTGTCGACACAACTCTGTTGACAGATGTTATTGTCGACAGATGCTTCTAGTGTAGATGGAGCCTAACGGGGGATATGATCGAGGTCTATAAAAGCATGACTGGTGTGGAAAAAAATGAATAAGGAAAAGTTGTTTACTTGTTTCATAACAAAAGGAATAGGGGTCATCAAATGAAATTAATAGGTATCAGGTTTAAAACTAACAAAAGAAAGTTTTTCTTCACATAGCGCATAGTAGGCCTGTGGAACTCCTTTCCAGAAGAGGCTATGAAGACCAAGACTTAAACACGGTTCAACAAAGAACTAGATAAATTCATGTAAGTTAAGTCCGTCAATGGGTAATAGCCAGGATAGGTAGGAATGGTATCCCTAGCCTCCGTTTGTCAGAGGTTGGAAATGGACGTCAGGAGAGGGATTGCTTTGGTGATTACCTCTTCCATTTATGCCCTCTGGGGCATCAAGCATTGGCCTCTGTCGGAAGACAGGATATTGGGCTAAATGAACCTTTGTTCTGACCCAGTGTGGTTGTTCTTATGTTCTAACATTATCCCTCAATTCTTTACAAAACCAGAAACACCTCAATATCCATATCATTTCTTCCTGCAGAGAACTTTCTCCCCTTAGGAGCTCTACAAAAACTTTATTTAAATTAATAATACATGAAAAAACTGTGCAGATGTTTTAAAAGCATCCTGTCATTTTTAAGGGCATACCTGTCAATGGTTATGATAGAAGTTGTTAAAAGCAAATTAAGAAGTACCATTAAAACCTACTTCCATTAGTTGGAAGATCTGTTTGACCTCCTGAAGACAAAGAATCAACTATACTGTGAAGAAGAAACCAGCATCTTTCTCTTGTAAATCCAATAAAAGATCTGGGTTTCATGTATCCCTTTTATGGTAGGTAGGCAGCATCCACAGGCTGTATGACACAGATTTTTAATACCCATTGTCCTTTCAACCAAACACAGATGTATGTGTGAGAAGCCAGGACTGAAAGAAATATCTAATATAATAAGTCCAAAGTGTTTCAATCACACCCAGAGTGTAAAGTGCTCAAGTACACAAAGATGTTAATTCACCCAAGGTCTGTATATAAATATCAGCTCAGCAAAGGTTTTCATTGTTTTAAGTTTGACAATCATCATTATTTTATTTACAACATATTGTAAAAGAGATGACAACAGTGATCTGGGCAAGGAGGTGGGAATAATTCAGCTTGCAAACTATACATTTATGAAATAAAGCATAGCTCTTACTGTTCTCTGGCTGCAATCCAACAGAGTTTATCAAGCCCATCTTGTTTCAGAACTTCCATTAGGTTCTCCCTAGATGAATTCTTATACACTGTTCCTAAAAAATTACATAGATATGATCTTGGAGAACGTAGCATTGACCAGTTGGGTTCTACCACAGGGAAATTCCTGTATCTGTAACAGCAATGCGCATATTAGATGGAAGTATTTTTATGCCAAAAATAGTGTACACGAGCTAGGCATGTTGCATCATTTCATGTTTATGTAGCAAATTTTAAGAACTGGACTGACTTTTAATCAGTTTCAATATTTAGCTACAGACTGAACTTAAAAACAAAGATACTCAAATGTTAACGGATAATACTTATATTTAACGGATTTGACTTCTCAGCTATTTCAATCACCTTAAAGTGTATGCTGGAGAAACAGTGTCATTGGTATATTCCAAAATGAAAACTCATTTGTTTACTATAACCTGAGCATCTTCAGAAATTTAATCTTTGAATTATACTCAGAAATCACTGATTTTAGTCAGTACAACAGCATCTGAGTCACCTAAACTGCTGACAGTTGATTTCATTCTCTAGATCTAATTTACTATACTTTTATGTTTAGTGTTAAATTACATGTCCTTTACAGCTGTTACATTATCAAAATTAGCTCTAGTTTTCTTTCTAAGGCAATGTCTACACTAGTGCATAAAGTCAATTTTAAAGGACTTAGCTTGATTTTTATAACGTCTGTCTTCACTGCAAATATCATTAGGTAGCTTTTAAGGGGTGCTAAAGTTGAGTTTTTTGCCCCTCACTTCTCAGGAGGGGTAGCACCAAGTTTGAATTTAAAAGGTTGAATTAATGCTAGTGTGGGAACAGCATGATTTTAAATAGATTGTATTGACCTCCAGAGATATCCCCCAATGCCCCCAACGTGTTTGTTATGGCCACTTTTGTCTTCGCAGCTCTCCAGCTGGGCAGGGAGCAGGTGAATGGAAGCCTGGGAATTTGAATTCATTTTCTGTCCAGACAGTGTGGCCTAGGAAAATTCAGGAGTGCACCTCAAGACTGATCACATCTGGCCATGAGTTCTCAGGGTCACAAAAGAGTCCCAGCATGGACCCATCAAGAGATCCAGGATCTCATTTCTGTGTGTGGGAGGGTGTGGGGGGGGGAATGTGTCTGGTGTGTAAACTGCAAACCAACAAAAGAAATGCAGACATTTCTGGAAAGACTTCCCAGGGCATGATGGAGAAAGGTTATACCAGGGATGCTCAGCAGTGCTGGGTGAAAATCAAGGGGCACAGGCAGGCAATTAGAAAGTGAGAGAAGCCAACAGGTGGTTTGGGTCATCTCTCAAAACATGCAACTTTTATAAGAAGCTTGATGCATCTTACTTAAGAGTTTTAAGGTAGTAGACATTATGTAATTTGTATAATAAAATGTTTCAGATGTAATGATACAGATAGATCATGCATAACTGATACCTTAAGTGTAATCTGTTTATTTTTAACACTTACGTAGCTACTCCTAAAGGCCACTGGAAAATATCTTCTTCATTTACCCAGGTACTGTCATACACTACAAAAAGAAGTTCCACAAAGCCTCCGTGTCTTTTCAAATATGGGCGAATCCATTCGTTATTACACTGTTCACTTCCAAGCAGCACAATGGCAATATGTCTCAGCTTGTGAGTTTGTATTAAAGTTTGTGCATAATGCAACCACTGAGTGGCGTAAGTGATCTTTGCTTCCTCTCTTCCATTCAGAACTAGAACCACATTATCAGCTTCTATTGAAAAGTATCCAGGGACTACAGCTGGACCAGTAACAAAACTATAAATAATAAAACAGAAGCAATTAACATCTTCTGAGATATGTTACCAACCTTTAGACATATTCTTTTTAACATATTGTAAACTATGTGCCTGTAGTGTTTACAGACTTGGTTTCTTCCCTGAATATACATTATTTACTACTTCTGCTGTTGTGATATATTTCAGATATACGAAGTCTAAAACTACAATTCAAACTTTATGGAAGCTCGCTTTGGTCTTTTACTTGAACAATAAAGCAATTAAAAATTAACTGCAAACACAGTATACTGCAAAGATATCAAAACCATCACACTATTCAAATACTGAAAAAATCATGACTTGAAACCAGGATAATTTTCACAATAATTAGTTAGGACAGGGTTTGGCATCTGTAAAACTGATCATAAATTTTTATTATTTTTCCAAAACAAGAGAATACAAAATACAACACAAGGATTAAAAACCTTCAGCTCCACACGAGGACCAAGAAATCTACAGTACAGTAAAACCCCTACTTATGCCACTTTGACTTGCATGCTACTTGGATTAACACAAGTCGAAATCATGAGTGGTGGGGAGCTGGGAAACCAGGAAACTGACCAGCAAGTGGGGGTTGCGGGGGAGCCTGGAACCAGCTGCCTGCCACTTGTGGGAGCCGAGAGTCAGGCTGCCACATGGTTTGCAGCTTCCTTGCCAGTCCCAGGAGCCAGGAAACTGACCAATGCAGCAGCCCTGGTCAATTTCCCAGCTCCCCGACTTGTGAAAATTCGACTTACATGTGGTTGCCCAGGAACGCATCTTATGTGAAACTCATAAGTTTACTGTACTCTACTATGATAGATGCCAGTATGGAAAGAAGAATGGTTCAGTGATGAGGTCACTAGCTTGGGACTCAGGAGATTAATGTTAGATTCTCTGCTCTATCACAGACCTGCTATGTGACCTTCATCCCTGTGCTTCAATTCCCCAACTGTAAAATGATCCTAACAACAGTTTTATAATGGGAAGGGGGAAAGTGAAGATACATGTATTAATAAATCTTGAGGTGCTGAGTTATTCCAATAATTGGGAGGTCATTAGAGACCCTACACTGATATGCCACTTCCAACTCATTTAACTAGTCAAAGGCCTGACCTTGAAAATACGGGGTAAAAAACACTGAAGTAAACGGAACAACACACACATGAAGTTAAACATGACTATATATACATACTTGGGTTCTGATCCTGCAAACAATCTGGGAAATAAATCACAGCTAAAGTTCTAAAAATTCCCTGAGTGTAACTTAGAACTGGGAAGATGGATTACTCTGAAAGTCAAATGTGAATATGTTCTCCAAAGTGTTTGTTTTTAAGTTTCTATTTGAAAAATTAAAGGGAGGTTAAATTATCCCTCCGTAAAATTCTTGGGGTAGATCCAATGAGTTCTATTAAATCACGATATTCTGCATGAGAACAAAGAAATACCCAGAGTTTACTTACATGCCCCCTTTGGCAAATATGACTCCAGGGCTAATTTAAAAAAAATACCCATATAAAAAGTTCTCTGTGCCCCCCTATAATTTACAGTCACAAGACAACCCTTCCCCTGCAAGCAGCATACAGGCTATAATAATAATAATTACAAATAACTCCATGATCCAGCAGTATGGAATAGTTACATACAGATAACAATTTACTTCAGATAGCCAAAAACAAAGAATAAGCCTCCAAAAAACCCTCACATTACAGGTACCCTCATCCTTTCTCACAGCATCCTATCAAATAGGCATATAAGCAGAGCAGGGATCACGGAGAGGGAGATGCACAGCGGAGCTGCTCAAGGATGGTAAGTGACTCAGCAGTGCAGGGGCTGCGGGCATAGGCAGTGCGAGGAGGACAACAGAGAAGGACAGATTTCCCTTAAAGAGACAGAGGGTGGCTTCTCTCATAAATTTACACAGCAGCTGTCAGCAAACACACTCTGGACTTCTCTACACTACCACCTTCCTTCGAAGGAAGGATGGTAATTAGGGTGTTGGGAGTTTACTAATGGAGCACTGCTGTGCAAAGGTAGCACTTCATTAAGCAAATTCTGCCCCCACGGCGACTCCAAAGTTTTAAACTTTGAAGTACCAGCATGCGCCTAGCTGCGGCACACCCGCCCGTACTTTGAAGTGCCATGGCAACTTCAAAGTCTCTTTACTCCTCACATAAGGGGACTTTGAAGTTGCCCCGGCACTTCAAAGTACCAGTGGGTGAGCCGCGGCTAGATGCATGCCAGTACTTCTAAGTTTAAAACTTTGGAGTTCCTGGGGGGGGGGAGTGGAGTGGGGCAGGAATTTGCTTAATGAAGTGCTGCCTATGCACGGCAGTGCTTCATTAGTAAACTCCCAACACCCTAATTACCATCCTTCCTTTGAAGGAAGGTGGTAGCATAGACACAGCCTCTGTGTACCTGTCATACACACCCCATTTGTGCTACAGACACAAAGTCACTGTCATGTTACACTGCAGCACAAATTCTATCTGTATCACAAAGTCTGTCTCTCTCAGACAAAGTGTTTCACTTTCACACACGTACACTCTCTCTGTAGCCCCTAACCTTTCTGCCCAATGCTCTGCTGGCCCATGACCAGTAGCAAAATTCGTGGAGTGGTCCCTCTGCAAAAATTATTGCCCGTGTTAGGATAATCTGGCTGCACCCACAAAACAGCCTACTTCAATGCCAGTAAAGAAGTCATTTTTCCCCAATGAGACAGACATTAAGAAACTACCTGTAATTGCTAGGTATTAGTAACCTGAAACTGACAGATAATTTAAAGAATAAATGTCCTGAAGCAGTCAAGATTCTAAAAACCTATCCGTAAGTGTAACAAAATACTTTTTATCACTAGTGAAAGCCAGGTCTTGACAAATATTCTCTTGTCTACACCAAATATGAAACTTTTCTGGGAGACCGTGTGTGTAGATTATATAAATTTTGGTTTTGAAAAAAGAGGATATTCATAAAAGGATTTTTTTCAAATATCCATTCTGTTCAAAGATGTAGGGATGCAGTATTGTCTGCCTAAGTCAGCAGATGGACAGGTCCTGTGCTGCTACTGAGAGCTTTTTCAGGGTGTACTGGTATCACTCAGAAGGTATTCAGCCACTTGCCTGATTAGACTCTAAATGCACTTTGTATTGAAGAGTTTTCTCTTGTTCTCTGAATCATACAAAAGCCATTCTGAGCATTAAGAGGCTAACAAATAACTTTAAAAAACAAAAGACCTCCTCCACTTCCCTTCCCTATTGAGTCAGTCTTTGTAAACTGACTGATCTAAACAAAGTGCTATAGGTTAGACCGGGGTGAACAAAGTGGGGGTGCGCCTGCTGGGACTGTGTGAAGTTTCATAAGGGGGCACAGCACGATCCTCTGCTGGGTATCAGGCTCATCCATCTCATTAAAATGCTGTAATATGTTACTGTTTTTAGGTATGTGTATTCATATTTATATACCAATTAATAAAATTTGTACATTATACATAATTATTGCCTTATACATGCCAAAAGGTCTTTGTTCATATGAACATATACAAAATTTCCATCGGTCTGGATCACATTAGACACGTTGGGGCACTTATAATTGCAGGGATGAAAATTGGGGCTTGATGTAAGAAGTTTGGTCACCCCAGGTTAGAAAGTCAAACTTAAATATGGTGTCATTTTTGAAAAAAAAATCTTAGATGACAACTACTTGGGAGGATGGCATTATGAATCCATTTACCCTGAACTTGCTATTTCTGGCATTTCTGTAAATTGAGTTAAAGCAAAGTACAACTACAATGACAAAGCACAAATTCCAAAGAGAATCTTACTTTAAAAATACTTGGGCAAAATAGCAAGAGCGTCCCAAACCAAGTTAATTAATTTTCTAATAAAAAGATTATGCAAAAGAGCAAAAAAAAAACTGATTGCCATGAAAACATTAGTATGATATTTTATTTTACGTATGTGCTTAGGCCTATTAAATTTAAACAAGGATGTGTGAAATGAAGAGCACTGTTATATTTTACTATCCAAAACTCTACATGCTGATTGGAAATTTAACCCAATGGAGCAGGAACACTATTAATTAACCTATTAAATTTAAAAAAAAAACAGTGTAATGGAAAAATCACAGCATAGTTCAGGCACTGTAACTGTTTACCTGGCAGTGCCCATCTTATCTGTAACCCATAAGGCTAGCTTGCATTTACCATAATCACTACCTTGCCTTTATTATATTCTGCAGTTATGTGAAGAACCTACAGGCTGGTATCTTGTAAGACATTAGTTTCAGCCATTAGCATTATGGTTTGGGGCCTATGAACTCTGGCATTGATAAACTGTCACCGCCATAAGTTTTGGGGAACTGAAACTAGACTATACGGGGGAATTTTGTGCCTAACTATAGCACCCAAACACAAAAACATGACCTAATACTAGTTTTTGGAAAGTATGTCCAACGACAAAAGTGCGATGGCAATAAATTAGTAACAGAGAGGAAGCTGTGCTAGTCTATACACTATCAAAACAAAAAGCAGTCAAGTAGCACTTTAAAGACTAGCAAAATAGTTTATTAGGTGAGCTTTTGTGGGACAGACCAAGTGGGTCTGTCCCACGAAAGCTCACCTAATAAACTATTTTGCTAGTCTTTAAAGTGCTACTTGACTGCTTTTTGTTTTGGCAATAAATTAATATATATGTTAATGAGCTGAAATAATTTATATATTAACCTACAGATGAAGGCACCTTAACATTAGATTGGGGAAATACAAACAAGGAACAGGGAAAATACCCTTACTGAATATGCATTTGATATAGTAGTGTAAGTGTAACACATAATAAAAGTTACATATCGGCCTGTGTGCAGGAGGGAGAGCTATAGCCTGGGGACTCACCAGAATGATGGCCACTGCTGAAGATGAGGAAGGTGATATTGATGAGGAACATAATGGCTAACTTTTCAGGTTGCACTGCCATGGGTGATGTGAGTATGTGGCTTTGTCTACATTGGCAAGGTCTGTTGAGGAAAAGTGCCTTTTGTCAACAAAACTTTGTGAGCATTCACATTGCAATGCAACTTTCTGTGTGAAAAACGATCAGATTTGTTGACAAACAACTTCCAGCTATACTATAGAATATGTGGCACACTTACAGGAGGAGGAAATTGTATTTCAGGAAGCAGTAGTTTGAAAAGGATCTGACTGTCATGATGGTCAAGTGAACATGAGCTATGGGAGCAAAAGAATCAACATGATCCTTGGAAGGATAAGTCACGAAATACTAAGCAGAGGCAGGCAGATGATACTACCGCCACAGCTACCATTAGTCAGACCATTATCAGAACACTGTGGCCAGGTCTTATGTCCTCATGTAAAAGGGTCTAAGAAAGAGCTATAAAAGTTATTCAGCATCTGTAAAAACTGCCTTATAGCATGAGACCAAATAAATGCCATCTAGTTTAACCCACAGTAAGATTAAGAGATGACTTGATCAAAGTCTTCAAGCACCTATGTGAAAAGAGATAGTTGATAGCAAGACAAAAGGGCTAGAAGCCGATGGAAGACAAATTCAGACTAACAAAAGGCATACTTTTTTTCTTTTTAAAAGTGAGGATGATTAACCATGGAACAACTTCCTTGGGGTATGGATCTCAGGAAAATATATGCTTTTGCTTCTTGCAGAAATTACGAAGTGATGGTCTATGGCCTGAGTTTATGATCAGAATGGTTCCTTCCGGCCTTAAGACCTATAGAATTATTACTATTACATCTACAAAAATGACTAGTCTCAAATTAGGCCTGGTGAATTTGTCATGTGAATTATCAGCTGTTTATTTCAACCTGTATATTTAATTTTCTGTTAAAATGCAACATGGTCATACTCTGTAATAAAAATAAATTTTTCTAAACTGATGAATTTCACCTTGTGAGACTGAATCATAGGTCAAAGGGTTCACATAGGCAGTGAACATCACTTATGCTATTAAGTCGCGGCTGAAGTGGTGCATAGGTCCTTTTGCAGATGAATAAGGTCGCAGAGAGTACTACTGTAAGCTATAGGCCGGAAGAGTGGCCAAAGTGGAGGGTGAATTCCAACCTGCCAACTTCCACTGAGTTCTCTGCACAAAGCCTAATTTGTGTGACTTTAAGAAGCAATGGGCAATAGGATGTTTCTTGTAATTTTTACAAATTACATTTTAAAATTAAAATGTCATACAAAACATACTTAACATGGGACCTGAATCTAGAGTATGGCCAATATAGTACTCATTGGTCCAAATCAATCACCAAAGCAAGTATTATTGCTATAGATACCTTTTCCCTTTACACATATTAAATTATTTACACCTGTTGCAGTGGGAGGACTAAAATATGTAACTGGACATCTTTTCCTGCAGTCTTGATTTTTTAAACAGTGGAATGGCTAAAGTCAACATAAGGGAAGGTCACTGTCATGCAACCTGTACCTGAAATGTGTTTTTCCTCCCTTTATACTTCCTTCTCTCCACTGAGCAGTCACATCAGCAAGTTCGAGCAGTCCTTCAAGAACATGTTGCCAGAGATAAAGACCTGTATAAATAATTGAGAGGATGTTGGACTATTTGGTGCACACGCGGCCTGTCTATGGTAAGAACTATACAAAATGAAATTTTTTCAGGAAGCACAAGGCAACAATTGTGGGAAGTGGGTGTTAAATTTTCCTATTTAAGATGGACTTGCTTCCCCATACTCCAAAAATAAACAACCCAACCCCCACTCTTTGGAATGAGAACGGGAAGGTTTCCCACATCAGGTCAAAATCTGGGCAATTATTTTTAAATTGTAGACAGCATCCTGTTAACTGCTGGAGAGGGAAATCAAAAATGACTAACTATAATGCTTAATATTTTAACTAATATTAATTATCAGCTTTAATTACACTTGTCAGAGGGTGACTGGGCCATTTAAGGTGGATGGAGTCCAGTGCATTTGGACTGACCAGCTGTAGCCAGATAGAATCCCCCCTGCTCTACTCCATCCTACCCCTCTTAGGTGCGTCAGAGCACAAAGGGCCAAAGGAAACAGCCCAGTCTTGGAATGCCTAAGAGCACAGATGCGCTAATCTCAAGCACAGTCTTTGATGCCTCAGAACACAGATGGACTGTCTCATCATGACCCTGAACGGACCGAAACCAGACAACAAAAGACAAATGGGCTAGCAGACGACCAGGGCCTCAGGCTGCCCTTGGCTACTATCGGTCATTGATACGCCTACACATTGTCCCAGGAGAGGAATCTCATGCCCATAAGAAAAGTATGTCTAAATTATCTCCACCTCGCAGGTGTGAATTAAGTCCCTGAAACTCCCCTGTGAGAACTAGCGTCATGAGACGATCTAACACAATTGGCATCTTTAAGATAAGGAAGAGTGTATGTGACCCAAGGGGTATAAAGAAGGGTCCAGCAGCCCCCTCTAATTGAACTCCAATTACCTATACCTGCTGGTCAGGAAGGTCTTTGCCTCTCGAGGTCCCAGGGGAGGCCCTCCTCGTACTCTTCTTCCCGAGGGATTAAGTGACAGACGCTGGCCACGCCAAGCCAGGTAACGCAGGGGTGAGAATAAGACCTGCTATATGTTTTGCTTTTGCACACATTTAATAACAGATCTATGAATTAAAGTACTTTTGTTATATGCTAGCTGCTTGTAACCTAAGAAGTGAAATATAAGCCTTGTAACCATAAAAGTTAAGCTTTTGCCTATCAAATAAATCTTAACTGTTTAAGTTTTAACCTGACTCTTCCTGTTACTGTGCAAACCGAACGCAAATAAAACAACCCAGCCTGCTTTCAGCTGTATTAACGTGGCCACTGGTGAGGTGTACTGAGAGCTGAGCGCAAAGTCGTGCCACCTCCATGGGGCAGACTCCTGGGGCACCCATCAGCCTCCCTGGCTGCCCGCTGCGAAAGGACTTCTCTGTCCTAGCAGTTAAAGACACGGGTGATAAATCCTTGGGGCATCCGTCAACCACCCCGGGTGCCCGCTGCAAAGGGACTGTCTGTCCTAGCAGTTAAAGACTCAGATGAAGTGAGGGCACACGTAGTATCTCACCCCCAGCCATAAGCTAACACCAGCTGCTGCCTAGTTGGGGTTAAGAGACAGCATTTGGACCCTATAAATGTGGACACAGTTGGTGAGAGTGGTTGACAGAAGCCCACAGACTCTACAGGGCAGTGGTGGGCAGTGTGGCCCGAGGGTCTTATCTTATTGCCCTTATAGAAAAGCATGGTATGCCCACATCTTGAATACTACATACGGATGTGGACACCTCATCTCAAAAAAGATATACTGGCATTAGAAAAGATTCAGAAAAAAGGCAACTAAAATGATTAGGGATTTGGAACAGGTCCCACCTGAACAGAGATTAAACAGACTAGAACTTTTCATCTTAGAAAAGGGGACTATGAAGACTAAGAGAGGAATATAGAGGTATATAAAATTATGAGTGGTGTGGTGAAACTGAACAAGGAAAAAATATTTACTTGTTCCCATAATATAAGAACTAGGGGACACCAAATGAAATTAATGGGAAGCGGGTTTAACACAAATAAAAGGAAATTCTTCTTCACACAGCGCACCATCAACCTGTGGAACGTCTTGCCAGAAGAGGCTGTGAAAGCTTGGACGATAATAGGGTTTAAAAAAGAGCTAAATAAATTCATGGGGGTTAGGTCCATTAATGGCTATTAGCCAGGATGGGTAAGGAATGGTGTCCCTAGCCTCTGTTTGTCTGAAGTTGGAGATGGATGGCAGGAGATCATTACCTGTTTGGTTCACTCCCTCTGGGGCACCTCTGATTGGCCATTGTTGGCAGACAGGATACTGGGCTAGATGGACCTTTGGTTTGACCCAGTATGGACGTTCTTATGGCCGTTGTTAACTCCCTCCACTACTGTGGCCTCCCTTCTCCGCTGGGAAGGGACTAGGGTTACAGTAGCAGGTGAGAGGCAGTGCATATATGTAACCCGGGGCAGTAGGTGGTTTCCACAAGCAAGCATGGAGAATGTGGGTAGCCCAAAGTGCTGAAAAGCATGGGATGAGGTAAGATCTAAGGGTCACAAAAATATAGCTGGAGATTCATCTTAGTAAAAAGTTTGGATAGGAAACCAAATCTGCACCGATCACGCTACCATCTCTCGACTTCTGATCTATGAGTCAGTGTGAAAAAATTTATGAGGATTCATCAGTTTTTTTCTACGGACAACGCAAAATTATGCAATTTGCTTAGGATAATCAAAGAAAAACCCTTACAGCAGAACAGGATAAAAAATGATCAACGTATGCCAAAGAACACAAGTTTCTTTTTACTGCATTGTTTATACAGTTCTTAAATAATGAAAACTTACCACTCATACCAGGTTTTCCACCTGTAGCAACCATAAACAGGTAAAAACACTCTTATGTTCAGTTTACTGGTAGAAAAACAGAGACATACAAAGTTTAAGTGACTTACCAATGATACTTAGTAGTAGTAATCATATTAATCACAAGTACTTACCAATGGCTGCTTTACCCCAGATCTGCACTTTTAGGTCTATTTGTTCTTTCTGGGTTTTCATATTTTTTAACATTTGAAGGTTAGTTTCGTATCTGTGCTGTGAAGCAATCTGCTCATTCTTTTCATCTTCTTCCCAAGGATTCCATTCTTCATTACCCAGAGAAGAGCGTTCTGTTTGAAAGACACATATTTTGCATTAACAACCTTAGGCTTAACGTCTACTCCTTAATTGTCACAGGTCTTATTTTAGTAGATGTTTACTAACTTACTGTTAACAGTAAAACAATTTTTACAGCACACTTACGCTCAACCATGCCTAGAGCAGCGTTTGCACTTGTGCTCACTGGGCTACTCAACAGTGGCAAAAATTAGAATTCTAATTACTCACAGATAGCAACAATGGCAGCTTTAGTGAAGCAGGACTCATGTCTGCCTGTGCAGGATTGGGGCCTGTGTTTGTAAAGCACCTTGCACAAGGGCACCCTGAACCCTATTGGGTATCTATAATTCTAACAAAATAAAAATTGAATTTTAAAATCCAGGGCACAAGAAACATTCACTTCGTGGAAACTAGCACCATAGATCATGTACATGCCATCAAATAAGTGGACCTTGTAAAAAAAAGTTTAATTTTGCTGCAGGCAGCAGCTCCTCCCACTGTCCATCATTGTAAGTCAACTTGGATACAGACGGCAACAAATTTCAAGGTAGTTTTGACAAACACGTAAACTCTCTCTCTTTAGCACACATTCAGTCATTCATTATGTAACAGTCTCAAAGACAAAGCAGATCACAACATACGGTAGAATATGATAACGCAGGGGACTAAAAAGTTTTCCGGACTGGCTATTCAAGTTTTAGTGCTAGGAAATTTAGTTGTTCAGCTTAAGAAAATCTCCAGTTTCCCTGTTCTCTTCCCATCAATATACAGTAAACTCGTTGATATCTGGCAACCCCAGGACTGGGAGGTTGTCCACTATTCCAATATGCCGGATATGTGGGAGGTTCCAATACATGCGGGGCAGCTCAGCACATGGCCATGCCACACAAGGAGATGCTCTGGGCGGCTCACGCATGGCTGGGCCACACAGCATGAGGAATTGCTCTGGGCAGCTTAAGCATGGTGACACCACACAAGGAACTGCTCTGGGCAGCATGGCTCACAGCTGTGCTGCGCAGGGAGCCGTTCTGGGAGGGAGAGTGGAGGTGACACCAGCTGTGATGGAATGCCAGCTAGCAGAGAAGTAGGGCTGATTGAATGCTGGTTAAAAGAGAGTTTACTGTATGTATTAAGTGCTGTTCCACACTAAAACTGCAATTAGAAAACCAATTACTTGTTTTTAAATGTCAGCATTTCTCTATATATAGGCTTGGCATAATTTGTTTTTATATAATTTTGATTCAATACAGATGTTTAAGTATTTTTTTATTTAAAATATCAGTTTTGAAGAATTATGGGGGTCCACCCAATTTAACAACAGTAGACACTGCAATCCAATATGTTAAAGGTTTATAAACCACAAACACAAACTGTCAAAATCACATCAAAATATGCAAAGTAAATACCCTTAAATCAACAAGCTGTACAAGGAGCAATTCTCTTACTTCGCTTATCTGTGGATTTTGATTGTGATGGAACTATTTTTCAGTATGCTGTGTTGTCATGGGCAGATGGGTGAAGCTCTCTGTTGGGGAGGCTAGTCCCCTCTCCTGCCTCTTCTAACAGAGGCTCTGAATTGCTAAGCCCTTAATCCTAGTGACCCGGGATAGGATGGATGCCCCATTCCCCAGCTGGGGTGGGTGGAGCTGAGAGCTCAGCCTTGGCCAGGATCAAGTTCTCAGCCTTTACTGGAACCACACTGAAGCTCTTGGACATTTCGAGATCACTAAGCCCATAGCCCTTTCCTCCCACCTGGGGATCACAGCAGAGAAACACCAAACCCCTGTGTGTTCCTCAGCTTCTGCCCACGGTCTCAACCCCACTCAGCTTCTTTCACCCTACCGCCCACCCCCCTCACTCCTTTTTGCTCTCCCCATCTCTAATGTAGCCATGAGATCAGAAAAACTGGAGCCCCTAAGGTCATGTCATTGTCACTCTTTGCCCCGTTGGTGTGAGGTTTGGGAGGTGTAGCCTGCCCCAGCCTCCCTGACATGCTGTCTGTGAGTGCTGTAGCCATGTTGGTCCCAGGATAGTAGCGAGAAGGTGACTTTTACTGGACCAACACCTGTAGCCAAGAGAGCTGAGCTGTTGAGTTTCCAGAGAACTTTGCCGCAGGTGTGGGAAACATTTCTTTCATCAGAGAGGTAGCCGAGTCAGTCTGTACCTTCAAAAACAACAAGAAGTCCTGTGGCAGATCTCAGCAAGCAGGTCTGTGCCCACAAAAGCTTATATTCCAAAATACCTGTCAGTCTATAAGGTGCCACAGGACTTCTTGTTATTTCTTTCATCAGTTTGCAAGGGCATGACTGACGCTGAATGCTAAAGAGCTAATTCTCCCACGCATACACCAGTTCTAGGCTGACGATTTCAAAGAGGGCTAAGGGCCTCAAATAGGGTGGCCAGATGGCCCAATTTTACAGGCCCTATCCTCAGGGCTCTGGCTTACATAGGTGCCTATTACACAGCTGGTTTTTCGCATCTGTTTCCTGGCCCCCGGAGTCTCCCCAACAATTGGAACCTGCAGCCGATGTCTCGGCGCACACCACATGTTTGGCTACTAGCCAGTGACCATCACCCCAACCCTGCCGGCTCAGGGGGTGTCCACCGCGCCGGCTTGCTATGCTGTAAGCGGCACCTCTTGCTACGACTCCCCTCAGCCCCTTTGCAAAGCCCCGGCTTGCCCTGCGCTGGCCACTAGCGGCTCTGGGCGGCAGCCCCCCACGCGGGGGCGGACGTGTGTCACAGGGCGGGGGCCGGGAGGGACCGCAGCGGCCCCTCAGCCTGGTGCTGGGTAGCCGCGGTCGGTCCCCGCGCAGACGCTACAGCGCAGCCGCCCGCCGGCCGGCTCTCCCCTCCCGCCCCGTTACCTCGGCCGTGGCGCTGCTGCTGCCGGGTGCCGCCCCGCGAGGCGGGCAGGCGCCGCGGCCGCAGGAAGACGCTGTAGGCGGCGTAGAGGGAGAAGAGCGAGTAGGCGGCCAGCAGCGCGGAGCAGAGCCGCTTCCGCGTGGGCCGCATTGCGCCGCAGGCCGCGCACCGAGGCAGCCAGGGCCCGCCTGCCGCCCGTCACGCGCCAGCAGCCGGCCGCCACCGCCGCAGCGTAGCGGGAGGGAAGAGAAGGGAAGCGGGGCACCGGGCCACGACTGCCTCGGCCCAGCCACATAAGAGATCCTTCCCTCCACCCCCGGTGCTGCGGCACTGGAAGTCCCACGCTCGGTGGCTAGGGGGCGCTGTCTCCCTCCGGGATTGGCGGAACAGAGAAAGCGCTCCGCCTGCGCAAAGCCACCTGAGGTCCGGTCCGGCCCGGTCCGGGCTCTCAGTGGCTTTGGGCCGCCTGCACCGTACAAGGCAGAAAGCAAAGGGAGCCCCTTCCGCTTGCCTGGGAATGTCTGACACCCCCCAAAGCCACATCTAGATCCTCGTGTCTTCTGGCATCGGTGGTGCAGAGAGAGGAGGAAATGTAATTAGTTCCTAGAGCCCCAGAATACCCACACCCTGTCTCATGTGGGGGAAGCAGCACCACCAAGTGCAAAGGCACATCTCTTCCTTCTGTTTTGCTGTTCACAGACTCATGAAAAGAAGACGATAGTTCAGACACCGGCATCCAGTCAACTAATAGAAGAGAAGTCTAGCAGCTCCAATCTCCCAGGGGAAAAAATATCCTGGCATCCCTGCACAACCATCCCAGCAAAAAAAAAACAAAAACAAAAACATAATCACGCTGTTGGAGTCCACCCCACACATTTCCGTCATTAGGCCCAAGAAGTAGTATTGAAATATACCATACACTGCTGACTCTACCTGATCAGAAGAACCCATGCTCCTCACAGATGGAAAGACCACTCAGCACAAAATCTTGCTGTGCTTTCGGGGCCTCTTTTGCTAAGCATCCCTCAGCTGTTTTACCTGCATTTTGGTATCCATCCATAGGTATTATAATTCTTATGGCTGGCATGCAGTGGGGACTGGACAGCTTCTTCAAATTATGAGGTCTAGCACCCCTACATGAACCCAAGCAGGGAATCTCCTGATGCACGGAGCAGGCATGGCCACTTAGAAAGTTAAGCTGAGAGCACAGCATGTATCCTCAAGCAAACAGGAACAGGAATTTCAAAATTCCAGTGAAATGTAAAGGGTGGCTCTGAGGGATGATCACCTGAGGCAGGGACAGTTGAGAAATGAGAACAGGCATTGCAGGACAGTTATTGTAGGGCTGTCATGGTGCTGGAGTACACTACAGCATCCACAATGGCAATCTAGCACTGTAGATGGAGTGCAGCAAATCATATACCTCTCATCAAGGTAGTTTATCTTGAATACTGCAACTGTGGAGTTAGTGTGCAGGAAGTGTCTTGCCAGTGTGGATGTCGTTGGAGTTACATCACTGTGAGCTGATTTAGTGCGCTGTAACTTGCCAGTGTAGATGAGACCTCAATATACAATTATCCAAAGCTTATTTTAGAAGGTTATTTATATTGCAAACGTTTCTGGGAACACACGTGAAATTGGTAATAATACCAGTTCTTTTTGTTTGTTTGTTTGTTTTTTGGTAAAAAAAGAGCTGCCAGTGTTATAAGAAGCACACAGGATCTTTTTACAGGGACAAGGCAAGAACACTGCATTTATTGAGAATACAGTACCCTTATATTACATAGTTTACTCAGAGGCCTACACACTCTTCTTGTGGTTGCTCATAGTTACCAGACGTTGCTCACTCTAACCCATTGGCCAGATGGATTAGAGGTGAGTGTGGAGCCAGGTTCTGTTGATCCAGATCAATGCTCCGATGTTGACAAGACGAGAAGAGGAACCCAGCTCTGCAGTGGTGCACACATCTTTTACAGCTCTTAGTCCACAGTTCTGGTTCTGCCCCACTGCCCCAGGCACAATGAGTCACCAATTAATGGCAGCTGGGTTTGATTCTTTCCCACTGCCCAGATTTCTGTGTGACTCCTTACCTACAGATGGGACTTAATCTTCCTCTCTGGGTGGGTCACTGCTGTAGAGTTCAGTTCTTATTGTTCTTCAGCCTCCAAGTCGTTGTTGTCCAGACAGGCTGGCGCCAGAGAGTAACTCCGTAAGCATCCACATTCACACTTCCAGGTGGCTGTCACACACATCCATTCGCACAGACAACGCAAATGTTACAGGCTCTTACGAGAGTAAAATGGGGTTTTAGGTACAATATGGAATCTGGTTCAGAGTGTCTTATGAATATAAAATAGCCAATATAAAGGATAATACCAAGGTAGAAAGTAGTATATAAAATAACAAAGCTAAAGAATAATACAGAAGTCTGTGGCCTATTAAAAAGATATAGGGTACTACAGGGTGATACCAAGATACATAGTAATGCAAAGTTCTATTAAAATATACCTATTAATTTAGGGTTGCTACATGTCCCCTCCTTGACCCCTCAAGAATCATTCTTGAGTGGGTCACATTTAAATTTTATGTATTTGCTTTAGGGCTATGTATTGATTCATGACTTCTGTTTGGCGTTTTAATTTGAGATATATATTCTTATTCAACAGCACATACAATACAATTCCATAAGGCAAATTTAGGATAATAATACAATGTGGGTGAACCACAATTGCCAATATGCCTTTAGAGCTGGGAGACCACCCTTTACCAAACCCTGTGCATGAATTTGTACAGTGATATTAGTTGGCTAATGTATTTGTATAAAGCTATTTATATAGCTAAACCAACATTAATATTATTTGCCAGTATTAACACATTTTGCCATACAGTAGATAATAATTTGATAGCACAAATAACTCATTTTATTATAGTATACCTCAGTTATGCTAAATAATAAGCAGAGAACATATATATTAGACACAATACACAACAATGCTAGCAATAAGACAAACACCACAACACAGACAAAACATTAAACGTATAAAACACAGATTTTGTTGCAACAGCAGCTCTATGGTATTCTGGGCTGCTCTTCAGCTTGTACTAGCTTCTTTCGATTTTCTGAAAGACAAAAAACATTTTTCTGCCCCTTTTGGGGGTCGAAGTTTATATTTGTTTGTTCTGTGGACAGGCAAGGTTTTAATGGTTTTTACTTTTTAAGTTGGTTTAGGATGAATTATCTCATTGGTCAATTATTTAAAATATTCGAGGTTGCGTACCTTTGTTGCCTTTTTATACAGCAGATTATGTTTGTAATAGTTTCTCCATTATACTAATCTTTGAGTTTATTTACAGATAACTGAGAAGCATTATTACTATAGTTAACCCCCCCACCCTGCCCTTTTTATCATGGGGGTGTTTTCAGTTGCCAATTTCAACAGGCTTTTCTTTCACCAAATCATTTGTTACAGAGTTACTTATGAACATTAAATATATTTCAGTGTTAAACAGTATTATTAGCATTAGATTTTTTTTTACCAGTGGGTATTTATAAATATTTTGCTATACCGTAGCTGTTATTTAGACAATTTATTATTGAGGCCAGTGTGTTCAATACCCTCTTGAAATCTTTGCATAGGTTTAAATTCAAGCAGGTTATTTTAACTTTGGGGGTGAATTAAATAGAAGGGTTTTATTCATAGAAGCAGACCCCCTTTTGTACTTGTTTTTAGATTTTAGCATTATGCATGCAGGGTTTTTTTTTCTACTTAGAATTAACTTTTACCCTTTTATTCTCAGGTTTGACTCTTTTTGCTGACCAGGGATATTCCTTATTTGCAACCCTTTATTGTGCTGCTTATGAGCAGTTCTTCCACAACACATAGTGATTTTAAAAGGAAAGCATGGTTTATTTGGGCTCCTTCTTAGAGCCCTAAAAAGATTTTAATTAAGCAACATGTTTTGCTTGCTTTTTTTTATACCCCTTCTATAATAGATGTTGCGTATGTTATA
The DNA here is from genome assembly GCF_033958435.1 of Carettochelys insculpta. Taxonomy (NCBI): domain Eukaryota; kingdom Metazoa; phylum Chordata; order Testudines; family Carettochelyidae; genus Carettochelys; species Carettochelys insculpta. The sequence continues at coordinate 315,850,183 of NC_134137.1, forward strand.
GGAAAATGCACATTCATTTCACAGTTAAACTTCATAACATGAGCCATAATTTTTTTACATAAGGTGTAATTCTTTCTGTTATGCATAGAGTTTTCATATACTCTGACAGTATGATTACTCAGAGTCACATTAAGGCTCAGTGTTCCTAACAATGCCAACCCCCCGCCCCCCGGCTCTTTTGTTCCTTCAAGACAGCTTTTATCTGCTATTTTGTTTACCAAAAACAAGAAATCCGGAATTTCTTCTCTTTTTCCTGGTTCTCTGGCTACTTTTTGTAATAGCCACAACTTGGTCTAACACGAACTTGGTATACAATTGAGGTAGCATAAAGATTAAATGCTGAATACCAATAGTTAAGCCAAAAGTCAAGCCACACTAGTCACCTGTGTCTGGCAAAAAGTGTCTTGTCAGTTTTGCAACTTTAAAATGACATTATTGAGAAAAAAAATTAAAGCCAATTTATTTTAAGCTGGTTACAGACTTTTATAAACCTACAACACATTAGTGGTGGTTAGGTTCTGAACACCTAACATATTTACACAATATATGTATGTTTACACACAGATATTACAGACTTTTTTTTCAATATCATATACTACTTTAACCTATTCCACACCACTGTACATAGTTCACACTTCCCTCTATACATATGGGGTAGTTAAGGTCCAGTAGAAGCCCCCTAATTTTTTTAAGCAAATTTGACTGAATTATTCAGATTTAAAATTATTTCTTTGCCTAGCTTATGTGCAGACATTCTTTTGGAAAAGGGCCCATTTTTCTTTAGAATAGATGCAAAGAAACCAAGAATTCTTTTTTTATAACATTTTTACAAAGTTTAACTGCTTAGTTCCCTCCAGACTCTGCAGAGGTCTTTCCTTAAATTACTTGCTAGTTCTCCAAAATTACATCTTTATTAGATAATACTATTTTAAGTGTTATTTCAGGGATTCGAATCTTCCATGCCTGGACTCTCTGTCTCTTTCTCCTGTCACTATGGTTCTGCCTTGGGCTTTTAGCAAATAGTTCCCTTTCTTTATTTGTTGCAGGCCTGCTTGTTTGGGCCTGATCCTGCCTTTTTAGCTGAACTTTTCCTTCCCATGGGCACAGTCTCTGCTCCACTACCAATTTGCAAGGAGGATGGTTTTCTTAACTAGCCCCCACATCTCCTGGTTCCTTTCCTCATGTACATTTGAATTTTTATTTTTGCGGTCAGCTAATCCTTTTAAACACATCACTACAGGCTTTTTGGAAGAGCCAGACTGTAGCTGCATCTTTTTCATTGGGGTAGATGGTTTATATATCAGTATATATTTGGCCTATTTCTCCTTCAAATCTGAAATTGTGGGGACATCAGCCAGGGCCTGATTAGAGCAGGGGCTATGTCTGAATTTTTGTAGAATTTGTTCAAACGGGGTAACATTCTTTACAAAGGCCAATTTCTCAGGCTCCTCTTGGGGAGCCTTTTAAAAAGACTGCTTTCCTTTGAACAATTTTTTTTTAATGTATCCAATCTCCTAAACAGAAATTTTTTATCCTCCTACAATACAATTATGTGCCTTGTACCCTTAGCACCCCTACAAAGTTGGCACTAGATTGAAGATGATAAACTTTAATTGTTCTCTGGGCTTGGCCAGCTGAGGCCACCTTTTAACTTTTCCCACACTAGTAGGGCACAGTGGAATACTAATTCCCTCTATTCACTTGGCCATGCTACGACCGGTGGTGTGTATACCTTAGGAAGACAATTCCTAGAGTGAGAAATCTAATTTCTCTCCTTCTTTTACCCAGCCAGGCTACAACTGGGGGTTTGCAAACTTTTGTGATCAATCACTTGAACTTCCCAAAATACTGCTGCAGTATAAACACTTCCCAAAACACTTCTGCAGTGTAAATTTTTATCACTGCGGTCAAGCACTTTTCACACACTCATTGATTCCCAAAAAACAACAGCGCCTGCTGCTCCCCCTTTTGCATTTCTCCACCAAAAATATTATAAAAAGCACACAGGATCTTTTTAGCGGGACAAGGCAAGAATGCTGCATTTATTAAGAATACAGTACCCTAACATTATATGCATACATTATATATTGTTTACTTAGAGGCATACTCACACACACATGCACACACTCGTCTTGTGGTTGCTCATAGTTACCAGAGGTTGCTCACTCTAACCCATTGACCAGATGGATTAGAGGAGAGTGTGGAGCCAGGTTCTGCTGATCCAGATCAATGCTCCGATGTTGACAAGACGAGAAGAGGAACCCAGCTCTGTAGTGGTGCACACATCTTTTAGTCCACAAAACAAAAAGCAGTCAAGCAGCACTTTAAAGACTAACAAAATAATTTATGAGGTGAGCTTTCAAAGGACAGACCCACTTCTTCAGACCATAGCCAGACCAGAACAGACTCAATATTTAAGGCACAGTAACAGTAACAGAGAGGGAGCCGTGCTAGCCTATGTAACATCAAAACAAAAAGCAGTCAAGTAGCACTTTAAAGACTAGCAAAATAGTTTATTAGGTGAGCTTTCATGGGACAGACCCACTTCTTCAGACCATAGCCAGACCAGAACAGACTTGAATATTGAGTCTGTTCTGGTCTGGCTATGGTCTGAAGAAGTGGGTCTGTCCCATGAAGGCTCACCTCATAAATTATTTCATTAGACTTTGAAGTGCTACTTGACTGCTTTTTTCTTTTGATAGTATATAGACTAGCATGGCTCCCTCTCTGTCACTTTTAGTCCACAGTTCTGGTTCTGTCCCACTGCCCCAGGCACAATGAGTCACCAGTCAATTGCAGCTGGGTTTGATCCTTTCCCACTGTCCAGGTTTCTGTGTGACTCCTCACCTACAGATGGGACTTAACCTTCCTGTCTGGGTGGGTCACTGCTGTAGAGTCCAGTTCTTATTTTTCTTCAGCCTCCAAGTCTTTGTCATCCAGACAGGCTGGCTCCAGAGAGTAACTCTGTCAGCACTCAAATTCACACTTCCAGGTGGTGCTCTCACACACCAATTTTCACAGACAGCACAAATGTTACAGGTTCTTATGAGAGTAAAATGGGGTTTTAGATACAATATGGAATCTGGTTCAGAGTGTCTTATGAATATAAAATAACCAATATAAAGGATAATACGAAGGTAGAAAGTAGTAAATAAATAACAAAGCAAAAGAGTAATACAGAAGTCTGTGGCCTATTAAAAAGATACAGGGTAATACAGGGTGATAATGCAAAGTTCTATTAAAATATACGTACCCATTTAGGGTTGCTGCATGTTGCATTAAGTGTCTTGTCTGTGTGGACATCATGGGAGTTACGTCGCTGTGAGCTGATTTAGTGCGCATAACTTGCCAGTGTAGACAAGGCCTCAATACACAATTATTCAAAGCTTATCTTAGAAGATTATTTATATTGCAAACTTTTCTGGGAACACATGTGAAATTGGTAATAATACCATTTCTTTTTTTTTTGGTAAAAAAAGAGGTGCTGGTACCCATATTTTGAAAACATAGAATGCCCCTCTCACCCCTCACCTTCTCCCTTCTTTCTGCAACCCTTCCCTTCTCTATTAAATTTGTGACTAAACTAATTTTAATAAAAATATGATAATAATAATTCAAACATACAATCAAAATAAAAATGTTTATTATTTAGCTGTTTATTATTTTGATTTTTAAAGAATTTTAGAACAGTTGTAAAGCATTAAAAAATGAAAACATAAAAAATTAGAGTTCCATAGAAAATTCCAAATTTTGATCAAGTGCTCTTCCAACAAAACAATATGACATTGTTTTTTACTGTTTGAGTCTATGTCTGGGAGTTGTCCTCAAAGAGACAAGGAATCGACATATTTTGTAGGAATGAAGTTGGGAGGGCAGTCCAACAACTCTGATAAACAAAAGTGACAAAAAAGTTTTCATCATCAGTGAAGCTCTGGCTGGGCTGATGATCAGATTCATTTGTGAAAATCCTCATTCACATTCATTGAAGAAATGGAAATGGTACTCAGCACGTTTCAAATGCAGCAATTTTTCTGATCAGTCGGATACTCATGAAATCTGCAAATCGTATCGCTTTCATTTAGTTGAAGTCTGATCGACAAGTTTCTAACTTCCTTTTTGCCGAACGTCAATCAAGTGTTAATGTCTTCAGGCCACTGCTTTTTATCAAGCACACGAACACATTGCGCTAAATCAGCATCTTCACTATTGAACAACCTTGTTCGGTTGAGTCTTTTAATTGTCTATAAAAAGCATCTGAATCAATCGTAGGATAATTTTTGCATTCTTTTTTGTGAAGTGAAACTCCTTGGAAGCAGAGATTTTTGGCAGCTTTGATGGCATTATCATAAAAAGGGCCTGGGGTGGTTTGACTTTCTCTAAAAAACTTGTACAGAAGCTTTAATCTTTGGTCTTCTCTGTACAGGTCCATGTTTCGCTCTTGCATGTTCAAGTCCAATATGGTTAATTCTTGCAGAGCATCACCCATCAATTCTAGATCCAATATAAATTCTGTAGGTGTAATTTTTCTCTGTAATCCCTCATATGTACATTTTTCTTTTTAGTTTCTTGTAGAACCATGCTTTGCTTCTTTGAAATGTTGTACCAAAACTTCATAGTTTTCCTACACTGCTGAAACTCACTGGAAACTGGAAGCCACCCATCTCATGCTTAAAATTTGGCCAATTTTTAACAGTTGAAATTCCAGCAAGTTTGTGCACATTTGCAATTCTCTGCTGTTTTTCAGTGATGTGATATAGGACATAAAGCTTATTAATAAACAGTTTAAATCTGTTGATTCCTGAGACTTTATTTACCATATCACTGACTGACAGTTCTAATCTGTGATTAGCACAGTGCCATGATATTAAAGAAGGAAATTTGTCCATCAGCAGCTTCTTACTTCCACTGTTACACCCTACTATCATAGCTGCACCATCACATGCAATATCAACTACATACTTTTTCAAGCAGTCTTCTGTAATCCCATAAATCTGAAGATAATTGAGTAAAGAATCAAAAATTCCTTTTGGACTACCACTTTGAAGTTTCTCCAAATCCAAAAATAAATTAAACAGCATGGTTACTTCACTATCTGTGACACAAACTTGAACATATGCGATTAGGGTAGATTTTTGAGTTAGAGTAGTTAACTCATCAATTATCAATGCAATTTTACTTTTTTAACTAATATTTTTAAACTAAATTTTTCCTCATCTCATTACTAATGTAATTCATAAATGATTGGTTTTCTTTTGCCAATTTAAATGCCATGCAAAAGGTTTTAGCGGTAATCACTTTTTTGTGAGATAATGCCTTTCAAAACACGTTCTTAAGAGTCTCTTTGTCAGCTTCTGCAACCAACTTTAAAGCAGCTTTATGTTCCATGGTTTTCTTGTGATCAAACTTTTTTTTTCTCAAAGACATAAGCTGTTGCTGTTGATTTTCACCAAAGTATGCTATTTCATTGTTTGCCCATTCTTTAGATACTTTAATTCCTGTCTTTTTGTTCAACTTTTCTAACTTTTTGGCAGAGCGTACAGCCAAGTTTATTATTGTAAGTAGATAGCCAATCATGTTTCGTACAAAAATCATTTTTGACTCAAAATCCAGAAGCTAGGCCAGCTGCCAGTTTGATCTTCAACCCTAGAAGCAGGGAGGGATAGCTCAGTGTCCTGCTAAACCTGGGCTTGCGAGCGCAATCCTTAAGGAAGCCCTTTATGGACTGGGGCAGATATATGTCAGTGATAGTGCTTGGTCCTGCCAAGAGGGCAGAGGGTGGGACTAGACGACCTCCCAAGGTCCCTTCCAGTTCTAGGAGATGTGTATCTCCAATTTAAAAAAAAAATTCAGGGGGGAGGGATAGCTCAGTGGTTTGAGCATTGGCTTGCTAAACCCAGGGTTGTGAATTCAATCTTTGAGGAGCCCATTTAGGGATTGGGGCAAATAGATGTCAGGGATGGTGCTTGGTCCTGCCAAGAGGGCAGGCAACTGGACTAGATGACCTCCTGAGGTCCCTTCCAGCTGTAGTAGATGAGTATCTCCACAACATTATAAAAAGGAAAAGCAACTGACACCTTTAATTCCATTTTTAGTGTCTTCACTTGTTCTAGCCTTTTTATTAATGAAAGGTGAAAAGAAGTTTGTGATTTTTTTCACTGTCACAGTTGGGGTAGTTTATAAACAATACATTAGCCACTGCATTCTTGTATTTAAAAATTTAAAATTCATACACTTAAATATGCCAGTGACATACAGCTTCCTGCATCTTAATGTTTGATAGAAAGAAGACACAAATATACACTTTACCAGTGATCAACTCCACATTTTTCAAAATGTTCTGGGAACATTCTTGCCAAAATAGGTTCCATTAGAAAAATTGCATGAGACTTTTAAGCAGTGATCAAGCTTGCTCTAATAAAGTTGACTAATTTTGTAACTGTATCCATACATTGCTTAATTTTTGAACACTTTTGCAGAGGACTCGGTGAAAATGTGACAAGATTATTTTCTGCTCCAGGTTTGTTTCTGCCACTTGGGTCTTGCATTCTTTTCACCAATCCAACATTTCTGCTTGTCAGATTAGGTCTTCCATCAGTGGTCACACGTGTCACTTTCTCCTACTCCAGTCCCAATTCAGAGATCCTGTTACTTATTGCCTCGACTATATGTTTTCCAGTAATCATATTTTTCATTAACTGCATTGTTGCCCGTTCTGTGTGAGCTCAAAGTTTGCAATAATGCCTTGAATGAAAATCAATAATTGGGCTGTGTCTTTAATATCACAATTTGTATCAAGAGCTAATGCAAATGCTGAAAAATCATTTTCCTTGGTTTTCAACTGTTGGTCCATGTTCTCCAAGATTTCTTCCATATCAGTGTTTCCCACACTAATTTGACCGTGGAACACTTTTGGGCTTGCAGTATATTGATAGAACATATATATGCTGGTCCAGGAGGAAGGAGAAAGGGTTTCACACTGAAAATTGCCTTTCATAATTTTCAAAAGTGGATTTAAAAGAGTTTAGTTTTTTTTAGCGTTTTTTATTTTATAAAGAACAAAAAATAACAAGAGAAAACAATCTGAATGAACAACTAATGTCCTTCTGGTAGGAGGATGGTTCACACCCCTATAGTTAAGTATAAAAATTAAAAATTAAGTACAAACCCAAAACAAAACATTAAAAAAGCAGGTGAAAGAAGGATGATAGAGTCATTCTTTTGTACAAAATTATAAAGGACAATACTGTTCAAAAATGAATGTCCTTCCTTAAAGCTTCCAAAATATTTTTATGAAAAAGAAACGCAAACCAAATTCGGTATGGAAAAATAATTTTAAATTTCGTGCTTTTATAAATTGTATTTTACAGAAAACTACTGGAAAATAAAAATAAGTAACATTTGGCAGTTTTTTAAATGGAAAGCGTGTTTTTTGCATTTTTTGATCACAAATTTGCTCAATATTAGGAACGATGCTGGAGAGTTGGATCCTCACAGCAGGTGCAGCATCAAGTCTATTCCTGTATTTTGTTTTCATTGCAGTGTAATGTGAAAATGTAGTTTCAGATAGGTATGTTGTAGTGAAGGGAAGGAGCACTCAGCTGCACATTTCGCCACTTTTGAGTGCTCTGCAATTAGTCTGCTCCAAAAATTATTTTGTGGAAATTAGTTAATCTTTTGTTTCAATTGAGAGTCTGAAAGCAAGTCAATTAGGCTCTCGTAATCTTGCGCTGCTAAGGCAACTGGCTTGATCGTAATTGCAAACCGACTTTGAACCCAAGCATTACCATTTTTTGTTGGAGGGAAATATTCAAAGAGAGTAGAACTCAAAGCATGCAGGTGCTGTGGAGTGACACCGCAAATATCCTCATTGACTGTTTTAGATTTCATTTCAATCAGAAAGTCACTAAGTGCAGGAAAGCAGTCAAAGTTCTTTTCTTCTATGCACAAGGTCTGAAATTCCAATTTTCTTTACAATGATGAATTTTTCTCCATTGCGGTAATTGTGAATTTCTCCATTCACATTCTTTCCTTGCAGCGACAGATTTACTTAGTTTAATTTTGTAAAAATATCTGCCAGGTATGCACGTCTCAGCGGCCATGAGGAACTTGTCAAACACTCAGACAGTCGAAACTTGGAATCCACCAATCAATAGTTCACCATGAAGCTCAAAAAAGTCATACAAGCACTTTGCCTTATAATAGCCACCTCATGTCTCTATGTAAAAGAAGCACTGTGTGCTGACTACCTGTTTCTTCACACAAAAATCTAAATAGTCTGGATTGAAGTGGTTGAGCTTTAATATGATTCATAATTTATACTGCTTCGTCCACCACATTTTTCAGTGATATAGGCAGTTTTTTAACTGCAAGTGTTTGTCTGTATAGGACACAGTGACTGCTGATGCTTTCTGGTGCCACACTTTTGATTTGCATTACAGTTCCTGCAATTTTCTCGACCATTGCTCTGGGATCGTCACTGCACACATCAACACATTTTTCCCATTTCATGTTTTTTCATGAAGTTGTTAATGCAGTGGAATATTTCTTCACCAGTTGTGTTGCTTTGCAAAGATTCACATAACAGCAGGTCCTTTTCAATAGATTTATCAAATGTATAACAGACAAATACAATCAGCACAGCAAGCACTGATACGTCAGTGGATTCATCTAGATGCAACGAATACCTATCACAGATTTTCAGTTGGCAAACTAGCTCTTTTGTATATCAGCAGGAAGATCTTTAATATGATGTGCAACAGTATTGTTTGACAGCTGTACTGTGTCAATTTTTTTTACTATGCTTTTTGTTAAACATGCACATTGTAATATCTTTTGTGCAAGGCTTGATGAGTGTTTCTACAATTGTATGCGCTTCTCTGGTGAGCACTATGTGGTAACTTACTTTGTAAGACGCCTTTGTTGCACTTTTATTGTCTGTTTGAGCAATTTGAAAAGCTTCAAATTTACAGTTTTCAAGTGATTCAAGTTGTTGCTTGATAAAACTTACATCTTCGTCTTTGAATACAGCATAGTTGGTTTCCAAACGCCTATAAAGTTTAGCAGGGACCAGAGAACTGTTGGATAGTATTTTGTTGCCTACCATGCACTGCACTTGAGGAGAATCTTTATCTCCAGTGGATGTACATCTGAAAGACAAATAACTTTTATAATACTTTCATTTTGGTATTTTACTTCCTGCCACTGCTAATCTGGTGGGTTTTGGCAGGAATTGTTTCATCATGGACAGCTCACTTGCTGATCTTCCAGCAATGAAAGGCTGCGATTGTCCAGCCTCATTTTGAAGTGTCCTGATATTTTGCTCTTTTATGTCAGCTGTGGCTGGAATACCAAAGTAACCTGCTTTTTGTTTCAACGATCCTTCTTTCAGCCACAGATCCGGGGGAGGTGAGTTTAGCATCACTATTTGTGTTTTTTCACAAAAATATTGATATTATAAGCAAACAACACGAAACACATGAGTTCACAGCACAAGCACCATTAGCACACTAATGTTGTTGGCCTGACAGTCTGTGCCAGCCTCATGTGAACCCCCTACAATACCTAGTGTACCCTCCCTCCCAGCGGATTATCACGTGATTCCTCGGAACACGACTCATGCTGAAACTATCCAAAGCAACGTTGATTGTTTTGGCATGAGTTGCATAATAACAGCGATACTATTCTGAATGTGTTGTAAATATACCTGCAATCTAAATACAATTCAAATGCCTTAGTATTTTTGATACACACGTAATTTCATATTTACTATTTTAGAAAGAAAAAATCTTGATAGCATCAAAATTTTTTCACAGAACTTCTATTCACAATGCGCTGTCCGTGGAACAAAGTTTGGGAAACCCTGTTCTGCATGTTTCACCATAGTTCACTGAAGCTATGTGTACATTAGAGAGCTTTGTCGACAAAACTTGCATTATGTCCACACTAAAATGCGTTCTCTCGACAGTAAATCGACTGAACATGGCACTTCCATCAACAGCCTTCTGCCTCTCCCCCATGAGGCAGAATGCCTTTCTGGACAGTATCTGTTGACACAAAAGCCGTGTGGATGCTCCAGGGGCCCTCTGTTGACAGAGAGGACTTCTATGTCACATTGGGCAGCCCTGTCTACTATGTTTCCAGTTGGCCATTCTGTCGAGAGAGCATCTGGGCAGTCTGGCTGCTCTTTGTCAACAGAGCGGATTGCTTTTTCGATCTGCTTTGCTGTCTGGCCACAGTCTTGTTGGCAGAAATTTGTCAGAAGTTATCTTCCGACAGTAACTTCTGTCAACAGATCACTGTGATGCGTAGACATAGTGCCAGAGAATGAGATGTTTTCAATTTTTTTTTCTGGTCTGGGCAGAAGACAAACAAAGTCATTCTAACATTCCTCAGTAAATTTTCCCTCAGAGAATGGCTTGCTGATTTCAGCTATTGTGTGCAATCATGTGGTTCATTCTCATAATTCTGTCTTCTGCTGTTCTTGTTCCAAAGAGATTACTCTTAATTTAAAACAAAAATGTAACAATGAGAACATCACAAACAATAGGAAGGAAGGGGACAGAAGAATGAAGATAAAACTTACAAGGTCCTGCAGTTACATAGTCTTTCAATACGCACTGCTTCGTGGCTCTGAATTATTTAAAAGCCTCCTACCCCTGGACAAATAGTCATAATTGGTTCACTGATTTCTTCTACATCTCATAGAATATAGGTGTCTTGAAGAGGGAGAAGTGGGTGGCAGGCATTCCGTGCCATGATAGAATAGTTTATAAAACCAATGGACTTAAGTAGATGCTTAAAGTTAAGTATATGCTTAGATGTTTTCTTGAATAGAAATGGACTTAAGAGCATACTTAAACACTTTCTTGAATCAGGGCCTTTTAGAAGGAGCATGGTCTAATGGTTAGAGTAAGAGATAGTCATCTTGTATTATTTTCCCACAGCTGTGGGACTGGCTTCTCTCTAAGGCAGCTGCAGGAGAAGTGCAGGGAGCAGAGGAAGCCACTCTACATAGCCTTCATTGACCTGACCAAGGCCTTTGACTTGGTCAGCAGGGATGGTCTGTTCAAACTGCTCCACAAGATAGGCTGTCCTCCACGGTTACTCAAGATGATCCAGTCGTTCCACGAAGACATGAGAGGAACCATCCAATATGACAGCGCTTTATCGGGTGCTTTCAGAATCAGGAGCGGTGTCAAACAAGGATGCGTGCTTGCTCCGACATTGTTCAGGATCTTCTTCGCACTCCTCCTGAAGCATGCCGTTGGATCTTCAACAGAGGGCATCTTGCTGCACACAAGATCTGACGGGAAACTGTTTAATCTTGCAAGGCTAAAAGCTAAGTCTAAGGTGCGGGAAGTCCTCATCAGAGACATGCTGTTCGCAGACGATGCTGCTGTAGTGTCTCACACAGAAGACCAGCTTCAAAAACTGCTGGATCAGTTCTCCAAAGTGTGCAAGGACTTTGGGCTTACCATCAGCCTAAAGAAGACAAACGTACTCGGTCAGGATGTTGCTGAATCCCCATCAATCAGCATTGACAACTATACGTTAGAGGTTGTCCACGAGTTCGTTTACCTCGGGTCCACCATCACTGACACCCTGTCGTTGGACACTGAGCTAAATAGGAGGATCGGAAAAGCGGCCACAACTGTGTCCAGACTCAGCAAGAGAGTGTGGAATAACAACAAGCTGTACACTCACACCAAAATGCAAGTCTACAGAGCCTGCATCCTCAGCACCCTCCTTTATGGCAGCGAGACTTGGACCCTGTATGCCCGCCAGGAAAAGAGGCTGAACGTCTTCCACTTGCGCTGCCTCAGGCGCATCCTTGGAATATCATGGAAGGACAGAGTGACCAACACCGCCGTCCTTGAGCAAGCTGGAATCCCAACCATGCACACCCTCCTCAGGCAGCGGCGGCTCCGCTGGCTTGGCCACATCCACAAGATGAATGATGGAAGGATTCCAAAAGATATCCTGTATGGTGAGCTAGCCTCTGGCAAAAGACCTCCCGGACGCCCCCAGTTGTGCTACAAAGATGTCTGCAAGAGAGACCTCAGAGAGGTAGACATCGAGCTGGACAAGTGGGAAGAACTAGCAGACGACCGTGGCAGATGGAGGCAGGGGTTACACAAGGGCCTTCAGAAGGGTGAGATGAAGATCAGACAGCTAGCAGAGGAGAAGCGAGCGCACAGAAAGCACAATAAGGACTTGCCAGACACCCACCACATCTGCAAGAGATGCAGCAAGGACTGTCACTCTCATGTGGGTCTTCATAGTCACAGTAGACGCTGTAAATGAAGCCAATTGAAACTATAAAGGGCGTGATCCATTGTCTATGCAGACTGAAGGATGCCTACTAAGGGACTGGCTTGCTGTGAGATCTTGGGCACAGCGCCTCTGGTGTGATCGACAAAGGGGCTTAGGTGTTTTCATGTTGAGCATCAACATGTCTAAGTTCTAGGTTTGTAGAAAAATCACAGGAACAACACTGCAACCCACAAAGCATAGTTCACCTACTATCCTTTCAGGGGAAGGTAAAGAGGAATTGTACTTACTCCGCTGGTCACTCATCATCTGCTCAGTCACTGCTCTCTGCCACAGCCCTGCTGACCACTTATAACATCTCTTCTCTGCTGCTGCTCTGCCGGACCACCTGCTCACAGCTCCTGCCAGCCATCCTATTGGCCACCTACTCGCCCACAGCTCCTGCTGGCTGAATTGCCTGCTTGCAGTGGATTTGGACAAAAACTTAGTGATTTTAGCTCTTGGCCCAAAGCAGAGTCCAACCACAAGATATTTAAGCATCCAGTTGTAGTGCTGACAGACCTGGGTTGCTGGCGTCAAGGATAGAACCTGCAAGCATAGGGTCTAAAGCCCTGCACTCTACCACATGACCTAAAGGCCAGCTGGCTCTCAGCCAAGGCTGTAGAGCAGAGACTTCATTCACACCAGAGGAGGTCTCAGTGCCTTTGGGTACTACATGCTTCCCTGGGCTGAGGAAGCACATCCTGAGCTTCTGAGACCTTCTAGCAGTTCTTCCTAGCCAAGGCACCAGCTGTAACACTGACAGATGTGGGTTGCTGGCCCCAGGGATAGAGCCTGTAAGCATAGGGTCTAAAGCCCTGCACTCTACCACATGAGCTAAAGTCCAGCTACTATTTAGCCAAGGCTGTAGAGCAGAGACTTCCCTCGCCGCAGATGAGGTCTCAGTGCCTCTGGGTACTACACAGTGGAGGAAATTTAATATCAGAAAAGAGACTCCATATGGAGGCATTTTTAGCTCTACCCTTGAGACAAAGGGAGTAACCGGCTGAACCAGTCTTGCAGCCAATACCTTGAGGGCATGTAGCCTGTTGACTGAAAGTCCTGTTCTGCCATCTTAATTTCACAGAGGTCAGTCATGTTCATCCAAGTATAGGTTAAACACAGCCTATCTTTTCTGTTTTCCCGCAATAATGACAAGCACAGGTGAACATTTCACAATTCCTGCACTTAGTATTAACATAATTTGTGACTCTCACAACAACCCAATTAATGACTATGAGCAAAACACCACTCCATCAGTTCAATGTCTAGAAAATCCCAGCAAAACAGCAGCAAACTATATTTACATGCATGCACCCAGATTCTGATTCTTTAAACTTGACAATGTCTCCCTATGAGCAGGGTTAAGCACAGTCTTTCCTGTATTCCCACAATAATTACAGATGCTGCAGTTAGTATTAGCACAACATTTTTAACCTGACACTAGCCAAGTTGATTACAATGAGCAAAATATCACTCCATCAGCCGAATATTTAACAAAAGTAGGAGAAAATTGTATTTACGTAGGCAGTCCCAGCTAGCTGTAAGGGATGCATTCCTTCAGATGCTGCTTACAAGCCATGGAGAGCATTCCTCTGGTCTTTACTCTCTCCCTCCCTGCAGCATCTAGCCTAGAAAGGGGCAAAGTGGGGAGAAGAACCACTGGGGATGCTCCTGCAGCAGGGAGGAGTTCAAGGAGTAAAATGAGTTCAAGGGAGTCTTCCAATTTACTTCAAAGGGCTTGGATTGGGTCTATTAAGCCAGATTTTTCAAGGAGCCCAGATATTGCTGTGCTCAGCATTGCAATGCCAAACTTATTTAGGATTTTAACTTATTGAAAACTTGAATTTAGGTACTTCAGAACCAAAACCCCTTTCGCAATCAAGGGAAAAATTGTAGGCAGAATTATTTATCATTATTTTGATGCATCATGTCTCTTTATTTCTAATATATTTTCCTATTGTTACTAATTTAAATTATGACTGTTGTGATAACTTATGGGGGGGTCCAGAAAATTATTTTATGAGAGTAGACATTAAACTTTAAGAAGTTAAAACTTTATTAAAAATAAGCTGACAACATCACAAGTATAAAGTAAATATATAAACTTCTTAAGCAGCATTTCTTACCTTGTCTTTTTAAATTTTGAACTTAACAGAGGTGTTTTTCCATTTGCGTATATAGTGAAAAATAGAAAGTGATAACTTAGATTCCTAAATGTTGAGCATAGCAAGCTCTAAATATCTATAAAATCTGTGCCACAGTGGCTGAAGAATTTGTCATCTATTTCTCTCAAATATTTGGTTTATATTTTGCAGAATAGAATTTCCTTCTGTTGTTAGGCCTGCAAAAATAGCAGCAACACCATTACTTTTCATCCGTCTTGACAAAATCTCATTATTAGTTGTAATAACAAGCAATCACATTAACATTTAATAAAAAACATTAACCTTTGCATCTTTCATTTCAGTATGTTCACACAAGGATTTGTAACTCTGTTTCCAGATTTTTGTTTTGTTGTTGTTTCAATAGGCTTTGTGATTTCGCTCTCTCTTGAGATCCTTTCTGAAGCTATTCTAGCCTCCCCATTAAAAGAAAAACATTATGTTCTGATCTAGATAGACCGCCTTTCCTCCATAATCACTAGGGATTTGTGAGATTACATAAAATATAAACACTGAGATTGCTTTTGTTTCTCCCCGTTTTCAAAGAGTACATTTCCAAATGCCTTTTGTCCAAGAACAGGACATCTTGAAATTCCATGATAACAAATCATCCTTCTCAGAAGCAAATATTTTTCAGTGTAATTCACACTTTGTATCAGCATAGGACATCCAACTGCCTCATCTTAAAATAACCCACTTTAGAACAAACAGTATGTGACGGGGCAAATAAGTGACCAATGATAATTGCTGCACACTAACCTCTTGAAATAGCAGTGCTTTCATATTGTAGTTAAATTCAAATAATCAAAGTAATAGCTAAAATACTAATCATAATGTAGCCACTTAAAATACATTGTTTAAAAATTAATCATTTGAACAAAAATCTTTGCTTTGGGAAGGGAAAAGGCCGAAAATTAAACTAGAAAGATTAGATGATCAAAAATCAAAAGATGTTGTAACATTTCTAAATATAGAACTATATTATATTGCAATAACTCTTCACAGCAGGTTTCTGAGCTTTGCTAACTCACCTTCTGCTCGGATTCTTTTAGAAGAACTAAAGCTTGCATCTTTCCATATGTAGTTGGGAGAATACATGTTAAAAATTCAGATAAATTAGATACACTGGATTTTATTCTAGTTTGCATATGTAAAGGGGGTTCCACACATGCAGTTTCATAGTCAGTTATAACAAAACTATCTAATTTATAGTATTTTGATTTTCTTGCAGGTTTTACACCAGAAACGTACAACTATAGACAAGAACTAGTTTCATAGGAGGAGACAAAACTGCGGGCCTTGCAACTGGGGGGATCGTTTCAGATTTGGTTGGTGGAGTGAGGCAACTTCAACCATGGCACTTAGACACCTTAAAACCCTAGGGTTTCATTTGCAGTTAACTTAATAAGTAAATGAAAAGAGCAATGTATCTAACTCTTCCTATATAGAAAGATAATTCAACAAGTACACCCATTCCTGGATTTACAAACGTAATTTGTACGATGAAAACTGTTCTTAAGGTGCAAATTTGTAAACTGAAAATGAAATTCACATTAATTTCAATGTAAAATATTTTCTCTAGTTCCCAACTCCCAGAAAAATCACCCAATATTTTTCCTACATACGTTACAATATTATACAATCATAAAAGTAAGAATGGTATGATTTTATTACTTTTTTATGACACTTATAACCACTAGTCTGTTCTTAGATAGTGGTGAAGAAGGTGGTGTTGACGAGAATTCCATGGGATCACCTGTGTCATCATCAGAAGACACCTCTGTAATGACTTCAACCTCCTTAACTGGGGTTCTATCTTCAGCTTTTAAGGTGGAGGGTTGAGGATAAGATGACAGTGTTGAGGGTTTAGGCCGAGCTGATGAGGTTGAGGGTTGAAAAAGTGATAGAATGGAATTTGTTACTACAAGCCCCTTTCCTGTCATACAATTCCTAATAGCATCAAATGGCTTTATGAACTTCTCACTTGTATGCTGAACTCCATTCTAAGTTTGGGTCTTTGTTGTTGAGAATTTGCGTAGCTGCCTCCAATGCACTGAAGAATTCTGAGAATGTTTTAATGTCCTGCATGTTTTGTGGTTTATCCAATTCTTTCTCCTCCTTTTCTGATAAACTTTCTGCACCCAGCTGAATTAATTCTTCACCCTCAAAACCACAGGAATCATGAACATATTTCTGCAATAGCTTTTTCCAAAAACCATTCATGATACTTTGAGTAATTTTATTCTATGCAGTTGTGATATTTTCTATAGCCATCTTTACGTTGTAGTTCTTCTACAATTGCTTAATTATTGGCTTGTCTTCTCCATCTGACGCAGATATGAGATACCGCATCACCAGTTGCAGATAGTAAGCTTTAAATGTAGCAACGATGCCTTGATCCATTGGCTGATGGATGGAAGTGGTATTTATTGACAAAAAGCCACTCAAATGTTATCGCCATAGACTTTCATGTTGATAGGGTAACTGGGAACATTATACAGGATCAGCAGACAATTATTATCCAGATTATTTTCAGCACAATATTTAGAGATGAATGATGAAAGGTAGCTTGTTATGTAATCAGCACAAAACTGCTTTGTCAGCCATGCCTTTCAATTAGAGTGACAGGCAACAGGTAATGATGTCTTGTTTAAGCCTATAAGTGCTCTTGTATTTTCTGAATGATAAACAAAGAGGGGCTTCAGTTTCACACCTCCTTCCAAATTTCAACCAAGAAGTAATGTTAGTCAGTCCTTTGAGACTTTGAAACCTGTTGCTTTTGTTTCATCCCTGGAAATAAAGGTTTGAGAAGGCATTCTTTTCCAGAAAAGTCCCATTTTGTTAACATTAAGGATTTGTATTGGAGAATATCCACCTTCATCCCCTGCTCATTTCAGTGTGGCTGGGAAAATGTTAGTTGCCTGAATATCAGAAGATGCTGCTTCACCTGTTACCGGCAGGCTATGATAATGTGAATGCACTTTACAGTGCTCAGACCAACCATGAATTGCTCTGAAAGTTACTTTGTTGGCCCCAACTTGCCTCTCTTCCTCAGCTTTCTTCTTCATGTCCTCAAACAAACACAGGGCTTTCTCCCTTACGATGAGGAAGTTCAAAGGCATGTTGCATTCAGTATGACTGTCGATCTAATGTATTAAAAGTCCTTCAAGTTTACCCATTACTGTATCCTTGGCTTTCGTTATTCATTGCAACTTAACTCCACCAACATATGTTCCTGCCATTTTCTTTTATCCTTTATCATTTATCGCTGGACTTGGGTGGCCAGTGATCAGGTGGATGGCTGGCCCCAGCAGCTGGTGGGCAAGCAGGTGTCTGGCCCTGGCAATGTAGGGCTCAGGTGGGAAGCTCTGGCAGCACAGGTCTCAGGTGGGCGGCTGGCATGGGCAGCTCTGGAGGCTGGCATGGGGATTCAGGCAGCTGGCCAGCTGAGGCAGCACCAAGCAACCACAAGGGGCCAAGAAGAATTATTTGTGCTTATTTTTAATTTTAAATAATATTTTTATGTCAAGCTTTTGTGTTTATTTTAAATTATGAATTGAATTTTTTGTTAAAGGGGGGTTAGATGATGGTAAAGGAGAGATGGGGGCATGAGGGTTTCTCAAAAATCAAAAGGGGGCTTGATGTTGAAAAGTTTGAGAACCACTGATATATAGGTTTCAGCCAATATTTAATGGTTGTGTGAAACATCCAGTCTTGTAATTTATTCTGGAAAGTTTTTTCCTCATATTCAGATTTGCTTATAAGCGCTTAGATATGATTTACTGATATCTGATAAGCCCTGTGCTATAAATATATACTGCTAATTTTAGCATTTTATTTTTTCCTGTTATGTTTGGGTTGCCTGGAAAAATGTTGAGATTGCATCTCTGTGTTAGTCTTTGGAAGGAGTGAACTGCTACTAAATATCATATTCTTTGTATCTGAATGGAGAGCACTGTTGACATCCTACTCAAAATAACTTGACACATAATAAAACATGCTCTTTACGATGGAACATATATTAAGGGCTTTCTGTGCCAGATTTACATATCCAGATGATATGATATGAATACACTTGAACTCCATTCTCCTCCTGAGAGTGGGGGATAGTTCTTACTGTCAAAGAGCAGTGCTAGACAGAAACTCTTGAGCCTATTTATTACCACAGGTTGAACCTCTGTAGTCCTGCACCCGGGACCTGACTGGTGCTGAATGAGAGAATTTGCCAGACCACAGGTGGTCAGCATTGTCTTGCAGCATTACCAACTCTTCTAGTGCTTACTGGGCTGTTAGAAGATGTTTGGGATAAATTACAGCTAAATAACATCAGACCACACTAAGAGCCAGAACTGACGGCTGCAAACAAACTTTACGGGACCATGGGAAACTTGGACACACCCATGATAAGTGGTTGTCTGGCTAGCTAAAATCATGCCAGATTATGGATGTTGCTAGACAAGAGAGTGCCGAATTAGAGAGATTCAACCTGTATCAATAGTAAAGGCTCCAATCCCATGGCTGAGGAGTGCTCAGCCCAGCCCAGCCCAAGAGGTACAGGTGCAAAATGAACAACAAGAAATCTTGTGGCACCTTATAGACTAACAGATATTTTGGAGCATAAGCTTTCGTGGGCAAAGACCCGCTTCGTCAGATGCATGAACTTTCTGCTCCATTTGTGCTTATAGACTTTAAGGTGAGAAGGGACCTGTGTCAAGTCCCCCTTGTGGTGCCACCTGGAACTGAGGTATAGCTGAGCATCTTGCTCTCACTTATCTGGATTCCCTCTTGCGATGTGGTGCTGTGACAATCTACAATGCCCTCCAAGGTTGCACTCACATCAGCTTCCATAGGCAGGGGTTGTACCCAACTGTTTTCATGAATGCCCAGGCCAGCCAGTCATGAACCCACAACGGAGAGGCTACTGCCAAAACGTTCCCAGCTTCTTAGTCTAAGACCTCAGAGCTCTACTGTCTGTCCTGCCCTGATCAAAACCTAACCAGTATGAATTTATTACCCAGTCCACCACTTCTCCAAAGAAAAGTGGATATGCACCAACTCTTGTTAATGAGCTGTGATTAATCCCCTTCACACTTCAAACAACATAAGTGATTAAAAGTGACAATATAAGTGATTATAAGTGAAAGCAAACAGATCAAAGGAGATCGTCTAGTACAAGGTTCTGCAACGTGAGGCTCCAGAGCTGCAGACAGCTCTTGAATGGCTTCTTTGTGGCTCCTGGTGCTATAATTGGAGATTTTTCTACTAGCAGTTGCCAGTGGGCCATATATGCCATTGTAGGGAATCCCATACCACTTCCTCAATAAACATATCAATTCTTGAAGATTCTTTGCGCCCTCTGGTCCCCATGGAACTTCGCTTTTCAGATGCTTAGAAGCCTCCGCCTAATTTCAAGTCTGAAATTACTGATGGGCAGTTTATAAGCATAGTTCTTGCATCCGCATTGATGTGTAACTTAAATAACTCTCCACATTTTTTATCCTTCTGATGTATTTATAGAGAGCAATCATATTTCCTCTCAGCCTTCTTTTGGTTAGGCTAAACAAACTAACCTTGTTGAGTCTCCTCTCATAAAGCAGGTTTTCCATTCCTTGGATCATGCTGGTAGTAGGCCTTCTTTGCACTTGTTCCACTTTGAATTCCTCTCTCTTAAACATTGGAGACCAGGTATTCCAGGTAACATCTAACCAGTGCCTTGTATAATGGTACTAGTGTAACTCACACACATATTTGCAGTTAACTGTCCTAGGTAGTGGTACCTACACCA
This sequence comes from Carettochelys insculpta, assembly GCF_033958435.1. Lineage (NCBI taxonomy): Eukaryota > Metazoa > Chordata > Testudines > Carettochelyidae > Carettochelys > Carettochelys insculpta. The sequence goes on from NC_134137.1 coordinate 315,870,442, forward strand.
CATCACAGAGAAAAAATAAGTGTCCTCTACAGCCTAAGCTGAGTGCCACTGGGCCTTTAGCTCAAGCTGTAGCTACACCTGTACTAAGGTCCAGAGGCCTCAGGTGCAAGCCTGCTTGAGGACAGTTACAAGTGGGGGCTCATCCAGGATTTCAACTGGATCTCTGAAGCTTGGGATATGTCCCCTCAGCTAGGAGAAGTATGTAACCAACACACCTATGTGTGGTTAACTGTCCCACGTAGTGGGACCTAGACCACTTCACAGAGGGAAGAATAAATGTCTCTCTAGCCTAAGCTGAGGCACATACACTAAGCTCCAGAGGTCCCACGTTCAGCCTGCCTGAGGGCAGTTACACTAGCACTTCCCTGTCTCCACTGGAAATAACTTGCCTGGTGCATCTCAGGACTGTGTTAGTCTTTTTCACAGGCTCCTCACACAGACAGCTCATAGTCATCCTGTGATCAGCCAGTTCTAAAGTAGACTCAGGGCCAGACTCTAAGAGGCTGTTCTGGGAATGGCAGAGATGTCAGCAATCTCTGAGTCACTAAAGAGAATTGTTTCCCAGGTGTTTGGGTGGTGGGTTTTGCCAGAATATTCATGGTCTGACTGACCCTATGTTTGAGGTTTGGAAGGAATTTGCAGAGACTTTGGGGGTGGGATAGGCAAGGTTGCTTTCCTCTGCAGCTTGGGGCACAAGTCACTTGCAGGTTTCAACTAGTGTAAATGGTGGATTCTCCATAACTTGACATTTCTAAATCATGATTTGAGGACTTCAGAAGCTCAGTGGGTCTATAACAGAAAAGGATAGATGAAGTTCTGTGGCCTGCCACATGTAGTAAGTCAGACCAGATGATCATAATACTCTCTTTTGACCTTAACATCTGCATCAGAAAGATCTGACTTTTGGCTTGATCTTGGTCTCCTGACCCCAGCTCTGACCCATATCTCTGAATCCTGGTTTTGACTGCTACTGCTCTGACAGTTAGGTATGACTGCTCAAGCTATGAGTCTAAGATGGCTTTGTTTGGGGAGATGGTGGTGTTATGCTAACAGAAAAACTTCTTCTCTGTGTGTTGGCTGCATCTAAGCCATGGGGCTGTGCTGGCATAACTAGATCAACATAGGCTCTGTAATGTAGACACACCCTTAACTTTCCTGTAGGAAGTATTTCAACTTCTTGGCTATGTCCACACTTGCGCCCTACTTCGATGGAGACATGGTAATCAGCCTGATGAGACAATACTAACGAAGTGCTGCGATGAATACGCAGCACTTCATTAGGCTAATTCTCCCCGCAGCAACTTCAAAGTGTCAAACATCAAAGTCCCGGCATGCCGTGTGGCCGTGGGCACTTCGAAGAGTGGAAAGAGAGGTGATGGGGAATACGTCACTGCTGTCCAGGTGGTGGGGCGGGCATGAGCGCCTCCCCTCAGAAGAAGTTTGAGTCTTGTTTTTAACTAGTTCTTGAGTGTCAGCTTGATCTTTCTGCTGACCACATGGAGCAGCTTCCTCCCTGGGAGGCACTTGAGTGGACTGTGCAGCCTGTGACAGTGAGCTGATTTCACGGAGCTGCTTGGCAGGAGTCTCCACTTCCTGGTTCGGTGCTGCATGGCAGGAAGTGTGAGCAGGCACCGGGGTTTGTCGATGCCCATATAATAAATAAACATCCAATCAAGAGCATTGCCTCCAGCATCGCCTTATTAAGCTATAGTTGCATCACATCAAGCAGGATTGTTTGATAAACACATATACAAAATCCTATAGACATCAGTCCAGAGTAGCCAAGCCAACGCTGAAATGCCGGACCAATTTTAAGCTGAGTGTACTCAAAAGTGGTCAAATTACAGCATATTTCAATGGTTGATCTGGTTGATCTGAGAAGGAAACAGTCCAATTCCCCATGTATTGTCCTTCACTAGATAAAGCTATTGGGTACTAAATTGAATTAGAAGCAGAAATAAACTATTTTAATTATGATTTAAAATAGATTTGAATACAGCACTGATGATAGTATCTTATTTTATTTTAATGCACTATTTACCCTTCATTCTCTGTCTGCAGAATGAGACTCCACCAAAGTGGGATATAAAATAGAATACGAGCCCAGAAAAAATGTTAAGTTGTTCAGTTTTGTGAATTTTAATTAAATTGTTGAAATTGTACTAAATGGTTTGAAACTATTCATAATGTTATCCGCTTTCCTACTAAATCTGATGTAAGATGTAGAATTTCCAGAAATCTACAATGAGGTCAAATGTGGGTAAAGATGAAGTGTTTGGTTGTGATCCAGCAATAACTCATGCATCAGTTTAACTTTACTCACTGTGGGTAGTCCCATTGCAGGCTCAGGTACTCTCCTTTTCGTGGGTAGCTGCCACACTGTAGCGTGTACCTTATTGGTGGTCCATGGGCAGCTGACAGGTCACATGACATGGCTGGCCACTCATTTCCAGTTGGTTCTACCTGCATACAGGATCTTTGTTGTCAGGCTGACTCTGGGGATCTATAAAGCAGCTGGAAACAAAGAATCGGTCTCACAGCATCTTAGGGGTTGCATAATGTTCAGCATGAGCCCTGAAAAGCCATGGAGTTCCTTTGATGCACTTTCATTTCAGTCTGTAACTTTTTGATGTCTTGATCCTGTGTAATCACAACAAATTATAGCCTCTTCTCTTTGGCTCAGAAGTTTCTTTATAGCTGACTTAACCTCTTTCAGCCCCTAACTCCCCCCCCTACTTCCAAGTTTAACCTTTCTCAGCCCCAAACCACACCCCCGTCCCCAGGTTTAATCTTTCTCAGCCCCAAACTGTGAAGGAGCTTGTGGGGGCTGGTGAGAATTGAAGATGGGTTCAACACACTGGATCTGAAGACTTCCTTTCAGAGAGTTTAGCTACAAACATTGCAATTGGCTCCTCTCTTTATTTGGCTGAATATAAATTTTGTAGTGGAACATCCATATCCTTTGCAAGAACTGGGGATGAAATTTAGCAGCGTGGATCAATCTCTAGTAAGATATAGATATTAGTTGCAGCTTGTGCTCCTAAAGATGCTTCTTCCATTACAGTATATAGAAATTGTGTATTTGTGATCCAACAGGAAAATGCGTTTTCTGTCAGGCACATTTTATGTCTCCCAAATGTCACTATAATCTGAGGTAACAATGAGAGAAACAATATGTTTATTTTAACTGAGCTACTCCAAATGTCTTATTTAATAGTAACATTGTGCTTTGCATATACGCATAAAACAAACAAAGCACTGACAAGGATTTTTATAGCAGTAGCTGAGTTTATTTCAACCATGCTAGTGTAGATGTATATTTATTTTCAGTTCCTGGTAACCATAACTTTTATTGAAGATTTCAGTTTTGCTTTGATAGCTATTTTTAAATTTCTGGCAAACATTATGTCTTAGTCACCTTTGAAACAAGTATACCATGTGTAATTGTAATATGACAGGAGTTAATCTTTTCAGCATTGTTGTCGGAGTTAACAAGGTATTTATGATTATATAATAAATGCCATGTTCATTCTCTTTAAAAGATTAAAAAAAGCAGAGGAGAATATTTAATCCACATTCTTCTTATTTTAAGATACAATGTAATCAAATCATTTTAGAACCTAAGCTAGAATTTGTAAACTGTCTGAACTTGAAAAAATATCCCTGCTACAAATCTCAGTATTATAAAGTTCACCTTTGAGTCTGTTTCAGTTGCATCCTTTCAACTATTTGTATGTTTGTCACTAGTTCTTAGAAGACTAGAAGATCTTTAAAGGTGATGGTCTGAATCCTGAACACTTATGTGAACAAAACTTCACAGACTCAAACTTGAGAAATGTCAAAATCATGCATGAAGTTTGTTCTCTAGGCTACAGATCATCTCCAATACACTGGCCATTTGAATGCTGCTGTAGTCCATTAGGTCCCATCTGGGAATTAGAATTCACAAAATGGGTAGGAATTAGCATGGGATCGAGGAAACTGTGGCATTTTTTTTCAGCCTGGTCTGAGGTACTACTAGAGTAGAAGTACCTTGATGATCAAGAAGACTGTGCTGACAGGCTGTGGTCAGAGACGATGCTGTGCTGGTTCCAGCTACTGAATTCTAGTGAATGTCAATCACAGTGGATGTGTCTTCAGGTGGAGCAAGGCCAGGATATGGATTACATTAGAACAGGGGTTCTCAAACTTCATTGCACGGTGACCTGCTTTGGATAAGAAAAATGGCTGCATGACCCTGGGGCAGGTGGAAGCACTGGCATGCCTGAGCCCCACCGGTTTAGACTGGGGCAGTGGGGCAAAGCCCAAGGACTTCAGCCTTAGGCTGGGGGCCTGTAACCTGAGCTCCACCATCAAGTGCTGAAGTTGTTGGGCTTTGCTCTGGCCCAGAGGGGTTGGGGCTTGGGCTTTGGCCTTGGATCTCAGCAAATCTAAGTCCTAATGAATCCACTTTGGGGTCCTGACCCAGTGTGCAAACCCCTGCATTAGAATGTAGACAAGCTCCTGCAATTTTTTTTTAATCTTTGCCAAGCCTTCCATTACAGGTGAGAAGCAAAATCATTATATTATTTGGGGTATATAAAAGCATCACAATGTTAGAAAATGCCCTGGGTTGGAGTCTGGGTTGTGCCACTCAGAGGAGCAGCCCAATGCTCACTACTCTGGAAAATGCGGGCTGACGAGTGTGGTAATGGGGGCTTTAATCCACTTTTATGTACTCCTGATTCTAGGCTGCCCATGGGGTTGGAGAGGTTCCTGCCATAGCCATAACTTGGATCAGCCTCCCTGGGCTACCTACCATATCACTGCCCAGAAACTTTGCGGTATTGTGGTCCTATCATTGGTACTCCCCTCTCACCAGTACACCCATTATTCTTAAGCTTGCGAGGGTGTCTTTGGTTAGCAGACTTATGGCTGACTATCACAGCCTATGCCAAGGGGATCCCAAGGCCTCCTTTACACCAGCATGAGGAGGCCACAGCATGGCTGAGGACCTTACCTTCTAGCTCAAAAGGCTAAGTTTATAACTCCATTTTAGAAAAATTGGAGAATGCCAAAATACACCCATCCCTCACTATCCGGGCACAATTGGTTCCCAACTTTCTGCTCGGAGGCAAAAACTAGTAAGAGGGACAATAAATTACCATTAAGTACGTGTAAAAGTCTCTGATTGGTTCCTAGTGCTCCTGACTTGGGGAAGGAGTGGCAGCATGTGGCACTGCTTTTTAAAGGTAAGTGAACCGGGGGTTGTGGGGGTTAGGAAGGGTTAACGGCTGGGGGCAGTTTGGGGCCATGAGCGGGAGGGAGGGCTAAAACCTGGTGGCGGCTCTGGTGGAGGAGGTGGTGGCTCATTCTTCTGGGCTGCAGCAGTGCTACCTGTGGGGGGGTGTGGGAGGCTGGGGTACGGCTACTGGGCTGGAGTTGGTGTTGGGAGGGGGCCAGGCCAGGGGGTGCACAGGGAGCCGTGGGCCTGGGGACTGTTGGGAGCAGGCCAGTCCGTGGCATGCTGAAGGCTGGGGGAGTGTTGGGAGTGGGCCGGGCTGGGGCGGCGGATCTCTCCGTCCTCCCAGCCAGGGACCCTGCAGCTGGCTCATCTAAGCCGGGAAAGTTCACTTGTTTTGTGAAAAAAGGTAGGTAGGTATGTCCCTTGTTTTAGTGAGTACTCTTAAGTAAAGCACTCGTTAAATGAGGGATGTGTGTATTGCAGTTTGCATTTACTGTAACAAGCTCAGAACTTTTCCAAAGCCGGGCGTGTAACCACAATAACAGCTAATATTTAAAATTGTTTCTCAAAACTAAATGTAAATGCTGATATATAAACACATTCCATAACCCTAAAATAGATTGCAACAACTATAGACCCCTGGAGTTCATTTCTTAGAAATCAGCAGGAAAGATGAGTGTCCAGAAACAGAGGATTTACCAAAACTCTGGGTTCTCTGTATTTCCTTAGAAGCTGGCGAGTTTGAAGTAAATCAGCAATTAGCTTTAGTGGGCAATATACAGCTCTCTGCGTATCTTGATACATGTCCTATTCTGGCAACGTTAACCAAGTGATGACACCCACTACTGTGTCTGACATATGTGTAATGAAAATAATATGAAAAATCATTCCATCTGTTGCATAAAGATGTTAGTATATCATACAGTGGAAGTGCAGCTGGTAACTGGTATCAAGACTCAATTTTTGACTAGTTGATACATGTCTGCATCAACTTTTGGTCTGGCTGTCAGGTTTAATGTTCAGTTTCATGGTGATTCCCCTCATATTTCCCAGCTACTCTCCAAAAGCAGCCGCATGTTTCTTTAATAGATCAGTCAGACCTCTTTCTTCTTTAGACATCCAATGCACTTCTGCCCACTTCAGCTGGATCTTCCAAAGCCATGACCTACCCATTAAGATTGGGTAATGGCCTTTCACCACAAATGGTGGCAATTCAGCAGTCCGTCCATTGAGCTACACCTTACTATCAGTAGTGCCCAACAGGGGTACAGCTTCTCCTATGTATGTCTTCAGAATGACCTTATGGTGTAAGCCTTAGCCTAGGCTTCAGCTCATGCTCTCGAATTTGAGATGGAAATTACTGAAACTACTGTTCAACATCATATCATACGATATATTTATATCACTCAATCAGAGGCAAAATACTCATTTAGGAAAGAAGATGTCCGGCAAAAATAATGAAAAAAAAGCCCCTCATAACAAAGAATTAATATATTTTGTATCCATGACTAAACCTGTGTGAAAAATGTACCTCAAGCACCTACCATAACACCAAAAGCCAGAAGATGGAGCTCTACAACTAAAAACTCTTGTCAATCCAACTCTCCTGAACCTAGAATAAGTGAAACAGAACTAGCACTGTTTCCAGTGTTGCTTTATTGCAGTTTTATTTGACGTGATTTTGTGTCAGTGCTGCCCATCTCCGAAATATAAAACTCTCTCTGGAGGAATTATCAGCAATCTTGTTCCTAAGCTGCATAACAGAAGAGTGATTGTGAAGCTTCTTTTGTCAGAAGAAGTGATGTTTTTGGATGATCTAAGCCGTGTCTACACGTGCACGCTACTTCGAAGTAGCGGCACTAACTTCGAAATAGCGCCCGTCACGGCTACACGCGCCGGGCGCTATTTCGATGTTAACATCAACGTTAGGCAGCGAGACGTCGAAGCCGCTAACCCCATGAGGGGATGGGAATAGCACCCTACTTCGACATTCAACGTCGAAGTAGGGACCGTGTAGTCGTTGCGCGTCCCGCAACTTCGAAATAGCGGGGTCCACCATGGCAGCCATCAGCTGAGGGGTTGAGAGACGCTCTCTCTCTAGCCCCTGCGGGGCTCTATGGTCACCGTGTGCAGCAGCCCTTAGCCCAGGGCTTCTGGCTGCTGCTGCTGCAGCTGGGGATCCATGCTGCAGGCACAGGGTCTGCAACCAGTTGTCGGCTCTGTGTATCTTGTGCTGTTTAGTGCAACTGTGTCTGGGAGGGGCCTTTTAAGGGAGCGGCTTGCTGTCGAGTCCGCCCTGTGACCCTGTCTGCAGCTGTGCCTGGCACCCTTATTTCGATGTGTGCTACTGTGGCGTGTAGACGTTCCCTCGCTGCACCTATTTCGATGTGGTGCTGCGCAAAGTCGATGTTGAACATCGACGTTGCCAGCCCTGGAGGACGTGTAGACGTTATTCATCGAAATAGGCTACTTCGATGTAGGCTTCACGTGTAGACGTAGCCATAAGGTGGCAAATCATCAATCATCATATCCTATACAGTCATACCCCAAGATACACCCATTCGGGTTATGAGAATTCGAATTTACGAGGAGTTCCATTTAATACCCCTACTTCGTCTTATGAGGCATTTCCTTGAATTCACAAGGATACGCTGCTGTGGCTGGTCTGGGTCTCCGCCCCCTCCCCGCTTAACCTAAGCTGCGCTCAGGCCGGGCTGCCTCCCCACGCCCTGCTGTACCCTGCCTGCTCTCTTGCACCGGCCCCGCTTCTGCAGACACGGGCAGCTATCTGGCTTCACGCCCCCCCTCCCAGGTCCTCTTCAATTTCTGTTCCCCTCACAGCCCTGTTTCTGCGCCTGGGACAGCCCCCCGGCCCCAGGCTCTGCTCCCCAGGCTGCACTACCGGTAGGACTTTTCTGAGCTTCGCACTTCTCCTGAACTCCCGCTTCCTACTGCAGTCCAGCCACCGCATCCTGGTGATGATGCAAAACAAGGCAGAACTGGCTTCCTGGCAGATCTCCCTCCTCATTTTTTGTACTGTAATTAATGAAGGGAAAATGCCTTGTTAAGTTGTGTTATGATAACTAATGTTAACTATTGAAGTAATTGTGTTCATTTTAATGGGATTTGGTGTTGTTTTAGCATAAATGGATGTAAATTTTGGGACTCAGGAACACATACAATTTTTTCCCATTGAAATTAATGGTAATTACGTTTTTGACTTACAAGAATTCGCCCTAAGAGGGGTTTTTCAGGAACGAATTGCCCTCGTTAGGTGGGGGAAGACTGTACTGTGCTTTGTAAAAATATCCACAGAAAGTGCTGTCCAAGTGCTTCCTAATAGGAATAAATGGGTTGAAGTGATTATTAATCAGGCCATTTACTGATTACATTTGCATTATTCTTATTGTATGTATGTTAAAAAATGCAACCACAGTTTAATCCCTTACCGGGGCATTCACTTCAGTAAAAACCTGACTACAAGGATATTGCATGGCCTACAAGCACTCTGTTTTTACATAATTTGATTTTGACTGCTAGATCCAGAACCTATGCCTTTATCTTGTTATACGATGTATAGTATACCAGCAATGTTGCATCATTGGACACAGTGAAGGCAAGAAAAGTGACACGTTTTAACTCTTGTGATAAATTGGTTTCCTAGATCAGATATCACTATTGACTCAAATAATGCCACACATAAAGCTTTCAAATTTGCAATGACAATAGAGTATGTTACCTACTAAATATAACTTTTTCACAAGCTGTTCTGTTATGTTCTTGGCCAGCATATTTAAATATTTTTCATTTCTCCTTTTGGAAGTCTAAATTCTCTCATGATTTGCTGTTGTATATTATGTATTTACCAATCAGATAATTAGATGGTCTAATCTGGCATAACACCACTGAAGTCAATGGAAGCAAAATTAATTATATCAGTTGGTGATCCATCTCTTCCATTTTCTGAGTGTTTACAAGTGAGCTTATATGCTGAAGAAGCTTACACATTTCACGGTGTGGTTGCATTTCATTTCCTATTCTGTAGCATCCACTTCTTTACTTAACAGCAATATGATTGCCCCTATATCTTATCCTGAAGAGATTTGTGATTACATTTATGAGACTCTACTGCTTGAGTGCTGCTAGCCAGAGAGCTTAGTGATAATTCATTGGGAACTAAAGAAAAAAACAACCACCTTGAAAATACCTCAGACATTTCGTATGTCAGATGTTAATAGCTGTGAGTCATTGTTGTGTTGTATGGGTGGTTCTGTAATAATTGGAGTATGAGTTTCAAAGCTCGCTCTTCACCCCCAATATCTATTTGTTCATGGGAAATCTTTATCTTTTACAAATATTTTTCCTATTTTATTCACCTCAGGCATCTCCACAGACACAATGGGACAACACTCATGACCCGGCTGTGCTGACTAGTTACAATGCGATAAATCAACTCCCAACACTGTAACTCCCTATGTGTCCACACTGGCAGGGTGCGTAGTGCACACAGACTCCACAGTTGCTGGAATAAGCCCTCTTTACACTCCTTTGGCGTTTTGAAAGTCCTCTTCTGTTCAGGGACAGGTGCATATTTCCACGGGACCATGCCTGTTTCATGCACCAGATAAACCCCTACTTGGAGCAATGCCGAGGTGCTGGACTTCATCGGGGAAAGGAGACAGTCCAGGCTCAGCTGCACTCCAGCCATAGGAATTACAATCCGGATGGGCAGATATAAAGCTACATGACTGAAAGGGGCCGTTTGGACCACTCTGCAGTGCAGGGTCAAACCAAGGGAGCTGCAGAATGCCTACTACATGGCATGGGAGGCGAACCACCACTCTGGTAGTGCATTCGTGACCTGCTGGTTCTATAAAGAGCTGAACAGCATACTTGGGAGTGACCCCACCTCCACTCTGAAGACCACTGTGGATAGTTTGGGATCACAGAGGCCACAGAGTGGACCGAGCCAGGAGGAAGAAATTGTGAATGAGTGTGCAGAGGGGTGGCCTAGAGCCAAAGAATGACTCTGTGGGCACAGATGCATGCAATGCAGTCAGGAATTCCATCCTACCCCGGAGTGGGCTAGCCAGTCCAGCAGTCAGAGGTCGGGGAAGTGAAAACAGCAGAGGAGGCCCATAGTCAGAATCTTTGATTTTTGGAAGCACTGAAACAAGCTGTTGAAGGCAGGAGATTACAGAAATCAGGCTTGAGTCTGTGTGGTGCTAGCATGCCTAGTCACAGGGGGGGAACAGGGGATCAATGGACTCTCTCACTTCATGGCAATTGCCTCTACAGATCTTGTTGAAAATTAATGCAGATACTGGCAACCCACCTCTCCAAGTTCCTTGGCACAGCTGCATTGCTCCTTGTCCCATTAAGGGTAACATTCCCATGCCACTGTTCCATAAGGGGGGACCATGGCTGCACACAGGCATGTCACATCAGGGCCAAGACGATAGCTGCAGTCTTAAAGAAGACCCTCCTCTGCTTCCATGCTCACCCTCAGCAGTGAAATATATTTCAGCATGAAGAAAGCCAATGGAAAATGTGTGGACATTACTGATTATAGGGCTCCCTTCAGTCTCGGCTCTCCCCAAGACACACATGCCCAGAGTGGTTAACTCACCAGTTCAGGGATCTGGTGTCGGATGTGTGCTCGCCCTGAGATAGCTAGTCAGTGATAGGTATATGAATAGTGCTTGTGTTTAAAGGGGCTGAGTTAGTGATGTGTAGGGTTAACAAATATCCCTCTGTAAAACGTTGCATTTTGCCTTTGCAAATGTAACCTTGGGATCCCAGCCTGCCTTCTTATCACCAGCTGAACAGCCACACAGGGCAGTTGTGGAAAAAGTACTCAAAAAGTTACTTAAGTAAAAGTGCAGCTGCTTTCACTTCTGGATACTTGAGTACAATAAAGATGGTATGCGCGTGTGTACAGTTACTCAAGTAGTTTCCCAGAGGGGCAACAATGACTTGTACTTAAGTACATTCCTCAAAACAGCCGCCCTTTTACTCAGATAACTCTTGGGGCACTTTTCCCACCTCTGGCACAGTGTAAAGAAACAGCCCCAGAAACGTAAAGACGACTTGGTGTGTGAGGTTATACCACAGGCCACTGCTGAAAAGAGAATTGAAAGAGTGGAGGGCCAGGGGGAGGTGGGAACAGCAGGCCAATGCCAAGTGCTGGAATGAAGCCATGGAGTAGCTGTTAAACATGACCGAGAGCCAGGCTGACGCGCTCCATGGGCTGCTAGCACCGCAGACAGAACAGCTCTGTGACCCACCCCTACCTGCAGCTGGAGTCCCAAAACTAACATTTAACCACCACCCTGTCCCTAGGCAGCACCTGCTGCGATCTACACCTGCCGCTTCACTGTCCAGCCCTGCAGACCCCCACCAGCACCCACTGCACTCAGCCCCCATTCCCGTGCAGTTTAGCCCTGCTGGAGTGCAGTACACACTGGATGGTGCATCCAGAGGTCCTCTGCTTCCTCTAGGTACACGGTGGATGGTAGTCCCGTCGTCTCCCTTCTGGGTGTTGCCTCCCAGGCAGTGGCACCAACAGCCTCCACGGGCCTGTAGAAAAGGTGGTGGTGGTGGTGGGTAGGGGGCTGATTCCCCAGCCTGCAAGGGGCAGGGCCAAGAGCAGAAGGGGCAGGGATTGCCCCTTGGCCCTCTCCATGCTCCCTCATAGTTGTGCGCAGCACTTCAAGGGGGCAGGGAGCTCCGGCTGCCTCCACTGCTGCCTTGACAATGGTGGTGGCTGGAGCTCTGGGCATCCTTGAAATGTTGGACCCAGGGGCAACTCCCCCATTTGCCTCCTCCCACTGGTGGGTGTACTCCCAGGGCAGGGAGCTGCAGGGTGCAGATTCAGCTCTTGGTTGCTACAGCAGCCAGGACCACCCTTAGAATTCTGGTGCCCTGTGCAACCCGAGCTGCTGCATCCCCATCCCTTTCCTGGGCTCTGAGGGCTGCACTCAGGACAGTGGGGAACAAGAACAGGACAGGGAGGCAGACGGGAGAGCAGACAGAAGGCAGAGCCATGCAGCCTGCTAGGGCTGAGGGCCAGGAGATGGAGGAGGGGACAGGGTAATTGGGGTCAGTAGGGTTGGGTGGTGTAGCAGGGGTCCCAGGGCTGGGGGTATTGGTTTACTGGGGCAGGTCAGAGCAGGGGGTGTGGGGCTGGGGGGATTGGGGCTGTTGGGGCCAGAAGGCAGTTGGAGCAGAGGAGAGTGGGTTGTGGATTGGGATTGCTGGGTTAGGAGACATAGCAGGGGGCAGGAATTGGGGGATTGGGCTGCTGGAGCTGGGATGTGGTTGGAGCAAGGGGTAGGGGGCTAGGGGATTAGACTGCCAGGGCCAGGAAGTAGAGCAAGGGCCAAGTAACCAGGGGATTGTGTCCACCCCGGCCAGCACTGTCCTGTGCAGCTGCGTATTTTGTGTATGCCTCAGAACACCTCTGGCAGTGGCATGGTATCTCTCTCCTTCCCAAGTGACCTGCAGAGCCACCTCTTTCTGTTTCCTGTCCCACCCCAGTACTTGCAGGGAAGGGGACAGGGTAGGGTTGACTCCACCCACCAGGAGGAGTTTAGTGACCCCTTGCTCTCTAGTCCGCTCTGTTTCACGGCAGGGTCTGAGGCGGACACTCAGAATCTTCCATCTCACATCCTGTTTTCCCATAACCGGCAGCAGCAGCAGCAGCAGCAGCAGCAGCAGCAGCAGCAGCAGCAGCAGCAATAGCATGCTCAGAGCTGCTCTCGAGATTGAGCCTCAAGTAATCTATTAATAACTGCGGCCTAAAGAAAAAGTGGAAAAGTGCCTCCATGCTACTATTTTGATTGCTGCAAGAATGTCTTCATCTATACTATTACAAAAGGAGAGGTGTCCGTCCATCTGTCTGTCCATCCAGCTGTCTGTCCTTCCCACCCCAGCCGTGTCCCCAGGGATGGAGCTGCCCAGGGAGCTCCACACCCCCATGGTCTCCCAGCCCCAGAGCTGCCAAGGTTCCCCTGGCCCCAGCCAGAGCCTCAGGGCAGGAGCTGCCAGCAAGTTCTCGGCTTGGTAACAGCCACAAAGGGGCAGGCCCTGCTCGTTGTTATAAATCACAAGAAAGCACATTTTAAATCAGCAGCAACATTGTCACATGTGCTCTTGAAAGAGGCACCTAAAACTTTACCTTTGTCAGATAGGTCAGTTATGGACGGCGCAAGCCGTTACCTTGGGCCTTCTGGCAGAATTGAGGTATAATCGTGGGCATGTCAATAACCGAGCACAACTCATATCTAATCACCTCATTGTCAAAGTTGCCTAGAGATGAATCTCTCCCTATTGTATTTGTAAAACAGGAGAAAACCTTGGGCTACAATTTTCTTGCATCCCAAGGGTGGGAATGATTTTTGTCAAGTTGTGTATCTTCTCTACAGATGTTAGGAAGTCCTGGAAATTACATTTTTTATTGAAATGTTCCTCATTCTGACCTAGATATAGGAAGGTACCTAAACATGTGCCTAACTTTAAGCATATGGGTAGTCCCACTAAAGTAAACGATCCTATTTATTTGCTTAAGTTAGGTACCCTCCTGACTGAGGCTGTGCATTACTACTTCCCTCTCAGTGATTTTATGCAATCTTTTTTCCTTCTGTTCATGCCTTCTCAAAGATTTTTCTTATGATTCATAGTGTTATTTGTGACTAAATATTCAGCTCGTCACTAGTCTCTACATTTAAACACACAAATCAGGTTATTGCAGATCTAGCTACAAGCTCTGTGTTGAGCAAATGAGATTCTCCGGCTGCGTCTACACGTGCACGCTACTTCGAAGTAGCGGCAGTAACTTCGAAATAGCGCCCGTCACGTCTACACGTGTTGGGCGCTATTTCGAAGTTGAAATCGACGTTAGGCGGCGAGACGTCGAAGTCGCTAACCCCATGAGCGGATGGGAATAGCGCCCTACTTCGACGTTCAACATCGAAGTAGGGACGTGTAGACGATCCGCGTCCCGCAACATCGAAATAGCGGGGTCCTCCATGGCGGCCATCAGCTGGGGGGTTGAGAGATACTCTCTCTCCAGCCCTTGCGGGGCTCTGTGGTCACCGTGGGCAGCAGCCCTTAGCCCAGGGCTTCTGGCTGCTGCTGCTGCAGCTGGGGGTCCGTGCTGCATATACAGGGTCTGCAACTAGTTGTTGGCTCTGTGTATCTTGCACTGTTTAATGAAAGTGTGTCTGGGAGGGGCCCTTTAAGGGAGCGACTTGTTGTTGAGTCCGCCCCGTGACCCTGTCTGCAGCTGTGCCTGGCTCCCTTATTTCGATGTGTGCTACTTTGGCGTGTAGACGTTCCCTCGCTGTGCCTATTTCGATGTTGGGCTGAGCAACGTCGAAGTTGAACATCGACGTTGCCAGCCCTGGAGGACGTGTAGACGTTATTCATCGAAATAGCCTATTTCGATGTCGCAACATCGAAATAAGCTATTTCGAAGTTGGGTGCACGTGTAGACGTAGCCTCCATGTGCACGTGGATGTACATGTATTCTTCAGTACACAAAAGCATAGGCTGCTGGACAAAATAGTCGCAATGCAGCAAAGAACATCACCACATATTTACTTTAGGGGTGGGCTTAAATGCTCTGTGAGGCCAGAAAGCAATTGTATACGATGCTTAGTATGTCACTTCCCTTTTCAGTGACTGACTGTCCGACTGAACAGATTTTCACAGCACTATCTGGCTGAATTCACAGGGCCAAGAACTCTGCTGGTGCCACAGGGCACAGCTCCATTGACCCAAACATTTTATTTTGACTGAACAAGTGTCTTCCCTGCCCTATACTCCTTCTTCCCCTGCTTTGCCCTGCAATAAAAGACTTGGGAGTCAGTCTGACAAGACAGTTTTATTTGATATTTGCTAGGGAGACCATATTTCCCTAGGCCAAATGTGGGACACCCTGGGTGTGGGTGGGAACAGCTCTGCTGCCAAGCAAGTGCAGCTCCATGGCTGCCCCATGCCACAGGGCACCGGAATGGGGCTGCCGACCCACATGGGAGCTCCCCAGTTGCAGGGGTGGTTATCCTGAGGAACAGGGGAGCTTGTCAGATGATCCACGCTTCTGGGTGGTGGGAATAGGGCTACTGTCCCATGGGGGACCTTCCTGGCTGCCCCATGCCTCTGGGAAATGGGAATGGGGCTGCTGCCATGTGAGTGAGACACCCAGCTTCTCCTCATGCCACAGGGAGCTGGGAGGGGCTGCAAACCGACTGGTGAAGCTCCCAGCTTCCCCAGCCTGTGGGAAGCTGGGAATGGGGCAGCAGCCCCACAGGTGTAGCTCCCAGCTTCCCCAAGCCATGGGGACCTGGAAAAGGTGTTGGCAGTTCTGCCTTGAGGGGTGCTCCCTGGCAGTAGGGGCAGCTGCCAGGGGAACCAGGACCCATTAAAATCTTAGGCGACACACATTACCCCCCTCATTGCACCCCAACATACCCTCTATGTCACGTCCCCTGCTAGCTTCCTCTCCAGCCTGTACATGTGGCCATTGAGTATGTGCTCTCCACGTACTCCCCAGCCAGCAGCTGTGCCTGCAATGATCTGGGGGGAAGGGCAGCTCAGCAGGGGGGCATGAATACAGGGCACTTAGCCCTTTTGTTAAAGTAAGTTGGAACGCCTTCCTGGCACCTGGAATATGGGACTGTTCCAGCCAAAATCGGATGGATGGCCACCCTAATTTTTGCACTGCTAGTTATCTAAGGTGTGCTAATTCTCTGAATCATTACAGTGTAAACTGTACTCTAATACTGAATAGTTATTTCACTTTCAGCTGCCTCAAAGCAATCTAATTTATAAGGAATGACGGTGCACTAAACTAAAAGAAGTATCCTCCGGAGCTGTCTATGGCAGGGGTGGGGAACCTGTTTTGGACTGGAGCTTACTGATCCACAGAAAAATTATTCCCCCACTCACATGACTGGGGTGCCAGCACTAGATCGCTTCACTTCCCCTAACCTCACAGATCATAGGTTCACCAGCCCTGAACTATGGGGTTGTCTGCTTGGTGCATTAGTTAGCCGGGGCAGAAATTCTAGAGCACACCAGAATGCTGGGCACTTAACAATGTGTATGGGCCATCTTGGTGTGTACTAAAAGTTCTGTAGT
Organism: Carettochelys insculpta; assembly: GCF_033958435.1. Classification (NCBI taxonomy): domain Eukaryota; kingdom Metazoa; phylum Chordata; order Testudines; family Carettochelyidae; genus Carettochelys; species Carettochelys insculpta. The sequence goes on from NC_134137.1 coordinate 315,886,808, forward strand.
GTGAACTGATATAACACTGTTTGAAATGGAACAACATCAACGCATGCTAGGGAATTTTTTGTGCCTGCTAGCAGGATCCACACAGTTGGTGTAACAATGCACTTCTTTATTCACAGTCCACACACCATAGCCATAATCTTTGTACCAAATACGTCTTATGCGGTATCATCTGAAAACTAATAACTTGCTGGTCAATAATATCATGGTGAAATTGTGCGGCAACATTATATTAAAAGTTATGACTAAAGTGTGGTTATCAGATGTTGTGGGAGGGAGTAAACCTGTGTCTCAAAAACAAGCTGATGCTTCTAACCAGGAATCATCAAAGCTTATGGGCAATCACATGTCAAGTGACCATTCTTTGGCAGTGCAGGAGCAGATTGACTAGCCTTTTAACAAACAACAGCATTGAATCATGAGATTCCGTGTCTCTATCCTCACAGGTGGAAGGAACCTTCAGGAAAAGGCATTTCAAAGTGTGATGACTCTGAAAAGGAGGGGCAGAAATACCCCAGGTATTCATATTTTCTCTGTCTCTGTCTCTTTCACTGAAGGAGATAAAGGAACCCACCCTTTGGACTTTGGGGGCAGATCATGACTTTAGAGTGTTTGGTCAGCTGTGTTGCTCAGAACCTCTGATGAGAATTTCACCTTGAACCAAAATTAGTTTCACAAAAAAACAAGCAGTCCAGTCCTCTAGCACCTTAAAGACTAACAATTTTATTTATTAGATAATGAACCCACTTGGGTCTTACCCATGAAAGCTTCATTAGCTAATAAATAAAATTGTTAGTCTTTAATGTGCTACAGGACTGCTTGTTTTTTGTGAAGCTACAGACTAACACGGCTACACCTCCAGGATTGGTATGTGAAGTCCAGCCTCCTAGAAAGCATTTTATCTTTATTTCTTTTGTAACCATTTCTGACTTTAATGCCTTATATGTGTACTCTTTTGAAGTCCATATATATGTCGTTTAAAAATTGTTTTATTCTTTAATCAAAACTAATCCAGTGTTAACCTTTAACTGAACTGTACAGGTAATGCCGATTAAACTATGAAACAGTTTGATATTGCCCCTGGATAGTTCAAGAAAGGGCCAGACAGTGAAGACCACATTTTTGGGGTAAAATACAAGACTGAGAGTGGCTGGGGTCACCCTGCAAGTGGTAAAGGCTGTTGGGAGCCAGAGTGTGACTGGGGTGTGCTGGCAGGCTACAACTACACACTCAGGATATGAGCTTCATGCTAAAAGGCTGTTTATAAGGGACCCAGGTAGGAGCTACAGCAACAAAGCATTGTGAGGAATTGAAAGTTGCGTGGCAGATAGGGACAAAATCCTCACTAGTCTGGTTGAACACCCAAATGGCATAGTGTGCTACTACCTGAGGCCCACTGAATTTCCACTCTAGTTAATGTGCACAGATGCATTGTTTAGACAAGTCCTGAGTCTGTTTCTCAGGTGAGTAGTTTTTTTTGGTCTTTGCACAACTGTTGACTTCATAAACTTTTTATGGAGGCATTTTATATTGTTTAAGTCATTAGTGCATCATTGCATCAATTTAGAAAAAGGTTAAAAACAGATGTTATGAACTTATCCACTGTTAGCTGATGGCCAAGGATGTTTGGTGAGGTGCCAGCTATGCCCGTTTTATACCATCCGTGACTTTAACCGCTAGGACGCACTGTCCCTTCGCGGCGGGCAGCCCGGGCTAGGCTGACGGATGCCCCAAGGTCCTAAACACCCGTGACTTTAACTGCTAGAGCTCAGAGCCCCTTCACAGTGGGCAGTCAACACTGACTGACAGGTGCCCCAATGGCAGCACTAAGAGCCTTTCCACACCCGTGACTTTAACTGCTAGAGCTCAGAGCCCCTTCGCAGTGGGCAGTCAGGATTGACTGACAGGCGCCCCAAGAGTTTGCCCCGTGGAGGCGGCACAACTCAACGCTAGGCTCTTAGTACTCTCACCTAATGGCCAAGCTTTATAGCCAAAACCGCTGAGGTTCTTTAATTGTGTTGGCTGCTTTACAGTAAACCAGAGAAACAAGTCAGGCTTATGCACAAACGGTTACCAAAATTTATTAAACTAGATTCTAATCATGTGGTTACAAAATTGCTAGTGCCTACTTATTTAAATGTATAGATGTTACACACACAAACAAATTACAAAACTGAAGCCACTATCCCAAAGAAAGAAAACAAAGTATAGAGCTCTATTTCAAAATATGTGTACACTAAAGATAGGAGATCAGGTGTGGGTGCTTCTTACCCTCCTTGCATCTCTCGATTCCAGCGGTGCCAAGCCAGGATCGGTCACTCAATTCCGTGGAAAGACGAATAAGGGACAAGGCTTAGGGACCCTTTTAGCTGCAGAAGCCTTGGGAGGCTGTCACTTATCTGACCAGCAGATAGATAGTGAAAAGCACTCAAAAATCATGGTGCTGTAGGTCCCATACTTATACCTCTGTACTCCTTTATTCTCTTTCTCCTTTCTTATGCCAAATTGGGGCTGGTCTGTCTGGGCGACGCCAGCTCTCGCAAGAGTAGTTTACACTTGCAAGGGAGAGAAACAATAAGTTTCGACTACTGGACATTCCTTTTATTAGGGTAAATATTTTCCCACCTAGGATGTTGGTGTGTGTGCATCACGTTATTTAGTAGGGGCTAAGAGCCATGTCTGTCACAGCTTCTCTGTCTGCTGTGAGCCTAATTGTTGTATATGTTCCCAGAGGCACATTGTAGCAGCACACCTGTGCTTCTCACAGCTTCAAAGGCTGTGCTGGAATTTATGTTAAGTGCCCTGTTGTTTTGGCTCCCTTGTGTTCCCAGCAATGCTGGTCTGAGAGGGGGCTGGCTGTCTGGCTACATCCACCAACTGTAACACCACTCTAGCTAGTTTACTAATAGCATGAAGCACACTGAATTTCTTATAGCTGATACTGTTTCTGCATTATCAGGTACCTTTTCTTTTATAAGCCTCCTTAGTCATAACATGCTGCTTAATCTTTTCGCAACCCAGTCCTGTTTACACAGATAATCCTATTTAGCTCGTGAATAGCTTTTGTTTTTAATCCTATATTAGAAAAATAATAATTTCATTTTAATGCACTAATTTATAGTCTTCCCTGCTCCATGAAGCTAGTAGTGTATATTGTGGTCACAGTAAAGAATGGAACTGTTAAGAGGTAACACCTTTATGTATTGTAGGTACCCACAACCTCCCATTACTATTGTAACTGAACAAAACAGCAGTCATGTAGCACTTTAAAGATTAACAAAATGTTTTATTAGGTGATGAGCTTTTGTGAGACAGACCCACTTCTTCAGATCAATAACATTTCCAGTACACACTGACAGTTATATAGTACAGAGGTCCAAAAAAAAAACATTGCAATAGAAACTGACAAATTAAATACATACGGCTGAGGGAGGGAAGCGAGGGGTGGGTGATATTAAGTGTCTTTCCTGAGATAATTATGAACATCCAAGGAAAAGAAGCAGTCCTTGTAACGTATGATGTAATTGCTATCTTTGTTCATACCAAGTGTTAATATGTTGAATTTGAGTATGACTCTCAGTTCACAAATCTCCCAATGTAATCTGGTTTTAGAGTCTCTTTGTTGTAGGACACATATTCTCAGGTCTTTAACAGAATGGCCCACTCCATATAACTACCAGTGTGTACTGGAAATGATATTGATTCTTTGTCCCAATTCTACATCCCTCTTTTAGTGTGGGATATTCCAAATGGCTGGAAATGGGGGTGGGGGAACTACCAAAACTAGCATCTGTTTTAGCCTTTCAACAGTGGACGAAGGCTTTCAGAGGATGGAGTTACACTTTTTCCTGCTCCCAGATGTCAGCAATTTTATATTCTTGATAATCAGCAAATATGTGCATTTGCAGGGGTGCTGAAACAGCTTTTACTATAGGGATGCTAAGAGACATTGAACCAAACTGTAAACCCTGCATATAATGAAAACCATTTCAAGCCAGAGGTGTGACAACAAAGCCTTAGTTCCAGCATCCATGTTTGTTTGCTTATCTGGTTGCTTTAAAAGGGGTTTTCCTGTCTTTATCTTTTTCAATTCCCTTTTTTCATCTTAAAATTATACTGGGGCTGTATAGAATTTAATGCTGTTCTTCAGGAAAATACTCAAGTGCTTAAAGGCAAGCACATGCTTAAGCACTTTACTGGATTGAGGCAGTGGATTGAATAAAAAATTCTGTACAAACCCAAAACATGCTTTTATAAAAGCATGAATCCCTCAAGACTCATGTACCTAAGAAGTCGGGCCCAGACAAAAAATTTGCAGGGCCCAAGGCAGCACGCTGACAGTGGGGTCCAGCCAGTGGGTGCACAGGGCCCTGGAGGTGTAGGGCCCAAAGCAACTGCCTTGCTCACCTTGCACACAGGCTGGGCCTATAAGAAGTCCATTTATTTCAGTGGTTGTTGCCGTTAAGATGAATAGACATATGGAGAAGTCCTTGGCTCAGACTCTTCATCCCAATTCAGTGAACAAATGTGGTGTTTTTTAAAAAAAATACCTTCTTAATTATTTTATTTCTAGTGTGTTTGTTCCTGGGTATTATTCAAAGGAAGATGCCTGGCGCAGTGCATGAGGTATATAAGAAGCATCAGAGACAAACCAGAGATGAATTATTTTCCAAAACAAGTTTTTATTAAGACACAGTACAAACATTAACCTTTCCCACTGTGATCTCAAATCTTGTCAACACCATCCAGCACCAGAGAAAACCACATATCTGAAGGAGGCTTTTAAAAAACAATTTGTGCTAAATCCTGCCCTGTCTCAGCAAGCTAGAGTAACCTGCTTAGTACAAGGGGGGTGCATAAGTCTGTGGTAAATGTGTGAAGAAATCTTTCCTCCTCAGTCCTCCACTCGAAGGTGACTAATAGGGGGTTGATTTGTCAAGTGGCAAGAGTGACAGGCCCTTCCTGGCTGCATCTGCATTTATGCAGTTGGCCTGTTCAATAACTGAGGTTACGCAGACCTCTGGGCCAGGCTTCACACATATAGCCCACCCCTGTGCCATTGAACTGAACTGGTTCTGCTATGACTGAGGACACCTATTGTAACAGGAGAGAGGATAGGATTTAATTTTTCAGTCTTTCTGATTGATTCTTTTCCTTTGTCCCACTGCAAAGTCCTGGACAAGAATGTTTTCTATTCACATATCATAAAGAAAATGGCAGTGGGATTGGCACAGTGCCAAACTAGCGTTCCTCAGCTTTCTTCTGCAGGGGTCACTGCACAGAATATGTTTCACTGAATCCTAGAGGTGTATTTATTGAGGAGTGTGACAAGCATCTCTCATGAATGATGAATTTTTATGAGTTAGATCCCAAGAACATCAAATGCAGGATTGAAACCACCATTCTGCAATAGGTCACTTCATACTAATGGCTTTTGACCACTGCTCATTGAAACTTAAAAGCAACGTGCTCTGTGTCTTATTAATTCTTTCAGCCACCCAGCCTCCTATGAAGGAAAAACAACATATTCTGTTTCATCATTCAGGCTGGTTAGGATGGATTTACTTTTTGCCAGTGGACAATGGTGATCCTTAAAAAAGAACCAGCCCTGCCCTGGATTTTCACTGGTAGTTTTCTGATTAGAGGCATTTGGAAATTCATGTATGTTCATTTCAAATCACGATTAAAAAAGGGCAACTTAAAATCAGCCACTCCTCATGAACTGAGCCAAACAGCAACTTCCAAGATGTCACAGTTCCTGAAAATATACTGGTATAATAAAAATGCAGATGTAATCTTCAGTGTCTTACACATTTAGCCTCATCATGTAGAAAAACCCTATTTGGCTATAAGCACATTTTTCATGGGATCAGCATATGGCCCTGGCCCTGTATTTAGTGTTCTAAGATGATGGCTAGGTGGTTTGGGGGCAGAGTCTCCACTCTGTCATAGCTGTTTTATACCAGTGCAGCTCTGCTTATTTTGATAATTATTTGTTGTAAACTGGCCAGGACTAGTAGCCAGCCATGATCCTGGATGTTGGAGATAGGGATGGTGCTGGCTGAGGTGAATACATTTGTGGCCCTTCCCCTGTATCGCATAGCATTCCAATGAAAGACCAATCCACTAATGGAGATACATTCTTTAAAAAGCTGCACTGGATGCTGGTTCCAAGAAAAGTAACCAGCTTTGCTCATCTTAAATGTCCTTTTTACAGAATATAATAAGCTGGTTACAGAGGCTTTGAATTTCTCAGAAGTGCTTTCTGGCCATGACTGGGTTTTTATGATCAAGAATATACATATACACACAGGAAAAATCAGATCATTAAGTATATCTGCTGCACTGCAGCTGTCAGTTGTCAGAGGAGGAAATTACCGAGCATTGATGTTGTAAAATGATTGCAGTAGTGAAGTCAACCAAATTAAGTTTAACTAGTGACACTGCGGGTTAATGGCTCTTACTTTTGCAGTCCTGCAGGCAGCCTGAGTAAGATATTTCTCAGCAATAAGGAGCTGAAAGAAGGACGGCTGTGATGGCTTCTCATACATGAAGGGATTAAGGAAGAAGAAAACATCCTTGATGGCATTTGGCACCAGTGGCGGTAGAATACATTGGTGGCAGTGTTGAAAGCAGATTTTACTTTTTAACCACATGCCCCCTCCTGACCCTTGTCTGTGCCCCCCACCCATCGCCCAGCACTGGGATCAGGAGCAGAGCTTTGTCTATGGGGGGAAGGGGTCTGTGGAGTAAGAGGGCCAAGGCTGGGGTCAAAGCTGGAGGTGGGCATAAGGCCAGAAATGGAGCCATGGCCGCAGGGCTGATGGGATGCAGGACTGGCAGACAGTGCACAGGCTTGGTCCTCTGGGTACAGGGCCAGAGTACCAAGAACAGAGTCCGGGGCACAGGGACAGCAGCTAGAGAACAGGGAGCAGGGCAAGAATCTGGGACCTGAGGCCGGAGCATATGGTGGGGGAGTAGAGTCTCGGGCTCAGGACCCCAAGTGCAGGGCCTGGCATGAGGTGTCAGGCATGAAGCCCCAGGTGCAAAGCCATTGGCCAGGGCATGGGGCCAGCAGCTGGGACCTGAGTCCCAAGGATGGGGCAGGGGCCCTATGTAAATCTGGGGGTGCTGCAGCACCCCCTTCACTTCTAGTTCCCATGCCTACACTTGGAACTGTTTTCCAACACGTGAGATTTGTTGGCACATGCCCACAAATGTCAAACTGATCCTTCTTTGTGGTGTTTGACATATTTTGTGATCCCTTTAAATACTTGTAATATCTGTAACTGATCTAGACTCAGCAACCTCAAGTGATCCACCCATGGTTACATAGCCTTTGACAAAGGCCAGCTCTCTAAACCCACACCTCTACAGGCCCCGACTAGGCCTGTAACCACAACACCAGCTTTCCTCCCCTGAGAGCTCTCATAGGAATGTAGAGTGGACAGTTAGCTTGTCCTTATGGCTGACATCTGGTGGCATCTCTCTCTCTTCCTCTGACTCCTGCTGCCTAAGAGCAGCACTGGCTTTCATGTTCTCTGGTCTCTGGGTAAGTACACCATGATTTATTCACAGGTAAGTTGATATTCTGGTTCTCAAGTCATATATATAGCTTCTATCTCTCAGTTTGAATTGAATGTAATTGTGTTACTGCTATTATGAAAGATTCAAGTTGTACAACTGCTACAGAGTCTGGAAGAATTCAGCTCCAGAGGTCCAAGATGAGCACGAAGGTTGTGTCTTTTCTAATTTAGCTTTCAAAAAAATCACTGTCAGGCTGTAATCACTAATGTCGAGTTTGTCACAGGTATTTTTAATGAAAGTCATGGGCAGGGCCTGTCAAATGCCTGCCCATGGCAGTAGAATTAGTAATAAGTTACAGCCTAGTAGTCTGAGTACTCAGCTAGGCTATGGAAGAGCTGGGTTCAATTCCCCTGGGAGATAGGGAAGTGAAGGTTTGTAGAGCTGTCCCTCATTCCCTGAGGTGACCTAATTTCTGAGGTAATAGAGGCCCTTCCCTTGAGTGTTTAAAAACTCACAGCTAATATTAGAAACATGCACAGTATACATAATAAAGAAAGTGATTCTGTACAGCTGGGTGTACTGTTTGTATTACCTACAGGTAAAATTTAAAAGTCATATGATGCATATAGTACACCATCAGCAATTACATGGATTTAGGTTTGTAAATTTAACAATGCAGTTTAGATAGTTGAATCAAATATTCAGGCACGTCACTTGCTTTATGGAGAGTTGATAGTGGGAAGCAAATATATTGATGAGCAGAGATTGTCCCTCAGTAAGTCAGAATTTAGGGTAGCTTGTCTGTTGGAAAATACAGTCCACCAGGGAAGTATATGAGTTACCTTCCAGGCTGCAATTGTCATCCACTCCCCTTTTCACCCCCTCTGATATTGCTGATATCCAGTGACACGTTCTCAAACGCCTGAGGGTGTCTGACACCATGAGTTGCCGCATCAGCCAAACGTAGTATTGCCAAACTCCACAGTGACTCAACATTGCTCATTAGAGGGCTCCCATGTGCCCTAGGCTCAGAAGATCCATGCATGGATTTGAACTTCACGGCTCCTAATGCTCAAGGTGCTGCCCAGACAAGTGTACTTCTCCAACTTTTGAGACTGAGCATCATGGAAGGCCAGTGTCTTGTTCTTGAAGGGCATTGTGACATCAACCATGAGGATCTTGTTTGACAATGTCTGAAACCAGCAGCCTGTCTGTTCCAGGGACGGCCTAATAAAGAGTCATCAGGCCAGAGCAAAAGATGAACAAATCAGTCTCTAGCCTGTGGGTTAGTACATCCACCTGGGAAGTTAGAGACCCAGGGGCCAGTCCTATTGATACTCAATTATTTATGCAAAATACTGTAGAACAGGTTCAAAAGGAGAGATTGAGGATGGTAGCCCCTTCTAATTAGGGCATTCACCTGAGCGGCAGAAGAGTTCCCCTGTTTCACATGTTTTTTTTTAATTCCAAGGAGGATTTGAACCAGGGTTTCCTACATCATAGAAGAATATGCTAAGCACTAGACTAAACATTACAAATGGAGCAAGGGGGTCTCCTGTTGTGGGTGAAGCAGGAGGCAGGCACCTAACTCATTGCCAAAAGCAACCCAGTCTGGAATGCCAGCACCGTGGGCTGCAGGTGTAAATCTCAGCTCATGGAGACATGCCTGTACACTGTGGATCAGCCCATGAAAACTCTACTGCAACTCACCAGCAGCATTCCCTCTCATCTTTCAAGCTATGGGTTGTCAGCAGGAGGAAACAAACCTGCTACCTTAGGGGCTCAGGCCTGCTGCCCTACCACACAAGATAAGAGCCAGCTGGTGCTCAGGGATGCCTGTAGAGCTGAGACTTCACTCTCCCTTGTCAGTGGTCTCCGTGCCTCTGGGGTGACAGGTGGAATAAAGTTTGCTATGTGAACCAAAGCATGTGCAGTTGTGCTCCACCAGTGGAAGCACATGCTGCCCACTGTGGGTGGCTGCTCTGCTAATCAGCTGGGTGACACCCGATTCTCTCCTGGGGGGCTGCCCAAGCACTCAGCTTGCAGGGAACTCTGCTCATTGTAATAATCCAGGAAGGTATCACTAACCCAAAAGTGATGTGCTCTGTCATCCTGTTTTCATGCTTCTCCCACTGTGTGCTTAGCTATAAGATTGTGGCCTGGTGTCTGATCAAGATAACGTGGCTACTCATACTCAGCTGGAATCCAGAGCTTTAGCTTGAAATGTGGATGCACCTTTGGTGCCAACTGGCTCCAGGAGAGGGGGTTCGGGTGGTGGGTCACAAGCAGCAATACATAGTTCTCTGTGTCTCAGAGTGGGGTCCCTTTCTCTGTAAGAGGCATTGACTTAGCACACCAGTCTGTATGTCACTGCCTAGCATGCTGACATTTATGGATCCCATTCTTAGATCCACATTCACTGTATAGAGAGCCTAGCTCAGGCCTGGGGACTTCCTTATTGTTCCAGTGATTTTTTAGGTGGCTGCAAGTTAGGTGTTGCAACATCTAAATCTCTTTGTAGATGGGCTCTTGGGATGGGCCAAAGTACTTATTTGTGCCTTAACTGTAGCCTTGAACACCTTTAATGCTGTTTTGTCTAATGGCATTATCTATACTTCTTCCTGGGACAGGATGTCTAGCTCTCAACCTCTGGTTGGCAAGACAAGGGTTAAACCTCCCCCTCCTCAGGGTGAGGAAACCACAGCTGTATGTCCTAAGTGCAGGGTTTGTCAGAGGAGTAGCTCTGGCCCGAGTGTGATGAATTAAGTAGTTATTTACTACAGTATAAAAGAGGCAGGTTGTAGACTGTTTTCTGGTTTAGCCTGCATGAGGAGTTAGGGTTGTTTTAGGGATGAAAGCTGGATCATTGAGGGTTTTTCTCCTCAAGTTTGGGCTACACTGAAAGTATTTTATTGACTTCTTTTAGTTAGGAGCAAAGCTGCTTGAAGCCTTTTGCTGTTTTAGTTTAATGCTCTACTTAGGATAAGTTTATCTGCAAAAAGGCAGGGCACATTGATATTTTACTCTTTGATAGTATAGCATGTGAGATACTAAGGATTAAAAAGCATACAATAGGAATGATGGATTTGCTAAATAGTGAGTCAAAGTCATACAGAACAGGGAAGCAAGAGGAAAGAAAATAGCTATCACAATGTATTTACTTACATTAGGCCTTGATAATGTCTTCACCTTTGGGGCAAAACATTCCTGTTTTGTAGATGTTACAACACTGGCTCTTTAGCTGTGATCTGAGTGAGATGGCTTTGTAAATAGACTTTAGAGGAGCACTTCAGGCCTACAGGCTATCAGGGAAGAAAGCATGTACCGTTGAGCTTATTAGGAAAAAGCTGGTACATCTGAGAAAGTGGTGAAGTAGAACAAATTTATTCAATTATATAAACAGTCAGTTGAGGAGTCCTGAAAGCAGGGACAAGAAGTTTCATCATGATTTAGGAAGCACTAGAGTGACAGTAAGATCACTTAAAGAAGGGGTGGGAGATGACTTAGCAAAAGACCTTTCATGCCCCACTGGGGGTTAGTGGGAGAAGAAATGAATGTTTAATTTGAGCCTCTGGAGAAGTTGCCAATTGTAATAAGATCTTAACTTTAACAAATGTTGATCATAGTCATAGAAGCTAGAGGGAAGAGATCCTAGATCATGTAGGTCAGCTCTGTGCCCATGCAGGGTTCTTCCCATGGCATATCCTCTATCATGTCATGAACATTAGCATCATGACTACTTAAAGTTCTACTCTCTTCTAGGGAGATTCTTCTGAAGTTTAACTATTTCCGTGGAACCTTACCTTGATATTCAATCCAAGTTTTTCCTTTTTTAGTCTTCAGTACTGCACCATTTCAGAATACATTCACTAATTCCTTTGTGTTCCAGACCTTTCAGATATGGTCTATGCTACTAATTGGTCCAAACTTCCTATTTTTGGTCTTAATCTTTTGTCATCAGCCGCACAGTTTATCATCTCTGAATTGCCACTAACTTTCTCCACATTTTTTGGCATAACACCATAGGGGATAATTCTTCACTGAGTAGCTGATCCTGTGTATGGCTGGTATTAAATCCTACCCTTTTGTATAGGGCACCTGCTTTTATATTTGTGCCTCTCCTATAGTGCAGAGTAGCTGCAGTTTATTCTGGCCCTGTGAATCAAGCTCCAAACAGTGAGTCAAAAAGATGTGTGGCTGGGTAACTGGGGAAAGTGTGTAACGTAAAACAGCCATGAGTCCTCTCCTCTCAGATCCATAGTGCCAGTACACAGGTCACTCATCTAAAAATACGCTCTTTTCCCCTTTTCTTGTTTATCCTCCCTGCACAGTCTAATATAACTATGGCTTGGCAGCTAAGCCATTGAAATGATAGTCTTGGGCCTTTTGTGGTGATATAGGCTATGTCTACATGTGCCCCAAACTTCGAAATGGCAACCCAAATGGCCATTTCGAAGTTTACTAATGAAGCGCTGAAATGCATATTCAGCGCTTCATTAGCATGCGGGCGGCAGCGGCACTTCGAAATTGACGCGGATTGCTGCCGCGCCTCTTGTCCAGACGGGGCTCCTTTTCGAAAGGACCCTGCCTACTTCGAAGTCCCTTATTCCCATCAGCTCATGGGAGTAAGGGGACTTCGAAGTAGACAGGGTCTTTTTGAAAAGGAGCCCAGTTTGAACGTGCCGTGCGGCGGCAATCCGCGTCAATTTTGAAGTGCCGCTGCCGCCCGCATGCTAATGAAGCGCTGAATATGCATTTCAGCGCTTCATTAGTAAACTTCGAAATAGCCATTTGCGTGGCCATTTCGAAGTTTGGGGCACGTGTAGACACGGCCTGAGGGTGGCTCTCAAAGGTGTATTGGTATTAGATTGCATCTATAGTCACTAAAGACTGTATGCAGGCAGGTGCAATAGGGAGGTGGGAGAAGCCTATGGGCTAATATGGCTGGAACCCTCCACAGCAAGCTGCTCATTGCTCAGAGTAGAGAAGCTGCTTTTCCAGCTAAGTATTGTATCAAATGAGATCTTGGATGAGCCCTTGCTGTTTTGACACAGCTATTGCCAGACTTGAGGCATTTCTCTAGTTATGTAGTATCTGCCTGAGGAACTGCTAGTCTGTTTTCACTTACAACTCACTGAGATCTTTTACTCTTTGGGTGTGATACATATTGCATATTGCATGAGCTACAGACAGAGGAGCAGCAATTCAGACACTTACACCTGGTTTACACTGCTGCAATCGGCTGACATAAGCTGCTTTATGCCTATCTATTTGGGGGTTTCTTCACTTAAATTTGACTCTTGCTGATGTGAATGCCCCACTATGCTGGTCTAGTACCACCTCACTGAGAAGCGAGGAGTCCCTATCAGTGTGTAATTAAGGCAACTCTTATCAGTGTAAACTGTTGTGCGTGAAGACAGTGACTGGCTTTCAGGATCCTTCCCACAATGCCCCACACTGGTACAGTGCTCCTAGGCTACGTCTACACGTGAACGCTACATCGAAATAGCTTATTTTGATGTAGTGACATCGAAATAGGCTATTTCGATGAATAACGTCTACATGTCCTCCAGGGCTGGCAACGTTGACGTTCAACATCGACGTTGCGCAGCACCACATCGAAATAGGTGCTGCGAGGGAACGTCTACAAGCCACAGTAGCACACATCGAAATAAGGGTGCCAGGCACAGCTGCAGACAAAGTCACAGGGCGGACTCGACAGCAAGCCGCTCCCTTAAAGGGCCCCTCCCAGACACAGTTGCACTAAACAACACAAGATCCACAGAGCCGACAACTGGTTGCAGACCCTGTGCATGCAGCATGGATCCCCAGCTGCAGCAGCATCAGCCAGAAGCCCTGGGCCTAAGGGCTGCTGCACACGGTGACCATAGAGCCTCGCAGGGGCTGGAGAGAAAGCGTCTCTCAACCCCTCAGCTGATGGCCGCCATGGAGGACCCCGCAATTTCAATGTTGCGGGAGGCGCAACGACTACACGGTCCCTACTTTGACGTTGAACATCGAAGTAGGGCGCTATTCCTATCCCCTCATGGGGTTAGTGGCTTTGATGTCTCGCCGCTTAACGTCGATGTTAACATCGAAATAGCGCCCAACACGTGTAGCCGTGACAGGCGCTATTTCGAAGTTAGTGACGCTACTTCGAAGTAGCATGCACGTGTAGACACGGCTCTAGAGAGAACACAGCTTGCAGATACAGCTGTGTGAGCACACAAGTGATTTTTAATAACTGCTGTAACCATATGCCAATGTAAATTAGGTCACTATAACCCTGTAGTACAGATTAGGCTTGTGAACTATTGTGGCTGCAGTTTGAAAGGGATGAAGAAAGGCAAATTAGGTGGGGCAGTAAGTTTCACAATTCTTTCCCCAAGGAGCTCCTGTCTGTATTTCTGTAAACTGCTAGACAATCAGTGGCTTAACATTAGAATTGTCCTCAGAGCTGTTGCTGAATTACTCCTGTTATACAGCTAATGCAGAAATCACTTCAGTCTTGTAGCTGCAGTCCTACCAGCTCAATGTACAGGGCTATTGCTTTTCTGCTGTGACATGTTGCCTTGTATATGCAGCTGCCCCAAATCACCTCGTCTGTTATAAGGATATGTACAAAAAAACACATTAAATAAAGGCTTTTATGAACTCTTGCCACCATGCCATTGATTAAATCTACATATGGTTAATTACATTATTAATATGGCTTAGTTCATCCAAGTCATAGTTCTGCCTCTGAGAACAAATGTCTAACTTAATGTTGTTTTCTGTAATGTTTTATTTCTTACACTTGCAGGCAATGACTGCCAAATGTCTTACAACTCTATATTTACAACAAAATAAATCTGTTCAAACTTTTTAATTTTGAATTCATATGTCCCATTATCTGGCTATTTTTCTTTTCTTAGCTGGTTGGGTTACAAAAAGGCAAATTGAAGCATACGGTATGTTTAGGGAGTTCTACAATCATTCTCAGAAAATTAAGGTCACAACATGGCACTAAATCTTTCATCCTCTGTTAATCTTGCTGCTTTCAAAGAACAAATAGTTTAAAATATCCAGTGTAATCACTGTTAACTAGGAGCTATTCAGAGTGTTTCAGATTGCAAGTGCAAAACACAAAAAAGAGGACACAAATGGATCTAAAAGCAAGTAGATACCCGAGCGAAGATTAGACAAACCATTGTGCAATGCTGTCTGAGTCCAGATTCTAAGGTTAGAGAAAGTTCATCTTCCTTAGGATTGAAGTAATGTTTAATGTACAGTGAAGCCTCTGAAATTTTATTTTAAACAGACTTAAGGAAATTCAAAGGCAATATTGAAGTGTTTATGGCTCCAGGGGGCTGCCCTCCCAGATAAGATCTCCCTGTCTCTTGGGAAGAAGGGTCTAAAATCTGAAATTGACCTGAAGCATGAATTAATCATTCAGGTGGTGGGAAAACCCACTTAACAATAAAAAAGATCTATTTGAAAGGTTGGCATTTTAAAAACAGCCCTGTCAAATATATCTTTCCATCTGTGAGCACTTGGTGGCATTATTCCCAAGTTTGAACAGCAACTGCCTTTTTAGGGCTAGAAAGTGTTTGAGTTCTTCAGAATGAGACCTGACTTTTAATAACCGAGCTATTGGGAGCTTCTCAGACTCAGTTTCTACTCCCCCATGTAGTTCTCCAGAGTGCACAGTGCAGCCCTGGTGATACAAAATTGTGCTTTTAGAAGGCTTGTTAGAAGCGAACTGAGTGGGCTGGTGCTTGAGAAAAGCCAAAACCCTGTGCAGTTTCCACTATGCAGGAAGCATGTTGCTGAATGCCCCTCTTGCATTCTAGACTGTAATCCAGACTAATGAGGGGTTGTCATTGCCTGCTCCCCAACCCTGGGTACCTCACAGTGCTATACACCTGTAGCCCCCGAAGAAGATGCATGCTTTTCCCAAGCAGTCTGCTGGCAGGCAGGTCACACCCTCAGTGTCTGCACTGGGATGCAACATTGGTCCAGAATTCATCAGCCATATTCTGACTTCTACTGGGCTTGGTTAGTATTTGCAGGGTTATCCCAAGATACTCAAAGTTCTGAATTTTCCCAAAAATGTGTTCTGCACTGTTTAGCCATTCCCCTTTCTCAAGGTAAGGCCATGTGGTCTTGAGTATGTGCTAACATCAGCATACATGGTACTTCATAACTTTACATAATGTTATGTATGTTTTGCTGTAAATATTGATCTCAGAGTTTAATTTTCAAATGATACCTCACTAGGTATGTTTGTACAAAGATTACAATAGTCTAGGGTATGAATAGTGGGGTGTTCTTTTGTCAGTCCCCCATTTTTAAAATTTTTCAGAGCTGTCCCCAAATCATACAGTTACTTTATAGGCTGCAATATTTGATACCACTTCCTACTGGTGTTGAGTTTTGCTAAGCAGAACAGCAAATGATTGGTTGTGACTATTTTACCTTTAACCAAATGAAAGCTGAACTGTAGGCTTTGGAAAAGCTACAATATTTTATACCTTTTATAACACATGCTAATAAACTGAGCAGTGCTTGGAAAATCAAAGTAAAATTCAGAAACAATTCTCTCACAGGAACAGGGTGGGCACTGACTTAGAATATTTTTTGTGGGAGAAAAATGTCATACTCATGCTAATAGACTCTTCAAGTACAATCTTAACAGGAATTGAGTTGCTACCTCTGGAAAAGGAAGGTTTTACTTCATCTTGCCAACTAATACTCTTTGGAATAGTCATTCTAGTCTAGAAGTATGTATCTTGCTAGACAGGAAGCACTTTTTCCCACCCATTAATGCACTATGGAGGGAGAATCTGTTTTATCCCTGCATCCTAAAAAACACCAAAGGAGGAAACATTTGAGTAGATGGCTGCCTTGTGACACCCTATAGAAATCTATACAGAGCCTTCTGATCTCCAGCAAGTTAAAGGGGGCAGTCTATATAGTCTGGTGACTGGCAAGTCATGGGAATTATGTAGCTGAAAAGTAGTGGACCTGAGTCTTGCAGGCACATCTCAGTCATAGCCAGCAGCAGTAAAAGGGCTTTTTAAACTGATCTGCTGAACGCAAATCTTTCACTTTAAAAAAGTAGCCCATGCTTTGTTTAAAAAAAAAAGAGTTGGGGAGCTGTTCAAATACAAGGAAACTCAAGCTAACATCTAAGGGGTCAGGACAGTTGCATTCTATTCCCCAGTGCAGGATGAAATGGTTGTGAACTTTGTCATTGGCATGATACATACAGGCCCTACTTAGGGATCATGGCCACATTACACTAAGTATTCCACCCCCTGCCTCTCCCAGGCGTGACAATTACTTTCATCATTAAACTACCTTGTACTAACCGCCCTGTTATGCATTTACTTCGTCCTGACCAATCTTTCTCCCACTCTGCTACAGCTCTTCTAGACTCAATAATGTAAGCAGAAGAGTCACAAATTTTGATAATGACTTGATCCGATTTGACAATTTAGACTGGCCCAGTGTGGGTGTCCTACTATGAGGACGAAAATAACTTCCAAGGCAGGAAGTACAGCAGAGAGCCAGGTCTGCTATGAAGTTTATATTGCTTATAGTTCAAAAGTTGATTGTAAGTTCTCTACAATACACTGACTCAGACTATCTTGAAATTTGCTGCACTCCATTGGGTGCAGGAAAACTTTAGTTGAGCAAGGAGATGTCAAGATACAGCTCCTTTAAAACCAGCTATCCATAAAATCCCTGTAGTACAGATGTAGATTCTCCATAGGATTTATGATGGTTCTTAAGAGCCTATTGTGTCTGATCGCTCAAGGAGGGGCACAAGGTCTGTTTTAAGCTGGTAAAAGTAAAGATATGGCTGATGTAGTCTAGTGTGATTTGAGCTGGCGTCTGACTAAGGCTATGCTTCCTACAGAGTTGGATGGGGTTGAATGTTGCAACGGCTTTCACCACCTGAATGATGCCCATGAGGTAGATTTGAATCAGCCAATGGTCTTTTGGGCCCAGACACTCCTCCTGAAATGCAGCATTAGCCTGTCTTAATGGGAGTGGGAAATTTCCTCTAACCTTTTATAGGTATCTGCCAAGTGCTCTGCTTTGGGCCAGGTTCACTCTCTTGGGTCCACTGAAGATGCCATGTCAGACCAATTATTGAAGGTCTACTTGGGACGTATATAAAAGGTAGAGCTGTCCTTTGATGGTTGTAGAGAGGAAAGGTCAATCTCAGATTTGCTGGCAGCAGGGCGTGGAATGCAGTGTGTCCCTTCATTTGAACAGCTCCTATAGCTCTCTTCTCTGAACAGGATACAGGCTTGTCTCGGATTTTGACAGCCTGCTGACAACATGCAATCTTTTTCCAACTCAACCACATCACATAGGTAGCCCCCGACCCCATAAAAGGATGTGCCTGCCATGTGGTGCTGACCGTGCTGCCAGGCAGCACCATGCCCTGGCTTGCACGCTGTTGGGGGTACAAGAGCAGGAAAGAATTGTGGGGGCTTGCAGCCACCGGGGGGCTGGCAGGGAAGTTTCCCCCGGCAGTTAAGATTTTCAGGGCCTGATGCTGGAGGGGCAGTCTACCCTGGTGGCTAAGGTTTTCAGGGCATTGCTGACATCCCATCAACACCAGCCAGAACCATGGGCTCAGCACCTGTTGTTGTCCAATGCCTGTCTCACTATTTCCTTCAGGGTGGTGCACGGAGGTATGGGGAAGTTAAGGCCCTGGACATTCATTTTAGAGACGCTGAACTTCTTGCCCATGAAGTTTAGCAAGTGCCAACAATCAATGGGGTATGAAAGTTGCATAGATATTTCCCACTTTAACACTTTAGAAAACCACACTTATGTGGAACCTACACCTGAGGTGGAGCAATATGGTAGAGACAGCATGATGCCCAGAGAGAAAGCAGAATTTGACTTGCGTTGGGACAGATATGAGGTGTTTGACTTGGAAAAAGATTGCATGTCTGTGGGGACAGGGCCAAAGTCTGGGACCCCCCATATACTTCTAGGGAGTTTCTCTCTTGCAAGGACCCCTCATGCTGCAGCTGGCTCTGGTAGTTATACAGGGACCTAGCACTGAAATGTGGCTGGTTCTTGGGTGAGGTGTGGGGGCTCATTATACAGGGACCTTTCACCTTGGGCCGAGATGTAGCTGATTCTGGGGTGGGGCAGGGGCTTGATTACACAGGGACCTTTCACCTGGCACTAATGTGTGGCTGGCTCTGGGGTTGGATGCAGGGTCTAGTCACATGGGACCCCTCACCTGGCATGGAGATGTGGCTGACTCTGGGGTGGGGGGGCTGGTTACACAGGGACACTCACCTGCCACTAACATGAGGTGGAACACGGACTCCCACCCCTCACTGGGCTGGTTCTTAAAGAGCCATTCACAGCTCACATGGAGCTGCCCAGAAGTTCTTTAAAGATGGTGCCACTGGTTTTGAAGTGTGCCCCTGCAGCTGTCACCCGAGGTGACTGCCTCGGTCACCTCACCCTCATTACGGTTGTGTGTAGGTTTACAGGAATACATCATGGCAAGAGACTGCCTGCAAAAATGCAGAGTGGTACTGGGTGCAAGTCAGGTCTCAAACAACTGTCAACACATCTGGGTGATTTGACTATTGAAGATGGAATTTAAAATGTGATGGCCATTCTTACCCATGGTTTTTTACACCTGTCACAGTGAGGCACAACATCCCATCAATATACATCTCTATTACTCTGGAAACTTCAGAGGCCTGATTGTCAGAAATGTTCAGCACAGAGCTCATCCCTTGTTCTTACTGAACATAAAGGGCTGGCTAAATCATGACGCTAAATGTGAGTGAATTTACCCCTGTAGGGCTAGCCTACCATTAACGTTGTCCTGAGCTGTGTCCCCCCGTGTCTTCAACGACCTGCAGAGCTGTATTTATTTGCTCAAGACTGACCGAACGAAATGCCTTGCAGTACCCCCAACCCCTTTAATATAGGTCACTCCTGTTGCCAGTATCTTACTCAGTCCATATCCATCTCTATTGGAGGACAGGAGATCTTCACCTGCACTGCCACAGTAATTTGTGTTCCTCTGTGGGGCCATCAGCTGTGTCTTCTGCATCAGATGCTATTTGAGAGTCCAAGTGGCCTGGCAGGATGGAGAACAGATTATTAAACAAGTCTCTGTAGCCGCACTTCAAGCTTGGAGGCTGAATTGGAGAGCACCTGAATCAGGTTCGGATTGGGACATAAAAAAAATACATGTAAGGTTGCTCTCTATTAATAGACAGTGAGGCATTTTCACAGGGCTACACCTTGTTTGCCTTTGACCTGTCTCCTGACCAGGAGTGCACCAATCACTATTTCCTGGTTAAAACTAGGAGCGTAAGAGCTGTGAATGCCTTGATAGCCAAAATGACAGTGACCATGTCTATACTAGCAGTCCTCTTTCAAAAGAGGCATGCAAATGAGGTGCAGATTTACATATCCAGCCCCTCATTTGCATGTTCTTTCCAAAAAAAAGCAGTATAGACGTTGCTTTTTTGAAAACAATCCCCGTAATCCCCATCTTTGAACGAACCCTTCTTCCTATGGTTTTTTTTTAAGGAAGAATAGTTCTTTCAAAGATGGGGATTATTTTTGAAAGAGCCATGTCTGTGCTGCTTTTCTTTGGAAAGAATATGCAAATAATGTGCCAGATGTAAATCTACACCTCATTTGCGTGCCCCTTTTGAAAGAGGAATGCTGGTGTAGACGTAGCCTTTGTGTATCAGTTTTCACAAGGCCCTTACAGAAATCAGAGGAGAGAGGTTCTGTTTGACCACTTGTGAACATGGACACTGTGCAGCTCTCGTGTGTTATCAGTGAGCTCTTACATAAGAGAATTTCTTGGATGTGCTGCCTTGCAACTGGCTGCCTGGTATTAAGCTGTCTAAGACCCCTAAGTTCAGTGGACAACATGCATCTGCAGGGTCAACCAGGTGAACGCTGGCTTTGCTTGTATCTGGCAGGGTATACCCATGTAGAATATTTTTACTTTTACAGGCGTCCCTCAGATAGTGTTTCCTAGATGCGTTATGAACAACATGGAAAACACAAATGCCACTGTTCAATTGCACACTAGTCAATTACAAGGCCACTTTCTCTCTCTCTCTCTCTCTCATGCCACTTTCACTGAGTGTTTCTCTTGCATCACTGTAGCAAGAATTTTTGATAGCCCTGACTAAGATGCGCATTTTAGAAGCATTAACCACTGAGCCTTTGTGCCCAAAACCCCCTTTAACGTTCCACAAAGCGGAGTGGGTGGCCTGGCCCACTTCTTTAGCAAAACTAATGCATTTTTATTGTGCTTATTTGCGATTTCCAGCACTGCCCAAGCAACTGAGTCTGAGATGTTTGGTGTTTCTGAGGGTTTGGCAGTGTGATGGTGCATATTGTGCTTCTTTTAGTTTCAGCCCATTGAGCTCTCTCCTTAGTGGAATCGGGGACATGCCAGTTTAATGCAATGCCCGAGGTCTTTGTTCGTTATCAGTTTACCAACACCAATTTCCAGCTACACACTGTCTTTACAACTGCTTGGCCTACCACAGGCCTACCCGCAACAGACCAGGAGGCTTCCACCTCCTCTGAGCCTGTCTTTTCTCTCCTGGTCTCTGTCCCCCTTTCTCTCACTTCCTTCCAGTCTTATAGCTGCTGTTCATGAAGCTGGCAGGTGCCGTCAGTGATAAGAAGTTGATTCTGGGCTTTTTCCTTCCCTATTTAGTTGGCTGTTTTGAGTGTCATGGATTGTTCATGCTTCTGGGCTTGTTAGGAGTGAGTTCCTGGCTTTCATTTTAGACTCTCTCAAGTCTGAGGTATATTTTTTTTCTTTAGGGTTTTGCTTTGGGAATGATTCCTCTTTCTTGTATAGTTCCTTCAGTTCTGTCAGCACATCCAGCATAAAATAAGTTTCTGATTAAAATATACACAACAGAGCTGTGAGTGTGGTGCTTGAAAGGTAGCACGTTTTGCTTCTAACTTTCAACTGGTCTTGTGAGGCCTCGAAGCGTTTTTGCCGCAGCAGGGTGCATATGGAAGATAGGCCTAAGAGTTCTGCATGTTGACACCACCCACCGTATGTTGAACCTTTTGATTTCTTTTTTGACCTACAATTTCTAATTCATTATAAGAACTCAGGTCACAAGACCTTTTTGGCAATTGATACAACAATGACTATTATGCATCCAAAAAAGCCTTTAGGTCATTTGTACCTCTGGCGACTTCTGTAGCTTCATCGACGGCAAGATTGAGGCAATATTAAGAGAGCCCATTTGTTATAGTTTCCAGCATCTGTGTTGACTTCTTCTAATGTGACATTAATGCCATCACTACAAAAGCAGATACAAATAATACAAGCAGATTTTGAATAATAGTTCTTAAAGTCCATTTACTAATCTGCCATATTAAAATTTCCCCTTTAATGGCTTCTGCTACTGCACTTTGTAGCTCAGTCAAGCCCAGAGGAAATGTAACTGGCTCATCATTCCATCTCTGCTGGCTTTCAAATGAAGGAGAGTTGTTTCCAGTGGGAGTAGCTAAGTCATGGACAAGTCCAGTAATTTTTGATTTTATTAATTTGGTTGATTTCCTTTTTAATTTCAGTAGCTGTGTGACTTTTTTCTGAACAAACTGTTTTACAAGGCAACAAATGCCCCATTTCAGTTCTACCCCCTTCACTCCTTCCTTCCAGCCTGTTCATCTGGCCTATTCCATTCTCCCTGATTAGGGCCGGAGTGGCAGGAGCTGGTTTAGGGGTTCTCCCAGCACCCTGACACAGGCAATCCCACTCTCTTCCTGTTCCGGTACAGACCTACTTCCACTGCTCTGAATCCTTCTGCCTCAGGTACGTTAGGTACCTTTTTTGAGGCAAGGTGCTGTAAAGTTCAGCCTTTTCGTATTTGGCTAAGTTAGTCCTCTGACAAACAGATTTCATGTCAGCATCCAGGAATTGAGTTGAAATTGTTCTGGTATTTCCGTCTGCCAGAGAGGGAGCCCTTAATTGTGGCAGCTGGGCATCATGTCAGTTTTTTTTAAATGCATACTCCATTATCTCCTAATCACAAGCCCCATTACCTGAGGGATAGCAAAATGTAACAGAGGTCTGATAAACCTCCTCCCACCACTGCTTTACCACATGCTGCTTCCATGGAGACTTGCATCACACAATGTTTTAATATGTGCATGTTTTTCAGCACGCACACTTGATTCTGCATCAACGGTGCTCTTACTTTTAAGCTATTGAGCTCCTTTTCTGAGATGTCTGCTGCTAAATTCTCATGAGCCAGACACAGTATAAGCCTTCCTTTTTTGCAAAGATGGTTTGCTAACTAATTCAACAAGGATCAGGTTTCTCTTCGTGCAGCTAGACATGCTTTTGTGCAGCAACCCTGGCTGTTAAAAGGGGGCTGCTGCTGATTCCTCTCTTTTTATACCCATTTGTTGTTTTCAAAGTAGATACCAGCAGCCGGTACCTTAGTATGTGAGCAGTTTTGCTGACAGCCACCATGGTCCTTAAGTGGACCGGTTCACGGCTCTGCATTCTGGCAGAGGTGTGGCCAAGCGCAAAATGGGTGGGGCATAGGGCATTCAGCTCAGACTGCAGAGTCAGCTCCCCTCCACTTTCTCATTGGTGTGCCCAGCAGTACTGCCACAGCAATTCTATGGAGTCTGGGGGCAGTTGCCTACTTTTGCCCCAATCAGCAAGCTTGTATATAAGCTTCTGGTGAAGAACTTCAATTCACCACCAGGCACCCATAAAATTCCTCACAAGTTTCTGGAAAGAATTGCACTTTGTTGGGATACATTTGTTGATAGCAATTTGTAACTTAGCCCTGGGGTTTTCAGACAGAACCGTGTACTCGATGTTTAGGTCTATTGTGCACCTCTTGTTTCCCTGGAAAAAGAATGTTCTGAACAATATACATAATACTCAGATTGCTGTGATGCACATTCTTTGTAAAGGCTTTTTCAATTTCATTGATTTTTGCGAGCGGAGTTCATTCGATCAACTCCAGTAATCATTTACTTAATTGCTAGGAAACACAGTCAGTTAAAACCATCAGGCATCTCTCCAAAATTAATAATGGGATATTTGCCAAGAAGCTCTTTTATGCAGTTGATGACTACCTCTGCCACAAAATGTTATCCGGCATAACATAAAGTTTGTTTGGAATTATCCAACACGTTGTTCATAAAATAGCATCACCTGCAAGAATTGATGGAAAAGGGATGTTTCCACCTTGTATCTATTTTCAAACGCTGTAGGGCAGGGTTTTAAACCCTTCTGCAAGGACCCTCTTGCAAACAACTTCATATGATCTCTTGCGTCTCTATTTACCACTGATTTTTATTGCTTACCTTCAAGGTCTGTTGCAATTCTATCATTTCAGAGTGTTCTTCCCCAGGTCCTCTTTATAGTCCAGGACTAGATATTTCGGACTTTTTTCTCTCTCTCCACATTGCTACATCCAGGGCAATTCCTTTGACACTCACACAGCCTTTTCTCCTGACACCTCATAGCCATGTGTTTCCAGAATGGGCCAACAGAAACTCCATGATGTGTTGATCAGTCAGGATCTCGCTTGTGAGGTCTCCTCAATAATTCTTCAGAGGACAGTTTGACTCTTTTTCCCTTTTCACAAGTATCAGTGTCATGGTACAGCTACAGATCTTGCAGCCTTTCTAGTGGGTTGTCTAGTTCTGTGGGGGTGTTACCATTGATAAGACAGGAAATGAAGACATTGGCATTATCAGAAACTGAGAATGGGGTCTTTGCATGCTTCCAGGACTCCCACACACTGTTTCATCATAGATAAACTTGCCAGATGAAAGCTCATAAATGGAGGAAAACTGGTTCTGAAGGAGATGGTTTTCAGATTTTTCTACCAAATGATAGATTTTGATTTTTTTTAATAGCCCCTGCAAACTTTCTGCTACAGCAATGTTGAATTCCACTGTGTAACAATTGCCCAGGGTGGCCCTGTCCCAGTTAGTATGGGTACACATCTCCCACTGCTCTATTTTCTGCACAGGTTCAGCATAGTGAGAACATAAGTTTGCTACCCGTTTTAACAGGTAACAGGAAAAAGAGTCAGAAGTAGCCATGTTAGTCTGTATCTTCAAAAACAACAAGAAGCCCTGTGGCACCTTATAGACTAACAGAAATTTTGGAGCATATGCATTTGTGAGCAAAGACCTGCTTCGTCAGATGAAGCGGGTCTTTGCCCATGAAAGTTTATGCTCCAAAATTTCTGCTAGTCTATAAGATGCCATAGGACGACTTGTTTTTGAACAGGACAAAGAGGCATCACAGAGCATACTCTATTTTTTTTTTGCTGTTCCAAAATTTGTGAGGGATCCAAATATGTCTTGAATTATATTGGGGTATCTTAGGCTATTTTGGGGGTTGTTCTATGAAACAGTACAAAGTAAAATCATAGTGGATGTCTTCACCAGGGTTAGTCCTCCCATCAAAAAGAGCATCAGTAAGCATGAGAGGCTGAGGCAACAGGGCTTTGTTTGAGCAATCTGCAAGCTCCCTTTGTCCTATCATCATTCCCCGCCCCCCCGGCTTTTTTTTTCCAACCAGAGGATCCTCACTATATAACCAAGTATTTTGGATAGTTGGTCTTGGATTGCAGTCTGCAGATGTCCCTGTCATAGGTTTCTCTGCTTTTTCACAATAGCAGATAAGACAGCTGTTGAAAAACATCCATTAAACTCAAAGGGTGTGTCTACACTAGCTGGCTACTTCAAAGTAGCCGGCACAATGTCGAAATAGCACGTTGTGTCTATACATGCTGTGCGCTATTTTGATGTTGAAATCGCTATTCCCATCCGACAATGGGAATAGCATCCTACTTCGACATTCAATGTCAAAGTAGGGCGTGTATAGAAGATACACATCCTGATACTTCAAAATAGAGGGGTCTTCCATGGTGGCAATCAGCTGAGGGGTTGAGATGCTCTGTCCAGCCCCTGTGAGGCTCTATGGTCCGTGTGCGCAGCAGCCCTTAAAGCACCACGGACCCGGATTTCCTGTGGCAGGAAGCTGAGAGCATGCAGGCAGCAGCACACGCATGGTGCTAGCCCTACACGCCCTCCAGAGGCCCCGAACCATCCACCCAGTGCCATGGTATCCAGCCAGCCCCCAGAGCACCCCCAGGGCTCCCCCCTGAGGGGACCCAGGCACCCCCGGCGGCCAAAAAGAGGTGGGGCCCCTCCTGGTCAGAGGCCGAGCTCCAAGACCTGCTGGGGCTCTGGGATGAGGAGGGAGGTGCCCCACATGATGGGGAGCAAGCGGCAGAATATGGAAGCGTTCACCTGACTGGCCGAGGACCTGGCCACCCGGGGCCACCCTGCCCATGTCCGGAGCAAGGTGAAGGAGTTGCAGCAGGGTTACACCCGGGCCCGGAACTCGGCCAGCTGGTCTGGGGCCGTCCCCGTCATTTGCCCCTATTACAGGGAGCTCGGGGCCATCCTCGGTCCTTGGGACACCACCTCCCACCGGCCACCCTTGACACCATGGCTGACAAGCTCCAGCAGGCTTTGGAGCCAGAATCCAGCCTGGAGGCCAGCCCTGCACCCCAGGGCTCACCCGAGGAGCCACCCCATGGGACGCAGAGGAGGGGTCCAGCAGCGAGGGGGGGGTCCTCATACACCTCCCCTCCCAGAGTACCAGCCGGGTGTCCACCCACTGGGGTTCCCCTGACCGCGACAATGTACCCCACGGGCGCGGGGCACCAGACACGACCAGGAGCTCCACACACCCCCAGCAGACCCTGACCTGCACCTGCCCAGCCACAGCACGGTCTCAGGATGGCAGCATAGCCATCAGCACCCACACCCATGGACAGCACAGTGCCCTAACCCTGGGAGTGGGGGGAGCATGCAATGGGGACACACACCCACCGACAGGGACAGAGACCCAGCACCTCAGGGGGGCAGGGTGAACGGGTCACAGGCCGGGTCACAGTACTAATAGCCTTCCCCTCCCTCTCTGCAGCTGCACCCTCCAAGGCCCCAGGCAGCCAGGCACCCTCCGTGGTCCCCAAGAGCCTGCCAGAGGTCAGACAGCGCCTGCGCCCAGGGACACGCCACTGCCAGACCCAGGGGATGGCCCCTGTGGGCCCCCAGCTCCTGGCAGCTCTCCAGCAGCAGACGTAGGTGGCCAAGGAGAGACTGAGGTTTGACCGGGAGGAGTCCACCTGGTGCTGGGCGGCGTGGCAGGAGTTCACGGGCGTATTCCAGGACATAGCCAGGTTGATTAGTGAGGCTGCCCCCCAGTTCCCACCCCTCACTGCCCTGCTGCTGCCTCCCTGCTACTCCACCTGATACCCCACCTGCCATGCAGCCTGCCGACCTCCCCCCCACACCTGCTGCGCCACCTGCCAGCCCCCCAGGACCGGAGCCCACTGGGGCTGAAGACCGGCTGGTGGAGGCATCCTGGCTGTACCTGCCAGTCCTCCCAGCCCCCAGCTGGGTGCAGCGGGGATGGCGGGGGGGCGGGTTGCAACCTGTACCTGCCAGGGCACCCACCCCAGACTGATGGGCCAATGGCCGAGCCATCTGCTGGGTCCCCATTTGTGTATAGTTGTCCTCCTTTGTATGTAGGCTGCAGTTTTTGTTGTGAACATAACACCGTTACCAGTTTTCAATAATCGAGTTTTATTTTCCAAAGAACCTGACACCTGCGAGGGCAGTGTGTGTGAGTCCCTCTGGGGAAGGCCAGGGAGGTACTCAGGGGTCTCCCTGATCAAAATGGGCCCACAGGGCCTCGTGGGCCTGGCGACTGGGTGCAGCGGCTTGCCTGGGGGAAGCCTGTGCTGGCATCGACTGCCCACCCCTGGACGAAGGCCTCCCCATTACTCTACACAATGTTGTGGAGTGTGCAGCACGCACCCACAACCTGGGGGATGTTCTGGAGGCTGACATCCAGGCGGGCGAGGAGGCACTGCCAGTGGCCCTTCAGGTGGCCGAAGGTCCTCTCCACCACCTGGCGGGCGTGGTTCAGGTGGGTGTTGAGCCGCTCCTGGCTGGTGTTGAGGTGGCTGGTGTATGGGCGCATAAGCCAGGGCTGGAGGGGGTAGGTCGCATCCGCCACGAGGCACAGGGGCATGGTAGTGTCCCCCCGAGGGATCTCCTTTTGGGGGATGTAGTTCCCTGCCTCTAGCCGGCAGCACAGGCCCGCGTTCTGGAAGACGCGGGCATCGTGTGCAGCCAGGCCAGCCCACATAGACATCCTGGAAGTGGCTCCGTCTGTTCACCTTGGCCGGCAGGACCACGGAGTGGTAGCCCCTGCAGCTGATGTATCTTCCCCTGCTGTGGTCCATGGTGCGGATGGGGACGTGGGTCCCTTCCAGGACCCCAAAGCAGTTTGGGAACCCTATGGCGGCAAATCCAGCGACGTCTGCGTCCAGGTTCCCGACTCAGATGACCCTCTGCAGCGGCATGGCATTGAGTGCACAGACCTCCTGTGGGGAGGGAACACGCACACCCATGAGGGTGTGCAGGGTGCTCCAGGCCCCCCTCCAGGGTACCCCTGCCCAGCCCCCCCGCCCCCACCAGTGGATGCATGCCTGGGCCTCCTTACCTCCATGATGATGACCCCAACTGTGGCCTGTCCCACGGAGCAGTAGCTGTCTGGAGTGGCCAGCTTCCGGATGGCAATTGCGCCCTCCTTGTCAAGAGGAGGGTCACGCTGCATCCATGTGTCCTGGTGCCTCAGTGCAAGGGTGAGCCACTGGCAGAGCTCCAGGAAGGTCTGCCGGTGCATGCAGAAGTTCTGCAGACATTGGTCGTCGTCCCGCTCCCCTATGACCAGCTGCTCCCACCACTTGGAGCTGGTGGGGTAGCTCCAGAGGTGGCAGAGCACCCGGTGGGGGAGGAACAGGGGAGCCTGGTGGTCAGGGGCATCCCTGTCTGCCTCCTGGGAGGCCTCCTCTGCCAGGAGTTGCTGGGTGGCCTCCCATGCAGCACCTAGCAGGGTGCTTACTCCCTGGGTGACTACCTGGAGGGCTTCCAGCTGCTGCTACTGCTGCTGCGAGTCCGTAGCTGCTGTGCATCGGTCTGCAAAAGTGTGGCTAGCGCTCTGCAGACCTTGTGCTGTGTAGGCCAGGTGTGTCTGGGAGGGGCCGTTTAAAGGAGCGGCTTGCTGGTGCTCCGGAAGGGCTAGTCCAGCCTGTGACCCCATCCATGGACTTTCCTGGCCCCTTATTCTGTTGGGGAGTGCACGCGTGTGTGTGTGTGTGTGTGTGTGGGCAGTCCACATTTCCTTTTGGGGCAGCTCCTTTCGACATTCCCCGTTGCTACTTTGATGTTGAACATTGACAACACCAGCCTTGGAGGATGTGTAGATGATACGTATTGAAGTAGCCTATTTCGATGTCCTTACTTCGAAATAGCTACTTTGACAAAAGCTGCGTCTACACTAGCCGGCTATTTCGAAATAGGCGTGCCAACTTTGAAATAGCACCCGCCACGTCTACACGTGCTGAGTGCTATTTCGAAATTGAAATCGATGTAAGGCGGCGAGACATCGAAGTCGCTATCCTCATCAGGAGATGGGAATAGCGCCCTACTTCGACGTTCAACGTCGACGTAGGGCACGTGTAGACGATCCGCATCCCACAACATCGAAATAGCGGGGTCCTCCATGGTGGCCATCAGCTGAGGGGTTGAGAGACGCTCTCTCCAGCCCCTGAGCTCTCTGGTCGCCGTGTGCAGCAGCCTCTTAAAACTCCCCGCCCCCTTATTTCCTGTGCAGGAAGCTGAGAGCACGTGCAGGCAGCAGCACAGCCACATGCCCAGCCTGCACGTCCCTCAGCAGCCCCAACCCAGCACCCATGGCATCCAGCCAGTCCCCCCCAGCGCCCAAAGGGCACCCCTCCCATGAAGGGTACCCAGGGCTCCCAGTCAGCCAGCGGGGGAAGAGGCAGCGGGGCCCCTCCTGGACAGAGGCCGAGATCCAGGACCTGCTGGGGCTCTGGGGTGAGGAGGAGGTGCTCCAGGTAATGGGGAGCAAGAGGTGGAACGTGGATGCGTTTGCTAGGCTGGCCGAGGGCCTGGCTGCCTGGGGTCACCCTGCCTGCACTCCTGACCACGTCAGGAGTGAGGTAAAGGAGCTGTGGCAGGGTTACGCCCGGGTCCGGGACATGGCCAGCTGATCTGGGGCCACCCCCACCGCTTGCCCCTTTTACTGGGAGATCAGGGCCATCCTGGGCCCCTGGTACACCTCCCCCCCACCCCCGGCCACCCTTGACACCTCGGGCAACGAGTCCCAGCAGGCCCCGGAGATGGAGTCCGCCCTGGAGGCCAGCCCTGCACCCCAGGGGCCCCACCAGGAGCCCACCCCTGGGACACCAGAGGAAGAGGAGTCCTCCTCCTGTGACGGGGGGCTCCAAATCGACCTCCCCTCCCGCAGGTCCAGCAGGGCATCCCCCCGATGGGTGTCCCCCGACCGTGGGAGCGGCCCGTCAGGTATGTACCCCCCCAGTGCACCCCCCCGGGGTTAAGGGGTGGGGACAAGAGACATGACCAGGGCCCTCCACACACCCAGATGACCATGGCCCTGAGGACAGCAGTGGCATGTCCCTCAGAGTACATCAGCCCCTGCCCCCCAGCAGGACAGCGCCATGCCCCATCCCTGGGGATGGGGGGAGCGGAACTTAGGGTCCCCCGTGGGGCGGGGTTGGACACCCGTCATCAGCAGCAGCATCTCCAGGGGATGGGGATGGGGAACCAGCAGCAGAGGGGTGGGGGGACAAGGGCCACGGGTCAGGGCCCAGACTAACGGCTGTCTCCACTCTTCTTCCCCTCTCTGTTCTGCAGCTGCACCATTGGAGGGCCCGGAGAGTACCGGCGCGGCATCTGTCGTCCCGGAGAGCCCACCGGGGCCATCCCAGTAGTCCAGCCCCTCGGCGGAGCACGGACCAGCCCCAGGACGAGCCCGACAGCATCGGAGCCATCTGTGGGTGTCCATAGACCCCCAGCTGCTCGCCACCCTCTGGCATCAGCTGGAGGTGTCCGAGCGGCGGCTCCATCTCCAGGAGTGAGTGCTGGCCTCATGGCAGGAGGCTCGAGAGGCCTTCATGTGTACCTTCCAGGACATCGTGTGGCACTTGGCTCCCCCTGCCGTCTCTCCACCATCCGCCGTCTCTCCACCATCTGCCGTCCCTGGGCCTGCCACCGAGGGGGACCATGGGCCTCCGGACACCGCCCGGCCCTATCTGCCGGTTCTCCCAGCCCCCACCCAGCCTTGACAGGGGCTCTGGCCCAGACGTGGGTCGCGCCCACCCACACTAGGCGCAGGACAATAGGGGCTGCGTGGCTGAGGACATTGCCCCACAAGGCCCCCCTCCTTTGGACATATTCCCCCCATCCTTGTAAATAGTTTTTGTTCTACCCGTTTAGTACCTGCTCCCCCATGTACATAGTTCCCCCCTTCTTCTTTTAATAATTAATACACATTGCACAGTTTTTGTTTAAAAAAAAAATTCCATTTATTGCACAGAAGTGTGGGGGGGGGTTGTGCTCTCAGGTTCTCTGTGGTGTGGGCGTGGGGGCAGGGAGTGTTGTGGAGGATGGGGGGGTGCACTGGGTGGCTCACCCGCAGCTGGCCCTGCCAGCGTTCACCCCGAAGCCTGGTCAAAATGGGCCCGCAGGGCCTCCCGGACCCGGATCCCCTCAGGGTCGACCTGGTGACTGGGGGCAGCGGGTGGCTGGATGGCCCTGCCAGCCTCCACAGCCCAGCCCTGGAAGAAGGCCTCTCCCTTGCTCTCCACCAGGTTGTGGAGTGCGCTGCATGCGCCCACAACCTGGGGGATGTTGGTGAGCCCTGCAACCAGCCGGGTGAGGAGACACCTCCAGCGCCCTTTGAGGAGGCCGAAAGTGCGCTCGACCACCTGGCACGGATGGTTCAAGTGCGTGTTGAACCGCTCCTGGCTGGCTGGCTGTGACATGGCCCATGTAGGGGTGCATGAGCCAGGGCCGGAGGGGGTACGCTGCGTCTGCGACGAGGCGGAGGGGCATGGTGGTGTCCCCCACAGGGATCTCCCGCTGGGGGATGTAGGTCCCCGCCTCCAGCTGGTGGCACAGGCCTGAATTCCTGAACACCCGGGCAGTGTGGGTGCTGCCAGGCCAGCCAACATAAATGTCCAAGAAGTAGCCCTGGCTGTCCACCAAGGCCTGGAGGACCACGGAATGGTATCCTTTCCTATTCAGGAAGCATCCTCCACTGTGCTCCAGGGCACAGATGGGGATATGGGTCCCACCTAGAGCCCCAAAGCAATTTGGGCAGCCCAGGCTGGCAAACCCCACAATGGCAGCATCCGGGTCCCCAAGCCGCACGAGCCTGTGGAGGAGTAGGGCATTGATTGCGTGGACGACCTGCCGGGGAAGGACGTGAGAGAGCACCGGTGAGGGGTGTGCAGGGTGTGTCTGGCCCTCCCCCCCCGGGTTCCCCCCCGCCCGGGTCCTCTTACCTCCATGATGACAGCCCTGACGGCGGCCTTGCCCACACCGAACTTCTGCCCTACAGATCGGTAGCTGTCTGGAGTGGCCAGTTTCCAGACAGCGATGCCGACCCGTTTCTCTACAGTGAGGGCACATCGCATGGGGGTGTCCTGGTGCCGTAAGGCAGGGGTGAGCCACTGGCAGAGCTCCAGGAATGTCTGCCGGCTCATTTGGAAGTTCTGGAGCCAGCGGTCGTTGTCCCACTCGCCGAGCACCAGCCGCTCCCACCAGTCCGTGCTCGTGGGGTATCTCCACAGCCGGCGGTGGGGGGCGCTGGGAGGGCAGCAAGGTCTGGGGCTGCTTCCTCATCCCCTGGGGGCAGCTCATCTTCCTCAACTAAAAGATGGTCAGCTGCCTCCTGCATGGCACTGAGCGGGGCAGCCACTGGTCCTCCAGGGATGGGTGCGTGGGCCTCTGGTGGCTGCTGCTGCTGCTTCTGCTGCTGGGGATCCATGGTGCTTCACAGGGTGTGCGTGCTTGTGGCTCTGCAGACCACGTGCTGTGCAGGCTCAGTGTGTCTGGGAGGCGCCCTTTAAGGGAGCAGCTTGCTGTTGCCCCAGAAGTGCTAGTCTGCCCTGTGACCCTGTCTGCAGCTGTTCCTGGCACCCTTATTTCGATTTGGGCCGCTTTGGTGTGTAGACGCTCCCCTGCAGAGCCTATTTCGATGTAGTGCTGTCCAACGTCGACGGCACCAGCCCTGGAGGATGTGTAGATGCTATTTGTCGAAATAGCTTATTTCTATTTCTCTACATCGAAATAAGCTATTTCGATGTAGCATCCCAGTGTAGACGTAGCTATAGTGTGCTAGTGTAGATGTAGCCAAAGTCTTGGTACATCCTCTCAACCAAGGAATAACTGTCCAGAAAATAAAACAGCAGAATTGTAGCATTTTAAAGACTAACAAAATTTTGTTAGTCTTTAAAGTGCTACAATTCTGCTGTTTTGTTGGAGTACAGACTAACACAGCTACCTCTCTGTCCAGAAAATAGTCATCATTAATTAATAAAACTAATTCCCCACCCTGTAAATCATGCCATATTTGTATATCTTTGTGAGACTTACTCAAGAGCCACTGAATAGATGGAGTTGAATATCTTTTTTTCTGTCTCATCGTTCTCTTGGGGAAGAAGAGCTAGTTTGTTGGCAAAAATATGAACCTCTCCAAAGCCATGCAGATGGATTCCAGTGTTATGTTCTAGAAAGGATCTATGCTCAATTCTACCACTGTGAGTTTACTGGGTGCCTCTCCACAAGATCTCCTGACCTGTTCAATGTACAGAATACAGGCCTGTCCCAAAATTTTGACAACCTGAGGATGATGTGATCTTTCTGCAAATCAAACATCCCCATCTGCCGTCCCCAAACCAGTTGAGAAATTCTACTGATGATCTCATGTGGAATCTTTTCATAGATGTCCACATTTCACTTGGACACTTCATCTGCCTGCCATGGACTCCTCTCCAAACAGCAAGGAGAGGTCCATGCTGAAGCTCTCTTGTGACCCTGAGAACTCAGTTCACAAACCTGAGTACTTGTGATGGCAAGAGATGCCTACCAATGTGATGGCTAAAAGAAATTCAGGCTTCTGCATACCCTTTACATTTCCTGGGCTTACTGGTGCTGAATTCAAATTTGTGGGCTTCCTGTTGCTGACTTCCTGCGCACCTGGAGAGCAGTGGAGATGGAAGCAGCCAGAGTGGACAACCGTGGAGCATTGTGGGACACACATGGGACACCTTTGGAGGCTAATAGTTGATTTACAGATGGCATTTCCACACTAGCCTTAATTTGAACTTTAACATTTGAATTTACCCCTATGTCAAGTTGCTTCTCATGAACTGCGTCTACACGTGCACGCTACTTCGAAGTGTTGGGCGCTATTTCGAAGTTGAAATCGACGTTAGGCGGCGAGACGTCGAAGTCGCTAACCCCATGAGGGGATGGGAATAGCGCCCTACTTCGACGTTCAACATCGAAGTAGGGACGTGTAGACGATCCGCGTCCCGCAACATCGAAATAGCGGGGTCCTCCATGGCGGCCATCAGCTGGGGGGTTGAGAGATACTCTCTCTCCAGCCCTTGCGGGGCTCTGTGGTCACCGTGTGCAGCAGCCCTAAGCCCAGGGCTTCTGGCTGCTGCTGCTGCAGCTGGGGGTCCGTGCTGCATATACAGGGTCTGCAACTAGTTGTTGGCTCTGTGTATCTTGCACTGTTTAATGAAAGTGTGTCTGGGAGGGGCCCTTTAAGGGAGCGACTTGCTGTTGAGTCCGCCCCGTGACCCTGTCTGCAGCTGTGCCTGGCTCCCTTATTTCGATGTGTGCTACTTTGGCGTGTAGACGTTCCCTCGCTGCGCCTATTTCGATGTTGGGCTGAGCAACGTCGAAGTTGAACATCGACGTTGCCGGCCCTGGAGGACGTGTAGACGTTATTCATCGAAATAGGCTATTTCGATGTCGCTACTTCGAAATTAGCTATTTCGATGTAGCGTGCACGTGTAGACGTAGCCATGGTGTTATATTGACCTTAGTGCTCCCTAAAATTGACCTAATGGTATTTACAGAGAAGACAGTGACATTGTAAAATCAAGCTAACTGCCTTAAATTTGAGTTCTAGTGTAGCCATAGCCCCTGCCTCAGCTGTCACCACATGAATACTCTCCAGGAATGGCTCGTGGATTCTGATACTCCTAAGCCTAGCCCCCTCCTCCTGTAGCTCTCCCATCTGCTTCCTGAGAGATTCCACCAGCAGACACCTTCCACACTGGATGGTTCCTCCAAGCAGGATTTCAGTAAGTGGGAATTGCAAGTCAGTCCCTGCAAAACCAAAATAGGATCTGGATAGAAGCATCCAGATAAAAGGAAATTTTTCTTCACACAGCGCACAGTCAACCTGTGGAACTCCTTGCCCAAGGAGGCTGTGAAGGCCAGGACTCTATTAGGGTTTAAAAAAGAGCTTGATAAATTTTTGCAGGTTAGGTCCATAAATGGCTATTAGCCAGGGATAAAGTATGGTGCCCTAGCCTTCAGAACAAAGGCAGGAGATGGATGGCAGGAGATAAATCACTTGATCATTGTCTTCTGTTCTCCTTCTCTGGGGCACCTGGCATTGGCCACCGTCGGCAGATGGGATGCTGGGCTGGATGGACCTTTGGTCTGACCCAGTATGGCCATTCTTATGTTCTTATGTTCTTATCCATGGTCAGGTCTGTCTGACTTCAGGTGCAGGCGGAGGAGATAAGAGCAGTGCTAACAGAAGTGTTGTGGGTCTTCCTAACCATAGCAGGACTCCCTCTGTTAAACTCCCATCTGCATCCCCTGTCTGCTTCACTCCCCTGGTCGCTCAGCCTCTGGCTTTTAAAGCCTGCTCACCTAGGTCAGGCCTATCCCCTCATTAGCGTAGCCACCCAGGGGAAGGCTGATCAAGGGAATGAAAGATCACACTCTCAGATGCACAATCCCAACTGCCATAGTAACTGAAATCAACTGAAACCAGAATCAAAATTCAAACCATTCAGCAAATCATTCACAGCAGAGGCTAGTAGGCTCACATGGCAGCCTGTTCAGTGGTGGGCTCTCTTGTTCTCTCTCTTAAATTCCCCTGTCTGCAGCCCTCTGTCTGCTTCACTTAATTCTCCTTCCCTTGCTGCTTCTGGGTTGCAAAAAGAGCCCTCAATCTGCTTAGGATAAGAAAAGTGGATGAGGAATGAACGCTAACTCAGTGTGGGCACAGGGCTGGTCATTATGCTGCACTGCCATGGGGTATGATTCCAGATTATTTACTGGTGGCTTGGCATGGAAAGGTATTGTATTGAGGAAGATGGAATAAGACAGACACCCCCCCCTGCAAAAACGTCATGAGAAAAACTTAAGGCTCCTGAGAGCTTTATAGAGATATGCAAGGGCACTGTATCCCCAGACGCATTAACAAGTTTTTCCGGGGACCTTGGGCTCTATGGGCACAGCAGCAGCAACAGATTACACCCCATTGCTTTTATCCACTTGTAGCATTATTAAGAATGAGTACTCCCTAAAAGTGCACTCCCTGCCATCAGGGTCCAGCTACGAAACATCCAGGGATGAGGGGTGGTTGAGATCCAGCATTGCAAAAAGCTCTTCTAGTTGCCGGCTGACTACCGTCCTCTTCCACCAAGTCCTTACTGTTGCCAGGGGCTTTCTGAGGAAGCTCCTCACAGGTATCAACAGACTTTTGTGGACAGTGGTTGGGTCGTTCCCCAGAATGCCATGCAGCCGCTCACAGAAGCGACAGTTTTGGG
The DNA here is from genome assembly GCF_033958435.1 of Carettochelys insculpta. Classification (NCBI taxonomy): domain Eukaryota; kingdom Metazoa; phylum Chordata; order Testudines; family Carettochelyidae; genus Carettochelys; species Carettochelys insculpta. The sequence goes on from NC_134137.1 coordinate 315,923,119, forward strand.
GAGATGACGCAGAATGTTCATTTGTTTCTTTTGTCTTGTTGCGCCTGCCTGAGCGCCTTCATTTTCACGCAGCACTGCTCTGCATCCCTGGTGTACCCTTCTTCCTCTATGCCCTCTGAGAGCTTTGCATATACGTCTGCATTTCTTTTGCTGCTTCAGAGTTTCGCCAGCACAGGTTTACCCCCTCCGAGCAATGAGGTCCTGACTCTCTTGCACACTCCATGCTGGAGCTTGTGGTTTTGGTCTAACAAATTCATTTGATCCAGCAATACATACAATACATTGATAATAAACAGTGACCTTTAATACCAATTGTGACAAAGCCCCAGGCTTGCCCTTGTCGGGTCCCGCACTATGTAGCGGTTTAAAGTGTAACCTCAGAGGCCCACTGTGTCCCCTACTCTGCCTCCTGCTCTTGTAGGGGGTTGGGCCACAGCATCACTGAGCCATTCTCATCATTGGCTAGTCCAAAATACAGTCGTTAGTGGAGCAGACTCTCGCCACCCCTTCCCCCATTAAGGGTGCCCAGTCTCCTCCTGCCCTCTAGGGCTGCCTTGGAGTGTGGGGTGGTCTGGGGGGAACCCGGACCCCTCCCTCACGTACAGGGTTCTGGCCCAGGCACCCTAGGCAGCTGTGGCTGGAGGGGCTTCCCTCCCTGGGCCCTCCTGGTGCAGCAAACTGCCTCCCTGGGCCACTTGCAGCAGACACTTCTTTCCAGTACCTTCCTCCGGTGTAACCACAGCCCTCTCTTCTTGGGAGTCCCACAGCCCTTGTCCATCCTTTATCTCCTGCCCCTGCACCACTGCTTACCTTAAAGAAACCCGTTGGAAGGGTTCCACAGGCCTTAATTAGCCACACGTGGTAAATTGGCAGCAGCTGCTAGTTTAGCCTACTGCTGCTAGATGACCCCAAGGCTTAGGACATGGGACTGCAATTGTGGGGCCTACTTCTGTTCTTCCATCCATTCACGAATCCAGGTAGAGTTCCTCTGGACAGCATCTGCCATCTCCCTCAACACCTTCGGGGAGCAGTGGATGCTGTTTGGAGCTCTCTGCTCAGTATCCACCTCCATCTCCCTTACTTTAGCCCTTTGATCCCCACACCCGTTCCTGTTTTCTCTTTAGTTGTCCCTGTACTCGCACGGGGACCATGTTATTTTAATGGATCCCCCACTCTTAAGAGGGACCTTTTTAGTAGTGGGCAGGCTGTGCTCACCCTCTCCCTCAGCCTCCAATGGGATAGATGGTCCCGGATAAGCCTTAGAATCTGAGAATCATAAAGGCACACATGCAGCTGCCAATATATCTCACTTCCACGAGGCTGCTGTAGACCCTGGCCTGCAGCTGGCTACCACACAATAGCTACGTCTACACTGGGACACTGCATTGAAATAGCTTATTCTTATTCTTCCAGGGCTGGGCTGTGGAGGCTGGCAGGGCTGGCGCTCAGCCACCCGCTGCCCCCAGTCACCAAGTCGACCCTGAGGGGATCTGGGTCTGGGAGGCCCTGCGGGCCCATTTTAAACAGGCTGCGGGGTGAACGCTGGCAGGGCCAGCTGCTGGTGAGCCACCCACCGCTCCCCCCTCCCCAACACTACCTGCCCCCATCACCCACACACTTTTCTTCTAAATAAACCAAAACCTTTTTTTGAAACAAAACAATGAAGTCTACATTAAAAATGGGGGAACTATGTACATGGGGGGCAGCTACTAAAGCGGGGAGTGGGACAAGTAAACTATTTACAATTATGGGGGGGGAATATGTACCTCGCTATTTCGATGTTGCGGGACACGGATCATCTACACGTGCCCTACTTCAACGTTGAACATCAAAGTAGGGCACTATTCCCGTCTCCTGAAGAGGATAGCGATTTTGATGTCTCACCGCCTTACGTCGATTTCAACTTCGAAATAGCGCTCAGCATGTAAAAATGCGGTGGGCGCTATTTCAAAGTTGGCCCGGCTACTTCGAAATAGCCAGCTAGGGTAGACGTGGCTAATGTAACAATGGTTGGATGTAACGTTATATTTAAGGCAGCAGTCCAGGTAGGTGACCATCCAGCCAAGGTCATTCTTGGCTGTATCATTACTTCTTACGTGAAGAATTAGGAAGGGGTAGCGATGTGAAGGTTTGATCAGTTTTGGAAGACTTTTTCTGTCACATCCTGAATTCTAGCTCCTGGTAAGCAGCATGCTTCTCGAGACTCTAGGTCTGGACAGGAGATGAATGACTCTGTTCCACTTAGGAGGGAGGGAGTCCCGGATCACCACCACCCATCATCTTCTCTTAGGAGTGGTGGTTGTAGAACCCCCATCTCTCGGAGCACGTATTCCATGCCTTCCAGTCAATGGGATCTTGTGATCCTTTACCTGAGATGTCTCTGACAAAGCATTCTCTACCACGGTGCCCATGCACAGAGCCTGAAAGTGGTGTCAAAGTTAGACTTCAGACTCACAGTTTGTCAGACCACTCTGTTTATTAGCAAAGCCACTCTGCTAATACATCCAGAAACATGAGTCCCGCCCCCCTCCCCTGCAACTGGGACTTGGGTCTCTTAATTTATACAGCACAAGAAAGTGATTCCATAAACAAAGAAAAAGCCAGACTCTCACTCATCTCACATAGCCCCTGAGACCAGTCACGTACCTTCATTTCCATATCACCTTCAGCAATCTCCTGTACACAGAATCAGAGGGCTGGAAGGGACCTCAGGAGGTCATCTAGTCCAGCCCCCTGTTTCAAGCATGATCAACCCCTACTAAGTCATCCCAGCCAGGACCTTGTCCAGCTGGGACTTAAAAACCTCAAGGGATGTAGAATCCACCACCTCTCTAGGCAACGCATTCCAATGCTTCACCACCCGCCTGGTGAAGTAGTTTTTCCTAATATCCAACCTACACCTCTCCCTCTTCAACTTCAGACCATTACTCCTTGTACTGCCATCTGACACCACTGAGAACAGTTTCTCACCTTCCTTTTTAGAGCTCCCCTTCAGGAAGTTGAAGGCTGCTATTAAATCATCTCTGAGTCTTCTCTTCTGTAAACTAAACAAGCCCAAATCCCTCAGCCTATCCTCATAGGTCTTGTGCTCCAGACCCTTAATCATTTTTGATGCCCTTCGCTGAACCTGCTCCAGCAAATCCACATCCTTTTTATACTGAGGGGGCCCAAAACTGGACACAATATTCCAGATGTGGCCTCACCAATGCCGAATAAAGAGGAATAACTGCTTCTCTAGATCTGCTCGAAATGCTCCTCCTAATGCACCCCAGTATGCCGTTAGCTTTCTTGGCTACAAGGACACACTGTTTACTCATATCCAGCCTTTCATTCACCATAACCCCTTGGTCCCGTTCCATCGTACTGCTGCTGAGCCAGTCGGTCCCCAGCCTGTAACAATGTTTGAGGTTCTTCCGCCCCAGGTGCAGGACTTTACACTTCTCCTTATTGAACCGCATCAGATTTCTTTTGGCCCAGTCCTCCAATTTATCCAGGTCCCTCTGGATTCTCTCTCTACCCTCCAACGTATCTACTTTCCCCCTAGTTTTGTGTCATCCGCAAACTTGCTGAGGGTGCAACCCAGTCCCTCATCCAGGTCGTTAATAAAGATGTTGAATAACACCGGCCCCAGAACCAAGCCTTGTGGCACTCCGCTTGAAACAGACTGCCATCCAGATATTGAGCCATTGACCACTACCCGTTGGGCCCGACCATTAAGCTAGCTTTCTATCCATCTTATAGTCCAAGGATCCAATCCATATTTCCTTAACTTATGGACAAGAATGTTGTGGGAGACCATATTAAAAGCCTTGCTGAAATCAAGGTATATCACATCCACTGACTTCCCCATGTCCACGGAGCTTGTTACCTCGTCATAGAAGCTGATCAGATTGGTCAGGCAGGACTTGCCCCTGGTGAATCCATGTTGGCTACTTTTGATCACTTTCCCCTCTTCCAAGTGCTTCAGAACGGATTCCTTGAGGATTCCCTCCATTATTTCCCCAGGGATTGAGGTAAGGCTGACGGGTCTCTAGTTCCCTGGATTGTCCTCCTTTCCTTTTTTAAAGATGGGCACTATGTTTGCCTTCTTCCAGTCATCCGGTATTTTCCCTGATTTCCAAGAGTCTTCAAGGATAATGGCCAAAGGTTTAGCAATGACCTCTGCCAATTCCCTCAGTACCCTGGGGTGCATTAAATCCAGACCCATGGACTTGTGCACATCTAGTTTTTTCTAGATAGCTCAGAACTTGTTCCTTCCCCACAGATGGCTGCCCTCCACCTTCTCATACTGCATCATCTAGGACCGTCCTGGGGAAGTTGACTTTGTCTGTGAAGACTGAGGCAAAAAAAGCATTGAGTACTTCAGCTTTTCCTGCATCATCTGTCACTAGGTTACCTCCCTCATGCAGTAATGGCCCCACACCTTCTCTGATAACCTGTTTGTTATTCACATGCCTGTAGAAACCCTTCTTGTTACTCTTCACATCCCTTGCCAGCTGCAGTTCCAATTGTGCTTTCACTTTTCTGATTACTGCCCGGCATTCTCCAGCCATATGTTTATACTCCTCTTTAATCAACTGTCCACATTTCCATTTCTTGTATGCATCCTTTTTGAATTTAAGCTGACTAAGGATTTCTCTGTTAAGCCAAGCTGGTTGCCTACCATGTTTGCATTTCTTACTACGCAGAGGGATTGTTTGTTACTGATTCAGTAAGACTTCTTTAAAATACTTGCAGTTCTCTTCAACTCTTTTCCCCTTCATCTTCATTTCCCAAGGGATCCTGCTCATCCGGTCTCTTAGGGAATCAAAGTCTGCTCTTCTGAAATCAAGGGTCTGTATGTTTCTGCTCACCCTTCTTCCTTTCGTCCGGATTCTGAAATCTACGATCTCATGGTCACTGCAGCCCAGGTTCCCTCCCACTTCTATTTCTCCTACTAGTTCTTCCCTGTTTGTGAGCAGCAGGTCAAGTTGCGCACGGCCCCTGGTCGGTTCCTTCAGCACTTGTACCAAGAAGTTATCCCCAACATTCTTGAAGGCGTCCGGAGCTAGGGCAGTGCCTGTAGCTCCGGAGGGGACCGCAGCCACACTGGCAGTCCTGGGAGGCCCAGCCCTTGCCTCAGGGTGGCACAGCAACAAAAAGGGTTACAGCACAGGCCCAGCCCTTACTTCAGGGTGGGCAGCAGTTCACAGTTTATAGTACAAGCCAAACCCAGCCCTCAGTTTGGGGTGGGGCAGCAGCACAAGGGTTTGGAGCACAAGCCCAGCAAGGGCTTGCCCCGTGAGGGAGGGGGGTAGGGAGTCGCAGGCCCTCCCACACCCCTGCGACCCGGCCCGGGGCCTGGGGGTCGCTCACACACAACCACGGCAGTGGGGATCCAGGCCGCAACACACCACCATGGGTTCGGGAGCGTCGTTCCCCGGGCCACTTCCTACCTCTACCTCCACCGGGGGAAGGTCCCAGTCCATCTGGTCAGGGGGTCCCGTGGGGTCAGCCCCCTCCAGATCATCTACCTTTGGGGGCTCCAGCCAGTCGGTCATGTCCACATCATTGGGGTAGTCCGGCAGCGGTAGCACGGTGGGCCCAAGGCGCTCCTGGGCCTGGGAGCTGCAGGGGCCTGCCAGAGCTCCAGGGCAGGCCGCTCCTGGGGCCTCGTGGTCGCTAGCCCTCGTCGGACTGGCAGGGCCCGGGGTTTCCTCCAAGGCAGGGGGTCTCCACCGACTTGAGGGTCCTAGCAGGTCTGGGAAGTCCCGGTAGGTTCCCTGGGGCATCCGGATCCGTGGCTGGCCTGGCTGGTCTGGGCCGCTGGGGGCTTGCTCCCCCGGACTGGTCGGGTGGCAGCGGGTCCTCTGTCCCTGGTGCTGGGGAGCTCGCGAATGCGCTCCCTCCCTACCTGGAGGCCCTGGCTTTAATGGGTCCCGAGCTCCGCCCTTGGCCCTTCTGGCTCTAGGCCCCTCCCCCTGAGGGGCGGGCCACTGGTGTTCTGGCTCTGGGCCCACCCACCAGGGCCTCCTGCGCAGCGTCCTCTGCCTCTGAGTCAGCAGGAGGCCACACTGGCTCACTACAATTCTCCAAAACTTCCTGGATTGTCTGTGTGCTGATGTATTGGTCTCTCAACAAATGTCTGGATGATTAAAGTCTCCCATGAGAACCAGGGCCTGTGATTTGGAAGCTTCACTTAGCTGCCTGAAGAAATCCTCATCTATCTCCTCTCCCTGATCTGGCGGCCCATAACGGACACCAACTACATCATCTCCTCTGTTACTTCCACCTCTAAGCTTAACCCAAAGACGCTCAACTGGATTTTCTCCGTCCTCATACTGGAGCTCTGAGCAATCATACTGAACCCTCACATAGAGCGCAACTCCTCCTCCTGTTCTCCCCTGTCTGTCCTTCCTAAACATCTTATAACCTTCCATGACCGTGCTCCAGTTATGTGAATTGTCCCACCAAGTCTCAGTTATTCCAACCACCTCATACTTGTGTGACTGTGCCAGGGCCTCTAGTTCTTCCTGTTTGTTCCCCAGGCTTCTGGCATTAGTGTACAAGCATCTTAGAGAAGAGGCTGGTTTGGCCCACTTTCTCCTCTTCACCTAGGAAACCCAGTTGGTTGTTCCCTCCTCCTTCCCCACTTACCTCCAGGCTTGTCACCTTCCCCCGACAAACCTAGTTTAAAGCCCTCCTCACTAGGTTTGCAAGCCTGCCTGCAAAGATGCTCTTTCCTCTTGTAGTGAGGTGGATCCCGTCTCTTCCCAGCAATCCCTGTTCACGAAACAGAATCCCATGGTCAAAGAAACCAAATTCTTCCCTGCTACACCACCTACGCAACCACACATTTACCTCTGATTCGACGATCCCTTCGCGGACCCCTTCCTTACACAGGGAGGGTAGATGAGAAGACCACCTGTGCTCCGTATTTCTTGATCTTTCTCCTGAGGGTTACGTAGTTTGCCGTGATCTCATCAAAGTTGTTCTTGGCTGTATCATTGGTTCCTACATGAAGAAGTAGGAAGAGGTAATAGTCTACAGGTTGAGTAAGAAGGGGTAATAGTCTGTGGTTATCTTAATTACCATCTAGCACCTACTGCTCTGCTTCCTGCTTTCCCAGGCGCACCTGGCTCCATCCAAACCCACCCTACATTCCTACACACAGCATCAACATAACTTCCCCTTCTTGAGCTCAGAAGCAACATTCTATCATAGGCCGTGTCTACACTAGCCCCAAACTTCGAAATGGCCACGCAAATGGCCATTTCGAAGTTTACTAATGAAACGCTGAAATGTATATTCAGCACCTCATTATCATGCGGGCGGCTGCAGCACTTCGAAAATGACGCGCCTCACCGCCACGCGGCTCGTCCCGACGGGGCTCCTTTTCTAAAGGACCCCACCTACTTCGAAGTCCCCTTATTCCCATCTGCTCATGGGAATAAGGGGACTTCGAAGTAGGTGGGGTCCTTTAGAAAAGGAGCCCCGTCGGGACGAGCCGCGTGGCGGTGAGGCGCGTCATTTTCGAAGTGCTGCGGCTGCCCGCATGATAATGAGGTGCTGAATATACATTTCAGCGCTTCATTAGTAAACTTCGAAATGGCCATTTGCGTGGCCATTTCGAAGTTTGGGGCTAGTGTAGACACGGCCATAGCGTGATTTTTATAATGTAACTCTTACACTTACATTACAATGTAACTCTTATACTTCCATAGTGGTTACTTACCTCCTCCTGCGTTGGCTTTCTTCTGGGAGGTTACATGCTGCCAGTTGTCCTCCTTGTTCTGTTTTGCCCTCACTGGTTCTTCAGTGTGCTGTACCTGGGGTGTTAAATGCTGCCTACTGTCGAGGAAGTCTTCATCTTCCCTGATGGATTGAAGGGTTTATACTTGGCCTCAGGTCCTCTCACCTTTTCATCTTAATACAGATGAAATCCCTTCTGTTTTCCCGAAGGAAGACAAACATGGCACGTGCTGTGCAGGCTACAATAGCTGACCTATCATGATCCATTTTTACTTTCCTTCAGAGAGATTTGTCAGATGTTTTTATTGCCCCCTTGAGGGGCAGAAGAGGAACATAATCAAGAAAGATCACCAAACAGTATGGGGCTTCCCCCCAAAGCAACCTTTCTGGCAAACTCCCCTGTTAGCTGCTCCCTGCATTCACTCTGGCTGCCTCTTATGTAAGGCCACCGGCTAGGTCCGGCTCAAAGCCTGGCTTGCAATCCAATCAGAACCGAAGGTCTACCTGACACAAAGCACTCCCAGTTCTCACTTTCTAAACCGCCGCTTTTTTCAAACTACCAAACACACAGTCAAATAAATGCTCACAGACACACTTGGATACTCACCCCACCAGCTCACAACACAGCCACCCAAAAGGCACATTCACCTCAGGCCTCAGCACTGCCTGGATTGTGATGCTGGTCCCTCCCGGCTTCCTTGCAGATGTAAGCAGTGGCCCTGCTACAGCAACTCTAAAAGGCAGGGAGGCAATTGCTCCCTTTGCCCCCCATATTGGCAGCCTGCATATAAACTTCTGGTGAAGCATTTAAATTCACTGCCAGGCAGCCATAAGGTTCGGTGACAGCATTCTCAGCGGTTTCTAGAGAGAAATGCACTTTGCTGGGGTCCATTTGCTGAGCAAGCATAGTGATTTGTAACTTTAGCCCTGGGGTTTGTGAACAGGACAGTATACTTAGGCTGTGTGTACACTACAAGATAAAATTGTTTTTGCTAAAATCCATTTCTTAACACTGGAGTGTATCCGTTTGATTTTGAGCATCTTCACCTTCCCACACGCTCCCCACACAATCAACTTACTGCTGTCACACACAAGTCATTTAAATCAAGTGCTGCTGCAGTGTATTGTGGGAAGCTATCCCACAGTTCCCTGAGCCTCATGGCATTCTGGTCCCACAAGTAGATGTGGGTACATCATGACGCCTTCCCCCATTCCATAGAATCACAGGGCTGGAAGGGACCTCAGGAGGTCTAGTCCAGCTCCCTGTTTCAAGCAGAATCAATCCCAGCTAAGTCATTCAAGCCAGGACTTAAAAACCTCTAGAGATGGAGAATCCACCACTTCTCTAGGCAACACATTCCAGTGCTTCACCACCCTCCTGGTGAAGTAGTTTTTCCTAATATCCAACCTACACCTCTCCTTCTGTAACTTCAAACCAGTGCTCTTTGTTCTGCTGTCTGACACCGCTGAGAAGAGTTTCTCACCATCCTCTTTAAAGCTCCCCTTCAGGAAGTTGAAGGCTGCTATTCAGTCACCCCTCAGTTTTCTCTTCTGTAAACTAAACAAGCCCAAATCCCTCAGACTCTCCTCATAGGTCTTGTGCTCCAGACCCTTAATCGTTTTCATTGCCCTCCACTGAACCTGCTCCAGCACATCCACATCCTTTTTATACTGGGGGGCCCAAAACTGGACAATGTTCCAGATGTGGCCTCACAAGTGTCAAATAGAGGGGAACAACCACTTCTCTAGATCTGCTCAAAATGCTCCTCCTAATGCACCCTAATATGCTGTTAGCCTTCTTGGGTACAAGGGCACACTCTTTGCTCATATCCAGCCTTTCATCCACCACAGCCCCTAGGTTCCTTTCCACTGTACTGCTGCTTAACTGGTCAGTCCCCAGCCTATAACAATGTTTAGGATTCTCCTGTCCCAAGTGCAGGACTCTACACTTCTCCTTGTTGAACCACATCAGATTTCTTTTGGTCCAATCTCCCAACTTATCCAGGTCACTCTGGATCCTATTTCTGCCCTCCAACGTATCTACCTCTCCCACTAGATTTGTGTCGTCTGCAGACTTACTGAGGGTGCAATCCAGTTCCTCATCCAGGTCATTGATAAAGATGTCTAACAACATCGGCCCCAGAACCAAGCCTTGCGGCATTCCGCTTGAAACCAACTGTCATCCAGATATTGAGACACTGACCACTATCCGTTGGGCCTTACCGTCAAGGAGCCAATCCATACTTCCATAACTTATGGGCAAGAATGTTGTGGGAGACTATATCAAAAACTGTGCTGAAGTCAAGGTATATCACATCCACTGACTTCTGATGTCCACAGAACCTGTCACCTTGTCATAGAAGCTGATCAGATGAGTCAGACAGGACTTGCCCCTGGTGAATCCATGTTGGCTACTTTTGATCACTTTCCCCTCTTCCAAGTGCTCCAAAATGGATTCCTTGAGGATCCTCTCCATTATTTTCCCAGGGACTGATGTAAGACTGACCAGTCTATAATTCCCTGGATTGTCCTTCTTTCCTTTTTTAAAGATGGGCACTACATTTTCCTTTTTCCAGTCATCTGGGATCTCTCTCAATCTCCAAGAGTCTTCAAAGATAACGGCCAAAGGCTCAGAAATATTTGCCAATTCCCTCAGTACCCTTGGGTGCCTCAAATCCAGACCCATGGGTTTGTGTACATGTAGTTTTTCTAGATAGCTCATAACTCGTTCTTTCCCCACAGATGGCTGCCCTCCACCTTCCCATACTGCATTGTTTAGGACCGTCATGTGGAAGTTGACTTTGTCTGTGAAGATGGAAGCACAAAAAAGCATTGAGTACTTCAGCTTTTCCTACATGATCTGTCACTAGGTTATCTCTCTCATCCAGTAATGGCCCCACACCTTCTCTGATAACCTGCTTATTGTTAACATGCCTGTAGAAACCCTTCTTGTTACCCTTCACATCCCTTGCCAGCTGCAGTTTCCAGTTGTACTTTTGTTTTCCTGATTACTCCCCAGCATTCTCCAGCCATATGTTTTTACTCCTCCTTAGTCAACTGTCCACATTTCCATTTCTTATATGCATCCTTTGTGAGTTTAAGCTGACTAAGGATTTCCCTATTAAGCCAAGCTGGTTGCCTATCATATTTATATTTCTTACTATGCAGCGGGATGGTTTGTTCCTGTGCCTTCAGTATGACTTCTTTAAAATACTGCCAGTTCTCTTGAACTCTTTCCTCTTCATCTTTGTTTCCCAAGGGATCCTGCTCATCAGTTCTCTCAGGGAGATGAAGTCTGCTTTTGTAAAATTAAGGGTCTGTATGTTACTGGTCACCCTTCTTTCTTTTGTCTGGATCCTGAAATCTACCATCTCATGGTTGTTGCAGCCCAGGTTTCCTCCCACTTCTATTTCTCCTGCTAGTTCTTCCCTGTTTGTGAGTAGCAGGTCAAGTTGTGCATGGCCCCTGGTCGGTTCCTTCAGCACTTGTACCAAAAAGTTCTCCAAAAACTTCCTGGGTTGTCTGTGTGCCACTGTATTGGTCTCCCAGTAAATGTCTGGATGATTAAAGTCTCCCATGAGAACCAGAGCCTGTGACTGGAAGCTTCACTTAGCTGTCTGAAGAAATCCTCATCTCTCTGATGTGGTGGTTTATTGCAGACAGCAGCTACAACATCACTTCCGCCTCTAAGCTTAATCCAAAGACACTCAACTGGTTTTTCTCCTTCCTTATACTGGAGCTCTGAGCAATCATACTGCTTCCTCACAGGCTGTTTCAACACATGCCACACAGCCCGAAATATGCTAATGAGGCAAGTATGTAAATCCGTAAGGAAGTCCTCCTTCCAGAGGCCCCTTCTTCCTGAAAATTTTTCCCGGGGGCTGGGTTTCTTAACCCTGTTTTGGAGTCTGGAAGACCATCTTCCGGACTCCAAATCATGTGACCTTATGCTAATGAGGCACCGGGAATTTACATACGTGCCTCATTTTTCAGGCTGTTTATTAGCATGCCTCTTTTGGAGAAAGTGGCATGTGTAGAAACAGCCATAGAGCACAACTCCTCCTTTTCTTCCCTGTCTGTCCTTCCTAAACAGTTTGTAATCTTCGATGACCGTGCTCCAGTTATGTGAATCATCCCACCAAGTCTCTGTTATTCCAACCACCTCATACTTCTTTGACTGTGCCAGGGCCTCTAATTTTTCCTGTTTGTTCCCTAGGCTTGTGGGATTTGTGTATAAGCATCTTACAGAAGTGGCTGATTGGCCCACTTTCTCCTCTTCACCAAAGAAACCCACTTGATTGTTTCCTCCTCCTTCCCCACTTACCTCAGGGCTTGTGTCACCATCCCCGATGAACCTAGTTTAAAGCCCTCCTCACTAGGTTTGCAAGCCTGCTCACAAAGATGCTCTTTCCTTCTTCATAAGGTGGATCCTATCTCTTCCTAGCAATCCCTGTTCAGGAAAGAGAAACACATGGTCAAAGAAACCAAATCCTCCTCTGCGACACCACCTACACAACCACACATTTACTTCTGTGATTTGGCGATCCCTACCCAGACCCGTTCCTTCCACAGGGAGGATGGATGAGAACACCACTTGTGCTCCATATTCCTTGATCTTCCTTCCTAGGGGTACGTAATCCACTGTGATCCTGTCAAGGTCGCTTTTGGCTGTATCATTGGTTCCTACATTGAGAAGCAGGAAGGGGTAATAGTACACAGGTTTAATGGTTTTTGGCAGAGACTCTGTAACATCCTGGATTCTAGATCCTGGCAAACAGCAAACTTGCCGGGATTCTAGATCTGGGCGGCACATGGATGACTCCATCCCTCTTAGGAGGGAGTCCCTGACCAACCACCATCCGTTTTCTTTCAAGGGTGATGGTCATAGGACTGCAGATTTCATTCCCCTCTTTTCCCTGCCATGTTAAGTATGTTTACGTAGACATGGTTGCTACACTGAAACTCAAATGATTCATTGAAAGAGGTACAGCTCGGGGCAGCTAAAAGACCCCAGACTACAGCAAGGTTTGGACCTGGAAAAGATGACCCTTAGAACAGGAATATTCCCCGCTTCAAACCTTACTTCACAACTGTGGTAATTGTATAGCTAATATATTGCCTTCATTGAAACAAGTGTGGCTCAGGGGAGCTAAAAGACCCGAAGCTACAACCAGCCCCTGAACATCATAACTGTCACCATGCAAAAGCTGCCTAGCACCTTGCACAGCACATCCTTTTATTGGTCTGGGATCAAGCCACATGATGCAGCTGGGTGCGGGAGTGTTCCAGAGCCTCTGGCGGGAGGGAAGGGAGATGTAAATGGCTGAAAAGTCTCTAATCCTACCAGACAAGCATGACCCCCACCCCCACCCACAGCCAAGCAGACACATGCTAGGGGTGGACCAGTGGCTGGCACCAGGCAGCACAGGAAAAAAAAGGAGCTAGCAGGCGTGTACACAGAACCACAGACCCAATAACTGCTCTACTAGCTGAGAGATGATTTTTTTCAGCCCCTCATGACCCTACAGCCCCAGGCTTGCAGGTGCCGAATTGTAACTGTTCTGTTGCTTAATTCCTCCACACCTGAGAGCAGTGGAGATGTAAGAGGCCAGAGGGGACAACTTTGGGACACTGTGAGGCACGTATGGGACATCTGTGGAAGCTAATGAGTTTGATTTAAAGACATGGCGCATCCTTACTACCTTCATTCACAATTTTTAGTTTGAACTGAACACTACACCCATCAGGTTACTACAATTTTAGGAGTTTGCTATTATGTTGCTTTTAGTGGTCCATAAATCAAGCTAATGGAATTTACAGTGAGGGTAGGCACTGGGAAATATGGTGCTAACTGACTTAAAATTGATTTTATCTCATAGTGTAGAAGCAGCCTTAGTTTTGAGGTTTATTGCGCAACTCTTATTTCCATGAAATATGTTCTGAACTATATAAGTATTACTTGGGTTCCTGCGATGCACATACTTGGTAAAGGCTCATTCAATTTCATTGCTTTTGCAAGTAGAGTTCACCAGAACTCTAATAATCCCATTACCTTATTTCAAGTCAATTATTAACAGCAAACTGTAATCTCTTTGACTCTCATACTGGTCTTTCCTTAAGAGCATAACAATGCCATATACTGGGTCAGACCAATGATCCATCTAGCTTAGTATTCTGTCTTCTGTCAGAGGCCAGTGCCTAATGTTCCTGAGGGACTGAACAGAACAGGTAATCACCAAAGCAATCCCTTTCCTGACATCCATTTCCAACTTCTGACAGAGGCGAGAGACACCATTCCTACCTATCTTGGCTAATATCCATTGATGGACCTAACCTCCATGGGTTTCTTTTTTGAGATGAGGTGTACAATGAGTTTACATAGAGACAATAAGAAATTCTTGGTCTTATTCTCTGTCCCATATTAATGATTCCTAATATTCTGCTTGCTTTTTTGACTGCTGCAGCATATTGAGTGGATATTTTCAGAGAGCTGTCCAGGGTACGTCCAATATTTCTCTCGAGTGATTATAGCCTAATGACACCCCATCATTCTGTATGTGTAGTTGGGATTTTTTTCCAATATCTTTTACTTTACATATATCAACATTAAAATGTATTTGCCATTTTGTTGCCCAATCACTTAATTTTGTGACATCTTGAAGCTCTTCACAGTTTGCTTTGTTCTTAACTACCTTGAGCAGTTTAGTATCAGAAATTTTTGCCACCTCACCATTTACCCCTTTTTCCAGACTGGTTATAAATAGGTTGAATAGGATTGGTCACAGTACAAACCCTTTTTGACACCATTAGTTACCTCTCTCCTTTCTGAAAACCACCCATTTATTCCTACTCTGTTTCCTGTCTTTTTTAACTTGTTTTCAGTTCATGTGAGGACCTCCTGTGTTGTGCCATGACAACTTCTTTTACTTTAGAGCCTTTGGTGAGGGACCTTATCAAAGGTTTTCTTGAAATCAAAGTATGCTATATCCACTGGATCCCCTTTGTCCACATGCTTATTGACCATCTTAAAGAACTCTAGTAAGGCATGATTTCCTTTTACAGAAACCAAGTTGACTTTTCACCAACAAATTAAGTTCGTCTACATGTCTGACAATTTTATTCTTTACTATAGTTTCGACTAATTTGCCCCGTACTGACATTAGACTGACTGGGCATAATTGCCAGGATCACTTCTACAGCCCTTTTTAAATATTGGCATCATATTAGCTGTCTTCCACTCAATAGGTACATAAGCTGATTTAAAGAATAAATTACAAACCAGAGTTAATAGTTCCACTTTTTCACATTGGATGCGTCTACACCACAAACTTACTTCAAAGTTAACTTCAGACTAAGGGGCTGCTTCAAAGTAGCCTGCAGAGCGCCTACACGCACTTTTGCTTACTCCGAAGTTAACATCGAAGTAAGGGAGGCTAACTTTGAAGTCACTACTCCATTCCCATGAATGGCGTAGTGACTTCAAAGTTAAGTGTGTGTGTAGATGCTCTGCACTCCTTTACTTCAAAGTAAGGAGTCTGCCAAGGAGACATACCGCCCCCGCCCCCAGAGGATGGAGACAGTCTGGCCAGCCCAGGCAGGGCTCTATGGTCCCTGCTGGCTGCCTTAAAAGAAGCAGCTCCCTGGCAACCCAGGCAGGAAGCTGACAGTGTGCCACAAGCAGGGGCAGCACAAACTTTCCCTCAGTATGCCCCTGCGCAAAGCACCAGCCAGCCTCTGCACCCCCAGCCACCATGTCAGCATGCCATAACCCCTTTTCCCCCCAGCCCAGAGGGCTTCAGACAAGGTGTCCAAGGCTCACAAGGCGCGGACAAGAGCTGTACCAGGAGGGGACCCTCTTGGACAGAGGACAAGCTGAAGGATGTCATAAGAACATAAGAACATAAGAATGGCCATACTGGGTCAGACCAAAGGTCCATCAAGCCCAGCATCCCATCTGCCGACGGTGGCCAATGCCAGGTGCCCCAGAGAAGGAGAACAGAAGACAATGATCAAGTGATTTATCTCCTGCCATCCATCTCCTGCCCTTGTTCTGAAGGCTAGGGCACCATACTTTATCCCTGGCTAATAGCCATTTATGGACCTAACCTGCAAAAATTTATCAAGCTCTTTTTTAAACCCTAATAGAGTCCTGGCCTTCACAGCCTCCTCGGGCAAGGAGTTCCACAGGTTGACTGTGCGCTGTGTGAAGAAAAATTTCCTTTTATTAGTTTTGAACCTACTACCCATCAATTTCATTTGGTGTCCCCTAGTTCTTGTATTATGGGAAAAGGTAAATAATTTTTCTATATTCACTTTCTCCACACCATTCATGATTTTATATACCTCTATCATATCGCCCCTCAATCGCCTTTTTTCCAAACTGAAAAGTCCCAGTCTCTCTAGCCTCTCCCCATATGGGACCCGTTCCAAACCCCTAATCATCTTAGTCGCCCTTTTCTGAACCTTTTCTAATGCCAATATATCTTTTTTGAGGTGAGGAGACCACATCTGCACGCAGTACTCGAGATGTGGGCGTACCATAGTTTTATATAGGGGAAGTATGATATCTTTTGTCTTATCCCTTTTTTAATAATTCCTAACATCCTATTTGCCTTACTAACTGCCGCTGCACACTGCGTGGATGTCTTCAGAGAACTATCCACTATAACTCCAAGATCCCTTTCCTGATCTGTCGTAGCTAAATTTGACCCCATCATGTAGTACGTGTAATTTGGGTTATTTTTTCCAACATGCATTACCTTACACTTACCCACATTAAATTTCATTTGCCATTTTGCTGCCCAATCACTCAGTTTGCTGAGATCTTTTTGTAGTTCTTCACAATCCCTTTTGCTTTTGACTGTCCTGAACAACTTGGTGTCATCTGCAAACTTTGCCACCTCACTGCTTACCTCATTTTCTAGATCATTGATGAACAAGTTGAACAGGATCGGTCCCAGGACTGAGCCCTGGGGAACACCACTAGTTACCCCCCTCCATTGTGAAAATTTACCATTTATTCCAACCCTTTGTTTTCTGTCTTTTAACCAATTCCCGATCCATGAAAGGACCTTTCCTCCTATCCCATGACCACCTAATTTACATAAAAGCCTTTGGTGTGGGACCGTGTCAAAGGCTTTCTGGAAATCTAGGTATATTATGTCCACTGGGTGCCCCTTGTCCGCATGTTTATTAACCCCTTCAAAGAATTCTAATAGATTAGACAGACACGACTTCCCTCTGCAGAAACCATGCTGACTTTTGCCCAACAATTCGTGCTCTTCTATGTGCCTTGCAATTTTACTCTTTACTAGTGTTTCTACTAATTTGCCTGGTACTGATGTTAAACTTATCGGTCTATAATTGCCAGGATCTCCTCTAGAGCCTTTTTTAAATATTGGTGTTATATTGGCCGTCTTCCAGTCATTTGGTACCAAAGTGGATGTCCTTGCTCTGTGCAGGGAGGAGGAGGTCCTTTGGCAAACCGGCACCTGCCAGCGCAAAGCTGAGGCCTTAGACCGGCTGGCCAGTGGCCTGGCCGCCCAAGACCACCCTGACCACACTGGCAGCCACATCAGGATAAAGGTGAAGGAGCTGAGGCAGGCATATTGCAAAGCTCATGATGCTGCCAGCTGGTTGGGGGCATGGCCCATGCACTGCCCCCACTATAGAGAGCTGCACAGGCTCCTGGGGCTGAGGAAGGCAGCCAGGCCAGAGCACGTAGTGGACACCACTGGTCCCCCACCCCCTCAGACAGTGGTGAGGAGGCAGGCCCCTCTCCCACCACCAGCCCCCTTGTGCAGGGACTGGCCCACCGAGGGCAATGATGAGGTCTCCTGTGACGGGACCTTCATCATTGTCCTCCCTTCTGGGACACCCAGCCAGGCATTGCTGAGCTGAGCTCAAGCCCCAGGAGATCGCAGCTGGTCCATGGAACATTTTGGTTCATTTAAGATGCTTGCTTCATTTGATTCTACATTTTCTTTTGTATATAGCGCCACTCCTCCACCAGCATGATCAGTTTAGTCCTTCCGACACATTTTGTACCCTAACATGCCTGTATCCCATTGATTGTCCTCATTCCGCCAAGTTTCTGTGATGCCTGTTATATCAATATCCTCCTTTAATACAAGGCACTCTAGTTCACCCATCTTATTTAGACTTCTAGCGTATGTGTATAAGCACTTTGTTACTATTTATGTCTGCCATCTCCTGATGTTACTCTTTTTTCATTTGATTGTTTCTCATCTGATCTTATCCATATTTCATCATCTTTGATCCTCTTCTCCTTACTATAAAATAGAGAATCCCCATTTATAGGTCCTCCCCTAAGATGTCTGTCTGACCCATGTGCTCCTCTGCATCCCAATAGCGTCTACCAGTCCTTAGTTTAAAAACTGCTCTGCAACCTTTTTAATGGCACGTTCAAGCAGTCTGGGTTCATTTTTATTTAGGTGGAGCCCATCCTTTGTGTATAGGATCCCCCTTCCCCCAAAATTTCCCCAGTTCCTACTAAATCTAAACCGCTCCTCCCTACACCATCCTCTGATCCATGCATTAAGAATCTGAAGTTCTTCCTGCCTACCTGTCCCTGCACGTGGAACTGGAGGCATTTCAGAAAATGCTACCATAAAGGTCATGGATTTGTTTTTTCTAGCAGCCTAAATTAGGCCTCCAGAGCACCTCTCCTACCCTTCTCTGTCATTGGTACTTATATATACAACAACCACTGGCTTGTCCCCAGCACTACACCTAAGTCATCTAGATGTCTTGAGAGATCTGCAACCTTCTCACCAGGCAGGCAAGTCACTCCACAGTTCTCTCTGTGGTCACTAACCGAGCTGTCTATGGGCAAGTCTTCACTAGACCTGAAAGTCCATTTCAGATACGTGATTCTAGCTACGGCAATTGTGTAGCTAGAATTGACATATCGGAAATTAACTTATTTGACTGTCTTCACTAAGGAAATGCTTCCGTTGACCTTCCTTATTTCTTGTAATAGCAAGGAGTACAGGGGTTGACTGTCGACCCTAGAGAGATCAATTTTGTGTGTCTTTACCAGACACACAAAATCGAACTCTGGAAGATTAACCCTGACTGGGCCGATCTTCACAGAAGTGAAGATAAAGCCTATATTTCAACGCTCAAATCCCCCATTACTAACACTCGCCTTTTCCTAGCGACAGAGTTCCCTCCCCCAGAAGTTGTATCTGTGAGAAGGATACCACAACATCATCTGGCAGCAGAGTCCCAGCTATGGAATGGTTTCCCTCTGCTCCAGTTGAATGTTCTCCTTCCCTGAGACAACGATCCTCAGCACTGGCTGTCTGACTGGAGGTAGGGCAGTTCTGCAGTGTCCAAGAAAGCCTCATTGACACACTTGTCTGGCTCCCATAGCTCCTCCAATTCAGCTAGCCTGGCCTCCAAAGTGGTATGTGGTCTCTGAGGGCCAGGATCTCCCTGCATCGAATGCATACATACACAATCTGTCCATAGGGCAGGTAATCATACATGCTAAACTGGGTGCAATAAACAGGATAACCCAAACTCTGCTGCTGGGCTTCTGCCTACTTTTCCTTCTACAGATAATTAGACTTTTGGTAGGGATTTCATTTAAATCAGGTAGTCTTGGTTTTAAAGAATGCTAATGGTATCTAGCCCCTTTTAAAACTTCCCCTCCAAACACCCCCACACAACTCTTTGTTAGCTGCTCCTGTCAGCTAAGTTCCTTAGTCACAAACTTTCCTTCCTACAGCTTGCTTGAAGCTGTTGAAGATGGAGCGCTTCTCCTTTTTGGAGATCTCCTCAAAGGCCTCATCCAGGCACTCTTTTTTTTGCAAAAGGTTTTTGGGGAGGCCTGACTTACTGCAGCTTCCACAGTAGCATACCTTGCCCCCGCAGGCAACCAGATAGCAATCTGGAGTCATGGCACCACACAACAGTTTGGCAAGTTTTCCAGGCTTGTGATCACACAGGGTGAGCAACTGTTATTTGTTGGTATCTCTTAGTTTTAGGAGGGTGATGTCGTCTTTGGCAACCTACAGAAGCACGGGAATTTGGATCAGATTTTTTTTTCCTTACTTTCTGCCCTTTCACATTTCCCTGGAGTGCATTGCTGCACTACAGGGCTAGTGCACATTCCATTCGCCCTCCACCTCCTACCCGGCACACGCACAGGATGCAGGCTCTCTGGGCCCTCTCCCTGTACACGCCCCTTTTCCCCTGGCATTTCCTTTCACTCTGAAGGTATCCCTCCCCACCCAGCTGTCCATGTGGCTGGAATCGAACCCTTGCCATGTGGCTGCTGGGCTCTGCAGACCATGCTACTGCAAACCAGTAGCTGCAGAACAGGCAGGTTTGCCCTTCTTTAAATGGCCTTTTTCCCCTGATGAGGGCTGTTCCAATGATGTCATACTACAGCTGAGGGGCAGCAGAAAGCACTTGAGTTCCAACAAGAGCAAGCAGCAAAGCTCATAATGAGCAACCAAACTGAGGTCCTGAGCTCTGTTGCAGCTGCAGAGGGACTCCCAGTTCAGCACTGCGGGCTCCACTGACTGCTGCCTGGAGTCCCCTGAACACAGGTCATGCGCTCCACCCCCACCCCCTGGCGTTGCAGTCCCCGAACACGGGGAGAGAGGGCAAGGACAGCCTGCCGCTCTAGCCCCAATGGTTACTGCAAAAGGCTATTCCACCACACTTGACAAGGCTTCTTTCACCTGTTGCTTGAACTTCTCCTCCCCGCAAAGTAAACTTATTCTTTTGAGCTGGGTGTTTTTCGGTTTTTTCTGGGGGGGAGGGGCAGGGGCTTACTTGAGAGGTTGGATTATATAGCTTGCAGTGCCAGATAGCTCACTCACTGGTAGCTATCAATTTTGGAGTGGGTATATCTACAGTGGGGGCTACTGTGATCCACGTAGCGAAGGCGATCAATATCCTTCCACTATGAAGGACAGGGACTCTGGGAAATGTGCAGGACATAGTGGATGGTTTTACTGTGGTGGAGCAATAGATGGAATGCACATTCCTATCTTGGCACCAGACCGCCTTGCCCCAGACTGCATGAGCTGCACGGGGTGCTCTTGATGGTGTTGCAGGCATTGGGGGAATCACAAGGACCATTTCACTGAGGTCAGCGTGGGATGGTCAGGAAGGATGCACGATGTGTGCATCTTTAGGAACTTTGGTCTTTCAGAAAGCGGCAGGATGAAACTGTCTTCCCAGACCAGAAAATTAGAAGGGGAGACATGGAAATGCCAAGAGTGATCCCAAGAGACCCAGTTTACCCCTTGATTCCCTGAGTCATAAAGCTATACACAGATAGGCTAGACCACAGTAAGGAGCCATCCAATAGCAGGCTCAGCACGTGCAGAATGGTGGTAGAATGTGCATTTGGCCACTTAACAACCAGGTTCAGGAGCCTCTTGACTTGGCTAGGCCCGACTGAAAGCAATGTTTCCTCATGTTGGCAGCCTTCTGTGTGCAACTTGCAGCACTCCAACTAACACCAGAGGTGCCCAGCTCTGCAGTCCAGAAGGGGCAGGCCATCCAGCTGAAGGTGGGGGCTGGGGCAACCAGCCCCTCAGTACTACCAGACTGTGCCATACCTTTCCCTGCCACCCGTGAGCGCTCCCCAACCTTGCCTCCCAGGGCTCTGGTTGGCTTTACTGTCACAGTAGCCAGTGGCAGCAGTCAGGAGCCTCAGGCCCTTTTGAATCACTGGACCCCTGGGCACTGCCCCCACTTTGCCCTCCACCCCCCTTGCACCTCTCACCCATTGCAGGACTGAGTAATACTTTCCTTTCTTTTCTGGCTCCAGACAGCCCCTGAATCTGCTAAGGCCCAGCAGCACCTTCTACGAGCTTGCTGGGCTATGACTGGATGCTCGTTACAAATGCTCATCTTTAATTGACTGCTTCTCATGCAGCCTGTCTAAGCAGCTTGGAGGACTCATCTGTTTTCCTGTGGCAACATGCACTGGGCCACAAGGCCTCTAGCAAGGTCCTTTGGGTCCAGTACATTACATCACGGCTACAATTTGAACCTGAAAACAGAATCATACAGGTCGGGTGGTTGAGTCCAAGAGTAAATATTTCTAGAAATGTAACTTTATTGCCATTTCTTATCTTCTCTGTGCTAATCTGTTAACTAAAGTAGTTTGAGAAATATTGATCTATTTTCTTAAATGACCATGTTGAACAGGATGCTATTTTTTTCTACCTGTTTTATTCCAGCCCATTAACAGACTATTCAAATACTTACTTGATTGAGTCAGTTCAACTAAATATTTACTCAACAATGACTTTAATATTAAGCTGATTAACAGGCTAAGTTCAGCTAGCATTGTCATGTCACTGACAGCTTTTTGGAAAGCATACTGCGTGGGCTATCTATAAAAGAGCATTGACTCTCACTGGGAATTAAAAATCAGAAGGAAGTTCTCTAGAATAAATACATAAAATGAAACATTTTCTGCTGTATATCAATGACTAACATGTGGGTTCTATAGGTGGTAAAGCCCAAACTATCTCATGATATGTTCTATTATAGTAGAGTTTATATACTCAGGGTAAAATTGTTGCTATAAGGAATCTTGCCAGTATTGGCGTGCAGAGAGGGTGTGTGGATAGAATTGCTGGTTTTGTTCCAGGCCCGCGTACGGAGAGATTTGTTAGCCCTCCCACAATGCGTTTGCACAGGGTTAGATAATCTAGCTCAGGGATAAAATGTCTCAAAGGAGGACTGACTTCCAGCTGGAGATAAATTAAATGTGCTCCAGCAATACTCCCTCCTTGCCTTTGAGTCAGGATCACGGCGAACATTGCATCGAGAGCTTGTTATTCCAGCTTGACGTGTGCTGGGACATGTGGATGGTTTCCACTCTTTGTGCTGCTTTGGGGGACACAATACAGACTGGAGCAGAGTAGCGGATCAGCCCCTTGAGGGGCTGATCTTTTCAGTCATCTTGGCCCGTCAGTCATGGTCTGTTTTATGACTGCCTCACTTGATGGGTCATCTTCAGATAGCCTGTCCCTTGAATAGCCATTGTGACAATGGGCTCTAAACAGAAGATGCGATTCTGCTGTCAGAGGCCTGAAATCCAGCCCCCTTGCCTCTCCTGAAGACTTGTAGTTAGCTTTGATTTAGGTCTGGGTTTCTCAGAACCAGGAGTTGAAAAGCATTTCATTACGTAATCCTCTAAACTGTATTTCAATACCGAGATAAAGCTGATAGGAAGTGGAACATCTACTAATCCAATCAGTTCAGGTTTCTGTACAATGTATATCATCACCATTAAAAGTGCTTTATCTCCTTGAGGAGGAGGAGGTTTAAAAAGTGGATTAAATTACTGAAAAAATTGAGGCTGATGGGTTGTAAATGAGATTGATCTATTTGCCGTTTAATATTTTAAACGTGTCCACAGAGTGTACGGCTTATAATTTTTGCCTGACTGTGGTTTTGGCATAACACTTCTTTGACCCGTATATCAGAGAGGTAGCCGTGTTAGCCTGTAGCTTCGAGAACAAGAAGTCTTGTGGCATCTTATAGACTAGCATAGTTACTTATCTTTTTAATTAACAACGCCAGTCAAATTTGCTCATGCTCTTTTCAATCTGCCATTGTGAGTTGGCCATGGTGGTGGAGAAACAACATGCAGGTCATCCTCCAGCATGGCCTTCCTCTCTGTGTAGCGTGTGGGCATTTCCTTTTATGGATGTTTTTCTCTTCCCTCGTGAGCCCAGCTGCAGCAGATAGAGCTCATTAAGGTATGAGTTTTTAAATCCCTGTGTAATATTGGAGGTTTCTCCAGGCACATCTTGGCATGCCAAACCAGCGCAAATTGCCTAAAACAGGGCTACTTATGGCCCAAGAGCAGGGGTCCTCTACTATGGCATCAAACCAGTCACACAGAGCACTTCTCTTACCATGCTGGACAGCAAGAAGTCTCAAAAGCAATTCCCTTGCACACGCCACCTTCCCTTGTGCTACAGCCTGGTTCCCTCCTTACACAGATGAGAGGTTATGAAAACCAGTCTCACCAAATCCAAACAGTTTCTTCCGGTCTCAAAGGACCAGCCACGTTCCCAGGTCAATGTATACCTCAGATCTTACCCAAAAGGGTACACGGGGCCAATCCCCTTTCTGGTCCCCTAGCCCTTCCTGCCCCTCTGGGGAGGTGGATTTGGGGCAGGGTCGGTGGAAGAGGATGCTGTGATGGGGGCAGCAGATGCCCCGGAGCCCATGCCCGCACCCTCGACCCCCGCAGGAGCAGAGTTCCTGGCAGCCGCAGATGGGTCGGTCGCTGTTGCAAAGGTGGGAGGAGTAACAGTGGAGGGAGGGGGGCATTGCCAGACGACCCCCCAGTGGATATGGATGTCATGGTGGTACACAGGGACAAATAGTTGATTGGAGGGTGGGGTCCTTTAACAAAGGTGGGAGAAGGAAGGGAGGAGAGGGAAGGGGAAGGAGGTGGCTACCCCTCCCCTACCAGCCAGGCTGAGGACCTGGTCAGGCAGGGGTGAGGCAGGAGGCGAGAGGAAGGAAAGGCAAAGGGGAAGGGAGCACAAGAAAAGCCACAACTCCCAGCACAAGATGGTGGACAACTCCCGCTACTGCACTAGGATGTGGAAGGGATTTGGTATATGTACATGTGGGGAGGTGAGAGAGAGGAATGGGGAAAGGCTCAGGTGCCTAACAAACAAAAGAGGGGGAAAGGGGTCATGGGCACAGAGAGGGGGAAGATGAGGGAAGAGAAGGGGGGATGGCAGAGCCAACCAGAAGGGGGGGGGAATAGGTGGGGGTGTTAAGGGAGGGGCAGCCCCACAGCAGCTGCTGCAGAGCTTCACTAGCGGAGGAGGCGGAAGGGGCAGATGGTGATGGTAGTAGTGGGGCCCCAGTGGAAGCTGGGTGTGGGGGGGCAGTAGAGGAGGCAGCAGTGGGGGTGGGGCAGGGACACCTCCAACACCCCCCAACTATGCAGCCACCCCCCCCCCGGAGTCTTGGTGGAGAGGGCTCCACCCAGACCCCTCCCCCAAACAAACCACTCCACAGCAAGCTGTGGAGGGAAGCCCAGCTACTGCCTTAGACAGCCCCTTACCAACTCTGAAGTGGTGAGGGTGCAGCAGCCACCAGATGGAAAATGTAGGCCCAAAGCAGGGGCCAGCAGACTCCCCCACAGAAGATGGAAAGTGGGGGGAGGGTATCACCTCTCCTCCCAAAAGGCAGGGCAGCAGGAGTCCCCCCACAACACCACCCACCCAGCAGTTCCAGAAATTAGCTGGAAGGCGTGGAGTTGGACGGAGAAGAGAGCAGCCTGCCCCGGCAGGGCAGAAGCTGGCCCAAAACAGGGGCGAGAAGCAGCCCCAAGGGAGGCCAAAAACAGCCAAAGTCTGTCCACCCCCCACTACCACACCTCCAAAACACAGGAGCCCCCCAGGTGGGCTCCTATTGAAGACCAAGGAGTGGGTGGGTGCAGCCTGCCCACATCTAAAAGGTTCCCCTCAAGGTGAGGGGGGCCCCATTAAAAAGACTTGGCCCCCAAATAAATACGGGGGGCAACTAAAAAGAAAACAGAGAGGAGTGGAGGTCAAAGGTTCGCAATGAAGAGCCAGAGGGCGACACTGAGCAGAGAACAACAACTCTTGAAGGTGTCGAGGGAGGCAGTGGATGCTGCCCAGAGGAACTCTGCCTGGATTCGTGAGCAGAGGGTGGAATGGAAATAAACCCCACAGTCGCAGGTCTCCCCCTCATCCAGCCTCCTCTCCCTGGTGTTGTATATGGCCACCTTAGCCATGGCCGGGAGGAGACTGATGAGGAGGTCCCACGGCTTAGTCGGGTTACGGATGGGGTGTGCAAGGATGAGAAAGTGTGGTGAAAAGTGCAGCCAGAACCTCAACAGGAGATTCTGGAGGAGCCGGAAGAGAGGCTGCAACCTGGCGCACTCAACATAGATGTGTGCCAGGGTCTCCCTCGTGCCACAAAAGGAACAAGTGTCAGGGGTGTGTGTGAAACGTGCCAGGTAAATGCCCATGCTCATCATCCCATGGCCTGGTGGGCTGTGGGACTAGGGTGGAATAGAGGCTGGCCCACCGGGGCTCCCCACACTTCGATGGTGGCAGAAGGTCCCACCACTTGTGGTTGGGGCAAGACAGGATGGTGGGGAAATGGAGTGTGTGAAGCACGAGTATGTACAGATAACGTCTAGGCAGAGTTCAGAAGGGGACCAGCTGCAAGCCATGCAGCCGGCTGGGATGTTGAAGTGGAGGTGGCTGCGGGGGGGTGTTGCAGGGCTAGAGGCCCACAGAGAGATCCAGAGGGCCAGGAGTTAGAGGGGGGCAGGGTGCACCCTCTCTCAGGACCCAGTTGAGGTAGACATGAACTGCAGGTGGCAAGGCGGCCTTCACCTCCTCAAGCACGCACCGGGAAGAGCGTAGGGTGGAGAGCTCCATGAGCTGGGCGAGCACCAGGGTGTCCATCCAGTCTCCCTGGTTGTAGTCCAGGAGGTCTCCAACCCTAGTGATTCTGCCCAGGATCAACCTCTGGCACACTGGGGGGGACTTCGCCGCCTGCACACGGAGATAAGGGTTGTGTTGCAGGGGCTCAGCAAGGAGGTCTTCCCCTGCCACAGTCCTTAAGGACCTGGTGGCCGAGAGCAGCCGCCAGGTGTGGAGGTGGTCCTGGTAGAAGGCCGGCAGCTCTAAGAGGTCTCGCAGATGGCCTCTCAAGGGTAAATAAAGGAGCTGCCCATTGTATCGGAGCCCTTGGAAGTGACAGAGGAAAGTGTGCACCAGCGAGCTCCATGCCGGACCATGTGCACTGCTGGTGTTCAGGAGTCCCTGCAAGGCCTGGAGGCAGAAGACGTGAACCTGAGTGCGTGAGCACATCAGGCCCTGTCCTCCCTTCTCCGGGGGGAAATGGAGAACCCCTGCAGGGGACCCAGTGCAGTCCTGGCCAGAAGAACTCCAGCACTAGCTTCTGGAGGTAGGCCAGGAAGTCCAGGGGTGGGACCAGGGTGTTGAGACGGTGCCAGAGCCTGGACAGGACCAGTTAGTTGAGCACCAGTGCCCACGCAGGGAGAGACACTGGAGCAGTCCTGTCCACCTCCGCAACCACTCAGCCACCCTGCTCTCTAAACCCTGCCAGTTTTCCGGCGGGGAGGGATGTGTGGCAGATAGAAAGACGCCGAGATAGGGCAGGAGACCCACACTTTACCAAATGGCTTGAAGCTCGTGTGGGAGGCAGCCTGCCTGCCATCCAGCTCCAACCACCGGGCCAGAGCTCTTGACCCAGTTGGTCCAGGGAGAGGAGGCTGCCAAGTAGACGGCTTGGCAAGCCTCCAACCACACCAGGTCGCCCGGGTCCTGGGCCACGAGGAGTATGTCGTTGGTGTACACTGACACGACCAGCCACAGCCTCAGCTACCGAAGCACCAACCTGTCAACCTTCGATGAAGGAGACGGAGGAATGGCTCGAGGGCCAGGGTGTAGAGCTGGCCTGACAGCTGGTATCATTGACGCACTCCTCGCCCAAAGCTGACCGTAGCGGTCAGGGTCCAGTTGAACTTGACCAAACACTCTGAGGCAGCGTACAGCACCTGGAGAAACCCAACGAAGTGGGGTCTGAAGCCGAAGGCCTGCAGAGTGCCCAGCAGATATGCATGGTCCACCCTATCGAACGCCTTCTCCTGGTCCAAAGACAGGAGGGTAAATGACAGACCATCCCTACACCTGAGCTCCAAGAGATCCCAGACCAAATAGAGGTTATCGAAGATGGTATGGCCTTGGACAGTGTAGGTCTGGTTGAGGTAGACCATGTCCTTCAGCATGGACCCCAAGCAGAGGGAGATGGCTTTGGCGACAATCTTGTAGTCTGTGCTGAGGGGCGAGATGGGACGCCAGTTCCTGAGGTCGCAGAGGTCCCCCTTTTTGGGCAGCAAGGCGAGCACAGCTCACCTGCAGGATAAAGGTTGGACCCCGCTTTGTAAGGATTTGGCCGAGACACTGGGGGCAGAAATGGGTGGCTGGGTGTGGGTAACCGGCCCACAGGCCTTCAGCAACAGGCCGTCCACCTCTGAGGCAGCCAGGGTCAGACCTAAGGCCTCAGCCACCTGTGAGAGGAGGGCAAGGCTGACGCCCGTTGCCTCTGGGCACTCCCCAATGGCGGTCTGGGCAGCGGCCGCAACAGAACATAAGAACATAAGTATGCCATACTGGGTCAGACCAAAGGTCTGTCTAGCCCAGTATCCTGTCTTCCAACAGTAGCCAGTGCCAAGTACCCCAGAGGAGGTGAACCAAAGACAATAGTCAAGCAATTTGTCTCCTGCCATCCATTTCCTGCCTTCGACAAAAGGCTAGGCACCATACCTTACCCCTTGCTAATAGCCATCTATGGACCTAACCTCCAAATATTTATCGAGCTCTTTTTTTAAACTCTGTTAGAGTCCTGACCTTCACAATGTCCTCTGGTAAGGAGTTCCACAGGTTGACTGTGCGCTGTGTGAAGAAGAACTTTCTTTTATTAGTTTTGAACCTGCTACCCATTAATTTCATTTGGTGTCCTCTAGTTCTTATATTATAGGAACAAGTAAATAACTTTTCTGTATTCACTTTCTCCACACCATTCATGATTTCACATACCTCTATCATATCACCCCTCAGTCTCCTCTTTTCTAGACTGAAAAGTCCCAGTCTCTCTAGCCTCTCCTCATATGGGACCCATTCCAAACACTTAATCATTTTAGTTGCACTTTTCTGAACCACCTCGGGGTAGAATTCCCGGGAGCCTCGGATGGGCTGGCTGCTGCTGCAGAGGTGGGAGGGGTAACAGTGGAAGGGGAAGTAGGGAGGGGGGTGTCACCGGAGGACCCCCCAGTGGATGTAGAGGCCATGGTGAGGGGTGCAAAAAGAAAACAAGTGAATTAATAAAGGATGGGGCCCTTTAAGAAAAGGCGGGGGAGGGGACAGAGGAGAGGAGAATGGAAGGAGGAAGTAGCTACCCCTCCCCCACCAGCCTGGCTGAGGTTGTGGGCAGGCAAGTGTGGGGCAGGAGGAGAGAGGGAGGACAGTGAAAAAAGGGGGACCACAAGTATAACCACAACTCCCAGCACAAGATGATAAAACGGCTCCTGTTACTGCACTGGGATGTGAGGGGGATCGATATGTGTACATGTGGGGAGGTGAGTGAGAGGAATAGGGAAGGGGCTCAGGCATGAACAAAGAGCGGGAGGGGGTCATGGGCACAAAAAGAGGGAAGATAAGGGAAGAGGGGGGTGGCAAAACCAACCAGAAGGGGGGAGAAGGGATGGTTGTGAAGGTCAGAGGTCTAAAATGAGGGAATCAGAGGGGGATACCAAGCAGAGAACCCCGGACAGTGCCCACCATTCTCCGAAGGCATCGAGGGAGCCAGTGGACGCTGCCCAGAGGAACTCTGCTCGGATTCATGATCGAAGGGTGGAATGGAAGTAGGCCCCACAGTCGCAGGTCTCCCACTCCGCCAGCCTCCTCTTCCTGGTCTTATAGATGGTCACTTTAGCCATAGCCAGAAGGAGGCTGACAAGGAGGTCCCGTGACTTAGTGGGGCTGCAGATGGGGTGTACCAGGATAAGGAGGTGTGGGGAAAAGTGCAGCCAGAACCTCAACAGGAGGTTCTGGAGGAGCCGGAAGAGGGGCTGCAGCCTGGTGCACTCGACGTAGATGTGCTCCAGGGTCTCCCTCACACCACAGGAGAGGCAAGTGTCCGGGACGGGGGTGAACCATGCCAAGTACACGCCCGTGCTCACCGCCCCATGGAGGATCCTTCAACCAATGTCCCCAGCGGGCCGCAGGACCAAGGTGGAATAAAGGCTGGCCCACCAGGGCTCCCCACCCACCAATGGCGGTAGGAGGTCCCACCTCTTGTGATCGGGGCGGGACACGAGGGTGGGGAAGTGGAGCATGTGCAGCACGAGTGTGTACAGATGACGTCTGGGCACGGTTGGGAAGGGGACCGGCTGCCAGGCGTGCAGCCATCTGGATGGTGGCGGGGGGAGGGGGGACGGACAGGCTTGCGAAGCGGGGGGCCCATGGAGAGAGCCGGAGGGCCAGGAGTGAGAAGGGGGCAGGGTGCACCCTCTCGTAGGACCCAATTGAGGTAGGCATGAGCAGTAGGCGGCAAGGCGGCCTTCACCTCCTCAAGTACGCGCCGGGGAGAGTGTAGGGTGGAGAGCTCCATGCGCTGGGTGAGTACCGGAGCCTCCATCCGGTCTCACTGATCGTAGTCCAGGAGGTCTCCGACTCTGGTGATTCCACTGAGGACCAAGCTCCGGCACACCACGGGGGACTCCGCTGCTTGCACACGGAGGTAGGGGTTGTGTAGCAGGACCTGGAGACCACAAGCAGCTGCCACCTGCAGAGGAGGTCCTGGTAGAAAGCCGGCAGCTCTGAGAGGCCTCGCAGATGGTCTCTGAGACAAATAAAGGAGCTGCCGGTCGTATCAGAGCCCTCAGAAGTGACGGAGGAAAGCATGTGCCAGTGAGCTCCACGCCGGACTATCTGCACTGTTGATGTTGAGGAGTCCTTGTAGGGCCTGGAAGCGGAAGACATTGACCTGAGTCCTCCGGGGCGAGATGGAGAACCCCTGCAGGGACCCAGTGCAGTCCTGGCCAAAAGAACTCCAGAACTAGCTTCTGGAGCTGGGCCAGGAACTCTGGGGGCGGGACCAGGGTGTTGAGACAGTGCCAGAGCATGGACAGAACCAGTTGGTTGAGCACCAGTGCCCTCCCATGCAGGGAGAGACACTGAAGCAGTCCTGTCCACCTCTGCAGCCGCTCAGCCACCCTGCCCTCTAAGTCCTGCCAGTTTTAGGGCGGGAAGGGATGTGTGATGGAAAGACAGACGCCCAGATAGGGCAGAGGACCCATGCTCCACTAAATGGCCTGAAGCGCAGGTGGGATGCGGCCTGCCTGCCTTCCAGCCCTGACCACCAGGCCAGAGCTCTTGACCCAGTTGACCCAGGCAGAGGAGGCTGCTGAGTAGATGGGTTGGCAAGCCTCCAACCTGTCAGGTCGCCTGGGTCCTGAACCATGAGAAGCACATCCTCAGCGTACGCTGACAGGACTAGCCGAAGCTCTGGCTCACAAAGCACCAACCCCATCAACCTTTGATGAAGGAGACAGAGGAAGGGCTCGATGGCCAGAGTACAGAGCTGGCCTGACAGTGGGCAGCATTGATGCACTCCTTGTCCGAAGCTGACCGGAGCTGTCAGGGTCCAGTTGAACTTGACCAAACACTCTGAGGCAGCATACAGCACCCGGAGAAACCGAATGAGGCAAGGCCCGAAGCTGAAGGCCTGCAGAGTGCCCAGGAGATACCCGTGGTCCACCCTGTCGAACACCTTCTCCTGGTCCAAGGACAGGAGGGTGAACGACAGACCAACCCTATACCCAAGCTTCAAGAGATCCCAGACCAAATAGAGGTTATCGAAGATGGTGTAGGGATGGTGTAGGTTTGGTTGGGGTGGACCGTGTCCTTCAGCACGGACACCTAGCAAAGCGAGATGGCTTTGGTGATAATCTTGTCGTCCGTGCTGAGGAGTGAGTTGGTATGCCAGCTCCTGAGGTCACGGAGGTCCCCCTTTTTAGACAGCAAGGTGAGCACAGCTCACCTGCAGGATAAAGGTTGGACCCCGCTTTGTAAGGACTTGGCCCAGACGCTGACCAGGTCTGGGCCGAGGACGTCCCAAAACACATGGTAGAACTCCACTGTCAGCCTGTCCATGCCCAGGGATTTGTTGGTGGGCATGAGACTGAGAGCTTCCGAGAACTCGGCTACAGTGAAAGGTAGTTCCAGCCAGTCCCGGTTGCCTGCGCTGACCGAAGGGAGTTGGTACCAGAGCATTCTGCAGGCATCGGCAGCAGTAGGATCCTGGGCGAAAAGGGTGGCGTAGAAGGTGCAGGCCCTCTCGTGCATCTCCACCGGATCCATACGAGGGGTGCCATCCTCTGTAAGCAGGCAGAGGATATGTTTCTTGGCACCCCTCTCTTTCTCCAGGGCATAGAAGAAGCAGAAGCCATGATCCATCTACCGAAGGAGCTGGATATGCAACCTCACAAAGGTCCCCCGCGCCCAAAGGTCATTGAGGGCCTGGAGTTCATCGCTCCCCAGCACATCAGGCTGCTGGTCTGGGCAGAACAGGGTCACTACCCCTGCTCAGTAGGCCAAGAGATGACTAAAGTAGACCTCGTCTCCCCACTCCAGCCGCCAGCTGGCTTTGGCAGCTCGAGTCATGTGGGTCTCCTGGAAGAAGGTAACCGAGTACCTCCACTCTCGGAGGAAGGAGAGCACCTGGCACCTGTGGAGACCTGACCCGCAGCCCCTGGTGTTCAGAGGGGCAAGGATGATCGGCGGCGTGTGGAGGGCTGGGGAGGAACCTCGCCGGAGGGAGTGCCAACGGTCCCTGTGGGGCCACGCAGCAAACCGTGGCCAATGCTGAAGGTGATCAAGGCATCACGGAAGCTGCGGGCCCATTGGTAGGCTGTGGCGTCCCTCCTCCTGGTTCCCTTGCCCTCTTTTAGGAGGGCCCTCATGGTCTCCAGGATGAGATGGAAGTTCCCCCAGTGCTGGAGGGCGAGGGCTGCCTTGTTCTTGGAGCCACGGGTGGCCTCCAAGAACCTGAGCATCTCATTCCCCAGTGCATGGGGCATTGGGGTTCTGAGCACCCATCAGCCACGTGTCCTTGAGGGCCCCACAGCCAACAGGGAAGGTTGGGCTGGGGCTGGGGCTTTGCCACAGGAAGCGGGGGCGGGGGGCAGAGGGAGAACAGCCCCGGAAGTGCTGGGAGAGGGCAAAGAAAAGGGGGCCTCCCAGATGGATGGCGTCCATGGGAGCGGTTAGGAACAGGCAGGGGTCAGGGAGGGGAGCGGGAAGAAAAGGGATGGGAGCAGGGGTAATGAAGGTAGTGGGGGGAGTGGGAGGGGAAGGAAAAAGGAGAGGAGAGAGAGGTGGAGGAGGAGGAGGATCAAGAGGGGAAAGGGGTGCAGGTTCCAGGGTAGGACATTCACCAGAGGAAGGGATAGGTCCGGGGCAAAGCAGGGGATGGGAGTGGGAGTGGGGCCCGAAGCAGGAATGGACGCATGGACAAAGGGGGTGTCGGGGGGGCCCTTTTCAGATGGTGAAAGGGGAGGGGGGATTAAAGGTGAGGCACCAGCATGCTCGGTCACGGGCACTGATGAGGCAAGGGGGCCGACACCAAATGTGTTGACATTGAGGGACACTGGGGACAGGAAGAGGTCAAACCCACCTGGGGTGTCTGGGGGTACAGTTGCCATGGCTGGTAGACCAGTCCTGGCCAGGCTGGCAGTTGCACCCCACAATTTCTGGGGGGCAGAAAGAGGTGACAGTTGACAGGTCGGTGATGGTTGAGGGGAAGGGATGAGGGGAGCGGCTGGGTGTGAGCAGCTGGCCCACAGGCTTTCAGTAGAAGGCTGTCCACAACCGAGGTGGCCAGGGTCAGACCTAAGGCCTCGACCTCCTGTGAGAGGAGGGCGAGGCTGACGCCCGCCTCCTCCAGCTGCTCCCCGATGGTGGCCTGGGCAGCAGCTAGAGCGGAGTTGGAAGAGGACGTGGGCTTGGGGTCGACCACTTTCACCTCACTGGGCTCAGTCTCTGGGGCAGGAGGAATGACATCCTCCATCGCCGCCACGGTGGCCTCAGCCACCCCTCGGCTGATGGTCAGTGGCTGGGGGGGCCAGCAGGGGAATCGGGGCTCTCTCTCCAGACATACGATGAAGATACTTGGTGATATTGGATCTCTTCGTCTCGTACCTCTACTTGTCTTGAACCAGCTTCCCAACTCCCCACATGTTCTCACTGCTGCCTCCGCATTGTCAATGATTTCCTTCAACAACTGTATCAGTCTGCTATCCACTCCATATGACTCCAACACTGCCCAAGCCACTTTCTGATCTATACTGTCAAATGCCTTTTGAAAATTGATGAATCAATCACAGAATCATAGCATACTAGGACTGGAAGGGACCTTGAGAGGTCATCGAGTCCAGCCCCCTGCCCTCATGGCAGGACCAAGTACTGTCTAGACCATCCCTGACAGACACTTATCTAACCTCTTCTTAAATATCTCTAGAGATGGAGATTCCACAACCTCCCTAGGCAATTTATTCCAGTGTTTGACCACCTTGACGGTTAGGAACTTTTTCCTAATGTCCAACCTAAACCTCTCTTGCTGCAGTTTAAGCCCATTGCTTCTTGTTCTATCCTGAGAGGCCAAGAAGAACAAGCTTTCTCTCTCCTCCTTATGACACCCTTTTAGATACCTGAAAACCACTATCATGTCCCCCGTTAATCATCTTTTTTCCAAACTAAACAAGCCCAACTCTTTCAGCCTTTCTTCATAGGTCATGTTCTCTAGACCTTTGATCATTCTTGTTGCTCTTTTCTGGACCCTTTCCACTTTCTCCACATCTTTCTTGAAATGAGGCACCCAGAACTGGACACAATACTCCAACTGAGGCCTAACCAGAGCAGAGTAGAGTGGAAGAATGATTTCTCGTGTTTTGTTCACAACACACCTGTTAATACATCCCAGAAACATGTTTGCTTTTTTGCAACAGCATCACACTGTTGACTCATATTTAAATTGTGGTCCATTATAACCCCTAGATCCCTTTCTGCCATACTCCTTCCGAGACAGTTGCTTCCCATTCTGTATGCGTGAAACTGATTGTTTTTTCCTAAGTGGAGCACTTTGCATTTCTCTTTATTAAACTTCATCCTGTTTACTTCAGACCATTTCTCCAATTTGTCCACATCATTTTGAATTCTGACCCTATCCTCCAAAGCAGTTGCAACCCCTCCCAGCTTGGTACCATCTGGAAACTTAATAAGCATACTTTCTATGCCAAGTGTACACGTTCTTGTTCTTTCATAGAGCTTTCTCCGCTATCAGTCTTAGTGCCAATATCTGCTGCATGGTACTTCTATCTCTTCTGAACCTTGCTTGCTCATCTGCTATATGTTCTTCTATCTGCAATCTTAGTCTCTCCATCAGTCTCATCATCAGCACCTTGCCTAGATGACTCATTAGGGCAATTGTTCTGTAGTTCTTGCACTCCAATATACTTCCCTTCTTGCATATTGTCGCTAGCATGGATCTTGTCCATTCCTTAGGTGCCTTCCCTGCTTTCCATGCTATATTACATGGTTGGTGTATTTCCTGAAACATGCTTTTTCTGCCGTATTTGATCATCTCTCCTGTGACCTTTCCAGGGCTCTTGTAATTCTTTAGCTGTTTCGCTGCTTTTTCTATTTCCTCCTTTGAAATATAAGTCTCGCTCTCGATGCTCGGTGGAGATATCTCTTTCAGTTCTTCAATCAGTCTCTCTGAGACACTTGGGTTCAACTGTGCTTTGTATAGATCAGTGCAATGTCTCGTCCATCACTGCACAATCTTCTCCCTGTTCATGAGCACTTCTTTGTTCTCCTCTTTGATCACCATCTGCTTCAGTTGCCATTTCCTATTAATATTCCTAATTGTCTTATACACCTCCTGAGTCTGACATTTTCCGTAATACCTCTCTGTATCTTCACATTGCTCCTCTAACCGTTTCTCCTTATCCTTTCTGGCTGCTTTCCTTACCTTATTGCATATCACCCTATATTGCTCTTCCACCATCTTGGAAACATTTCTTCTGATCTTCAACACTCTCTTCTCTTGAATCAACTTCAGTGTCTCCTGGGTAATCTACTTCTTATTGATCTTTTCTTCTTCTCAATCAGGCTGCTCAATTGCCTCTTCTATAGCAATGGCCATCCCTGCGACTCTCTTATCGAGGTCTTTCTCTGTTGTGATATTCTTAATCTTCTCTTCAAGTGCTGCTCTGTATGCATTCCCTGTTTCTTCCTCACATAGCCTCACCACGTCTCTTCTTTCTTTAAACTGTGTCTTGCATTTTCTTTTGAGTTTTATCTTTATGTTTACGATCACTAGACAGTGGTCTAAGTCTATATCTGCTCCTTGGAAAGTTTGGCACTGCTGTACTGATGTTATCTATCTTCTTCTTATCAAAATCATATCTATCATGTTCTTGGGCTTCCCGTCATTCGATCGCCATGTCCACTTCCTACAGTCCTTTTGTTGGAATCTCGTGTTGCAGATCACCATCTCATGCTCTAGCAAACTCTAGTAGTTTCTCACCTCGTTTGTTTCTTTCTCCATATCCAAACCTTCCCATGACTCTCTCCCAACCTTCGTTATCTGTTCCAGCCTTTGCATTCCAATCACCTCCAATGATCAACACATCTTTCTTTGGTATCTCTTCCACCGTCTTTGTCAAGTCTTTATAGAATAGCCCAATCTCTTCCTTTGTAGTGTCCGACGTGGGTGCATTCACTGGAATGACTGAGATGTTGAACGGTTTTGCTTCGAGTCTTGCTACCGTCATTCTTATACTCACTGGTTTGTATCCTAGTATACTCTCCTAGCTGTTTTGCTAAGAAGGAATCCAACTCCTGCTTCATGCTTTGTATTGTTTCCTAACCAAATGACTTCACAAATGCATATCTCTCCCGATGCCATCAAACGCATCTCTGCTAGTCCACGTATATCACATCGGTATCTCTCTATCTCCTTCTGAAGTAGCTCTAATCTTCTGGTTGCCCACAGAGTTTGGACGTTTCATGTTCCAATTGATAGCATATGTGTTAGTTGTAATTCCCTTTCAGTAGCTTACATATCGACCCAACTCTGATCGCTCGATTGGTATAGCGGACCTTGTTTATCCAGGCAACAGCCGAGCCAGCGTCTTTTATTATTTTGTTGTACTGGCATCAGATTTCATTCATATTATTGTTTGACAGTCATCGCATCGACACTTATCTGACCAGCCCTCCTCCTTCACCCAGGCTTGGGACTGGCATGTAGCTCATAGAGACTTTATGGCGGAGTTTTTATGTTTGTGGCATCAACTAAAGAAATTCCTGTTCTTTCCCTGGAGAGGACTCATTTCTTCCAGTGGGCGTCAGCCTTCCACAACACCATAGATCCTCACGAGTGCCTGGTCCTTGGCAGGGATTTCAACTGCACCCTCAAGGAACGAGACTGTACGGGGAGCAAGCAGAGCCAGGCCACTGCAGGTGTCCTCCAGGAGCTAATAGACCATCGCCCCCAGTGGAAGTCTGGCACAGCCACCCTCTGGACAAGGATTCCGTAAGGGGACTCAGGACTGACAATGGCCGCCCCAAGGTGGTGAGGAATGGCAAAAGGGCAGAATTGAGAAGAAAGGGAGGACCAGAGAACACCATCCGCATGACCAGCTTTTCCAGCACCTCGAGGGGCACACGGATACCCCCCTGCTGCCTGGCCCCTCTCCACCACCTCCTGGGCAGTGGCCTTCAATGCCAGGAAGAAAACTATCTTCCCAAACGTGCAAGAGGCTGCCACCATGGCCACAGGCCATAACACTCGTGCCATTGCCTGCAGTAGGTCTCCACCTGAGGCGAGGCCGACACCAGGAGGCAGCACACACCTTGCTTTCTGGTGTGGGTGGGGAAGGGGCCATGGCCGTTGCAGATGGTATTCCTAGAGGTGGAAGGAGTGTGAGGCGGCCGGAGCTTGGGCGTATGACCTGGGGGCGGGGCATTCAGGGCCCCCAGGGTTGGTGGAGGGAGCAGGGGGGCGGAAAGGAGGTGGGCCTGCAGTTGGTGTGGCTGTAGCGGGGGCAATGACCCCTGAAGTGGGAGGTTTTGACTTACAGGCAGGGCTCTTACCCTTTTAAGTCCTCTGGCCCTTCCTCCCCTTCAGGGGAGCTGTTTTCAGGGCAGAGTTGGCAGAGGACACCGTGGTAGGGGACCCAGAATCCATGCCTGTGTCCTTGACAACTGTGGGGGCGGATGCCCCAGCAGCCTTGGCTGGGTCTGCTGTGGTGGAGGTGGGAAGGGGAACAGTGGAGGGAGGGACAGAGGGGGGGATCATAAGACAGCCCCTAATGGCAACTGCAGCCATGGTGAAGGAAAGGTGGGAACACAGTTTGCTGTGAGGGTGTTCGACAAAACAGGAGGGGGGATGGGCAGGGTGGGGAAAAGGCGGAGCTGGATTAGGAGTGGTGATGGGGCAGAAGATGAAGCAGTATGTGGAGGGTTGGCGGCCATCTGTCCCTATGCTCAGGGGGAAGGTGGAATGCCCCCAGTAATGGTGGAGAGGGAGGGGACAGGGCCCCAGTGGTTCTCAGGGCTGTGACAGGGGAGCAGTCCCAACCGCCGGAGTTTCTGCCTTCTGGGCAGGGCCTTTGCCACTGCCCTGGCCACAGCTCCCCCCAGGTCCGGGAACCCCCTCACCCCAGCTGGTAAAATGGCTGGAGGGATGAGACAGGCAGTCGAGGTCAGCCGCAGGGGGCAGCAGGGGGGTACAGGCTGGGGGAAGACCCCAGGCGAAATTGGGCTAAGGGTAGGATCAGGGCGGGGCAAGAGGAGGCACTGAACTGGGATTGGCTGCTCCTGCACACTAAGCAGTAGGTAGGGGAGAAGGGTTCCACCAGGAGTGGATGTGCAGCCACTCCTCTCGGCTCAGCTGTGCGCAGGGAACGAGGGTGCCAGTGAGCCTAATGAGGCTGGGGGATGCGTGGGGATGCGTGAGGCAACCGCTCCCCCCTGCTGGGCTGTAGGCAGGGAAGGAGGGTGCCAATGAGACTGGCAAGGGGGCATGGTCACAGCTGCAGCATGTGGCCCTGGCTCCTCTGGCTGCACTGGGATAGTGAAGGACTATCATGTGAGTGATGAGGACACAAACACTCAGAGGAGAGGGGTGTGCAAGGTGGGGAACTAACAAGAAGCAGAACATTGAGCCAGCTGTGGGTGGGGCCACCACACAACAAACTTACAAGGGCTGGGGCAGGGCAGGCAGGGTAAACCAAAGTAGCAAACTCTCAGGACCAAAGTAAGAAGGGAGAGAGAAACAAACTAGGCAGCAAGGGGCAGGGAAGGCCCCCCAGCCAAAAGCAAGTGGGAGAGGGGAGCTACGTCGAGCGGGGAGGGAGAAAGTGTGCTCACAAGTTCTTGTGGGGCTCAGTCTCTGCTGCACAAAGCGCCATTGAGGGGCAAAGAACAGGTCTTGGTGGTGGTAGCTTCATTCTTATCCTGCTCTGGTGCTAAGTGGTGGGGAGGGGGGGTCAGTGGAGACAGGATGGGCAGCTGGCCTAAAGGGAGGACCCTGTCCTCCCCCAGCCCTCCTCAGCAGCAGATGCTCCTCCACCCCAGGAGCACAGGTGGTAAAAATCACACTCCCATAAACGAAGCCCCTGCATGATGCCAGAAAGCAGGCCACGGCTGCCGCCTCAGTGAGGTAGCAGGCTCCAGATCGGCCCCAGCAGGAAGAGAATAACAGCCAGCCACAGGATGACCCAGGGATGGTGGGTGACAATGATTGGTGGGGTCCTAACTGCTCACTCTGGAGGAGGAAGAGACCCCCCGCCCCTCTCTGCACAGCAGCAAAGGGGGCAACGGCAGCGCAGAGAGGGAGCGTTCCTGTGGTGGGAGCAGCAGCGGAGGCCAGGAAAGGGAGTTCTAGCCAGCAGGGCAGACCACTCACTGCAGTGAGGTGTGGGGTCTTCCTCTGGACTAGAGAGCAAGAAACCATTACACTTCCTGTGGTGGATGGCACTAAGCCAGGCACACCTTCCTTGCTGGTATTACCACGGTGGGGCAAGAAGTATAAAGCGAGGGCTCTGCAACTCAAACTGCTGGGGGGTAGGGTTGCAGTCGCAGTAGTAGTTAAGGAGATCAGTCTCCCTGCTGCGGCACCCAGGAGCTGAATTTATGCTCTGCAGCATCCTGCACCCAGAGAGATGGACCTAGATAGCAGATGGTAGTCCCAGCACTTCCCCATGTACGCAGCAGCTCTGTGGATCCCAAGGTGGAAGTGGGAGGTAGCCCGGGGTAGCCAATGACTGTCCAGCTCTGTAGCTGACTGCCTCT
The DNA here is from genome assembly GCF_033958435.1 of Carettochelys insculpta. Classification (NCBI taxonomy): domain Eukaryota; kingdom Metazoa; phylum Chordata; order Testudines; family Carettochelyidae; genus Carettochelys; species Carettochelys insculpta. Next base: position 315,962,808 of record NC_134137.1, read on the forward strand.
AGGTTGGTGTGTTGGGGTAGGATCCTTGCTGACATTGTGGTGGACCGCTTTGCCAGGTGAGGCCCCTGGGCAGGGGTATGGTGGAATTGGGGGGGGCGGTCCTTGTTCCCATGCCACCCAAACCCTGGAAGCCCAAGTGGAACCATCATCTGTCAAACTAGGGCTCTAAGCTCCTGGTTATTCGTGCTTCCTGATCCAAGGCTGTAGGTACTCACCTCTTTCAGTGCCCTGAGACTCTCTTTGCTGCCTGCTTTAGCCTACAAGCTGAGGCTAAAACCTGCCCCCCCCCTCCCCGGTGTGCCCTGCTCAAAGGGCAGCAGAGCTCTGAACCATGTGTGTGTGTTTGGCTTGCAGCACCACAGCAGGGGTGGACATCAGTTAACACTCTGACACTCTAGCCTTCAGGGCAGGGCCAAGCTGGCAGCAGGACTAAGCCTCCTAGCCCAGACAGCTAGCAAAATCTATGCAGGGTGCTGCCTGCTATAAGGATGGACCTAAGAACCGCAGATTATTGTTTGATGCCTCTGTTAGATGGGCCCAGAACTATAGTCGACTTCTTATGGCTTGGCTGGTCTGACCTCAGTCTGAGGACACCACACAATTCCAGAAGGCAGAGTGTTCGCTGTCACCACTGCAGAGTGAGGGAGCACTACTTACAGGAATAACAGGTGATACATAATGGAAATCTTGGATGTGAATTGGCATGAACTTTAGACATAGCCATGTGAGAGACAAGAAGCAGGACCGATATGAGGATGGAAGATCTAAAAGTGCAAACCAGCTTATTTTTACCAATACTTTTTTGTATTCAACATAAGGAAGTTTATCTGTGGTTATCTGGCACAATTATGAAAAAAGTCATGGGTCAATGGTATTAACTGGCTTCAAGAGGAGCTCTCAAATATCCAGTAAGCAACACAACAGGACTTGCTGATATAATGCAGTAAGCCTCCTGAAATGTCTGCTGCTCTCAGACAAAAGAAGGGAGGGTATTTGCTCTTAAGCACACCTAGCAACATACAGGTTGATCTTTGGAATCCAGAACAAAATCATCTAAAACTTAAATTTGTCAGTGGAAAGATTTCCACAACAAGAAAATCAAGCTTTTAACTTTAACATGGATTATTTTGGAGCAAATAAACCAACATTTGCCAGGCTGGCTTAACCAAGGCATTTCTTCTGCGATTTACTGGGTTTTAAAGGACTCTCTGCTCTCTTCACCATTCCTCCCTTTGCTCAGAGTGGGGTTCTGATCTGGGAAGGAGATAAACAAATCAGGGGAAAAACATAAAGCATTAAAAAGATTGATTATAACACCACAGTCCGTCCGTTTATGAGACAGATCTCCTTTTCCTCTATAAATTCTGTATCATAATTGTATTATGTTGTGCACTACTTCAGAAAAAAGTGAAACTTTCATTTCCATCCTGGGCTAATCTTAAGATACAAATCAAAATTTTTGGAAGGTTCTGAAATAATTAGTTTCCTCTACTTTTTTGTTTTTCTCTGTACTTACAGGCTCCAGCTAGGATTGGAACCAGGACGATCAAACTGATGCAGGAATGGCTGCTCTTACAATTCAGTCTGCTAAGAAATGGATAATTAAGTATCTAAACTTCTGGATGCTTTCCAAAACTAAGCAGAACTCCCAACCTCTTGAGTCATCCATCACTAAGGCAATTTTAATAGGGCAGTAACTTAAGTAAAGTCCTGTCTGTGAAATTATGGCAATAAGAATAGAAAGGGTTGTAAATTAAACACATGCTTGCGGTAGCTTTCAAATGAATTGTTTTCCTTCCTGTTAAATGGTGTACTTGTGATAACCTTGTTGGTTAATTTGAGTGTTGGGTTGTGAAATCATGCAAAAGATACTGGTGGTAAAATACTGTGCATGCTTTTTTTTTTTTTCATTTTGTTACCAATTTTGTCCAGTTCTGTAGCTTGGATCAGGAAGCTTATTTTAATTGGTGAATAAAACGAAATGAACAAGTGTATGGAATTTTTAAGAGAACATTAATTTCCCTCCTAATTTTTGATGCAAAACAGTTAGGTGTGGTCCTTTTTACCATCAGCAAGCTTGTAAAGTTCCTTATAAAAGTAAAGAATCAGTACGTATGTGAGAAGATCAGATGCGTGCATAGTTTTGAATCTTATAACATCACCTGTAGGGTTAATCTTGTTTTGTTTTGTTTTTTTTCATTCAAGGATTCCTGAAGCACTTGTCAGAAACATTGTTAAACATGAGTATAGGGAAAGTAAGTGACTTGGCTCAGGTCAGTTCTCACCCAGGGATACATGTACCCCTGTGGGTATTTAGAGGTCTTCTGGGGTACATCATTCAATATCTGCCTAGTCTTAACACAGACTACATAAAAAGCCCTAGTGAAGTCAATACAAACTAAAATTTCATAACAACGACTTGCTTTATATTGCTTGTTTTATATTATACATCACCAAGTACAATATTTATATTCCAACAGATTTATATCATAAATATGAGCATGTAAGCAGGTTTTCAGTGTGCTGTGCTGTTTCTGTATTTTTATTTCTGATTTTTGAAGCAAGTAGCTTAATTGAGGTGAAACTTGGCGGTGTGCAAGACAAAAAAGATGCTTACAAGAGGTACATTAGTCTGGCTCGGTTCAGAAGCCCTGCTCTAGTTCACCTCACCTGTCAGTGGCAAATCCAGTCAGTGAAACTGTCCAGACTCCCAGTCCTGCTTAGACTGCTGTTCCTGATAAATTTGCAAAAGACGCCTCATGTACCCTTGAGCATGGAAAAAACAGGATCAAGTGTTACACTGACAAGGATACTTCAATGTGTTCTTCCTTTTGCTTTCACTTAGGGTGGGGAGGGGCCAGATCTTCACAGCGTTTTAGTCATCAGCTCATTCAGATCAATTTTACCTTCATTATTTTACAATTAAGGCAACTTGTTTGGTTTCATTTGTATTTTCTTAAACAAAAACCTCCTGTCTGTGTCTGTTTTCATTTTATATCTATTTGGTCCAGCAAGGGATGCAGAATGTACAACAGATCTTTGGGGATTCTCTTATCAGTTGGCACCAGCCAGTCCAAAGAGGATTTCTGTGGTCTATTATTTTTTCCAAATAAATCCTTATTATGAAAAAAAGCCTCTTTGGATATAAACTAAAACACTTCAGAGAGCAGGTAATGAGAATAAGCATTTGCAAGTCTTCAGACTCTTTACACATTGATGAGTTACAATGCATGAAGTGACATCATATCAGAATGCTATAAAGAAATGTACTGCAAGGGTGATGCCAGTCATGCTATGTGTAATCCAGAAATGTTCCAATTAAGCTAAATTATATGAAAAAAGGGTAAATAGCACCTTATTCCTCATTGCTAAGGTCAGTTGGGGCCTGCTGGAGACTGTCTATTGACTTTAGTAGCAGGGTTTTGGGCCTTTAGGGCCTGGGCCAAAGCCTGTTGAAATCAATTGTAGATAATTTGAAGTCTGGCTCTAAGATGCAGATGAATTTCTCTCTCTCACAGGTGACAGAGATCATGTCTGTCCTTCGCTTATCATGTTGGCAGGTAGGACCCCATAAAATATAGCCCTCCAGTCCGACTAAATGAACATTAAACAGAATTCTACATTTCTACAAACATTTCATTTGTTAAATACATGTGCTACATACTGACTTTGTTCATCCACTGCATTGTACCCCTTCTCATAAAACTAGGTGATTGGGCAATGAAATGGCAAATGAATTTTAGTATTGATAAGTAATACACATTGGAAAAAAAATAGTCACAACTATACATACAAAATGATGGGGGTTAATTTAGCAATAGTCATTCGAAAGAGATGTTGGAGTCATGGTGGATAGTTCTCTGAAAACATTCACTCAGGCTACATCTACACTTACGAAAAACTTCAAAATGGCCATGCTAATGGCCAAACCGAAGAATACTAATGAGGTGCTGAAATGAATATTCAGCACCTCATTAGCATGCTACTGCACTTCAAAAGTGCTGTGTTTTGCTCATGCGCAGCTTGTCTACATGGGGGTCCTTTTCGCTAGGACCCTGCCAACATGGAAATCCCCACTCAAAATCAGCTGATCGGAATAAGAAATTAGCATGGCGATTTCAAAGTTTTTGGTAAGTGTAGACACAGCCTTAGTGTGCAGCAGCAGTCAAAAGAGCAAAAAAAAAATGACAAATCGTTAAAAGAGGGATAGAGAGTAGCTTATTGCCTCTATACAAATCCATGTGACACCCACACCTTGAATACTATAGACAGATATGGTCACGTCATCTCAAAAAGATATCTTGGTATTGGAAAAGGTTCAGAAAAGAGCAACAAAAATGATTAGGGGTTTAGAATGGCTGCTGCATGAAGAGAAATTAAAAAGTCTGACTTTTCATGTTAGCAAAGAAGAGACTAATGGGGGGATATGACAGAGGTCTATAAAATCATGACAGGTATAGAAAAAGTGAATAAGGAAAAGTTATTTACTTATTCTCATAATATAAGAACTAGGAGTCACTAAATAAAATTAATAGGTAGCAAGGTTCAAATGAGCCAAAGGAAGTTCTTCTTCACACCACACAGAGTCAGCCTGTGGAACTCCTTGCTAGAGAGGGTTGTGTGGACCAGGATTTATCAGGGTTCAAAAAAATCTAGAAAAATTCATGGAGGTTAGATCCATCAATGCTTATTAGACAAGATGGATAGGACTGGTGTCCATAGCCTCTGTTTGTTGGAGGCTGGAAGTGGATGACTGAACAGAACGGGTAATCATCAAGTGATCCCTCTCACTCTGGAGTACCTGGCATTGGCCTCTGTCGATAAACAGGAAACTGAGCTAGGCGGACCTTTTGTTTCTCTCAATTAAAGTGTATAAGACTTCTCCATGAGAAAATATGAAGGTAAGAACATAAGACCAACCATACTGCTTCAGAACAATCTTTCCTATAGCTTTTTTTTGAAGCCATCTTTTAGAATTTAATAATGAGCTACAGCACTGCTATTACATTCAAGTGCAAGAGGTGATTCTAAAAAAAAAAAAAAAACCTAGAAAATAATGCATCTTTCTATGGATGTGTATAAGGATTTAGAATAATTTCTAGAGAGCTTTACTAGTTTCACACCTATTATATTCCATAGACTGTTTTATCAGGGCTGTAAAACCTCAGACTGGGCATTTCTTTACCATCACGTAAATGAAGAAACTAAAGTGGTATATAAATGTATTATGTGGTGTTGCTGCTATGTTTATCTCAGGATATTAGCGAGTGGAGGTAGGTGGAGAAGTATCTTCTACTGGGCCAATTTCTGTCAGTGAAAGAGACAAGTTTTCAAGCTTATGCACATCAGACATGAAGGAGCTCTCTGTGAGCATGAAAGCTTGTCTCGTCAATAGAAGCTGATCCTGTAAAAGCTATTACCTTACCTATGGTGTCTCTGTCTAATGCGGGGCCTTCCAGCAGGTTTAGAGCGGTACAGCTTCTTGGGTCTCAGCTTGAGCTTGGAGCAAACTAGCAAGTGATCTGTATCACAGTCAGCACTATGATAGCTGCGTGTCAGAAGGACATTTTTGAGGTTATTACGCCTAGTGATGACCACATCTAGTTGATGCCAGTGCTTCGAGCGTGGGTGTCTCCACAACACTCTGTGCTGTGGCTTCGTTTGGAAGAATGTGTTTGTGATGCACTGACTGTGGTACGTGCACAGTTCAAGGAGACGCTGTCCATTGTCATTCATTCTTCCCACACCGAAGTGTCCTAAGCAGGAAGGCCATGAGGCCCAATCAGCTCCAACTCTTGCATTGAAGTCACCCAAGATGTACAGTTGTTCACGAGCAGGTATTTGCGCTACAGCAGCACTAAGCACGTCGTAGAACTTGTCTTTTACTTCTAGTGTGGCATACAGGGTTGGGGCATAAGCGCTCATCAGGTGGACGGGACCGGCGCAAGTTTGAAGTGTGATCCGAAGAAGTCTTTCTGATCCACCCATCACTAAATCCACCATTTGTAGAAGGGTGTTTCTGACAGCAAAGCCAACACCATGCTCTCTGGGTTCTTCTTGGGCTTTACCGTGCCAGAAAAAGGTGTAGTCCTTTTCCTTTAGAGATCCCGAATCTGCGAGTCGCATCTCTTGCAGTGCAGCGATATCAACTCTGAGCCTCTTCAGTTCCTCGTTGATGACAGCGGTCTTTCAGGTGTCACTGATGGCCTGAAGAACGTGCTGGAAGGCCCCGCATTGATGCCAGAAAGACCGCAAACTCGGAGAAAGCTGAAAAGTTCAGAGAGACCCTCCAGGAAAATCTGTGCAGCAGCCCTGGGGGCATCGATGTGACATCCAAATGGCAACATCTGAGGGATACAGTTTACAACACGGCCTTGTTGGTGTTTGGAAGAAGAGCTAGAAACACGAACGACTGGTTCGAAGCTAACTCTGATGAGATGATTCCAGTCATTGAAAAGAAGCGCGCTGCACTCCTGGAGTACAAACGCTCACCGAGCCAGAGTACCCAGCAAGCACTTAGAGAGGCCAGAAGAACAGTACAGCAGACAGCCAGGCGCTGTGCCAACAACCACTGGCTCCAGCTATGCAGCAGAATTCAGACCTGTGCTGACTTTGGTAATCTCAGAGGAATGTATGAGGGTATGAAGAAGGTATTAGGACCCACCCAGAACAAGATGGCACCTCTGAAATCCAAATCTGGTGAAGTCATCACTGACAAAGCCAAACAGATGGAGCGCTGGGTTGAGCACTACTCCGAGCTGTACTCACGCGAGAACGTTGTGGTTGACGCAGCCCTCGATGCCGTCGAGCTCCTACCAGTAATGGACGAACCGGACCAAGAGCCGACTGTGGATGAACTGAAGACAGCCATCGACAGCATTGCAGCTGGAAAGGCCCCTGGTCAGGATGGCATACCACCAGAGGTAATCAAATGTGCTGCGGACACACTCCTGGAACCCCTGCATGAGCTACGGTGCCTGTGCTGGAAAGAGGGTGAGGTTCCACAGGATATGTGTGACGCTAACATTGTAATGTTGTATAAGAACAAAGGAGACAGAAGCTACTGCAACAACTACCGTGGAATCTCCCTCCTAAGCATCACTGGTAAACTGTTCGCTCGCGTCATCCTTGGCAGACTCCAGCAGATTGCTGAGAGGGTGTACCCCGAATCGCAGTGCAGATTCCACGCAGAGAGGTCTACCGTTGACATGGTGTTCTCTCTAAGGCAGCTGCAGGAGAAGTGCAGGGAGCAGAGAAAGCCACTCTACATAGCCTTCATCGACTTGACCAAGGCTTTTGACTTGGTCAGCGGGGATGGTCTGTTCAAACTGCTCCACAAGATAGGCTGTCCTTCACGGTTACTGAAGATGATCCAGTCGTTCCACGAAAACATGAGAGAAACCATCCAATATGACGGCGCATTATCGGATGCTTTCAGAATCAGGAGCAGCGTCAAACAAGGATGTGTGCTTGCTCCGACATTGTTCGGGATCTTCTTCGCACTCCTCCTGAAGCATGCCTTTGGATCTTCAACAGAGGGCATCTTGCTGCACACAAGATCTGATGGGAAACTGTTTAACCTTGCAAGGCTGAAAGCTAAGTCTAAGGTGCAAGAAGTCCTCATCAGAGACATGCTGTTTGCAGATGATGCTGCTGTAGTGTCTCACACAGAAGACCAGCTTCAAAAACTGCTGGATCAGTTCTCCAAAGCGTGCAAGGACTTTGGGCTTACCATCAGCCTAAAGAAGACAAACGTACTCCGTCAGGATGTTGCTGAATCCCCATCAATCAGCATTGACAACTATACGTTAGAGGTTGTCCACGAGTTCGTTTACCTCGGGTCCACCATCACTGACACCCTGTCGTTGGACACTGAGCTAAATAGGAGGATCGGAAAAGCGGCCACAACTGTGTCCAGACTCAGCAAGAGAGTGTGGAATAACAACAAGCTGTACACTCACACCAAAATGCAAGTCTACAGAGCCTGCATCCTCAGCACCCTCCTTTATGGCAGCGAGACTTGGACCCTGTATGCCCGCCAGGAAAAGAGGCTGAACGTCTTCCACTTGCGCTGCCTCAGGCGCATCCTTGGAATATCATGGAAGGACAGAGTGACTAACACTGCCGTCCTCGAGCAAGCTGGAATCCCAACCATGCACACCCTCCTCAGGCAGCGTCGACTCTGCTGGCTTGGCCACGTCCACAGGATGAACGATGGAAGGATTCCAAAAGATATCCTGTATGGTGAGCTAGCCTCTGGCAAAAGACCTCCCGGACGCCCCCAGCTGCGTTACAAAGATGTCTGCAAGAGAGACCTCAGAGAGGTAGACATCGAGCTGGACAACTGGGAAGATCTAGCAGACAACTGCAGCAGATGGAGGCAGGGGTTACACAAGGGCCTTCAGAAGGGCGAGTTGAAGATCAGACAGCTAGCAGAGGAGAAGCGAGTGCACAGAAAGCACAATAAGGACTCACCAGACACCCACTACATCTGCATGAGATGCAGCAAGGACTGTCACTCTCGTGTGGGTCTTTATAGTCACAATAGACACTGTAAATGAAGTCCTCAATTGAAACTTTAAAGGGCGCGATCCATAGTCTATGCAGACTGAAGGATGCCTACTACTACTGTCTAATATAAACATGTGGTACCTTATCAATAATGAATGCTTTAACTTTGCTCATGTAATACTAACATTCACTGTTATAAAGGTACCATTCCAAAAAGCCTTTTAAAAATCTGTTTTTTCTCTAAGTTTTTACAATATGAATAGTTTTTGTTTCTTAGTAGGACTTCTTCTTCTTCTTTTTAAAATCTCCATTATGCTCCCTCCTTCATTTTCATTCACTCATACATTGCAATTCCTAACTTTGCTATTCACATGACATACTTTGTTTATATCACATATTGCCAGATCTGGTACAGTCACTTTTATACATAGCATCACTCAGATTATTTACATTTTTATCTAATGATTTGTTGTAGGATATTGTAACTTGCATAGGAAGCAGACTGCAGTCTGGGGGGAGATCACAAGAGATTTCTCTCTACACACTTCCCCACAGTGCATTCTTTTTATATTAGGACTTGTATGCCTGTGCAGATAGGAAAAGATTTGATGCCCTATACTTATGATTTCTCTGCAGCTACTCTCTTTTATAAAATCTGATATAAGTGCATTTCAGTAGCATAGTACTACTCTAATATAGAATTCAGGCAATATACTCAGAAGATTATACCATAGCAAAAACAAATACAGATCCAGGGGAAAGGCAGAGATGCTTAAAAGTGGCAGCACTGGTCCAGGTTTATTTTATTAAGGAAATCTCATTGCTTTTGGGACTTGCCCCTTCTTCCTCTCACAGAGGTCAGCATCCAAAGGATGTTACTGTGCATCTGGGATTCCTGGGGAGGTAGACCAAGTCATATTGTTTACATAATAAAAGTTCATTCCAATTCTAAATCTGTGCAATATAATAGAAGTACATTATCTGTCCACATGACACTAATTTTTAATAATGCTTTGCAGAGCCATGTAACACTGCAAGTTACGTTAAAATAAAGATGTCTTGAAAATTGGGTAAGGTTGTACTCAAAAGCCTTCTGCAAGAAGTGGAGCTTTTCTTCAATAAATGTACAATGGGTATCCAAAATTGTAGCAGTTTCACACATCTCCCCATTTAAGGTGGTGCAGTTTCTCTCTGATAACACTATATGAAGAAGTGAATAACAGTTTTTAATTGTTTGTGGAAAGTTTTAATTTCTGTTTTTCTTCATTCTTCCTTGAAACCATGCCCCCTTTTCCTATAACCTGAAGCTAAGCACCCTGACCTCTTCACAATTGCTCTCCCCTGCAGTACCCTGTCCATATACCACCACCGTCCTGATCCCAGCACCCTTGTTGTAGAAAAGGCATGTATGTGGTACTGCACCAAAGTGACTATTTGCCTCCTTTGCTTTTGGTACATCTGCTGCAGCTCTCTGATTTGTTTGATAAGCACTCCTCCTCCCCCTGAAGGAGCTGACCCATGGTTTTAAAGTTCCTGTTGCTGTAACAGAGCTGTGATTGCATAGACTCCTCTTCCCACAAACCCATGAGAGCCACCATCTCCAATGTGCTCCATAAGCAGAAGTGCGTTTGATACATGGAGCTGATATGCTCCTCTGGGCACCTGCTATGTGGGCTCTCTGTGCTGAGCACACAGGAACAGACCTCTGAAATCTTTCTGGGGCTTTACAATGGGAAGGATGTATACCTGTGCAGCTGGCGACAGGGCAGCTGAGTACAAAATGGTGGGCAGCGTGGGACACCTTCTGGGCAATCTGCACTGACATTGTGTTGCTCTAATGACATCACCCTAAACGCTATGTCTCTTGTCCAGGTAGTTTTATCAGGTTGGTGTAGCAAGGCCTTTGACTTACAGCAAGTAATAAAGATGCTTACAAGCAAGCAGACATGGTGAGGTAATGTTGCTTAAGTAAAACATCAACTAGAAACAAATCATTAGGATCTGCCATAGAATACTCCCATTTAAGGTTTGGCGCATTCTAGTTAAGCCTTTACAGGAGTCTTGCAAATCCTATTGAATTGAACACAGAAAGATGGGAGCTATTCAATGAAAACATGGAACAGAAACGAAGGGCTGTATGAACCACTAATCTTCCTGACACACACAGGCTACATCTACACTAGCACACTACCTTGAAGTAGCCTATTTCGAAGTAAGAACATCAAAATAGGCTATGTCGATGCATATCATCTCCGCATCCTCCAGGACTGGTGTAGTTGAAGTTCAACATCAAAGTAGCAACGGGAAATGTTGAACGGAGCCGTCCTGGAAGGAAACGCGGAGCATCCACACACACAAGCACTCTCTATTGAAATAATGGGCAGGCAAAGCCTGTGGATGGGGTCATAGGCTGGACTAGCCTTTCTGGGGCAAGAGCAAGCTGCTCCCTTAAAGGGCCCCTCCCAGACACACTCGGCCTGCACAGCACGAGGTCCACAGAGCTGACCACCAGTTGCAGTCCCCATGCACACAGCATGGACCCCCAGCTGCAGCAGCAGCAGCCAGAAGCCTGGGCTAAGGGCTGCTGCATGCGGCGACCATAGAGCCCTGCAAGGGCTGGACAGAGTGTCTCAACCCCTCAGCTGATGGCTGCCATGGAGGACCCTGCTATTTTGATGTAGCGGGACGTGGATTGTCTACACACGCCCTACTTCAACGCTGAATGTCGAAGTAGGGTGCTATTCCCATCTTCGGATAGGAATAGCAACTTTGACGTCTCACCGCCTAACATTGATTTCAACGTTGAAATAGCGCATGGCGCGTGTAGACACGATGCGTGCTATTTCGATGTTGTGCCAGCTACTTCGAAGTGACTGGCTAGTGTTGATGCACCCATTGTGTGGATGAAGTTAAGAGGGAGCTGATGTCTTCAGCCAGTTAATGCTATGGATGAGTTTTATATTTTATTCATTTAATTTATTCCCATTCTTGTGATGACTTCATGCAAATAGTGTTCCTGGGATTTTTGGACAGCTTTTGTTTATAAAGCTCTATTCTTTCCACATAATACCTATTGCAGTTGGATTAAGGTCAGACTCTAGAGTCCACAAATACAAATACAAAATCAAGGCGCTAATCAGCGTTAAGAAATTCAACACATTGACTGTTTCTACAGAGGCCACTTCCGAAGTGGCATGCTAATACAGGGAGTGAAATATGCTAATGAGGCATGGATAAAAATTCCCCGTGCCTCATTAGCATAACGTCACATAATTTGGAGTCCGGAAGACCGTTCTTCCAGACTCCAAAACGCCATGTAGAAGCGCGGCCCCTGGGAGGGCTTCTGGAAGGATGTGCTTCTTCCGGAGGCCCCTTCTTCCCAAAAATTTTGAAGTTTTTGGCTAGTGTAGACATAGCCCCTGACAGCAAGTAAGAGACATAAAAATCTCATAGCTGATAAACATAAAATATTATGGTGGCATTCACTGAGAATAACAAACACCAATTATGTGACCTAGCCTAAAACAGAAAGTGATGAAACCACTTGCCAGCTGAGAGAAAGGCAACAGAAATAAACCTTTTGTGACACTTGTTGCAAATGTAGCATTTCAAACTGTTTCTTTTCAAACATGCAGCCTTCTCTACATGAAAGTTAATGTTCTTCTCTGTTCTAGATGAGATTCAACAACTCTTCCACCCTTTATTGCCTCTTTATGGAGAGGGAGTTTATGGACAGAGCAAAGCCAGCTTTGTACTGCCTGTATGCAGAGGAGGGGGACTTGGTATTGCCCTAAGTAGGTCAGTGTGAGCATATAACTGGGGGTGTGTGCCAGAGGCAACCGGTACATGAGATACTGGATTTACTTTTATGCTGAATCTAAAGTCAAAAGACATACATGGGGCTCAAGAGGGACAGAGCTGTATACAAACTATGACACCAGATTCCAATCTCAGCTCCTATAGCCTGATTGTATGCCACAGGGCTATGATAGAACATCCTTCATATTTCCACATTTAATTCATCTCATGAAAGCTTGGATAGCTGCAGGAACTACAGAAGGTTGTTTGATACACAATACATTGAAATCAGGCTTCCTGCAGAGCAGGTGGGTTTTCTTTGCATCTGATGGAACATTAACTATCCTTTAAAAAGTATCAGAGAGGTAGCTGTGTTAATCTGTATCTTTGAGAACAACAAGAAGTCCTGCGGCACCTTATTAGACTAACAGATATTTTGGAGCATAAGCTTTTGTGGGTGAAGACCCACTTCATCAGATGCATCAGTTGGGGGGGGGAGCGGGGGGTGGTTTCAGAGGAGTCTTTAAAGAGTGGGGTCCCAGTAGAAGGGAGGGCCAGAGCTGACAAGGTCTATTCAGTAAGGATAGAAATGGCCCATTATCAGTAGTATACATCAAGAGAGGAGAAAACAAGTCAGATCAGTCAGAGGGGATGTGGCCCGTTGTCAGATTCTAATGTGGAGGTGTGAACATCTGGAGCAGAGAAGCTGCTTTTGTAAGGGGCCAGCCACTCCCAGTCTCTGTTTAATCCTTGGCTGATGGAGTCAAATTTGCAAATGAATTGCAGCTCAGAGATTTATTTCTCCATATTTTTTGAATTTTTTTTGTTGTAGGACTGCTACTTTTAAATCTGTTACCGAGTATTCAGGGAGATTGAAGTGTTCTACAGGTTTTTGTATGTTACCATTCCTGATGACTGATTTACGTTCATTTATTCTTTCATGTAGAAGCTGTCCAGTTCGGCCAATGTAAATTGCAGTGGGGCATTGTTGGCACATAATGGCATAGATAAGGAGATGTGCAGGTAAAGGAGCCTCTCATGGTATGGTTGATGTCAGGTCCTGTGATGATATTGCTGGTGTAGATATGTGAGCAGAGCTGGCAGCAAGGGTTGTTGCAGGAATTGGTTAGAGGTTTAGAGTAAGTGTACAGCAAACAGGAAAACATCAAAAAGGGGTTCTCAAATCTGGAGACCCTCATAAAAAAACCACCTTCCTCATAAACCTCCACATGGCTGGACGCAAAAAAGTCAATGGGGCTTGACAACAATTGGCATCCTTCAGGATTAGGTCCTATACATAGGATCTGCTTTCTCAATCATACTATAATAGGGATATTGTAATGGTATCATGTTAAATTGCCAAAACTTGGAGCAGGTCAAAGAGGCTTGGACTGGAAATATGTTTTGAGGATTTTGTTATGAAAAGCAGCATTGATAATGAATGCACAGAATCAGCGTCAATTAAAATAAATCCCATTCAATTTATTTTTTTCCTGTGGCTTGTTAAAATATATCAGGAGAACAGATTATACAACAACTAGCACTTTTGTGCGGCTCTGGTCCTTTAGGAAGATCTCAGGGCAGCAGTTGTGTGGGATGTAGGAGTCAGGCAGGGGATTGGGGATATGGGGTGGGGCAGCCTCAGGGCAGGGGGCTGATGATGTGGAGGTTGCAGGAGTCAGGGCTGGGGGTGAGGAAAGGTTCAGGGCAGAGGGTGGGGACTCTGGGCAGAGGGTGGGCAGTACAGGAGTCAGGGAAAGGGATTGGCGTGTAGGGGTGGGCTTGGGGCTGGAAGTGCAGCCACCAAACTGCCTGTCTGCTGGATCCCCGGATGGGGGGCAAACTACCCAAGTGGCACTTTCCCTGGACTGGCCAGGGCAAGGGAGGCCACACTGCCTGAGTGGCAGCTCCCTGGGACTGTCCAAGGTGGCCAGGGCCCCAAGGCCACAGCAGCAGCTCCCTAGGGCTGGCCACAGCAAGGAGAGGCTGTACTACCGGGGCAGCTGCTCCCCAGGATGGCTGGGGTGGTGGGGGCTGTGCTGCCCAGGTGGCAGCTCCCCAAGACTGGCTGGCCTGGCAAGTACTACGCTGCCTAGCCAATGGTTCCCCAAGGCTGGGGCAGCGACTGTGCTGCATAGCCACCTATGCTTTGGAACTGCAGTCTGGGTGTGCTGTGGCCACCCAAGGAGCTGTGCTTGCTGGCATGGGTTTACCAGGGCTGGGGCCGCACCTCCACACCCCCTGCCATCTGGCACCAGGGCCAAGGGCCAATTGCTGGGGGGGGGAGTAGTTTGAGCTCTGGCTATGGGACACGGGGACCAGAACAGTAGGACCGCATCTACACTAGCCGGCTACTTCGAAGTAGCTGGCACAACTTCAAAGTAGCATACGTCACGTCTGCACACACCATGTGCGACTTCGAAGGTGAAATCAATGTTAGGCAGCGAGACGTCAAAAGTGCTATTCCTACCAGATGGGAATAGCGCCCTACTCTGAAGTTGAATGACGAAGTAGGGTGTGTGTAGACGATCCACATCCCGCTACTTTGCAATAGCGGGGGTCCTCCATGGCGGCAATCAGCTGAGGGGTTGAGACATGCTGTGCAGCCCCTGCAGGGCTCTATGATCACCGCATGCAGCAGCCCTTAAAGCACCACGGACCCGGATATCCTGTGGCGGGAAGCTGAGAGCATGCAGGCAGCAGCACCCACATGTGCTTGCCCTACACGCCCTCTGCGACACCCTGAGCCGACCACTCACGGTGGGCAGCCAGCTCCCAGAGCGCCCCCAGGGCTCCCCCCCACCCCAAGGGGACCCAGGGCCCTCAAGCATCCAGATGCTGGGGGGTAAAAAGCAGTGAGGCCCCTCCTGGACTGAAGCCAGACTCCAAGACCTGCTGGGCTCTGGGGTGAAGAGTAATGCATGCTCCAAGTAATGGGGAGCAAGCAGTGGAAGTGTTCACCCAGCTAGTCAAGGGCCTGGCCACCTGGCATCACCCTGCCTGCACTCCAGCTCATGTCCAGAGCAAAGTAAAGGAATTGTGGCAGTTATGCCCAGGCCCAAGCCTCAGCCAGCCAATCTGGGGCCACCCCCACTGCTTGCCCCTATCAGAGGGAGCTCAGGAGCATACTGGGCCCCTGGGAGGCCTCCTCCCCCCAGCCATCCTTGACAGTGTGGTCAAGGAGCCCCAGCAGACCTCGAAGCTGGAGGCCAGCTTGGAGGCCAGCCCCACACCCAGGGGCCACCAGAGGAAACAGCCCTCAGGACTGCCGAGGAGGGGTCCACCATTGAGGAGTGGGAGCTCCTTATTGACCTCCCATCCTGGAGCTCCAGCTGGGTGTCCAGCCAATGGGCATCCCCTCAGTGCGTCAGTGGACTCTCAGGCACGTACCCCACAGGGCACACACCCCTAGGCCATGGGGCAAGGGGCACCAGACACAACCGAGGGATCTCCCCCACACTCCCAGCAGATGTCAGCCTGCCACGGCTCAGCCACAGCATGGCCCCAGGACGGCAGCACGGCTGCCAGTGCCCGTCAGCACCCCTTCCCACAGACAGTGCCATGCCCTAACCCTGGGCAGGGGAGGTGTAGGGGGAACTGACCACACAATGGGGCCACCTACAGGGACACCATGCCCATGGATGGGGGACAGGGGATGAGGACAGCATGGGCCATAGGCCAGGGCACAGTACTAACAGCCTTCCTTTCCTCCCTCCCCATTTCCGCAGCTGCACCATCTGAGGCCCTGGACAACCATAAGCCATTTGTTGTCCTGGAGAGCCCCCCCCCGGCTCGGTCCAGGGACTGCCAGCACCCCGCAGCACTGGGACGCCCTCCCCCCCCACCCCCAGCAACTCTCCGGAGGCAGGTGGAGGTGGCCAAGGAGAGGCTCCATCACGACTGGAAGGAGACCGCCTGGCGTTGGGCAGCATGGCAGCACTCACGGGGCTCTCCAGGGACTTCGCCTGGTCATTCTGGGAGGGTGTTGCCTGGCTCCCACCCCCCCCGCTGCCCCTCCTGCTGCCACACCTCCAAACCCTCCAGGACTGGAGCCCGCTGGGGCTGAAGACTGGGCGGGGGAGGCAGCCCGGCCCTACCTGCCTGTCCTCCCAGCCAGCCCTGCCAGGGATCACAGACAAGGGGGGGGTGGGGGGGCCAGGACCCAAACCCAGTGGGGGGTCACCCATCCCTCCCCCAGTGACAGGCCAACAGCTGGCCCATCCACTGGCCCCCAAAGTATATAGGTATTGCCCCTATATACAAATATAGCTACCCACCATATATAGTTACCCCCCCGTATATAGTTCCAATGTTTTGTGCAGAAATCATAGTAAACAGATAACAGTTAATCACTAACGTAAGTTTTATTTTTCCCACACACGTGAGAAGTGTACTTGTGGGGGGCTGCACAGTATGCGGGTGGTGTGGGCAGTGTGCAGGTCTCTCAGGGAGGCACTCACTGGGCCCCCTGATCAAAATGTGCCCGCAGAGCTTCTCAGACCCGGACCCCCCCTCCCAGTGGGTCTGGAGACTGGCTGTGGCAGACAGCTGGGGGTAACCCATGCCAAAGCTGATTGCCCACCCTGAACAAAGCCCCCAGCTCAATGATGTTGTAGAGTGTGCAACATGTGCCCACAACCTGGGGGATGTTCTGCAGACCAATATCCAGGCGAGTGAGGAGGCAGGGCCACCAGCCCTTCAAGCGCCTGAAGGTCCTCCCCACCACCTGGCGGGGGGGCGTGGTTCAGGTGGGTGTTGAACCACTCCTGGCTGGTGTTGAGGTGGCTAGTGTATGGGCACATGAGCCAGGGCTGGACTGGGTAGGCTGTATCTGCCATGAGGCAGAGGGGCATGGTGGTGCCCCCAAAGGGATCTCCCTCTCGGTGATGTAGGCCCCCATCTCCAGCAAGCAGCACAGGACCGAGTTCCAAAGCATGCGGGTGTCATGGGTGCAGCCATGCCAGTGCACATACATGCCCTGGAAGCAGTCCTGGCTGTCCACCATTGCCTGCAGGACCACCAAGTGGTAGCTCCTCCAGTTTATGTATTACCCCCCACTGTGGTCTGGGTCATGGATAGGGATATGGGTCCCATCCAGGGCCCTGAAGCAGTTTGGGAACCCCATGGCAGCGAAGCCTGCAATGGCCGCATCCAGGTCGCCAACTTGGCTGACCCTCTGGAATAGCAAGGCATTGCGTGCACAGACCACCTGTGGGGAGGGGACATGAGCACCCATGAGGGTCCACAGGGTGCCCCTGGCCCCCGCCCCCGGTCCCCTTGGACATCCCTCCCAGGCACCCCCTCCCATCTGGACCCCTGGCCCCCACCTCCCTCCAGAGTGGGCATGCCCAGGCCTCCTTACCTCCATGACAAAGGTCCCAACCATGGCCTTTCCCACACCAAACTGGTGGCCCATGGAGCAGTAGCTGTCTGAAGTGGCCAGCTTCCAGACAGCAATGGTGACCCTCTTCTTGACAGTGAAGCGCACCACAACTTGGTGTCCTGGTGCCTCAGTGCGGGGGTCAGCCACTGTCAGAACTTGAGGAAGGTCTGCTGGCGCATGCGGAAGTTCTGCAGCCATGTCGTTGTCCCACTCCCCCATTACCAGCTGCTCCCACCACGCTGAGCTGATGGGGTAGCTCCAGAAGTGATGGAGCACCCAGCAGCAGGGGAACAGGGAGCCAGATGGTCTGGGGCATCCCCATCTGCCCCCTGGGGAGGGATCCCCCTGCCAGGAGCTGCTGGGCAGCCTCCCATGCAGCACCTAGCAGAGTGCTTACTCCCCAGGCGACAGCCTGGAAAGGGTCCAGCTGCTGCTGCAGCTGCTGGTCCATGGCTGCTTGCAGTGAGTGTGCGGGTCTGGTGTCAGGTCTGCAGGACGCGTGCTGTGCAGGCCAAGTGTGGCTGGGAGGGGCCCTTCAAAGAAATGGCTTGCTGTTGCCCCGAAGGGCTAGTCCGCCCTGTGACCCCATCCACCGGCTTTCCTGGGCCCTTGTTTTGGAAGGGGCCACTTGTGTTTGTAGATACTCTGATTTTCCATCCAGGGCAGCCCCTTTTGATGTTCCTCATCACTACTATGATGTTGAACATCGATGGGACCAGCCCCGGAGGATGTGTAGACAATATGCATCAAAGTAGCTTGTTTCAATGTTGTTACTTCAAAATAGGCTACTTCGACATAGCGTTCTAGTGTAGACATAGCCTAAGGGCGGGCCAACCATTCCCAACACCAGCACAGGAATCTTACCCTGTACGGTGGCTGGCAACAACCAGAGGCCCACCCCTGCCAGCCACTCTCTTAGTGGTGCACCCACCCTGTGGTCATTCTACTGTATAACTGCCTTCTAGCAGACACCTCCCTTTCTGTTTTATAGGAATCATAGCCCCAGACACCTCCCACTGTCCTGACACAAGGAAAACTTTACCTTTCTTTACTTTTAAGTTATGCTAAAATGAAGCTGCATACCATATTTGGTGGTCCTAGCTCATAGTTAAAGAGATGTTCTTGAAAAAAACAGACTCACAGACTGATGGATAGATAGACACACAAACTCTCTCAAACACATAGTAGATAATAAGAACAATAATTTTTTCAAGTCTTTCTTTCCAGAATGGTTTCTAAAAATATCTGCTAAAACATACTTCCCCATAAATTGAGCCATTATACCATTTATTCTCTGTCTTTCGGTTAGAATTATGATTCAGAAAGTAGCTAAAAGCAGGAACACGCTGACAATTTATTCACTAGCTATAATAATCCTTCTGCTCTTGGCATATCTCCCATATCAAGAAGGCAATTTTTTAATAATGATTAGCTTCAACACAGTTGTTATGGAGCAATTTCTTAGCATCATTCATAGCTTCACTGTCAATTGCCGAACACTTGTTATTGAATACGGTGAGGGTGAACCATATTTTTTTAGTCATTTAAAGTGCACAAGATAGCAATACTAAAGGATTTCACTACAGAGTGTTTAGTATTTCCTCCTGTAAGACAATCATATCACATTATGCCAAAGAAGGGCCGCGTCTACACGTGCACGCTACTTTGAAGTAGCGGCGCCAACTTCAAAATAGTGCCCGTCACGGCTACACGTGTTCGGCGCTATTTTGAAGTTGAAATCGACAGGCAGCGAGACGTCGAAGTTGCTAACCCCACGAGGGGATGGGAATAGCGCCCTATTTCGAAGTTGAACGTCGAAGTAGGGCACATATAGATGATCCGCGTCCCGCAACATCGAAATAGCGGGGTCCGCCATGGCGGCCATCAGCTGAGGGGTTGAGAAACGCTCTCTCTCCAGCCCCTGCGGGGCTCTATGGTCACCGTGTCCAGCAGCCCTTAGCCCAGGGCTTCTGGCTGCTGCTGCTGCTGCAGCTGGGGATCCATGCTGCATGCACAGGGTCTGCAACCAGTTGTCAGCTCTGTGGATCTTGTGTTGTTTAGTGCAACTGTGTCTGGGAGGGGCCCTTTAAGGGAGCGGCTTGCTGTTGAGTCCGCCCTGTGACCCTGTCTGCAGCTGTTCCTGGCACCCTTATTTCGACGTGTGCTACTTTGGTGTGTAGACGTTCCCTCACAGCGCCTACTTCGATGTGGTGCTGCCCAACGTCGAAGTTGAACGTCGACGTTGCCAGCTCTGGAGGACGTGTAGATGTTATTCATCGAAATAGACTATCTCGATGTCGCTACATCGAAATAAGCTATTTCGATGTAGCGTGCACGTGTAGACGTAGCCAAGGAGTGTTATTAACAAGCATGAACATTTCAATTATTTATTTACTCACTACTACTATTTTGATTTTCTTTTAATTTGGTACACTGGATTTCAGTCAGGATAGGTCCTATGGGGACCACTCAAATCCAACTCAATCTACTTCTGGGTGAATCAATAACACGTAGTATTAGAATGAAAAGGCATGAGATGTGTTAACACTATATTAACTCTGGCTTATAGATATAGATATGGGAAATTTACCTCAGAATAAACTGAAGGCTCTTTTATGTTTGTCAGGCCATGTCTACACTAGCCCCAAACTTCAAAATGGCCATTTCGAAGTTTACTAATGAAGCGCTGAAATACATATTCAGTGCCTCATTAGCATGTGGGCAGCCACGGCACTTTGAAATTGATGCAGCTTGCCGCTGCATGGCTCATCCCGATGGGGCTCCTTTTCGAATGGACCCTGCCTACTTCGAAGTCCCCTTATTCCCATCTGCTCATAGTAGCTGGGGAGTCAGTGTACATGTTTTTAATCCTCCAGATTAGAGTCACTAGAGAGCTGACTACAGACAGGTTGTGTCTTTCTCATACTTCATTTGCTATGTATGTATGAAAGTCAGCATTAAGCAATATGATGGGGAAAAACAGAAAAAGCTTTGGCTCTTGATTTCTTCCCCTTAGCATAGCTGAGACAAGTTTAATATGCAGCTGATACATTATTCACTACTACTTTATTTTTACAAACTGTAGCAAGAGTTAGGAAGCTTCTATATCAACATTTCAATGTTTTAGTTAAAGCATTCAGTTTCTTTCTATTCTGGCTTCAAAAAGCCTAAATCATTATCAGTCAGGCTTCAAAGACTCATTTAACAAAGCAAATGGAGTAAAGCTGGCAATGTCACTAGCCATTTTAACAACAATCTGGCTGTACATCCTCCTCCGAGATACCATTTTCAATTTCATAGTCTAGACGCACATTTCTATTTTGGCAGGAGAGTATGACAGACAGGAAGTTATATATACACAGTATATATGTGTACACAAATATTCTGCTGTAGAACTTGACACGATTTCAGTTAATAAACAAACATTAAAGCTGAATGGTAATGTTAGACTTCAAGTGCCAACATTTGCTTTTCACAACTAAGAAGCTGTTATCTGTAAATTACATCTCCAGCGCTGCTACTCACTGGTGGTTTCTTTGCATAGAGGTATGCGCTTTGTATTTTCGTTAATATTCTTTCCAGAGCAGGAATTTGTGTGCTGCACAGTTGGGTTCAAGTATCTGTAGCTTGAAAAAACAATGAGGAGTCCTGTAGCACCTTACAGATAAATGGATTTATTAGGGCATAAGCTTTTGTGGATGAGTAAGTGGGTTTTACCCAAGAAAGCTTATACCCTATTAAATAGTCTGTAAGGTGCTACAGGAATCTTTGTTGTTTTTACAGCTACAGACTTACACAGCTACCCCTTAGAGATGATAGCTTGTGTAATTTTTCCAGTATTTTAATACATTAAGTAAATTTTTAGCAGTAAAATTTACTGGAACCCCGATTACATATTGCTGCTCTATATTGCAGGCTGCTTGGTGGTGGTTCTATTTTTATTTCCATGCAGACAAAAGACAGCTTTTCTATTACTTACACAGACAGGGACTGAGGTTACATTCAACCACTCCAGACAAAGAGAATGATTTAAGGCAGCCATGTCTCAGAAAGTATCTACGTACTTAGATAGTTTTGAGCATCATAGTACCTGAGTGCCTCACACACAATTATTTCTGCAATACTCCTGCCTCTAACAGAACTTGTTGGATATAGACGATATTTTTGCTTATATTGGTTTTCTGCAACTAGACTGTTCAGTTTGAACAAACTCATAATTCAGTATATTCAATAAAAAGAACCCAACTTCACAAAATTAAAAGTTCTGCAAGTCAGTTTTACATGACAAATTTATTTACAAGAACCCCTTTTGTTGAAAAAGATTACTGTAAAATGTCAATCCCTATAGTCTTCAAGACTACAGGTTGACCCTCTCTTGTCCAGCACCCTTGGACCTCACAAGTACTGGACGAGAGAATTTGCTGGACCATGGGAGATCAATATTGTCTATCCATATTATTATCAGCATTTCCACGACTTACTGAGCTCTCAGAAGACATTTGCGAGTAAATTACAGCTAGATAACAGCACAGAACATTGAGTGCCACAACCAGGGGCTGTCAATAAACTTCAAGGGATCACAGGAAAATTGACCACACCCACGATAACTAGTCGTCTGGCTAATTAAAATCATGCCGGACTACAGGTGTTGCTGGATGAGAGAGTTCTGGATTGGAAAGGTTCAGCTCAACAGTGCAGTTAATCCACCTTCCTGAAGTGCTCTCCTGCTGGCATAGTCCCGGCTATAAATGAGGAGTTAACTCAATATAGCCATGTCACTCAGGGATATGGATTTTTCACATTCTTGACCAATGTGGTTTTAAAAATATATGTCTGTAGTGTAGACCTGGCCTAAGAGTGTCTAAAAGTGGCTAATTTATCTACACTACAGACCTGTAATAGAATAACTACATTACTCATGGATTATTTGCTTTCTTTATAATGTGGTATGTGGTATATTTACTTTATCTACAGAACCTCTTGCAGGAACAATTTTTCAGTAACTATGTATATTGGGGTATCCATATACACAGCATATGCTTTTGTAGTTTGTGTATAAACGTTGTACATAAATATTTTATGTTCAAATAAAAACATTAAGATACCTTAATTATGTGTTAGAAAAACACTGGGGAGATTTCTGATTTTGAATCTATATGTCTTGTCAAAAGTAATGCCGCAAATCAACATCTGTGTCTTCCATTGTGGGATCTCTCAATTGGTCTCATCTGGAACTTGGGTACCTGGGAGTGAAGTTTCCACTTACATAAATGAGCTATTCATTTGAAATCCTTTGCTGTTGTGAGGAGAAAATTCTTACTTTAAAACACCACTCATCATATCAAGTCATTTAAATGTAAAGATCATAGAATCATAGAAGAGTAGGACTAGAAGGGACCTCGAGAGGCCAAGTCCAGCCCCCTGCCCTCATGGCAAGACCAAGCATTTTCTAGACCATCCCTGAAAGCCATCTATCTAACCTCTTCTTAAATAGCTCCAGTGATGGAGATTCTACCACCTCCCTTGGCAATTCGTTCCAGTGTTTGATCACCCTGACAGTTAGGAACTTTTTCCTAATGTCCAACCTGAACTTCCCCTGCTGCAATTTAAGTCCATTGCCTCTTGTTCTATCCTCAGAGGCAAGGAAGAACAAGTTCCCTCCCTCTGCCTTATGACACCCTTTTAAATACCTGAAAACCGCTATCATGTCCCCGCTCAATCTTCTCTTTTCCAAACTAAACAAGCCCAATTCTTTCAGCCTTTCTTCATAGGTCACGTTCTCTAGACCTTTGATCATTCTCGTTGCTCTCCTCTGGACCCTCTCCAATTTCTCCACATCCTTCCTGAACTGCGGTGCCCAGAACTGGACACAATACTCCAGCTGAGGCCTAACCAGCGCAGAGTAGAGCGGAAAAATGACTTCTCGTGTCTTGCTCATGACACACCTGTTAATGCATCCTAGAATCGTATTTGCCTTTTTCGCAACAGCATCACACTGTTGACTCATATTTAGCTTGTGGTCCAATATAACCCCCAGATCCCTTTCTGCTGTACTCATTCCTAGGCAGTCCTTTCCCATTCTGTATGAGTGACACTGATTGTTTCTTCCTAAGTGGAGCGATTTGCATTTGTCCTTATTAAACTTCATCCTGTTTACCTCAGCCCATTTCTCCAGTTTATCCAGATGCTTTTGAATTATGACCCTATCCTCCAAAGAAGTTGCAACCCCTCCCAGCTTGGAATCATCTGCAAACTTAATAAGTGTACTTTCTATGCCAACATCTAAATCATTAATGAAGATATTGAACAGAACCGGTCCTAAAACAGACCCCTGCGGAACCCCACTAGTTATACTTTTCCAGCAGGATTGAAAACCATTAATAACTACTCTCTGGGTACGGTTATCCAGCCAGTTGTTCACCCACCTTATAGTAGCCCCATCTAAGTTGTATATGCATACTTTATTGATAAGTATATTATGTGAGACCATGTCAAATGCTTTACTGAAGTCTAGGTATACCACATCCACCGCTTCTCCCTTATCCACAAGACTCATTATTCTATCAAAGAAAGCTATTAGATTGGTTTGACATGATCTGTTTTTAACAAAGCCATGCTGGCTGTTCCCTAGCACCTTACCACCTTCCAAATGCTTGCAGATGATTTCTTTAATTACCTGCTCCATTATCTTTCCTGGCACAGAAGTTAAGCTGACTGGCCTGTAGTTTCCCGGGTTATTCTTGTTCCCCTTTTTATAAATGGGTACTATATTTGCCCTTTTCCAGTCTTCTGGAATCTCTCCCATCTCCCACGATTTACCAAAAATGATTGCTAAAGGCTCAGATACCTCTTCTATCAGCTCCTTGAGGATTCTAGGATGCATTTCATCAGGCCCTGGTGATTTGCAGGCATCTAATTTTTCTAAGTAAATTTTAATTTGTTCTTTTCTTATTTCAACTTCTAAGCCTACCCCTTTTTCACTAGCATTCTCTATGGCAGCCATTCCTTCAGATTTCTCAGTGAAGACCGAAACAAAGAAATCATTGAACATTTCTGCCACTTCCAAATTCCCTGTTACTGTTCCTCCCTCCTCACTGACCAATGGCCCTACCCTCTCCTTAGTCTTCCTTGTTACCAATGTATTTGTAAAAAGCCTTCGTTTTCCTTTATGCTTGTAGCTAGTTTGAGCTCATTTTGTGCCTTAGCCTTTCTAATCTTGCTCCTGCACGCTCATGTTGTTTGCCTACATTCATCCTTTGTAATTTGTCCCAGTTTCCATTTCTTATAAGATTCCTTTTTGATTTTGAGATCATGCAACATCTCCTGGTTAAGCCAAGGCAGTCTTTTGCCATGTTTTCTGTCTTTCCTACACAGTGGGATAGCTTGCTTTTGGGCCTTTAATAATGTCCCTTTGAAAAACTGCCAACTCTCCTCAGCCGTTTTTCCCCTCAGTTTAGCTTCCCATGGGACCTTACCTACCAGCTGTCTGAGTTTACCAGAATCTGCCTTCCTGAAATCCATTATCTCTATTGTACTGTTTTCCCTTCTACCCTTCCTTAGAATTGTGAACTCTATGATTTCATGATCACTTTCACCCAAGCATCCCTTCACTTTCAAATTCTCGATAATTTCCTCCCTATTTGTTAAAATTAAATCTAGAACAGCTTCCCCTCTGGTAGCTTTTTCAACCTTTTGGAATAAAAAGTTGTCTGCAATGCAATCCAAGAATTTATTGGACAGTCTGTCCCCTGCTGTATTAGTTTCCCAACATATAACTGGATAGTTGAAGTCCCCCATCACCACCAAATTCTGGGCCCTGGATGATTTTGTTAGCTG
Organism: Carettochelys insculpta; assembly: GCF_033958435.1. NCBI lineage: Eukaryota > Metazoa > Chordata > Testudines > Carettochelyidae > Carettochelys > Carettochelys insculpta. The sequence goes on from NC_134137.1 coordinate 315,988,336, forward strand.
CTTAAAGAAAGCCTCCTCCACCTCTTCCACCTGGCTACGGGGCCTGTAGTAGACTCCTAGTAGGACCTCATCCTTGTTTTTTGCTCCTCTGAGTCTAACCCAGAGACTTTCAACCCGTCCATCTCCTTTGTCCATCTCCACCTCTGTCCAAGTGTGTACATTTTTAATATACAAGGCAACACCTCCTCCCTTCTTTCCCTGTCTGTCCTTCCTAACCAGGCTGTACCCTTCAATACCAACATTCCAATCATGAGTATTATCCCACCAAGTTTCTGTGATGCCAACGATATCATAGTTGTATTCATTTATTAGTACTTCCAATTCTTCTTGCTTATTTCCCATACTTCTTGCATTTGTATATAGACATCTCAGACATTGATTTGGTCTTGCCTCACAGTTTTGCCCTGGCCCTCTTTTTACTCTCCCAGTGTAGCCCATACTCCCTCCCATTTCAAATTCATCTCCCATGTACTCATGCTGTCCACTTACCTGCAGGCTTTGCTCCCCTGCCCCCATCGAACCTAGTTTAAAGCCCTCCTCACTAGGTTATATCAGGGGATATGTTGTCTTCCTCTTTAAAAATTAAATATATAACTTGTGTGCAATATTATCAAATAGCTATCTAAGTTATTCAAGTCCTGTGAGATCCTATGGCAAAATTTTCCTCTCTGGTGTTGCATATTTGAAATAACTGTGGTGTATACCAATGGAGATACCCTTTTGTCTTCAAAATAACAGAAAGCAGAACTTCCATCTGTTTATTTTACTTTATTTTACTTTCAAAATTATAGTCCAGGTTCTGATCTCATACCAGCACAGGTCCAGAACAATTTCATTTAAATTAATCTAGCTACACTGATCTAAAGTCAGTGGGAGCAGAACTGGCTTGAAAAACAAAAATGACATTGCCTTCTTATTGCATGACACCCTTTAACAGACCTGCCAACCTTCCCTCTGAAAAAAGATTTCAGAACACCCTTTCCATCTAGTCCTTTGAAGTCAAGGGTGGGCAAGATATGGCCTGGGGCCCACATCTGGCCCACGAAGCCACTGAATCCAGCCTGTGGAGCCTGCTTTAAACAGCTTCTTGCTCCAGGTAGCTCTCTCCTTCAGACACAGGAGGGTCAGGAGGGCTTCATGTGCTCCTCCTGCCCCCATGCAAAATATCTCAGCTCCCATTTGCCAGTTCACAGTCATTTAGAGCTGAGAGATTTTTTGCTGGGGCAGGGGGGAAGCAGCATGCAAAGCATCCCCTTCCCCTCATTGTCTGGAGTAGAGCCACATGGAGCAAGCAGCACTTCTGAGTGGTCTGGGGCTGCAGCAGGCTGAGGTAGAGTCAGCCTCGCTCCTGGGCTCATGTCCCCTCATGCTGCTCAGTGTCCCACAGGTAGCTCAGGCCCTATGGGCTCAAGCTGCAGTCTGCACCAATGTCCCAAGGTTGAATGGGCTGGGAGAAGGCCCCTTCCCTCCCAGTCACCTGCGGGGAGGGAAGTCCCAAACTTTCCCTGTAGTGACTTTTCACCTCCCCTACCTGCTTCTGGAACTTCGGAAACTCTTTCTCTGTTTTCTAACCCACTCTCACCTCCTCTGATCTCCCAACTCCAACCTCCTCACCTATTCCCTCCCCTGGTTCCCAGCAGAGGAGGCCTTTCAACCAGTCCTAGGGCAGCCTCAAGTAAACTCACTTGGCTCCAATTGGTTTGTAGCAGCCCCCCCTTGGCTGCTTCCCCAGTTCACCTGTTCCTTGCTGCCCTGAGGCACTTCTGTTTCTTTGCCTGGTTTTGCTTTCCTCTCCCCCCAGCCCTATAAACACTTGTTGCCCACCTCTGTTCTAAGTAGTCTTTAGTTTCCCTAATAATGGCCTCTGATATTTGTTTTGTAGCTTAGGCCTGGTCTACACTGCAGAATAAGGTCAACATAAGGCAGTTAATGGTGACCTCATTATTCGTGTTCTTAGAAATAATTAAGATAAAGTTAACCATATGCAAACGATGAACCAAAAATCAAGACCCTGGTATTTGGTATAATTAACGGTTCAAACAGGAGAGACAGACCTCACAGAGAATGGTTAGATGATACAGTAGATTGGTGTGGAGATAGTCTACAGAAACTAAGCCACGCTGCACTGGACAGGGAAAGATGGAACAAAATGGTGGGAGAGGCATCTGACACTAAGGGGCACTGAGCCAATGGTTGTTGATGATGATAATAACCATATGCACTACAAATAGTCATTGTGATTACATCTCCTTGTCTCTGTTTTCAACTCAAATAATGTGTTTTAATGCACACAAAGAAATGTTAGTTTTTGTTGAAACACAACTGTATGAAAAAACAAGAAGGAAAACTCAATTCTATTATGATATAACTTGAACCAACTCTGGCTTATACTATCACTATTATATTATCAGGTCTTTGAGTCTGATTTTCATCTCTTTTACACTATTTCCTTACTAGTTATTACACAACACCATAATTTGAATGGAGTTATTCTACTTAACTACACTCTGAGGACTAGACTTTGCCCTTACTATTACTGTTCTGTTAAATTATAATTACCCACTGGGAATGTATTTAAGGACTTTTAAAATGTGGTAATTATGTTTAATTCTTGTACAAGCCACACAGGCTGAAAAAAGACAATGTTAAAAGTTCACATATTACAATGACATTCAAATAGATTTGGACATTGTCCACATGATAGTTAAAAGTAACATCATATTACATGTGTACACTGTGTTAATGATTTAAAGTGTGATTTTGAAGGGTACAGCAGATGTTTTATTATCAAGGTATATTTGTAATTCAGTGGTATATTAGCTTTTCTAAGATTGTTAGTAAAAATAAAGTCCCTGGTCTAATAATGCACTTAAAATTAAGCAAATGAATAAGCACACCAAAATTTCTGCACATGCTCAAAGTGGTTTGTTAGATCTGTCTCTTACTAAAGAATTTGATATTAAATGAGTAATGTTCTGGTAGGTAGGATTGAGCTGAAACAAGCATTGGTGGAAAGCATTCTGTAAAGAGAGAGAAATAAAGCCTCAGCTACCTTTACTGTTGATTCAGTCTTCAAAACTGACCTTCTTACAGGTTAGATAGCCTATCAAATTCCACAGCCGCTCCGTGACGACCATATCCTGTGGCTACACAGTACTTATATTTTGGTTCATAAGTACTGATACAGTAAACCCTCGATTTAACGGACCCCGACTTAGCGGACTCTGGAAATAATGGATGCTGCCCACCAGCCCTCCCCACCCCCGCAAATAAATGTCAGTGACTCGGCAGAGCTGCGGGAGCTGCTGCTGGAGTCGCCAGAGCAGGAGGAGATGCTGGGGGCACTGCAGTTCCTGAGGCCACCCGACTGGAGGAGCCGCCGGGGCCACTGGGGCAGGAGGAGCCACCAGAGCAGCTGGGGCCACCAGGGCCAGAAGAGCTGCTGGGGCTGCTGCAGCAGCTGAGGCTGGAGGGGCCGCTGGGGCCACCACAGTGGCTGGAACTGCCATGTGCTCCTCCCACCAAAGGTGGGGCGTGTGAGTGGGTGTTCCAATTCTTGGATGGAGGAGCATTCCCTAGTGCATCCTGCCAGGTGCCTCCAGTCCTGCAGATTCAGATTTAACGGGCTTGCGGCATTCACAGACACCCCTTTGCCCCATTAGTCCATTAAATCGAGGGTTTACTGTACTTGGTGATCTTGTTAAAAACAACTCTCAGTCAGCTACCCTATGCCCTACATTAACTGTAATGACTGCGAGGGGAAGATCTAGTGAACTGCTTGATGCATGAGAGTGATATGAACAAACAAACGAACTCAGCAAACAGAATGTAGGATGTACCAAAAAAAATGGGATAAAAATAATTCTGAAAACATGGTAATGCCAGTTCCTGCCAAAGTAAACCCTCAACTTGAATTGTGTTCAGTTCGCATCATCCCATCTCAGATATAGGAGAAAGAGGAGCCCAAAGAGAGATAACAAAAATTATTACAAACACATAACCACTTCCACATAAAGAGAGACTGGAGAGAATTAGACTGTTTAGGTTAGAGTACAGACAAATGAAGGAAAACGTTATAGGTATTCAAGCTCTACTGGACCAAGTGGGAAGAGAGAGAGAGTTAAATATCAGAATCAGAGTTCTCACAAAGAATGCCTTGCCAACAAATCTGTTAATTAGTATCCAAGTGCTATTTCATGTATTGCTTTATTTATCACTCTCTAGATTTCTGTATTCTGGATAATTTTAGAGATTGCTCCTTTCCCATGTGATATTTACAGTCTCAGTCAGCTAACTGCAGATTCCTAGATTCCATGGCCAGAAAGGATCACTGTGGTAATTTAGTCTGACCTACTGTGTAACACAGGTTAGAGAAGTTTCCCAAAATAATTCCTAGAGCATCTCTTTTAGAAAAACATCAAATCACAATTTTAAAATAGTCAGTGAAGGACACGTTAATTACTCAATTTCCAGTCTAGATTGGCTAGCTTCAACCTCCAGCTCTTGGATGGAGATATATCTTTCTCAGATAGCTTGAAGCGCTCAGTAAATATTTTTCACCAAGTAGATACTTATGGAGTATCACACATATGCATGAAACACAGGTTAAGTTCATTCTGTTCACAAGAAATTTAATGCAGGCAATCTTTCTCTTATAAATCATGTCCAAACCACAGGAAAGCATTGTTGAAAGGAGCGACTGTTCCCAATTTTTTACCACAGCAGGCCATACATATATAATCTGGAGAAGTCATGGGTGACTACATACTACATTAGGAGTTATACCACATAGCTTCTACTTTTCCTTCATATTTGTAGAGCCCTGCACGGATACAAAATTGCTCTTTACCACACTGAATAGCTGAGGGGGTTATACAGACCATGTCTGGTTTATCTTTTAGCAGAGCTGCAGGGAAAACTGAAATGGAAATAATTTTGAATGTTAACGAAGTATTTTGAAAAAACATCATGAAAAAGTTAGTATCTGGGTTTTCAGTTTAAAACTTAATCAAAAAGCATTATGCAAATGTAATCAAATGGATTATATTGTTAATAATACGTATAGTAAAAAAGATGGGAAAAGCCATATCTCTTTATGAAAGAAATATTTTTCAATGTTTGAGATATATTTCAATTAAATATAGTTCACAATAAATTATAACTGGTCAGAATTTTTCATTTTAATTTGGGACGGATTTTGCAGTATTTATACAAGCAAAACTCACTGTGGCTTTCCCCTTCCTCTGAACAAGACCACCGAAAATCCCTAACACAGTGGGAGAGAGTCAAAGTTGTGAAGTAATGGATCGTACCTTGGGTTGCTGCAATGAATGAGTGTTTTGCCAATGCCTTCAATGGGAACAATTCAAGCTCTAAAACTCTACCGTGAGTGCTTTACGATAGCAAGCCTCAAATAAGTAAGAAAGCCGTGCTAGTCTATATATTGTCAAAACAAAAAAAGCAGTAAAGTAGCACTTTAAAAACTAACAAAATAATTTATTAGCTGATGAGCTTCCATGGGACAGACCCACTCCTTCAGACCATAGCCATACCAGAACCGACTCAATATGTAAGGCATAGAGAACCAAAAATAGTAATCAAGGCTGACAAATCAGAAAAAAATTATCAAGGTGAGCAAATCAAAGAGTAGGGACGCAGAGCTTGGGGAGGAGTCAAGAATTAGATTAAGCCAAGTATGCAAAAGAGCCCCTATAATGTTCCAGAAAATTCGCATCCCGGTTCAAACCACGTGTTAATGTGTCGAATTTGAATATCAAAGAGAGTTCAGCAGCCTCTGTTTCCAAAGTAGTCTGAAAATTCCTCTTCAGTAAGACTCAGACTCTTAAGTCATTACAGTTCCTGGACACTACAGTACAAATCAAGGATGGCCTGATCAGTACCATGCTCTCCCCAGGCTTAACCTCTCTCAGCCCCCAAACTGGCCCTCCCCTCCCCAGATTTAATCCAACTCAGCTTCAAATACCCCCTTTTGTCCCCAGGTTTAACCTCTCTTCGTCCCAACCCCACCATCCCCAGGTTTAGGCCTTCTCAGTTCCAAACCCGCCCCCTCCCATCCCCAGGTTTAACCCCTCGCAGCGCCCTCATCCCCAGGATTAACCTACCTCAGATGACAAGCTCTGCATGCTGCCACTGCTCCTCCACAGCTGCCACCTCCTCACCTTCTCAGCATAGCTGTGCAGCTCCAGCAGAGGCAAACTTGGCTGCCCCTCCCCACAGCTCTCCTGCTTACTTCCCCCACCTGCCACACATGTGGCCTGCCCTGCCACACTGAAACAATGGAACTAAACTTAATTGTTTTAACAGCCGGATTCATCCCACTGCCCTGCCAACCACTAAACCAATTAAATTTAGTTTCATTATTTCAGCTGCGGCGGCAGGGAGCTGCAAGAGGAGTCAGTGATGGCAGCATCCAGAGCCACACATGGCTCCTTAAAGAGCTGCATATGGCCCCAGAGCCACAGGTTGCCGAGCTCTGCCTCAGCCTAACTACACCCTGCACCTCACACGCGCTCTGGCCAGTTTGGGTAAAATGGTCCTGCTGCTATGGGAAAAGGCCTCACGGATCAGATAAAAAGCTTCACAGACCAGATTCTGGCTCATGGGTCACATGTTGGTGACACGTGACTGGATTCTTATATGGATATGGAAGCCATTTAATGTGTTCATTGTATGTAGTGGCACCAAATATTGTGCCGGGGTGGGGGGGAGCATGTGAGGTGTCTAACGAAAGTTGATGATGCCCTGAATCTATGTGTGCTACTTACATGTCTGTGCCATGTTTGTCTATAGAGATTTTTAGCTCTGTAATTGTATTAGAAATGTTTTCGTGCTAAGGTTCACAATGAGAGATGGATCCCCACCCCAGCCAAGAAAATGGACTAAGTAAAGGCCCAGATTGCCGATACATACATCGGGAAGGTGGGGCTTTCCTCCTGAGATGCAATGAATGGCAACACAGCACAGTATCCCACCTGGTCAGTGGTAAGCCAAGACCCATGGGAGAAGAAAGGAATTTTCCCTCCGCATAGAAAAAACTATAAGGTGGGCCCTGGCAGGGCCAAATGTCTACCAAGACTTTCAAGAATCAGCATATAACATTGCTGGCCTGCATCAATAGTTGTAACTGATGTATGTAAAGTATCGCTTTGACAATTTTTCTCTTTAACCCTGTTCTCTCTCTATTTTTTTTTTGTTTTTTTTTGTTTTTTTTTTTTTTGGTAATAAACCTTTAGATGTTTAGATCAGAATGATCTGGGTAAAATCCAAGTGTATACTGACCATGGATTATGAATGGACCCTTTGGGGCCCAAGGGAATCTGTGTGGAGTTGGTGAAATAGATTTTAACATCTCTCACCTAAGCTCAAGGTTGTTGGGCTGAGCTGGCTGTAGCAGCTGGGAAGTCTGTGGGTTTGCATGTGTGGCTTCTGGCTGGCCAGCAGGTCTGGCAGAGGTACTTTTGTGGTTGATTGAATTTGCCTTAGTGAGAAGGAAATCCCAGCCTAGGGCTGTAGGTGGCCTGGTCTTAAGAAAAGATACTCTGAACTGATTTCCTTAGCTGTGCCCAGAAACGCCGTCATACTACAGCTGGCCACCCCTGTTCTAGTACTACTGTTATAATCCATGGTTGGGTCTTCAAGGCGCGCTTCTGTCGACATAACTCAGGGACCATCTGCACACTTACAGCATTCAGTCGACAAACGTCTCAACAGAGCTCAGCATTTTCTTCGACAGTATTATTCCTCAAAAATTTGAGGCATAACAATCTCTGGACAGACACTTCTGTCGACAGAGAGGACTTCTGATTGCCAGGCAGCCCTCTTTGCAGAGCTGCCATTCCGCTTTCTGGCACCAGAGGGCAGTGCAGTCTGGCAGTTCTCTGTCGACAGAGCAAGTTTTGGGTAGCTGCAATCTGTCAACAGACATTCTATTGCAAATTCCATCTACAGTAACTTCTGCTGACAGAGGCTTCTACTGCAGACATAGCCCATGAGAGGACCTGAGAGTCCTCAGCTAAATGCCAAGACATCACTTTCTACCTGCCAGTCACTTAGCCTTGGACAGAACATGGCACAAGGGAAAAGCAACAGAGTAACTGTAACATTTCCTTTGATTATCCCAAATAACCAAAGTTGTGATAAAGTTTGAAAATGCACTTTTTTTTACTATTCCCTTTTTCTAAAACTCAGTTTTAGAACTATCACTACCTTTGGCTCTATAGAATATGTAGACATATATGCTATGCCTACCCTAGAGAGTTTTGTCAACAGAAGGGGCCTTCTGTCTACAAAACTCAGGGAGCATCCACACACTTAAAGCTTTCTGTTGACAGATCGTGACAGACCTCTGCATTTCCCTCGACAGTATTACTCCTCAGAAATTTGAGGCATAACAATCTGTTGACAAGAGTGCTGTCAACAGAAGTTCAGTGTAGATGCGCGACAGAGAGGGCTTCCAGGCTTTGGGCAGCCCTCTTTGCAGAGCTGCCATTCTGCTTCTGGCACCAGAGGGCAGTGCAGTCTGGCAGCTCTCTGTTGACAGAGCAAGTTGCATGTATAGATGTAATCTGTCTGTCGACATAAGTTCTGTTGTGATTTCCCTGTTAACAGTTAACTTCTGTCGACAGATGCTTCGGCAGCGCTCCCGGTGGGCCTGGCAGATGGGGGCGGCGCTCGGCTGCTCTTAGATAGTGCTGGCCAGAGGTCCCCCCTTCCCCTCCACGATGTTGCGGAGGATGCAACAGGCGCCCACCACCTGGGACATGTTGAGGACTCCGACCTCCAGCCGCGTGAAGAGGCACCTCCACCGCCCCTTTAGGTGCCCGAAGGCCTGATCCACCACGTTGCGGGTGTAGTTGAGGCGCTCATTGAAAGCCTCCCGGGTGGGGCTGAGGTGTCCTGTGTAGGGCCTCATGAGCCACAGCTGCAGGGGGTACACCGCATTTGCCACCATGCAGAGTGGCATGGTGATGTCCTCTGCCATGGGGCTCTCCCACTGGTGGACAAAGGTGCCGGCCCCTATGCACCAGCAGAGGCCGGAGTTCTGGAAGACCCAGGCATTGTGGGTGCGGCTGGCCCAGCCCACGTACAGGTCAGTGAACCAGCCCCTCGCGTCCACCAGGGCCTGGAGCACCACCAAACGGTAGCCCTTCCGGTTGATGTACTGGCCGGTGCTGTGTGGTGGGGCGCAGATGGGGATGTGTGTGCCATCCAAAGCGCCAATGCAGTTTGGAAAGCCCAGGTCCTGGAAGCGGGTGATGGTGATGTCCACATCCCCCAGGTGGACGACCCTATGGAGCAACATCACGTCGATGGCCCTGATGACCTGCAGAGGGAGAAGGGGAACACGTGCTCTGGTGTGGGTGTGGCAGCTGTCACCCCCAATCTCAGGCCCATTCTGTCACCCTCCAATCCAGCTCCTGCCCCGTGCAGCCCCCGCCCCCCTCCTGTCCAGCCCTTGCCCCATCTGGCCCCTTACAGCGGAGGGCTGCCCTTGCCCCAGCTCGCCCCCCCCCCACCTGGCCCCACCTTACCTCCATAAGTACAGCCCCGACGGCGGCCTTGCCCACTCCAAACTGCTGTCCCACAGAGCGATAGGAGTCCAGGGTGGCCAGCTTCCATATGGTGATCGCGACCCGTTTCTCCAGGGTGAGGGCTGGCCGCATGCAGGTGTCGTGGTGCCGGAGTGCAGGGGCGAGCCAGTGGCAGATCTCATCAAAGGTCTGCCACGACATGCGTAAGTTCTGCTGCCACCTTACCTCACCCCACTCCCCTAGCACCACGCGCTCCCACCAGTTGGTGCTGCTCGGGTGGGTCCACAGGCGTCGGGGCACCCGGGGGGGGAGGGGGGCGCCCAGCGGTGCCCCAGGGAGGGATCCCCGCGGTCCCAGGGGGACTGCCCAGCCACCCAATGAGCTTGGATCCAGCTATAGCGATGATGCACAGCACTGCCAGCAGGGCGTCCATGATGAGGGCAACCTCCTGCAGAAGCTGTTGCTGGGCCTCCGTGGTGGGCACGAGGGGGCTCTGCCGGGCTGGGAAAGGCTGGGCAGCACTCGGCTCGTGCGGAGGGGAGGGTGGAGGGAAGGACCCTTTAAAGGAGGTGGCTGGCTGCAGCCCCAGAAGGGCTTGTTGGCCATGGGGCCCCGTCCGTGGCGTTTCCTGCCTCCCTTCTTTCGAAAGAGAGCTTGAAGCCATATGGACACTCTCTTTCGAAAGACCTCGATGGCACTTCAAAAGACCAGATCGAAGAGCTGTTCTGAAAAATGGCGGCAGGTGCTCCCTTTCGATAGCCGCCATTTCGACTGCCAAACTTCAATTTTCGCCCTTTTGAAAGGGCACTCACATGTAGACACAGCTGAATAGTTCAACAAATTTCACTCTCTCCTGTGTGTGTGCCACAGGATGGAAAATTTACAAGGCTGCTAGGAATCAATCTGGAAGACAGTGTTCAAATCATCACAACCAGCTTTATTAGACTCCATTCTGTGATGACAAAAAATAAAAGTTCACAGGTATTAGCAACTGCTGTGTTTGAGGGATGCTGCTTTATTTTTTCTCTCGGACTTCAGGGAACAAACAATGCAGGGGGGGAGGATGTCATATTTTTTCCTTACAGTAACTCCTCAAGGGATGGCTTCAAGTAAGGAAATTGATAACACCCAAGACATCACGCGGTCAGCTACTTCTCGCTGCTCATCAGAAGACTCTTCCAAGCAAAACTGTGACCCCTGACAAAAACCGACGCTCCACAGTGGAGAGCCGGAGAGACAGCATCTTCTGCAGCCAGCAGATCACCCTCCGTGCTGTCCCTGTATTTGGTTCCTTCCCTCTCTCCCATTCCCACGCCTCCTTTTATTCATCCTTACTTCCCTGCAAGGCATCGCCATTGCCCCTCCAGGATCCAGCCCTCCGCCCCCGACCCCTTCTCCCGCCCGTGCCCTGTCCTGCTCTTTCTCCTGCCCCACATTGTGCGCTACTGTCGAGCAATCCTCCCTCGCTGCCTTTGCTTCCTTCCCTCCCCGGCGCAGCAAGACACCGAAGCCCTTGGGTCAGACGCAGGGAGTAGCCCAGTCTCAGGAGCGAAGGTGCCGCTGACCCCGTCCTCCCCGCTTGCCCTGACAGAGCCCATCTCCCGCGCCCGCCCCTCCCTCCCTCCCTCCCTCGGGCAGAGCGACGGGGAAGCGACGCGGGGAGCGCGGCTGGTCCCCCGGCTGCGGGCGCACGCACCCGGCTGGGAAGGGCTGGCACCCGGGGACAGAGAGCCCCGCTCCCGCGCGCCGCTGCCGAGGCGAGAAGCGGGAGGGGGCGGCTGCCGTCAAGCGCTGCCCAGCCTCGCAGCCGGCCGCGCCCCTCCCTGGCCGGCGGGATAAAGGCACCGGCCCGGCGCCGCCGAGCGCGCAGAGCCCGTGGGCAGCACCATGCGCACGGCCGGCAGCGCCGCGACCTGGTGGAACAGCAGCCAGGGCCGGGCGGCGGCGGGGAGCAGCCCCAGCCCCGACCCCAGCCCGGTCGCCCCCAACGCGAGCGGCGCCGCCGCGTGGGACCCCTACGGGCGCAACGAGGAGCTGGCCAAGCTGGAGGTGGCCGTGCTGGCGCTGACCTTCGCGGCGGCGCTGCTCGGCAACGGCCTCGTGCTGCTGGCGCTGCACCGCGCGGCCCGCCAGGCCTCCCGCGTGCACCTCTTCGTCCGCCACCTCAGCCTGGCCGACCTGGCCGTGGCCTTCTTCCAGGTGCTGCCGCAGCTGTGCTGGGACGTGACCCACCGCTTCTACGGGCCCGACGGGCTGTGCCGCGTGGTCAAGCACCTGCAGGTCTTCGGCATGTTCGCCTCGGCCTACCTGCTGGTGGCCATGACGGCCGACCGCTACGCCGCCGTGTGCCACCCGCTGCGCAGCCTGCGCCAGCCCGCACGCCGCCCGCACGCCACGGTGGCGGCCGCCTGGGCGCTCAGCCTGGTGCTCAGCACGCCGCAGTACTTCATCTTCTCCCTCAGCGAGGTAGAGCGCGGCTCGCGGGTCTACGACTGCTGGGCGCACTTCGTGCAGCCCTGGGGGCCCCGCGCCTACGTCACCTGGGTCACCGGCGGCGTCTTCGTGGCGCCCGTGCTGGTCCTGGCCTCCTGCTACGGCCTCATCTGCCTCCACCTCTGGCGCAACGTGCGCGGCAAGACGCGCCGCCCGCCAGGCCCCGGCCGCCGCGGGCTGCTGCCCGCCCCCTGCGTCAGCAGCGTCAAGGCCATCTCCCGCGCCAAGGTCCGCACCGTCAAGATGACCTTCGTCATCGTCTCGGCCTACATCGTGTGCTGGGCGCCCTTCTTCACCGTCCAGATGTGGTCCGTCTGGGACCCGCACTTCGCCTGGGCCGGTAAGTGCGGGCCCGATCCGAAGTGACTCAGAAGGGAGAGGGGCCCCCAGGGCTGGCCCGCTTTCTCTTGGGGAGTGGGAGGTGAGGAGGAGATTTAGACCAGTATTTCTCAGCCTTTTTTTTATATGAAGTACCCCTTTTTCAACCTCCCCCGCTTCATCCCAAGTACCCCCAGACTTTTCTGGCCTACCGCCAGTTGAGAAAAGTGGTCCTAAGGTCGTCTGAGGTCTTGAAACAAGCGCCATTCAACCTGTCCAGATTGCTGTACCCTCTTCAGCAGGCAGATTTGTTTTGCATCCCACCAAGTTACGCCTCACTTAAAAACCACTTCCTTAAAAAAACATGCAAAGTTATCACAGAAGACTATTACTAAAAACTTGCTGATTTTCTACCATCTCTGAATTGTATAGAAATATTGTGCTTACATTTCAGTGGAAGGTATATGAAGCAGTAGAAATACATCTCATTGAATGAACTTTTAGATTGTACAGATTTTACTAGTGTGTTAATGTAACCTGTTGTAAACCTAGGCAAATATCTAAATGATTTGATGTATCCCCTGGAAGAATTCAATGTACCCCTAAGGGTACACATACCCTGGTTGAGAACCACTGATCTAGATGGTGGGTTAGCTCTTTCAAGGGCAAGGGGGGAAATCACATTGGTTTTATTTAGAGCTGGAAACCCTGCCTTTTAAAATATTTAATTAATTTTTTGTCTTTAGTAGTTGCTATTATTACAATGGCTACCAGCTCAGAGAAGGAGACCCATGTGGTTTCTGTTCTTGAAGAATAAGTTGAACAACCAAGCTATTGACTTTTAAGCTCCCTTCTCCTGTAAAACAAATGTCAAGCTGTGCTGGAAAAACTGATAGCATGGATTGTCTCTACTGTAGCTCAGTTATTTCTTTCAGGACATAGAATAAATACCACCATGTTCCCAAAAAGTTTGATATAAACTAGAGGATTGTTTCTGCTTATATTGGAGGTAGGAGTTAGATAACTTGCAAATAACCACAGGAATGGTTTCTTTTTTTGCTGCTGAATGACAGACATAATATTCTGGTGAAATTAATGAAATGCATCTGCTACCCTGGAAAGCTGTTCTCCTGTTAGTTTTGTGTGTGTTTCATTTTTGCCACTTACCTGCATTTGAACAGGTTAAAAGAGTAAAATAAATTTGGGGATTCCATTTCATTGTAAAGTTTGTGTGTGGGAGGTGTGTAAACCTAGAGCAGGGGTTGTCACCAAAATAGTAAGAAAAGCAATTTTTTTTTATTCTTTAAAAACTTCAATAATTCAAGAGCCACAGTGCATGTGAATGAGTCCTTAATAAATAAAGTCAAACAATACTTTTTGTAATCCCTATTTTAAGAACAGGGCGCACACACTGATTTTGTGATGTAATATTTACTGCAGGACATTCACAAACTTTTTACGTTCTGTTTTCTCACACTTTACATGTGTGTGTTTTTACCACTATCTTCCTGACTTTCACTCCTGAACCTACTTTAATTATGCCATTTTTACTTCATGTGTAATTTCAGTTTTCTTTCTTAAAATGTATGTTGTCCTTCACAGCAGGAATGCCACAAGTTCTTTTTGCAAAATCAAGACTTTATTAGCATCACAATCAAAACTCAGATACAGTATGACATCCACAAGGCACTGCACATATTAAAGGAGGAGTTATCCAACGTTTCAAGATCACGCATTACTTGCTGTTTAGATATGAGTTGTTCATTGTTGGGCTTTTAGATGTTCACTGTTTTAGATGTTCACTGTTTATTGCTGTCTTGCTTTGACATCAAAATGCCATGTTCAATTAACAGAAGCAAATCCTCTTAAACTGCACTCGGGCTGTGTCTACATTACCACCTTCCTTTGAAGGAAGGGTGGTAATGAGGCTGTTCAGAGTTTACTAATGAAGTGCTGCCGTGCATAGGCAGCACTTCATTAGGCAAATTCCCCCCCACGGCAACTCCAAAGTTTTAAACTTCGAAGAACCAGCGCATGTCTAGCCGCGGCACTCCCGCCAGTACTTTGAACTTCCAGTCATAGGAGTGGGGAAACTGATCAGCACTGCTGCATTGATCAGTTTCCCAGCTCCTGTCAAGGGTGGCAGCCAACTGGGCTGCTGCCCCTGACAGGAGAGTCTTTCATGCTCTGGTCAGTGGCCGCAGCCAAGAGCCTGACTCTCCGCTGCTGTTGCGGACAGGAGGAGCTGCCACCCTTGATAAGACCAGGGAGGCTGCTGCCTGTGACAGGAGCGGTTTCCCCACTCCTGTTGGGGCAGCAAGAATCAGGCTGTCTGGAGCAGCAGCCTGACTCTTACCACCCCTGACAGGAGTGGGGTGGCAGCTGCAAGTCAGGCTCCTGGCTGCTGCCACTGACAGGAGAAGGGAAAACTCTCCTGTCAGAGGCAGCAGTCCTGACAGGAGTGGAGAAACCGACCAGTACAGTAGTACTGGTCAGTTTTCCTCGTTTTTGAGCATCTAGTAGTCCAGAGCCAGGCTCTTGGCTGCCCACCACTGACAGGAGCAGAGAAGCAGTTTCCTGGCTCCCCAAGTTACACGAAATTTGACTTATGCGGAGTTGCTCAAGAACACAACCTCCAAGTAAGTCAGGGTCTACTGTAACTTAAATGTCTGTTTGCAAACTTGCAGTTCCCCTACAAGTCACCAGGAAGGCTGCTAACTGTTTTGTTTCTCTGGCTGGAAGTTCTGTGATAACTTAAATGCTTTTGTCCTACTTTTTACCTTTTAAAAACATAAGAAAAGAGGAGAATTTTGCAGTTCCCTGTGTATCTGACATTTCAGCTGTCTGTTCACAGCTAAGGAAAATAGCACAAGTTTTAGGCTGAAGAAGATATTTTGATAAGCTCAGAAGTTTTATGAAAGCTTTTAGAGGTTATTAATTTCCTGTTTGTAAACAGCCAGCTCTTCTGTAAGTAAATGGTCACATTTTCTTTTTGATTTAATAAAAGGTAAGTGGGTGTGATTAAACTATGTTGCTGAATTAATTTGAAAAAGTATTATTCAGTAACACGATGCTCCCCAATTCAAAATTTCAGATGTGCTTTATGTTTATAAACGAAAAAAATCCGTTCCAGAAATAATGCAGTGAACTTATTTTACCCTTGCTATGGATGAAATTCTGGAAGTAATTTTCATTCATTATAAAGTACACATACATACATGTGGTAAACATGTAAAGTAAAAGTTAGAACCCTAAAACTTTAGCTAATGATACTGCCTTTTTTTTGTACTTCACTGTCTCATTAACAATAGTGGGAACGTAGATTACATAAGAAATATGATCAAATTATAAATAGAATTGAAGGTTTGAAGCAAACTAATATAATTTTGATTTCAAAAGGAGAAAAAAATGGTTAGAATTTTTCATTGAGTTAAATAGATAAATATGAAGAGACACTTTAAAAACCAGTAAAATGTACAACACAGTTAATATATTGTTGTGGAAACTTAATATTCATATTCATAGCCACTTTTAATTGAACATGGCTGGTAACTAAATACTTGAAAGACTGACAATTTAATTAAACTAGTGGAGGTGGGAAGATGTTTTTACCTGTAAGTAAACTTTGTTGTAGAAAAAATTGCAGCATATCTTTCTTTCATCTCTAAATATTATGGACCTGATTCAAAGTCTTTCCATTGATTTCAATGGGCTTTTGATCAGGGCCTATGTACATTTAGGAGGAAAACACTTAGGATGAAATCTTGGTCTTGCTGAGCAAGTGTTTTGCCAATTACCTCAATTTCACTCTTATCTGATAGAACTAGGACTTCAGGTTTGCGATTAAGACTCTAGTCTAACACTTCACTTGCTTAGACTATGGCTGCACTCGAGAGCTTACAGCTATGTCTGTGGGAGAAGCTCTCTTGCCAACATAGCACTGTCCAAGCTGGCACTTAGGCAAGTGTACTTTATGTTGCTTTGGGGTAACTTAGTCAAACCCTTGAGCCACACAAATTATAGTGACATAAAGGGCTAGTGTATTTGTAGCCTCAGTGCCAATGGGACCGCTGACACTTAAATGTTTTGGTGTGTGGGTTTCTTAGATCCCAAACCTGAAGTCCTTCATCTTTACTCACATAAAACTCACTGAAGTGAGCTGGATTTTTATCTAAGTATCAGAGAGGTAGCCGTGTTAGTCTGTAGCTTCGAGAACAAGAAGTTTTGTGGCACCTTATAGACTAACAGATATTTTGGAGCATAAGCTTTCGTGGGCAAAGACCTTGCATCTGATGAAGTGGGTCTTTGCCCATGAAAGCTTATGCTCCAAAATATCTGTTAGTCTATAAGGTGCCACAAGACTTCTTGTTGTTGTCTAAGGACTCCTTGATTATTTCCTTGGGACAGTTTGGAGGATCTGTCTGTACAGGTGGTGAACTCTGGCATTAAGTGGTCACTGTGAAAATTGTTGTCAGCTTTGTTGTATCTGCTATGGGCTAGAAGGGTTGTATCACTTCTTCCTTGCTCAGATACAAGGAGGGTCATAGAACTCAAGGACCCTATTCAGGTGATAACGTATTGGAAGAATGGATGAGCTCTGGTCTAAAGGAGGAACAATTTTAGGAAGTGGAGAAAAAATGGAAATTTACCAGGTGCAGGGCAGAGGAAGCCAGGTGCATAGCTAGAGCATTAAATAAAGACGGGGGAGGATGGAAGGGCATGGACAGCCTAGGTGAGAGAACTAGCTGAGGGGAGAAGATTCCATGTTTCGGCGTGCAGGTAACAGAGGGATCCAGGACAGTATTTGACACCAGCCCAAACAGGTGGGGAAACTGAGGCAAGGAACTGCAAGTGTATCTCCCATGATTAAGTAAAGAGCAACAGCTGTGTAGAACTCTGGATTGTATGTCTGTGTTTTCTGTAGCAGTTTCCAAAAGAGGGTCCCTTGGAGCGGTAAACTAGAAGTCTCTGACCTTTGGTGAGGTTATGGGAGATGTGTGTGTAAGGTACAGAGGGAGCCTGAGGCATTCATATTTCCTACAGGGACTGGGCAGGGACCCTTTAGCTCACAACTCTCTACATGAAGTTTAAGACAGAGGGTCTCCATTATTACAGTGTGCCTGGGAACCTCAAGCCTAGGATAATCCCTGGGTTTATAAAAGGTGGTGTTCCAGAGACTGGGTTCCCCACAAAGCAATATGATGGGCCGCCAATAGTCAGAGTCCAACCAGACCAGTGACTGTTTATTGCGTTTAAAAGTCTGTAGCTGTTCTGTTCAATCATGACTTTTCTTATTTCTATTCAATGACTAACATGGACGATCAAAAATGAAGAAATTTACTGTATGATGGCAATGTTCCTTTTTATCTGCTACTAAAACAGTTCATGCTTTTTTAATAGATACGGAAAACACTGTCGTTACAGTCACTGCTCTGCTGGCTGGTCTAAACAGCTGTTGCAATCCTTGGATCTACATGTTCTTTAGTGGACACCTCCTGCAAGACTTTATACAGAGTTTCCCCTGCTGTCAAAAAATAAAACAAAATTTGGGTAAAGAAGATTCTGATGGCATTAGCAGAAGACAGACTTCTTTTACCAACAACAAAAGCCTAACAAACAGTTTGGACACCTGGAAGTATTCACCCAAGTCATCAAAATCTGCCAAATTCATTCCCATTTCAACCATAACCAGTTATACAGAAGAAACAGGTGCTCTTGAAGAGCAATAACAGCCCTGGTGAATATCAGAGTGTGACACTTTAAGCTTGTCAGAGGCACTTGTTATCACATGAACAATGAACTGCAATGGCCATACCATGAAATGTACCATCTTGCTGAATAAACTATTTGGCACTGCTGTAAATTATTTTATGAAAGTATTAGGGGCACATAGAACAATGGAACGTGGGCAGTTGCTCTGTAAAGAGTGCTAATGACCGTTATTTTTCTAAAGTTAACTTTATTAATTTGTTGTTTATAAAAATAATTAGTGCTTTGTAGTGACTTTACTCCTTCAAAACAGTAAAGGCCTAGTACAGATTCTCCCCGAGTATAAACTAGAGTGACTTCTTGGCTCATTATTACACTAACTCAGTTTTGCTCTGAGCCTCCATTGAAGTTATTGGACAATTCGAAGTTGTAAACAAGTTCATAATTTGGTCCTAAACTAGAACAGAAAATAGCTAAGAGACAGTCCGGTCTTACTGGACGGTGAACATTTTAAAAAGCTTGGCTAGCCAGGCACAGAAAAGTTACTGCAAGTTTAACCCTTCATCTTGTTTTACTATTTAACACCACCATTGAATAAAGAAACTGGTCAACATCACTCATTGCGTGCAGTTGTGCAGCCCTTGTGCTGTCAAATATTCCATTGATTTTTTTTTTTTTTAGGTATGGACTTAAGAATTGGATTTTTGTGGCTTACTCCTGTTCCCACTGATACTTATGGATCTTTTTTTTTTTTTTTTTTTTTTTTTCCCCACTACAAGGTGGATCAAGCACCTGCCTTTTAATAAAAAGCAGAGAGAGAGAAGCATTACAATTAAAGTTAGTTGCTCCCTGCCTGTTAGTAATGTGCTCCTGAAAGCCCCAAGCCAGACCAACACCAAGACAAGGAAAACGTGTGGTTTAAGAGTAGAAACTGCTTGTTTGTTTGTTTGTTTTTTTTCCCCAAGTAGGACAGGTAGGGCCCAATCCTAGGAGTCCACAATTAGTCCTCATGCAAATAGTCCCACAGAGGTCAGTGGGATGAAACTACTGTCTCACAGCTTCAAGGTCAAGCAAGTATATTCCAGGATGTGAATTTAAAAGCTCATTTTTTGTACTGAGAATATAGGACTAAAAATATTAGCATTTTAGCAATCCTAAATGTATTGCTCACTGAATGCAAAGATGTGAAGGGGCACGCCGTGTGACTGTACAGACTTTAAGTGTATCATCATTTCCGGATGAAGTGTGCTGACATTCAACTACAATTCATAATTATGGGGAGGATTCCAGTGTCCCACTACAGCTCGTGCTTTGCTATGTGTTATTCTTCTAGCATCTGCGTACTTTAATAACATTTTGTCATGAAATCTGGGTTTTGAAGCTCCTTGAAAAAATTGTCCTATTTTTTTTTTTTTTTAAGATATTCTAAGAAACTCTTAAAAGTCAACATTGAGCTCAGCAAGCATAAGATGCAACCTATCATTTTAGTGTGGTTTTACAGGCACATATATCAGCCTTCTGTTCTGCCTTGGTATGTCTATACTTACCGGGAATGGCAACGGCTGCTACACAATTTTAGGTATGCCAATTGCACACCTAAAATCAATTTTGCAGCTGTTGACATTGATTCCTGTGCTCACTGCAGAATGTTGACGGGAGCACTCCTCCTGTTGACGGTCCTTAATCCTTGCGGCTCGCAAGGAGTTCCGGGATCAACATTTACCCCAGAATGTGCCATTTGTGCATACACAAATCAGCACCCCAGAAGACTGAACCTAAGTTCAATCTTCAGTGGCCACTGTAGACCTGTCTGCTCCATTCTTTTGTGCACGTCAGGTGGATAGGGTTGCCGTAATTTTGCTGCTGTGGGGCAGGATTCCTGTTTTAATTCATAGCATGCTCTTGAGGACGAAAATTCAAGAAGAGTGGAAAAACTTGTGCGTTTACAAATATGAGCATGCATGTCTGATGCAAGTATAGGTATGATGAGAAAACAAAGTCCCTCCATTTCTTGTTGATTAAGTCGTCATAAAGAGGATTTGGTATTTAACAAGATTGAATTAAAAGCTCACTTAGAATTGACAGGCCCAATAATTTACTATCCAAACAATAACTAAGATAGCGAAGTAAGACTGTGCTTAATGTCACTCTACATGCTCAAAAGGGGACTAGTAGAAATAATCAGAACTGTATTATAATTAGGCTATGTTCTGTCTCCCTGGTATTAATGTAGCTCCCAAACATTTCAATAATAGTTTTTGTGCAGAGAATGAGGGCTGACTATGCCCTGGCAGAAGAGAGTATTTTCCTGTATGGCTAGCACCAAATAAAATTACAGCTATTTTTTCAGGAAGGAAAAATATGCGGGGAAAGGTATAAAGCATGAAAATGGTACTTTGTACTTTTCATATTTTTCATGTGCATTTAGAACCCGAAAGGGATAAATATTTAATAGACTAAAGACTGAGGTTTGTACAAAGATGTAACTAAAGGCCCATATACATGAGTAAATGTATGTGAGCCTGTTGATAAAATTTGATTCAAAAGCTATATATGTACGTATTGGGGGACTGTATGCATTTTGTGTGTGTGTGTGTGTGTGTGTGTGTATACACATAATGTATACTGTATATGCATCAAATACATATTTAGGTTGCATGTGTCTGTTAAAAACATGATATTCTTTGACTAATGATATGCTTTTTTTAATATTACTCTCTTTTGTAGATGACATCTATATAACTAGGTGTGCTTGTGGTATTTTATCCAAGGTTATCAGCTTGATTTTTTTTTTTTCTATAATGATATACATTACAGTAGACAAGATAAATATTGAAATTATCTTAATGAAATAAAGTGGGCAATGAATGACATAATACAAACTAATTATGTCTCAGAGTCTTTTATTTGTTTTCCAAGTACGCTACCAAATCTGTGCCTAAATTTTGGGTGTAATTTCCTATGCAGCCGTTGGGGCAGAAAATGAGTTTGAATGGCTTCCATTCTGTTTTCCATTTTCAAGATGGCCTCCTGTCCTTGATCATCATCTCCCTGCAGAGGAATGGTGGGAAGGCAAAGGCAGGAAGGGTTAAGATCACCTCACCCTGGTCTGCCTAGAAGCCAGGGATTATTTAAGGGGGTGGAGCCTGCACCTCAGGGCTCTTTCTGTGGTGTTCCCTGGTTGTGTCTGGGCTCTTAGCTGCACTCTCTGGTACTGGGGTACTACTAGGGCAACAGTCCTAGACTGTCAGGCTTCATAAGCCCCTCAGATAGAGAACCCAGGCGAGCAAGTTGGTTGCTAGGGCAGCAGTCACAGAACTGCTGGGCCTCGTAGGGCAACGTAATTCCTGTATTTGATTTTAGTTTGGGAAGTGGTAAAGGAACTAGTCTTACCTCCACACATACTTACCATCTCACTAGCATCTGCATACAGCACACAGGATGACGAGTTCAAGCAGAAAAGATCTGAAGAAAAGAAGACTGTTAGCCTGGTTCCAGTACCACTGAATCCTATCGTTTCTGTTTCATCTCCTTTACCATCGGGAGTCCTACTGGATCATCCCTGACTTAAGACTGCCGTAGGGAATTGTTTACCTTGGTTTCTGTTTGAGCCCCTTGTTTGGCTCTTAGGGTGTGTCTACATGTGCACAATATTTCGAAAAGACCGGCCCTCTTTCAAAAGAGTGAAGGAAGCGTCTACACCTACCATGCACTCTTTTGATGTGAAATCAAAGGAATGCAGCCCAGACATCGAAAGCTGGACCCTGATCCTGTATGGGAAAAGCACCACCCATCAGAAAACAACATCGAAAGAAGGCATGTGTAGACATGCCACAGCTGCTCTTTCGAAAGAGGAGTCCTCCATGACGGCGCCCAGTCCAAGCACAAAGACGCCCTGCCACACCAAGCAGAGCTCTATGACCCGTGCGTCCGGCCGCTCTTACAGCCGCACGGACCCAGAAACCCCCTGGCAGTAAGCCGAGGGCAGGCAAGCTGCGAAAGCACGAGCTCCAGGCAGCACGCCCTCTCAGCCACCCCCGACAACAGCAACAGGCACATGGCCAGTGCCTGGCAGTCCCCTGAGCCCCAGGGTCCCCACTCAGAGTCCCCACAGGGCTCCCAGGGATCTGTCCCTGAAAAAAAGAAAAGGGCCCCCTCCTGAACGGACTGTGAACTGAGAAGCCTCCTGGGCCTCTGGAGGGAAGAGGAGGTCCTCCAGGAGATGGGGGTAAAATGGAGGAATGCTGCTGCCTTTGCCCACCTTGCCTGGGGACTGACCAGCTAAGGCCACCCGGAGCAGACCCCGGAGCAAGTCTGGAGCAAAGTTAAAGAGCTCCGGCAGGGCTATGCCTGGGGCCGGGATGATGCCGGATGCTCAGGGACAGGCCCCTCCACCTGCCCCTATTATAAGGAGCTCCATAGCATCCTGGGGCCCCAGGAAAGCTCCCCGCCAAAAGCGGTCCTGGACAGCTCAGCAGACCAGCCCGAGCCAGAGGAGCTGCAGGAGCCAGGACCAGCCAGCCCGAGCCAGGGAGCAGACACCACCTGGGACTGGTCCAGCGAGGAGGGCGACCTCAGCATCAACGTCCCCTCGCAGTTGTCCAGCCAGGCCACAGGGAGCTGGGCACTCCCAGATATCCTCGAGGGTCCCCCCCACTAAGTGCACAGTGGGGCCAGCACACATGCAGGCAGGGCAGGGGTGACACCCCTGCCAGTGGCCTGGGCACAGGCCCGGAGGCCCAGGGCCACACACCCCAGTCGGCCACAGCCCTGAACACGCCCTCTGCACCTGCCAGTGCCACCCAGCACGCGGACCCGTGCACAGTTCCAGGCACCCAGTTGCCCAATGGGATGCCCATGGGCCAGCCCACACCCAGGGATGGTCCCGACCAGGGGTGGGGGGAGCCTGTGTGCACTTGATGCCACAGGGGTGCCGTGTCCACCATGGCCAGGCCCTGGGAGGGTTAGGAGAGGTGGGGCCCCCGGGGGACAGGGTCCTGGGGTGAATGGGGGACGAGGTCCTGCTTGGACACTGACATGCTCTCCATGACCCCTTGCAGGTGCAGCAAGTGACGGCCCACGCAGCCCATCAGCATCGGTGGTCCCCCAGAGCCCCCCGCAGGCATCGGACAGGGGCCGGGCACCCTCAGCAGCGGCGTCATGCCAGGTGCACAGCTGGAGGTTGCAGCGGCGCCCAGTGGATGACCCCGCCAACCTCCGCCAGGCAGAGCTTATGGAGCGCCGGCTCCAGCTGGAGGAGTCCGACCTGGTGTGGTGGAGGGAGGCCTGGGACCGGCTCATGTCCCACCTGGACGTCATCCATGGGACTTTGCAGGAGCATGTGGGCAATGTGGCCCAGCTCCTGGCCCTCCACACCTCCCCCAAGATGCCCAATCCCCTGAACCCCCCGCAGGACACCCCCCCAGAAAGGTCCCACCCAGGGTCCCCTGCCCACCCCACACCCCCCACAGAGTCCTCCACCCCACCTCACCCAGATGCCCCTGTCATCCCACCATGCCCATACCTTCTGGTGCTCCTTGCCCCATCCCAGCCCAGCTGTGGCACCCCCTCCTGGGGGTGGGAAGGGGATCTAGGGACCAGCATGGCTCTCGGCCCACAACCCCCTTGCCCAAGTGACCCTCCCAAGTCTGGCCCCCTCCCCACCCCCCCTCTGAGTTCAGGCCCCCTGCCCCCTCTCCCAGTTCTAGCCCCTTCCCCACCCTCATCTGAGTTCTAGCCCCCTCCCTACCCCCCATCCGAGTTCAGGCCCCCCGTCCCCACAACGTACCCCCCCACACATTGTACATAGTTGGACTTTTACACCACAGTTTTTTACAGTTTATTGATAAAGGTTTATATTGTGCACCACTGCCCAGGTCCCGTGGGGTGGGGGGGGAGGCACAGTGCAGTGGTGGTGGCTGTGGTGGTGCATGTGGTGGGGGGTGGATGTATGGGGGGAGGGGGAGGGGTGGGCATCAAGGTGCTTGGTGTGGCCCCGGGGCGAGACTTGTATGAAGGGCCTCCCGGATCTGGACGCTGTCGTGGTTCACCTGGTGGCTGGCAACAGGAGCCAGCTGCTCGAACCCCATGGTGGCCTCAGCTGCCCACCCCTGGATGTAGGCATCCCCCCTTGGCCTTCACAGTGTTGTGGAGGACGCAGCAGGCACCCACCACTTGTGGGACATTGCGCATCGCCACCTCGAGGTGGGCAAGAAAGCACCACGGCTGCCCCTTGAGGCACCCAAAGGCCGGCTCGACCATGTGCCGGGCCTGGTTGAGGTGGGTGTTGAAGGCCTCCCTGCTGGGGTCGAGGTGGCCAGTATAGGGCCGCATCAGCCATGGCTGTACAGGTAAGCCACATCCATAAGTATGCATAGCAGCATGGTGGTGTCCCCAACTGGCATTTCCCGCTGGGGGATGAAGGTGCCGGCCTCCATACACCGGCACAGGCCAGAATTGTGGAAGAGCCTGGCGTCGTGGGTTCGCCCCAACCAGCCCACGTAGATGCCCATGAACCGGCCGTTGTGGTCTACCAGGGCCTGGAGGACCACTGAGTAATAGCCCTTCTGGTTGATATAGCTGCCGCTGCTGTGTGGTGGGGTGCAGATGGGGATGTGTGTCCCGTCCAGGGCACCAAAGCAGTTCGAGAACCCCAACGAGGAGAAACCCTTGACGATGGAGTCCAGGTCCCCAACGCAGACGACCCGGTGCAGGAGCATGGCGTTCATGGCACGGACAACCTGCAGGGAGGGAGGCCGTGCACTCTCGTGAGGGTGCGCCAGGGTGTTCCCAGCTGGCGACCCTCTCCCACCCCCCACAGCCAGCAACGTCCCCTCCCAGCCCCCATCCGGTGACCCCCAAGGGGTCCCTGTGTCCATGGGCCCCCTTCCCATGGTGGGAGTGTGCCCCAGGCCCAGCTTACCTCCATGAGCACCACTCTGACAGTGGCCTTGCCCACCCCGAACTGGTGACCCACTGAGCAGTAGGAGTCTGGGGTGGCCAGTTTCCACACCACAATGGCGGCTGGCTTCTTGAGGGGAAGCGCAGGCCACATGGTGGTGTCCTGATGCCTCAATGCAGGTGCCAGCCAGTGACACAGCTCCTGGAAGGTGTCCCGGCTCATGTGAAAGTTCCGGAGCCAGGTGACATCATCCCATTGCCCCAGAACCAGTCGCTCCCATCAGTCCGTGCTGCTGGGGTGGCTCCACAGGCGCCGGGGTGCAAGGGGGGCGGGGTGCAGGCTGTGTGTGCTCCGTGTCCTCAGGGGGGCTGTTCTGTCTCCCAAGGAGGAGGCGGGCGGCTGCGGCAACCATGCAGACAACGTAGGCAACAGTGCCCATGATGTCTGCATCCAGTGCGAGGAGCAGGGTGTTGTCGGCCATGGTGCTGCTGTGCTGGGGTCCTGCGTTGCTCCTGGCAGCTCGGCAGGTCTCAGCTAGTGTAGGGCTGGGGAGGTGAAGGGGGCCCTTTAAGGCAGCGGCTGGCTGGAGGCCCCAGAAGGGCTTGGCAGCCATGTGACCCCATCCACGTCATCTCCGCCTCCTTTCTTTTGAAAGAGCGCTCGTGCGCGTGTGGACGCTCTCTTTCAAAATAATGGGACGGGGTCTTCGAAAGGGTGGGTCAGAACTGCGATCCACCTTTGCCATGTGGTTGTGTTCTTTTGAAAGATGGTATATCGATTTCTGAATTTCAATTTTGCTCTTTCAATGGTGGGCTCCCGTGTAGACAGAGCCTTACTGTTTATGACAACCAGAGTTTATCATTTGTTGTGCGTTTTACATTTTGTTAAATAAACCAATTACTGGTTTTTATTCACTTTTGGTTTTATGGTGTAGTCAGTGCCTGGTGATCCAAAAACAGGACAAGTGTATCCTGGGCAAGAGTTAGCCCTAGGTCTAACTTTGGGGAACACAGCTGTATTTCATAAGTGCTGTGCAGCTCTTGTGAATGATTTGGTAAAACTTCACAGAGCAGTATTTGAGATTCTAAATATTTTGCAATTATTATTTTAAATTTCTTCATTTGCTTGAAATTTGTTTTCAAAGTGAAAATTAATGCGTTCTGTAGAGATACAAAAGTGGTTCTTAATAGTTAGTTGAAGTTAATGTTAGGGTAAGATTTTCATGTGCTAATGAACAATTTCTTATTTTTCCTGTTTTCAACCAATGTTGAAATAATTGCTCATTTAAAATGATTGCTCAGATAAACTTTTAGTTTTGTTTGATGATCATATTTTGGTTTGGTTTGTTCAAAAACACATATATGCAACCATTAAAATACCAGCGCCTGCAGACTGTGGTCAAGCAAACTTTTCATTGATTTTAAACATATTGTACACATAAGGTTTTCAGGACTGAACACATTTTCAATGATTTTTACATTATGTATCATGTATGTCCCATGGGTGTCATAACAATATCAAGAATATGCAGTTTGTTTTCTATTAAATGTTATAATCACTTAAGCGTGACACCGCACTAACTCCTGCTCTATTGAAATCATTTGGGTTTTGCTATTAGTTTCAATGGGAACAGGAGCCTATTGGGATAATGGGATTATAGCAAATTAAAAATAGTTAGATGTCACCATGGGTTTAAATCGCATGATACAAGAATCAGCAAGGATTTGGATCTGGTTTCCTGATAATAAACTTGTTGGCAAGATGTCTCCCTCCCCCCATGCACATACTAGAGTCGCTTCCTAATTTGTGGGTACATGCTCAGAAGATGTTGTTTCTTCACTGCCAGTCTAGGACTACATTCTGCAGTACCCACACATGGAGAACCCAATTGGTACCCAATTCTGCAATACTGACACACACAAAACTCCTGGCCTTACATGTTTCCATAACAGATTTCATTGGAATTGCCCTTGACTGGAGAGGATTAATGAGATCCTGGAGAAGTATATGGCCATCGCTATATGGAAACTGTCCACCCTGGACAGCTACCAGTCCACTGGGCAGAAGTTCGGGGTGGGCACATCCACTGTTGGGACCATCGTACTAAAGGTAAGCCTGGCCCTTGCCCTGGCTGGGTGCAGGGAGGGAGAGGTCCAGCGAGCAAGAGGGACCCCCCCCACAGAAGGCCAGAGTGGAGGTGAGTCGGTGTAGCCCAGGGGGACCAACACACTTCCTCTGCCAGAGGGGTGCCCCGGGGGGGGAGGTTGTAGTCAAGGAGCAGGAGGCCGGGGAAGGGTTGCAGGGGCACCTGTGTGCACGCCCATGAGTGTGCCCACTCCCATTCCTCTGCAGGTCATGAGAGCCATCAACCACATGCTGGTGTGGCGGCTGGTGCACATGGGAGACCTGGACGTGCTCGTCAAGAGCTTCATGGAGCTCAGGTTCCCCCAGGGCATCAAGGCGATAGATGGGACGTGTCTCCCCATCAGGGCCCTGGACCACAGCAGCGCCCACCCACTACATGAACCGCAAGGGGCACCACTCCATGGTGCTCCAGGCAGTGGTGGACATGCCAGGGAGGTTCACAGAGATTTATGAGGGCTGGCTGGGCAGGGCGCACAATGTGCACATCCTGCGGAGCTCCATTCTGTTCCACAGGGTGGAGGCTGGAACATTAGTGCCCTGGCGGGAGCGTGCCATGAGGGAGGTCACCATGCCCCTCTGCCTCATGGGCGACTTGGCCTACCCGCTGCAGCCTTGGTTGATGCACCTGTGCATGGGCCACCTCCCCCCCCCGCCAGGAGCTGTTCAATGCCCAGCTCACATGAGCCCGTACCCAGTCGAGTGTATATTTGGCCACAGGAAGACACGGTTCAGATGTCTTCTCACATACCTCGCTGTGGGGGTGGAGAATGTTCCACAGGTCGTGGCCGACTGCTGTGCCCTCCACAACCTCACTGAAGCACTTGAGGAGACCCTCCCCTAGGGCTGGATGGCAGAGCTGGCCCCCAGGTACCAGCAGCCCACCATGGCCCCTGACAGGCAGCTCCACCATGACGCAGTCCACATCCGAGAGGCGCTCTGGGAGGCATTTGCCCAAGGGGAGCACTAACCCCCCACCTTTCCCCACAGGCCCTGCTGTCCCCTACCTTCTCCCACAATAATCAGGGACAGACAGGGTGCAAACTGTAAATCTGTATGTACCACGAAACTTAGAATCATAGGAAACATTTGTAAATAGTTGTTAGGAACCAATAAACAAACATGTATAAACCGTGACCTGCATAACTATATACATGGGGGTCAAGGAATGGTGGCATGTGAACTTGGATGGGGCCTGGGACAGGGATGATGGGGGACCTACTCGAGGGATGAGGTGGAGGCCCTCGAACCCCAGTGCCTGCTGGTGTCCCTCCCTCCCAGGGTGTGCAGTCCCCTGATGGGGCTGGGAGCACCAGGAGGTAGGGACGGTCTGCCACAGGCCCAGGCTCAGCAGTGGGCCAGGGGTACGGTCACGGCTTGGGGGACCCTCCATGGGGCCCGCCGTGGCCATGAGCCAGGCCATGAGGCCCCTGAGGGCAGCCCCAGGCAGGCCCAGGAGCAATAGTGTGGCCAGGGCCTCAGGGTCATGGACTGGGGGTGGGGCAGGAGCAGCAGGGGATCAGAAGGAGCAGGGGGTGGGGGGCTCAGGGTGAGCAGCAGGGGGCAGGGGAGGCTGGGGGCCGGTCAGCCAGGGCCCAACACATGGTGCGGTGCATCCCCACCACTGGGGTCCCTCTAATCCAGTATCCTGTCTTTTGCAGTGGCCAGTGCCAGGTGCCTCAGAGGGAATGAACAGGAAAGGGCAAATAATTGAATGATCCATCTGCTGCCATGTGGTCCCAGCTGCTGGCAGTTGAAGCTTTAGGGACACTGTTAAGATTAAAAACCCTCAGTATTTCTGTTAGTATAAGTTGTTTATATTTTAATGGCAGGAAATCCATTTTGTTTGTGTTTCATAAAATGGCCATTAAATCTGCCTGCCTTTTACTTGTGATAAACCAATTCCAGTCAAAGCCAGATTCCAGTCAGAAATCCTACCCGGTTTCTACAGCAGGGGTGAAATACACAGGGTTTCTGGCAGGGGTTTTCCCACCCTACAATGTGTAAAAGGCGAGAACAGGATCAGTTCATGGCTGCCCATCACAGTGGCAGAGTTTCGGATGTCACTCCGAAACATCTAGCAGATTCCAGAAAGCCGTATTGTTAGAAGACTCTGTACTAACCAACTGCCTGTCGTAAATGCCACCCTCAGCCACTGAGGGATCACTCAGGCTGCATCTACACTATCAAGTACATATGAAATTTGGGTCAGAAGACCGCGTTATTTCGAAAGAACCCACGGAGCATCTACACACACACGCACTCTTTCGAAATTAACTTTGAAAGAACTCCCCCATTCTTTCAGTGTCAGTCCTCTGGTCCCAGGACAGGAAGAGCGCCCTCCTTCAGAAGATATTTTTGAAAGAGAGCAAGTGTAGATGCTCCGCGGCCCGCTCTTTCGAAAGAGGGAGTCCTCCATGGCCACGATCAGCTGGCAGGAAGCACGCCGCTCACAGCACAGATGGAGCTCTATGGTCCCAGCATCCGGCCACGCTTAAGGACGCAGGCTCCCACAAAGTCTCAGGCAGAAAGTTGAGAGCGTGCAGGCAGCAGGGAGCCCACGCTGCTCTCCAGCTCACCAGCCATTGCGACAGCTGGCTAGTCCCCCACACCACCCGGATCCATGGCCAGCCACCTGCACCCCCGCCCACCCCAGGAACCCTCCAAGGCAAGCCAGGCCCCAAAGCGCTGGGCCCCTCCTGGACAGAAGCTGAGCTCCAAGACCTCCTCTGCCTATGGGAGGATGAAGAGGTCCTCCAACAAATGGGGGTTCATCGCTGCAACATCGTGGCCTTCAGCTGGCAAAGGGGCTGATCGGACGAGGCCACCTCACGCACACCCCAGACCAGGTACAGTCAAAAGTGAAAGAACTGCAGCAGGGGTATTGTAGGGCCTGGGATACAGCTGGGCGGCTGGGGGCAGTGCTCACAAGCTGCCCTATTACAAGAAGCTCCATTGCCTCCTGGGGCCAAAGGAGGCCGGACCCCTCCCCATCACTGAGCTCAACATGGCTGTGGCAGACACTGAGCCAGAGATGGCAACAGAGGGTGAGGAGCACCCAGGGCCGTCATCCAGCACCAGGCACCCATGGACAGTACAGGGACCCAACCCCACCAGCGATGATGAGGGCTCAAGCGAGGAGGCCCTAGTCATCGACATCCCATCTGGGCCATCCAGCCAGGCCCCTTCCTCCTATGCCTTGCCCAGCCTCCTGGAGGGACCCATAGGTAGGTGGACTGCACACCAGCCCCTCCAATGCCCAGGGAGGGAGTGTTGGGATGTGCCCAGGATGGCCGCAGGCATCCCACACAGCCACCAGCCCTGGTGCATGTCGACCACAGACGACTATGCTCCCCAGGCCTGGGGGGACAATGTGCGGCACTCAGCACCACCTGGATGGAACAGCACCGTGGGCTGGCTAGCCATGGAGAGACTGGTGGGGCAATGGGGAGGACCCTGCACCCTTGACACCCATGTGGGGCACCCAGGGACATGGGCACTGCAGGGACCCCAGGGGGGTGGCCAGGGACACGGGGATCTGTACCTGGGACTAATGTCCCATTCCCCCTCCCCTTCTGTCTCCACAGCTCCTGCGACCAGCAGACGGACCAGCCCCATGACCAAGGGTGAGGGGGAGTGGCCCAGACCCAAATACAGAGCTGCCGCTAGGCCAGCTGCCAGTGCCACCAGGGTGGAGAGGAGGAGGTGGGGGACGTTGCCTATACAGCAGCACTGCGAGACCTTACTGGTGTGCTGTGGAAGTAGCTTACCATGGAATGGCAGGCCTGGGACTGGGTCACGGTGAACTTGGATGCCCTGACCCGGGCCATGGTGGGCCACCTGGACCCAGCCACCGCCCCATCGCAAGCCACTCTGCTGATAGGAATAAGGGGATTTTGAAGCTGGCAGAGTCCTTTCGAAAAGGACCCCTGTCTGGATGAGCCACGTGGGAGCGAAATGCGGCAATTTTGAAGAGCTGTGGCCAGTGGCATGCTAATGAGGCATTGAATATGCATTTCAGCACCTCATTAGTAATCTTTGCAATGGCTATTTGCATGGCCATTTCAAAGATTTCTCTTAATGTAGACGTAGCTGTATATAGAGAAAAGAAGATACAGAAAGGAACAAGTACATTGACTTTTTTGTATCATCTTTTTTTATTTTCTAAAGTAAGCTTGGTTGCTTTTCAAAGGAAGCAACAATGGATTGTGACAGTGTATTTCTTATTCTTCGAGGACATATGCTTAGGCATATTAACAAAATGAAACAAAAATTCCAGTTGTCAGAACAAACAGTGGCATGAAGCCAGAACCCCAAATACAAATGATAACTGGGCAAAATACAATAGGGAAGGGATCATACTACCATATTCTCGATGGACAGAGATGAGGTAGAAGGATACCACAGAAACAGGAGACACAGCAGGTAAGGAACTCAGGAGGGCAGGTCACTGTCACAGGTGCTTAGGCAGGCAGAAGCTGGTCT
This sequence comes from Carettochelys insculpta, assembly GCF_033958435.1. Lineage (NCBI taxonomy): Eukaryota > Metazoa > Chordata > Testudines > Carettochelyidae > Carettochelys > Carettochelys insculpta. The sequence continues at coordinate 316,019,935 of NC_134137.1, forward strand.
TCTCTCATTTCTTCAGTTCTTTCCTTTTTGACCAATTGTCATGTGTGGAGAATGTGGATGGGGAATGTGATTGACTGGGATGTTTAAGTATTCCTGGAGAATCAAATTGCCTTAGCTCCACTATTATTACCCTGTCCTAAACAAAACTCTCTTAGTGCCAGCAACTGCTACTGGTCGTGGGATACTGGGATGCTTCATCACCGAGGGACTGTATCAAACACTATCTCTGGCTTGAACTTCCCAGTGTCTCAATGGTAGGGAAGCAACCAGGCTTCTGCCTTTAACAGTCTATGGAGCAAACAGCCAGCCCCAACTGCCCAAAGGAATTGCAATTGAGCTGCCACTGCAGCACTTCAAAGTTGCAGTCAACATGCAGAGAGACCTTAGGGAAGGGTGTTATAAACCCTGCTGTTACTGGGCAGATTCAGATCAGTTGAATCCACCTTTCCCTGTCTTTTCTTTCCTGCCTTTTTCCAGGATGGAGGACAGTGCCAGAGAGGCTAACAACAGCCTCTGAGGAAAAATCAAAATGATGGACACAAAACACTGGCATCCCTCCCACCACAAACTGAAGACAAAGATCTGATTGCCTCCCACTCCTTAAATAGACTTTGCCCCAGGGTGGAAACCCTTTGTTCAGTCTCCTGATCCCCATGGCAAAGTACCACATTCAAGATGGAGTCCAGTATTAGGTGGCATGGTCACATCTCTTTCTAGGACCAATCACAGTTTGGGCTTACAGGAAAAATAAAACCATTCACAGGTTGTTGGTTTGAATACTGTGTCATTAAGTTCCTAAAGTCTCACTAATGGTCCTAATTAGCACGTTTAGGCTTAAAACCAGGTTCACACTTCATATTTCTCACTTCACATACAAGAATGATACATGTACAAAAATAGGACATACAGATTCAGCAGACTGTAACTTTAAAAATGACATGCTACATGTCCCATTTTGCATAAAGCGTCTTTGAGTTCTTCATATTCATATCCATAAAACAATTTTCATAAAGCCATGTGGGTGGGGGCTGTGATAAGGACCTGATGGAATAGATCTGGACTTGGATACCCCAAAAAAGGATTTAACTTGAAAGGTGACTGAGCCAGGGGCTGGGTCACAGAAACTGCAAACTGTTGAAGAACCAGAATGGCAGACAGTGGGTGATAGAGAATAGCACATGCAACTTTTAGTCCTGCCTGTGACTTCTCCCATTCTGGGCCTCCATGGAAAGGAGAGAAAAGGAAGCCTCCGAAAATAATCATACTGAGTCTATACAGTACCTTTAAGGCTCAAAGGGATATATATAGTCCTTTCACCATTTCACATTGGTGGCTTGGAATCACTGCTTACACTACATCAGGACGCTATTCTGTGGCGTGTTGAACTGCCTCAGCATTAGGCCTACCACCCATAGCCACCCTCTAGCCATGCACCATTTGTCTGAACGTACCATACGAGCATGCTGTGCATTATGGGTTGTTTCAGCTCGTAATCAAAATGGATAACTCCAAATAAATTCACACAGAAATCTATTAGTGTGACAGTGTCCGTTGCCTGCTAACAGAGAAATAAACATTTGATGCAGGAATTGCCAAATGTCTGTTATGGGAGACATCAGGTCCCATATAATAGTTGCGGCTTTTCAAGGTTTTATGAACTGACTTTATTCCCTTGGTACTAGTCTCCTGGTTCCCACAGAGATAACACGTACCGGAGACTTTGATGTGAAAGTTGCCAGATGTTCCCCAAAGAAAGCAAATCTTTGATCTTTATCAGGTATTTGGTATTCTCCTCATACTTCAAGTATTTGCAAGGCACATCTAAACACCAATAGCCAAATCCTGAGTTAGGGCCTGCCACTTCCAAACTTATCCACATTGTGGGATTGTCTCTCTCCATTAGCAGTCCAATTGATTCTGGGGCTACCGAGTGAAGTTTCATGCAGTATGAGTAAGGATGGATGACTCAGACTGCAAAATGTCCTGACTCAGATAAAACTGCTGTAGAGAGTGTAACCTGGAGAGGAGCTAAATAAGGGCTCCATGATTTGGGCTCAAAGATGAAGAGAAATTATTTAGGATGGGCATATAGTTAGAAGTAATAGGAAGAAGAAATTTAGAACAAATTAATTGACAATCAGGAAAAACTTCCTAGGAGAGCTATAAGTCTACCAATAATCTCCAAACGCAAGTGGAAGAAGCCTTATTTCTTAGGACATATAAAGTGAGACTGGACAAGATACTAGAAAATGTAAGCAGTCCTATAGCACCTTAAAGACTAACAATTTTATCTGAGCTTTTGTGAGTAAGACCCACTTCTTCAGATTTAGAGCAGAAGTAAGAATCCAAGGTTTATATAGCAGGGGGCACGGGAGCAGGGAGAGAGAAGGAGGAGAACAAGAAATAAAAAAGGGGCAGGGGAAGTCACGTGTCATTACAAGGACCTGTGGAAGAAGTAACTTCTGGCACCCATCCCACTTAACTTATTTACTTCTTCCTCAGGTCCTATTAATGACAGGCAACTCCTCCACCCCACCCTACATTCCTCCACCTCCCCTCTGAGGTGTGCATTTATACTGATAAGTAACCTGAGACAGAGAGACTGTAAGGCCAAAAGGAAGTGACTACAGTTAGGCAACCAAATAACCTGATTTTCAGAGGTGCTGGGTGTCAGTGACAATGCCAGGATTGGAGTTTGGTGGTCCTGGCTTCCAAGCCCACGCACTGGAAACCTGCTTGTCATACATCATGGGATTAGCTGTTTTATCACAGATAATATTGTCTGTAACTAAGGTGTCCTGATCCCATAATCACAATAAAGGTGAGACAACACCATGTTTGTACTGAACACAGATGGCATTAGCCTAAAAAGAGGGAGAACTAAGAGGCACCAGCCTGCTTCTTGACCACTTGACTTTATGTTCTAGGGCTGAGCTGTTCAGTCGCAACCACATGCGTCAGGCAGCTAGTGAGAAAACAGATGAGTTCCCTTCGTTTGGACTACGATGAACTATTCTTTGTAATGACCAAATGTCTGTAATTACAGGCAAACAAGGCATATTCTCTATTGCCACTGTGATGGATGGAAGATGCCAAAGAGTTGGTTAGAACACCTCCCTGTGCACTGCCAACAGACGGATAAGTCTGGAGGTGCTGTCTCCAGGAATGCCGATGAACCTCATAGGAAACAGACAGTGGATTCCCTGAGGGAAAGGGTACAGAAGATGTCAGAAATGTCTGTAAGGGAAGAGTTGTGGGTGAGGGAGGAACTGCTGGGATTTCCTATTGCTTTCTCAGCCTCTATGAGAGCCCAGGCCCTATTTATGGTTCTGGTGGTGGGTGGGGTTGGTATTTTTGGGAACTATGGCTGAGATAGATTTATCTGTGGCATTTTACTGGACCACTGCACTATTCCAGTCTGTTCTGTTTTAAAGTAAACTACATCATATAGGTGCTTAAATTCACCTCAGCCATGTAGAGCCATGTGCTTGAGCTTGCACTGCTCTCATGTCATCATAACGTTGTCACATGCAGCGTTGGGTTGAAAAATGGAACATTTCACGCACAAATATTTCAGCAAATTTTTCACCACTTCTACTTACATGACATTCACATAGTGCAACTTTTAAATGCCTGGTTTTTAAGAATCAGCAAAATTAAGTATTTATTATAATAATCACTCGTTAGTATAGGGAGGTTATCGAACAAACTCAAGATATACCGCGCAGGCCTGGTTTCCACTACAAAGTTAGATCAATGTAAGTCACCTTGAGTCAGCCTACTTGTGCCTGTGTCTGCACTACAGTTTGTCTCCGAGCAAAGTGAGCTCCACAATATACTGGCAAAGTAACATCAACTCCTTGAACAGTGCTGAGCCATGGTCAACGTACAAAGGCCAAGACGGCATGAACATGGATATTGTATTAACTGTGTTGACCCTAACAGTTCTCCAGATACTGTCTCATCATGACTTACACTGACAGCTCAGGTTGCAACTGTGAACTCCACCGCCCAGGAATCACAGAGAATAATGGTGATCCACCTGTTGGGAAAGACAATTGCTGGTTGTAGTATTCTGAACAGGTCTATGTTCTTAAACATGCAAGTATTGTGCACCTTTCTTGACCAGCCAACACTGATGTCAGTGAATCCATATAATCTTTGGGTTAGAAACTAGACAATTATAATTAAGGGTGGATTGTTTACCTGACTAAATCCTATTTGTCACTAGTGCTGTATGCAGCCTTTCTCTTCCCTAATGCCCTCTCATTTGTCTCTAATGGAATTCTGGCAAATGAATCTGAGGCTACATCTACACTAGGCAAAGTAAGCAAACCACAGATACGCAATTCTAACTACAGCAATTACATAGCTAAAATTGACGTATCTGTGCTCGGTTAACTTGGCCATCTTTAGTAGGGAAGGTTGATGCGAGAGTTTCTCCTGTTGATCTCCTTTATTTCTTGCGTCTCATGAGGAGTACAGGGGTCATCTGTGACCCCTGAGAGGTCAATTTCACATGTCCATACTAGATATGCAGAATCAAACCCCAGAAGATAGATCCTGAGCGGGTCGATCTTCCGGGGTAGTGTACATGTAGCCTTAGTCTTTCCTTTTAAATCACACTCACAGTAAACTGAACAAAGATACCACAAGATATCTGAGGGCAACTAAATTCCTTTGTTCTCTCCTGACAATAATCTCGAAACTGTTGAGCATAGCTCATGTGAGATGAAATTCACTGCTGTGCAGAATGCCACTACACATAATATTCACCAGTTAAGAGTCATTTAAATCCTCAGGATTGCTCTGCCTAAACCCCACTTAAAAGCTTAGTTTTTGTGCTGGGCCTTTGAATTTCATGCATTGTACAGCATAGCTCCATCCATGCAAGCAAACATCCTGTATTATTGAAGGTGTGGGGATCAGCTTTAAGGCCGGGGTAGAAGAGCTCCATTGGGGCTTGGGCATTTAGAGCTCTTTCAGGCTCCAGAGCTAGTGTGCAGTCATGGGACCTCCTGATGGCCTTGATTACTTGCAGATATGGGGGACTAGCAGATTTTGGGTCCAAGCCCCATAGCTCATTCCATGGGATAATGCAAATTCAGTTCCCCTTCCTCTGTCTCCCACCCATCACTTAGACAGAACATTTGAGAAGAAATACCGTGAGACTCCGGCGCTCCCCCTGCCCTATAGGTTTTACCAACAGTGGTGGTGGTGGAGTGATCAGGCTGCAAGTGACACAACATTGCTCCTGCAAAAAAAACATCATACAATATTTCAGTTATTGACTAAAAATGTTGGTTGATGTCCTCTCTACTCCTGTGCGAAGAAGAATACAGACAGAACAGAGGGAAGAAGAATAAAAAAACCAAACTCCTGCAGATTTTCTGGGTAGCTGCAGCCTGTACAAGCAGGAGTTTGTCTGTTTCTGAACAGACTGTTTGCTGACAAACACTGCAAGCTTCCAGAAAGCAGAGAAAAGATGGGATCTAGTCTGCCAGATGAATGCACACACCCTGGATTGTCCAGAGCAATGGAACTGTTGACCTTCAAATAGAGAATGTGGGTTAAGCTACTCTTTTCAGGCTATCTGAGGGGGAACTTTCGTTCCCAAGGGCTAGGTATCATCAAGTGCTAGAAATACTCAGTCATCCATATACTGGCACAAGTCCCTTCCTGATTTTCCACTGTGCAACCCTTACTCTGTTTAGGACATTGTTCATAAAGCTGTAATAGAGGGACGAGAAGAAACAATGGGAAGGAAAGAAGAAACTGGCTGGCGACTTGATTAAAATTTTTTATAAAAGGATCGATTGCAAGCTTTAAGGGCAAGAACTGTTGTATGTTATTATGGTATGTCTGACGCAAAGGAACCATCACTTGTAACTGCTACCATAACACAAACAATAATAATCTGCCTTCAGCACCTGAACAGTTTTGACATCATTAACCTGACACACCTGGTGACATGGTGACCTAACCTGTAAGATTCTTAGTATGTTTTAAAAGTTTTGTGTTGTGAAATTTCTGTATTTCCCTGATTTCAGTACTCCCCAGGCCTAGATTTCAAGTTTCCTGTGGTTTTCATATCCATCAAAATCTAGATCCTCAGAAGAATATGTCCAAGACAGATTATTAGGATAAAACTGGGATCCTGTCCATCTATGAAGAAGATCTACACATGGTAGATATGTACACAAAAGGAATATACTTTCAAATTAGAGCTATTAAAATGCAAGTTGTGTCAATTTGCAAGATTTGTATAGCAAAAAAGCATGGCTGTTTTGAATGGTTCTTGCAACATAAAAGAGAGTTAGTTTTTAAAAAAAAGTTTTTTAAATGTTAATCCTGTAAAATAATAATGTGTTACATCAATATAGCTCTTTCCATTGGAAAGTCTCAAGGCATTTTTAAACATTAATATTCCTTACAATCTCCCTATTTTATAAACAGTCCTGTAAATTTAAATTTTTTTGAAAAATCACTGAGGCTGCTGCTACATTGCCACTCTGCCATCAGAGATGCCATGGTAATGAGGCAATTTGAAGCAGGCTAATGAGGTGCTAACGTGCATATTCAGCACCTCATTAGCATAATGGCAGCTGTGTGAATTTCAAAGTGCAGACTTCAAATTGCAAATTGACAGTGTAGGTGGGGGCAACTTCGAAATAAGCTCCCCGCTTCGACATTTCTTACTCTGATCTAGTTCTACGGGAGTACGGAGACGTTGACGCAAGGCACTTATTTCGAAGTTCCCCCCATCTTCACTGTCAATCTGAAATTTGAAGTCTGTTCGCATGGCAGCCATTATGCTAATGAGGTGCTTAATATGCACTATAGCGCCTTATTAGCCTGTGTCAAATTACCTCATTACCATGGCACTTCCGACGGGAGAGTGGTAGCACAGCAGCAGCCTGAGTGAATGGCAGTGCTTGAAATACAGCTCTGAATTCTTAAGTCAAGTCCTAAGGACAAGATCATAGTCTTGCTCTCAAGGAACTCCACAGGGAGCTGCTTAGCTCATTAGCCTTCCTGCATCCCACTACAGACATCACTCATTCAGTTCCCTTGAGGATTCTAGAAGTGAGAAGTGTTTTTTCACTATCTCTGTGCACTGTTACTGTAAATTATCTATGAAAATGGAGCCACTGGCCTGTGTGTGTATTTATAGATAATGGAGTATTTCTAGAAAATGAACTAAGGATTGGTATTGCTGGCAGCCTGGAAAATGGCAGTATTCTGACAGCTGCGACTTCGAAATCTCAATATACAAACTGTTCTTTTAGTCCACTGGAGATTCAGTGATCCAGAATATGAAATAAAGAGCCCTTGTCTGGGGTAATGGTGCCATCATTCTTGATGGCTATTTCAAAATTACCATAATGTACCTTCATCCTTCTGTAAAATTATAGAAAAGTGGGTGGGTATCAACACCCTGGAACTGACTCCTCCTTCTCCCAGGACCTCTCTTCCCCAGCTGTCAGCCTTACAAATGGTTGGGGGAAGGGGCTGTCCTGGAGCTCTTTGCCATCGGTGTGCGGCAATAGCTAGGGAGATGGGAAGCTTTAGAGCCCAAGCATGGACATCTCCCCTGCCAGTCAAACATCTGTTTGTTCACAGTGCCTGCCAGCAGAGGACACAAACACAAAGGCACATGCCATAGGATGGACCATGGTAAGAGGCCACAAGGCCATTTCCCCCTGCAGCCCAAGTGGCTACAGGTCACTAGGGAGTTGTGCAAGGGCAGGAGGGAAGGAACATGTTTTCCCAGCAGTATGCAGCAGCTAGCTGTAGCATGGCTCATTTCACTACTGAGCTGGAGAGAGCTTGTGGGGGCCCTCATGAACATAGGCAGCCTCTGAGGCCCCTGAAGAAGAATCTCAGTTTTCAGGGGAGAAAGGGAAAGAGAGGTTCAGTAGGTTTTCCTTGACAAGTGCCTTCAGGCCAAAAACCAATGTAAACTGACACAACCCCCTTGCTGAAAGTCATGTTATTTATATTATAGGTGCATCTTGGAGCCCCCATCATAGAACAGAACCCATTGTGCGAGATACATATGCGGCTCGATTCCCTTCTACAGCAGGTCAGTGGAATGGGATGAACCTAAAGATCCTTCCCCCTTTTACCTTACACATTTGTATATCACGTAAATGTGGAGAGTATCCTGTATATTTAACTCCCAAGGCTGCTCTGAACCCTTAGGCTAGCTCTGAGAACAGGGAGATCTCCACAGCACACGCACAAACCCTGCACAAGCCCCCATATCCTCCCACTGAGGGCAAATCATCTTTGAGTTATGAGTGCAATTCTTAACTATGGCCTAATCTGCTCTGTAAACAAACTGATTTTTTATCCCCTGGGGGAAAACTGACAAATAGCTGCATAATTTATTAAATGAGTGTTCCGCTCCCAGGAGAAGCAAACAGCAAAGGGCACTCTATTCTGAGGCTGGAGATTTTTTTGTTCATTTTTGTGCCCTCCCTGTAGCATTCCTGTTAATCCCTTGTTGTTTCACTAAAGGGACAAATTCCATAACTTTTCCATGAGGGACAATAAAAGGGTCCAATTTCCTGTTTGCACAGCCATATCCAATGCATAACTTCAACCTAGGAGAGTTATAGACTGTTTGATGGCTCTGTTTACATTCTTTCTAGTTAACAGGAAAGTTACAGGGGAGCAGGAAAAATGCATAAGTGGAAAAGAAATGAAGTCTTAGTTATTAATTACTACAGTCTTTGGGCCTTTATAGGAAATGGTATGTTTAATTCAGAATAGTCAAAGGGACTCTGTCACCTTAAATAAGCAAATCTTTGATCATAATACGTTTACAGAGCTGCAAACATACAAGTCACTTTCCCTGGTATTCTCTTCCATTCTGGAATAAAATACACGGATATGCCGGATTATGTCTCACTGTTAAACATGCTGCATTGTCAATGGAATAAAATGATAAAGGGCTAGACCACCAGCCCTCATGTCCCACCCCTTCCAAATATTAGCCCATTTCCTCCAGCAAAAGAGACTTTCTCATATTGTAATTCCCTCCCCCCGCCCCATCTCTTTACACCAGTTTCCGGGTGGAATCGTCTGTCTATCTTAGCTCTGGTTCCTCAGCCTTATTAGTGCAGTTTTCCCTCTTCAAAGCTTCCCCAGTTCCTGTTTCTCTGCTCCCAACCAAACTTTTCCATTTGGGAGTGTTTCAAAATGCACAGACTTTGCACAGAAATTGTTTTGCCAAAAATCCCATTTTTCCATCAAAAACCTTTTTGATGGAATTTTTTCATCCACCCTACTGCCAGGGCTCTGTGCTGGTTCACTCTGTTAATTATAGCTGCTCAAGTTTACAAATAACCCAACGGGGAATTGTAGGACTGGAGATCACTAGCATGCAGGGACATCCTGGCCATGCCCTCTGGCACTTGGCCTTTCCCCTTGCGCAGGCCATGCTGTCGGAACTGTTGCTGTGCTACTTGAGTGGTGTGGATACCCTAAGACGGGGAATATTCCAGAAGCCAACCAAACTGGCTTTGTGACCACTTCATACTATCAGAGCAGAAGAAAGTGGCCCTGGAGCCTCCAGAGAATGGCGTCTCTGATGAATGTATTTTCAAACCTTTCACGTGACCCACTTTACCTCAACATAAGGAAGTCCCTGCCTTTCCTTCAGATGCTACCTGGATTTCTGTAGTGAGCGGATTATGCAACGCTGGCACCACACTGTGGACATTTTATACTACTGCACAAACGCTTGATTATGCCCCTATGTTTTACAAGGAGACACATTTGTTTCATTCAGCAGGATAAACTATGTAAAAATTCCTTTTTCAGAGGTTCAGCATCATTCTTACAAGAAATGCTGTTAAGGGGCATCTGAGTGAAATGCCGTTATTGATAATGAAAACCACAAAACAAGGCCCTGTTTTCTAGTCTGTTAGCATGTTAAATTGAAAACAAAAAAGCAGTCAAGTGGCACTTTAATCATGGGCACATTCTCATGTTCCTCAACTAACATCATATATGCCATCATGTGCTATCAATGCCCAGATGCTTTGTATATTGGACAGACTTCTAACTCTCTTAGACGAAGAGTTAATGGGCACAAAACAGACATAAAAACACTCCTGATTCACAAATCAGTTAGGCGGCATTTTAATGGAGTGGCCCATTCTGTTAATGACTTAAAAGTTTGCATGTTACCGAAGAGGACTTTTCACAACACTCTCGAAAGAGAGGCTGCTGAACTTTCTTTCATATTCAAATTTGACACATTAACACATGGTTTGAACCAGGATGGGAATTTTCTGGGTCACTATAGGGGCTCGTCTGCATACTTGGCTTAACCTAAGTCTTGACTCTCCCTCCCATTCTGCCCCTCTACTCTCAGATTTACTCACCTTGATCATTTTTCTTCTGATTTGTCAACCTTGATTACTGTTTTTGGTTCTCTGTGCCTTGAGTCTGTTCTGGTCTGGCTATGGTCTGAAGAAGTGGGTCTGTCCCACAAAAGCTCACCTAATAAATTATTTTGTTAATCCTTAAACTGCTACTTGACTGCTTTTTGTTTTGATAGTATATAGACTAGGACAGCTTTCTCTCCTTTACTATTCACATGTTAAAATGAGTTTCTCTTCCATTAAAAGCTCTGGATTATTGTTTTATTAATCTAAATCTGTTTAACTGACAAAAGTTCCAAATGGCTGCATATCATTTAGAAAACTGTTAATTGTCTGTTACAAAACACAGAGGGGAGCTAACTGTCATGCATAGATTTTTTTTCACTCATAATTTTCTAATGATGGTTACTCCTGCCAAATGTTCCACAACACCCTCTGTGAAATTGAAAAGATGCCAAACATACTTCTGTTTGTTCAACTATTTCTTACTGATAGAGTAGTAACAGAGAGGGAGCCGTGCTAGTCTATATACTATCAAAACAAAAAAGCAGTCAAGTAGCACTTTAAAGACTAACAAAATAACCTAATAAATTATTTTGTTAGTCTTTAAAGTGCTACTTGACTGCTTTTTTGTTTTGGCAGAGTAGGTGCCTTGCTGATCAGTACAGGTTTTGTAGGATGAGCAAAATACTAGCCCGTTTCTTATAGATCTAGGTTGCTGTTGGCACACTTTTCAAGTTGTGATTTAAATAATGTAAAGCTTATTTTTAAAACTTGTTTGATGCTGAAGTATGCCCCACACTACTGCATTGCAGTGTTCATTATTCCAACTATATTATAGCACAGTATATTCTTCAAAGGCTCACAGGCTCTCTTCCTTTATTGCAAATTAAAAAATATTTTTATAAAGCATATAGTAGCTTTTTAATTTAGTATACTGGATCATTTAAGGAAGCATCTAGCACCTGAGCTTTTAAGAATCATACCTAACTCTTAGCTATCATGATGTATTTAAAAGTAACAGCACCTTACAAATGATGTAACATTAGCCCCATTCTACAGGTGGGGAAACCGAGATACACTGGGGTGAAGTGACTTGCCTGAAAGGTCACCTGGTAGGCTAGTGTAAGAGTGAGGAATTATGACCTAGGCCTCCTGATTTTAATTCTAGTGTCCTATGCATTAGGCTACAAGACATAATTTCTTGATCATACTTCTGGGTCCCCATATTTTTGCAACTTTCTATCTAGTGCAGTAGGGGTCCAGGTTAATCAGTTCAAATCAATTTTAAAATGGTAAACCTACTAATCTTCTTAAAATTTCTCTTTAAGACAAAACAGTGTACCACTAGGAGCAAGACAGGTGATAATAAAAGCAGTCAAGAAACTTTAAAAAGTTAATCTGTACAAGACAGGAAGTTTAGACTACATACATCCAAGAAGTTTAAGGGTATAAGGACCTGATGCTGCATTTCTCTCTTAGACACAAAACTCCTATTCACTTCCATGGGAGGTTTGCTTGAATATGCATGGCTTCATCAATATCTTAGTGCACCATAGGTAACTATTTTTATTAAACTGCCAGAATGACAAGCATTGTACTGCTCTTTAGAAAGCGAAAGTGAGAAGTCCTAACACTCTGTAGGGTTCCGTAGTTGTCCGTGACTCTGTAGAGTGTGACAGAGTCATGGACAACTGACAGAACTGGATTATAATAACAAATCACAGCATGCACATTTGATCATTCTTTTAAATGAGTTGCAAACTTCAATGAGCACAGAAATGCAGTCCATGAAGTATACACTGTCAGTAAACTTCAGCACTTCACCTTTTCTGCTTTTTAATGAATTTATATTGGCTTGCATATAAGCTCTGTTGCCTAGACTTATGTTGACAACAGATTCTAAATAGGAAAATAAATGGAAAACTATCACATGTTTGGTGAGGTGCACAGTAAGGTCCCATAGTAACAGAGTCGAGGATCAGCCTTTAGTGATTAACTGCTCCTTAAATTTCCAGGGCTCCACCAGTTTTTTTAAAGTTGCTATGAATTGTACAACTGTTTTGTTTTCTTTTTGTTCTTTTTGGTCTCTTTTATGGAACTTGTATCTGTCTGCAGTTACCAATAGTTTTTGATCATCGTGTGAGCCCAGGATTTCCACAATGTCACTGTAAGATTTAGTCTCTGACTTAACAGGGTGCGGTAAACTGCATAGCAGGGAGTAGGTCTTAGATCCTACAACACTTCAGAATATTGGCACCTTCTTCTCTTCCTTAGTGTCATTTGCAATAACAAAATGCTCAAAATGCTTGGTACATATGTGCCATTGCTCTACAGTCTCCTCAAAAGGTCCCGGCAGCCCTGTACTTGTAGCCAGGGCTCCACCCCTTCCCTCCCCCGGGCTTCAGAGTTGTTTTCTTACATTGACTTCTTCTGCTGCTGAAGGCAGCACAGGAAATCCATCTGCATCGCCACTTTGTTATATTGTTTGGAGTCACCAAGTTTAGGAAGAAATCGCTCCCACCATGCCCCTACCTTCTGGTGCTCAATGCCCCACCCCAGCCCTGTCGTGGCACCTGCTCCCAGGGGGAAGGGAACCCGCGGCCGGCAGAGCTCTTGGCCCACAACCCCTTTGCCTGAGTCACCCTCCCAGTTCTGGCCCCCTCCCCACCCTCCTCCAAGTTCAGGCTCCCCCGCCCCGCAACATACAGGGGTGTCCTCCCACCCACATAGTAAATAGGTGAACATTCATACCACAGTTTTTTATGGTTTATTGTTGATAAACATTTTTATTGTGCACCAATGCCCGTGTCCTGTCGTCCCTTGTGGGGGGCCTGGGTGCAGTGGTGGTGATGATGCATGTGGTGGGGAGGTGGATGTATGGGGGGAGGCAGAGGGGGAGGGGTGGGCATCGGGGGGGTCAATGTGGCCCTGGAGCGAGATTTACATGAAGGGCCTCCCGCATCCGGACACCGTCGCATTTCGCCTGGCAGCTGGCAACAGCGGCCAGCTGCTCGAACCCCACGGTGGCCTCAGCTGCCCTCCCCCGGATGCAGGCATCCCCTTTCCCTCCACAGTGTTGTGGAGGACGCAGCAGGCATCCACCATTTGTGGAACATTGCACACCCCCACCTTGAGGTGGGCAAGAAGGCACCACCACTGCCCCTTGAGGCACCCGAAGGCCCGCTCAATCATGTGCCAGGCCTGGTTGAGGTGGGTGTTAAAGGCCTCCCTGCAGGGGTCGAGGTGGCCAGTATAGGGCCGCATCAGCCATGGCAGTAGGGGGTATGCCACATCCGCAACCATGCATAGCGGCATGGTAGTGTCCCCAACCGGCATCTCCTGCTGGGGAATGAAGGTGCCGGCCTCCATACACCAGCACAGGCTGGAATTGTGGAAGACCCTGGCGTCATGGGTTTGCTCCAACCAGCCCACATAGATGTCCATGAACTGGCCTTTGTGGTCCACCAGGACCTGGAGGACCACTGAGTGGTAGCCCTTCCGGTTGATATAGCAGCCGGTGCTGTATGGTGGGGTGTGTATGGGGACGTGCATCCCGTCCAGGGCACCAAAGCAGTTTGGGAACCCCAACATGGAGAAACCCTCGACAATGGCATCCAGGTCCCCAGTGCAGGCGACCCACTGCAGGAGCATGGCGTTCATGGCACGGACAACCTGCATGGGAGGGAGGCTACGCGCTCTCATGAGGGTGTGTCAGGGTTTTCCCAGCCAGTGACCCACTCCTGAACTGGTGGCCCACTGAGCGGTAGGAGTCCAGGGTGGCCAGTTTCCATACTGCAATAGCAACACACTTCCCGAGGGGGGAGTGCGGGCCTCATGGTGGTGTCCTGATGCCTCAATGCAGGTGCCAGGCAGTAACACAGCTCCTGGAAGGTGTCCCGGCTCATGTGAAAGTTCCAGAGCCAGGTGGCATCATCCCATTGCCCCAGAACCAGTCGCTCCCATCAGTCCGTGCTGCTGGGGTGGCTCCAGAGGCACTGGGGTGCCAGGGGGCGGGGTGCAGGCTGGGCATGCTCCGTGTCCTCAGGGGGGCTGTTCTGTCTCCCAAGGAGGAGGGGAGTGACTGCAGCGACCGTGCAGACAATGTGGGCAACAGCTCCCACAAAGTCTGCATCTAGTGTGAGGAGCGGGGTGTCATAGGCCATAGTGCTGCTGCGCTGGGGTCCCACGTTGCTCCTGGCAGCTTGGCAGGCCTCAGCTAGAGCAGGGCGGGGGAATTGGAGGGGGGCTCTTTAAGGTGGTGGCTGGTTGTGAGCCCCGGAAGGGCTTGGCAGCCATGTGACCCCGTCTGCGGCATCTCTGCTTCCCTTCTTTCGAAAGAGCGCTCTTACACATGTGGATGTTCTCTTTCAAAATAATGGGCCGGGGTCTTTGAACGAGTGGGTCAGAACTGCGATCCGCCTTTGCCTTGTGGTCGTGTTCTTTCGAAAGACGGTATATCAATGTCTGGCTTTCGATTTTGCTCTTTCAGTGGTGGGTTCCTGTGTAGATACAGCCTGACAGGACAACCAGTGGCAAATTTGTGCTTCAAACTTCTAAACTGAGTTATTATTTACCTTCTGGCTGCAATACCATGCTTTTCTAGTAGTGTTATGTCCGTTTATTTTCATATTTCTACAAGAAGAAAGAATTTGTATGATTAACTGCTCCTTTGCCAATAATCTGGTGCATAATGGGATATGAGGGCTGTTCCATGAACAATCCACTTCAACTTGACCCATCATGGCATTCATTATATTCAGGACTGATTGCAGCTTCCTTCGCTAGTGGGTGTGTTGTCGGTATGCAGATGTACACTGACTCACAAGCCCTGGGGTTGCCAAACAACAACTTCAGTTTAAAATAATGAATAATTACATGTAGATGGTGTTTTCAGAGGGGCCAAGTAATGTTAAAGACACTTCCATTTACCACCATTTCATGTCAATAGATTGCACCACCGTATTGATGGGTAGTAGGGGAATTTTCAACTTTTACTAATAGGATTTTTGACTCTAACCACAAGACCCAAAAGCAAGTACAGTCTGCATAGACCATTGATAAGATTTATGCATTTTTCTGCAGCCACTTATTAAGTGAGTCGATTAACTTTAATATTAGATCTACAACAGACTGCAAAAATGGTTGATAGTCCAGCCCTTTAAATTATGGCAGACTTGTACACTTTTTACAGTTCTGAACAAATTGTCTTCTACAGTCTGTATCATAAACATCAATAGTAAGGCTGCAGTTGTGTACTCAATTTTTATCAAGACAAGTTACTGAGGTAAGTTGGTGTTTAATAAAAAGATCACATTACATATAAACACTGGATCTATCATCTGTCTTACAGTCTTACTAATTATCAGATTTTCTAGGGTGTACATCATTGTCACTTTGCTCCATCGTCCCTTTTAAAATTAAATTATATATAACAGAACAATATCAAATGTTCATTTGTTATTATTTTTAGCTCTTACATGGTTAGTAAGGGTCACATTGTCACAGTCATTATTTTATTCAAACCTACAAAAGTCTGATTTCAATCGAAAAATCTGATTGTTTTTTTTCAAAATTTTAACTAAACCGCTTGTCCAGCAAAACCGCCAATTTAGCAGACCCCAATTCAGAGGAGTTCGGGAACAATGGACATTCACCAGCTCCCCTGCTGTTCCCAAAGTCGGCTGAATCCACCCCACTCCCCGCAAAGAAATGCTGGCAGCTCACCGGAGCCGTCTCTGGAGGGGCTGCCGTGGCTGGACCTGCCTGGAGCGGCTGCAGGACCTGTCGTGGCTGGGACCCCTGGAGGAGTCACCTTGCTGCCAGAGCGGCTGCAGGACCCATGCTGCGGCTGGAAATGCTGCAGCTGGAGGAGCCACAATGTTCTCCTCCCTCTAGGAATGGGCACATATGCGGGCAGAAGGCACTCACCGATGCACCCCACCCCCATTGGGAGGAGCACTTGGCAGCACCAGCGGTGGCAGCGGCCCAGGCCGTGGAGAGGCTCTGGCGGTGGCAGAACTCTGGTTGTGGTGGCAGCTTTAGCTCTGGCAGAAGCACCAGCCACGGTGGTGGTTCCTCTGGCCACAGTGGAGGCTTTGGCAGTGGTGGAGGCTCCAGCCATAGTGGCAGTTCCTCTGGCTGCCGTGATGGGCCAGGATGTGACTAGGCTCCAGCAGCAGGGGCTCCAGCAACTGAGGTGAGTCTTCTCTTTACAGTATTTGAGGGGGGAGGGCTGGAGAAGCCTGGCGGGGAGAACTGTGGGGGCACTATGTGAATACAAGTAAACCCTCACAGTTAACAGACTTTCTGCTTCAACAGACACCCCTCCCTACCACTAGCCCACTAAACCGAGGGGGTTTACTGTCGTACAATCAATAGTAGTCTAGTATTATTACTTCATATGCAACACGGATGTAGACTCATAAATCCTTTTGCCCCATACAGGGTAAAACAAGGAAACAAAAAAGTGGTTGGGAGAAGGCGAAAGTGAAGAAAGAAGAAGAGAAGAAAATTAAGGAATTGTCAGCTACAATGAAGAACATTACTGATTTGTTCTTTGCAGACAAGCAGTGAAGGTGGATGCACTGCAAAGGATACAGATACACTATTGACTGTGACCCCTGCTTCAGAGCCAAATGATACCCAAGAATTAATGTGCAGCAGTGACATTGCTAGTGGGGAACCCAGAGTAGAAACCCATGTTGAACAATCTGGGAATCTAGAGTTTCCATCTGAAATTATTGTTGAAGAACCTGGAGTAGAAACCTATGTTGAACCACGTGGGAAACCAGAGTTTCCATCTGATGTAGGAAAGTGGAACGTGTCAGAAGGTTTGCTTGCATACTTTTTCATGAAAGGGGTAAATCAGTGTCAGCACATGGATAGTAACTTTGATGCTCCTGAAATAATATTCCCTGGTGAAAAGTTCAAGCATTGTTGTACAGAATCATTGTTTTTCCGTGAATAATGAAATGGTGAGACAATACAGCATAACTGGCTCTGTTATTCACCAGAGACTGGCAAATTATTTTGTGCTCCTTCTAAGTTATTTGCAAATGTATATAAAAGTGCACAATTAGCAACAAATGGGTAATCTGACTGGAGATGTGCAGCTAGAGACTTAAATTGCCATGAAAACAGTTCCTTGCGCACAAATCAATAGAAATACTCATTAGAAGAAAACTTAGTGGCGAACGCATAGACCAGGGCATGATAGAGCAGTATGAGGCAGAAAAGAAATACTGACACTGTCTTCTGCAAAGAAGGCTCAGTGTGATCAAGATGCTTGCATCTAGAGGCCTTGCTTTTCATGGGAATGATGAAATAGCCTGTTTTTCAATGGGTTGCTAGGAATATATTATATTCTGCTAATCATCCAAATAATTTCCATTCTGCACATATTCTGCTAACAAGGGGGAAGACCATCTATCTTACTTATCATCAACAAACAAAATACTATTCTCTTAGTGTGGATTCTAACCCTGATATTTCACATTCTGACCAGCTGACATTGATGTTTTGCTATGTATTACCAGATGGCCCAGTGGAAGAGTTTGTCAAGTTCATTCCTACACATGGACACACAGGGGAGATCCTGGCCAACACAATTCCTAAGTTTCGTGAAGAACATGATATCTGTATTGAAGATTGTTGTGGCCAGTCTTATGACTAAGCCTCCAACATTAGTGGAAACTACAGAGGAATGAAAGCTGTGATTGATGAAAAAAGAATCTATCTGAATACTTTCCTTATTGTGCATATTCCCTGAATCTTGTTGGATAAAGTGCAGTAGCTTGTTGTCCAGTTGCTATTTTTTGTGTGTATGCTGATGAATAGTTTCAAACCTGCAGGAATACCAACACTTAAGAGGCTTGCAGACATTTGATGGTCAGCCCATCATGATGCAGTTAATGCTTTGCAGAAAGGATATGAAGTTACCAAAGACACCCTGCTCAAAATTGCAGAAGATGGAGCTGAAACAGCTGAAACATGCTTAGAAGCAAATGGACTTGTTACAGTTATGTGCCATCTAGAAGCAGGAATCATGGTGCAGCTGTGGACAAAAGTTTTGGAAAGATTTGACATGACCAGCTAATATCTAATTGTTGGCACTTGATGGCATATATCATGTTAGTTGAGGAACATGAGAATGTGCCTGGATTCTATGAATAGCCTGGCTAGGTCCAGTGAGGGTATCTTCAGAATAGATATGTGGACAAAGCTGGCAGCAGATTTTGTTGCAAGGCAAAGTTCCAGGACTGGTGTTCCTGTGGTATAGACTGTGGTTGTGGGTGAGAATCCTCATAAGGTTGGGAGGTTTTCTGTAGGAGAGAACACGCCTGTCACCTAGGGCCTTCTGGAGTGTGGCATCTTGATTAAGGATAGGTTGTTGGTCTTTCATAATGCGTTGCAGTGGTTTGAGTTGGAGGCTGTAGGTAATGACCACTGGTCTTCTGTTCTTGGCTTTTTTGGGCCTATCTTAGAGTAGCTGATCTCTGGGTATTCGTCTGGCACTGTCGATTTGTTGTATTTCTCCTGGTGGGTAATTCAGGTTTATGAATATTTGGTAAAGATCCTCAACTAACATCATATATGCCATCATGTGCCAACAATGCGCAGATGCTTTGTATAGTGGACAGAATTCAGACTCTCTTAGACAAAGAGTTAATGGGCACAAAACAGACGTAAAAACATTCCTGATCCACAAACTAGTCAGCCAGCATTATAATGGAGTAGGCCATTCCATTAATGACTTAAAAGTTTGTGTCTTACTGAAGAAAAATTTTCACAACACTCTTGAAAGAGAGGCTGATGAACGGTCTTTAATATTCAAATTCGACACATTAACACATGGTTTGAACCGGGATGGGAATTTTCTGGGTCATTATAGGGGCTCGTTTGCATACTTGGCTTAATCTAATTCTTGACCACCCCCCCCCACTGCCTTCTGCCCCTCTACTCTCTGATTTGCTCACCTTGATAATTTTGTTTCTGATTTGTCCACCTTGATTATTATTTTTGGTTCTCTGTGCCTTAAATATTGAGTCGGTTCTGGTACGGCTATGGTCTGAAGAAGTGGGCCTGTCCCATGAAAGCTCACCTAATAAATTATTTTGTTAGGCTGGGTCTACACATGCCCCTTCCTTTCGAAAGGGGCATGTTAATGAGCAGGTTCGAAATATGCTAATGAGGAGCTGCAATGAATATGCAGTGCCTCATTAGCATAATAGCAGCCACAGCGATTCGAAAGTGCGGCTTTTTGAATCGCATGCCGCCTGTGGAGATGGAACCTTCCAAAAGGACCCCCCCCCAGTTTTTGAAAGCCCTTCTTGCGATCATCAGATAGGAAGAAGGGCTTTCGAAAACTGGGGGAGGGTCCTTTCAGAAGGTCCCATCTCCACGGTGGTGTGCAATTCAAAAAGCCACACTTTTGAATCGCCGCGGCTGCCATTATGCTAATGAGGCACTGCATATGCATTGCATTGCCTCATTAGCATATTTTGAACCTGCTCATTAACATGCCCCTTTTGCAAGGAAGGGGCACGTGTAGACCCAGCCTTAGTCTTTAAAGTGCTACTTAACTGTTTTTTTGTCCTAAATTTATGTTCTGAATTACTAATATAGCCAATGTATTTCCCCTTCGTGACCTATAACCAGGCCTGATGACAGAAGGGAGAGTGCTTATGGTGCTAGTTGCCCCACAGCCTGCTGATACAAATGGGCCCAGAGCTCCTGACCACCACCAATTTTACTGTGTCAGCATCCAGAACCGCAGGCCCTTCAAATCACTGCAGGAGCACAGTGCTATCTAGTCTGGCAGTTCTCGCAGCTGGGGATGGGTGTTGTGTGGCACAGTGCAGCCTTGGTAGTGCTGAGAGCTGGCTGCCCAGCTCTGCACGTGCTGTCCAAGGTGCCACGCTTTTTGGGAGTGTGGAGCCACCATCCCATCTTTCCTAGGGGTCCAGCAAATCTGTCAGCCCCCCTGCATGTCACTATTGTTATTTTGTTTTCAAAAATTTGTTGTTGTGCCCAGTGGCCGAAGCAGATCCTCTTCAGTGTTTAAGTGACTTGTAGAAATACTGTATGCTGTAACCCTCCTAATATTTCCTAGACAAGATGAATACTAAAAACCCTAGCAGGCCTTTTTTAACTTGGAAGGAGAAAGAAGTCAAGCTTTAAATACACCTGTCCTGAAAAACTCTAATAAAAATGAATTACTCCAGACACAAAATCTACTTGTCTTACTTATACCATGATTGACTGCAAACGAAAATATAAATGATAATTGACTCATCTGGCAAAGTTATTCAAAGAAGTGAGTGAGGGGCTATTTACTCCCCTAACATAAAGATGCATGCTTTTTCAGACAGTAGGCATTGTCCTAAAATGCAGATAACTATGCATATTTTCATTTTAGAGATGCAGGATAAGTAGAAAGCAGCTGTTTTTAACTTAGCCATTAGAGGTCAGTAAATCCCAGATGATTCATCGTTCATCATCATTTCATAAATCAGTTAATATTTGATATGTATTTTTAGGATCTTATAAAAAGGAAAGAAATAATCACAGCAGTTCTTGTGCTCTTTCTTGAAATATAGCTTGTGTCTCATAAAAAAAATTCTCCTTGAATTCAGTAGGGAGCAAACCAATAGATTTCAATAAAAATAATTGTTATACAGTGATGCCTCTAAATGACAATATTTAATGACAATATTTCTGTGCAATTTTTAGCTGTTCTACAGATTTTGGTAAAAGGGAACAATGACCTGTTTCATTTTACAAGACTGTTTTCTACATCTTTTTAAAACGTAAGTTGTAGTCAATATACAGGACACTTCCATACAAGATTTTAAATCACTACCGTACTTGCCCAACTTACAATTCAAGATAGGAGAGACCAGAGGCATTTGTGATGTGACATCCACCCCACTTTGGCCTGTAAGGGGTGAACGTAGTCCTAGAAAGTCTGTGCAGAAGCAGCCAAAAGGAGAGGAGCTTCAAAGAGCAACCAATCAGGTAAGTAGTTGACTGAAATCTATTTACCTACGCATATGAGGGCTGAAGAATCAGGCCCACGGCTACTTGGCTGTTTTTTATAAAAGCACATTTCAGTGATAATTCCAGTCTAACCTTAATAGATGTAAAATGACACCAGCATGAGCTTAGTAGGAACAGAGTTTAAAAGATGTAGAAAAGGAAACCTCATTTTAAATGCCGAAGGATATTTGTGCACCCCAATAACCCTAATACATATCTGAAGCAACTGTGCATTTGAATCTTAAGCCTTAAAACAATGATATTTTATATTAGAAAATTCAGATCAGCTCTATCAATGTAAGGCTTATTCAGCCCACAACAATAACTGTGAAAGGCACAGGGAAGAATTTGGCTGCATAATATACAATAATAGAGATGGGACATGGTGTCCTTCTGCAAGAATCGCATTTAAAAGATATGATTAAAAGTGCACTATCTTGATGTAGGATTATAGAAAGGCCCCTTGCACAGCTGGTGCAGTTGCTTTTGGGAGAGACAATCTGGCTTCCACTTAGCTTTCAGGCAGCCATGGTAATGCCACACTTTTTTCATAATACAATAGAATAACATTGGGGGGTATTTTAAAATTTTAAAACAATAGCTGCTTACGTATAATGCTACTAATTGTCTTTTATTACTACCAGCTTCTGAAAGACAACATGTGAAGCTGCACTTTTTATTTCCTTAAACTTACTACTTAACGTCTTTCATTTGCTGTGCTCTCAGAAGGGAAACACTCATAATTGTGTGTGATACAAGCTGAACTTCTCTAATCTGGACATCTCTCATCCAGCACACTCTGTAATCCCGCACGATTTTAGTTAGCAGGACAACGTCTTATGGTGGGTGTCACCAAGTTTCCTGTGGTCCCATCAAGTTTGTTTATAGCTATCAGCCTTGGCTGTCAGTGTTCTGTGCTGTTATTTAGCTGTAATTTACGCCTAAATGTCTTCTAAGAGCCCAGTAAGCAGTGGAAGTGTTGGTAACGCGCCAGACAATATTGCCCTCCAATCATCCAGCAAATTCTCTCATCTGACACTGGTCAGGTCTCAAGGGTGCCAGACGAGAAAGGTTCAACCTGTACTGTGACAGTTCTCAGTGCCACAGCTTTCCTAGGCTTGGGTAGAGAGGAAGACCATTTTATAGTGGATTCTACAAACCTTACTGCCACAAGTGGTTCCTATTTATTAACTTCAGTGGGGTTACTCGTTTGAATAGGGGTTGCAAACTTTACAGCTAAAAACACTCTGTGAGGCCCAGCGAAGGGGCCAGGGTGCCACAGAAAGCTGAACACCCTTTCCTTGTGGGATCCTTAGAAGACACTATCTTGCCTCATGGAATACACAACCAACCTATATTCATCCCTTCCATAATTGATTTTAATGGGCATTAGGTGCTTAACTACCTTTGATCTAGATCTTACCCCCACCCCTATAAATATTTATTGTCTACACAGACTTAATTGAAATCTATCTGCAGAGTTCAGTAGGCCTGGCTGTGTATCTAAGTGTATATACATGCCCCAGTCCTTGTGGGATGACAGCTCTCAAGACTGGGTGACATTTTGGATAGAATGTCATATTAACCACCCCAATTTACTTATCCCTAAGCATGAATATAAGGAGCGAGAACAGACACACTCTTGGAAAACAACTGTCATGGTTTTCATACAAATGCTCCAAGTGGTGGATAAAAAGAGAGAGAGCGAGAGAGAGAATATCTATTGTAACAGAAGGAAGATTTGTAAATATTTTCCAGTAGCTTTCCAAGTAGTACCTGCAGCTTTATACTTCCACTTACATCACTGTCACACCAGCAATGAGTACAGGCTGACTGCTGTTGTGGGACTAAAGTCAGGACCTACACCACTCACCGAGTTAGTGAAACACTGAGAATTCAAAGCAAGCCCTAATAGTGGAATGTAGGGGAACAGTTGCTACTTTCCTGTTAGACACAGCTCGAATGTAGGCTCCCAGAACGCTTGCAGAACAATAAAGGGAATAATGAAGAAACCAGAGAAGAAATTCATGACAAAACTTTCATTAGCTGATTCAATGAGGGGAGCATACAACATTCAGAAGCAATTTCGTATTGCTCAATGAATCAACGTTATTAAACTGCAAGTCAGAAAGGCAGCAATAGAATGATTACAGGTTGCACCTCCCTGGTCCAAGATGGTTGGGACCTGACAGGCCCTGAATAAGAGAATTTGCCAGACCAGGGGAGGTCCAGGGATTTTGCCCCAGGCGGCCCCACTTGCGAGGCTGATGTGGCCCCAGCTGCTCTCCCTGGGACTCCAGCCCCAGCTGGGGCTCCCCCTGTCTGGCCTGGAGCTCCAGCCCCAGACACAGAATTCTGCAGGATTCCCACCCACCCCGTGCTACTTCTGGGCTGCCAGGAGTCTCCAGCTCTGTCCCCTGGCCCCACAGGGCAGGCAGGGAGCTCCAGCTCCTGGCCCCAGTGCCCAGGCCCCAGCTGGGCTACTGGTTGCTGCTCTGGCCCAAGCCAGGCTTGAAGGTCGGTAACCCCAACCTGCTAATTTCTAGGTCCTAGAACATCCATTGTCCACTGGACGAGTACCAGATTTGAGAGGCGGAACCTGTACACAACCAAAGAAGAGATATTTTCCACTTTTCTGCTATGTCACATCACCTCTCTTTAATTTTCGCCTCCCTTAATGATAGCATAATTACAGCAGCTGATCACAGCTCTTATATGTAAGATAAATAAGTCTTTCCCCTTGATAGGATCTTGAATTCTTCCAGTAATTCCAAAATTTTACAGCTGTCATAACAATAGCTCCACAGGCAATTCAGGTTCTAATAACAGTCAATGCCACCACTGATCTGCAAGTTTACTTTTTTATGAGCTTACGAATCTCTCCAAGTGACTTGTATAGGTAATTATCTAGTGAGTCACACCTCCAAGGAATCACATTTGATATCCTGCCAAGGAAATATAGCTTTAATTTTCACATTTAGTGTCTGAAGCATAAAATGTGAACTGCTTGATTATTCTGATTATACTCATCCATTACTCAGGAGTGTAAATTGTATTTTTTCTTTTTTGCATTCTCCAAAATAAGAGGGAGACATCTTGGCCTCTACTGAAAGATCCAAATGGCATGAATAAGAATGGATGAAACACTCACCGTCATTCTCTCGTGTCTGCTACTCTTTTTGGTACACCTACTGGCTGTAGCCAGCACCCCTCATGGGGCGATGCATCCAACTGCTCTGCTTCTTTTACTGAGCATTCTCCCTGTGTAAATTTTGCCCTGCTCTGCCTTTCTGACATCAGAGCTTTGTTCTTCTCTTCGGCGTTAGTAAATAAATCAAGCAGTCTTAATAAACCTTGCTTTATTTAACACAGAACATAAAAAAGAATCAAAACAAACTGAGTGTTGAGTGGCCTACAACACAGGTGGGATAGCTCAGTGCTTTCTGCAGGGGCCTGCTAAACCCAGGGTTGTGAGCTCAGTCCTTGAGGGGACCATTTAGGGATGTGGGGCAAAGCAATTTAATTCAAAAAAAAAAAAAAAAAAAGGGATGGTGCTTGGTCCTGCCAAGAGGGCAGGGGACCGGACACAATGACACCCCAAGTCCCTTCCAGTTCTGAGACGTGTATCTCCACATAGCATGTCTGTGTCTAGAAACTTTATTCAAGCATCATGCTAGAATCTTTGGCTATGTCTACACTAGAAGCATCTGTTGACAGAGTTGTGTTGACAGAAATTGTGTCAACAGAGTGCATCTGCACACAAAATCAGAATGACAGAGCAATCTGTTCTGCAGCCAGAGAGCAGCCAGACCAGCTGACCAGAAGCTCTGCAAACAGGGCTGCCCAGGGAACTGGAAGCCCTCTCTGTTGACAGAAATGTCTACACTGCACTTCTGTCAAAAGAACTCCGTCGACACAGCGTTATTCCTCACCTTTTCGAGGGAGAACACTATCAAGACACATGCAGAGTTCTGTCCAGACTCTGTTGACAGAATGCTTTGGGCATGCAGATGCTCCCTGAGTTAGGCTGACAGAAGGCCCCTTCTGCTGTCAAAAACTCTCTAGTGTAGACACGGCCTTTGGCATTGCAATGTCCCTGCTGCGTATCTGAAAAAAGTCTTTTCTCTGACTCTCTCAGCACTAAAGCTGTGCAAATAATGGATTTTTCTGTTCACTGGCAATTTCAAAAAAATGGGAGAAAACACCGTCTCAGGTTGAACCAAAAGCATTGTTTTGAACATTTTTAGTGAAAGTCTTTTTTAAAAAATTACTTAAAGTTAAAACATTAATTTTGGCAATCAAAATGTTTTATTCTATTTTTGACCATTTAAAAACTTTTGATTTTTTAATTTTTTTTTATGTTTTTATTTTTTTTCATAATTTTGAACACCTTTTCGAACCAAAAATTCAAAATGTACCGACTTTTTGCAGGGGGACTTTGACAAAAACAGTTCTCTGAAACTAGTTTTGCGGATGACACAAAACCAGGGGGAGAGGTAGATACATTGGAGGGTAGAGAGAGAATCCAGAGTGACCTGGATAAATTGGAGGACTGGACCAAAAGAAATCTGTTACGGTTCAATGAGGAGAAGTGTAGAGTCCTGTACCTGGGGTGGAAGAACCCCAAGCATTGTTACAGGCTGGGGACCAACTGGCTCAGCAGCAGTACGATGCAAAGGGACCTAGGGGTTATGGTGGATGAAAGGCTGGATATGAGTAAATGATGTGCCCTTGTAGCCAAGAAGGCTAACGGCATACTAGGGTGCATTAGGAGGAGCATATCAAGCTGATCTAGAGAAGTGGTTGTTCCCCTGTATTTGGTACTGGTGAGGCCACATCTTGAATATTGTGTCCAGTTTTGGGCCCCCGAGTGTAAAAAGGATGTGGATTTGCTGGAGCAGGTTCAGCAGAGGGCAAGAAAAATGATTAAGGGTCTGGAGCACAAGACCTATGATGAGAGGCTGAGGGCTTTGGGCTTGTTTAGTTTACAGAAGAGAAAACTTAGGGGTGATTTAATATCAGCCTTCAATTTACTGAAGGGGAGCTCTAAAGAGGAGGGTGAGAAACTGTTCTCAGTAGTGTCAGGTGGCAGAACAAGGAGTAATGGTCTGAAGTTGAAGAGGGGGAGGTGTAGGTTGGATATTAGGAAAAACTACTTCACCAGGAGGGTGGTGAAGCATTGGAATGCGTTGCCTAGAGAGGTGGTGGATTCTCCATCCCTTGAGGTTTTTAAGTCCTGACTGGACAAGGTCCTGGCTGGGATGACTTGGTGGGTGTTGATCCTGCTTGAAGCAGGTGGCTGGACCAGATGACCTCCTGAGGTCCCTTCTAGCCCTGTGATGCTGTGATTTTGTGAAACTAACATAATTGCATAAAATGTTTTGGTGTCACTGCATTTTGATCAAAGCCTTGGCCAAAATATTTTGCCCAGCTTTATTCAGTGCACAAGCATGGGTTATTATGTCACATTTTATATCATGAAAGTACTTCTGTCTCTTACAATTCGATCTCTTTGCTCTCTTCTTTAGGTGGGTACCACCTGCTTGGATTTTTCTTCCCCCTACACAAGCTTTGGCACACTCAATGTCTCTCTCCCATTGTGGAGGGACTATCTGTGCCAGGATTTGAAAGGACTCATTTCACCAGCTGCACATGACTTTTTTTTTATTTCTTTTTTGGTCTGATCATGAAAATCTAAAGGCTAGTAGGGTTTTTATAAATAGCCAGAGCTGTCAGGTGCATCAATATCTGTTCCATTAAGTGTTCACTCAACTGGCCTTGCTGTCGCTATAAATAAGGTTGGAAATTTAGTTCTTGTTTCACTTTATAAAAGTCAGGTAGATACAAGCAACCACTTGAGTTCCTCAGCCTTGTTCCTGAGGCAACAACAATTTCTCCTTAGATTCCTGTCCTGTGATTACAATAGGGGAAAAAGCAGCTTATTGTACCAACTGTTTTTCTATTTTTAGTGAAACCATTTAGGAGATTAAATGCCAAACTTGAACCCAATAGGCAACCATAAAATGCTCCAAAGTGTTGGGATGTTTTACACTTTCAAACTTTGGAACAAGTGCTCAAATTTGTTGTTGTGTATTTTAACTACTTTTTTTAGTGCTTGGCAGAAAGCCAGAGGCCGTAGGCATCTAATATATGCTCAAATACAAACCATGATGGCTCATGCTCATAATAAGCAGCCACATTTTCTCTGTGGTGACGGTGTCATGGGGCAGTGTTTTGTTGGTGGAGAAGAAGAGGGAGGTGTCTTCTTCTTCCATCTTCTGCCTTCTTACTTTTCTCTGTGGCCATTTCTACACGTGGCACTTTTTCCAGAAGATGATCCTCCAGAAGATGTCTTGCGGAAGATCCTCTTCTGGAAGAGTGCATCTACACAGCAAACAGGCCCCCGAAAGAGCCACCTCTTCCTCCGGAACAGTGCATCTACATACGCACTGGTGCTCTTCTGGAAGAACAGGGCAGGAAATGATGTGGATGGGGTCGCACAGCCAGGGAGCCCTTCCGTGGCTGCTGGCAACACAGCCCCTTAAAGGACCCCACCCAAATAGCCCCTCCATGCAAATGCTGCTGAGGCCAGCCACGTCTGTGCACAACAAGCCAAACCCAGGTCCCTGGCCAGTGCCCACTGACCAGTAGGCTTGGACCCCCAGCAGCCGCAGGGCAGTAGACTTGCCCTCACACACAGACTGGCCATCCTCCTGGCCACCCTCCTCAGCCTCCTGTGGAGACAGAGGCCCAGGCCTGTGGGTTCTGAACCCTCACTGCCCCTGCTGGGCCCCCTCTGGCCAGTCCAGCATGTCTGAACCCACGCCACCAGCACGGACTGGTGGGACAGGGTCATCATGGAGGAGTGGGACAATGATTGCTGGCTGCAGAACCTGTGGATGAAGAAGGAGACCTTCCTGGAGATCTGCAGCAGGCTTGCCCCCATGCTGTGATGCCAGGATACCTGGATGAGGCCGGCCCTCTCCCCAGAGAAGTGCGTGGCCATCGCGATATGGAAATTGGCCACCCCAGACAGCTACTGGTCCATCAGGCAGCAGTTCAGGGTGGGCACATCCACCATTGGAGCCGTCATCCTCCGCGTAAGCCCAGCCCAGATCCTACCCCACCGGTGGGAGGAAGGGGGGCCGGTGGGCTTGGGGGACCCCAGGTGCCGATTGGGAATGGGCAGGGCCAGGGGGGTGGGCAGGCCTAGCCCAGAGAGGATACCACATAGCTGCTGCCGGAGGGGTCTCCCAGCAGAGAGGGCCCTGTAGGAAGGGAGGGGGTGGAAGGGGAAGGGGGCAAGGACCCCTCTGCATACACCCACAAGTGCGCCTGTTCTCGTTCCCCTGCAGGTCATGAGGGTCATCAACCATGTGCTAGTGTGGCAGCTGGTGCACACTGGGGACCTGGACACAGTTGTCGAGGACTTCATTGTGTTCAGGATCTCCCAGTGCTTCGAGGCAATTGATAGGATGCATATCCCCATCAGGGCCCCGGACAACAGTGATGGCCAATACGTCAACTGCAAGGGGTACCACTCCAGGTGCTCCAGGTGGTGTTGGACGCCCGTGGGAAGTTCATGGACATTTACCTTGGCTGGCCGGGCAGGGCACGACATGCAGATCCTGCAGAATTCCACCCTGTTCCGCAGGATGGAGGCCAGGACATATTTGCCCTGGCAGGAGTGCACCATCGGGGACATCGTGATGCCTCACTGCCTCGTGGGTGACCCAGCCTACCCACTCCAACCCTGGTTGATGTGCCTTACATGGGCCAGTGGGGGAGCAGAGAGGGGACTGCGGGGGGGCAACGGGGGGGCCTCAGGAGGGCAGCAAGGGGGTCTTTGGTGGGACTATGGGGGGAGCAGCTGGGGGTGGCTGGGTGCTGGCCCACTAGGGTCTCACACACAGTGCAGAGCATCCCCACCACCTCCCCCATGTGTCCTGCTTCCACCGCAGCTGCCTTTTGGCAAGCATGTTCTGGTGGCAGAGGACCATGGTGTAGGCTGTGACCTCGTCCTCACAGTAGCTGTGCCTGGTCCAGTGCATACATGGCCATCATGCCATGGGGGCTGGTCCAGGCCCAGCTGGTGGACTGCTGGGTCCTCTGGCCTGGACAGGGCTGGCAGGCCCCGGGCTCCTTGTCTGGCTGCTCCTGCCCTTGGATGGTGCCGCTGTTAAAAGAGAGAGGGTGAGGGAAGAGGAAGTGACACATCTGGGACCTGGGTGGCATGGCCCCAATCTACCCAGATGGTTACCCCCTCCATGGACCCACGGGACGGGCATATGCCAGGGGAGGCTGTTGTGTGGGCTGGCATGCACTCAGGGCAGTGGCCCCTGGGGCATGATGCTGGGGCCGGGGTGCTGTCCATGGTGGCCCACCCTGGCAATGGACTTGTGAGCTGGGTGGGGGGTCTCAACTGTGGGGAGTTCTGGATGAAGCTATGCTGCCTGGGGGGGGGCTCTGCATGCCTGGGGGGCACTCCATGGGGGAGGGAGCTGGGTGCTGCCTGCAGGCATGGGTGTGCCCTGGGCCCTGACTGAGATGGGCTTTAGGGCTTCGGGGCCCAGGACCAGGTGTCCCCCTCCCCCACTGTGCTTTGCCACAGTGTGCACTTACCTGAGATGGCCTCACACATGTTGGGTGATGCCTGACTGGAGGGGGACTGGCTGCTGGCAGTGGAGGGCAGCACGATGATGAGGGAGCTGTCTGTGGACTCCCCATCAGATGGAATGTCCACAGTGGTGGGTCCCTTCTCCTCCTCCTCCAGTGCAGCAGGAAGCTCAGGTGCAGCTGTCTCCATGGTGGCGTGAGGTGGAGGGGACTCATCCACAGCCAGGATGTCCCAAAGCTCCCAGTAGAAGGGGCAGCTGGCAGGGGCACGGCCGGATCTGCAGGCGCTGTCCCAGGCCAGCATGTACCCTACTGCAGCTCCTTCACTTTGCGCCTGACTTGCTCCGGTGTCCGGGAGGGGTGACCATGGGCAGCCAGGCCCTGGGCGAGGCAGGAGATGGCTGGGACGTTCCTCCGGTGCCCACTGGTGTCCTGGAGGACTTCCTCATTGAGCCAGAGCCCCAGGAGGTCCTGGAGCTGTGGCTCAGTGCAGGAGGGAGCCCTCCGTTTTGGAGCCCGGTTGGGGTCTTGGCTGCCCTCGTCTGGGTTCCTGGGGCTCCCCTGAGCAGTGCAGGGTGCTGGCCTGCTGGCCATCTGTGTGGGTCGGGGCTCGCTGGGCACTGCGGGGCCCCAGGGGAGTGTGGCAGGCAGCCCTGCCTGTCTCACAGTCTCAAGCTTCCTGCCACGGGGTCTCCAGGTCCTTGTAGCTTTAAAAGCTGCAAGGACCTGGAGACCATAGAGGCCCACTGGGGTCACTTAGAGCATCCCCACTCTCCAGTGGGCCGCTGCCATGGAGGACCGCTTCTTTCAGAAGAAGCGGTCGAGGAGCATCTAAACATGCCTTCGTCCGGAAGATTCTTCCGGAAGAAGGCCCTCTTCCTTATTCTGCAGTGGAGTACAGAATCCGGAAGCTGGGGCACCTTCTTCCAGATTTTTTCCGGAAGAGCACCTTACATGCGTAGACTCTCCTTAGATCTTCCGGAAGAAGGCACCGTTCATCCAGAAGATTTGCCTGTGCAGAAACAGCCTCTGAGTCCCAACCAACTGCCCAGTAATCTAGTTCTTACCCTACTATCCCTTATACTCTACTTCTGTGAGTCTAGTCCTATAGAAGCCTGTACTCTCTGCACTGAGCCTTCTCTCTCCGCTCCCTGCAAGCTGATTGTACAGTGGGACTTAAAACTGGTGGCAATCAGCTGTCTTGCAGCTTCCGGGAGGTGCAGCAGTTCATGACACCGTAGGAGTTCCAAATTGCCAGAAACTGGTACCACACCCTGCAGTACATCTGACACAGTTGTGACGTTACTGGTGGCGCTTAGCTCCCATTTGCCCATGTGACATAGCTGGTCCTGATGATCAGAATGTACGGCACATTGGAAGTAATTCCACTGAAGTCAGTGTAGATACGTCAATAGAAATCCAGTGAAAAAGGGATAAGAAAAAAGCCCATTTTCTTCTATGAACAGAATTTGAGTTTTGAAATCAGAAAAGTCCGTACCATTACTCCCTGTATTTTTAGATCTCAGATTGGTGCTGTTATTCTCCCAGAAGGTGAGATGAGCTAAAACAGTGCAGAAGAATTCATACGCAAAGGTACCAATGACATATCACAGGAGAGTGAAGGTAGAAAAGAGACTCTTTCAGGAACGTGAGCAGTAAGCTAGAAAATGAGGCTTAAAATAGCTTTGTGAAATTCCAAGGTGTACAGTACTACATAGGAACAGGAAACACAATTAAAAATTGTTAGCTTAGGATGGCTGATAATTGGACTATCTAAAATGAGATGAAGGTCCCAATAAATTAATTTTCTTCTTGATTGGTTCTGTAGTATTAACCCACCTTCACAATCATGTAGCATCTTGAGCAGTACCATTGCACATTATAAGAGCTTGAAAACTGTTCTGACCTCTCACCCAGAGGGTTAGACTCAAAGAAATGTAGGAGCAGAAGGAATCTTGAGAGGTCACCAAGTCGAGCCCCCAGTGCTGAGGGAGGATCATCCCTGACAGATGCTTAACCTGTTTTTATAAACCTCCAGAGGTACAGCTTCCACAGGCTCCCTGGGAATCTGTTTCAGAACGTAAGTACCCTGATCACTAGAAAGCTTTTTTTTTCCCCTAAAATCAAACCCAGATCTTCCTTGTTTCTTCCTTGTTGCAGATTAAGTCTATTACTTCTCATTCATGCTTCAGTGGACAGTGAGAACTGATCACTTCTCCTTACAACAGCCCTTCACATATTTGAAAGCAATTTCTTGCCCTTCCTTCCACCTTCTTTTCTCAAAGCTAAACATGCCCATAACCTTTTCCTCGTCGATCCTGTTTTCTAAAACTTTTATCATTTCTATTGCTTTTCTCTCTCCAATTTGTCCATATCTTTCTCTTAAGGCTGGGCCCAAGACTGGACACTGTACACCAGGTAAGGCCTCGCTAGTGCTGAGTACAGCAGGACAGTTGCTTCCCATATCTTACACGTAACACTCTTGTTAGTACATATTTGAGTTTTTTGCAACTGAATCACATCACTGATTCATATTCAGTTCATGATCCACTTTACCCATAGGTTCTTTTCAGCAGTACTACTTCCTAACCAGTTATTTCCCATTTTGTAGCTGTGCATTTGGTGTTTCCTTCCTAAGTTTAGTACTTTGCATTTGTCTTTATTGAATGTCATCTTGGTGATGTCAAGGTTGTTTTGAAATCTAATCCTATCCTCCAAAGTGCTTGCAACCCCTCATAATTTGGCTTACATCTGTATGTATTATAAGCATACTCCCCACACCAATATCAATATCATGAATATTGAATAATCCTGGATCTATGACTGACCCTTGCAGGACCCCACAAATTTGACAGCAAACTATTGGTAACTACTTTGAGGACAATTTCAACTAGATCACAATTCCCTACTTTGCTTATAAGAATGTCATGTGGGGCAGGGTTAAAAGTCTTGCTGTAAACAAGATGTATTGCTTCCATCCTATTCAATAGGCCAGTAATCCTGTTAAAGAAGGAAAAGTGGTTGGTGTGGTGTTATCTAGTCAAATCTGTGCTAGCAAGTCTTGATAATGCTATCCTCCTCCAGCTGCTTACAGAACGATTGCTTGATAATTTGTTCCAGTGCTTGCCCATGTACTGAAGTTCAGCTAACTGGTCTGTAATACCTGAGGTCCTCTTTGTTTTGCTTTTTAAAAGATGACCCTGGAGCTCAGAGATGAGGCCCACTGAAGGGCAGCGTGGGGAAAACCTGCAGTGCCGTTGTCGTCGGCATGGTACCTTCCACATGAATATCTCGTGTAGGACAATGGTTCACTTGCTGCATCCTTTGGTTCCTACCATTCTGCAGAGAAAGATGGGTGTTCCCATGGCAGTTGCTCCTCTCTCTGTTTCCTGCTGGAGACGCATTAAAAGAAACTGGGCAGTATTGCCTTTTCCAATATTACTTACAAAATTTTTAATCTTTTTAATAAAACTTTTTCTACTATTACTTTTCCATGTCATCAATTTCTGGATTTGCCATGAGGATTTTGTGGCACAGGGAGTTTATACAGTGGCCCCATTAACTTCTGTATTTCATCACTATGTTTCAGCCACCAGTAGCAGCTATGACCCTGTTCCATCCATTAGCAAAGCCCAATGTCTCTCAGGCTGTGTCTACACTTACAAAACACTTCGAAATGGGCATGCTAATGGCCAAATCGAACAATACTAATGAGGCACTGAAATAAATATTCACTTCGAAAGTGCTGCGGTTCGCTCACCTGCGGCTCGTCTGCCCGGGGGTCCTTTTGGAAAGGACCCTGCCAATCTCGAAATCCCCTTATTCCTATCAGCTATGTAGACGAGACAGGGGCAAGCGAACTGGCACTTCACAGCATGCTAATGAGGCACTGAATATTCATTTCAGCGCCTCATTAGTATTCTTCAATTTGGCCATTAGTATGGTCATTTCCAAGTGTTTTGTAAGTGTAGACGTAGCCTCTGTGCTGCTCTTGGCAATCTGTTCAGTTCATTAGTGGGGATCAGATCCTTCCCTTGGTACAAGAGCCACACTTGACAGGCCAATGCAGAGGCTGAGTGGGGCCAAGATCTCCATCTTTTCCATCCCCTTTTCAGTGTTCTTTTCTGCAGTGGGTAGCAGAAGAGGAGTACAAGCAAGTAGTTCCTGTACCACACAGAGCACAGAGAGTGCAGGGACTGCTATTGTCTAGGCGGGCACGGGGGAAGCTTCCTGAATGCTTCGGTGGAGGAGCTGTTCACACTGTGGGCTTCACCATTAACAGACTTTCTCTCAGCCAACCCTAGAGATACCACAGTAAGATTTGCTTTCCAGCCATCCTGTTCTTGGATCCCCATTTTAAGTTCATGCCTTGTCCATTTATGTGTGAGATGTTAAAATTAAATCACAAGCGGGAATGTCAGCTACATGGGGCGGCTGCAGAGCCTTCTCAGGGCCACTGAGGTAGGCAGCAAAAGGTCTGTATTTGCTCTTTGCTTTGGCTGCTGATTGGATTACCTATTAGACTTATGACATGACCAAGAATTCAAACCAGGCTACATTCATCAAATCGAATTTCTTTTTGATTAAAAAGAAATGTAATTACGGAGCTGGTGACCTTGAACCACTCTTTCTACTGAAACAGCACTAATGCCTACCAAGAAAGGCAGTCGTCAGTTAAAGCTGCGTCTATTCTGTGTAAAGACTCCTGGACATTTTGAGGCCATTTCTAAGATTCTTCTCGATAACAACCTATGTTCTTTTCTTATTCGGGCAAGATCATTTCTATCATCACTGAAGAGGGAATAAAAGGACTAAAAGGGAATAAAAGGAATAAAAGGGAATAAAAGAGACAAATGTCTCTTCTCTGACTCCCCTCCAGCTCCTAACTCAACTGTAATCTCATTGAAAATACTGTACCTCTCTGGTACGGTTCAAATCAGTGGTGGGCATGGTGGGTCCCATGTGGTCCATCAGGATAATCCAATGGCAGGCCGTGAGACATTTTGCTGAGGTTGATTGTCTGTGGGATTCTCCCCAACCCCCACACCCCACCCGGCTCCTATTGGCCACAGTTCGCCATTCCTGGTGAACGTGAGCTGCAGCTAATGGGAGCTGCTGGGGCCCTTGCCTGCGATGATCAACATCAGCAAACTGTCTAGCTGCTCATCAGTGTATTACCCCAATTAGCATGGCCAACAGCCACCACAGCCCTGGGGCAAGGTGGGAGGGAGACCCAGCTCTGCACCTCCAAAAGGGGCAGGGACAAGGGTGGAATAGGTGGGGCCTACAGCAGTCAGTCCTTAGCGCCTCGTGGAGTGTGGCGCTGGGGCTCCTTTACCATCCTTCCAGGCTTCATGGACCAGCAAAGCAGCGCAGCTGTGGCACTTCAAAGGGGTGCAGAGCCTGGCTGCTGCTGCAGTGGTGGCTGGAACTCTGAGCCCCTTTGAAACACCAGGCCCCAGAGCAACTGCCCCTCTTTGCCCCACTCATCTGCATGTCTGACCCAATGGGCAATGTGTGACCCATGCACCACAGATTGCCCACTATGAGTCCAAACGTGTCCCTCCTGGAAAGGGGAGAACAGATGCATTGTATTTAAATAGTTGGCTGAAAAAACCTTTATTTTTATATTGTATCCTGCATGCCCTAGTTTAGTGAGATGTGGGTATAATATTTTTGGGGAAGGGTCCATCTACTTCAAGGATTTTGTGAGATGTGGGTATAATATTTTTGGGGAAGGGTCCATCTACTTCAAGGATTTTGAGGAATTTGGAAATACTTTGAAAAATAGGAAAATAATTTCCATTCATGATGGAGTGACAAATTTCCCAGCTCAGTGGCTGTGCTCCGGTTCACATATTAGCCTTTATTCTTTGTGAGGAACTAGTGGATTAAGTACGCAGTGAAAATGCAGGAACTTAATTGATGAACAACTTTTGAAAATTGATCATTTCTTTAATACACAGATTTCTAGTCCCAGTGGGTCACATTTTCAAAAGAGAATGAATAAATCACAATATTTAATTTTTTTACTATGACCCTGATTCCTCGAGGTATGTAAGCACATATTTAGCCTTAAATCCAATGGGACTAATTGTTCACTTCAGGCTAGATACATGCTGAATTTAGGCCATGATTCAGCCAGGTATTTATGTCTCAGATACAACTGTGAAACTCACATTAATTTCAACAGCAGATCTGTACATTTATCTGAAGGTATGATTTAGCCCTATGAGCTG
This sequence comes from Carettochelys insculpta, assembly GCF_033958435.1. Classification (NCBI taxonomy): domain Eukaryota; kingdom Metazoa; phylum Chordata; order Testudines; family Carettochelyidae; genus Carettochelys; species Carettochelys insculpta. The sequence continues at coordinate 316,056,227 of NC_134137.1, forward strand.
ATCCATTCTGGGACGAGAGGTCTGAGCAATGCCTGAGGAGTTGTGGCTTAGGGCGTTATGCCTGCAGATGCCAGGAGCAAGCATAAATTTCTCCATTTTTGCAGGAAAAAAGCAGTGGACCAGTAGCGTAGAATGTGTATGGCACATGCGTCCCTCCGCACAACCCTGCAGCCAGTTGATGCCGTATACCTTGTGGGACACTAACTGCAGTTCTCCTCCCTGCCCACCCCCCAAGCACCAACTTTGTATTCAGGAAAATAGCACTCACATTATAGTCTCCCCTGATCCCAGTATCCCTGCCAGTCCACCCATGAGTCATGTCAATTATGTATGTATAAATATGAGATTTGACACACACACCCAGGCACTAGTGAAGCAAGATTTACAATCCACATACTGCACCAGAATCACTGGTTACAGTAGAAACTCAGAATTATAAAGATCAAGGAAATGGAGGTTACTTGTACCTCTGAACATAACATTATGGTGGTTCTTTCAAAAATTTACAACTAAACGTTGACTAAATACAGCTTTGAATCTTTACTGTGAAGAAGTAAAATGCTACTTTCCTTGGTCTTTTTGTTTGCTTGGTTTTAGTAGTTAACATTTAACAAAGTTCTACCATGTATTTGCTTTTTTTTTTTTTTTTTTCACTTTTGTCTCTGCTGCTTGTTGGTTGTGTACATTTATATAGATCATAATTCTGTGCTCTAATAATAAGAATATAGCAATGGGGATATATTATCGACCACCTGACAAGGATGGTGATAGTGATTGTGAAATGGTAAGCGAGGTTAGACAGAGGTTATAAAAATGAAAAGTTCAGTAATAATGAGGGATTTCAACTATCACCATACGGGATAGATTGATTTAAATCGAGGCAATTGAAATCAAGGAGATTTAAATGAAGGAGATTTAAATCACCAAAAACAAACAAACAAAATAAAAAAATCATTGATTTAAATCAAGTTACTAAAAAAGCTAAGACTGTGCTCAGAGAGCACTTAATTTGGAGCAAGCCCCTTTTCACTCACTGGAATTTCTGTTTTTTTGAAAAAATTAGTTTAGGATGGGGTTCCTTTGGACGAGCTGAGTTGTACTGATGTAAAGTAGGAATATGGCCTTGTATTATACAATATAAAGCAAGAAAATCACACTCAGCCACAACAGGCAACTCTAGATTTCTTCTACTGGAGTTTCTCGCTTAACTTGACATATTTTCCTTTTTTCCCAGGGAATAAATTTCTTCAAAATATTCCCAGATGGGGGTCTCTCTTACACCCAGCAGGCATGAGAGTTTCAAAAGTGCGGGGGAATATAGGAAACTATGTATGCTGAACAATGTCTTCCTTTTATCTTTCTAGTTCACTCCACTGTCTACTACTATATAAGCACAGACGAAAACAATCCTTACCAACTTGTGTCTGTCTTTGCATGTGTTACGTTATAGTCTGCTGAGAGACAGCAATTGAAAGCCCTGAATTTTTGAGAAGCAAGAGCTAGTAGTTAGCCTGGACAGACCAGAGCCATTAATTCATTGTTATGAGACTGTAAGAGTATGTGTAGCATGCATGCGGTGAGATTTAATTGTAACTGTTATTTTTAAAAATTTAGAAATGAGAAATTGAGTATTTACGGATAACTTTTTAAAAATTAAAAAACTGATTTTTTGCTTTTTTTAAAAGAATGTCATCCATTTTTATCCACCCTCTCCCCATATTGATTGGGTATATGTGATCCCAGGATAGGATGCATAGGTAACTTTTCTCGACACCTTAACTGTCTGCTTCTTGGAGCAGCTGACTCTAGAACACACACAGAGAGAAGCAATTATTGATTTAGCCCTAAGTGGAACACAGGGTTTGGTCCAGGAGGTGATTGTAGCTGGACTGTTTGGAAATAATGAATTAATTAAATTTAATATCCTTGTGGTGGGAAAAACACCACAGGAGCCTAACACCATGGCATTTAATTTCAGAAAGGGGAGCTACACAAAATGAGGTTAGTTAAACAGAAATTAAAAGGAAAAGTGAAATCCCTACAAGCTTCATGGAGACTTTTCAAAGTTACCACAAGAAAGGCTTATGTTAAATATATGCCCCAAATTAAAAACACACACACACACACACACACACACAGGCTACAGTTATGGCTTATTTTGTATCCCAAAGTAGAAACCCCACAACTAAGCACACTGCTCAAAATAGCAGGGCTATTTCAAGTGTGGTATTTAATTCCCACTACCTCTCATTGTGAGAGGGGAAGAGGGAAGTTCAAAATAGGCCCTTATTTTGAAATATGGCTACAGTGTAGCCCTAGCCATACAGAACCAAAAAAGTGACACCATGGCTTAACAACCAAGTAAAAGAAGCAGTGAGACATATAAAAGCATTGTTTAAAAAGTGGAAGTTAAATCCTAGTGAGGAAAATAAAAAGGAACATGATTTCTGTCAAATGAAGTACAAAAATGTAATTAAGAAGGCCAAAAAGCAATGTGAAGAACAGCTAGCCAAAAACTTAAAAAGTAACAGCCATATTTTTAGATACTTCTGAAGACGGAAGCCTGCTAAACAAACTCCCTTCCAGAGCCTTAAACAGACTGGGGCTGGGGGGCACAGTGGGGCATGGCGGAAGGAGGGGTTTGGACTCTGGGCATTCTGGGCACCACCAAAATTTCTGAAAACCTGCCACCCCTGACTGTAGTCAATAAACCATGTTTTGTTTATAATAGCTGTGGCAAGGTGCTCCCCCGCTTGCCTCTTCCCCTAACAGACCAGTTAGCCCAGCTTGGGGAGGGGAGACCACTTTTCCTCACTCCCCAGCCCGCTCTTCCACCCAGTCTGCTCTTACTACTTTTACTTTCTTCACAGGGTCTGGCTCACTCCTCTCTCTCCTCCCCTTGCTCTGTCTCCCTGCTTTTAAGCTTTCTGTCAGAGAGCTCAGCTGGGTCTTGCTAACTGATTACTTACACCATACCCTATTGCCCCCTCCCACCCCAGAGCTCCTGCTGCCTGTTCCCTAGCCCAGGTTGGGTTCTGGGCTGCCTTCTACCCTTTCACCTGAGGTCTGCTGCCCTGAACCTGTTACACAGTATGAAATGTCTTTTCCCCTCTAAAAACCTAAGTTTGGATGTACATGAGGACCAGCACAGTGAAGAATCTGTCATTCTCCCACAGTGCAGACAGCTGCTGAAGACCATGGGAGCTGATTTTCCAAGTCTTTTGTGGGTTTGTGCAGCATGAGCATATGCCATATAAAAGTCTGCTGAACTGAAGCTTTTACAAATTGATTTCATTTCCTATTGTGTTGATTGGCCTCGTTTTTCAGTATCAAACTGAGAGAACATAATTACTTTCTGGACAAACAATCCATAATACCTGTAAATGTACTGTGGAAATGGAAGGACATCTTGGGCACATTCTGACTAAAATTATCCTCATTTGTTATGAGGAAACCAGAGAGAACAAATTTTTATGGGAAAGCAAGAAAATCTCACTCCAAAAAAAAACATGCATTACATACAGCCTTCACGCTTTGGGGCAAAATTCTCACTGTATGTCTCAATAGGTTCCAAAATAAAATGATGGCAGTGTATTCTGCAAGGAGATGAACAAGGTAATTGTATTGTATTTGTACTCATTAGAAAATGTCAGGCAGACTGTGAAGCATTTGCTAGGATATGGTCTGAGAGTAAACCCAGATTTTATTCCTTTTAAGTACAACAAACTCTTTCATATCCAGCAGTCCCAGGACTGGGAGATCACTGGATATTCAAATATTGTGGATAACAGAGAGGTACACCTAGTAATACATAACACTGAAGAAAAACAAGATTAGATATTAAGAAACAAATAAAAATGTATTCAGAGTACTTTATTTACCAACGACAGTAGTATTGTACACTGTAAACTTACACTGTATTTGCTGTATGTATTTGTATTTACTAACACTTTACTGTACTGTACTTATGGAAAATGTAACTAAATGTACTTATGGTTAAAATGCCAGTTGTTTGAAAGTTCCAGCTGATAGAATGTCAGATATGACTGATTTTACTGTATTTCCTTAAAAATCAAACTTTTTTTTTTGCTCCTTCACAATAGCTTCTTTCAAAGTTTGTCAAAAGTGACCTCTGCTTCAAAGTAAATTGCCAAATTCAACTGTCATTTCTGCCAACGGTTATGAATTTGGCCGCAAGTCACTCATATTTAGTTCTATCAAAACAAAAAGCAGTCAAGTAGCACTTTAAAGGCTAGCAAAATAGTTTATCAGGTGAGCTTTCGTGGCACAGACCCACTTCTTCAGACCATAGCCAGACCAGAACAGACTCAATATTTGCTAGTCTTTAAAGTGCTACTTGACTGCTTTTTGTTTTGATAGTGTATAGCGCGGCTTCCTCTCTGTTACTATTTAGTTCCGTTATTTTCTCAATTATTCCCCTGCAACTGCTAGAACCTCCTTTATTTTAAAGAAAGAACTTAAGAACATAAGAACAGTCATGATGGGTCAGACCAAAGGTCCAGTATCCTGTCTGCCAACAGTTGCCAGGTGTCCCAGAGGGACTGAACAGAACAGGTAATCAAATGATCCGGCCCTGGTCACTTATTCCCAGCTTCTGGCAAATGGAGGCTAGGGACACCATCCGTGCCCATCCTGGCAGGAATTTACTTAGCTCCTTTTTGAATCCTATTATAGTTTTGATGTTCGCAACATCCTCAGGTGAATAATTCCACATGATGACTCTGTACTGTGTGAAGAAATACTTCCTTTTTTGTTTATTTTAAACCTACTGCAGGCTGAACCTCTCTTATCCGGCATCCTCAGGACCTGATCGGTGCCAAACAAGAAAATTTGCTGAACCATGGGAGGTCAATATTGCCTAGCACATTACCAACACCTCCACTGCTTACTGGGCTCTTAAAAAACATTTAGTGGTAAATTACAGGTAAATAACAGCACAGAACACTGAGAGTTAGGACTGGTTACATTTCACCTCTGCTGCTCACCCATGGGCTCTCTGCTCACTGTCCTCTTCCTGCTGCGCCCATTCACCCCCCAGCCCCACTGTTTCTCCATATAGCCCCCAGTGGAGTGTGAGCCATTCTGGGTGCTGTGCAGAAAGCCAAACCCTGGTCAGATCATTCAGCTCCCCAACAGCCTGGCTAGCAGGTGACTTCCTTCCCCTACTGCCTCGGACTGGGCCAGCACACAGAGGAAGATCGAGACTCTCTGGCCTAGGGTGCTGGCCATGCGAAGCCCAGCCTGCATGTGCCAAACCTCTACACAAGGAATCTTCCCCACCCCTCAGCTAAGCTCTGTAGTAGCAGAAAGGAAGCTATTTCTAGCCTGTTTGTGCCTCAGCCCTGCAGATTCTGCAGTGCCCCCACAGACAAAGGCATAGCACCATCTTCACACACTGCCCCAACCCTAGGTTGTGCTCCCAAGGGCTGCTTTGTCCCCTCAGCACCCACCCTGCTGAACCATCTGTCCGGCCTGGTTCACTGAAACCCCTGCCCACATTCTCTCAGCCATGGAGTGCAATGCATCCTGAGGGCTTAACTCCTTCCAACCCACGCCTCAGCCAGGGAACAGGATGTGGGTGGGTTAGGTGAGTGCAGCAGCAGCTTGGGGACAAGCTACTTCCAGCTGCAGGGGAGTAGGATGGGGGATGAACAAAGGGAAGAGATGACCTCTTGAATACACAGGCCAGGTCATCCCTACCTCCCACTCCCACCTCCTCCTGCTGGCTGCTGGAAACAGCTCCCATCCGTGGGTGGTGGATGACAGAGGCAAGGGAAGGCATTGCTGTCCTGGCCGGCTGGGAAGGCTGCACCTCAGTCATTGAACTCATCTGAGTGTCCTGTATTCAGCACAGGGAAATACGGTCACCCTGTCTCTGAGGTACCACGTTTGGAGCTGAGGAGGAATTGTCACTGGATCAGATCTGCAGAGGCCTTAGGGGGTTGCACTGACAAGATTGCCTTCCTCTGCAGCATGTGGCATGAGTCACCCTCTGGTTCTAACTAATGTGATTGGTGGATTCTCCGTAACTTGCATTTTTAGATCATGATTTGAGGACTTCGGTAATTCAGACAGTGGGTCTATTTCAGGAGTGGATGGATGAGCTTCTGTGGCCTGCAATACACAGGATGTCAGACCAATTGATCATGGTGGCCCCTTCTGCCTCTAAAGTCTGAGTCAGTGAGACCTGCCTTTTGGCTTCCTCTTGGACTCCTGACCCCAGTTCTGACTCACCTGAGTCCTGGTCTGTGACTGCCACTGCTCTGACTGCTAGGCATGACTGCATACACTATCAGCCTACGCCGGCTTTGTTTCAGGAGGTGGTCTTGTTATGCCAACAGAAAAACTCCTGTGCATATGAGCTGCATCTAAGCTCGGGGGCTAGGCTGGCACAGCTATGTCAAGATCAGTTCTGTAGCATAGATGAACCCTCAGTTTTCATGTAAAAAGTTTTACAAGTCCTCAGGTATGCAGAGAAAAAGCTGAAAACATGACCCAAGTCTGTCCTTAAGGCTCAGAAAGCAAAGACATAAAACAATCCAGAATAAATTATTTGTTTATTTCTCTTTAATCTCATTATTTTAAACCAGTCTCATGATTTTATTTGGCTCCTGATGTTGGTCTGCCTGAGGCTGGCTGCACTCCCAAGATAAAGAAGTTTGCATTGACATATTATCTCTTGGAGGCTAAGTTTCATTTTTTCTCTTCCAGGAAATTAAGGAGGCGGCATCAAGAGACTACATAGTAGAAGATTAGATAAATTCTGGCTAATACAAGTGGCATGTAGACACAGTATTTTTGTTCTTGGATAAGTAACAGGTTTCTTTGTACAAAGAAGTCTATGGCCACTTAATGCAAGGCATGCTGGTGGTTGATAGACACGCCATGTATCTGGGTTTTCTTGGACATGACCTCCTTTTTGGTCCTCCAGTCTCCATCTAGACAGATATCTGAAGAACGAAAAATGTCCCTGAGAATCTACAGCTACTTCCACAGAAGTTGTGGGAAAGGCTCACTGGCCATCGGGGTTATAGAGGAACCCCGTAGTGAACCATTTCTCAGACTGGGGGGTCCCACCTCAAAAAGAAATAGCAAGACAAATGCAGGAGGGTCGCTAGTAGGGTCACCATACATTTGAGTTTCCCCAGCCATGACCTCTTCTTTAGTCCTCCAAGCTCTACCCAGACAGACTTTGGAAGTATGAAAAAAGTCCATGATTTTACTTTGCCTTCTGGGCTGGGTGGGTGGCGTGCCAGCTGCTCCCATCTGCCCAGCCTGGAAAGCAAGCAGTGGTGCAGCAGAAAGGGAGGCAATACCATGCCACACCACCGTTCCTTCTGTGCTGCTGCCAGCAGCACGGATGCCATCCTAGTTGGATGCTTCACCAGAGGCCACTGCTCTGCAGCCACCCAGCGCAGAAGGCAGCCCCACCACCACTAGTAGTGCAGAAGGACAGGTGGCAATGACATGCGAAGCCACCCTTCCTTCTGTGCTGCTGCTGATGGTGTGTTTGACTTCTGAGCTGGGTGTCCTGCCAGCAGCTGCTAAGCTCTAGCTGCTCAGCTGGGAAAGCAGTGCTGCCACCAGGAGTGGCACAGAAGGAAGGGTGGCAGTAGCAGACCTTCTGCACTGCTGCTGGTGGCAGACTGCCTTGTGTGCTTGGTGTCCACACTGTCTTGGTGCCCAGCGTCGGCGTTAGAACTACGGCCAGCAGTCACACGCACACCAGGAAGGGTGGCAATTGTAGACCATGGTGCCTTTCTTCTGTGCTGACATGGGTGGTGGGATTCCCATCCAGGCTGGGAACCCAGTTGCCACCAATTCCCAGCCACCCTCCCCCAGAGCAATACTAGTGGCACACAAGGAAGGGAGGCAATACCATACCAGGCCACTCTTCCTTCTCCACTGCTGTTGGTGCTGGCATGGCCTTTCCAGCTGCCCAGATTAGAAGATAGAACTCCCGCCAGCAGCAGCGCAGAAGGAAGGACAGCACATACTGCCATCTGCCACCCTTTGTGATGTGCTGCTAGTGGTGGCAGTGCTGCCTTCCGAGCTGGGTGCCCAGCCACAGGCTGCTGCTTTGCAGCCTCCCAGGGTGGAATTCAGCGCTACCATCAGTAGTGGCAGAGAAGAAAGGGAGGCAATACCATACCATACCACCCTTCTTTCTTCTGTGCTGCTGCCAGCAACAGCACTGACCCTCTGTCTGCCCAGCTTGAAAGACACAGATGTCTCCAGCAATGACAAAGAAGGAAGAGTGGCAATACCATACAGTGTCACCCTCCCTTTTGCACTGCTGCTGACTGTGGCACCCCCTCTGTGGTCGCTGCATTTGGAAGGCAGTGCTGTCACTAGCTGTGATACAGAAGGGAGTATTGCAATACCAAGCCATGCGGCACATCCTTCCGCACTGCTGCTGGGAGCAGTATTGACTTCTGAGCAGAGTGGCCAGAAAGCAGTGGCTGCTTGCAGGACACCCAGCTTGGAAGTCAGTGCCACCATTAGCAGTGGCACAGAAGTAAGAGTGACAGTACTGTACCTTGCCACCCTTCCTTCTGTGCTGCTGCTAACAATGACACTACCATTTGAGCTGGGCATCTGGCCAGCAGCAGCTGCTCTCCAGCCACCCAGCTTTGAAAGCAGCCCCACCAGCAGCCATGGTGCAGAAAGAGGGGAGCAACACAATATTCCAATCTTCTTTCTGTGCTGTTGCAAGTGGTGGCCCTGACTTCTGAGGTGGGTGACCTGCCAGCAGCACTACTCTGCTGCCATCGAGATGTGAAGGCAGTGTCACTACCAGCAGCAGTGCAAAAGGAAGAGTGGCAACACCATAACATGCTACCCTTCCTTCTGTGCTGCTGCTGCTGCTGCTGCTGCTGCTGCTGCTGGCAGCGGTGTTGCCCTCTGAACTGGGTGTCCAGACAGTGGCCACGGCTTTCCAGTCACCCAGCTTGGAAGGCCAGAAAAAAAAATCGCTGACATTTTACTATTTCCAAAACATGCCCGGAGGAAGATCAAAGGAGAGGTCATGTCTGAGAAAACCTGGATGGTTAGTGACCCTACTCACAACACCCTTACACTAGACTTACAACCCCCTTTTGTGTTGGGAGCCCCAGTTGGAGAAAAATCATTGTCATTGGGGAATTCCCCAATGCAGCCTGAGGGCCAACTTGGCCAAAAGTTTCTGGCAGATCATTTCCCCACAAGTTCCACTGAATAGGTCCCTACCAATTCAACATGCATTCTGATCAATTTTCATGGCCAGAGGTTTTACACATTGGTCAATTTTCACAGTTTCAGCTGTTTACCTCTTAAATTTTATGGTGTTCTAACCATAAGTGTCCTGGCCCAAAATAAAATCATGCATGGTGTGCATGTGAGTGTAAGGGAGTGGGGGGAAGTTTGCCAAGTTGTTGTAGAGAGAGAGTTCACAGAATGCCACTTCACTTCTGTGCCGCCTTCAGGGCAAGGCAAGAGTAGGTTTCACATTCATTTCTGTATTGCCTCCCAAGGTGGCTCTGATACCCTCACCAAGAGTGACCAATGTAGGGGAAGGACAACTTGTGTCCTTCCCAAGACTGACCAGACTAGCAGCATGGGGACATCAGATGTCACAGTGCAGGGCAATGTGACACTCCCTGAGAGATTTTACACGGCTGTGAAATTGAAAGAGCTCTAGTCAGATTCTCAGTGACATTTTTCCCGAAAATAGCACCGGGCAATAGTCTGCACTGGAATGTTCTGATGATGCTATGAACGCCAAGGAAATGTCTACATTTCATTGTGTTGGCTGTTGCTTTTCAGTCCAGTGTCATGAATTAAGGATGCTGGCAGCCTAAACTGAGGGGCTGGTGAAAAAAGCTTGATGAGGAGGCCCTCTTGGTCTTTGTAAGTCTTCAGTAAGTCCATGTAGTATAGTCTGTCTCGTTTCTCTTCTCCGGATGCAGGATTTTGTCATTAACTGCTTTTGTCCTGTTTATAACCTTGAATGATCCTGGCCACTTGGCCAGTAGTTTTGGCTTCAAGATTGGCAGCAACAACAAATCCTCTCACTGGGTAAAATTTCCACATTGGAGATGTAATTAAAGATATGAACATTAGCTGTGTGTCTGTATTTCAGACGTCAGACCCCAGAATCACACCCACAGAATAGGCAGCCAGACTATCTGGAAAGGTTACTCAGTTTAAATGGCACATCAAGCAAACAATAAAGGATGGGGGGCACCCAATTATGTTGAACAGACATCTGCAAACCTTCAGTCTACAATGCGGGCCATAGAATCAGCCTAAAAAGGACTGAGTCATTCATGGACAGGTAACTTTCTTATGTGACAAACTCCATCCTGATGCATACTTTTACACAGTGAGAACCATGGGATTCCCTCCACATGAGCTAGGGTATAAAGACGGTCCTGGGGCTCCTTCATTTGTCTTCAATCTGGCTAGTCAGCTATGAAAGATTTCTGCCATGATAGCTGCGTCTACACGTGCACGCTACTTCGAAGTAGCGGCACCAACTTCGAAATAGTGCCCATCGCGTCTACACGCGTCGGGCGCTATTTCGAAGTTAACTTCGACGTTAGGCGGCGAGACGTCGAAGTCGCTAACCTCATGAGGAGATAGGAATAGCGCCCTACTTCGACGTTCAACGTCGAAGTAGGGACCGTGTAGACGATCCGCGTCCCGCAACGTCGAAATTGCTGGGTCCTCCATGGCGGCCATCAGCTGGGGGGTTGAGAGATGCTCTCTCTCCAGCCCCTGCGGGGCTCTATGGTCACCGTGGGCAGCAGCCCTTAGCCCAGGGCTTCTGGCTCCTTCTGCGGCAGCTGGGGATCTATGCTGCAGGCACAGGGTCTGCAACCAGTTGTCAGCTCTGTGGATCTTGTGTTGTTTAGTGCAACTGTGTCTGGGAGGGGCCCTTTAAGGGAGCGGCTTGCTGTTGAGTCCGCCCTGTGACCCTGTCTGCAGCTGTGCCTGGCATCCCTATTTCGATGTGTGCTACTTTGACGTGTAGACGTTCCCTCGCTGCGCCTATTTCGATGTTGGGCTGAGCAACGTCGAAGTTGAACATCGACGTTGCCGGCCCTGGAGGACGTGTAGACGTTATTCATCGAAATAGCCTATTTCGATGTCGCAACATCGAAATAAGCTATTTCGATGTTGGCTGCATGTGTAGACGTAGCCGATGTGAGTTGGAAAGGACTGATGACCCATCCTAACAAAGGATGTGCTCCTAAAATTTAATCTAAAACAGACTACTCCAGCTCTTTTACAAGCCTGCACCAAGGACTTGCAACTGGTGTATGTAATTTAATTTTTTCACAATTTTACTCTCACCATTTCTCTCTTTCTTTCTTTCACATTCTAAAGGATTGGCACAACCTGCTCTTTTGGGTAAGATCTGAGGTAAATACAATGTGACTGTTATCCTTTGGGATGAGAAGAACCTGTTTGGATTTAGTAGGATTTGTTTTCAAAACCTCTCACCTGTGCAAGGACAGTTATGGCACAGGAGAAGTTGTAGTGTCTAAGGGTGTTAGCCTGAAACAGTCTAAATGATAATTATGCTATACAGAAAATGGAATACCTGCAGGATTCAGACCCCGCCTCTGCATCTGTCATTGGTAACATAGGTGGGCTGGGCTGAAATAAGTAGGTTTTATTGAATAACATGAACAAAATAGAATTAAATAACATGAACAAAACTAGGGCTCCCTATGGCATAAAATAATGGCTTGGTTGTTAGCATACACTAGGACAAAGATAGAAAAAGGAAGATTATACCATGTCCTGGTTGGTAGGTGAGACACAAGCACTGGTTGCAGGAAATGTTTGGGGCTGGATATTGGGAATAGCAGGAACAGGTGTCTGGATCTGGACTTCAGGGACAGTGGGGGGGGAGGTGATGCATTCCAGTGCTTCACCACCCTCCTGGTGAAGCTTTTTTTTCCTAATATCCAACCTACACCTCTCCCTCTGTAACTTCAGACCAGTGCTCCTCGTTCTGCCATCTGTCACTATAGAGAACAGCTTCTCTCCATCCTCGTTAGAGCCTCCCTTCAGGAAGCTGAAGGCTCCTGTTAAATCACCCCTCAGTTTTCTCTTCTGTAAACTAAACAACCCAAATCCCTCAGCCTCTCCTCATAGGTCTTATGCTCCAGCCCCTTAATCATTTTTGTTGCCCTCTGCTGAACCTGCTCCAGCACATCCACATCCATTTTATACTGGGGGGCCCAAAACTGGACACAATATTCCAGCTGTGGCATCACCACTGCCAATTGTTTTTTCATCCTCTCTGTAACTTTAAACAGCTCTTTAATACCTGACATACCCCTAACCCCGGATACTACCCCACCTTAGATATTAAATGTGGAGTTTTGAGCTTTCTTTAGTTAATTTTAGTTGCCATAAACCAGAGGATGTGTCCAATTTATTGACACATTGAGCACTTGCAAATTAAGCTATAATTTCTTCTGATTGATAGCTAGAAATCTTCTCTTTTTATACCCTTATTGAGGTCTCTGGGATCTAAATTTGTGTAGCCTACCATTACCTTTCTCCACAATGCCTGGGGAGCTCAATCATTCTGTCAGGTCCACAGTTTTTTATATTACATGCATTGCTTTCATCCTTGCAAGCTCAACCTTGATTCTCTCACAGAGTGCCAATGGCACCTTTTATACATGGATGGATAACTGGAGGAAGCTGCTTGTTTATCTGGATGATATGCTCACTTTGCAAGCAACTTTACCCTTGAAACAGGTCATGATATTTCCAAAAGAGTGCATCTGTATTCAGTATGATCTGATAGTGAGCACCCATTTTATCAAATTGAATTTCCCACATGCAACCAGGCCTAAAACTGGTTTCGCCCCTTTTGGCACTACAATGAATGAGAGTCTGTACATGTTTTTTTATGGCTGATGCTAGCAATGCACCTCCCCTTCACTGGTATATTACTTTTATTTTGGTTGGTCTTATTGTCTCTCATGGTCTTGCTCAGACGGAATATTAACCTGAGCTCCTGTGTCCACTTTTGGTGTAATAATTATTTCATTCCCTTTAATAGGCAGTATCCAGTACTTCCCTGCAGGCTTGCTAGATCCCATTATGTTTATGAAAAACTCCACAACTAGACTGGATACACTTGATTTTTCTGCATTTGGGATCTGCAGCATTTTGCAAAATATTTATTTTTCACATATTTACAACAGTTGCCCGATGGCAACAGCCTGTGTGGGGCTATGCTGTGATCCACACCTTTTACAAGACCACCATCCACACTCTTCCCCTAGCAGTGATTTTCATAGTGAGTGGTTCCAAACCTGGATTTAACCCATTATGGACCTTTAACACTCCATCCATAGATGACCCTTTCTTGTGCATTCCGCTCTTTGGCTTGTGCTTTAACGATTTCTGCTGACCTAAGTCTTTGGAGAGCTTTTTCTAAAGCTAATCTCTTTCACAGAGCATTTTCCCTTAGAATCATTTGTGGCATTAAAAACAATAAGTTCTCACTGAAGAGAGACTTCGTCAGTTCATCAAAGTCATAGGTTTTACCAAGTTTCCTTAATTCTGTGACATATTGCTCAAAGGTATCTTCAGGTTTCTTGCCAGCATGTAAAAAAATTGTCACTCTCAAAAGTTTCATTCCTTTTTGGCATACAGTGTTCCTCAAATATAGTCTGTATTTTATTTAACTTCATGTGTTCAACTTCAAACTTAAAGTGGTTATAAATATTCAATGCTTCCTCCCAAACAACATGCAAAAAGATAGATGATTTCACTTTACCATTTTCCGCCTCTGCCCCTGTTACTGCTAAACACAATTAAAATATCTTCTGAATGTTTTCTAGTTCTCGCCAATGTTACTGACTGGATGGAGGTAGCAACACAGCCATTTTTGGCTTTTCCCCCTTCTTAAGCTACTGATGTGCCCTCCAAATACATGCAAATATCTCTCTGCCTGGTGCTGTATGTGCTTCTCTGGTGCCTCCATTTGTCTCTACTTTCAGTTGCAAACACGGATGCTAACTTCAAAATTACTTCAATTTCCTTATCATTCAGCACTTCCAACGCCCTACAATGCTCTTGGAGTTTATTAACTAACAAAGCAATGAAATAGAAAGGAATAAGACTTAAAAAAACAAACTGGAAAGCTACCGTAGTGAACTGCAGCGTATATTCATGCGGTGTTCCCAACCCTCGCCTCCAGGGCTCATCTCCAAATTTCTATGCTTACCGCACTGTCCCTTATGAGGGAGCCAGCTCCATATTAGAATCTTCTACAGATGTATCTCTACACTAGCTCCAAAACTGAACATTATTCATAATATACAAAATGCAATAATTTAACATGAAGTTGCTCAACAACATGTTAGCTTTGGACAGCACATTGTAATTATCTGCTCTCATCTCAGTATTGCACTAACCTCAGTCTTGAAGAAAAGTAGCTCCATAGCAATATCCCGAAGTTGATAATACATTTCTTGAAAGCAATCAGAGAAATACTACAAGAGGAAAGTAATTTGATACTATGAGCCGGAAGTGTTTGTCAAGGACTTTTGTTGGTACTTTATCAGTGTTCTAGATGTGCTAATGGACAAATTAATGCTGATGTGTGGACTTTCAAGAGGCAGGTTAGGGATGTACGTACATGTGTGTTTACAGCCCTCAGCACCACTTCCTCTTTGGCCTCATTCTGTACTGGTCTGTGTGGAAGAGAGACAGAGAAATCCCCATGAGGCACGACAGGTGCAACACTTTCCCACTGCAGCAATTTCACTCAGGCTTTATTCCTGCTGCAGAAAGGCACTGCAGGAATTAAGTGGTGTGGAAAGCTAGGTCTTCTTCTGCTTCTTCACAAGTGGAAGAGGTTTTCACAATGGCCAGTGGCTAAAGATCTCTCTCAGCATGTTGCTTCCATGTTGACTTCTTAAAAATACTTTGAGCTACTTATATGGGCCTGATTCTTTTTTGTGCTAAAGCCTTTTACACCACTCTGACAACAGAAAGGGGCTTTAAAGTGGGTTCCAGAGCCGTGTTAAGGGCCTTCGGTGTAAATGAGAATCCGCTTCTTAGACTCTTCTTCAGTCAGATTGTCTAACATAGTGTGCACTACCCTGCCAGCATAATCTACCCATGGAAAGGTTGCTGTAGGGAAAGAGGGACCCTTCACTGGCATAGGCTTTATTTTCTTTTTCTTATTGAATAAAGAAGTCCCTGTTCAGTAGGATTGTGAGGAACCTGGATGGTGGCAGCACAGCAGGCAGATTTATTTCTTTACTGAAAGGGGCTTTCTGCTATTCACAAAGACTGTTTGAACCAGTCAGTCTCCCAGAGAAAACTATACCAGTGGTATTAACTATGTGTACTCATGGCAGGAGAAAATGACTGCTTGCCATCAACTGGCCAGCAAGAGTCTATTATAGTTGCAAATAGAAGTTTCCTTGTCATGTCAGGACATATTTCATTGACTGTTTTGCTGTTCCTTATCAAGGGTGCATCAAAAGTCATTTAGTTTCATATATTCAACTTTCTTACTAGTCCAAACAGTTTGGGAGAAAAGTAATGGTTCATTATTTAAAAAAAAAAAAAAAAACCACAGGCAAGGTGAAATCTAAAAGCCCATGAATATTAAATTAATTCATGTTTAAATTTGAGACAAACTAGTTTTCTTCAGCACGAAAGTTCCTGTTTTATGTCTTATTGGCATTTAGCTAAAATCCACATTAACTGATGTTTGATATACTGGACTGGTAACAACCAAACATTTTCTTCTAGAGAAAATAGCAACAAGAAATACGCATTAGAGATCATCACGTCTTTCTTTTGGCTAGCTGGCTCAAAAGGAATCCATTAAAAATATAGTTTATAAAATAGAGCTTAACAGTCCACAAATGATGGTGTAAAACATAACATTTCAGCAAGATGGGCATGGGAATTAAACCAGCCCTTCACATTAACAGTAATGAATTTTCTTCATCTATGTATTCTGCTGAACCTTCTTTGCTTGCAACATAAGACATCAGCAGAATTTAAGTGGTACGAAGGCCTTGTCCTGGAAATTCTTATTTCAGTCTGTCATGTTCAATGGTTTGTTTCAGGTCACAAAAGAAGTCAGTGAGAGAGCTGTTAAGAGAATTTGGTTCTCCAGAGTCCCAGGAGTATGAGTCCCAGCTCCCACTCCCAGCCACATGAAAATATATAGACACATATGATACCTGCAAGAGTTTTCATGCAACAGTTTCAGGGTATTCCATAAAAGTTCTTTGGATCAATTTTTAAAATTTTTGGAAGGTTTCAGGAGATTTCCATTTATTTTTAAAAAAATATGCTCTATGATGTTTGATTCTGTCACTAAATACTGTTGACTGGTCAAACAGCAGGAAGCAGCTTATCATCATAATCACTTAACTCCAGTATGGTGCATTTCTTTCATTAGGGAGACATAAACACAAGGCTTCCTAGTACTCAATTTAAGCATGCTTTCTAGCAGATAATTACAAGGAACAACTGGGTTCTAAATAGTCTTCCCCCACCTTACGAGGGTAATTCATTCCTGAAAAACCCCTCTTAGGGCGAATTCTCATAAGTCGAAAATGTAATTACCATTCATTTCAGTGGGAAAAAAATTTGTGTGTTCCTGAGCCCCAAGATTTACACCCTTTTATACTAAAGCAACACCAAATCCCATTAAATCCAGTGCAAGGAGGCAGGCACGGCATGGGGAGGCAGCCCGACTTGAACGCAGCTTAGGTTAAGCGGGGAGGGGGCGCTGCCGGGGGCTGGCCGTGTGGGGAGCTAGGCAGGCACAGGGGGCCCCCAGCTGGCAAGGGGCGATGCGTCGCTCATGTGGGGCTGCACGGCGAAGAGGCCCCACAGGCGGCAGCCAAGGCGGCAGCGGTGGGTGAACCAGGCGCTAGATGGGAGGGAGCGCCACAGATGGCAAGCGGCACCTGAGGCACAGCTGCACAGGGCGGGTGGCAGCAGCCCCCTAGCCGCCCAGGGGGTCAGCGGCAGCAGTGGGGCCGGGATGGGCTGCATGCCCAGTATCCACGTCTCACAGAGCAGCATGATCTACTGCCGGGACTCGGACAAGTCTACCTACCCACACCAGACTGCTGCCCTCTCGCAGGGCGCCGCCGCCCCACTGCATGGCCTCTTCTTTAAGACCAATGTGACCAACTCCATCCCCTCAGTGCTTGCCTACCAGAGCTGCCAGCCTCCAAACCGTAAATGCGCAGAAATGCCTCGTAAGCTGAAGTAGGGGTATTAAATGAAACTCCTTGTAAAGTCGAATTCTCATAACTCGAATGTGCGTATCTTGGGGTATGACTAACAGCAATTCTGCATGTATTTAATAGTAATGTGCTTGGCTATTTCATACTGAAATTTCTACTGAAAGATTAACTACGCATTGAACCTCTCTAACCCAGAACTCTCTCACCAGCAACATCTGGCATGACTTCAGTTAGATGACCACTTATCACGGTCATGGCCAAGTTTCCGGTTGTCCATAAAGTTTGTTTACATCCACCAGTCCTGGCTGTCAACCTTCTTTGCTGTTATTTAGCTGTAATTTACCCCAACCAGGCATCTGAGGTTAACAAATCTTCTTGGGCAGCCAAGTTTTGACAGGATAATCCACAGGGCTTCTCTGTTGAAGGCGTCAAATGCCTTGGTCAGGTCTATAAAGACAGCGTACAGATCCAAGTTCTGCTCTATGTACTTTTCCTGGACCTGATGAACAGCGAAGATCATGTCAATGGTGCTGCGGCCTGGGCAAAAACCACACTGTGTCTCTGGTAGGTTCTCCTCTGAGATGCTGCTGATCAGATGGTTGATGATGACTCAAGCCAAGATTTTCCCAGCAGTACAGAGAAGGGAGAGGCCTCGGTAATTTCCACAGTCAGCTTTGTTGCCCTTGTTCTTGAAGAGCGAGATGATTGTGGCATCCTTAAAGTCTGAGCATGTCTTCTTCCCAAATGCTGATCAAGATGTTGTGAAAGGCTTCAAGTGACACTGGTCCTGCCACTTTGAAAATTTCAGCAGGATACTGTCCATCCCAGGGGCTTTGCCAGAGCTGGTCTGTCTGATTGCCTTTTTGACCTCATCCATTGTAAGGGGCAGGTCAAGACTGTCTATTGTGGGTTTCTGACGGGTCTGGTCTAGGGCCACAGGGTCGACAATGAAGGGTCTGTCGAGAAGGTTGCTGAAGTGCTCTCTCCACCTATTGTTGATGCCGTTCTTCTCGCTCAGAGGGGAGAAACCATCTGCATACAGGACAGGTGTAGTAGTTGGCTTTGAAGGTCCATATATAGCTTTGATAGCACTGAAGAACATCTTGGAGTTTTTAGTGTCAGCGTAGTATTGGACTTCATCAGCTTACTCTCCCACCACTCATCTTGGATTTTGCAAAGTGATGTTTGCACCTGGTTCTGAAGGTGTTTGAAACGATCACGTTTGGAGATTGAGGACTGATCTTTTTGCCATAGCAGAAATGCGTTCTGTTTTTCCTCTAAGAGCTTCATGATGGCCTCATCATTTTCATCAAACCAGTCTTGGTGAACTCTCTTTTTCAGTCCTAGTGTTGACTTGGCTGACTCCGTCACCAGGGTTTTGAACTGGTCCCACTTTTGTGTTGGGTCTCCAGTCAGAGGTCCATGGGACGTCAGCACTTCGTCAGAGCAGGCTGCGAATTTCTCACAATGACCAGTATGTTGCAGCTTCCCAATGCTGAAGGAGGGTCTGACAGCCTCGAGCTTCTAGCGGTGCAGTGATGTGAGGTGCAGCATGAGGACTGATTTGACAAGTCCATGATCAGTCCATCACTCAGCTCCCCACATGGCCCTCGTGATCTTAACATCTCGCATGTCCTGCCTATGACTGATGTCATAGTCAATCAGGTGCCACTGTTTTGATCTCGGGTGCATCCATGTGGTCTTGTATTTATCGGCTTGCCTGAAGAGAGTGTTGGTAATAGTCAGGTCGTTTTCTGCACACAAGCTTAGCAGAAGGAGGCCATTGGCATTCATGTTGCCAACACCATGATGCCCCAGCACCCCTTTCCAGGTCCTACAGTCCTTGCCGACCCTGGCGTTGAAGTCACCTAACTGGAGAAGCTTGTCACTAGGAGGAGTTGCTTTCACCAGATGGTCAAGGTCCTCATAGAAACATTCCTTTGCTTCGTTAACCTCATACGCCTGTTCCACAATGACATGACTGGCTTTGTTCTTTCAAATGGCAAGTCCTCAGATCCATTTGAGATATCCAATAGTGTGAAGCAAGGGTGTGTGCTGGCCCCAGTGTTACTCAACCTCTTTTTCACATGCGTCCTCAGCCACGCAGTTAGGGACCTGCACCATGGAGTCTACATAAAATACAGACTTGATGGGTCACTTTTTGACCTTCATCATCTGAATGCTAAAACCAAGACACTTGAGAGGCTCATCCTTGAAGCCCTTTTTGCTGACGACTGTGCACTTACGGAACACAAGGAATCTGATCTCCAGCTCATTGTCAACAAGTTTGCTGATGTCACTCGCCTCTTTGGTTTGACCATCAGCCTAGGAAAGACCCAGGTACTGTTTCAACCTGCTCCAGGATCTGCTGCTCTCCCAGCTTCAATCTTTATTGAAGGAACAGAGTTAAAAACAGTAGAGGAGTTCAAGTACCTTGGCAGTGCGATAGCCAATGATGGCTCCCTTGACAAAGAAATCAATGCCAGAATCTGCCAGGCCAGCCGGGCACTAGGACATCTGAGAGCGCAAGTGTTGAATCAGCACAATATCTGACAGTCCACTAATCTGGAAGTGTACAAGACTGTAGTCCTGACCAGTCTCCTGTATGGCTGTGAAACCTGGACCTTGTACAGAAAGCATATAAAACTGCTGGAGCAGCTTCCACACACGCAGCCTGAGGTTAATACTGCACATTCGATGGCAGGACAGAGTTACAAACCTGGAAGTCCTGGATGGAGCAGGAACCATGATCAAAGCCATGATTCTGAAAGCCCAGCTTTGCTGGACAGGGCACAGCATACGAATGGAGAAGTCAAGAATCCCAAAGCAACTCCTCTACGGTGAACTCTCCCAGGGCAAAAGGAATCAAGGTAGGCCTCGCAAGAGGTATAAAGACTGTGTGAAGGCCAACATTGTTCATGCTGGTTTAAAGCCAAATCAGCTAGAGCAGCATGCAAAAGACTGAACAGGCTGTCATGCTCTCATACGACACGCATATGACAATTCTGAACAGCAGCAACGTGTACACCTCATTGATGCTCATGAGAGGAAGTAAGCAACAGCAGCAGCCACACCAACAGAGCCAGGACAATTCCGTTGGCCCTGCTGTGAACGCCCCTGCCATTCAAAGCTTGGACTCCTCAGCCACACATGAGTCCACAACTAATGAGCCTGTGCAAGCTCAAAACATCATCATCATCGGACACGATGGACTACCTACAAAAAAACCCCAACCAAATGTCTGCCAAGAGCCCAGTAGGCGGTGGAAGTGTTGGTAACATGCTAGACAATACTGACCTCCCATGGTCCAGCAAATTCTCTCATCCAGCGCTGGTCAGGTCCCGAGGGTGCCTGACAAGAGAGGTTCAACCTGTATTACAGGAATAGATATTCTGTCAGCACTTTCGTTCTCTTTTAGTAAATATCTACATATACACCATGACTCCTGAGAGGTGGAGGGGAATTAGTTTCACCTTTCCTTTCACTTTCTAATGAAGGGAACATTCTTTACTTGAACTCTTGTTTCAAATGTCTTTGTTTTGTTAACCTGTTCCTGCTTCAGTCACAAATCTTTTCCAGATGGCTACCAACTCTGATCTTGTTTGAGAGACATGCTGATACGTCTGGGAGGATTCTATCTCTCCTTCCAGGAACTCTAATGAAGGCTAAGAGCTTCTTACCAAAGGTCTGGACCCTAAACCCTTTAATTATTAGCCCAAGCATGAGACTACTCAGGGAAAAGAGGGGGTTTAAAAGCCAGCTTCTGAGATCGGAGCTAGCAGGGAACAGAATCAGCAAATAGGGGAGATTTGCAAGGGAGCTTAGAAAGAGTTCATGACACCAGATTGACCTATCATTCTGTAAATGTGGACCAATAAATGCCGCTGCAGAAAAACAGACACCTCTCCCTCCACACACACACACACACACGCACACAAAGATGCAGGAGTAAAAACAATCTACATGGTTCCAAATGAATTACTGATCACACTCTTTAGGTCAGGAGGACCCTTTCCCTCAAAATCCAAAGGCTCTTTTCCTTTGTCTTTTTAGATGCAATGTCAGAGACAAACAGGGAAGGGGAGGAAAGGGTCTTTCGGAGCTTGCCCTTACTCTTCAAAGTTTTGAGGCCATCTTTGAAACACATTTCCAGCTAAGAACCAGGAGACATTCACTCCATGGCACTTCTTTGCTAAGATGCCTCTTTGCCTCTACCCCTGTTTCTTGCCAAAGAACGTCTGCTTGAAGGCAACGGCCCATCAGATTGTTGACTGCTGGCTGGTGTGTCAGTTTGCCCTTCGTCTTTCAGAAACTGGTTTACCCACTCTCCAGACTTATCTGGGAAACGTACTTCAGTCATGGTACCAGCTTAGTTTCATAACCTTACATATAATGTCTCTTTATATGCACTTTATCATGCTGTGGTGGGGCCTCCAGCCCTGCACCTTTTCTGAGAGCTGAACCCACCTCTCATCAGGCCTCCACAGCCTAGTCAATATCATCTAGTCAGGCCTCCCTGGCCTAGCAAGTAATAGCAGGCCCAGTGGCCTAGTATCCCCTCAGTCAGGCCTCAGCAGCCTACACAGTAGTGGCAAGCCTTAGCACCCTAATCGACCTTGTCCAGCCAGTGCTCCCCACTTCCATGGGATCACACAAGTGGGGGTAGGGGAGCCTGGGCCCTCCCTTTCCACCAAGCGCCAGATCAGGGACCTGTTGATGGTGGGTGTGTTTCCCCAACCACCAGCTCAGCATGGATTCCCACTGCAACACACTGAGCTCTCAGTTTGCCTCCCAGCTCCCTCCCCTGGGCTACTTCCTACCCCATTCCAGATGAGATGCACTGTCCCAGCTCTGGCTGCTCCTGCTGCTACAGTTGTTGCTGCTGCTTCTTGTGCAGCTGTGGCCCCGCCTCCAGCATGTGCTGCTCCCAAGTCCTAGCAGGAGCTGCTTATCTCCAGGGGGCCAGCCCCAGCTGACTGGCTTGCCTGGTCTTTATACTTGGGCTGCAGTTGGAGCATGCCCAGTAGGTCTGTGGAGGATGGGCTTTTTCCACCCAGCAAGCCTGGCCTCCATCCACCTGTCTAGTGTGGGGTTGGTACACCCTGTCACACATGCCATTACTGATCTGCAAGTTCTGGGTTTTCTGCAAGGTAGATCTTCTTGCAAGGAACAAAACAACTTTAAGCTAAGGAAGTTTTGGTGCCTCATAAGAGTGATAATCTCCTGATGAAATACAATGATTAATTATTAACTAAGGTTAATAGAAGATAGGTCTTCTGCAAAGATTATTATAATAGTGTGAATGCAGAGATGCATTCCATCACACAGTGGAAAACACACAGGTCTTTATTCAAGAATAGGCAGAACCTACTCTGGCCTTTATGGCTACGTCTACACGTGAAGCCAACATTGAAATAGCTTATTTCGATGTAGCAACATCGAAATAGGCTATTTCGATGAATAACGTCTACACGTCCTCCAGGGCTGGCAACGTCGATGTTCAACTTCGACGTTGCACGGCACCACATCGAAATAGGCGCTGTGAGGGAGCGTCTACACGCCAAAGTAGCACACATCGAAATAAGGGTGCCAGGCACAGCTGTAGACAGCATCACAGGGCGCACTCAACAGCAAGCCGCTCCCTTAAAGGGCCCCTCCCAGACACAGTTGCACTAAACAACACAAGATACACAGAGCCTACAACTGGTTGCAGACCCTGTGCCTGCAGCATGGATCCCCAGCTGCCGCAGCAGCAGCCAGAAGCCCTGGGCTAAGGGCTGCTGCCCACAGTGACCATAGAGCCCCGCAGGGGCTGGAGAGAGAGCATCTCTCAACCCCCCAGCTGATGGCCACCATGAAGGACCTGGCAATTTCGACGTTGCGGGACGCGGATCGTCTACACGGTCCCTACTTCGACGTTGAACGTCGAAGTAGGGCGCTATTCCGATCCCCTCATGAGGTTAGCGACTTCGACGTCTCGCCGCCTAACGTCGAAGTTAACTTCGAAATAGCGCCCGACGCGTGTAGCCGCGACGGGCACTATTTCGAAGTTAGTGCCGCTACTTCGAAGTAGCGTGCACGTGTAGACACAGCTTATTAGAGCAGGACTGCAGCCAGTATTGAAGTCTACCTGAAGGGACAGGATTTCTTCACCCTTTGCAGAGATTCCAAATGCTCTGCTGAGCAGAATAATTGGACCCTATATAACTGCCCACAGGTACACTCAAACCTGGGACCACCTCTGAAGCGTCATGCAGCCATCTCTACAGCTTGATCTAAAGGTCAGCTGTCTCTCAGCTTAGGCTGTGGAGGACATTTATTCTTTCTCTATGAAGTTGTCCAGGTACCGGAAGATGGGACAGTTAACCACCCATAGGTGTTTAGGTTACACCCACAACATGTGTGATTGAGACTTTGACAACAGCAAGGGCTCTCTCCTGACTGGGAACGTTAGTAATGTACATTAAAGCAAAATTGAGATAATGCATAATCAACTATAATGCATAATCAACTCTGTCTCAGAGGGATAGCCATGTTAGTCTGTAGCTTCATACACACGCAAAAAGCAGTCCTGTAGACCCTTAAAGACTAATAATTTTATTTATTATGTAATGAGCTTTTGTGGGTAAGACTCGCTTTCTCAGATTTTGTAGCAAAAATGAGAATACAGGGCATAATATATATATAAAATATACACATATACATATACATATACAGGTTTATGTGTATGCCAATTCCTGATGTCTGATTTACATCCATTCGTCCTTTGGCGCTATCCTTGCAACAAACCCAGTTGCCCACTCTGTCCACATATCTATGTACTAGAGACACCATCTCTAGACCTGTATCAGAGAGGTAGCCATGTTAGTCTGTAGCTTCGAGAATAACAAGAAGTCTTGTGGCACCTTATCAACTAACAGATATTTTAGAGCTGGACACTCCCTGGACACTCAGTAGCAGATTTAAGGGTGGCAGTCCTGAAACAAAGAAATTTCAGAAATCAAATGGAGAGAGAAATTTCTGAGCTGCAATTTAATCGCAAATTTGACTCCATTAACCAAGGATTAAACAGAGACTGGGAGTGGCTCGCAGCTTACAAAGGCAGCTTCTCTGCCCTGGGTGTTAAGATCTACCCATTAGACTCTGACAATGGCTCATATCCCCCTGTCTGATCTGACTTATTTTTTCCTCTTTTGATACCTACTATTGATAATGGGCCATTCCCACCTTGCTGAATAGACCTTGTCAGCTCTGGCCCTCCCTTTTTCTGGGACCCCATCCTTTAAATACCTCTCTGAAACCTGCCCCCCCCCACACTCATGCATCTGATGAAGCAGGTCGTTGCCCACGAAGCTTATGCTCCAAAATATCTGTTAGTCTATAAGGTGCCACAAGACTTCCCATCACTAGACCTATCCACATCAGCCACACCATCAAGGGCTCACACACTTGCACATCCAACAATGTGACACATGTCATCCTGTGCCAGAAATACCCCTCTGCCGTGTACATTGGACAAACTGGACAATCCCTGTGTCAGAGGAAGAATGGACATAAATAAGACATCACAAACTGGAATACACATAAACCCTGTATGGGAACACTTTAACCTCCCAGGACATACAATAATGGACCTTAAAGTAGCCATCTCTCCCTAAACTACTACCTTTCTCTGAGAGGTTGATAGTTTCCGTGGCTTTCACGGGCCTTCCTAACGACTGTAAGAGTTATGGCTGTTCCATCAGGAAGTAGACAAACCACCCTGTGTCTTCAGCTACCTATCACAGCCAAACAACTGGGATATAATTTTGTATGAGTATCAAATACTCACAGGAAACCACTTATGATCAATTCAAGGAGTAGAAAAATAATCAACATTTAAATAATAAATGTAAGATAATTGCAGCCCAATACATTATTAACCATAAATTATTGTTTATTTGTGTTTACAACACTAACAACATGTTTATACCACATGGACTATAATATTGGATTCTTTAAGAACCAAATGATTCAGTGCCCTAATAAGTGGCATACAGCCAAAATGAAGCACATAATGAAAACCAGTAGAAGAAAGAAATATAGTGATGGGAAATGACCCTCAGGATATATAAAATGTCATACAACTGGAGTGTCAAGAGTTCTTGTGTGTACAATTGACTGTAAAAATAAGATAACCTCAGACTTAGAGGTATGCTAAAACTGAAATGAATGACAATATGCATTTTCATTAAGCATGGTTGATAGGACTTAACACGTAGTGTAACCCAATCTATTCAAATTAACAGTGTGCTAACTGCTGACATAGCAATTGAACAGCTTAAAACTACTGTAAATAATGGGTCAGACCCTCATTTGGTCTAAAATGGTTACACTCCCCTGACTTCAATGGAACTGGGCCAGTTCACCAGCCCAAGTTTGTCTAGCTGTACAAAAGTCCTTAGAAGGATTTTTAAAAGTATTACCCTGCAACTTAAAAAGAATGAGAAATGGAGTGCAGTAGAATAATTGTTATAAAATGTGTACATCAGCTCCAAATAGTTTGTGGCATACGAGTGATATAGTTTAATGAAATGTGATGGTTTTATCCATAAGGTACTTTGGAAAGCAGCTGGGCCGATAAAGGTAATATTTCAGCAGCTCTCCCATCACCCCAACTTTTACTAATAAAACACAGTAGCTAATCAGATGTTACTTCAGAAGACTCGTGTAACCAAGTCCCAACCAGCTGACCTAGGTGTCTAGGGCTCTGTATGCAAATAACTCAGGGAAGTACCATACTGTCCTAGGGGCAGACTGAGTGTCTTCCAGGCAACCCAGAGGGAGAGAGGAGACTCTAGAGCAGTGGTGGGCAACGTGCAGACCCCAGCTACCTCCCTCCCCCAACGTCTCCTATGTACGAGAGCACCAGAGCCCCACACTTCCTAAGTCTCCCCCTCACTCCCTGCACTTTCAGAGCACAGCAAATTGCCTGATTTGCATGCCGACCCCACTCCTCCCCTCCCTCACAGAGCTAGAACACTACGCATCAGCTGTTCGTGGCATTCCGGCTCTGGGAGGGAGTGGGATGAGCAGGGAGCGAGCACAGATCAGGCAATTCACACACTTCCAAAGTGCTGGGAGGGATGTGGAGGAGCAGGCAAGCATGGGGCCCTCATGCACGAGTGGCATGGGGAATGGGTGGCAGACAGGGAGGCTGCAAGGCCCATTGAGGTGAAGGAGGGCCACTCATGCAGCCCATCCACTATTCCTGGTTGCCCATCCTAGCTCTAGAGTGACAGGGATCCTGTTTGGTGGGGGGGAGGGGGAGATTGGAGGCATACCTGCTCAGAGGAGAAGGTGGCACAATCAAATGATTGACAAGGGAAAGCCCAAAAAGAAGAGCCAGCCTTACCAGTAAGAAATGGAATATCCTTCAGTGGGAGCCCAGTGGGGACGAGGAGAAGCCATTTTGTGAGTAGCCTACAGCCAGCCACAGAAAGAGAAGGACTGGCTGGTATGGTGAGTCCTGGGCCTGAGTATAGGGTTCCCCCTAAGAACTGGCCTTCAGGGACCCAGAAAGAAGATAGTCTGGTTTGGTCTTTTGTCTCTTCAAGGTGAATCTCAGTTTGCAGAGGTCTTCTGGGAAAACCTTCACTTTCTCCCCCTGCAGCCTATCTAAGTTAGCCCTCCCATTCTCTAAGTAAAATCAGTCACCCTATAGCCAGTTCTGCTCTGGCTGCTAGTGCAGGGCTTGCACCTGCTATAAGCATGTTTGAGCGCTGTCCAGTTTTGTTATCTGCACTGAGCCCTGCACCCCTTTGTGGTGAAGAGAAACCCTGGCGCCTGGAGCAGCTTGACTCCTGTGGGAATAGAATGCTTACCTGCAGTGATCATCAATAATACTAAGATTATATTGCAGAGGTCACAGAAGTCATGGATGCTCTTTGCACCTGGCACCAAATCAGGGCTTTAAGCCAATGGCCATAGTATGGGCACGTGGCTGCAGCAGGAGACATTTCCTGCTTCATCTCCAGGGCAGAGGGGCTGGAGCTGTCAGCTGCAGTGGTGGTGGGTACTGAACAACCCCTGCCCCCTTTCCACAGCCAAGCTCGGGCTCTTATACTGTCCTCAGCTGCATTTCGTCACAGTTGTTTTTAGTAAAAGTCAGGGACAGGTCACAGACATCTGCTGCCTATTAAACCTGTGAAGGGACCTACCATCTTATCCAATATGTGAGTTATTTGGCCTGCACTGAACCCAGCCAGCTAAGATGGCTAATGGCTGCACAAAAGATACTGTGGTCATGGCTCCTCAAGAACCCCTACAAAGTATGTGTAATCAAGGGACACTAAATTTTTACATTTGCTGTATCAGATCACATGGTTAGGGAAATTCATGGGTATTAGCAGCATGGGCACTGTGACCCTGAGAACAGTGTTCTAACCAGTTATGTTACATTTACCTCCTGTTTAATACAATTACTGTAATGAAAGTATTGTTTGTGTTATTTCTTGGGAATATAAAGAATAATTTCTCCAGTATTTGGCAAGTAAGTGAGAGTTATCCGGTGGTTGGAATTTTCCTCCCAAGCTGCTCTGGTGACTCTGCCAGGAATGAGCAAGTGGGATGGAGAAACTGCCAAATAAATTCTTGTGGGAAAGAAAAAAAAAAAAGTTGCACCTACTGTGTGGGAAGTGGGATCCAGAAGTATTCTGGTCTGTCCACCAAAACCTGAAACAGATTGGTGCTAATGAGGTAACCAGGTAGCTAGGGGATACTCAGCTAGTAATATAAATGGGAGAAGTGATCACCTCCTTGACAGTCTAATCTTCACATATTTTGTCTTACTATTAAATGCCAAAATATGAGATCTCTCAGTAACTTAAGATACCTCCTCTCTGCATTAACGTGATTGTGTTTACACCATACTGATTCTGCTTCAGTGATCTCCACATTTTTCTCTTTTTTGAATGGCTGACCCACTAAGAGGACATAGCAAAGCCTGAATAGAGTTGAAAGTTTTCGCTTGCTTCCCCATTCTAAATTTTTAAAAGCAAAGCCTATTCACCTCAGTTTTCCATCTTCAAAGGGGTGATACATCCTTTCTGCAGTGGGATCCATGTAGATAAGCCGCACGTGATTGAAATGCAGCCCTTTCTAAGTACTGTGGCCAGCAGCATGCTAATGAGGCACTGAATATTCATTTCATCACCTCATTAGTATTCTCCGATTTGGCCATTA
Organism: Carettochelys insculpta; assembly: GCF_033958435.1. Lineage (NCBI taxonomy): Eukaryota > Metazoa > Chordata > Testudines > Carettochelyidae > Carettochelys > Carettochelys insculpta. The sequence continues at coordinate 316,084,714 of NC_134137.1, forward strand.
GCATGGCCATTTCAAAATTTTGGCCAAGTGTAGACATGGCCAATGTGAGTGTAGTGTGAAAGCAAGAATGTACCACTTCCTCTTTTTACTACATTTTCTGTCTTGACGGCAAGGTATGAGATTTTAGGCACTCCATTCTGTGACACTTAGTAGAACACTACAGTTTGATGTTTACAGTGTTCTGATTTGATCACAATTTTAACCAAACAGTCACCTATCTGCCCATTTACAGCCTTCAGAACCCGAATGATGGGAAAAGACAAACCACCACCCAAAGAGATTAAAAACATAAGAGCATTCATCAACCAAATGCTTTTAATTTGTGCTGGGCAATCTTACTTTTATAACAAGTTTTGTCATGAGAAATTTTTTATGAGTATGTTGTCAACTTCAGAATAGAATTACACTTACTATATTGCATTCCATTTTATTAGTTTTTCATTAGCTTTTATAGAAAAGATGCTTTACCTTACCTTGGAAAGCAGTTTTTCAGAAAATGGCTAAGTTTATTCAGTTTCACCATTAATTTTCTATTTGAATTAGTACTCAAAAGAATAGCACATGAACAATCCATTCGGGAAAATTTGTTAGCAAAGCATTTGTTGGAGAACAGAGGACAAATCAGCAAAAATTAAAGCCTATTTATAGGCATTTCACAAACAGGAAAGAAGGTTCCATTTGGTAAACCAATTGTTCATTGTGAATTGTTCATTAGCTGCACTGAGTGCTGATATAGGAGTCACCACAATTAGGTACAGAGTGGCTAACCTAAGTGTTGTGTGCTGTCACCCATAAAGGGAGAATGGTGGAAGCTGCTGCTGAAAATGGCTATCTCTAATGGCCAGAGATGCCTGGGAGACCAAGTAGTACAAGAGGGAACTGCTGCTCAGAGGGCAGAACAGTGGCCTGTGAGAACGGCGATATAGATTGGACCTCTCTAGTTTGGCACCCTCCAGACCTGACTGGTGCTGAACAAGAGAATTTGCCAGACAGGAGGAAAACATTGTCTAGCAGCATTACCAATGTTTCCACTGCTTACTGGGCTCTTGGAAGATATTTAGGAGTAGATTATGGCTAATAACTGCACAGAATACTGAGAGCCAGGACTGATGGCTGTAACCAACTATATAAGACCATGGGAAACTTGGCCACAGCCATGGTAAGTAGCCATCTGGCTAACTAAAATCACGCCGGGCCACAAATGTTGCCAGACTAGAGTGTGCCAGACTACAGAGGTCTAAGTTGCTCCCTGAGCAACTATTTCTAACTTGAAAATCTGACTTGTAATAGTTACTCCTTTTGTGTTCCAGGAAAAGACTAGAACAGTTGTGATCAGTGCAGTCCACTTTCCATTTCAGTTTTACAAAGAGGAATGCGTCATCGAGCTTTGATCTCTAATATTCTTTTGCAATCCCGTTAGCTAATACCCTGATCTGGACAATGCTTACAAACATAGTATCCATACACATGAGAACCACCTTACTGAAAGACTGATCGACCATCATCAGCCCAGGAGTATGGTAGCTCATAGGCCTAAGCGTTTTGCAGGATTGAAGGCTATCGCTCTGCTGCTTTGCTAAACATCTTTCTGCACTCTTTATGGAACTATTGTAGTAGGTATTTCTGGCAAGATGACAGTATTTGTGCTGGAGATTCCAGAATTAAGATGCACCCGTCAGCTCAGGTGACTAGAAAAGTTTTTCCAAAGCAGCAGAAATACTCCCAAACCCAGTTATCAGCACTGAGATGACAAAAACTTTGTACAATTTGAAAATCACTTTAGGTAACTGCATGTTCAAGTCTTCTTGTAGAGAAAATTTCAATTGTTACAAATTCTATTCCAGGGTGGATTGAATGAAGAAAGAAGCTACTAACAGGGAGAGAAAAATGATTGATAGGGAGGGAGCCACTTCAGATAAGACTGAGGATTAGCCAACCCAGATTCCAAGACAGATAATAATAACAGGGCTGTCTGAATCATAGATGGCACCTTCCCTCTAGCTGGGAGGTCTTGACACCCTCTCTCCACCAAGGATCCACCCTTTCCTCCAAGCTCCACCCCTACTCCTCCGCATTCCGCTCCTTCCCCCCAGGGCCTGCCCTGCCTCCTCCCTGAGTGGTCTTTGTGCCAGCTTCTCCCCACCCTCCTGCAGCTTCCTGAATACAGTCAATCAGCTGTTCGTGGTGCTCCTGAAGCACTGGGAGGAAGGACTAGGAGTTGGTCAGCAGGGCCCCCAGCAGGTGAGAGATACAAGAGGGAGGGAAGGCTGAGGGGAGGAATTTGTCTGCTGGTGGAGTTCAGCACCCACGAACTTTTACCTGTGGGAGCTCCAGACCAAGCAATCCTGTCTCTGGTTTGGATGACCAGGCTGCCTAATTGACTGAAGGGCCTTCGTTTAAGTTCAGAAGCATCAGCAGCTGGTTTATGCCTACAAATGGGATTACTCTTGTATCAGCCTTGCTCCTGTCCTGCTCCATCCTGCTTCCCTGTCTACTCCTGGTGCCTTGCTCAACTTCTGGTTCCAGATTCTGGCTTTTTTGTCTCTGCTTCCTAGTTTCTGACACTGGCTTCAACCACTAGGCATGTCTCACGCTTTAGCCGTTAGATATGGCAGCCCACTCAGAATGATCAGCTAAGAAAATGTTCATTCTGCTGCACAGCTTTTCTCTTCATTAATGGGACACAGTGAGCCATGCATCACAGAAACAGGGAGAGAAGCTGCATTTTCCTTATTATTAGAGTAATAGAAATAGACTTGCCCCTGCATATAGCTTTGTCACTTAAAAAAATTATATGAAAACCAACCCAGCAGTTCCTTTTAACAATGGATGCCTCAGCAAAGCAATGGAAAACCTACCTTCTAACCTTCTTCAGATGAAATGCAGATGCTTTTCCATAAATACCACTAGGACCTTGACTCCTTTTTCATAAATAGTAGCCTGGATGCCTAGCATGCCTAGCCTGGTGCGGGACTTTCATAAGGTGACCATCTGTCCCGTATTGGGCAGGACAGTCCCATATTTGGGATGCCAAAAAGGCGTCTCGACTTATTTTTTAAAGGGGCAAATTGTTCTGTATTTAGGCTCTCCCCTGCCCCCGCCACATTTTCCACCAGCAGTTGGCAGGCACTGCTTGTTGCGGAAGTCACTTCCCCAAGCCTTGGGAAAGCAGGGGGAGTGCTGGCAGCTCCGGCTTCCCCAGGGCTCTGGGGCAGGGCTGGTGGCTGCTACTTTCCAGGGCTTCTGAGGAGCTCAGGCAGCTGCCGCCTCCTTCCCGGCTCCCTGGGGTTTGACGGAGCTGGAAGGAGCTTCCCTCCCCCCATATCTCCCTGTCCCATCTTTGGACAGGGAGATATGGTTGCCTTAGATTTTTATATCTTCCTGGCAGCAATGTTAAACCCAAAGACCCTGGCATTTTGGATAGAAAGAGATGAACAGGAACAATTGATGTGAGCACTTCATATACTTGAGATTTATCTTCAGAATTCTAGGTATAACCACGTACATCACAATCTTCCAAAGACAGGCCAAGAATTCAAATCATATGACAGAAAAACTATTTCCCAGTTATTTGGGGAGAGAAGAACTTGCCTTCAATGGGTGGGTTTCTGAGGCTGTCTGAACAACTTTACTTGTGACCACAGCAGTGTGGCTCTTCAGTGAACGGAAAAATTAATTCCAAACCCTTCCTTTGGGAGGCAAAGGCAAGCAGAATGGACAAGTCTCCAGTCTGCCTATCTGTCATTCTGACTTATCTTGACACTTGCTGATACACAGCTGGGGAGTCTCATACACCCACCTGGACAATGCAGCTTCAGGTATTACCCACTGTTCTATGGTGCTTGGTTGTAAGCCTCCATCTGAGCATCTTGAAGAAACTTTAATGGAACTGAGCTCACCACAAGTTTGAAGTTATAATAGTAACTTGTATTACATCAACATCTGGAGTCCTTGACCCTATTGTGTTGGGCACAGTATAGACCAGGGTCTTTAACCGGAATTGTGAGAAGAGCCATTTTTTCATATTCAGTTACAAAATCCATCCTTCAAGAGCCGCAATACACTTGAATATGAGACAGTCCTTAATAAATAACATCAAACCGTGTTTTTTATCACCCCTAAGCTACGTCTACACTGGAATGCTACATTGAAATAGCTTATTTCGATGTAGCGAAATCGAAATAAGCTATTTCGACAAATAGTGTCTACACATCCTCCACATTCAACATCGACGTTGGGCAGCACCACATCGAAGTAGGCGCTGCAGGGGAGCGTCTACATGCCAAAGCGGCCCAAATCGAAATAAGGGTGCCAGGAACAGCTGCAGACAGGGTTACAGGGCGGACTAGCACTTCCGGGGCAACAGCTAGCCGCTCTCTTAAAGGGCCCCTCCCAGACACACTCAGCCTGCACAGCACGCGGTCTGCAGAGCCACAGGCGCACACACCCCGTGTAAGCAGCATGGACCCCCAGCAGCAGCAGCAGCAGCAGCCAGAGGCCCACACACCCGCCTCTGGTGGAGCAGTGGTTGCCCTGCTCAGTGCCATGCAGGAGGCAGCTGACCATCTTTTATTTGAGGAAGATGAGCTGCCCCCGGGGGATGAGGAAGCAGCCCCAGACCTTGCTGCCCTCCCAGTCACCCCCCCCGCACCCCGGCCGCACACGCCGCTGGCTGCGGAGCTACCCCATGAGCATGGACTGGTGGGAGCGGCTGGTGCTCGGAGAGTGGGACAACGACCGCTGGCTCCAGAATTTCCGCATGAGCCGACAGACATTTCTGGAGCTCTGCCAGTGGCTGACCCCTGCCTTATGGCATGAGGACACCCCCATGCAACGTGTCCTCACCGTAGAGAAATGGGTCGGCATCGCTGTCTGGAAGCTGGCCACTCCAGACAGCTACCGATCCATGGGCCAGCAGTTTGGCGTCGGCAAGTCCGCCGTCGGGGCTGTCCTCATGGAGGTAAGAGGACCCGGCGGGGGGAGCCCAGGGGGGATCCCTGGGGGGAGGGGGGGAGCCCTGGGGGGGGATCCCCAGGGGGGGGAGGAGGGAGCCCAGGGGGGAGGGCCAGACACACCCTGCACACCCCTCACCGGTGCTCTCTCACGTCCTTCCCCTGCAGGTCGTCCGCACAATCAATGCCCTGCTCCTCCACAGGCTCGTGCGGCTTGGGGACCCAGATGCTGCCATCACGGGGTTTGCCAGCCTGGGCTTCCCTAATTGCTTAGGGCTCTGGATGGGACCCATATCCCCATCCATGCCCCGGAGCACAGGGGAGTACACTTCCTGAATAGGAAGGGATACCATTCCGTGGTCCTCCAGGCCTTGATGGACAGCCAGGGCCGCCTCTTGGACGTTTATGTTGGCTGGCCTGGCAGCACCCACGACGCCCAGGTGTTCAGAAATTCAGGCCTGTGCCACCAGCTGGAGGTGGGAACCTACATCCCCCAGCGGGAGATCCCTATGGGGGACACCACCATGCCCCTCTGCCTCGTCACAGACGCGGCGTACCCCTTCCGGCCCTGGCTCATGCACCCTTACACGGGCCATGTCACAGCCAGCCAGGAGCGGTTCAACATGCGCTTGAATCATTCGCGCCAGGTGGTCGAGTGCACTTTCGGCCGCCTCAAAGGGTGCTGGAGGTGTCTCCTCACCCGCCTGGATGCAGGCCTCATCAACATCCCCCAGGTTGTGGGCGCGTGCAGCGCACTCCACAACCTGGTGAAAAGCAAGGGAGAGGCCTTCTTCCAGGGCTGGGCTGTGGAGGCTGGCAGGGCCGACGTCCAGCCACCCACTTCCCCCAGTCGCCAGGTCGACCCTGAGGAGATCTGGGTCCGGGAGGCCCTGTGGGCCCATTTTGAGCAGGCTGCGGGGTGAACGCTCGCAGGGCCAGCTGCGGGTGAGCCACCCACTGCACCCCCCCATCCTCCACAACACTCCCTGCGCCCACGCCCACACCACAGAGAACACTAGAGCACAAACCCCCACACACTTCTGTGCAATAAAATGGAATTTTTAAACAAAACCCTGCAACCTTGTATTAATTATTAACAGAAGAAGAAGGGGGGAACTATGTACATGTGGGGGGCAGGTACAAAACAGGGGTAGAACAAAAACTACTTACAAAGATGGGGGGGAATAAGTCCGAAGGAGGGGGGCAACATCCTCGGCCATGCACCCGTATTGTCCTGCGCCTGGTGTCGGGGGGCGTGACCCACGTCTCGGCCGGAGGCCCGGTTGAGGCTGTGTGGGGGCTGGGAGAACCGACAGATAGGGCCGGGCAGAGTCCAGAGGCCCATGGTCCCCCTCGGTGGCAGGCCCCAGGATGGCTGATGGTGGAGGGACGGCAGGCAGAGCAGTGGGTGGAGTGGCGGGCAGAGCAGTGGGGGGGGCCAAGTGCCGCGCGATGGCATCGAAGGTGCACATGAAGGCCCCCTAAGCGTCCTGGTGCCAGGCCAGCGCTCGCTCCTGGAGATGGAGCCACCGCTCCTCCACCTGCAGGCGCCGTTCGGACACCTCCAGCTGACGCTGGAGGGTGGCGTGCAGCTGGGGGTCCGTGGATGCCTGCAGATGGCTCTGCCACTGTCAGGCTCGTCCTGGGGCTGGTCTGTGCTCCGCCAAGGGGCTGGCCTGGTGGAATGGCCCTGGTGGGCTCTCCGGGACCACAGACGGCGCGCCAGAGCTCTCCGGGCCCTCCGATGGTGCAGCTGCGGAACAGAGCGGGGAAGAAGAGTGGAGACAGCTGTTAGTCTGGGCCCTGACCCTTGGCCCTTGGCCCCCCACCCCTCTGCTGCTGGTTCCCCATCCCCATCCTCCAGAGATGATGATGATGATGATGATGACGGGTGTCCAACCCCGCCCCAGGGGACCCTAGGTTCCGCTCCCCCCATCCCCGGGATGGGGCATGGTGCTGTCCTGCTGGGGGGCAGGGGCTGATGGACTCTTCTGAGGGACATGCCACTGCTGTCCTTGGGGCCATAGTCATCTGGGTGTGTGGAGGGCCCTGGTCATGTCTCTTGTCCCTGCCCCTTAACCCCGGGGGTGTGCACCGGGGGGGGTACATACGTGACGCTCCGCTCCCACGGTCGGGGGACACCCATCGGGTGGACGCCCTGCTGGAGCTGCGGGAGGGGAGGGCAATTTGGAGCCCCCTGTCGCTGGAGGCCCCCTCCTCCTCCTCTGGTGTCCCGGGGTGGGCTCCTGGGGGGGCCCCTGGGGTGCAGGGCTGGCCTCCGGGGCGGACTCCATCTCCAGGGCCCTCTGGGGCTCGTCAGCCGAGGTGTCAAGGGTGGCCGGGGGAGGGGGAGGAGGAGGTGTACTGGGGGCCCAGGATGGCCCTGAGCTCCCTGTAAAAGGGGCAAGTGGCAGGGGCAGCCCCAGATTGGCTGGCCATGTCCCGGGCCCTGGCATAACCCTGCCGCAGCTCCTTTACCTTACTCCTGACGTGGTCAGGAGTGCGGGCAGGGTGACCCCAGGCAGCCAGGCCCTCAGCCAGCCAAGGAAAACGCATCCGCGTTCCGCCTCTTGCTCCCCATTACCTGGAGCACCTCCTTCTCACCCCAGAGCCCCAGCAGGTCCCGGATCTCGGCCTCCGTCCAGGAGGGGCCCCGCTGCCTCTACCCCCGCTGGCTGGCAGGCTGGGAGCCCTGGGTCCCCTTGGGGGGGTGCCCTGTGGGCACTTGGGGGGCTGGCTGGATGCCATGGGGTGCAGGGTGGTGAGTTGGGGCTGCTGAGGGACGTGCAGGCTGGGCATGTGGCTGTGCTGCTGCCTGCATGCGCTCTCAGCTTCCTGCACAGGAACGCAGGGGGTGGGGAGTTTTAAGGGGCTGCTGCACACAGCGACCATAGAGCTCAGGGGCTGGAGAGAGCGTCTCTCAACCCCTCAGCTGATGGCCTCCATGGAGGACCCCACTATTTCAATGTTGCGGGACGCAGATTATCTGCACGTGCCCTACTTCGACGTTCAACGTCGAAGTAGGGCGCTATTCCCATCTCCTGATGAGGATAGCGACTTCGACATCTTGCTGCCTTACATCAATTTCAACTTTGAAATAGCACTTGGCACGTGCAGACGCGGCGGGCGCTATTTTGAAGTTGGCATGGCTAGTTCGAAGTAGCCGGCTCGTGTAGATGCAGCTCTATTTTAATAACAGCACACACACAATTATTTGTACCAGCTAGAAAGTTAAGGTACCTCCATCTCCAGGCTTTACTTGCCTCAACCCCAAATCCACTCCCAATCCCCAGCTTTTACCCTCCCATCCTGCAAACCCACTCCCGACTCCCAAGCTTCACCCCTCCAAGCCCTGGCCTTTTCCCCCGACCCCAAGATTAACTTGCCTCAGTGTGCACAGCTCCTCTGCTGCTCCCTGCCACCTTCTTGGTGGGTTGCACAGCTCCCACAGTGGCAGACTTGGCTGCCCCGCCTCTCCTGCTGGTTCACTTCCGCCCATGTGGGGCAGCTCACTGCTGGGCGGCTTTCACTTCTGGGGTCCCCACCACCCTTACTGCGCAGCTATGGAGCTGCTGCTGCTTAAATGGAATTTATTTTTAAATAAATAAATTCTGTTTAAGCAGCAGCAGTCTCCGGAGCCTCATGTGGAGTCAGCGGCGGCAGTGCTTGGAGCTGCAAGTGGCTACTTAAAGAGCCGCATGTGGCTCCAGAGCCACAGGTTGCCAACCTCTGGTATAGCTAAAGAGATGGCTCCTGCCCCAAAAAGCTGTTTTTTCCTCTTTCACATTAGAAATATAATTTGACCTGCTCAGTGACTGAAAATTCCTGGTTGAGTACTGTCTAGAGTTAAACAAAATGCATTGAAAAGATTTTTGAAGAAACCTTGCCATCTACACGTCTCTTCCAATGCCCAGGCTATAGATTGCAGATCATTCAGGTCCAGAAGAAGCCCCTGCTTCAAGTAAAAAAGGTAAATAGGACAACTTAAGTAATTATAGAGCCTGTCAGTTTGACGTTTATTCAAGACAAGATAAGGGAGGTGCTGATACAGGCTTTGATTAATAAATGAATTTAAGGTGGAATTATGTTTATTATCCGAACAACATGGGTCTATGGAAAATAGGTCTTGTCAAACTAGTCTGATAGGCTTTTGTGAGATTACAAGTTTGGATGATTAATATATTGGTATTGATGTGCTACATTTAGATTTCTGTAAGACTCAGAATCACATGACATTTTGATTGTGAAAACTAGCATGACATACAATTATGAAATGGATTAAAAGCTGACTAACCGGTCATTTACATTTGGGTATTAACAATGTAATTATAAAAGGGAATTCATCATCTAACAGGTGTGTTTCTAATGGGAACCTTCAGGGAGCTGTTCTTGGCTGTATTTAACATTTTTATTAATGACCTGGAAAAAAGCAAAGAGACTATAATTGGAGGAGTGGCGAATACGGAAGAGGGCAGGGCACTGGTACAAATGTACACATCTAGGAACAAAGAAAGCAGGCCAGTGTTATAAAGGAGGAGATAGTGTTTTGGGAAGCAGTATTTCTGAAAAAAGATTTGGGAGCCACAGTGGCAAATCAGTTGAACATGACCTCCCAGTCTGATGCTGCGCTAAAAGGGCTGAGGTGGCTCTTAGATGCGTAAACAGGATTCTTGAGCAGGAACAGAGGTTATTTTTACCTTTGTGTTTGGCGCTGGTGCAATTTCTGCTGTAACACTGTGTCCACTTCTGCTGTTCACAATTCAGGCAAGCTATTGATAAATTGGAAAGGTGCCAGAAGAATGATCAAAGGATTAAAAAACATGCCTTAGCTCCTTGCTCCTGTCTGAGCACCTTGTGTCTACCTGTTTAGCAAAGAAAAGTTTAAGGAGTGACTTGATTACAATCTATAAGTACCTGAATGAGGAACAAATATTTGATAATGAGCTCTTCAGTGTGTCTGAGAATAGTATAACATGATCCAACCTAAGAAAGTTGAAGCTAGATAAATTCAGGCTGGAAATAGTGTATAAATTTTAAAAACTGGGAATAATTAACCACCAGAACAACTCACCAATGGTACTAGTGGATTTTCCATCACTGGTATTTTTAAGTCAGATAAGAAGTTTTTCCAAAAAGCTATGCTCTCAGGGGGATGGGCAGGGGGAGATATGGCCTGTGTTAAACAGGAGGTCAGACTAAATGATCACAATGTTCCCTTCTAACTGTAAAAACCACAAATAAAATGGTCTGGCGGGTTTTATGCAGGTTCTATGGCTGCTTGTCTTGTCTCAATTATCTTCTGAGCTAACAGGGGAATAGGAGGAGCCTTTCAATTCTTCCTTTTCCTCTTTTCTGCATCCTTCATTCAAGCTATCTTGAGCAGATTCTTCTTTGTCTAGGCCATGCTGTCCGTTGCCACAGAGAAGCTGTAGCCTGTGGTTTCTCCCTAGTTGTGGAAGGGATATAAGCACTGGTGAGCCAACTTCTGATAGGCACCATAACTGCCCATTACATGGTGTCTTAACCTTCTTCTAAAGTAATTAGTCCTGGACACAGTGGCTCACTGTTCTGAACCCACGTGGCTATATCTGTATGGCTATGCCTACACTACAGCAGTCCTTCAAAAGAAGTTCTTTCGGAAGATCTCTTCTCAAAAAACTTCCTTCAAAAGATTGAGACAACGCACAAAAAAGCGGATCAGAAAATTGCTCTGCTCTTTCGACAGAAAGCAGCCACATCCCATCCACTCTTTCAAAATAATGGGCCAGGAAATGCCACGTATTGAAAAATCTGGCACCATGGAAGACTGCTTTTTCCAAAAATAGAGCCACCAAGTTGTCAGTACACTCTGCCTCATCTCAGAGTGGAAGAGGGCTGCCGAAAAAAGTGCCATGTTCTTCTGATTTAATATCGACAGAACGCATTTTGTATGTCGTTGTTCCACAGGATTTTGCAAAAGAGCCTCAGCTTAAAAAAACAAACAAAACAACTCACTATTGTAGATGTAGCCTATGTGTTGTTGCTCAGATATGCCACTCACAGGAATGTCAAAGTGGAATAAAACGATGTGTACTCCGGGCTTTTGGAATCTTGTCTTTCAGATAAGCTCTTCAGCCTGCAAGGCCCACTTCCATAATGAGTATGCAAGGTACTGAATGAAAATCGTTTTGGTTGTCAGTAAATAGTTTGCACTTCATGTAATGATAGAGAAACATTCATGTGTGATTCGGGAATGGCACATTTTGCTTTCTATCTCCACATTTGTGGAGGCCATGATGCGTCATCAGGTATAGTCTGACCAAAAAGGCAGCTCCAAAGAGAACGCTGGATTCATGAGCTGCTGCGACAAAAAAATTTGGGTTGAACCCAAAACAATATATTTCCTTTACATTTTCCTGAGCAACTCATCCAAAAATCTGTTAAATGAATTTTGATAAAACTGCTTTTTCTGTCATAAAAAATCACTGCATGTTCCTAACTAGCTGTAGTGGAAAGAGAATCTCAAATTTGCAGGCAAAAATATTAACTAAAACTGAATTTTAAATATGCACATGCAAATATTGGTGTAGAAAGAGCACAGTCATCCAATCAGGGAGCAGAAATTATGCCAGGTGATTTGTCTGACTAACCTTGGCATACTGAGGACGGTGCTGCAACTGCAAGCTGTCCCATATAGACAATGTCTACACTAGAGGAAAACTTCAAAATGGCCATGCTAATGGCCAAATCGGAGAATTCTAATGAGGTGCTGAAATGAATATTCAACATCTCATTACCATGCTGCCAGCCGCAGCACTTCAAAAGTGCCATGGCTGGCAGCATGCTAATGAGGCACTGAATATTCATTTCAGCGCCTCATTAGTATTTTCCAATTTGGCCATTAGCATGGCCATTTCGAAGTTTTCCCCTAGTGTAGACATTGCCTATATGTGACAGCTTGCAGTTGCAGCACAGTCCTTGTTCAGATGTAGCCATAGAGTATCCATGGGTGGGGGTGGAGGGTGTAAAGCTAGGGGGCTCTGTAGGGAAGTGTGTATTCCAAGTCATTCTGGAAAATTCAGTCTACAACTCTGTGGGATGTCTGTGCCTCTGTGCACACTCTCTCTTCTTTGCTTACTGTATATTATCATTCTGTATTCTGTAATGCTACTTTGAAATCTTCCAACAAGAGAATTTGATTTTTCCCCTCCAACTTTTCTCTGTTTATTCCATGAACATAACTCCAACGATATGCAATCAATTGAGTCTGACCATCTAGTAATGGAATCTCAAAACTCTGTTCAATCCACAAAGGAAGATAATCTGCACAATGGAATTGTACACTGAATTGAAACAATAAATACACTTGAAGAAATCATGTTTTTCTCACAATAATTGTACAAGAAGACATAGAGGTTAAATTTGTCAGATAAAACATTTATTGTGAGTTACTCAGCTGTGTGATCCATAAAATAGTTTCAACTGCAAGGTAGCAAGGAAATTACTACATCTGATTCACCCAGAGAAATGATTCTTCCTAAGCGTCTTCTGCTGTATTAATTTGTATTAAATTATCCTATGGGATTCTCCACATAAATATTTGCCCTAAGAAATATTACAAACACAATAGTGTTGCCATATCAAATGGTTTCATTACACATCCTTCTCCAAAATAGAATCTTTCTTTCACAAGGTTAAACTTCATTATTAATACCCATAAGGGTGTAGATAAAACATGAAAACACAATGCACCTATCTAAAGTGAGGAAAGAGAAAAGAGGAATTATAGATACACATTACAAACCTCAAGTGATAAAGAAAACCTATTTTTAAAATAGCTAAAACAGTTTGAATTATGCTGATCAATGTAAGCATCGATATTTACTTTATTGCAAATGCAGTCTCATTCACTGAGTGAAGTACAGTAATGGGCACACGTAACATAGGGCTATGGGTTATATTTTCACTGGGTAGCACAGTAAATGGTTCACACTTCCATTGCCAATGGTTTTAACTCTCCATACCACTAGTTCCCAACTACCGGTATATATGCCAGTACTGGTGTTTAAGTTTGTGAATGGTACATATGTGTCCAATGGAGCCTTCTCTTGGTTCCATAAAGGAACTTAATAGATTCTTACAACTATCTTAAATGAAGGAGAGTGGTTAGATTTTCGTAAGTCATTTGATGTGGTACAGCACAACATTCTGACTGAAAAATGGAATGATGTAAAATTAGCTTGGCACACATTAAGGGATTAAAAAGCTGACTAACCCATAGGCCTCAAAATGTAAATGGAGAAATTGTCACTGAGTAAGTGTGTTTCTGGGGAAGCCTGCAGGTATCAGATACTGACTCTATCCTAATTAACATTTTTTTACCAGTGACCTGGAAGAAAACAAAAATCATTGATAACATTTGCATATGATGAAAGAATTAGGGAGTAAATAACAAAGAAAACAGTACAAAGATATGTGATTCATGTGAAACAAATATGAACAGTGGGCTCTTCAGTCTAGCAGAGGGGTATAGTATGATCCAGTGGCTGAAAGGTAGAACTCAACAAATCCAGCCTTGTATTTTTAACAGTAAGGTAATTAACACTGCAATAATTTACCAAGGGTCATGATGAATTTTGTATTCCTGGTCATTTTAAAACCAAGAAGGTATTTTCCCATAATATATGCTCTCTGGCTTGCAGATGTATAGAAGGTCAGACTAGATAATCACAATGGTCCCTTCTGGCCTTGGAATCTATGCTCAACACATAGCGATATTTAACAGAGGGTAGCCAAAGAGGGCTGGAGGTAGATATATATGCTGGGTCTGCATGTACATTTGTAAAACCACAGGGTAGTGTGACCAAACAGGTTGTCCTTTCAAAGACTGCTCAGCTCAGGATTTAGGGACAGCCTGATCGGTCATACTATACCCCGCTGCTAGTGTTTAGATAGCCTGGGAGTTTGCGAGCCATAGAGAATTACAAGGTCCTACCTGTGTCTAGTGACCTCAATCCACTTTATGTTACAAAATATTGATGCTACTACACACAGACCTGCCAACAGGGGGGAAGTGGACGAGGCAGCTGCCCTAGGACTGGCATTTCAAAAGGGCCCAGAGCTCTGGCTACCACTGCAACTACTGTGTAGTGACCATTGCTCCAAGCTCCTTTAGATTGCCACAGAAGCACAGCTGCATTGCTCCACGCTGCTGGAAGGAAGGGAGAGAGGGGCCCAGTATGGTGGTCCAGGCCATGCTAAGGGCTGACTGCCCTAGGCCCCACCCCTGCCATCCCTGGCCCTGCCCCTTCCGGAGGTGTGAAGCCAGACCCCTACTCCCACCTTGCCCTGGGGTAGCTGTTGGCCCCACTGACTAAGTAAGTAACTTGAAACATGGAGGAAGATAGATGGGAACAAAACTATAATGTCAGTGAAACCTCTCTTCAGCACACTATTTCCATGGACTGCTCTGGTAGCTTGCACTTCTGGTTGGCAGCTCTGAAGCTACCACCTGTCCTTAAAATAAATTCCTCTGCAAAGTGCATTCCTTAATTAGTCATTACACCCATGGGACATCAGTCACAGATGGATAAAAAGATATTGGGCCTGATTCTAATCTGGTTTACACCTGTGTAAATCAAGAGTAACTCAAATGATTTCAATGGCCTTAAAACATTTTAAGTAGGAAGAATCAGGCCAACAGAATATGACCCTTAAGGACAGACAGTTGAAATGCCATGGCTTTTTCTGCATAGCCAGATTGGTTTTGAGATTTCAGATTTTCCCTTCCAGAATTTTATTATTTATAGAATTTCAGGAGATAATTGTCCTGATACTGACTCCAGGCAAAATGTATCTTATTAAGTGGTATTTTGTTTGTATTTATATCAGTACAAAAATGGGGCATGCAGCTGCTTTGATGGTCCAAGCAGAAATCTTTGTCATATCCCATCTTTGTGCAGCCTTCTCTTAGAAGAATCAAAAGAGTGGAGTACAGTGTGAGTTCCCCTCTGAGGGTACCTGTACTCCCCTGCCAGAGTTACCCAGGGGCTGCATTCAGAGCACAATACACAGCATTGAAATCTGGAGCTAGCATGGCACTGAGTGAGATGACTACATATTTCAACTACAAAAACATAAAGTGGGTTTTTATATAAGCAGTATATTAAAACCTGCCACACAGAAAATTTACCATTTATCCTGGAAATGACAGGTTGTAAGTCCCACAGCAGCTTCTGTACTACTACTGCACAGCACATAAAACTGAGAAGATAGAAATTTTATTGTGAATCATAAAGTCACGTTGATGCCTCAGAACTGAAGTGTGGAACCCCTCCTGGCTTTAATGAGAGTTACGGAAGATAGAATACTGCATCTCTTAAAAATTAAGAAAGGTAATAGTTCGTCTTCTGGTTTTTACTATTGCAATCACCTTCTGCAAATGGGGGCAGTGGGCAGGAGGGAGTCAGATTGAAAAGACTTACACAGAAAGACATTGTACGTCCTTTTGCTGCCCTAAAGGCAACTGTCACTGGAGAGGCATTTGTCTCTACCTTAAAGAAATTGTCATCGGTTTTCTGAGTAGGTCTGTTCTGTGGCAGAGGTGATATATGTAAAGCTACTCATGTTTAAGTTTCTCCAGGGTCAGGGCCACAAGATGAAATTATTTTTTTTCAAACCTTTGTTTAAGCCACAGCGTACGGTACATGTATTGGTAGATAACAACACATTTGGAAAGTCTGAAGCCCAGATCTCCCCAGTGTTAAAGCCAGTGGCTGTTGTAAATTAACCAAAATGAAGGTTGTATCAATGATCTTTATTCTGGTCAAAAATATCACACAAAGGTGTCAAAATCCAGATCTGAACTCCATAAGCTGTGGAAGAGATAGCTCAGTGGCTAGTATGTTAGTTTGCTTGAACCCAGGGTTGTGAACTCAATCCTAGAGGGGGCAGTCTAGGGCAAATAGACTTTTATTTTAAAAGCAATTAAGGTAGTGGCTGAGTGATAAGGCATTGGTCAAGGGGGGAGGAATACTTGAGCGTTTGAGCATTGACCAGATTAAAGCCAGGGTTTTCAGCTTGATCCCTGAAGAGACCATTTAGCAGTCTGGGGCCCAGAGATTTGAAAAAAACAAGTCCATCAGGGATGGTGCTTGGTCAGGGCAAGGGACTGGACTCAATGACCTCCCAAGGTCCCTTCCAACTCTATGAGATGCGTATCTCCAGATATCATATTTAAGCACCTAAATATCAATAGTTTTATATTCAGAAGTGCTGAGCACTCACAAATCTCACTAATGCCAATGGAAGCTGTAGGTGCTTGGTGTTTTTGAGAACTCAGCTTGCTTTCCTGGAGCAGTAGGACCTGACTTCTATCCCCATTATCAGGGGGACATTCCAATGCTCATATGTGAACCTGGTGCTACCTGGCAGAGGGTGCAGGGGATGCACAGGGATTTACAAGGAACCTCCAGGTTGGATGTAGGCATAACAGTTCACTAAGGCTATGTCTAGACTACGGGGGTTTGTCGACAAAACCCGCAGAGCATCCAGACTGCGAAGCGCATTCTGTCGACAGTAAGTCAACAGAAAGTAATGCTTTTGTTGATAGCTGTACCCCACTCACCACAAGGAAGAGCACCCCTGTCAACAGATTGTCAACAAAACGCTGGTCTGGACATTCTGGGGGGCCTTCTATT
Organism: Carettochelys insculpta; assembly: GCF_033958435.1. NCBI lineage: Eukaryota > Metazoa > Chordata > Testudines > Carettochelyidae > Carettochelys > Carettochelys insculpta. The sequence continues at coordinate 316,101,344 of NC_134137.1, forward strand.
GACAGAAAAGGCCACCTGGGGGCTGTGCAGCTGCCCCAGTGGACACCCTGTTCTCAGCAAGCAATGCGCCTCTGGCCATTCTTAAAGACGCAGGGAGCCCGGGGAACCTCGTGGCAGGAAGCCAGGTGTGTGAGCAGCAGCATGCTGAGCAGCTCTCCAACCTGCCTCAGAGCCACACACCACCACCAACGGCTGAATGCCAGGCCCCCTGGCACTCCCCAGGCCCTCAAGGAAGCAGACCAAGGGGTCCCAGGATCCACCCCGGGGCTGCAAGAGTCATGCCCTCTCGTAGAGCGGGTCCAAGGTCCAGGCTTTTGGCCCTGTGTGGGGAGGAGGAAGCCCTCCAGGACCAGGTGCAGGAAAACCAAAATATATGGCAGGATGGCCACTGTCCTGGCTGAACAGGGACACCCCCACTGCACCATGGAAGGTCAAGGCACTGAGGGTGAAGGTCAAGGCACTGAGGCAGGGCTATGTCTGGGCCTGGGATGCTGCCCGATGCTCCGGGGCAGGACCGGTAACCGTCCTGTACTACTGGGAGCCGAAGAGTATCCTGGGGTGGGGGACATCCCCCCCTCGCACCTGAGCACTAACACAGCACTCAAAGCCCCCCACCCACCATAGCAGAACCCCCTGCAGGAGGAGGAGGAGGCAGCCCAGTCCCAACCCTCAACTGGAGCCAAGGCAGGACTCAGGCCAGCATCCTCAACCTGAACCCGGTCCCCAGCAGCCAGGCCATGTCCCAGGCATCTTCAGAGCTGGGCGAGTACTCTGTGTTACACACCTCAGGCTGTGGGGGGTGGGCGCAGATGGGGCATGCTGCGAGTGTCGCCCAGCCACCCGGCTCAGGACATGGTGCTGTGGTCCCACCAAGTGCAACCACGTGCAGCAGAAGAACGTCCCCGCCCGGACCCAGCAGACATCCCCTCGGCACGGGTGACATCCTGCTGCCAGCCTCAGAAGAGGCTTTGTGAGCTCCAGGCCCCTGCGGTGGGGCGGGGGCGGAGGGGAAGCACTCCCAGTCCTTGCCACAGCTGGAAGTGGGCTGGCCACAAGGGCACCAGCCTGAACCCAGACACACTGAGGAGAGCAGCACCGGGCACATGGGCATGCCCACAGGCAGGAGGCAGCACCTGCTCCTGCGGACAGTGCCATGAGCCACAGGGGCAGGGTGGGAAGGGTGAGGCTGCTCCCAGCTCACCCACCACCCATGATGGTACTCCCTTGGCCACTAGTCTGTCGAGCAGTGGGGAGGGGTTAATCAACATAGTCCCAGAGGAACTGCAGAGCCCCTGTGTGGCAGGGCCGGCTGTGCAGGCCACACATGGGTCTGCTCCCAGGACATCCCCGTCCCATGGCCTGAGGGTGTTGGTCAGTGCTCATGGTAGGGGGCAGGGCCTCAGAGGCTGGTTGCACGAATGACTCACCATCTCTCCTCCTTGTCTTCCTTACTGCTGGCCCCACACCAACTGACAGAGGGCTGAGCCTGCCCCAGGATGCCACCATGCTGAGCCACTCACACCTCACCACCAGGCCAAGCCCACAGCTCAAGGGGCCAGTGGAGAGTCTATGAGGACCTATAGTGGGACCACAATGCCGCCCTGTGGGCCACGACGGGGATAATGGAGCAGCGGCTCAGGGCTGACATGGTCATGGGCCTGCGACCAGTTCATGTCCCACTTTGATGCCATCACCAGCCTCTGCTGGGACACAATGGCCCAGCTGCCCGTAGCCTCCACCCTTCCCCCATGTCCCCCACTCCTGCCCCCATTGGCCCTCCCACAGGGTGTCCTGGACCTGCTCCTACGGGCGATAGCCATGGCTGCCCACCCTGACCCCAGACCTGCCGCAGCCCCTGCTCCCCCTTTCCACTCAGACCCCACTGCAGACCTCCCCACCCATACCTCCCCCTGTTCCTGGCCCCAGCCCAGCCCCAACAGGGGGCCCCGAACTCCGGGCAGGAGAGGTTCCAGAGGCCACTGACATGCAAGGTCCCACTCCCCCTCAGGTTTGCGAATCCCCACCCCCTCCATTTGCTGAGTTCCCCATGCCCTGTCCCAAGCCCCCCCACCATCAATAGTTCAAAGATGTTTGCACTTTGCTCTCTTGTAAGTAGTTTTGTATTACAGTTCGTTTGCACTTTTTTCCTTGTTCTATTTAAGTTATTTATTCACCGCACCCGCATCCCTCTTCATTGTGCAGGGGTCGGAGGGGTGAGAGGGTGAAGTGAGGGGTCATGGTAGAGCTGAGGGCCCAAGGACCCCTCTGGAGGTGGCCCTGGGTAGGCCTTCTGGGGGCTGTGGGAGAAGTTCTCTCTCAGGACCTTGCAGATCCACACCCCATCCTGATGGGCCTGGCAGATGGCAGCTGTGCCCGGCTGCTCATAAGCACACCCCTCGTGGTTGGCAGCCACCTCCCACCCCGGGACGAAGGCCTCCTTCTTACCCTCCACAATGCTGTGGAGAGCGCAACACACTGCCACAACTTGGTGGACGTAATGTTCCCCCGCATCCAGGCTGCTGTGTCCTTTGTCTAAAAGTGATGAACTTTGATACGAGCACATTAAACTGCTCTGTTTAAATTAAAACAATGTCTTTGTTTCAGTGCATTAACTGCGTACTAATCTGGAATAATTGCTTTATGAAGGATTAAGAGTACATTAAAAATATAAGGTCCGTTTAGAAATGCTGATTAAGAAAATGTAAAACAGAAAAGAGTTGCATCACATATTGTCCTTACTAGGATGCTTTTGCAAATAAATCTGTCAATCTTCAGGGTATATCAAAACACCTGTAACTGACTTTATTCCCAAATTTAGTGTTTTTCATTAGGTACTTTCCACACGTCCAGTCTTCACAGTCTGGCATGCAGTGGAAAACAGGCTCCATTTTCCTCGGAAATTTTAGAAGAGGTTGCTGGATATTCAAATATTCTGGCTAAGAGAGAGGTATACCCAGCAATGTGTAACACTGAAGAAAAGCAAGATTAGATATTAAGAAACAAACAAAAAATGTATGCAGAGTACTTTATTTACCAACAACAGTAGTACTGTACATTATAAACTTATACTGTATTTGCTGTATTTATTTGTATTTACTTTCACTGTACTGTACTTACTTATGAAAAATGTAACAAAAATTTATTTATGGTTCAAATATCAGTTATTTGAGAGTTCCCAACAACAGTATGCTGGTTAAGACAGAATTTATTGTGCATCAACCTGGCTACCAATAAGGTTAGGGGGACCTTGTGTTTTCAGAATTTTAAATACTTGTCAATCTGTTAATTGGGGTCTTTCTGAGGCTGGACAAACATAAAACTGTTTTATCTTGTTCCTAGATCACTGTAACTTTCTCACTGTTGTAAATGTTTTCTTTGATCTCCTTTAGAGATTGTGAATTATCCAAACAGGACTCTAAGTCAGTGTTTTTCAACCAGTGTGCTGGGAGAACTGTCAAAATGTGCCACAGAAATTTCATCAGTTTCCCCTCCCCCCAGCTCTTCACAGAGCCAAGCTGGCCAGGGAGGGGGAAATTGATGAAATTTCATGGCACACTTAGATGACCCTGCACCAGCTGGAGGCTCAAGCAGCAAGGCTGACTGAGTCCCAGCTAGTGCGGGGTTGTTAATTTCCCTCCCATAGCCCTTTTGCAAAGCCTTTGCCAATCCCTGGAATGGGGCTGGGGGACTCAAGCAGTAAGGCTGCCTGATTCCCAACTGGTGCAGGGCTGGTCAATTTCCCATCACAGAGGCTTTGCAAAGGGCTGCAGGAGGGAAATTAATGACCTGATGCTAGCTGGGACTCAAACAGCTGTAAGTCAATGTGACATTTATGAGCAATTGATTCAGCCGGAGAAAGTGGGTGTGCCATGGAATTGTTTGTCTCATTGCAGTGCGCCATGTTACTGAAAAGGTTGGGAACCACTGCTCAAATTCTTGGAGCCTGACTCAAAAAGGCTGAACTTCTGCAGCTCCCTTTGATGCCAGCTGGGTGCTCATCCCTTCTGAAAATCAAGCCGTTTAGTCCTAGGCAACCTATGAAGACAAATTCCTTTTCAGTCAAATTACAGCCATTTTTACCTCATCGAACCTTTAAATCATTCATAATTATAGACCTTACACTTCCCATCTTTCTTTACTCTTTGCTTTCTATAAAATTATAACCTATGGTAAGTCTCTTCCTCCTGATATCAAACGTAAACTGAAACAATGCAGGTGTATATTTTTATACCGAATTGTGTGGAAAGGAGAGTCCTTTTGTATCTATTTCCTCGGAGTTAAGCATGCTGAATGTAGAGGGTGTGCAGGTGTTAATATAATAAAATAAAAATAATAATCTATGTGGTCGCTATTTTTCACAGAGGCCTCAACCTCCAAAGTGCTGAATGTGAGCCAAGTACCTTCACCTGTAATTAATGTCAAGGGAGGAGTCATGCCAGGTATAGGGCTGGACTCTTTTCTGTAGCTGAACACCCTGGATTATGTAAATTATAAGTCTAGCCAGCCCATTCCCTGCATCATGGGGGGAAATTCTTTTCAAGAGGTATATTCAGAAATAGTTGGCCATATTTAGCCCTGCTGCAATGAGGCACAAAACTCTATTGAAATCTAAGGAGTTACTGGGATAAATTCAACTCCCGTGAAGGTCACTCTAAATTTTTCTCTGTTATGTCCTCAGTGTAACTGAGATAAATTCACCACTCACAAAAGGGGTCACTGACAACTTATTTTTTAAGCGCAATATATTAAAACAGATATTCACACATGAGGAATTTCGTTTTCAGTAACTGAGGATATTTACTAGAAGACTCATTATTTCGTTGGAGCTGGTACTTAAAATTTTATTAATCAGAAAGTGTCTCTTCTGTGTAACTTATTATACTTCCTAGCACCTGAAAATTAGTAAAGCATTGATGGCAAAAGTTAATTTTGTTTTCAAATAGGTTACCTGGTAATCAGCTGCCACAATTGAAAGGTCTTGCCGTCAAGGCAGTTTCCTGGATGAGGGCAAATCACCTCAATAAATGTTTCCTTAGCAAAGTCATAAATGATGTACAAGAGGTGTTTAGCAAATTGAGGGTTTTTTTCTTGATTATACAGTCCAGATTTTGCACTGATTTACTCTCAATGCATTCTCCACAGGGCACTAATCAGTGCTGAATTTGGCTCTTCATTTTCTTCTGTTGGTGGAAACACACACACATAATCTAGGGTTCATAGAACTGTGATGTGTGAAGAACTCCTCTTAAATCAGCAAGAAGATTTTGTTAAGACACAATAGCAAAAACAGTCAAGTACTTTCACAGTCTAGAACAGGGGTCAGCAATCTTTCCAACGCACAGTGCCAAAATTTGACCTTTTGGCTTCCGTGCATGGTCCTGGTGCTGGTGGTACTTTTTAAAGTCAATAATAGTTCTACTTACAACAGTGTCATTAACAAATAAATTAAGATCCAGAGCTATACCATTTAGTTGGTGGTTGGTAGCTTTAGCTGGCCTTTTGTTAATCCACAGGCGGCACAGCTTTGAGCAATATCCTGGCTGCATGAGGGAGCAGGGGCAGGGTTGAGCTCCCCCCTTGCGTGCTGATGCAAATCAACTCTTGGCACTGGTGCTGGGGGCTGCTGACACCTGGTCTAGAAAGTGAAATTTTAAAGTACAGTTTGACATGGAAGATGGACACAGCTATCTTATTCATAACCAGAGATGAAAAATCAGAAAAAAACAAATGTGTTTGATTAAAATTGATTCTGAATTTTTGGAACTGTCTTGCCAAAGCGAGAAGCCTGCAGGAAAAAGTCAGTCAGAAAACATCCTATGGTGTTTCCAAAAATGTATTGACTCCTGGTACCAGCAGTTATGGAGTGAAACTGATGTGTCTCTATATTCTAGGGAGGATCATTAAACTCACAGGAATATTGGTTTCACTAAGTGACTAGCAGGGATTGCAGGGTCTTCAGCCCTAAGGTAGTAGTAAGACTCCTACTCCCCAGTGTGGACTTTTTACTAACAAAATTGTATTCAGTTATTTTACACCAATGATATTACCTATAAGCAATGTCTTTAATTTAAAACCCTCATTTGTAATTATTTAAATTGGTAACCAAGGTTGTGGCCCACCCTAAAGGAATTGCCAGGGAGAGCAAGCTAGCCCTTGAAAGGACATGGATACATCCCTCTGGTCAAGGACCCACAAGAATTACATCTTCAAAAGCAGAAATGTTTTATTTAGAAGCCAGTGGCTAAAATGTTAGATTAAAGCAGAGAGAAAATGGGAATAAATGCAATGAAGGTGACAGTTGCAGGAATGAAGTGGTGTGGCAAACAAAAAAACCCACACTACATATTTTATAGCAGTATGACCATTTACTTAATACCATGGGCACTGACTTTCCCAAGTGCCAGGGGGCTTGAACCCCAGTCCTTCCCCAAAGCTCCATGCCCACTATGCCCATTCCCTCACCCCCTCTCTTTCCCAAGTATGCGGCACCCTTGCTCCTCCCCAACCAAAGCACCCTGAATGCTGCAAAGCAGCTGATTGTAGGAAGTGGGAAGGGGGAGTTGCTGATTGGCAGGGTTCCCCAGTGGAGGGGAGGCACTGGGGGTAGGAGAAGAGCAGATAGGGGAGCTGCTGGTAGGTGTTCAGCACCCTCCAGTTTTATTCCTGGGTTGCTCCAGCCCTGGAGCACACACAGAGTCAGGGCCTATGCTTATAATACTCTGTACCATACAACAATAATTATTTAATATAATACATTCAATATTTAACATTTAATAATTAAACACTTAACAGTTGATACTTACAAAAATGCTTAACATTAAACATCCACTAAGTGCTGGCTGGGCAGTTTCTAAATGGGTAGGGGAAGAGCCATAAGATCTCGCTCAGAGCGCAGGCATACGACTTTCTTTACAAGCAAAATCCATAATCTCTTGGATCATAATAGAGAAGATGTGACTTACAGAAGGCCTGTACTTCCCTCTGTACTGTTGAAGGGTCCTTCTATTCTCTTAAGGATTTTCAGATGGTGATTGCTGGTGGCTGATGGTAACTTTACTGGGACCTGTTAGCTGCTGCAGTAACAGCTACCGAGGTGAAGGCATCCACTGTTGCATCCATTGATGCTGCCTTCAGCTGGCAGAGAAGAAAACCTGCTGCACTGTTGGGGTGGCCACTGCTATGGCCCCCTGCTGTTATCTAGGGCAGCCTTGGAATTCTGCGGTTGCTGCTGCTGTTTGCACAAAATTAGCACATGCTAATCTCTGGAAGCTGCTTTGCTGAGCCTAGGTAACCAACCAGTATAAAAGAACTAAAGCATGGTTTCCCAAACTGAGGGGGTGTGCCCCCTGGGGGGGATGAAGAAATTCTGGGGGTAGGCAGGCAGGCAGGGTGGCTGACCGACTGACCCATTCCCCCCACCTGAAGAAAGATCTGGCCTTTGCTTCCAGCTCTCAGTCCCTGCCATTTTATGTGGGTGACCCGGAGCAGCTACTATAAAAAGCAGGCAGCCAGCAAAGACCCATGTGGAGCTGGCTGCCTTCTGCAAATGAGAGTGATTGTGGTTTGCGGGGAAGGAGGAGGATGATTGGGTTAGAGGGTGGGCTGGGGGAGCCTGGCTTTGTGGGAGAGCAGGAGAGGGGCTTGGGTGGGCAGCTTGCAGGGCTTGCAGGGTTTGGGCAGCTGGCCAGCTTGCAGGACTCCTGGGGCTCAGGTGGCTGGCCCCAGCAGAACAGGGCTTGGGTGGCTTGGGCTGGTGGCTGGCCCCAGCAGCATGGGGCTTGGGTGTCTCAAGCTAGTGGCTAGCCCTGGCAGCATGGGGCTCTGGCAGCTGTCCCCAGCAGCATGGGGTTCAGGTGGCTCGGGATAGTGGGTGGGCTGCTGGCCCTGGTAACGTGGGGCTCGGGAGGCTGGCACACAGCTGGAGTGGGCGGCTGGTCCCGGCAGTGCGGGGCTTGGGCAGCCAATGCGCAGGAAGATGTCTTGCCCCAGCGGCTGGTGGGTGAGCAGGTTGCTGGCCCCAGCAACATGGGGCTTGGGTGAGTGGCTCTGGCAGCACAGAAATCAGGCGGGTGGGCAGCGGGCGCGAGCAGCTCTGGAGGCTGATGCGGGGCTCAGACAGCTGGCCAGCTGGGGATGCACCAGGCAACCACAAGGGGCCAAGAAAAATTATTTGTGCTTATTTTAATTTTAAATAACATTTTTATGTCACGTTTTTGTGTTTATTTTAAATTACAAATTGAATTGTTTGTTAAAAGGGGGGCTGGATGATGGTAAAGAAGAGGCGGGGGCATGAGGGTTTCTCAAAAATCAAAAGTGGGACGTAATGCCAAAAAGTTTGGGAACCACTGGACTAAAGTCTGGATTGGGATTGGGACTTTGGAAGAGAGAAGCTGGTGGAGCCTTGTTAGGCTTTGGGAGGTGATAGACCCTCTAGCCCATACCCTTCCAAAGCCTAACAAGACTCCATGGGCTACTCTCTTCCCAAGTCCCACTCCCACTACAGGCTTTGGTCTGTTGGCTGTAGCCCTGATGTTGGTTGCCTAGGCTCAGCAGATCATCTTCCAGAGATCACCATATGCTAATTTGTCACATGTATTGACAGAGCCATCCTGTCCATAGGATGAGGTGGTGTGGCTACCCCAAGCCTCACACTTTTGGGGGCCCCATAGCAGCTGCCCCAGCCCTCCTATGGATGGGAGGGGGGAAGTTTACCTGGAGCAGGGTGGGCAGCAGTGGCAGGTGGTGGCAGCAGCAGGGATTTACCTGCCGTTCCCCCACTTTTGCATTAACCATATGGCACCAGCGCCAGCCTGCTCCACTCCACCACACCCTGCCAGCCCGCTGAGCCCTGCTTCCCCACGAGTGGCTGGGAGCAGAGGCCACTTCCATGAAGAAGCAGGGCTCAGCGGGCCAGGAGGCCACAGTGACATGGAGCAGGCTGCCATTAGCACTGTGTGATGAGTATAGGAGGTGAGGAAAAGGTGAGGTGACCCACTGCAGCTGCTCCCGCCTGTCCATGCTGCCCGTGCACTGCCCCAGGTGAACTTCTCCCTTCCCATCCCATTTGGGCATCATAACTTTTATAACAAGATAATCAGCTTATGAAATACAGAAGTAGGAAAAGGAAAAAAATGTTTAGGTCCTTTTTGATCTTACACATGAGTGTACACTATGATACGCATCTTTGGAGAAAAATCAGCAGATTGTAGACTGAGAAACATTTCAAAGGTGACACACAGTGTGTGAGTGAGTTCAGAAGAGCACTCAAGATTAGTTGTGAAAGCAATTTTAAAGTCTTAATACATATTTAAGTGTTTTCATCTTTTGCAAGAGACTATACATGTTAAATGCTCACTTTCATGTGGAATGTAATTTGTTTGTTATACTTTGGAGAAATACTTGCCTTCCTTCATATTGACCAGATGCTAGGAGCTGATTATTCAGTATCATAATACTATGTGCATTTAAAATGGATCACTTAAATCCTTTATATTTGGGGTACCAGGAGACAGGCTGAATGGTATGTTGGTCTTGTTAGCGTATGCGCAATGTGCATCAGGTGGCACAAGACCAGTCCTGAGCACCGAATTCGGTCTACTGGTTGGATCATTAACTTCCCTAACCCAGGGCAGGTCCTGTTGGGGAGAGCGATGTGAACATTGAGCCATTCTCTTTGACTTTTCACAGTCAGTGTGCAATGGTACCAGAAGGCTAAGATAAAGGGGAAAGACTGTTTCTAAACTGCTTCACAAAAACGAGCAGGTCAAGATTCAATTCTGCGCATTAAGTGAGAAGTAAAAGACTATTTTAACTGACCAACACTATAAACTGAATTGGAACTCTTTAATCACAACTCATTTACAAATGTCCGTGAGGCTCAATCTTTCGCTTGTTACTTGGGCAAAATTCCCAGTTACTTCAATGGGCATTTTGCCTGATAAACTGCAGCATATGGCTTTTTTGGCTTAGGCTGACTTTAAAGTACTATGGCTGTTTTGACAGGCATATTTATTTAAATTAAAAAAAATAAACTAAACAACAAAACACAAAACCAAGAAAAAACAGGCAAAAGTAACTCCATCCTTTAAGTGTATTGATACAATGGAGACAGAGACAAAATATCAGGTATGAACAGGCTCTCTTTTAAGGCTGCTGCTGAGACTACAGAGGACTCACACAAAGATATGGAGAAATTAAGAGACTATTGCTTCTACCGGTATGGATCTGACTTAAACTTGGCTTTTCCATGATAACCTCAGGATTTCCGGATGATGTAGTCCAGCTCATTAATGACTCCTACTTTGTTTTATAAAGGTTGCCCTACTTTCTTGCTAGTACATACTGTTTGCCTTGCTTCCTAAAGGTATAGAATTCACCACAGGAGTCTGAACTAAGGTGAATTCAGGGTAAGAACTCATGGTGAGAAAAGGAGGTTGCGGGACCCTGAAGTTTCAGTTTAGGAGGTATTGAGGCTGGATGGCCTGTCCTTTTTAAAAATTAGTGTGGACCTAGAGTCTGGTACACAACTCCAAGAATCCTGTTTAAAGGCTGCAAACTAGCATAGATCCTATAAATCCATGACAATTGCCAGCTACAAAGGCCAGTGGGGGAAACTGTAAGTGATACCCTATCTGGGGTCTGGTGACACTCTCTGATTAAAAAATGGAGCACAATGCTAGCCATCTCTGCCTCAGCTAACAGATCTGACACTGGGGATAGACAGCCTGATGTGTTACAAATGTCATCCACAAATTTTGAATTAGTTCATCAAAAGTAGATTTTTTTAGAGGCTAGCTATATTAGTTTTTATTTCTGCCACTGTGATTAATTTTGTTAGCTACTTAAGATATTGTCTCTCCCATTATTTTCACCTTGTGCCTCTTTCTTCAATTTAGTATGTAAGGAAAGTACACTAAATTAGTCTCTACATATTCTTTTTTATAACATTTCTTATAAGTGACATTTTCTGCATAATGTAAACCAAAAGATTTATTTACATTATGTTTTTACAAACTTTAACATGGTAACAGAAACAATATACAGGTTGAACCTTTCTAGTCCGCCACTCCCTCATTCAGCAACATCGGTAATCTGACCTGACTTTAGTTAGTTGGATGACCACTTATCATGGGTGTGGCCAAATTTCCCATGGTCCCAGAAAGTTTGTTTACAGCTACTAGCCCTGGCTCTCAGTGTTCTGTGCTGTTATTTAACTAATTTACCTCTAAATGTCTCTTGGGAGCCCAGTAAGCAATGGAAACACTGGTAATGTGCTAGTCAATATTGACCTCCCATGGTCCAGCAAATTCTCTTGTTTGGCACCAGTCAGGCCCCACGAGTGCCAGACTAGAGAAGTTCAACCTGTATAAGAAAAAGATGGAAAGTCTGACATTCACATCTGGTTGCACTGACTTAAAGCAGGAACAATTTTACCAAAATCAGTGTTACATTGGTGCAAAAAACATGACAGGAGAATTAGGCCCATAACATACTCAAACTATCTAAATTCAGGAGAAAACCCAGGACTGTCAATAATCCGAGTAAAATCCTGGTTCCACTGAAGCCAATGGGAATTTTGTCATTGACTTCCACGGGGCTAAGATTTTAACTCCTGTGTTTTCCAGAGACTAACTACACTTTCCAGCAATTTTCAAGCTAGGTCATTGGCAAGGCCCCACTGAGGGGCAAGCATCCTAGAGGAATTATAGAATATACTAACTTTGGCTTCAGAGTAGTTAAGTCCATGAAATATTATAAGGAACTTCAGGAGGACCTAACAAAGCTAGACAATTGTGCCACATGAGGAAAGTTTTAAATTCAGTTTAGACAATTGAAACATTTTGAACTGCAACTGGAAGCAAAATAAACTTTCCATCTTTTTCTTATACAGGTTGACCCTCTCTAGTCTGGCACCCTTGGGACGTTACCAAATTAAGGGGTTCAAAAGATCTTCATGTGAGGAGAGTTTGGAAAGATTATGATTAGCTAGCTTTGAAAGGAAACCAAGAAGTGAGTGGCATGCCACATCAAGCTGAATATGGGAACACATCATGGTTGGGAACAAAGACAAAATCACACATATGAACAGATCATCTTTCAAGGTTGCTGCTGAGATGACTGAGGACTCACACAGACAAAGATATGGAGAAATTATAAGCAAGATTTCACTAGCTAAGATGAAATTACATTAGCTAGCATGAAAATGGTATAAAATCAACTCTCATGCTTTAGTATAAATGCCTAGTGTGGAGCTCAAACTTTTCCCATGGGTATGTTATGTATTTTCCCCAATACCAGTGTTTTACAGCATCTGGTACTGGTTACTATTGAAGACTTAGTAGCTGGCAAAGTGGACCACTTGTACAATTCAATAAGATGTTTCCTAAGTCAGTTATGACAACAGGGATTAGCTATGAAAGAGTGACCCACATAAGAACAGGTCTACTCATTGCCTGTCTCAGGAGCTGCCTAGTCCCTCTGCAATGCCCTATGCCATACATGTATTTACTTTCAACATACACTGAGGTCAGTAGCACAAAGCTAAGAAAGATATTCTTCTGCATAAAGCAACACAAAAGAAAGGGGCAGCTGATAATTTTTGCACATGAAGTGGCAGGTTGGAACACAAAAGCAGGCTAATGCCTATACACTGTGACCAGATGTAGCCACATATAGAGGAAAAGGAGAGACTACAGAGAAGAAAGTAAAAAGCCATTGGCTGAAGCAGGATTCCTCAGGAGACGTGTGCAGCACTATTGAGTGCCATTTATAGCTCTGGCAAAGGGATTCTCTGGTTCCAGGAAAGTTTGAAATGCCTGGAGAATCAGCCACCCCACTTGCAAGTGGGCACAAAGGGTTCAGTGATCAGGCTGGTGCTTCTTAAGTCACTCACAGCTGTGAGCCCCTTGTCACCACTTGCCTGTGGCATAGGGGAGTCTTGCCTGTATCAACACGTCCCTTCCACAACTGGCCCCTCAACCACTCTTCACTGGGGTACACCAGCCCAGTCTTTGCCTTGCAGGATGGTAACAGTTGCACTCTAGCCCCTGAATTATGGTTGCAGCTAACAAGCTTCATTCTGGCATTTCCCCACTCGAGTGATTGATTTGCAACTTAATAATGTCCTTCTCATATAGTTTTTGTGTGGAATATTATTAGTACTGGGGGCAAATCACATAGGACCAGATTCTGCTACTTTTATTCATGCTGACTAGCACCTGAGTCTTTCAAGAATCCCAAACAGACATGTATGTGAAGTAAGGTTTTATTCAGTGAGCAAAGGGATCAGATTTGGCCCATTGGCAATTGGAACATCATACTGGCACATGCACTCCCAGAAAAACTCACTCTGCTGTCCAACCCCCTGAGCTTTCTCAACAGCAGAGCCCGTGTATAAAGTTAATATTGGCTAATTAATTCCTGACTATGCAGCTGATGAATATGCTGCCACAGAGCTTAGGTTCAGCTGAGGAAACATATCTCCCTAAGTACTGCTGGTGGTTATTTATTTTTAAAGACACCTCTCTTTATGGAAGAGCACTGACAATAGCACCTCTGGCTGCAAACCTGTCATACCTGATAAGCGAAAAAAAGGCTGGGTTTGCTTACTGTTTGGATGCTACTGCAGGAAGTGGTGCTGGTGATTTAGTTAATGGCATTCTCCTTGCTGAGTCACTGTTGCTGTGGGCACCATGCCGTTGGAGGTTCTCTCTCCCAGATTAGGTGTAAAAATTCAATTCAAGACCCCATGGCACTTTTGCAAAAGTAACAGACAGGGAGCCGTGCTAGTCTATACACTAACAAAACAAACAGCAGTCAAGTAGCACTTTAAAGACTAGCAAAATAGTTTATGACTTCATGTGGACACTAGAATCTCCTGAGCAGTCTCTTGCAGGAACAAGGCCATAAACAGGTTTTGACTTGTCTGCTAACTCATGGGACAAAGGTCCACACAAATACTTATTTAACCTCGTCACCATAACAGAAGAACAACTACCCTAAAATACACTCGTGGATCCTGTTCTGAACAGTTCTTCCTAATGGTGCACATTTTATTTTCTTGCTGTCCTTCCATTGTGGCTAAATAGGCCAAAATGCAAATGGCAGTCCTTTCTATAGGGTTGTATATTGAGGAGGGAATTAGAGCCTATGACTGCTGCATCTGCTGCTGTTTACAACTCAGCCTGTGTGCTTCAGGATCTCTAGGGTGGCTAATTTCAAATCAATCTCACCATCCCCATCACTGACTGCTGACTGCTGCTTGCTAGGGTGATGAACCTATTGCTGAGTCAGCATGAATGTGGCTCTGTTTCAAGGTATGCTTCAGTGCATCCTTCAAGAGTTTCTTCTGATCATCTTGTATGCAGTTGCCTATTTTCAGTTCATCGTAAAGCCATTTATTTGGCATTTCAGTGTCATCTGCCTTCCATAACTCCGATGTGAGAAGTATGGCTTCAATCCCTGTGCACTGATGATATTCCACATTGTTAATATTGATAACTTTATCCTGACATTTGATGCAGAGCATGGCATGCAAATGTCATACATGCAACGTACGCAGAAGCTTGATGTGATGCCTGCAGCACGTCCAGGTCTAGCATCCAACCAGACCCTCTCAGATGTCCAGAGAACCCCAGCCATAATAAAAATGAAAAAGGATGACATATGAAAACAAAAATAAGGCACCAGAAAAAGAGTGAGATGTGATTTGAATACACACTATCATCCTTTTCTGATACACGTAGTAAACAGATGTACTTGAGAACTTGTTTAAGGATTTTCAGAAGAACCGGTGCCTTTCTTGGAATATACCCAAGACCCTTAAACTCTGCAAAAGAAACAAAAAGTACCTTTATCAGGATTGTTTTTGTGACCAGCCACTAGATAATCTTTCTCCAGAAATGCATCAACTTGATGCTCATTCTTTACATACACCCACTCTTCCAGTAACTCCTATAGGAGAATCTCTGCTTAAGCGGTCCTATATTCTTGACAGACATAACTGTGTACAAATACACCAGTATTCCACAACATATATAGGTTCTTTTAGTTTTGCAAGCGCTGTTTATTTCAATTGAATTTGTTGTTTGTTTGTTTTTGTTTTTTTAAACAATGAGTGATGGTGAGAATAGAGCGTAAATCACTAGGGTGGTCTAAACAGAAATTGCAATGGCTTAAAAAGAGTTTATCTTTTTATTTTCTTTAAAACTTCCCTATGTATAGTAGAGATGTTTGTTTCCTTTTGGCTACGTGGGGGTTTGTATCAGTGCCATGTTTGTAAACTTTATTGTATTTTCTCTTTTCAATAAAAACATGTTTTTCAAATGGAACAAATAACATAGAGGGCAAGATGGCAAACCATGATGTTAATCCTGCACCATGTTGCATGAGAGTGTCTTTCCAGTCATTGCAAAGCCCCACTGACTTGCAGATGAAGGGTTCAACCTGTGTGGAATTCACTGCAGGATCTGTATCAGGGCCTCAGATATGCATATATGTACCAGTTACAGTAGATCCCTGAGTTATGCAAGGGTTGCGCTCCTGCACACCCTCATGTAACTCAAATTTCATGCAAGTTGGGGTGCGGGGGGGCAAGCCAGGAACCAGGCGGCAGCTTGCACCAGTGCTGGTCAGTTTCCTGGCTCCTGCCAGCAGTGGGGAGCCAGGCACGGCTTATCCTCAGCTTCCCTCAGCTGGGGGAAGTGGGCGGGTGGACAGCAGTGGCAGAGCGGTTTCTCCCTGGCTCCCCTCAGCTGGGGGAGCTGGGGGCTCAAGCAGGGAGTTGGTGGAGGAGCTGTGCCCCTGTCAGCCTCCAGCCCCTGAGAACCACAGGATTCTGACTTGAGCTTAACTCATGTTAACACAAGTTAAGCGCAAGTTCAAATTGCACACATCAGGGGTTTACTGTACAGCCACAAAGAGACAATATTTGAAGCAGAGTACAGTTATGCTGATTTTACCAGTAATGTTAGAATAAAAAAATCCAGTTGGAATGGTCTTTTCCTTGTTTCAGCCACAGTATTTTAGAGTGGAAGGGAGTCAGCTTTGAAACATTTCTGTGAACTGAACTGCCATAGCTTTTGAGATCTTTTTCATTATCGCATAAAGGTACCAGACTGGGCAAGCTGGATCACAGGCCAGGATACTATTCTGTATGCCCCCTACCAGAGAACATAAGGCCTAACCATGACCTTCTGCAGTTTGACAATGGGGTGCACCTATTATGTAGGGATGAGGTTTTATTTAAAGGATTTCTCTCAGGTAGTAATGTTATTGGAGCATTTCCACAGGACTCTGTGAGACAGAATATGTATGTTTACCATTTTACAACAATCAGCTGGCTTCATCCAAGATACAGTGGCAGTGTCTTTTGTAGTAGCTTTTGATTTGCAGAACAAAGTCATCAGCACGATTTCCAGATGATGTGGGAAGGCAGATGGTTAGAACACCAGTGATGGAAGTCTTGGGCTGAAACTGACGGACTGTTAAATATTTTTTACAACAGTAAGTGGCTGGGTGGGAGGCAAAAAGTGTAATCTCAGGGCATGGGGGGGCTGGCTTGGAGTAGGGCGATCCATGTGGTGATCCATTCAAGTTCTTTTGGACACCACTGGGCTAGACAAAAGCTCCAGCTGCCACCGCTGCTACTTTGGCAGCAGCAGTGGCCAGCGCTTCAGGTTCCTTTGAATTGTCACGGCCATGCCGCTCTGGCTGCGCATGGCTGTGAGAGAGTATGTGTGTTACAAAGGGGTGGGGCAGCTCTGCATGCCAGGCAGCCCTGAGAGCTGACTGCTTTTGGCCCCACCCCTTCCACTCTTGGCCCCGCCCTTTCCAGGATGTGGAGCTGGGCCCCTCCCTCCCACCTTGCCCTATGGCTTGCAGCACCTGTCTGCACCACTGTCCTGATGCGAGGAAGTTTCTTGTCATCTTGTAGAGAAAATCATTCAGATTCTAACAGGCCTATGTTTCCCTTTGTTCTTTACATTCTGTTTAAAATGATACCTGTTGGGACAAGGAGGACAAGTATTACATTATCGCTATGGCAATTATGTCCAGTAATGCTCTCCCCAGTACTGGATTTGTTGGGGAAATGCCATGCAATGAGGTGTGCTCTGGATTCTGGACCTTCTTGGGCAGTAAAGGCCAAAAGGATGGGGATGCTGGCCTGAATGTCAATGGAAACTGCCAATGCCTCCCTAAAGAATAGGCTTGCTGTGTTTTCTTAAGGAATCATCATTACAGATTTTGTTGAAGAAATCACGTTATTGTTGACAATCTCATTTATGTCCCATATTTTATCTTTCTGGTTAAGATTACTGAAAACCTTGTGGTGAAATCCTCACATTTCCCTGATCCTTGTCAATTTGAGAACCAACAGGGTACAGCCTGCACTGGGCTTGCCTTGGCTGATGATCTCTCCCTGGTCTGGGCTAATATGATGTCAGCTGCCTCTAACACTGTTGATCATAAGGTGTTGTTGATATGCTTCATTAGGAATGTATGAAGCTGCTGTTTTCACAGAAATATCTAAACTTATCACTCTTCCCCAAGTGGAGTTCTACAAGGTTCTGTCTGCTTTTTCCTCCTATTCTGCATTTTCAGGGGCTCTTAGAAGGGTTAGTGTAGAAACATTAGTTGCAGTGTTTATCCATTGAAAAATACTGGCCATTTACCAGGAAAGTGAAGGGGATAGTGAGGTGATCTGTAGCCGGAAAAAGAATTACTGGAAGATTTGCACCATGTTTCCATTAACCTGTAAGATAATAATTTCAAATAGTTTTGCATGTGTATTATCTAGAATATACATGGTGAAATATTTTTACTACTGCTCCATACTGTACTAAACAAACAGTATGTATATATAGTATCCCTATATATATATATATATATATATATATATATATACACACATATATATATATAAATATAAAATATAATATATATATAGGATCCCTGGTTTTTGAGGCTCTATTTCATGGGGTTCTTATCAGAGATTTAGTGTTAGCTTCATTAATCTACCCATGGCTGAATAGGCTTAATTAATGTCTTGAACAAGCAACTTTGAAATGAAAAACTAATAAATATCCTTCAAATTCCTCAGGCCTGTGAATAAGGAATCTGTATCAGACAAAATTACTGGGGTTTGGAAATTAATTATTAACCATATCAACAACTTTCAACCAGTTTTTAAATTAAAACAATCAAAAGAGTTTACAGGGCCTAAATTATGTTTTAGCTGTAAAACATACATTCATAAGTGCACATGTGTAAGTGTTTTGAAGGATTGGGACCTTAGTTAATAGCTACATTTAGACTTTGTAACACTATTTTTTATAGGAAGATATGTGGTGGTGAACGTTAGACAGGCAGGAAGACCTTTATCATATAGCCCTCTTCCTTATACAAATATTGACCTTCCCCCCCACCCCTCCACTCTCTGATTTGCTCACCTTGATTATCTTTTTCTGATTTGTCCTCCTTGCTTACTGTTTTTGGTTCTTTGTGTCTTAAATATTGAGTCTGTTCTGGTCTGGCTATGGTCTGAAGAAGTGGGTCTGTCCCACGAAAGCTCACCTAATAAACTATTTTGCTAGTCTTTAAAGTGCTACTTGACTGCTTTTTGTTTTGGTAATATCACACTGTGTAGGCTACAGATGAGACACGTTTTTACAGGTCACTTCTAATGGTGCAACCCTATAGAAACCAGCAATTCTGATCTAAACTGTCACCAGCTCTTGAAGTCTAATAATGTATACTATTAAATTTTAATACTGTAAGTAAAAACTCTTTTAAGAGATGTTTTTCAAAGGCTTTTTTAAAGTATCCCTTTTGTGAGGATAGTTCTGAGTGTCCTGTCTTCTTTGTCTTTTAGACTTATCCCTGATTTGAATATCACAGGATTAAAAAAAGCAACAACCATCTCACCACCCTCCCTGCACTGCATTGATTGCAAAATTGAATCCATAGTTAAATAAAAACTGTTGTGTTAGAAGGAAAGAAAGATTCATGCCCTAAACCAACCTATACTTTTACTATGATAGGGAAGTCTTAGGTTTCCCCTATCTCCCCCAGAGTTAGCAGCCTCACAGTTTCCCTATTTCCACTATGTAATCCCTAATTGTGGAACTCTTTATTTACTTCATAAATACTTGAAACAAATTAAGTATTTAAATCAAATATTTACTCCACTAACACAATTCCTTCGGGCCATATTCTACCACCTTCATTCAAGTTGCGGGGTCACTGATGGAATAAGCCACAAGAAGTCCTATAACACCTTATGCAGTAACAGATATTTTCGTGGGCCACAGAAGCTGATGCTCCAAAATATCTTAGTGTATAAGATGCCACAAGACTTCTTGTTTCTGCACATACAGACCAGCAGGGCTACCCCTCTGATCGTTGTCACCGCGCTGGAATACGGTGCACTGCCTCGGTGGGAAAGGCAGAGCCCTCCAGGCAGGGAGTGAATTTACACCTGTTTTATAGGTTGTCAGCTGCCTGATTCCCCGACCCACCCCCGCCTCCTAACCACGCCTCCCCCTGAAACCACAGCTCAGAACCGAGGCGAACGCTGCCGCCGCTGGCGGGGGGTGGCCCGGCCGGGTGTGAGGAGTAGCTGCTGCCCATGCCAGGGGGGTTTGCAGCACGAAGCTGCCCGGGTATATAACCCCTGGTTGTCACATGACTCCGCCGCGTCTCCCGGGCTCAGTTCAGCGCTCCTCGCACTGGGAGGGGGAACCTGCTGCTGCAACCGACGCTCCGCAGCCACCGCTGCTCCTGACCGCCCGCTCCATGCAGCGCCTCCATTGCGGAAGTGCGGCGGGGGCAGCCTGAGCGGGAGCGGCACCGGCTGGGCTGGTTGGGGCCGGGCCGTGGCGCGCTGCATGGTGCCGCGGGGGCGGCCGGCGCGGGGAACATGCTCACTCGGGTGAAGTCGGCCGTGGCCAATTTCATGGGCGGCATCATGGCTGGCGGCTCGGGCGCGGAGCACGGCGGCGGCGGCGGCTCGGACCTGCCCCTCCGCTTCCCCTACGGGCGCCCCGAGTTCCTGGGGCTGTCCGCGGACGAGGTCGAGTGCTCCGCCGACCACATCGCCCGGCCTATTCTCACCCTCAAGGAGACCAAGCGCCTGCCCTGGACCACGGGATACGCCGAGTGAGTACCGCTGCCCCCCGCGGGGGGAGGGAGTCCGGGCTGCTGCCGGGAGCGCGCGCGCGCGCGTTAGGCTGCGGGGGAACGCGCAGCCCCCTCGCCTCCGCTCCGGCTGCCCGCGCCACAGCGCTAGGGCCTGGCGCCGGCCCCGCTCACCCTCTTCCCGCAGCCAGGCCCGTCTAGGGGGCCTCTTCCAGCCGGCTGGGGGGGGCGGTGCATGTGCTGAGCCCAGCAGGTCTTTGCTCGAAGCCCCGGCCAAGCCAGGCTGCTCCCTGAGGTGACTCCCGCCTGTTGCGCAGCGGTGGGGGTGGCTGCCTCCCTCTGGGCTGCCCCTGGGTCCGGGCAAGGCAGGCTGACCGCCCCACACCAACAAGGAGCAGTCCTGGGGCACTTGAGAGGTTAACAGCTCTTCTGGTGCATAAGCTTTCCTGGGCTTTCTGTTCGTCTGTAGGGTGCCCCAGGACTTCTCCTTGCTGGTGACAAGGTAGATTAACCCAGCCACCCCTCTGATACTCCCTGCAACAGAATGTTTTTGGCCAGCCTAAAACTGGTGCATCCTCGCCCGTGGGCGAGACAGCTCCTCTGTGGCGCTCTCTGTTGGGGGAGAGGCTGGGGAACTGGGATTTAACACCTCCCTTCCCAGGCCAGAGCAGCAGTGAGCACAATGCCAGGGTTTGTCACTGAGTGCTCCTGGTCTGAAAAATTTCCATCCTCTGTGTATATTGGCTCTGGGAGCTGGGCTAGGAAGGTGGAATGAAGGAGACTACAGTAGTTCTCTGGTGTTCCTCTCGCCTGGTAGATTTCCTGTCACTCAGACTCCTGTACTACCCCACTTGGTGTTTAAAGCTGTACTATATACTTAATTTTCCTGACTCAGAATTAAAATGAGGTTGGTTGAGCAGCTTTATCTGTTTATTACTGACTTGAATTGAAGTATGCATTGATACTAAACTTCATTTAGGTAATTTGTGGAGAAGCTTATTGATGATGACTGGTGTTAGCTCTGAAGGAAGCTACCCCAGAATTCAAATACACTTTTTGCTGGCTTAGTGCACTGAAGATCCAAGTCTTCCCATTGGAATTCTTGCATTGAAGTAAAGATCCTTGTTGAGAGGGATGAGAGAATCCCAAGCTCTACACTAATGGAAAGGAAACATTGTGAAGATACAGACAAGCTGAGGCATGACTAGTTCTAGCCACTCACTGCAGTGTCCGTAGCTCATTGCCCTGAGTTACGTCATTGATGTTTGTTTTGGAAGGAATTGTTTGTCTGGTCAGTAGCCAGTTCTAGTCTTCAAGCACAGTCAAGGCAAGTAACCTCCTAGGGGCTGTTCTTCAAGTACAATAAGCAAAGTGCAGAGTTTGCTTAGATAGGAGTCCCCGTGGACTGTTCAACAAGGGAGTCAGTTATAGAGAATTTACATGCTGGTGCATGATTTGGCTCTCCCTAAATTCAGTGTGCGTTTACTGTTCGTTTCAGTGGTGGCTAGATTGAGGTCTCGAGATTACAAACGGTCGCCACAACCTTGTCAATAGCAATGGTTGACTACGAAAACTGCAATACTCCAGAGTCTTGGGGAGACATCTCCTTTCTGTGAGCTCTGCTGTCTCTCAGGACTTAACGCAACTCCATGTCTACACTGGAGCTTACAGGGACATTGCTGTACTGATAATATGCACCACTTTAAGGTCTCCTGCATAGCTGCTTCATGCTGACATGAGTTTCCTTGTGCATGTAATTTAAACCACCACCCAATGAGTGGCAGCAGCTAGTTTGGTGAGAGAGAGTCTTCCCCAGCACATCTGTCAGTCTAACTTATGGAGCTGAACAGTGTGGGTTTTTTTTATACCCTTAAGTGACATAAGCCACACTGACAAAAGTGGCAACATAAACAAGACTTAGAGCAGGTGTGGGGAACCTCCAGCATGCCAGCTGCATGCAGTTGGCTGGGGTTAAATGCCAGCAGGCCACCAGACAGTTTGTTTACCTGAGTGTCCTCAGGCATGGAGTCTCGCAGCTCCAAGTGGCTGGAGTTTGCCATTCCTGGCCAATGGGAACAGTGTTCGCTCCCCTCCAATTTTTTCCGTCCATGGGCAGAATAAATTTTATATGCACCAAGGCATGTGCAGATATGTGCTACCAATAGAAACACCTGCTGCCAGCTGTAGGTTGCTGTGTGGGTGTTCTGTTAACTAGCTGAGCTGCATTAGAATCTCTCCTGGGTGGCTGTCCAATCACTCCATTTACAGGGAGCACTGCCCTTTCTCCTCCCCCTGAGTCTCTCCAGGGACTCAGGGCTGGGAGCTGTGGGAAGAGGCATGACCTGGGCTGCTGCTGCTTCTCTCTGCTGCTTTTGTGTAGAAACTGCTCTCTAAGTGTATCTATAACTTGTCTGTCAATTTTTCTGCAGATTACCCTATTAAGAATAGGGCAATAGCTGTGAAGTTACTCCCATTTTCTTCTTACAGCACAGTTTCCTTAATGCTCACTGCTAGCCTGACACCCTCTTCTCAGGGGCACTAAAAGGACTAACAAACTAAGGTTATTAGTATAATTTTATAATTTCAAAACAGTATGGTACAACTGAATAACTTGTTTGATGCTCAATGGCATTTTAGCTATGTGTATAGCTAACCTATATAACTAAGTTTCTATCACTTTTTCTCTCATCCTACCTCCTCCATTTCATCCATTTGTTTTATGCCTATTTGTTGTTGTTGTCTTAAAATGGATCATAAATTCTTTAGGACTGAGATTTTTTTGTTTGTATGTCTACTTGGTCCTGGTGAGTGTCTTTGGGCTAACCACTGATACAATGCTTAATAGTAAAGGTCAATGTGCTTTCTTTCACTCCAGAATATATTTTTGGAATAGCACACTTCTTGCATGTGTTGGGGACTACCCTAGCTAAGTTGTGTGGAAGGAAATAACAGCTTTGACAGTAAAACAGTGCTCTAGTTTGCACTCTAACTGGATTAAATGCAAACTTGCATTTCTTCTAGCTCAAAACTCAGTGCTATAACTTCTTTTAGTAAGAGTCTAAGCAATGGGGTCCCAGCCAGGCTTGTCTGGCCTTCTTATTTTCTCTTTTTTCAGTATCTCATCTTCCTATAGTCTGAGAAACTCTTGCACTTGCCCTTTGAAAATATTCAGTGGCTGTCAAAACAAAAAGCAGTCAAGTAGCACTTTAAAGACTAGCAAAATAGTTTTAGGTGAGCTTTCGTGGGACAGACCCACTTCTTCAGACCATAGCCAGACCAGAACAGACTCAATATTTAAGACACAGAGAACCAAAAACAGTAAGCAAGGAGGACGAATCAGAAAAGGATAATCAAGGTGAGCAAATCAGAGAGTGGAGGGGTGGGGGGGGAAGGTCAAGAATTAGATTGAGCCAAGTATGCAGACGAGCCCCTATAGTGACTCAAAGTTCCCATCACGATTTAAACCATGTGTTAATGTGCTGAATTTGTCGCTATAGGGGCTCATCTGCATACTTGGCTCAATCTAATTCTTGACCTTCCCCCCCACCCCTCCACTCTCTGATTTGCTCACCTTGATTATCTTTTTCTAATTCGTCCTCCTTGCTTACTGTTTTTGGTTCTCTGTGTCTTAAATATTGAGTCTGTTCTGGTCTGGCTATGGTCTGAAGAAGTGGGTCTGTCCCATGAAAGCTCACCTAATAAACAATTTCGCTAGTCTTTAAAGTGCTACTTGACTGCTTTTTGTTTTGATAGTGTATAGACTAGCACGGCTTACTCTCTGTTATTATTCAGTGGCTGTGTTTGATACTAGATTGTGTGGCCACATGCAAAAAGCAAATTTTGCCTTTACTTATCTAAACTGTGCTTTGGTCTTTGCTGGTTCTTTAAATAGTTGGTATAGGCAAGATTTTTCTGTGTATGCATGCATTTCCTTAATGGCTTTGAAACATTGACTTATTATTGTCCCTGTGGTGCTCTCTTGTTTTGACAGAACACATGTCCAGGTCTTCAGGCTCTTTTCATAACATTACCTTTCAGATGTCTTGCAAGGCTGTATGGGTTTTCTGCACTGCAGGCCTGCACTAGCAATTAAATTTTCTTTGTGGTGTGGTGGTCGCTGACCCATAAAGGATGCAGAGCTCAAGGTGAAATACTGTGGTCTTGTACAGCATCATCAAAGTGTGACATTGTTTACAGCTGTAATTTTGTGGATACAGGGAAAAACAGTATATGCTGGACCTCTTCTTACTTTTATTAGTTAGTCAGGTTCATTGACTTTAAGCTGCACGTACAAGAGTGAGGCAATATATAGCCTGATTGATTTTTTTTTTTAAATCTTTATCCATGCAAATTTCAGAAACTTTGGGCCTTAAAACTTCTGAGACAAGATTGAAGCATAATGCTAGGAAGGCTCATTTGAATCAGATTTAATACTGACAACATTAAGACTTATAACAATCCTCTAAGGTAGGTGACTACTACTGTTCCAATCATATCAATGGGTAAACTGAGGCTACTACTTGTTTACAGTTGATGGGAGAACCTGGAGTAGAGCCTCTAACTCGGGTCAGCAACCCCGGCACACGTGGCAGTGTTGGCAGATGAGACCATGTTAAATGGCACGTGGTGGGAGCTCAACCCTGCCCCTCCTCCCCCATGCAGCTCGGGGGTGGGGGGGGGGCAGGGGCTGGAGGATGGGACTGAGGATACAGCCCCTGCTGGAGCTCCACCACTCTGTCTCCTGCCACACAGGCCCCTGTCACGGGGCTGGAGGGGTGGTCCTCTGGGAATTCCTGCTGTGGCCTAGGGCTCTGGCTGGAGCCCCTCAGAACCTCCATTGCAGGCCTGGTGCTGGAAGATGGGTGGGGGGGGGGCCCTCCCCCCCCCCCCGCCAGAATCTCCCTCAGGGTGTGGGGCTGGGGCTAGAGGTGCCATCGCAGAGCTTGCTACCAGTCAGTCGGTTGGTTGGTGGTTTTTTTTCATGCCTCTCTGGGGCTGGGTATTTGGGCTCTGAGTGTGAGGGTGGGTGCAGGAGTGGGCTCGGGTAGAGGAACAGGTTCAGGGTAGGGGTTTGTGCAGGAGTAGGTTGGGTGGAGGAGGGAGGGTCTGGGCAGGAGAGGATGTAGGAGCAGGGTGTGGGTGGTCTGGGCAGGAGGAAAGGACAGGAGCAGGCTGAGTGAAGGGATGTCCCCTTATCTCGTTATTGCTGTCCCTGGTGCCAGTCTGTGGAGCTGCCTTTTGAAGACCATGGATGTTGCAGGACCAGAAAATCCGGGATAAGTGACATTGAACCTGTATTAAAATCCTGGAAATTTTTAGAAATGTAAAAAGCCCGTCAGACAGATTTAAAGACCAAAACATAAAGTTCTGTATCTTATTTAATAATGTAGCTGTTGTAAGTATGACTATTAGTCTGTGTCTACACTTGCACTCCCCTTTTGCAAGAGGCATGCAAATGAGGCACATTTGCATATTGTTTCAAAAGCACTTTCGAAAGAGGAAAACCCAGTGTAGATGCTGCTCTTTTCAAAAGTAGACCCCATCTTCAAAATCCTTCTTCCCTTTATTTAGTGGGAAGAAGGATTTTGCAGGTGGGGCTTACTTTCGAAAGAGCAGCGTCTACGCTGGGTTTTCCTCCTTCGAAAGAAGTGCTTTTGAAATGACATGCAAATTAGGTGCTGAATATGCAAATAATTTTGTATTTCAATTTCCCTCACTTGCACACCTCTTTTGAAAGAGGAATGCAAGTGTAGACACAGCCTTAGTGACTTTCAGAGTATCACCAGACCTCAGACTGCACAGAGGTCAAAAGGTCAAACTTCGTCACTCCGCTTCAGAAAGTGTGCTGCCCCCTGCTCTGAGTCCTGACCACGCAACCCTTGTTCTAACTCCCAGACTGTGCTGTTGGCAGGAGATAATGCAAGTCAAGCTTATGTGCGTTAGAAGCACTTACTGTTTCTGTGAGCTATTATTGCCAGTAGTCAGTGGGGAGCATGACTCATGTTTCTACTGTGGACAGGGTTCTTATAGGCAGTCCCAAGCCAGCATATGGAGGAGGAAGAGGCAGTGTAAAGCGGGGGTGCGGGGCAGTGACTGTCTGGGGGCCTGTAGCTTCCAGCTGCTGGGAGCTCCAAGCCCCTTGAAACATCATTAGAGTGTCACTCAGCTGCTCTGTGCAGCTTCTGAGGGCTAGGGAGGCACCATGCTTCAGGCAGCTCTGAAGGTATGGCTGCCTTTGGCCCCACCCCTTTCAGGGGCATGGATCCAGGTCCCCCACACCTTGCCCCAGGCCCACAGTGGGTGTTGGCCCTCCTGGGCAGTGCTAGTTTTGTGCTGTGACTTCAGGAAGAAGTACAAAAGCAGAAGGAAGAACTCTGAAAGAAGCCTCCTGCACTACTTCTTTGCGCTCTGCTCCACTCAAGGATGAACACAAACAAAGCTGAGATTCTGTGTTTGACTTAAATTGTAGAGAACAATGAATTCTTGGTTTTCATGTTTGGTGGTTTTCCCTGTGCCTGGATGAATTTTATGTATGCCCCTTAATTCTTTGAGTGGCCTGATCGATTACTTTACTTTAAATTTCAATTTGTCTGTGTATATGGTGTTCTAATGTAAATTTCTCTTCAAGCTCATATTTCTTCACCCCCTGAAAAACATATAACAGAAACGACCTATTTATAAGGGCTTTAGAAATCCTGTGGCAGCTAAAACTTAACCTTTTGTGTAATGCAGATAGTAATCTATTTCCAAAGCAACCTGGGGAGGGATGTGTGCAGGTTCATATTTCCATTTCATAGGAGAAGAAATTTGAGGTTGACTCGCCAAAGTTGCAAGCACTGGAAGTTGGTCTTGGGGGTTACTGGCTGCCAGCCTTCTTGCCTAGACCCGTACCTTCCATGTCTTTGTGCAGTTGGCTTTGGTGGAACAATTTTTGGAACTAAGGGGAGTAAGGGAAGTACGCAAACACTGAAACTGTTAAGACAGCAGAAAGTGAACACGTGCAGCTCTGAAGGAAACAAAGTAGAGTTTCAGCCCTGAACTGTGTGAATTGTCTATAGGCAGTTGAAATGTGGGAGCTGAAAGACTAAGTTTTATTATGAAAAATAAAGTTGTGAAGTCTAAATTGGAGAGAAGTGGTCTGTAGTGGGAATCCAGGATGGCTGAAATACAGTAAGCACTGTATGATAAGAGATGCTGTGGCTTCATGAAAATAGAGAAAAAAGACCTGTCATCTGAGAAGCCGGTGTATTTTATATCAGTTGTTTAGCATCTGTTACCAAGTTCACTGTAATTTTTCATTCTCACTGTCGACCCTGGGGCTTGCTTCACTAGCTAACTTCCATGAAATTCCGGCACTGATAAGCAATCGGAGAGGAGGAGAGCCACCCTGTTACCATTCCTAAAACTGATAGGAATGGAGGGACGACAGAGATGTGCAACACGGTATTATTACTACTGGGAAAAGTAGCCAGGAGTTTAGAAAGAACAGTCTGTCAGTTTAACTCTGAGATCATATCAATGTCTTAATTCCAGAGTGGACATATATTTAGTGCTTTTTTTTGGGGATTGGCTGGGAGCAGGGGTTGGGGAACCAGCTGAGTTCTGGCTTTTAAAACAAAGAAAAAAAGGACTGGACATTCCTGTAGGATAAGGAACGCTATCAACTGTTTTGGGTTCAGACACTGGCTTGTTTCAGAGCTCTTCCTTTTGTTTTATGTACTTCTTCCTGATGTGTCACAGAGCAAAACTAGCACTGCCTTTCCCCAGCCAATCCCAAATTCCCACCCCGTTATATTCTGATAGAGGAAGGACCCAGATCCCAGTATGTATTGCTTATTTTAATTCTCCATTATACCATTTGAGGGGTGTGTGTGTGTGTGTGTGTGTGTGTGTGTGTGTTTCTTTTGTTTGGTCACAGCTCCAAGCCCACGTCTGTTTTTTTTCTTTCCTCTCCTGACCAGGATATTTCAAGGCTTCAAAATTCTACATACCTACAGTGTGCATTCCATGAATTAAGATGGCCTACACAGGCCTGTTTTGCCTGCTCCTCGGAGGCTGTAAACACTGTTATTGCCTATAGGGATAAGTTACACTAAACTTTTCCTAAATGAGCACACTTATTTCCAAGGTGAAAGCATTGTAGAGAGAACCTATAAAGAACCTACACACATGCTAATAAATTTAGTAGTGGTTGTCCCAACTTCACCAAGGACTGCATCTGGTGGTCAGTCCTTCACACCCCATCAAGAAGTTTTTCCTGTGGTTACAATTTCCTAATGGCTGCTAGCTCAGAACAAGCCTACCCCTAAAATTAGGCCAAGCCCTTCCAACTCTTCTGAGAAGTATCTGGGGCTTTCCTTGGACAAATATCTCTTCTGTGTGTGGTTTTTTTTGGATCAGAAAGTAGGCCCTGATTCAGTTTAAGCTCGGACTGTTTGTCTAAAAGTTCTCTGTTTGTATGTTCCCTAGAGAATCCAGTCTGAACCGGAATGTGTATCAAGAGCCGGGGTGGGGTATCAGATGAAGTGGTCAGAACAGAAGATCAAAGCTGGTGTTTGGGGTCAAATGTCTGAGCTGCAGTCAGGAACTGTGGCTGCAAAGGACTGGGCAGGGTTAGGAGCAAGGCAGGATTAGGACTGGAGCAGGGCAGGCAGGATTAGGACTGGAGCAGGGCAAGCAAGATGGTGTGTGCTGAACAGCAGAAGATCAGTTGTTGCTGCTGGGCTTAAGAGCAGGCCTTCTGAGGTCCTCAGTCCGTCATGTAGCCTTGCTGTGGCACAGCTGTGCTCGTAGACTGCCATGAGACTGTGCAGCTACAAATTCACGTTCCTGGAAGTACCTCCCTCCTCAGTAGGCACATCCTAGGACCTCCCAGATCTAGCTTGTCTCCAGATGACCTCAGTGGAATGATCATACCTGCTTGGGGGGGGGGGCGGAGGGGGGCAAGGATGTCTTCTGCTGATGCCCCGAGCCAGTCATGGGGGGGGCCATAGACTCTTCAGTTCACTGTGTAATAAAGTTTACCCATCAAACTCATCTGGAGCATGAGATCCTTCATGCCTTTGCACTGTGATGGGTATTAGCAGTAGGTTGGATTGACCCAAGAGAGATCCCTTGTGATGGAGTTTCAGAACAAAAATATGGAATGTGGGCTGAATTTTCATCAACTCAGGCAGATGAAGCCTGAATGCCATGGGATTGACTTGCTCAATGACTTTTGAATGGCACCTTTTGTTTGGTGAGAGAACCTGGCTGTAGGCCAGGAGAAGCACAGGTGTTGATTTGACTCCCAGGTAATCTGATTAGAATTAGGTATGGTATGACAACGCCTGTCTGCATCCTGCTTAGAGAGGTTTTTAGCAGCTTTTTGGTGGTTTTTGTAGCTCTCTTGTTATGTGATTCAGAGGAATGACAGTCTGCTAGTGGGTACCTGACTAGAAGCTGTAAATAATGTAGAACAGGGTCAGCGGAGTAAAGGCACAGATTGCTTTGTTATAAAAAAACTAGAAGACTTACCTGGTGTTGCTTGGATCCTTAATGATAAATTTTATTCTAGGGTGGGGCTCTGGCTGGTGCAGGCTGCCCAGGTGACAAAGGACAACATGGGTTGTATTTAATTCTCTGTTTCACCATTCAGAAGTTTCTAGGCTGCCCTAGGGACAGAGGTATGTCGCAGTGACATATCTGTGTTCGACTTCCATGTCTGTCTACACATTTGTCCCTCTGACTTTCCTTATTCCGTGGCTCTTGCGAGGAGCACAGGGATCAAATTTGACCTCCTGAGAGCATCAGGTTGTGCATGCATGAAATCCAACTCCGGAAGATTGACCCTGAGCAGGTCAATCTTGTGTCGTACTATAGATGTAACCTTAGAGAAGTGCTAAGGTCCATTCCTTTTAAAGAAACAAAAGCACAGTAGGATATTGTTTTACATGGAGTTAATCGCTTCACTTCAAATCCAGAACTGAGTTGATTTAGATTAAAACAAGTTTATTAATAAAGAGCTTTTAAGTGAATTCAGGCATAAGGGATAAAATTAGAAATGGTTACAACTAGAAGTGAAAAGGGACTTTCTAGTGACTAAAACTTACCTTGAACCAAGACTGTGGTTTTGTTATGAGACTTCAGGCGCCTCCTTCTAGCAAGATGGCTGACTATCCCCTTGGTCAGGATCTCCCACATGCCTAAAGTATTTGGTTCATTTGTCTTAGGTGAAACGTAATGTGGGGTTCTCTGCCCATATCGTTAGTCACTTGAAATGGAATTTAATTCAGAAGAATCCATGAGGTTATTTCATATGAGATCTGTGTCCTAAAATACCTTTGCAAAACAGCTGTTCCAAAATATACGTGAAATGCACCACCTTTTTGGTTGGCTGTCCCTTGAATTTGGTCATCCTTGTTTGTTTCAGGCCTCTCTCCTTCCTACCAGATGCACAGAACCCACAAATATGTCTTGGCGGATTATTTCAACATCCGCTAATGTAATCCTCTAAATGCCAGGTCTGAAGATAATTCTATTACTTATTAATAAACTGAAGTCTCACAGAATGCAGCTGACATGTGAAAACATGGGAAATTTCATATCTGTAACTTCAATACTTCTTAAAAAAGCAGCTCTAGGCTAATATGATTAGCTGTAATCCTATTCCTTACTTGGACTCAGGCTACATCTATACTGTGAAATCAACTTTTAATAAATTGGATTTTTTTTTTTACCTCGGTCTTATGAACTCAGGTTTTAATTGTCCACAGACATTCCAGAAATTCAATCTACTGTTTCTCCATGTTGACTTACTGTGTTTCCATTGCCTTATCCAAGTTTGACTGCATGAGCAATGCATTCTGGGTACCTATCCCACAGTGCCTTAGGTCTGTTGCATTCTGGGGGTTTTGTACCACTGATTTGAGGGGGGTGGGAGGAAAAAAGATGCTGCCGTTGCTTGTAGGTGTTTGTCACTATCCCAGTATCTAAAGTACCCACTAACCATGTGAAAGCGAATGGGAGAGCGCACCATTTTCTCCATTGCAGCACTAGTGCAAACATGATTCCTTAAATGCTTGAGGTCCTTGCACAAACCATTACAGCAATTTCCCAGAATGTCGTGCACTTTTTCTTTTGACTGCAAAGGCAGTGGGCTGAGCTGATGGTCCAAGGTGATGAAGATTTTGAAGAGGAAATCACTCAACTGCATTCTGAGAACTTAGAAACGCTGGCTGTCCTGGATGCATTGCTGAGAGTGGAGCAGTGGCTTTGGACTCGTGAAGCCAGCACACACTAGTAGGACCACATTATTTTTGGAGTCCTGGGATGACCAACAGTGGGTGCAGAACTTTTGTATGTGCAAGTCTGCTGTTATTGAACTTTGATTTCATGGCCCCCTCCCTGAAGCACAGCAACACAAGAATGAGGCCAGATTTAATGGTTCAGAAGCAAGTGGCAACCGCTCTGTGGAAGTTTGCAATGCCTGACAGTTACCGGTCACTGGCAGATCAACTTGGGGTGGGCAGATCTGCAGTGGGGGCTGCGGTGGTGCAGGTAGCCAGTGCAGTCTGTTGGCATCTCCTGAGGAAGACGGTGACCCTGGGAGATCTACAGGCCATAGTGGATGGCGCTGCCACCATGGGGGTTCCTAACTGTAGAGGAGCAATAGGTGGCATGCCTATCCCCATCATGGCCCTGGACCACCTGGCCTCTGAGTATATAAATGGGAAGGGGGGTACTTCTTGATGGTGTTGCAGGTGTTAGTAGAGCACAAAGGTTGTTTCAGCAAATGAGTGTGGAATGGTTGGGGAAAGGTACACGACTCAAGCATCTTCAGACATTCTTGTCTATTCAGAAAGCTCCTAGAAGGGACATTTTTCTCCAGACTGGAAAATCAAGATTGGCAGCATGGAGATGCCTATAGCAATACTGGCTTACCCTCTGCTTCCTTACCTCATCAACACACACACAGGTGTCCTGGGCCCCAGCAAGGATAACTTCAGTTTAAGACTGAGCAGGTCCTGAAGGGTGATGGAATGCACCTTTGGCTATTTAAAAGCAAGGTTCAGGTGCCTATTGACTCATTTAGATCTTTCAGAAACTAGTGTCCCTACCATGATCAGTGTGCTGTGTTTTGCACAATATTGGTGAATACAAGTGGGAGGATTTCATGAGCCCCTAGAGAGCAGAGGCTGATGACATGAGCAGTGCTTATTTGCAGCCACCTACAAGGCCATTCTCTGCTACCAGTGTGGAGGCAGTGGCAATCAGGGAGGCTTTGAAACATAGCTTCACGAATGATCTGCCGGACACTTGATTGTGCTGTATTTCATTGTTATAATACCACCCCACCACTCACCAAAATGATTTGTGCTCCCCACCAAATGTGAGTCAATAAATCAGACTGTGTCTTTCACAGAAAGAGCACTTTTATTTGTGGGGAGGGAGTTTCGTTGCAGGAAGAAGAATGGGTGTAATGTGAGGATTGCTTTCACAAAAAGGTGAACAGCTGTGCTGTTGGCCCTCTCTGCCCCCATCCGGATTCCTCAGCTGGCAGTCCTCTGCAGACCTTAGCACAGTGGCAGGCAGCTGTGCTATTGGCTCTCGCCATCCCTCTAGTCCCTGCAATGATTTGTGCACCTCACCACACATGGGTACCAAAAAAATCAAACCATGTTTGTCATCAAAAGAATAAGCAGGGAATGGGAGGGTGGGAACAGTTAGCTGCAGGGGAAAAAAGTGTTGTCAAGGGTGATGGAATAGCCTTTTGCAGTGGCTTTTGGGGATAGAGCGTCAGCCTGTCCTTTTCCTCCCTCCTCATGTTCGGGGGGGGGGCTGCAATGATGGCGGGTTGCAGGGGTTGCAACCTGTATTCAGGGGAGTCTAGGCAGCAAGGAGCAGAGCCTGCAGTGCTTCATAGGGATTCTCTTGGCCGCTCCAGCATGGCACACAGGACCTTGGTTTAGTCACTCATAACCATTATAAGCTTCCCCTGGGTGCGCGGATTGCTCTGTCCTGAACTCAAGCACAGTTGGTTGTCACTGTGCTGTGTGTCTTTTGCTGTCAGCAGTTTCTGCTTGAGCCTGTTCCATGTGCTGCAGGGCAAGATTCTGCTGGGACCTTTTGCACTTCCTTGCCCTGCCTGCTGGAAAGTGAAGGTCAAAAATTAGATACAATTCACACAAAGCAACTTCCCATGGAATGAATGGGTCTCTGTCCTTACAATCAGTGAAACTTTCTTTTTGCAAGGCTACTTAAGGCTTCTTAAGGATGACAAGGATTCAAACTGCATTGCACAAGCCATCACTTATTCACACCCTTTCTGTGGACATGGCAAGCTATCATCTGCTTTACCAGTGGCCGGGAGAGGAGGATGTGAAGCAGGCAGTGCCCTGGAGCAGGGGGAGAAGATTGTTTTGGCAGTTCCCTGGAGCAGTCCTCAGCAAGGAAAACCCTGCTATGCATGCTGGTGTGCAGGACCAGAGTCTGCAGAGCCTGTCAGCCACATGGCAAGGGGGGAGGGTTCAAGTCTAGCCACATGCCTAGCTGGCTGGGGAAGGATCCCTGTAAAGTGCAAAGAAATACAGGGGAAAAAGGAAACGGGAGGGGAGAAGGCCTGGAGAGTCTGCCAGCCATGCAGAGGGGGAAAGACAGAGCACCCGTCAGCCACATGGTGTGGCAGTGCATTTCTAGGAAATGTAAAAGGGCAGGGAGAGTTGTAAAAGAAATCCAATCCAAATTCCTGTGCTTCTTTAGGTTGCCAAAGAAGACATCACCCTCCTAAGAATAACAACAAAACAGAAGAACTGCTCATCCTGTGTGAGCACAAGCCTGGAAAATTTGCCAAAATGCTGCATGGCACCATGATACCAGCTCGCTATATAGTTGCCTGGCATGGCAAGATGTGCTACCGTGGAAGCCACAATAAGTCAGGCCTGCCCAAAAACCTTGTGCAAAAAATACAAGAGTACCTGGGTGAGACCTTCCTGGAGAGCTCCAAAAAGGATAAGTGCTCCAGCCGCAGAAAAATTAACACACTGTTCTGAGAGGCATAGATCCACAGAAAACCTATACCCAGCTGCAACCTGCTTGTCGTATTCAGAAAAAAATACTCACCAGAACAGCTTGGCCCTAGGGGTTCGGGGACTGGCTCCAGGTCAATGGTGAAGAGCTCCGAGCTGTTGGGAACAGCTTCCTCAGGCCCCTGCTGGTTGCCCCTGTCGTCCTCTCCATTTCCTCTCTGCCCAACCCAGACTCTGGAACAGGGCTTCATGAAGAGTCCCAATTAAGATTAGGCAATGTGGTCGAGTTCCCCCCTGCAAGAAACATGTGCAGCTGTTCATAATAGCGGCAGGTTTTTGGAGATGACCTGGACTGCCAGTTGACTTCCTGAACTTCATGATACACCTGCCAAAGTTCTTTCACCTTCACCCAGCATTGCATAGAGTCCTTCTTGTGGTCATCCCATTTAACTTCTCAAATATGTCCACAGTTCTCTTAAACCCTTGAAGTCTGGTTGCCACTGACTCCTCTCCCCCAACACGAAGGAGTTCCGTAATCTCGTGATGGCTCCATGCTGGAGCTCTCTTGAGGCCTTAAGAACTAAGGAGACTACTACTCTGAGTGCTCATGATTGCAAGAGATGGCGGCTGATGCAGTGTGATGGCTAAAATAAATTCTACCTTCTGGGTGCCCCTTATTTTTCCTGGGTTTGCTGGTGATGAATTCAAATTTGCAGGCTTCCTGTGGCCTGCTTCCTGTGCACCGGGTGAACAGCAGAGATGGAAGTGGCCATACATAGCAAGTAGCTGTGTAACTTTGTGGGGTACACATGGGACAATTCTGGAGGCTAATAAATTAGATTTAAATTAGATTTGTATACCCCAAATAAAAAAACACAGTAAGAGACCTAACAAAGAACCACCATGGCTTAACAGCCGTGTTAAAAAGGCAGTGAGAGAGAAGAGGGCAGCTTTTAAAAAGTAGAAGTCAAATCCTAGTGAGGAAAATGGAAAGGAACACAAACACTCCCAAATTAAGTGTCATAATGTAGTAAGAAAAGCCAAAAAAGATTTTGAAGAACAGCTAGCCAAAACTTCAAAAAAGATAGTAAAATGTTTTTTAAATACATTAGAAGCAGGAAGCCTGTTTAAAAAAGCAGTGGGGCCCTTGGACGATAAAGATATAAAAGGAGCGATCAAGGAAGACAGTGCCATTGCGGAGCGATTAAATGATTTCTTTGCTTCAGTCTTCAGGGCTGAGGATGTTACAGAGGTTCCTAAATCTGAGCCAGCCTTTTTAGGTGACAAATTTGAGGAACTCTCCCAGACTGAAGTGACATTAGAGGAGGTTTTGGAGTTAATTGATAAACTGAATAGTAACAAGTATCCAGGACCAGATGGTATTCACCCAAGGGTTCTGAAAGAACTCAAATGTGAAATTGCAGAGTTATTAACAGTGGTTTGTACCCTATCCTTTAAATCCGCTTTGGTACCCAGTGACTGGAAGACGGCCAATATAACACCAATGTTTAAAAAAGGCTATAGAGGAGACCCTGGCAATTATAGACCAATAAATCTAACATCAGTACCAGGCAAATTAGTAGAAACAATAGTAAAGAATAAAATTGCAAGGCACGTAGAAGAGCACAAATTCTTGGGCAAAGGTCAGCATGGTTTCTGCAGAGGGAAGTCGTGGCTAACTAATCTATTAGAATTCTTTGAAGGGGTTAATAAACATGCGGATGGGGGCACCCCGTGGACATAATATACCTAGATTTCCAGAAAGCCTTTGACGGTCATGGGATAGGAGGAAAGATCCTTTCGTGGATCAGGAATTGGTTAAAAGACAGAAAACAAAGGGTTGGAATAAATGGTAAATTTTCACAATGGAGGAGGGTAACTAGTGGTGTTCCCCAGGGGTCAGTCCTGGGACCGATCCTGTTCAACTTGTTCATCAATGATCTAGAAAATGAGGTAAGCAGTGAGGTGGCAAAGTTTGCAGATGACACCAAGTTGTTCAGGACAGTCAAAACCAGAAGGGATTGTGAAGAACTACAAAAAGACCTCAGCAAACTGAGTGATTGGGCAGCAAAATGGCAAATGAAATTTCATGTGGGTAAGTGTAAGGTAATGCACATTGGAAAAATAACCCAAATTACACATACAACATGATGGGGTCAAATTTAGCTATGACAAATCGGGAAAGGGATCTTGGAGCTATAGTGGATAGTTCTCTGAAGACATCCACGCAGTGTGCAGCGGCAGTTAGTAAAGCAAATAGGATGTTAGGAATTATTAAAAAAGGGATAGATAATAAGACAAAAGATATCATACTTCCCCTATATAAAACTATGGTACGCCCACATCTTGAGTACTGTGTGCAGATGTGATCTCCTCACCTCAAAAAAGATATATTGGCATTAGAAAAGGGCAACTAAGATGATTAGGGGTTTGGAACGGGTCCCATATGGGGAGAGGCTAGAGAGACTGGGACTTTTCAGATTGGAAAAGAGGCGACTGAGGGGCGCTATGATACAGGTATATAAAATCATGAATGGTGTGGAGAAAGTGAACATAGAAAAATTATTTACCTTTTCCCATAATACAAGAACTAGGGGACACCAAATGAAATTGATGGGTAGTAGGTTCAAAACTAATAAAAGGAAATTTTTCTTCACACAGCACACAGTCAACCTGTGGAACTCCTTGCCGGAGGAGGCTGTGAAGGCCAGGACTCTATTAGGGTTTAAAAAAGAGCTTGATAAATTTTTGCAGGTTAGGCCCATAAATGGCTATTAGCCAGGGGTAAAGTATGGTGCCCTAGCCTTCCGTACAGGGGCAGGAGATGGATGGCAGGAGATAAATCACTTGATCATTGTCTTCTGTTCCCCTTCTCTGGGGCACCTGGCATTGGCCACTGTCGGCAGACGGGATACTGGGCTGGATGGACCTTTGGTCTGACCCACTATGACCATTCTTATGTTCTTATGACATGACGCTTCTACACTAGCCTTCATTTGAACTTTTAAATTTGTGCACGATGGTACACTCAGCTGCTTTCGATGCTATTATATTGGACTTAGCACTCCCTAAAATCGAGCTAATGGTATTTACTTGACACTAAAAATGAGCTAACTGTCTTAAATTCGACTTTATCATAGCCTAAGGCTACGTCTATGCTAGGAAATAGTCGAATTTATTAAAACCCACTTTATACCACTAGATTTAATAAAGTTGATGGTGAGTGTCCACACATGTTTGGAAAGTTGACAGTGTCCCCATTACCTTTGCTAAGTTAGACTGTGTCAGCAGTGCATTGTTGCTACCTGTCCCACAGTTCCTGTATCCCTGTTCTGGGTTTCTGTGACAGTGTATTATGGGGGGGGAAAATGCACTGCAAGTGGTTGTGGGTGTCTGATGTCATCATCCCACAGCGCATATCCTCACTCCCTGCTCTATTGAAAACAAATTGCCAAATGCATTTTTGTGCCACTTTTTTCTACTGCCTGCATTTTACAATTTGGAGCTATTAAAGTTGTCTGTTAGTATTGTTAAAGTACTTGATATTGTTTTGTTTTAATTTCATTTTGACCTGGCAGCTGCATGATTGGGGCAGGGCAGGCCACAGGTGGAGATCCTGGCAGCCACATGATGCAGGGGTGCAGCCAGAGATCCTGGGTTGATTTCTGCTTCTTGCTTCCTGCTCACCTGGAGAGCAGCAGAGGTGAAAGCAATGGGCAGACTGACGTTTTGTAGTATACTTCTGAAGGCCAATAAAATCAAATTATATAACACTGTGTCTACACTAGCATTAAGTCAACCTTTTTAAATTTGAATTTGGTGTTACTTCTTGTGAAAAGGCTGAAGTAGAACAGTCGACCTTAGGACCCCTTAAAATTGACCTAATGTTTGTAGTATAACAGGTATGACCTAACTCCCTTAAAATTGACTTTATTCTCTAGTGTAGACATAGCCTCAGAAAAGTTTGACTTGTAATTCTCAGGTTTTGTTGAGTGAAAGGGCCCAGGAACTTCTCTTTATAGTGAAATAATTATTTTTCAATTTGGCTAATTATGTCCTTGAATATACACAGTTAGCTAGAACAGGAAATAGGAACCTTGAGAACCCACTATGTGGCATAGTATTGTTCAATGTAGTTTACACTGCTGAGCATTTGGGAATTTCTTCTATCTCAAAGCATTGCACTGTTCTTGCACTTCCACTTAGTGTGTTTGGGGAGGGGGAAGCAGGACAATTTGTGTGTCTACACAAGCACAAATCTTTGAAATAGCCATGCTAATGGCCATTTCAAAGATTACTAACGAGACACTGAATTGAATATTCAGCGCCTCATTAGCATAAGGCCGCTTCCAGGCACGGCGCTTCAAAAGCACGCAGCGCGGCTACACGAGGGTCCTTTTCAAAAGGACTTGTACCTTTTGAAAGCACCTTATTCCAATCGGGGATTGGGATAAGGGGATTTTGAAAGGTGCAGGTCCTTTCAAAAAGGACTCCCGTGTAGCCGTGCCAAGCTGCGCACTTTCGAAAGCGGGGCTTTTGAAGTGCCACGTCCGGAAGTGTCCTAATGCTAATGAGGCGCTGAATATTCAATTCAGCCATATTTCGAGGATTACTAATGAAGTGCTATTTCCAAGAGTTGTGCCTGTGTAGACACAGTCTTTGTGTGCAGACTGCAGTTGCTCCACAGATATAGATAGGTCCAAAGATTTGTGCTACACAGGCCCACTGACCGTTGTGGGGGTGGCGCAGGAGTGGGGAAGAGGTCGGGGGGGCGGGGGGAGGAAGCAGTTGCCCTGAGGCCCAGAGAGTCAAAAGACTAGCTGCAGAGATGCTGCAGAAGCAGCGACATCCAGTGCCCCCAGAACGTTTCAGTCGCCACTGGAGTACCAGGCAACATGCTCTCAGTGGCTCTGAAGGCTGGGTGGGTGGACTGCAGCGTGGCACGCTCTGAGCAGTGCTGAGGGCTGGATGACCCTACCCCTTTCACCTGAGGCCTGACCCCTTCTGGGACTGCAAAACTGGCCCTCTCTCCCAGTGTGCCTTGGGACCTGGCAAGTCTGTTGGCCCACCAGTATGTACGTTGATGGGATCCTATTTGCTATTTACTGCTGATGCAATGGTGTGTTTAATCCTGTTCAAGAAAGTGTAATATTTTCCTGTTGAGAAATCTGTCCCTACGGAATCTTACAGTTTTTGGTACGTAAAATTAATCTAGAGCAATTTCCATTGCTACTCCCAGTGATGTTAATAGTATCTGTGGAAGCATATGTTTGCCTACCAAAAGCAAATATGCTCATTTTTGTGGAAACATGACTTAATAAAAGGCTACAAAGAATTGTAAATTAATGTATCTGAAAGTAGAGGGTGAAGTTATGGTTTAAAAGCAGTGCACCAGTATTCCCGTGTGTCAGCCATGTGGGTATAAAGAATTGATTAATAATGACTACAAAGTATATTAAATTCTTTGACAACGTTTCTTTTGATTGTACACATAGTGCTTCACACAAAGAGGGGTCTTGGTCTGTAGCTGATACTATGGTAATAAAGAGTTTTACAAAGATTAAATAATACCCTGTCGTGACAGCCCTGGGAGAGAAGTTTTTCTTTCTCTATCTCCCCCACTGTTTCATAGGTGGGAAAACTGGGACAGGTTATTGTTTACTTAAAGGTCCACAGAGTCTGTATCAGAGCAGGGATTAGAATTTGGGAGTGCGTTGGCTCCCAGCCCTATGTTTCAATTTTAGTGCTTTTTTTTTTTATTTTTGTGGTACAGCATTTTGGTTTGTGTTTGCAGCAGTCAGGCTGAACAAGAGCAGAAACATGTAAAAGTTTACAGAATGCTTTCCTTTGTGTAAAGGAATGATAAATGTGGAAACTGAGTAATGTTTAGCTTCAGGATGTGTCCAAGACCTGAGTATTTTATTGTGTGAATTAATCTATAAACTGCCTAGATTAAAAGGATTGCATTAGTTCCTTTTAAGACAATACATTGTGGTGTTTGTAGATAGGAGGTGGTGGCAGTGGCTATTATTGTTGTTACCTCTTTGTCACACGAACTAGATTTCTTCTCCTTCCCACATCAGTTTCCTCACAGTATAACTCCAGTAGACTAGTGATACCCAATCATGCCTGCCTCTGGGCTCCCTGGAAGCAGAGGGGTAATAGAGGTTCCAATTAAATGATTTACATAGACATATGGTTGCCATGCACCCCGTTTTCAATGGGAACACCTAGTGAAAAGGGGACTCTGGCAACTCCAGTGCTGCTAAAAGTCTGGTTGGCTGTGCAGCAGGGCTGAGGCAGACTCGGAGGTAGCCGGCATGTCTGTCCACTGTATGCAAGGCTGGCCTTGGGGACTTTGTGTGCTGCCCCTGCCCCACGCATTGGCTGTGTGGCTCACATTAGCAGGGAACTGTAGCCAATGGAAGCTGTGGGGGTAGTATGTTTAGGATCAGGAAGCACACCGCAACCCATAGCAGCTACTCTGCCTGGGAGCTGGAGAGGGGAGAGGCTGCTGCTTCAGGGAGCAGCACTGAGCCATGTAGCAGGCAGGAAGCCTGCCTTTGCCCTGCTGTATTGCTGATGGGGAATCGCTTGAGGTGAGTGCTGCCTGGCTGAATCCCAAACCTCTTGTGCGAGGTCAAAACCCCCTTTTTTTTCACCCTAACTCCCTTCCAGAGCCTACACCACAACCCCATCACGGTCCTGAGCCCCACCCACACCAAATTCCTGGAGCCTGCAACCCACCCCGCACACCAACCTCCTGCCACCACCTGTACCCCCGACACCCCTCACCTTTCGAAAGAGGGATGCTAATGAGATGCTGCCATGAATAATTGGTTTTAGGAAGAAGGGGCTTTCCAAGACTGGAGGGTCCTTTTGAAAGGCCCCCGGCTACAGTGACAGCGCACTATTTGAAAGCAACACTTTTGAATCACTGTGGCCACCATTATGCTAATGAGGCACTGTATATTCATGGCAGTGTCTCATTAGCATCC
Organism: Carettochelys insculpta; assembly: GCF_033958435.1. NCBI lineage: Eukaryota > Metazoa > Chordata > Testudines > Carettochelyidae > Carettochelys > Carettochelys insculpta. The sequence goes on from NC_134137.1 coordinate 316,142,484, forward strand.
CCCTTTCCAGAAGCTGGGGGCTAGTGTAGACATAGCCTATGCCTGGCCCCACCCCAGAGCTTGCATCCCCAGGCGAAACTCTCAGCTCTCTTTTGCATGCCAGCCCCTTGCCCCAACCTGGAGAAAGTGAGCAAAGGTGGAGACAGGGAGCAGTTTGGTGGGATGGAGGGAGTAGGGCCTCCAAGAAAGGGCAGGGCAGAGCAAGGGTATCCAGTTTTGTGCAATTTAGAAAGCTGGCAACCCTGTGTAGATTTAAGTGGTATTTATCATTTCTTGGTAAACTCTGTGGGATTAGGCAGAAGCAACTAACTTGTGTTTGGAATTAATTTTGCCTAATATTGTAGGCCCAGGAAAGTCCGTCAACAACTTCAAGAACCACGTTAGTTCCAGTACAACCAGAGACATGGCTGGTGCACAGACCATAACATTAAAAACAACAAGAAGTCCTGTGACACCTTAGAGACTAACAGATATTTAATAACAGATGCGTCTGATGAAGCAGCTCTTTGCCCACGAAAGCTTATGCTCCAAAATGTCTTAGTCTCGAAGATGTTGCAGGATTTCTTGTTGTTTTTGAAGATACAGACTAACACTGCTACCTCTCTGATACATAACATTAAAGCCTTGACCCAGCCTTTCTGCATGGTTAATACAGAAGTAGATTGTTTAATTGTATGAGGGGCTATGTTTTTTGGAAGACACTTAAATTTGCTGCATTTACAAATTAACTGTAATAGGAATTTAATAGTTTTTTTTACAACTTTTACAGGGAATTTCTAGGTGTCTGTGCTCTCATATTAGAGCTTTCCTTCAAAACCTTTTCTCTAAGTAATTGTAACAAACTAGCCTTAGGACTGGATAAGGGCTGCCACTTTAAAATAACATGCTACGGTTACACTAGCAAGTTTTGCCAACAAAGCCAGTGGAACATCTGAACACCAAATGCATTTTGTCAACAGTCTGTCAACAAATCGGCACTTTCACCAGCAGCGTTCTGCCTCTCAGCCATAAGACGTAACACTGCTATCAACAGATTCTGACCAAAAAAAGCTGTGTGGACGCTCTGGAGGGGCTGTCTCTCAATAGACAGGGCATCCATAACAATGAGCAGCCCAGTCTGCTTGGCTTCCAGGTGCCTGCTCTGTCAAGAGAGCAGCTGGATGGTCCAGCCTCTCTCTCTGTCTGTCTCTCTCTCTGTGTGTGTGGCCACACTCTGTCAACAGAAGTCTCTTCCGACAGCAACTTCTGTTGACAGATCGCTGTAGTGTTATCGCAGCCCCATTCTTTAACCTCTCCTCTTTCACCACATCATAAAAGAAGCAAGTCTAACTAAGCTCATGGTTTTGAATGGCCTTTAAAATTTATTTTGCTGTTTTGGAGAAACACCAATAAGGAATAGTAAAGAACGGTGTAAGGATTATTTTAATCATTTCAGGCCAACATTCAGTTCTTGAAATAAGAAGGAAGTAGCTCTGCTGTCTCATAGCTCCATGTGGAGTGGTCAGATATATCCAAAGGAGCTGACCAGAGAGGTAGCCGTGTTAGTCTGTACTTCATCCAAAACAGCAGAAATGTAGCACTTTAAAGACTAACAAAATTTTATTTGGTGGTGATCTGATGAAGGGGGATCTGTCCCACAAATGCTCAATCTCCTTTCCAATGCAGACTGACACTTTAAAGTAGATGACCCCAAAAAAATTTTTTTAAAATAAATGACCCAGGGATGTGGGTCGGGGGATGTTAATTGTCCTGCCTGAGATAATTAAGAGCATCAAAAGATGGGAAACAGTCCTTGTAATGTGTGAGGTAACCGATGTCTCTGTTCATACCACATGTTGAATTTGAATATGAATTCCAACTCACAAATTTCTTGCGCGCTCATATATCTGTTTTTAAATTCTTTTTTGCTCCAGGACACACACTGTCAGGTCTTTAACAGAATGGCCCACTCCATTTAAATGTTCACAGACTGGCTTATGTATGCAGTATTAAGTTTCTTGTCTGCTTTGTGTACAGTTATGCAACCTGTTCTTGATCGTGATGCTACACTCCAGAAGGCCCTAGGTGACAGGCCTGTCCTTTCCTATAGACAACCTCCTAACCTAAGAGAGATTCTCACCAGTAATCACAGACTACACCCCAGTAGTAATAATCCTGGAACTTTCCCTTGCAACAAACCCTGCTGCTAACTTTGCTCATATGTATTCTGGGGATACCATCACTGGACCTAACCATCACAGAGGTAGCGGTGTTAGTCTGTATCTTCGAGAACAATAAGAAGTCCTGTGGCACGTCATAGACTAACAGATATTTTGGAGCATAAGCTTTCGTGAGCAAAGACCCACTTCATCTGATGCATGAGTGTGTGTCGGAGGCGGGGTGTGTGTTTCCAGAGGGGTATTTAAAGAGTGCACTCCCAGTAAAAGGGATGGCCAGAGCTGACAAGGCCTATTCAGCAAGGTGGAAATTGCCCATTATAAGTAGTATGTATCAAAAGAGGAAAAAACAAGTCAGATCAGACAGGCCCATTGTCAGAGTCTAATGGGGAGATAACACCCAGGGCTGAAAAGCTGTTTTTGTAAGAGGCCGGACACCCCCAGTCTCTGTTTTAATCCTTGGTTGAGGGAGTCAAATTAGCAAATAAACTGCAGTTCAGAGATTTCTCTCCCCAGTTGATTTTTGAAATTTCTTTGTTTTAGGACTGCTTCTTTTAAATCTTACTGAACGTCCAGGGAGATTGAAGTGTTCTCCCCGAGGTTTCTGTACGTTACCATTCCTGATGTCTGATTTGTCCATTTATTCTTAGAGACTGCCCAGTTTGGCCAATGTAAATTGTAGTGGGGAATTGCTGGCACATGATGGCATATATTATATTAGTAGATGTGCAGGTAAAGGAGCCCCTGATGGTATGATGGATGTTAGGTCCTGTGGTGATATCACTGGCATAGATATGTGAGCAGAGTTGGCAGTGAGGGTTGCTGCAGGGATTGGTTCCAGGTTTAGAGTTCCTGTGTTGTGATATATAGTTGCTGCTGAGAATTTAAGGTTGACAGGCTGTCCATAGGCAAGGACAGGCCTGCCTCCCGAGGTCTGAGAGAGTGAAGGATCATTTTCCAGGGTGGGTTGCAGATCACTGATGATGCAGTGGAGAGGTCTCAGGTAGGGGCTGTATGTGAGTGCCAGTGGTGTTCTATTGCTTTCCTTGCAAGGCCTGTCTTGTAGCAGGTGGCCTCTGGGTACCTGTCTGGCTCTGTCAATCTGTTTCTTCACTTTCTTAGGTGAGTACTGTAGCTTTGAGGAAAGCTTGGTAAAGGTTTTGTAGATGTTTGTCTCTGGCTGATGGATCAGAGCAAATACGGTTGTACCTTAGTGCCTGGTTGTATACAATGGATCATGTAGCGGGGCCGGGATGGAAGCTTGGAGGCACGTGGGTAAGCATTAGCGGTCCGTGGATTTTCGGTGTAGGGTGATATTTATGTGCCCATCGCTTATCTGCACAGTAGTGTCCAGGAAGTGGATCTCTTGTGTGGACTGGTCCAACCTAAGATTGATGGTGGGGTGGAAACTGTTGAAATCACAGTGGAACTCTTGAAGAGCCTCCTTCCCACAGGTCCAGATGATGATGTCATCAGTGTAGCACAGGCAGAGGGGGGCACTAGGGGATGAGAACTGAGAACGCATTGTTCCAGGTCAGCCATAAAAATGTTGGCATGCTGTGGGGCCATGTGGGTGCCCATAGCAGTGCCACTGATTTGAAGGTATAATTTGTCCTCAAATCTGAAATAGTTGTGGGTGAGGACAAAGTCACAAAAAAAGCTCCACCACCACTTGTGCCTTGGTCTCATCAGGGATAACGTTTCCAACATCTTGGAATCCACCTCCTTGTGGGATATTGGTGTACGGGGCCTCTACATCCATGGTGGCCAGGATGGTGTTTTCAGGAAGGTCACCCATGGATAGTTTCCTGAGGAAGTCTGTAGTATCTTGAAGAAAGCTGGGAGTGCTGGTAGCATAGGGTCTAAGTAGAGAGTCCACATATCCAGACAATCCTGTGAGGGTGCCAATGTCTGAGATATGATGGGGTGTCCGGGATTACTAGGCTTATGGATCTTGAGTAGCAGATAGAATAAACCTGGTTTGGGTTCAAGGGGTGTCTGTGTAGATTTGTTCCTATGTTTTTATAGGGCGGGTCTTAAGTAGATGCTGTAGTTTCTTTGTGTACTCCTCAGTGTCATCCTGGGACAGAGGCTTGTAGAATGTGGTACTGGAGAGTTGCCTGGCAGTCTCCTTTTGGTAGTCTGTCCTAGTCATGATGACAGCAGTGCCTCCTTGGTCGGCCTCTTGGATGACAGTGTCAGAGTTGTTTCTGAGGCTGTTGATGGCGTTGCGTTCTGCACGGCTGAGGTTATGGGGTAATTGATGCCACTTTTCCACAATTTCTGCCTGTGCATGTCGGTGGAAACATTCTATGTATAGGTCCAGTTTGTCATTTCGACCATCGGGGGAGTCCACGAGGAATTCTTTTTCTTGTAATGTGGGTGGGTCAGTGTGGTGTTCTGTGTCATGCAAGATCAAAGGCACATTTTTGTGCACTTCCAGCAACATTCTACGCCAACAATGCCCTGCCACTATGTGCATTGAACAGACTGGGCAAAACCTTTGCCAAACAATAAATGGCCCAAATTCTGGGGGAGGGGGGGCGTGAGGCAACCCAGCTCCCCCCCTCATAATTTCCCCCACCCCAAAGAAAGAGCTGGCCTTTGCTTCCTGCTTTCAGCCCCTACCATTTTACATGGGTGACCTGACACACACTATAAAATTCAGGCAGCCGGTGAAGACCCACATGGAGCTAGTTGGCTTCTGCAAAGGTGGTGAGTGTGGGTTGGGGAGGAGGAGAATGGGGGGACTGAGTGTGCCTGGCTTGGGGGATGGGGTAAGAGCAGGGGGCTGGTGGTGTCTGGCTTTGTGAGAAGAGAAGGGCTCCCTGGGCTTGTGGGGCTCAGGCGGCTGGCCCCAGCAACATGTGGCTAAAGCGTTTTGGGCTGGTGGGTGGGCAGCTGGCCTCAGGCGGGCTGCTGACCCCGACAGCAGGCAGCTCGGACAGGTCAGGCTGATGGGTGGGTGGCTGGCCCCAGCAGCGTGGGGCTCACATGACTCGGGCTAGCAGGTGTGTGGGTGGCCCCAGCAATGGGGGGACTGAGCAGCTGGCTCCAGCAGCGTGGGGCTTGGGCTGCTCGGCATGGTGGGGAGGTGGCTGGCTCTGCCAGCGTGGGGCTTGGGTGGGTGGCTCGGGCAGCTGGCCCACAGCTGGGGTGTGCGGCTGGTGGGCAAGTGGCTGGCTGGCGTGGGCGGCTCTTGTGGCTGGCCAGCTGGGGCTGTACCAGGCACTCACAAGGAGCCAAGTAAAACTAGTTGTGCTTAATTTTCAATTTTACATAACATTTTTATATCAAGTTTTTGTTTATTTTAAATAGGTATTGCATTTTTTTTGATAAAAGGGAAGTTAGCTAATGATAAAGAGGTGGGAGGTGTGAAGTGTGAAGGTTTCTCAAAAATCTAAATGGGGGCATGATGCCAAAAAGTTTGGGAACTATCGGTCTAAATTTAATATTGCCGAAGGCCAACAGCAGGATGTGCCAAGGTTCTGTTCTCAGACTGATAGAATTTATTTTTTTTAAAATGGAGTAGGATTTAGTAAAGACTGCTTAAATTCAGTGGGCTCTAATAATAAAACACTCCCAGCTATCTCCAAGATACCACTGACTTCCTGAGGAAATTACAAAACATTGGAAAAGTTCCTGACAACACCATCCTTGCCACCATGGATGTAGAGGCTCTGTACGCTAATATTTCACATGAAGACCGAGTACAAGCAACTGGGAATACCATCCCTGATGTCACCACAGCCAATCTGGTGTCTGAGCTCTGACTTTTTCCACCCACCACTTATTTCCGATTTGGGGACAATTTATACCTCCAGATTAGTGGAACTGCTTTGGCACCCACATGGCCCACAATATGGTAATATGTTTATGGCTGACCTGAAACAATGTTTCCTCAGCCCTCGTCCCTTATTACCCCTCCTCTACTTACGATACGTCGATGACATCTTTATGATTTGGACCCATGGTATGGGGACTCCAGAAGAATTCCACAGAGACTTTAACAATCTACACCCCACCATCAGCTTATGCCTTGACTACTCCACATGACAGACATTTCCTGGATGCTACAGTAAAAATCGAGGATGGCCTGATCAGTACCACACTCTACTGGAAAACCACTGATGACTATACTTAACCTACACGCTTCTGGCTTCCATCCTGCACACAACTAGATCCATTATTTACAGTCAAGCCCTTAGATACAATCATATTTGCTCCAATCCTACTGACAGAGAACAAAAACTACAAGATCTCTACCAAATATTCATAAACCTGAAATACCCACCAGGAGAAATAAAAAAACAAATTGACAGGGCCAGATGAATACCCAGAGACCAGCTACTCCAACATAGTCCCCAAAAAAGCTGTTAATAGAACACTACTGGTCATTCCCTACAGCCCCCAACTCAAACCACTGCAACGCATTATTAAAGACCTACAACCTATCCTTAATCAGGATGCCACACTCCAGAAGGCCCTAGGTGACAGGCCTGTTCTTTCCTACAGATAACCTCCCAACCTTATGAGGATTTTCACCAACAACCACAGTCTATACCACTGGAATACCATCCTGGAATTTTTCCTTGCAACAAGGCCCATTGCCAGCTTTGTCCACATATCTATTCTGGAGATACCATCACTGGACCTAACCAGGTTATTCACAGAATCACAGTCACATTCTCATATTCCTCAACTAGCATATGTGCCAACAATGCCCAGATGCTTTGTATATAGGACAGACTTCAGACTCTTAGACAAAGAATTACTGGGCATAAAACATATATAAAAATACTCCTGATTCACAAACCTGTCAGCCAGCACTTTGATGGAGTGGGCCATTCTGTTAATGACCTGAAAGTCTGCATTTTACAGAAAAGGAGTTTTCACAACCTTTTGGGAAGAGAGGCTGCTGAACTCTCTCTTATATTCAAATTCAACACATTAACACATGGTTTGAACTGGGATGGCAATTTTCTAGTGCATTATAGGGGATGTTTTACATACTTTGCTTTATCTAATGTTTAACTCCATTCCCCCCCCCTCCTTCCCCTCTGCTCTCTGATTTGCTCACCTTGATGATAAATTTTTTCTGATTTGTCAACCTTGATTACTATTCTTGGTTTTCTGTGCCTTAAATACAGAGTCTGTTCTGGTACGGCTATGGTCTGAAGAAGTGGGTCTGTCTCACAAAAGCTCATCGCCAAATAAATTATTTTGTTAGTCTTTTAAAGTGCTATTGGACTGCTTTTTTAGTTTTGCTAGTTGATTGGGTAACAAGATGAAAGTAACACATTGGAAGGAAGGTTTTTTAAATGCCTCTGTTCTGAAATTACTGTAGCCATTCAGGAGCCAGACCTGAGTGTGGCTCTGGAGATTTCTCTGAAAATATCTGCTTTTTTTGACTGTCATTGCTCCCTGAGCAAACAGCATGGTAGGTTGTACGAGGTAGGGGGTAGAAATTACACTGAAAAATGCATTGCCTTTCAAGCATCTGGAACTGATGACTAAAGCAGAAAGGCTGTTGGACTTGCAAGACCACTGAAATGAACTGCTGTGGTAATTCCTGCAGTCCCCTGGAGGGTGTGTGGTTTTTGTTTTAAAAACAGCCATTGTTTTAGACTGTATCTGGACTCGACATAAAAGCTGACTGCAGATAGGTTATTTTATTTATTTTTTAAAGCTAAACAATTGGCATAGTTAAGATTGTGTGTCTGTGCTCTGCTAACTTGCCTATCTTAATAGTGGAAAGTTGATGGGAGAATTTCTCCCTTTGACCTTCCTTACTCATGTCTTGCAAGGAGTACAAAGGTCAGCTTCGAACACTGAGCTCTCAGAGATGCACGTGCACAGAATCGGACCCTGGAAGATTTGACTCTAAGCGGGTCAATCTTTTGTGGTAGTGTAAATGTAGACTTAGAGACAAAAATCTGGAAGTGCCTCTTGCAGAGATTGCAGCAGGTCAGCATTTAATAGTCCTGGAGCTGTTCTGAGATGATTGCTGATGCTATGCCAAGTGGTGCAATGAATAATTTCCAGCCCTGCGAGGCAGGGGGGAAAAAGAAAGATGTTTAAAAGTGGTCCAGAAGAAAACAGTTCTGCCTTCTATGGTGACATGGGACACATCAGCCTTAAAATAGTTTTTCTACAATACATTAAGGCTATACTGATTGCTGTTTAAAATATAATTTCTTACGGATTGCAAACAGTGAGGTTTTTGGACCAAGAGCGGGTAGATTGTTTATGGAATATGGAAGTACCATCTGTATCTCCTGAGCCAAGAACTGGTAAAAATACAGTACCACTGTTGGGATGCTTCTTGTCAATGGGCTTGTGGCATTTTTATTCCTTATGTACCAGTTGTGACTGGCTTAGTCCTCCTACCATGCTTCTAAAATCAAAAGCAATGCAGACATTTGAGAAAGCAGACAAAACAAGTGTGTCCTCTTTCCTGTTTTTTGTTCACTGTGCACAAGTACCGCTCCAATTATGTCCCTGTTAAGTTTGAAAATGTTGGTTTAATTAGCAGTATTACTGTTGAGTATTAGGATTTACTTTTACAGTGACCCAACAACATGAGACAACTTTTCATGGAAAATTCTATGCAAGTTAAAAGGAGCTACCAATTGGGTAGGGACATCTTGTCATGTGACAGGGTGTTAACCTTTTGTATCTCAGACTCGTAACAGGCATCTGGGATTCATGGAAAGTTTTTGTTCCCAGCTCTCTTGTACATGTGTCGTCTGTGTTGCAGGGTGTCAGAAAAAATCTAAAGCTTTCTAAAAAAATGAGTGATTTCATTCACTCCAAGTCTAGAAAGAGACTGGATGCAATAGGTTCAGTACTACTAAACTTTCCTGGAATCAAGTGTTATTGCAAAGGTAGAATTCTCTGCATTTGCTGCATGTGGCAGGCCTAGAAGCACTGGAGACTTACAGTTCAAGCCCCTGGGCACACAAAGGGATGCAAGACCATTTTTTCAAACACATCAATATTTTGATTCACACAAGAATGGCATTTAGGAGGGACACACTTCTTTGAGAAGAAATGAACTACCAGGTAGAAGACTGAGCACTGTTGTAGACCTATGTAAGGTAGATAGATCTGTATGAATTTCAGCATTTGGACTACTTATAGACAGCTATTAGTAGTACAATATAATTACTGCAAGAAATGGATTACCTTTGCAAAGAGCAGGTGGATTTTGAAAATTGCTGCTTCCCATATAAAAGTTTCAAGAGTTGAAAGAACTGAAGTGTCTTTAAAAATTCTTGTTGAGAGAGCCAGATGGAAGATGAGGGCATACAAATGGAAGAGACCAGATTTGTTTGTAATAAATAAGGACTCATTTGTAATAGTAGTCCCCAGTACTCCATCACACGTGGTAAATTTTAACCATTTTGCAGGAGAGTTATTAGCACAATTAAAAAGAAATATAACAGGAAAAATATTTATGCCCATGTGTCCAGAAAACTAGGTGAAGATACTGGTACATCCAACAGCTTGGTGGTGGTGGTCTTGATGTATTTAACAATATCCAGGGGAACTGATGGTTTTTTTTGCTTGGCAGTGGAAATTTAACAAACTAAATGAATGCTGGAACAGAATACAATGAAATCGCAGTGAGAGGACACATAATGATCAGTGATTGTTGTGCTAAAAAGGAAAATGAAGCTTCCCTCTCTACCGCCACCCCGCTCTTCCCCCCCCCCCCCCCAATGAAAGGGACACAATGAACCAGTGTGGGAAAGCTACACTGGAATCTCTTTACAAGGACAGATGCCACTCATTAGTGTTGAAATAATGGAAGAGGAAATGCCTTGTTTTGGTTGCTGAGCAGTCTGGAAATGTAGACAGGTGTAAAGTTTCAAAAGGCTGCAAAAAGTTTCTCTAGAATATTATGCGAGAATATTTTAAGGAATTTGTTGAGGCATTTTAAAAGACAAGGATATTTTCATAGTATAATCAATATGGGGGGTATAGTTGCTGATGTGATGCCAGAAATATGTGGCTCATATAATGTTCTGTTAGTTATGAGAAGTAACATAAAAGCTGACTTCGATCAGATACACAAATACAGACATCAAATTCAACTAACAGCATCATTTGCAGGAGTAGACTGTGTGGCTACTGTAATATAACCCAACTAGTTAAGGATTATATGGACCTAAAAATTTAAATAGGACCTTCAAATGTGAGTGCTACCTCATGGAAATACTTGGGGCGGGGGAGGGGCGTGTCCTGTCTAGACCAGTGTTGTCTATAAGCTGAGTACTTGGGTGGCCACTGCAGAGAGATTCAAATGCCGCCCAGCTGATTAGCAGAGCGACCAAAAGGGCAGCATGTGTTTCTATTGGTGCACATAACAACTTAATCCACATATGGATGGAAAAAATAAAGGGAATATTGGTCTAGGCTGGAAAAGTCAAAAATATTTTCGACTTTCGGAGCATGCTCAAGGTTTGAGCATGCCTGACTCGGTACGGAAAGTGCAAAACTCTGAACCTTCCTATGCCTTGGCTAGATGACAGGTTGGGAACCTTTTTGGCATGTGGCCCATCAAAATAAGCTGCTGGTGGGCCACGAAACATTTTGTTTACCTTTACCCTACCCCCAGTTGAATGAGCAGAACAGTGAAATGTGCCTACTTGGAAGCTGTAGGGGCAGGGTGCTTATCCATCTTAGGGTACTAAAACTGGAAGGAACCTTGAGAGGTCATCAAGCACAGTGCTGCCCTGTACACATGGCAGGTCCAAGCACCATCTAGGTCAGTGGTTCCCAAACTTTACAGCATCACACCCCATTTTTGATTTTTTTTGAGACAGCCTTACACCCCCCCAACCTCTTCTTTACCATCATCCAACCCCCACTTTTAACAAAATAATCGTTTAGTTTAAAATAAACACAAACTTGATATAAAAATGTTATTTTAAGATTAAAAATAGTCAGAGTTTTTTTTTTTTTCTTCACTGCTTGCGGGTGCCTAGTACAGCCCCAGCTGGCCAGCACCTTCCTGAAACCTACACTGCCAGAGTTGCCTGCCCAAGCCCCAGGCTGCTGGGACCAGCCACCCATCTGCCCTCCCACTGGCTGCCCAAGCCTCATGCTGCTGAGACCCATCCCAGGTGCTTGCCTGCCTGCTATTCTGAGCCCCATAATACCAGTGCCAGCTGCCTGCCAGCTCGAGTTGCCTGAGCCCCATGCTGCCATGGCCAGCTGGTAGCCCAAACCACTTGAGCCCTGCAATACTGGGGGCTAGCTGCCCATGCCCCATGAGATCCCTCGAGCCAGCTGGCCGCCCAGGCCTCACAAGCCCAGCAAGCCGCTTGCCCAGTCCCTTTCCTCCCACAAACCCAGGTACCACCAGCCCCTGCTCTTATCCCCTCCTCGCTCGAGCCAGGCACCTCAGCCCCACTCACTCGCTCACCTTTGCAGAAGGCAGCTAGCTCTATGTGGGTCTTTGCTGGTTGCCTGCTTTTTTTTTTAATAGCAGCTGTGCCAGGTCAACCACGTAAAGTGGCAGGGTCTGAGAGCCAGAAGCAAAGGCTGGCTCTTTCTTTGGGTGAGAGTGATTGGGGGGGGGGCAGGGGGAGGGACTGGATTTCCTTGCCCCCCCACAAACTTCTTCACACACCCCAGTTTGGGAAACCATCATCTAGATCATCCCTAATGGGTCTTTGTCTAACCTGCTCTTAAAAATCTCCAATAATGGTGATTTTACAACCTACCTAGGCAATTTATTCCATTGCTTAACCAACCTGGCAGTTAGGGAACTTTTTCCTAATGTCCAACCTAAACCTCCCTTGCCGTAATATAAGGCCATTGCTTTTTGTCCTAAAACAAAATATTTTATGGCCTGAAAGTGAATTGTTCTGATGTTCTGCATGTTGAATGTTGCTGGCCCTCTGGTATAAATACACATTTAAGGGGATAGCAGACTTACTTAGTCATCAGAGTTGCACTGAAGCATCATCTCCTAGGTTTCTGATCTGTGTGGTATGGAAGTTGTCATTGGTCAGCTGATTTGTGGTGTAAATGAGCAGTATCGTACTGAAAGTACACCAAAGGAAAGAACTTCAAATTGAACAGGAACTAACACTACAGTGGACTGTATAAAATTAGTTAAGTGGAAGATGAAACTACATTGGGGACAGCGGATTTTTTTTCAGATAATGCAGAGGGAGAGAGCTATTTTGTTTTTTCCCTCCTGTTTTACTTGTCAATAAATTACTAGTTCCTAGTTGAAGTAAGTAAATAGTGAAACCAGTTGCATTAGTGCTTTGGCTTCCCCTTATCTCTCAAGGTAACTGTTTTTAAGAAACATGTTCCCACCTGTAAAGTACATACAGTAAGTATCTTTCATTAAGCACTTAATTATTATCTAGAAGAGTGGTCCCAGGTTGCCTGGGTGATTGAAGAAACAGCTGTTTGGGACATTTTTTTCCCCTGCAGTTGGAAATGCCCCCATCCTCATTCTGTGCTGAGGGCTCCATAAGTTCGGGTTGTTCAGGGACACCCTGGACACCCATATAGTCTGCAGCAGGCACAACTTGTGGCCTGTGGAATATCCATAGATACATTAAAGCTGCTCTGTGCTTTCAATTTGAGAAAAGGGGCTTTTGTATAAAGTGGAATCAATGGCATCCTGGCTCCTTGGACAGAGTTAATTGGGAAGGTATGGCGGTACATTCCCATTTATATGATGGGCCTGGAGAACATCCAAAGGTTACAGATAACCAGGTTTTTTGATAAACAGACATGGCATTCTGAGCTGCAGGTTTACTAATATAGAAACACATGGACTGAAAGGGGAAAGTCCTATGCTTGCTAAATACTTTATATGTTGTTAGAGTTTAACAAACCCAAATGCTGAGTTTATTGCAACATCACACTGTATTAAAACCAACACGAGAGTAATTTAATTCTGCAACATTTCTTTTTTGGGGAAAAAATTATGAAATTGTCATTTGTGAGCATTTCTTTTTTTGTACAGCCATAGCTAATGCAAAAGAACTGCTATAAAAATACAAAGCCCTTTATTAGCTTAGCAGCGCTAAGAGGCTAATTGAGTAGTTATTAGTATGCACTTAACTGAAAACGGGCTGTATTACATGTAGGATACACTGAATCTGAATAACTATGATCTTCTGGTAAAGGGAGTTCTTGGATTTCTGGAATTGTACTATATATCCAGTGTTTGTGTTGCTACAAGGAAGCATGCCACACGAGACAGCTTCTACAGCATGAGTTTTCCGTGGGGCTTAAAGGCGGTGACTGCTTCTATAGGCCCTCAAAATTTTCTTCTTGGAGGGTGATCTTTATCAGGAACTCTGAAAGAGAACCCAGTTAGTGGGTTCCCCCGCTCCACCCACCCCTTGGTGCTCAGTCCTCCTGCCTGTGCTCATATGCATACAGGTTTTACCTTTGGAGGGTGGTCTAAGGTTCCAACCTGCACAATAGTCTGACAGGGTGACTAGGAAAATGCTTTTCAGATCAGTCCTAAAATGATCCATTTACTCTCATTTGGTTATAGTATGGGAACTTAAAAATCTGACTGCTAATTGGAATCTGTGGTTAGTAATGAGCGTTACCTTATTATAAGTGCAGATTTTGCTCTGGGCGGCTTCTGAAAAGGAAACCCTTTTTGTAGAGCTTTTAGCAGACCTCTGCAGTTAGAGGGGGGAGCTACTGGCATACAGTAATTGGCCATGTAGGTTTCATCTGTATCCGTACAGATGGATGATGAATCAAGTGAAGTTTTTGAGGACCCTGTCATCAAGAGACATTTTTCTCCTAATTTTGCCCCCCTCCCCCCCCCCCCCCGGCCAAAGAGAGACTTCTAAAAAGTGAAACAGTTTGCTCTTCCTGAGAAACACCAGCTTCATGCCAGATGGTGTTCTGCATTTGTCAGTACAAGGAGTACTTGTCTTCCTGAAACACACTTTCTTCTTCTCTTACCTAACAGTGAGGATTTCATTTGATTCAGGTTGTAATGTGTTAGCATCTAACTTTGCTACTGTTTAAAAGCTGAGTAAAAGTGCAAAAGCAAATAGTCTGTCTTCATGTGAGATGATGATGATAAATCCATCGTGGCAATGAATTTTTTTCCAATATCATTCAATGTTTCCTACCTTGTTAATTAGTATATTAGTACTGCCCAATTAATCTGAAAATGCCAGTAGGCTAAGATAGCTGATATATGGAAAAGAAGGGAGTATATATAAAATACAGATTTTGGTTACTGCATTTTTCCTGGAAGGCTGGGTCTACACACAGAGGGGTATTGCTGGCAGCTTCATGCTAATGAGCCGTCTCACAGTTGAAAATGGCTGCTCATTGGCATAATCATATGGCTAATTAGAATGGCCGAATGAGACCTTGCTGATGGCAGAAGCTGCTGCCAGCAGTAAACAGGCCATGTATCAAGGCTGGAAGGGACCTCAGGAGGTCATCTAGTCCCAGCCCCCTGCTTTAAGCAGGATCATCCCCCACTAAGTCATCCCAGCCAGGACCTTGTCAAGCTGGAACTTTAAAAACCTCTAGGGTTAGAGAATCTGCCACCTGTCTAGGCAACGTATTCCAGTGTAGATGTGCTCCTGCTGTCAAAAACTGACACTGGTGCCAGAGGGAGTCTTTGCCAGCAGAGACATGTCCACACAGCCTGTTTGCTGCTGGCAGCAGCAGCTTCTGGCAGTGAGATCTGCCATGCTGTTATGCTAACGAGTGGCCATTTGCAACTGTGAAACTGTTCATTCCCGTGAAGGTGCTGGCAATACCCTGCTGTGCAGACCCAGCTGAAATGTTCATATGCAGAATGAGAGAGCACATTCATTTTGCATATTAAACAAGATTTTTCCTTTGAAATCATAAACGGTTTGTAACATGTTAACAGATAAAGATGGTCATGTTTGCAAATAGCTTTTAAGAAGAGATGTTCCTCAGCCATTTTAAGAGGGCAAGTGGTCATATCTTGACTTCACATTAAGAAGAATGGAAAAAGAATTCGGTATAGGGCACAAGGACAACAAGGAGATGAGTTGTCTCCCCAGAGTGGAAATGTAATGAGAAGATTGGATGAGATTATGAAATCACTTGGCAGATCTCTGCCGGTGGTGGTATGCCTTGGAACAAATGACTTGGTATCGCATGGAAATGCACAAATGGTAGAAGACTTCAGGATCCTTGGAAGCATGCTGAAGAAGTAATATTCCTGGAGAGCTTTTCAGTCCCATGAGTGAGAGAAGCAGCAAATACTGGAGGTGGACTGTTAGCTGCATGATCAGTGTGAAGCTGAGGCTTTCATTTTATGGGTCATCAGGCCACAAGCTAGTGGGGAGAGGGCTGTATGAATGTGATGCCATGCTGTGATACTGGCAGGCCAGATGCCAGCGCTTGCCCAGGCTTCTGGCATTAGAGGCAAGTAAGACCAGTTCATTTGTATGTTAGTTTGCTCAAACTAGGTGTTACATTAAATGCATTCTTTTACCGCTATCACCTCCACGAAATGCTTGCATTTGATGGTGTGGATTAATCTCACTTAAAGCTGATATTCCATGAGATGATAAAATATCTAAGTTTTTGCTTCTACCTTTTGAACTTGGGTATGGGGGAGTTTCTGCCCTCTCTGCCCATCCCAGGTCATCAAGAAACATCACGATGACCCTATCACATTGAGGAAATTCTGTGTGCCAGGGATGAGGCTGTGGAAGCTGAATGAAGGAAATAAAATATTGACAGCTGTATTAAAGGAGCTCAGTCTGCTTAGCTTTTCAAAGAGAAGATTAAGGGGTGACTTGATCACTATTATTAAGTACCTACATGGGGAACAACAGGCTCTTCAGCTTAGCAGAGAAAGGTCTAGCATGATCCAGTGTCTAGAAGCTAAAGCTAGACAAATTCAGAAAGGGTGAGGTTTTCACAGCGTGGATAACAAACCTTTGGAACAGTTTACCAAGAGTCTCTGGCAATTGTAGATCAAAATTGGATTATTTATTTTTTTAAAGACTCCCAGTATTTCAAAAGGAACTATTTGCTGGGGTCTGTTATACACAGAAGGTCAGACTTGACGATCACAATGGCCCCTTCTGGTCTTGAACAGCCTGAATCTATGAATTTCCAAAAAAGATATCTGTACCAGTAAACACAGCCATTGGTTCATTTGAAATGCCGAGAGAAGAGTCCCCTACCATCTACAGACTGACTTTGCAGTTGAGCTGTTGATTTATAGAATCAGGACTATAAATTTAATGATGCATTTATACATTGCTGCAATCTATACTCAAAACTGTAGAAGAGTACCAACCCTTATTAGTAGCCATGGAGACATGCTGTACTTTCACCTTTTAGAAGACGTTATCCAAAATAGGCTAATGAGCTTTCTTAATTATAGACCTAACAAGGTATTGTGCCCCTCTCCTATTCAATGCTATGTATCACACAGAATAGGCATGCTAAGAAAATTCTTGCACCTGTTAACTCAGATTTAAAAAAGTAAGGAAAAAAAAAATCACTCTTGTCCCCTGTGATACTGGCATTGGATAATAGTCCTCAAGAACTCACTGCTGAGAGAAATAATGGCAAAGATACTTCTAGTTCTATTGCTGACTTGCAAATCAGTAAGTTTAATGCTTCAAGCAGCCGTTGACAGTTTGAAACTGACAAGACTGAGTTTTAAATTTTAATCTTTGTGGCAGAGAACACCTTTTTAGCAGCTAAAATTAAAAGCATCCATTCAAAAGGACTTGTGAATTCTTTCTGGTAGCCCTGTGCCCCAGTCCAGCACTCTGCTGCTTCTGCCTGTGCCACTCCCCACACAGCCTGTGGGCATTGGGGGTCCAGGTGCCCCAGCCAGCTTCCAGGAGCCTGCTGGCTCAGTGGGGCACTGTGCCTAGGGCAGGGCTGGGGGCTGCCTACATATGGGGTGGGCTGGGCCAGGCTGGGCACATAGCACCCTGCAGCTGCCCACCTGGGAAAGGCCCCCGCCCTAGCAGGGCGCATATGCAGAGCCCTGGGTGTTGTGGCTTCAGGGATGGACCGCCAGGCAGCATGTGGCCTTTGCTCTGTATTGGGTTGGGCACTGATCCTCCTGAGCCCTGAGCACCTTGCAGGGCTGCTGGACAGCACAGATCCATAAAAAGCAGCTGAGGTGCCCCATCCCTGCAGGCTGGTAGAGTGCCCAGGACCCTCCGCGCATGCCCCCGCCCCCTCCCCCCTCGGAGCTGCAGGGCTGGACTCTGAATTTCCCCTCACCTTGGGGAGCCGAGAAGGAGGCAGTCACCCCCCCGCCCCCATACACACCAACATGCCTCTGCAGGACTCCCTGCTGGCTCCCTCTGGTGCGGTCAGAGAGCATGAGAGTGTGCTCTGCAGCCAGCAGCTGCACTTGAGCGCCAGCAGGGGGACAAGTACGGGGCAATTAGCCCCTTTGCTAAAATAAGATGGGATGCCTTTCTGGCACCTGAAATAAGGGGCTGCCCTATCAAGGGGAACGGATGGTCACCTTACTGAAAAGGCATTTTGCAACATTCTCTCTAAAGCTGTGGCCACACTTGGCCAAAATTTCAAAATGGCTGTGCTAATGGCCAAATTGGAGGATACTAATGAGGTGCCGAAATGAATATTCAGCACCTCATTAAAATGCTGCCAGGCGCAGCACTTCAAAAGTGCCACTTTTGATGGCATGCAGCTTGACTACACAGGGATCCTTTTTGAAAGGACCCTGCACGTTTCAAAATCCCCTTATTCCTGTCAGCTGAAATAAATGCTTAAGGAAATTAACTTTTGTATAATGTTTGTGTTTATAATATTTAACTGTTGGGGTACTGAAAAGGATCATGTGGCATAAATTTATCCTGAAGCTTATAATTAAGAAATTCCAAGTAGAAATAAGTGTTAGTATGTGTAAAGAGAAGTGAGAGAAGGTAGAAGTACACTGTCTTTGGGTGTCAGTTTCCTTCATTTATATCTGTTTAAAGGAAACACTGGGACTAGGGCTACATTATAGCCATAGCTCAAAATAACTTACACAAATTGCATAAGTTATTTTGAGGGAACTTAATTCGAACCTGGTGCAGGCTACGCTGCACCAGAGTTCGAAATCAGCTCCTATTCCGAACTTCCACTACCCCTCATATTACGAGGGTTACCAGGAACAAACCACTGGGCTCAAAATAGCCCTGCTATTTTGAGCATGGTGTTTGGCCTTGGGGTTTTTATTTTGGGATACATATGTATCCCAAGTTTATTCCCTTCTTCCCCTTGGTGCTCTTTAGGTCAAGAACTATTCTATAAGGGATCAATGTGCTATTGCTGATTCTTCTTTGGGTTCTTTATTGGAACACCATAGAATGCTGCTTTTTCTCATATAAACTAATCTTGGAAATCCTCATTCCAACCCAGTTAGAATCTTGCAATTAAAGAATTTTCAGCAAACATGTTTACAGGCTTGCAGCTAGCTAATGTAGACAGGTTCGAAATAGTCGCTAAACCTCTGGGTGTTAAGAGCTGCTCTTTTTGTAACCAGAAACAGCCCAGGGAACTTTCTATTAAAAAAACCCTTCATTTTAAAATGAAACAGAATATGTAATTAAGAATGACATGTGAATGTAATATGTTTTTGTGTATGCTAAAACTCATCACAGATAAACCTAATTTACCATTTATAGAACCAAATAATGCAAGTTTAAAGATTCTACCTTCTCAGTCTGCTTACCTTTTGTGCTGTGACTGAACACTGAGTAGTGCAGTAAAATGGATTTCATCTTGCAAAATTTTTTTTAAATTCTTGATTATTTGTGTCGCAGCCTCTGCCGAGACGCCGAATATGGCAAGCAACTGTGAGATGAGGGTGCCGCGTGAGCAGCGAGAGCTGACCAAAAATGCCAAGCTCTATCAGACCTAGGCTCTAACAATGGCTCTAGGTCTGTGGTGTTAACGATCCCTTGTGGGTTTCCCTCTTTTAATAATAAACAGTTTGCTTTAAAAATAAAACACAGTGATGCCTCATTGAATTAGAAAGACTCAAAGGCAATTTAGCACAGTGGTCAGATTAAAAGAAACACCAGTGTCAGCAGTAGCTAGTAAAGTTCCTTAGAGGGCGTCCCCTGGTATTAGGTCCCTGTATGGCCCAGAGAAAATGGAGGCTGAGAGTAATTAACTGTTACAAAAACAAAACGGAAGTTTATTATGCGTTTACCAAAGAAACCTTTTGATTACAGTTAATCCATTTATTTACATTTACTTACACAAAAGATGAATCCGATTGCCATTCCCATGTCTTATTTGCAAAAGTATTAAAGACCGACAGGGTGGTGGTAGACCAGACAACAATCCCTGCTGTCAATTAAGTCCACTGGGACCCCAGGGACTCCCCAGGGACCCAAAAATAAAATATAATACTGTGTTCAGGTATGATACGCTTGGGGGCCCTGCTACCCCCTGTGTTTACCTAAAGGGGGGGGGGGGCGGAGCTGCTGCTTCCTAACACCCCATATTCATAAGTGGTCGGCCCAGGGGTTGCTAATCCCTGACATCAATAGTGATTTATAACGAACTTGTAAGTATATATAATTGCACTAAGTTAACAGCAATAAAAGGTCTTTGAGACACTAAACAATAAGCTTCGACTAATCATACTATACCTAATACTTAATAACAATAACAGTAATAATTAACAATAATATCAGCAACTGTGAATAGGAGTAAAGGGAAAGGAAAGAGTCAATATTAGAAAGATACAGCAGCTGGAGCGGCCTCTTTTTGTAGCTTCAGCTCACAGCTGCTTAGTTGATGATGACTTGTCCAGCCCATTAAAGAAGTCTCTTTGGAGCAAGGGCCGGCCCTGGCCTGGTTGGCCCCTGCCAGAGAGCGGTGTCAGGTGATGTAGTATACCACTATCACTGCTGGGCTTCGCTGCGATGGTATGGTTGCGAGCTGCACATGATGCCTGGTGCAGCGATCCAGGTCCCCTCAGTGTCGCTTGTCTGTCCAGTGATGTTTCAGCTGCTTCACCCCAAAGGGCTACCAAAAGGGACTGGTCCAGGTCAAGAGACAGGACCTTCCCGAAGGGCCCCTTCTGTGGTGAGCAGCCTTCTTTTATTCACCCAGTTTATGAATAATTCATAAGTCTGGGGGCTGGGTGCAGACCTGCTAGAGAACTACCCCAACAGGTCCGGAGTCTCAGACCTTTCCAGAAGTTTTCCTTTTATGGTCAGAGGTGGCAGTTACAGTTCATTAATATTCACAGGCTGTTGCTTTCCCACCTAAAGTTACCCCCCCTCAGATTAAATGGATGGCTATGTATTGATTTTAAGTTAAAGTCACTTTCTGAAGAAATTTCTGAGGTAAAACTTTGTGCTTTGTTAATGTATCAAGCATGACCGGTCACCAAGGTGACCCTGCAATACACCAGAGGCTGGGGGCGTCTCGAAACCCTGTCAGGGGCTTTTCTGACAGGTTTTCTTGACAATTTTAAAGGCTAGGGGGAGAGCATGGGTCACAATGCTGCCTAATTGAGCAGAGCGTCATCTTAAGTCTGATTTAGACCTATAAAAATAAAGAGTAGGTTTTGACAGAAGTGATACCCACCTTGTTTTGAGATGAACTGTTGAGACATCTCGTTGATTTTGAACTCGATAAACTCTTAGATTTTGTTTGTTTACTGATTGCTATATGCAGCTGTATTAGGTGTTGCTACCGTCGGGCCTAATTAACCTCCTGCTGATGCCAGTAAGAATAATTCTGTTGGCTCAAAACCTTTGAGAGGATGAATTATGGGACATGGAAGTGAGTTTGGAAAATAGCTTCTTCTTCGAGTGGTCCCCGTGGGTGCTCCACAATAGGTGTCGGGCACGCCTGGCACCGCAGATCGGAAATCTTCCAGCAGTTTCTCCTGGATCGCACATGCGCTGGCCCGCGCTGCTCCCCCACACACCTCCAGCCACGTGCGCGATCCGGTCCCCGCCAGTTCCTTCTCAACCGCCATCGGCTGCAGACGGAATCCGCTCAGGCTAAGGCCAGAGTCAGATTAGGTAGATGTTTTCTACGTGTAATTTGTTGTTTTTGGTTACTTAAAAAAAAAAAAAAAAGAGAGAGAGAGAGAAGAGCGGACGTGAAGGCCTTTTAGGCCGCCCGCTGCCCCGCAGGCCAGTGATCGCTATTTGGGGTGGAAAGGCACGGATTAAGTGCTAAGGACCCTATTAACAGTAAAGGACTCACCACAATGGCCTCTTCAGGTTTTAAAAAGTGTGAGTCCTGCCGCGAAGCTATGCCAGCCTCCGATGGGCATAGCGAATGCATCTGCTGCCTGGGGGAATCACACATTACCCAGAAGTGTTCTCACTGTGCTAAGCTCACAGCCAGGACCAGGAAGGACAGAGAGATGAGGCTTAAAATGCTCTTGTTCGATAAGGCTCTCCAGCCAGACTTTGCTGGAGAAGCCTCACCCAGAAGGGCCCTCTGGGTTGCATAAGAGGAAGGCAGCTTCTCTGACCCCCTCAGTGCAGAAACAGAGGAAACTCTCCCCGGCTCGATCCTTGCCGGCGGGTTCAGCGAGCAGGACGAGCAGCGCACACAGCCCCCAGCCGCATACTCTGCCAAGCAGCAGCGCACGTGGCAGAGGCTGAGCCTCCAGTTACACAACAGCCAGCACGCGCGGCGCCCAGAGCGTCAGCAAGGCAAGCGCCGGACCTGGCGGCACCGCAGCAGGCGGCACTGGCCCCCGCAGCACCAACGGTGCAGGGGCACCAGGCACGGAGCCTGCAGGCGCCGGAGGAAGCTACCCGTGCAGCACTGCAGCTGATTGTGCTGAGCACGGCGCCGACAGCGGGGCCGAAATCCCTGGCATGTGAGGGGGCGGTGCCAACCCTGCAGGGGAGGGGCAAGGCAAAATCAAAAACCCGGCACCGCAGCCCATCTCTGGACAGGGCTGCGCTGCTGTTAGCACCAAACCCTTCCCCTGTGATACACACGCCGCACCGAAGGCCTGTGTCTCCACCGGTTTATCCAGAACCACCTCCTCCGTTCCTCTAATCAATGTCACCATGGCTTGGGCCACCTTCACCATTTCTGGGAGTGGATCCCCTGGAGTACTATCACAAGCCAGTTTCACCTCTATCTGTGTTGTCACAGAGGTCTCGCTCTCCCAGACATCGGGGGTACACACTCCATGGGTGGTCCAGGTCTCCATCCCTGGACCCTTGCCCATGCTGCTATGGTCGTCCTCATCATGCTGGACACAGACACCGCAGGCCTACATCCAGGGGTAGGTCCCCCCCAGCCGCTCAATACCCCCGTGGACACTCTCGATCGGGGATGGAAACACAGCTGTCTCAAGGGGAGTTAGTTTTAGAACCCCGAGACTTTCCTTCACAATCCTCCAGGGAGCAAGTGTATCATCGACTGCAGGAGCCTGAGGGTTCGAGGGAGGTTTACCCCAGTGGTTCTTCCTCATCCTCCCCAGATGAGGCCATGGGCCCCGGGGATGTCTCCCCCCCGGATGACCTTAAACAATTTCAGGAGCTGTTTAAAAGGGTAGCTTTCACGCAAGACATTCAAATGGCAGAGGTGCAGGAGAAACATCACAAACTCCTGAAAAATTTGAGACCCCCGGCTCCATCCAAAATTGCTATTCTGCTGGACGAAGCCATTATGGAGTCAGCCCCTACCATATGGCAGACTCCGGCCTCTATCCCGCATATGAACAAGAGAGCGGATAAGAAGTACTTCTTCTTCATCCTGGCAAAGAGCATGGAGTTCCTCTTTAGTCACCCACAACCAAATTCTTTGGTGGTCGAATCATCCCAGCAGAGGTCGAAGGCTTTTGAGTACAAATCGGGGGGATCGGACAAAGATGCTAAGAAGCTAGAGCTGTTTGGCAGGAAGGTATATTCCTCTTCTACCCAGCTATTGAGAATGGTTTGCTAGGTGTGCCGCATAATTTGCCATAATTTTGATAATTACTCCAGACTTACTCCCCTCATGGATTCACTTCCGGAAGACAAAAAGCCAGTGTTAAAGGCGATTGTTCAAGAGGGCTACGCAGCATCACAGACGGGAGTCCAGATTGCCCTGGACGTGGCGGACACGGCAGCATGTTCAATGGCTACAGCAGTGGTCATGCGTAGAGAATCCTGGCTCCAGACGTCTGGTATCCCTAGGGACCTACAGGCGAAGATCGTGGACCTTCCCTTTGATACACAAAAGCTGTTTACAGACTCGACCGACTCGGTCCTCCACTCCAGTAAGGACTCGAGAGCTACACTTAGAACCTTGGGCATTTATACTCCCCCATACAGGAAGAAAAAAATTTATCCTCAGCAAAGACGCTACGCTTACCAACCACAGCGTGCTCAATATCAACAGGGCTACGACCAAGGACGCCATCAACAGCAGCAACAGTACAGAACTCCCAGGCGACATTCTCAACAAAGCCGTACGCCCTCGGGACAGGCCCAAAGGCAACAAGTTTGACGGGTATTTCGGGGGCTGCACTATCAATACCATCGCTCAATGCCACTCTCATCTCATGTTCCGTCATCGCCTCGGACCGTTCCACTCCCAATGGCAAAAGATCACCACAGACAAATGGGTGCTGGAGATCATAGCCATGGGTTACACGATCCCCTTCAAGTCCCTCCCACCGACGAAGCCTCCCGCCAGGCCTCACCTCAGGGACGCTGCCCATGAGGCGAGGCTCAAGCAGGAGGTGTATCACTTTATGTTCATAGGGGCGGTGGAAAGCGTGCCGGAAGAATTCCAGGGGAAAGGTTTTTATTCACGCTACTTCCTAACAGAAGAAAACAGGAGGCTGGAGGCCCATCTTAGATCTTCGGGGCCTCAACCGTTACTTGCGCAAGCAACGTTTTCGGATGATCACAGTTGCCTCGATACTCACGGCACTGGACGATGGAGACTGGTTTGCAGCCCTCGACTTACAAGATGCTTACTTTCATATAACAATCCACCCGGCGCACAGACGCTTCCTCCGCTTCACGGTTGGCAAGCAGCGCTTCCAGTACAGGGTTCTTCCGTTCGGCCTCTCCTCGGCCCCCAGAGTCTTTACCAAAACCCTGGCAGTGGTGTCAGCCTACCTGCACAGACAGTGGGTGTTTGTTTTCGCATATCTGGGCAACTGCCTGCTAAAAGGGGCCTCGAAGGCAGAGGTCTCACGCATGATACGTGTCACAGCGGACACGTTTTCTTCGCTGGGCCTAGTTATCAACCTTGCAAAGTCAAAGACCAAACCCACACAAGATATAGAGTTCATAGGGGCACGCATAAACTCTATCACAGCAAGGGTGTACCTACCCAACGCCTGCTTCCTCACCATCAGTTCGCTGGTGCAAGTCATCACATACAGCCCCACGATGCCGGTCTTAACATGCTTACAGCTGCTGGGCCACATGGCGGCAGCGACGTTTGTGGTACAGAATGCCAGGTTACACATGCGAAGCCCTCAGCATTGGCTGGCGAGCGTTTACAAACCGGCATCCCACACTGTCCACAGGGTGGTGTCGCCCACGACAGAGGTGCGCAGATCGCTGGTGTGGTGGGAAGACCCCAAGAATCTGCTAGTGGGGGTGCCCTTTCACCAACCACAAATTTCTATTTTTCTTACTACTGACGCCTCCCACATAGGATGGGGAGCGCACATCGACAACAAGGTGACGCAAGGGCTATGGTCCCCTGCGGAACAGACACTTCACATAAACATACTGGAGCTCAGAGCAGTGTTCAACGCCTGCAAACATTTTCGAGGTTACCTACATGGCAAAGTAGTTGGGATCAATACCAACAATACCTCCACTATGTTTTACATCAATCATCAAGGAGGAGCACGATCCCATGCCTTATGTGCGCAAGCAGTCTGATTGTGGAACTGGTGCATCGCCAACAACATAACGTTGAAAGCCTCGTACTTGCCAGGCGCTCACAACGCGAAAGCAGATCAGCTGAGCAGGTCCTCCGCACTTATGCACGAATGGCAGATCTGCTCCGATCTGCTACAGCACATTTTTCGTACATGGGGATTTCCCCAGATCGATCTGTTTGCCACCCAGTACAACAAGAAGTGTCCCCAGTACTGCTCCAGGGCAGGAGTGGGGCGGAGGTCCCTGGGGGACGCATTCATGACTTCATGGAGGGGCCCCCTACTTTACGCGTTTTCCCCCCCCCACAGTGCTTATCCACAAGGTTCTGCAGAAAGCCAGAAGGGAGAGAGCTCGCATGATACTCATAGTCCCAACTTGGGATCGGCAGCAATGGTTTCCCTTGCTTCTGCGCATGTCGGACTGCCCACCGCTTCCTCTACTGGTGGCGCTGGACTTACTCACGCAGACTCAGGGGTCCATAGTACACCCGCACCCTCAGGGTCTGCGTCTACAAGCATGGCTAATCCATGGCTCAGCTCCTTAGAGAGCATGTGTACAGAGGGAGTACAACTACTCCTGGAATGTAGCCGAAGGACCTCCACCAGGAGGACTTACAAGCAGAAATGGACTCGATTTACAGCCTGGTGTTCCACCAATCAGTTAGCTCCCCTTGGCGTTCCTATACCTGTAATACTAGAATACTTATTGGACCTCAAAAGAGGCGGGCTTTCTCTATTGTCACTAAAGGTCCACCTCGCCGCTATATCAGCCTTTCGGCATACAGAGGAAGGGCCCACTGTATTCGTTCATCCTATCGTTACAAGGTTCTTGAAGGGGCTGGTAAACCTGTACCCTCCTTGGAAACTGCTTCCACTATCGTGGAATTTGGACTTGGTGCTCAGCACGCTATCGGGTCCACTTTTTGAACCATTAGCCACAGTTCCCCTACGTCTCCTTACGATGAAAACAACCTTTCTCCTTGCAATTATGTCAGCCTGCAGGGTGAGTGAGCTCACAGCAGTGATGGCAACGCCGCCCTGAACAGTATTCTCAAAGGAGGCGGTAACCTTAAGGCTGCACCCAGCCTTTGTTCCAAAAGTTTCTTCAGAGTTCCATCTTAACGAACCAATGGTTTTACCCTCGTTTTACCCGAAGCCTCACAGCTCCAGCAAGGAGGCACGCCTGCATCTCTTGGATGTGAGGAGGGTGTTGGCCTTCTACATAGACAGAACTAAGTCCTTCTGGAAAACGGACAGGCTTCTAGTCTCTCTCGCTCCCAGGTCAAAAGGAGAAGGTCTCTCTTCACAGAGAATCTCAAAGCACATTGTGTCCTGTATAAAAATGTGCTACGAGCTTCAAACGACTCCTTTGCTGGCCCCACCCAGGGCTCACTCCACCAGGGCGGTGGCGGCGTCAACAGCCTTCTTCAAGGGCGTTTGCGTTAAAAGACATCTGTAGAGTGGTGACCTGGTCATCCTACGACACCTTTGCCAAGCATTATGCCCTACATCGGGTATTCGAAGAGGATACCCGTCTGTCGACAACAGCCCTCTCGGGGGCAAGCTGCACATAAACCGATTACCCACCTCCTTACTTGGGTTACTGCTGGGTAGTCACCTGTTGTGGAGCACCCACGGGGACCACTCGAAGAAGAAGAAGTTTCTCACCTGTAGTAACGGTGGTTCTTAGAGATGTGTCCCCATGGGTGCTCCACCACCTGCCCATCCTCCCTGCTTCAGATCTCTGTCTAGTGTTTTTCTGGAGCATTCGAGGCGGTTGGTCAAGGAACTAGCGGGGACCGGATCGCGCACGTGGCCGGGGGTGTGCAGGAGAGTGGCGTGCGCCGGCGCATGCGCGATCCAGGAGAAACTGCTGGAAGATTTCCAATCTGCAGTGCAGGGCGAGCCCGACACCTATTGTGGAGCACCCACGGAGACACATCTCGAAGAACCATCGTTACTACAGGTGAGTAACTTCTCTTTTTGAAATAATGGAGAGAAGCCCCTTTTGATATTATAACATTTGTTTGGTTTAGAGAATGTTTGGTTACCTGACTAGTTTCAAACCCTTCTAGATTCACTCCTCTGTATCACTGATATGTAGATAAAACCTTAAGACAGTTTGGGGAACTGGAAATAAATACCTGATTGAATGGTTAGCAAAACAGGCAATCAATATAACTAAGAATTTATGCACCCTATAGACTTTCTGCATGTATAGAGTAGAGAGAGGGAGAAGCTATCCTAATAACATATACCTTGATCCACAATGTTTCTCTGTAGGGTAGAATACTGTTGTGAAGCAAATGCTGCCAGTGAATTGTCAGGACTCCGCAAAGAGGGATGGGTGAGCCCAGAGGTGATGTCTTTGCTAAGTGTTAAGTGAGCTTTCTCTCTGTTTAGAATGGAAGTCTCTATTGGAGTCCACTGAGTGGTGTAGCCTAGCACGCTTGAGCCTATTGCTGCTCCTCCATTATGTTCCTCCTCTTTCGTGGCATGATGAAAGCTGCAGTGTAGACCATATGCATCCAACAGCAGGAGTCACGCAATAATAATAATAATACACTATCAAATGCACTTCATATAGGGTACGTACACTGTGTAACCCTGAGTGCCTCACAGTGCTTTGTTGGTGTTGCTCCCAACTTGGTGGTCTCTAGAGATACTGAGAACTAGGGGTTATGGAGGTGGGGGATGCTGCTGTACCTCCTGGCTTGAAGTGGCTTCCATTTTATATACATGGTTTTACACTTTTTGGTTCAATAGGTCTCTGTTCCTGGGCCCCTCACAAACAGCCTGCAGGTCATTTCCTCAGTATCTGGTGATAGCTGCCAGGACACTCCAGTCACTGTCTGGCTTCCATCTATCTTGATTACTGCTTGCAGGGTGACCTCAGCACACTTCCAATCTCAGACTTCCAAGACTATGGTAGCTGAAGCCAATTGAACTCAGTTTAGCTCAAGAGAACTGAAGTATTCAGCGGGTTATCCTTTCCAGATTCCAGAGACCTGGAATTGCCATTTGTACATTTATGTTAACCACCATACCTCCCAGAAAGGAATAAGTACCAGTCTGTTCCTTGCTACAATCAGCAAGTTGGTGTAGGGGCTGTTTCGGATCCGTGTAAATGTACATGTGAAAGTTGCAAGGACATGACCTGAGCTCTCCACTGGCTGCTCATAGAGCTCAGCAGGTCGCACTGATGGGGAAGCAGAAATACATTTTGAGGTATATAACAAGAAGTAGGTTCTTTGAGACTGTTAGGAGGAAGGGTTATTGGATGATTTAACTTCTGTTTGTTCAGTAACTTAAAAAGAACAAAAAAAAAACCCTGTTTAACTTGCAACAGTGTCATAGCCCAGACTAACATCATGTGATAGAACTCAATAGCACCAAAAGAGCTGTTTTCTGTCTGTCTCATTAATTGCTATGCATTTTTAAAAAAATGAATGTAATCTCTTATGGCTCTGAAAGACTGTTACTCTCTCAAGTGAGTAAAACTAACTGTATGGGGAGAATGTAATACCAGCTGTGGAGAAATTAAATAAAAATATGGTTTTAAAACTTAATAATTATGCACCTAATAATCTACAAGTTGGAACTCCTTGGTTTGAAACCCTTAAGACCTGACCAATACTGAATGAGGGAATTTACCAATGGGAGGTCTCCTGTCCTCCCTCCCCTGCCCCTCCCCAGCTCTCCTATCCCTGACAGCTCTGCTTCTGGCTACAGCCAATCCCTCTACCTGTGGCCTCACTTCTGGGCTCAAGCTGACAGACCTGGGGAGTCCCTGAGTAGAAAGGTAGAACCTGTAATTACTAATCAAAACAAGGGCATTAAGAGCTTAGATCTGAAACTCTACTGACTTGCTGCTCTGGATGAAAATTTGCAGTACTTACAGTTTGTAATAGCATTATCTGTTCATATCTCTCTGAAGTAGCTATGCAATGACTTAGAAGAGTGTCAGTCTAATTCTGCTCTTAACTCTGAATTTCTGTGGTTTTTTGTGGATTCATCACATTCTTGGGATCAGTTTTTGTGGTGAAGCCTCTATATTTGGAAATATGTCTTATTATGCTTGATGGGCTTGATAAATCATTGGTTAAGTGGGATTTTTGCCATTCACATCAATGGGAACAGAATTGCACCAAAACTGTGTCAGCCAGGGATGCCCAAGCTTTATTCATGGAGGGCGGGGGGGGGGCACATGTTCTGGGGGCCAAACACAAAATAGCCCCAAACCACCCTCCCCCACCACTCTAACATCATAGCAGGGGCAGCTCCCTGCCTCACTGACAGAATAGGACTTAGTTTAATGGCCAGATTCCTCCTGACAGCCTTCAAACCAATTAAATTGAGTTCTACTCCAGTGTTTCTCAACCTTTTCTAAATAAAATACCCCCCCACTTTTTTTTTTTTTTTTTTTTTTTGAAAAGTGTAAGTACCCTGGTACCCACACTTATCATACATGGAAAATCCCCAGTCCCCCCTCTCATCTCTAGAGCCACATATCCTAGCTCTCCACTTTAAACCAGTCCTACCCTGCTCTAAATGCCCTCCCCCTTCCCCAGAGCCAGGCACCCTCAGCACAAATTGAATGTGGCAACTTACCAGAGTTGCCACTGCTGCAGGAGCTCTGCAAGCTGGGGCTCCTGGAAGCCATACCGGCTGGAGCTGGGGCCTGCACAAGCTGTGCCAGAAAAATGGCGGCACCGCTGCTGGTGTGGGCCGGATAAAAAGGCTCCAAGGGCTGGATCCTGGCTTGTGGGCTGTGGGTTGGGCACCCCTGGTGTAAGCAGTACTACATGATACAAATTCTGCAGTCTTTCTTCCTTCTTCCAAGGTCAGATAATTCTTGCTTACTGCTTTTTGACAAATTATTTTGCATGATTCCTGATAGTTTGAGGAAATCTGTTTCTGGCAGTTGCTTTTACTGTCAGTCTCTTCTGTCACACTGGTTTCACAATTGCTCCTCCTGGGCTTGGGTAATGTTTTGTGCCTTCCCATTTCCACTTCCCTTATTCTGCCTTGGCTTTTTAGGTTTACTAGCATCCAGTGCACAAGGATGCATTACAACAGAATCTCAGAAGGAAGAGCCAAAAAGTGGGTGCTTCATAATGAAACCAGACAAGACAGAATTGAAAACAAAAGTTGTTGTAAAAGGCTCTTACTTCAGGACAGTTTGCTACATCTTCTTATTTGCAATTCCAGCGTGCAGTCAATATTCTAGCCATATTTACTATTACAATACACTACCGGGACAATAAATGTTACCTAGTTTTAATTTTGAGCAGTGAAACATCTGGTCTTGACTATGAAGTTGTTGAATTTTATGGATAACCTGTTTTGGAAATCAGGAACTGGAAGCAGTAGTCAGGAGACAGTTTTGTTACGAAACCTGGCTGGCCATAGAGGAATTTCTGGGGGTGTCTGTGTTTGTTTTTTGTAAATGTGGACTGCCCCCCTCCCCCAGCTGAGACGACCACTCCACCATTCAGCCTGGTCCTTTCCCTCTTCCTCAGCATCTCTGCTGCCAGTTGTGCGCACCGGGGCCCCTGCTTGCCCTATCCCTCTTCATCACCTACCCTGTGTACTGGAACCCTGGCTGCTGTGCACCCAGAGATCTAGCTACCTGCAGCCCCATGTATGTGCTGGGGCTCTTCTGATGATGCACAGGACAGGGAAGCAGTGTTCCGTCTCAAATTTTCCATCCTTGGGTGGGTTGAATTTCCTTTTGGACAGGTTAAACTTTTTTATTTTACACTAATAATGAGGCAGTGTCTGGATATGCACCACCAGTATGAACAAAAAACCTAGATATAAATATATATTGTAAACAGTCCATAGGTGAGGAAGAAAATTATTAAAATAAGGGATAATTTACAAAGAGCAATGGCTATGACTGTTTAATGTGAAATTAAATAAAAAGAAAATGAACACCACTCTTGGAGTACCTGTATTATCTCCCTTTCTAACAACTCAAGCTAGTGAACGCTCCAGAATGAATATTGACCACATGTAGCTCAGGTTTAAGATGCTAAACAAATCTGTGAGTCAATTAGAATTATTTCAAACAAATTCTGGGATGGAGTGTGAGAGGCTCAGGGCAGTGGACTAGGGATATAGGGGTGCAGGAGTCAGGGAGGTATAGATGAAGTGTTCCGGATACGGTGTGGGATATGTAGGGGGTGCACAAGTTAGGGCAGGGTGTTGGGGTTGGGGTGTGTGAGGGGCTCAGGGCAGGGGGTTGCAATGTGTGGAGATGCAGAAGTTAAGGTAGGGTGCTGGGGATGTCAGACATTTGAGTAAGGGTTGGAAAATGTGAGGCACCCAGAACAAGGTATCAGGGTTCATGAGGGGCTCAGGGCAGGGGGTTGAGGTAGGAGTTTGGGGAGTGGGAGTTGTGGGGTGGGGGGCAACCCTAGGGCCAGGCTCTCTTACCTGGCAGTTGGGGTCCAGGACACTGAGGCCAAGTCCAGATTGCCACTGCAGCCAGAACTGCTGGAGTCTTGGCTGCTGGAGTCATGGTGGCCTGGCCCCACCCCACCCTTGTCCAAACACCTCACCCATCCCCTGCTTCACCAAGGATCCCCCTTCATCCTCCCTGATCAGCCCCAAAGATCCACCCTGCCCTGCTTGGAGTGGGAGGGGGAAGATCAGCTTTATTGTCAAAAAAAAAATAATCTTTGTTGTATAGGGAACCATGCATGAGGGTTTTGTAAATCTGAGAAGTTGGGGGGGACCACAGACAGGATTATTCTGCCTCAGGCCAGGCCTACATTAGACTGAAGTGTTGACTTAAGGTATGCAATTCTAGCTACAAAAATTGTTTAGAGTGAATGTATCATGGATTGGATGTTTTTTGTTTGTTCCCCCTCTGGCCATCAACAGGTGAAATTCTCCCATTGATCTCCCTTACTCCTCATGACAATAAGGGGTACCAGGGCTGACTGTGGAGCCCAGATGGTTCGATTTAGGGTGTCTACACTAAGCATGTTAAATCAAACCCCAGAAGATTGACCCTGACTGATTTTGATCTACTGGTTAGTATAGACTTACCATCAGATTTATTGACCACTTAAAAAAGAGAGATGGCTAGCAATAAGGTGAAAGTGTTCCCTGGAGAGCTTTTTTTTTTTTTTTTTTTTTAAAGCTCCAGAAGTGTTTGGGGAAACTTGCATTATTTTCCTGTTAAGTTTGTTTTTCCATGTGGGTGACGCTATTCATTCAAATCTATAATCTGGTGAGAGAGGTTGAATTAGAAGAATTGAACGTCAAAAAGCTTTTTGTAAACAGCCATAGTAGTTGTTCTCCTCCCCGTTTGTCACCATAGAAGCTTGAACTGTTAATTATTTGAAAATAATTCAGAACAGACCTCTTTGGAATAGGGGCAGTCATCTTAATGAGTTTGTGCAGGCACTAGTCTAGATTGAACCAAACTGGCTGTGATTTTTACATAAGGAGCGTACAGAAGACTGAGTTTGAGGAGTGGATTTGTTTCAGCCTACCTGCTGGCATTTTTCAGTTGTCAACATTCCTGTATTTTTAGTATATGCACTCCTGAATCTTATTTAGATCCCCTCTACGTTAACATGCTCTCCATTGTCTGATCTAACTTCAGTTTATGATATTGTCCATTTTAGATGAACTGGTGACCTCCTGGAAGTACTAGATCAGTGATTCTCAACCTTTCTAGATTACCATACCCCTTTCAAAAATCTGTGTTTTGTCTTGCATACCCTCAGGTTTCACCTCACTTAAAACCTACTTGCTTACAAAATCAGGCAGAAAGATACTAATGTATCCCAGCATGCTATTACTGAAAAATGGCTTACTTTCTCACTTTCACCATATAATTATAAAATTAAATCAATTGGAATATAAATATTGTACTTACATTTTGGTGTGTCTATGTAATATGCAGAGCAATATAAACAAGTCTTTTTTTGTCTAAAATTTTAGTTTGTATTGACTTTGCTTTTTGTATAGCTTGATGTAAAATAGTGAAAATATGTAGACGAGTTGCAGTACACCCAGAAGACTTCTGTGTATCCTGGGGGATCCATATAGCCATGGTTGAGAATCACTGTACTTGGAAGGAAAGTATATTCTTTGTACTTTATTCCATATGTAGGAAGAGAATCTGAATCCTGCTTAAGGCATGGACATTGCTGTCTGTCCTGAGTTTCTCTTTGGTGTAAATTTACCTCACCAACTGGTGCCCAGCAGAGGGATTCTCTCAGTGCACTTCTTTTGGGGGTCCCTCCAACTGCCCAATAGCACACCCGCCGTGGCTGATGCTCAGGCTTCTTTCTTAACATATTCCAGTTATTTATTTGTCTTTTCTGGGTTGTTGAGCGCTCTGAGGAATGGAAGCATGTGTTATAAATGCATTCCACTTAATAACTAGTTGTGGGGTTCAAGGTTCCATCCAGACTAGTAAGGCATTGTGCCTTACAATGCTCCGGTGAGGCAGCTCCCAGCCTGGGATGCTCACAGCCAGCCTACAAGTATGTAGGTCAAACCCTAAGTGTCAGTACACTAGACAGCCCTCATTCAGCAATCCTGACTCCTGCAGCCTGTCTGCAGCCCAACTTTTGCTTCCACCAGCCTTAGTTGCTCCTTGTCGAGTGACCCCACACACTCACTCTGTTGAATTTTCCCAAAACCTTGTGTTCTGTCTTGTCTATCCTGTCCTTGGACAGTTCAGAGAAACATCAAGGCTTTTCAGCTTGCAATGTTGCACCTTCCTTATTCTCATTTTTATGGAAATAGGTCTTTGAATACAAATATGCTTTATACAAAATGTGGCATGTAACCTATCATTGAAATCTTGTAATCCCCTGGATATGTATATTTTCTTTTAGTCTGCATGTATAATTCCTGTATTTGGAATTAAAGAGATGAAGTATAAATTTGTGTGTGTCTATATCTTGATATGCAAGGGAAGACCATTTAACAGTGCTTGAGGCACTTAATGGCCCATTACTCAAGACAGTAGTCTGTGAATAGTCTTGCTTTTCCTATAAGTCAGGACTATGGTTGGTCCAAGACATGTGGACAGGTTACCTGATGCTGAGACCCTCTGTGGTTGTGCTGCTTCTCCAATGGGGTTGTGATAGGGTTGAAGCTGAACACACATGATTCCTGCCTTGGGCAAAATCTATTTATAGGTAGAGAACCAAACAATAGGGGAGTTGGCAGTTGCGAGTTACTAAGACACCTCCCTGCTTAACACCCAGTTGACTGCTGGAAACATCTAAGACTGAATAGGGAGGAAGATTATTGGGCCTATTCTGGGAAGCTGCCTACCTTGTGAGATGACTTAAAATGATTAGAGTAAGAAATAACGTGTAACAAGTTCCTTCTTATGCTTATCTGGCATGTTCTGTTTTACTTTGCTTGGTCGCTTCCTATGATTAGTCTATTATCACTTGCAACCACTTAAATCCTACCTTTTCATATTTAATAAAATCACTTGTTTGTTTGTTAAACCTACTGTAAATTATTGTTACTGGGGAAAGTAGGGGGACTGACAGCTGTGCATTTCTCTTCCCTTGATAAAGGGAGTGAGCAACATGTGAATTTGCTCGTATTAAATGTTTATGCAGATTAAAACAGATTTATCTGGGCTTTGCGTCTCCGTGCCATGTCAAGTCTTTGTGACTGAACCAGACGAGTTGGGTTCCAGCACTGGGTGGGATGGTCACATGTCTTTGTAGGACAGACCAAAATTTGGGTTTGCAAGAAAAACAAAATAGTGTACAGATTGTTGTCTTGAGCGCTGACACATTAAGTTCCTTAAGTGTCACTAATTACTTTCACTATAAATGAATAAAACAGGTTTACACTTATATTTTTAACTTTGCATACAGGCAAGATACATGCACCCAGATAGGAGGACATACTCATTCAGGCAGTTACAGGCTCTTGAATATTCGGTTACTTGCCCGATTTTGCGTAAAGCATATTCAAGTTATGCATATTCATATTCCAAAACACATATCCATTAAAAAAATGGGGGCAATATATCACACTGCTTCCTTCAGTGTTCCTCTCCTGTGGGTAGCTGGCGACTCTGGTTCCCAAGAGCAGCTCTAATGTAGCAGTAGCTCCTATTAAAGGCATTGCGGCTTTCTCCCCCCACCCCCGGCTTCCAGCTGCTTCTTACAGTTGTTTGTTTTATCTGCTCTCCCACAGGGCTGATGGAAGCAGTAGTCTCCATGGTGGTTTATCTGACAACAGGTGACACTGGGAGCTGCTATATAAGTTGCTTGTGCTCAGTAAGGGGGCAGGAGGTGGCAGTTGAAACTAGCCAAGAGGAGTCTGCTTGATGAGTGGCTAGGAGGACTCAGTCATATAGCCTTTGGCCCAGAACCTGATGCTGTGTAGGAAATAACCCAGGGAAGAGCACAGGTCAGGAGTGGAAGGGTTGCTTTACTTCATAATTGTCTTAGATTGGGGGGGACAGCTGCAGGAGGGGACTGGGTTTCCCTATGCTGCATCAGCACTATCAGGAGGAGCGAACTGTTTATCGGAGAGTATCCGGTCATCTGACAGGACTGACTGAGGTTGGCTGGGACTGGCAGAGTGACGAGACTGTCTTTGTTTTTGTTTAACCTGGAAGTTAGCCCAAAACCTACCACCCAACTTCTGGGCCTGCCTGTCTGTTAGTGAAGGTGTTGGGACAATAAGAAAAGTAGCTAAACTGAGGAAACAATGGCAGCGAAGTTAA
The DNA here is from genome assembly GCF_033958435.1 of Carettochelys insculpta. Taxonomy (NCBI): domain Eukaryota; kingdom Metazoa; phylum Chordata; order Testudines; family Carettochelyidae; genus Carettochelys; species Carettochelys insculpta. Next base: position 316,178,248 of record NC_134137.1, read on the forward strand.
AAAGCCAGTCTACTAAGGCTGTGTTATGTACTGAGATGAGGTAAGTACAACAGTAGAATTAATTGCAAACTGAAATTCAGATCAAACCCAGTATTTCTGTGCATTCGTGTTGATGCACTTTTATTTTTTCATGTTTAGCTTGTTTTGTCACTGTGACGGGCTTTATCCTCAGCTACTAAATTTCAGTCTGTGTGCACACCCCCACAAAGCAAGTTGTGCTAGTGGCAAATTGAGAGGAGAGGTGTTCTTCAAAGCATTTGCAGAGATTTTTAAAAATTTAATAAATTACATGGAATGATGTAAATTAGCTTCCAAAAGACTGCAGTTGGGAAGCTGGGAGAAGGCTGAAGCAAAGAGACAATATGACAAATGTGAATAGAAGGAAAGTAAATATTTCTGCTTGCGCTGTACCAGGCAACATTTAAATTACTTTTGTTCATCACTTACATGAGTCACTTTGCCAATTTTGGCATTGCTGAAAAACCTTCTTATTTCTACTCTTATTGAATGTGTGCATGTAAGATTGTGACTTTTTTCTACTAAGATCTGGGTGGCTGCTGTAGCAGGTCTCTGGTCAGGAGTGATGATAATGACCATTAAGCCCTTCTTGATATATGTCTATTGCCGGTGATTCTGTTCACATCACAGCCTTTAAAAGACGCAGCATTCCTCTGGGACCGGCATATTAGATGAGGGAGCATTAAACTTTGTTTTGTCACCACAGTTAACCCTTTAGAGTCCAAACTAATTTCAAAGGGGGTCCAGGTTTTTGATTGATAAGTCAGGTTGCAGCAGCCAAAGAGGTGGGCATGCCTGTTGTAGAATATCTTACACCTGCAGCAGTTATCTTGGTTACAATGTAAACTGTTGGTGAAATCCCGAGGTCTAGAACATGGACTATCAACCGGGGGTTATGACCCCAAGGATAGGTCAGAACTGAGTCTAGGGAAATGAAAACCACTTTTGCTTTGTGGCTAGGTGGGAGAGGAGTCTCAGAACCATCATCTTCGTTCTGTGACCCCATATCACTAGAGAAGTTTAAAAAACGATCTCTTTTTAGACAACTGTTCTTAACTTTTCAAATTGCGTCACGCTTCTCACCACCTCTCATTGGCAGATGAAAGGCCTGACTCTAATTACTAGAGGTTGCCTATATATATGGTGAGATAGGCTATCTTCTTCTTGGATTATGAGGCCTTTGGGACTGTGACTGTCATCTTGTAGGGTTTGTACAGCACCCGGTACAGTGGGGTAATTGTGACAAAAGCAATGAAGTGCTTTTGCAATACAAAGAAATGATTCATAATAAAAAAAGTGATATTTCTGTGTTTCTAAATTTAATGTGGCTTGTCTGACTTATTGTTTGAAGAATGTGACTGTGTGGTCCTGGTCCTGCAGCACTCATCCAGAGCTGCTTATTACAGGATCAAAACGGAGAGTTTTCAAAATGTTTAGGATCTGCATGCACCCAATACCAACAGAAACAAATGTATAATTATTATTTATGCCTCACCCTAGTGGTAAGTGAATGGGAAGAGATGTAGCTACTGTTACTGTTTTTGTCTGTAACTGGTTAAAGAAAAACTGTGGTGGGTAGCTTCCATTTTTCCTGGAGAACTTTGTGTGAATGAAATTGACTCAGGACTTGTTGATATTTATGAATCTAAATTAAAAACAGAAGGACCTCGGTTTGTTCATTCACAGCCAAGGTGCTTAACATGCTTTTGATTTGAAGAATAATCATAAGGCAAATAATCGAGGCAGGAAAAACTGTCCACATTGAAACAGCAGCAGAATCTTCTGGATCTTGCAAAGGAATAAGATTGCTTGTTTTCCTAATGACTTTTTCAAACCTATTTTAGGAGCTTTAGTCTTTTATTCTTTTCCCACAGAAGACTGAGAGTGACAGATACACGTACAGACAGGAAAACACTCCCATATTCAGATACATTATGTATTGGAGCAGTGAGACAGTCTTTTTTTTTGTTAAATTGCAAAGCTTGAATGTTTATTTAGCTGAAATAGAATTGTTTGGTGGTACCATTGTCCACCTTGGATTGGGTACCCATTGGGTTATTGTATATGGCATTAAGCTTGACAGTCAGAAAGTACCATATTGCACTCTCTCTGCCCTGACACTTATTAAAAGCTCCTCCTGTGGACCAGGCTCTGAAGCAATGAAAAGGGAACTAACCAGGTACAAGACAGTGCTCTTAGGTCCCAGTTCTCAGGGTACTTCCGTTAGCCATGATTTTCCACTAAGTCCTGCTGGAAGAGCAAGTGAAGACTTCATAGTGTCCATTGCTTTGTTTTATAAATGGTAATATAATTAATTAAAGCTATGTTGAATAAGCCAGGTTAAATGTGTTGGAATTGCATTATTTTCACTTCTAGGCAATTGTATTGAGTAAATAAAGATTTGTATACTTGTATAATTTCTACAGAATTTGTTTGAAGCCTTTTTATAAGGATTGAATAGTCAGATCATAAATTTCAATGTCTTTGGATTTAAAGTGTTCTCACACTAGCGAAGGGGGAAACAAATGATTTTTGCTTTAAGTTTTTTTTAATCTGTATTGGAAGCCAGTTGAATCACCAAGTAGTTTTATGGTTTGTTACAAGTTTACAGAAGCTACCAGTGACTAGTTACCAAAACATCCAGGCCGTTTGGATTATTCACTTAACCGAGGTTCCTATCCTACTTATTTTTATGCACATGAGTAATCCCGTTATGATTTAAACAGTTACATAATTTTTTTCAAAGTTTGGACCCTGGTGACCTATCCCTCACCTTTTTAGTCTTAGGTCATTTTCTCTTAAAAATAGATACATGCTTTAGAAGTGATCAAACTGTACATGATTATTGCAGTTATGATTTACTATTGACATTACAAAACAACTTTCTTTGTTTAGGAAAAATGTGGCAGCTCCCTTATTCCCACAAACCTTTCCTATTGCAGCAACTCAGTATTCATGTGTTTTAATATAAAAAAAATGCAAATTATAATACACTTAGGACACTTTTACAGATTAAACAAAAGAAACATTTGCACACTTTTTCTTCAAAGGTTTCATAGTTTGGCATGCTAATATTAATTTAAATTAGTCCTGGGACTCTAACAATTTGCACACAGTGAATTGTAATCTTGACACTGGGTTTCTTTTTTTAACCAACTCGTATTATTTAAGGAAAAAGTGATCACAATTCTTAGTAATTAGCATAAACAGCTCTTCCAAACTGACATGAAAATTCCCTACTTTTTCCTAGGTAGGCAATGCCTAAATAGTGTCCCCCTATTTTAAGCTAAACTCTTATTGTATCTGTTTGGCTGTCTACACTAGAGCATAAAGTCAATTGTAAAGGACTAAGGTTGATTTTTATAATGTTTCCGTCTTCACTGCAAACATTGATAGGTTGATTTTTAAGGAGGGCTAAAGTTGACTTCTTTGCCCTGCCCTTATCAGGAGGTGTAATGCTATGTTTGAATTTAAAAGGTCAAATTTAATGCTTCTGTGGACAGTGTTTATTTTAAATCTATTTTATTGGCCTCCAGAGGTGTCCCACAATGCCCCCAATGTGTCTGGTCTGGCCACTTTAATGTCCGCTGCTCTCCAGGTGTGCAGGAAATAGGCAACAAGAGGCCCAGGAATTTAAATTCATTTTTCTGACTAGTGTGGCTAGCAGACCTCAGAAGCATGCCTTGGGAGTGGTCACATCTGGCCATGAGTTCTCAGGGTCACAAAAAAGCCCCACCATGGAGCCAGGATCTCATTTCTGTCTGTGGGATGAATCTGTGCTGAGTAAACTGCAAGCCGGCAAAAGAAATGAGGACATCTATAGGAAGATTTCCCAGGGCGTGCTGGAGAAAGGTTACATTAGGGATACTCAGCTGTGCTGCATAAAAATCAAGGAGCACAGGCAGGCATATCAGAAGGTGAGAGAAGCCAATGGGTGGTCTTTGTCATATCCCAAAACGTTCCACTTTTATGAGCATCTTGATGCAATTCTGGGGAAGAACCCAACCACAGTTACCAAGAACTGCATGGACTCCTCAGGAAAGACTGCGTAGCTGTCTTGTGAGAGCAGCAAGGATGAGGAGACAGAGGCCGATGAAGAGGAGGAAGACACTGAGAAAGCCAGTCAGCAAGCAGGTCAGCAGATGGCCAAGGAAGCTTGTCTAGCCAGCAGTCAGGAACTCTTCATCACCCTGGAGGCAATCCCCTTATCGCAGGATGCTCCAGAGTCAGGCGATGCTGGAAAGGGATCTTCCGGTGAGTCTGTTTGTTTTTTTTTTTTTTTTTTTAAACTGCTACAAGTGGGTTGTGGCTTGGTGAGGTGGATCTATGCATGTGCAAGTTGGGGCCCCTAGAACAGCTTGTTGATATTTCTGGGGATGGAGTACTTTATTCTTTTTGGAGATGTCCATAATGGTCTCAGCCAGATACTTCCCCCTGCCACAAAATTTCTGGGGAGGCCTGATTTATTCTGGCTTCCACAATATCACACCTTGCCACGCCAAGCCACCAGTAAGTAATCTGGCATCATGGCTCCACAGGGCTGGAAATTTGCAAGAATGCTCACACAGTATGAACATATTTTCTTTCTCAGCCTGTTATTTTTAGGAGGCTGATATCTCTTTTTGCAACCTAGAAGAAGCATGGGAAGTTTCACAAAAGTTTGTCCCTTAGCATTATCTGACTGCTCCCTGTCCATTTCAGTTTCCCAGGACTACCCTACCATACCACATCACTCGTGGGCGCTCTGTCTCCTACCTCCTCTGTGCAGCTGGTGTGCTCTCCTGGTCCCCTCCCCTCTCACCACACTGCTTATGGGCTCTCCAGGTCCCCACCACCACCAGCATGTGGCCATAAAGGATTTACGAGGTCATACCAAGAAAGTTATCTTGTGTGCTTTACCTTTTATGCCAAGTGGCTGTCAGGCTCCCACCTTTCTCTCCCTGCCCCCCCCCCCCCGGCCGCTGGGCTCTGTGGACCCTGTTTCCAGATTCCAGCATGGGCTTTCTGTGCTTTAAGAGGCTTTTTTCCCTGTGCAGGATTTAGGAGGACATGCAGAGAGAGCTTTTTGGGGGCTTTATAATCTACAGGAGCACCTCCCCCGAACCCGCCATGTGGCTGGTGGGCTTGCCCCTCACCCTTCCACCATGTGACTGCCAGGCTACGTCAATCATGCTTCCAGACGCTGGCATGTTCACCTCAGGGTTCGTGTTTAAGAGGCTTTTTCCCTGCATGGGATTTAGGAGGAGACACTGAGAAAGTTGTTTTCTGCACTTTACAGGGCTGCTCCCTAGCCAGCCCATCATGTGGCTGATGAGCTCTTCCCTTTCTTTCCAATTGCCACGCAGCCGCCAGGCTGTCTCCCCCCCGCACTCCTCCTTAGCCACCAGGATCTTACTGTGTCTGCAATTAAATGGACTGTAGAAGTTGCAGCTTCTGTTCTGCAGAGGTTGATTGTCAGCCTTATGAAGCCAAAACTGGCCTTTTAAAAGAGAAGTTGCAGTGACTGTCAGATACCCATTCATTGTATGGCTCTGTGTTGTTACATTTAAAAATGTATCCAAATTTTGACCTTTGCTGTCTTCAACAGGCATCACAAGTGGGAGTGGCAGGCTTGCTGTCATGCACTGCAGGAAAAGAACAAAGCAGGACCTCATCCTGCAACAGCTGTAAGAGGCCCAGAAGAAGCATGCACAAGCCATTGCTGATAGAAAGTGGACACAGCAATAGCAGCAAAGCGTACTCCAGCACATGGTCCAGGACACGGCAGAGCTTCTGTTGGTAAAAAACAGACCAACATCCTCCCGTCCCTGCTGGAACTGTTGGATGGTCCCCCTCCACAGAATGCACAATCACATGGCCTCCTAACCAAGTTGCAGGGCCTCCTGTCATTGGCATGCCCAGAATGCTGGGGTGGAGAGGGCAAGGACAGCCTCTCAGTCCACCCTGAGGATCTCTCCACGCTGCAGAAGGATCATATTCCCCGTGTGTGATGGCAGGATTCCATTTCTTTTTCCCACCTCTTAACTCTCACACCCTAAATTTAAAAAATGCCATCGTGGGAGCCACAGTATAATTTATTGGCTAACATGGGGTGGGGTGCAGTTGGAGGTGCCTTCACAAAGCTCAAATTCACCTCACTGTGGAAGTTGAGGGGGTGTCACAATGGTTAGATACAGCAGATTCATGTAGCTGGCTGCTCATTCATAAACCTATTTTTCAAAGGACCCCTGTTTTGTTTTTTTTTTCATTCCGTCTGTCTGTGCTTTGCTGATTTGCTCTTCTGTCCGGCTGTTCATAAAAACTGCCCAGGACATCAGCCTCTCCCCTCCAGGCTGGCATGAAATTTTTCCTCTACTGCTCAAATATTATGGAGAATACAGCAAATTGCAACCATGGTAGAGATGTTGGCTTTGCTGAAGTCCAAACTAGATTCAGGTGTCTCCTGACCTGCTTTTAAACAGCCAAAGGCACATTCCACTGCCATTCTGCACTTGCTCAGCCTGTAGTTGAAGGGCTCCTTGCTGCAGTCCAGGGTGCCTATGTATGGCTTCATCAGCCAAGGGAACAGAAGGTAAGCAGCATCACTGTGGGTATCTCCACAAAGCCAATCTTGATTCTCAGGTCTGGGAAGAAAGTCCTGTCCTGGAGCTTTCTGTACAGACCTGAATTTCTAAAGATGCGCATGTCATACACCTTTGTGGACCACCCCACACAGATGTCATTGAAATCACCTTTGTGATTCACCACAGCCTGAAACACCACGGAGAAGTACCCCTGGCGGTTACGTGCTCTGTGGCCAGATGGTCTGGGGCCAGGATGGTGATGTGTGTTCCATCTATCGCCCCACTGTAGTTAGGAAACCCCATGGCAGCCAAGCTGTCCACTATGTCCTGCACATTTCCCAGAGTCTCAGCCTTTCGCAGCAGAAGCGTATTGATTGCGTTGGCTACCTGGATCACTGCAGCCCCCACTATTGATCTGCCCACCCCAAATTGATTTTCCACTGATGGGTAGCTGTCGGGTGTTGCAAACTTCCACAGCGCAATTGTCACTCACTTGTGAACTCTTAAAGCAGGTCTTGTTTTGGTGTCACAGCAGTGCAGGGCTTAGGACAGCAAATCACAAAGTTCCATGAAAGTGGCCTTGCTCATGCAAAATTTCTGTAGCCACTGCTGGTCATTCCAGTCCTCCAAACAATGTGTTCCCACCAGTGTATGCTGGTTTCATAGCAGTAAAAAGTCAACTGTAATAAATTCAACTTTATTTCATAATGCAGACACAGCCCTAGATTGTTACTTTCCACAGCTGAAAATTTACTACAGCAAATTAAATTCTAGGATGGAAAGTTATTTTGTTAATCAGTGGCCAGATCTATTTCACTATACCTGGTAAATCTGAAAAGAGAACAATAGCACTTATATGCGTATCTGTTTGGAAACTCCCCTGGAAGGGAGGACAAAGGGGTTTCTTATTTGTATCCAGTAATTTAGGCATAGTGATCCATGAAAGCAAATATGTTCAATTAGTCCTGCATGGTGTAAGCCCAGATCTTACTTTTTTGGTGCTTTAAATATTAATCCAAAATGACGTTAATAATCCAAAGTTTGTGTTGGAACAGTGTTCTTCAGCAATAGGAACTTAATCTTGAAATCCATTTGCACGATCCGTTGAACCACCTGATCTTTTTTGCCCTCTGTATTATCTGCTGAAATGCCTGTTGGTTTTAGCTTTCTCTCCTGAGAATTTAAAGGTCTATCCTGCATCACTATAATTTGATCAAATATTTCTTATAGGTGGTTCATAGTCCCATCTGTCCTTCCTGTTGGACACTAGAATTGGAGATGGCCTCATGTTTTCTTGAGCTGCAACTCTTTTTTGTACCCATTACTTTGCCTTTTACCGTTAAGAGGAATAACCAGATCTGTAAGATGCTGTCATGGGCTTTTCCCACCCAAACCTACTTCTTTCAGTTAAGGCCATGTCTGCACTACAGATTATGTTGACCTAAGTCAGTGCACCATTTGTGCATATGCCTTCTTGGCTCCTTATGTTGGTGGGCTTGCGTGATCACCCAGAGTGATCTGATGTGCCCCACTCTGCACCAATAATAGGGATGACAGAGTGGCACTTGCCCCCATCCAGCACTGTATTTTTTGAAAAGGTTTTTAATGCTTGATGGGGCCAAAACAAATCGTGAAGGGACCAAATTCCCATAAGGCAGTATTTTCTATCCCTTCACAAACTTCCACAAACCTGCACCTCCACCCTTGCTACACACAACCACGGACACAAGCATGGAACCTGCACAGTGGTGTACTTTTGTCATGAAAGTTGCAAGTTCAGGCCATGTGATCCTGCAGTGTCTGCAGAGCCTCAGGGAGTAACCGGGGAGCATGTCAATTCTTTGGAGGCCAGATTTCAGTTGGGACACAGGCTGAAACAATTCAGGTTTGTTGTTGGTATTCACAGAGTAGGTGAGGTGGCAAGGCACTTGTTTTGGGCCCAAAAAACAAAATGACTGGTGGGATTGCATCACAATGCTGGTTTGAGATGAGGCGCAATAGTTGCAGAACTTTTGGATGCAGAAGGCCATATTCTTGGATTTGAGTACAGAAGTTGCCCCAGCCCTCCAGTGCAGGAACACCAAAACGAGAGCTGTTCTGACAGGGGAGAAGCAAGTGATGTGTGCTGTGGGAAGCTTGGAATGCCAGATTGCTACTGTGAAACTGAATATCTGCTTTCTGCAGTGAGCTATCAGTCTTAGGGAAAACCTATTTTAAGCAGCTTAATGTATTCAGATGTTTTTTTAATTACTTGTTTTGGCTATATATATAGTGAAGTGTAATCTGCAATATATTTGACATATCTACACTGATAGTGTCCTGAAAACCAAAGTACTCTTCTTCTAGGTCATCACTGGAATAATTGGTGTCACGTAGATTTGATACAACTCAAGGATGCTACCTCTTAAAAACTCTTCATGGAGTAATAGCCATAATATGTTTTGTGCTAAGAATCGCACAATATAGAAGACTCAAGATACGGGAGTAACTCAGAACACCTCTCAGCTGCTAACTAGTAATGTTATTAATTTATAATCTTGCAATGTATAGTTCTCTATTTGATTCAATGTGTTCAGTTTTTAGAAGATACAATAAGATGCCAGTTACTGTGTTGCAGCATTTGGCTTTTTCACCCCTGTCCAAACAAACCCTAAGTAGACAGAGAGGACTCAATTTGGTGTCAATATTATGCTGAATAAAAAAGTGTGTAATGTTTAATGTGGAAAATATAAACAAGATCTTAGGGGGGAAAAAAACTTGAATTTTTCCTCTGACTAGCTTTAGAACTGCCCTCCTGCCATGAATCTAATCTGGCTGATTTTTGCATGAAGACTTAATGTTCAGGCTGCACTCAGCTTCCTTTATAATGTGTTCTGTGACTGGAGAAAGCTTAAGTCTTTCCTATGTAGTACAGGGCAGTTTCAGACAGCACTAAGCCCCGAATGCACAAATTGGAAAGTAGGGTAAGCTACAAAAACTACTTATGGACATTGTCTGGGATTTGGTGCCTAACACCCTGAAGCTCATTTAGAATTTCAGCTGTTAAAGGGAAGGGGAAGTGATCAGTTGGTTATATCATTCATCCCAAGACAAAATCTATACCCTAATGCAGTAGTTCCCAAAACTTTTTGATCTGACGCCACTTTTTGGTTGAAATAAGTTTGATCCTTTTGCGTCCATATTTATATTATTGTTCATGATTAACTAGCTTATAATTATTTTACCCACATATCTGATGCATATGACAAAGATTGATAAATGTGCATAAAGTATTAAATATTTTTATTGAAAATTTCTGAGAGAGAGAAAGAGAGAGAGAGAGAGAGCGCGCATCACAAAAACAATTCAGATCCCTTCAAAATTAACTAAAAACGTGACTGAACTGCCTCACAGTCCCCAGAACCTCCTCTTGCTCACCTCCCTCCCCACCCCTACCCCTGGGAGGGCACGTCCTCCAGTTTGGAAACCACTGTGATAAGTACTTACACAAAGATGTAAATCTTTCTTAAAAGCTCTTCTTGGAAAAATGTGCACTCAAGTTTTCCTGCCATTGTGATTGTTGTGCCATTCTCAGGTCACTGAGCAATTCCAACCATGATTAAATGCGGCTAAATAAAGATATTGCTATAATTGCGATTGTTCAGCTCACTACCTCTCCTTCATCAGCACCTGTTGTGGATGTGTATGTTTACTTTTGAGTTGTCCTGAGAATGATTTTTACAACTTTTCAACTCTTCTCTTGAAGGATTATTCCCACACCCTCCCCACCCCCATCTGGGCTTAGCTATGCTCTCAGTAAGGATCAGGTCTGGTGACAGACAGACTTCCACAAGCCCTCGTCAATATGTGGTGGGGGGAGGGGCTGGCGGCTTGGCTCGGCTCTGGGGCCTGTGGAAGAGGTGGAGCTTTGAATGGAAAGGGAGGCAGGGAGGGCTATGGGCTAGCTTCCTCCTGCCAGCCCTTCCCACCTCCTGCCAGCTCCCAGCACTGCCAGACCACATTGTGCAGGGCTCTGGCAGAGGTTTAAAAGGCTCAGGGCTCTGGCTGTTACTGCTGCCATGGTAGTGGAAGTAACCCAGAGCCCTGCGTCTCTTAAAATTAATGGAGTCTAGTGTAACTGTCCCCTTCTCCCCTTCCTCTCTGCTCCTTCTCGGTGGCCCTGGTAAGAACTGATCCTGAGTTTTTTGTTTTTGTGTTTTCTTTTCTTTTCCCCCCTAACCTGATTACATATTACTACCATAGCCCCAAAATGTTAAACTGTAGAAATCTATTGTATGCTAACAGTGATTTTTAGCATTTTTGGGGGAAAAAAATTTGCTACAGTTGTGCAAGTTAAAACCACATCCTTGTTTAAAATCAAACTGTGTATGTTGAGTTTAACAGGTTCCTTACATGGTTTTAGTGCCTCCTTTGCCAGCTTTGCATCTTTTAAAATCCAACTGAAAAGAACAAAAACCAAATTTGTATTAATAACATTATAGCAACTTTTTAACACTTCAGTTTTAACCCTTAAAATATTTCACTTTAGGAATTAATCTCATTGTTATTCACTCATGGACAAGCTTTTTGATAATTTCTGTTTTACTTAGCTAAGGCAAGGCTGTAAGTAGAATCTGTACTTCAGTATATACTTGCAGTACATGAGCATAGCAACAAGTGCCAAAAATGTTAGAAAAGTCTAGCTTGTGCTCTATTGCACCTGGTGGCTGGTTATTTTTAGTAGTGATGCAGACACCAGAATTCTCATTAACCCCCTTTTAAATTACAAAGAAAACGGGAAATATTATGTCTCATTTTCAGGCACCAGCTTTTCTGCATTCAAATTCAGCGTCTATCTTAACTGTGTTCATTTCTTCATTTAATGATTATTTTCTACCTCTATTAAAAACGCATTATTCCCCTAGATTTTAAATGGCTTGTGCTCCCTGACAAGCTTAGTAATGACTCTAGTGAGTGTGGTTTATGTCAGCTAGTGTAGAACCCTTATTGTTCTCTGTGCTGTTTTTCACAGAGCATTTCTAAACCACGTACCAGCTGTTGGCAATTGTAAGTAATAAATGCCTATGGAAAAGTCATGAACATGGCCCATATTGTGTCCACTTTGTGTTAATCAAAATGTGGCCCTGGGTACTGTCCACTCGTGAACCCTGATTGCCTGGTGGTTCTGGCATTCACAGCCATTTAAAATTTTCCAGCTGTGCCAATGAGGATGTCCTCACTTTTGAAACGCCATATGTTTGTGCCTTTTACGTTAAGTGGGCTTAAATAAAAAGGTGGGGAAAGGAGCAAAGGAAATAGTTTTAGTTTCCTCTTGGACATCTGTTTTTTGTAATGAGCACAGAAATGTTTTTTCCTCCAGAATATTTTATACCAGGTCATGCACGCCGTAAGCCAGCAAGCAGACAGGTAAGAACACAAAGAAAATATTAAGAGTTTCATTATAGAGCAAACAGCACACAGCTCCTGTCTTTTAGCTGCATCCAGGTCCCTGTTCTACACTGCTGCATGGATTTCTAGACTTCAACACTTCACTCACGCAGGTAACAGAATCATCCCAGTTCATAGCGACACGCCACTCACCTCAAAGGTGATAGCAACGACATCAACCAAAGTCTAGATCTGTGGTTTTCAGTTGGCGTGCTGCGACATGCTGGTATGTCATGAGAACTGTTCAAGTGTGCCATGAAATTTTAATTTCCTCTCACCACTGTTCTTTGCAGAGCCACTGGGGTTTGGGGGTGAAGGGGTGAATTGATGACCCCACGCATCTGCCTGAGTCCCAGCTGGTGCAAGGTTTGTCAGTGTTCCCTTGCAGCATCTCTTTGTGGGAGCCTGTTGCAGCTGGGGTGCACTTTAAATGCTGGTGCTGCCTCTCTCTCCTGCCCCCTCCCCCAGTTAGTAAAAGGTGGGTCAGCTGTGGAATTGTTGGTCTCACACTGAAGTGTGCCATGTCACTGGAAAGGTTGGGAACCACTAGTTGGGAGCACCCTTTCCACTTCCCCATGCTTCCACACAACGCTTGTGTCCTTTGCCGACTTCTGCCACTTCCTGTCCCCATGCCTGCATCTGAGCTTGGACTCTGACATCCAGAAACTGAACTAATGGTCTTCAAAGCAACACCTTCATTCAACTCCCTTCAGTTAGGGAACAGCCTGACTTTTTTTCTGACCATGCTGAGGGCAGTTTCATCAAGCAGCTTTCTAGGGAGGGAAATCAGTTGTTTCCTGGTTGCAACAAGTACTAGCACCAGACCTTCAGGGTGCAGGTATGGCAGCTTTAAATCACCTCTCCCTTTACACTCCTTGGCACCTATGATCCAGTTACTCTTCCTAACCACTTTACATGGACTTAACCAGATGTAAGGGTTTTAAATACAGAGTGAGAGCTGAAAGTAGTCACTATCAGCTCATGTGCTTCAGCTAAAAGTCACAAGATCTATTCGGGGAGGAAGAATGGTCCTGTAACTCAGAAAACATTTGAAAGAATAATTGAGCAATTCACGTAGCCAGAATTGTAGGCAGAGCATGGTTTTGTTTTAGCTCAGTCATTTGTGGTGGAAGAATACGTTAAGTGCCTAAAAATCTGTTGGGATTTTTACACCAAACATCGATGCAGTGCTAGCAATGAGCTTTTCCAGTAAGTGCAATGGCAAATTTTCTCAGGTGGTTGGGGGAATTTGACCTTGGCTTTGTGCTTGTCTATAATAATATAGTAGCACATCTCATTCCCAATCTCTTTGAATTAGACACTGTACAAAAACATTACAAGACGCTCTCTGCTTCAAAGAGCTTACTATCGTTTTGACAAGACTCGAGTGGGTGGGGAAACTGACAGTAGTGAAGGGACTTGGCTGAGGTTGCACAGCAGATAAGAACAGCTGGGCATAGAATTCCTGAATTCAAGAACAGCTGGGCATAGAATTCCTGAATTCCAGTGCCATGTCCCCTGGGCCACTCTGCTGCTTACTGCTATGTTTGTGGCAATGGGTTTCCAAGGCACATCTGGCTGTGGTTTACTGTTATGTTGGGACACAGAGGGAGCCCTTCCGTTTGGAATTAACACTTGGGATATGTCTAAACTACAGAGTTATTCCAGAGCTCCCCATCTCATTGTGGTTCCCAGCTCCCCTCCACTTGTTGGAGCCAGGAAACTGGCTGACCATCGTCTGTTTCCTGGTTGCCCCACATTATGTGGGAAATTTGACTTACATGGGGCTTGTGAGAACTCAACCCCTATGTAAGTTGGGGGGTCTACTGTATTTGAATCTGAAATTTCATGGAGTTGTAACTGTAGTGGTCCTGACCCAAAAATGAATTAGGGGTGGGGTAGTTGGAAGAGGGTTGCAAGGGTTGTTGTAGGGGGTGGTTGCAGTACTTCTAGTTTTACTTCTGTGCTGCTGCTGATGGCAGCGTTGCCTTCAGACACTCCCTCAGAGACCGGATGAGCAGGATCCCTTGGGAAACGAAGATGAAGGGGAAAAGAGTTGAAGAGAACTGGACGTATTTTAAAGAAGCCTTACTGAAGGTACAGGAACAAACAATCCCGCTGAGTAGTAAGTAATGCAAACATGGTAGGCAACCAGCTTGGCTTAACAGGGAAATCCTTAGTCAGCTTAAATTCAAAAAGGATGCGTACATGAAATGGAAAGGAGGACAGTTGACTGAGGAGTATAAACGTACGGCAGGAGAATGCTGGGCAGTAATCAGGGAGCGACAGCACAATTGGAACTGCAGCTGGCAAGAGATGTGAAGAGTAACAAGAAGGGTTTCTACAGGCATGTGAACAATAAACAGGTTATCGGAGAAGGTGTGGGGCCATTACTGGATGAGGGAGGTAACCTAGTGACAGATGATGCAGGAAAAGCTGAAGTACTCAATGCTTTTTATGCCTCAGTCTTCACAGACAAAGTCAACTTCCCGATGATGGTCCTAGATGATGCGGTACGGGAAGGTGGAGGGCAGCCATCTGTGGAGAAGGAACAAGTTCTGAGCTATCTAGAAAAACTAGATGTGCACAAGTCCATGGGTCTGGATTTAATGCACCCCAGGGTACTGAGGGAATTGGCAGAGGTCATTGCTGAACCTTTGGCCATTATCCTTGAAGGCTCTTGGAGATCGGGGGGAGACACCGGATGACTGGAAGAAGGCAAACGTAGTGCCCATCTTTAAAAAAGGAAAGAAGGACAATCCAGGGAACTAGAGACCCGTCAGCCTTACCTCAATCTCTGGGAAAACAATGGAGGGAATCCTCAAGGAATCCATTTTGAAGCACTTGGAAGAGGGGAAAGTGATCAAAAGTAGCCAACATGGATTCACCAGGGGCAAGTCCTGCCTCACCAATCTGATCAGCTTCTATGACGAGGTAACAAGCTCTGTGGACATGGGGAAGTCAGTGGATGTGATATACCTTGACTTGAGCAAGGCTTTTGATACGGTCTCCCACAACATTCTTGTCCATAAGTTAAGGAAATATGGATTGGATTGTTGGACTATAAGATGGCTAGGAAGCTGGCTTGATGGTCGGGCCCAACAGGTAGTGGTCAATGGCTCAATATCTGGATGGCAGTCTGTTTCACGCGGAGTGCTGCAAGGCTCGGTTCTGGGGCTGATGTTATTCAACATCTTTATTAATGACCTGGATGAGGGACTGGGTTGCACCCTCAGCAAGTTTGCAGGTGACACAAAACTAGGGGGAGAGGTAGATATGTTGGAGGGTAGAGAGAGAATCCAGAGGGACCTGGGTAAATTGGAGGACTGGGCCAAAAGAAATCTGATGCAGTTCAATAAGGAGAAGTGTAGAGTCCTGCACCTGGGGCGGAAGAATCCCAAACATTGTTACAGGCTGGGGACCAACTGGGTCAGCAGCAATACGATGGAAAGAGCCCTAGGGGTTATGGTGAATGAAAGGCTGGGTATGAGTAAACTGTGTGCCCTTGTAGTCAAGACAGCTAACTGCATACTGGGGTGCATTAGGAGGGGCATTTTGAGCAGATCTAGAGAAGTAGTTATTCCTCTTTATTCGGCACTGGTGAGGCCACATCTTGAATACTGTGTCCAGTTTTGGGCCCCCTAGTATAAAAAGGATGTGGATTTGCTAGAGCAGGTTCAGCGAAGGGCAACAAAAATGATTAAGGATCTGGAGCACAAGACCTATGAGGATAGGTTGAGGGCTTTGGGCTTGTTTAGTTTACCGAAGAGAAGACTTAGAGGTGATTTTAATAGCAGCCTTCAACTTCCTGAAGGGGAGCTCTAAAGGGGAGGGTGAGAAATTTGTTCTTAGTGGTGTCAGATGGCAGAACAAGGAGTAATGGTCAGAAGTTGAAGAGGGAGAGGTGTAGGTTAGATATTACGAAAAACTTCTTCACCAGGGGGGTGGTGAAGCATTGGAATGTGTTTCCTAGAGAGGTGGTGGATTCTCCATCCCTTGAGGTTTTTAAGTCCCGGCTGGACAAGGTACTGGCTGGGATGATTCAGTGGGGGTTGATCCTGCTTGAAGCAGGGGGCTGGACTAGATGACCTCCTGAGGTCCCTTCCAGTCCTATGATTCTATGATTCAGAGCTGGGCAGCTGGAGAGCAGTGGCTGCTGCTCAGAGGGTCCAGCTGTGAAGACAGGGCCATCACCAGGAGTGTTGCTGAAGTAGGGGTGGCAAATGTGCTAGGCCCCCAGCAAGCCCCTGCCATTGTCCAGCTTCCCGGCTCTGAAGGTGGCAACATTAAAGTAAAGGGACAGTAGTGCAGTCCTCCTCCAAGTAACCTTGTGACACCCCTCCCCTTGCAATTCCCTTTTGGGTCAGGACACCCAGTTTGAGAAACACAGACTGACTGCATGCCCCACCCCCCCCAGGTTTCTGACACGCACACACCTGTGCAAGCTGCACTGAATATAAACACACACACAAACAGATTTCACAGAGGACAACCCAATTTCCAGGTCCATGGCATGGTTTTTGGTGGCTATAAATTTGATCTACTTATCAGCTTTTTAATGGATTGTGGAAGGTTTACCAGACAGCTGTCATTACCAGTTTTATCCACAGCATAATCAAGAGTAGAAGCACATAACTGGATTGATCAGTTGTGAAAGAAACTAATGCTGTTGAAATGTAGAATCAAATTCTCAGTAGGTCAAACGGAAAAATGTGTCGCTACCATAGTGCAAAGTAATCAAAAAGTTGGTATTATCTGGTGGCGTATATGCCAGCTAGGCAGTTAAGATAAAGCCCAAATTCTGTGTGAATTTGCAATCATTTTGAACTTTAATATAAAGAAGATAAGAACAAAATAACACACATTTGATATCAGCCAACTAAAGCCCTTCCAGCAACTTGAAGAGGAATACACCCATTCCTAAAATACCTTCTCTGTTACTTTTATAGACTCCGCTCCCCAACCACAAGTGTAAAGGGCAGGGACCCTAGATTCTGTTTTGAAATACTTTACGTTCTGGAATTTAGAGAGCGTTCCTCTGTGCTTCTTAGTAGGGAGGAACAGAGATGAACTAAGTGAGGAGACTTGCTATAAAAGTCACTTGCTAAGCAAACATGAGGAATGTCAACAGAGGTTCAGACATTGAGTCATTAATCAGCAGGGCGCTGGAACAATTTGCATAGGAGAGGTGCTGATGATGGAAACCATGTATTTGGTGGTGTTACTTCAAGCCACGGGAGCAGAGAACTCTCCAGTAGCTCTTGTGTAACACCACTGTTAATCTCACTCAGCTCTGTCCCAAGGAGAGTAGGGAAAACTAGTGTAAAAAGTAGCTTGCTAGGCAAGACTGAGAGCCATGAAGAGAGGCAACTGTCAGGAGAGTTGAGGGAGGGAATGTGAGAGGCTTCCCTTCCAGGTTCAGTTCTGTGTGATTCCACGTGGCTGGTGATGGAACAGAGCTGGTGACCTGCAACTGATCCTGTCAAACCAACTTGGTATCTTTGTCTGACATTGCAAGTTTGGTTAATTAAAGATAATGCAATTTACATAAGGTATGTAGACTTCTGTAAGGTATTTTAACTTGAAACCAGACAACATTTTGGTTAAAAACTCTGAAACAGTGGAAAATTAACCTGGCACACATTTAAGTGGATTAAAAGCAGGCTGATAGGTCCAAAATAGAGTTGAAATGCCTCATCTCAAGAAAGATATATTGGTATTAGAAAAGGTTCAGAAAAGAGCAAATAAAATGATTAGAGGTTTGGAATGGGTCCCATATGCAGAGAGATTAAAGAGACTAGGACTTTTTAGCTTAGAAAAGAGAAGACTAAGAGGAGTTATGATAGAGGTATATAAAATTGAGTGGTGTGGAGAAAGTTAACATGGAAAAATTATTTACTTGTTCCCATAGTAATTACTAGGGGGTCACCAAATGAAATTAATGGCAGCAGATTTAAAACAAGTAAAAGGAAATTCTTCTTCACACAGTTGACCTGTGGAACTCCTTGCCAGAGGAGGCTCGGAAGGCTAAGACTATAACAGGGTTTAAAAAAGAGTTAGATAAATGCATGGAGGTTAGATCTATTAATGGCTATTAGCCAGGGTGGGTGAGGAATGGTGTCCCTAGCCTCTGTTTGTCAGAAGCTGGAGATGGATGGCAGGAGAGAGAGCGTTATCTGTTTGGTTTCACTCCCTCTGGAGCACCTGGTCTTGGCCACTATTGGCAGACAGGAAACTGGGCTGGATGGGCCTTTGGTCTGACCCAGTATGTTCATTCTTGTGTTAAGCATGGCTATAATAGGGTGCCACAGGGATCTTTTTTAAAAATCCTATATTGTTAACCATTTGTATTAATGAACTGGAAGAAAACATATAATCATTTTTGTTAACGATTGGTGATTATGCAAAAAAAATGAAGGCATGGTGGATAATGAAGAGGCTAGAACACCAGTGCAGTGCTATCTTGATCATTTTTGGCAAGCATGAGCACAAATAAACAAAATAAGTTTTAGCACTGCTAAATGAATACATCTAGGAACAAAAAATGTAGGCCATGCTTACATGATGGGAGACTTTATGTACCATGATCCCCAAATATTTTTTTCAGAGTCACTGTTTCCCAGGACAATCAGCTGAACATTACCTCTTACATTAGCCCTGGCTAGAAGGGCTTATGTGCTCCTTAGATGCATGAATGGGAATCTTGAGTAGGAATAAGAGTTACCTATATTAGGCACTGGTACCACCACTGCTGCAATACTGTGTCTAGTTTTGTTGTCCACAATTAAAAAAGGTTGTAGATAATTGGAGAGAATCAGAAAAGAGTTAGGATGATGACTGAAGAATTAGAAAATATGCGTGATATTGTTAAGACTCAAGGAACTTAATCTATTTAGCTTAACAAAGACAAGGTTAAGAGGTGATTTGATTACCATTATAAGTATGTAGATGGGAAATTAAATATTTAATAATGGACTCCTCAGACAAGCAGAGGCAGATGTAACATGATCCAGTGCCTGGAATTTGAAGCTAGATGAATTCAGAGTGGAAATAAGTTGTACATTTTAATCAATGGGGATAATTAACCACTAGAACAATTTACAGAAAGCCATAGCTGATGAGCCATCTCTGGCAAATTTTATTTCAAATTTAGAGGTTTTTCTAAAAGCTATGCTCTAGGAGTTGAAAGTTCTATTGCCAGTGTTATATAGGAAGTCAAAGTAGATGATCACAGTGATTCCTTCTGGCCTTTGGATCTGTGGAGCATCATAATTTGCTTCACAGATCACCTGGAAGTTTCCGCTGGCCAGGGAATATGTGGGTGGCATAAAGCATGTTTAATGGTTTTAAGTGTGTTAGCTGGGCTTTTTGGCATTGGAGGGAATTTCTGTACTTTTGCCCAAGCTTGGTGAGCTTTAGATGATGTAGAACATTTTTGTTCAAATAGACTTTTAACTGAATTCTGTAGTTGGTGTTTTAAAAACAGATTAATTATGTGAGTGATGTGGTCAATCGATTTGAGTCAATTTTGATGTAGGTTACAGTGCACAGTATAGGCTCTTCTTTTAGGTTGATGAAGCATTTGCTTTACCAGCTGAATAAGGATCCAATTACTATTTTTGGGCCAGACTGTACTGTTTAGTTTTCTCTTTCCTGAAAAAGAAAATTTTGCCTTGGGTCCCCTATCTGCAGAACAAGGGGTTTACTGCTTGCCAGGTTACTTATTCCGTGATAAATTGAGTTGCAGTAGGCTGCTTAAATACTACATTCTAGGCAACAAAAATAGAATAAATCATAATTTCTGAATGATGTTGGGGGCTGCCTTTTTTTTCTTTGCCTGTGAGACAGTCTTCTGGTAGCGCACTAGCATTGTCCATTCTTCATTTACTTAGCTGGCACAGGCTCTTGAACAATAAATTGAAAAGAAGAGCTGTGGCGAATGCATTTTTACTGTATATTAGAGACCTAAATAATGGGAACTTTACCCAAAGTATTAGATAAAATGTCCCATTGGAACATGAAATAGTCTCCCAAGGACATTAGTGGAAACTTCATGTCATTTAGACCTACATTCATCAAAGCACTGAAGAATATACTACTAGCAACAGCCATGTGCCTCTAGGGGACAAACATGGATGATTTAACAGAAAAGATCTATCCATGAGTTTCCTCACATTTGTTTCCTTAATCTTTCTTGCCACTTTTTCCGTCAATTATTTTATTTTTCCTTTGTAGATGATCCACTACGTCTTTATTCCCATAGATTGCCATAGCAAGCTGATTGGGCTTTTGTGTGCCATCAGGAAGTTTAATATGCCTGTGTGGGTCCTTGGCTCACTCTCTTCTTTTTTTAAATCCTATAATCCTTGATCAAAATCAGGAAAGGTGAGGAATAAATATAACACAAAGCAAACATGATTCTGGGATGCATTAGCAAGTGTTTTATGAGCAAGACATGAGAAGTCATTCTTCTACTCTACTCTGCTCTGGTTAGGCCTCAGTTGGAGTATTGTGTCCAATTCGGGGCACTGCATTTCAAGAAATATGTGGAGAAATTGGAGAGGGTCCAGAAAAGAGCAACAAGAATGATCAAAGGTCTGGAGAACATGATATATGACGGAAGGCTGAAAGAATTGGGCTTGTTTAGTTTGGAAAAGAGAAGATTGAGGCAGGACATGATAACAGTTTTCAGGTATCTAAAAGGGTATCATGAGGAGGGAGAAATCTTGTTCTTCTTCTTGGCCTCTGAAGATCGAACAAGAAGCAATTGGCTTAAACTGTAGCAAGGGTGGGTTAGGTTGGACATTAGGAAAAACTTCCTAACTGTCAGGGTGGTTGAACACTGGAGTGAATCGCCGAGGGAGGTTGTGGAATCTCCACCTCTGGAGATATTTAAGAACAGGTTAGATAAATGTTTATCAGGGATGGTCTAGACCAGGCGTGTCCAGCCTGCGGGCCGCATGCGGCCCTGGACAGCTAGTAATGCAGCCCCACAAGATTGTAAACTTTTAACATTATTATGCGATTCATATACATTAACTATAATATATATTTCATATGCGGCCCAAGACTATTCCTCTTCACTCAGTGCAGCCCAGGCAAGCCAAAAGGTTGGACACCCATGGTCTAGACAGTACTTGGTACTGCCATGAGGGCAGGGGGCTGGACTCGATGGCCTCTCGAGGTCCTTTCCAGTCCTAGTATTCTATGATTCTATTAAATAAACATAGTCTAAGCTCTGTCTCTAAGTACTGTTACTTTCCTTCCTTGAGTTAAAGAACAAGTCATTAATACGTGAAAATTTGCCTATTTCTCATGACCAAATGAGCATCTAGATCTTTTTCCCTCTTATGTTTTGCAAAAGAAAAAAACCCTGCATACTATGTTGTATTTTTTGCTAAAAAATTTCATGGTTAGGTGTCTCCAGGGATGGGTATTAGGAAAAACACTTGAGAATTTTTAGGGTTATTTTCTGAGACCAAAAATTAGATTAAAAAATCATTGGGTAGAGCATTCAGTATGAGAATTACTTCAGTTGCTAATATGAAGATATGCAGATGTAAAAGAAGCACGCTGCTGACTTTTTTTCAAAAACAATTGCAAAAATCTTTGTACAACACAGAAGACCAAATTTAGTGTTAATTTTAATCCATTGTATAAGCTGCAGCTCTCAAATGGATATAGAAACATGATACAAAAATATTTTTAAGACTTATAAGCTAGAGTCCAAGGCTCTGTTCACTTTTTGCAACATGTGATTTAGGAGCCTAAATTGGCTTTCAATTATGTCTTGGATGCATTGACCTGCAGTGAGACTTAATGGGCGATCTATGACTCAGGGTGCACAAAGTGGGGGACATGCCCCTTAAGGGGGCATGAAATTTTGCAAGGAGGGGCACAATGCAATCAGGTTAACCAATCATGGAGAGAGTAGATATCCTCCCATGCACTTTAAGCATTTGTGACATCTCTTGCATGTGTCACCTGCTTGCTTTAAAGGGGTAGGTTGAGGCATTACTGGAAGCAGCAGCAATGACTTTTTTCTCAAATGTTCTCCTGGTGTGTAAACTGGGGGGCATGTCAATGCTTCTGCCTCCTCCTGTTCCCTCATCTTCCCCCCACCCCCGGACCCAGGCTTTCAGCTGTTGCCACTGAGCTGTTGGGGGATGTTTCGTCTGCCATTACCTGCCCAGCCCCTGCCTCAGAAAGGGTCCATGTTCCCAGCTGTGCAGCCTGTGCCCAGGGAAACTACACTCCCAGGCCTGCCTGTCTGCTCATGGCTCCATCTCTCCCTTGCTCAGTGCCAGGGCCCCACTTGCTGTAAGAGCATCCTGGCTCTCGCATGCTGGGCTGGGCACCAACTGAGCTGTAGGATGGGCTGGTATGTACCTTGCCACAGGGCTTCTGCCCTGCCACCAACTGCCTGGAGCCCCGAACTGCAGGTGTGGCTGGGTCTGTTGGCCTCAGGCCCCTTGTGCCCCAAGCAGTGTCACCAGCACTCCCAGGCAGGTGCTGTAACAAAAATCATCCGATGGTCACTTTCTTGGGCTTTTCTCTGCAGCCTGCAAGAGTGAAACTGACTTCCAGTAGCAAAGAGGGCACTGACCCTCAGTGATTCCTCACCAGGGCTTGAGGAGAAGGCCCTGGCAGATTAATGGGAGCATTGCGGTACTGCTGGCCTTCTCTGCTCTGCCTAGAGCAGGGGTGTGCAAAGTGTGGGATGTACCCCCTTGCAGGGGCATGAAATTTTATGAGAGGGGTGCCGTATGATCGCCTGCCCCACAGCCTCCACTGGCTTGCCTGTGCAGCCTCCACTGCTACTTGGGGGAGTGTGGTACATCACTTCCAGGAGACAGGTGCGGGGGGACTGCTAATTGCAAGGGTGGAAAGGGGAGCTTGATGTGGGGGGGGGGGGATTTCTCACCCCGATCTATGTGATGCCCACAGTGTGGTCTGTGAATTAGACCATGATCAAACAGTCCCATGTAGACCCTTGCTGGTGCAGACTGAAGGGGACATAAATTGTGTGGATGTAATCCCATTTCAAACGGGACTTTGTTAATGAGGAATATTTTGGGAGGGTTGTGGGAGGTTTGGGCTCAGGATGTTGTTGTTAAGGGGTTTCTCTGTGTATTATTCATAATGCAAGATTTACTGGCCATTATGTAGTCCAAGATTTATCCATTAGACTTGAGTTTTGAGCATTTGTATCAATCAGCCTTGTTGCATTCTTCAGCCATACCAGTTGATGCTACTAGAAATGTTAATTGAATACTAACTGAAAAAAAAAAACAAACCTATTGCATGTTCAGATTATGCCAGAAGCTGTAGGGATATTAATGGATAACTTTTATAGAATTTGAAACCCAATATATATTATTTGACAGAATAAATGTAGCAATTGCTAATTACAATACTACTCAGCACCAATAAGAATTCCTGATAGTTTGTTTAAGAATTGGATTGACTTTAAAAATGTAGTTCAGCTTATGCTTGTAGGCATGCAAAGAAACAGAGGGTGGAGAGAGAGCAGAACTGGCAGACTACAGCCAAAAGCAGATATTTCAGTTCACAGCTGAATTTTTTGCATATGTAAGTAAATGTGGAAAAATGATCTTGCTTAGTCCTTGGGATATCCAGAGACATGACTTTATTGAAGAAGTTCCATTTCTTTTTAGTCAATTGGGTTTGCAAAGAACAACAAAGGCAAATGTAAAATCGCAGAATTACTGACTGCATAGATGCTGGAACGAGGGATATGGAGAGTGCAGCAGTGCTTCCTGGTTTGAAGTGATTTCCGACGTGCGGGATTTACGATGGTGTTGAGTGGCTCAAAGCCATTGCTGTTGTTCAAACTGTTAGAGCATCCCTGATTGATTGATTGATTGTGGTTTGTAACCTATCATTTAAATCAACTTTTGTAACAAATAACTGCAGATTAGCTAATGTGACACCAATTTTTAAAAAGGGCTCCAGAGGTGAACCTAGCAATTCTAGGCCAGTTAGCCTAACTTCACTGCCAGGCAAATGGGTCAAAACTATGGTAAAGAACAGAATGGTCTCCATTGCAGATGAATGTAATTTGTTGGGGAAGAGTCAGTGGTTTTTGTTTTTGTTTTTTTTTTTAAGGGAAATCATGCCTCACTAATCTGGTAGTGTTCTTTGAGTGGAAGGTCAACAAGCATGTCAACAAGAGGGATCCACTGGACATAGAGTACTTAGATTTTTAGAAAGTCTGTGACTATGTTGCTCACCAAAGACTCTTGAGCAAAGTAAGCCATTCTGGGATAAAAGGGATGGAATCTCTCATGGATTGGTAATTGTTTAATATAAGTGGCGGGGGGTGAGGTGTTATTCAGCTGTATTCAGAACCTCTCCATTTAAGAAAAAATGTGAAGGTACATTTTGGAAGACTTCAGTGACCTGGGATATTTCCCTAGCAATCACAATAAAGCTTATAAAATCCTTGATAGGTCATTAAGATTAAAAGCAATTCATGGCTCTCCCAGCTGTTATTTCAGGCCGCTTTATAAACACAGTGTTACCTTGGTTTGCACTTCCCTTCTTTTTTTATAGTTTTTATCCATGGGGGGGCTTTAAAGTTAAAAAAAATGGAAAGCGTGGATTTGGGAGCATAATTATATGGCAAAGAGTAAACTGGAGGTATGTTCTGTGGAGGGGTCTCTGCCTGTAGATCTGCCACTAAAAGTGCTTATAAAAAAATTATGGGTTGTAAAATGCCTGCATTAGTACTTCTGCCCTGCGCTATTCCATCATGTCAGTGATATTTTAGGTTCTGAGTTCACCTTCTAGATAACAAACACAATAATTTATTAGGTGATGAGCTTTTATGGGGCAGATCCACTTCCAGGTCTGAAGAAGTGGGTCTGCCCCATGAGAGCTCATCACCTAATAAATTATTTTGTTTGTCTTTAAAGTCTACATGACTGTTTTTTTTGTTTTGTGAAGATACATACATACATACATACTAACACTGCTACCTCTCTCTGACTATTCACCTTCTAGGTGCATGTTCTTGGGGGCAGAAAATGTATGTCCTGTTTGTATTAACTTGCCCCTGGGATTTTTGCCTGTTTTTTTTTTCATACAGCTGTCTAGTATCTGATTTTTTTTTAAATAAGAAAAAGTCAACTCACTAATATAACTTTCTTTCAGATAAGACACTTTTAGAATACTTCCTATGTCAGATGAATATTGTGAATAAGAAATGAGTGCTTATCTATGAAAATGTGTAAACTCTTTGTCACACTTGTGAAGATTAGCTTTGTGCTAATTTAAGTTGACAGCTGTATAAAAGGGATTAGTACCATCACCACCAAATTCTTGAGGTTAACTTTTGCTCATGCTAAATATGAAAGATAAATTTCAAAAGCTTAGAACAATTTTGCATAAACTGTTTATCTTGATTTCCTTTTCCCCTGGGAGAGGTGAGACTGCAATTCTTAGCATTGCAGAGTGATGTTATGGGAACTACTGCTATTTCTTTAAGCAAAGGACTGGCTTCCATGTAAGAACAAGGAGAGATTATATATACATATCTGAAAGAGAAAAGGCCGGGTCTCTGCACAAATCTTCAAAGAGAGCATCAGCAAGGGAAACACGGAAAATTATTCAAAAATAAATTACCTTACTTACTTTTTCTTACTGCTTTGATGGGTGCAAAAGTTCACTTGAAGTCTGCATTTTGGAACGTAATATTTAGTCCTGTCTTTTCAGAATTCAGCTTAACAAATGTTTGAGTACTTCTGGTTTAGTAGAGTTGGTTTCTTAGCCAAAGTGACTGTTTTTCATCCTGCAGTAATATTTACTAAGCAGACAAGTTAATCTTTAATATGTGTTCATGGAATAGGGTGGCTCAGGGAACTTGTGACTGGACAGTCTACTCTTTTTGCCTCTAAATTATGAATCACAAGACACTTTCATGTAATAGCTCTCTGGGCAATGAGCTTTATTTTCTTAAAGGTTAATACAACAAGGTCAGACTTCTGGCAGACTGTTAGGGAAGGACAAAGGAAAATCAGGCTACCACTGCCTATGTCAGATGTTTTCTGTTTGATCAATGAAGTCCTTTAGTTTCTAGAGCTGAGAGAGACATCTGTAATGATCTTATAAAATGTCTTCCTTACAAATTCTTCTATTACCTTGTTTTATATGATACATAATATTGTGCTAGTCTGGTTCCTTAAATACATACGTTCTCCTTTCCAGCACTCCTTCCTGATTGTTCATTTCTGCTGTTGCAATTTTAGGTCCTAGTTTCTTCTTGCCTTCCCCAGAGCTTGTAGGTGCTCTCTGTTTGCCTCTGAAATAGCAGAAACCTAGAAGTGAGATGCTATTCTTTTCTGTGTTTTTTGGTTAATTTTTCATAAACAAACTTCCACTGGTCTGAAAGTAGAGCCTGCCAGGTTGCATCTGCTGTTCCTTAAACAGAAAACTCCACAAAAGATCTACGTAGGTGACCAAGATTACTAGTCTTGAACCTGGAAGCTCACCAGTAGAGAGGGGACTAGTGGAGCTCTAGCTCATGAAATGCTCTGTCAGCAAAGCTGCTGATTGGGGCAAACATCCATCCCCACCAATTGCTTAGATGTACTGCTTAAACCAGAAGGAGACGCTGCAAGTTGTGAGAGCAACTCAGTGTGTCCCTGGTTTGCTGTAAGTTTGGAGCCTGCTTAATCACCTGACTCCTGCCTCCTGGCCCTTTCCTCCCCTCCTTCTCTTAGTTCCTCTGCTTTCTGGCCTCTTGTTAGATCCCTGCTCCATGGCCCTCCCTTTGACTCTGGTTTCAACCCTTGGCTTGATTCTGACCCCAGCTTCAGTCCTGACTCCGACCTCAGGGCCAGGCCATCCATGCCCCAGTCCTCATAGCTTGTGCAGAACACTCAACTGCTCCAGGTGAAGGATGGACTCATTGGAGTCCCCCGTTCCCTCAGGAAATTGGCGCTTCGTTAAGAGTCCATCCATCTACAGACAGCTAACTGAGCGCTGCAGGCACGCAATGAGCAGCTGAACCTTGAAAACTGAGCATAAGGGAAGCAAGCCGACCAGCTCCATGCAAATAACCCTGTGTGCTGGGCTGGGAATGGTAAGTGAAGGAGGGGAAAAAACACCGCCATTTTCTATAGTCTGGTAGTGGTGGAGAGTGTCAGACTTCGGGAGCCATCAGGGAGAACACAGTGCACGTTGGGTAATGTCAGTGCCTATTTGTGACCACCAGCTCAGGGCCATTTTGGATGGGATTTTCAGAAGCGTAAGGGAGTTAGGTGCCCAGTGTCCTCTGAAATTTCATTGAATTACTTTTAAGCTGCTCGGGAAAACCTGTATTTTAGGACTTTAAAGGTGATACATAGCTTAACTTTTTTAAAGATGTCTTCTGTACCCTGGTTATTAGGCATATTGAGCAAAACTTTTTAAAACTGATTTCTACCTTTAAAATATTTGTCAGCTGAACTTTGACAGCTGATTCTTGTGAATTCTAAAGGGAGCATGTCAACATTCAAGAACAGTTTTCTTTTGTCTTCATGTTGCAAAACAATGCTCAGTGATTTTTGCCAGCTGTTTACTTAATGTTGAGCTGAAATGGTGTGATGAAAAGGCTTTCAAGTAAGAAAAGATTCCCACAGGGGCCTGAAGTCTATATAGTCAGGTATTTTGGAGCATAATCTTTCATGGGTAAAGACCTGCTTCGTCCGTCGCATCTGACAAAGCGGCTTTGCCCACGAAACTTATGCTTCATAATATCCTGTTAGTCTAGAACGTGCCACAGGACTTCTTGTTGTTCTTGAAGATACAGACTAACACGGCTACCTTTCTGATAGACAACAAGAAGCTTGTGGCACCTTATAGACTAACAGCTATTTTGGAGCATAAACTTTCGTGGGCAAAGACCCGCTTCATCAGATGCATGGAGGGGTGGTTTCAGAGGGGTATTTAAAGAGTGGGGTCCCAGTAAAACGGAGGGCCAGGGTCTCTTACTGTGACCCCACTCTTTTTAAATACCCCTCTGAAACCACGCCCCCATGTGTCTGATGAAGCAAGTCTTTGCCCACGAAAGCTTATGCTCCAAAATCTGTTAGTCTATAAGGTGCCACAGGACTTCTTGTTGTTGTTCTTGAAGCTACAGACTAACACGGCTACCTCTGATGCTTATCTCTGATAGACAGTGATTGTAATTTCTGTGCTGGGTATTTTAAATGTAGTATTAGCAATGTACGTTTCAAATCCAGCCCAAGCTTTAGGACAGAGCAGGGATAAGCCTGGGCTTTCACTTAATCCCTTTCTTAAAAGTTTGGGAAGTTCAAGGTTTTTTTTGTATGAGGGTAAGAGGATGGTCCAGCATCAGATTATAGCGATGCTTGATGACTAGAAATTGCAGCATTTGGTGCCTTTGATGAAAAGAACTGCTATATTGTGGTGATTCAAGTTTTCATCAGACATCGCAAAATAGGAGAAACTTTTCAGCGAGAAAAACATGGAATTACTTAGACCTGTGTTGTTTAAATTGTGTTCCATGGAAAACTGCTGTTCCATGAACAACTCGTAGGTGTGTTGCAAGTGCTTGGGGAAAAATACACCAACGGTATATATTGTCTATTGTTAAAACCAGACACAATGCTGTTACTTCATTGCAGTAATACCTGATTTAAATTAATTCGTTTTGTTTTTGCTTTATACGTTGCAGTTTGGTTTTTGTGTGTTTTTGTTTGTTTTGTTGGCGATTATTTTTTTTTTTTGTTCTGACAAATTTATTTTGAAGAAAATCTTCATATGTGTGGTCTCAAAGTTTTAAGAAACAAAGTTTAGACAAAGGTCAAAGAGGCACTGAAATTCCACACAAGTCAGATGCCAGACTGGGGCTTTGAGGATCTTACTAAGCCATAATTTGAATGTATCCCAAGTTCTTTTATTCTATTCTCTTTACCAACTGGTTGCACACATAGACACAAAAGACTGGTGAAGTACAGAGTTTCAGGTGTTTCACAGTAATTGCCTTGCCAAACTGGTTTACTTACTATTGGGTCAGTTTGTTCTTTCAGCCTTTTTGTATCATTCAGTGCCTTGAGAGGTTTGTTTGATTTAAAACAGCTTTATAAATATTGGGGGGAGAGGGAGGGAGAGAGACCTAACAAGTCACAGAATGGCACATTGTCTCTCCCGGTGGTAAGAACTGTTAGTCTAGCATTAAGTACACTGGTAGGGAAGTTCTGGGATCTATGCAGAACAGGGGAAGCTAATAGTATTGACTTACAGGAAAGAACACTCTACAGCTCAGCTTTACAGTTTGTTTTCTTTTCTCTTTTTAAGTTCATGACTTAAATGGTATTTTGAAAACCGTTTCCTACCACAGCAAGGAGAAAACGATGAGCTAAGGTACGGGAAGATATTTAGAAGCCATAATACAGTACTTCGGTTAGGCTTTCTGTAGCTCAGTGGTGCATTTAGGCTCATTTTGTCACAGTGGCAATTCGGGCGCTAATATCCATTGTCCTGGTCTCTTTGTATTTTCACTTCTGTTTCAAACAACTCCACTGCCTTCCACATGCATCCAGAAAACGATGGACCTTTAGTCCAGAAAACCATTCTACTCAAATATCTAAACTGTCTTGGCAAATATTGGGCATAAAAGTTAAACTTGCGAAACTGCAGACAGGTAGCTTGAACCTACACATCCTTTAATCTCGTACATTCAGGTGTCTCCAAATAATTTCAACCACAATTTGTTTTATGAGGGAAGAACCCTGGCAAACAGCTGATGGTAATGTGCATACCGATGTTAACTGAACACAAATTTTTGCATTTCAGATTGCAGCATAGCAACACTTGAAGTTCAATAATCTCTTAATTTACAAAGATGGTTATGTTTAGCGGCTGTCGTTTTTCAGGATATAAGTGAGTTTCTTTTACTAAAAGAAAACAATCATTTATTCACAATAAAGCAACAAGTTGCCTTCAAATGTAAAGACTATTTTTAATCTGAAAATGGGTCAACATAGAGTTTTGGAATTTTATAATATGGGAAGTATAGGTAAGGTGATGCCTAGAGTAGACTGTGGGGTGGTCTTGTTTATATGCATGGCTCTCCTTCTTCCTCCCCCACACCTATCCCCAAATAACCCCGATTTGTCCTGCAAACTGTAGTTAAAAATATCAAGGAGTGAGGAATTGGGTGTGTTTGATCTCATTTAAGGGATTGTGAGATGCATCCAGGTTGCTCATGAATTTTCACATGGTTATCAGGAGCATGAAATGTACTTGAATAAATAAAAGCCCCGTCTGGCCTAAAATTCCAGCAATGGGAGTATCCTGCCTCCACATGTTGATTTGTCAAGGAGATTTAACAGTTTGCAGAGAGGGTAGGTTGGCTTAGAAAACATGTTCATGGAAGCAGATAATCATTTACTCAACAGGGAAATAATTCTCATTGTTGTGAGGATACATAAGCCATGTTTTACAGGTTCCTCACACTCCTGAGGCTATTATATTTCCAGGTCAATGCATATTCACCTTCTGGGTCTGTTCAAGATACATAGTACAAACAGGCACATTCAAACAAAACATAATTTATCTGCTTGTAGGGGTCATTTGAGCTTGCTCATTTGTCTTAATTTCGTTATTGTCCAGTCAAATACACTGAGCCTATGTCTACACTTCTTCCTTTCGAAGAAGGGGGCAAGGTGATCAGGGTGACAGGAGATCACTCATGAAGTGTTGCAATGAACCTGAAGCACTTCGTTAGGCAAATTCTCCCCTGCGGCAACTTCAAAGTGCCAGCATGCCCGTAGCTGCGGGCACTCTGCGGTGCCTGTGCCACTTCAAAGTGCTTTCACTCCCCAAAATTTTATTCATTGCAGCACTTCATGAGTAATCTCCTGTCACACTGATTACCATGGGACAAGTGTAGACGTAGCCTGACAGTTTCAAAGTGATTTTTGTGGTATTTCTATTTCTGAATATTCATCATTTGTTTGATACTTTAGCTAGCTAGAGAGACTATTACACAAATACCATGACCTGTACTTCCTGTTTACAGACTAGCAGGTGTTGAGATTAGCTACCTTAAAATTCACAGGACTGCTCTGGTTTCATTAATCTGTCTCAAGTTTTACAGGCTTGGCATGCAGAACTATGAGAATTCTGTATTTACTTCAGCTCTCCTCATAGTTACATGATGATGTTGTCTTTGGAAAACCATGTTATATCAGGCAGCGACACACAATGATGCAGCACCATGTCCCAAATGCACACTGCATTATAAACTCTGGGCCTAGAGAAGTAAATTTGGAAATAGAGACTTAAAATGCATCCCTCTCACTTCATCATGATACAAATAATCTCTGCCAGCCTGTCACAGGCAGAGAAGGGGGAGCACTCCTTTTGAAGTTTACATCTCTCCTGCAGCTTTTCTTAACCGTGAAGCACTTTTTTTAAATCACCTCCTTCCGTTCCGTACCATCCATACAGAACACATTCTGTTTGGTAGATAAAGTTCTGCTTGTACC
Source organism: Carettochelys insculpta (assembly GCF_033958435.1). Classification (NCBI taxonomy): domain Eukaryota; kingdom Metazoa; phylum Chordata; order Testudines; family Carettochelyidae; genus Carettochelys; species Carettochelys insculpta. Next base: position 316,209,776 of record NC_134137.1, read on the forward strand.
ACTCAGTGGAATTTGACAGAGTACATTCCTGGAGCTGACCTATCCATTTTCATGCATAGCTAATAGAGGATGGTTATAGGTATGTGAATTAAACTGAAAGAACAATTGTAAACCTGGTTTATATTTTAACTGGGAAATGTAAACATCACCAGACTCATCCATTCATTGGGAATCAGTCCAGTATAATTTTTTGTTTAAAATTCTATGTTTTCTGTGTTTGGATAAGTTGTAGATTCAGTTAATGCTCATGTTTCTGACTTACACTCTTTTTTTCAATTTGCACTGTTCCAAATGCTTGCTTTGTGAAAAATACCATTAAAAATCTTAAGTCAATAAATGTTAAAAGTCAAATGTTAAGCTTATGAATATTTAAAAAAGCTCCTGCCACATTCCTTTGATTTTTTTGGTAAGTCACTTAGCAGTGACAGAAGCTTCTGAGGTTTGCTATAAAACTAACATGCCTCTTGGGCTTTTTTCCTAGGGTAATAAATGCAGGAAAGAGCACACATAATGAAGACCAAGCAAGCTGTGAAGTGCTTTTTGTAAAGAAAAAAAGTGGAGGCACTTTTTCTACACCTAACAGAAATACGTCCACAAAACGAAGGTCTTCACTGCCAAATGGAGAAGGACTACAACTGAAAGACAACTCAGTAAGTAGCCTTCATTAATCTTGCTGTCAGAACAGAGATACAAACTATGCAAACTAACGTAAGTAGAGACAGTAACAGAGAGGTAGTCATGTTAATCTGTATTCTATCAAAACAAAAGCAGTCATGTAGTACTTTTAGGTGATGAGCTTTCCTGGGACAGACCCAATTCTTCAGATCTGTAGCCTTACCAGAACAGAGTCAATATATAAAGCACAAAGGTCAAAAAATTATCAAGGTTGACAAATCAGATGGAAGAGCAGAAAATGGGGTGGGGTAGGGTGGGGAAGTAAGTGTTAGGTTAAACATCAAAGTATGTGAAAGTCCTGAGAATGGGTCAGGTAGCTGCTCTCTGTGTTCAAACCACATGTTCATGTGTCAAATTTTAAATATGAAAGTTAGTTCTGAACATTATCAGAGAGGTGGTAGAGTTAGTCTGTATCTTCAAAACCAACAAGTCCTGCAGCGCCTTATAGATTAACAGATATTTTGGAGCATGAACTTTCGTGGGCAAAGATCTGCTTTGTCAGATGCGTAAGTCGGGTGAGGGGGAGGTGGTTTCCCAGGAGGGTTTAAGGAGGGAGTCTCAGTCAAGGGGAGGGCCAGAGCTGACAAGGTCTGTTCAGTCAGGGAGGAGGTGACCCATTACCAGCAATTTATGTGGAGGTGTGAACATCGAGAGGAGAAACTGCTTTTGTAATGAACCCCCCACTCCCACTCTCTGTTCAATCCTTGGTTGATGGTGTCAAATTTGCAAATTAATTGCAGCTCTGCTGTTTCTCTTTGGAGTTTGTTTATGAAGTTTTTTTTGTTGTAGGACTGCTACTTTTAAATCTGTTACTGAGTGTTAATTGAAGTGTTCTCCTACAGGTTTTTGTATGTTACTGTTCCTGATGTCTGATTTTATGTCCATTTATTCTTTTACATAGCGACTGTCCAGTTTGGCCAGTGTAACTTGCAGTGGGGCTTTGCTGGCACATGATGGCATATATTATATTAGTACATGTGCAAGTAAAGGAGCCCCTGATGGTGTGGTTGATGTTAGGCCCTGTGATATCATCACTGGTGTAGATATTTGAGCAGAGTTGGCAGTGAGGTTTGTTGCGGGGATTGGTTCCAGGTTTAAAGTTACTGTGTTGTGGTCTATAGTTGCTGGTGAGAATTTGTTTGAGGTTGGCAGGCTATCTGTGGGCGAGGACAGGCCTGCCTCCCAAGGTCTGTGAGAGTGAAGGATCATTTCCAAGATGAGTTGTTGATCACTGATGATGCTCTGGAGAGGCTTTAGCTGGGGGCTGTATTTGATGGCCAGTGGTGTTCTCTCGTTTTTTCCTTGTTGGGCCTGTCTTGTAGTAGATGGCTTCTGGGTACACGTCTGGCTCAGTCAATCTGTTTGTTTCTTCACTTCCTTAGGTGGGTATTGTAGTTTTGAGGAAAGCTTGGTAAAGGTGTTGTAGATGTTTGTCTTTGTCTGAGGGATTGGAGCAAATTCGGTTGTACCTTAGTGCCTGGCTGTATGCAATGGATCGTGTAGTGTGCCCTGGATGGAAGCTGGAGGCACCTAGGTAAGTATAGCAGTCTGTGGGTTTCTGGTATAGGGTGGTATTTATGTGACCATCACTTATTTTCTCAGTAGTGTCCAGGAGGAGGTAGATCTCTTGTGTTGACTGCTCCAGGCTGAGGCTGGTGGTGAGGTGGAAATGGTTGAAATCATGGTGGAACTCTTGAAGAGCCTCCTTCCCATGGGTCTAGATTGTGATGTCATCAGTATAGCGCAAGTAGAGAAGGGGCGCTAGGGGATGAGAGCTGAAGCGTTGTTCCAGGTCAGCCATAAAAATGTTGGCATACTGTGGGGCCATGTGGGTGCCCATAGCAGTGCCACTGATTTGAAGGTATAAATTCTCCTCAAATCTGCCATAGTTGTAGGTGAGGACAAAGTCACAAAGCTCTGCCACCATTTGTGCTTCGATCTCATCAGGGGTAATGTTCCTAACAGCTTGAAGTCCATCTTCATGTGGGATATTGGTGTAAAAGGCCTCTACATGCATGGGGGCCAGGATGGTGTTTTCAGGAAGGTCACCAATGAATTGTAGTTTCCTAAAGAAGACAGTGGCATCTTAAAGCTGGAAGCACTGGTAGCATAGTGTGTAAGGTGGAGAGTCCACATAGCCAGATAATCCTATAGTGAGAGTGCCAATGTCTGAGATGATGGAGTGTCTGGGATTCCCACGTTTATGGAACATTCTGTCTGTAGATGGTTGTTAGTCTCTTTTTTTTCTCCAAAACACAAACCCTTAGGTCCTTAACAGAATGGCCCATGCCATTAAAGTGCTGGCTGACAGTTTTGTGCATTTGGAGATTTTTGATGTCCACTCTGTGTCCATTCATTCTTTGGCGAAGAGTGTTTGCAGTTTGCCCAACATAAATAGTGTGTGGGGATTGCTGGCACATAATGGCATATATGACGTTCTTCTTCGAGTGTCCCCGTGGGTGCTCCACATTAGGTGTCGGGCTCGCCCGGCGCCGCAGATCGGATCTTCCAAGCAGTTTCTGCCGGACCGCGCATGCGCCGGTGCGCGCCACTCCCCCGCGCGCTCCCGGCCACGTGCGCGATCCGGTCCCCGCCAGTTCCTCTTAACCACCGTCGGCTGCAGACGGAATCCGACTAGGCTAAGGCCAAATAGCGTATTCAACGACTTTATCTGTTTTTCTTTCAAAGTTTTTTTCAGATACTTAGGCTACTATGAGTTAGCCGGTTGCTATTTTGCAAAAAAAAAAAAAAACAAAAAAAAAAAACAAACAACAACAAACAAACTACGAGCGGGACAGCTTCAGCCAGTCCCAGTAACAACCGCCAGAGGCCAGGAGCTACGGCCATCAGCCCTCCTGCTGAGGCAGGCCATCGGACGGGGAAAACAGCACAAAGAAGGTGCTAAGTACCCACTTAATAAAACTCAAAGACTCACCAACAATGTCCTCTTCAGGCTTAAAAAATGTGAGTCCTGCCGAGAGGCGATTAAGGAGAGACAGGGAGATGCGGCTTAAAATGCTGCTTTTGATAAGGCCCTCCAGCCAGAGGTGCCGGAGCGGCCGCAGCAGGAGGGACCCTCTGGGGCCCATAAAAGGAAAGCTGCCTCCCTCACTCCATCAGCGCAGAAACGGAGGAAAGTCTCCCCAACCCGATCCCTGCCGGCAGCAACAGCGAGCGGGACGGGAGGAGCGCACAGCCCCCAGCCGCAGCAACAGCTGATCGGCGGCGGCAGGGAGAGCCACGTGGAAGTGGCTCAGCCTCCGATGATCAGCCAGCCGCCCCGCACTGCAAGCAGGGCAGCGGCTTAAAACTGCTTTTCATAAGGCCCTCCAGCCAGACGTGCCGGAGCGGCCGCAGCAGGAGGGACCCTGCAGGGCCCATAAAAGGAAAGCTGCCAAAAATGGAGGAAAGCCTCCCCAGCCCGATCCCTGCCGGCAACAATAGCGAGCGGGATGGGAGGAGCGAGCAGCCCCCAGCCGCAGCAACAGCTGATCGGCGGCGGCACGGAGAGCCACGTGGAAGCGGCTCAGCCTCCGATAATCAGCCAGCCGCCCCGCACCGCAGGCAGGGCGGCGGCTAAACAAGCGCCGGTACCGGCGGCACCGCAGGCAGCGGCACCGACCCCCGGGGAACCGGCGGTGCAGAGCGCGCAGGCACGCAGCCTGCAGGCACCGGAGCACACCGCACATGCGGCACCGCCCTCCAGCGTGCCGAGCTCGGTGCGCACGGGGCCAGGATCCCCTGTACGTCAGGGGGCAGAGTTACCTCCTCAAGGGAGGGGAAAGGCTGCACACAAGAGGAGGCATTGCAGCCCCTCTCCGCACAGGGCTGTGGAGTTGCTTTCTCACAGCCCTCCGCTTATGTTACAGACTCCAACCAGAAGGCAGGGGTCCCCCCTAGCCTACCCGGAGCCCCCTTCTCCATTTTTTGCAACCAGCCTCACCCTGGCTGGGACCACCTTCACCCTTCCTGGGGTTTGAACCGCTGGACTATTATGCAAAATCGCTCTCTCCAGCCCTCCCCCAGACGCAGAGGGTATGCACCAAGGGAGTGGTCTAGGTCACCTTCCCAAGAACAGTGCCTATACTGCCATGGTCGCCCCTACCACGCGGGGCATAGACACCATCGGCTATCTACCAGGGAAAGATCCCCACAAACGATCTCGTACCCCCGAGGGCAATTGCGACCGGGGACAGAGACTCAAGCATCTCAGGGGGGACTGGTTATGGAACCCCGAGATTTTCCCTCGCAAACCTCTAGTGAGAGGGTGTACCATCACCAGCAGGAACCGGAAGGGTCCACAGAGATGTATCCCAGTGGTTCCTCGCGCTCCTCCCCGGATGAGGCTACGGCCCCGGCGGACGTCCATCCTCCGGACGATCTCAAACAGTTCCAAGAGCTGTTTTACGAGGGTGGCCTTCACACAAGGCATCCAGACAGATAAGGTGCAAGAGAAACACCATAAGCTCCTCAAAAATCTGAGACCTCCGGCCTCCTCCAAAATAGCAATACCGCTTAATGACGCAATCTTGGAGTCTGCCACTATGATATGGCAGACTCCTGCGACTATTCCGCCTGTCCACAAGAGAGTGGAAAAAAAACAAACAAAAAAAAAAAAACTTCGTGCCGACAAAGGGCACGGAGTTCCTGTTCAGCCACCCACAACCAAATTCCTTGGTGGTGGAGTCGTCGCAATGTGGGGGAACAGACAAACATGCCAAAAAGCTAGAGCTGTTGGGCAGAAAGGTCTACTCCTCCTCCACTCTACTGTTGCGAATGGCAAATTACGCAGCGCATCTAGCGAACCATAATTTCGATAACCACATTAGGTTAACCTCCCTCATGGACTCGCTTCCAGAGGGCAAGAAACCAGTGCTCAAGGCCATCATGCAAGAAGGCTACGCGGCCTCGAGGATGGGAGTTCAGATCGCCCTGGATGTTGCGGACTCAGCAACAGCGTCCCCAGTACCACAGGGGTTACGAGCAAGGGCGACATCAACAGCACCAGCAGTACAGAACTCCCAGGCGTCGTTCCCAACACAGCCATGCGTCCTCGGGGCAGGGCCACAGGCCACAAGTTTGACACACAGATCCAGGGCTGCGCCATCACTACCGTCGCAAGGTCATCCGAAGCGGTTATTCCACCATCGCCTCCGACCATTCTATAACCAGTGACAAAGGATCACCACAGACAAATGGGTGCTGGAGATCATAGCCACGGGGTACGCCATCCCCTTCCAGTCGCTCCCACCGCCATGACCTCCACCCAGGCCCCACCTCCAGGAGGCCTCCCACGTGGCGAGGCTCACGCCGGAGGTAGACCATCTCATGCTCATAGGGGCAGTGGAAAGAGTGCCGGAGCAACTGCAAGGGAGAGGGTTCTACTCCAGGTACTTCCTCACAGGGAAAAAGACAGGAGGCGGGAGGTCCATCTTAGATTTTCGAGGCCTCAACCGGTACCTGCGCAAGCAACGCTTTCGGATGATCACAATCGCCTCCATCCTTACGGCACTATACGATGGAGATTGGTTCGCAGCCCTCGACTTATAAGACGCGTATTTTCACATAACTATTCATCCGGCTCACCTACGATTCCTCTGGTTTCTCATGGTAGGCAAAGAACATTTTCAATACAAGGTCCTACCGTTTGGCCTCTCCTCGGCCCCCAGAGTCTTCACCAAGCCCTTGGCAGTGGTGTCAGCCTACCTGCACAGACAGGGGGTATTTATGTTCCAGTATCCGGATGACTGCCTACTCAAAGGGGCCTCGAAGGAGGAGGTACTACGCATAATATGCGTCACAACAGGCACGTTCTCTCGCTTGGCCTGGTTATCAATCTGACAAAATCAAAGAGAGACCCCACGCAGGACATAGAGTTCGTAGGGGCACGCGTAAATTCTATTACAGCGAGGGCGTATCTACCAGAGACTCCCTTTCGGGCCGTCGGCTCCCTCGTGCAAGTCTTCACCTTCAGCCCTACGGTGCTGGTTCTGACGTGCTTACAGCTGCTGGGCCACATGGCAGCAGCGGCGTTCGTACAACAGAACGCCAGGTTACCCATGCGCAGCATGCAGCACTGGCTGACGAGCGTATACAACCCGGCAGCACACACTGTTCACAGGGTGGCGTCGCCCACAACAGAGGTGCGCAAATCCCTGCAATGGTGGGTAAACCCCGAGAACCTGCTAACAGGGGTACCCTTCCACCAACCACACATATTGGTTTTTCTTACTACAGACGCCTCCCTCATAGGGTGGGGAGCACACATGGGCGAAGAGGTGACGCAAGGGCTGTGGTCCTCCACGGAGCAGTCACTGCACACAAATATACTGGAGCTCAGAGCAGTGTTCAACGCCTGCAGACACTTTCGAGACCATATAAAAGGCAAAGTAGTCGGGATCAGTATAGACAATACCTCCACCATGTTTTATATGAATCGGCAAGGAGGAGCTCGGTCCCGTGCCTTATGTGCAGAAGCAGTCCGGTCGTGAAACTGCTGCATCGCCAACAATATAACCCTGGAAGCCTCGTACTTCCCAGGCGCTCACAATGTGCAGGCAGACCAGCTGAGCAGGCGTTTTCGCACTCACGCACGAGTGGCAGATCCGTCCCGATCTGCTGCAACTGATTTTTCATGCATGGGGTTTTTCCCCAGATAGACCTGTTTGCTACTCAGCACAACAAGAAGTGCCCACGATTCTGCTCCAGGGCAGGACTGTGACGGGGGTCCCTGAGGGACGCCTTCACGATCTCTTGGAGGGGCCCCCTGCTTTACGCTTTCCCTCCCACAGTGCTCATCCACAAGGTGTTGCAGAAAGCCAGGAGGGAAGGAGCCTGAATGATCCCGATAGTCCCAACGTGGGATCGACAGCAATGGTTCCCCCTACTTCTGCGCATGTCGGACCGGCCACCGATGCCCCTTCCGGTGGCGCCGGATCTGCTCACGCAAGCCCAGGGGTCCATAGTGCATCCGCACCCCCAAGGCCTGCGACTACAAACGTGGTTAATCCATGGCTCAGCTCCCTAGAGAGCACATGTACGGAGGAAGTGCAGCAAGTCCTAGAAAGTAGCAGGAGGACTTCCACCAGGAAGACCTACAAGCAGAAATGGACTCGCTTTACGGCATGGTGTTCTACCAAACAGCTAGCCCCGCTTTCGGTGCCTATGGCTGTGATATTAGAGTATTTACTGGACCTCAAGAGAGGAGGACTCTCGCTATCCTCGTTTAAGGTCCACCTTGCTGCCTTTTTGGCATTCAGACACGGAGAGACAGGGCACACGGTGTTCGCCCATCCCATGGTTACCAGGTTCCTTAAAGGGCTGGTAAACCTATACCCCCCCCTCGGAAACCGCTTCCACCTTCGTGGAACTTGGACCTGGTGCTTAATGCGAAAAGGGGACCACCGTTCGAGCCTTTGGCCACGGTTTCCCTCTGCCTCCTTATGATAAAGACGACCTCTCTTCTCGCAATCACGTCAGCTCGCTGGGTGAGCGAGCTTGCGGCAGTTATGGCAACGCCACCCTGCGCTGTTTTTTCCAAGGAGGCGGTAACCATACGGCTGCATCCAGCCTTTGTTCCTAAAGTTTCTTCTGAGTTTCATACTAACGAACCTATTGTTTACCCTCGTTTTATCCAAAGCCTCATAACTCTGACAAAGAGGTGCGCCTACGCCTCCTGGACGTGAGGAGGCGCTAGCTTTCTATATAGACAGGACCAAGTCCTTCCAGAGAATGGATAGACTCCTAGTCTCTATCGCTCCCAAATCAAAAGGAGAATGTCTCTCTTCGCAGAGAATCTCGAAGCACATCGTATCTTGCATTAAAAAGTGCTACAAACTCAAAAAGACTCCTTTCCTGGCCATGCCCAGAGCTCATTCCACTAGGGCGGTGGCAGCATCAACAGCCCTTTTTCAAGGGCGTTGCGCTAAAAGACATTTGCAGAGTGGCGACCTGGTCATCCTGTGACACCTTCGCCAAACATTACGCCCTTCACAGGGTATTCCAAGAGGATACCCATCTCTCGACAGCGGTCCTCTCGGGGACAAGCTGCACATACTCCGATTACCCACCTCCTATCTTGGGTTACTGCTGGGTAGTCACCTAACGTGGAGCACCCACGGGGACACTCGAAGAAAGAAAGGTTACTCACCGTAGTAACGGTGGTTCTTCGAGATGTGTCCCCGTGGGTGCTCCACTACCCGCCCATCCTCCCCGCTTCGGATCTCTGTTTAGTGTTTTGCAGGAGCATCCGAGGCGGTTGGTCAAGGAACTGGCGGGGACCGGATCGCGCACGTGGCCGGGAGCGCGCGGGGGAGTGGTGCGCACCGGCGCATGCGCGGTCCGGCAGAAACTGCTTGGAAGATCCGATCTGCGGCGCCGGGCGAGCCCGACACCTAATGTGGAGCACCCACGGGGACACATCTCGAAGAACCACCGTTACTACAGTGAGTAACCTTTCTTTAGTTGAGGAATAGCAGAATGTGCCCCAGTTCTGTAAGTAACATTGTTAAGTCTAGTGATGGTGTCTGCAGAATAAATATGTGGACAAAGTTGGCAACGGGGCTTGTTGCAAGGAAAGGTTTCAACATTATTAGTATTAGTGTGGTATATAGCCTGTGGTTGCTAGTGAGAACAGTGGTGTAAAACCACTGAAAAACACAATTCTTGCTATATTTTGCAGACTTTCTTGATATCCATCTGTGGCCTAATTAGTTCTGCTTTATCAAAGAAAGCTTCACTAATTATACTTAGCTCCATGTTTTGGATTCTGAATTTCAAATGCTGCTGCTTTTCTCACATACAGCATTTCAGAGAGGAGACCAAAAATGACAGGACATGCTGGAGGCGTATAAAACAATGAAGGATCTAGAGAAGGCCCGTTCTCCATTTCTTCTAGCCTAAGCCCAAGAGTGTTACAAATTTAAAGGCAATATATCTAACACAGATAAAAGGAAATACACGTTATTTTTACTATGATACATATTTAGTAAGTGGCATTCACTGCCCCAAGATATGGAGAGTTTAGTAGGATTCATATAAGACATATCACTTAATCACACACATTAATGCTCCTATATAAATAGGAGTTAAAAGGATTTGTGTATTTCATGGTACAAGTTAATCATTAAGAACCTTGGGTATGGAAGAAGTTTCTCCTGTAGGCAGATTTTGACATAAATAGTCAAATAGAGGATTTCTTGCAATTAGTGTAAGATTGGCCACATAGGCTTAGATTTAATCCATGAATATTTTTAGTAAAAATCATGACAGGTCATGGGCAATTAACAAAAATATCCCTGACAAAATGGAGAGAGAGGAGGTTCCCCCCACTGCCTGCCTGGGCTGACACACTCTGTGGGGTTCCACCGCTGCCTGGTTCAAGGGGACTTGTCTTACCTTACTCCTGGTGAATGGAAACTCTGTGGGACCCCCAGGAAACTCTGGGTTCCTCCTTCTGCCAGTGGCTAGGAACTGTTGTGGGTGACCACCAGCAGCAGCTGACCGCTCTAATGTTGCCTCTGACAGCTCCAGCCTCAGGGCATAATCATAGTTTGTCTTTTTAGAGTGTGCTGTATGTGGCATCTGTAGGCAGTCCGTGGCACTGAAATGTGGTGTGTAGATAAGAGTGCATGGTTCATTGGCGCTGTTTAATGTCATTTCAGCGCTTTTCCCCATGATGTTTTGAGCTTTGTTTCTCATTCAATCTTGTTTCACAAACTAGGATTATTATTTTAAGGGCACCATAAATAGTTGTGAAACTTCTCGATTACAATAACATATGTACAAACAAGCAGAAGACAGCCTCTGCCTTGAGGATATAAACAGGTAAAAAGTAATGGGGGAAGGTCTTAAACATCAAAACCAAAACTAAGAAAGCTGGGACAGAGAAATCTTTGTATTTGATCAGAGTGAGTTTGTAATTCTTCAGGACAGCAAAGAATGATGATGATGATGATGAGGCTTTTTAAAATATTTCTCAAGCACTTCTACAGACTTTTGTCAAGATTCTGATCTTTAAACAAGCTAACCTCACAATTACCCTGCAGAATACTCATTCAGTTATGCACAGAACCAGTTCAAACTGAAATTCTGCAAAAACTATTCAGTATTTGTATGCATAAGTGATCATGATAGTCATATCAACACACAATGCGTGACTTGTGTACACAGTTACAGCAATTGCACATATGTGCACATCATTTGTTTTAAAGTGCAATACCAGCTGAAGAGCATGCTAGTATCCTACAGCGACGGTGTGCAAAGTGGTGGGGAAGTGAAATTTCATAAGGGGTTACAACATGATTGGCTGCTAGGTCTCAGGCTCATCTATCTCATTAAAAATGTTGAAATGTGACTTTTTTTGTGTGTGTGCTCGTTCACATTTATATACCAATTAACAAAGCTTTTGCATTTTACATACTTATTTTCTTGCACAGGCTGAAAGGGTTTTTCTTCATATGAACATAACTGAAATTTCCATCACGTTGTATTATATTAGACTGGTTCAGGGGGCTGGAGGGTCTGCTGATGGCAGGGATGGGAAGTGGAGACTGATGTAAAAAATTGGCTCACCCCTGTCCTACAGTATAGCTCTAACTGAACACACATAACTAAGTGTTGCATCTGTTTTACTCTTCCTGCCTACTATCCTGTTTTTTGATGTTCATGGAGCATAGGAGTATCGTGATAGACCACACTGACATTACACCTAATCTGGCTGCTTTTCTCCAACTGTTGTTAGAATCTAATGCTTCATAGGAAGGTAAAAACAGTTGTTTATTTTCATAATAGTCTGCCTAAAGGGAATATGTTTTTCCAAATCAAACACTGTTTCATGGTTTTGTGTTCCTAGTTCACATGATTTTTAATTCTATTGAAATGCAGCTCATCAGTAGATGTGGAATTCACTGTCATCATGGAGAAGGTAATAATGACAAGTTAATTACACTTTTAAACTTTCTTTATAGTCAATTTTAAATTGGCTGTCTGCCAGCCAAATTACATGCGCCCATGTTTCTGTACTATGAAAAATTATTTATAGAATCTGAGGCTGAATGTCTTCACACTGTGTTTGTTTAATGTTCTGTTCTCTTCCCATGTCTTTAAGTGGATTGTCCTGGTCTTCTTACATATAGAAGTCTTTCCATTAATCTGATTTTTTTGTTACCTCTATCTGGTCCTCTTTAGTTTCTGCTGTATGTCTTTCGATAGAGGCTGACCGCAAATTAACACAGTTTTCCAGTTGAGGCCTGGTTGGTCTCTGTGCTGGCATGATAATGTTTTCAATATTATTTACTATCCAATTCTTTATACATTTTTCTTTATATGTCCTACCTGTGTGTCTACCTCCATATTTGCTGAAAAGACACCAGAAAATAACATATGTATTAGCATGTGAGTTTGTAAAGTGCACTGTCTCATAGTATCTGAGTACTGCTTGCAGATTTAAAATTACAAATATATTTTCCAAAACAGGGAGCATTTGGCTGGAGGAACTTTGCTGCTAGAGGGCAGTCTTGCTCCAGCAGCTAACAGAGGTTTTTGGTTTTGGGTGTTTTTTCTTGCTCATGTATGTTCTGGACCCAGCCTATGAAAAAAGGAAGACTTCACATCTTTATATAATATTTATTCATATTATTTAAAATACAGCAGACCTTTTATCTGTTTTGATCTTTGGTGTTTTCCCAGTGAAAAGATACTGTATATTTAACATGATGGGAATATTTTTTACTATGAGGAAGACTGAAATGCAGGCAGTTCTGCATCACTCTTGGTGGGCTGTTGTTTCACCTCACAGGGGTTGCATAAAAAAGCCAAAAACGGAGTTCTAGAGCCACTCAGAAGGGGTATTGCAGCATGACACACACTCTGAAATCATCCTGGGATGACTGAAGGATTCTGTGTAAAGAGAGGAAGAAGGAAAGGATTTATTAAATCATTGTTTCAGGAAAGCTCTTGAATGTAGCTAAAATCCAGTAAACCCTTGATTTAACGGACTAATGGGGGGAGGAGTGCCCATTTACACCCAGAAGCCCGTTAAATGTGAGGGTTTACCTTTCCCCTAGCAAGCCCTCTCAGCCGCAACCCCCACCCCAGCAAATGTCAGCAGCTTGCCAGAGCTGCTGCTGCTTGGAGCCCTGCTGTGGCTTGAAGGGCCACCATGGCGGGATGCGCTCCGCTGTGGGTTGGAATGCTGGCCACAACTGGAGGCAGCCCATTGTGGTTTGGAGCACTGCTGCAGCAGCTGGAGGCTCCATCACAGCCTCAAAGAGCTGCCGCCACGTGCTCCTCCCACCAAGGGTGGGGCATGAATGTGAGTGCCGACACACCCCACCCCTGGTGGGAGGCGTGTGTGGCAGCTCTGGCGGCGGTCTGGGCTGTGGTGGAGGGTTCAGCCACAGCAGCCGGAAGCAAGGACTCCTCCGGCCGCAGCAGCAGCTCTGGCACCTCTGGTAAGTCGCCTTGCTTTTTTGGAGGGGTGGGAACAGCAGACTTCGGGAACAGGGGGCTGGCGGATGTCTGTTCCTGAAGCCCACTATACCAGGGTCTGTAAAGTCAAGGGCTTACTGTCTTTTGATTTATTACTATGTTTTCTTCAGCTTTGTTTATATTCGACAGAACATGCTTTCCACTCTGCATCCCTCTTCTTGCTGCTTCCATCCCCTGGTTTTCTCACATTCCCTGGGATGCTGCTGTGACTTTTAAATTGCAGCCAACTTTGAAAGTTGTAAAAAAAACCCTTTTTCCATTTGATCAGAGTAACTGGAAATCCCCAGCCCGCCCGAGCACAGATGAGAAGTGTTGCTTGGAAATATGTGAGATGCCTGCCAAGCAATATGGAAACATGAGTTTAAAAAAAATAGTTGCCATCTGGTCCAGCACCACCAAGTGGCTTCCAACATCTGGAGACAGGCCATTAGTATAGCACTTCTCTCCTGATCCTGTAAGCTGTTTGCACACATACAGGGGGTCTGTCCATATGGGTGAGCCCCATTGAAGTCTGCCTGTCTGCATCAGCTTGAATGGCTGGGGCCCAATTCCCCAAAACTGCACTATAAAGTTAGAGCCTCCCGACAGAGAGGAGGAAGATGGGACTGTGCAGAAGAGGGGAAGCAAGAAAGGGTTGTAAGGACATTTTTTGCTCACAAAGAGTTAGGAAGCCTAGAAACATTTTTTTTCCCAAAGCTGACGAAATAGTGACAAAAGCACAAGAAGAAAAGAATTCCAAAATAAATAGGATTTTTCCATTGACTTAATTAGGTTTAATCCCAGATTGGACATTTCTTTTATTTGCAGAGATGGCCAGCAGCTTGGGGGGGTGGGGGGGCGGTAGGGAGGAAAGCATGCCCTTACAGTATTAGATATTAAGTAAATAAAACAAGTTCCAACCTCTTATATTGTGCAAGGTCAACTCCAAGAATGTTGCACTGGGCAGCACAGTGTGGGAGGGAGGTGAGTAGCCCTCAGTGGTGAAAGAACTGCTTTTGGAAAAGGTGGACATGCGTAAGTCCATGGGGCTGGATGCAGTGCATCAGAGTGGGCTGAACGAGTTGGGTGATGTGACTGCAGAGCCGTAGGCCATTGTCTTTTTGAACAGATGACGATCAGGGGACTGCCGGGGGATGAGGGGTACTGATCAGGTAGTCAGATGTGTAACTGTTGAGATCTGTGCCTGCATTTCATCTGCTACGCTGCCTGAAATTTTGCCCCACGTTACATTGTGGCATTCTATAAAAAGGTGTCTGATTTGTGTCGGTGATTCAAGCTCATGTTGTACACACATGCAATCTCTCATGTGATATTTTTTTTTGTCTGTTGCTGTGTTAGAATGTCAAAGGTGGCATTTTTTTATCTTATTACAAAACTAGGAGACTGCTGTTCTAGCTTCTAGGTAGGATCTGGTTGCAGAGGAGCGTGAAGCTGGTTAGATTTCAAAGCAAACTAGAAATACATTTTGAGATTCAGTGAAGTGAGATGATTGCTAACAATAACAATTAATAGTTCTTCTCTGGTGCCTACTCCAGTGTTCTATAGCCTTCCCAAATTTAAAAAAAAATTTTGTTGCTGTTTTGATTGAGCAGATTTCCAACTTGAAGGACTTTGACCAGCCAAATAAGAAGTGGCGAAGGAGAGGCAGGATTGAGAGATTGGGGTTCTTTATAGAATACAACAGATGGAACTGGCTTATTTATTTCCCAGAGGGAGAAAAATGTTTGTGACCTCTATGCTTCACTTCTCTGCTGTCCTGCCACTAAAACACTCAAACTTTTACTTTGTGACTGCCACTGAAATAAAAAAGTAACCTAAGCCACTAAGGAGCTGCAAAAGTTTACTCGTAATAAGGTGGGGTTTTTTTGCCCTCTTTACCCTGGTACCTGAGTGCCTCACAATCTTCAATTTCTTGTTTCTGGTGTCTCTCTATTGTAGGGAATTATCATTATCCCCATTTTACAGGTGGGGGACTGAGACAGAGTAAGTGATTTTCCCCCTTCCCCCCCAGTATCACAAGGAAAATTTGTGGAAGAGCAGGAAACTGAATATACACTTACAAATGCGAGGCAATGTCCTTGCCATATGAACCATCCCTCTTCCTGTACTTGCATATTCCAAGAGGTATCACAAGCTAAACATAAGTACTGACTTTACAAGGAATAATTTAAAACTGTTACTTAAAAAAAAGAAAAAAATCCAAGACTCTCAAGCTTTCTTGCCTGTCTACTCTCAGTAAAGATTGCCAGGCAGCAGCCTTGTGTTAACATCTTCTCTAGCTCCAAACTAAGTCATCTCACCACAGTGCCTAATACACCTTCCACAGTTTATCTTGTCTGTTTTAAGCTGTACAGTGCAGACACTCTCTCATTGTGTGTGTGAACAGTGGTCAGCATAATGGGGCCCTGGTCATATTTAGGGCCCCTAGGTGCTTCTGTAATGGAAGTAATAGTAACTCATCAAGAAATTCTGTTAAATAAAACTCTATGTATCTTTTTTTAAAAAAGTCCTCTTTAGCAACAGAATGTCGTCATTCAACTGCATCCACTTCCGGTGGCGCAGGTGGGGAGAGGGGGCAGTCCCTGGGAAGGCCAGGTCTGGCTGCATGGCTCCACCACTTGTGGGAAGGGGTGGGGTTGGCAAGCATAGTGAGCAGGGGACACTGTCCCCTTGTTTTGTTTAATGGAATTTTATAGTTGTAAGTTTCTGTTTGAGTCTATGCATTTTTGCAATGCCATGCTGCAATTATTAATCCTTAAGTGTCATTTTATCCCATCATCATCATCATCACCAGGGATTTCCCATCATCATTGGTCATCAGCATTTTGATGGCTGTCTTTGGGAGTTTTTCCACATATGGTTTTGCCTTTATCTGTTACCTTGCCTACAAGGGTGTATACACCGATGCTTTAGGGTCATCTATCTGCTATTCCTCAGCCGTCCTCCAGTGTATTCTGATATATTGACAGCTGTGTCTTAATCTTTTCCTCCTCCTGGACCATCTGAACCACTTGGTACTGTCATCTATTTATTAGCACATCATGCACTGCTCAGGCACACACAGAACAGTGAATGGTGTTGCAAAGCACATTTTTTAATAGAGCAAACAGAACTTAAACAGAAGCTGAACAACTTTTACTAAGCCAGTCTGCTTTTACTTCTACTAATAACTATTTTTGTAACGATTATGCACTTATGTCAAAGTACAAAGGATAAAGAATAAAGTATTAACCTGGAATAAGACCGACCATAATAAATCAGACTTTTCTGGCTTTTTCCTGCTTCAACACCTAGCTAGACACTGACAGCTTACCCAATGTGTATCTGCCAATGGCACCAGGCCATTCCTTCCTGCTAGTCAGAGCAGCTGTCAGAGTACAACATAAAAGTGAACACTATCTTATCCTAAAACATTCTACTTCTAAACTACACACACACTGCTTTATAATAACAGAAAGCCATGCTAGTCTATATACTATCAAAACAAAAAAGCAGTCCTGTACCACTTTAAAAGACTAACAGAATAATTTAGTAGGTGATGAGCTTTGGTGGGACAGACCCAGTTCTTCAGATCATGCCCAGATGCTCAAAGCTTTGAGCATCTGGGCATGATCTGAAGAACTGGGTCTGTCCCACCAAAGCTCATCACCTAATAAATTATTGTTAGTCTTTTAAAGTGGTACAGGACTGCTTTTTTGTTTTGACTGCTTTATAAGTCATACAAAATTCATGTTTTGGCTGCAACAGAAACAGAGAGCCATGCTGGCATAGTGCCCACTTTAACCATCAAGGGTCTTCGTTAAAGAGAGAAATGGAGTCAGGAGCAGAACTTCCAACTGTGTGTGGGATAGCTCAGGGGTTAGAGCATTGGCCTTCTAAACCCAGGGTTGAGAGCTCAATCCTTGAGTGGGCCTGTCAAGAGTCTGGGGCAGGTTAGATTCGAAGAAATAATAATTAAAAAAAAAAAAATCTGTCAGGGTGGTGGTAGTCCTGCTGTGAATGCAGAGGACTGGATTCAACCTCCAGAGGTTCCATCCAGCTCTGAGATATGCATGTGTCTTCTAAACCACCTGGAGTTAGCAGTTCATGTCCCTTCTCCATGCTGGCACCTTGCTGCTATAACAGGAGGAGGCAGGAGAGCCACCTTCCTGCAATGGTTGAAGAGTGGCAAATGGTAAACAAGAGAACTACAGTAAGCACAAACTGCTAAGCAGGGAGAGGCAAAATGCAGAATCTTCACATCTCTGCACAAGTCTTAGTTTCCCACTTATGTACTTTTGAGCAGAAGGTGTTAATACTTGCTCTCCTTTAAAGTGTGAATGAGAGCTAGTCGGAACATTGAGGGGAGGACTTCTGCTGAAAATTCTGACAAAACTCTCAATTTTTTTGGTATATAAAAACTGGAGAACTTCAGCTGAATAACTAAGTTTTTTTTATTCAAAAATGGAGCCATCTAGTTTATACAAGTTGCAGTTCAGGGGCTTTATACTCCAATTCTCCTTTAATGGCTGGGCTCTTTGGCCAGACTGCATCTTCCAACATGCAACTCTCCCTCTTCTTTGTGAGTGGAGGGCATCTGTGATAGCTGTCACTGTTCAGAGTACTTCCATGGGCAATTATACCCAGCCAGGGAGCCAGGCCCATAGAGGAGTATGGGGGCATACATGAGATGAACTGTAACTCCCATGAGGCCAACAGCACCATTTTGAAACATTTTGGGTTTTGTCACTTTTTTCCCCCCCAAAATTTTTTTCTAAGGTAAGCAGACACTTTTGATGATGCATTTCAGACAACTCAGTTTCCTATGCAAAATCAGCTTTGGAAGAATTGGACTGTAAGTGAGTCTAAGCCATGGTGAAAGCATGGTCCCACTGAAGCCAGAGATGCCTGAATTTCATCCCATGTTTCTAGTTAGAGATTGGTTGGAATGATGCCTTCGGATACCTAGAATTTAAGGTGAGAAGGGAGGGGCCACTGTTAAATTTTGCCAAGTTATCCCTCTATTTAACCCAATAGCATGGAGTTGATTTGAAGTGTAAATAGCATTTAGCTAAAAAGCATATATTTTAGAAAGGGAGCCAGTCTTGATCTGAAGACATCAAGAGATGGGAGACTCCATCACCGCCCTTGACAATTTTTTTTCTATGGTCAGTTACCCTGAATGATAAAAGTACATTCCTTTATTTTAAATTTGAATTTGTATGTATGGTTTCAGCAACCACTGATTGGTTCTTGTAATGTCTCCCGCCTCTAGCTTAAAGAATCCTTTAGTATTTTTTTTTCTCTTCCCTTGAACACAGGGCTGTCCTCAGGCATACGGAGCTGCATATGCCTCGGAAGGGGATATTAAGCATCTGGACAGCGCTGGCTCTGGCAGCCCCATCCACCCGTCCCCATGCGGGCTTAGTGCCAGGGCTCTTGGAGCCCCCAGGCCAACCCTTGGCCCCTCTCCCACTCCACTCAGCCCCCACTCACCAGGTGACGTTGAGCAGAAGCCAGAGGACTCAGGAGGACTGGGGGCAGCTGTGCACCTGGCAGCTGAAGAGGAGCCACAGACTCCCCTTCAAAGTGTTTCTTCTCTCTGGCTGGCAATGCAGCTGCCCTCTACTTCTCTGGCTCTCGCTGCCTGCTGCGCTGAGGCTGCCGTTGAGCCTTCCTCCCTGCCCTGCACCAGGGTTGCCACTTCTCCTGGACCAGATGCCATTGCAGCAAATGGCGTCTGGTCTGTTAGAGTTGGCAATCCCCTGTTTCCCACAGCTTCTGCCCCCCACCCCCATCCTTTCCCTCCACATGTGGGGATGCGTGTGTGCCGGTGCTGGGCTGCATAGGGCTCCAACACTGTCAGGGATGGCCCCGCTTGCATACACTATTAAATTGTAATTCATTCACTGCTCATCTTTTTGATAAGCTAAACAGCTTGAGCTCTTTGGGTGCCTGTACGACATTTTCTCCATCCCTGTAATTGTTTTTGTGGTTCTTCATGGCACCATCTCCAGTTTTTTAATATCCCTTTTTGAAATGTGGCTACCAGGAATTCTGTATTCCAGTATGGTGTCAGTAGTTCTGTACTCCAGAAGTATTATTACTTCTCTACTCCCTTCTCCCCATCTTTATACATATCAAAAGAGCTGGTGTGCTATTTTGACAAGATTGTATTGGGCGCTCCCATTGTGTTGCTAATCCACTGTTGACCACTAAGGGCTTTTCAGTCACTACCTTCAGGATGCACTACCCTCTTCTGCAAGTATGGCCTTCATCACGTGTTTTTTTTTTTGTGTTTTTTTTTTAAAAGCTTAAAGACAAACATGACAGGTGAGGTAATATATCTTTTATTGGACCAGCTTCTGTTGGTGGAAGGAGGAGGGGCGGGGGCATGCTTTCAAGCTTCACAAGGCCTTTTTTCAGGTCTGGGGAAGGTAACCACATAGTGAGAAAGAAGTTTGCCTTATCATTTTTATAAATCATGACTTGAAAGATGTAGGTCATTAAAACAACATTAGGATAAATAATGAAATGTTAATTTCAGCAATAGATCTTTGTAGCATTTTGAATTGCAGGAAGTTACAGCAAGAGGGTAAATGTGATATTGAAAAGAGGCTATTATGCTAGGATTAGAATGTAGTAATGCAGAGTGATTGCCCTTTCTTGATGTGCTAATTTGTGATGTACCTCTGAGAGATTCTCTCACAGTTTTGTCTTTCATACGGCCTTTTTTTTGCATCATGGTGCTCCTTGACTCACTGCTCATCTGGGGTAAAAACTTATCCTTGTGTAGCACAGCAGCACAAATCCTATGGGACTCAAATTGTGCTGAGGCCTCATGCTGACTTGTTGTGGGCTGGGAGTGATTTTTTGTCCTTTATGACAGAATGAGGTAAATCCGGATCACAGCAGTGTCTGCTGCTATAATCAGGTTGCCTGTGAGTGTCTGTCAAGGTAAATTAAGTCCTGAGTCAGCAAGACACATAAACAGATGCTTAAATTCAGTCGACTTCAATCAGACTTAATTTTAAGCACATGCTGAAGTGCTGGGCTGAGTGGTGATCTTAGCGTGGGATTTTTCAGATGTGCCAGAGTGATTTAGGAGCACAAATTTTTTCAATGCTGTATTTTGCTATCATAATGGTTTTAAAAAAAAAAAAAAAAGAGGGAGATGGGGAATTTGTATTACTGCCCTGGAACCTGCAGAGAACATGTGGGATGTGACATTATGAAGCTTTGTGCCACATCTTGAACCCAGCTGTATCTTTACCTTACCAAAAGGGATTGTAAAATTATAAACCAGCAAATAGATGGAAGGAGCAAGGAAATGAGATTTGATATGTTCATCTCCTCAATGAGAACTTGTTACATTTGAATGAAACAATGCAATGGGGCAGAGTGATGAGCTTGAGTGATCAAACTCAAGGAAGTTATCCTTATTAGTGCAATGATCTTCCATTTCCATTTCAATTAAAAATATCTCTCACTTTTTCCAGGTATCTTTGGTGCATGTGAGACAGCTGCCATGCTGACTGATGTACCAGGGACCTTTGACCCAAAAGCGTGATATTAAACTGAGACAATACATCTGTGTTCTCTAGTTTAGCACAAAGGGGAACTCCTTACAAACAGACTTGTGGGTTACACCTGTATTCTGATATGAGGAAGCTCTTCCCAAGCATTGGAGGCTGTTCACATCCTTCATGAGCCCTCGTTTATATGGGTTACAAGTGTGCCATTTCAGGAGGAGGAAGCAGCTGTGCGTACCAGGATGCTGCTTGCTCTGTCCTATTCCCCTGGCTGTCAGATCTCCTAAGTCTCAAGAGAGAGGCGGGTTCCAAAACTGAGCACCCTACCAGACCAGTGTCCTGAATGGATACAGACACAGAAAAGGGTAGCTGGTACCCACTGGTCAGTGGGTTCCATGCTCAGAAGTGTTCCTGGGAAATAGAGACCATTTGAGAAACAATTGGCAGCCCTAAGATGCTGACATCACAAACCCAGACACCCTTGCCCTATCCCCTGCCCTGTCTTCTGAGGCTTTAACCCTCTCACCCCACCTCCCTTTCTTCTCTTGAGTAGTATCCCCAGCCCTCACTCACTTTCACCAGTGTTTTGATTAGGCAAAAATGTTGTTTAGGGAATTCTTTAAAGTTATGGTTTTGAGCTGCCAGCCAATCAAACAGTCATTTTTACAAACCATGCTAGTTATTGCTGTTAGAAAGCTGGTTGGGCACTTCCGTCTAATTCCTAGTAGGTAAATGTCTGACACAAAAGTGTCTCCTCCTCCTCTCCCCCTCCCGCTATCCCCTGCCCCTTGGTAAGTGGTCCATGTGTCTTGGAGGCGGGGGGGGGGGGGAGGGGGAGAAAAGACGGGATGGGGCTAATGAACTAGCTCTGTGCCCCAGTGGTGTCATGGTGCCATGTCTCGGTATGGTGAAGACTATAAATTTATCAGCCTTTTCAGAGGATGCAGGGAGCCCAAGTCACATGGCCTATTTCTCCCATTCAGAAAAAAGCCTACATTTTTATATCATGGGATCGTTATTGCGCCTTATTTACCGTAGCTGACCAGACAGATAACTACGTACATGGTTTTTTTTTCTCATGAACAGGAAAACGATGGCATCAGCTTGTACTACTGGTCCCTGTTTGATGGACATGCTGGATCTGGGGCAGCTGTTGTGGCATCCAAACTGCTTCATCACCATATTGTGGAGCAGCTGCAGGAGATTGTGGAGATCCTGAAGAACTCTGCAGTCCTTCCCCCAACCTGCTTAGGAGAGGAGCCGGAAAGCACAGTCGCTAACAGCAGAACTCTAACCAGGGCAGCCTCCCTGCGTGGAGGGGTTGGGGCTCCAGGCTCACCCAACACCCCTCCAACACGCTTCTTCACAGAGAAGAAGATCCAACACGAGAGCCTTGTTATTGGGGCTATTGAAAGTGCATTCAAGGAAATGGTAGGTGTATTTCAGGGCTGTTGAGTGCTTGTTGTTCAGTTTAATGAGTAATGTGAGTCAAGGGAGATGAATTTATTTTCACTCGTTCGGTCTAGAGCTAGGTATGTATTTGGTGGCTCTGTCCTGAAGTATCTGAGCCCTTCAGTTTCCATGTACTTATCCTTGCCACACCCTTGGTAGAGGGGCCGTGCTGTTATCCCCATTTTACTGGTGGGGAGCTGTGATGCAAAGAGGCTCCTCAGCCCCTAAGTTACACAATTAAAAATAATTGAGCGTAGCTCTCCGGAGTTCCAGGCTGCTGCACTAACCACTGGGCCATTTTTAGCAACCTGTTTTTATTTAAAAGGAAACATGTTGTGTAGAAAAGCTGCACTGCTCCAGGATACCAGATAATCAGCTTTCAAGGGTGAAATGAAATATTGACGCTGGTCTGTGTGTTTCCTAATTAAAGTGGTGACGATGTTTACCCCGGTGCAGTGGGACAGCCTGTGGGCCTGCATGGGGGGAGTGGCAGGAAGAGCTCCAAAGTATGAATGTAAAATCCCATTTAATTAGTTAGGTTTAACCCGTTAACCAATTTAAATGGGAGCGGAGAGGTAGCTGGGCAGGGAGGGGCGGCTTCGCCAGACCTGTGGGGTTGGAAGGGTACCCCCACTTTGCAACACTCCCAGTGCTGCCGTGGACCAAAGGCTGCTCTGGCCATGCTGGAGCACTCCCACTCGTGGTGCTGCCAGCGCTGGCATAGACTGGTGCTGCTTCAGCTGGACTGGAGCATTCCCTTCCCATGGCAGACCCCATTGGGCTGGAGCAGCCCCGTACCCACAATGGCCAGGCAGGAGACAGCTCCAGCCCCCACCCATTAACTGTAACAAGTAACCTTCATCCATATAGGGTGAGGCTTACTGGTTAACCATTAACCTTCCTACTGCAGAGAGGATGCATCTGCCCCCTCATGACACTGGCAGGGTCTCTGTACCAGCCCCACAGGGGCTGATACAGAATGCCATGATGTGGTAGGTTGGGAGTGGACCAGGGAACACACCCCAGGACCCCTGCTGCTAGGTGGAGGAGCAGTGGCTGTGGTTCTATGTCATAAGCTATCATAAGGGCTGCACCATCGTTCTATACCCTGCCTGTTGCTGTGGGCATGGGTCTCACCCCACGATTCATTTGTGCTTTGCTCATGTGGATACTTGGAAGACATCCTGGCTCCATTGAAGTCTGTGACAATTTCCAGTGATTGCAGTGGAGCTAAGGGATTTAGCCTTGAGTGGATATCCCCTGTGGGAGC
Organism: Carettochelys insculpta; assembly: GCF_033958435.1. Lineage (NCBI taxonomy): Eukaryota > Metazoa > Chordata > Testudines > Carettochelyidae > Carettochelys > Carettochelys insculpta. The sequence continues at coordinate 316,233,173 of NC_134137.1, forward strand.
CTGATTTCACATCCTCTGTCCACTGTGCATCATGCTTGCTGGCCTGAGACTGCTCCGAGCCGTTAAAACTACAGCTGATGAGAAGTGGTTCTGGAGTCTGGTCCTAGGAAATGACTATATCCTATGTCTTCTAAAGAAGTTGCTCTTTGTGCAGGAATAATTAAACTGAGCATTTCCCAGAGGTTTTATTCTCAAGGTGAAGGACAAAAGCAGGACTCAATCATGGTTTTTCCTCATCTGTGTGACTTAGTCTTTGTGCAGGCATCTAATTAGTAGACTGCAATGATTATTTCAAAAGAGAACTGTTTCATTTCTGCACTCAAGTAATTAGGATTGTCTTTGAAGTGATTTCCCTCCCAAAGAATCAAAATCTTTTGCAAATGATTGTACAACTGAAAATAGTCACTATAAAATGTTGTACGTTTTATTATGAATCTTTTTTTATTATTACATGACGCAATAATAGAAGTCACACAGAATCAACTATATTTAACTTAATATTATCAAATATATACAACAACATCATAATAAATGCTTATTGTAGCACTGAGGGCCCTGTCTGACTGGGGGCTATGTGCGCAAATTGTAGTAATTTGTCTTTCTCTATGTTGCTAGCTGGCATTGAGAGAGGGTTTATTCCAGATGAGTATCACCTGCCCTATATCTTTAATTAAATATTGAAGGCTGGAGACCTTTTATTACCATTTCCACTTCTACATCGTTGTCTCCAGGAATGGCTCCCACTGGTTACCCCAGTACGATAGCAATTCTAATTTAAAAAAACTGTATAGGGGCAAAAATAGTAAATATAATATATCCAGTCTGAAGTCCGGGAAACATCTTGTGCCTAGAATGGGTTTAAGCAGAAAAACTCCATTGCACTGTGTTGGTGTAAATAACTGCATTTCCTAGGCTAACATACTCTTCCTACCTCTCCAGCTCTGTCCGTTACACACCTGGCATATTCCAGTGATAGTGGGAGACTCTTTTTGATACCACAATGGTCATTCTGTATTCATGCCTCATCCATGTTTTTATGCTAGTCCAACCCTTCTGAGTTAGCTTATTTACATGGTGCTAATAACCTTATTAGCACAATGTATCATTTTACCCAATATTTAACAAAAAATTATATCCCTAAAAGGGCAGGCACACTTCTTAGGTTTCTTTTCTGCAATAAACAGCATTTCACAGGAACCCTCTGAACCTGGATAAAGTGTTTGGGGGTAGGTCCATATAACCAACCCTTTTTACACATCCCTTCAGGTACCACCTAAAAAAAGTCCTTCACCTCCTTTCTTCCTCTGGAGTGCTGTCCATTACTCCTTTCTGCCTAGCCACCTTTCAAATGCTAATTAGGTTTTCCTTAAAATCACAAAAGCTAGAACTGGAAGGGACCTCAAGTGTTCACTAAGTCCAGTTCCCTGCCCTCTCAGCAGGACCAAGCACCATTCAGACCATCCCCGATGGATATCTATCTAACCTATTCTTAAAAATCTTCAGTGATTGGAGATTCCACAACCTCCCTAGGTAATTTATTCCAGTGTTCAAGTACCCTGACAGTTAGGAAATTTTTCCTAATATCCTAATATGCAGTTTAAGCCCATTGCTCATTGTTCTATCCTCAGAGGCCAAAGAGAACAATTTTTCTTCCTCCTCCTTGTAACCCTTGTTAAGGTACTTAACAACCGTTATCATGTCCCCTCTAAGTCTTCTCTTTTCTAAACTAAACGAGTGCAGTTCTTTGTCTTCCCTCATAGCCCATGTACTCTAGGCCTTTAATCCATTCTTGTTTGTTCATTCCTTGTCTAGCCTGAAGTGTCAGACTCAATGTAACTCCCTTTTAGTCACAACTCAATTTAATAATTCCAGTGCCTGTCATATATTTTCTTCTGGAGGGTGCTCATGATAACACACACACCCCAACACCATAAGTCACATGGCAGTCTGATTATCTTCTATGAATGGTTATCACTGTACTTAGAGATTTGAGTTACTAACCTATCTCTGTGTGGGTGTGGCTCCCCCCACCACCACTGGACTATGATGTTTGGTTGTGTTGTAGCTTGTGTTAGTTTATGTCTGTGTTGTATCTTGAGATGCCTAAACATGGGCTGGGATAAACATTTGGGGAGTGTCAGTTTTTAGCGGTGACAGTTGTATTTGTTAACTTGAGTTAACTGGAAATCTGTTAATGTGAGTTACCATACAAAGCAAAACAGTAGCATGAACAAATCCTGAGTGATTTCCATCTTATGGTCTTGATTTATAGGCCATGTTCTGAGGCTCTAGAAGGGCATTTCCAAGTGTTCTTATTTATTAAGCTACTGGGAGAACTTCATCAAACTTAGCTTGCGGAGCTGAGCAGAAGGGGACTTACGTGACCTTCACCTATTGGGTGTCTATCCATAGCTTTGTGCATCACAGATGAGCCATCCACCTCTTTCTTTTTTTTATTTTAAAGCAAGTCTAAAGAAAAGAAAATCCACTCCATGCTAAGCTTGATGTAGAAGAAGTGCCACATAGAGTATGCTTCCATCTTAAACATTCTGATCTCCTGTTATCCTGCTCTCAGGTCATGACTTGACTTCTTTCTTTTTGTTTTTGTGTTGTGGTGAAACTTAGTTTGTGATGCAGGTAAGTGACATAGAAGCTAAGAGGTGGGATTTAAATCCAAGAACAGGTTTAGATTCAATTTGAGATTCACAATCAGGACTAAAAATTGTAGTCAGGGTAGATCAGTGGTTCCCAACCTTTCACTAGTGTGGACTCCCAATCATCCCCCATCAAAGCCAGTTCTAGCTTCTGTGTACACTTTATTACATGAAGAAGGAAACTACAAGATAGATTTTTTTGGACAGCAATTAATGACCGTATTGAAAGATATTTAATTTAGAAACAATGTATCATGACTTTGCAATTTATTTAAAGCTTATTTTCTATGATCATTTTTATTTCTTTTGTTCCTCCCCCTCTCCACGGACCTCCTGCAGTACCCTCACTGATGCCCAGGGGTCTACCGACCCCAGATTGGCAACCCCTGGTATAGATGAAATCTAGTAATTTTGATCTGAAAGTTTTACAGAGAAAAATGGTGGAGATGCTCAGAAATGAGAATATGTAGTAGTTTTTCTGCCATTTAGGCTACGTCTACACTAGCCCAAAACTTCGAAATTGCCATTTTGAAGTTTACTAATGAAGTGCTGAATTACATATTCAGCACCTCATTAGAATGTGGGCGGCTGCAGCACTTCGAAATTGACATGGCTCTCCACCACGGGGCTCCTTTTTGAAAGGACCCCAGAAACTTTGAAATCCCCTTATTCCTATCTGCTGTTAGGAATAAGGGGATTTCGAAGTTGCTGGGGTCCTTTTGAAAAGGAGCCCCGTCTGGATGAGCCGCGCGGTGGCAAGGAGCCTCAATTTCAAAGTGCCGCAGCTGCCTGCATTCTAATGAGGCGCTGAATATGTATTTCAGCGTTTCATTAGTAAACTTCAAAATGGCCATTTGCATGGCCATTTTGAAGTTTTGGGCTAGTGTAGAGACAGCCTTAGAGTGAAACTGAAAGAATATGGACTCTTCTGGAGCAAAATGACAATGAGACCCAGAGGTGAGAAGCCCTGATGGAAATTGTCTGCCAGCAACCCTTTGCCCCACTTTTTAAAGTATCTTGAGCATCTAATTTCAACAGTAACATTAACCACTGGGTCAAAGGCGCAGTCAGTCTTTCGTGTAGACAGTCCTAAACCATTCATGGTCATGACTAAGACCACCATGAAGCCACAGCTGGAAACCAATAAACAGGCCGCATAGTTCATGAAGCACAAAAGGCAGGTGCTTCTACTGTGATGCTCCGCTTAACATCTGGAGTGTGTCTAAACAGCACCATTATTTTGAAATAAACTGTTCCAAAAGGGATTTTCCAGAATAGCTTACTTTGAAATAATGTTGCTACATATTACATGTATTTTGAAATATCCCTCAACTTTTTTAAAATAGAGCATCCAGATACAATAGAGCCTATTTCAAAAGAGAGCCATTGTACGCACTATGGCTTATTTCGAAATAGGCTCTATTCCCTGTGTACACAGCCCCCATTCTGCAATAGCTATTTTGAAATAGGCACTATCCCTCGTACAGTGAGGTTTACCTGTTTTGAAATAAGCCTTCTGCTACTTCAAAATTTTATTTTTTTGAAATAGCAGTTGAGTTGTGTAGTCTCAAACAAAGTTATTTCAGAATAGTGGCAGTTATTTTGAAATAGCTTTGCTGTGCAGACCAACTCTCTACAGAGCAGTCAGCTGTTAGTTTCCAAAGGGATTATAGGTACAGCTTTGTGGCCCATGCAGATGTTGAAGTGGCAAAAATAATGGAAAACTGTCCATATTCAAGAGATGGGGTCACAACCTTGTGTTGTTACTTCTTTTGCTGAGTGCTGTAATTTTAATTTTTTAAAAGCAAAGGGTGAGCTAACGCAGTCCTGAAGGTGTGAAGTCAGGTAGTATATAGCAGATGGATACCTCACTGGAAGATGCCCATACAGTCTGTCATGTTCTGGCGATGATTGCTTTCCCTTATCTACCGTCACCTCCATAAGGCCTGGACTAAACCTTAGCCAACTTGTCCGCATTAGTGTCCCAGCTTCAAGCAAGATCTGGATCAGGCTTCTATGGTATGAAAAATGTACTGCGGATGCTGTGACAGATGCTGCATCATAGACATATTAAGCAAGAGGGGTGAAAAAACTGAACCCTGCTGTCTCTCAAATGAGACCCGACCCGTTGGGGTAGAGCGCTCCAAGGGAAAATTAGTAATCTAAGAGCATTTCCACCTATTCTCCACTAGGTGGCACAAGCAAGCCAAGCAACATATCACAGCTGCTCTGTGTGATAGGAATTTTGAAACCTGATCCTCCTTCACTGCCAGGAAGAGATCATTGACCATTGTAACCAACACAGTCTGTGCCAAACCTAGTCTGTGTTTGGCTTGACAAGGATCAATGGTATCTAAGACACTGTGAGGGTTCTCACCAGAATTTTCTCAGCAATCCATCTGAAGAATGGGAGAGAGAGCAGTGGCCAGAATGGGTCATGCTGTCAATCAGAGGTGACAGCTGGTTGTCCGAGGACATAGAATGCTTTAAGAGCAGTTGGCTGCCAGCTCTCTCTGCCAACACTGCTCTTACAATCAGTTTATCTGCGGAGGATCTGTTACTTCCCCACTGGCCTTCACCAACCAGAAAGAACACAGATCCTGTTTGCAGAGTGGAGCGTAAAGTTCTCTCTCTATACCAGAGCATCTCAGGAAGTGGCACTGGATAAAACTCAGGCAGAGAAGCCTTGAGTTTTGCCCCATTGCAATATTGCTTGGCTCTCAGGGATATAGGCTACTTGCTCACTGTCACTGTAAGGCGGTTGCAAAAATCTACTGAAAGATTAATCTTGTCTCCATTGCAAATGAAAAGAGTGAGTTCTTGATGTGCAAGTTTGCACTGAAGTCAGTAACTGTAGACAGAGGATTTGGATAATCTTATTCTCCAAGGGCTTTACCCAAAATGAATCCCTCTACAGCACTTCAGAGACACTGACCAGTTGACAGTGTTGTACTCTGCCATTGCAATATGTGTTGTGACACAGATTTGCAAGTAGTATACAGAGACTTTTAACTACTAGACATGTTATTTAAATTAATGGGAGCTATGCAGCAAAATATTCAAATACCACAGGGGAAATTTACTTCCAATATGAGTGTAAATAAAAATGCTAAGAGTGGCTTAGTTTTCCTTGTATATATTATGACACTTTAGGAAAGCCCCTTCATAACATACAAGCATCTAACAATGTGGGCACAATTTGAGGTCCCATTTCTTTTAATAAAGCATGGTGACTTTAGCATGTCACAGCAGTAAAACTGAAGAGCTCTGAACAGAATTGTCCTGGCATTTACATGGATCACTGTTAAGACTGAGGGAAAAAGATGGTCTTACTTTTTAAAAAAAAAAAAAAAAATCTCTGCAGAGTTAGTAGTGGTGTTAAAGTGCAGGTCATAAATACATGATGTGGGGATGGAATGTATCCTGGGATGCAGTGATTCCAGAAAAGATTTTGAGCTTTTGGAGGATCCTGGTAGATAATCAGCTGACATGAGCTCCCTTCAGGATTCTGTTACCAAAATGGCTAATGCAATTTTTATGTGTAAATAGCAATATCAAGTAGGAATACGGAGGGTAATATAAACTTCTGTATTTGGCACTAGTGCTGCCATTGCTGGAAGACTCTGTCCAGTTCTGGCATCCACTGCTCAGGACGGAGGTTGCTGATGAACGGGAGATGGTTCAGAGAAGAACCACAAGACAGATGAAAGGATTAGAAAACAAGTCTTATAGTGATAGACTCAAGATGCTCATTCTGTTTAGTTTAACAAAGAGGAGGTTATCGGGTGACTCCATCGCTGTCTATAAGTATCTACAGTAAATTTTCATATCCGGCAGCCCTGGAACCGAGAGGTTGTCAGATATTCTGGCTAATAACGAAGTATACCTAGCAATGCATAACACCAAAGAAAAACAAGGTTAGATATTAAGAAACAAAAATGTAAGCAGAATACGTTATTTACCAGCAACAGTAGTACTATACTCTGTAAGCATATACTGTATATGCTTATTTATTTGTATTTACTTTCACTGTACTTACAGAAAACATAACTAAATGTTACTTATGGTTAAAATGCCAGTTATTTGAGAGTCCTGGATGATAGAATGCCAGATATGAAAGAGTTTAGTGTACAAAGTGAACAAATATTGGATAACAGGCTCTTCCGTCTGTCAGAGAAAGGTACAACACACTCCAATGGCTGGAAGCTGAAACTAGACAAATTCAGATGGGGAAATAGCATGTGTTTAATTATTAAATGTTGGAACATTTTAGGAAGCATTGTGGATATTGTTCTAAAAGATATTCAAACAGGAATCAGTTCAAGGATGTTCTGTGGCCTGTTTTATTCAGGAGATCAGTCTAGAAGGTGAGAGTGGTCTCTTCTGGTCTTGGAATCTATGAAACTGTTAAGGGCCAGGTTCTCGGCCCTGGTCAGCACAAGGCAGCTGATGTTGACCCAACTGCTAGAGTGTCTGTATCAAAATCTCATTCTAATGTAGCTTGCATGCTGCACTAACTTAACTCCACCTCCATGAAGGACATAGTGATTAAGTTGGTGTGATTTGGTCGTTCCAGTGTCAGTGTAGACAGTGCATTGCGTACATCTACTTCAGTGACTTCTGGGAGGTGTCCCCCAGTACCCCACCATGACCATTCCGATTGCCGTTTTGAACTCTGCTGCCTAGCACCCAGGTACACAGATACTTTCCTCCCCTTTAAAGCCCCATACATTTTTGAAATTTAATTTCCTGGTAGCTTGCTGTAGAGAGGTCTCCTAGCAACTCGTTGCTGGCTGTCAGGGATACATGCTGCAGACACACTTATTCCTGGAGTCCATAGGAGGTGGTGGATCTGGTTGGAGAAGAAGCATGCAGATACAACTCCAATCCAGCTGTAGGAACATCCTTATTTAGGAGCAGGTCACTTGAGGCATGCGGGAAAAGAACTATAATACGGACCCTCAGCCGTGTTGCGTGAAGGCCAAGGAGCTGGAACAGGGGTACCAGAAGGCAGAAGAGGCAACAGTCATTCTGGTGCAGACCCTTAGGTGTGCCACTTTTACAATAATCTATGTGCCATCCTTGGTGGAGACTCGCCACCACCCCCCAACGAGTACGCTGGATGCTTCAGGGAGCCCAAGTAAATGACCCCAGCTGTGAGCCATGAAGAGAAGTATGGGGGTGACAGATGACCTGGGAATCAGGGGCACAGCAAACCAGAATCTGTTTTTGAGTCCTCACAGTCTGGCTAGTTCTTATAGTCAAGCACAGGTGAGCCTGACACAAGGGAAAGAACTTCTAGTTAGCACACAGTTTGCTTTGTATTGCAGGGATGCATCTGTTGATTTACTCTCACTTTTATTTTTGCTGAGAGAGAGCGATAGCACTAATAAAGTAAGAAGCAGATCACAGCTCAGCTTCCCCTCTACAGTTAAGCAGAGGGGCTTCTGCAAAATTGTTTGTGTGCACTGGTACGTCTCATGAACCCTTCATAGAGATCTCAGTGAAACCTTTTGTAAGAGCAGTCAGCAATGCTCTGCCCAAAGTTGCTGCAGAGGACTGCAGCATATCTCCTGCCATGGTAGGACTTCCCACCCCATTCAGTAATTATTTCAGCAGGCACCATTGCAACATATGGCTTCGATCTGTGGCTGGTGACTGTACGAGCTGTTTCCTTTCAGCCTCTGTTTCCCGCAGCTGTGGGAATTCAGCTACAATCCCTACCACCTTTGGAAGACAACGCCACTATTCATTTTAGTTGTCCTGCACGGGAATACTCATGAACTATTCCCTTCCCCCATCTCTCTCCCTCCTGGGCTGTACTCCCCATCTTTGTGAGTGCCGTCCTTTATGAATCCCAAACAGTAACGAGCATGTGCGTGGACCAAGGGGAGTGAGTTCAGTATGGCGGGTTTAATCTGTTGGCTATATTCACCATAGTATACCTGTGCAGGGTATCTTTTGCAACTGGAAATGTGGTCTTGAGAGTGTCTGCTGAGTGGCACAGCCAGGAGGGGCGGTGGAAGAGAGGATGCAACACAACATGTTCACAATATCCTCCAAGCCTCTGCTGCTTTAAATATCCCCGTAGACAGCAAAGAGAGGAAAGCAGAGAGGAATGTGCAGCAGCAGATGCCAGTGCTTTTCAAACAGCAAATGGACGCCCTGTGAATTCTTGCGTACCTTTTGGGTTCAACAATTCCATGCTTGCCTCCCTCTGCAGCCCATAGAGAGCTGCACTCCATATGGAGTCCAGAGCCACTGCACAGTCCTTGTCACTCCATCCTGAAGGAGACTGTTGGCAAGCACAGAAGCAAATGCACTGACTTCTCAGACAAGGTTCATGTATGTGTTTGTGAAATGGAAATGACTGTTCTTCAGCAGTTCTTTTCCTTGTACTTACAAAATGTCATTCCCTCATAATGTGTCTGTTTGCATGGTTTTGGAATAAAAGTCTATTTATGGAAATTGAATTCACTTTTATTAGCTCACAACATATGCGGGTTAGGGCTGACATCATTCACAGTTGATAGGTATGTGCATAATGTGTTATTACTACACACACAGCACTCATTACAAGGTTAATACTGGGGTGCAAAAAAGCAGTGAAAAGCGGAGCACACGAAAGCAATGCACATTATTGTGGCTCACTGTTAAAATGGTATTTGTATTTCAAAGCTTCCATAAGCTGTATAGCTCTATGCTGAGCATTAGCTCTTGTATCTGGCCTTTCAAAATCAGAAGACAGCTGCTCCGCTAAAGCAGTTATTTGTGCCCTTTGCTCCTCAAATATGAGGGACACAGCAGCCAACTAAAACTATGGGATATTTTTTCCACTGAAGTCTAATCCTAATAACCAAACAACACTAGCAGCCTTTCAGATAGCCAAAGGCACTTTCAGTTGTCATTCTGCACCTGCTGAGCCTGTAGTTGAAGCACTCCCTTGCTGTTATGAGGCTGATGCATGGCTTCGTGTGCCACATAAGTATGACACAGGTCTCCCAGGATCACTACTGGAATGTCAGCTCCCCAGTTATAGTCTGGAAAGAGGATCCTTGTTTGCAGCTTTCCAGACAGTCTCCGTTCTTAAAAATGAACGCATCATGCACCTTCCTGGACCAGCCCATGTTCATTTCAGTAAAATGTTCCCAGTAGTCCACCAGCACTTCCAGTACTACAGAAAAGTAGGCTTTTCTGTTGATGTATTCTGTGGTGAGGTGGTCTGCTGTCAAAATAGGGAGGCATATGCCATCTGTCACCCCACCGCTGTTCAGGAACCCCATTGCTTGAAAGCCCTCTGCTATGTCCTGCAAATTGCCCAGAGAGTCAGTCCTTCATAAGAAGACTTGATTAATGACCCTGGACTTTTGCATCACAGAAACGCCCAAAGTGGATTTTTTTCCCCAACTGTACGTTGATTCTTGACTGGCAGCAAACTTCCACACGGTGACCGCCACCTCACTTTACCACCATCAGCATGGCTCTCATTATGGTGTCATTGAACCAGAGGGCAGGCAAAAGCCAGGCACACAGATCTGAGAACGTGGCCTTACAACAATTCTGTAACCACTTCGTCAATCCAAACCTACACGTCAGTGTGGGCCCACCAGACAGTGCCTGTTTCTTGGGCCCAAAAAAGGCACTCAATCCTGTGCAGCTACCCTGTGAACATAGCCATCAGCCCTGAATTATTGCTTTCCCTGTCCCACAGCCTCCAAGGAACCACGTCCATCCCCCAGCTTCTCTGGCAACACTGCAAATACTGCAGGATCAGACACCCCTTGGGTGTAGTGCTCATCACAGAAGTACAGAGGTGTGCGGGTTCCATGCTTCTCTGAGATGGCAGGCACATGAGTTTAGGGGGCTTTAAGAACAGAGGCCTGAAACATTATGGAATGGAGACAACTGCGTTAAGGAGTGTAGAAGCCCTATTCCAGGTACCCTTGTGCAGTTTGTTTGCCCTCAAGAGGCGTTGCAAACCATTCCCCAAACACCCTGCAGCTGCTGGTAGCAGGTTGCACAGTGGAATAGCTAGGAATGTGGGAACCGTATTAAGCACTTGTATCAATACAGTTAGTGAGGGCGTGCGCTACTGCCACAAGGAAACGTAGCATCAACATGCACAAGTGATGTGATTACTGTGATGTCTGTACATCAACATTACTTATGTCCAACGTAATCTTAGTGTAGACGTTGAAAAAGGTAGGCTTGTAGCAATCCCTCTTTGCATCATAGCACACACTTTGGAAGTCATCTTATTAAAATTAAATAAAACACAATGCCGGCATCCTTACTGGCCCAAGGCTCAGGCACAACAAACTGAAAGTCTGTACAGAACCAGGTCTGGATTCCAGAGTTAAAAAGGATCATTATAAAAGGTCAGGGAATAAACTAGTTTTAATGCACATGAAAATCCACTGTAATATGTGGGTTCAGACTATGCTGATGGTTAATTCCTGCTTCCTTTGACATGCTCTCTAGCTTGACATAAAAGCAAAAACCCATAGAGGGAAATATCATCTTAAAACTTGTTTGTGACAAAGATGGTATAAAATGTATCTCTGTATTTCTCTGTTAGGAAGAAAACCCCAACGAAATCAAATCTCAGCTTTTGATTTAGTGGCAGTAATGGAAATTGTGAATGTAATGGAAACCAGAGTGTAATTCAGATACTAGTCAGAGGATGGCCTCTTTGGGCAGCACTGCACATCATTCTGCTGCGCCTTGCCCGATACTAATCAGGTTATTTTACTCATGGAACAAGTGGGATTGGGCCCTGAGTGCATTGCTCTTAGACATTTCCATTTGTTTCCCTGAATATACAGCTGTGGTAGCAACAAGTAGATTCAACAGGGTTTTGATTCAGGAATATGAATATGTAAGGTTTTAATGAAATCTTCTCTTCCTAATTGCCAATTGCAGAGCTATTTCATAAGCTCTCTTCTGTCTTCCTTAGGACTTACAAATTGAGCGAGAGAGGACTGTTTACAGTATATCTGGTGGCTGCACAGCCCTTGTTGTTGTGTATATGCTGGGCAAGCTCTACGTGGCAAATGCTGGTGACAGTAGGTAAGCAAAATGGATCTTGGGGTGAGGGATTACCAAAAAACAATGATTTCCCTTGCAACAGACAGCTAGCAAAGTAACACAATGGGGCCTGGACCCGTGATTGTTGTTTCTGTCCAATTCAGATTATGGTAGGAATAATATGTCTTACTGTTCACATTGAGCAGTTGCAGTAAGCATTTAATAAAACCAAAAACTAGCTTACAGGCACTCTTCAGATAAGTGATATTTAGAGAAGTTGCATTTTTGCTGTTCCTTATTAGCAGTCTCTGATTCAATGATTCTTGTGTAATGTGAAATAAAAAATAATTCACCATGTGTTCTACTGCAAGTTTTTTTTATTAACTCGCTGTTTGAAACAGTTCAGTGTTTCTGTTGTGAAAACTGAAAGAACTGTTTGAGCTGGAAGTTGCTGGTTTTCCCCAGCCTACTTTGGGAGAAGCTCGTAGCTAACCCTTGGTGGAGTCGGAGCCAGTCAGTTATGGTAGATTTGATTAGTGCTTTTGTGACTGGGCATACGACCACGATAGGATTTAAAAAAAAAACAAAAACTTGATTCAGATATTCACTTACCCCTCAGATTGAATCTTGATGGACTCCTCAGAAGTTCATCATTTAGCAAACCTCGTATTTAATTGCAATGAAGATGATGATAAAAAGTTTAGCCCTAGAAATGCCACAGAGAAGAAGCTGTTTTTTCCAGTCTTCTAGTGAAGTCACAACCATGAACAGGCTGGAAATCTCTCTCTTTCCTCCCCATACCACTTCCCCGGAGAGAGAGAGACAGGCCTGCCAACAGAGATGAGCAACAGGGGCAATTGCCACTGGACCTGGTGATTCAAAAGCACCTAAGTCTGCCAGCCACCATCACCGCTGCAGAGCACGCTTTGTAGCACGCTGCCACTGTGCTACTTCAGCGCACTCTGGAGCCCTGTGCCACGTGGTCTGGGGGGTTGGGGTTCTGAAGGCTGGCAGGGAGTGGGAGTGTGACTCAGTCAAGGCAACACTGAGGGCTTGCTGACCTCAACTCCACCTCTTCAGCCTGAGGTCCCATCCCTTCTGGCAGCAGGGAGTTCCCTCGCCCACCCCCCCTCCCCATGCACACACATCACCCAGGGGCCCGACAAGCCTATTGGCCTCCTTGGTGAGAGAGACCCTGTTCTTCTAAGACTCCCAGACTTTCTGCTGTTTCTGCAGCAGCCCAGTCATACTGGGAGAAAACAAGCAGAGAAAAGTAAGGAGAAGAAGGTTGTCTGTAGGGTGTGGAACAAAACTACTTAGGTCTGAAAAGGGGCATAGGCAACCTTAACATTAGGCAGAAAGCTGTAAGAAGGAAATTGTGTATGGAGATTTCTGCCTGTGCACATGCATACTTGTGTGTGTGTGTGCACTTTTCACAATTTCATTGTGTATATGCACGTGTTGACAAAGATAGTGATAGAGGAGCTAGAGTGCTGCTCAGAAGCCTTGGATTTGTAAGGAGGCAGCAGGCCCAGAAATCTTAGCTACCAAGAGTAATCATTTGTGTATGCTGTCCCAGTTCTCTGCATGCCAGTGCTGTTTCTTCTTGATGGTTGCAGATGCGTATTGAATTAGGAACGGGGTTTTGCATGCTTTTATTTTGAGGTGCTCATTAATTTCATGTTGACAAAAGACACTAAAATGTGAGGCTCAGCTCTCCCTTGGGACATAGCATCATGCCAAGGTGAAGGTGAACAAATAAATGATATGCACATACACACTACATCATATGGATGCTAAACAGTCCTCAGAACTATGAGGTGCATCATTCTTTATTCTTCTCTTGCCTTATTTTCAGGACAATTGCAGCTAGTTTCTGGTAACTCGATAGATGATGAGAAATTGTATCTGTCTCTTCCAGGGAGCTGGCTGGATTAGAGGAGATGTTACCGTGTTGTCTTTTACAATCTGCAGAAAAGTCCCAGCAAATTTAGCACCTCCCATTGTTGTTCATACAAAACCTGCTCAGATTTGGGAGCAACTGGGATCCTCAGTCTTAATATAACTAAAATCTGTGCACTAGATCCTTTTAGATCTTGCTTCCAGGATTAAACTCCTCTAGGCTAACTATAGACATGCTCGTTTTAATCACTCTAGCGAAGTTCACAAGATACTATCCCAAATTCAGCTCCCGTCACTTCAGCTGCTCACTGTAATTCTCCATACGCATGACTAGAGGAGAGTGATTAGAAAATAGCAGTCATTGAGTACATCATAAGTGATTTTATTGGAGAGGGCTTTGCTTTTTATTCTGCTCCACAGGTAGTTCTGGAACAGGTACCTTGATAAAGTAAAACCCTGTATAACTGCCCTTCTTGGAACTGAGTAGAAAATTTCTATCAGGGATGCTCTGGGGGCTAGTTACACAATGCTAAAAGGATCTTCTGAAGTAAGCCGAAGTCCTTGCATCAAGCAGGGAACTAATGAGATGCTGCAATCCAGAATCTTGGAAGTTAGTTTACTGATGATTCACTTGAGTGGAATTGCTGAGAACTCTATTGGATCTGAATGTCCTTTGAGTCCCTTCAGGGTGTGCTCACAGAAAAAGAGGAAGCATAGGAATAAAGAGGTAAATAATTGGGCTACTAGCATAAGCAGAGAAAGAGAGAACCTGCCTAAAGAGCTTAGTGTGTTCAGCCTAACACAAGAAAGGCTGAGGGGAGAGTTAATTGCTCTCTCTGTAAATGTATCAGCAGGATAAACACTAAGGAGGGAAAGGAGTTTGAGTCATTGCTGGCTCTAGACTACAAAGTGGCCATCAACAAGTTTAGGCATGAAATTAGATTATGGCTTCTAACCATTGGGAAGCAAATGTCAGAATAGCTTTCCCAAAGGACTATTGCGGGGGGAGAGGGGGAATGTAACTTGCCCTGAACAAAACAAAAGAGCAGTCAAGTAGCACTTTAAAGACTAACAAAATAATTTATTAGGTGAGCTTTCGTGGGACAGACCCACTTCTTCAGACCATAGCCGTACCAGAACAGACTCAATATTTAAGGCACAGAGAACCAAAAACAGTAATCAAAGTTGACAAATCAGAAAAAATTATTAAGGTGAGCAAATCAGAGAGCAGAGAGGCAGGGGTTGGGAGAGTCAAGAATTAGATTGAGCCAAGTATGCCAAAGAGCCCCTATAATGTCCCAGAAAATTTGCATCCCAGTTCAAACCACGTGTTAATGTGTCGAATTTGAATATGAAAGAGAGTTCAGCAGTTTCTCTTTCTAAAGCAGACTGAAAATTCTTCTTCAATAAGACACAAACTCTTAAGTCATTAACAGAATGGCCCACTCCATTAAAATGTAGACTAACTGGTTTGTGGATCAGGAATGCTTGATGTTGGTGTTGTGCCCATTAACTCGTTGTCTGAGAGCGTTTGAAGTCTGTCCAATATACAAAGCATCTAGGCATTGTTGGTATGTGATGGCATATATGATATTAGTTGAGGAACATGAGAATGTACCTGTGATTCTGTGAATAACCTGGTTAGGTCCAGTGACGGCATCGCCAGAATAGATACGTGGACAGAGCTGGCAGGGGGCTTTGTTGCAAGGAAAAGTCCCAGGACTGGTATTCCTGCGGTATGGACTGTGACTATTGATTAGAATCCTCATAAGGTTGGGAAGCTGTCTGTAGGAGAGAACAGGCATGTCACCTAGGGCCTTCGGGAGTGTGGCATCCTGATTAAGGATAGGTTGTAGGTCTTTAATAATTTGTTGCAGTGGTTTGAGTTGGGGGCTGTAGGTGATGCTTTGTATATTGGACAGACTTCAGACTCTCTCAGACAAAGAGTTAATGGGCACAAAACAGACATCAAGCATTCCTGATCCACAAACCAGTTAGTCTACATTTTAATGGAGTGGGCCATTCTGTTAATGACTTAAGAGTTTGTGTCTTATTGAAGAAGAATTTTCAGTCTGCTTTAGAAAGAGAAACTGCTGAACTCTTTTCGTATTCAAATTCGACACATTAACACTTGGTTTGAACCGGGATGCAAATTTTCTGGGACATTATAGGGGCTCTTTGGCATACTTGGCTCAATCTAATTCTTGACTCTCCCAACCCCCGCCCCTCTGCTCTCTGATTTGCTCACCTTAATAATTTTTTTCTGATTTGTCAACTTTGATTACTGTTTTTGGTTCTCTGTGCCTTAAATATTGAGTCAGTTCTGGTATGGTTATGGTCTGAAGAAGTGGGTCTGTCCCATGAAAGCTCACCTAATAAATTATTTTGATAGTCTTTAAAGTGCTACTTGACTGCTTTTTTGTTTTGATAGTATATAGACTAGCACAGCTCCCTCTCTGTTGCCCTGATAAGTTTATGGAGGTGATGGTATGAAGAGGTTGCAGATGGTCCATTTCTCCCTGCTGGTAGCAAGGGCTATGTCTAGACTGTGTTGCTGTTTTGGGATACAAATGTTTCCCAAAACTTGCATCTTTGATGCTACAGCCCAGGCTCGAAATAGCATTATTTCAAGTGCAATGTTCCATTTCCGCTACCCCTCATTGTGAGACAGGTAGCGGAAATCTCAAAATAGCACCTTATTTTGAACTTTGGTGCCATTTTGAACAGCGCCAAGTTTAAAATAAACGAACTCAATATAATTTGCACAGTTTGCGTTGCGCAAATTGGATAAATTTTTCCAGGTTACAGCCACAGTCTAGACATACCCAAATGTGTCCAAAGGCCAGAAATGGAACATTAGATGACAAAGGCTCTGAGTTACTACGGAGAATCCTTTCCTAGGTGTCTGCCTGAAAATTGTTTATATGTTTCAGGGTCTAAGAGTTTTGCCATATTTGAGGAGAGGAAAGTATTTTCTTTTAGGTCACATTGCAGACACTTTGGGGAGTTTTCACTCTCCTCTGCACCACCAGGGACAGGTCATTTGCTGGTTTAAACTAAAGTAAATTGTGGGTTCTCTGTGACTTGAAGTCTTTGCATCGAGATTTGAGGGCTTCAGCAAGAGGTGATAGGCCTGTTACAGGAGTAGTGGGTTTTCAGGCCACTGAACTTTGGCTGTGTCTACACTGGCACAATCTTCAAAATAGCCATGCTAATGGCCATTTCGAAGATTACTAATGAGGCACTGAACTGAATATTCAGTGCCTCATTAGCATTAGCACGCTGCCAGCCGTGGCACAGCTACACAGGAGGTCCTTTCTTCCTTTTTTTGGTTGAAGGGAATAAGGAGATTTTGAAATGTGGGGGGTCCTTTCGACAAGGACCCCCATGTAGCTGTGCCACACTATGGGCATTCAAAAGCAGCACTTTCGAAATACCGTGGCTGGAAGCGTGCTATTGCTAATGAGGCGCTGAATATACAATTCAGCACCTCATTAGTAATCTTCGAAATGGCTATTAGCGTGGCTATTTCGAAGATTGTGCCAGTGTAGACAAGGCCTTCATGTGCAGACGGTCAGACTAAATTATCTTGATGGTCTCCCTTCTGGCCTTAAAGTCTAAGAGTCCAATAGCAACTGTAGGTCAGATGGATCGGAATCAAGTTGCTGCCAATTATACATCAGTGCCTGCTACCTTCTTGGATCCCAGGCCAGCTCTCAGTCTTTGGACACTGAACAGGTATCTCCAGCAAATAAAGTTTTGCAAAGTTTTGCTGGAAACATTTTGTTGCTGCTCTAAAATCTCCAGATTGATTTGAGATCCTCAAGCACCTGATGCGGACTTCACAGCTCTGCCAGGTAGAAGTAAGAGTACCACCTCAGGTTCAAGTCAGGTGTCAATCGCCAAGATGGCAGCAGGTGAGAGTCTGTCTGCCTTTTGCTGAGACCTTTCAGGCCCATTCACATGGGGACAATTGGCTCATAAATGCCTAATACTGCTACTCCACTGTCTTACACCTTGCCAGGCGTTTTGGCCTGTAGAAAATACGCACACATTTCTACTAAATCAGAATAGTTCCTGTTTATACCCACTGTGTGACTCACTTTGAGTATCAGTGACTTCATTGAAGAAGGGAACAGTGAAATTGAAATTAAAAGGGTAAGCTCATCAAATGTAGTGGGAGTCTTTTCTTTCCTGGATGCTACATCCATGTTGTGGAATTCTCTCAAAAGGGAGAGAAATCCTCATTACTTGCAGAAGTAAATGCAAAACTAATTGATTTAACTTGGCTTTCCCTCAGTTTTTCTCATGCCTGCTTTGACTCGCATCCTAACCTCACCCCCATTTGCTTGCATATTAGCACATGCTGTAAAAATCTACAGATGAGTCACTGTTTCCTACAGGCTGGAATACAGGGAGCATGATCACGTGCTGCAGTGATAGCAACTGCTTAAGTACCAAGATTAATTTAGTTTGTACAGACTCTTGTCGTGAAATAAAGCTAGACTTGAAATTCAGTGCAATTTCAAAAGGGGGGTGGGTTACAAAGGTGGGTTTCGAAAGGCTTTCTGGTGTCATAGAAACAAGAACTGGGAAGGGAACTGTTACTATCACAGTGAGAATAAGGAAAGACCAAGTGTGAGACTTGAATATTAATGGGTTCTGCAATGCTTAGAGTTATGTCTGTGGTATTCAGTTTAACCACTAAAGCTTCTCAAATCTAATCATTTCATGCCATATATGCTGGCACTGTTGTAGAGCAGCTGTTCCTTTGTAGTTGATATGTAATTACACCATGAAAAGACTTTAATTACCATATTACTAAATTACCAGCAGGCAGTCTTCTGATACAGCCCCAGCTCACTTCTGTGTGTGTTACCAGGCTTGCCAAGATGAACATTTCCAGTTGGGTATTGAAGGGAGGCAAACTGCGCTAATTCTAGGTTTTGTGATGTACTCTTATTGAGCATGATGTTACGGCCATAGCTGGTAGTGCTTATGTCAATTATATAATTAAATTTTTGCTCACCAAGGAGTCGCAGTTCTTCAGTAATTATACAGTAACTGCACATGATGTCAGCAGCCTACTGAAAGTGAGGTGACATCTTCACTGTCTGATAAACTACTGAGAGAGCCCCTTCCGCTCTCTAATTGGCAGGCCTGGGTCAGTCTTAGATTCTGTCATAAATACGCCTTCTTGTACAGTGAAAAAGCTAAATCTGAACCCTGGGCAAAGATTTTAAATGTGCCTTTCTCTCTCATCTAAACATCAGCCTACGTAGCACTCTGTCCTCTCTCTGGGGAGGGGGGGAGGGAAATGAAAGTCTTCCAACACTTTCCTTTCAAAGGTATGGGTGCCAAGGTCAAGCCATCTATTTGGTTCCCTTCAAATGTTGTGTGAAATGAGTGCTGGCAGGAAGGAGATTCAGCAATGTTTGTGCAAGGTTACCTGGGTAGCAGAGTGCAGCCCTATTGTCTTGTATTCAATAGATGAAGTTTCCAGTGTATACTGTTCTCAGTCTATTACATCGTGCTTTGCATACCAGTGAGAGACACGTACAGTCTGACATCACCTGATCCGAGTTGCTGAATTTCTGCTTTGTAAAAGACAGTAAATCTTCATTTACTCACTTAAACATAGAATTATTCAGTTTTGTGTTGTTAAAGTAACTTCTAATTTTAAAAGAAGTATAACAAATCGTGTTTAAATTTCTTTTCTAGTTGCTTTGGATTTTTTTTTTTTTTTTTTTTTTACATGCAGTCAGTTGTTCAGGGATTCTTTCTCGGTGGTCATTTGGTAACGAGTAACACTTCTTTGTCACCCTCCTGTTGTGTAAGTCGGTTGATGGCTGACCAGCCCAATTCTGAAGCTGCAGGTCTTATTGCAAAAGTTTTTGCCACTCTTTTTTTCACTTCTGTGCCTCTCCTGTCTGTGGCAATATCTCTCAAATTGTGCTATCCCTTCACGGATTACTGTTCTCCAGTGGAGATGGTCCTGGTCAAGGCTTACCAAGTGCCAACAAGGATGTAGCACTTTTTCATGTGTGCCTTCAGCATGTCTATAAATTGTTTTGCCTGCCCCCAAGGCTCTTCCATCCTTCTTTCAATTCAGGAAAACACTCTCTTTTGGGAGGTGCTGATCAGACATCGGAACCACCAGTCCAGTGAAGTTGTAGGTTGATGATGATGATGATGATTTCAATTCTGGTCATGTTTGACTCTTCCAGGGCACTAGCATTCACGCATCCACCCTCCCAAGAGATATTTAGGATTCTCCTGAGGCAGCATTGATTATATTATTCAAGTGCCTTCAGATGACTCCTGTACACTGTCCAGATTTCATATGCATAGGGTAGTAGTAGGTAGTCCATCATGTCCAACAATGACATCTTGAGCTTGCACGGGCTCATCGGTTGTGGACTTGCATGTGGCTGAGGAGTCCAAGCTTTGAACGACATGGGCATTCACAGTGGGGGGGCAAGGGAGATGTCCTGGCTCTGTTGGTGCAGCTGCTGCTGTTGCTTTCTTCCTCTCACGAGCATCAATGAGGCGTACGCATTGCTGCTCTTCAAAGTTGTCATACGCATGTCGTACGAGAGCACGCCAGCCTGTTCAGTCTTTTGCATGCTGCTCTAGCTGATCTGGTTTTAAACCAGCATGAGCAATGTTGTCCTTCACACAGTCTTTATACCTCTTGCGAGGCCTACCTTGATTCTTTTTGCCCTGGCAGAGTTTACCGTAGAGGAGTTGCTTAGGGATTCTTGACTCCTCCATTCGTATGCTGTGCCCTGTCCAGCGAAGCTGGGCTTTCAGAATCATGGCTTTGATGCTCGTGGTTCCTGCTCTGTCCAGGACTTCCAGGTTTGTAACTCTGTCCTGCCATCGAATGTGCAGTATTGACCTCAGGCTGCGCATGTGGAAGCTGCTCCAGCAGTTTTATATGCTTTCTGTACAAGGTCCTGGTTTCACAGCCATACAGGAGACAGGTCAGGACTACAGCCTTGTACACTTTCAGTTTAGTAGACTGTTGGATATTGTGCTGATTCAACACTTGCGATCTCAGACGTCCTAGTGCCTGGCTGGTCTGGCAGATTCTGGCATTGATTTCTTTGTCAAGGGAGCCCTCATTGGCTATCGCACTGCCAAGGTACTTGAACTCCTCTACTGTTTTTAACTCTGTTGCTTCAATAAAGATTGAAGCTGGGAGAGCAGCAGATCCTGGAGCAGGTTGGAACAGTACCTGGGTCTTTCCTACGCTGATGATCAAATCAGAGGCAAGTGACATCAGCAGACTTGTTGACGATGAGCTGGAGATCAGATTCCTTGTGTGCCAAAAGTGCACAGTCATCAGCAAAAAGGGCTTCAAGAGTAAGCCTCTCAAGCGTCTTGGTACTGTGCAGAATGCAAGGAGCTTTGTCTAGGCACAGAAGTCCCAGTTCTCAAAGACACTCTATCTCAGGCGAGCAAAAGCAGAGTTTGCACAGCTCAAACAATGCTGGATTTCCTCATCAATATCGATTTTTAGTGGAAGGAGGAATTTCAAGGTATGGGAAACGCTCCATCTTTTCCAGCAGTTTTCCGTTGCCTTCAATAGAGGGTATGTAAGATTGTCCCATCAGCGAGGGTTGATAGAGCATCTTGGTCTTTCTGATGTTCCGCGTGAGGCCAAGAATCTCATACGCTTTGGCTAGGCACTTAAGACAGTCTGAAGGTCTATGGGACAGGGCAGCGACCATGTCATGAGCTTTTAAACTTCAGTCTCCAGCGATTTAAAAGCTTTCTGGTCATTCTATAGACAGTCTTCACACCAACTGGAAGTTTGCCATCAATGAGAGGAGGGTGATGGTGATGAGGATGCAGAGCAGTGCTGGGGCAAAGATGCAGCCTTGTTTGACTCCGATTTTGACCTCACGGGGTCACTTTTGGGATTCGTTGTTGCACAAAACTGTTAGTCATGGTGTTGTGAAGTGGCCTCAGGATGCCAACAAATATTTTGGAGCAACCGATGCTTGAAAGGATGATCCACAGGGAGCTGTAAGAGATTGAATCTAGTGCGTTGGTCAGATTGTTTGTTTGTTTTTCTTGCAGTAGCTGGGCAGTAAACATCATGTCCACACAAGTCAGCACAAGGTGATGGTCCAGAGAGTGAGATTTCAGGGATTGTAAACCAGGAAATGGACAGATATTCGTTGCTGATTACCAGCTGAGCACAGTGCATGCTTAGTCAGTGTAATACTTGCCCAGTATCATTCTAATGACTCTTATGTGATATGCTGAGAGTAAGCCTTTTTTTGCCATAAAAGTTCCTTTAGTTTTCATGGTGACCCCAGCATGGATCTGTCCATTTTTATCAGAGATTGAAAGCATCCCCATTTTGTGCTGCATTATATACAGTGACGCTAGCAAGTTGTTAACAGGTGCATTTTACCAGTCGATTGAACAACAAAAGATGAGCTGATTGGTTTCCCCACAAAGCCCCAAACTCTGACTACTCCTGCAAATAGATTTTTGAACTCTTCATTTGTTTGCACAAGAAAAGGTAAAATCAAGGGATGAGAATTTCAAAGCTTTCACAAACTAGTGGATTATTGGATTTTACCTCACATAATCTGATTTTCTTACAGATATTTTTGTCGGTCTTGCCCTGTCCCCCCTGTAAATTTGGAGGAAGTGTTTGTTTGCTCCTTTTGAAAATGTTCGAAATACCTAGATTTCCAGAAAATGTTCTCTTCCTTTTTCCTGATGTGCTTCAGGTGGTTCAATGACAGTAACCCACTGGGAAGCTGGTTTACACTGGGTGTAAAAATAGCTTGGGGTCCTATTTTGGCTAAACTATCTCTGCAATTTTTTTAGATGATTGAAACTTCCTTGGACCATAACAGAGATGTCAAGACCACTGAAGGTCTGAAACTTTGTTGCCTAGGCCTGGTCTACACTGGGGAACAAAGTCAATCCCAGCTAGAATCAACATTTCAGATTTGACTTTCTGCCCTAGTGCAGATCGGGGCTTTTCAGGCGTGCACTGAGGTCCCTTACTCCACACACCTGGCAAAATCAAAGGCCAAAAAATCAACCATGGCGCGTTGAATGCTGGGTGTGTATAGACATACCCCTAGTTGGCAACCAGCAGCTTCAGCCCAATCAGCTCAAGTCTCTCATGTGGACTGGATTGAAAATATCCTTTAAAAACAAACAGAAGTTTTGAGCATGAGCTTTTGTGAGCGCAGACTCACTTCATCAGATGAAGAGCATCTGATGAAGTGAGTCTGTCCTCACAAAAGCTCATGCTCAAAACTTTTCTGTTAGTCTATAAGGTGCCACAGGACCCTTCGTTGCTGTTACAGATCCAAACTAACACAGCTACCCCTCCGATACTTTAAAAACAAAGATAGTGTTTGTTAAAAGTTAAAAATTCTGTCTCTCCTCCAGCTACAGAGTGGCATGCGGACCAATCTGTCCTCACTCGACAGAGACTCATGGAAATATAACATCATTCACACTGGGGACATATAAGCATCCCACAAGCCCTCAGTTTTTAGTTTTTGCCTCCCTTGCCTTGGAAGCCTGGTTTGTATGCCTGAGGGACTTACTTCCTCTGCCTGTTTTCAACCTCTTTGTGCAAAGAGAAGTTACAATTAAAGAAAGCTGCACCTTGAGACCATTGCTCCTTGTTCTGACATCTGCCACCACTGAAGCAGCCTAGCTCCATACACTTCAGAACCACATTTAGGTAACTGAAGACTGACATCAGATCTTTCCCCTCCCCTCCCAACATGCCCATTCTTCTGCAGACTAAATAAGCCCAGTTCCCTCAGCCTCTTCTCATAAGTGATGTACGCCAGCTCCCTGGCAGTGTTCCATATACTGCTACTGGTGGTGCACATCCACATATGTCTTGGTGCATGTAAAATTTATTCCACCCAGGGATGGAAGAAATTAAAGGGGTCACTGCTCCTTAGTCATTTTTGTTGCGCTCCGCTGGACTCTCTCCAATTCGTTCACATCCTTTCTATAGTGAGAGGTTCAAAACTGGATACAGTACTCCGGATGTGGCCTCACAGGTGCTGGATAAAGGAGAATAATTATTTCTGTCTTCTGAAAATGCTCCTACTCATGCAGTTAGCTTTATTGGCAACAAGGGTATGTTTTTGACTAATGTCCAGTGTCTCATCTGCTGTACAGCAAGGTCTCAGAGTACGCGAGGGCTCCGTTCCACACACCCTCGCATAACCCAGATTTTGCACAAGTTGGGGTCTGGCTTTTTCCCCAGCAGAACACATGTTCTGCAGCAGAAAGGTAAGCCCTGGGGTGGGGAAGCAGTTGGGGAGGGTTAAGCCTGGTGGTGGGTTGAGGCCATGGGAGGTGCGGGGGGGGGGTGGGATAAGGCTGGGGTGGGTTAGGGCTGCAGGGGGCAGAAGGGTGGAATTAGGCTGGAGCTGTGTGTGGGGTGGTGAGTCGGAGCCCTTCTCAGGTGGTGAGCCAGGACATGGCCAGAGGTTGAACTGGAGCTGGAGCCAGGTGCAGGGGGTGAGATGTTACAGGAGGTGAACTGGGGGAGGGGCATTGAATTGGAGCCGCACGTGGGAGTTGGAAATGGGGCCACATGTGAGAGGTTTGAATTGGAGCCACACGTGGGGGGTTTAAACCGGGGTGGGGATTGGAGAGTGAACTGGAGCCACGTGTGAGGGGTGGGGAGCCAGATGTGGGGGTGGCAGGTAAGCCAGAGTCGCACATGGGTGGTGAGCTGGCAGGGGGTGTTGAACAGGGACCAGAGAGGTTGAGTCAGAGCCGTGCCTGAGGGGTGGTGAGCTAGAGCCAGAAGTGGGGGTGGGCGTGAGCAGGAGCTATGTGCGGATGGTGAGCGGAGCTGCAGGGCTGCAGAGCCCGGGCCATGCAGAGCCAATGGGGTTGAACCAGGGCTGGAGGGAGCGAGTTAAGCACAACTGGAAATGGCACTACAGGGTTTACAATAGGAATCGGGGTCAGTCACGTAAGAGCAGGGTCGAGTACTCTGAGCTCACGTACTCTTGAGACCTTACTGTAATCCCTAATTTCTTTTCTTCAGAACTGCTGCTTAGCCAGTCCCCTGCCTGTAGCAGTGTATGGGACTTGTTGAACGTGCTCAGATTTGTTTTGGCCCAGTCCTCCAATTTGTCTAGGTCACTTTGAACCCTATCCCTATCCTCTAGCATCTCTACCGCTCCCCACAGCTCATCCATGAACTTGCTGAGGATGCAACTGAAGCGATGATTCAGGTCCTAAATGAAGACGTTGAACAAAACTGGTCCCAGGACCAACCCCTGGGGCACTCCACTCGATGCTGGCTGCCAACTAAACATTGAGCCATTGATCAATACCTATTGAGTCTGATGATCTAGCCAGCTTTCTATCCAGCTCATAGTCCATTCATCCAAGCCATACTACTTTAATTTTTTGGCAAGAATAGTGTGGGAGACCATTTCAAAAACTTTGCTAAAGTCAAGATATATCCCATCTACTGCTTTCTTCATATCCACGGAGGCAGTTATCGTATCATAGAGGGGAATTAAGTTGGTCTGGCTTGTCTTATCCTTGGTGAATCCATGTTGACTGTTCCTGATCACCTTCCTCTTCTCCAAGTGTTTCAAAATGGATTCCTTGAGGACCTGCTCCATAACTTTTCCAGGGGCTGAGGTGGGACTGACAGGTCTGTCGTTCCCCAGATTCTTCTTCCATTTTTTAAAGACTGACACTACATTTGCCTTTTTCCAATTGTCCAAGACCTCCCGAATCACCATGAATTTTCAAAGGTAATGGTCGATGGCTCTGCCGTCACATTAGCCAAGTCCCTCATCGCCATCAGATGCAGTAGATCTTGTCCCATGGATTTTGTGCATGTCCAGCTTTTCTAAATAGTCCTTAAACTATTCTTTCACCTCTGAGGGCTGCTCACCTCCTCCCTATTCTGTTCTGCCAAGTGCACTAGTACGAGAGCTAAACTTGTCTGTGAAGACTGAGGCAATAAAAACGCATTGAGCCCTTCAGCTTTTTCCACATCAGTCCCTAGGCAGCCTTCTCTGTTCTGTCAGGGTCCCACACTTTGACTGACCACCTTCTTGCTAATGTGTCCGTAGAAACCCTTGTTATCCTTCCCATCCCTTTGTAGCTGCAACTCCAATTGCATTTTGGGCTTCCTGCTTACACCCCTGGATGCTTGAGCAAATATTTTCATGCTCCTCACTTATCTGTCCTTTCTTGTAAGCTTCCTTTTTGTGTTTACGCTTACTGAAGATTTCTCTATAAAGGGAAGCTGGTGTTAGTATGAATGAAAAGTTAAGTCCTCCCATTGAAATGCTGCTTCTCAACTGCAAACAGTTTCTTTATGCCTATTTATAAATCTGTATTTCAAGTAGCGTAAATAGTCTTGCAAAAAATCAGCCAATCAGAATAGAGGCTTAGAAATATACTAGCAACCAGCATTCCCTGTTAACTGAGAGCTTTGTGGCCACCCAGGAGAGATTCAGGTGTTGTCCAGATGATTAGCAGGTTGCCCACAGCACTGGCAACGTGTTTCTACGTGGTGCATGTCTGCATATGCTTCAGTGCATGTAAGAAAACGTATTTCCCTTGGGGGTGGAAATCAGAGGAAACCTTGTTAGCAACCTTTTATTTTGTCCAGAGTACCTTACTTACAAGGAGTGTGAGATAAGCATTCAAAAGGAAATGCAAGTTGGTCTTGCAACTTAAAGAACTGAAAATTCTGTATGCTCTGTTGTCATTGTGCTTAGGGAGATCAGCTAGGCTTAAAAGCTCACCTCTTCTGTGTAATCCATCCAGTGGCTGAGTCACATGGCTTCTCTCTGCAGCTCCCTTGCCCTGAGAATGCAGAAGGAAATAGCTGTATATCTGCTCTGTTGGTGGGACGGAGGGAAGTCTATAGTAGCTGGCCTTGTATATCTTGCCTACCTCTTTGGTTGGTGAGCTCTCCCCCTCGTTTGTCACCTTTCACTACTGCATAGGAAACTAGCCTAAGGGTACATTTACACTTACTGGGAGTGACTGGGTTGATCTTCCGGGGTCCCATTTCGCGTGCCTAGTGGGGACATGTGAAATCAAACTGTCAGGGGTTGACGGTCGACTCCTGTGCTCCTCATTATTGGGAGTAAGGGAGGTTGATGGGCGAGTTTGTCCCATCAGTCTCGCTCAGTGAGGATGGCCAGATAAGTCGATTGTAAATATGTCAATTCCAGCTATGCAATTGCTGTAGCTAGAATTGCATATCTAGGATCGACTTAAAGGTCTAGTGTAGACCTGCCCTGAGAGGTAACGGAGGGGATAGCAGCATATATTCCCTGTTGGTGAGAGCTGCAGTAAAAGAAAAGCAGTCCTGCTCGGCTGAAAGAGAAATTATCCCGTGCTTTATCTGTGTTTGAATATTTATGCAGGTAAGGGTCAAGAGGTTGTGAAATGAGGAGTAGGTAGAAAGAAAAGCAAAGATTTTCTTCTTCTCTGACTCTTCCTGATTCTGGGTTTTGATGGCTGTATGTTATGCTGGTGGGGACATTCAGGGGAGATGAGGCACTTACATGCTTGTCCAGCATGAGAGGGTGAAGCTGCCAGTGTAAATGGAACAGTCTTGTTGAGCTGTGGGGAGATTTTGCTATAGGTTTCACAAGGACCACGAT
This sequence comes from Carettochelys insculpta, assembly GCF_033958435.1. Lineage (NCBI taxonomy): Eukaryota > Metazoa > Chordata > Testudines > Carettochelyidae > Carettochelys > Carettochelys insculpta. The sequence continues at coordinate 316,260,420 of NC_134137.1, forward strand.
TTCACTCCCTGTGGATTTTGATAATGGACATGTCACCATTGGAACTCATCTGTGTTACCTGCTAACTAAATTTCACACCACGGACTCTTAGTGTCCTGCTGGGTCCCCCTTACTCTGTAAAAGTATAGTGCCGATGTAATGGTACCAGGAATGTCGCTGATACAGCAAGATGTTTGTAGAAGCCAACCAAACTAAGACACTGAGAATTAATCTCTGTTATTAAAAGTAGTCTACTCTGGTTAGTAAGAAGAGAAACAAAGGCTGTGTGTTTTATTATATTTAAACCCTGTCAACATTCTTACACAATTTTTCTTTTATAGACAGGAACATCCAAACTACTATATTATGGTCATTTTTAAGCATTTTTATTTATTAGAAATGTGTTTAAAAAGGTGAGTAGAGCTGGTTTATTTTAAGTGTAGCAGAAACCAGCAGTTGTGATGCCTGATCTTGCTTAAAAACTACTTATTTGGTTACCACAGTAAATAAATGTCTTCTCAAACTAGTTCCATCATAACAAGATTTATTTTCTTTTTCAGCTATTTTGTGACACAACTAATAAAATGTACTTTGCTCCCCTTTTAATGTAATAAAACTTTGCCTCTTTCTGTCATTCTAATCCCTCTGTTTTCCATTGACACATTCCTAATACCTCTTCAGACATGCCAGACGCTTGTGCCTCACATGTATCGAATCCACACTGCTCAACACCTTTTGACAAAATGGTTACATCCTCCCGTGGCTTGAAAGTGACATATGCTGTCAAAAAGTGTTTTCCAAATGGTTTCTCTTTGTCACCTCTACCAGATTTTATCCTCCATTGTAGAAATGTGCAGTTTAATGTTGCATTTCAAATGATTTTCGACTGGAAAAAGTGTGTTATGGAATCAGGGCATCCCATGAATGCTCATAGGAGAAGGAGAAGCCTTTTTGCTTGGACACTAGATTCCCAGCAGACCCATGACAGCAGTGAAATTGCACTTTTGACCTTGTTCACTAAACTGTTCCTTCTTTTTATGATTAAATGAGATTAACCAGCAATGACTTTTCTAAAATGCATAATATTACCACTTTCATGTTTTTATTAAACAAGAAAGGATGTCTGCCAGTTCCCAGATGATTACCTCCTCTTAAAAGGGCACTCCTCTGCTCTGTGCATGCATTTGCTCACTTGGTTTTTATATAAAGTGTTTTGTGCATTTTAAAGGGATATAAGATTGGATTTTTCCCCATAATCCTTAGTGGCAAGAACAACACTGACACGCAGTGACCAGTTCCCCACTTTTGTTGCCTCACAAATCGTTCAGTTTAAAGGCAGAAAGTAAGCATCTTGGCCCAACCTTTGCTTTAGAGTATCAGCACTGAATATGATGCACAAACAGAATTTAATATATAAAATGCATTGGACACAGTGCTCACATGCTCAGAAATCATTGGGTTGGCCATAGTGGAATGCACAGTTGAGTCAAGCTGGAATGAAAATGGGAACATTTTTACATAGAAGTCAATGTACCATTCTTTTGCTTCTAACCTGTGGATGTTTCCCTTCATGTAACTGTTCCCTGAGCTTCCTTTGACCCATCCAACCAATAGGTGACTGCAATACTAGTGTGATTTCCCTCGGTACCACTGTAAGTGTGGATACTCTAGTACATCAGCTGCATGGCTTTTGAGGATGGGAGGGAATTTATTAGATCAGGTAACGCATCCCTTGCATTAACCTGCTCAGAAAAGAGTTGGCAATAACAGTTTAGATATTTAAATTGGTTTTTATTTCTTAAAATGTTTTGTCTATTCGTGCAAGCTACTAAGAATAACTTCTTATTTATGAATCCCATGTAAAATTCTATAAAAAAAACCACAGGATTCAATTTCACAATATTGTTTATGTAGGATCTACACTAAGAATACAAGTATCAGAGAGGTAGCCGTGTTAGTCTGTATCTTCAAAAACAACAAGAAGTCCTGTGGCACCTTATACAATAACAGATATTTTGGAGCATAAGTTTTTGTTGGCAAGGACCCACTTCATCAGATGCATAAGTAGGGGGTGGGGTTTCAGAGGGGGATTGAAAGAGGGAGCCTCAGTAGAGGGGAGGGCCAGAGCTAACAAGGTCTATTCAGTCAGGGTGGAGATGGCCGATTATCAGTAGTATACATCAAGAGGGGAGAAACAAGTCAGATCAGTCAGAGGGGATGTGGCCCATTGTCAGATTGTAATGTGGAGGTGTGAACATCCCAGAGCAGAGAAACTGCTTTTGTAATGGGCCAACCGCTTCCAGTCTCTGTTTAATCCTTGGTTGATGGAGTCAGATTTGCAAATGAATTGCATCTCAGAAATTTCTCTCTCCATTTTATTTTTGAAAATTTTGTTGTAGGACCACTACTTTTAAATCAGTTAATGAGTGTCCAGGGAGACTGAAGTATTCTCCTACAGGTTTTTGTGTGTTACCATTTCTGATGTCTGATTTATGTCCACGTATTCTTTTACATAGAGACTGTCCAGTTTGGCCAATGTAAACTGTGGTGGGGTATTGCTGGCACATGATGACATATATTATGTTAGTAAGTGTGTAGGTGAAAGAGCCCCTGATGGTGTGGTTGATGTTAGGTCCTGTGATGATATCGCTGGTGTAGATATGTGAGCAGAGTTGGCAGCAAGGTTTGTTGCAGGGATTGGTTCCAGGTTTAGAATTACTGTGTTGTGGTCTATAGCTGCTGGTGAGAATTTGTTTAAGGTTGGCAGGCTGTCTGTGGGCAAGGACAGGTTCTTATACTAAGAATACAAGTTAGTGAGCTTGACACAGAGGGTAACTGGCTGAAATTCTATGGTCTGTGTAATAAAAGAGTCTGAGAGTGATTTAATGATCCTTCTGCCGTTAAAATATAGCTACAGTGTTCATTTTATATAATTGCTCTTGGATAAAGTGATATTTTCTGGGCAAGGAATGGCACATAGCCAGTGAGCTGGAAGAGAAGTGTATGCTAAAATAAATACAATTTGGGGCCTAAAATATTTGACACTTATTTCATGTTTTTCACTTTTTTTATTTCTTCATAGCTGATATAAATTAATGTTCACTTTGGATCAGAAATAACCTTGTCACCAAGGAATATTCTGTTAGTGTTGACATACTCATTCCTAACAAACATAAATCATCCCACTTCGTATAAGAGGCTAGCCCTCTGGCTGTACTATAACTTCTCACTAGTGTAATTAAAATTAAAATGTCAGCATTAAATATGGCAGAACCAGATGGGCTTTGAGCACAATAGACTCTCCAAATCCACTAGTTTTCTATCTCGCTAGTCCCTTAAAGTGGCATGCTTCTGGCGTAGCCTCCAAAACAGAGTGTCAGCCAGTATAAAATCACACCACCACAATCTCTCAATACTCTGGGAGCTAGCATTTCCAGAAGCCATTGTGCTTTATCTCACACATTCTCATTCACACCTGTGTACACACACACACACCCTTTACATGTGATAAAAGCAATGCCCTAACATAGTATTCCCACTATGACTGTATTGTGAAAAGCAAAGTTAAAAGCAGAATTTCCTCCACTCTATAAAAAGGTATGTTTTGTACTTTACAAAATAGTTATTTTAATTGTAAGGCCACTGCTTCGCCTGCTGGCTGCCCGCCAATCGCACCTGTTGGCTGCCTGCCCCTTCTCCTACTGGCCGCCCGCTGTTCCTCCTACCAGCCATCCACCAATCACCCACTGCTGTCTTGTGGGTTTTACTATAGGCAAAACTCTGTGATTCCAGCTCTCCATAGCTTTGGTTACCTGTGATTTCAGCTCATAGTGGCATTCAACTCTGGGCCTAGCCACAGCATCTCAGTATCCACCAAGGTGGATTCTCACAGAATAACTATAGACCTGTCTTTAGGTCCACCTTTGAACACTGAGGGGGAGAACTACTCAAACCAGTCTTACAGCTGTATAGCCAAAAGGCTCCCAGCCAGCTGGTTGAAGCACTATCCCTCCCCATCCTTTCACCTCACAATGCTTAGGTAGAGGGAGCCCTCTGCAATCCCTGTCTTATGCAGCAGTGATGACTGCCCTGTAACCCCACAACAACTTCAAGGATTGGTGAGACTCCACAATTCTTACACTGGGTGATAGCATAAATTGTGACTTTACAACAACACGTTGTTTACAATAGACAAAACCTCTTTGCTTCACCTGCTCCCATTAGGCTTTGTTTATAAGGCATTACATATGCACACCTTTTGCATTTTCATGCAAATGATCTCTGAAGGACACATTCCCCACATCCCTCAACAGTATTGAGCTCCTGCTGGCATATTCCTTACATAATTATTTTAATTCCTGCATCAATCAACAAGATTGCTCCCTTCATTCAAGTCATTTTTAAACTGACTGATTATACTGGAGATGGAGGGTCTGGTCCACAGAATAGACACTTCTTAGGTAGCAGCAATGCTTTGATTTGGCATCCTTTGGATTCGTTTAAAAACAACAAAAAGTCCTGTGGCACCTAATAGACTAACAGATTTATCGGATGATAAGCTTTTGTGGGCAAAGATCCACTTCATCAGGTGCATGTCGCATATAGTCATTTGTTGTTTTTATGGATAGACTAACACGGCTACCCCTCTGATATTTTGGATTCATTGGAAACATTCCCTTCTGCTTCAATGAGTGCTGGACCAGGACTTTAATTCTTAGCTTCTTTGGAGATACTGCCTATGAGCTTGCCAGTTGTAGTGTCAGCATCTGTGATGTGGACTGAAAGTAATAACCTTTGGTGACATGTAACTGTTAAATGGCTCAGACTGAGTACTGGATAGCTTGAGAAACTGGTAATGGGATATTGAGCGGTTTTATTGATCAGAGCTGAATTCAGATGGGTGGACCTGTAAGTGAAAGCCTGTGTGTCCCATTTCTAATCTCTTGAGCTATTGGGTCCCTCAGTCCAAGCCATTTTACTCCTATGTGCAGCTGTAATTCTCTCTCATGTTGAGATAATTTCTAGGGTTTTGTATTGAACACTCTTAAGGGTATTCCAGGCTCTGTTCCATCCTAAATTCACCTTTTTGCTTTCATCCAAGCTTCTCCTTCTAGGCTATATTATTTAATACCCTATGGCTGTAATATCTAGTCAAAAAAAATAGACCCATGAAACACCGGCTTTCCTGTCTCAGAATTTCATTGTTTATGTGCAATATTATTTCCTTAGGCACATGCATGAGACAGCCATCAAACTTAAACAGAAAATATTCCAGCATGTTCCAGGAAAGACCTGGGCCTTAAAATGTGTGTTGTTACAGATCTCCTCTTTCATGGTAAATATTTTGAAAAACCATAGATCTCTGTTAATAGCCTAGCCAGAGGAGGGGAGAGATGCTTCCATTGCCTAGCTCCTTCAGAACACATTTAGGACCCACAGAACCCTTCTGATACATTCTTTTATGATATAATCTGTTAACATCTTTTGATCATTGTAGCATGGCTCAGTACAGACTGTCAATATGCTGAAACCATTTTCAGTCTGTCTTACACATACTGATGAGTCACATTACGAAAGAAAAGCAGTCAAGTAGCACTTTAAAGACTAGCCAAATTGTTTATTAGGTGAGCTATCGTGGGACACACCCGCTTCTTCAGACCATATCCAGACCAGAACAGACTCAATATTTAAGACACAGAGAACGAAAAACAGTAAGCAAGGAGGACAAGTCAGAAAAAGATAATCAAGGTGAGCAAATCAGAGAGTGGAGGGGGGGGGGGGGGAAATCAAGAATTAGATTGAGTCAAGTATGCAGACGAGCCCCTATAGTGACTCAGAAAGTTCCCATCACGATTTAAACCACGTGTTAATGTTCCAAATTTGAATATAAATGTCAGTTCGTCCACTCCTCTTTCTAAAACGGAGCAATAATTTCTCTTCAGTAACACACATACCTTGAGGTCATTGACAGAATGCCCCATTCCATTAAAATGTTGACTAACTGGTTTGTGGATCTGGAGTGTTTTGATGTCTGTTTTGTGCCCGTTGACCCTTTGTCTAAGGGAGCTAGAAGTCTGTCCAATATACAAAGCATCTGGGCATTGCTGGCACATGATGGCATATATGATGTTAGTAGAGGAGCATGAGAAAGTGCCCGTGATTCTGTGAGTAACCTGGTTAGGTCCAGTGATGGTATTTCCAGAGAAGATATGTGGACAAAGCTGGCAGCGGGCTTTGTTGCAGGGAAAGGTTCCAGGACTGGTGTTCCTGGGGTATAGACTGTGGCTGTTAGTAAGGATCCTCATGAGGTTGGGAGGTTGTCTGTAGGAGAGAACAGGCATGTCACCCAGGGCCTTCTGGAGTGTAGCATCCTGATTAAGAATAGGTTGTAGGTCTTTAATAATTCGTTGCACTGGTCTGAGTTGGGGGCTGTAGGCGATGACCAGTGGTGTTCTGTTTTTGGCTTTCTTGGGCTGATCTTGGAGTAGCTGGTTTCTGGGTACGCGTCTGGCCCTGTCGATTTGTTTTTTTTACTTCTCCTGCTGGGTAATTCAGGTTTATGAATATTTGGTAAAGTTCTTGTAGTTTTTGGTCTCTGTCAGTTGGATCAGAGCAAATGCGATTGTACCTAAGAGCTTGACTGTAAACAATGGATCTAGTCACGTGTGCAGGGTGGAAACTAGAAGGGTGTAGATAAGTATAGCGATCAGTAGGTTTTCGGTACAGTGTGGTACTGATCAGGCCATCCTTGATTAGTACTGTAGTGTCCAGGAAATGTCTCTCTTGCATGTTGTAATCGAGGCATAAGTTGATGGTGGGGGGTAGATTGTTAAAGTCTCTGTGGAATTATTCTATTACACATGTATATACATCTTTACATGTATATAAATCTTTATGATTTGGACCCATGGTACAGAGGCAATAGAATAATTCCACAGAGACTTTAACAATCTACCCCCCACCATCAACTTATGCCTCGATTACAACATGCAAGAGAGACATTTCCTGGACACTACAGTACTAATCAAGGATGGCCTGATCAGTACCACACTGTACCGAAAACCTACTGATCGCTATACTTATCTACACCCTTCTAGTTTCCACCCTGCACACGTGACTAGATCCATTGTTTACAGTCAAGCTCTTAGGTACAATCGCATTTGCTCTGATCCAACTGACAGAGACCAAAAACTACAAGAACTTTACCAAATATTCATAAACCTGAATTACCCAGCAGGAGAAGTAAAAAAAAACAAATCGACAGGGCCAGACGCGTACCCAGAAACCAGCTACTCCAAGATCAGCCCAAGAAAGCCAAAAACAGAACACCACTGGTCATCGCCTACAGCCCCCAACTCAGACCAGTGCAACGAATTATTAAAGACCTACAACCTATTCTTAATCAGGATGCTACACTCCAGAAGGCCCTGGGTGACATGCCTGTTCTCTCCTACAGACAACCTCCCAACCTCATGAGGATCCTTACTAACAGCCACAGTCTATACCCCAGGAACACCAGTCCTGGAACCTTTCCCTGCAACAAAGCCCGCTGCCAGCTTTGTCCACATATCTTCTCTGGAAATACCATCACTGGACCTAACCAGGTTACTCACAGAATCACGGGCACTTTCTCATGCTCCTCTACTAACATCATATATGCCATCATGTGCCAGCAATGCCCAGATGCTTTGTATATTGGACAGACTTCTAGCTCCCTTAGACAAAGGGTCAACGGGCACAAAACAGACATCAAAACACTCCAGATCCACAAACCAGTTAGTCAACATTTTAATGGAATGGGGCATTCTGTCAATGACCTCAAGGTATGTGTGTTACTGAAGAGAAATTATTGCTCCGTTTTAGAAAGAGGAGTGGACGAACTGACATTTATATTCAAATTTGGAACATTAACACGTGGTTTAAATCGTGATGGGAACTTTCTGAGTCACTATAGGGGCTCGTCTGCATACTTGACTCAATCTAATTCTTGATTTTCCCCCCCCCCCCCCACCCCTCCACTCTCTGATTTGCTCACCTTGATTATCTTTTTCTGATTTGTCCTCCTTGCTTACTGTTTTTCGTTCTCTGTGTCTTAAATATTGAGTCTGTTCTGGTCTGGATATGGTCTGAAGAAGCGGGTCTGTCCCACGATAGCTCACCTAATAAACGATTTGGCTAGTCTTTAAAGTGTTACTTGACTGCTTTTTGTTTTGTTAATGTATAGACTAGCACGGCTTACTCTCTGTTATTACAAAAGAAAAGGTTATGAAATCTGGCTACTGTATTTGGGCCGTTTCTGTTTCAAATCCACATTAACTGCTAGCAAAAAATAAAGCAAAACTGCCATCACAAACAACAGTCAGAGCTATTCTTATTACAGTTTTGCAAATAAATGTGTTGAACTTCTGGTTATACTCCAAAGCCTAATTGTGACTTCCACCAAGTCATTTTTACCAGACCGGAATGAGGAAGGGGTTTAAAAAGTAGACCCATTACTAATTTAGACTCTATTTAGGAGGAGATTCTGCCAAAATGTCTCCCCAGTGTTCTCCCCCATTTTAAAGTGATTGAGTTATTACCCTGAGGAGAATCCCGCCCCACACAGAAAACAGAAGGAACGTCTGATAGCAGTAGCAATGGGATTTAGCTTTCATGTTAGAAGCATGATGCTGGAGGGTAGGTTTCTGTGTGTTCCCCTCTAGCTTCCACTAATAAACCTGAAACACCATTTGCAGCAATAAGCTCATGCCCCTTGCAACTGAAGCCCCTCATTAGCTCATTCTCTGCAAGACAGCTTCCAGACAGCCCTACTTATTTCCACATAACTCCTACAATCGCATCAAACACATTTGTCCCCTCCATCGTTCCATTACATCATTTGCATATTAGCTAGTGATGAGGAGGTTATGTTCATCCAGTATAGCATGAAATGACTCATAGGTGTGTTATGCATTGTAGTGATGCCATAAACCTAATTGTATAAAACAGAGCTTTAAGGGAGGTTTTTCAAGGCAGGTCTATCTTTTGAATCTCTGGGTGTGGGTCATCAAAGGGTTTGTGTGTATACAATGTCCTTTAATGACTTTACTATACCACTAGGATATCTAGTGTAGGGTAGCAGTCAACAAACGAATCAAGTTGTCAGAAGAATGGGAGATGCATACCACAAGTAAAAGTGCGTAAAGGATCACAAAAGGAAGGCAATATGGATTTATAACTGCAAAGATTTGAATACAAATAACAGCATTGGTCTTGTGTATACATAGTAAAAAGGGAAAAATCAGAATAGTGTTCAAATTTTAAGTTACTCTCACTATTTAGATGGGCAGATCTGAAGATTATAAAATATTTGTGAGATTGCATGTGTTCTCTAACCACAGTATAAAGCACCATATGTGCACCCTTAAAGGGCTGAATAAATAATAAAAAGGTATGAGACTAAAAGTCTATTATTAGAGTGGATACATGAACAGTAAATACAATCGAAACATTAGGGACTGAGTTCTTCTCTGGTGTAACTCCCTTTGGCTAAAACAGTTACACAGGGGACAAATGTGACATTTTATTTTATACAGCTATTTTACAGGGATGACAGAGAAATGTTCATTGTTTGGTAGAATTTTCTTTTCTCTGTGCCATTTTGCAGAACTGTATGAGAAATCTGCCAGATGATCTATAGCCATCCCATTACCTGTCTTCCTCTGGCAGGTAACTAGGTAGATTTGTGTTAAACAGGATTTGCTTTGCCATTTCCATTTGCTGCGAGAATGGAAATGTTATGACATGACATACAGCCAATCAATAACTGGAAAGTGTGCTCCATGAGTCATCTGAAGCTAGCGGTTTGGAGAGTGTCAGCTGCTACTGGGATTAAAGCCTGCAAAGGGTTGCTCTGCAATCAGTAATTCTGCAGTATCTCCTCTGGGTGTCTGGCTTTCACTAATAAGAACATACCCTGTAGACTTGGGCTGAAATAACTCTTGCCCTTATTGTTTAGGTGCCTGATTTTTCTCAGCTCCAAGAATGAGGTGAATTTGACATAAGCAAATGTACTACTTTGCTATTCAGCCACAAGTCAAATGGAACAAGAGTTTGTATCCCGTTTTCATAATGCTTTGAGGGAGGGAAAGACTTTCTTTTTGTCCTTGCTCTGATCCAAGCAGAATAAGCACCCAGCTGATGTTAGAAAAAGACCATATGTCCCAGTATTTTCTGTGGTCTCTAACAGTGTTTTGTGACAATTGCAGGGCCATAATAATCAGGAATAAAGAAGTTATTCCAATGTCTTCAGAGTTCACGCCAGAAACTGAGCGTCAGCGACTACAATACCTGGTAAGAAACCTGAGGACTGTGCTTGCTGCTGCTGAATGTTTTTTGTTGTGTTCACGAGCATTGTTAGGTAACATTTTGCACTGCACATTTATGATCAAACAGCAATCTGCATGAGGTAGTTAACTTCCTCCCCATATTTATTGTACAGTGGTATTCAATGTGGCTCTCTGACGTGTGTGCATATTGTTTTCCATGTTTTATTAGCATGGCGGACAGATCTCTACCTAGGCTGGATCTACCATAGGGGTGGTTTCATTCAGTGTGGGTGGCCTCATTCCATGCAGGTAACTGAATTGGGAAGGATGGATGCTTACTAGTTTGCCTAGGGCAGCAGACCCACTTAGTCAGTGATTAGCTGATGAGAGACAGGATGCTCTGTGTGCAAAACACTCTTAGCCTATAAGCCATGTAACAACCCAATATATTTTGACTTCTTACTCAAACCACCATTTCATATTTACACCATTGAAACCAATAGCTGAGCCTGCTGATTGCTGTATTAAGTATGAGATGCTAGAGCATGGTCTGCAAACAGATTTCTTATCTGCTACAAACCAGTCTTTTTTGGTTTTTCTCAAAAGTTAAAACTGAATGCCGCCTCATCATTAACTGGGTAAGCCCAGGCCTGCTGGTCTTCTGTGTTCCAAAAATACCTTTGTTTAGCCTGGTACAACTGTAACAGTATTTGGCAGGACAGGTGGGTAGTGTTGCTGAGGTTTTTAAGCATTTGTCAGTGAATTGCCTTTTTTGTTTTTATGTTCAGATTTACTTCTATTCCAGTTCATTGGTTGAGTCTGAAAATTTCAGAGGAAACACAATTACTTTGGAAGGCATTCCTGTTCAGAGAGCCAAATAAAAAGCAGGCCTAATAAATATTTATACTTAGTTATATTTAAAATAATTTGTTTCCCTATAAAATAAAGGGAATCTGTAGTTTCTTGGGAGCCTGGCACTTTTCTGGGAAATAAGAGATAAAGCATTGCCTGCAAGGGCTTTTTGCTCTTTTGATGTCCTTTCTGGCATATATTTGAAAACAGCAGCTGATATGAAAAGAAGCACTTCTGCTGTTTGCCCTGGACTTCTCTTTACCTTTGTTTATTTCATTTTTATATGTAGCCTGGGCCATGGGTATCATGTTCAAAGGAAATACATGCAAGACAGCAAGAGCGTGAAACAAAATTAGAGTCTATTTCAAACATTCCATAAGTAATACTTTCAATCTCATGTTTAAAAAAAAAAAAAAAAAAAAATTAACCACCCAATAGTATTTTGAGACACTTGGAAAATGTGTGTTGTTTATGGCACACATCAAAAGAATGCAGGGTTTCCTTATTTAGTTTAAATAAGCATCTAGCGCCATAGAGTTTAAATGCTTGATTAGAATGTATTCAAACTAGCTGATGTTCCTGGTCATCCACCTTATCTTTTCAGGGCCCTCGTCTGGCTTTTTTTCATCTTTCCATTGCTGGCAACTAATATTCACTGACACTCTTGACTTAATGGTATTTACTTTGGCTTTGTTTGGATGCGAGTGCTTGGCGTCCCATTTAAATGTAGTTTCCCCATTCCTCCTCCCATGCATTCTGAACGACAGGAAGAAATGCACATTCTGGTCACTTTTAGCATAAATATTTCACTCTGCAGTTGTCAATCCCTGTAATATTTTCTCTTGTAATATGTGTTTAGCTCAAATGAACCATAAATCTACTGCAGTCTTTTTCTCCTCCTGAAATACAGAAGGCAGTTGAAACTAGAGCTGGTATAACAGTGCAGGAAAACTTTTAGACAAAAGATTTTCTGACCAGCCCAGATTATAACATAGTTTTAATATGGCCTGTCCTACAGTAGCTGTGAGGAAGGGTTTACTAGAGCACTTGGGTTTCTGTTCATCGAGTCACTCCCTATTGCTGTCTAGAAAGGACCAGCCTCACCTACCATTTTACTTTTTTAGTAGAAAGTTTAACCGAATGCAGCCCCTGGCTTTAACTGGTTCCATACATTTTATACGGATGTTTGCAGCAGAAGGAACCTGCTCTGCCAATGAGTTATAGACCTCCTGTACCCTCAAAAGAGAATCAGGCATTTCCTGTTAAAGTTGCAACAGCTAAAGATGCAGATCATTTATCCAAAGATGTCCAAGTATTCTATTTGCATTCTCTTCTGTTTCTAGATTCAGAGCACCTGGTGTTGTCTTGCTCTCAGGTTCTGTGCATGTATTAGACCCTTTTTCAGACAAGTTTCTGCCAATCTCTGAAGTGTTGTCCTTTCGCTGTAAAATTGTGGAACTCAATTCTTTGTCACAACCTTCTTATTATGATCCCAGTGAAACTCTGGAGTGGAATCATGGTGCTGCCCCCAATAACATGCTGTGGAAAAAAGAGGGCAACATCCTACCAAATATTGCAGGTGCATTGATCCTTTGCCTTCTAAAGTTTTTCATTTGTATCATGCTAGATTTTTGTCACATAGTATGTTTTTGCAACGCATATTTTACCATGTCCCTTTGGAAACTTTTTGTAATATTGAGTAAATGTATTGCTAACCACTATATTTATGATTAGAGGTCAGGGCTAAATACTGCCCATACACAGCTCGAGAGTGTTTCTGCTTCAGAAAGTTAGCAGTGTAGAAAGACCAGGAGTAGGCAGAAGGAATTATTCCATTTTGTGGGATGGAGAACTTTCTGCCTAAGGTGATGTGTACCCTAGAGAGTTTTGTTGACAATACTGGCATTTTGTTGACAGCACTTGCCTAGTGTCCACATTACAAAGGCGTTCTGTGGACAGTAAATCAACAGAACAGGGCGCTTCTGTCAGCAGTGTTCTCCCGTTCCCACAGGAGGCAGAACAGAATCTGTTGACAGAAAGCCAGTGCAGATGCTCTGAGGGGTGCTCTGTTGACAGACAGGGCTTCCGGGACAGTAGGCAGCCCTGTCTGCTGTGCTTCTGATTGGCCATTCTGTCACACTGGCTGCTCTCTCTCAACAGAGTGGATTGACATAGCAATCCGCTTTTGTGTGTGGCTGCAATCTGTTGACAGAAGTTTTGTCGGAAGATATCTTCTGCCAGTAACTTCTGTCGACAGATCGCTGTGGTGTAGACATAGCCAAAGTGTAGACCTGCCCTCAGAAAAAGAACCTGGCTGCTTCTTCAATACGTAAGTAATCTGTACCAGAGCTGGGAGCTGAACACAGATCTCTTGAGTATGTCTAATGCCTTAGCCGCACAATCATCCCTCCCCTGCTGTAATTTTTTTAAATAGATATGTCTCTGTCCAAAACATTAGTTTACAAAGTCCTACCTGTTATATGGAAATATTTTGTATGGCTTGGTGAGGGAGCGCTCTGGTCAATTTTCTGACAATCAGTGCTGGTTAGTGGCAGTGCAGCTTACTTCCAAAATACCAGTTTTGTCTAAATGTCTTACTCTTGCATTTCTTTACATCTCCACCTTAGATCTAGATCTTCAGATGCGTCAGAGCTCTGCTTGGGGCACTGGGCAAGAGGAAGGGCAACGGTGGCTGTAGGCTGCTTTTTGTGCTCAGGTGGTGCTGCGGAAAACTAGTGTCATTTCTATGCCCATTTGAAACTTTCCGGTATAAAGGGAAACTATTACAGCCGTCCACTGAGTATGTGGCACTGTATTTCTAATCCTGGAAACTTGTTTTCTTTTTCTAATGTTTTCCCCTGCTTAGATTTCCTGTTGTTTGATATGAATGTGCATTAAAACGTACTTCTTGAGGACAATGTACAATAACAATTGTCCTTCTATTAAAGGAATAGTACTATACCTCGAGGCTTGTCTATGTGTCCACATAAAAAGTCAGCCAGGATCATACGTGGGTTGCAATGACATTTCTGATGTTGGAGATCATGAACTGATACATTCTAATAGCGTGAGTGAACTAGTCTGTATCAAACATCTTTGCAGAGAGCATTGTCAGGCACATGAATACACTCTACAGCCGAATTTGTTGGTATATTTGTACCTATAAGTGACCTGGTTTTTACATTTGCTTTGCCAGTCAATTTTAATGAAAGGGCAAAGGGAAACCGGCCTGTTGAAAGAAAAGTGACTCTCATTTCCATGTGGGGTTGCTTTCTATGTGACTAAGTGTTAAAAGAATGTACCTAATGCTGATTCTAATGGCTAATTCTCAAAAGTTTATAATCCAGAATACTGTAGATTTGTACCAGGGCAGAAAGTAATAACCACTGAAAGACCAAAATGGTGGAAAATGTTATTCCCTAAAACCAGAATAGTACAGTGAAGCCTTTTTAATAAGACTGATAAAGATACAGAGAGTAAATTATTTGGGATTCACCGTAGTTGGTGGTTCTTGCTTTAAAGATAAGTAATGTTTTTTGTGAAATATATTTTCCCTTAGCATTCTTTTAAATCTAGGCTGAGTAGACACAAAAGCATTGATAAATGCAGTGTCTAAATGTAGTTAGAATTGACTCACGTTTTGCTTTTGTTGATCAGTTACAGAGATTTCTTTTGTCTGCCTGTGGATCTCCTTTAAAGATCTGCAGAAACTTAAGATTTTTGTTTTACGCTCATTTTTATGTTCTATCGCAAAACCCAATCTGTCACTGGGGGAAGGGTGAAGAGCCATACTTCGTAGTAAACAGGGAATAGTTCTCAACAAGTCAGTCTGAAAGGAGTCAATCCTGAGTTTTATAGCAGTACATTCTTACCGCTCTATAGAATTATAAGGGAAACATAAACAATAACTACAAAAGTAATGTTTCTTCCCATAAGAATTCAGCTCTCATTCAGACACCAGCAACTTCCAAATTCTTCTCATCCTGTTTTAATGGCATCAAAAATACTAGAATCAAGTTAAGGTTCTTAGATTGTAAAGCAAACATTCAGGGTTAGCTGTGGAAGAGAAATCTCATTTGAACATTAGCAGTCCACTGGTATCTCTGCCAGCTCTGTTAATCTTATTTCATGTGTGACCTTAGATTTTCCATCTGAGTAAATCTTTATGAAGTGCCGTCTCTCACAGTCACTTTTCCTTTGCGATAAAGGAAATTCTTGTTTTCCAAGAAAAATGTTAAAAGCTTTTTGGACATGGTTTCTTTGGAGATGTCTATACAGCAAAACAGGCAATTTCATAATCTGAGGGGAAAAACTTAATTGATCTTCAGGTGTTTTTGTTTGTGCTTTAAACAGTCCCACCTGTTTTAAAATCAAAACACTAAAGCTTTAAGTGGTCTGCATTTGTAATTATTTGTGTAAGTGTGGTGTGGTTGGTCTCATTCCTGGGCCCCAGGCCCTCTGTTTAGTCCACTGGCCCCACCGCCTGCACCACGTTACCCTTGTTGGGGCAGAGGGCAGTCTGGGGTGGAACCCGGTCCTCACCCGCTCGCTCCGGGTTCCAACCCAGGGACCCTGAACAGCCGCTACCTGGGAGGGCTGGCTTACTTCACCCTGGCCCCTGCAGCTTCTCTCCCTGGGTCACTTCCCCAGATGCTTCTCCCTGGTATGCCCTTCCTCAAGGGGTAGCCATGGCAGCTGGTCTCCTCCTTTAGTTTGGCTCCTTCAGCTGACCAGTTCCTCCAGTCTCCAGTCAGGCTCCAGGCCCTCCCTGGGTTGGGGCAGCAGAGCCCCCTGGGTAGCTGAGGCTCCTCTCCTCTTTCATAGCCCTGACTGTTTCTCTCCGTCTCCTTCCTTCTCCTCACTAGTCTCCCAAACTCTCCTTCACCCTCCTCCCTTTGCCTTGCGTGGAGCAGAGCTTATAAAGGTAGCCCCTGAGTAGGATCAGCTGGCCCTGATTGATTTAGGGCAGCCTACTCCTCAGCTGTTCCCACTTTGGTTGCTAGCTCTGTCTCAGCTCTTTTTACTCCTGCCTCCCCTCTCCTGCCCCCCCGCCCCCAACCACAGTAAGATAATCCATGTGTTTTTCAGCAAACCTGTGAAATAAGCAACATTCTGAAGAAAATATGGACTTCATTGTTTTCAACAGGGCAGATGAAAGAAGACTCAATCGTAGGAAATAATCAGGAAAAAGTTGTCCCACTTGCCCATCACCACCGAGTCCAACCAGTCTGAGCTGGTAGGCTAGATCCAGATGCACCTGATCACCCGGGGGTGGGGATGCAGCCGGGGTTCTGGGGGGGGTGGGGGTTGGTTTCCTCGGCCCTGGTGGGAGGTCTCTGCCACCAGAGGAGCTGGAGGGCAGCTGCAGTCACAATGGCCAGCAGCCCAACCAGGGCGTGAACGCAGTGCCATCCTGGGAGCTGCTGTGGGTCCATGGCCCTCAGGTATGAGCTTCTGGTCCCTGCACCAGCTCTGCTGTGCCTGGTGCAGCAAGGCAGGCCTCAGCATGGGCGGGGAGGGGGTATTTGGGAGGTGCCCTTTATGGGAGCATCTGGCTGGAGCTTCCGGAAAGGCCTGCTGGACGTGCGACCCCCTCCAAAGCATTTCCTGGCCCATTCTTTCGAAAGAGCAGCCAGGTCTGTGTGGCCACTTTCTATCGAAAGACGGTATTGATTTTTTTTTTTTTTTGATCCACTTTGTGTGTGTGGCCGCAATCTTTGGAAAGAAGTGTTTTCGAAAGAGATCTTCCAGGAGAACTTCTTTCGAAGGACCGCTGAAGTGTAGCCCTAGTCCTAAAGTCCCCAAGGAGTAGCTGGGTTAGTCGGTACCTGTGCAAGTAAAAGGTGTCTTGTGACACTTTATGCCCAAATAAATCTGCAAGTCACTTTTCTGGGTAAAACCCACTTCGTCAGCTGTTTATGTAACTGCGGACAGGTGGATTCAAACCTGAGCTTAGTGCAGGAGCCACCACACTTTGAGCTAAAAGCCAGCAGGCTTTCAGCTAAGGCTGTGGAGGAGACTCATTCTTCCTCTGTAAGTGATCTAGATGCCACTACGTGGGACGGTGAACCACACCCACTCATTTGCTACGTCTACACGGGTATGCTACATTGAAATAGCTTATTTCGATGTAGTGAAATCAAAATAAGCTATTTCGATGAATAGCATCTACACGTCCTCCAAGGCTGGTGCCGTCGACGTTCAATGTCGACGTTGGGCAGCACTACATCGAAGTAGGCGCTTCAGGCGAGCATCTACACACCACAGCGGCCCACATCGAAATAAGGGTGCCAAGAACAGCTGCAGACAGGGTCACAGGGCGGACTAGCACTTCCGGGGCAACAGCAAGCTGCTCCCTTAAAGGGCCCCTCCCAGACACACTCAGCCTGCACAGTACGCGGTCGGCAGAGCCACAAGCACGCACACCCTGTGGAAGCAGTATGGACCCCCCAGCAGCAGCAGCAGCAGCAGCCAGAGGTCCACACACCCGCCCCTGGAGGAGCAGTGCTTGCCCTGCTTGGTGCCATGCAGGAGGCAGCTGATCATCTTTTATTTGTGGAAGAGGAGCTGCCCCCAGGGGATGAGGAAGCAGCCTGAGACCTTGCTGCCCTCCGACCCCCGCCGCACATGCCGCCGGCTGTGGAGCTACCCCACAAGCACAGACTGGTGGGAGTGGCTGGTGCTCAGCGAGTGGGACGACGACTGCTGGCTCCAGAATTTCCGCATGAGCTGACAGACATTCCTGGAGCTCTGCCAGTGGCTCATCCCTGCCTTACGGCACCAGGACACCTCCATGCGACGTGCCCTCACCGTAGAGAAACGAGTCGGCATCGCTGTCTGGAAGCTGGCCACCCCAGACAGCTACCGATCCATGGGGCAGCAGTTCAGCATGGGCAAGGCCACCGTTGGGCCAGGACCCGGGGGGGGAGCCCTCGGGGGAGCCTGGGGGTGGAGGGCCAGACACACCCTGCACACCCCTCACTGGTGCTCTCTCATGTCCTTACCCTGCAGGTCATCCGTGTAATCAATGCCCTGCTCCTACACAGGCTCATGCAACTTGGGGACCTGGATGCTGCCATTGCGGGGTTTGCCAGCCTGGGCTTCCCAAATTGCTTTGGGGCTCTGGATGGGACCCATATCCCCATCCGTGCCCCAGAGCACAGTGGAGGACGCTTCCTCAATAGGAAGGGATACCACTCCATGGTCTTCCAGGCCTTGGTGGGCAGCCGGGGCCGCTTCCTTTACATTGATGTTGGCTGGCCTGGCAGCACCCACAACGCCTGGGTGTTCAGAAATTCGGGCCTGTGCCGCTGGCTGGAGGCGGGGACCTACATCCCCCAGCAGGAGATCCCTGTGGGGGATACCACCATTCCCCTCTGCCTCGTCGCAGATGCGGCGTACCCCCTCCAGCCCTGGCTCATGCACCCTTACACGAGCCACGTCACAGCCAGCCAGGAGCGGTTCAACACGCGCTTGAATCATGCGCGCCAGGTGGTCGAGCGCACTTTCGGCCGCCTCAAAGGGTGCTGGAGGTGTCTCCTTACCCTCCTGGATGCAGGCCTCCCCAACATCCCCCAGGTTGTGGGTACGTGCAGCGCACTCCACAACCTGGTGGAGAGCAAGGGAGAGGCCTTCTTCCAGGACTGGGCTGTGGAGGCTGGCAGGGCCGACGTCCAGCCACCCGCTCCCACCGGTCGCCAGGTTGACCCTGAGGGGATCCGGGTCCGGGAGGCCCTGTGGGCCCATTTTGAGCAGGCTGTGGGGTGAACGCTGGCAGGGCCAGCTGCGAGCGAGCCACCCACTGCACCCCGCCATCCTCCACAACACTCCGACCCCACGCCCACACCACAGAGCACCCAAGAGCACACACCCCTCCACTTTTCTTCGAAATAAATGGAAATGTTGTTTCAAACCAAACAGTGCAACCTCTTATTAACTTGGAAAAAAAGGGGGGAACTATTTACATGGTGGGGCAGCTAACAAAACAGGAGTCCAACAAAAACTATATACAAATGGGAGATATGTACAAAGGGGGGGGGGCACGTCCTCGGCCCCGCACCCTATTGTCCAGCGCCCTGTGTGGGAGGGCGCGACCCTCGCCTCGGACGGAGCCCTGGGTGGGGCCCAGGAGAAACGGCAAATAAGGCCTGGCGGCGGTGTCCCTCGGCCCATGGTCCCCCTCAGCAGCAGGCCCCAGGGTGGCTGACGGTGGAGGGATGGCGGGTGGAGCGGCGGGTGGGGTGGCAGGCAGAGCAGGGGGTGGCAGGCAGAGCGGTGGGCGGCGCGGCAGGGGGGGCCAGGTGTTGCGCTATGTGCTCAAGGGTGCGCAGGAAGGCCCCCCAAGCTTCCTGGTGCCAGGCCAGCACTTGCTTTTGGAGCTCCAGCCGCTGCTCCTCCACCCACAGGCGCCGCTCCGCCATCTCCAGCTGATGCCGGAGGGTCGCGAGCAGCTTGGGGTTCGTGGCCGTCCTCGGGTGGCTCCGCCGTCGGCCTCATCCTGGGTCTGGTCGGTGCTCCGCCGAGGGGCTGGGATGGTCCCGGTGGGCTCTCCGGGACGATGGACACCTCGCCGGTGCTCTCCGGGCCCTCCGATGGTGCAGCTGCGGAACACGGGGGAAGAAGAGTAGAGACAGCCGTTAGTGTGGGCCCTGACGCGTGGCCCTTGTCCCCCCACCCCTCTGCTGCTGGTTCCCCGTCCCCGGGAGATGCTGCTGCTGCTGATGATGATGGGTGTCCCCTCCCCATCCCCAGGGAGACCCTAGGATCCGCTCCCCCCATCCCCAGGGATGGGGCATGGTGCTGTCCTGCTGGGGGGCAGGGGCTGATGCAGTCTTCTGAGGGACATGCCACTGCTGTCCTTGGGGCCATGGTTATCTGGGTGTGTGGAGGGCCCTGGTCATGTCTCTTGTCCCTGCCCCTTAACCCCGGGGGTGTGTACCGGGGGGTACGTACCTGACGGTCCTCTCCCACGGTCAGGGGACACCCACTGGGCGGACGCCCTTCTGGAGCTCCGGGACGGGAGGGCGATGCAGAGTCCCCCGTTGCTGGAGGAGTCCCCCTCCTCCTCCTCCTCCGGCATCCCAGGGGTGGGCTTCTGGGGGGGGCCCTGGGGTGCAGGGCTTGCCTCCGGGGCAGACTCCATCTCTGGGGCCTGCTGGGGCTCGTCGGCCGAGGTGTCAAGAGTGGCCAGGAGGGAGGAGGTGTTCCGGGGGCCCAGGATGGCCCTGAGCTCCCTGTAAAAGGTGCAAGTGGCGGAGGTGGCCCGAGATCGGCTGGCCGCATCCCGGGCCCGGGCGTAACCCTGCTGCAGCTCCTTAACCTTACTCCTGACATGGTCAGGAGTGCGGGCAGGGTGACCCCGGGCAGCCAGGCCCTCGGCCACCCGAGCTAACACATCCGCGTTCCGCCTCTTGCTCCCCATTACCTGGAGCACCTCCTCCTGGCCCCAGAGCCCCAGCAGGTCCCGGATATTGGCTTCCGTCCAGGAGGGGCCCCATTGCCTCTTCCCCGGTTGGCTGCCAGCCTGGGAGCCCAGGCTCCCCTTGAGGGGGGGTGCCCTGGGGGCGCTTGGGCTGGCTGGCTGCCATCGCTGCAGGGGGTGTTGGGCTGCGGTTGCTGAGGGCGTGCAGGCTGACCGCGTGGCAGTGCTGCCACCTGCACACGCTCTCAACTTCCTGCACAGGAACACAGGGGGCGGGGAGCTTTAAGGGGCTGCTGCACGCGGCGACCATAGAGCTCAGGGGATGGAGAGAGCATCTCTCAATGCCTCAGCTGATGTCCGCCATAGCGGACCCCGCTCTTTCGATGTTGCGGGACACGGATCGTCTACACGTGCCCTACTTCGACATTCAATGTGGAAGTAGGGCACTATTCCCATCACCTGTTGGGGACAGCGACTTCGACGTCTCACCGCCTTACATCGATTTGAACTTCGAAATAGCGCTCGCCACGTGTAGACATGGTGGGCGCTATTTCAAAGTTGGCATGGCTACTTTGAAGTAGCCGGCTCGTGTAGACGCGGCTATTGTGTGGGTTACATTTAGACTATTTTAGGGGAACGTTGGAGATTACAGTTATCCAATATAGTAATATCGTCCTGTGCTGAGAAGGGATTTGATGGAGCTCTTGTTCCCAGAAGAGAGTGAAAGGTTCCCATCCAACTTATAAGCTTGAAAGTTGGGCCTTGAAAGTAGACTGCAATCTAGTCAGCCACTCAGAACAACATCTGCCTTGACTCCATTTCTGTGAAGCAGGAAATCTTCACTCAGAAGATGCTCTGGATCAAAGAATGAAAGCAGTTGATTTTCTTTTAGACTAAATTTGTGATGTGTTAAGCCTGATCCAGCTCCCACTAAATTCAGCAAGTTTACCCCTTAAATGGAGGGAATATTTTATTGTGACCTATTTGTATGAGAGGAGTTGTAAAAATCAGTGAAGGTTTCATGCGCTCCCAACTAGTCACTTCTCATGAGCACTAAATCTATGACATGCCCCGAAACGAATGCCAACTCACGTGGTCTTCCCTGACTGCAGCTGCTCCTGAAGATAAAGCAGATTTTGTTCCCTCAACTGGCTGAACAAAGAGGAAGAGGTCATTTTAGAAGGCTGAAGGAAATGCAACTTTTGGCCCGTTGATCCCTAGCAATGTTCCCTCTAATCTTTTCCATCCGTGCGTGGATTTTTTTCACCAATGTGCAGCATAGTTTTTTAGGAGCACTCAGGCATGTGAGAATGTGCCTCACCATGAGAAACAACAAACGTAGTTCTGGGCACTCTGCTAATCAGCTGGGCAACATCTGAATCTCTCCTGAGCGGCCACACAAGGGCACAGCTCACAGGGAATGCTTTCCCTGGCTAATTTGGCTCAGTTTCTCTCAGGCGGAAGCTCACTGTCAATAGATGCAAAAACCCAACCATATGTAAATGATCCTTAAATGTTTCTTTCCTTTGTCCTTTTGCTGCTACTGATGGTTATGGTAGAATGTGGAGAGGAAACACAGCTATTGATATTGGTGGTCTTGGATCCAGAGTTAATGGATTATTTTTCACCTGAGGGGATTAGGTCAGAAATGAAAACGAGTGGTTTAGTGTAACATTGGTCCTCATCACAGAATCCCCATCCCTTTAGTAACATTAGCAAGAAGCCTTTGGTCGAGAGACCTGGGATCTCAGTAGCTGGAATGCAGCAGATCAAAACTGAGGCATGTTTTGTGCAAATGATGTCTGATTTCTGCATAAAAAGGTGCTTTGTTTTGTTTTGTTTTGTTTGTTTGTTTAACATTGAACACCTGAAAGCTAAACCCCAAAATAGTTTGGCTGAAAAGAGAAGTATTTTGATTCTGAAATGCCACCAGAGTGCCTCATGAAAATAATTTTGGTGCTTCATGCACCTGTTCTTTTCTATGGACTGGTCTCATTAGATTAATCTCCCATGATGCACTGCCTTCCGTCATCAAGAACTGAGACTATGATGCATCAGGTGGGAAGTAGTAGTTTGAACAGGGAGCCTGGCACACAGTGGCGCATGGTAATATGAAGCATCCAGACTACATCTTTCATGAAGCAGGACTGAAATATTGCGGTTGTTGGCTCAAAACAAAGGGAGGGGGAGAGGAACGGTGAGAGTGGAGGTGGATTCCATTTTCTGGCCAGCTCTGGTAAATGGGCTTACACAAGCTGTCATTGGATCTGTCCAGCATGACAGATTATTCACTTCCCTGAGGTCCAGATATACGTGTGATAACAGAAAATATTGTATAACCCAGGGATTATTTGATATCAGCAATTTGTCAGGAACTGGTACAAGTTTTAGCATGAGAAATGGGTCAGAACGGTCTTGTGTTGCTTCTGAGAAGGAAAGTAATTAATAAAAATGGAAATGGGCCGGCTGAATGAAAACTTACAGGTACCAGTGTATGTTGGTAACACTAGGTTCTGCAGATGTAAAATGGGATGGGAATTAAGGCTATGATTATTTCATGCAGATCTCAGATTCCATCGTTTTCCAAAACAACAAGAAGTCCTGTGGCACCTTTCAGGCTAACAGGTATTTTGGCGCATCAGCTCTTTGGGCGAAGACCCGCTTCATCAGATGCATGAGATGAAACAGGTCTGTGCCCACAAAAGCTTATGCTCCAAAATATATCTGTTAGCCTGAAAGGTGCCACAGGACTTCTTGTTGTTTTTGAAGATACAGACTAACTCGGCTGCCTCTCTGGTACTTGTTATCATTTTCCAGAATCGCTGTGACAACTTCTGGGGCTGGGCGGGAGCAGCTGTCTGTCCTAAGGCTGCTGGAGCAGTGCATGCCAGAATAGCTGATGGGCAGTCAGCCCCAGGCCTACCAGAGTAGCGGCTGGGTTTGGGTGAGCCCCTGCCACAGGAGCAGCAGTTTATTGCCCATGACCTGTCTGTGACTTTATAATAAATACCCATGACAGAATCTTAGCCTTGATGATAATGCTTATCCACCTTATCAAACTGCCTTGAGTTAAATGGCTGAATACTGCTATAGAAGTGCTAAGTGTTAGTATTTGTTAGGTGGAGGGGAAATAAGACTTGGGGGAGATATCACTCCAGATTAGTGTAAAAGCTAATCAGATACTTCCCTAATTACCAATTAGTCTGTCACATTTTTATTCCTGTGCATGAATACTGTTTGCTAGGATAGTTAATCATGGCCTCTTTTAAGCAGTAAAATACAAGTGTGGGGGAAGGCTATCTTGTAAAACAGAAATTAATTTTTTGTATGATCCAAGTATGGTTTCTGTTTTTTTGCCCCCTAGGCTTTCATGCAGCCCCACTTGCTGGGAAATGAGTTCACACATTTAGAGTTTCCAAGGAGGGTGCAACGTAAAGAAGTTGGGAAGAGAATGCTCTACAGGGACTTTAACATGACTGGCTGGTAAGAACATGGTATTTCTGAGCACTGAAATGGAGAAAAATGCATGTGTTGTTGATTAGCATAAATCTAAAAATATATATACACACACGGAGATACACATTTCATAGAGCTGGAAGGGACCTCAGGCTGCTGTCAGGTCCAGTCCTCTGCCTGCTTGGCAGGATCAAGTACCATCCCTTTTTTGGGGTAAATTAATCTATTTGCCCCAATCCCTAAATAGCCCCCTCAAGGACTGAACTCACAAGCTGGGGTTTCTCAGGCCAATGGTCAAACCACTGGACTATCCCTCTTCCCAGTCTAGCACTATCAAAACCCACGGGAGAGTGGGTGTGAACTGCAAGAGGGGCTCACCCACTGTGAAACTTTTCATTCTTTTTAGAAATCAGAATTTTAAATAAATCAGAGATTATTGTCTAGAGTTATGAGGTTAGCTCAGTCTTGGAGTGAGAATGATAGTGAGGCAAGATACTGAAAGGACATGACATATGACTCTTTCATGTGTTTTGAAATCATTGTTTTATAAATGTTGTAATATCTGGTTTAACATGAATTCATTTTCTTTAATAATGTGCTTGAATAACTCTTTAATATGCCACTGAGGTACTTGTAGGATAGACATCCCTTGACTTCCAAAAGGACTTGCACACGGTGTGTCTCAGGAAGCTACTGAAAAAAGAAAGTAGGCATTATGAGAGGGGCAACATATTAAAAACTGGATAGGCAAAGGGAAACAGAGGATGAATAAATGGTCAAATTTCCTTTTGCAGCAAATGGTTAACAGCAGAATGACTCAAGATTCTGTAATAGTTATTGTGTTATTGAATATATTTATCGATCCTCTGGAAACGGGAATGAGCAGTGAGGTAGAGAGATTTGCAGGTAAGTCAATTAAGTTAGTCAGGAGCAGAGTAATGGGAAGGACTTCAGAGACCTAAGCAAACTGGATGAATGGGCAACACAATGGCAAATGAATTTGTGTTGATAAATGCAAAGTAATCCATCTGGGAGGGAAAAATTTCAACTACACAAACACCTTATATAGGGTTCTAAATTAACTGTATCAACACAGGTAAAATCTGGGCATCATTTTGAATTCCTCAGTGGAGCTGTGCATCAAAAAGATAAATAAGATGTCAGGATGAATAAGGAATGGATGGTGAATAATAGAGAATATTATGACATTATATAAATCAATTATATTACTAATTTCAGTGTGCTGTGCAGCACCTGGCTGAAAGAGAACATTTTGCAAAAGTAGAGGTGTTTTTAAGGAAGGGCAACAAGAATGATCAAAGGCCTTAACAAAAAAAAACAAAACCTGAGGCTATTGGCAGGAAATGATATTTTTAAAAGGGAGGTGAATAAAAGAAACATGATAAAAATATCAAGTAATGAATGGTCTGGCAAAGTTACGTCAGGAGCTTCCATTCCCTTCTCCTGTAACTTTAGGAGTAACTACCAAGGACTGATTGTGAGGTTTCCTGTGTCTTCCTCTGAAGCATCTGGCATGGGCCCCTGTTGGAAATAGGAATTACCACATTGAATCAGACACACATTCCATCTAGTCCAAAATCCTGTATTCGCATTAATGCTGGTGTGTAAATTGTGAACTCTCATACTCATTTTTAGGTGGTCTTTATCTAAGTCCAGAGTTGAATTTTTAGTCATGCTTTAACATGTATTAACATGGTTACACATATCAACATACACAGCGTGCTAGGTTAGGATTGAATGGTGCTAGCAACAAACATTGGCATAGTGTTTGCACTATAGTTTACAGTCCTGTTAGTTAACATGCGTTAAGCCATAACTACAGATTCACCTGTAAGTATGCCTGGGGTAAAATGAAAGATGAAGAACAAAGGCATGGTCCAAGCTGCAAAAATGCAAGTGGCAGATGATACTACATCTCCCGTCTAGCCCCTGTATTTAATGTGGGCCAAGAAGTGTCAGGAGGAGCACCTTTGTACTGGATTCATTGGTCCAGAGTGAGTATCTTGTAGCCATTATCTCAGACTAAGTCCGGGGCTGGCATATCTGCAGTCTCCCTTGTTTTTCTAAAAACAATCAAATGGTGAAGGGATAGCTGATAAGGATGGCCATTACAGGTTTAAATGTGCTTGGTCAAGGAAGTTGTTCTTCCCATTACCTATCTGTTCTTGTAATAATCTTCTAGGCAGGAGTCTTCGGTTTAGCTCATAAAACAGGACTCTGAGTTCCACATCTTGGAATGGCTAAAAACATGGTGGTTGGTAGATTTTTAACATGTCTACAGGCTCAGTGGTTCTTACTCGTTGTGGTGATTTCTCTCCTCAGGTTGCTTGCTTCTCCCTTTTCTTCCTTGAGTTAGAGTAGCTATTATTGAGTTAAAAACAACATCTATTTCCTTACCTTTTCCAAAAGCTTCTCTATTGTAGAGGCTGACATATCAAGCCTCAGCGAATTCAAGACCTCTCCGTGCCAAATTTGAAAAGAAAGAGAGGCATGAGGTGGGGAGGGATGTGTGGAATTCATTGTCAAGATCTTTAAGCAGTGAATCTTCTGCAAAAGTAGATGTGTGGGTGGTTTTAAGAAAGAGAGAAATGCTCATTCTCACACTTAATTATTGAATGCAAAGGGAACTTAAAAATTCCAGTGGTGTAAAACATTGCCTCCAGGGTTTCCTTTGAAAGAGAAATTGTGCTTTGTTGTAAAATTCAGGGCATTTTCCCTGTGTTTTCTATTAGAAGCTATGTGATTATTATTTTTTTCCCCTTCTGCTGTGGTCTGGAGCTTTTCAGAGGTTCAGCAATAGATTGGCTTGGCCAGCTTGTTTGGATTACAGGAGGTTATTGTCTTTGGGACTGTCATAATGCAGATGGGCTTCTTTCCTTCTTTTTTCCCCGTGAAGTTTCCATGAAGTTTCCACATTGGCTTTGTTTCAGCAGCTCACAGTGGTAACAGAGCTGCCAAGCTTCACGGAGTTAAGCCAGTCATGGATCCAACACTGTGCACTGCCTCATGCTAGTCTACGGCTGCTTGTAACTGCTTTGAGACCACCCTTTCCTTTCTCTCCCATTTCCTCCCCCATCCCCAATCCAGCCTTGTCTCCTTTCTCTATATGATGTGTTCATATTTATGCCAAAAATTCAGTGATAGCCTTTAGCTATGATCTTAATGCAAGTCAGCCATCACAGAGTATATACTGTGGCTGGCATTGTAGCTTAAGAGCTCTGTCTCCTGCTGAATAAGCCTCTGAGCTATCTCAAGCTGCAATTTTCTGGCAGATGTCTGTATTACTAAGTTGAAAGAACAGTTTCTCACTGCATGTGTGGTACTGGGTTCCCAGGCCCATGGCTAGAAGTTGAGCCTTATCATGCAGAGGGCATGTTGAGCATCTTCCCACATCTCCTGCTGGCCTGTCCACGAGATAGCAGATACACCAGCTATGCTGCTTTACCAGTGCCCAAAAATCTAGCACTGCCAACATTTCATTTCACAGCAGCTTGTGAGATTTCACAACTGATTTCCAGTCTGCACAGGAGCAAAACCCAAACCTTTGGAACAGTTTCACAAAAACAAAATAGTGTAGAAATGGCTGTTTTGAGACGGAAACCTAAGCGTTTTGAGTCAGGAAGGTTTTCATGTTGGAAGTGACAAAAACTTTGGATGAAAATCGTTCCTGGGGGGAAACGTAATCAAACCCAGTATGTCTCGTCAAAATAGTTTGGCTTTGTCAAAATTAATTGTACTGAAAATGTTCCAACCAGCTGTAGTCCTGACATCATGGAAAGGATTAAAGCTAGGCGTAAAGCAAATAGAAGTCATAAGCAGCAACCCAGCATTCTGTGTACCTAATGATATAGCTGTTCCCAGATCTGCATTGTCTGTGAGATTTTGCAGTTGTATACAATCAGCTGCCAATAATCATCACGTTTTGGGGTGAGAGCCCTGTGTGTGACTTACTCTGAATCAAAAAGGCTGGTATTCTAGGACTAGTGCAAAAACCAAAAGCTATTTTACTCTAGAGTCAATATTGTCCATCTCCTGGAATGCTGCCAACCTATTTAGTGCTGGTTCTTGTTCCTTTTTAACAGGGAAGGCCTCCGATCATCTGATAAAGAGTGTTAAAGTGAAGGGTGCTTTTTGATTTTGTTTGGAATGGCTGACCTACCTTTGCTTTTATTGTGCATTGGCATCTGTGGCTCTCACCGCAGCTCTCAAAAATAAAATCTTGTGAAGTGACTGTGTGGGGTTCTAGGTCCCCGTTACAGAGCCAGTTGGGCATGGCTTGCTTGGGAATGTGCAAGTTGATTTGAACAAATATGGTCAAGATGGATGCTGGCCTTTTCTTTATTGTGCTGTTTGGTGTCCTCTCATGCCACGTTCAGGTAGCCTGACCTGAGAAGTGGATAAGCAGATTGAGAAATGCCAAAGTGCTTTATGAAGCCAACACCAGCGCTTCAAACACCTTCCCCCTCCCCAGTTTAATATAAATTGATTTATTGAATCAAGCACAGAAACCTTGTTACAGAAACCTCAGGCTTTATCCTCTAGAGAACCACCTAATAAAACAGCCCCTACTGACACTCCTCATTAGCTTTCCCTTGGATCCCAGGGCAGTATTTAAAGTGGCAGTGTCCCTCTTTTAGGCCTGAATTTATCTTCTGCTTAATGCCTGTGGGTCTAATTAACTTAACATTATTAGTCTTATTCATATAAGCTGCCTTTCCTAACAGCTTGACTCCAAGTTGTAAAGAGTAATTGGAAGTCTGCAAACCCTGCAACTTCACCCTCTTGATTACGCCTTTTAGGCAAATTCACATAACTTACCGTTAAAAGTTCATATTTTTGTAAGTATTTTATGGGCTCTTTTTGTCTAGTAGAACACGCTGTGCGTCCGCTGTTGAAATTTTGACTCTGTTGTTGTGCTTAGATCTCAGTCTCATATCCTTTGTAGAACTGCCAAGGAGAGATCAAATTTTAATTTCATAATTACCTCACAAGAAAGCAGTCTTTTCCTGGTTGTGCCTGGGATTAATTTCCTCCCAGCGATTTACATTTTCATAATTTAATAATTATAACCACCTTGCCCACCTTAGGCCTTTCTAAAGAAAAGCGGGATAGGAGATCATTTTTGCAGCAGGAATTGTAATCCAGAGCTACTAGAAAACAGCAAGTGGAAGGAAATAGCAAAGTGAATTAGCCATTTGCAAAGCTCCTGTAATGGGAGCAGGGCTGGAGAATGGTTCTTTCATGTGCACGGATGAGGTAGCTGATTGGCTGGTTGTCTGGAGCACAGCTTTATAATGATAAATGGTTGTTTGCAATGTGCATGTTCTGCATCTTTTCGAGATTTGCAGCTCTAGCTGCAAGAACAGCGGGAGATGAGACCTGACCTGCTGTGTACAGCACATCTCTTGACAGTGATGAATGATTCTGCTTTCCCCAAGTGCACACATGCGGCAGGAACTGAGCCAGTGTCTTTGAGGCAGGATAAAACAAAGACAAAACAGAAAATTGATAGTCACTGTAGCACAGAAAGGCAAAAAGTAAAGCCATGAGATGCCATAGCAATTCCCCACAGTTTGAGATGCAGACTTCTCTCTGCTGGGTTCTCCATACAAATGGATTTTACCTCCTCAAATATATGTTAGTATGAAAATCTTTTCTTTGGTTTGGGTGGCTTATTTGTGCCATCTTCCCCTCCCCTGTAATCACCACTACATCATGCTGGCTTCTGAATCCATTTTGTTCTTTTTTCGTCCATCCATGTTAGGTTTTTAGTTTACCATGTACACACACATTCAACTGCATGGCCTGAAGGTAGCTAGTGAGGAAACTGAGGCATCAGGCGATATTTTGAAAGGCCGGTTAAAGTCAAAAACCTGTAACCATACATATGGCCTTTCCACGCCAAAGCCCTTATCCAGAAAAAGCAAATAAGCATGTGCTTAAATTGAAGCACATATTGAAATACTTTTCTAGATCAGGATTTGAGTTTCCTGATTTTTCAAAGACGTGTCCCTTAACTATGCCAGACTATCATTTCTCTCATTTGAAAGCATGGGAATAAGTGGCTAATTGTTCTGGTTCAGTGACCATAATCAAATATACTGTACAGAGGACCAGTTCCTGGAGACTAGTGATTTGAATACCATTTATTGGAAAAAAAATCACTGCAACTTTTATTACCCCCCTATCTGGAGGCAGGTAAACAAGGAATCATTTTTTATCCTTGTGTATATGGTGCTCGAGGATTAAAATCCCACTTTGTATCTATATATGCTGGGAACATTCATTAGAAACAAGTAGCGCAGGAGTACTGAGAACTGATTGTTCTCAAATCTGCCTGGCTTTGTGTCTCAAACCCGTCTTGAATGGATGCCCCAGCCTTTTATCACTGCAGACGGAACCTGTCTGGAACTGCCATCCTTTCTTTTTGCTTAACGCAAGTGGCTCATGAAGTTGTGTGTCAAGCTATATCCCCTTGAAATCGTGTCACGTGCCATTAGCTGTTTTCATTAGATGATTTTTTCAGGTTTGTACTGGATGTGTCATTGGAGGGACTTGCATTGGGCTATGGCAACTTGCAGTCAATCTCAGTAAAAATGAAAAGAATGGAATGGCCTTGAAATCTCCCTTACTCTCTCATACCGAGAGTTGAGCCTTCTGGAGTAGAGCTGGGACAGGTTAGTAGAACTGTGAGGAACAGTTGGCGTTATTAGAGCCAGTCTGTTCATGCACTAGGATGTCAATACAACACCTTTTTTGAGTAACAAATGAACTCAATTTTCTTCTCTAATTAGTATAGTGAAACAAAGTTGATTTAAAGTGCCACATCATTTTTCAAATTTTAAAAGCCATCTTAAAAATTACATGTATAGAAAACTAACAGAGGAGAAAAAATTCTGTCAATTTAATCCATGTTTAGGCATTGACAGATGGGATTTTCCACCCCAAATTCAGCACCAAACACTGCCCACTGAGGTCAGTAAGATTTATTGGGCAGGCAGGATTTTTGAAAATGAGGCAGGTGTTTTTAAGTATGAACTTTGGCTCTGAACTGTAGATTCCTGTTTTTCAAAAGCTGGATCATTGTGCCTAAAAGAGAAGACATGGACATTCTTCAGCTTTTAAAGGATTTTAACTGTTTAAAGAGAGCTTGCTGGTGCTGGCTACCATTATTGATGCGGGGAAGTTTGTTTCATGGATTCCCCTGTGCAGAACATTTAGCTGTGTCTTCCTAGTTTTCTGCAGAGTGCATAGACCAAATTACACTTAACCTATGAGTAACATCATCTAGATCCTGATTGCTTGTAGACCAGATGTTTTAGTTTTGACAATTTTGGCTCCTGACACAGTTTAACCCAGTATTCCCAAATGCGTGTGAGGTTTTTTGTGTGCTGTGTGTATGCTGAGCCTTTACTAAGTATTTCTGGACTGACACAGTCTTTCACAATTACTTTTAAAACATGGAAATAAAAAGAAACCAGGTTAAAAAATATATAGCTAAATCCATCTGAGTGCATGCTCGCTTTCCCTCATCTTTTTTTCCTCTTAAACCTAGTTTCATGTGATGGAGGCATTGACCATATTAAAGAAGTGCTCAGAGCAGTAAGCAATATTACAACATTGCCTTTACTACTCT
Organism: Carettochelys insculpta; assembly: GCF_033958435.1. Lineage (NCBI taxonomy): Eukaryota > Metazoa > Chordata > Testudines > Carettochelyidae > Carettochelys > Carettochelys insculpta. The sequence continues at coordinate 316,292,092 of NC_134137.1, forward strand.
TTTTGTCATGCTCTGGTGGCCATTGTTCTGTCAGAGACATTGGACAGGGAAATGAGAAAACTGAAGGGCTCTGTTATACATTTCATATCTCATACAGAACTGTGTATAGAGCTTGCTTCTAACATACCAGATCCTTTAATGCTCTGCTCGTTTGGTAAGGTAAATATTGTGGCCCCTGAGAAGTATAATGCAGTTCATCATGACCAGCATCTGAAGAAGTGAGTTAACTCACGAAAGCTCATGCTCTAAACTTTTCTGTTAGTCTATAAGGTGCCACAGGACCCTTCGTTGCTCTACAGATCCAGACTAACACGGCTACCCCTCTGATACTTCATCATTCTATTGCATTTCGCCTTGTAAGTGGTACATTCTTACCATTTACAATATTGACACCATCATGCTGTCTTTGTGGTTGAGTACATATTACTCTGTCATTTGTCTCTGTTTGCTAATTACATGTGCCAAACAGTTGTTAATTTGTCCATTTTGGCTGTCCATTAGTTGCAGTGACTGGCTGTGGGTTGGTTTCTCATCGTTGAATCACCATTGTTTTGTTTGCATCTGCCATCTGTAGAGTTTGTTGTGTGTGTCTGTTCTTTCTGAAGAACAAAACATAGATGTCAGCAGTTTCTGCTGAACTTTCTGCTGTCACTTTCAATCACATAAGAGCTGGGTGCTGAATGCTTTCTCTGTATAACAGTTTCAGTTGTCCATCCGTTTTCTCCATTCAATTTGACAGGAACACAGTCACCAAGTTCTGCACCTTGCAGCTCTCTGAGTGACATCTGTTGAAAAAGTGTACATAAGTTCTCTGGGCCTTTTAATCCAGTTTGGCTACTGTCTTCAAAGTGGCCAATAGATTCTTTTTCAAAGTTGGGACTGTAGTTCTGAGTTGTCTTCCCATCCAGAGTTGTGCTGAATTGTATCCTGTAGTTGCTGTGTTGATCTGTAACTGAGGAGCAAAACAAAGTAGCAGAAATGTAGCACTTTAAAGACTAACAATGATTTATTGAGTGATGAGCTTTCCTGGGACAGACCCACTTCATCAGATCAATTTCATTTCCAGTACAGACTGACATTTATAAGTACAGAGGACCAGAAAAGTTGCAATAAAAACTGACAAATCACACAGGATTGAAGGAAGAGGGTGAAAGGTGGGGGGATGTTAATTGTCTCTGTACTTATAAATGTCAGTCTGTATTGGAAATGAAATTGATCTGATGAAGTGAGTCTGTCCCTGAAAAGCTCATCACCGAATAAATCATTGTGTTAGTCTTTAAAGTGCTACATTTCTGCTGCCTTGTTTTGTTGGAGTACAGACTAACATGGCTACCTCTCTGTTACTATTCAGAGGAGCAAGTAATAGAGTATCCTGCTTAAGTCTTTTATGGGGGTCTGTACAGCTCTCATCCTTGTCCATTTGCTTATGGCTAATGTGGGCTGCTAACAATATGATCAATGTCCTGTTTTGTTTGGAATGACTTAAACTCCACTACAGTGAATTATGGTCCATTGTTCATCCTTAGTTATTCTGGAATTCTAATATGAGCAAAAGGACACTTTAATGTCTCCATAGCATGATGATACACTGGCCGTGTCTACACTAGCCAAAAACTTCTAAATGGCCATGCAAATGGCCATTTCGAAGTTTACTAATGAAGCTCTGAAATACATATTCAGCGCCTCATTAGCATGCGGGCAGCCGCAGCACTTTGAAATTGACATGACTCGCCGCCGCGCAGCTCGTCCAGATGGGGCTCCTTTTCGAAAGGACCCCGCCTACTTCAAAGTCCCCTTATTCCCATCTGCTTATAGGAATAAGGGGACTTCGAAGTAGGCGAGGTCCTTTCGAAAATGAGCCCGTCTGGATGAGCTGCGCGGCGGCGAGCCATGTCAATTTCGAAGTGCCGAGGCTGCCCGCATGCTAATGAAGCGCTGAATATGTATTTCAGCGCTTCATTAGTAAACTTCGAAATGGCCATTTAGAAGTTTTTGGCTAGTGTAGACATAGCCACTATGTCTTTCAAGTAAACTATTACTGTATTTCTTGGAAAATATTCCACTATGACCAGGGAAAAATGTTCTGTGAATTTGCATAAATCTTCAACTAGTTTCTTCCAAGGTCTGTCTGGTAGACATGTTTCAATATTGCCTCAATGTTTTGTACTGGATCTCCATTTAAAAAATCCAGTGTCATCAAAGCCTCTGTCCGGTTTCTTCGACCTTTCTCCACCGCCTATTGTGTTTGCTCTGCTGTGGTAGAGAAGGCTTCTGGCCTTTGGCCCTTTGATCACCTGATTTCTGAAAAGGTTTATTTTGTCTTTGTAATTTGTTTCTGTGGTGAACTGGCCCGTGCAGTGCAGAATATCCCAGGGGGTACTGAGAGGTGTGTCTGGTGACTTCTTCAGTTCAGGAAGTGCTTGAAGGTAATTACAAGTCAATTCTGAGATGATATGACATCAGCTCCTGAGTCAGTTTTAAAGTCAGAAGTGTTGACGTGAGTATTCGGTTTAAGTGATAGATCCCAGAAACAATAGCTCTTAATTATCTATAACGTAAGACTGCTCTGGTGAGGCAAACAGCTGCAAAATATCTATATTTCATGTATACATTATACCATGTGCCTCTGGCTGCACATGCATCATCTCTGGCAATATTTCCCATACCTTGTGCATGTAGGGAAGTGTTCTGTCCTTGCCGTAGGGGTATTATGATTACTTTTAACACTTAGGTGTCTTTTTACATGTTCTAAGCAAGTTTCAATGTGTTTAATTTTGTCAGGTTTCTCTAGGTTTTGCTCTTTCACTGGTTCAGAATGTTTTGTTGTTTGAACAACTGTAGCTAGGGTTGAATTTGTCTTCAGTTGGAGCTTGTGGGAAGGGTTTTTAGTAAATAACCCAATAACCAGCTGTTCTTTGATATTTTTGTTTTCCATTCCTAAAATCCGTTTTCTGCCAATCCATGTAGAACTATTATAAAACGTTCAGCATTTTCTCCCGATTCCTCACTGCTCCAGTGAAAGCAAGCTGTTTTATAAACCACATTTCTGAATATGAAGTATGTATCAGCATAGCCTTAGCCCTTTTGTAGACACCTTTACTGAAGACCGTCACAAAGTCAAAGGATTTAAAGATACGCTTTCTTCCCCATAACATACACTAAACAAGCTGAAATTCTCTGGAGCATTGGAGATGGGCATGTTGATGAGATCCCACAACCTTCATTCCGTAAGGGCCAAGTCCATAGGTGCTTTGGGGCTAAAGTCCCTACGGGGGGGGTGGGGGAGTGTGTGCTCAGCATCTACCAGCCACCATCAGCTGTTGAAGAGTCCCTGCCTATCAGTTCTTGGTGGCAGGAGGAGGAAGAGCGAGGGTGAGACCCTGGAGTGGGGAGAGAGGCAGGCAAGGGTGGGACTTAGTGGGAAAGGGCAGGGGGGGACTTTGTGATAAATGGAGCATGAAAATGAAAGTCTCTAGCCTTTATTTTCCTTCTTTCTGAAATCAGTGTTGCTTTGTTCCGTCTGCTTCTGTTCTTAGTCTACTCCTGACACCATGTCATTTACTTCTATGCCAAATGTGAACTGGCTGCAGAGCTTGCTTTGGCACACTAGATATGCTCGTCATAAGATCCTTTTGATGTTCTGCCAGAGTAGGTAATGGCTCATTTAAATAAAGCCACCTAGTGGCTGAACACTATAATACAGCTTAGTATTTTGCTAAAAAGGAAGAGAAGCTAGCGAGAACGATGCAGGTGCTAAATGAGGAGGGGAAGCAGTACGGCCTGTTTATGAAGTTTGGTAAAACAAAAACAAATGGTATTTGGAAGGAAATAGGAAAAAAAAGATCAATGTAGATAGGATCTAACTAGAGACCATTCTTGGGTCCAACTGAGCTTTGTATAGATCGGTGCAATATCTCATCCATCTCTGCACAATCTTCTCCCTGTTCATGAGCACGTCTTTATTCTCATCTTTGATCACCACCTGCTTTGGTTGCCATTTCCTATTAATATTCCTAATCATTTTATACACCTTCCTGATCTTACATTCACTGTAATACCTCTCTATATCTTCACATTGCTTCTCTAGCCATTTCTCCTTATCCTTTCTGGCTGCTTTACTTACCTCATTGCATTTCACCCTATATTGCTAGTCTGCCATCTCAGAAACATCTCTTCTGATCTTCAGTGCTCCCTGCTCTTGTACCAACTTCAGTGTCTCCTGAGTAATCCACTTCTTATTGATCTTTTCTTCTGGAACAGTCTGCTCAATTTCTTCTTCTATCGCCGTGGCTATCCCAGTGGCTCTCTTATCTAGGTCTTTCTCTGTGGTAATATTCTTAATTTTCTCTTTGAGCGCTACTCTGTGTGCATTCCCTGTTTCTTCCGCACCTAGCCTTGCCACATCTCTCCTTTTCTTAAACTGTGTCTTACACTTTTGAGTTTTATCTTGATGCTTGCCATCACTAGACTGTGGTCCGAGTCTGTATCCACTCCTTGAAAAGTTCGGCACTGCTGTACTGATGTTATCCATCTTCTTCTTACCAACATGATATCTATCATGTTCTTGGACTTCCCATCATTCGATCACCATGTCCACTTCCTACAGTCCTTTCGTTGGAATCTCATGTTGCAGATCACCATCTTGTGCTCTGTAGCAAACTCTAGTAGTTTCTCACCTCGATCATTTCTTTCTCCATCTCCAAACCTTCCCATGACACTCTCTCCCAACGTTGGTTATCTGTTCCAACCTTCACTTTCCAATCTCCTCCATTTATCAGCACATCTTTCTTTGGTATCTCCTTCACCGTCTTTATCAAGTCTTCATAGAATAATCCAGTCTCTTCCTTGGTACTGTCCATTGTGGGTGTATGCACCTGAATGACTCAGATGTTGAATGGTTTCACTTTGAATCTTGCTGCCATCATTCTTGCACTCACCGGTTTGTATCCTAATAATGCTCCTCTAGCTCTTTTGCTAAAACGGAATCAGACTCCTGCTTTGTTTCGTTTCCTGACCAAATGACTTTGCAACCGCACATCTCTCCTTATGCCGTCTAGTGCATCTCTGCCAGTCCAAGTATATTGCATCGGTATCTCTCCATCTCCTTCCAAACCAGCTCTAATTTTCCAGTTGCCCAGAGTTCGGACGTTCCATGTTTCACTGGATAGAATATGTGTTAGTTGTAATTTTCTTCTGGTAGTCAACTTCTCGACCCAACCCCAATCGCTTGATTGGTATCGTGGATCTTGTTTACCCAGGCGACGTCCGAGCCCGCATCTTTTATCATTCAGCTGTAGTGGAATCGGATTTCATTCGTATTGTTGTTTCACGGTCAGCGCATCAACACTCATCTGACCAACCCTCCTCCTTCATCCAGGCTTGGGACTGGCATGGAGCTCATAGAGGCTTCATGGCAGAGTTACTAACTCCACGCCAATATACTGTATCATCTACACATTCTCTGTGGGATCTGCTGTCCATTATACTGAATACCAGGATCTTGACAGCAGAGCCAGTATTTCCCCAGTTCAAAGCTGTATTTTTCAGTCTGTAAGATGAATGCTCCTTTAACTACAGTATCTGGGCAGCAGCAGCTACACAGAACATAGATTTCACAAAAAAGTGGCTTTCATTATATGATAGTTTATCTGCTCCATTGTAATGTACAGGATAATAAAGCGTGATTTATTATTTTCACTCAAATATATTTGTCTAATTTCTACATATGGAAACAAAAAATGAAAAAGCTGTTTTTGACACCAGCTGACAATACAAGCCAAGGTAAAGACGAGTCTTTTTAATTACATGCCTGTGTCTTACTGCTTCTTGATTGTGACTTGACCGCAAGGTGATGCAGCACATGTAGTTAGTAATGCCTTGTATTGAGCCCAGCTCTGTGCAATATTTCAGTGTAGCAGGTGGGGTTGAATTAAATGGGTTTCGGTGTAGGAATTCAGTCTTAAACTTTAATTTCCCGGTTTCTGCTTGTTTGTGCCACAACCTTAATGTGGTTTAAATCTAATTGTGTTTGATTCCTGTGAGTTCAAACATCCAGTCCCTCTCCAGAGTTGAACCTTAGTGTTGAGGCTCTGGGTGAGACTGACAAGAGGGTCTGTTGCTGTGCATTCCTTTTTCACACTTGTCTATTCCAGTTTAGTGATAAATACTGATCTGTTCTCTCAGGTGATGTGTCTGCGGTAGCTCAGAGGGGGAAAGCAAGGGAAGAAAATAGCAAAGCTTAAAAGGAAAAAAAACTGTGTAAACCCAGACAGCACCCAGTTACATTGAACTGAGAACATATTCTACAATACAAAATGATTCTTAAGAGCGATAATGGTTCCATGTTCTGTGTTACTTTCTCACCAGGAAAATTGCTAACCTTTTAACCTCATCAGCCTTTAAAATCGGCTGTGTAAAATGTGGGTATGCACTTGTGCAATAAACACATTGAGGAGAGGAACTCAGTTGCTAGTCTTCTCTCTTAGCCACTGGGAAAGCTACTGGGGAAACAGAATTTCTGGCAACCTGGAATACCGCAGCCAAAGTCAAACGGGCTCTAAATATCTTCTCAATTTCTCCACAGTACGAAGCTTGCTTTGCTATAAACAGCTCCTGAAGGCAAGAGCCAGATCTGAAAACTATTTCACACTTCAGCCACCTGCAAACTCGGCTGTTGCTCATAGTTACAGATTATTAATGTGAATCCAGTCACCACTTTTTGTGATACCGTGTAATTATACAGCTGATGACCTGGCCAGCAATATGTCACACATCCCACCCACTTTGTTATTTAGGACATTGTTCCAGTTTACTTTTTTTCTGCTTAATAGAAACAAAGACAGCTTGAACAACGAAAACTCCTGCGGCACTTTGTAGACTAACAGATATTTTGGAGCATAAGCTTTCATGGGCAAAGACCCGCTTCATCAGATGCTTGCATGCATTCATGTTAGTCTGTAAGGTGCCACAGGACTTCTCGTTGTTTTTATGGACACAGACTAGCACAGCTACCCCTCTAAAGACAGCTTGGTCTTTTTAAATCCTTCAGGTTGTTTATAATAGCATTTCTTTTGGTCAAAAAGCACAGTTCTGTAAGAGAAAATCTGTACACAGAAAAAAAAAACAAATTGGCAGCTTGCTGCAAAGACAGAGTCTCTAGGAAAAATAATAAAAATATAAAATATACGCAGCTGCTTGTGTTAGGGCACTGGGTCACTAATTGAGTGCAAGCTTTAAAAAATGTTGTTTATCCCTCCCACAGGGCATACAAAAGCATTGAGGAGGACGACTTGAAGTTTCCCCTTATATATGGAGAAGGCAAGAAGGTAGACGCGTGAGCTTTCCTTGAAGCCAAGGGACAAAGAACTCTGTGCTGTTTACCACTCAGTGTAGCCTGTGGCAGTTCAATGTTTTCCACTCAGTATCTCTTTATTTTATCATTTTGACAGCTTGAAAGACTATTGTGTCTGACATGAATCAGTCTCTGTCTGCAGGGAGGGAGAAGTGCAGTGTATTAAGAGAGAGCTTTATAAAAATCTTGGTCATTTGTTGCTCAATTTACTTTTATTTTCTTGCATGCACACAGCTGGTAAGAGAATTTTCATTTGTTGCAAATAATTAAGCTATAGAGAGACAATCTTAAATTTTTGTTCCTGTGCAGATAGCTCTCATGGTTTGGTTGTAAAAAGCATTTTAAGTGAGGCTAGGTTGGGTGAAGAAGACAAATCTGTCCAGCTTGCTGAATAAAACAGCAGTTTTGTGTTTACCAGTGATATACAGTGTACTGAGATAAAGGGAGCTGTTGAAATCATGACCTAAAGGAAGGCACCCATGGGTGTGATCTTGGGGAAAGGTAACACTGTCTGAGTGATGTCCTCTCAGGCCATGTCTACATTACCCAGAAGAACAACCTACTCAGGGTCAATCTTCCAGAGTTTGATTTTGCACGCCTGGTAAAGATGTGTGAAATCAATCCATCAGGGTTGCCAGTTGACCCTGTGCTCTTTATTGCGAGGAGTAAGGGAGGATGACAGGAAAAAAACTCCCATCGACCTTCCTCAGTGAGGACATCCAGATAAATTGATTGCAGGTTAAAGCGATTTCAGCTACACAATTGCTTTAGCTAGAATTGCGTTATCTGCAATCGACTTATTAGCTTTGTGTTGACGTAGCCTCACACAGGGGTGAGCAAACTTTTTATGTCAAGCCCCACTTTTAGTCCCTGCAATTGGCAGGCTCCCCCAACCTGTCTAATGTAATCCAAACAGATGGAAATGTCAGTTATGTTCATATGCAAAAACCCCTTTCAGCCTATGTAAGAAAATAAGCGTGTAGAATATAAAAACTTTAGTAAGTGGTATAGAAATGTGAATACACTTACATAAAAGCACTCACATATTTCAATATTTTTAATGAGATGGATGAACCTGACACCCAGCAGCTGATCGTTCTGTGCCCCCCCTTACCATATATCGCACCCCCCCACTTTGCACTACCCTGCTCCAAGACTATTTTCACACGAGTCATGCATGTATCTTTCCAATCAACACTAACATTCCTTTTTTTAAAAGAGACAAATGATAATTTCATTCAAGTGCCACTATTATCAGCTGTATGAATATGAACAGCAAGATTGTTAGCTCTGATCCCAGCAAGCTTAGCTAGACACCGCAATAGAATGACTGACTATAAGGACACAGAAGTCTCAGTTTTTCTGGCATTAGTATGCTCACTGTGTTTCCAAACAGCAATTCCCCACTGTTTGTGTTCTTATTTGAATACAGAAATATGCAATCTTCAGATTTAATCTAGTTATGAAGGATTCAGTCCTGCTCTGGCTTATCTGCAGGTTTGATGGGATGGGTTCTTTGGCTAGCAAAGTGTTTGTGCAGCTGTTATTTTTGATTTATTTTGTCTTTGTTTTATGAAGGTAGCTTTTTAATGTATAAGCTCATTTGGAGTTGCTCGCTTGCTACCTGGCATCACTAGCATAAGCTGCCTGGCTCAGAGGTAGCCCCAGATTCCTGGTCCCCTGACTGGAAACCAATAGGAAGGTTGCTGGGAGAGGATGCTGGATTCATTGCCCTATGGGTTTGTCCACACTATCTCCTTTAGAAGTTGGGAGTAAAGGCACTTCAAAGTTGCACAGGGACTTCAAAGTGCCCACAGCTACACGGCTTGCTGGTACTTCGAAGTTATCAACTTCTAAGTTCGCACGGCAAAAATTAGCCTGAGGGGTTGCATATGCAGCACAGCACTTCATTGCTGTTCCTCAATCTGGCTCATTTACATGCTGCCTTCGAAGGAGGGGGCTAGTATAGACAAGCCCTAGGAGAGCACCTTGCTGCCTGCTCTGCGGCATAGCGTTAATTGAGCGAGGGATTTCTTGGGGGAACGGCTGATGGGGGGTGGGGGTGTGGAGAAGTGCACTTGGAGGTAGGTCAGGTATGTGAGGTAATTGGAGATCTTGTCTGTTCTGGTTTTTCAGTCAGAAGTCATTTTGAGAGAGGGTACTGGGGGTCAGGTGCTTCTTTAAAACAACTCCAGCTTAAAGAGAGGTCCCTGTTCATGTTGTTGTCACAGCAGCGATCTGAGTCGGCCTCATGGTTCTTTTCTAGCCAAAGGACACGGCAGCACTCCATTATGAAGAGACATCCTGCTGCCTTCATTATTAGATCCCCAGGGGTTTTTAGCTGTTTATTAGGCATAATTAAAATTAAACCTTAACATGCTAAACTGTATATTATTCAGGATCAGATTATTATTCAGAGAAACTGGCTAAAGATTTTGGTTTGCTTGTCGAGGAGTATTCTGCCTATTTTGAGTGTGCTAAAGTTTTTAAATACTTGCCTCCTTTTTGGTGCTTCTCTTATGTATGTTCTTGGTGCAAAAGCATTTTCATTGCAAGGAACACTAATAGTTTATTATACAACAGTTCCGTAGGCGGAGTCACGTTTTTTCCAGGCATGTGCGACATGCAGTCTAGCTGCTAACAAAAAAAGTAATTAATTTGTAGTTCTTAAAATGTAGAACCTTTTACTTGAGCTTTAAGGAAGCTGATCAGAGGTTCAATAGGATGCCCACATTCTATCATAAATTGAATCTCCCCAAGCGATCTAATTCTGGGACATATCCAGTCTATGTGCAACAGTGTTTCCCTTTACCTGCAACCCTTCCAAAAGAGCACTGTCCTAGTCATTATGCATCTTAACTGGGGACAAAAGCCATCTGTACGGTAATCATTTTAAAAATGATCTATGTCTTTATATCACTTACAGTATTACATGGTACAATTTGGTATGATTTAACATCAGTACGGAGGAAGAGATGTCTGAGTTGAATAATCTCAGCTCTTACCCATAGTGAATACTCACTTTGCTATGTCCTAGGGATAAATTCCTGATTATTAATTAAAATAGCTGAGGGAGAGGGCCTTGGTGACAGGAATTTAGAAAATTTGTCCAGAGCTGCTAAGGTGGCCTGGATAAATGACCACTTTTTGTTTTTGACAACTTAGGTTTCTTTTTAACTCAACAGTTACCCTTTGGGTTTCAGTCTTTGCTAGGATTTTACCCCATGATTGGATGGTCTGTTGTTAACCTAATTGAGCACATATTTTATTGGAGGTGCATAATATTAATAACAAACCAAATTAAGGAAAGCTAGTCCACATACATCTTTCAAAACCTAGAACTCAACCTGGTCTTATGTTTCTATATGAATTTTAATTGTGCATACTGACAAGTTTCTGATGTCATGTCAGTAATACCAACAGAAATGTACTGAAACAAAAATTATTGGGAGGACATTTATCTTTAGCAAGACTGCCCTACCTAGCCACGCTGTTTCTTATTTGTTCCATTCTTCCATGACTTTTCATTACTTAATTTCACATTGATAAGTCGCTTGCCTTAAAGTGATTTTCTCTATAGTATTTATTCCCATTTTAAAGGTTCTTTTGCTCATTTAAGTTTATGTAGATGTGACGACAAATTTTTGACCCCTTTAAAATGTTAGATTTATCATTTATTTGGAAGCGTGACACTTGTCCATATTCCAAAGTTCTGTAATTAACAAGACATCAGCATGCAAAGCTGTTATGTGTTCTAATCCAGAATAGGTTCATTTTCAAAGTAAACGGGGCACAACAGCCATCCTTCTTGTACCCTGCAAACAAAATAAGAGGGAGACACCCCTCAATATTTACGTTACTCCTACTTTTTTTTTTTAAAGTTGCCTACCACTCTTCACCTTCCCTTTTCCCAGGTGTCTGGGAGAGGTTGAATGTATGAAATGACAGTATTTTAAGGAAGAGCTGACAAAAATACTCAGCTGATTGAGTGTTCTTACAGAGTAGTATGCTGGGTGCTTCATAGCTTAATGTAATTTAGTACTTCTATTGCCAGTTGTACTTGGACACTTACAGTCTTCACAGAAGGATTAAGGCTCCATTGTCCCAGACCCTGCATAAACAACTGTCTCAAAGAGCTCACAAATCTAGGGTATAGCTATGTGCATAACATTAAACAAAAATTTGAAAATTGGAGAGGAGGACAAGGAAACGGTAGAGTTACATTAGGTGTTCTTTAAATTCTTGCAGACTTAAATTAATGAGTTTTGTTTCTGGTTGACATGACACTTCTATTTTACACACACACTCATTCATTCATTCATTCTCTTTCTGTGCTATATATACTTTTGAGGCAGCAAGAATTTGCAGCAGCCCCAAATCTAACGCATCACCTGTGGCCACAGGGGACATGAAATCTCTTTCAGAGATGTCCAGGGTGGGATTTAATTTAAAACAGTGGACAGGATTTTCCTTGGCCCTGCAGAAAGAGAAAAATTGAAGTCAGCTTGACCCTGGTGGATTAATAGTTAAAACTGCGAAAGTGAAAAGATTAGAGGTCACTGCCTTTAACTCCCAGTATAGGGAAGGTAACATTTAAAAACAGAGGCTGACTCGTCTGAAAGATATAGTTGTTATGAGGCAGGGTTAGTTTTTAATTCTCTATCACATTAACATTTTGTATGGAGGTGGCTTTGATCATAATGCTTTTCTCTTGTTTCCAGGCTCGTGTTATGGCAACTATTGGAGTAACTAGAGGACTTGGAGACCATGACCTGAAGGTGCATGACTCCAATATCTACATCAAACCTTTTCTGTCCTCATCTCCCGAGGTACAACATTCTTTTTTGTTATGATTTATAGGAGTGGAAGAAAATTAAAGTAAGCACACTTCGTTCATCCTGAATTACCCTCAGCTGTGGAAAGTGTCCAGAATCTTGCTTTGATCACTTCAATGTGGAATTCAAGAGTGGAAATAATGACAGGACTGATGCCATACCCTACATAGTAATGTAGTTTTATCCCTCTTCCTACTGCCCCAGGAATGTACACAGTCCTGTCAGGACTCTGATGCCCTCTCGCCTGCTAAGTGTCATGGTTAATGTCCTTCTGCCAGAGAGCACTGGATGTGACTTTGCAGCTGCTTCATTGTCAACCCAAGGATTCACTATTTAGTGGCACAAGATACTCTTCCCCTGACACTTTCCTTTCAGTGAATGAATATGCTATTGCTACAGAATTTATAGTCCATCTCAACTTTTTGAGATAAGAGAATAGAATCTTGATACTTGAGTCCCTGGATTCTTTCATCACAGTATGGAAGCTATAGCTTGTACTCAGTACAGAACCTCAGTGTCCCAAGGAGGAAAAATAGCAAGAGTTCATCAAAATATGCTCCACACCTGCCCTCAATCCACTTCACTTGCACACACAAAACTTAGTCTGATTTCCAGAACATTTTCTTGTCATCACTATCTGATACTTGGTTGTTGATGGTATTTAGAATTATAGGCTCTTAGGGCTGAAAGAGCCCCCAGGAGGTCGTCAAGTCTAGCCCCCTGCCCAAAGCAGGAACAATCCTAACTAAGTCATCCCCACGAGCACCTTGTCAAGCTGAGACTTAAAAGCCTCTAGGGATGCAGATTCTGCCACCTCTTTAGGTAACACATTCTAGTGCTCCACCACCCACCTAGGGAAATATGTTTTCCCTAATATCCAACGTAGACTTTCCCCACAGTAACTTGAGACCATTTAACATGATGCACTCTAGAGCAGGAAGTAGGGCATTTTCAGCTGATGTCCCAGGATGTTGGAGTAGCCTACTGGAGGTTTTTAGAGTGAGTCTGAGCCTGGTTGTCTACAGAGCTTCAGCTAAAACTCCTTTTTGTATAACCCTCCTTGCAATAACAAAATATACGGAATTAGTAAATAATACTGAACATTATATTTAACATGGTAAGCAAGGCCAGTCGAGCCTACAGGGCTGAAGAGTAGACTCCACTGTGAACACGTATGAGACTGAATTACCCTGGAGGATACTCTGAGAGTTCTGTACCTCACTCTAGCTTCAGCCAATGCTCAACATTTACCAACATTTGACCTAGTAGTTCAGACCTACATGCTATGATCCTGAGTACCCTCATAATGACTTTGGAGAGGGAAGGAGGGAGCATTTACATACTAAAATGTCGTGGTGCTGCCAAACTGCCAAGTGGTGACTAAAAAGCAATTGTACTCAGGCTTGAAAGACTCCTACAAAGAGATCCTGGACACTTAAGGCAAAGTGATCTATTGACAGCACCCATCATCCTTCCTCTCTCTTATTCTGGTCCTTTCTCTCTCCCCCCTGCCACAACGTGTGCCATTTCTTACTTTGGGGCCATCTCTGCTGTCCAGAGGCAAGAAATCAGCCCTTCTCCTCTTTGTTGTAATAGATTTGTTTTGTGCCAGTATATAGCTTCAGTTCTTCCTCCTCTTTCTGGCACTCCATGAACTGGCTCTCAGCAGGATCGACCTTACTAGTCATTGCAGCAACATTCACTTATGCAATATTAAGATCTTGCAGGCGTGTATCTTGCCTCTTGTAGGTTTCTCTACATCACATTTGAATTCCCAAATGTGATGCACACAACTAGTACTCTAGCTGAGTCTTAGACCCTGCAAGAGCCCAATCAAATGGTGGCAAAAGATGGGAAGGTTATACTCATCTTATGCAGTAACTGAGATTCTTTGAGAGAAGTGTCCTTGTGCGTGATCTGCTTCTGGTGCTGGTGTGTCCTTGCTGGGATGATGTGCCAACACCTGGAGTGGAGCATCCACAGGGACATCTTTCAAAGAACCTTGTTTCCATGGTGTTTTGACAGCTAAGGCTAGCAGAAATGTCAAGGGGCCAATAGCAGAAGATATAACTTATGAGCTCTAGGAGTCTTGAGAGACCCAGAAGAAATCAAATTCTGTGAGGAAAAACATAAACAAAAAAAGCACCGAACAATGCTCTTGTCTCAGATACTGTCTTTGTTGTCAGGAATTTGCAACACATCTTGCTGCACAAAGCTATGTTTAAAGCAAAGCCCTGTGCTGCCATTTGGGAAACTTGCTTTTGGAAGTAAATTTAATTGTAATAACGCTTGCAACTTCTACCACACTTGCTCATCAGTGGATCTTGAATAATTATATAAAGATGGGGAAACCTAATACCCATTTTACAGAGTCTGAGGCGTAGAGTAGTCAGTCACACAGTGAGTCAGAGAAACAGGGTCCTTTGCCAAAAGCTACTGCCTCCTTTCACGGACCAGGGAAGATCATGGCAGATTTGTTTCCAGTAGTAAAACAAAGCTCTGATAGGAGATTGGAACAGAAACACATCTGAAATCAGAGCCATGTAACTATCTGAGGAAGCAGTCTGAGTCTAAATCCAGAAGTGTTGATTTTTAAGTAACTTTTGAATGGAATCAAATTTTACTCTAATAGCTGTACCAGCCCATAAGAGGAGCAGACCTGTATCCAATTCTGACAATCAGCATTCTGTGAGCCAGCTGGTATGAGACAATTTGGAAGACTCTCACAGTTCTAGAAAACTGAACCATTTTTAAAGAACCAGAGAAGCACAAAGCAGACTTCCCAGGGCTAAGGATATCTCACTTTGTACTACATAGCTAAGTTTATAGTGAAATAATTATTTGACAAATCTTAATATGAAATTCTGGCATTACAATTCAATAGGAATCTTGTCTGTGCATCTCAGAGGTAAGATTTGGTCTTAAGATTCTTCAGACAATCTCCTTAGTTGGAAGTAGTATGCATCTGATAGCACAATTTGGCCCTTGTTACTTCACCTGACTGTTTGCCTGACTGAGAGTGAAGGTGGAGAACTGAAAAACCTTTCCTTATAAAAGGTGTTCAATGAGCCTTCCGAAGACTTCACAGTATGTAAAAGGAAACCACACAGTCTTTGATGGATACCAGTGTTTGGGAGAAAGTGTTAGAACTGTAGCGTTCAAGGAACAAATTAGTCAAATATTTGGGGTGGGACTGTTTTGATTAAGCAGAATCCAGGTGATTTCAGGACCAGCAGGTCACAGCTGACTAGAATGAAATTCTTTTAGGCTAAGGTTCAGGGAAAAAACAAAAAAAAAAATCAGTAAATGGTCTTACACAGTGCTTGGATTTCTCAGAAAGCATTTGAGAAAATGTTCTACCTTGTAGGTGAATATAAATGATGGAGCCATGGAGTAAGTGGAAAGTTGGCAAAGCATGCTGGAAATTGGCTAAAGGGCAGGAAACAAAAGGTAGCAGTAAAAAGCTAAAAAAGAGGTTAATTGGTGAGTGCTGCAGGGAATAGTGTTGGGATCAGCTTTTCATTATTTACATATAAATTACTTGGAGTATGGTATTGAAAGAGATTTCCATGTTTGCCAATGAAACTGTGCTGGATAATGCTGTGTGTTCCAGGAACAAATACAATTAGGAAAGGATTTAGTTTTCTGAAGTAGACATGCTGGTGGATTGTAACTGCAGCTGCAGCTAAGTGTAAAGTGTTTCCTCAGATGGTTTGAATTCTATTGGGCCAGGCTGGTTCAGGAGCATCTCAGGTGGCTGCAGGCTCATGAGTCAGTTTGCTATGAGTATTTTTCAAGCCAGATTAGATGCGGTTCTTTCACAAGCCTGCTATGGCCTTTTGGCAGTAAATACATGAGAACAGCCATACTGGCTCAGTGACTTATGGTCTATCTAGCCCAGTATCCTGCCTTCCAAGATACAGTGGCCAATACCAGGTGCCCCAGAGGAAAGAACAGAACAGGTTTGATCCATCTCCTGTTGCCTATTCCCAGCTTCTGGCATACAGAGGCTAGGGACACCATTCCTGCCCATCCTAGCCATTGATGGGCCAATCCTCATTAATGTATGTAGCTCTTTTTTGAACACTGTTATAGACTTGGCTTTCACAGCATCCTTGGGCAAAGTCTCTTAAATCTCTCCTCACCTGGACCCATTTCTATACCACTAATCATTTTTGTTGGTCTTTTCTGAACTTATTTTTTTCATTTCCAATATTTCTTTTTTGAGATCACCTCTGCACACAGTATTCAAGATGCAGACGTACCATGGATTCATATAGAGGTAATAAGGGACTTTATCTTATTAGTGGCCCTCTCCTTAATGATTGCCAACATTGTCAGCCTTTTTTGACTGTGGCTGCACACTGAGTAAATGTTTTCTGAGCGCTATCCACAGTAACTCGCAAGATCTCTTCCTGAAATAACCACTAATTTAGAACCCATCATTTTGTAGGTATAGTTGGGGTTATGTATGTATGGTATATAGTGGAGATGTAAACACAAACCTGACTCATCCTTGTTGTCACCGATCCATGGTTTGGTGCTGGAGTATTTCCCCAGCACACATTAAGAGCTTTGCTTAATAACAGAGTGCACAATCCATATCCAGATAGAGTGCATAACTGTGCTCTTGAGCACAGTGTGTCCACTGCTAAATCTTAGTCATAGTATTATTCATCTAGACCTGTGCTTCCCTGGGTGGCTGGCTGTACAGGAGTGGTGCTGCTGTTTTGTTGCTGGCTTTAAACATCCCTAGTTTTAGATAGGAGGTTATGGTATGGGCTGTCAAAGTAGCTGTCAAATTGTCCATCTTTGAAACACATCTGAAAGAGCTCTCAACTTGTCCATCTTTCCTGACTGTGGAAAGTGTATGGAGGGTTTCCTGAATGCATAAAGTGAGCAGGGGTAGTTGCAGGAGTGGAAGCTATACCAAGAATTTGTCTGGATGGGGAAAATGGCTTTTGTCCAGGTTGCTTGGTGATCTAGCCAGCCATCTACATCTGTGTGAGCTGGAGAGTTCTGTATCCACTTGAAGTGCATGCACATTTGAGATATTTGTGTCACAGTCATAATATTTAAATCCCATAGCTGCTGAATTGCCTGAGTTATTGAGGGAAGGGCAGCAATCGGGATAGTCCAGGGGTTTGAGAAAAATGGCTTATGAGATGGAGTTGATAAATGGCTCTCAGCCACATAAAATGTGTTTAATGCCATACATGTGCCACGTTAGACTGCTGGTGTCAAGCTATGCCTTTGTATAATTGCAAATAACTAATACAAGATGATAGTATTAAATATGAAAACTGGAACAACTCTGCTAACTGGAAATGCATATGGGCAAGCCAGCCAATCTCTGAAATACTGTGATTCTCTGAACAGCTTTACGTCAACTCATTTCTATTAGTGCTCCCTAGCCAACTGCAGATGCATTTCAGAAAACAAGGAAAACAGACATATTGTGGACACCCTTAAATACTTTACTTTGTAACAAGGTAACATCACTGGGGCGTGGCATAGGAAGTAATAAGAAAGGTAGGCTATCAACAATCTACAAAGGTCTGGAAAGTATATACAGGTGACTGTATTATTATAGTAAATAGACAACTGGGTGTGATGATCATTCTTTGCCTTAAAGAGACATATCTGAAAACTAATCTAATCTCCTTCCATAACTTCTGTTTGTCATTTTTCCTTGAACTGCACGCCAATAGTCCATCTAGTTCAGTATCCTGTCTTCCAAGTTATAATGACCAATGCAAGTTCTTTGTTCAGGGCACTGCCCATCCCCCTTAGCTACTATCCATCGTTAGGTGTCTGTCAGTATCCATCTCCTTGCCATCTCTTATCAGGATTGAACATGTCACGCCCTACTCTTTCCTCATAAGAAATAAGTCACTAGTTCCCAAACTAGTAATGTCCCCTTATCAAAATATTCACTTCTCAGTGAATATGCATTCTGGGCCCTTCACTTGCTGCATCAGCTATAGCTGTGACAGGATTTTACTGCCTTAAAGCAGCAGCCATAGGCTGCAACGTTGTTCCATGTAGGGAAGTAGCTCTCAAAGATATATGTGGAAGATATGCTATTGACTTTAATGTGAGCAAGATCTGGACCTCATGCTAGCAGAAGGAGATCTGATGCTCATAATTTGAACTTTCTTTATCTAGGTGAGTGAGATGGTGCAGATATGGATTTTAGAAAAGTCTGAAGGTTTAGATTCACTCAAGCTGTGTCTACACTAGCCCAAAACTTCGAAATGGCCATTTGCATGGCCATTTCGAAGTTCACTAATGAAGCGCTGAAATACATATTCAGCACCTCATTAGAATGCCAGCGTCCGTGGCACTTTGAAATTGACGTGGCTCCCCGCCACGCGGCTCGTCCAGACGGGGCTCCATTTCGAAAGGACCTTAGCAACTTCAAAATCCCCTTATTCCTAACAGCAGATAGGAATAAGGGGATTTCAAAGTTGTCGGGGTCGTTTCGAAATGGAGCCCCGTCTGGACGAGCCGTGCGGCCGTGAGCCACGTCAATTTCAAAGAGCCGCAGCTGCTGGCATTCTAATGAGGCACTGAATATGTATTGCAGCACTTCATTAGTAAACTTCGAAACGGCCATTTGCATGGCCATTTCAGAGTTTTGGGCTAGTGTTGACTCAGCCTCAGTGATTTAGATTCTGAGTGCTTCACTACTCAGTGGATAATATTTAACATGGAAGTATCTTACATTCTGTATAAAAGTAGCTGGCCTCTAGGAGTGCTGGTATTTTTGTGTGCTGACATGCATCTTGGCTAGTACGCTGGGAGCTGAGCTGATGACTTGAACAAACAAAAAGCACGAGTTGATACATTTTGCACTAATGATCCAAGGTTCTCGTGTTGTGGGCTGCAAACACTCACGTCCCCAGTAAATCAGCACAGAGGTGTACCTGTAACACATTGTCTCCCTAGGTTAAATTTGCTGCTGTGGAGTTCTGTTCCTTATGTAGGGAATGTGGCAGAAGGAATGCAGTGCTGCTGAAGGCTGGGAAGAATGAGTCTCCCAGAGGTCATCTGTATAAGAATGCAAAAGGTGTGCATGTGTGATACCTTTTTAGGCAAAGCCTAATGGATAGCAAGTAAGCCATGAGATTTGGTCTATTGTAAACATGTAGTTGTAAAATCACAATTTAAGCTGACACTTAATGCAGGAGTTGTGAGATCTCACCAATGCTCTGGGTTGTTGTGGGGGACAGGGCAGTTGCCTTAGCTGTGTAAGACATTGATTACACAGGGCTCCCTGGTTTAAAGCATTGTGAGAAAAAAGGGTAGGGGTACTGGTTGAGCCAGCTTGCTGAGCGCCTTGGCCCTGCCTATGTCTTGGCCATATAGCTATAAGCCTGGCTTGACTAACCCTCCCCACCTGTTAAAAGATAGAGCTGGATACTAGGGTGTTTGTGAAACCCCACACTAGAGATACCAAGAGCTGAAATCACAGAGTGGCAGCTGAGGCCACACAGAGCTGAAATCACTGGGTTCTGCCTTAGGGCAGTCCCAAGCAGTGGGGTTAGGACTGGCGGACAACAGCAGGACCAGCGGGTGGCCGGTAGGAGCGGCGGCGGTGGTAGATGACGGCGACTGGCGGGCGGCTGGTAGGAGCAGCGGTAGACAACGGCGGGCGGCCGGTAGGAGCGGCGGCAGACTTCAGCGACTGGCAGATGGCTGGTGACAGCAAGGGGAGGCTACAGACAAGTGGACAGCTAGTATTGCCCTGGTGATGTATCTGTGGGCTTTGAGTTTGGGACTGCACCGCAGAGGGTACACCCTGTAACTGTGTGTGTTTGGAAAAGGGCCAAGAGCCCCAGCAAGAGACTGGGTTCTACTGCATATGGGGATGGTATCTGGGTAAAAGGGGTTTTGTCTCTTCTGTGCTGAGATATACTGCATCTGTGGCTGTAACCTTGGGGTAGGTTACGGTCATTAAACAAGCCATTTCTATCTCAGACTCTGTGCTTGCGAGCGGGGGGGAGAACCGCCTTACAGGCACCCAGCACGGGGGTGAAATTGTCCCAGGCCACTGGGTGGGGGCTCGAGCCGGTTGGTTGTATCCTTGATAGGAAAACCCCACAAGAGTTGAACCCGGCCCTTCTGGCAGGCATCTGGCGTTAACAGAACGGTTACATAAGTGGGGGCTCGTCCGGGATGTCTTTTGCTGGGTAGTACCCCTCGCAAGCACACATTATATAATATAGATAACATTGTAAGAAGCAGTTGTTGCAGGATAAGTTAGAGTTTATACCATGGCTGGCCGTATGCTAGAAGAGTGGTGTGAGGAGTTGAGTATTGACCCTAGAAATTGTCTATTAGTTTTAGGGATACCTGAGGGTATGGAAGATGGCCCGATTGAGGCCCTTCTAACAAAAGCCATTGATTCTCTAACGAGGTGTCACATACGGGGGCGTAGACCTCAAGTAGACAACAAAGCACTTGTGGTGCTATGTGAATTGCCAGTAGCTGTGGACTCTTTGCAGATCCCAAGTGAGATAAAGAGTCCCACTGGCACTTTGAAAGTTGTGATCGCCAAGGCCTTTGCAACAGGCCCCACTTCACATGCTGTATTTGAGGAGAAGATGACAGCCTTTTTGGCACAGGAAGGAAAGACCATGGCTGACGTGTCAAGTCTACTGAGTGCTGAACCATCGGCCCCTGGCCCTTCTATGGATGTATGGGCCAAAGCTTTGGGACAAGCATTGGAGAAGGTCCTGCAACCTCATCATGAATCTAGTTCATACCGTAAGTTACGCTTATGTTCGGGTGGTGCGGTCCCAATACCGGGGGAAGAAGCGTTTGAGCCCTGGTTAGAACATACCACTGAAATGCTCCGAGAGTGGGCAGTACCTGAAGCTGAGAAGAGAAGGCGACTGATAGAGAGTCTCCGGGGTCCCGCGCTGGATGTCATTCGCACGTTGAAGCTGGGTAATCCGGAGGCTAGTGCAAATGACTGCTTAGAAGCTCTCAATCATGCCTTTGGGAGGACTGAAGATTCGGAGGAAGTTTATTGCAAATTCTTGAGCGCCAGACAACAGAGAGGCGAAAAGTTATCAACCTATGTTCAGAGGTTGGAGAAACTACTGCAGAGAGTTGTCTTGCATGGAGCCATCACAGCGGAGCAAATGGATCGAACTCGAGTGTCCCAAATTGTGAGGGAGCGCAAAACCAGCACCCAATCCTATTCCACCTTCAGTTAAGGGAACGACTGGCGGCCCCACCCAGCTATTCGCGATTGATTAAAGAGATCCGAGAAGAGGAAGAAAGGCAGGCCACCAGTGAGAGCGGGGACACTCAACCATCCAAGCATGGCAGCACGGCCCCCTCGCAACTCCCCAAAACATTGATGGTGAATGGTGGAGAGGAGCTTGCCCAAAGAGTGCAAGACCTGATGGTGCAGGTGGACGAACTGAGGGGTACTGTAGGTTCAGCCCGGGCACCAGGGAGTAGTGGACAGCTAGCAGCAGCGGTCCATAAGACTGAGCTCAGGACAGCTACTTCTGCAGGCCGGCCAAGTATAGGATCCTTCTTCTGCTACAACTGTGGTCAGGAAGGACACACTGCAGCAAGATGTCAAAATAAGGAAAATCCAACACTGGTGTAGCAAAAGCTGAGGGCCACCTGGGAAAAGTCGGGAAACGGCTACAGGGTCTGGGAAAGGAGCCGCCCACACCCTTGGGAAGCGAGGGGTCCCCTAGAAGAGACAGACCCACGGCTTTCCCACGAGGACTAATAGGACCTAGAGCAGAAGTCAATGTGAAAATAGAAGGGGTGGAATGTACAGCCGTCCTTGATACAGGGTCTCAAGTGACGATCATATTCCAGTCATTCTATCAACAAAGGCTTGGGCACCTGCCTATCCAGCCATTGGCAGGTCTCGGCCTGTGTGGACTCAGCCTGAATGAATACCCCTATGCGGGGTATATCATCGTGCACCTAGAGTTCCCAGAAGATGTGGCGGGGGTAAGAGAGGAGGTGGACACAGTTGCCTTAATATGCCCTGACCCCAAGGGGATCTCTGACGTGTCGGTGCTCATAGGGACCAACTCCAGTCTCTTTAAAGTACTGGCAGAATATTGCAGACGATGGGCCGGGGACCAATACCTGAGCACCCTGATGATTCATGCACTTTGTGCTGAAGCCTACAAAAAATTTGAGGATTCTAAACAGGAGTTGCCTGAACTACCAATGGGTACCCTGAGGTATGCGGGCACAACTCCCATAGTAGTGCCTGCAAGGACAGAGCAAGAGGTGCTCACTAGGAGTACCTGGCTAAAGAGCAGCGGAGGGACTCTAGCTATGGTAGAGCAACCAGCTGATGGAGGCCTTCCTGAAGGAGTGCTGGTTCCCAGTGGAGTTATAGCCTTACCCGCTGAAGCCCAGGAAGAGGTGACTATACTAATCGCTAATGAGACGAGTCGTGATATCATTGTAAAGCGAGGGCAAAAGATAGCAGACCTTTTTGAGCCCGATGCAGTGGTAAAGCCCCAGTGTGGTACTCCGGCCCCAACGATAGATCCAGAAAAATTCGACTTTGGAGATTCACCACTGTCTGAGGAATGGAAGACGCGGTTAAGGGAAAAGCTTTGCAAGAGAACAAAGGTATTCTCACTGCATGAGTGGGATGTGGGATGTGCAAAAGGGGTTGAACATAACATCAGGCTGCATGATTCTCGACCCTTCCGGGAGAGATCTAGGAAGATCGCCCTTTCTGAGATGGAAGATGTGCAACAGCATCTTCAAGAGCTGGCAGAGGATGGCATCATTACAGAGTCCCGCAGCCCATATGCTTCACCCATTGTTGTGGTCCGTAAAAAGAATGGAAAAATCCGGATGTGTATTGATTACCGCACCTTAAACAGCCATATGGTGACTGACCAGTACACTATGCCTCGGATCCAAGATGCCTTAGACTGCCTGCTAGGAAGCCAGTGGTTCTCAGTTTTAGACCTTCGAAGTGGATACTATCAGATTCCTTTGGGGAAAGAAGATAAAGAGAAGACAGCCTTCATCTTCCCATTAGGGTTCTACCAGTTCGAACGCATGCCGCAAGGGATTTCCGGGGCACCAGCCACATTCCAGCGTCTTATGGAGAAAGTTGTAGGAGACATGAACCTACTGCAAGTCTTGGTTTACTTGGATGACCTGATCGTATTTGGAAGAACATTGGAGGAGCATGAAGAAAGACTTCTTAAGGTCCTCGACCAGTTGGAGGCCTATGGGTTGAAACTTTCTATTGACAAATGCCAGTTTTGTAGAACATCGGTGAAGTATGTGGGTCACATTGTGTCCCAGGGAGGTGTGAGTACTGATCCAGACAAAATAGAGGCACTGGTCACATGGCCACGTCCCAACAATTACCGAGAGCTTAAAACCTTTCTTGGATTTAGTGGATATTACCGTAGATTTGTGGAACATTATGCGTCCATTATCAAGCCTTTGAATGATCTCACTCGTGGATACCCGCTCAACAAGAGCAAGGCTAAGACCAAGGGTAAGGGCGGGCCCTCAAGACTGCCAGGGCAGAAGTGCCGTGGCCCTCTAGAGCCTTTTGGATCACAATGGGATGAGAGGTGTGAGAGAGCTTTCCGAGAGATCATTAACTGCCTAACTCATGCTCCAGTCCTCGTGTTTGCTGACCCAAACAAACCCTTTATCTTGCATACGGATGCCAGTTTGGAAGGGTTAGGGGCGGTGTTATACCAAGACATGGATGGCAAACATAGGCCTGTGGCCTTTGCTAGCCGAGGACTGTCTGACAGTGAGACCCGTTACCCGATCCACAAGCTGGAGTTCTTGGCCTTGAAGTGGGCCATCACTGAGAAGTTTCGTGACTACCTATATGGTGCTAAGTTCCAAGTATGGACAGACAACATCCATTGACATATGTATTGACAAGTGCTAAGCTGGATCCCACTGGGCAGAGATAGGTGGATGCCGTGGCCAGCTACGAGTTCAGCCTACAGTACCGATTGGGCAGAAGCAACATTGACGCCGATGCATTGTCACGACACCCACAGCCACCAGAGATTGCTGAGATTCCTCTAGATGGAGTAAGAGCCATTTGCAATGGAAGTTATCACAAGCCCCAGGCCCCTGAGAGTTGCATTGCTGAAACTCTAGGTTTACCACCCGAGAGTGTGCCGTCGGCCTCTGTGAACTATATTGCGTTGGATCAATCGCCATTGCCTAGGCTCAATGCAGCGGACTGGCAAAAAGCCCAGTTGCAAGATGCCGACATCCGTGACACCCTACTCGCAAAAAGAGAGGGGCAAGACCCTCGAACCATTGTTCCCTCCACTCCGGGAAGTAAAATACTACTAAGGGAGTGGAACAAACCTGAGACTGATACAAGGCGTGCTGCACCGGGTCACCGTAGATCCATTGCAAAATCGACGAACACAACTGGTACTACCGACCGAGTACAGGGTTCTGGCCATGAGGGCTCTGCATGATGATTTCGGACATTTGGGTATGGAAAGAACACTTGAGCTTCTCCGTAATAGGTTCTATTGGCCCCGGATGGCTGAGGATGTATGCAGGAAATGTGAGACTTGTGCTCGATGTGTTCAATGTAAAACTCTGCCCACTAGAGCAGCCTATCTGCAGAGCATCATGACCAGCAAACCCTTGGAACTGGTATGCATTGACTTCTTGTCTCTGGAGCTGGATAGGAAGAATATTGGAAACATCTTAGTGGTAACTGATCACTTTACCCAATACGCTCAGGCCTACCCCACACGGGACCAGAGAGCCACCACTGTGGCACGGGTATTGTGGGAAAAGTACTTCTCAGTGTTTGGACTCCCAACTCGGATACACTCTGACCAAGGGCGAGACTTTGAAAGTCAACTCTTAAAGGAGGTGCTAAGAGTGGCAGGAATAAAGAAATCCAGGACAACCCCTTACCACCCGCAAGGGGACCCTCAGCCAGAATGGTTTAACCGAACCTTATTGGATATGCTGGGGACATTGCGCCCGGAGCAGAAAGCGGCCTGGAGTCAGCATGTTGCTTTTTTGGTGCATGCCTACAATGCCACAAAGAATGATGCTACGGGAACCACCCCGTATTTGCTAATGTTTGGACGAGAGCCCAGACTACCAATAGACTTGTGTTTCGGGGTGTCAGGGGATGGGGAACGCTATGAGACACATTTGCAGTATGTTTCCCGACTAAAGGAAAAGCTGCGGGATGCCTACCGTTTGGCTACGGCAGCTGCCCGCAGGAACACAGATCGTAACAAACACCGGTATGATGCAAGAGTGCGCCCTCAGGAGCTCCAACCTGGGGACCGAGTTCTCCTGCGGAATCTAGGGGTTGCTGGTAAACACAAGATTGCCGATAGATGGAAGGCAACACCCTACCTGGTGGTGGAAAGACTTAAGGACCTATCTGTTTACAAGATTAAACCTGAGAGCGGATCAGGGCCAATGAAGACCGTACATAGGAACCTCCTACTGCCTGTGGGAGAGTTGGTTGGTGCATCTGCAGAGATGGACTATGACATACGACCAGGTGCAAGGTCACATCCATTACCCAACACAGGCAGTGGGTGCAGTGGAGATGATCTTCCCTTATACAGCACCTTCGAGAGTGATTCTGAAGAGAATGAGATTCCCATGGAACACCCTAGAGTGGGAACCAGATCCCAGAGTCTATTGCAGGAACCTGGGGAAAGGGCAACACCTTTGGCACTGAATCCCAGATCAGAAGTGTTTAGGCCCCGGCCTGGGGACCCTCCTTCCACAACAAGACTAGTCTGGGATGATGAACCTGCCCCAACTGCCGACAGTTTGGAGGAGAACCAGGCATGTGCAGATACACCCCCATTAGCTGACGGAGACATTTTTGTCCAGGATATCCCAGTCTGTGAGCAAAAGGCACAAGGACCAACGCGGGTGGAGGGGGAGTCCCCGGGTGGATGCCCCTTGCCCCTGCTGCCAGTGGAGGACCCTGCCCCTGTTATCCCCGTCCTCAATAGGCGAGATAGAGCCATAAAGCCCATAAACAGACTAACTTATGAGGCACCTGGAGTAGTTGGGGAGGATGTAATACATCTGGAACACAGACTTGTAGAAGCCATAGTGAGCTTTCTCAGGCCATTAGAGGGGAATTCATGTGGATGTTATAATCGAAACAGTGTTTTGCCGGGACGTCCAATTCTCGGCTGTGGGGAGAATGTAGGGAATGTGGCAGAAGGAATGCAGTGCTGCTGAAGGCTGGGAGGAATGAGTCTCCCAGAGGTCATCTGCATAAGAATGCAAAAGGTGTGCATGTGTGATACCTTTTCAGGCAAAGCCTAATGGGTAGCAAGTAAGGCATGAGATTTGGTCTATTGTAAACATGTAGTTGTAAAATCACAATTTAAGCTGACACTTAATGCGGGAGTTGTGAGATCTCACCAATGCTCTGGGTTGTTGTGGGGGACAGGGCAGTCGCCTTAGCTGTGTAAGACATTGATTACACAGGGCTCCCTGGTTTAAAGCATTGTGAGAAAAAAGGGTAGGGGTACTGGTTGAGCCAGCTTGCTGAGTGCCTTGGCCCTGCCTATGTCTTGGCCATATAGCTATAAGCCTGGCTTGACTAACCCTCCCCACCTGTTAAAAGATAGAGCTGGATACTAGGGTGTTTGTGAAACCCCACACTAGAGATACCAAGAGCTGAAATCACTGGGTTCTGCCTTAGGGCAGTCCTAAGCAGTGGGGTTAGGACCGGCGGACAACAGCAGGACCAGCGGGTGGCCTGTAGGAGCGGCGGTAGACGACGGCGGGCGGCCGGTAGGAGCGGCGGCGGCGGTAGACGACGGCGACCGGCGGGCGGCTGGTAGGAGCGGCGGTAGACGACGGCGGGCGGCCGGTAGGAGCGGCGGCAGATGACAGCGACTGGCAGATGGCTGGTGACAGCAAGGGGAGGCTACAGACAAGTGGACAGCTAGTATTGCCCTGGTGATGTATCTGTGG
This sequence comes from Carettochelys insculpta, assembly GCF_033958435.1. Lineage (NCBI taxonomy): Eukaryota > Metazoa > Chordata > Testudines > Carettochelyidae > Carettochelys > Carettochelys insculpta. The sequence goes on from NC_134137.1 coordinate 316,319,266, forward strand.
GCTTTGAGTTTGGGACTGCACTGCAGAGGGTACACCCTGTAACTGTGTGTGTGTGGAAAAGGGCCAAGAGCCCCAGCAAGAGACTGGGTTCTACTGCATATGGGGATGGTATCTGGGTAAAAGGGGTTTTGTCTCTTCTGTGCTGAGATATACTGCATCTGTAGCTGTAACCTTGGGGTAGGTTGCGGTCATTAAACAAGCCATTTCTATCTCAGACTCTGTGCTTGCGAGCGGGGGGGAGAACCGCCTTACAGGCACCCAGCACGGGGGTGAAATTGTCCCAGGCCACTGGGTGGGGACTCGAGCTGGTTGGTTGTATCCTTGATAGGAAAACCCCACAAGAGTTGAACCCGGCCCTTCTGGCAGGCATCTGGCGTTAACAGAAGGGTTACACTTATAGACTTGAATCAGGAGGTAAAGAGATGAAGAGTGTTTTTTAGATTGACTTTTTTGGGCTTGTCGCAAGTGTCCTCACTCAGCTAGAGCTTAAATAATAAGACAAGTGATACATTTTACAAATAACCCTCTCTACCTTTAGAGCAAAAGGGGAAAATAGAGAGGATTAGCACTCAGAGCAGCATGATTGTTTCTCCTGTATTGGTTACAATCCCATCAAATCACAATTACACTGAAAGGTCTAAGCATTTTATGTGCATTTCCTGCTCCTTGGTTCCTCATGAGTGTTTGCCAAGAGAATGAAATAACTCCCCATCCTCTCGCTGTGCCAGCTACGTGTCAAATTTGTGGAGCTTGGTTACCACTATTGAAGCACAAGGATAAAGCTGCATGTATGACCAGGTGCACTATTCCAAATTCTAATGACCATCATTGTTCCTTCTTCTCTACCTTGCCAGGGCTGTCACATGTATTTCAAATTACTGTCATTGTTGGGGTAATGAAAGTGCCCTGTGAGCGATTCCTGAGGATCCCAAGCTTTAGTTTAGGGAATTAAAGGGACAGGCAGTTTGACAGTTGGAATGCGGGACAGGCTGGAAGAAGACTTATATCCAACAAAAGACTTATTTGAAAAACTTTCAGTGGCCTTTGCTTGTTAACTCAGTTAACTCCCTGATTCCACAGTTTGGACAGCTCAGTCAGGGAAGGGGTTACGGGAGGCCGCTTTAAACACAGGATGTCAGACTCTTCAGCATCAGGAACCAGACTGAGAAGTCAGTTCAGTTCAAGGCTGTATGCCTGCAGTCTTAAGTAGGAAAACAATGAGCATTTTAGGACAGTGGTGGGCTACCTACGAGCTGCAAATGATTCATCAGAGTAAGGTGCTGGTGGGCCGCCAGACAGGTGTTTTACCTTGAGTCCACAGGTATGGCTGCCCACAGCTTCCATTGGCCAGGAACAGCAAACCACAGTCAATGGGATTTGTGGGTGGCTGTTCCTGCAGGTTCAAGGTAAACAAACTGTCTGGCAGCCGACCAGCTACTTACCCTGACAAATCACCATTTGCCCACCACTGTTTTAGGGAAATAGCAGAGTACAGCAGAATCTTTTTTCCACTAACATTTTATATGGGTCCTTCAAATTGGTCCCAGTCCAACCAATCACTTAAGAATATGCTCCTTTCACTTCATGGAACCACTCACATGCTTATAGTTAAGCATGTTCTTTGTTGGATCAAGGCTACAGAAAACACTAGGTAGCAAATTCTTGTACTAAGGATTTCAGAACATGTGCAATTTATTGGGCATAGTTAATGGATTCCGGGCTAATAGTGGGAAAAAAAAGTTATTAAAAATTCATCAAATAAATTATTAAATTCTAATTTGACCAGCTATACCAATGATGGAGAATAGCCAAAGTATAGAGTAGGGCTGCAAGAGGAGAAGGGAAAGGAATCAGTTTGACTGCTTTGATCACACTGTCAGCACTGCATAAATGCATTAGGGCCCCAATTCAAGAACACTCGAGTTTTTTCCTATTCAGGTTAACACTTAAGCAACATCTGGCAGTAGGGTGTGTTCTCTTCATTCAGGGCCTAAGAGAAGTTGCCAGGTCCATAGAGATTGCCCTGCTTGTGGGGACAGTGAAAGTGCTACATGTGGGGCTTACGTTAATGCCACAGCTTAAGTTGCTAACTCAAGACCAGCATCAGCAGATTTTCATGAGAATTAGAATATTTGCTCTTTTGTGCAAGTGAATGGCTCTTGGGTTTTTGTTTTTGTTTTTGTTTTTTTTGGTTTTAGGTGAGAGTCTACAATCTTCTGCAGTATGACCACGGACCAGAGGACGTGCTGATCTTAGCCACTGATGGACTGTGGGATGTATTATTAAATGAGGAAGTGGCAGAAGCTCTCACAAACTTTCTACGAAACTGTGACCCTGATGATCCCCACAGGTTTGTGCTCTTCCGTAACAATTATAGTTCCCCTGCTACGGCAAGAATGATTTTTATCATTTTTTATAATTTTTTTTCCCCAGAGAGCAATGTGAAGTTAAACAAACCCTTTCTTTTAAGTTCTTCTGTAGCTTTACAGGTAGGTATGCAGATTGAAGACGCTCAAAATGGGATTTACCAAATACGTGTTTAAAAACCAGGACTGCTGACTGTACAGGAATCAGGCCCACTGACAGGAATGAGCAAAAGGGGCAGTTGCCTCCAGGACCCTTAAACATAATTGCATCGCTGCTCTGGGTGCGTGCTGCTGTGAGGGGATAAGAGAGAGGGGCCTATTGCCACAGCCCGGATGCTGAGGGCTGGCTTTCCTTGGCCCTCCCTCTTCCAGGGCACAGAGCTGGGTCCCCTTCCCACTTTGCCCCTGGATTTGTGGTGTCTGTCACGCCACTGATGGGGTAGACAGAAGGCTGCAATATCTTGGCCTGGGTTCTTTTTTTCCCATCCCACTAAAGCTAAATTCCCCTGAGAAATTTAGCAGAAGACGTGCTACAGCACCAAACCAGTAGACAAGAGGCTTTGTTCCTAGGGAGTGCAGAAGAGCAGGTAAGTTGACCACCTTGCTCCGACAGGTTCTGAGTATCTCTTCTTCAGTGGAGTCACCTGGTGCAGGAGCCATGAAGCTATATTGGGTTTCTGAATGTGGGACTCCCATACCATTGCTCATTATGTGTTTACTTAACCGATTATATTATGCTCTTAAAACTAGAGACTCATAGCGCATGCCCAGAGTGGTGTTCCAACAGCTGGACAAATTGAGTGAGAACAAGAGGTGAAAAGTTTGGTTGTGACCCATTGCATCAATAATTGCCATTTTCTTGGCTTTTTCTCCTCTTCCTGGTCAACATTTCTCTTCACAGCATCATATTATCTAGCAATGTGGTAAATGTCCCAAACAGCTAAATGTCACTTCTTCTTCGAGTGGTCCCTGTGGGTGCTCCATGTCTGGCATTGGACTTGCTCCGGCGCTGCAGTTCGGAGACTTTTACAGCTGTGGATGGCCAGACCTCACGTGTGGCAGCATGAGGCTCCTTTCTGGCTTTTTTAGTCATGTGCACAGTGCAGCTGAATCCAGTTCCTCCAACTGTCCGTGGCTGCAGCTGGAGCTTGTGTGTTCTCTCATCAGGCGTGTTGAATAGTAGTTAAATACCTGTTAATCGTTCTTTTGTTATTCATTGTTGCTAGCGTTAGTAGTTAGTTGTTTACTTAGTGGTTTTAGTGGTTCTTTTTTTTTTAAAATGTGTTTTGTTGAGGTTAATCGTTTTATTCATGCTGGGGTCATCTGGTTTTAAGAAATGTGATATGTGCCTCAGGCTATGCCTGCCTCGGTTGGACGTTCAAGATGCCTCCACTGTTTGGGTGAGAGATACATACATACCACAAAAGCATCCCCACTGTTTAAAGCTCATGGCCAGAGCTCGAAAAGATAGGGAGGTGCACCTAAGAATGAGCATCTTAGATAAAGTGGTTCAGCCTCCTGGCCAGACAATGCCTACCTTCTAAAGCACAGGCCTCCTCTCCTGATATGGCGTCTCATTAAAAGGTGAGATCTTCACCCACTCGATCCTTGCCTGCATTATCTAGAGGCAGGATGGGCAGCACAGAGGATAGTGGCACTGCCACGACCAGCTCCCTGGAAAAGCGGCCAAAATCCAAAAAGCCTTTGGCTACACTTCCATCTGAAAAATCCAGGACAGAACAGAGACCCAACCAGGCACCCATGGTGCAGCCTACAGCACCTTCCAAAGCATTGGCACTGACAAGAGTGCTGGAACCAACAAAACTGTCGGTGCCCGTGACATGACCTTCCGCACCAGTACTCCTGGCACTGGCAGGATACTCATCAGAACCAAATGTAACATTGGTAGCACAACACCCAATACCGCTATGAAACCCTTCTCCTCTGAAACCACACAAGTCCACTTCAAAGCGACAGCACTGCTGACCTTTTCTCCTGAGTGCTCTCCATCTCCGTGTTCAATATGTTCATTGTTCCCTCAACAACCCCCCGTCCGTTCCTCCTTCTTCCCACAGGTTACCCTCACTGTTTGTAGATCAGCCTGACCAAGACTTTTGTCACTCACAACATGTATCATTGTCTCTGCCACCCTCCTCCAGATTGTCCTGTGCTATCTGCTGTCTGCACCATCACGGCAGGGACTGCCAATATACCACTAGGTACTCATCACCTGGCAGGTATTGTTACCATCGTTCACATCATCACCCTTATGACCGTCACTACTTTCATGACAACTGGTGCTGTTCCGCTAGGTCCCTAGAGCGGTCCTCTGTTGGTTGGTCCCCTAGGCATTCCACCCATTCTATGGGGACAACTGAAGCTCGGCCTACAACATCCCCACCCCATCTGAGCCAGAGGAGAGCCAGATTCCAGAACTCAAGGACAAGCCACCACAGGCTTCGCCCACAGATGTGTCATCCTCCTCCATACACGAGGCAGTGTTCCAGGTGATCTTTCACCACTTGATGATTTAAAGCAGTTCCAAAAACTGTTTAAAAGAGTAGCAGCGAGGCAGGACATTCAGGTTGCAGAGGTGCAACAATGCAGCACTGCCTTTTGAAACATCTAAGACCTGACACCTCTTCAAAGATTCAAGTAACTTTGGATGCTGTCATAACAGAGTCTGCGGATATGTCACAGACCCCAGCTTCAGCCCCATCCACCAATAAGAGGATGGATTAAAAGTATTTCGTCCCATCCAAGGGCATGGAATTTTTTTCAACCATCCTCAACCCAACTCCTTAGTCGTAGAAACGGTTCAACAGAGGGCAAAAACACCACAGTACAGAGCTTCTATATCTGATAAAGAGGCAATGAGACTAGATTTGTTCAGCAGGAGGGTTTATTCATTCTCCACTCTCCTACTCAGAATGGCTAAATATGCAGCCCGTTTGTCGAATCACAATTTCAGCCACTACACAAAATTGATTGTTAACCCGCTGAGTCAAAGAACTAACCGATACTACACTCCATCATACATGAGGGTTATGTTGCTTCTGGAACCGGGGTTCAGATTGCTTTGGGCATTGCTGATACTGTAGCGTGTTCCACGGCAACAGCAATCGTTATGAGTTGTGCATCCTGGTTACAGTCTTCAGGTGTGCCGAAAGAACTGCAAAATGAAGTTGAAGATGTGTCTTATGATAAAATTAAGCTGTTTGCTGTGACCACAGATGATGACGTCCTCCACTCAAGTAAGGACTCTCGAAGGACTTTACATACAGTGGGTATGTACACACCACCATATTGTCAAAGAGCATACCACCCCTTCCAGAGGAGAGATGATTACTCCTTCCATTGCCCATAATGTCAACAGAAGGGTTTCAATCACAATTGCAATAGGCAGAGACAATGATACCGTAAACAATCAACCTATTACCAGCTGGCCCAAACTGCAAGACAGAAGGTTTGGCGGGTTGGTTGAGGGCTGCCCAACCGTTGCTATTGTCTCACCACTCTCCACACCCATGTTCCATCACCGTCTTCACCCATTTTATGACTGCTGGGCAGAGATCACATTGGATCGTTGGGTCCTGGAAATAATTGCGTCAAGATATACCATCCCCCTCCTCTCCATTCCTCCTACCATCCCTCCCACTCCATCCTTCTTCAGGGACCCCTCTCACAAGATTGTTTTAAGGGAGGAGCTGGATCACCTCCTTTCCATAGGGACTGTGGAACAGGTACCAGAAGAGCCCAGAGGAAGAGGATTTTATTCTCATTATTTCCTGACCAGGAAGAAGAGTGGTGTGTGGAGATTGATACTAGACATACAAGCTCTGAACCAATACAGACAACTGTTCAATATGGTCACTCTCACTTCCATCATTCCTGCGTTAGACAATGGCGGTTGATTTGCAGCCCTCGACCTACAAGATGCCTATTTCACATCACCATTCAGCCTGCTCACAGATGTTTCCTCTGCTCTATGGTGGGCAATGACCACTTTCAATACAGAGTCTTACCTTTCAGTCTTTCAACTTCCACCAGAGTGTTCTCCAAGACTCTTGTGGTGGTGGTAGTGTACCTTTGCCATTGGAGCATCATATTTCCCTTATTTGGATGATTGCCTTCCAAAAGGTTGTTCACACATGGACACACATTATGATTCTTGTCACAGAGCACACCCCTTCTATCGCTTGGCCTCATCATAAATGAACAGAAGTCAGTTACTGAACCAACGCAAACTGAATTCATAGGATCTTGATTCGACTCGATCACAGCCAGGGCCTATCTGCCCCTCCAGAGTTTCCATGCCATTCAGCCCCTTATCGATGTCGTGAGCCACAGCCCGACAATTTAAATCATAGTCTTCTACAATTGTGGGTCACATGGCTGCCACCACATATGTGGTTCAGCATGCTAGGCTTCACTTTCGCTGTCTACAATCAGAATATTTATGGACAATGTTGCCACCATGGACTATACCAATCGTCAAGGAGGGGCAAGATCTCCCTCCCTTTGCACAGAAGCAGTTCACCTTTGGAATTGGTATATACACAACAATCTAATATTAGTGACTTCATACTTACCAGGGGCCAACAATACCACAGCAGACTTTTAAGCAGGCAGTTCCCACCAGACCACGAGTAGGAGCTCTGCACCAATGTTCTCCAGCTTGTTTTCCACAGGTGGGGCCGTCCCTGCATCAGCCTCTTTGCCACCTTCGAAAACAGAAAATGCCTTCATTATTGTTCTAGGGTGGAACTGGGCCCAGGCTTCCTGGAAGATGCCTTCATAATCAGTTGCAGTGGTCCTCGACTCTATACTTTCCCCCCATGCCTCTCGTACCATGGGTCCTAGAGAAGGCCAATATGGACAGAGCCAGGCTGATCCTGATAGCTCCAGCATGGGCCAGACAGCACTGTTTCCCGTTCCTAAGGTGGATGTCTCTGTATTCTCCTTACCTACTTCCCAAGTTACCAGATCTCAGTCAAAACCCCCAATCGCTGCTGCACCCCCAACCACACAATCTTCACCTCACAGTTTGGCTGATAGTTGGATCAACACCTCCTGAGCAATACTGTTCTGAACAAGTCAAACAGGTACTGATGCATAGTAGATCTATTACTCGCAATACTTACCTGTCCAAGTGGAAGAGGTTCGCAACCAGCTGCTCCTCAAAAGGCCTAGCTCCCTTGGAGGTTCCCATACACGTCATCCTTGACTACCTCCTACACCTTAAACAAATGGGATTGGCACTGGCATCTTTTAAAGGTGCACCTCGCAGCAATATCAACATTCAGGCATACCATTGATGATGAGTTGGTGTTTGCCCATCCAGTCACCAGACATTTTCTCAGAGGTCTGGCCAGCCTGTATCCTCCTCATTGACCTATTCCTCTGTCTTGGAGCCTAGAGTTGGTCCTGCAGTCTCTCTCCGAACCCCATTTGAACCTTTACCCACTACCTCCTTAAGTACCTCACTATGAAAACAGTTCCTTTTAGCTATTACATCTCAGCGAGATGGCAGTTTTGATGGCTATTCCGCCTCTTACCACCTTCAATAAGGAAGGGGTGGTACTCGGATTTCACCAGTTATTCATCCCTAGGGTCTCATCTCAATTTCAGATCAATGAGCCTATGATCCTGCCCTTGCTTTACATGAAGCGTCAGGCATCTGCTCACGAGGCAAGATTACACTCACTGGCTGTATGAAGGGCTTTGGCATTCTACATTGATAGAACCCAAGCGTTCCGTAAGATGGGCAGGTTAACAGTATCAGTTGCCAACCACTCCAAAGGAGAAGCCATATCCTCGAAAGGCTCTCCAACCTCATCACTTCTTGTATCACCACTTGCTACTCTCTGTCATATACCGTTACCTACCCAACTTAAAACCCATTCCACAAGAGCAATGGCAGCTTCCATGGCCTCCTTCAAAGCTGCATCATTAAGTGACATCTGCCAGGCAGCAACATGGTCATCACACAACACTTTCGTTAGACGCTACGCTATTCATCACCAGCTGGCAGGGAATGCTCTGCTTTCAACAGCTGTGTTTTTGGTGGCTGACAAGCAATAACTCCGGTACCTTGCTCCATGTCTTCTTTCCTGAGGGGGTTACTGCTACTCAGTCACCAGATATGGAGCACCCATAGGGTCCACTTGAAGAAGAAAGAGCAGTTACTCACCTTTGTGCAGTAACAATTGTTCTTTGAGATGTGTCTCCATGGGTGTTTCTCCCTGATCTGGAGTTTTAATCTTCTATATCTTTCAGGTTCTGGGGTAGCTTCCAGGAACTGGACTCAGCACATGACTAAAAGAGCGTGAAGGAGACTCACTCTGCAGCACGTGTGGTCCAGCTGTCCACACCTGTAAAAATCTCCGAACTGTGGCACTGGAATTTGTTAGCCTCCAGAAGTGTCCCGTATGTATACCCCAAAGCTCCATGGTGACCCTCCAAGTATGGCCTCTTCATTGTGCACTGCTGTCAGGTGTGCAGGAAGAAGGTCAAAGTAAGCCCGCGAAGTTTGGATTGAATTTGAATTTGAATTTGAACATTTGAATTGGAATTTAGCAGCCCAGCCCTGCACATAAAAAGGCATCTGTTATGGAAAAAATCCCTTTGCCCATCGCGTTGCATCACATCAGTAGCCATCACACTGCATAGGTAGCAATTATTGGTAGCTCTGTACTGCAATCATGACCACTCAGGATAGTGATCTGACTAGCACTTTTCGGGCTCACAAGAGAGCCCACCTTGGACCCACAAGGAGATTCTGGATTTCATTGCCATTTGGGGAGAACAATCGGTGGCGAAGAGGCTTTGGGTGGCCAAGATAAGCACAGCTATCCATGATGGCACACGAGAAGACTGCTCAGGGTTACTCCCAGGACACTATGCAGTGCTGGGTGAAGGTGAAAGAACTCTAGCAGGCCTATCAAAAAGTCCAGGAAGCCAACCAGCAGTCAGGGGCAGCTCCACGGATCTGATGCTAATATCAACAGCTCCATGTGCGTATGGAGAATGACTCCACCACAGAGCCCAAACTGAATTATGATACTTGTGGAGGATCTGGTATGGATTCCACATTGAGCACAGAGCAGCAGCATGGACCAGAGGAAGAGGACAATAGAGAGGAGGAAGGGAGCAATGAGCAGGGGACAGAGGAAGTTGTTCTGGATAGCCCTGAGCTCTTCACTATAGACCTGGAACTGGGCCCCTCCGCGGTGGTCACCTCCACGTCAGGACCCTCCATGGCATTCCCCTCCACACGGGTCAGCTCCACACCAGTCTCCAAGCTCTCTGGAGCAAGCGGTTTGGGTACGGCTTTATTCTGCATGCCTCAAATGGGTTCGGGGTGGGTATAGCTATAGGGTTTTGCACAGGTACAGGTTTGCTAGCTGTGCTTCTGTGCCCCTCAGAACAGCATGTTACTGTTTCTTGGGATGGAGTGCTCCTCCTTTTTGGAGATCTCCTTGAAGGCATCATCCAGGCACTCATTTTTTTTTCACGAGGATCTTGGGCAGGCCTTCCTTGTTGTGGCTTCTACAGTAACACACCTTGCCACACCAGGCAACCAGATAGCGATCTGGTGTCATGGCGCCACACAGAATTTTAGCAAATTTTCCAGGCTTTTGATCACACAGCAGGAGCAGCGGTTCTTTCTCCACATCTGTTAGTTTTAGGAGGGTAATGTCGTTGTTGGCAACCTGTGGAAATATGGGGATTTGCATCCTTTTTTTTTTTTTTTTTAACATGCTTTCTGACCCTTTATTTTGGCCTGCAGCAGCTGGTGGACGCTCCGTTCTTCGCCCCACAACATGGTTTGCAGGCTCTGGAGTGGTTCCCCCCGCATGTCCATTTCCAACCAGCATTTCTTTTCATTTTCCATGCCCCCACCCCCAACACCACATGGCTGCCGGGGTATGCTGGGCGTTTCCACTCCCATGTCCCTTACCAAGCACCCTTTGTTTTCATTTCTCAGGAACCTCCTGGTGCCATGCAGGTGATTCCTCTGCTGTGCTTTTCCTCTCCTATGTCCCTTTTCATCTAGCCTTTCTTTGGGTATTTTTTTTTCTTTACTTTATTTCTATAGTGCATTGAAGCCCCACACACAGCCGTCCATTTGTCACTGACACAGGACACACAGCCAGGACACCTGGCGGCTGCCCCTGTTTTTCAGACCTTCCCATTCCCACCAAAATAGGACAGTTGCTTATAACTTACCATGTCCAGAAAGCAATGTGCTGGAGAACTGATGGCAAGTGAGCTATTGTGAAATGCACACTTAGTCCCATCCTTAATAACCCATGTGTCCTTCAAAAATATACTTCCAGTGATAGTACACAGAAAGACCCATTCATTGCGCTTCAAAGCACATTATGTCAATTGTCTCTTAATTCTGACCTTCATTTTCCAGACTCAGTGCCCAGTGTTGCAGAAGAAAACAGGAAACGCAGGAAAGCAAAACAAGATATGATTATGCAGCACATGCAAGACACTCATGCACAGTGTAAGAACTTGACAAAGGACGCTGCTCAGTGGCGTCAGAGTCAAGTAAAATTCAATGAGAGAATGCTTGGCCTGATGCATCAACAAATGTCCAAAATGAACGAGGTTGCGGCAAAGCATACTGAGGTCATGGCAAAGCAGACCAAGGTTGCTGCAAAGCTCATAATGGCCGTTACTCAGCAGATGGAGATCCTGCACTCCCTGCTTGAGTTTCAGAGGGACTCCCAAACCAGTAAGGCATCAGGTAGTACCCACTGCACCAAGTCGCTTGAGGAGAGGGTGCCCACCTCCCGTCATTGGGGTCCCTGCACACAGGGAGAGAGGGCAAGGCTACCCTGCCTCTCCAGCCCCAAGAGCCATTGCAAAAGACTATTCAGACACTCTTGAGAAGGCTTCTTTTCCCAGCCACTTAAACATCTCCTAACCCCAAAATAAAATAATTCCTTTGAGCTCAGTGTGATTTCTTCTCCAGCAGGAGTCGAGGGGGCAGGACACAAATCAAAATGGGTGGATGTGGGGAGGGTGAGTGCCACTGAAGGCACAACTGCCCAGTGATACTCCCTTGTCTGCAGCAGATGCACAGCCGAGGGAACCTGGTGGGGGGGGAGTGTGCTGCTGAAGGCACACCTGCCCAGCCATACTCCCTTATCTGCAGCAGATGTGTGGCTGAGTGAATAGGGTGGGTGGGGGGAGAGGCAGTGAAACTCCCTTGTCCCACCAAAAAAGAGCATTCATTCATTACGGCACAGCTGATTTATTGGCATTATGGCAGAGACATACATAGGTGTCGTGTTACAGATAATTCATAAAGCTGTTTTTAAATAGTCCCTTATTGCTGAAGCCTGAGCATGGGTACTGGTGGATGGCGGTGTAGACAGCTGCAAGTAAGCCCTACCTATTGCCTCTGCTTCAGAATGCCATATAGATGGAAAATTCTCCTGCCTTGATTCATGTATGTTGTGGAAAATAACACTCGCTGTAGTAACGGTGGGGACATTAGCTTCAGAAATGTCCAAATGGGTCAATAAACATCAGAACCTCGCTTTTAAACATCCAAAAGCGCATTCCGCAATCATTTTGCACTTGCTTAATCTGTGATTAAAGTTTTCCTTGCTGGGGTCCGGAGGTCCTGTGTAGGGTTTCATCAAGCAGGGAAGCAGAGGGTAAGCAGGGTCGCCCAATATAACAATGGGCATCTCCAGGTTGCAAATCTTGATTTTTCTGATAAAAGAAAAAACTCCCATCTGGGAGCTTTCAGTACAGCCCTGAATTTCAGAATATGCGCATGTCGTGAACCCTCCCTGACCAGCCAACGTTGATGTCGGCAAAACAAACTTTGTGATCTACCAACTTCTGCTTTACCACGGAAAAGTACCTCTTTTGATTGATGTACTCCAGTGGCAGGTGACCCAGGGCCATGATGAGGATGTGCGTGCCATCTATCACCCCACTGCAGTTAGGAAAGCCCTGGGCAGCAAAGCCATCCACTGTGGCCTGTACATCTCCCAGGGTCACAGTCTTCCTGAGGAGATACTGACAGATTGCATGGGCCACCTCTGTCACCACGGACGCCACTGTAGATCTGTGCACCCTGAACTGATTTGCCGCTGATCGGTAACTGTTGGGGGTTGCAAACTTCCACAGTGCAGTTGCCACTCACTTCTGTACTGTTAAAGCCTGCCTTGCTTTGGTGTTGCCGCGCTACAGGGCGGATACCAGTGCATCAGACTTCCATAGAAGTGGGCTTAGGCATATAAAAGTTCTGCACCCACTGCTGGTCGTCCCAGGACTCCAAAACGATGTGATCCCACTGGTGTATGCTGGTCTCTCTCAAGTCCAAAAACACCGCTCAACTGTTATCAATGCAGTCATCGTAGCCACCAGATCTGCGTTCTTGGTCTGCAGTTGGCACAATTGCAGTTCCAAAACACCATCCTCATTGTCATCAGCAGAAGCAGCAACAGCAGAACTAGGAGAGACAAGTGCCATCGAGCTTTGGAATTGAAGGGCAAATTGCGTGACAGCCAGTGTGATTGCGAAATGATCTGAGCCAAGAGTTGGAGCGTTCGTGGATCCATACTTGCGCTGCAATGCTGCAGCAGGAAATGGCGCAGTCTCTAGTTCTTTTCTCGGATGGTTACGGATGCAGTGAATTATGGGATAGTGGTTGGAATTCTGGGATTCCAACATGAAACACCCACAAGCAACCGGGGCTAAGGCACTGTGGAATAGGTACCCACAATGCACTGGTCATGCTGTCAAACTTGCACAGAGCAATGGGGATGCAGAGATTTGACACGGACAAAAGGTGGGTTCAATGTCAAGAAGCTTTGTGGACACTTTATTTTAATTCATGATATCAAGATTAAGTATTCAATTTTATTGTATATTGAATTCATCTCACAGGGTAGATGCAGCCCTAGTCTCTGTGCCCTGCTACCTCCCTCTTCTGAGCCATCCCTTCTCCTGGGTTGCATTTTTCCATGTATGAAAACTCTCTGGAATGCAGCAGAAAAGAGGCTTTTTTTGAAATAACGCTTTTCTCCCCAGTTGACGCAAGGGAAATGGGGCGGGGGGGCGTAATTCAGGGATGTTTCAGTGCCCAAATGACAATCTATGGCTAAGGTAAATCCACAGACCTCTACTTACACTAGTCTGTTGATAGCAGCTGGAGTGGGAAAGAGGAAAACAAGTCTGAAAATGTTTAAGGTGTTTGTATCTGAATCATTTTCTTTTTAGGCTCAGCCGTGGACTACTGTGCAGAGAGGAAAACAGGGAAGATAACAGTAGGCAAAAGGCAATCTGGCAGCCACTTGGGTTTTTAAGTGAGAGTCATTCTGGAGTAAATTGCCAACAGTATTTTCTGACACTGACAAACATGGAATGTAAAATAGCATTTCACTGCATGTGCTGGATTGTCAGGTGAATAAATGATTAGTGTGAAGCTGCAGCTGGGACATTCTGACCTTCACAGCTTCTTGTATCACAGAGAACTGAGAGAGAATGGGCTGTTTGACTTCCCTGTGACTTATTAGTCCCTCATCTCGGGTAGGTAGGTGGATACTAGGTTTTGCTGTAAACCAGAGCTATCGCATCATAGAGTCTGCCTGAGAAAAAGGCAGAAGCAGTATATGTATATGCTGTACAGGCAACACAAAATGGTGCTTTCATTTAAAAACTCCATCCCCTCTTCTTCTGCCCTGTTCTCAAAGAGATGGGAAGGCTATTGCAGGGGCCTCAGGCACTGGTATACGTCAGTCCCTCTCCGTCTCTGCCTGTGGCACACCGTAGTTTAGGCTTCCTAGGGCTGTAATACAGTAGGGTCACAACATTTGTGAGGGTTCAGTGCTGAGAACCTTTGCAACTGTTGAATTTCACGAATATCTGGACGCACCACACAGGTGGCTACGGCACTTCACAGCAGCTTCAGGAGCACCACGCAGGCAGCTGTGGTGTATCACACCATGTGGTGGCAACAGCAGCGCCACACAGGCAGCTACAGTGCCTCATGCCGCGTGGTGGCATTGGCACCTTGTGCCATAAGCCGGCAACAGTGCCTTGCGCCGGCAACACCAGCGCTACACAGGCGGCTACGGTGTCTCACGTCGCAACACCAGTGCCGCACAGGAGGATATGGTGCCTTGCGTCACGTGGCAGCAACAGTAGTGCCACATGGGTGGTTATGGAGCCTCACACTGTGCAGCGACCACAGTGCAGGGCACAACAAGCCACTCGTGAATAATTGAATTCACTAATGTTGAATTGGCCCATGTGGTGACCTTGCTGTACTATGGCCTCATTTTGGATGTTGGCCCTGCTGTGATGGCGGCTGAGTGGCGTTTAGATGCCTGTGATATGCAGGAGGTCAGACTAGACGATCTGGTGGCCTTTTCTGGCCTTGAACTCTGACAAACACTTGCAGCTCCAGGTGTAGCTCTCTACAGTCCCCCCATTTGTTCTCTGTTAGGCACAATCACTTTCTCTTGGAAAATCTGAAGCACGGTTGTCTCTAGATGGGTAGCTAGGGCTACCTAGTAATGATACACACATCACTTAGGAGTAGAGGTTGTCTGCAAGTCTTAAAATAATCTGGATGTGACCCTGGTGGGCAAAAAGCATAGAAAACCCAAGTGGAAGTCCCTTGCTGGTAAGAAAGTATAGATATCGGAGTCTGAAGCAGTGCTCCACAGTTGACCGAGTTGTGTTGACCATCCTAGATAATTTTTCTGCAAGTTTTCTCCTCTTTTCAGGACGTGATTCTACCTGCAACAGTGCAGGAACATGCCCTGGTGGTGGGATGAAGATCTGGGCTTTATGCGTCATTCAGCTTAGGAACAAGTTTCTTGATCCTTTGTTTTCCCAATTTTTGCGTGTCTGTCATTCATATTTAAACAAGATCTCCCCACACTTATGTTACAAAATAATAAAAACCTATCACTGATTAGCAGCAGACCCAGAACTACTTTAAGCTCTGGTGAGGTATGTGGTGGAAAGACAAGGAGGAACTAGACATGAATCAGAAGCAGAGGAATCCCACAAGGTGTTAAGCAATGGCAGGGGAAGAAGGGACAGAAAATACCCGACAGAGCTTTGAGGTGATCTACTTGTTTGATAAGGAGTTGGAGAGAGTCTCCAAACAATTTTTAAAGCTTCGACTTCTTCGGATCACACTTCAAACTTGCACCTGTCCAGTCCACCTGATCAGCGCTTATGCTCCAACCCTGTATGCCACACCAGAAGTAAAAGACAAGTTCTATGACATGCTTAGTGCTGCTGTAGCGCAAATACTTGCTCGTGAACAACTGTACATCTTGGGTGACTTCAGTGCAAGAGTTGGAGCTGATTGGGCCTCATGGCCTTCCTGCTTAGGACACTTTGGTGTGGGAAAAATGAATGACAATGGACAGCGTCTCCTTGAACTGTGCACGTACCACAGTCTGCATCACAAACACATTCTTCCAAATGAAGCCACTGCACAGTGTGTCGTGGAGACACCCATGCTCGAAGCATTGGCATCAACTAGATGTGGTCAGCGCTAGGCGTAATAACCTCAAAAACGTCCTTCTGACACGCAGCTATCATAGTGGTGACTGTGGTACAGATCACTCGCTAGTTTGCTCCAAGCTCAAGCTGAGACCCAAGAAGCTGTACTGCTCTAAACCGGCTGGAAGGCCCCGCATTGACACCAGAAAGATGGCAAACTCGGAGAAAGCTGAAAAGTTCAGAGAGACCCTCCAGGAAAATCTGCGCAGCGGCCCCGGGGGCGCCGATGTGACATCCAAATGGCAACATCTGAGGGATACAGTTTACAACACGGCCTTGTCGGTGTTTTGGAAGAAGAGCTAGAAACACAAGCGACTGGTTCGAAGCTAACTCCAATGAGATGATTCCAGTCATTGAAAAGAAGCGCGCTGCACTCCTGGAGTACAAATGCTCACCAAGCCAGAGTACCCAGCAAGCACTTAGAGTGGCCAGAAGAACAGTAGAGCAGACAGCCAGGCGCTGTGCCAACAACCACTGGTTCCAGCTATGCAGCAGCATCCAGACCTGTGCTGACTTTGGTAATCTCAGAGGAATGTACGAGGGTATGAAGAAGGCATTAGGACCCACCCAGAACAAGATGGCACCTCTGAAACCCAAATCTGGTGAAGTCATCGCTGACAAAGCCAAACAGATGGAGCGCTGGGTTGAGCACTACTCCGAGCTGTACTCACACAAGAACGTTTGTGGTTGACACAGCCCTTGATGCTGTCGAGCTCCTACCAGTAATGGACGAACTGGATCAGGAACCGACTGTGGATGAACTGAAGAGAGCCATCGACAGCATTGCAGCAGGAAAGGCCCCTGGCCAGGATGGTATACCACCAGAGGTAATCAAGTGTGCCGCGGACACAGTCCTGGAACCCCTATGTGAGCTACTGTGCCTGTGCTGGAAAGAGGGTGAGGTTCCACAGGATATGCGCGACGCTAACATTGTAACGTTGTATAAGAACAAAGGAGACAGAAGCGACTGCAACAACTACCGTGGAATCTCCCTCCTAAGCGTCACTGGTTAACTGTTTGCTCGCATCATCCTTGGCAGACTCCAGAAGATTGCTGAGAGGGTGTACCCCGAATTGCAGTGCGGATTCCACGCAGAGAGGTCTACCGTTGACATGATCTTCTCTCTAAGGCAACTGCAGGAGAAGTGCAGGGAGCAGAGGAAGCCACTCTACATAGCCTTCATCGACCTGACCAAGTCCTTTGACTTGGTCAGCAGGGATGGTCTGTTCAAACTGCTCCACAAGATAGGCTGTCCTCCACAGTTACTCAAGATGATCCAGTCGTTCCACGAAGACATGAGAGGAACCATCCAATATGACGGCGCATTATCGGATGCTTTCAGAATCAGGTTCGGCGTCAAACAAGGATGCGTGCTTGCTCTGACATTGTTTGGGATCTTCTTCGCGCTCCTCCTGAAGCACGCCTTTGGATCTTCAACAGGGGGCATCTTGCTGCACACAAGATCTGATGGGCAACTGTTTAATCTTGCAAGGCTGAAGGCTAAGTCTAAGGTGCGGGAAGTCCTCATCAGAGACGTGCTGTTCGCAGACGATGCTGCTGTAGTGTCTCACACAGAAGACCAGCTTCAAAAACTGCTGGATCAGTTCTCCAAAGCGTGCAAGGACTTTGGGCTTACCATCAGCGTAAAGAAGACAAACATACTTGGTCAGGATGTTGCTGAATCCCCATCAATCAGCATTGACAACTATACATTAGAGGTCGTCCACGAGTTCGTTTACCTCGGGTCCACCATCACTGACACCTTGTCGTTGGACACTGAGCTAAATAGGAGGATTGGAAAAGCGGCCACAACTCTGTCCAGACTCAGCAAGAGAGTGTGGAATAACAACAAGCGGTACACTCACACCAAAATGCAAGTCTACAGAGCCTGCATCCTCAGCACCCTCCGTTATGGCAGTGAGACTTGGACCCTGTATGCCCGCCAGGAAAAGAGGCTGAATGTCTTCCACTTGCGCTGCCTCAGGCACATCCTTGGAATATCATGGAAGGACAGAGTGACCAACACCGCCGTCCTCGAGCAAGCTGGAATCCCAGCCATGCACACCCTCTTCAGGCAGCGTCGGCTCCACTGGCTTGGCCACGTCCACAGGATGAATGATGGAAGGATTCCAAAAGACATCCTGTATGGTGAGCTAGCCTCTGGCAAAAGACCTCCCGGACGCCCCCAGTTGCACTACAAAGATGTCTGCAAGAGAGACCTCGGAGAGGTAGACATCGAGCTGGACAACTGGGAAGAACTAGCAGATGGAGGCAGGGGTTACACAAGGGCCTTCAGAAGGGCAAGATGAGGATCAGACAGCTAGCAGAGGAGAAGCGAGCGCATGGAAAGCACACTAAGGACTTGCCAGACACCCACCACATCTGCAAGAGATGCAGCAAGGACTGTCACTCACCTTCATAGTCACAGTAGACGCCGTAAATGAAGTCCTCAGTTGAAACTATAAAGGGTGCGATCCATAGTCTATGCAGACTAAAAGATGCCTACTACTATCCAGGTATTTCAGTTTAACTGAGATCACCCATATAACACCTGTTGTGAACAAATGTAGCTACGTGATTAACCCTTGGAGGACTCTCTGTGTTATGGGGGGGCAGGAGTCAGGTAGAGGAAGAGGAATTCTTTTGAACAAAGAACAATTGCAGTCTGAGGGATCTTTGTGTGTAGGATGCGGATGAGACAGACAGAAATGATTGATCCTAAGCAGCTGGAATTAATCCAGTAAATCTCCTGGCCACATCATAACCAGGGCATGGATATGTAAGTAGAAAGGAAATGTTTAATTTTAGATGTGATCAAGTTATTTTTATTGGGACTTTTTGTGTAGTTTTTCTAGTTAATGGTTGATTCTTTCTCCTGTACTCTGCAACTTCTAAACTGAATCGGAGGGAAGTAATTCTCTGTGCTGCAACTGGATTTTTTTGAGTTTTTATTACATCTAGCAACTAAGTATGTTTAGTTTTTTGGTATTTTTCCATCTCTCGTTTTGTGAATAAATTACTTTTTAAGGCAGTGATTTGATTCCTGTGTCCTAGAGCAGAAGTGCACAAAGTAGGGTGTGGTGTGAAATTGTGTAGGGGCGGGGGGCACAGCATGATCAACTTCCCTCTCTCCCCATCCACCCCGTGACTTCTGCTGCCTCCACTGCCTTCCCTCCCTCCCCCTGCAGCCTCCATTGTTGCTGAAGGAGAGCAATAACCAATCTGACAGGCCCCCTGCCCACCGTGGCACCCTCTGGGCCAATCAGAATGTCTGGTGGTATCTCCATGAAGCCCTGAGCCAGGTGATGGGGGCAGCCTGCAAGCTCCCAGCTGGGTAAGGCAGCCAGTCTGGTCCCCATAGCCTGCTGACACCCAGGACACCTTCCCCCACCCCACCCCCATCCTGAGATGCTGGTGTGGGGCAAGTGCTGCTGCTGGGTGGGAATGCACCATCCTGCCTGCACATGGCACAGCCTGGGTTCCCCATCTCCCCACTCTACAGCAGTGCCAAGTTCCATGGATAGTAGAGCAGCAAGAGCAACACCTACAAGGCTGAGGTGGTAATGCAGTTGAGCCCCTGGAGTCCCTCTGCACATTGCCTGAGAGCCCTTTCCCCCTGCAAGCTACCTTCCTTGTGGCCCTCCCCCTTTGGGGCAAGCCTTGATTCCTCTACATGTCCTCCTGGGGTTCTCTACCTGAATGTCCCCCCCTCCTTTGGGACACCCCTCGGAGCTCCCCCAGCACTCACTTGCTGATTGTCCCCCATGTACCCTCTCCTGTGGTCCCCCCTCAAGTTGGGGGAGTCCTGCTAATTCAGGGATGAAAACTAGGGCCCCAATATAAAAAGTCTGCTCACCCCTGTCCTCGAGAAGGGTCTGTGAATATGCATGCCTTAGACTGAATGGTCAGCTATCAGACTTCAGCTTAATTTCTTCCTCTTTGTTTTCAAGCTCTCTTAAGGGAGGGTTAAGAGCTTGGGGTTACCCCCCAGGCAGACATCTCAAGTGTGTCTTCCTAGGCTCTAAAGAGGGGTTTTCTTACTTGGGTGGTGGAATCTGTGACCTTAGGGAGCTTGTTTGAAGCCGAGCCTATAGAAGCAAGGTGTTTTTTAAGGTTTTTGTGGGTCCCACTTTCTGCGCTCAGTGTCAGTGTGCGCGGGGGGGGGGGGGGCAGCCCTGATGACATCTAAGGTCAGTTTTTAAATATCTGAGTTGATGACTCCAGCAAAACTATCCCAGGACATACATGTACCCGGGGTCATGAATAGCTTATTGTAATGTAACAGTGGAGAGGAAGCATGGTCCGGAGAGTAAGTTACAGGACTGAGATCATATTTAATTTCTGGCTCTGCCATAGACTTCTTGTGAGAGCTCAGACAAGCTGCTTCATCTGTGTTCTTTGTTCCCCATATGTAAAATGGAGAGAATTCTCCATTCCTCCTTTGCTGTCTGCTTTATCTGTTCCAATTTCAGTGGATTCTGGGGAGAGACCATCTCCTGCTATATGAGCATACAGCAACTAAAATAACAAGGTCTTGACCTCTGTGGGGACTTGCTACCATGGTACAAATAAGTAGATGGTGCCTATCTATCTAGCAGCTAACTATTTACCAGGTATAACCTCGCAGTCATTCACAAGTCTGTAACTTTATTTTTTTATCATCATAGCACTTAGGGCTCCGACTCATAGATGAGCTCCCCATTGTGTAGGTGCTGTACAAAATCAGAACAAAAAAGGTGACAGTCCCTATCTCAAAGGGTTTACTCTGTAAACATAAGACCAGCTACCACAGATGGATACAGATGGGAATACAAGTAAACCATGCAACCATATTGGTCTGCATGGTGGGCACTAGTCTGTTCATGCCAACAGCCTAATGGTTGTCAGCCTTTCTGTAGCTATTCTGGTAAAGGAGAGGTTTGAGGTGAAATTGGAAGGCGGTAATGAGGTAACTTTGCGGCACATTTCTTGCACTAAGAATGACGGTTCTTTTGAGATGTCACCAGTGAGTTAGCTGATATAATTGGGAAGGGTGGTTATACAGTGTACAAAAGATTAGGGATCCTAAGAGAAAAAGCAGATTTTCTAGGTCTGATTCTGATCTATCTAACACTGGTGTAATGCCATTCAATTTAATGAGTTTACTTCTGATTTATTCCAGTGTAATGCACACCAGATTCAGGCCTTTCTCTATTTAATTCTCAGAATGGCCACATTTATTGCTGTTTGGCTTGGAGGGTTATGAATGGACATCTGAAGTGAATGTTAATTTGTTCTTTTAAGTAATTTTGTGCCAGATCATTCAGGGACTTATAAATAGTAGTGGCAATGCATTTTGCATGCCAGCTTACAAGAGATAATTAGAACAGTCTTTTATATGGCTTACAATGATATTTATGAAAATTACCTTGCAGAATTGCTCTTGCTGCTTGGTTATAAAGAATATTTAAAGGGTTTAAAGTACTGTGTGAAAGATTTTACCTAATTACCTCACAGTAGTCCAAATGAGGTATAGCTAATGGATTTGTGATTCTATAGCACTGCTGACTATGAAACAATGTCCTATTCTTTGGAGGAGTCAGTTAAGGAGAAAAATTTTACGTATTGATCACTTTACAAATATGTTTAAAATAATGTCCAGCAAAATTCCAAGTCATATGGTAAGTTTAATAACACAGTCATGGTAAATTCATCAACTTGAATATTTGAATGACTGGGATTGTGGAAATGACCCATGGGAGAAGTTGTGTGGATCCTGTGATACCTTCCACACTGTTACAAGAACCTCTATATCGGGATAGATCAGTGGTCCATCTAGCCCAGTTTCCAACAGTAACTAATAACAGAAGCTCTAGAGAAAGATGCAGAAACACTAGAATAGGCAGTTATGGAATCATGTGTCCTCAAGAACTGTTTCCAACACCTATTAATTAGAAGCTGGTTTATGCCCCAGTGCATGACAGTTGACGACATCCATTTAAAAAAAACCCTTGTGGATTTTATTAGTTTGTTAATCCATAATAGTGGAACTCTGGATGACTGTTATACAGAAGTCTATTTATTACCTGCATAATTCCTTGTTGTATCCTAAAGATGGGGCCAAATGGCAAATACCTATTCGTGCTCTTCCTAAAATGAAGCAGGATTCTGATTCTCATTCATCCCATTACAGAAGTGGAGTCTACTATAAATTTCAGATCCAAGCGTTCCTGTGTATCAGGTATATTTTGATTTAAGGTTTTCATTCTGTCTTCTCTCTAAAACCTGTGGCAGTGCAATCACATGGTAAGTGCTCTTGGCTCAGGAGACAAACTGCAGGAGTTTTGCATTCTCATGTGGTCCCTGCCACATTGTGGTCATTGTCTCAAATTTCTTCCAAGATGTGTGTCTTAATCGGAAGGCTTTTTTTTTTCTTTTCTTTTTAATTTATTCCAAGGGTTCATTAGTGTACTAGCACAATCTCTTAATCCTGATCCCATCGTGATATATGCCACTGGGCTCTAACAGAGGCACCTCCTGTAGGTAAATAAACCCACTGGTATTCTCCTGTCCTCTGACTTGCCGCAAAAGTGAAATTACACAACTGTGCTACTCATTTTAAACACTATGGTGGAAAGCCCTTACGAGGCAAAAAGGAAGGAAAACAGAAGCTGCAGAGGACGGTGTGAGATGTATAACTCCATTTCATGATTATTTGTTTATAGCTGATGCTTTGCATCTCCCCAAAGCAGATAAGATCTTTGCCCCAAGACCTTAAACAGCGAAACCCGAAGAGTTAGGGAGGGTTGATGGCTTTGTGGATTCCCAGTGACAGTTAACCAGTAACAAGATGAAGTAAAGAAAGTCGGGGGACTAATATTGATCCACAATGAACATCCTAGCTGACTAATTTCTTGTAGGTTGCTGTGGCAGAAACAGGCCTTAAAAGGAAGCATGAATGATGAGTGGAAGGTGGCCTGCCAGACCAAGTCAGAAAGTGCAGTCATTCCTAGGGACTGGTAGAAAAGAGTAATGAAGGCGATGATGGTGTATTGGTCTCATGCTGTTTCCTCATGAAAGACTGTTAAAGTTTAGGCATCGCGGCTTTGCTTCCTGATTGCTATTTGAGAAATCTTTCCTTCTTACCTGTCCTCCTGTTTGTCCCCATGTCTGCTCTCTTTCAGTCACCAAGTGGGTAGGTAAGAAGTTCTGGGAAGTCACTCTGCCTTCTTTCCATGTAGGAGTCTGGGAAGCTACTCAAGTGGCCACAGAGTCTACCAGGAGTGTATTTCTCCCCCAGCAGCCAGTTCTCTTTGCATTACTCCTCTGATCAACACTGAAAGCTTCCTCAAGAGGGAAAAATATACTCTCAAGTCACCAAAGTTGCTTTCCGCTCTTCCTCAGGAAGAAGTGGACACTCCTTCCACAGTCTTCTACTGCTGTCTTGACAGTTGAATCCCACAGTTCACATTAGTAGATAATGCATTCAGTAAGACTGCTGCTGCTATGCAGCTTCACGTGCCGGAAGTTCACCCCATCTTTTCTGGTGCCCAGCTGACAAGTAGTGTACTAATTCAACTCTAAACAGACAGATGAATGTGTTACCTCTCTGCTGTCTTTACCTACCTCTTTTCTGAGCTTCAACACCCTAGTTTTCTTCTGTGTATCATATTCTGTCTGTGTGAGAATCACTGGCTTATTGAAAGCTTTTGTACTCTTGTCTTTCCAGGACACCAATTTAAACAGGAAAGCCCTTCAGCTTTTATACAAGAGCTTAAAAGCAATACTGACTCCTTTTGTGTTCTTGAGTTGTAAGAAGCCCCCTTGTGAAATAGGACTAGGTGAAAAGCAAACTTTCCATTTCACCAGCTTGCTGGCATTTTCTTTTCCTGAATTCTGACAATAAATGAGAAATCTTTGAAAATATGCTCTCACCTGCAACTCTCTTTGAATGGTTTTTATTCATTGCATGTCTGATGTGAGCTATGTGGAATATTTTTCTTCTTCAGCTATGCATCTGACATTGGTGTTTGGAAGCTGAGGCAAATGAATGCATGTTTCTTTAGAAAATGAAATTTGGTGTTTATATTAGGGCAGTCGGGTCAGTGTTTCTTGTTATTTCCTTTCCCAATTTTTCCAGAGTCTTTGCATTCAAACAGATGTTGGCAACTGCAGCATGTGTGCACCTGAGAGAGTTCATGCCTATTTTATTGCCTCTTGACTCGTGTAAAATGATCCTTTAGCCTATCTGTAATCACAGAAAATAAATCTCTTGTCCAAGCTAGTGAGGCCTAGAAAAACTTACCAGCTTCTTGGTGCGTGGCCAAAACACGTAGTTCTCTACTGTTAATCCACTATTTACATTTGACATTGAGAAAAATCAGAATATAAAGAAGGGGTCAATCTCCATGTAATGTGCAGTGAAGTTTACACTGTGTTTTTAAAAAGTCCTTCCAATCGCTGAGTCATTTCATAGTGTCTCTTAGCATTTCCTGGAGGGTCGAGACATCAAAAAGTGGTGAAATGAAAAACAGTAATAACGATCAGCATTGGCATACTGTTTGAGTACTCATTTTTAGATAATTGCATACAGTCCTTTACTGATTGAAGCTTTGTTCTGTTAAATAATTAATTCTCAGCTTATTCTAACCACACAAAGCTGGAAGCAATCTTTTGTGTCATGCACAACCTGCCATGTGTGGTCATTTGAAGTGCTGGGTATTGTCCTTAGGAGTTCTAGCACAAGTCATTCCCTGGCCTGCTGCCCATAGCACTGGTTTGAAGCCTTGTGTTTTGTGTTACTGTGTGAAGGGATCACTCGCAGTTAGAGGGGGTGACCACATACCTGACATCTTTGGGGTTTGCCAGGATGCCAGAGTCTTTGGTTGCTGTTGCCTGTATATTTGGGTCAGTGTCTGGTGCTCTTTTTATTATACAGTCTCTGGATACCTAAGGATATTTTCCTTATTAAAGTCTCAAATAAAACATAATAAAGACCAGCGCAGCATTTCACCGCTTTTCATAAAAATGTTTGTTTCATGGGAAAAACACAGAAAAGTAGAAAAGCCGTCCCCATTCCCAAGGCACATGCGCTCGTCGTCCTGCCCCCTTTCCCCACAGAAGCAGCTAGGCATTGAAAGGACAAGGGAGGACAGTAACTGTCAGCAGTGGGATAGCCTTGAGATGGGTGAAAATGTACATTGTCGTGGAAGTATGGATCCAGCTAATGCAGCTAGGATTATGTGGGATACTCTTGGTGGTAAAGATTGCATTGGGATTATGATGTAACAACAACCATACTAAAGATCTAGAAGCAACTGACATTTCAAAGTGAGGGCTGAGTATATGAAACAATGTAAGTGCTCTGCTTTCTCTTGCAAAGGGAAGTGGCCTTCACTTATGCTCCTGTGTGCCATCATTATCATAATCCTCAGCAAGGTTTGGAGATATACACATCTCTTAGAATTGGAAGGGACTGTGGGAGGACATCGAGTCCAGTCCCCTGCCCTCTTGGCAGGACCAAGCACCATTCCTTTTGTTAATCTGTTTGCCCCAGATCTCTAAATGGCCCCCTCAAGGACTGAACTCTCAACCCTGGGTTTAGCAGGCCAATGCTCAAACCACTGAAAGGTAGAATCAGTCCTGTCAATATCCCAAGTTAGTCATCCAGGGATTTGTTCTTTTGATTATTTCTCTGTGTCCTGCAAATATGTTTTACTGTAATGCAAAACGTCAGGCTTCCCTGGGCATATCGATATTGATATTTCAGTTACAAACATTGGTAGTGTGGCCATGTCTGTCTCGGAGTATTGTGGGTTTAAGGTGGGTGAGGCAATATGTTTTATTGGACCAACTTTTGTTGGGGAGGAGGGGGGAGAGAGCACTATCTTTTATTGAAACTTACTTTGTGGGGGGGGAGGGGGGGGGGAGAGAGAGAGAGCTTTCAAGCCCCACAGAGCTCTTCCCGCTTTGGGATGGAAAAAAGAGGTCTGTGTGGCTCAAAATCTTGTCTGTCTCTCTGTCTGTCTCTCTCGCCTACAAAGACGATTCGGTAAGAGATAGTACCATCCCCATCTTGTCTCTCTAATGTTTCAGTTACTCAGATTAGCAAAACTCAGTCAGAGCCAGAGAATCATGCAGAACAAGAGTTTAGCAGGATGCAACTTGGCTATGTTCCACCATCTTGCTTCTGGCCCCCAGACCAGTGTCCATTGTTTCTCAACATTTTCATGAAGCTGGAGGACAGCAGATGTCTGCAATAAATACAATGGAGTGCTACTTTGTTTTGCCATTTTGTAACATAGTGAAATGAGTAGCAAATGTTTGCAATACAGTAAGGACCTGACTTCTCAGTTTGGGATGGTCTTCAATGAACTTGTAGGATTACAAATTTAATTAATTTGATTATATAATCTTTATGTATTTTGCCTGTTTTAAAATAATTGTAATAGTTTCAAAACTAGGATCATGTTCCAGTGAAAACTTGACATGTCATCTTTTTGGTATAATATATAAATTGAAGTAAAGATCAGTGAGTTCCTGGGTTTTATTTTGGATGTAACCAACTCACTGTGCCAACTCACCTTTGCTATAGAATGTTAATCTGTGATGTGGGTATGCTAGTATTTAACCTTCTTCAAAGAGGCATTTGATGCACAAGGTCAAGCTTTTTCAGAAGTCATTTAGGAAGGGTGGGGATGTTCTTTACACAATCCCTTACAGAAGACTGATTTTCTGAGAGATGCCCAGCACTTTCAGGCAACCTTAAGGTGTGTTGAGTTGGGCACCAAAAATTACTAGTTATTTGTGAATAACTTGGCCTAATATGCGTTAACATTTCTAAACTGCTTAGAGATCCTCAGATGAGAAGTGATAAATAATTCTTAGTAATCAACACTGGTTCTTTGAGTGCTGATTAGTGGCATCTGGCAGCTTGTCTTTGTATCTCTCAAATGAAAATCTTACGAGCTGTGAAAACACGTTCTTCATAATGCTAACAGCTGTGATCTCTGCATGCTCTATTTCTGCAATGTAACTGTGTTCCTCCTTCTCCACAGATACACATTAGCCGCTCAGGACCTGGTGATGCGAGCCAGGGGAGTGCTGAAGGACAGGGGCTGGAGAATATCCAATGACAGACTGGGTTCAGGAGACGACATTTCTGTCTATGTCATTCCTTTAATACATGGGAACAACTTGTCATGAAAGTAGCACCAATGATGAAGGGAGGGCAGTCTTTTGGGGCAGAGCCTTTGAAAAGACATGATGATCAGCTCTGACAAGGACAGTTGTGATTAGTATAATTTAATCTAAACTCATGCTGGAAGGGGATGTTTCTACCCAAAAGATAGGACTGTGTATCTATACTGTACATGGTTAAAGGTATCTCTTAAGGTGATGGCTTCTCTGTATTAATGGTTCTCAGTGCTTAACAAGAATGAAACTTAAATGCTGCTAGTGTTTATGGATTGGTGGTTCTCTCTGTTGTCTCTTCAAACGAGAACCCCATTGTGACTGGAACAAAACTTAATTTTTTTTCAGTTTGCCACATGACTTGGAACAGCCATTCTCACTTGTGAAAATAGAAACAGGGATGGAAAGCCAGTCCCAAAGATGACTGAAGTCATGACTTTGAGATGGGTCATTTAAAAATTTGAAGCTAGATCTGATTTTTGATGTTACGGGTCATTAAGAGTAATTGTCATCCTTTTTCCATGAAGAATTTCCAAAAAATTGTAGGTATCTGGTTGAATTCTCTTTTTTTTCCCACTTGCAGTCTCTTCAGAGTCCTCTGGAGACTTTACAGCTCCTTATTTCACATGTTTTGGTGACAAAACCAAGACCATCCTTGTGACTTGGTCTAGCTCACCACAGCTAAGCCATCTGAAAGCATTGCCCTGGGAAGTGGAGCACCATTGTGTTGATACAAGAATAAATATTGCAACAGGAATAGTTTGTCCAGATTTCCTTTGCAGTGTAATCAGATCTTTCCTTGGTGCAGTTTCTCTGGAATGCGGGTTTTTTTGGGTAGGTCTCCCCTGAAAATCCAGGTGATGACTTGAACCAGGAGGCTAAAAATAGCATTACCGACAATTAAGTTTGGGCATGCTCAAGTTGTCAAAACTTAGTGGGCTTGAGAGGCTGAGCTCCAGCCTGCGCCACGTTGTCCACGTTGCTATTTATAGCACTGTAGCCTGAGTCCACCTGCCCAGGCTGGGAGGGTTGCTCCCAGCTGGAAAGTAGACCCATATTTTGGTACCTGGGATTCTTCATTCAGTGGCTGGTTCTATCTGCTTTATTGTGCATCCTCTTTACAGGGTCGCTGAACATCCAGCTCAGTAGTCAGTGTTCAGTAGATGTATTTTTGTCTCTGAGTTTGTTTTGTTGGGTGTCTAAAATAAATATTCTAGTTATTAACCCAGAAACAGAGATAGCAGCTGTATTGAAAATCCTTTCCTGTCTCTCTCCCTCATAGTTCACCATAACAGCCCTCTGCCCTTCCCCCATCATCAGGCTCCCAAGCTCAGGGTGGTAACTCGCTCATAACTCCGCACCTTTTGGTACCAGGGGATAGAGAATTTCCTGTAACGCATTAGTCCTTGGCTTGCTTGGTCTCCACTGCCAGTTGTACTCAATTGATAAGAAAAATCTTTCTGAATCAGATACCAACATAGAAGCAACAGTGCAACAGGAAACTAGTCAGGTGAATGGCACTGTAGCCATAGCCAGTGTTTCACACTAATTGACAGTGTGATTTGCAGCTTGTGTAGCCAGACCCGTGCTAGCCGACATCTAGCTAATTTGTCTAAAAGCAGCAGTGAGGGGAGGTAGGACAGCCTGTGTTCGTGCTCACACAGCTGCATCTTCTCTGTGATGGGGACCTGGGCTAACTGGACGAAAACTTGAGTATGGCTCCATAAGCTGCAAAGCACACTTTGGCTTGCAGTGTGGACATAGCTGTAAGTACCGTTCTGTAGGTGTAGGACTCCTCCTTTCCAAGCCACAGCCCATTTTTCCAGACATTGCTGACATACAGCTGGGCCCTCGTGTGTAGCGAGCCAATCTCTGCAGGAATTACCCCTTAGCCATGTACTGCTGGAGATGCTGATCTTGGTTTGTAAATAAATTGGCTAGCTAGGAGAAATGTGGCTGACATAATTCTCACAATATTGGAGAGTGAACTAGACACCTCACAAATGTTGAGGTTGTCCCAGAGGAGGAAAGCTCCAGCTTTAACAAGTGAATGCCTTGTCCTTTGGATTCCCTGAGGTGGTCACATTTTTCTTCTGGCTAGGACTGCCCCTGGAGTCCTCCAACTGCAGAATTTATTGTGCGACATAAACAAGGGGCCTTGTATTTTCAGTGATGCTCAACAGGTGTTCAGTCCGTTGCACTAAAGGTGTTGCTCTGCCTCCTTAATGTGCCAGTACAACAATTCCAGGGTATCAGATTTAAAAGCCCTTCCCTGTAAATAGTAAGAAGTTCCAAGCTGAAATGAGGCAATGCTGAGTGGGTAATTTGGCTCAAACATGCACTAAGGCCATGTCTACACTTAAAAAAGCTTCAAAATGGCCAAGCTAATGGCCAAATTGAAGAATACTAACGAGGCACTGAAATGAATATTCAACACCTCATTAGCATGCTGCTGGCTGTGGCACTTTGAAAGTGCCACTGTTTGCTCACCTGCAGCTCATCTACATGGGGGGGGGGATCCTTCTTGAAAGGACCCTGCCAACATCGAAATCCCCTTATTGCTACAACTGCAGATTTCGATGTTGGCAGGGTGCTTTCGAGAAGGACCCCCCTGTGTAGACAAGCGGCAAGCGAGCAAACCACCACAGCTGGCAGCATGCTAATGAGCTGCTGAATATTCATTTCAGCACCTCATTAGTATTCTTCCATTTGGCCATTAGCGTGGCCATTTTGAAGTTTTTTGAAAGTGTAGATGTAGCCTAAGTGTCTGCTGGTAGCCTGCAAACTGTTCCATGGATTCCAGTGTCTACATGTGATAACACTAGAAAACGCAGCTGTTTCACAGTGCAGAACCTACATAAATCAGCGGCATGTCTGCTTATATATAGCTGTGTGTTACCTTTTTTGCCCTTTCCTCTTTTTCTTTATGCAATTGGACAGAGCTATGCAAACTTGCAATCTGGCCGAGTCTAGAACATTTTCTACATAACCTCCTGTGCATTTTATAGTTCAGGCAAGAGCTTTTTCCTCTTGCACACATTTTTTTCCTTTGTTTGGCCTAATAAATTTATGCATGCACTTTCATGGGTTTTGCGTTGTGTAGTCCTCAGTGACTTGGTCACCTTAAATCAGGAGGGAAACAATGGCAAATCTTTTTGAACCGTACGAACAGGTGGGAGCACTGGTACGGGTTAAGATCATGCTGAGCCTGATGGATCCAAATCCAATGCCAGTGTGGTGTTCTTGATTTTAATTAGCAACTTGGCATGAAGAAATACAGTTTAATTAAAACACATTCGTCTGCAGTGCGATATGTGACTCTGCATTACACCAAGAGTTAGAATATTTCTGTTCCTTAAACTGCAATGGAAAATGTACCTTTCCATTTAAAAACATTTTTAAAACTAACCCAAAACAGCAAGATGCATAAATCAAAACAATCGCTAGCAAAATCTTCCCAGCATTGCCATTTGCTTTGGGAATTGGGCTCAGTAGGGCCTCTTGGGTTTTTTTCTTTTTCCCATTCAGACTTGAACCTCAAATCCCCTCATCCCTTTGCAGCTAGCACATCTAGCTCATGTTATGATGGCTTCCAGAATGCTTCCTGGAAAGGCCAGAATCACCTCACTCAGATCGCTGAGAGAGAAAACAGACTACTCTTGAGCTCTGTGCAGACTGAATTACAGTCAACCCCTTGTTAAAATGACCTCTGAGGGTGTTCTAGCTTAATAAAAAGTTTCCCAGTTAAACGTAAGTTTGCTGTCATTGTGCTGGGAGTTTTCTGATTTGCTTTTCATTCAGAGCCTCTTAGGCATGCACATCCTGTCTTCACTAGACATGTCTGCCCAATAAAATTCCCTCTGATACAAAGCTGTTGTATCCTAGCTTTTACCTGCACTTCAGTATAAATACTTCCTTCCCACTTCTGGACAGCATTCCATACTTTTTTCCATGCTTTTTGGAGGCAGAAGAATATGGGGGAGAGGGGAGATACTGAAAACATACTCAAGTACATCTTGTTTTATCAGACTCTTGCATCCTTCCCTTTGTAGATTTTAGCATATTCTGGGTCACAGCAGCAAATATTTGTAAAGCCAGGTAAAAAGCTTGGTAAATTTTCTTTCCATTTGTGACCACTGTTGTATGCACACCATTTTCCAGTCAGAATATTTTGTGCCTTAAAGACTACTTCAGTAAGATGGCATGTTCCTTTCCAACAGCAAATGAGTCCCTTTGCTCCAAATACACACACACGCCCATAATGGATAAGCAGACAGCAAAGCTCTCATTTTGGCAGGATATTTGTCATGCAGGAATTGGCGTGCCTAGGAATGCTCAGCTGTGGTTATAATCCTGCTATAACGGTTGGTAATGCTGCTTCATAGTTCTTTGCCCTTCCAAACAATCGGTGCTATTTACAAAATCAAGTAAGTTATGTAATCATAGACTAATAGAAATTAAATATAGGAAATTACTAATAAACCACCTAGTCCAGAGATGAGACACCCCTGCCACAGGTGCCAAAAGTGGCAGGCGAGCCGATTTTCATTGGCACACAAGGCAGGAACTCAGCTCCTCCACTCTACACCCATGCATCTGAGAGCTTGCTCACAGCTGTGCCACCTGTGGCTTAACAAAAGACCAGCTAATGCTACCAGCCACCACCTAAGCGGTAAAGTTCTGCATCTTTATTTATTTATTAATGAAGCTGTTGTAAGTAGGACTATTAGTGACTTCAGAAAGTGTAGTCAGCGCTCGGACTGTACATAGAAGTCAAGGTCAGATTTTGGCAGTTCGCCTCAGAAAGGTTGCTGAGCCCTGATCTAGTCCATCTCTTCTACAAATGTCATAGATAACTCTTTAGAGCTTTTTTCTACATGCTTGCTTCCTCCAGTCTTATTTTAAACATCCCAAACAAAGTGACTTCTCCTTTGAATACTATTCCATATGTTAATACAGCTGCATCTCAAACTTTCTCTTTCCTATGCAGCTAAAAATTTCCCCTGCATAATTTAATGGAAAGCCCCGAGATTTCATTTTTACCACATTTCCTTAGATAACTTAATAGAGGTACTTTCCCAAAGTGAATACATAATCATGCCACCTGAGAGGGCTCGTTGGCAGTAGCCTGTGCACCAGAAAAGAGATGTTTCCCAATAAAACTGGTTTAAATTCAGCAAGGTTGACTCTATAAAGCAGGTGGGTTTTTTTTCCTTTAAACTCCACAGGATTTACATGATCAAATGTGACTAAAGAAGGCTCTGTATTAATGTAATAAGTAAGCCCTGTCTCCAAGTTGATTTGAAGCACAACAATTATAATATTGGAAACTGCACTTGTACATAGATTTGGTTTAAAGGACACTACACAACCCAGTCAACTCTGTCATATTTGTTTGTTTGTTTTTTTTGGGGGGGGGGGGGATGTTGTTTTTTCTCATGACATCATGGCTTATATCTCATGTGAATTCCAGACTCAGATAATGCTAGTTCTTTCGCAGCATTCTAGATGTGTAAATATCTTGGCTCTTAGATGTAGATATATTCATGTGGCTATCCTATAGACAGTGACCAAACAATGCTGTAACTGTGCTGCTCTTTTCTACCTGTGGTGTACTTGAAGGAGGCTTCCTTGTAGACCTCCACTTTTTTTTCCCCTTCTATGAGTACTTTATTTTTTTCTTTAATTTTGGTAGCACCACTTTCCTTTTCCCTTGATTGGCCGAGTGAGCCTATTTGGAGAAATATTTGATTATCTAAGCTTTGTACAGCCCAAACAAAGAAGAATCTGTTGGATGAAGATGTTTTGGACCAATGTACTTCTGCTTTTGTGACTGTGAAATGTTCCCTTTTTTGTAACCTGAGAAGAAAAAATGTTTAGTAAAGGGATATATTTTGTGGGGGCGGGAGGGTTGAAACTTTTAAGTGCAATGATTAAAAAGGAGGATGCTGAAGAAATGTATGTGCAAAGAAGTTTTAAAATAAAAGTTTAAATTATATATATATATATATAGATATATATCTATAAACACTTTAATCTGATTGTTGTCATGGAGATTACTGCCTCGCATTCATTTACTCTGGAGTTGATAACTGGCTAGTAATAATTTTTAACATGCTGTGTTTTACAAGGGATGGGATGATTCACTGCCAAATGATCTTCCATCTCAGTGGAATTCAGGGCACTCTTGAGAAGCAATGGCATGGTCATTGGCATCTGAGAGGCACTCTAGAAGTGTTCCTTAATGGATCACAAAGTTGAGATCAGTGGGCCATGGCCTGGCACAGTGGATGATCTTGCAGAATGTTCAACCATCAACTCCGTTTATGGCAAGTGTAAAATGGTAGTAAGTGAACAGGAAAATTAGACATGAAGTGATTTTGAAAATTGTGACTTACTTATCCAGGGGCACCATGAAACTGGGTATCACTGAGTTGTCTGCCTCACCAGCCTGGGCTTACTCACTCGTGTGGCTGTGACAAGCTGCAATCCTCTTCAGGACTTGCACTTACCCTGCCATTCACAAACAGGAACACACCAGCTGCAGTTACATGAATGCTTTCACTTGCCCCTCATGAGCCATCAACAGAGATGCTTCAGATGGTTCTCCCCACATTGTTCCCGAGGCTAAGACTAGTGAGCTGAATTTAGATGACCTGTCCTTGTCAAAACCCTGACCAGTGTAAGTTTATTATCCAATCTGTAGTTGCCAAGCCTGTAGTTAAACTGCTCCTTACTGCTGTCCGAGGTGCCTGTGCATGGCTTTGTGAGCCAGGGCTAAGCTGCATCTCCCTGGATCACTGTTGGCATTTCTACAACTCCAATGGTAATTTTCTGATTTGGGAAGAAAGTTCCATCCTGGAGCTTTCTGAACAGACCAGAGTTCCTAAGGATGCATGCATCGTGCACCCGCCCTGACCATCCTATGTTGTCAGTGAAACAGCTCTTGTGATTCACCCGTGCTTGCACTACCACGAAGAAGTACCCTTTATGATGTATGTGCTCAGTAGCAAGGTAGTCTGGTGCCAAGAGAGGGATGTGCATTCCATCCCTCACCTGGCTGCAATCAGGAAACCCCACTGTGGCAAAACCAACCCCTATGTCCTGCACATTTCCTAAAGTCACTGTCCTTTGTACCTTGGCCACTGAGGTAAGGAGTGGGTGGTGCAGGGAGGGGGCTGAAGCGATGGGGGGTGAGGTTGAACATTTAATTTATGCGCCTGCCCCACTCTCAGCCTGTACCAATCATCTATAAAAGAAGCCCTACCCCACCACATTGCAGCAAGGTAGGGCAATCCCTGACTCTTCCCCATTGCCTCTCCCAGTCTGGCAGGCAAAGAATGGGAGCAAGGCTCCCTTAACTTGTTAAATTACTACATGATGCTCTCACACAGCAGTTGGGCCACCACTGAGCTCATGTATGTAAAGGCAGGGAACGAAAGACCATAAAAGCATTTTAACCTGTAATCCAGGCACTTCTTTCAAATACAACATTCTTAAATGAGCATACCTCTAGAGATTCTATTGCTAGCCCCTCAGACATGGTTTTTTGCTGTACTGATATACAGCAAACTGACGCTTGGCATCAGAGTGTATTCTTCCTTCTTTTACAGGATGCTGGCAATTAACTAAGTATCACAGAGGAATAATGTGAGGTTTAGCAGTTTACTGTGTTTGGCCTCCTTACTGACAATCAGTTAAAGATCTGAAAAAGTATATCTTCTTAAACACCACACTCATTGCTCCATGTGCCTAGCGCCTGGGGTTAGATTGCAACTTTCTGTGAGTCAAGGCCTACTCCAGAAAGGTAGAAGAGGGTCTAAGATAGTTATCATTCACTTTGCTTTTCTTAGGAAGAAAAAGATGGAGGGTGGGGGCAGTTTTAACATTTTTTTTCTGCATTGCAAAACAATGGAAGGATAACTGAGATGATGAGAGGTATGGGAAGCCCTCAGGAGGAGAGTGAAAGAACTATGTAGTTCTAAAGCAAGATGAATGAGAGGGAACATAACAAAGGTATAAAACTTAATGGTGCTGAACAGGTCAGCAGGGAGCTCTTCTTTATACTACCTGACAATAAAATTAAGAGAGGACAAATTTAAACATCATGGAAGGAAATATATTTTTACTCACTTCTTAATTAGTCTGTGGAGCTAGGCTGTGCTGCCACTAGCTATGAGGCAAAGATCTAAAGTAGCATTGCAAAAGGATTAGGCATCTGTGTGACTGTCCAGACTAGCCACAGCTACAGTCTATAAGACAAACATATATACATGTGATAACCAGGGTGCTTATGACCATAAACCAATTAACAGGCTGGGATTAGATCTGGAGGAGGCCTCTTTGAAAGGTTGTCTCTCTCACCAGCAAAAGTTGGGCCAATAAAAAAATTCCTTCACTCACCTCGCAGATTAGAAAGCCATTTTTCCTCTATGGGCATGTTAAAACACAATTGTCCAGTCTTTGCGGACAGAAAATGTGCCTGATTTTTCAATCCTGACCAGTGTTCCCTGAAAGCCACATGCATGTGTGGCTGGTCAGGAAGAGATTCAAATGCTGCCCTGCCAATTAGCAGGGCTCCACAGCTAATTGTTTTGTGCACATTCACACATGCCTTGGTACACATAAAGATATTGATTCTGCACATGGAGGTAAAAACCTGCACCTGGATGGAAAAGGTTAGAGAGAACATTGCTGCTGAGCATTTGGTCCCTAAAGCAAGATGGTCAGCATGCCCATAAGATTTTCTTACGCACTTTTTTTTGTGTGGTTGGTTTTGGTGGTGTCCCCTTAGGGCAGCACTATGAGCATTCAAGGCCAGACTCCTTCCTAATGGTCTCGTGTCTCCTCTGAGCTCAATTGTTATACTTGGAATTGTCCTGTCAGTTCCTATCTAGCAAGGGCAGAAAAACAGCTCCAGCAGGACCTGTCCAGCTCTGCGGGTGATGTAGCACCTGGTCTGCTTCAATACCCTATCAAGTGTTCCCATTGCCATCCCAGTGGTTCTAGGTCTTGGCTTACTTGCTTTTGGTGAGCCCACTGCACACCGAGAGGCACCAACAGCATACTGGACCTCAAAGGCATGTAGGCTCTTAGTGCTTCCCTAGCTTTTGCTGCAGCACTTCTGTTTTGGTGCCTTTTTAGTTCAGTATGATGGGACGGCACCACACTGAATGAGGTGTTGCTCTTTGAGGTGTGGCTGTACTGGGGGGGGAGCGGGGTGGGGGGTCTTCCAGTGCTGCTCCTGAAGGGTTAACACAGTAGGCAGTTTGAAGCAGGATCAGTCCAGGAGAAAGATGTGCTCATCCATGCTGGACGCTTGCTGCAACAGCTGTGGGCTCTGGCTGCAGCTGTCATTGCGAACATTCAAATGTGCTGGCTGCAAGCTGCTTCCACAGGCATTCCCATGAAATATCAGCCTGAAGCCAGTCTGGGATATACCAAAAGGGAAATTGCGCAAGTGTAAGTCTGTCCACAGCCACCATGGTGGGGCAGCACTGCCCACATGGGTTCGGACTCAATGTCTCAATCAGCTAGGTCATGACATGCCAGGTCCAAGGCCCCCTTGAAGCTGCTTGTACTGAGTTGTTGTGGGGATCTCTGATCAGGCATGGTCTCCACATAAGTAACAGCTACAGGAGACACAAGGGAGCTGGCTGCCTTCCAAATTATCACTGTCAATGGCTTTGTCGGTATGCAGGCGTGGACCATGCCCACTGGGCTACATGGGGGAGACGGGGGTGGGGGTCAGTTGGGACACTGGGGTGTATATATTTACCCTGACAGCTTTGTTGTAACAAATGGTGATGAGTCCTAAAATGTTGCATAGCAACAAATGTAGAGGGGGAAAAAAAGATGCAAAAATGGAGACAGAGTAAATTAGTCCAAACAAAAGCTGACGTAGTTTGAGGATTATGTTAAAATCATGTCTAGTAACTAAGAGACATGGGATCAGAAACCAATGAACAAAAATCTGTGAGTCAGAAATTGGGCCAGACGGGTGGAGAAAATAATGAGGAGTTGGGCCCATGCCATCCTGCCATTCCCTTTGGAAGCTTTTAAAAGCAAATGTTTTTTGAGGGCAGGGTGGGAGCATCACAATCGTGGCGCTCATCACCACAATCTTTTGGGAACCTGGGGCCAGCAGGGCCTGTTTAGGCCTTCATCATGTCCTCCTTAGAGATATCCCACTTGCCTCTGCCCAGCCAAATGACACCACCCCTTTACTAGCTCCAGCTAAATTCCAAACACCACAAGGGATGGTCAAGTGGCTTCTCCCTAACCCACCTCCTCATGTGAACTTTTCCTTTCCCACTTCATTTCTTCGCTTTCTGAGCCCTTTCCATTTTCCTCATGTGCAATGAGAGGCTGTCTCAGGAAGCCAAGCCTGGACATTGTGCAGCACTGTGCTGAGCCTGTGATCAAAGATGAAGGGGAAAAACTAAACCGCCTGATGCTTGCGAGGTCCTAGAGTGATGGTTAAAAGTATGTGCCATTCCTGCACTTTTCCAGTTGTGATATTGCACACAACCATCAACACCTGCAATAGAAGCTACATTTTTTTTCTCCATTTACTACTCTTGTCTTTGCCCGCTTCAATGCATTTTTCTCATGTTTTTTTTTTTTCCCTCCCCTAGGAAACAGGCATAACCATTAACAGCGACAATAGATCCAGCCCATCTCAAGTAACTGTTTTGCGCCACCCCCCTCACCCCACCCCAGTTGCTGCTGTCTTTCATACCATCTAAGAGACTGGCAGGCTAGCGGGGGCGGGGGGGAGGGGGGAGGGGGTTTAAAAAAGCACTCCAGCTAAATCAGGGGTGCCCAACCTATGGGGCACAACCCAAACATGGGTTGTGATTAGATTTTTTGTAAGTGTCACCAGCTGGGCAGCGCCCAGCCACATCTGGCTCTTAAGGAGCCATTTGCAGTGCCTGAGTGGCCACCTGTTTCCTCCTTGGTGCCCAGTCCCTACCCTCAGGTACTGAAATGGCCCTCAATTTAATTGATTTAACACCCAGCTGGAGGGAACCAGCCCTGAAACCAATGAAACTGCATCCCATTGAAGGCTGCATGTGGGCGTAAGAGGGCTGGGGGGTGGGGAGCCAGTCAGGGCTCTGCGGCCCAGCCAGCTCCCAGCTGCACTGCTGGAGGGTTTCCTGCCCCTGGCCTGGGGAGCCCACTATTGCCACTGCTGGCCAGGGATACATGCACCAGACAGCTTTAAGCCATGGTTTCTCCCCCGGCCCCACCAGCCCAGTCAGGGATCCCATGGTTGGCACTGCCAGCCAAGGTGCCGCATCCCAACTAGCTCCCAGCTGCAGGTCTATCATGGTCGTGTCCCCTTACCACCACACCCCCCCCCCCCCCCACCCCACCCCCAGGTTTTTGAAAATCTTATGTGGGACCGATGGCCCTGGCTGGGGATCCCTGGATGAGCCTGCTTGTCCCACATAAGTTTTCCAGAAATCTGGCAATCCTAGCTGAGAGGAGGTTAAGCCAGAGGGCAGAGGTGGGGAAGTGTTTTTCCCAAGGGAGAATCTCCTACCCCCCACCCCCCGCCATTTTGAATTGCCTTGGGTCACAAAGTCTTTCTGAACAGTCAAACTGGGTCTCCACCTGGAAAAGGGTGGGAACCGCTGAGCTAAATGGCAAGGAACACCAGGTGGTGGTTAAAATGAAAGATCTACGTTTCAAACAATGTGTATTTGCCATGGTTCAAAGCAGATGGCGGTCACTATACACCAAGCCCCAAAACCTCATTTAATGGTGGAGCACTTCAGGGCAGCGTTGACTTATAATCCATGCAAATTCATACAGCAGGCTGCTCCCAAGGGCTCCTCTTCAAGACGGTTGACATTGTGTAACATGCTGAAATATCCATTGCGTGTGACTAGAACAGTTACTTACCTCATAACTGTTCTTCAAGATATGTTGCTCATTGCCATTCCATGTAGGCACAGCATGCACACCTCATCGGAACTATTTCCCTTAGCAGCAGTCATCGGACCAGGAGGGGAGCCTCCTGCAGTGGTGTCAGTATATTGGCCAATATATACTCCTGCTGGCCTGCCACTCCCCTCAGTCCCTTATTACCGAGCTGCTCTGAGAAAGCCGGGTTTGGGGGGGCGGGGGCAGGTGGGATTTGGATTAGACATGAGCAACACATCTTGAAGAACAACAGTTATTAGGTAAGTAACTGTTCGTTCGTCTTCAAGTGCTTGCTCATGTCCATTCCATGTAGTGATGCCAGAGCAGAAATCCCAGGAGGTGGGATTGGTGTTCTAACCTTACACCACATGGAGGCCACCCCTATCCAGGACAGCCTCCTACCTGGGCTGATGTTTCAGTGCATAGTGCTTAGCAATGGTACGGCCAGAGGCCTCTGTGGTGGCCCCGCAGAAGTCCAGGCTCAAGACCTGGGCCACAAAAGCTATGGAGATGGCCTGTGCTCTCACAGAGTGGGCTGTGAGGGGAGGACAAGCCCCCCCCACACACCAGCCCATAACTTTCCCTAATACATGTCATGATCCAGGGTGAAATCCTCTGACCCTTCAACCATTCCACAATAGCAACAAAGAGCTGGGGGCAACTTGTGGAAGGGCTTCGCTCTTGCCGATGGTGGAAACAAAGTCTGGACACCGTGGATGAAGCAAGCAGGAGGGTTTACTATGCACAGCGCTGGTGGAGTGCCCCTTCATTTGTTAGGCTCAGTGAACACCACTAGACAGTAGGTCACACTTGCTTGGACAGGATCCTGATGAGTGGAGGAAAGCAAGGGCATGGGTGTTTCCCAAGCCCGGCTAGGTTCTAGCAGCAAGATGACATGAACACAATAAGCCAATAACCTAAAAAGTTTACACAGTGTCTCCACCCATAGCTTACAGCACACCCTTCCCTGCCCCCAGTACAGGTGGTTTTTCCTTAACAAATTACTTAAGCAAAGCAAACTTAATGACGACTATGTGTCTAATTGGTGTGATGATGTGTCTCTGGGCGTCATGATGGCCCTGTCCGATGAACATAATTCATGGGTGCATTATCTAAAAAAATTAAAGCATAAGACAGTAACAGCATCTAGCACGTGAGCTAAGGCAAACACATCTCCCTGTCCCAATATGGGACAGGGCACTATGGCGAGGGAAGGGGTGGCTCCTCCCAGCTCCACCAAGCCCTGGGCAATGGCCGGCCCTCCCCAGGAGCCCTGGGGAAGCAGCAGCCCTTGGAGCATCCCAGGCACCCCCAAGGAAGCGGTAGCCAACACACACACACACACACACACACACACACACACACACACACACACACACACACACACACACACACCCCCCCCCCCGGCGAGAAGCAGCCATTGCCGGCACTCCCCAAGCTCTGGGGAAGCAGCAGCTGCCGGCCTTCCCTGGACCCCCCTGGGGAAGTATCAGGAATGCAGCAGCCACCCATGCTCCCCCACCCCCCCAAGGCTCTGGGCAGTGACTCCCACCAGCAGCTGCTGGTGGAAAAGTCAAAGGGGCAATGGCCCAAATAAAGGCCTCCTGAAGTGAGTCAGTGAGTACAGATGGCACTTGCTCCTCAGAGCCCATCAAGCAGAGCTGGCCAAGCTCTGCCAGACCTTGCCTTCCCCACCAAAATAGATGTTAAGCTACACCAATGCCTGCACCCACCAAAGCCCTCCTCCTAATCCTCTTCTGGGTCCTGGAGTTTTTAATAGCAGAGAAGGGAGGGGGAATTTCAGAAAGGAAAAGCTTGAGAGCCCCTGATCTAGCCCATCCCAGACACGTATTTGCCTAATCACTTTTAGAACATCGCCAATTACTGAGATTCCACAACCACCCTACTCTGCCCTATCTGCCCGAAGCCACAGCCCTTCAGGAGGACCAAAGATGGCCCCCCCGCGCCCCCCCCCCCCCCGGCCACACCTTGGTAAGAATATCAGTGTGTCACTAAGTCCTGACATTTAGAAGAAGAACTGAGGGACTATAGCAAGAAAAAGCAATTGTAAGTGACTTGTCTTTTGTAGCTATTTTCTGCTACGCTTAAAGCAATTCACTTTTATAAATATGAATTGGGAAAGTTATAGATGAGATGTTAGTAGCTTAATGTAGGAAGGGTATGGTCTTATAATGCCACAGACGCAATTAAATGAGAAGAAAAGGATCTAACCAGGCCCATCACAGCGAGCTATCAGGTCCACACACACTATGACTGTGGGCATGTGAGAATACTAAGCTCTATGCTCAGCCAATAAATCTTACAATAGCTGGCATTTTTCTAAGAAATGTGCCTTAGATAGGGCCTATGTGGCCTAGAAAGGGAAATACCCTGATCCTCTTTATCTGTTACCACTCCTAAGACAGTTGTTGTTTCAATCCTTCCTTCTGATTTTAGGAGTCATGCTCATTCAACTAGAAAAAGGAAACAAAATACACACAATTTTTGGGAATGCTCCTAGCTAACCAGCACAGCTAGAATATTGAGCACTGAATACTCCACAGTGAATTGTGTGTGTTAATAAAAACACTGAAAAAAATTGTAGCACACCTTTGACCAGCAAGTAGAGTTCATGAAATCCCAATCTGATTATGAACATTTCAGGAGCAGAGAAAAGTCTTGGGGAACTACCGTCTTCACTGTCAATTGCTTCTCAGACATGGAACATGCCTTTGCTTTGCTCAGTTAACTTTATGTACATTCGTCAATATGATTAGTCAAGTACATGTGGCAGTTTTCACAGGATCAGAACTTCACCCTCAGGCAAATCTGGTGCCCTCTGCAAATTCAACAAAATTCCTCAGAGCTGTTGATTCTGAAAAGGAAGCAAACATGCTAATGTCTGGGAAACTAACCATAAATTATGCCCTAAAGCGCTCCAAAATTACTAACATCAACACCTCACTCATCAAAATTAGGTCTACAAGACCAGGAAAAGTCTCCATTGCAGGGACATGATGAACATTATGTCCAAGCTCCACTTGCAAGAGTTAAAGTGTGTGGATTGGACCTGCTAGCCTGTTTTCTAGGCTCCTCACCACAGGGACACTATTTTTTTCTAAATATTATATTAATATAGTCATGGGAAAGGCAATAATGAATAGCTTCTTAAACTTTGCAATATTCTTTTGGATTAAAAAAGGGGGCACCTCCTTGACACTGTCTCCTGTGCCAGCGCCTTGCGCCGGAGGGAAGATAGTGAATGGGCCTTCTGTTCTAGTAGTAATATCACAATACAGGTTATGCCACTGAACCATCATAGCAGAGTGGGAATTGGGTAGTCACTGTGCTGGGTACCCTAGTAGCAACAAACAAAACAAAAGGATAAAATAAATTCAGTACACGGGCTTTCTTGTTTTCAGAGTTACTATGTGGAGGCTTCAACAAATAATCTCTCTATTAGCTCATCTTTACAAACGAATAACCAAACAAACAACAGCTTCTCAAACCGCTTTCAAAGCATTAGCTCAGAAAGGAACAGAAAAAAATTGACCCGCACTGCCTTTTACAGCCTTGGATGTGTCACATGGTTGATGCACATGCAGATGAACAAATACCACTATGACCAGTTCTAGCTCTGGCTCATGGCCTGTCTGTGCACTCACATGCAGGATCCACACAGGTCTCATCACTCAAGGAGAACCTCAGATTTTCACATCACTGCAGGAGGTGAGAGTTTAAGACACCCCCGCAAATTAAAACACTCTCTCCTCATGGGACAGAAAAGCTAATGTAGCCCCTAGTTCTTCTCACCCAGAGCTGAAGAGGAGCTGCCAACAAGCAAGAAGCTGCACCACCCTTCCCTGTTGTTTGTTTTGTTTTCTGTTGAAAGTGCTTGCTTGGGCAGGAGCAGAAAGTTTGGGGATTTTTGTTGAATCGTCTCTTTGGCTGTGTCTAGATTGCCAAGAAGTGTCAGCAAACGATACCCAAAGTGCGCAACACATTTGCTTATCTCTTGCTGACAGTTCTGTGGGGAAAGGCTTAGCCAACATCTGGCCCATCCACACAGGGCCAGATGTCAGGAAAACCCCCTGTGCTGAGACATCCCTTCTTCCTCATGGAACAAGGAAGACTGAGGTGTTGGCACGACACTTCCGATGCAGTGGGCTTCTGACGAGAAACCTCCAGCCTCCCGACAGAAGCCTGCAGTTTAGACATAGCCTTTGTTGTGCGTTTGGATGTGGCCACGCTGCAGCTGGCACTCAGGAACGTTTTTCATTGTCTTACTGCAGCTGAGCTGGATTTTGTTACAGTGAAGCGATCATATGTTGGTTCTGGAAACAGTTTTCTGGCCAATATTTAAACCAAAAAAACCACGCACCACCAGGTCTATCACTGCATTGTTGAATGGCAGGCAGCCTTAGACAACAAGACCCAGTGTCTGTCCCATCTCTGATAGGGCACTTCGCACAATCCGTGAGCTATCATTCAGGAAGATGATTAATTTCTAACTGAAGGGCAAATAATTTTTAGGACAAGTATTTTCAGGACATTGCTGTGGCTGTCTGTGTGCTGTGTCTGAGATGAAATAGGAACCACCTCACTGCAGTTCTATCACAAAGTGTTGGGGTAGGGGTGGTGGCATGAGTGAACCTCCTGTTCTGGAAGAAAACAGTCTTTAATAATAATGATTAAGGGAAAGGTGTATTTAACTAATACAGCAATAAAGATTTTTTCCCCCCAAATTGATGGCAAACAGTCATTTTTAACTTGGAGAGCTCAGCTGACAAGGTTCCTTCCTCCTTTGTTCCCCTATCTCTTTCAATAATCATTCTTCTTCATGCAAATGTATCTGGAAGGGAGAGAACAGTAAAAGGTTAAAATGGAAGCAGACTATCTTTCATCAACATGGTAATTTTGCTGCTTGGCTCAGTGCCAAATGTTCACTGCAGCCACTAGCTGCCATTCCAACATGAGTGAAAGGCTCTTTAATAAGAGTGTAAATAAAAGCCAGGCTGAGAAATGAGTTTTCCATCCCAGCAATCACTGGCCTAACCTCTGCTGTAAATAGTCTTGCAGAGCAGCACAGATGGAGTACCTGCACCTGGGGATCAAGGCAATCTCTGAGCAGTGCAATTTAAACAGCTGGGTACAATTGAAACATGAATTAGCTGGGATAGGCTGAGGAATTCCATTTTGTGTATTATGTAAACACAAATAATTTGGTCATTTTTTTTTGCCTTAAAAAAGAAAATCTC
The DNA here is from genome assembly GCF_033958435.1 of Carettochelys insculpta. Lineage (NCBI taxonomy): Eukaryota > Metazoa > Chordata > Testudines > Carettochelyidae > Carettochelys > Carettochelys insculpta. Next base: position 316,363,553 of record NC_134137.1, read on the forward strand.
TTCTCTGACATGATGTTGTGGGAGGTGTGCTTCACCGCAGCTGTTAAATTAATCTAACCATGAGAATTTACCACAAGGCACTGTAAAAACAGAATGCTAATTTATGATCATTGACTTAACTGCTTGAAAGTGATTTATCGGACTTGGGTAGAGATAGTAAAGACACTAGAAGAATACTCTGTCACTCTGGGCTTTGTGTGCTTTGGATCCACCTTATTAATTTAGAGCAGAAAGTCTGGTTCAATGTCTTACTGGAACAATCAAAGGCACTTGGTAACTGAACCATTTTAAAGACTTTTAAAACCATTACTAATACTGTTAAGTGCTAAGCATTTACAGAACACAAAACATGTTCCTCATTGCTGGAAAATGTCGAAGATTCATTTAGCACTTCTCCCCAAAAAAGATTTTGGCCTTGCTGTTTTAAGAGTTGTTTTTAAGGGAGTTTTTTATTTGGTTATTTTGGTTTTGGGGAGGTAGGAATCTATAGAATTTTGTGAGATCATGTGAGCTTACAAACACTACGGAAAACTAAAATTGTCTTTGGAGAAAGATAAAGGAGTTTGGTATAGGGGATTACAAGCTGCTATTTTTTTAAAGGATAGGTTTCTACCTACCTAAAAGCTCTACTTTCCATGCATCTCTTACCACTCTGTCCTCTGGTGCATTACAACTAGTTGTAGGGTCTATACATTATTGTGTAAATATGCTCAGATCTCATTTCAGCAGGATATTACTTTTGGTAACAATAGCATATGGTACACTGTCATTTTAATGTCAGAACTGAGTGATGCAAGTGCATTGCATGAATAAGAGGGAAAAAGATGAAAGGCAAAAGAAAAGGTGGGTGGTCTAAATGCAGATATAACAATCATCTTTTAAAGGAATGTGAAATTAAATATAAAGTCTGGGTACAGCCTCCTCCAGCCCATCCTGTTGGGAACAACAGAACAAAGCACACACATACACACAAAAATCACACAGGTGAAGCCACAATCATTTATTTTATTTATAGCCCTAACCAGAAAAATAGACTGGGAGCAGCTGAGTACCAATTTATTTTGCTGCCTGAACTGATGTGTGGTTGGGTTAAATGTCATTGAGTTGGAAGGTTATACATTTCACTCACTGCCAGGTTATGCCCAGCTTTAAAGTAGATCTACAAGGATATCAGTAATTGTCTTGCCAGCTTTCAAGGTGGGAGAGAGAAATCTGGCAGGCTAGAATTGGTGGTGTGTTTGCAGTCACTTCATTGTTCCTATGGTGTTCCATTTTACCATGTTATAAGAAAGAGGAGGGCAGAAAGTAATTTCTCCCCTACAAACTAACCACTAACAATTATTTTAAATTGTAAGAAGGTGACTTGGAACAAATTTCCAAGTACACAAAAAACAAAAGTACATTGCACAGATAGCCAAGGGAAATTGTAGGGTGGGTACTCACACTTTATTAAAAGGTTCTGAGGACAGAATGGGAAACACAAAAGGCAAACCTGCAATCCTTTGTCGATCCAACGCAGCAATTAGAAAAGGCCTATGCACATTGTTCAAACCCCTTCTTGCACTTCCAGTGTGATCCCAATAGTATAATATAAAGACCTACAACCTATCCTTAATCAGGATGCCACACTCCAGAAGGCCCTAGGTGACATGCCTGTTCTCTCCTACAGACAACCTCCTAACCTTATGAGGATCCTCACCAACAGCCACAGTCTATACCACAGGAATACCAGTCCTGGAACCTTCCCTTGCAACAAAGCCCGCTGCCAGCTTTGTCCACATATCTTCTCTGGAAATACCATCACTGGACCTAACCAGGTTATTCACAGAATTACGGGCACATTCTCATGTTCCTCAACTAACATCATATATGCCATCATGTGCCAACAACGCCCAGATGCTTTGTACATTGGACAGACTTCTAACTCCCTTAGACAAAGGGTTAATGGGCACAAAACAGACATCAAAACACTCCAGATCCACAAACCGATTAGTCAACATTTTAATGGAGTGGGCCATTCTGTTAATGACTTAAGAGTTTGTGTGTTGCTGAAGAAAAATTTCTGCACCACTATCCAAAGGGAGACAGCTGAGCTGTCTTTTGTATTCAAATTCGGCACATTAACATGTGAACCGGGATGGGACTTTTCTGAGTCACTATATGGGCTCGTTTGCATACTTGGCTTAATGTAATTCTTGACCTCCCCCCCACCCTTTTACTCTCTGATTTGCTCACCTTGATCATTTTTTCTGATTTGTCCTCCTTGCTTACTGTTTTTGATTCTCTGTGCCTTAAGTATTGAGTCTGTTCTGGTCTGGCTGTGGTCTGAAGAAGTGGGTCTGTCCCACCAAAGCTCACCTAATAAACTATTTTGCTAGTCTTTAAAGTGCTACTTGACTGCTTTTTGTTTTGATAGTGTATAGACTAGCACGGCTCCCTCTCTGTTACTATAGAAGCAATAGGAGCATCTCCTTCATTGGCACAGTTTTGCACTCTTTAAAAAAAAAATTTAAAAATAGCTTATACATGACAACAGTCATTATTTAAACAATCTTTCTACATCCTAGATAGACAAGGTGGGTAAGGTAATATACTTCATTGGACCAACTTTTGTTGGTGAGTGTGCCTGATTTTCAAGTTACTCAGAGTTTTTTCCTCCCATCTGGATCCAGACTGTGGCCACTTAAATTCTAAAGAGGAGCCAACAAAAGGAATAAGAAAATATTACCAAGATTTCAGGCAACCAAAAAAACTAAAAAGACCTATGTTGTACACAAGCAGACAGGCTACATATTTATAAATGAAGGAGACCACATGACAATTCTAGTAGAATGAGTGAGATCAGTGACCAATAAAAAGACAGATTTTATACTATGTATCATTATGTGAATATGGGAAAAATACAAACATACAGCTATGTATGGGGATGAATACCTGAACATGTTGCTGAATCAGCAGCTACCTATGCTGAGGCAACTGTAAAAACCAAATATCTATCTTGTGCATGACACATGCACAGTCTTCGGAAGGTTTTTCCCTACCAGCAGCTGTTGAGTCAGCCTTGTTGCTCCCTGGAGCTGGGTCTTGACAGTGCCGCACATAAGTAAGTTCCTGCTGAGCTGCTGCCTCCTCAGTTCCTTCTTCCCACCCGCGATCGTCGTTGGAGATGAGTGTCTTATCCTCAAACCTCTAAACACTTAAATAGTCTCACCAGCACTTTGTTAGTTAGCTAGTCTGCTGTTCTCACCCCAGTTTGTTCCCCTCTTGGAGTATGGGGCATGACTCGATCCCAAGGGTTTAAACTATGCACACCTGCCACAAGCCCATGCCAAAGGGCAAACCTCCCAACTGCCAGAGGTGAAAGTCAGGCAGTGCACCCTGGTGTGCTGCTCCAGTGAGAAACAGCTGGGGCACTTCACTGGGGTGCAGGGGAGGGGCAGGCTTCCTGTTGGGCTGCCAGGGCTCTCCTGCAGGCTGCTGCACGAAGCGGCAGCCAGCCAGCCGGCCAGATGCCTTCCTCCCCCACCCCAGTTCTGGACTGCCCCAGCCTAAGTCCTCCATGAGGGCACCCATTAGGAAGAGTCTTGCTAACGCTGCTTGGTGTTCACCTTTCATCATCATCAGAGACCCAGAGGATAGGGACTTTCTGGGCCTCCAGCGCCTCAGAGGTAGAGTCTGGAGCCACTCAACACTCCAAAATCTCCAGGTCTAGAAGTGGTGCCAAGGTTAGTGTCAGAGATGGGGCTTGTGCCTTTGTGTGAGGGAGCCTCAGTGCTGGGCCTTGCACTCCAGGAGAGTACCACACAAGTGGATACGCATCCTTGGTCCTCCGGAGAATGGTACCTGCTAGGGGTAGCCAATGGCAGAGCTTGCAGTGCCAGTATGGGTGGTAGGCTCATGGGGTCCAAAAGGGCTACTGGACCAGTGGTTGCCACTCATGCTATCAGGGTAGCACTAGGGCCGGCACATCCCAAGGCAGAGTTGCTGGAAATGGTGCCAGGTGCACTGCCTAGCTGTTGAGTACTCCTCTGCACTGTCATGGCAATCAAGTCCCAGTGGCCTCAAAGGTATCGGCAGTGGAGGGAGAGTCCAACTCCTCCACCAAGTCCTCCAGGTCTCCAACCAGGGAAGACAAGAAGCACCGGACCCACCAAGGCTCGTGGTGGGGCCAGAGTCGATGGTGCCAGGGCTTTCAGGTGCCTAGTCTTATGGTGTGTTCTACTGATGTCCTGAGAAGGGCATTTGTCCAGAGACCAACCTCTATCCACCCTCTTCTTCTTATGTGGCACCAGGGAGAGGGAACAATGCCACAAGCTTGAAGTTGCCTGTGATGGGGAGTGCTGCCAGTAGTCCTTTCCAGCCTCCTTGCATGGCACCAAAGGGTCCCACACCGGGGTCAGTGCGCTGCTCAGACCTGGAGCTGGCATCAGCTCCAGCATGGCTAGAAGACAAAGAGTTGCTTCCATATGTAAGAGCTTTAGCCAGGCATCTTTTTCCTTTTTAGTGAGGGGCCTAAAGCACCTGCAAACAGGACACTTATCTGTTCGATGGCCCTCAGAAGGCACTTAAGGCAGGAAGAATGAGGACTGCCTTTGCGCATAGGCTTCCCACAATTCTCGCACATCTTAAGCCCCTGAGACCATAGCATGTCCCAGTCAGGGAAACTATAAAGTGGAGGAAGAAATACCTGGCTCCCAGGCTAACTACTCCAACTGAACTACTCTAACAACTAAACCTAACAATTGTCAGAGAGGTAGCCGTGTTAGTCTGGATTTTCGAGAACAACAAGAAGTCCTGTGACACCTCATAGACTAACATATTTTGGAGCATTAGCTTTCATGGGCAAAGACCCGCTTCATCAGATGCATGAGTGAAATGGGAGGAAGCGGGTCTTTGCCCACGAAAGCTTATGCTTCAAAATAGCTGTTAGTCTATAAGGTGCCACACGACTTCTTGTTAAACCTAACAATGGATACCAAAAGTGCCTGCAATGCAAGAGGCTAAGACATTTCAATGATTGTCATTGTCAGTAAAAAGGAACTGAGACAGTGGGGGTGGGGGGGGGCTGGCAGTGCCCTATCTGCCATGCCTCTAAAGTGCCATGCCGTGGGAGGGGGATCCACAGCCAAACCGATGAGTACTGCTAAGGGGAAAATTCTTCAAGGATTGTACATGCACACACACACCTATTGGAGTGCACAAGGGTGATCATTCAAAGAAGAAGTCCCAAGAGACAAAGCACTTTCCACAGGTCAATTTGTACCTCAGATCTCACATACCAAACACTTTTTTAGCCAGTCCTGTTGGAAACTAAGGATTTATTAACTGTGTGGGGGAAAATGCAAATTAGAGAATTATTATAAGGAGGAAGCAGGAAAATACACAGAACCAAATGAATTACCGACTATGGTTCTCAAAAGTGAAAGAGTTGAAGAAATCTGTCCACTCTGTGAATGTCTTTTAGGGCTAATCCAGGTGGTTCTGTAGCTCCAGCCCTGTGAGAGTCCAAGCAACAAAAGAAAGGAAAAAAAAATCTTGTTCATTATCTTTATTTCTGTTTTCCAAAGTTCAAGCTGATGGGATGATGACCCCTTTTGCAGGTAGCCTCTTCATGGGAATGAAGGGGTAATGAATTAAAAATGTCTTTGCTTTGTGACGTACCGCAATATCCCATTTAGTTTTGCTAACCTTCTTAATGAGCAGGACCCTATGCATTGTGACTGTGAGTTAATTTTAGGACAAACATTTTCTACAACTATAAAGCAAAATATTAACTATTACCTTATAGCATGTGTTACAGACATTGTAAGTAGGATTACAACATGCAGCTACTTGCAAATCTAAACAATAAACACATTGTTATAAAGCCAATACCCATCTTAACTGTATTAACACACAAATGAGCTGGACTGGTTTCCAGCAATGAATTTGTCAGCATTTGGCTGAGGCATAAAGTCCTGGCAAGGGCTCGAACCTGCTCTGCCAGCATCAAACATCCCACTTCTAGTGACACTAAGCCTGGCTAAATCAGGTTACCTAATGAACAAATACATATTATTTTTATAGAGGCAATGTCCTACGGTGTAGAAGCTAATAGTGGCCACTACCACATATAACCCCAAAATCAAAGCCTGATTGGTTAGAAATCTTAAAATCCAAAAACTTAGAGGATTTTATCAAAATCAATGTCCTATAGCATGGATAAATCCAAAAGGAGTACTGTGGGAGAAACTACAGAGACACCAGCTGCAGCTGTACGAAAACTTGTGAGCCCTCAACAAGGCAACCAAACAACTTATTACCAGTAATTGTGTTTGTTAATTAAATGAGTAAATTAGCTAAGATCTAGTTTTACACTGTCCTGGTTGTCAGATGCACTCACATTACCTAAAACTACACCAAGAAACTTCAGTGCTAACCATGCTGAATATCACACAAGGGCAATGCAGATTCTCCTGCAGAAAGTCATGTAGTTCCAGAAGTGTTTTCAGAGAAAATGATCCACACTGGGAGTTATTTGACCAAGGGGCTTTCACATTACATGACCCAATCGAAAACAAACAAACAAGTTTCTTTCTGCTGCTTTGTACAGCTAAAATGGGATACACTGAGGACTGGCTGTATCACAGACCTCATTGAGACTGATCTCTGGAAAATACCCCTTCAGCTAACATGGGAAGGATATATCCGGTACTTTCAAGCCCCCACCTTTCATTACAAAAGAAGTTTTTGGCTGAATGTCTGGAAGTGGCCACAATTTGCGAGATATAGGTAGGAAATTTAATTCTGGAGGAAGATACTGTAAAGTATTTTGATGGGGGAATTAGTTTTGTGGCTGCCTGCTGGGAGGAGACAGAGGAAGTGGAGAACAGGAGGAGAGATGCTGGGGGCTTGGGACTGAGGGAGAGGTAGATAAATGCTAATGGTGAGCATGGAGGGGAAAGAGGTTGGGGCTCTGGTGTGAGCAGCGTGGGACATTAAGAGAGGCATATGGGGCAGGGTTGCCTGTCATCCCTATATTCTCCTCACCTGTGCGTATATCCAGATCTGAGGGACTCTTGCTCTTCTAGAAAGCTCTGTGTCACCCTGCCTTATCCTCACATAAAGCTGGGTTGTAGCGTGTCTATGCCCCTACTGGTCACCCTTGCCCCTCCCCCACTGTGTTCCTAGGAAGAATCTCATTGAGGTAAAGGGACATATGTCAGACAGCTACATTTCAAAGGGTTACTGGACTATAAGAGGAGGACAAAAAGATGTTTGTTATTCATCAATGAGGGACCAAGAAGGATAGCACATTTTGCATCCATGAAAGTTGGATTCTGGCCCAAGGGACAGTTGATATTTGGGTTGCTGGAGGTAAGATAGATATTTCAGACAGAGTTTACCCACCTAAGGTTGTGTATAATCAGAATGACACTTTTGTTTCATTGGTAACTATGGTTGTTTGTACTGCTCTTACTCAGGAGCACTTGAAGCTCTCTGTTAATAACCTTTTCTTTGTTTTAGTTTAAGGAGATCTCAGTGCTCTAACATTAAGTAAAGCGTGAGTGTAACCCTCAGGCATCCTTGCATCCTGGTGGAGTGGCAGAGAGAGAGAGAGAGAGAATGTGTGTGTGTGTGTTGGGGCTAGGGCTTCCCCCTTCCTTCTGTGTGTTTTGGGGGGAAGGGGCTAAACTCCCGCTTCCCTCTGTGTGTGTCTCTGTGTGGCTGGGCTCCTCCACTGCCCTCTGGGAGTGTGTGTACATGTGCCTCCTTTAAAAATGTCTGTTAGTAACTCATGGGTGCAGTGCCGTGGTGGCACACATCTGAACAAGTCCACGTGACCTCAGTGTTGGTGCTCAAGACAAAACTCATGCACTCATGGATGCAAAAGCTTAGAGGGAACAGTGCCCCATTCCCTAACCCCCTGCCTCCTGAACCCCCTCCCCCACAACCCATCCCTCTGCCCTGCAACCCCCTCTCAACCCAATTCTACCCAGCACTTAAATGTCTTACAGCCAATCTTTTGTTGCAGCAGCCCCACCAAAGGAATAGATCGAGATAGCGCATTACGTGTAAGAAATGTTTTACTTTCACCCCGATTATGAATAAATACAAAGGACTGGAAGGAGGTTCCAATCCTAGTGTTTCTCCAATGATTTACAAGTATAAACATCACCTCCATGACATTCACTGAAGTTACTCAAGTTTGAGAGACTCTACTGCCCTCAGACCACTGACCCATAGACAAATCAGTTGGGAGCCACAGAAGTAAGGAGCACAGGAAAAACAAGCTCCCTGCAGATGTGGTCCCTGGCTATGGGGCCTGGGTGGTGGGGAGAAGGGTGCAGGAGTGGGTTGGGGGGTGATCTGGGCCAGAAGGGGATGCAGGAACAGGCTGCAGGTGGGGGATCTGGGCAGGAGGGGGTGTAAGAGAAAGGTGGGAGTTTGAGCAGGAGGGAGTGCATGAGCAAGCTAGGGGTGTGGGTCTAGGTGAAAGGAAGGGTGCAGGAGGAACTGGGGTGTTGGCTCTGGAAGGTAGAGATCAGGGGCCTGGGAGGGAAGGGTAAGAACATGGTGCAGGTGGAGAGTTGGGGAGGGAGGGAAGGTGCAGAAAGCAGGTGAGATCGGGGTCTGGATGAGAAAGGGGTGTAGAAGATCTCTGGGGGCTCAGGCTCTGGGCAACAGGGGTGCACTTACCTTTGCAGCAGCCCTGTATGCACATGACTCTGTGACATGCCCCCCTCCTGCCCCTGCTCCCAAGCCCTGCACTCCATTGCTGTGATTGGCCAGAATTTTGGCCAATCACAGCAGCAGGAGGAAGTCTCCAGACCCCTGCTGCTTCTTCTCCCTCTTCCTGGATAGGGCAACAGCGGTGACCTGCCCCTTGACCCCGTCCACTGGTCGAGCCCACACACTGGATCCAGACTTTGGCTTGCCTGTTCCAGCTGGTGAGGCTTGGTGCTCCAAACCCTTCACTCTGCTGCGGTTCAGATGCCATGGAGAGAAGCGCCCAAGGTCCAGATGCAGGCAAGCCACAGGCTGGATATGGACCCTGGACCAAGTGTTCTATGTTTGTGGTTTACAGCAAGGATTTGTTGTTCCTGCACAGTAATCAATAGCAAAAGAGTTCTGGGAAGAAGCCCTTAGAAGTCAAAAGTGAAGCTGCTATCCTGCTGAGGAATCATCATTTGTGTGTAAGAGTCTGGGCCCTAGCTGGTAATCTGACCCAGCCCACTGTGGCACTGGGGAGGCCCCATCCTCCACCTCAAACCAGCCCTGAAATCAGCAATGGACAACCTAGGCTAGTGAGTGGGCCACATGAGTAGCCCTCCTTCAAATCAGTGGGTTGCAAGATTGTCACAACCAAGCTGGTCTTCTAGGATAGCGTAGTTCTGCTAACTGCACTTGCACACCTGCAATTTGAAAAGTGTGCTGATTGAACTATAGCAGCGTTTTGACTGCATGTAGAGCGAACACACAACTCTCACAGTCAGTCAATGTTAAGTGCAATCAGTATGCACCTCATTTCACATGCCCTTGCTTTATGTAATATCAATAGGGGGAAAAACTATGCGAACAGAAATCAGTGGAATCTGGCATCCCTGCATGTGGGCAACAGTGAACAAAATGTCTCATGAGCCCCACATGGAACTTGATGGGGTGCCTGCAGCCCACAGGTCGATCACTCTGATACTGAATCATTCGGTGCTCCATACTGAGAATACTATTAAATAAAATATTTTCTTGGTTTGCGTGACGTGAAGTCTGGAAGGATTGTAGTGTGTGTCCTCCCGTAAAGTAAAAACTCAGGTCATTTCTATGTTGACACTTCACATTTGCTTGGAGTTGAAGAACTGTGTCAGTACCATTAACCCTGCTAAACGCCCTACCCCTACTTCCAGTCCAAATCCTTGTATATAGGTTCAATACACTATTTAGTACCTCATGTTGCCTGATACAACTTGCCTGTGCTATAATGTGTTTATATTTTATGGGGAGATTTATGGTGATGCACCAGAACAGTCCACAGGCAGGCCAACCAAACATTTTGTTATAGTGGGTAAGGAGGCACTGGAGACAGGAAGGGGCTTTGCTTGCAGAGAGGGCTGCTGGTAGGTAGCCCTTAGACTGGTTGTCTCAGAACACCTATTTTACTAAGCCCAGGGGAGTAGGGTGAGAGAGACAATGCAGGTCACAGAGGCTGCGTCTACACGTGCACGCTACTTCGAAGTAGCGGCAGTAACTTCGAAATAGCGCCCGTCACGTCTACACGTGTTGGGCGCTATTTCGAAGTTGAAATCGACGTTAGGCGGCGAGACGTCGAAGTCGCTAACCCCATGAGCGGATGGGAATAGCGCCCTACTTCGACGTTCAACATCGAAGTAGGGACGTGTAGACGATCCGCGTCCCGCAACATCGAAATAGCGGGGTCCTCCATGGCGGCCATCAGCTGGGGGGTTGAGAGATACTCTCTCTCCAGCCCTTGCGGGGCTCTGTGGTCACCGTGGGCAGCAGCCCTTAGCCCAGGGCTTCTGGCTGCTGCTGCTGCAGCTGGGGGTCCGTGCTGCATATACAGGGTCTGCAACTAGTTGTTGGCTCTGTGTATCTTGCACTGTTTAATGAAAGTGTGTCTGGGAGGGGCCCTTTAAGGGAGCGGCTTGCTGTTGAGTCCGCCCCGTGACCCTGTCTGCAGCTGTGCCTGGCTCCCTTATTTCGATGTGTGCTACTTTGGCATGTAGACGTACCCTCGCTGTGCCTATTTCGATGTTGGGCTGAGCAACGTCGAAGTTGAACATCGACGTTGCCAGCCCGGGAGGACGTGTAGACGTTATTCATCGAAATAGTCTATTTCGATGTCGCAACATCGAAATAAGCTATTTCGAAGTTGGGTGCACGTGTAGACGTAGCCAGAAATGGCAACATCCCGGATTTCAGGCAGATTAAAACTGGTATTTCCAAAGCTGCATAGCGCCAAGAAGGGGCAACAAATATGTATGTGTGAAAGAGAGACGGGGGTGCATGAGGGGTCACCTGCGCACACCCCCTGCCCTCTCCTCCCCCTGTGCAATCTCCTGCACTCAGTCTGCACCCTGCCACTTCCAGTATGTGGGAATGATCTTGCACCTCCCCTGGAATGGCACAGCCTTGGAACAGTGAGAGCTATAGCAAACCCACACTACTTTTGGGCCGCACTACTCCAGGGGAGGGGCAAAACTGCCCCCATCCCACCTCTTCCTTTGGCAGCACCATGCCACTTCCACTGAATTCAGAAGCAGTCCTGCCCTTCTCCTGCACTGGCATGGCCTGAGAGCAGCACAAGCTAGAGTAAGACCTCTTTTTTTTTTTTTTTTTTTTTATTTAAAATAAACATCAGGATTAAGATCTTTTCCACTGAGACTGTCTACACTACATTTTCCTTTTGAAAGGGGGATGCAAATGAGTGAGATTGGAAATGCAAATGAGGCAATTTACATATCTCCCAACTCATTTGCGTAATAACACAATCTCACTTCTGGACAAGCCTTTTCTGGAAGCAAAACCAGCTATGTCAATGAGGGTCCTTCAAAAATAAAACCTATTTTCAAAAGAACGCTTCTTCCTATTTTGTTTCAGGAAGAAGGATTCTTTCAAAAACAGGGTTTATTTTTGAACAAACCCCATCCCTACAACTGGTTTTGCTTCCAGAAAAGGCTCTTCTGGGAGATTGTGTGAGAATATGCAAATGAGGCATGAGATATTTAAATCCACACCTCATTTGCATTTCCAATCTCACTCATTTGCATTCCCCTTTCAGAAGGGGAAAGTAGCGTAAACGCAGCCTGATTGTTAAAATATACATTTACCACTCCCTGTAACTGAGTATTGCTGTAGGCTTTAAGAAGCTACTTCCCCTACCCTCCACCTGCAGAAACAGAAAGGTTTCCTCTTAAATAGCCACTAAAAAGAATGAATGTATGTACTCTCTGTTCTTATATGTTCCTCCTTCATTATTCTGCTTGAACCTACTGTTTTCCTGCTTTTCACTCCTATCTCTATTTACATATTGAACTGTTTCCTGTTCTCTAACTTTTCTGTTCCCATTCTAATCTTGATTTGGAGAACCTCCTCACAACTCCACCCCTTCAATTTCCTCTTCTCGGGGAAATGTTTGAAATACTGTAACTTAAAATGCATAATCCTATAGAGAAACAGATCTCCTCTTTGTCCTCACCCACAAAATAGTGATCAAAAACAGTTAACCATGGTTTTTTTTTGACAGGTTATATATCATCTGTAGCCAGAAATCCTGCACTTCAGCAGGCACTAGCCCACGTAGCAGATTATTGTAAGGGGGCTGGAGAGTCAATAAGTTTTGCCACCTCTGTTCCATTTAAATGGTGTCAAACAACCATTAACCAAAATTCAAGACTGCACAGCATTAGGTTCTCTTCCTTTTCTGTCACCTGCGCTAATTTCCACGGCCACTGTTTTACTTTACAAAATGGAAAAAAACAGCTAATGGTTTTGCTCTTCAGATCTAAACAATGCGACAATTAAATCCCTATTTCCTAGTACCTTGCTTTCCTATCCTCAAGGGTTTCAGTAAACACTTGCAACTCGTACACAGAGAAACTCTCCTTCAATTTAAAAAGAGTATTTTAAATTAAAGATTCAAAGGTCATCATAAACCTGGTTGCACAGAACATTGCTAATTGTACATAGCAAACCAATGTCCCTCAAAAGGCTACGTTGTCTTGGCAAGTTCTGACAATGCAAATTTTGACCCAATTTTGTAATAGAGACTGTTTTGTTTAAATGCATAAACTGTCAATTTCTGCTGTGTGCCAGAATTATTTCCATCATTCCTCCAGAGAAAAGAGAGGGAGGTTTTCCATCTGGGTCTAAGGATGTATAAGTAATGGAGTAAATATCGCGTGGGTGGTTCTCCTTAAATTGCCACAGTATTGTCTATCATTTCAGAAATAGTATCTTGAACAGTATTCCAGAAAAAATACTGCTCAGATCAGGTCTAGGGGATCCTTCTGTCAAAATACCAACAGCTGGTCTTTACTAAGGGCTTGTGTACATTGGGGAGTTCCCTCCCCCCAACACACACGCACAGAAAAAACCTTTTTGTCTGAGTCCCCACATTCCCTCTGCAAAGCGGGACATTCTGGAATAAAAGGGCTTTTTCCTCAACATAGTAACTACAGCTAAACTAATTACTTTTGCTTACACACACCCCTCCCCCAGTCAAAATTAACAATGTGTATCAGGAAGAGATATTTGTGACCTTATGGGCCTCCAGGGAGGCTTCCCATCATGCACAGGCAAGTAGTCAGTCTAGGCAGCACTGAAAACTTTACAGCCTTTCTTCCAGTTGGCCCAAGACGTTTCCCCAACCCCTGCAAACCCCAGGAATTTTAAACAGTAGCCATTGCTGCAAGCTCTGCATTTTTCCTCAGGTCAGCCACACTGCTCAGATTGCCACCACTTCACGCTCTGCCTTTTTTTTTAAACTCCTCAGGTCAGCCAAAGCACTCAGGCAGCACACACAAGCTCTGCTTCCCCCACCCATCCCCATTGCTGTGCATCTGCTGGCTTGCTCTGCTTCTTCAGCCCTCATGGCTTCTGCAAAGGAGTCTTCACAGGGGGGCTCCAATCCAAAAGGTCACCAGCATGGACTCATTCAGAACTCATGGATCTCCTGGGTGTGTGGAGTGAGTCTTTTTTTCCCAGCTGCATGGGAAACAGAGGAACAGGGACACCTATGCACTGATTTCCCACACCCTGTATGAAAAGGGTTGCAACAGAGATCCATACCAGCGTAGGATTAAGATACAGTCATACTACAAGTATCAGAGGGGTAGCCCTGTTAGTCTGGATCTGTAACAGCAACAAAGGGTCCTGTGGCACGTTATAGACTAACAGAAAAGTTTTGAGCGTGAGCTTTCGTGAGCACAGACTCACTTCATCAGATGCTGGTCTTGGAAATCTGCAGGGCCAGGTATAAATAAGCCAGAGCAAGGGTGGGGATAACAAGGTTAGCTCAGTCAGCAAGGGTGAGGCTTACTACCAGCAGTTGATCTGGAGGTGTGAACACCAAGGGAGGGGTGTTCACACCTCCAGATCAACTGCTGGTAGTAAGCCTCACCCTTGCTGACTGAGCTAACCTTGTTATCCCCACCCTTGCTCTGGCTTATTTATACCTGGCCCTGCAGATTTCCAAGACCAGCATCTGATGAAGTGAGTGTGTGCTCACGAAAGCTCACGCTCAAAACTTTTCTGTTAGTCTATAACGTGCCACAGGACCCTTCGTTCCAGTCATACTACAGGGATCAGGAAGCAAATGCATGCTCTCGGGTTCCCAGACATGCAGGAAGTATGAGCAGCTGGAGGCAACACTGGGGGCACAGCCCACATCAGGACCAGAGACCCATGTGGATACCTGTACTATGGAGTCACAGCAGTCCTAATGAGAGGCAGCAGGCTTCCACTGAGGTTCTCTAAAGCCAAGAATTCACTATGGTTTCCCAGCTCCCCACTGAGCAGCTAATACTCATTGTCTTTAGGAAAGTGAGGCATCTCACCAAAGTCTCAGTACACACTTAATTTCCTTAAAAAAGGAAAGTTTCCCTGGACGGTGCAGATTGGAATGTAGGCATGATAAAGGGCTGTGCTACCTTAAGGTCTCCTGCAACAGACAGGCATTGTTCTGTGGTTCAGTGGGTCAACTTTTTTTAATAACTGCCTCTGTGGCCAACCCAGCTAGCTGTGTGAGTAATCTAAGGAGACATAGGAAAAGGTCCAGAAATCTTCAAGAACATTCTGAAAACCTGTAACCAGGAAGTGGTTGTCCTGTGGGAAGAACATAGGGAAGATCTCAGGATAGATCTCTTCTCAAGAGGTGCCAGACAAGGCATGAGGGCAGCTCACATGAAAGAGAGAGGACAAGCCACAGAGAGCATTATGTACGTTCTAAAGGAACAGGCTGAGATAATGCGCTCCATTGCACAAAGCATTGGCCCTCACTGTGAAAGGTTAGCCCGCCTGCACAACCAGCATCATTCTGCTGCCACAATCCCTCTAAGCACCCCAATGCAAACTTGTACTGACATGATGTTTCTTCCCCACCCCGCCTCCCAAACCATTCTATACCTCACTCCAGCTATGAGCAGGGTGATAGCTGGTAGTTTTGCTTTCCTTCTCCCTTCTGTTTCCTATGCCTCCAATCCTTATCCATTGCTACTGTATTATGAATCACAACAGGTTGAATAAAGAAAATATAAAGGTGTATTCAATACATTTAGTCTTACAATTAGTATGGGTCGGTAACACAGGTAGCAGAGAGTGGGTTGATTTTCCAGGTTTGATTTTGTCTGTCTCTCCCAGACACGCAAAATCAACTTCTCGGGTCGCCGTCAACCCCTGTATTCTTGAGGAGTAAGGGAGGTCAACGGGACAAACTGTCCCATCAACCTTCTTCTGAATAGATAGCCAAGTTAGCCAAGAACAGATATGTCGATTTTAGCTACGCAATTACCATATCTAGAATTGTATATATGTAGTCGACTTTCTTAGCCTAGTGTAGACTTAACCTCAATCTTGTTCGAATGCAAGATCCACATATGCTGCCTTCAGATGCTGGCGAGCTGGGTTTGCTCTGGCAGTTTCAAATGGTGTGCAGAGGAACCAGAAACTGTGGGGGAGAAGAAATCCAGGAAGAGAAGGGGTTCATGGGACAATTTCCTGATTCCCAGGAAAACTTGTGTTTCCTGTAGACTTCCCACAATGCCTAGCAAAGGAATGAGATGCCAGGCATGGTAGAATACATTTCCCAAATGCTCTGCTTATTTTGAAATTGGGCTCTTGGTGCGACTGCTCTTTTTCGAAAAACTCTGGCAGTGAAAATGCAATTTTCTGAAATTACTTATTTGGACATTAGAATGTTGAAATAAGTAATGTTAGGAAAAAAAAAAAAAGCCTGCAGTGTAGACATACCCTAAGGAGTTCCACAGTAGAGAGAGATACCTGACGGAGATACACTGCTAGCAGTGGGAAATCTGCTTTATAAAGGGGCACAAATATAAAAGAAAAACCAAAGAACATGTGGATCCGCCACTAAAGATAGGAAGACTAATCTATTAAAGGTAAGACTGAAATTATTAGAAGCTTCAAAGCTGCAGTCTTGCAAGCACAACAGTGGCAAGGTACAATTTAATAGTGGTTAATAAAAGACCTGAAGAAGAGCTGTGTTTAGCTAAAAACTTGTTCACCAACAGGTGGTCCAACAAAATATACTACCATATACACCTTATCTTTCTAATGTCCTGGGACCAACATGACAACATTGGAAACACAAGATGAGCAATTACAAGGTGGGATCAAGAGAAACAGAGAAATCCTATAAACATTTAAATTAGCAGGACTCAGTGAGATATGCTATAGAAAGTTAAAAGGAGTAGTAATATAATTAAGTGGAACCACACAAAATTGCTTCTGCAGATGAAGGGAGAGTGGAAGCCAGATGATAAACATACAACCTATTTTAATAGAGGCAAAAGCATGTGTATGGGGGGCGGGGGAAGCAATGGAGGCCAGAGAGACCATCCAAAACTTCAGTTTGATTAATGTGTTGGGGTTGCACAGATCCAGGATGGGTCTGAGGTCCCGCTTTTACTTTTCGTATTAGGAAAAATAAAACCTTGCCCCGAAGCTCCAGTGGAACCTCCTCAACAGGCCCTACTGATTATTATTATTTATACCTCTTGTACAAGTAATTTGTGAGAAAAGTCCCTGAAGAGGGGTGGAAGAAGAAAGTTGGAAAGAGTATCCCATTTCTACTCTGCAGAGGATGACTTGAGGCAATTTGGGACCATGCCTTGTACAAATAGGATATGCATGGCAAAAAGGGAAAAGAATTCAGTTGAATGATTGGTGTATTGTCCTTGAACATGCCTTCAAAATGGCTGCATAGGCTGCCTAGACAAACAGCCCCTGGTTGTTCGGGGTTTGGGCTTGGTGACTGCAATTCTGAGCTCCTTGGCATCTGCTATTATGGCCCTTTCAGGGCTGGCCCTCCTACAGCAATGGTATGTATTGCGGCTGGGTGGCTAGAGTATGCAGCCCAAATGATCTCAGAGTGGCTTGGGAGTCTTAAGTTATGTTGCCCCAAGTTCATCTTTGCGGAGAATAGCACAGAACCCTCAAATGGAAGATCTTGGATCGTCTCTTGGACTTTCATAGGGAAGCATGAAGCCTGCAGCCCACAGCAACAGTGTATCACAGTGCTGGTGGATATGGTGCACATTGCAGTGGTATGCAGAGCTCAAGCACAGCTTCCAGTGATATCCTTGGGACAGTCTTACCCTCATCCATCTGAGCCGAAAATTTAGATTTAGCATCTGAAGTGTCCCATTATCTGACATTATAGCTACTAAGCATCACTTGCTGATATGCGATGCAAAACTGGAGCTTTCTGGTGAAACAGACCTTCCTTCCAATGAGGTCCACAGCTTCTTTGCACTGGTAACTCATGGTGTAAGCCTCTGCTAACCTTCCCCTCCCTCTTGCTCATGACCACCACCACCAGTTCTGGTGGTGGGGGTGAACAAACATACATAGCCCTTAGAGGAAACAAAATATTTCCTCTCAGCCTGCTTAGCTGGGAGGGCTAGAGATGCTGGCATTTGACACTGGGTCTTTATGTTCCCATTTATAGTTATAATCAGTGCAACCACCACCCTGGTGGGACCTGCTGGAGATAAAATGTCCCCCATTAGGTCAAACACCTCATTTTCCTCCATCTGGATGTCCAGATTCTGAGCGACCTCTCTCATGAGTTTGAGATGGGCTCTACTGTTAGGAGGAAAAGCACCCGAGGATGTTCTTTGGGCCATGATGATGACGAGGCCTGAGCCAGGGAAAAGTCCCACCTGCGCTTTTTGCTTTTCAGACCACTGTGGCTCCACTACCAAATGGGTGTCCACCTCGGTGCCAATCGTGGTGCCAGTCATGACTACCATCATGATGCCTTCTGTGAAGGTGGCTATATTGTTGGTGGCAGGGGTCATGCCAGATGCCACACTGATCCTGGTGTTGCTGCTGGTCACATTGCCACTGTTAGTGCTAGCAATAAGAGCTGTGGTAGATGCCACTAAATGGTCCCCGGTTCTGCATACTGCCCTTCTCCAAGACATGACCAAAAAGGAGCATCCAAAGATGGGCCTCTGGACCTGATAGTATACCCAGTGTCCAGAGTGGCTACTGTGCCAGCATCTCATTTGGGGCCTGCCATTTTGCCAGCCATGGCACTAGAGGGAAGGCTAATGTTATCTCCACAGACTGTAAGATTCTAGGCCTCCTTGAAAGTCACTGTGGTAGTGTGAAGGTTCAAGCCCTCCACCTGGATCTCTTCTGATTGGCACCAGACTCCACAGGCTTTGTGAAGGCCTGGAATTGATGATGCCAGCTGTCAAGAAGGGGAAGTATGGCCAGTATAGGTCACACTCGGTCAGGTGGCTCCCATTCTGCTGCTCACAAGGGGGAACACCTGTCAGTCTCTCTTTGCTTCTCCCTTGGTACAGGAGACTGTGACTGATGCTGTGATTGCTCTCCCACTGCAGTTTTTGGTGCTTTGGAGTGTCAGTGCAGAGCTTCTCTGAACCCAGCGTCCTTCCTCATCACCACATGTCAAATGAAAAAAGGATATCTATCTGCTGGTATCATAAGAAATATTTAGAGTGGAAACAAGGAAAACGGGCTCTCTTTCGGTTTTGTACTTGTACAGCAGCTGGCATATCAGGGTCCTGGTCCATGACTGGAGCTCCTAAGACAGTGGTTGGTAACCTGTGGCCCAAGGATGCCTGGGCTGTCCTCTCTCTTACATGCCTCTTGTGCACCTGGCCAATAGACCCCTGTGATTCCTTACTCCTCCCCCTCAGCACTTTCAGAGCCATGTATCTCCTGATTTGTGCTCCGTCCACTTTCTTCCCCTTTCCTTCCAGGGCTTGAACAATGAATTAGCTGGATGCTGTGGCCTGCTGAGATGAAGGGCCACTCATGTGGCCCACCTACTATTTGGGTTGCCCAGGCCTGTGCTAAGGACTATGATAGTAAAACATGATTTTAACTTACTCACTTTACTTGAGGTTTCTTCCTGTAAAGTCTCTCTTTGCCCAATCCACAGAGAGTGAGAGACATAATGGCCTATAACCAAATCTCCATCTCCTCCCCCAGACCTCCATGTTTTCAGCATATGGCAGCCCTGCTTTAACTGGCCAGCTGCTCTAAGTTTCACATTAAAAAAGGCACCGCCATCAACAGATTTGGACTCAAAGACTTCTGGGAAAACTCTACAAACTGAAGTAAAACCACTACCTACTCCTAAACAATAAACACTCATCATTCAACCCCAGGATACCAGCCACTCTTAAAAACGTGTCCACCCAAGCATTTCTTTATGAGACAGTATTTATAAAAAGGTGTATTTACATCCCAAAACTCTAAGTGATCCCTGGGTCTCACACATCTTCTTTATCGTCTTTAATCCAAGCAGTTACAAACATATTTTGATATGGCAGGCCCAAACAGAAGTTCCTGCAAGGTGGGATGAGTAGCTAAAAAAAACCTAAAAAACCTAAAAAAAAGTAGCTACTGAGCTTCATGAATGGCACCCTATCAAATTCATGGCCAAAAAACCCATGGACTGTGATATAGGATACACCTCTGTGAAATCTGGTCTTTTCTGTGCTTTTACAGATTTCATGAGGAAGACCAGCACTGCTCAAACTCGGGATCCAGCCACAAAGGGAGCTATAGAGAAGTCACAGAGTTACTACAGTGGGGCTGAGATATTGCCACCCTGACTTTTATGGTGCTTTCAGAACTATGTGGACAGAAAACAGCAGCTACTACCTCGACATTCAGCTTTGAAGGCAGCACCCCACCAGCAGCAGTGCAGAAGGGTGGAAATATCAGTCTACTACCACCTTTACTTCTGTGCTGCTGTCTTCAGAGTGGATGGCGGCCAACAAATGGCGCCTGCTGACAGAGGGCCCACCTCTGCATACAGCAGTGTAGAAGTGGTAATACCATACCAAAGTACCCTCATTTTTATGTTGTGGCTGACAGCAACTCTGACTTTAGAGCTGGACACCTGGCTAGCAGTTGTCAGTCTTCACCTGTCCAGCTTTGACAGCAGCACCATCGACATCAACAATGTAGAAATAAGGGTACCAGTACTACAACTTCTCTTACAATAACTTTGTGACCATCCTATTCCTTTATGGGTCAAGACCCTTAAGACTACAAAACCATGAAATTCAGGTTTAAATACTTAAAATAATGACTTTTATCATTTTTTAAATCCTGTGACTGAAATGGACCCTGAATTTGGTAGGGCCTTAATCATGAAGATCTGACGCTATCACAGAAACTCTAAAAGCCACCTTCCAAGGGAATGATGGAAAATTAATATTTTATTTATTGTAACTTTCAATCCATTTGTGTTGACAGTGTCTTATCTGCTCTTAGTAACCTCCTTCCTGCCCTCTTTTTCATTGATATGATTGTTAATTATCTCAATGCTTCATCCTCTTCCACCATTTGACTCTTCTGCTCCTCTTTCCCATCACAAGGTCCACTGTGCCAAACTATCCAACATCCATTTCCTCCACTCGTGCTCTTATGGTGCAAAGTGTTAAATAAATAGTGTAATTCCTACTGACTTCCACCAGTACAAAGTTGTTCATTAATTTTGCTAACTTCCTAGCTAATCATCATCTCGAACTTAAAGCCCACACCTATAAATCCAGCTACCTTTCCGCTATCTTTTTCACTCACTTCTCTCTCTGCACAGATTTCTGCCTCAATTCTTTCAAAAGAAGATTGGTAAAATATGACTTTCCCCACCTCCTTTGCTCCTCTTCCCTTCTCCCTTCCCTCTTACCACGCTTCTCTTTCCCCACCACATATGCAGAAATTTCTCATCTGATCTCCATCTCTAACCTGATCCAGCCATCTAATCTCCTTGGTTGTGTTTACACTAAAATGTCTTGATATTGATTTTGTAATTCTGGAATTTATAAATTCGATTTTTACTCTCCTCACCTCCCCACATGCTCTTCACAAACTTGACTTTGTTGCCACACTCGGTTCATAAACATTTAGGCTATGTCTACACTAGCCCCATACTTCGAAATGGCCATGCAAATGGCCATTTCAAAGTTTACTAATGAAACGCTGAAACACATATTCAGCACCTCATTAGCATGCAGGTGGCCGCAGCACTTCGAAATTAACACAGCTCGCCACCGTGCGGCTTGTCCAGACGGGGATCCTTTTTGAAAGGACCCCGGCTACTTTGAAGTCCCCTTATTCCTATGAGCAGATGGGAATAAGGGGACTTTGAAGTAGGCGGGGTCCTTTTGAAAAGACCCCCGTCTGGACAAGCCGCACGGTGGCGAGCCATGTCAATTTCGAAGTGCTGCGGCCACCTGCATGCTAATGAGGCACTGAATATGTATTTCAGCGCTTCATTAGTAAACTCTGAAATGGCCGAGGGCAAGGGAGCGGGGTTTGCACACAAAAGTAAACTACTGAACATAAGTTTTTTGGCCTCTTATGCAAGCACAACCCCCACAACAGCCTTGTTGCCATACAGTGCGGTAGGACAGCAGCTGGTGCCAGGCAAAACAGAAGCATACAGACAGAACCTCAAACTCCGTGCTGGGGCTATTGTAATGGGTAGATGCACTCACAGCGCTAATAGCAAAGAAAGTCAGAAATTTCTCAGACTCTCATACAAACACGATCCCATAGTCACAGGCTTCTAGTCATGATTTGAAATTCACGGTCTTCCTGTTACCTAATTCAGGCACTTCTAGAGAGCAGAGGCCAGACACCATTGGGCACTGTGGGGTACCTACAGGACACCTATGGAGGCCAATAAATTCAATTTTAAGATGTGGTGCTTCCACACTGGCCTTTAATTGAACTTTTGAATTCAAGCTTGACGCTACACCCGTCAGGTAACAACACTGTAATCTCGATATTAGTGCTCCGTAAATCCAGCTAACGGTTTTTAAAGTGAAGACAGTTACGTGGTAATATCTAGCTAACTGCCTTAAATTCAAATTTATCTCATAGTGTAGATGTAGTCCTCACCTCCCTCCCATCTCTACGCTTCCCTTAGTTTTCTCCTTTACCTCTCGTACTCTACTGGCTTTTTCTCCTCACAGTACAAGAACACTTAAGTCTCACCCTCCTTACAAAAACTGAGAAACAGGAAAAACACAAACCAATCAAAAAGAAAAACCCACATTCCTAAGCCTACTTGACTAATAACTCTTGCCTCTCAGGGCTGACCTACACTAAAGCTGTAAATTAAGCTAAATTATGCAACCAAAGCAGCTTATCTTAAGTCAACATAATTTAGACTGGTTTATACTGGTGTCTGCACTGTGTTGAGAGGAGACACTCTCTTGCTAATTTACCTTCCACTCTCCACCTTGGGAAGGCAGAGTTCAGATGTCAACTTCACCAGATTTCTTAAGTCTACATCCCAGCAGTGCCACTTCAGCTCTAAGTATAGACAAGCCCAACATCTTTATTCTCCCTCATCTCTAAACTAACTGGGCATGCTGTTAACATTCACTGTCCAGAGTTCTGCTGCTGCAATTTCATCCTACACCTTTTCCAATCTGGCTTCTGTTCCCTCCCGGCACTCCGCTGAAACCACTCATCAGTCACTAATGACCTCTTCCTAGCTACAACTGTGAGCCAGCACTTCACCCTCCTTCATCTGTTGGCTGACTCCACTGATCATACTCTTCTTGAAACCCTCTCCTCTTTTGCCCTTTGTACCTGTCTTCTACTGGTTCTCCCTCTACTTCCTTCAGATGCATTTAGAGGAGTCTGCTCATACCTCCCTTCCTGCTATCTGAGAGAGTTCCATAGGGCACCAAACTTAATCTGTACACGGAGACAAAAAAAGCACCACCTCTGGCAATCACACCCATGAACATATATTCAACTATCATTTCTACACCGATGACTCAGATTTACCACTCTATTCCAAATCTGTCTTCCCACCTGAAATCTCAGTCTATGTCTGCCATCTCTTCAGGTAACCTACCAACAGACGGAGCCTTCCATATTTGGAAACTAAGAGCTCATGTAATGGCTGGGATTATAGAAAGATCGCGTCCAAATGAAAAAAGGAATTACAAAATAAACAAGCCAGACAGTGATGGTGAATGGCATATTCAATTAGCTTTTCTTCTTCAAATATTAATTATGAATCTTCTTAAAATTTCTGTATTACTTCTCTGCAGTGGATTATCAGCCAGTACCAGTGTATTAATTTTAATGTTAGTACTATAAATTAATTAATTAGTATACTTGAATCTAAGTTACTACCTATAGTTTTGCACCTTTGCTGAAATACACATAGAAGTTTACTTTAATATACCCAGCAGACCAAAAGGGTTTTAACAAATAAAAATAGAAAATTAAGTTACAGCAGATAACATAATAAATCATTAGAACTAGAAAATCAAGTCCACCACTGCACATTTTTTAGGGCCCATAGCATAAGCTCTTTATCAACAGGACCCTATTGCACAGCAGTGCATCTCACTAGTCAATCCTACAGTATGCTGTGGAAACTGCAGTTGTCCAATGATCAATTTTATTTGTTTATTGGGTTTAAAAACTAAATACTTCTGCATCCAAGTACTGAAAAACATTAAAGTTTAGATTTTGAAATGGTTATAGAATCATAATATAAAGTTCATAGCTAAGGCTAAATAGATTAATTTGAAGTATTTTTACCTGACATGACCTTTCTTCTTCTTCAAAGAAGTTACTTTCCAAGTGAAATTTGTGCATGTTCCCTGTTTTTACACTTATATATTGCTTCATCTGCATTCTCCATCCCCAGAAGTAGTAAATATTATGTCTTACACATTTTTGCCTCTGAAAGCAAATTCTGACTTCATAAATAAACTCTGAGTGCTAAAATAATCACGCTGGCATTTGAGCCCATAGTTCCCAAATAATAAAAATTTAAAAATCTCTTGCTCTTAAGTAGGATACCCAAATTTCCCATAGGTAGGCTTCTGGAGATGGTATGCCTTGGATCTACAGAGATGGCACAAAGTGTGGGTCTTATTGTGGCACTTACCAAATGATGATGCTCACTTCATCTTCCTCCTCCAGCTGCCAGTACTAAACAGTTTGTCCTGCATTTGTTAAAAATGTAAAATGTTTTGGCAACATCTGTGACTTTAGCCTTAAATATGTAAATTGAATGCTAGAGTTGAAATAATGTCTTTTTTTCCTCTTTGCTCATGTAACGTTCACATCTTTTCCCCCCAAAATGTGTTGTAACAGGACATGAGTTTCAGCTCAAGATTACTGGTATCAGCACTACAAGTCATTCCAGTAACCCAAAAACTATACACATATACCTTTGCATTATCCCTCCACTTGACAGAAAACTGTGCATAGTGAATTTGCTGCCAACACCTTCACTCTTCTGCAAAAGAGGGTGAGAGCAGAATTGTCACACATCTTAATGGTGGGAGAGAGGCAGAAATTCTTAATTCCTTTTCACTGTATAAGGATTGTAACAGAAAGATGAGACAACAGCAATTCACCTTGGAATGTTTTAAAAATAGGAAAAAAAACTTGTGATCAAGGAAAAATATGGAAAAACAATACTGTTCCAAAAGCACATACTAATGGCAGACTGATGCCATTTAGGATTTAAATCACTACCCTAGTACAGTGTAATATGGGACGGAGGTGGCAGCAGAACCATACAAAAAACGTACAATGCAAGTAGGCAAGCTTCAACATCTATTGAGAGAGAATGATCAATACACAGATTGGGGGGTATGGGAAGCACAAGCTGATAAAACACACATAAAGG
Organism: Carettochelys insculpta; assembly: GCF_033958435.1. Taxonomy (NCBI): domain Eukaryota; kingdom Metazoa; phylum Chordata; order Testudines; family Carettochelyidae; genus Carettochelys; species Carettochelys insculpta. The sequence continues at coordinate 316,388,451 of NC_134137.1, forward strand.
CAACCTTTTATTCAGCAATCATAATCCTGAATGTGGGTAACAAATGACAGTTTATGTCCAGCCCTCCTATTCATCTCCCAGGATACATGTACCAGGATCTGTCACCCTGATGTAACTTACCACACTAGACTGCAGACAAAGCCTGCAGCCACTTCCCATCAAGAGCAAAACTTTCATTCAGTTCCACACTTCTACTAATGCTCAAATAAGAAACACCTTCACTGACTCACCTCCCTATTAACTTTCTAAATGCAACCTTTTCAGTAATCCAGTCACACAGAGCCTGTGAGGTCTGTAAACCACCAGCTGACCCAGGCAGGTTGAAAGTTAAAAAAGGAGCACTCACAAAGATTTAATTTGCTAAAAACAAAAGGACTTCCTGAATCTGTCAAATAAGGTGTAACTGCATATTGGCAGACAGAACATTGCAGTTCTTTTGAAATTCTTAGCTGTCAAATGCTTTTTATAAACATTTGAATGCTTTAATGCATATTTATATCCTTAGCTATACATTTATGCTTCACTCTTTATAACTTTACTCCTCCAATACACTAAATGCCCCATCACTTCACCCCCAAATTAACTCATACAGTAACTCTGTCATCTATGGGTGAGCATTTTTTACAAAGTAATTACTATCTGATCTCTCAGTCCTCATCGTCAGATGAAATCTGCAAAACACTTTCAAAAGACAAGCCTGGGAGCTTAAATTTGTAACTTTACTACACACTAAATATCATGGATTAAATAAATCCACTGGCTTTACGACAATTTACTAAATCCTATCCTCTCCCTAGTCTTCTTCCCCTCTATGGAGAGGTGCTAATTGGCAATTTCTTATAGAATGGTCCCTTAACGTGTTTATTTACAGAGAGGTAGCTGTATTAGTCTGTATCACTACAAAACAAATGTTTGTTTACTATTCAGGCTAACTCTGTTCTGGGTTTAACTATGACACTTCAGCAACTGTTCTACATTAGGAAATTTGTCACTCAAGGGTGTGAAAAATCCACTCCTGAGAAGTGCAACTAATCCAATCTAACCCTTGCTGAATTAGGTCAAACCTCCCGTAAGTGTAGGCAGTTATCTTCACTAAAGTGCTATAGTGCCATAGCTGCACCAATGCAGTGTTTTAAGTGTAGACAAGCCTTTTATTTCCCAAACCTGAAGAAAAACTGTGTAAGCTCAAACTCTTATCTTTCTCACCAACAGAAGTTGGTCCAATAGAAGGTGCTACCTCATCCCCCTTGACTCTCTAATATCCTTGGACCAAACTGACTACAGCAACATAGCATACTTTACTTATGGTATTTTTGAAGGTCTGTGTTGTGCATGTGGAATTTTTTTTTCATCATATTTGTGAGTTTTCAAGTATGACTTTTGCTACTACAGGGACTGAGCCTTCACTTTATGACAGAAAGGGCAACTGCACCACGCAGGGGAACAACTTCATTAGTACAAGGTTTTAGGTTGACGTGTGCAGGTCTCTTTAAAATGGGCATTGACACACCATAGCTAAAGGGGAAAGGAGTTACTGCTTGTTCTCAAAATATGGAAGACAATAGTTGAAAAAAGACATCAGATCAGAGGAAACAAACATCTAAAGCCTAATCAACTATGCTATGAATCTCAATGCATTTTTATTATTTAGTGAGTCAAAAACCATGTTAAAAGCTATACAAGAACTTTTCTTGCGGTACTCTCTCACTCAGTGTTGCAAACACAATAGGGATATTATATCCATAAACTAAATGCCTTCACACATGGATCCTATCAACTCAGTCACGTGCCTATTTCAACTTTTCCACAGGGAAATCACAAAGGATTTAGTTGAAACCCCTTGCAGATAATAAAAAGAAAATGCTGTATATACTGACAGTAATACATTTAAACCATTTTAAGGCTTTTTGGTCTCCAACTATTGATTCACCAAGTCCTGAATGGCATCATTAAATTTTTATGGCAATCATTAAATCTGTAAAACACTGATTTTGTACTCAGTTACTTTCCATCCAGTGTTCACAAAGCAGTTTCAGGAAAAGTGACTTTAACTTCTCAGAACCTGTAAGATGGGCATTGTCCCCATTTTGCAGAAGGAAAAAAAATGAAGCAGAGATTATAAAAAGTCTGATCCCTACTGCCTTTATTTATATGAATAGCCATATTGGCCAGTCAAGACCTGGACAATTGGGCTCTAAGTTACCCAAGGTCATACACAAATTCACAGCAGACTCAGGAACAGAACTTAAGTTTCCTTACTGATTCTCAGGTACCTTAAAGACGACCGAGAAAACTCGGCAATATGCCACAATGCAATGGGCTAAACTGACATCTTGCTAAAAGAGTACTTGGGAGGTACGGAAAGCTCACAATGTGGGTAGCAGAATTATACTTAGTATAGATGCCTCATCCATATAGTGGAAATAAAAGAACACAACCACGTGCCAGAAAATGCAACACTCTTGGGCTAGTCTCCATAGGTATAATTTATTTTAATGCCACATCAATGAAGTTAAATATTTATCATAATATAGTATCCTCCCCCTATAGGTGACATTCTAAATTTAGCCTTTATATTCAACCAATAGAACACATTTAAGCAATTGATATTTGATCAGCAGGCAAACTTAAGTTTCAGCAGTTGAGGGCAAATTTATTCTAATTAACATGTCTAAAGTGTAGTTTGTATGTGACTACCTAGAACTTCAATGTAGAGCATCTTGAATTTGAGGTCAGTGTTAGGACAACTTATAAAATTCCAGTGGTAAGTGAGAATATATTCTCCCTATTATGGAGTCATGGGTAGAACCATCTGCTCACAAGAAAAAAAAGGCATTTTACTTTACATCACTGTTCTGGAGGCGACTGAAAAACTTAGTACATAATACCTTCAAACTCAACTTAATGGATGACTTTATTTGGTAAAGTGAAAATCTGTTACATGTTTTGATATCTTAATCACTCACATTGTAGATTTCTGTTTATTTAAATAAAATACTAACAACCATTCTTCATTCAACAAACAGAAAAATCACTTATGCTTTATTAGCCAGAAATAATGAAAATAACATTTACTTTTTAAAGATGAAGTTATATTACAAAAAGGGATAGTCCTGTTCTATTTAGGGCATCGATCAATGTGCAAAAAGACATAGCCTTAAACTACCAATTGCTAGGTAATAACAGATATAAGATTTTTCAGATCCTGCAGACCCATTTCACATGTTCATCTTAAACCTGTCACAACCTTTAAAGCTACAGAAGATATTTTATTATTTTAGTCTGATTTGGAAACAAAAGTTATTTGCTCATTGGCAGGTTGAAACATGTTAGACCCCTATTAGATCTAGCCAACTCTACCCCCACTTTACTAATTATATTTGTGAGAAATGGCTAGTGATACGGCATTGACCTTAATCGAAAAAATTAGTCAGAGCTCTGACAGTTTTTTCTGATGTGTCAAGTGAAATTAGAATAGCAAACATGCAGAAATAATATAAATTCTGTGTTACTGGACATATCTGTTAAGAACTAAATTTGCAATACAATACAAAGAAATTAGTTATATTTATTGTAAACAATACATTTAAATTCACATCATACTAATGTGTGGTTAACATACCAAAATTCACAAAAGGTATCTCTCAGTCATCATTCTAATAAAAATACTAGCAATGTTTACTTACACCATATTTCTTGGTTCATCTGATTATTTTATATTAAAGCAAAATGTACAGATAGGAAGTTTAAAGATTCATCTTAAAATGAAACCAGAAGTCAGCAGATGTTAAGCAAAATAATACTAATGAGCTTGTATTGTACAAATATTGTCTTTCCAATAAGCAATCAAGTGCACTTCATACATTTTGGCTTTTCCCAAACCCATAATAGCCACAGTTTTTCAGTATTCCCAATGTATCCTGTGACTTTAAATATAAATACAACATTGGAATCAATACATATTCAAAACACATAGAAACAGTACAAGTCAGTCATCGACCCCATGTCTTCAGAACACGGTCAGATCCATCCCTTGCAAAAGGTGTTAGGCAAAGATCAAACATAAACATTAAAAGAAACAAATAATTCCTCTTCATCCAGAATTCTCAGATAATGTAAAAAAATACCAAAACTAATGGTCTTCCTTCCATCCGGATGCACCAAAAGAGCAATACCTCCCTGGCGAAAAAAGGAACCACTCACATTTCAGTAGCCAAGAAAAGGCTCAATTTCTGCAGGAGGCGGCAGAAATAGAACTGTTTGCCACCCATCAGCATGCAATCCCGAGAAAACAAAGGGGATTCCCATTGTCATTGTCTTCCTGGGTAGCTGATCATCACCAGCACTAGCAAGGCAGTAGCTTGCGCAGTTATCTCCACAGCGGGCAATGTCACAACCCGACCAACAGCACAAACTACTACCTCAGCCAGGGCGATGGTGCACCCGACCCGTCCCGAGGCAGAAAATAAGCCGACAGGCACCTCGGTCAACACATGACGTTGCAGGGACGCAAAAGCGGAGATACAAAGGCTCGGGGTCCTCTGATGATCCTGGTCTCTTCTATCTGCCGCAGACATCAGCCAGCCTCCCCTCGCCTGCCTGGGGAAAGCGGAGGGAAACCCCGCCCAGCTCCCGGCGCGGCGCGGCGCTGCCCCGTTCCTGGCGTGACCTGAGCGCGCCGCCCATCAGCTACACTGGGGCCGCCTGCAGCTGCCCCACTCCCGCCAACCCAGACCCCACCTGCCCCGGTCCCGCTCGGGCTCCCTGCGTCCGCCCGGTGACCGCACTGACCTGCCGCCGCTGCCCGCCTCCTCCGCCCGCTGTGGCTGGCGGTGGCGGGCAAGCAACACGGAGGACGAGCCCCGCGGCAGGGCAGGCAGCAAGCCCAGCTCCCCTCCTGTACGGCCGCCCCAGCAGACCCCCCGTCCTGCGTCGTCGCCGCCGCCCGTGTGGCCGGCTGCACTGCACCATAGAGAGCGCGTACGGGGAGAGGGGCTCGCCCGCCACTGCTCACGTGACTAAGCTTGTCAATCACCCTACCGGCCGGCGCCATCTTGAAGGGGGAGGGTGCGCTGCTGCCTCTCGGGAACCGGACTCGCCGTTACCCCAGTCAGCGAAGATGGCGCCAGCCGGCGGGAGACTTAATCAGCGACAGACGGATTCGGCGGCGCCACTGTGCAAAGGCCGCCTCAGTCCCCGCTGCACGGGCCGAAGGGGGCCGCGCTCGGCTCTCGCGGGATGCGGGTAAAGGAGGAACCTTCCCGCGCTAGATCCGCCTGCCGAAAATCCGCGGGAAAACGCCGGGCAGGGCGCGCGGTACTGGGGTGTGTGCGCCCGCAAGGGTGTCTGGGAAGTGTAGTTGGGAGGGGGCTATAGCCCCGCCCCCACCCCTGGAGCAGGCGGGCTTCTCAGCAAGTCCTTCAGCTAGCCGGCCAATCGGAGCCCGCCAGAGGGATGTAGTGTTACAGATGCGACTACTTTCTCTCCCGCCCCGCCCCAGTCTTCCAAGAATTCTCGGTTTTTCACAGTTGCGAGCTCCTGGAGCGTCCTGAAAGGAGCGGAGCAAGGCCCTGCCCTTTCCCGCAGCAGGGTAGGGAAGGTAAGAAATACAAAAGAACAAACAGTAACGGAGAGGGAGCCGGGCTAGTCTATACCCTGTCAAAACAAAAAGCAGGCAAGCAGCACTTTAAAGACTAGCAAAACAGTTTATTAGGTGAGCTCTCGTGGGACAGACCCACTTCTTCAGACAGAACAGCTGTTCTGTCTGAAGAAGTGGGTCTGTCCCACGAGAGCTCACCTAATAAACTATTTTGCTAGTCTTTAAAGTGCTACTTGACTGCTTCTTGTTTTAAAAGAATAAACAGGTTTATCATTATTTCAAACCGTGGAGAACAAGCCTTGCACTGAGAGATTAAAAATGCTCCAGCAGTTCAGTTTGTGAAAAGGACAGCGAGCCCTTAGCTAGACTTCACCAAAAGAAAATACAGGGTAAGACGAGAGAGAGGTGCGCACGTGTTAAATCCCATGTAGAAAGGACAGAAACCAGTGGCTAAATGTTGAACAGTGATACAATTAAAAGTAAAATATACAAACGTTAACAGTGACAGCAGTTCACCCTTAGTACAAATTACCAAAGGAAATAATGGATTATCTAGCTCTTGGATGCTTTTCTGAAAAATATGCTTTGGGTAAAGATGTAACTGGGATCAAGCCAGGATAAGTGGCTGAAATGTAATGGCCTGAGACATGTAGGAAGTTTCATCAAATTATTTAATGCTCCCTCAGGCCTGAAATTCTAGGAATCAAATTTACATAGCATCCAGAGATGTGGGGGCTGCACAGTGATCCCTCTGCAACAATGATTCCCAAACTTTTCAGCATCATGCCCCACTTTTGATTTTTGAGAAACCCTCATGCCCCCTCACCTCCTCTTTACCAACATCCAGCCCCCCCTTTTAACAAAAAAATTCAATTCAATTCATAATTTAAAATAAACACAACAACTTGATATAAAATGTTACTTAAAATTAAAAATAAGCACAAATAGTTTTTCTTGGCCCATTGCAGGTGCCTGGTGCAGCCCCAGCTAGCCAGCTATCTGAGCCCCATGCCAGCCACCAGAGCTGACCAAGACAGCTGCCTGCCCACCTGAGACCTGGGCTGCCAGAGCCACCCACCCGAGCCCCATGCCACCAGGGCCACACACCCATCCGCCCGCGCACCGGAGTCTGCCCACCAGCTGCCTGAGCTGCCCACAAAAGCCCCATGCTGTCAGGGCCAGCTGCCCACCTGCCATCTCGAGCCGCCCAAGCCCCATGCTGCTGGGGCCATAAACCCAAGGCCCACATTGCTAGGGCCAACCACCTGCCTGCCAGCCCAAGCTGACTGAGTTAGGCACTGCCAGAGCCAGCTGCCCAAGACCTGTGCTGCCAGGGCCAGCCACCAGCCCAAGCCACCTGAACCTTGCGATGTTGGGGCCAGCTGTCCAAGCACTGTGATTCCCACTAGCCAGCCACACAAGCCCCACAAGCCCTGTGAGCCACCTGCCTGAGCCCCTCCCATCCCACAAAGCCAAGAACCCCTGCTCTTACCACGCCCCCATCCCCCTCACCTGAGCCAGGCAACCCCAGCCTCCCATCTAATCCCATTCTTCTCCTCACCCCCCAACCCACACTCACATCTTTGCTGGACACTGCTAGCTGCACCAGGTCACCCATGTCAAATGGCAGGGGCTGAGAGCTGGAAGCAAAGGCCATCTCTTTCTTCAGGTGGGGGAATGATGGCAGGGGTTGGGTCACCTCACACCCCCCCTGGAATTTCTTCATGCCCCCCAGTTTGGGAAATCATGCTCTACAAGATCAGTACTGATGTCCAATATAATTGACACTTAAAAGAACACCTACAGAAGCACAGCCTTGGAAGAACTGAAGTTACACAGAAAGGCCTCTCTTTGAAAACAGGTGCATATACTTTGAATTTAATTACACAGGCAAGGTGCAAGGCACTCTTTACGTATACAAACTGACAATCCTAAATTCCCATAAAAACTCAAGCACAGCTGCTGATCCCAGTGACAAAACATTTTCATAGAATCACAGGGCTGGAAGAGACCTCGAGGTGATTGAGTCCAGCCTCCTGCTTCAAGCAGGATCAACTCCAATTAAGTCATCCCAGCCATGACTATGCCAAGCCTGGACTTAAAAACCTCTAGGGATGGAGATTCCACCACCTCTCCAGGTAATGCGTTCCAGTGTATCACCACCTGCCTGGTGGAGTATTTTTTCCTAATATCCAACCTCCTCCTCAACTATAACTTCAGACCATTACTCCTTGTTCTGCCATCTGTCACCACTCAGAAAAGTTTCTCTCCATCCTCTTTAGAGCATCCCGTTAGGAAGTTGAAGGCTGCTATTAAATCACCCCTCAGTCTTCTCTTCTGCAAACTAAATAAGCCCAAATTCCTCAGCCTCTCCTCAGAGATCATGTGCTCCAGGCCCTTAATCATTTTTATTGCCCTCTGCTGAACCTGCTCCAGGACATCCACATCCTTTCTATACTGGGGGCCCCAAAACAGGATGCAATTCTCCAGATGCGGCCTCACCAGTGCCAAATAGTGGGAAACAACTTCTCAAGACATGCGCGTAATGCTCCTCCTAATACAGCCCAATATGCTGTTGGCCTTCTTGGCTACAAGGGCACACTCTTGACACATATCCATCTTTTCATCCACTGTAATCCCTAGGTCCCTTTCTGCTGTACTGCTGCCTAGCCAGTTGGTCCCCAGCCTATAACAATGCTTGGGATTCTTCCATCCCAAGTGCAGGACTCCACACTTCTTGTAGAACCGCATCAGATTTCTTTTGGCCCAATCCTCCAATTTATCCAGGTCACTTGATCCTATCTCTTCCTTCCAACCTATGTACCTCTCCCCCTAGTTGTGTCATCCGCAAAGTTGCGGAGGGTGCAATCCAGTCCCTCATCCAGGTCGTTAATAAAGATGTTGAACAACACTAGCCCCAGAACCAAGCTTTGCGGCTCTCCACTTGAAGCCGACCACAATCCAGCTCTTGAGCCAATGACCACTACCTGTTGGGCCAGACAGTCAAGCCAGCTTTCTATCCAGTCCATACTTCCTCAACTTATGGGCAAGAATGTTGGAAGAGACTGTATTAAAAGCTTTGCTGAAGTCAAGGTCTCTCTCATCCACTGAAACCCCCATGTCCACAGAGCCTGTTACATCATCACAGAAGCTAATCAGATTGGTTGGGCCAAACTTGCCCTTGGTGAATCCATACTGACTACTTTTGATCACTTTCCCTTCTTCCAAGCGCTCCAAAATGGATTCTTTGAGAATCCCGTCCACTATTTCTCCAGGGACTGAGGTAAGGCTGACTAGTCTACAGTCCCCTAGATTGTCCTCCTTTCCTTTTTTAAAGATGGGCACTACATTTGCCTTTTTCCAATTATCTGGAATCTGTCCTGATCTCCAAGAGCCTTCAGAGATAATGGCCAAAGGCTCAGCAATGATGTCTGCCATTTTTTCCGTACCCTTGGGTGCATTAAATCCCCAGACCCATGGCTTTGTGTACATCTAGTTTTTCTAAGTAGCTCTTAACTCGTTCCTTCCCCACTGAGGGCTGCCCTCCACCTTCTCATATTGTATTGTCTAGCACCGTAGTGTGGGAGGTGTCCTTGTCCATGAAGACTGAGGCAAATACAGCATTGAATACTTCAGCTTTTCTTACATCATCTAGGTTACCTCTCTCATCCAGTAATGGCCCCCCACCTTCCCTGATAACCCTCCTATTGTTAACATGCTTGTAACCTTTCTTGTTACCCTTCCCATCCCTGGCCAGCTGAAGTTCCAGTTATGCCTTTGCTGTCCTGATTACTGCCCGACATTTTCCAGCCGTGTATTTATACTCCTCAGTCATCTGTCCAAGTTTCCACTTCTTATACACGTCCTTTTTGGGTTTAAGATGACCAAGGATTCCTCTGTTAAGCCAAGCTGGTTGCCTACCATATTTGTGTTTTACTATGCAGTGGGATTGTTTGTTTCTGTGCCTTCAGCAAGACTTCCTTAAAATACTGCCACTTCTCCTGAACTCTTTTCCCCTTCATCTTTGTTTCCCAGGAGATCCTGCCCATCAGTTCTGTTAGGGAGCTGAAGTCTGCTCTTTTGAAATCAAGGGTCTGTATATTACTGCTCACTTTTCTTCCTTTTGTTATGATCCTGAAATCTACCATCTCGTGATCACTCCAGGCCAGGTTGCCACCCACTTCTATTTCTCCTGCTAGTTCTTCCCTGTTTGTGAGCAACAAGCCAAGCTGTGCACAGCCCTTGTTTGGTTCCATCAGCACTTGTACCAGAAGTTATCTCCAACATTCTCCAAAAACTTCTTGGATTGTCTGTGCGCAGCTGTATTGGTCTCCCAACAAATGTCTGGATAATTAAAGTCTCCTATGAGAACCAGGGCCTGAGATATGGAAGCTTCTCTTAGCTGTCTGAAGAAATCGTCATCTACCTCATCTCCCTGATTTGGCAGTCTATAGCCGACAACAACTACATCTCCTCCTTTATTGCTTCCGCCTCTAAGCTTAACCCAAAGACACTCAACTAACTTTTCTCCCTCCTTATACTGGAACTGTGAGCAATCATAATGCTCCCTCACATTGTTCAAAATTCATTAATTCTGGCCCTAAGAAATCAGAAGGCTGATATAAAAAAAAGTCTATAAAGCTACTAAGTCTTCTTTGTTTTAAGCCTTTAGGATAGTCATCACATTTTCCAGTTTTATTCCATAAGCCTGAAAACAAGAAATTTTTTTTAAGAAAATGTTTAAGAAGGTCACTTGACCTCAGGAACTCAGGCTTGAAAGCTAACCCCAACATGAAACTCATGATAAAATCAGGAGAGCTTGGAGCCATTGAATTATTTACTTTTGTTTAGCTCTGCAAAGCTAGCAAAGCGTGCAATCATCAATAGATTAGTTCAGTTAGGTTTCATCTACACTAGCACTTTTGTCAGCAAAACCTGTTGGGCAGGTATCTGAAAAATATACCTCCTGACCAACATAAATTGCACTGACAAAAGCACCAGCATAGCTACCACCACTTGTTAGCCCTGGTTTTATTATGCTGGAGGGAGAGTTCTCTCCCACCAGCATGCAGCGGCTATACTGGAGACCTTCCACTGGCACAAATGCAGTAGGACAGATCTGCTGCTGTAAGACATGTAGACATAGCGTTAGTGCCAGGGTGCTGTTTACAAATCCACTAGACAGCAGGGATTCACATGTGTCACTAGGAGCATAATTTGGCCAATAAAGCTTTTGGTACCAACGATGATACTTGGTATGGAGATATTCTCAAAGAGTTGGCGCCAAAGCCATATCTTCTGTGGGGCCTTGTTAAACAACAGCAATGCCTTTAGTGCCTGTTGATGACAAGTTTTGCTGTAGTTGAAAAAGCTAAAATGATATCAGCAAGAAGCAGCTGCCCTTATACCAACAGAAGATCAGAGGACACAAGTGGTTCAAAGGACAAGCCTAGGAAAAGCAAAGGAAAACATTCTTATGAGCCTCCCCCCCCCATTTTAACTGACAAGTATGCCAGATACCACAATAGAATCTGTTCCCCATTTCTATTTTACATGACATTTTAACAAGTTATGCTGCTAAAGGAAGTTACATACACAAAGACAGGATTTGGGCTTCAGAGTTCTTGCAACTTGGAATTAAGTTTCAATTATAACCTTGTTTATGAAATCAAAATCATTTAAAAACCACATGCTTCAGGTGGGAAAAATAGAACTGAGTGGGAGAGAGAACTTTACTGTGAACTGAAGACCCAAATCAGGGCAAGATCATTCCTGACTTGAAGCTTTCAACTAATACGATAACAGCAGTTTAGGGTAAGAACTCACAAGTAACTAGATCCAGGGTCAGCAACCTTTCCGAGGCGGAGTGCCACAATTTGATCTTTTGACCTCAATGTATGGTCTGAGTGTTGGTGATGCTTTTTAAAGGCACTAATAGTCCAGCTTACAACAGGTTCATTAATAAAGATAGATGCAAAGCTTTACCGTTTAGGTGGTGGTTGGTAGCATTAGCTAGTCTTTTGTTAATCCACAGGCAGCACGGCTTGGACCAGGCTCCTGGCTGCATGGGGGTAAAGGGGTGGGGCTGAGCTCCCAGCTCATGTGCTTGCATGCCCCCCTTGGTACCCATGCTGGGGGTTGCTGAGGTAACTACAGAAACTGCATAATATTTGGTTGTGCACACTACTATCTCCAGATGGATGGCTAAGTCATAACAGTCCTGACACAGAGTTTGATTCAGCTGCACAGACTCTGAGCTGTGAGGAACTGGTCCCTATTTTTTAACCCTTATGGCTCCAAAGTTTGGAGAATCTTATGAATAGGTTTGGTTCCATAAAGACAATGGATGCCCACATGGCATTAAGTATTGTGTCTTACACCAGATAAGGCTTGAGGGCAAGAGAGAGATGACTGGCATGAAAGAGCTGGAAATCAGAGACTGCTTCAAACAAGTTTGGCAGACAAAGGTGGAACCATATTTTCTGTGGAACACAATCATGATCTCCTTTTACTACTAACTAGGCTGAAGTTATGGCTAGAATATGATGCAAGCACAATTTTGAACAGATGCGTCATGAGTAAGCCTCAAATTATCTCTCTTTTATATTTTAAATGAAAGTCATGGACAAATCACAGACAGTAAACAAAAATTCATAGCTCATGACCTGTCCATGACTTTTACTATATACCCCTAACTAAAACTTAGGCTGGGGTGCTCCGGCTGCTGGAGCATGCAAACTCCCTACTCAGCTCTGCAAAGCTCCCTTGAAGCAGCCAGTATGTCCCTGCAGCTCCTATTGGGAGTGATGGTAAGAGGGGCTTCCTGTGCTGCACCACAGCCATGGGGAGCTGCTGAGATAGAGCTGATAGCTGGGGGGCAGTGGGTGGGGGGCTGCCTGATCTGCTGACCACTTACTGGGAGCTCCCACCTCCTGAAGGTAAATACTGCCACGCACTCCAACCTTCTACCACATCCTGAACTCCCTCCCATACACAAATTGCCCCAATGGGGCCTGGTGCAGCTGGCCCAGGGGCTGCCTGACCTACTTGGGCAGTCCTGCAGTCAGCTGCTCTGGCCACTGCTGAAGTAATGGAATCTGAGACTTCTGTGACAGATACACAGTCTTACTCATGAGCTATATGAGAAAATGACTGCAGGGTAGAAGAGATTCAACAGGTGATAATACCCTTAGGGCAGTTCAGGTGAATGTCCGAACATAACTGCAGGACAGTCAATATGTTACACCAGAGAATCTATTTTTTCCTATGGCTATTCCAAGAAGCCCAAGTAATATCTGGAAGAAGTCTTACATAAAATTCGTTAACTGTAGGGTGACTGAAAACTATCAATCTGCATCAGAAAGTGAAGAGCTGAAATGTAGCCAAAACCACACAAACAGACCTCAAATATACATTGGAACAGTTAAAACAAAGAGGAAGTCTAAGTAAAAACCAACAGAGAATAGGCTTAGTTGTACTCTATTCTGGGCTGCTCAGATGGGGAATCTTTTTGTTTGATCAAAAGTTTCAGCTTCCCGATGCAGCCTCTCAGACCTCAGCAGCATACATGTGATGAAGAGTCTTCGCAGTCTAGAATCAGTGAACCTGTGAATCAGTATTCCTGGGTGGAAACTTTCACCTCAAGCCTAAAACAAGAAATCCAGTAGATTGGAAAGCAAGGTTTGTGATTCTAGCATCAGACCCAAAGTGCTGGAGGAAAAAAACTGCCACCGAGATGAGCAGACCATCAAAGCAGATGTTTGATTTACACACTACCTGATGTCTTTGTAAAATAAAAGCGAGATGACAATCTATGAACAAAAATAGTTCTCGAAGAAGCAGAAGAAAAAAATACATTAGGTAAGTAGTGAAAGCAGTGTGACCCAAGCATACTACACTTAAAGATAGAAGGAAATGACACGTGGCTGGGGCCAGAGCTCACTTCTATGCCGTTGGAATGCTGAATGAGAAGGGTTTGGGGGGGGGGGGGGGGGGGGCGCGTCAGTGGACTCAACAGACGCTGCTCTCCCAGGCCGTTTCTACACAGGCCACTTTCTTCGAAAGTGGCATGGTCATACACAGCCCGAAGTATGCTAATGAGGCGCGGATGCAAATTCCGCACGCCTCATTAGCATACAGTCACATGATTTGGAGTCCAGAAGACCGTTCTTCCAGACTCCAAAAGGCCATTTAGAAGCGCAGCCCCCGGGGGGGGGGGGGGGTCTTCCAGAAGGAAGTCTTTCTTCCAGAGGCCCCTTCTTCCCAAAAATTTTTGGGAAGAAGGGTCCTCCAGAAGAAGGACTTCCTTCCGGAAGCTCCCCTCGGGCCGTGCTTCTACACAGCGTTTTGGAGTCTGGAAGAACGGCCTTCCAGACTCCAAATCACATGACCGTATGCTAATGAGGCGTGGGGAATTTGGCATCCGTGCTTCATTAGCATATTTCGGGCTGTGTATTACCATGCCACTTTCGAAGAAAGTGGCCTGTGTAGAAATGGCCCCAGAGATTCCAGAAGGTCGCAAGTGCTGGCACCTTGATTCCTCAAGTGGGAAGATCTACACACAAACTGAAGAATAAGTTATATTTAAAGTAAATAATATACCACACAGATAAAAGTTAGGCTTCTTAACTACTGTTCCCTCAAAATGCAGGCAACAAAAAGTTAAAACATGTATTCCCTTTTTTAGTTCAGTTCCTGGCAGTGAAATGCAGGTGTTAAATTAGACAAGATATCAAGTTAAGATCTAAACACACACGCTAATTTCATTATTTTGTGCTATACAGTCAAAATGTAATTGTCCAAACATGGAACTAAGAGACAGAAAGCTCATCCTATAGAATTCTTCCATCAAACTGGTAAGTGACATCATACATGAAACAAGATGAGTATTACAGTCTGAAGTGTACCAGAGAAAATTACTTATACAATAATTACCCCTTGGCCACCATGATTCTCTCTCTATATGAACAGAAAACCATAATGTGGCCGTGTTGTTTTGGGAACAGGCCCCATATACAAAAACTCTTTCTTTATCCTTGTCCAAGAATTGTGTTCGGCATTAAGCAAGGTTAACTATGATGGTGAAAACTTAACTATGAGAGAGATAAAAGTGTTTATGATTGCAAACATTTAAAAATGGAATAATTAGAGAACATGTTTCTGGATTAGAATTACTGAGATCTCAATAAGTCAAAAAAGGGTAGTTTGAAGTTAAAGCATTTAAGCATTTCTATTTATTGACTGATCTCCAAAAATGTCATATTAAGAAACAATTAGCATGCATCTCAGGAGAATTACCTAAAATTAGGATTTTATTCTATTTTCAAATAAAAATGCAAGGTTATTTTAGCAAGAAGCTAGTGGGAAGTGTAATTTTGGGGTTAATTCTTGCTTTTGCCAGCATAACAGCTTTCTGATTTGTGTAGTTATTCTTAAGAACATCAAAACCCAATAAACTACCATTAAATAGAAGAGGGTGAAGAGGAAATATGCAAATTACTCTTAAATAGTTTACTTATGAATGTCATTCTGTTGACACATTTATGCCATTAGCATTAAAGTTGATTTATAACAATAGAGTCTTCAATCAGTAAATGCTTCTCTCTAAAAGAAAGGGCAAAAGGCTTAAGTAAAATAAAATAATAATACAATGACAATTTTTAAAAGCATTCTAACATACAGTGCTTTATATGTAGGTTTAAACATTCCCCTTACAAATGATAAACTGGACTGTATTTCCCAGGCACGCAATACAGATCTACATACCATGCTCTACTGTTATCCAGGTCAGAACAAGGATTTATATTTCAGTAAATTCCCAGAACAGGGCTTAGTATCAGACTCAGGAAGTATTTGTATGTATGTGCTCAAGGCCCAGTGAAGGTGATCTGTCATAGAAGTTTTAGGAATGATCAAATATATTACATACAATTAAGTTGGTTAGATTAAGTTAATTATTTCACAGGTTATACTAATTTAAACTTTTAAAAATGTATTACTGGGCAAAAATTGTACAGGTCCTGTTCCCCCTGCCATATATACCCCATTTTTAAAAGTCAGATTGTAGATCTTGTTGTCAGAGATCTCCAGATGGCCTCACATTATATATGCATGTAACTTTGTCAATATATTCACCTGCCTAAGCATTTTTTCCAGCACTACCCTTGCAGACGTATGTGACAGAGGAATTTCAAACTCAAAGGTATTTTGAATTTATCATCCGGAAGTGCAGATGGCAATGAAAAAGGGTATGCTCACACGTGGAAATCAGGGCGTAAGTGCTTATTATTTTGATGCAAAAACTGTTGATAAAAATGGAATGTAGCATAAATAGTGGAACAAGAGAATATCAGCTTGCTAAGTATACTGAAGAATTCTCTATTGTCTGTGTAATAGAGAAGTTAATCTTTTCATAACTGTTTCTTTTGCAACTATATATGCACATTTCATAAATGAAATAAACAGATGATATAAAACTAACTTTGTTTAAAAAAAAGGTTAGCTACAAAACCTGATGTGGATAGCGCTTATGAAGATTAAAATATGTGTATGTGAAGTATGTCACAGGTTATTTTTATTTTCTAAATCTTCTATACTCCTGAAAAGTCTGCAAACATTTTTATTAGCATTAGTTTTTAAACCGTACTTTGGTGCGAGGGGATCGTTTCATTTTTGGAAGCAAAGCATTCTCTCGCACTCTCAATCTTGAGCACGGCCTTGGATCCTCCAAGCTGCACCCTGTGGACAGATCCTTGCATCTACACAGAACCCAAGAGATCCAACATTCTGAACTGAAGTTCTTTTCCATCCTTTAACTTTATCGGAGGCACTATTTTTCCTCCAAATCCTGTTTTCCCCATATCTTGTTTTTAATTAACTAAGCTTTTAGTAAAGTTTTGTAGCTGCTTGAATGCAGTGTTAAAATTGCACTAGCTACCTCTTCCCAGAGGAGTGTATTAATTTACATAATACTCATATCCACCCTCATTGGACCAATATTTGTCCTTATCCTGTCTCTTTTTTTTAGTAATCAGCCTAGGGTTCATGTAAGTCTGTAAACATTTGTAACCATTTATGAAAGATCATTTTTAAAAGAGCCCACTACAACATAAGAAGGGGATCAGACATACTATTTTTTAAGCAATAAAAAGATGGAAGGAGAAAAAAGCCAGAAGGTAATGCTTAGAAAAACCCTCACCCTGACCTCCAGGAGAGTTCCTAGGTTTTTCTAAGTCCTATCTCTGCAGATTCTCCCATGTACAGAAGACTGCTGCCCATCTTTTTCTCACAAGCAACAGTATCCGCTCATTCCCAATTCCATGCAAATTCTTTTTCCTCCCATTTATTTCAAGATTCTGTGTAAGTTGCTTTCCTCTGTGGACTTGATCCCACCTATGTCACTAATCTTTTTTTCTTCTTGCTCCTTATTTCCCTGCTTGTCTAGCATTGGTTTCCTCTGCTCATTCACACAATCTCAAGACTGTTGGTATGAGATACTTTACTGCACCTCCTGACATCTGATCAACTTCTTGTACGTTTCTGACACATCACCTCTCTACCTGTGTTCAACTAATGACAGCTACAAAGAAAATGAGAAAATAAGCTCAAGTTTGGGTTTAGTTAAGGATTCTAGTGAGGACCTGTCAACATTATGGCTGTCTCTACACTAGAAGCATCTGTCAACAGAAGTTACTGTCGACAGGGAAATCTCGACAGTACTCTGTCGACGTATTGTTAGGCCTCAAATTTTTGAGGGATAATATTGTCGAGACAAATGTAGAGTTCTGCCAAGACTCTGTCAACAGAATGCTTTAAATGTGTAGACGCTCCCTGGGTTATGTTGACCGAAGGTCCCTACTGTTGACAAAACTCTCTAGCGTAGACCCAGCCTATGGGTAGCAACTGTGTTCTACTAGCCTTTCCCAAGGTAACCCTTGACAAAACTTGATCCATTGTGACCTGTATGGCTAAAATATAGTTAGGTAAACTTTTAGTTAAACATTTTAAGATTTCAGAATTATATTTCATGTCCAAGGCAGAAGCATTTGTCTTATTATATAATATTATTATAGTGCCAATGAGCTCTAGCATGGCTACTCTGAGTTAGTTGCTGTACAGATATAAGACAAAAACATGGTCTCTACCCTAAAAAAGTTTACAATATAAGAATAAGTTCAGAGACTACAGACAACAGATAATGGCAAGAGGAGCACTAGAAAACAATTAGACAATAGCAGTCAATATGGTAAGTGGAATCACAAAATCTCTAACTGTTGTTTAAGCAATTTGTTTAGACAAAACACACTATTAAGTGTAAAAGTAAACCAGAAGTGGCAGCAGACTACAAACTATTAGCCAACTGCGAGTAAGACACTAAAGAGGTTTGCTAAAACTATGCCTATGAAGAGATTTAAGTCTGACATAAGTGCCAGGCAATAATTGGTCTTGTAAGAGAGTAAGGAATTAAAATATTTACCAGGATGGTCTGTTAATGGTAAAAGCTCCAGACTAAGATCCCTTTATACAACCATGACAACTTTTACAACTTGAGTCATATCTTACTGTTTTCTGCCTACATAAAGAAAAAGTTACAACCTGGTGTTATTGCACATCTGGATCTCTAAATATATAGACATCTTCATGGAGGACAGGACATCTGCCATTTTATTGGCATGTTTTCCATTTATTTGTATGGTTCAGTAAATACTACTTAACTGAGCACTACAAAGTAAAGACTTTATTACCCCTTCTCTTTTGGGGAGATGAAGTTATGAGGTCTTGTAAAAGTAAATCCCATGCACTGGAAAGCTGGGATAGTGTCTCAAATAGCTTAATATATTTGAGATAACTCAAGACATTACTTCCATTATCAAGATGCAAAAGTTAGCCTGATATTAAAGATGAAGACAACAAAGCATTTATATATGCAAGTCACTCTAGTAATATCCTATTGTACATTACATTGAAATTAACATACAAATCCATCATCTCTGCCTTTCAAGATTGTTAATGGGAGTTTACATTGTAGTAAGTGGTGCTAAAGCTTGAGCTATTCTTAAATCAGAAGTTGCAAAGAATGAGATATTAAATAATGGGTTTTTCTCAAGCTCTCAGCCAGAATGTATTCCCCCTAAATTCAGAAGCAGAATTTGCATTCACTATAATGGCAGCAGAATTAGGCTACTGATTGCATATGGAGACCCAAACCGCCGTTTGTGATTTTTCTCCAGTACACTTTGCAACACTTGTAGCTAAGAACAGGTTAGTTGGAGAACTACCTGTCGGCATTTATGGATGAGATGGGAAATGCCTTTTGATCTGGGAAAAATATAATGCAATTTAAGATTATTTATTGTTTTAAATACATAGATATGCCTGTTAATGTTTTGTTCACTAGTACTCAACGTAACATTCAATACACTTTTTAAAATTTGGAGGTTTGGGCAACCTTTCTCCATTGAGAGTCTATATACTGAACTGTTATTGAAATTAGGATATATACTCCCTTTTTCTTATTAAAGTAAACTGTGATCCTGTACAAGATCAATGTCTTGTTGCAACATCTGAGAGCGTGAAGGTGAGGTAAGTCCTCCCTAATTGTCTAATATCTTATGTATGTTCCTTTCAGTGGATCTGCAGAACTTTTAAAATGTTCATTTCTGGCTTCCAGTAATTTTTGGAAGGAGTGGCTAGTAATTTAACTGTTTAAATTAATTTTCACAATTACTGGAAGAAATTTCCCACTGAATCCAGACCTTCAGAAGCTCAAGAAATTATCCTCATGAGCCTATAAGAATTATTCTATTTCCCCAATTACTACTGGTCATCCAGTGCATTCTAGATGTTAGTTTAAGCATGTTTGCCTCCAACCTTCCAAACTTACGCACATACTTTATTTCGTAACAGAGAGGAAGCTGTGCTAGTCTATACACTATCAAAACAAAAAGCAGTCAAGTAGCACTTTAAAGACTAGCAAAATAGTTTATTAGGTGAGCTTCTGTGGGACAGACCCACTTCTTCAGACCATAGCCAGACCAGAACAGACTCAAAAACAAATTGACAGGGCCAGATGAACACCCAGAGACTAGCTACTCCAATATCGGCCCAAAAAAGCCAAGAACAGAACACCACTGGTCATCACCTATAGCCCCCAGCTCAGACCACTGCAACGAATTATTAAAGACCTACAACCTATCCTTAATCAGGATGCCACACTCCAGAAGGCCTTGGGTGACATGCCTGTTCTCTCCTACAGACAACCTCCCAACCTTATGAGGATCCTCACTAACAGCCACAGTCTATACCCCAGGAACACCAGTCCTGGAACCTTTCCCTGCAACAAAGCCCGCCGCCAGCTTTGTCCACATATCTTCTCTGGAAATACCATCACTGGACCTAACCAGGTTACTCACAGAATCATGGGCACTTTCTCATGTTCCTCAACTAACATCATATATGCCATCATGTGCCAAGAATGCCCAGATGCTTTGTATATTGGACAGACTTCTAACTCCCTTAGACAAAGGGTTAATGGGCACAAAACGGACATCAAAACACTCCATATCCACAAACCAGTTAGTCAACATTTTAATGGAATGGGGCATTCTGTCAATGACCTAAAGGTATGTGTGTTACTGAACAAGAACTTTTCACCATTCTTCAAAGGGAAGCAGCCAAGCTGGCTTTTATATTCAAATTCGGCACATTAACACATGGTTTAAACTGGGACAGGAACCTTCTGAGTCACTATAGGGGCTGGTCTGCATACTTGGCTTAATCTAATTCTTGACCTTCCCCCCACCCCTCCACACTCTGATTTGCTCACCTTGATTATCTTTTTCTGATTTGTCCTCCTTGCTTACTGTTTTTGGTTCTCTATGCCTTAAATATTGAGTCTGTTCTGGTCTGGCTATGGCCTGAAGAAGTGGGTCTGTCCCACGAAAGCTCACCTAATAAACTATTTTGCTAGTCTTTAAAGTGCTACTTTGCTTTTTGTTTTGATACTTTATTTCATGTGACAGTATTGACTTGAATGGGGCTACTCATGTATGTAAAGCTAAACATATATATCTATATATCTATATTATATGCACAATTTCAAGGTCTACATTTTTACTGGTTAAGATATTGCTCGAAGGATGCGGTACAGAATCTTCACTACTAGGTATGTTGATAAAATAAACATTGTACAAAACCAAAAAGACTGTCTGTGTAAGTGCTCCTGTACCAACATTTATTAGAAAGCAAGAACACTCAGGAAAGGAAAAGAAAGCAATACTTCAAATGTAAGAAATAACAGTTGCACCTCCCTGGTCTGGCAGCATCAGGACCCGACCATTCCAAATAAGAGAATTTGCCAGACCAGAGAGGTCCCCTGCCACAGGCCCCCAAGCCCTGGCGCCATGCTCCTGGGGTTGAGGGCTGTTGGGAGACTCTAGCCCTGCGCTCTTGTGGTGCTCCAGCTCTGACCATCTGTTGCTATAGGGTGCATGTGGTGCTCCAGCTCTTGCCCCACACTGTTGCAGGACTGCTACTGGGCTCCAGCATCGGTCCCACACTGCCCCCACCTGGGAGGCTGAGGCTGTTGTCCCTGGCCCCAACTGTCCCTTCTGCCTTTAGGCTCCTGGGGTCTCCTGTCCGGGAGCATTCATGGTCCTGCCAGACTATGGATGTTGACAGATCAGAGGGTGCCAGTTTTAGGAGATACAACTGTATTAGGGTCCTAAATAAGCAAAGTGACATTGTGAAGAGGCTGATTCTCATTGACTGCGAAAAGACATTCTTATAAATGAAATGGTTGTTGTTAGCTATCATAAGCTAGTCATGTATATAAGAGGGTAAGAATGTCTGACTAGATTAGACCTTAGAGCTTTAAGGTGAGTCCCAGATGTACAATGATCTAGAGATCATAATTTGATGACTAACAGGAAGAAAAATAAACTAATAAGTAAAATACTAGTTTTGTTTCTTAAAAGGTGTTCCCCCCCAACTGCAAGCCATAAAGTATACTAAATTCTAGAAGTAAATCATGTAGACAAATAAAACAGGATATTTTATACAGATCAACCTGAAGAAACTTCACACTACTGAGCATATACTGTAATTCCTTTACTGGGTCTGATATATCTTTAGCTTGCTTTCCCAAATAAAACAAACAGGAATTAAAAACAATAAGCTCCAGCATCTCTAGTTAAAATATATCATTCTAAATTACATCAATGTACCTCTTTTTTTTTTTTTTTTTTTTTTTTTTAATAAAGTGACACTATGGGCCCTGACCATTCTACCAGTGAAGTCAACAAGCCCTGGCTCTAATAAATATGTTGCTTTCAGCAGCACTACAGTTATTTCCAGATTTTCAGTTTTAGAGAAAACCCAAAAGCAGCCATCTATTTGGTGCACAGGCTTCCATACTGTGGTATTTTGGAACTGCTTCACAAAATTAGTTCTTTTTACACTAAAAATAAACTAAAACATTGCAAGACCCTACCAAAACGTAGCTGTTACAGAAAATACTTGACTTCCTAATACAAAATTTGGGTTCTCTAAAGCTAGGAGAGTAAATAGTTTATCCAAGTTTAAAGACCGAATTCTAGGCAAGTATCTTCATTGAGTAGTGCACAAGGTCCCAAAGCCTCTTGTGCATTTACCCTCTTTTAAAATGAAATGTAAAGGACATTTCCCTCTTTCCTATATGTCTATTTTCAAATGAGTATAATAAAATAATATGAAGCCCAAAAGGAGGAAACATTTCAAAACTGTGGTTGCATAGTACTATTCACTTACAGACTCTCTAATTCTGACTTAATTCATGATGTACTGCTCACTATACTAGTAATTCTTTCAACTTTATATGTATTCCAGGGTTGCCAGTTTTGATCAGATATTTTCCTGAAAGTTTCAACAAATGATGTTATTTAAATATTAATATTTAATTCCTGGAGACTCTGGGACAATCCTTGAAGGTTGGTAAGCCTAATCTGTTCACATAACCCATGGATATCCTAAAACCTACAAAAGTATAGGCATGATCCTTGCTTTTAGTATTGGCACAATATTTTAAAAGTCAGAAACCTAACACTGTATAAAATCCATAGGAAGTTGTCTGCCCAATTTTAAAAAGCACTAAGCACCATCAACGTCCAAGGACGTCATTTGATTTAAGAAAATTATAGAAATGTGCCTCGGAAGATCACCTAACCCAGTCCCCTGCATTGGGCCAGGACAATAGCAGCACTTAGGAATTCCGCACTTTTGAAAAACCAGGCAATTTAGGGCTGTAATTTTAGGGCTATAATTTTAGACTATGTCTTTCAAGTTATATTTTAAGATAACGTGCTACGTCACAATTCAGTTTTTTAAAGAACAATAGTAGCCAACAGTATTCAGTTTCAATTATATAATACATGAAAGAGAAAAAGGTTCACATTTACTTCATGACAAAGTTTACTGCACTTCTAAATGAGTAACAATCTTCAAAAATACAGTTCTCATGGTTTTTATCACGCACACATTTTATACTTAAAGGTTAAAACAATTATTGTTTGGGCTGAGAAGAAACTACAAAACAGTGTGCTTAAGATTACTGAAAAAAACCCAAAATATTACAGCCAAATATATCAGATATTTGAAATCACCTTTCTTGGATCATAATTCAAAGGTAATGACAACTACTATTATGGGTCAAAAAGAGAGATAAATCCCAAGTATGAAACATCTTGTAAAGCAGGACAACAAGTACTAAAAACAAACAAAAATGGATAGACTTCTGTAAAACTAATACATTGAAACATATTTTGTGATGTGAGGTATGGTTGAGTTGAAGTGCTACAGTGTATTTCCACATACTCAAACTCATTTCAAATCACTTAGTTTAAAGTTTGAAATCACCAGATCACTGGCTGTTTGCTGATGACTTTCATCACCTGACTTCTTTGCTGAGATAAGATACATTCAAATAAGCAAATTAACTGCATGATCAGATATGAGCAGCCATATCTGCCAATTAAGAAGGCAAACTGTAAGTAAAAATGCAAACATACAGCTTAGTATTCTTCATAAATACATTTTCAAGCATTTAACATTATCAATATTTTTAAAAGAATTTAAATAAATGCAACTATTTTATACAGAACTGTACCATTTATTATACACACAAGTTCATCAGTTCCCTTTGTTTACAAAGGCTGGTTACAGATAATCATATGGAATGTTACAGTACCATCTTGCATAAAATTTTAGTACAATTTTGCACTTGAAAAAAGGTGCAAAACACCAGCCTAATAAATCTAACTCAACTGAAATTTTTAATTACATCATTAATACACACCACAAGCTATACATAAGCCCACTTTTCAGTCACCACCTCAGTATGTTGTAGCAAGTACCTTAGGTTACAACTGATTCCAACTCATCAGTTAAATTTATTTAATTCTTGCACTGCTACTCACTCTGGAACCTTTGAGTTGTATGCTTGTATGCAGAATTACAAAAAACTCTTGGTAGTACAGTTGAAAGGAGGTCAACGCTGGTTGCCAAGTACTAGTCACAAGAGATTTCTTCAGAGAAGTCTCACTTAGGAACAAACATTCTTTTTGGGATACATTTCTTTCTCTCAAAAATAAAAAAAAAGTTTTATCTTTTCAAGACTCTCCATTCTGTACCTTGGGTGCTGGTGGATGCATGAAGTCTTTAAAAGGAACTAGTGCCTCCTTGAGAGCGGAACAGACTTCTGAGGATGAACAAGTGATACATTCAACTAAAGTTGGGTACAATGCAATAACTTGTGCCCATGTGTTTGTATCAACTGTAACAGAGAAGTAAAAAATGAAATGTAATATTCATATTTTTACACTAGAAAGGAACTTTGTAAGCTATGGTAAAGTTTTTTTTTACCCCAATATCTCACTAGCTCTAAATTGTATTTTTTTTATTAAGACATAAGGCGTGAAGATGTATATTTAGCATGAAAGAGATTGCTGGAAACCAAAAATTTAAAAAAAAATTGTATTACAAAGCATCCTAGAACCTTAAACTATTCGGTTGCTCATACTTTAAGTAGAGAAGTAGCAGGTGGACCTCACGTATGTAAACCTCACAATAAGTGAACAGAAAAGCCTTTATTAAAACATGCCATTCAAATTGCAAAACAAACACAAAATATATACCTAGTTTTAAAATGTGCTGATATGTTAAAACAATATAACTGAGGCAGTTTCTCCTTTGATTACCTCACAAAAACTGATGTGTGCGCACTCCTGCAACATCTGACATAAAAAATGGTCTATTGCTCCACCCCAACCCTAGGGGCAGGGGTGGGAAGAAGGCAAGCTTTGCATGGGCCATCCAAAACAAGAAAAATCTTTAACATAGTTCTGTTCTGTTCTACTTAAAGGTGTCATTAATTATATGCTACAACTGTGGTTTTCAACCTTTATTCATTTGCAGACCCTTAAACATTTTCAAATGGAGATTCAACAAGGGACCAGCTTCCCCATTCAGCCAACGTTATGGCTACCAGAAATGCTGTTTTCATCAATAAAAGGAAGAGTGTGCAGGTAGCCATTGCCTGAAATGGAGATCTTGTAAGGTGATTAACAAATAGGTTGACATCCCAAACCAGAATAGGATGATTGACTGGCAAAAAATTTCTAAGCCCCCTGAAGAACCTCATCATTGATGGGTGGGCCAACATGGAATAACCTATTGGAGATTGGAAAGCTGTTATGGCTGCCAGGTGGATTCTAAGGGAATTCAGTGAGAGCTCTCAGTTCTTGAGTTCTAAAATGTAGTCCAGTACATGTAATGACAGTGAGGCTGTCAGTGGAATATATTTTGAGGTCACTCTAGCAGTCAAATCTTGTCCATTTTTGTAAGTAAGTGTAAAACGTACATAATTTTTGCTGTCTAGCATTAATCTGACAGGCATCATGAGCCCAGAAATTCAACAGACTGCAGGAACACACCCACCCAAGGAGGTGGGTGTCACCCCATTATAGTTTGTTTTTAATCCCATTAATCATCAATCAGCTACTCTTTGAGGCAAAACCCACTCCAGATTGTGGTGAAGGTTCTTTCTGTGTTCTTGGGAGCAGAAAAAAGAGTGACTTGAGAGTGACTGGTGAGTGAATGTCCAGCTGTATTACATAAGAAACCATGTTCATCAGGGTCAAGTCTGGACTATTAGAGTAGCTCTGGGTTTGCCTTTTGTTTTGAGGGGGATGTTACAGGTGTCAGTACAGAATGAGTACAAGAGACTCAGCAACCACTGAAGACAAAAGGCATCCCACAAGGATCAATGACCGAGTTCTCCTCCCAAGCAGAACTGCATACACTTATTTCTTACTGCGTCAAACAAGTCTATTTGAAGAGTACTGTATTGCTGGACTACGTGGTGAAGTCTCTTATTTGTGGTTTTGAAAATTGCCTGCTGAGCGTGTGCAGTGACATTGTGAACTCCTGGGAGGTAAGCTGCCATGATGACTACCTCATTCCATATGCACCAATGGCAAAGTCTGACAGACGGGAGTGGGATCTTACCTCTCCATGTGGGTTGATATGGAACATGAATGACATGCTGTTCATGGACTAAGAACGTTAGTTTGTAGCTTCATGAATAACAAGCAGTCCTGTAGCACCTTAAAGACTAAAATTTATTTATTAGGGAATGAGCTTTCATGGGTAAAACTGAGGAAGTGTCTCTTACCCATGAAAACTCATTTCCTAATAAATAAACGAATGTTAGTGTTTAAGGTGCTACAGGACTGCTTGTTGTAATGTTGGTCATCATGAGTTTTGTGTGTTTGCCTCCTATAAGAGTAGGAACTGGAATCAGGCATATCTAAACTGCCCTGAGTTCCAGGAGGTTGATGTGCAGAGTGACTTCATGAGGCATCCACCTGTCCTGGACTATGTGGGTGTCTAAATGAGATCCCCATTCCAACAAGGATGCATCTGTCATTATAGTAATTATTGAAGTAGGGAAGGTGAAATAAACTCCCTCACAAACTTGCTCCCAAATGTTTCTTGCAACTTGGACTATCTATACCTTAACTAGACATATCCAAAGGTGAAAGAGCTGAATGCAGGACAGCAATTGTTGCCTGAGAACTCTCGAGGACAATATTAACATCACTGCTCTCAGAGAAAAAAGGATGTGTAGATGAAGGTCACTTGAGGGAAATGGATGGTGGTTACACTTTCTTTTGGAAAGGAAAACCAGTAAGCCATAGGTGAACACATGGTGCTGGCTTTGAAAGCTCTTTCCATCAACTCAAAGCTGAAGTTCAAAAGAGAATTGGAGAAATATAAAATCAATAGTGGAAGGACAAAGTGAAAGAAATCCAAACATTCACTGACAGATGTAATATGCAGAGATGTTTTTGAAAGACAAAGACTCTGTACAGACCAAAATCATGTGGCCTCAAATCTCTGAGATATGAAGATGGCAGTATCCTCCTTAAGCATAATGAATCTATCAGAAAGCACTGGAAGGAATGCTATTGAAGGCTTCTAAATTGAAAAATGACTGACTGACCACACCACTGACTCCATCCCTCAGCACCCAAGATGGGAAACTCTTGCCAACCCAATGAAACCTGGGGAGGCCTGTAAAGCAATTAAACAATGATGAATAAAGAAGTTGGTCCCAATGGTATATCATATGAAGTACTGAAAGTGATGGGTGGAAACACTGACCAACAAGCTTCATTTGATGCTCCTTAAAATCTGGTGCACTGAAGATACTCTTGCCAACATACATAATGCTACCATCATCAGCATTTTCAAAAAAGGAGACAAGTCTAACTATGGCATCTATCAAGGCACTGCCATCTCCTTCATCGCTGGAAAAATTCAGCCCCGTCTTGCTCAGGAAATACTTCCAGAGTCCTAACATGGCTTCAGACCATCACAAGATACCACCAACATGATTTTCATACTGCTGGACATGGATGCAGGTAACCAGTTGGTTACCTGCTTTTCTAGTGCCAGGCCTCTGGGGTGGAGTTGGATTTGTGGTGCTGCAGCAGGGGAAGGCACATCCCAGTGTTTCCTACCCTGGTGGCTGCCCCACACATACCTGCATGTTTCTGCAACCTTTCTTCCAAAAATAAAATTACCAATAGTATAATGCCGTTGTCAATATTTGAATTCTATTAAGTCAATGTGATGAGATTGGTTCCTGGCAAAATTTTACAACTAACTGGAAGCTGTTAATATCAAGATTGCAACAGATCTGAATCTACCATACTTTGCTTGTTTTAAACATTATTTCAGAGACAGTAATGCATTGCAGGATATTGGTCTAAGATTTCCAGAGTTGGCAAAATGAAACAGCTTCTTAGCAGTCTCCATTCCATTCATGTTGAAACCTTCCTTTGTTTTGCATTTTTCTCTTTTGTTGATGCTTAAAAAAAATTATAAAGTTCTGAAGGATTCTCAAGTTTAAAGAACATGATCATGCCTGAAAAAAATTTGAGCCTTTCTGAAAACTGATTGTAGTAGGAGAGAAAAATAAAAACACTTGGACATTCAGAACAACAGCTGCAACAGTCTCAACATAACCTTATCCAAAATAGGTGATCAGCTATCAATAAAACTAAGGTATCCACAAATCCTGGGGAGCCTGAAATAGTGGTGGCCTAGCAACTAAAACCTAACAACGTTTCTTTTTTGTTTTGTTTTGTTTTTTGTTTTACAACAGTAAAGAACTAGGAAAAAGAATTTAGTTTAGCTGTTTACCCAGTCCAAATGTAAACTAACTAACTTGTTTTGTAGAGATACACAACACTCTGTCTGTAGCTGAAGACAAATTGTGCTGGCTCTCGGAGTTTCCTGTGCAGTGCATGTGCAGTAGCACCTCCTTGTGCTATCTGGCGCACATGTGGTGTGGGCTCCTCAGTTCCTTCTCTGTTGTCCTCAGCTGACAGACAGAGTGGAGCACCCACAGGGACACTACTTGAAGAATGTCATTTTTGAAGCTTTGGAGCAACCAGAACTTTTGTCAGTTTCAGAATCTTTACAGAATGCAAGCACAGAAACAACAGAGGGCATAGAGGAAGAGCTCAACACATGTAATGTCCATGATGGTAGTTCTCATCCTTTTTTAGACTCTATGTCTTGTTTGGGCTTCTGTCTAGTTTGAGCTCCCTGTCCTAAGAAAGAGGAAAGTCCCCTCCCCCTCCCAGCCCCCAAACAACCTGAAGTTTTACACACTGAACCTCTCTCATCCGGCACCCTTGGGACCTGACCAGTGCTGGATAAGAAAATTTGCCAGACAACAGGAGGTCAATATTTTCTAGCACATTACCAACACTTCCACTGCTTGCAGGACTCTTAGAAGACATTTGGGGTAAATAAGAACTAAATAACAGTACAGAATTCTAAGAGCCAAGACTGATGGCTCTAAACAAACTCTATGAGACAACAGAAAACGTGGCTACACCCATAATAAGTGGTTGCCTGGCTAACGGAGTTTGCTGGACAAGGCAGTTTCGGATTGGAGGTCAATCTGTACTTTTGATTTTGGAATACAATGGTTAAAAACTAAACTTATTCCACGGAGTGTTATTTTTTCCTCAGGAGAATTAAGCAGCAGCAATAGCAAATTGAACCAAGTGCGAAAATGTGCTAATGCACAAAGAAAAAGATCTATACTAATATAAAAATGCTAAGACAAAATGGCCTAATGAGGCTCAGATGTTGAGAGTTGACTGATAACTCCCTTGTCTGAAGATAGCGTGAGGAGTCACGGAAATAAATTAACTTCAATGGAAGGCAAATGAAAAACCAAAAAAGAGACTCAGTGAAACAGCACAGTAAAAAAGCTGACTGGTGGCAGGAGAGAAGCATAGTTTTTGATGCAAACAACTGCATTTAAGTTTTTCAAGAGTACTGGTTAAGACTACTGGTGAATGCTGCCTATAAGGGACCAAAAATGTTCTAAAAGCTAAAGGAGTTCTGCCTGTGCATTATTAGAAAGACAACACCCAGAAGTAAAAATATTGCACAGCATTTTTTTAAGTAAACATCCCCAACACTGTATAAAAATGACTATCTTAATCTGCATGCAGTAAACAGGATGCTGTTTTGGAGAGTTTGAGAATGAGAGTTTAAGACCCTGAAAAGAGTACGGTCTGGGTAAACAAGGATCTGGCAAGAGGAAAGGATGTAGACCACAATGGAGATAGCCAAAAAGCTAGAATGACATTTTCTTTACGTTCTTACCATATTTTATAGGAATTGTTTACCAAAATATTTTAGAAAATAATTATATATTTTATTTTTTTAAAGAAAGGACATTGGTACCTTAATCTGGAATTTTTTTACTTTAACTATATTGACCTGTTTTGTAAAATGCTATGAGATCTACTGATGAAAAGTACTATACAAGAATTAGAGGTATTATGCATGTAGTCGACCTCTAAGAGATGTAGGTTTATTGTATATTACAGAGATGTTTAAAAAATTTCTACTTGGGACCTACACACACATGAAAAGGCAAATTAGGAATTTTATGGATTATACTTTTCTTGGAAATAGTGGGTTTAATATATTTTTTCCCCACAAACATATTATATACACAATTATGTTTTGTTTAGATCTCTGATTAAAAACAACTTACCATTTTCAGGCTGAGTTTTCTTGAGTGAATCTATTAGAGTACTGACTGCTTTTAAAACAAATATGATTTCTGTTACTTGTTGCCTACAAGGGTAAAATATAAACTATAATCAACCATACAACTTTAAAAATGTTTCCCAGAACATGACTGTCCTGTTGACTTTTATATAGCAAATACAAAAACATATTTTGAACAAAAAAACATTTGGGATGTAAACCTGTGAAACCCAGGCTATTTAATACTATAGTTAACATTCATCTTTAACTAATGTCATTTTGCCACCTGTGACTCATTTACATTTAATTTTCAGAAATCATGTCAATGCATAAGCTTCAGTCCTACAAACACTAATATGTGTGCTTAACTTCAAGCATGTAAGCAGTCCCAAAGAAACTATTTATTCAATAACATACTTAATGGATAAAATTTTCTAAAGTTTTTGAATAGAATGGGAATACCTAAATTATTTAAGTGCATTTAAAATTTTTACCACATATTTGTGTTCAATTTTCTGTTTCAACAACTATAGTATGCATAATGCTTTAGAGTACTACTACTTTCCTATTACTCTATTTCTGAGGAGCTTTATTATTTTCCCATTAACCTATCAATAGCTCTGATGAAATAAAGGAAGATATTGTTACAGAAACACAGTACTTATATTTCATTGTCTCTGAAAGTTGCACTACTGTACGTTGCATTCCTGAACTCTGGATAATAGTCCTGAGGATAACTGCTTCTTAAAGACCTTTCCAATCAATAGTCTTCCCAAGCAAATTTGGCATTGACATTTGTTCTGAAACTGTTAGAAATTCTTCCATAAGAAATGGTTATTTACCCAGTGCTGTAACTGCAGTCCTTCGAAATGCCTCCCCGTATGGGTGCTCCAACTCTAGGAGCATTCATTCCTCTTAATTCCTTCCATGATACATTTAACATAGTAGTGTACATTCCACCAGAGCATGCACATTATTCCACCTTTTGCTCCATGGCCTTGCTATATAGCACTACATGGGCTTACTGTTGTCAGTGCTTTCTGTACCATGAAAACCCATGATGGGGAACCCCAAAGCAGAGCAGGAGGGTGGGTAATGGAGCACCACAGGGTCGTACATCTTGAAGAACTACAGTTACTGTCAGGGTGAGTAACCATTTCTTCTTCTGTGAGTAGCATCCCTATTGGTTCTCCACTGTGTGTGACTACAGAGCAGTGCCCTGTTAAGGAAGAGGTGGCTTTAGATTATAGTTCAGTGTGAAAGAAAGCACTGCTGAGCCAAACACAATGTGACTATGTTGAGCAACCAGTTCTGAAGCAGTAGCCACTACAGCTGCTATAGCAAACTAGCCATATTAGTCTGAAAATATATTTATTGTTCAAGCCAAATAGCTACACTCAACCATCCAAATAGCCACGTATGGCTACTGACTAGTGTGATGGGTACCACAACAGTATGAGAAACTGAGTCATGAATTGCAGCATAACATTCAGTGAATGTATGCATAGGATCCCATGCGGAAGCTTTACATATTTAAATGATCGGTACATTCTTAAGAAAGGCTGCAGAGGTGAATACAGTGTTTGTATGTCAACAGGTGCTTTAAGATTAAGAGACTGATCATAATACAACCTTATCTCTGAAAAACATGGGGAGTATGAATAACATGTAGAGTACACCATAAAAAAACATCTTCCCCATGTATCAGGTCAATGTAAGGAGAATGTAATCTGAAATATCAATTTAACGGACAAATGGAGTTATCTGCATGTAGCCATAGGTTCAAAATTGTGGTCTTGTAAGGTATTTAAGGAGCAAAAAGAGATCCTGAATTGTAGTAGGGCATTTAAAAGCATTGCACAGGCCTTTGAGGAACCTCATTATCGTTGGATAGGCTAATACAACATAACCTTCTATTGGATGATGGCTGTCAGATGAAGGCTGATAGAACTCAGCAATAACCCCAAGATCTGTATTTCTAGAATGCAATGTAGGATATCTGTTAGTGGTCAGTGCAATGTATTTGACATCACACAAGGGGTGAAGGATTCCATATGTTGGGTGAAAGATCTTCCCACTCTCATGAGAGAGAGGAGCAGCAGCATAAAAAGTGATTGGAGAGAACAATGTCAGTGGTATCAGATACAAGAAAACATTTCTCAGCTCTGGCCTTGTCCCTTTTTATTTTGAGGATGACTCTGGATATTGGAGCAATTTGGGGGAACATACACAGAAGACCACTGGAGGTGAAAAGCATCCTCCAAGGAGAGTGACCCAGACTGCTGTGGAGCAAAACTGGGTACATTTCCTATTTATTGCTAGGGTGAGAGAGTATATCTGAAGAGTACTCCATTGTTAGTACATGTGGTGACATATAATGAACTCTCTCTCAAGAGAAGTGCCTGTTGAATCTGTCTGTGGAGATAAGCTGAACTCTTGGAAGGTATTTTGTGATAATCTTATTGCATGTATTCCAAATCTGAAGCTCGACAGCCTCAGCACCATGGAGGGGGTTCTTGTTCCTCCTTGTGGTTTATATAAAATATAAACAAGTCATGATATATATGTTTTTGCTCAAATTAGTGGCAGGAAACTGGAGACAGGTGTATCTGCCAGCTCTTGATACTAGAAAAATCCTTTTTGAAGTCCCCAGACTCCGTTTTGTACCCCCGTCCTCCATTTTCAATAAGCTACAGTCACTTCCCCTTTAGATGAAAATTGTAGTTACATAATACTGAAATGAAATTGGCAGGGGAGAAGGTGTCAGGTGAACGGACTCCTGCACACAAGCTGCGAGAGATTTCCACCAAATTTATAGAATTGGGTATGAAAAACAACCTGTTCAAACCACGTATACTCATAAATACATCATCTTGAGCTACCCTGAAAGGCCTCCCATGGACGGTTGTGTTACCTGTAATGAAAGTGCCAGCCAATATATGCATCAGGCTATGTCTACACTATAGAGTTTTGTCCACAAAACTCTCATTTTGTTGACAAAACTTGCAGAGTGTCCACATTACAAATGCATTTTGTCAACAGTGAATCAACAAAATGCGGCAGTTTTGTTGACAGCAGTCTGCCGCTCTCCTAAGAGGAAGAATGCCTCAGTAATAAAAAGCAAGTGTGGACACTCCAGGGGGCGCTCTGTCAACAAACAGGGCTTCTGGGTTACCGGGCAGCCCTGTCTGCTATGCTTGTGGTTGACCATTCTGTTGAGAGAGCAGCTGGGAAGTCCAGCCACACACTGACAGAACAGATTGCTTTTGCAATCTGCTTTGCTATCTGGCCGCAATCTGTCAACAGAAGTAACTTCTGTTGACAGATTGCTATAGTGTAGACATAGCCCCGGTAGGCAGAGGCAGTTCCTGACAAGGGTCTAAGGGCTGACTGGAATCATATTAAGTTGGAAGGGGACATAAACCCATGCAGTGGGAAGAAGGCTGTCATTACTATTGAGTCAAGATGAGTCCCTCTGAACTCCAGCTTTTGCACAGGGATCAAAGTGGACTTCAGATTGCTCAACTGCAGGCCCAGCTTCAGGAAGAGTTCTGTGGCTTTACACATTGTTGGAGAAGTTAATTCCAACCAGTGTCCTTTCAGAAGCCCAGGGGTCTTAGGTAAGCAGACACCAAAAATGGCATTCTTGCAGAGATGAGCTGCTATTATTGACATGACCTTTGAAAAGATCTTTGGGGCATATGTTTGGCCAAAAGAAAGCAATCTATATTGAAAATCATTGAGAGCAGGACTGGAAGGTACCTCATTAGGTCATCTATTCCAGTCTCCTATGCTAACAACATGACTATGTAAAACTAGACCTTTCTTAACAAATGTTTGTCTAATCTGTTTTTAAATCTGCCATGATGGAAATTCCACAACCTCCCTAGGCAATTTGTTCACATGATTAACTACTGTGACTGGAAGTGTTTTCTAACATCGACCTAAATGGCTCTAGCTGCAAATTAAGAGCATAGTTATTGTCCTACACTCAGAGGTTAGCAACCTTTTATGTACCTGAAAGCTGTTATGTCTCCCTTCAAGTCTTGTCTTCTTTTCCACTAAACAAACTCATTTTTCATTCTTTCCTCATAGGTCTTGTTTTCTAGACCTTTGTTTTTGTTGCTCTCTGGATTTTCTCTAAATTTATGCACAACTTGCCTAAAATGCAGCTCTCAGAACTGGACGCAACACTCCAGCTGAGCTCTTATCAATGAGAAGAGTGAAAAATATTCCTTGTGTTTTGCTTACCCACATGCCTGCTAATACATACCAGAATTATATTTATTTTTTTGCAACAGTGTTACACTGCTGACTCTTATTTCATTTGTGATCCCCTATAATCTACAGGTGATTTTCTGCAGTTGTTCTTCCTAAGCAGTCATTTCTCATTTCGTATGCATGCAACTCATTGGTACTCGTCTACTGTAAGGTATAGGAATTATTTGTGGAAATATATATCCTGAAGATCAAGAAGCAATCTTCTTGTTTCAGTGCCAGGATTACCTTTGCCAGTGTCATCATTCTGAATATTTGTGTCTTATAAAGGTGTTGTACAGGCTGCCACTCTTTTTTGGGACTAGCAAATATCTAGAGCAAAAGTTCTTTCCTCTGTGCTGTGTGGGAACTGGTTATATAGTACCCAGGTGTAAATAAAAGTACTTTCTGTCAAAGCAGGTTCTCATTGGAAGAGTCCCTGAAGAAGGGGGATTGGCAGACGGAAAAGGAACTTATCTCCAAACCCCATGTATTCATACTGATAGACTCCCAAGCCCACTGCAAGTGGTAAAGGTAGCACATGAAAGAGGAAAACAGTAAAATATTGCACACTTAAAATGGAGCACCATTGGAATGCTACTCAGAGAGAAAGATTTTTTTTCTGTAAAATTATATTCTTAATTATGAATATATCCTTTCCTACCATGAAATATTGGCACGTTTATGGTATTTTTCTATATAACACATACCGTGGAAGAGGACATTTGCCACTTAATCTTTCATTTTCTATGTAGCGATGCAGTACATCCTGTGATCTTTTCAAGAGTACAGACAGGGCCATTCTGGAGATATATCCTTCCTGAGGAGTTGTGACTTTATTACTGAATGAAAACTGGAGCAGCGTTTCAAAGCACATCTTAGAAAATTCTTCTCTCATTCGAATATCTATTTCTGCTTCTGTCAAAATAAAATCATCTGTAATACTGCAACAAGCGTGGTAAACATACTATGTACCTTTTATTTCAATAGCTGCCTTAATCCTATTTACAGTAATTAAAATGATACTATGCACAAATACTGTAAAGCACACATTCTGAAAAAATACAGTACAGCCATTTTAAAGCAACACAAAATTCAGAAACAGCTGTGTCTTTTCAATTAGTGTTTTCACTTAGCTATACAGTTTTAATCTAAAAGTGACATCTAGTTCGTTACACCACTTTTATTAAGGTCACTTAATTTCACAGAACAGGATTTTAATTTTTATGCATTGCAGTTGCCTGAAATTATCACCAGTACTATTTAACTTGTATTCTGGAGACCAAAGTGAGTGGGAAGTGGAACAAGTTAAAAAAAACACAACAAAAAACCCTTCAAAATCTCGACAGGTGCACAGAGACAGGCGTACATAAACAAACAAGATATTTCTTGCAACACATGGCAATATTACCAGAAAGTTGCAAAGAGAATACTATTCATTCTTCATAGCATGAAAATAACTCCATACCTGAAGAACTTACAGTATAGTAAACTCTTTCATATCTGGCAGCCCTGGGACCCAGAGGTTGCCAGATACGCAAATAATCAGGATAATAGGGAGGTATACATATGCATAATACTAAAGAAAAACAAGATTAGATATTAAGAAACAAACAAAAATGTATGTAGAGAACTTTACTCAGTAGTATTGTACACTGTAAACTTATACTGTATTTGCTGTATTTATTTGTATTTACTTTCACTATACCATACTTATGGAAAATGTAATGAAAAATTACTTATGGTTAAAATGCTGGTTATTTGAGAGCTCCAGATGATAGAATGCTGAATATGAAAGAGTTTACTTATATGAGATCACCTCCATGGGCTGGGGACTTATTCTTGATATTGATGAATAATACATGTAGTTTAAAATCTTTGGTAAAAAGGCTACTGTAATATGCACATTTTAATTTGCCTTTCGCAGGATTTTTACACCTTTTTATCTTTTGTTTAACGTTCAGGTAACATACCTGTAAATGAGGATGACTGAGAATGTATTGAACCTTTATTAAGCATAGTCATTATCTGACCAACAAATTCCTTGGGAATAAAATTAGCATATGGTAGTATCTCTGTGCTAATGAGCTGCACCACCTAAAAGAAAGAAAGAAAGAAACAAAAACAAAACCCTAAACTCACATTTGAAGGTTTTTTAGTAAATTTCAGTGATTAAAATTACGACTAACACTCTAACACATACAATACACATACAAACAGAACAGTAACAGAGAGGGCGCTGTGCTAGTCTATCTACTATCAAAACAAAAAACAGTCAAGTAGCACTTTAAAGACTAACAAAATAATTTATTAGGTGAGCTTTCGGGGGACAGACCCACTTCTTCAGGCCATAGCCATACCAGAACAGACTCAATATTTAAGGAACAGAGAACCAAAGACAGTAATCAAGGAGGACAAATCAGAAAAAAATGATGAAGGTGAGCAAATCAGAGAGTAGAGGGGTAGAAGAGGGGGGAGGCCAAGAATTAGATTAAGCCAAGCTATGGTCTGAAGAAGTGGGTCTGTCCCACGAAAGCTCACCTAATAAATTATTTTGTTAGTCTTTTAAGTGCTACTTGACTGCTTTTTTGTTTTGATACAAACAGAAGGTACAGATACAGAAAGCTACAGTAGTTTGGATGCACTCACTAATCATAACAAAACTAAGTTCAAATAAAGTATAAATGGTCATGCTCAGTGAAACTAGAAGCAACATCTTCTATATTTGCATTTACTGTTGTAACATTATAATACAAGGACAAGTAAATTTTTAAAAATAGAAGCTTGAAATTAAGGTTCTAAAGTCATACTTTTCAGGCACCTATACGATCTTCTGAAGTGCAAATAACTCAAAAGATCCTACCGATTTTTAAAAATCTTTGCAGAAACATTTAGTTCAAACTAAATAGCAACAACTTTGGAAAGAGACAATTTGATCTTCAGAACCAGTTCTCCTCTTCCCCTCACCCCATTCCATTTTAAGTAGAAGTTACATGATGTATTAACAAGAATGTGATTATAAGAGAAGGTTTTTTTTTGGCTTAATCCCGAGGGCAGCTAACATGGGTCAATTAGGTTCCAGGGCCATCAGTAGGTCTTGTTTTAGTGAATACTACATTTAAGCCAGTGGCTCTCAACTTTTCCAGACTACAATAGCACTTTTAGGAGTTTGATTTGTCTTGCATACTCCCAAGTTTCACCTCACTTCAAAACTATTTGCTTACAAAATCAGACACAAAATATGTAACTGTTACAGCACACTGTAAAAAAATCCTCATTTTTATCATAAAAGTATAAA
Organism: Carettochelys insculpta; assembly: GCF_033958435.1. Lineage (NCBI taxonomy): Eukaryota > Metazoa > Chordata > Testudines > Carettochelyidae > Carettochelys > Carettochelys insculpta. Next base: position 316,426,223 of record NC_134137.1, read on the forward strand.
ATAAAACAATTACAATATACTTGCACTTCAGTGTATAATATATAGAGCAGTATAAAGAAGTAATTGTCTAGATGAAATTTTAGTTTGCACAGACTTCACTAGTGCTTTTAACGTAGCCTGCTGTAAAACTAAGCAAATATCGAGATGAGCTGATGCTTCTTCTGGAAGACCTCTACTGATCTAGGGCACTAGAGGGGACCCTGCTTCAATTATTTGATCCTGAGCTCTGTATATTCTGGCTACAGTCCTTGGGAGATAACTGAAGATAAAGCACTTAATTATCATTGCCTTTCAAAGTAGAACTTCTATCTGAGCTTTGGTGTAAAATGTAAATCAATCTCTTCTCCAAAACTTTTCCAGTGTCAACCCAGCCAAAATACTGTAATACACTCATTAAAACTACTGTGCGATCTGACACCCTGTCTGAGGTCCTCAAAGGCACTATGTCTGCAGTTGCTTTGTCTGTCTCTTCGGATTTAAAGTTCCTGGAGCAAGGACCAAGTTTTCTGTTCTTTTGTTTTTTAATAGAGGTGAACAGTTACTGCTTAAATAATACTGATTACTGAAAGTGTATTACCTCTTGGCTAATCAATAGTGTTACTTCACGCTTAGGAAAATGCAACATAAGGCATTCACTTGACGACACAATGTGAACCAATTACTCTTAAGTGGTATGCAGTTACTTTTGTGAGCAACAGTTTACAGATTGGAATAAGGGTATTCAAAGTGGGGGTCACAGAATCATAGAACACTAGGACTGGAAGGGACCTCGAGAGGCCATCGAGTCCAGCCCCCTGCCCCAATGGTAGGGCCAAGTACTGTCTAAACCAGGCGTGTCCAACCCGCGGGCCACATGCGGCCCTGGACAGCTAGTAATGCGGCCCCACAAGATCGTAAACTTTTAACATTATTATGTGATTTATATACATTAACTATATTATATATTTTATATGCGGCCCAAGACAATTCCTCTTCGCTCAATGCGGCCCAGGCAAGCCAAAAGGTTGGACACCCATGGTCTAAACCATCCCTGATAGACATCTATCTAACCTGTTCTTAAATATCTCCAGCAATGGAGATTCCACAACCTCCCTTCGCAATTTATTCCACTGTTTGACCACCCTGACAGTTAGGAACTTTTTCCTAATGTCCAACCTAAACCTCCCTTGTTGCAGTTTAAGTCCATTGCCTCTTGTTCTATCCTCAGAGGCCAAGAAGAACAAGTTTTCTCCCTCCTCCTTATGACTCCCTTTTAGATACCTGAAAACCACTATCATGTCTCCCCTCAATCTTCTCTTTTCCAAACTAAACAAGCCCAATTCTTTCAGCCTTTCTTCACAGGTCACATTCTCTAGACCTTTAATCATTCTCGTCGCTCTTTTCTGGACCCTCTCTAATTTCTCCACATCTTTCTTGAACTGCGGTGCCCAGAACTGGACACAATACTCCAGCTGAGGCCTAACCAGCGCAGAGTAGAACGGAAGAATGACTTCTTATGTCTTGCTCACAACACACTTGACCCATGGTTTTGTTACCTTTTTTACTAATCAAAAAGCACATTGCAGCCAAGTTAATACAATTCAGTACCAAGCACAGTTTTCTTTAAATGTTAATTTATGAAAGTTACCTCAGAGTTCAAACATTGATTCATACCAAGGGTAATAAACATTTTAGTCTCCTCACCTCAACATCAATACTCTCATTTCTCTGAAATTCTTGAATAGAAAGATTGTCTGGAGGAATACTAAAAACAAGAGAGAATATTATGTTATACTTTTAAACTTGTGTAGAACCTTCTGGAAATTGCAAGGATGAGAAGCATGCATGGTATTCAAATAATGATTATATACATAAAGTGAGAAATGTATACACTAGAGACAAATATTTTAGAATACAAATCTCACAATGTATGAATAAATAAAATAAGCTAAAAGGACTGAGGAGAAAAAATATTAAAATTTTAAGAAACCATAATAAAATATTACAAAAACAGCAGATTATTGATTTTAAACAATCATTTGTCATTTATCTGTATTTCAACTATTATATTTGTAATAATTTGTATTAGTGTTTTTTAAAGCAGAACTTCAATAACAAAAATCAGAAATCTGTAAAGATAAAAACCGGGGTACAGGAATAGTTTAGCACCTTTCCACACATTCCTCTTGGCTCATGTCATATAGCATCTTTGAAATCACCACTGTAAACCCTTTACAAAGATTCTACACAGACAAAACAGGGGACCTAACATTTTCCCCTGGTTGCTTCCTGTCTTGACAACAGCCCATAGAATTTTTTCCCCCCCATTTCCACTCTTACCTTAAAAAGCACTTAATTTGACTCTTACATCATTTTCCCACACGTCTACTATCAGTTCTTTATGTCCCCTCATTCCTCTTTATAAGGGTACCTTCATTCCTAATTCTACTCCATAAAAATATTTGTGTCCCTGAAATACTTGTGCCCTGTCTCTGTTCTCCCCCACACCTGTCACTCAGTTCTATGTCCCCTTCTCAGTGTCCCTTCTCCAATTACCCCCAACCCCTCTGACCTCTCCTATCATCCATCCTTCTCTCTACCACCACCTCCAATACAGTGCCAGACTCCTCTCACTTCTATTCCTTTGGTAACCTAAAATGCCCCTCCCCCACCAGCAAGCATTCACATTTTTATATTTGATTACATTCATACCTAAATAAAATGCTTCTCCCACCCGCAACGCAGATTTTAGCAATATGTCTCCCAGACTTTCCCAGCCTGAAACAGGATTTAAACTGTCACTGGCTGGGTGCGTTCAGGATCAAAGTCTTAACTACTTATTCCCCTGAGCTATAATCCAGCTGCTCTGATAGCCTTTCACTTATAAATCCTCCCACCCTTGCTCTCTGTACAAGCTCAGTGTGATCTTCTTGGTTCTAGGATCCTTAAGTCAAGAGTATAATCAGAAAGCCAAATTCTTTTGCTCTAAATGGTCTGAATTTTGCTACCCCAAAGGGCTAGAGGGTTCCTGCACTCCAGGTATAACCATTAGGCAAGTGAGACCACTGTGTCAGAATCAGAGGCATTATCTGCGCTCTAGTAAGTACATACAGAAAAGAAGAGTCAAAAAGAGTACAGGTGTTTGGAAATTTTCTCAACATTTTGATTATATTCAGAGGAAGATACCCCAGATGAAAAGCCAGAATCTTTACATATTGACCTAATCTTGATCCGTTAATGGATGATGTAGTATGTTAGCATTTTATTGTAACTTTGCATTAATACGTTTTTTAAAAGCTATTTATTAAAAAGGGCTGGATCTCCAGAACCCACTGACCAAATGATGCCAAGTAGGGTTCATTAACCACTGCACTTGGCACATCAAATTTTAAGATAAATTTGTATTACAATATTGAGAAACATTGTCCTTAAACAAAAAGGCCTTCTCAATTGCTGGCATTGGTTTTCCACTATAATAAAAAACAGAATCTTTACTATACAAGGATATGAACATGAAACAAGATACCAGAGTTTAAAAAGTTTTAAATGGCAGGATAAATTGAAAAACTTGCTTGCCCTATGCTGAAAACATTTGTTTTAAAATGGTGTGCGTGCACGCACGCACCCTTCTTCTTCCATAACATAGATGTATTTGTTTTTTCACCTTATAAACAGCCTAACTGGGAGTTTATAAATCTGCTCTAATAAGAACAGCATGATAAATTGTTTTTTATTATTACATGGATAAGACAACTTTTAAACTCCAAGCTCTTCAGAAAGGATTACATCTTTCAGCACATACTGACTTGTTCCAACAGTCAGTTCATCCTTATACTACATAAATAAAACCTTTCCTACTCTTTGGAATAAAACTGTGCTGTAAGTGCACAGATGGGTTTATAACCAACTTCCCTTTACTACTGCGGTCAGTCGTGTGCACAATGAAGGAAGCACATCTCTATATAGTATATCATACCCAATTAAGTATGTGTTCAAGGAACGAACTCTAAGAATATCTGAAGCACTTAACGTAAAAGGCAGTATCGAATTGGAAATCTCTGATTTTATTAGAAATCTCTGGAAAGTTTCTTTCTGAATGACACGATATGTAAAATTTAGTCCCTAACGAAAAAGTAAAGATTAAATACAATACAGTAGGGTCACAACATTCACAAGGGTTTGGTGTTGAGAACCTTTGCAAACACTGAATTTTGCCAGTATCTGAATGCACCGCACGGGCGTCTCACACTGTTTGGGCAGCTACAGTGCCTTGCGATGGCAACAGTAGCGCTGCACGGGTGGCTCCAGTGAGTCGCACTGTGTGACAGCAACAGCTGTGCTGCGGAGGCGGCTAAGGTGTCTCACGCCACGCACGTGGCTATAGCGCCTCGTGTCACGCAGCAGTGGCAACAGTGTAGGGGACAACGAGCCACTCGTGAATAACTGAATTCACTAACATTAAATTCACAGATGTCAGGACCTTGCTGCAGCTCCTGCAGTATGGGGCACATTTTCTTGGCTTCAGGCAAACGAAACGGTTTTAATATCACTGTGGCAAAAACAGTAGAAAAAAGCTGATCATTTCCTGCTTGCTGTTTGACTTGCCTCAGAAAGCTAGCACTGAAAGGAGTTGATTGGTAATACAGCATCAAATGGATCACCATGTTGAGCATCACCAATGGAGAACAAACTAACTCACAAAATGCCCTTAAACCTGCAACTGTGAATTTTTTAAAATATTTCCATCTAGCAAGCTCTCATTCTAAAGGACATAAAAATCACTGTCAGAATTCTTCATGCAACACACATCAATGTAAAATATGATTCAACCAACTGTGGTATGGCTTTAATTTTTTAAAAAACAGTATTCCCAATTGCCATTCATCATAAAGGGAAAATAACACTATACTAGGTTATACTGATAGTCGATGAAGAAAGTTTAATTCGGGGAAAAACACGGAAAGCAGTCTATTGAGAAGGAATTTAAGGCTTACACATTAGCCGTCTGAGTTTTATGAAAAGGAATATATGAATTGGAGAAATTTCTCTTGAAAAATAAACAACACCATCTCTTGAATTTTAAATCTCAGAGGGGTAGCTGTGTTAGTCTGCAGCTTCATAAATAACAAGCAGCCCTGTGACACCTTAGAGACTAACACTTAGTATGTCACGAGCTTTTGTGGATAACAGCCACTTCATCAGATGACAATAGACTTCATTTCCATCTGATGAAGTAGGCTTTACCCACGAAAGCTCATAACCTAATAAATTTGTCAGTCTCTAAGGTGCCAACAGACTGCTTGTTGTTATTGAGTTTTAGATTAACAAAATTGCTTGTGAGAACTATAAATGCAGCAACTAGGGGAGGGAATGGGAATTGGATACAGAAAATTAGGTCTCTAAGGCTATGTGCACACAGCAGTGTTATTTCAAAATAAACTATTCCAGAAGAGATTTTTCTGGAATAGCTTATTTTGAAATCAACACATCTAAACACAAAGCCTATGTCTACACTAGAAGCATCTGTTGACAGAAGTTACTGTAAGAAGAACTGCTCTGACAAAACTTCTGTCAACAGATTGTCTACACACAAAAATGGATCAATCTTTTAATCCATTCTGTCAACAAAAGGACCCCCTGGATCATCTACATGGGTTTTTTGTCAACAGTTTCTGTCAACAAAACATATTTGGTGTGTAGATGCTCCACAAGTTTTGTCTCCAAAAAAAAAACAAAACAAAAAACTCTCTAGTGTAGATGTAGCCAAAATACGTACTGAAATAGTGCTCAGCTATTTTAAAATAAAGCATCCAGACGCAATGGGGCCTATTACAAAACAGAGCCCTTTGACGCACTATAGTTTATTTTAAAATAGCCTCTATTCCCTGTATACACAGCCCTTATGTTGAAATAGAATAGAATGAGGTTTGAAATAGAATAGAATGAGGTTTGCCAAATTTGAAATAAGCCATCCACTATTTTGAAATAGACGTTGCATTGTGTAGATGACTGCAAAGTTATTTTAGAATAGCGGCTGTTAGTCCAAAATAACTTGCCTGTGTAGACACAACTTAAGAGTTTACTTGAGAATGTAAAAAAGAAAACTGTGAATAATAAAAGATATGAAGAGAAAAGTATTAAGGAGAAAATGAGGGAAAAAAACCCCAAACCAAACCAACAAAAACTTAGCCATATCTGTATTCTTATGCTAGAAGTAGTAAGCAGGTTGAGCTAGAAGTTTTCATTATTGAACAATATTAAGATTTAGCTGGCTTTACAAAGACATGGGATCTGAAATGACTTGCTTAAATCAATATAGAATACAATGTTTATATGTAAATATGGAAAAGGAAAAAGGGGAGACAGAGTAGCCTGACATAGCAAAAAATACATTCAAAGAAATAGGGAAGAAGGAACAGCAAAACAAACCGAACACCCTACGCAAAATTTATGAGGGCTATACAAACAACAGAGTTAAAAAAATGGCTGGTAAAACACAATCCCCATTTGGAACTGGAAGTCTGGAAACAGGCAGTGGAAGTGCAAATAAAAAGCAAATACAGAGTACTGTCTTACATGTACACGAACAAAAAAATAAAGAGAAGGTTTAGGCTTGAAAAAGATTTTGACGTGGAAAGGAAATTGGTTGTTTCACTTAAATCAAGATGATTTAAGCAGAATTTTTCTTCTTCATAGTGAAGTTTCAAAGCTGTACTAAGTTAATGTTCAGTTATAAACTTCAGAAAGAACCAACATAATGTTTTGTTCAGAATTATGAACTTCCACCCCCGTGGTGTTCATAACTCTGAGGTTCTTCTGTACATCACCACCTAAATCAGGAAGTAAGGTAGAAGAGGCATTCATGGAGCATGTCCGTTATAAGCTTTGTTGTCACTTTACTGGGGTTAGAGATCCAGAGTGTATCTTGGGGGTTCAAAAGCATTCCAAAGATCATCTGGCTACAGCAGCACATCAAAAGGTGATGTTATAACCCAGGGATCAGCAACCCCTGGAACAGGTGCCAAGAGGGACATGTGAGCTGATTTTCATCAGCACATGAGGTTGGAGCTCAGCCCCATTCCTCCTCCCCCAGGCAGTCAGAAGCTTGCTCAAAGCCCTGCTGTACATGGATTAACAAAAGACCAGCTAATGCTACCAACCACCACCTAAACAGTAAAGCTCTGCCTCTTTATTCATGAAGGACTGTAAGTAGGACTGTTAGTGACTTTGAAAAGTATCACCAGCACTCAGCCTGTACATATAGGTGAAAAGCTAAAATTTTGGCACTCCACTACAGAAAGGTTGCTGACCCATTATAACCTATTAGACTCGGCAGATGACGTGTATGTACGGCACTATTCTCATCTTCTCATAGGAATAACAGTTTCGACATCTCCATGCCTAACATCAATTTCAACTTTCACCTTGCGCATGGCGTGTGTAGACACGATGCGCGCTATTTCAATGTTGTGCCTGCTATGTCGACGTTGCACTCTAGTGGAGACGCACCTTGTTTTTCAAAATAAATGACTATCTACTAAGAACATTTCTACTTCTGGAACTAATTCTAACAGGAATTTCTTCCATCATGACCCATTTAGTGATGTCTGTGGATGTCAGATGATAAAGAGAACAGGTGAGGTGGCAAATACAACACAGGAAGTGTCTTTTGTTCATTAGCTCCAGTACTCTTGATAGTTTTTGTTGTCAGATGCACATGTCCAAAAATGTGAGTCCCTATCTCCCAGAGTATTCTTGATTGGACTGGTCCTTGTGAAATTATGCTATACTTTGATTTACCCAAGGCTGTGGTTACAATTTCAAGATTAATTTCTAGAAATGGACTCTAGGAAGAGTATTTTATAAAGGAATAGCTCTTTAAATAAATTTTAAATTCATTCATTGATGCATGAGCAAGGAACTTTTTTTTTTTTTTTTGGGAAATCGGGGGTTGTTTTTGTTTTGTTTTGTTCAGTGTATCCTATCTGTCCCTGAATAACAGATCTGTGAACTGCATGGTTAGAAAAATAAATGATTTTTAGATAAATAAAGCACACTATGGAGGTTCTAGGTAAGGAAGTTCTGAGGGTAACTGATTCCTTGCCTTGGGAGTGATTTCAATCTTCCATTTATAAAAGCAAAAACAGACAAGATCAGAGACAGAAGGAGCTAAGTCATGGATGGCCCTGATGGTGAAAATGAAGAATCTGTATTTGATTCACAGAGCAATATGTTGCCAGTGAAAGAATATTAAGAGGGCGTTTATTATGTTCATAGTACTGAGCAAAATGGATTTATATGGTAAGGCTTATTTGCATATGGCCTCAGGGACACACAAATTAAGTGTGATATTCCAGTAGCTATCTTGAACTGGTGATCCTTTCTGCTTTGGAGCTTATAAGTAAATTATCAAGTATATTTTAACCTTGCTCTTTATTTTCTATTTTTACAGTTAATATATATTTTTCAAGATAGCATTCCACATATATAGAGAAGTTACTCACCTGTAGTAACAATGGTTCTTCGAGATGTGTCCCCGTGGGTGCTCCACAATAGGTGTCGGGCTCGCCAGCGCTGCAGATCGGAAATCTTCCAGCAGTTTCTCCTGGATAGCGAATGCGCCGGCGCGCGCTGCTCCCCCACGCACCCCCAGCCACGTGCACGATCCGGTCCCCGCCAGTTCCTTGACCAACCGCCTCGAATGCTCCTGAAAAACACTAGACAGAGATCCGAAGCAGGGAGGATGGGCGGGTGGTGGAGCACCCACGGGGACACATCTCCAAGAACCATCGTTACTACAGGTGAGTAACTTCTCTTTCTTCTTCGAGTGGTCCCTGTGGGTGCTCCACAATAGGTGACTACCCAGCAGTATCCCAAGTAAGGAGGTGGGTAATCGGTTTATGTGCAGCTTGCCCCCAAGAGGACTGTTGTCGACAGACGGGTATCCTCTTCGAATACCCGATGTAGGGCATAATGCTTGGCAAAGGTGTCGTAGGATGATCAGGTCGCCACTCTACAGATGTCTTTTAACACAATGCCCTTGAAGAAGGCTGTTGACGCCACCACCGCCCTGGTGGAGTGAGCCCTGGGTGGGGCCAGCAAAGGAGTCTTTCGAAGCTCGTAGCACATTTTTATACAGGACACAATGTGCTTTGAGATTCTCTGTGAAGAGAGACCTTCTCCTTTGACCTCGGAGCAAGAAACACTAGAAGCCTGTCCATTTTCCGGAAGTACTTAGTTCTGTCTATGTAGAAGGCCAACGCCCACCTCACATCCAGGAGATGCAGGCGTGCCTCCTTGCTGGAGCTGTGAGGCTTCGGGTAAAACGAGGGTAAAACTATTGGTTCGTTAAGATGGAACTCCAAAGAAACGTTTGGAACAAAGGCTGGGTGCAGCCTTAAGGTTACCGCCTCCTTTGAGAATACTGTGCAGGGCGGCACTGGCATCACTGCTGCGAGCTCGCTCACCCTGCGGGCCGACGTAACTGCAAGGAGGAAGGTTGTTTTCATCGTAAGGAGACGTAGGGGAACTGTGGCTAATGGTTCAAAAGGTGGACCCGATAGCGTGCTGAGTACCAAGTCCAAATTTCACGATGGTGGAAGCGGTTTTCAAGGAGGGTACAGGTTTACCAGCCCCTTCAAGAACCTTGTAACGATAGGATGGGCGAATACAGTGGGCCCTTCCCCTGTATGCCGAAAGGCTGATATAGTGGCGAGGTGGACCTTTAGCGAGGATAGAGAACTCCCCTGTACGAAAAATGCGCTGTAGCAGATCAGAGCAGATCTGCCATTCGTGCGTGGGTGCGAAGCACCTGCTCAGCTGATCTGCTTTCATGTTGTGAGCGCCCGGCAAACACAAGGCTTTCAACGTTATGTTGTTGGCGATGCACCGGTTCCACAATTGGACGGCTTCCGCACATAGGGCACGGGATCGTGCTCCTCCTTGTCGATTGATGTAAAACATAGTGGAGGTATTGGCGGTATTGATCCCGACTACTCTGCCATGTAGGTAATCTCGAAAATGTTTGCAGGCGTCGAACGCTGCTCTGAGCTCCAGTGTGTTTATGTGCAGTGTCTGTTCCGCAGGGGACCATAGCCCTTGCGTCACCTTGTTGCCGATGTGCGCTCCCCATCCTATGTGGGAGGCGTCAGTAGTAAGAAAAACAGAAATTCGTGGTTGGTGAAAGGGCACTCCCACTAGCAGATTCTTGGGGTTTTCCCACCACGCCAGGGATCTGCGCACCTCTGTCGTGGGCGACACCACCCTGTGGACAGTGTGGGATGCCGGTTTGTAAACGCTCGCCAGCCAATGCTGCAGGCTTCGCGTGTGTAACCTGGCATTCTGTACCACAAACGTCGCTGCCGCCATGTGGCCCAGCAGCTGTAAGCACGTTAAAACCAGCACCCTGGGGCTGTATGTGATGACTTGCACCAGCGAACTGATGGCGCGGAAGCGGGCATTGGGTAGGTACGCCCTTGCTGTGATAGAGTTTATGTGTGCCCCTATGAACTCTATATCTTGTGTGGGTTCGGTCTTTGACTTTGCGAGGTTGATAACTAGGCCCAGCGAAGAAAAACGTGTCCGCTGTGACGCGTATCATGCGTAAGACCTCTGCCTTCAAGGCCCCTTTCAGCAGGCAGTCGTCCAGATATGGGAAAATAAACACCCCCTGTCTGTGCAGGTAGGCTGACACCACTGCCAGGGTTTTGGTAAAGACTCTGGGGGCCGAGGAGAGGTCAAATGGAAGAACCCTGTACTGGAAGTGCTCCTTGCTGACCATGAAGCAGAGGAAGTGTCTGTGTGCCGGGTGGATTGTTATATGAAAGTAAGCATCTTGTAAGTCGAGGGCTGCAAACCAGTCTCCATTGTCCAGTGCCATGAGTATCGAGGCAACTGTGATCATCTGAAAACGTTGTTTGCGCAAGTAACGGTTGAGGCCCCGAAAATCTAAGATGGGCCTCCAGCCTCCTGTTTTCTTCTCTGTTAGGAAGTAGCAGGTGGTCCACCTCCTCCTTGAGCCTCGCCTCGTGGGCAGCGTCCCTGAGGTGAGGCCTGGCGGGAGGTGTCATCGGTGGGAGCGACTGGAAGGGGATCATGTAACCCATGGCTATGATCTCCAGCACCCTGGAGCCCTTGGTTGTAGCCCTGTTGATATTGAGCACGCTGTGGTTGGTAAGTGTAGCGTCTTTGCTGAAGATAAAAATTTTTTTTTTTTTTTCCTGTATGGGGGAGTATAAATGCCCAAGGTTCTAAGTGTAGCTCTCGAGTCCTTACTGGAGTGGAGGACCGAGTCGGTTGAGTCTGCAAACAGCTTTGTGTATCAAAGGGAAGATCCACGATCTTTGCCTGTAGGTCCCTAGGGATACCAGATGTCTGGAGCCAGGATTCTCTACGCATGACCACTGCTGTAGCCGTTGAACCTGCCGCCGTGTCCGCCACGTCCAGGGCAATCTGGGCTCCCGTCCGCGATGCTGCGTAGCCCTCTTGAACAATTGCCTTTAACACCGGCTTTTTGTCTTCCGGAAGTGAATCCATGAGGGGAGTAAGTCTGGAGTAATTATCAAAATTATGGTTTGCTAGGTGTGCCGCATAATTTGCCACTCTCAATAGCAGGGTAGAAGAGGAATATACCTTCCTGCCAAACAGCTCTAGCTTCTTAGCATCTTTGTCCGATCCCCCCGATTTGTACTCAAAAGCCTTCGACCTCTGCTGGGACGATTCGACCACCAAAGAATTTGGTTGTGGGTGACTAAAGAGGAACTCCATGCTCTTTGCCGGGACGAAGTACTTCTTATCCGCTCTCTTGTTCATAGGCAGGATAGAGGCCGGAGTCTGCCATATGGTAGTGGCTGACTCCATAATGGCTTCGTCCAGCAGAATAGCAATTTTGGATGAAGCCGGGGGTCTCAAATTTTTCAGGAGTTTGTGATGTTTCTCCTGCACCTCTGCCGTTTGAATGTCTTGCATGAAAGCTACCCTTTTAAATAGCTCCTGAAATTGTTTAAGGTCATCCGAGGGGGAGACATCCTAGGGGGCCATGGCCTCATCTGGGGAGGATGAGGAGGAACCACTGGGGTAAACCTCCCTCAAACCCTCAGGCTCCTGCGGTTGATGATACACTTGCTCCCTGGAGGATTGTGAAGGAAAGTCTTGGGGCTCTAAAACTAACTCCCCCTGAGACAGCTGTGTTTCCGTCCCCGATCGAGAGTGTCCACAGGGGTATTGAGAGGCCGGGGGTGGACCTGCCCCTGGATGTAGGCCTGCGGTGTCTGTGTCCAGCATGATGAGGACCACCATAGCAGCATGCGCAAGGGTCCGGTGGAGACCTGGACCACCCACGGAGTGTGCGCCCCTGATGTCTGGGAGAGCGAGACCTCTGCGACGACACAGATAGAGGTGAAACTGGCTTGTGATAGTACTCCAGGGGATCCACTCCCAGAAATGGTGAAGGTGACCCAAGCCATGGTGACATTGGTTGAAGGAACGGAGGAGGTGGTTCTGGATAAGCTGGTGGATACACAGGCCTTCCGTGCGGCATGTGCACCACAGGGGGAGGGCTTGGTGCTAACAGCAGCACAGCCCTGTCCAGAGATGGGCTGCAGTGCCAGGTGCTTGATTTCGCCTTGCCCCTCCCCTGCGGGGCTGGCACTGCCCCCTCCCCTGCCAGGGATCTCGGCCCCGCTGTCGGTGCCACGCTTGGCCCAATCAGCTGCGGTGCTGCGCGGGTAGCTTCCTCCGGCGCCTGCAGGCTCCGTGCCCGGTGCCCCTGCACCGTTGGTGCCGCGGGGGCCACTGCCGCCTGCGGTGGTGCCGCCAGGTCCGGCGCTTGCCTCGCTGAAGCTCTGGGCACCACGCATGCCGGCTGTTGTGTAACCGGAGGCTCAGCCTCTGCCACGTGCACTGCCACGCTGCCGCTTGCCTGAGTATGCGGCTGGGGGCTGTGTGCGCCGCTCGTCCTGCTCGCTGAACCTGCCGGCAAGGATCGAGCTGGGGAGAGTTTCCTCCGTTTCTGCACTGAGGGGGACAGAGAAGCTGCCTTCCTCTTATGCAACCCAGAGGGCCCTTCTGGGTGAGGATTCTCTGGCAAGTCCGGCTGGAGAGCCTTATCGGACAAGAGCATTTTAAGCCTCATCTCTCTGTCCTTCCTGGCCCTGGCTGTGAGCTTAGCACAGTGAGAACACTTCTGGGTAACGTGTGATTCCCCCAGGCAGCGGATGCATTCGCTATGCCCATTGGAAGCCGGCATAGCTTCGCAGCATGACTCACACTTTTTAAAACCTGAAGAGGCCATTGCGGTGAGTCCTTTACTGTTAATAGGGTCCTTAGCACTTAATCCGTGCCTTTCCACCCCAAATAGCGATCACCGGCCTGCGGGGCAGCGGGTGGCGTAAACGGCCTTCACGTCCGCTCTTCTCTTCTCCACTCCTCTCTTTTTTTTTTTTTTTGCTGATATTCTCTTTGTCTTTGCTTTCTCTCTTTTTTTTTTTTTTGGTAACCAAAACCGACAAATTATACGTAGAAAACAACTATCTAATCTGACTCTGGCCTTAGCCTGAGCGGATTCCGTCTGCAGCCGATGGGGGTTGAGAAGGAACTGGCGGGGACCGGATCGTGCACGTGGCCGGGGGCGCGTGGGGGAGTGGCGCGCGCCGGCGCATGTGCGATCCAGGAGAAACTGCTGGAAGATTTCCGATCTGCGGCGCCAGGCGAGCCCGACACCTGTTGTGGAGCACCCACGGGGACCACTCGAAGAAGAAGTATACTTTCCTTCACCCACTCCTTTTCCATAATCTCACTGGATTCAGTTTATTATTAAAAACATTTTTGTTAGTCTTACCCAAAGCCAAAAGAAACTGAATTTTTAAGGCTTTATGTATATATATTTTCTCTTCTGGTTTGTACATAGTATTGTCATGGAGCTATCCGTATTCTTTATGGAAATGTTTATCAATATGCATAACTAGAAAAGACTTTATGAATATACTTCTTGTAAGGTATAATTTGAAAAGTTATAATGTGTATATTCTATTTGTTCACATGTACTATTCCTGAATTTGAACAGTAACAGAGAGGTAGCTGTGTTACTCTGTATTCTAACAAAACAAAACAGCAGAAATGTAGCACTTTAAAGACTAACCAAATGATTTATTCAGTGATGAGCCTTCCTGGAACAGACCCACTTCATCAGATCAATAGCATTTCCAGTACAGACTGACATCTATAAATACAGAGGCCCAAAAAAATTGCAACAAAAACTGACAAATCAAGTACATAGGACTGAAAGAGAGGGGTGAGAGGTGGGGGATGTTAAGTGTCTTGCATGAGATAATTACAAGCATCAAAGGAAGGGAAGCAGTCCTTGTAATGTGCGAGGTAACTATTGTCTCTGTTCAAACCAAGTTTTAATGTGTTGAATTTGAATATGAACTCTAATAACAGATTACGTAGAGAAAGCTGTGAATTGAAGTCTCTTTGTTCTAAGACACAAAGGCCGTGTCTACAGTTACGAAAAACTTTGAAATGGCCATGCTAATGGCCAAATCAAAGAATACCAATGAGGCACTATAATGAATATTCAGTGTATCATTAACATGCCACCAAGGATGCAGTTTACTTTCGAAAGAGCAGCATCTACACTGCTTTTTTCTTCTTTTGAAAGAAGCTCTTTCAAAAGAATACGCAAATGAGGTGCCAGATATATAACTATGTACATATGCACCTCATGTGCATTTTGATATCCCTCATTTGCATGCCTCTTTTAAAAGAGGAATGCGAGTGTAGACACAGCCTAGAGGAACAGGTTGAATTTAGTAAAATCAACTTTATGCCACCTAAATACAGAAAGTTGAAGGCACCTCTCCTTACTGGGGACATGAGATTGATGGAATTCCTCCTCAGTAGCATGGTTGCCTTCAACATGAACAGCAATGGATTAAGAGAAAAGTTACTCACCTGTGTAGTAACGATGGTTCTTCAAGATGTGTCCCCATGGGTGCTCCACAGTAGGTGTCGGGCTCACCCCGGCGCCGCAGCTCGGAAAATCTTCAGCAGTCTCTGTCGGGTTGCGCATGCGCCAACGCGCGTCAGCTCTTCGCGCGCTTACGGTCACGTGCGCGATCCGGTCCCCACCAGTTCCTGATCAACCGCTCCGGACGCCCCTGAAAAACACACGAACAGAGCTCCGAAGTGGGGAGGAACGGGTGGGTAGTGGAGCACCCACAGGGACACATCTCAAAGAACCATCGTTACTACACAGGTGAGTAACTTCTCTTTCTTCTTCGAGTGGTCCCCGTGGGTGCTCCACAGTAGGTGACTACCCAGCAGTAACCCCCCCCCACCCCGAAAAAGGAGGTGGGTACCCGATTTATGTGCAGCTTGCCCGTGAAAGGACTGCTGTCGACAGGTGTGTATCCTCATCAAGCATCCTGTGTATGGCATAGTGCTTGGCGAAGGTGTCATAGGAAGACCATGTCGCCGCTCTGCAGATATCTCTCAGCGCGATGCCTTTTAAGAAGGCCGTTGACGCCGCCATCGCCCTAGTAGAGAGCGGGCTCTTGGCGGAACTGGCAGAGGAGTCTTGCAAATCTCGTAACACAGTCTTATGCAAGACACAATGTGATTTTAAATCCTCTGTGAAGATAGCGCTTCTCCTTTTGACCTGGATGCAATGGACACCAGTAGTCTGTCCGTTTTCCGGAAAGGTTTAGTTCTATCGATGTAGAAGGCCAGTGCCCTTCTTACGACAAGTAAGTGCAACCGTGCCTCTTCATTTGAGTTGTGAGGCTTAGGATAGAACAAGGGCAGCACTACTGGTTTGTTGATATGAAAGTCTGAAGAGACCTTTGGAATGAAGGCTGGGTGTAATCGTAAGACCACTGCTTCTTTTGAGAAGATCGTGCAGGGTGGTGTGGACATTATGGCCGCGAGTTCGCTCACTCTGCGAGCTGACATGATTGCCAGGAGGAAAGTCGTTTTAATAGTAAGTAGTTGAAGGGGGACCGTAGCCAATGGTTCAAAGGGCGGTCCCGAGAGGGTGTGTAGAACTAGGTCTAAACTCCATGACGGCGGTACTGGTTTCCGAGGGGGGTACAGATTCACCAACCCCTTTAGGAAACGCGAGACAGCGGGATGGGCAAATGTGGTTGATCCATCCTCTTCATGCCGAAACGCTGATATAGCCGCCAGATGCACCTTTATAGAGGATAGCGAAAGTCCGTTTTGTTTGAGATGTAGCAAATAATCCAGAATCGTAGGTATGGTGGCGTCCTGGGGTATTAGTTGCCTGGAGGAACACCATTCGGAAAAACGCAACCATTTGTGCTGATAAGTCTTTCTGGTGGAAGTTCTCCGACTACATTCAAGGACTTGTTGTACTCCCTCTGAGCATGTAGTCTCTAAGGCGCTTAGCCATGGATTAGCCATGCTTGTAGCCGAAGTCTCTTTGGGTGCGGGTGCAGTATTGACCCCCGAGCCTGAGTGAGAATGTCCGGTACTGTTGGTAGGGGAAATGGCCGATGTTGAGCCATGCGCAAGAGCAATGGGAACCACTGTTGCCGGTCCCAGGTTGGGACTATGAGTATCATGCGTGCTTTCTCCCTTCTGGCCTTCTCCAAGACCTTCTGTATAAGTGTCGTGGGAGGGAACGCATAAAGTAGAGGGCCCTTCCATGGGATCATGAAGGTGTCCCCCAAAGACTCCTGTCCCATGCCCGCTCTGGAGCAGTATTGGGGACATTTCTTGTTTTCTCGGGTGGCGAACAAGTCGATTTGGGGAAAACCCCATCTGCGGAACACCTGGTGGAGTAGATCTGGATGGATCTGCCACTCGTGAGTGGGCGCAAAGTGTCTGCTGAGTTGGTCCGCCTTGACGTTGTGGACCCCCGGTAGGTATGAAGCCTTTATGATTATATTGTTGGCGATGCACCAGTTCCAGAGTCAGACTGCCTCCACACAAAGCGTACGAGACCTGGCTCCCCCCTGTCGGTTTGTATAAAACATGGTGGTGGTGTTGTCGGTATTCACGCCGACTATTTTTCCGTGCAGATAGTTGTGAAAATGCCTGCACGCATTGAACACTGCCCTGAGCTCTAATATGTTTATGTGCAGTGTCTTCTCTGCGGGGGACCATAATCCTTGAGTGGTTTTGTTGTCCATGTGAGCCCCCCATCCCATATGGGAGGCATCTGTTGTAATGAACACAGTAATTTGCGGTTGGCGGAAGGGCACCCCTGTTAGGAGATTCTTGGGGTTTCCCCACCATGTTAGTGAGCTTTGTGCCTCTGTTGTAAGTGACACCCTCTTGTGGACGGTGTGGATTGAGGGTTTGTATACGGTTGACAACCAATGCTGCAATCCTCGCATATGCAGCCTGGCGTTTTGCACCACAAACGTGGTGGTTGCCATATGCCCCAACAGTTGTAAGCACGTGAGAACTGGAACAGTGGGGCTGTACGTTAGTAGTTGTACGAGAGATTCGATGGCACGAAAACGAGCCTCGGGTAAATACACCCTTGATGTGACTGAGTCTATCCGAGCCCCTATAAACTCTATATTTTGCGTGGGGTAGGTCTTTGACTTTGAGAAATTGATGATGAGGCCCAGTGAGGTAAATGTTTTTGTGGTGATGTGTATCATCCATAATACCTCCGCCCGGGAAGTTCCCTTTAGCAGGCAATCGTCCAGGTATGGGAAAATGAAAACTCCCTGTCTGTGTAGGTATGCTGACACCACCGCTAAGGTCTTGGTGAAGACTCTGGGTGCTGAAGAGAGTCCGAATGGGAGGACTCTGTACTGGAAATGATCTGTGCCCACAAGGAACTGGAGGAAACGCCTGTGGGCTGGATGAATTGCGATATGAAAATACGCATCCTGTAAGTCGAGGGCTGCAAACCAATCGCCGTGGTCTCGTGCCGTGATTATTGAAGCCATCGTAGTCATTTTGAAGCGCTGTTTGCGTAGGTACTGGTTCAGTGCGCGTAGATCCAAAATGGGTCTCCACCCTCCTGTCTTCTTTTCCGTCAGGAAATACCTGGAGTAGAACCCTTTGCCTTGAAATTGTTCCAGTACTCTCTCCACCGCCCCTATGAATAGAAGGTGGTCCACCTCCCGCCTTAATTCCGGTAGGTGAGAGGGGTCTCTGAGAAGGGGTGCGGTGGGAGGATTTGGTGGAGGTAAAGACTGGAAGGGGATCGTGTATCCCGTGTTTACAATCTCCAATACCCACTTGTCCGACGTGATGCTTTTCCATTGTGGGTAAAATGGCTTGAGTCGGTGATGGAACTGAGGTATGGTCTTGGCTTCGCGGCCCTCGACATACCCGTCAAACTTGCTGTCTTGCACTTTGCCCTGCGGAGGCGTTGCCCTGCTGAGGCTGGTGCCTAGGGCCCTTATAATGTGTTTGTTGATGACGTGCCTGATCATACCCCCGTTGAAATTGGGTACGTTGCTGTTGGTAACCATAACGGCATTGCTGAGGATAAAATTTCTTCCTTCTGAACGGTGGGGTATACATCCCCAAAGTCCGAAGTGTAGCTCTGGAATCTTTGCTCGAGTGTAGGACTGAGTCGGTCGACTCAGCAAACAATTTTATTTTGTCGAAGGGGAGGTCTGCAATTTTGACCTGTAACTCCTTTGGAATGCCGGATATGTGAAGCCATGACTCTCTCCGCATTACCACTGTAGTGGCCACGGCGCTGGCCGCTGTGTCCGCCACATCCAGTGCAATCTGCACGCCCGCTCGAGAAGCCGTGTAGCCCTCTTGCACAATTGCCTTAAGAACTGGCCTTTTATCCTCCGGAAGGAAGTCCATGAGGGCAGTAAGCTTTGAATAATTGTCGAAATTGTGATTCGACAAATGAGCGGCATAGTTGGCCATGCGGAGCAACAGAGTAGAGGAGGAGTAGGCCTTTCTACCCAGAAGATCCAGCTTCTTTATGTCCTTGTCCAATCCCCCAGATTTGTACTGGGACGATTTGGACCTGTGTTGGGACAATTCAACCACTAGCGAGTTTGGCTGTGGATGACTACATAGAAATTCCATACCTTTCGCAGGGACGAAGTACTTTTTGTCCGCTGTTTTGTTGGTAGGAGGAGCGGATGCTGGAGTCTGCCATATATTAGTGGCTGCCTCCATGATTGCATCGTCCAGAAGAATAGCAAATTTAGAAGAAGATGGAGGCCTGAGGTTTTTAAGGAGTCTGTGGTGTTTCTCCTGCACCTCCGCCACTTGAATATCTTGGGATTGAGTTACTCGTTTGAACAGCTCCTGGAACTGTTTCAGGTCATCTGGGGGAGAAATGTCTCCAGGGACCACGGCCTCGTCTGGCGAGGATGAGGAGGCATCACTATGGTATGTCTCCTCCAATTCCTCTGGATCCTGGCTGTATTGATGTGATTGCCTTTGTGGAATTTCGAGGTGGGGTTCAATGCCTTTAGACCCAGCCTCTGATTGGGGAACTCGTGGTGTTCCCCCAGGTGGAAGCAGAACACTGTGGCGTTGAGGGGTGGTCAACGGGGATCCATAGTGAGACGTCGACCTCCTATGCTGACGCCTCGCATAATGATGGCGGTCGTAGCAACAGGGACAGGGGACCGGCGATGGAGACCTGGACCATGACCCAAGGATGTAAGGGTGGTGCCTGGAATGTCGAGACCTCCGAGATGATACCGACGTACGAGGAGAGCCTCTGTGAGAAGACTCGTAGGGATCTCTGCTAGATGATGGAGAAAGGCATGCAGACCCCTGGGATGGACTCCGAAGAAAAGGAGAAGGACGTCTGTGGCAGGCTGAAGGTGTTGCTGCCCGTCGAATCTCCAGTGGTGATCGTGGTGACAGAGGCAGCGCAATTACCTCAGGAGAGGGGCTGCGGTGCCTGGTCTTCATTTTAGCCTTTACCCTCTCGGGTGGTCTTGTTGGTGAACTTGGTACCGGAGCAGGTGTCATGCTGATTTCCACTGCTCCCGGTGCCATTGTTGCCGGTGCCGTCGTCCTCGGTGCCGATGTCCTCGGTGCCGTCGATCCCGGTGCCTCTGGGGAAGTCTTGATCGGTGCCCCAGTAGCCGGTGCCGGACTGACCAGTGCCCGCATGGCTCTCGGTGCCGTCTCCCTGGTAGCTGCAGGGCCTTGAGTGGTTGCATGCGCCGCAGCTTTACCAGTGGAGGAAGCCAGCGTGCGCAGGCCCTTTGTTACACTCGTCCCACTCCCAACAGTAAGGGGCAGGGATTGAGTAGGCAAGGCTCTTCTTTTCTTCTGCGCAGAGGAGGTCAAAGAGGCAGCCTTCCTCTTGTGCGGTCCTGAAGAGCCCTCCGCATGCGTTGCCTCCGATGAGGCAGGCTGAAGTGCTTTGTCAACTAGCAGCATCTTCAGCCTCATTTCTCTATCTTTTCTAGCTCTATTAGTCAACTTGGAACAATGGGAGCACTTCTGGGGAACGTGCATCTCCCCAAGGCACCGTATGCATCTGCTATGGCCATCCGAAGCAGGCATGGCCTCCCGGCAAGATTCACACTTCTTAAAGCCAGGGGATGGCATTGTTAAAACTTAACTCTGATTCCTTAGGTGCTAACAGCACACTTAACAGTCTGTTAGGTGATGTCAATAACCGTTGGCCTTTGAAGGCCGACAAACAAAAGCAGCGGGCCCGCCTAGAGGCGGCCGCTGTGGTTTTAAGATAGTCTTTAGCTTTTAACAACTTTTAACAGAGTAACTAACTATAATAACTATAGAACTGCTAACTATGAACTGTTAAAAACTATTAACACGAGAAAAAAATAAGATTTATCTGTCTCAGGCATTGGAGCTGGAGAGGATTCCGTCTGCAGCCGTTAGCAGTTGAGAAGGAACCGGCAGGGACTGGATCGCGCACGTGACCGTAAGCGCGTGAAGAGCCGACGCGCATCGGCGCATGCGCGACCCGACAGAGACTGCTGAAGATTTTCCGAGCTGCGGCGCCGGGGCGAGCCTGACACCTACTGTGGAGCACCCACGGGGACCACTCGAAGAAGAATGGGTAGTTATCCCAGAGATCCCGCTTCCCCTTTGCATCCTAGGTTATGCACCCAGTGTTTGATGGACCAAAATATTGGAGCGGATGGTTCGAGGAACATGTCCTTAACCTCTTATAATGCACTTATCTACTCCCCATCTCCCTGCTTGAAAGCAAGGGCAAACAAGTTTTTAAGCACAATTTTTTCCCCTGGTTATCCGAGCAGAAGCCATAACATGGCAAGCATGTACCCCACTGAACTGCAAAGTGCTGTGGCAAGTATTGCAAACACCTCACACCTTATGCTGCAGTTACTCCAGAGCATAGCCAGGACCTCCCAGAAGAAGGAAAAATAGCTTAGGTTTCGGGTTAAGGTTATTCAGATCCAGAATCTCTTGCACACTCTACGATGGAGACTATTTGCGACCCTGGGCATTTATGGTTAAGTGTGCTGCCTGCTCTGCTCACCACACTGTCCAAACAGGAAGTGAAATTCAGATTTTCCTGGGGCTTTTCCTGTGTACCTGGAACAGCATCACCCACCCCAAAATCACACAGTAACATGGCCTATGTCTACATTGGTGAATTTTTTCAAAAAAGCCAGGCGTTTCTTTGAAGAAAAATCATGGGGCATCTACACACACAATGTGTTCTTTTGATATTAAATTGAAAGAACGTGGCACTTTTTCAGGTGGCTCTCTTTCACTCCCAGATGAAGACAACGATTTTTTTTCCCCAAAGAATTTTTTGGAAAAAAAAAAAAAAAAGTGGATAGATTCTCTGGGGGCCCTTCTTTCAAAAGAGGCATCTTCCATGACCGTCAGCTAGCTGGAGCTCGGAGACATCCTGGCCAGTGCTATCGAAGATCTATGCTCCCTGTGTCCGGCTGTCTTAAAGGCACAGGGAGCCCCAGAGATCTCATGGCATGATGCTTTGAGTGTGGAGTCAGCAAGGAGCCAAACTGAATAGCCACATGCCCTCACAGCCACCCCCTGCAGCACACATTTGTATAATGGCTGACAGCCAGCCCCTCTGTGACTGCCAGGGAGCCAGCCAAGGGGTCCCAGGAGCCTGCCCGGGCCACCAAAAGGAGGGCTCCCTCCTGGACTGTGCCTGAACTCCGGGACCTCCTAGGCCTGTGCCAGGACCAGGACATCTTGAAAGCAACCATCAGGAAGAAGTAGAAGGACCCTGCCTATGGGTGGCTGGCCAGCCACTGGCCTGGTGGCTCAGGGACATCCCATCAAGACCTTGAGCAGGTGAGCTCCAAAATAAAGGAGCTGCACCAGGGGTGTGCCCAGGCAAGGGACACAACCAAACTGTGGAGCAGGACCAGCTACCTGCACCTTTTACTGGGAGTTACACAGTCTCCTGGGGCGTAAAGACAGCTCCCCCCTCCGCACCCTTCTTGACAGCTGCAGTGGAGGCCCTTGTGGCACCTGAGGAGAAGCCAGGACCAGAGGAGGACCAGCTGGGACCTTCCAGCCACACCATTACCCTGGAGCTGGACACACAGACATCCTCGGACTACAAGTTAAGCAACGGGACCCTGGTTATTGCTGTGCCCTCGGGATCACTGAGCTGGGCAACCTCGAGGAGGGTGTCCCCAGACATCTTCGAGGGACCCTGGGGCATGGGGGGGGGCAGGTCACCCACCCCTGCTATGGCTGGAAGCGAGTTAGCCACATGGGTGATGGCCTGACCCTGGACATACCACCGAGGAGTGTGCTCCCAGCACACAGGCATGTTTGTAAACAACAGTCAGCAGCCTGCTCCTGTGGACAACGCCATGGGCTGCATGCAGTGAGGGAGCTGGGACATGCCAGGATGTGCCTGACTCTCCCACCACCCACGCGGGGATCCCTCTGTTTCCAGACACCACCCCCCGACCAGCTGCTATCCCATTCCCTCGGAGAATGTGGGGGGCCTGCAACGGTAAGCCCCATTGCCAAGGTATCGTGAATTCCATGTGCAACAGGGCACACATGCCAGTCACTCCAGGACATTCCTGTCCCTTGGCCTGGGAGCTGCTGCCCAGAGTGGTGGGAGGCACAGCCTACAGGGCTGGGGTGCAGGACTGACATTCCATTTCTCTCTGCGTGCACTGTCCGAAGGCCAGGTGAGCCCCACCTCACCTCCAGGGCTGGCCAGCTCCATCTAGAAAGCCCAGGACCAGTGGAGAAGAGGGCCGGGTCACCCCCACCACTGGCGCCTGGGCAGGCCCATGCCCGGAGGCCACAGCATCACATCCGGGATGCTGCCGCCACCAACACGGACGCCTTCCGTGCCCAAACAAACTGGCAGAGCAGCAGCTGCAACTGGATGAAGTGGACCTGGCATAGAGGCAGGACACTTGGTCCAAGCTCATGGGCTACCTAAGGACTGTCTGCAGGGCCCTGAGGGAGCAGCCAGTCCAGCCTCCTGCCCCTGCTGTTGCCCCCACTCCTCCTGTTCCCACCTGAGCTCCCCCCAGCCCCGAGATTAAGCTGGGCTTTGCTTAGGGCCATGGTGGGTGCTGCTGTGCCAGCTGCCCCCCCCTCACTTCTCCCAACTGCCAAGCCCAAGCCTGCTGCACCCCTTCCACAGCTGTACCTCCCCATGATCCCAGCCCAGCCCCAATGGGGACCCTCAGCCCGGGGTGGTAGGGAATCCTGTAGCTTCTGTGGCTCGCAGTCCCCTACCCCTGATCCAACCCCCTCCACCCCAAAGTTCATATGCCCCCCACTCCCAGTCTCAAGAAGCACCAAGATGTATAGTTCCCTTTGTTCACCCATATAAATAGTTGCCTGCATAGTTTTAGTGTTTCAAAATGTTATGTTTAACTGTTTATTTTTTCACTACCCTGTGTCCCTTATTATTGGGAAGAGGGTTGCGGAGGCTGGAGTGTCGTGGTGGGGACAGGGTGAGGCTGCAGGTTGGAGGAGCCTGCAGGGGGTGCCTGGCGGAGGGTCACTGAGGCCCATGGGTGAAGCTTTCCCAGAAGGCCTCCTGGATCCACAGCCCAACACAATGGGCTTGGTGGTCGGGGGCCACATTCAACTGTTCATACCTGGGGCTGGCATCAGCTGTCCTCTTTGGCCTTCACAACATTGTGGAGGGCATAGCATGCCCTCACAACCTGGGCGACACAGTGCATCCTGATGTCCAGGTGTGTGAGGAGACACCTGAACTGCACCTTCAGGAGGCCAAAGACACACTCCACTGGATACTGTGCCTGGCTGAGGTGGCTGTTGAACAGGTCCTGGGTGAGGTCGAGGTGGCCTGTGTACTACTGCATGAGCCAGGGCTAAAGGGGGTAGGCAAACTCCCCCACCATACACAAGGGTATGATGATGTCCCTGACCATGAGTGCCTGCTGCGGGATGTAGGCCCCTGCCTCCATCCTCTGGTAGAAGACCCGTGTGTCATGGGTCCAGCCTGACCAGCCCACATAAATGTCCATGAACCGTCCCCTATGGTCCTGTAGGGGATGGAGAGCAAATGCACTCATGAGTGTGTGAAAGGGTGCCCCTGGCCCCAGCAGGCTCCTCTTCCCCATCCCAGTCCCCCCACCAAGCCCTCTGCTGCCCCCTCCCCATGAGGCCACCCATCCAGCAGTAGGCCTGTGTGGGGGTGGAGTGGCACAGTCCCCCAGGAATAGGCCTCCCTGCCCCACCCCTCCAACCCCTCACACCTGTGACCTTAGTCCCCAAAGGTCCCCCTTGCTTGGGAGTTCCCTCTGCCCCCACACCATGCCAGGCCTGTGAGCTGAATGTGACTTACCTCCATGAGGACAGCCCCAGTGCTTGACTTGCCCACCCTGAATTGCTGCCCCATGATGCAGTCCCTGTCCAGGTAACCAGCTTCCACATGGTGATGGCTGTGTGCTTCTCAAGGGGCAGGGTGGGCCACATGAGGCTGACCTGGCATTGGAGGGTGGGGTGAACCAGCTGCAGAGCTCCAGACATTTTTCCTTCTGCATGCAGAAATTCTGAAGCCACTACATGTCATCCCACTCACCCGTCACCAGCTGGTTATACCAGTTGGAGCTAGTTGGGTAGCTCCAGAGGCTCCTGATCACTGGGGGTGGGGATGGTGGCTTTGTGTGCAGCTGGGACACTGGTCAGGTGGGCTCTTCAGCCTTGGTGACAGAAGATCTAGAGAACAGGGTGGTGGTATATGGGAGGAGCCCTTTAAGGAAGCCCACGGCCAGAGTTCCCGGAAAGGCTTGCCAGCCATGCGACCCCATCCATGGCGGTGTTTCCTGGCCTGTTCTTTCCAAAGAGCGACAGGGATGTGCAGCCACTGTCTAATGAAAGAGTGGATTGATCTTTTTTTGATCCACTTTTTGTGTGTGGCAGCACTCTTTTGAAAGAATTTTTTCAGAACATCTCTTCCAAAAGAACTTCTTTCGAAGGACTGCTGTAATGTAACTCTAGCCAAGATGTTTACATTAACAACAAAAAGTCACTGAGTTGTAATAAAGTGGAAAAATCCAACAGGTATGAATACAGGCTGACTTTTGTGTGCAGACAAAGTGTTTACTGGGATTTGCATGGAGAACAACAATCATATATAAAAAGTTGTGCCCTCTTTCAAACTCAGTTTAGGTATTAATCACTGTAATAAATTAATGTCTTTTGAACTTTCCTGTTTCAACTAAAGATAACGGTTATGCACAAGTGCACTCTTCTCTGCCCCACTTATATATTACCTACCATAAAGACCAGATGAGTGAGTAAGTAGGATATTTATAAACATTTCCCCACAACTTTGAAGATACGTTTGCATTTACCTTTTGGTGAATAAAAAGTCTTCAAATGTGTTGGCTAATTCTGGCCACATACTGTCAAATTTTCCAGAAGAGGCATGTTGCCTTGCAACTGGTAATCCAATAGAAAGAACTTTGAGAAGAGAAGATACTGCTAGCTTCCATGTGCTTTCAGAAGGGCAAGCATACTTCAGACTTAGGGGTATCCTCAATGTCTGTGAAGAAAAAAAGTTCAAATAAGCTTTAGACTTCCTCGAAGAAATCTAAGAGCCAGACATCTATGGTACAGAAAATCTCCACAGGAGATCTCTAAAGATATTACACAGAAATTAGTACATTTCCCTCTGTTTTCTGGTGGGACTTAGGGTGCTCTCTTCTAACTATAATATTACTGATTGTATGTCATCTGCCTAAAGCATAAAGCTGATGAACCAAACACAAGGTTAAAGCATTAAGAGCTAATCCGTTAGCCATTATATTGGAAAATTACCTGCTAATTTTCTTTTTCTAGATTACGTCACCTCTGCTAATCCTGACAATTGGTTGCCCTTCCCTCTGTAAATAAACAGGGGGTGGTTCATCCTGATTAGCAGGCTCTGGAGAGGTTAGCTGGTCTACAATGGAAGAACTGCTCTGGTGGCTTCCCAAGTTGTGAAAACGTTAATTTGAAGAAAAGGCCTTAAGACTTAAAATATTTTCCAAAATATAAAAAATGAGTTATGCACATCATCCACGTCATTATTCAAAATAAGAGGGGAGACAGCTTAGAAAGACCTATAAACTGTTCAGGATGGGAAAGTGTAACACAGATATCAGACTGAGAAACAAAATTAGTAGAGATAAGATTTTCCATTCTCTCTCATGTGATGTCCCTGAAGGGAAATATCTATAAGACAGAGTGCCCATGTGGTTGGAGACAGGGTGTGTTTAAGTCAGTGGGGAGTCCAGGGGAATGAGGTTTTCTGGCACTGGTCATAGGCCCTAGGCTACTGGACCGTGAAACTTCAGCACATTGAAGGTGGTGCTAGACAGAAAACCTGCACCCCAAGAGTGCCTCTGGAGATTCAAAAACAGACTCAGTGACTAGTCTTTGCTTAGGACTCAGGAAGCTTAAAATTCACACAGCCCCAGCAGGTGGATCCAAACCAGTGACTCCCGACTACGCAGCGGGGAGACCTTCATTAAGACTGTGACATACATCTTCCCACATATCATCTACCCATGTTCTTAGGACACCAATTTTCTTGCATGAAGTTTAACATGAAAATCACTATTTTAGGTCATAAAAAAATGCAAAATCTTTACCTTAATAATATTCTGGAGAACTTTCTCACTAACTACAGCTTTGTGGCAAGCAGTTTTTTGATATAAATCCACCACAACTTCCAAAGATCTCTCAGCAAATGGTACGTAATTCAATGCTACCCATTCTGCCTACAAAAATAAAGTTAGTACACTACTGAAGAAAACATGGAAAAACACTAGTTCTGCAATGGCAAACTTACATTTTACAATTACCTGATTTAATACATGCAAGATTCTCAAGAATTCATAATGTAATAGTTTTGATCCAAGCAAAAATAATTTACAAAGACAAAACATAACATTGAGTAAGAGTGCGACGTAGATTTGGGAAAAGTAGCTTTTAGTAGGTCAAGTGCTGTATTTTATGCAGAATTACTACATTAGGACAATCTTAAGGAAATTTAACTCACCGGTGCAAATAGTTGTATCTAGTGTGAGTCCATTGTGTAGCAGGACAAACAGAATAAGAAGAATTAATACACATATAACAATTACCTCAAATTATATTGAATTATATTTTCATGTTTATTCAAAAACATCAGTATTTGCAAGGATTTAAAAAATTTTATCGTGCTTGATTTCCTCGCAGCATACCAAATTCAAAAATTTTTCACTATGGAGGAATTGTGATTACTTTAACTCCAATTAATTTTTTAATATTAAATAAAGCAAGATAAGTTGGATTCCCTAAAAAAAAAGATGCATTGTGTCTGATGGCCATTGCGTCTGATGGCCTATCGGAAGAAACAAAGTTTCAAAAGAGAACATTTATACAGAGGATGAAAATGCCTGCAGAAACTAATGAAGTAATGGATAGTACAAGCTGTCCAAAATGTTTTTGCAGATCAGGGGAAAACGGATGTGTTTTAGTAATTCACATCCATCTGAAGCTGAACTGACAGTTCACAAGACAATCATATACAAAATGGAAAAGATATGATGTCTAAGAAATTACCTGATTATATTTTGCATTTGCAATGTGTTTCATTTCCAGCTGTCCATACTGTGGTGGTTTACAGGAAAATTCTACAAATGCCAGTAGCTGATCAAAAATTGCTGGGTACATTATCTGCATATTTTCTGAACCTACACATATTGCCTACAAAATCAAAAAGCAAACATTAATAATACGATATTTACCCCTTGAAATTTCAGCACTCAAGAACTGCACTAATATCAAAAACTTTTAAGAGGAATTTTCAGTATCAGAAAAACCAGCATGCATATAAATGAAGATTTAAAAGTACTCTTGGCCATCTTTGTTAATTATGTTTTCTTTTTTAGACTATGGCTACACTGCGGTTGCTATTTCAAGATACATCTGTCTCCCAAAATAGCAACCCCACAGCTGAACACCTGTGAATAGCAGCACTATTTCAAGCACGGTAGTCTATTTACACTACTCTTTGTTGTGAGAGGGATTGTGGAAACTTCAAATAAGCGCTTATTTTGAATGTTGGTGCCATTTGCACGTCATCAAGTTTGAAATAAGTTAACTTGAAATAATTTATGCAATTTGCATTGTGCAAATTGCATACGTTCTTTTGAGTTATGGCTATAGTGTAACTGCAGCCTTAGTGTCACTAGAACCTAGAATGGAAAAAAGGCATGAAACAGATTATCAATGAGACTTAGCCAAAGTCGCTTGGGCATACCAGATAAAATTTTCCAATGCATCTATCTTGAGAGAATCTAAACATTATTAGTAAAGACCTACACACTTTGGGGCAGTGTCCAAAAAGTACCAAAGATTCTTCAGTTGAGAGCTGTTTTGTATTTGACAATAATCCAAACAGATACCGTCAAATATGTCAGAAACGACAAAGTAGTCTTGCAAAGTTTGACTGAGTATGTATATAATCTGCAACATTTTAAAATTTCCATAGAAGGAAAAACTCTTCCAGATCACAGGCCATTGCATTTCACCCACTTGTTAAACAATAACTTGTCAATCCACAGGAGACTCAACTGTTGTGTACCACAGGCAGAAAGAACAAATGAGAACACATTGTCATCAATGCCCAAAGTCCCTGCTATGACAGAATTGATCAGGCCATATATGCCCAGACAAACCCAATAAAATAACCATACTGCAGAAGCAGGTGAACCACCCCCCAAAGTCCCTGGCAATCTAACCTGGGAAAATTCTCTCTCATCACCAAATCTGACAATTAGAACGGTCACAAAACGTGAGCAAGACACAGCACCCAGGTACAGTAAACTTACATAACCGGCATTTCTACCATCTGGAACTCTCAGATAACTGGCATTTTAACCATATGCAAATTTGAGTTATGTTTTTCCATAAGTACAGTATAGTGAATGTAAATATAAATAAATACAGCAAATACAGTATAAGTTCACAGTGTATACTACCACCATTGTTGGTAAATAAAGTAGTCTGCACACATTTTTGTTTTGGTCTGCTAGATATGAAAGTCTGCTATATCTAGGAAAAAGGGTGCTCTGTACTATTTCAGAACATGGTTCTCTCAATCTGGGATCCTATCTCCAGCTGAAAACTAATCTCTAATGCTTCAGAAAAAGGCAGAAAAAAAACCAGAATACATCTGGCCAATTGTTTATCAAGGGAAAAAAATCCTCTCTTATCCTTGTAGGAGACCGAAGCCCTGAATCTTATTTGCAAATATTATGAACATTATGAGGGCAACACAGGTCATTCTATTCACTCCAATAGCCCATAAGAAAGTCAGATTCCAAGACTACACAAGTCACAGAGCTTCTCTCAAAAACTAGATGAAAGTATACTTTTTAAAAAACATCTAATCTTGTTTTAAAGTGTCCAGGCAGCAGTGAGTCCATCACCAGCCCTGGCAAGCTACTTATATGTTTAATAACTCACATGGTTAGAAAATTTTGTCCTATTTTAAGGCTAAATTTATCTAACTTCGACTGGTAGCCAGAAGACCTTGTTCAGTCTAGGCCTGGCAGGCAGGTTGAAAAGCCCCTTAGTATCAGATATCTTTTCCATATGCAAGACCTTATACCCAGTGAACAAGTCTCTCTTTTCTCTTTAACATGCAGACTCGGTTGAGTTCCTTAAGCCTCACATTGGTAAACTTATTCCCGTGCATCAATTTTGTGACCTTCCTTTGAACTCCCTTCAGCATTTCCACACCATTCTTGAAGTGTGGACATCACAACTGGATACAGAATTCTGGTACGTAAAGAACCTGGCTCACATTTAATAATCTATTTGATAATCTTTTTTTACTCATTTGTCTTTTTTTGCATTGTCATTCCTTGATTTTCATTAACTGCATTTTGAGTGGCGTGAGAAAAATATATAATGCAGTGTCCCTTGCTTCTATTATTTAGTTTTAGAAAGTAGTAATCAAACAATCAGCTTGAGAAAGACACCCCATCATGGAAAATTTTAGGCCAAATAATTGAAGTTTGATAGAAGTTTACATAACTCAAAACAGTGTTTATTGTTATTTGTTGGAGAGAGGATGAGGATGCTGAGGTGGGTGTGGCAGGGTATTGCACAAAGGAATTTCATACAAAATGGTGTGCCTGTTTCTGAGAACCAGGGCAGGAAAAATACTTATTGTTTTGTCTACACTAAAAATGCTAGTAATGTTTTTGTCCAAAATTGCTTAGCACCCCGTGCTCTAGTGTAGGGTCCTGAAATCTGACTGGGGACGGGAGGGGTGCTTTGTGTCTGACATATGACTTTTGCTATCCCTGTGAAAATCTGCCCAATTTTAGCTAAGCTATAACCTCTGAAAAACTGGAATTTGCACACTCCATAGAGATTTAGATGATTTTAGCATCTGAACTCCCTGGAATCTTCTGTTTAGAATGAACATGCTTCAGCCTGAAGCTCAGCGGGACTTGCCTACAGTTACAGTTCTGGGCAGTACATGGTTTAGTTCCAGACAGTTAAACTAAGAACATGAAGCTTGTATCTCATCAGTTCCAAATGACCTCCTGCTGTGCCCAGACAGCATGGCAAACACAGCCTGATGCAGAGGAGATAAGAGATGTACCTTTTAAGGGGAGATGAGAGGACAGACTGGAACTTGAGGGGTGGTAGAAACTGGAAAAGGCAAGGAGGAAAGGGGAAAACGGACTGGCTGAGCAGCAGATTGGGGCCTGAAGTCAGGGAGAAAAACAGGGAGGGTGACTGAAAGCCCACATAAGGGACAAATACTGACTGACTGAGGGATCACGATGCAGGCAGAGGACTAGGATTGTTTATGGAAGTACAATGAGTGTGTGTCCGGGGGTGGGGGGGGGGAAGGAAATGATGAGAGTAGGATTTGCTGGGCAAGGAGAATGGAACTAGAGTGAAAGACCGGAGACCAACTGGCTAGGTCAGGGGTCTGCAACCTGCAGATTCGGAGCTGCATGCAGCTCTTTTAAGCACTTTTGTGGCTCCCAACATCATAATTACAAAGTAAAAAACCCAACACCTTCCTGATTTTTTTCAATTAACAGTGAATGTCTAAAAGCCAAAAATGAACAACTCATATCTAAATAGCAAGCAGCAACATGGTTACTGCTCCTTCTCCCACAGCCCTTCAGACCATCTTAAATGCCTTTGCTGAAGCACATGAGAATCTCGGCCTCACACTGAACATCAGAAAGATCAAGGTGCTCCAACAGCCCTCACCAACAGGACAATCTCATGTACCTTCTATTGAGTCAATGGAGAACTGCTGAAAAATGTGGAGCACTTCTCACACCTTTAAAGTCATCTTTACGCTAAAGGTTCAGATGTGAAAAATCAGGAAGACAGTGGTACAAACACACACGTAAACTGTGAGGAAAGAGAATATGTAAAAAGTTTACATATAACATGTAAAGTTTATAGTAAACATGTATCACAGTACAAATCATGGTGCACGCTGTTCTTAAAATAGGGTTCTTCTTTGCTGTCACTCAATAACTAGTAGGACATCTTCCTGTCATCCTCCTATTTGTGAGTCCATTTATGGCTGATCAGCCCAATTCTGGAGCTGCAGATCTTATCACAGAAAGGGCAGGTGCTGGTAGCTGTTTCAGAGACGTGGGGCAGTTTTTGACGCTCTGTTTTCCTTCTCCGCCTGTCCCTGTCTGCACTGTGGTGGGACCTCTTGAATTGCACCATCCCCTCACAGATTACTATTCGCCACTGGGGAGAGTCTTGGGCAAGGTTCTCCCAAGTGTCGACACTGATGCTGCAGTTTTTCATGTGCGCCCTCAGCATGTCCTTATATCACGTCCGCTGGACCCCAATGCACCCGTCCTTCCCCCAACTCGGAAAACAAAATCTGTCTTGGGAGGCGCTGATCAGACAGCTGAATCATGTGACCAGTTCAATTAAGTTGTTGTTGAATGATAATGGCTTCAATGCTGGTCATGTTTGACTCTTCCAGGAAGCTAGTGGTTGTGCACCTATCTCCTCCCAGGAGGAATTCAGGATTCCCCTAAGGCAGCATTTGTGTTATTCACAGTGCCTTCTCTATTCTGCGATGGTTAGGCCTCAGCTGAAGTATTGTGTCCAGTTCTGGGCACCGCAGTTCAAGAAAGATGTGGAGAAATTAGAGAGGGTCCAGAAAACAACAACAAGAATGATTAAAGGTCTAGAGAATGTGACCAATGAAGAAAGGCTGAAAGAATTGGGCTTGTTCAGTTTGGAAAAGAGAAGATCGAGGGGAGACATGATAGCAGTTTTCAGTTATCTAAAAGGGTGTCATAAGGAGGAGGGAGAAAACTTGTTCTTTTTGGCCTCTAAGGATAGAACAAGAGGCAATGGACTTAAACTGCAGCAAGGGAGGTTTAGGTTGGACATTAGGAAAAAGTTCCTAACTGTCAGGGTGGTCAAACCGTGGAATAAATTGTTAAGGGAGGTTATGGAATCTCCATCTCTGGAGATATTTAAGAACTGGTTAGATAGATGTCTATCAGGGATGGTTTAGACAGTACTTGGTCCTGCCATTGGGGCAGGGGGCTGGACTCGATGGCCTCTCGAGGTCCCTTCCAGTCCTATTATTCTATGATTCTATGATGCTTGTATGTAGTCCAGGTTTCACATGCATTCAGTAGTGCTTGAACAAAGAGCTTTGGCTTGTGATAGATGTCCTGGTTCTCAAAGACCCTTTGTCTCGGGGGCAAAGGGAGAGCTCGCACAGCTCAGACAATGCTGGATTTCCACATAAAGGTCAACTTTAGTGTAAAGATGACTTCCAAGGTTTGAGAAGAGCTCCACATTTTTCAGCAGTTCTCCACTGACTTCAATAGAAAGTACAGGAGACTGTCCTGTTGGTGAAGGTTGGTGGAGCACCTTGATCTTTTTGATGTGCAGTGTGACGCCAAGTTTCTCATATGCTTCAGCAAAGGCATTTAAGATGGTCTGAAGGGCTGTGGAAGAAAGAGCAGCAATCATGTTGTCATTTGCGTACTGGAACTGCAGGATTGAGGTTGTGGTGGTCTTGTTTTAGCCTTCGGTCTCCTGAAATTGTCTACTGGATGAATGAATGGGAAGCTTTTCAATCTTCATGCCATCTGGAGCTTGCCATCAATGAGGTGAAGGCTCACAGTGGTGAAGTTACGGAACAGTGACAGGGCAATGATGAAGCCTTGTTTGACTCCCGTTTTGACCCCAAAGGGGTTTTTTTGGGATCCGTTGCTGCTCAATACTGTGGCAGTCGTGTCATGAAGCAGCCTGAAAATGCTAACGAATTTTTTAGGGCAGTCAGTCTTTGAGAGGATGGTCCACTAGGTGCTAAGGTTGACATAGCCGAATGCTTTTGGTCAGGCTAACGAAACTCATGTTTAAAGCTTGGTTTTGTTCACAACAATTTTATTGCAGTTGCCAGATGATGAAGATCACGTCTGCTGTTCCTCAGAATGGTTGGAAGCCACACTGGGATTCTGGGAGAGTTTCTTCTGAGAGTGGCAGGAGTTGGTTTGCAAGGATTTGAGCTAAGATTTACCCCACCATTGCCAGGAAGGAGATGCCACGATAGTTTCTACAGTACAACTTGTGCGAAGAGGTGGGAAGAAGCCACACCTGGTTCCTGAAATTCAAGTTATGTGAGGGTGTGCAGAAATGCAACCCTCACATAACTTATGGGACTACAGTAGTTTGTTATGTTCCTCCACCCAGAGTATTTATTTTAAATTTGGCAGAGTGGCGGAGGATTACTTTATTTCTGTCCATGCATTTTACATTTGAATACACATTTCATTCTGCAGCAGACAAAGAAAAGTGCAGACAGGGGATTTCACATGTAAGGTATGAGGAACAATATCTAAGCAGTAATAAATTTTGTAAGAAAATAAAAGCTACCAGATGTAACTAATTTAATCAACTATTGTTCCTTCTCAAAACAGTTGTGTGACGTGAACATACGGATACCTTTATCCTGCTGCCTTGTGTTTTAGCTTTATTACAGAAATGCCTCACAAACGGATCGTACTCTTCAGTAAGTCTTTGATAAGAATTTCTGCAGCAAAACACTAGCATATTTGTTATAGAGTAAAATTAGGAAGAGAGGAGGAAAAGGTCTGCTGACAGCTTCCCCCCTTCAATTAGCACAACTCTAAATGCTTAAATTAGGATCACCATCCTTCCAGACTTTGCTGAAGTGAACAATGCAAGAAACCTAGGCCCACAGAGGGTGAGTGTACTCTCCCTCGATTTCATTTCTAGACCATTAATAACAGTGCCAAAGCTTCACGGTCAAGCAAGCAAATTCTTGGAAATACAGCACTGAATATTAAGTATTGTTATCGTGATACAGCAGAGATTTCATTAAAGATTACACGATTCATGTCAACATCAAGCTGCCTGAATGGCAAGAAGCCTAGTGTGGGTAGGAATGGAAGACAAAGTGAGCTTTTGGTTCGAACTGTTCTTCAAAAGGAGCAAAATTATCTTTTACATAAGAATAACACAATACATTACAAACCCAGGAGTAACTAGGCAACTAAGGTTAATTTAACTCAATATAGTGGAGGTGGCAGAGCAAACGAACCAATACATATTACGGTTTACCTTTCAAAGGACATCTAAAGATGTATTATTACCTTTTGTAAGACATCTAAAGCTGTCAGCACTGCTTCCTGCAAACTTGTCAAAACTGCTTCAGTATAAGATGGTAGGATGAAAGGTGAGGCATCAGAACTGATTGGAACTGAAACAGCACCATGTAAAATGACACCGAGCTTTTGGAGATCATCCATGCTGAAACCAGTTTTGATGTGCTGATAGAGAGCTGGGAATATCTGAATTAAAGCTGTGAGAAAAGGTTGGCTGGGTATGAAAGCCAATTTATCACAAGTAATTGGAGGCTTTGTACTTTCTGAGCCAATCCTATACCAGGTGTTCCAGGCAGCCCACCAAAGATTTAAATCTTCAATCTCATCTGTTATTATAGGTGGCTCAGATTCATTATATTTTCCAATTCTTTCTCCTATGGAGTCAGTTCTTAGGAATGATCTACTCAGACTAGTAGCAGTCATTGTCCCTAGAAGGGCAGGCACATTAATAGCAGGTGGCGTATCAGGCTTCTCCAAGTCTCGGACAGGAGACACAATCTGTAAAATTTCCTGAAAACTTTTCAGAGCAGCTAAAGAAACTTCATTGTTTTTGCTGAGTGCTGCAGACTGAATGTGATCAAGAAGAACATCCCAGGCCTTGGAAAAGTCTCCTATTTTAAAAAAAAAGAAACAAAAAGGTTAAATTAGTTTCTGACTTTATTTTTTTTTGGCCTCTTCACTTAATAGGAGCTGGAGAAGGGGGAAGATAGATACCTGCCTTCAACTGCTTTCTGAAAGAATCAATGTGTGAACAAAATGATGCACATATATATAAAGGAAAATTATATTATAGTTTATACCAGCGACAGACACATTAATGATTCAAAAGCCAAATTAGCTATCAACATTACCCAAAAGAGGCATAGTAATGTGAATTCACAGTTTTACCTAGTATAGTACTACATCTACCATACATTTGAGAGAGTTTTTTTTGTTTATTCAAGAAGCCTGCTAAATGGTAAGAGCTAGGACCACCAAATTTGGTATACAGCTCCCTCTTATAAACTTAAAGCAAGATAAGGATTTGGTTGTGCCAGCAAAACAGGATGTGTCTGGAATGGGATTGCTTCACATAAAACCATAAAGTAAATGGATAGAATCATCAGGAAGGAAAAAGGGGCTGGCTCAGGGTGCCCCTGCCCTGATCTTCGCACTCCTAGGTGCCCTTTAGGAAAGACGGGGATGGATTTCTCCCCACTTTGTACAGGAACATTTCTGGCAGTGCCCCTATACCAGAGAGATAAGGGAAAATTCAGTTTCCTACATCCTCACTCTGGCGGAGAAGTGCAGCGGTCAGGCATGTCTCACCTGGCTCCAAGCTGCTGTGGTGAGAGAGGGCTGGGACAGTCCTGTTTCCTCAGGAGTGCTCGAATTCTGAATCCCTTATCCTTACCCCAACCGCACAGCAATGATCAAATGAAACATGTACATTTTAGATTTCTTTTCGAAAAAGCAAAAGTTAATTGAGTTAAGGACTTGAGTAATGCCAGGTAAATATTTAGTATAGTAATAGTACAGGTGTGTGTGTGGGGAGGTGTGTATTTTTTAAATAAAATTTTCACAGAAAATAAATAAATCAATACCGTAGTGAACGTTTATAAATTAACTGGTTAATAACATAGTAAAAGCATCCTAATCAGTTAGTAATTAAATCACAATATTTAAGATCATGTGCTGTAAAGGACAGCAGCTAATACATTAAAGAACCACCTATGGCTCATAAACATCAGTCTGAGTATCAATGGTTTATAGCAACAAAGGGTCCTGTGGCACCTTATAGACTAACAGAAAAGTTTTGAGCATGAGCTTTCGTGAGTTTATACTAATGCTGCTACCTACATGTTGAACTATGTGACTGGAAATGCATTTCCTTTATGCTTACTAATAGAACTGTTGGTATTATGCAAAGGCAAGAAGGGACCATTTAGAACAGATCATGTACTCTGATCTCTGTATGCCTCAGACCACTAAATTTCATCCAGAGAGTTCTAGACTGAGACCAACTATTTTAGTTAAACCAAAGCATTTCAGTTCATAGACTAGGCCTAAGCCTCAGTTCCCTACAAAGTAATCCCTTGAGTTATGCAAGAGTTGCATTCCCATACACCCTCATGTAACTTGAATTTTGTGGGGTGGGGTGGGGGGAACAGCTTTTTTACCTTGCGGAACGCACACTTTGCAGCTGGGCAAGAAGCAGGAGCACCTGGAGCTTTTGGAAGGTAAGTCCTGAGGTTGGGGGGGTGGAGGGGGGAAGGGCAGTTGGGAAGGGTTAATAGCCTGACAGTGGCTTGGGGCCATGGGAGGGGGGCAGGGGAGTTAAGCCTGGGGTGGGTCTGGGCTGCAGGTGGGGCAGAGGGTGGAGCTAATGCTTCAGAAAAAAACAAAAAAAACAAAAACTTAAAAAAAAAAATCACTATCTGGCCGATTGTGCATCAGGGTAAAACTATCATTTCTAGCCCCTGCAGGCAACCAGCTGATACCCCAAATGCCTACTGATTTCAACAAGAGTTAAACATTTATAAAGTACAAAGGGTCTGATCCCGAGCCATTCAAGTTTCTCTTGATGATACGAAATGCCATGATAAAATACCTTCATGCAGGCATGTTGTGTAGTAGCTAGAAATTGAGGAAATTATTTAGGAGAAAATGGTACTCTCTAACTTAATTATGTTAACTAGAAGTACATTCATGTGAAATTTTAATGATTGGGAATACAGCAAATGGTGTCTTGGATTAACAAAACTTTCAATATAGTTTGAACCATTCTAGTCTGGCAACCTCAGGACTTGACTGCTGCTAAACCAGAAAACCTGCCGAACTACAGGAGGTCAGTATTTTCTAGAAGCAATATGAACATATTCCTCTGCTTACTGGGCTCTTGGACGACATTTAGGGGGTAAATTAGAGTTAAATAACAGCATAGAATACTGAGAGTCAGGACTGGTGGCTGTAAACCAATTTTATGGGACCACAGGAAACTTGGCCACAACAATAAGTGGACATCCAGATATTTAAA
This sequence comes from Carettochelys insculpta, assembly GCF_033958435.1. Lineage (NCBI taxonomy): Eukaryota > Metazoa > Chordata > Testudines > Carettochelyidae > Carettochelys > Carettochelys insculpta. The sequence continues at coordinate 316,464,308 of NC_134137.1, forward strand.
GTCATGCTGGATCACTGATGTTGCTGGACCAGAGTGCGCCACACTAGAGAGGTTCAACCTGTATCAGTTACACAAAATTTAATTCAGTAAATGAAATAGGAACTATGGGAAGACTTGGGGGGAACAAAGCACAAGAACAGTGACCACACAGTGGAAGCCTATAGACATCTGCAGGCATTTTCAAAAGATTCAAAGTTGGGAAACTAACTCCCTTAGTCTCCTTCGAAAATCCTAGTCTATATCAACTGAGTAAGGAAATATGTGGCAGCAAGGTATTTCACTTAAACCTCATACGAAAAACATACAAAAGAAACTTAACAAGATTACATTAGAATTTTAATAAAAGTAGTGAAGGAAGCAGTACTTATATATTCAAGAGGACATGCAGTGTCCTCAAAGGAATGCTAGCTTAAGAGGCCTTTTTCTGCAATTTTAAAAACTGGCAACAACAGAACATGTTCATAACACAACTTCCCTGTATTGTGACATTGTTACCGTGACCCTTCCCAAAAATTCTCCATGACAAAGCCAAAGATCTCTTTAAAAAGGATAAAAGTTAAACTAAAGTATACATTACAGAAGTTCTTATTTACAGGTCAGGTTGAGTTTGGTATTTAAAGAAGGATTTCAATCACTTTGGCCATTTCTACACAGGCCACTTCCTTCAGAAGTGACTTGCTAATATGCGGAGCAAAAGATGCTAATGAGGTGTGGATGCAAATTCCCCGTGCCTCATTAGTATAACCATCATGTGATTTGGAGTCTGGAAGACCATTCTTCTGGACTCCAAAATGTCATGTAAAAGCAAGGACCCAGGGGGGTGGGGGGGGGCCTTCCGGAAGGACGTGCTTCTTCTGGAGGCCACCCCCCCAATGAGCCGTGCTTCTACATGGCACTTTGGAGTCCAGAAGAGCGGTCTTCCGGACTCCAAATCACGTGACATTATGCTAATGAGGCGTGGGGAATTTGCATCCGCACCTCATTAGCAGCTTTCGCTCCGTGTATTACTGTATTACCCTTTGGAAGTGGCCTGTGTAGAAACGGCCTTTGTGATTAAGAAACTTCAGCACTCACTCTTTTGGTACAGAGTCAATTTACTGACAACGTACAAGCAAATCAGTTTGTATGAATTAATAAAAAACTGATCTTTGAAGAAATTCAGTGTCTTCAAAATTCTCATACAGGTAAAAGAAGAAACTCTTAGGAATATTAATGACACAATGACTCAATTCTAAATATTTATTTTCAAAAACTACATATCACACCAGATCTACTCAAAATGAAGGACCAGAAGAAGACATGCATGAGGTGATGTGCTACGAAATTTGGGGGAAAAGCATAAGAGCAGAATGGAATAGTGTGACTAATGGAAAGTAAGGTGCAGGAAAGAAGTAAACAGAACAGTAAAGGCACCTGAACAAACAATTTCAAATCGTAGTGTCACCATGCAGTAACCCAATAACACAATTCTGGGAGCACCTAATATTATTCAGAGTTTCCAATAAGATTAAACTGACTTGTAAGGATGCATCAAGATCTTCACAGTTTTTGTCACAAAAGGGAGTGAAGATTGTTTGGGTGCCTTAACTGTGCTTTTCCTCAGTTTAACATGCTTGAATTTCTGCTAAATTTAACTCTGAAATTTCAGTGTTTGAGGTTATTTTAATTGTGTGTATGAAATATTTTCACTCTTAAATCACTAGTACATATGCAACATTAAATCTCATTTTAGATCGTTCAAATATGTGACTAGAAAACAATCCTGAAAACCACATATTTTATAGTACCCCTATTTCATCACATTAATGCAAATTACAATTTCCACTGTATCAGAAACGGCAAGATACCGTATGTAGTTAAACCATGTTACAGTCAATTGAAATTAATTAAAAGGAAGTATTAGATAAAATATTAATTTTGCTTGTATCTTAACCTCTCTCACAGTCTGTCACAGTTCTGTGACAGACAACATGGCAAAAATTCATCAACACACCTTGACGTTGTCTTTCACCAGCTACAGTAAACTCTGTCTTAACAGGCATTCTATCATCCAGAACCCTCATATAACCGGCATTTTAACCATAAGTAAATACTAATTACATTTTCCATAAGTACAGTTCAGTGAAAATAAATACAAATAAAAACAGCAAATACAATATACATGTAGAGTGTACAATACTACTGTTGGCAAATAAAGTATTCTACATACATTGCGGTTTGTTTCTTGATATCTAATCTTGTTTTTCTTTAGTGTTATTCACTGCTGGGTATACCTCGCTATTATCCAGAATATTTGAATATCTGGTAAACTCCTGGTCCCAGGGATGCTGGATATGAAAGTTTATTGTATATACTTCCTTAAATCCATCATTTTTCTATTCTGAATTTAAGAATTACCATTTCACACTTTACAATACTTAGAAAATGTAGTTCCTTTTGCAATTCATTAACTTAGAACCCATCTATGAGTACAATATGAGCCTAACTTGAATGAAAAAAAGTTGTCAATGTTAGATTGTAAGCTCATTTATGTTACACAGTTCAGGCTGCATAAACATGTGATAATAAATAGGACTTCATATAGTTAGTGACTTTGCCAGTGCCCAAATGATGAGTTGTTATAAAAAGGGAAAGGAGGTGTAGCCTGCGCTAGCTTAACGTAGATTAAGATATAGTTTGAATAAGGATTTGTTATATGATAGACACAGGTATTAAGAAGCCATGATAGTCTGTCTAACTTAGGCTCAAAAAGGCCTAGGCCTTTCTATCTTTCCTGTCAGCAGTAACACAAGCAGCCTGCCAGGCAAACATGGTATGAGGGGGCTTTTTGACAAATGTTTTTCGTAAGAAAGGTTAAGGTCATAATAGTAAGGGCAAGATATGCGCATAAATCTTCGCTATCCAGGGTACATTTCTGATGCCAATTGGTGCCCAAGTTTCCTCTACCAGAAAAGGTGTGAAATTACCAACCGAATTCGGATAAAGGTCACAACGGTATTTCTCCTTTGACCTTTTAGCAGAAACTTGGTCTTAGGACACATTCAGGTTGAGATCATTGGGAAAGTTGGGGTATCAGCAATTGTGTAAGATTGTATGAGGTCAGACTCTAATTTAATCATTATGTGGTTAAATGGGTATAAAAACCCCTTGCTGTTTGGGGGGGGGGGGGGAGGAGAGAGAGGGAGTATGCCAGACAGATCCGCACCAGAGGGGTGCTTGTCACCGCAGTTGGCTCTCTCTGTACTGTCTCTTTTAATCTTTGTTATGTTTCCTGGAACAATCTTGTCTCGTCTTTAACCTAACCAGTACACCACCACCTTTCTCACCAATTGAAGTGAGCTGGTCTTGGCTTCTAGAGGGTTCAAAGGAATCAGTGAGTATCCTGCTTGCTTAGCATAAGTTTAACCCATAAGTGTAGTTGGTTAAGTAACTGATATTGCTTTAGAATACTGTTAAGTGAAATCCTTTGATTGTAACCAGATACTGACTGTTATACACCTTCAGTTTGTATTTGTTAAGTGATGCTTCAACATCATTGTGTTGCTAAATAAACAAACCATAAGTACAGTCTTCCCCCACCTTAGGAGGGTAATTCGTTCCTGAAAAACCCCTCTTAGGGCGAATTCTCATAAGTCGAAAATGTAATTACCATTCATTTCAATGGGAAAAATTTTTGTGTGTTCCTGAGCCTCAAAATTTACACCCATTTATGCAAAAACACCACCAAATCCCATTAAATCTGGTGCAAGGGGGAGGGCAGGGCACAGCAGGGCACAGGGAGGCAGCCCAGCCTGAGCGCAGCTTAGGTTAAGCAGGGAGGGGGCGCTGCCAGGGGCCAGCTGCCAGGGGCCAGCCACGCGGGGAGCTAGGCAGGCAGAGGGGGCCCCCGGCTGGTGAGGGGCGATGCCTTGCTCGTGCGGGCGAGCCAGGCGCTAAATGGGAGGGAGCGCTGGAGACGGCGAGTGGCACCTGAGGCACAGCTGCGCAGGGCAGACGGCAGCAGCCCCCTAGCTGCCCAGGGGGTCAGCAGCAGCAGCAGCGGGGCTGTCTCACAGAGCGGCATGATCTACTGCCGGGATTCAGACGAGTCTACCTCCTCGCAACAGACTGCTGCCCTCTCGCAGAGTGCCGCTGCCCCCCGCATGGCCTCTTTGTCAAGACCAATGCGGCCGACTCCATCCCCTCAGTGATTGCCTACCAGAGCTGCCAGCCTCCAAATCGGTCCTCGTAAATGCGCAGAAATGCCTCATAAGCTGAAGTAGGGGTATTAAATGAAACTCCTTGTAAAGTCGAATTCTCGTAACTCGAATGGGCATATCTTGGGGTATGACTGTACTGCTAAAAATATTGTCTGTGTAATCACTGAAAGACCTGAAAAATTCACCTCTAGCCTGAGACAGGCTCTGTCTCAGACTCCACTGTTAACTCGGGAGAGGTGCAAACCTAGAATCTGTAAACTTTAAATCAGATTGGCGAGCTTTCCCAAATCCATAAAGCCTACAACCCTTCCCCGCAGGTCAACAGAGGAGTCAAAGGAATGCCAGAAAGAAATACAAGGAGGGTGAAGAAGCAGAGTGTAAAGAAAGAAAGTGAGCAAAAAGCAGACTAGAAGACAAGGGAGCATAACAAACAGAAGAGAAGAGACAAAAATATTATGAGGGGAGAGAAAAGGAAAGATTTTGAAGAAAAAGGAACCAAGGGACTTACCACTATTAATTTCAGGTAATGAAATGATGCTAATAAAATAATTTGAACTGAAACATGTCCTTATTAGACATAAAAGGGATGAATAAAGGAAAAACAGAAACATTCAAGAGAACACCATCTTCAATTTCTTCCATGCCATAATGAGTCACAATTATTTTCCTTAATAAATTTCTCTTTCCTTTTTAAAAATTATGTACATAATTGACTAAGCTAGCAGACCTCCCAAGGCCCCCCATGTACCCGCTCCACTAATTAGTTCACTCAGATGCTTGAAAAACTCCTAAATTGACACAATACAGTTTAGAAATCAACAGCAGGAAACAGGACAGAAGAAAATGTAACACGTTAAAGTAACAGGACCTGTTAATAGTCTGAGGCTAGAGAGCACCTCTCTGACACGAGGAATTCTGTCTCAGCGAGTGAAAGAAAACCTCAGCATTTTTGGCAGTGATTCAAGAAGTGTTTACAGAACTCTGATTTAAAAAAAATATTTTACACCTGGAGTCAAGAATAATAGAATTTAACATCAAATGTAGCTGGCACTTGCTGAAGAATTCTAATCCTGAACACCTAGGATTGCACGCATCACAAAAGTTATGTTTCAAAGCAGATACTATTGAATATAGAGTTACAATATTAAATATTTCTAACTAACTGAAAAAGGTAATAATAAAACATATTAAGAGTTATATTACAACATTTGTCAATAATGTTAAATATTTGAACTGCTGTGTTTGATAGAACTGATATCTATCGAGCCAACTGTCAGCGCTGAAACAGTCTGTGCAAGTTTCATTAGTAAATAAAATACCTACTTCTCAAATATTAGAAGAGCTTACCTAAAGGTTGCAGTAAGCATCTCCTAGTATTGAATATTCTTGCAACTCCTGCCAATGTTAATACCCATGTCTCAGCCCACTGTTTCTCTGCTGTGTCTCTCGAATGATGTATGAGAATATTTCCTCCTCCTGACTCAATCTTCTCTTTATCAGCTGTTGTGGAAGATTCTCTAACCCTGTCCAGCAAGTGAAAGAGAACCTGTGATATTCAGAAAAAAGAATGCATTGATTATTTCAGTCACATATTTCAACTCATGTTAATGTAACGTGGAAATAACACTGAACACATTTTCTCCCTTTCCCTGCAAGTTCCTGAAGGCACACGGAGGATTCCTCTATTTCACCTAGCCTTTTCAGAACCTTTGGAACTGAGGATACCTGAATAAGCTAGCTGATCAGATAAGTTGGCACATGGCTCTTGAGGTGCTGAAGGGCCACTATTACCATGATCAGACACTTTGAGAACACCCTTAGTGCTAATGAAAGACCAACACTCTCTGACAATGCTACATTCCCAGAAAAACATATGAAATGCCTCTGTAGTAAGAAGGTACAACATTTCTCTTTTAAGTTGTCTGAAATGTCACACAGACAGCATGCATAACAGCAGAATCAAGCCAGGCATGACCATACTGGAACCTGAGTCCCATGAGGGACAAGCAGTCTGCCCATGTTCTAGGAATCTTCCACACATGGGCTTGACTGGCAGGAGAGAGAGGAAACAAGTGGCAGAAAAGCTAACTCTCCTATTAGATCAGCCCAGCCACATGATGAAGGAATTACTTTTTTCTATGTGCTCCGCCACAAGAAAAGGAAGCTGTTTTAATTTTGTTCAGGTAGACATAGGATACCTGTCTTTCTTTATATCTGAGGTAGAAAGAAGACTACGTCTTTGATGGCCATACTGATCTCACCAAGGGCACCAGGAATCATATACAAGGGAATAAAAAGGAGTGTTGTAACAGTCCAAGACCACAGGATATACATATTGGTGTCAATTCCATGAGCACATTTATGCGTGGGGATGGGGGGAGATCAAGATCATGTAAATATAAAGAAAAACTGGCTTAAGGACAGCACAGAAGGAAAAAGAAAGCAATAAGAAACTCTAGAAATTTTAAGAGAATATAGGTGTTAACTACTCTGTTTAAATTACTATCTTCAAAAATTCTATAAAAAATGAATAAGAAGCCAAAACAGGTATTATAATGAGCATGTGTAAAAAAGAGGAAGACTACCAAAATGTGGAAGCTGTATTCTCTAGCAGCTTTTTACTCAGTACCTTCCATATAACTGTGTGCCATGTTGAATGCTGAAGTAAAGTTCCATGAGCACCGATCGTAGAAAACAACGTCTGTCCAGCACTCTTTCTTACTGCAGGTCGTGGATCTACACAAAGTTCACCCAGTTTGGCATAGAGGCAGAGCCAAAGGCAGTCAAATGGTGGTGCTGGGTGGAAAGGGCGGTTTAACACCAATCCTTTCTCTTCTGCCTGCTTCTGCAATACTGCTTCCTCTTTATTCAGCTCTTTTTCAATGGTTTCACCTCTTTGGAAGAAATAATCGGAAATGTTCCACTACAAACAAAAATATTTAGATACATAATTTATACATGGAAAACATTTAAATACACTGATGATTATTCTGATTATGAAAATGTTTCTAATTTGTTCATTTTAAAGTGCACTGAAAATATGTCCTAAGCAAATCTGAGCTATAATGATTAGAAAAGGGTTACATTTAATGAGTCTTAAAACCGATATCAAAAACTGTGTTTACTTCTAGAATTCAGTTTTTAAAAAAGGCTCTCAAGATCCACATACATGCAAACTGCAGAGTATCAGAAAAGGATTATTAAAACCTATGTTTCTTTTAAAAATATTGATAATCGGAATTTATCTGCAACTCCATTTTATGTAATCAAGTTTATTACAATGTTAATTTGCCTAAAGATAAATTCTTATCAGTACATTTACATTCACTTCAAGTGGGAGTTTTCAGAGTATGGCAAGCAGTATCTGGCCTTTATCTAGACAACTGTAAACATTGACTAGCATTATCAGAATTAAAGCCACATGAACAATCATTATGAATGAAAATGAAGCTTACCAACAAACCAATTGATGTTAAGCTGATGTTTAGTTCTTGGTTGTGAAGTCCAAAGCTTCCTGCAACTTCTACAACTATTTGTAGGCAAGTGGATGGCATTGTTGGTAGGAAGTCTGTCACAACCAACTGAAGACACTGGAATGCAGTCCGTATTAAGGACTCTCTTGGGGAAATTAAAATAAGGTACATATTATTTTTAATAGGGTACAATCTTTCTAGTACATGCCAGGGTGCAACATTACTTCAGAAGGATAATCAGGTTTACATACCTGCTTCAGAATCAAGCAAAATTTGAAACACATTTAGGATTTGTCCCAACTGTTTGTGGGATTTGTGTTTAGTGTGAACTTTCTTGCACTGTTGTTTAAGACCGTGTCAGGTAACACATTCTAAATTCTAATGCACACGTATTTAGCACATTAGCTAAACCGCTGAAGCACAGGGTCCCCAAATCTGCCAGCTTTCACATGCTGAGATACAACTTACTTGTCTAACTGGAGTTTTAAAACATCATAGCTAGACTATGCTAATTAACATTCTAAAATATATCTTCTTTACCTTATGCAAAATAAAGCCTAAATTAGGTGGCAGGAGGGAACTTGTCCACAGAAGGTCACTGGAAACGAATAAGAAGCCAAAAAGGAATGGCAGGACACAGCTAAGCAAATGGATGTAGCAGAAGAGAGTGTTTTACATGTAACCACCTTTTCTTCTCTTTTCTTTTCATTTTATGGTGTTCACCCAAAACCTTATTGCTATAATTAAAGCTGGTGTTTTTACTTGCTCTAAGTTGACATGGAAACATTCAAAGACAAAGGTATTACAGCAGTGAAGGGCCCTGTGGCACCTTACAGACTAACAGAAAAGTCTTCAGCATGCGCTTTCGTGAGCACAGAATCACTTCATCAGATGCCGGTCATGGAAATCTGCAGGGCCAGATATAAATAAGCCAGAGCAAGGCTGGGGATAACAAGGTTAGCTCAGTCAGGAAGGGTGAGGCTTACTACCAGCAGTTGATCTGGAGATGTGAACACCAAGGGAGGGGAAGCTGCTTTTGTATTTAGCCAGCCATTCACAGTCTTTGTTTAATCCTGAGCTGAGGGTGTCAAATTTGCAGATGAATTGTAGCTCAGCAATCTCTCTTTGGAGTCTGGTCTTGAAATTTCTTTGTTGTAGGATAGCTACTTTTAAGTCTGCTACTGTGTGGCCCGGGAGATTGAAGTGCTCTCCTACGGGTTTTTGTATATTGCCACTTCTGATATCTGATTTGTGTTCTTTTATTCGTTTATTCTTTTACGTAGAGACTGTCCAGTTTGTCCGATGTATAAAGCAAAGGGGCATTGCTGGCACATGATGGTATAAATTATACTGGTAGATGTGCAGCTGAACGAACCCATGATGGTGTAGCTGATCTGGTTAGGTCCTGTAATGGTGTTGCCGGTGTAGATATGTGGGCAGAGCTGGCAACGAGGTTTGTTGCATGGATGGGTCCCTCAGTTAGAGTGACTGTGGTGCGGTATATAGTTCCTGCTTAGGGTTTGCTTTAGGTTGGCAGGTTGTCTGTGGGCAAGGACTGGTCTGCCTCCCAAGGCCTGTGAAAGTGGAGGATCATTGTCCAGGATGGGTTGTAAATCCTTGATGCGCTGTAGAGGTTTTAGCTCAGGACTGTAGGTGATGGCTAGTGGTGTTCTGTTGGTTTCTCTCTTGGGCTTGTCCTGTAGTAAGAGGCTTCGTGGCACACGTCTGGCTCTGTTGACCTGTTTTTTCACTTCCTCAGGTGGGTATTGCAATTTCAAGAATGCTTGGTAGAGATCCTGTAGGTGTTTGTCTCTGTCAGAGGGGTTGGAGCAAATGCGGTTACATCTTAGTGCTTGGCTGTAGACAATGGACTGTGTGGTGTGTCTGGGATGGAAGCTGGAGGCATGAAGGTAGGCGTAGCGGTCAGTGGGTTTACAGTACAGGGTGATATTTGTGTGGCCATTGTGTATTAGCACTGTGGTGTCCAGGAAGTGGATCTCCTGTGTCGACTGTTCCAGGCTGAGGTTGATGTTGGGGTGAAAGTTGCTGAAGTCCCGGTGGAATTCCTCCAGAGTCTCCTTCCCATGGGTCCAGATGATGAAGATGTCATCAATGTAGCGTAAGGAGAGACGGGGTGTTAGTGGACAAGAGCTAAGGAAGCACTGTTCCAGGTCAGCCATGAAAATATTGGCATATTGAGGGGCCAGGCAGGTACCCACAGCTGTGCTGCTGATTTGAAGGTATATATTGTCGCCAAATCTGAAATAGTTGTGTGTGAGGATAAGGTTACAGAGCTCAGCCATCAGATGTGCTGTAGCATCATCAGGGATACTGTTCCGGACAGCATGTATTCCATCTTTGTGTGGGATGTTGGTATAGAGAGCCTCTACATCCATGGTGGCTAGGATAGTGTTTTCTGGTAGGTCATCAATGTACTGCAGTTTTCTCATGAAGTCAGTGGTGTCTTGGAGACAGCTGGGAGTGCTGGTGGCACAGGGTCTGAAGAGAGAGTCCACATAACCAGACAGTCCTTCAGTGAGAGTGCCAATGTCCAAGATGATGGGGAATCCAGGATTTCCAGGTTTGTGGATCTTGGGTAGCAGGTAGAATAGCCCCGGACGGGGCTCTAGAGGTGTGTTGGTATAAATCTGTTCTTGTGCTTGTGTAGGGAGTGTCCTGAGCAGATGGTGTAGTTTCTTAGTGTATTCCTCGGTGGGATCTGAGGAAAGTAGCCTGTAAAATCTGGTATGGGAGAGTTGTCTGGAAGCCTCCGTCTGGTAGTCAGACCTGTTCATGATGACAGTAGCTCCTCCTTTATCTGCCTCTGTCAGAGTTGTTTCTGAGGCTGTGGATGGCATTGCGTTCTGCACGACTGAGGTTGTGAGGCAAACGATGCTGTTTCTCCACAATTTGTGCCTGTGTGCATCGGCGGAAGCATTCTACGTATAGGTCCAGACTGTTATTTCTACCCTCAGGAGGAGTCCACGTGGAGTTATTCTTCTTGTGCTGCTGGGAGGGTGTCTGTGTAACAGTGTGCTGGTCAGTGTTGTGTTGAAAGTATTCTTTGAGTCTGAGACGGCGAAAGTAGGCTTCCAGATCACCGCAGAACTGTATTATGTTTGTGTGGGTGGTAAGGCAAAAAGAGAGTCCCCGAAAAAGAGCAGACTTTTCTGCTGAGCTGAGTGTGTAGCTGGACAGATTGACAATATTGCTGGCTGAGTTAGTGGTACCACTGCTGTGGCTCTGTGGTACGAGTTTAGACAGCTTGCAGTCCCTTTTCCTCTGTAGAGTAGTGAAGTGTCTAACGTAAATCTCCTGTCTTATTTTCGTAAAGTTCAGCGGTGTGGAAGTTTGTGTTGAAGGTTGTTTTTTAATGAAAGACTCCAGATTTGAGAGCTCTTTTTTGAAGTTCTCCTGTTTGTTGTACAGGATGCTGATTAGGTGGTTCTTCAGTTTCTTCGAGAGTGTATGGCATAATCTCTCACTGTAGTCTGTGCAGTATGTAGATTGCAAAGAATTTTTCACCTTTAGTCCATTTGGTATGATGTCCATTCGTTTGCATTTGGAGAGAAAGACGATGTCTGTCTGAGTTTGTGCAAGCTTCCTCGTGAGGTTGATAGATTTCCACACCATACGGCTAAATTACAGAAACTTAAGTGGCTGCAAACAAGTATATGCTATTTCAGCACACTAGAGAACGTAGAGGGAGTTGTTATCCATGCAAAATAATAGTTTTGAAGTTGATGTGGAAGTCGTCATTAAGGGCACACATCCCTGCACATACACACATATGCCCCTAAGAGTTCACTACTCTCAGTCAACTTCTATCAGGGGCACAAAACTGGCAGACATTTTGAGCACCATACCAGTCAGATCCAGTGCAGCATTGCCAGGGGTAACCAAGACAATCTATGGATTGACCCTCAATACAGTTTCCTGTAATTTCAGGAGTCCATAGGATTGAGACTAGAAAACCACAAACAAGAGAAATCGTAAACTGGACTCATCCTCTTTGTGAGCTGCACTACATTGCTAACCATAGACACCATATTAGCCTAAAAGTTACAAAAATGGCCAGGTTTTTTTCCTTATTTCAAGTTGTGTTCATACTCAGAATTGTGGATGCTGAAACAACTGGTTAAGTGGTACATCTGTTTTATCTAATAATCGACATAACATTTAGAATGAGCCTACATGGAAGATTATCTCAAATTGGCAGGACCCCAATTACTACTTCATGGGCTTGTCTACACTACCACCTTCCTTCAAAGGAAGGATGGTAATTAGGGTGTTGGGAGTTTACTAATGAAGTGCTGCTGTGCAGAGGCAGCACTTTACTAAGCAAATTCTCCCCCGCGACAACTCCAAAGTTTTAAACTTTGAAGTACTGGCACGCGTCTAGCCGTGGCGCATCGGCTGGTACTTCAAAATGCCAGGGCAACTTTGAAGGGGAGTAAGGGGACTTCGAAGTTGCCCTGGCACTTCAAAGTACTGGCAGGTGCGGCACGGCTAGACGCGTGCCAGTACTTCGAAGTTTTAAACTACGGAGTTGCTGTGGGGGGGGAGGAATTTGCTTAATGAAATGCTGCCTCTGCATGGCAGCACTTCATTATTAAACTCCCAACACCCTAATTACCATCCTTTCTTCGAAGGAAGGTGGTAGCATAGACACAGCCTTTGTAAAGTTTAAGTGTAAATATATTTTAGTGCTGAGGCCAGTGTTACATGCTTCACTTTAGATGAAAATTCTTCTTAATTAGTGATGTTAGTCCAGCTAGGGTGCATTGTAACTACTGTGCTCGAGTGGTTTATCTTTGGAATGTTAGTTAGTAAAAAGATATTTGAAACTTTTAATTGGATGCATAACTGTCATATGGTAGAGGCTGGTACTAGATTCCTCACAAGAAAAGGAAAGTGAATCATTTTAAAATTCCCACTTGTAATATTTAGAGGTTCTTTGGAAATTCAGTTGTAGTCTGTACAAATTTTGTAAGTCAAACAGAATAGTTCTGGAGCACACAACTGGTAAGTAAATCCATTTACCATTTTTCTATGCAAATTATATACAGTTGGATTCAACCGTCACTTTGAAGTTTTCCTAATAGTTACAGAGAGTTCAGTACAGAGAGGTCCGGAGTGGAGTCTGAACACAGGTGCATTAGTCTGATATTGGCTGAGCCCTAAGCATAAACACTAGTTTTCAGTTAACAACTTCTACATTTGAGAACTAATCTGTCATATTTTCAATATTGGACCACGTTACTGACTCATTTTTTTATGTCTCTCACAACAGCAAGTACCAAATGCTTCAGAGGAATGCACAAGAAACCCATAACGGAAAATTATAGGATAACATGTTTAGAGAGGAACTTTTTTTTTCCCCTAATCCTTACAGGTCAGCAGTTGTTTTATACCGCACGGTATCGGGACTTTGTAGCCAGACATGAACCCCCCTATTTGGCCTTTTTCTTCTTCTCCCCCCACTGGGAGAGACAGAGAGATAGACAGAGAGGGAGACAGGCAGCCTTTGATGCTCTGGGAACGCAGGTGTGCTGTCTCACCCAGACTGTCTACCATACACAGAAACCAGACAGTCAATGGGCTAGCTAATGGCCGCCCTTCTGGCTGATATCAGTAATTGACATGCCTGGTCATCGTCCCAGGAAAAGGAGGAACCTCCGGCCATCACCTCCAAAAGTGCCCAATTGTCCACAATTCACAAGTGCGAATTGAGCCTTGCACTTTCCCTGGGAAACCTGGGGTTCAAACACATTTCTCCCCAGTTGGCCACTTGAGACCAGGAAGAAGCCTATGTGACCAAAGGGTTATAAAGAGGGGTTTGGCAGCCCACCCCCTTTGAGCTCCAATCACCTACACCTGCTGGCCAGGTCTGGTATTGACTCCCGAGACTGGGGACGCCTGGTTCATATCTACTTCTTCCTGAGGGATTGAGAGGAAGATTTTGGTCACACCAGATCTATGAGGCAGGGGTAAGAATTACACCTGTACTACACTTCTTTCCTACAGGAATTGGGGGAAAAGACTCTGGTTCCACCAGGTCTAGGAGGCAGGGGTGAAAATCACACCTGCAACGTGCCTTTCTTGTGTACACATTAATTGTATTAGTTTAAGCTAGCTAGTTTGTCTAAAACTTTTCTTAAGTTAAATTGTGTTGTTTCCCCTTTAAAAACTGTGGGTACTAACTGTTTTTGGCTATAAACTACTAAAAACCATTAGCCTGTCAACCAAACCGCGGGAAGCCCTTATCTTATCTTTAAAACGGGCATACCATTTAGATCTATTAGGAAACTGCGATGGGCCATTACCTTTTATATAGAACTGCAGAAAATCATTATCTTGTCTGTCAAACCACAGGGGGTCCTTACCTTAATTGGCAAGCTGCGGTCAGCAATTACCTTTCATTGGATGCTAGCAACCGCAAGAAAATCATTATCCTGTCACTCAACTTGGCGGCCATCTTGGTTTCATTTATAAAATTGGGCAGTCAGTTTAAAACCCCTTTTACTCATGGCAGCCGCTTCTGTTGTAAAATCGCTGTCAGCGGTTTTCCTATTAACTGCTACTAAAGTTATAACAAATTCATATTTCTGTGTACTTTTTAATTACCTATGAGTTAAATTGTTTCTATCTTTGTATAAATAAAAAAGTAATTGTTAAAGCCTCTAATAAGTGTATTTTCTTCTTGCTGCTGTACCCAAACTAAACGCAAACAAAAGAACCAAGCCTGCCCTGGCTGCTTAGTGTAGCTACCGATGCGGCATCACACCCTTTGCCCCATTGGACCTTTAGCTGGCACCTGGGCATCGGCTCACAGACTTACATCCTTTACAAAATTTCTCCTACATAATTTATCTTATTACTATTAAAACATCTATTTTTATGGGGTTTTTTTTGTTTGTTTGTTTTTTTTTAAGATTTCAAACTTTTCTATTACCATTATGTGCATGACCTGAACGATACTATGACAAAATGAGTTGAACTTAACTACGCATTCTAGAAGACTATTTCACTTTCTGTAGTTTTAAAATTTCAGCGTTTTGTTCTTGCACAATGAGAAAAGGTAAATAAGTGCCTTGTTTAACTTCTCTGTACCAAAAGCATAATGGCATCCACATGCGATTCAAAAGTGCCGCTTTCAGAATGCACGCCGCCTGTGTAGACGGGGGCCTTTTGAAAGTACTCCCAGCTTTGAAAGCCCCTTCTTCCAATTTGGGTTTAGGAAAAAGGGGCATTCGAAGTCTGGGGATCCTTTCAGACAGGCCCCCGTCTACACGGGCGGCTTGCATTCTGAAAGCGGCACTTTTGAATCGCATGTGGATGCCATTATGCTAATGAGGTGCTGCTTATTCATGTCAGTGCCTCACTAGCATATTCCAGACTCCTTCACTGGGGGGCAAGTATAGACACGCCCCTCCACAAATTAGCTGCTAATATTTCTAATCTTCCAACAGGGTGCATACAGAGCAGAGACATCATAAAGTAAGTTCTACCTTGAACAAAAGAATAAAAGGAAAGGCATCTATAATGAAGACACTTAGTAATGGAAATCATCTTTGGTCTTTTTTAATTGTTGTGTGTACTTTTATAAACAAGTAGAAAAGACCGATAAAATAATCTTGTAGGAGTTGGTCTCTTAAAATATTACAAACAGAAACATGCCATTTGTTTATTCTGCCTCTGATAATCAGCAGTTTTAATGTAAAATTTATCTGTGAAGTTACTCATCATTCAGTGTGAAGTTTGATAGTAAAAATATTATCAAACATATTTAATTCACATTAAATATAAAATGGTGTTATGTCCTGTACAAGCCTCTCTTTAACCAGCACATCTTTCAATGCAACATCCTTTCCATAATAGTTATAGTTGTGACTTTACCAATATAAATGCTCAAATTTTCTGTGAAAATTTAATTTCAGTAGACAGCTGACAAACTGTGCCTTCAAATAAAAAGAGAAGTTACTCACCATAGTAACGGTGGTTCTTCGAGATGTGTCCCCGTGGGTGCTCCACCATAGGTGACGGCTTGGCCGGCGCCGCAGATCGGATCTTCCAAGCAGTTTCTGCCGGACCGCGCATGCGCCGGCGCGCGCCGCTCCCTGGCGCGCTCCTGGCCATGTGCGCGATCCGGTCCCCGCCAGTTCCTCGACCAACCGCCTCGGGTGCCCCTGCAAAACACTAACAGAGATCCGAAGCGGGGAGGATGGGCGGGAAGTGGAGCACCCACGGGGACACATCTCGAAGAACCACCGTTACTACGGTGAGTAACTTCTCTTTCTTCTTCGAGTGTCCCCGTGGGTGCTCCACCATAGGTGACTACCCAGCAGTAACCCAAGATAGGTGGTGGGTAATCGGATTATGTGCAGCTGGTCCCCGAGAGGACTGCTGCAGAGAGACGGGTATCCTCTTGGAATACCCTGTGAAGGGCGTAATGTTTGGCGAAGGTGTCGTAGGATGACCAGGTCGCCGCTCTGCAAATGTCTTTCAATGCAACGCCCTTGAAAAAGGCTGTTGATGCTGCCACCGCCCTGGTGGAATGAGCCCTGGGAGTGGCCGACAAAGGAGTCTTTTTGAGCTCATAGCACATTTTTATGCAGGATACAATGTGCTTTGAGATTCTCTGCGATGAGAGACCTTCTCCTTTCGATTTGGGAGCGAGGGAGACTAGGAGTCTATCCGTTTTCCGGAAGGACTTGGTCCTGTCTACGTAGAAGGCTAGCGCCCTCCTCACGTCCAGGAGGTGTAGGCGCGCCTCTTCGCTGGAGTTATGAGGCTTTGGATAAAACGAGGGTAGAACAATAGGTTCATTGATGTGAAACTCGGAAGAAACTTTGGGAACAAAGGCTGGATGCAGCCGTATGGTTACCGCCTCCTTGGAAAAGACAGTGCAGGGTGGCGTTGCCATGACTGCCACAAGCTCGCTCACCCGACGAGCTGACGTAATTGCAAGAAGAAAGGTCGTCTTTATTGTAAGGAGGCGAAGGGGAACCGTGGCCAAGGGCTCGAACGGTGGTCCCATGAGTGTGGTAAGCACCAGGTCCAAGCTCCACGAGGGTGGAATCGGTTTCCGAGGGGGGGGTAGAGGTTTACCAACCCTTTGAGGAACCTGGTAACCATAGGGTGGGCGAACACCGTGTGCCCTCCATCCTCATGTCTGAACGCCGAGATGGCGGCAAGGTGGACCTTTAACGAGGATAGCGAGAGTCCTGCTCTCTTGAGGTCCAGTAAATACTCTAGAATTGTAGGTATAGGCACCGAAAGGGGGGCCAGCTGCTTGGTAGAACACCAAGCCATGAAGCGAGTCCATTTTTGTTTGTAGGTTTTCCTAGTGGAAGTCCTCCTGCTACTTTCTAGGACTTGCTGTACTTCCACTGTGCATGTGCTCTCTAGGGAGCTGAGCCATGGATTAGCCACGCTTGCAGTCGCAGGCTTTGGGGGTGCGGATGCACTATGGACCCCTGGGCTTGCGTGAGCAGATCCGGCGCCACCGGAAGAGGCATCGGTGGGCGGTCCGACATGCGCAGGAGTAGGGGGAACCATTGTTGGCGATCCCACGTTGGGACTATCAGGATCATCCGAGCCTTTTCTCTCCTGGCTTTTTGCAGAACCTTGTGGATCAGCACTGCGGGGGGAAACGCGTAAAGCAGGGGGCCCCCCCACGGGATCGCAAACGCGTCCCCCAGGGACCCCCGGCCCAGCCCTGCTCTGGAGGAGAATCGTGGGCACTGTTTGTTGTGCTGAGTGGCAAACAGATCTATTTGGGGAAACCCCCATGCGTGGAAAATCGGCCGTAGTAGATCGGGACGGATCTGCCACTCGTGGGTGAGCGCAAAACGCCTGCTCAACTGGTCTGCCTTCACGTTGTGCGCGCCCGGCAAGTATGAGGCTCTCAGGATTATATCGTGGGCGATGCACCAGTTCCATAGGCGGATTGCTTCCGCGCATAAGGTACGGGATTGAGCTCCTCCTTGCCTGTTTATGTAAAACATGGTGGAGGTATTGTCTGTACTGATCCCGACGACTTTGCCTTGTATACGGTCTCGAAAGTGTTTGCAGGCGTTGAACACTGCTCTGAGCTCTAGAACATTGATATGTAGAGACTGTTCCGTGGGTGACCACAGTCCTTGAGCCACCTCTTCGCCCATGTGCGCTCCCCACCCTATGAGGGAGGCATCCGTAGTGAGGAAAACCGATATTTGCGGCTGATGGAAGGGTACCCCTGTTAGCAAGTTCCCGGGGTTTACCCACCATTGCAGGGATTCGCGCACCCCAGGTGAGGGCGACACCACCCTGTGAACGGTGTGTACTGCCGGCTTGTATACACTTGCCAGCCAGTGTTGCATGCTGCGCATGTGCAACCTGGCATTCTGTACCACAAACGTCGCCGCTGCCATGTGGCCCAGCAGCTGCAAGCATGTCAAGACCGGCACTGTAGGGCTGAAGGTGATGACCTGCACGAGGGAACCGATGGCTCGAAAGCGAGCCTCTGGTAGGTATACTCTCGCCGAGATCGAGTTTATGCGAGCCCCTATGAACTCTATGTCCTGTGAGGGGTCTATCTTTGATTTTGCCAGATTGATAACCAGGCCAAGTGAGGAGAACGTGTTTGCTGTGACGCGTATCATGCGGAGAACCTCCCTTTTCGAGGTCCCTTTGAGCAGGCAGTCGTCCAGATACGGGAAAATAAACACCCCCTGTCTGTGCAGGTAGGCTGACACCACTGCCAAGGTCTTGGTGAAGACTCTGGGGGCCGAGGAAAGGCCAAACGGTAGGACCTTGTATTGGAAGTGTTCGTTGCCCACCATGAACCGGAGAAAACGCCGGTGAGCCGGATGGATGGTTATGTGGAAGTACGCGTCTTGTAGATCGAGGGCTGCGAACCAGTCTCCATCGTCCAGTGCTGTAAGAATGGAGGCAATCGTGATCATCCGAAAACGTTGCTTGCGTAGATACCTGTTGAGGCCACGAAGGTCTAAGATGGGCCTCCAGCCTCCTGTCTTTTTCTCCGTCAGGAAATACCGAGAGTAGAACCCTTTCCCTTGCAGTTGCTCCGGCACCTTTTCCACCGCCCCTATGAACTCGAGATGGGCCACCTCCTGCCTGAGCCTGGCTACATGGGAGGCCTCCTGGGGGTGGGGCTTGGGCGGGGGTCGCGGCGGCGGGAGCGACTGGAAGGGGATGGCGTACCCCGTGGCTATGATCTCCAGCACCCATTTGTCTGTGGTGATCCTTTGCCACTGGTCGTAGAATGGTCGGAGGCGATGGTGAAAAAGTCGTTTCGGATGATCTTGTGCAATGGTGGTGATGGCGCAGCCCTGGATCTGTATGTCAAACTTGTGGCCTTTGGCCCCGCCCCGAGGACGGATGGCCCTGTTGTGAGCGTCGCCTGGGGGTTCTGTACTGCTGGTGCTGCTGATGCCGCCCTTGCTCGTAACCCCTGTGATACTGGGGGCGCTGTTGCTGGTACTGGTACCGCCTTTGCTGTGGGTAGTACCTTTTCTTTGAGTATGGAGGGGTGTAAATCCCCAGGGTCCTGAGTGTGGCTCTTGAATCTTTACTGGAATGAAGGACCGAGTCAGTTGATTCAGCAAACAGCTTCTGCAAGTCGAAGGGAAGGTCGACTATCTTCGCCTGCAGATCTCTCGGTATACCCGAGGTCTGGAGCCAGGACTCCCGTCGCATCACCACTGCAGTTGCTGTGGAACGTGCTGCCGTGTCCGCAACGTCCAAAGCAATCTGAACTTCCATCCTCGCAGCCGCGTAGCCCTCTTGCACTATGGCCTTGAGGACCGGCTTTTTGTCCTCTGGAAGCGAGTCCATGAGGGAAGTTAATCTGGCATAGTTGTCGAAATTATGGTTCGCCAAGTGCGCTGCGTGATTTGCCATTCGCAACGTTAAGGTGGAGGAGGAGTAGACCTTTCTGCCGAACAGCTCTAGCTTCTTGGCATCTCTGTCCGTTCCCCCTGTTTTAAATTGAGATGTTTTTAATCTTTGTTGCGAGGACTCCACCACCAAGGAGTTTGGCTGGGGATGGCTAAACAAGAACTCCATGCCCTTCGCCGGCACGAAGTATTTCTTATCCGCTCTCTTTTGGACAGGCGGAATAGTTGCAGGGGTCTGCCATATGGTAGTGGCGGACTCCAAGATCGCTTCATCAAGCGGTATTGCTACTCTGGAGGAGGCCGGGGAGCTCAAATTTTTAAGGAGCTTATGATGTTTCTCTTGCACTTGTGCTGTCTGGATGCCTTGCGTGAAAGCTACCCTCTTAAACAGCTCCTGAAACTGTTTGAGATCGTCCTTAGGATGGACGTCCCCTAAGGCCGTGGCCTCATCCGGGGAGGAAAACGAGGAACCGCTGGGGTACATTTCTTTGGACCCTTCCGGTTCTTGATGGTGATGGTGCGCCCTCTCGCTGGAGGTTTGCGAGGGAAAATCTCGTGGGTCCACGGCCAGTCCCCCCTGGGATGCTTGAGTCTCTGTCCCCGATCGCGATTGCCCTCGGGGGTACGAGGTAGTATGTGGGGATCTTTCCCTGGTAGATTGCCGATGGTGTCCATGCCCCGCGTGGTAGGGACGACCACGGCAGTATAGGCACTGTTCCTGGGAAGGTGACCTTGACCATTCCCTTTGCACGTACCCTCTGTGTCTGGGAGAGGGGGATCGTCGAGACACTGGAGAGAGCGATTTTGCATAATAGTCCAGCGTTTCAAATCCCAGGAAGGGTGAGGGTGGTGCCAGCCATGGGGAGGCTGATTGCAGGAAAGGAGAAGGGGGCTCCGGGTAGGCTAGGGGGGACCCCTGCCTTCTGGTTGGAGTCTGCAACATGAGCAGAGGGCTGTGAGAAAAGAGCTCCACAGCCCTGTCTGGAGAGGGGCTGCAGTGCCTCCTCTTGTGTGCAGCCTTTCCCCTCCCTAAGGGAGGTAACTCCGCCCCCTGATGGGCGGGGGATCCCGGCCCCGTCGGCACCGTGCTAGGCACGCTCGAAGGCGGTGCCGCACGTGCGGAGTCCTTCTGCGCCTGCAGGCTACGTGCCTGCGCGCTCTGCACCGCCGGTTCCCCGGAGGTCGGTGCCGCTGCCTGCGGTGCTGCCGGTACCGGCGCTTGCTTAGCCGCCGCCCTGCCTGCGGTGCGGGGCAGCTGGCTGATTATCGGAGGCTGAGCCACTTCCACGTGGCTCTCCGTGCCGCCGCCGATCAGCTGTTGCTGCGGCTGGGGGCTGCGCGCTCCTCCCGTCCCGCTCACTGTTGCTGCCGGCAGGGATCGGGTTGGAGAAACTTTCCTCCGTTTTTGCGCTGATGGAGTGAGGGAGGCAGCTTTTCTTCTAAGGGCCCCGGAGGGTCCCTCCTGCTGCGGCCGCTCCGGCACGTCTGGCTGGAGGGCCTTGTCAAGAAGCAGCAGTTTAATCCTCATCTCCCTGTCTCTCCGTGCTCTGGTTGTTAATTTTGCACAGAAGGCGCATTTTTGTGCCACATGGGACTCCCCTAGGCACCTTATGCATAGACTGTGCCCATCGGACACTGGCATCGCCTCTCGGCAGGACTCACATTTTTTAAAGCCTGAGGAGGACATTGTTGGTGAGTCTTTGAGTTTGTTTATGGGTACTTAGCACCTTCTTTGTGCTGTTTCCCCGTCCGATGGCCTGCCTCAGCAGGAGGGCTGATGGCCCTAGCTCCCGGCCTCCGGCGCTTGTTACTGGGACTGGCTTGAGCTGTCCCTCCGTAGCTTGTTTGTTGTTTGTTTTTTTGTTTTTTTTTTACAAAATAACAACCGGCTACTTATGGTAGCCTAAATAACTGAAAACTTTAAAGAGAAAACAAATAAAGTCGTTGAATACGCTATGTGGCTTTAGCCTAGTCGGATTCCGTCTGCAGCCGACGGCGGTTGAGAGGAACTAGCGGGGACCGGATCGCGCACATGGCCAGGAGCGCGCCAGGGAGCGGCGCACGCCGGCGCATGCGCGGTCCGGCAGAAACTGCTTGGAAGATCCGATCTGCGGCGCCGGCCAAGCTGTCACCTATGGTGGAGCACCCACGGGGACACTCGAAGAAGAACTTCTTTTCTGTGGTGTTCAGCTATCTAGAACCTAAAATAACTAAAAACATTATATTAGTAAATGGTGAATTCTCTGCTTTTAACCTATATCAAATTTATATTAATCACTTACCCTTGATCATTTCTGATTGCTCCCATGACACCCAGAACTAATGGCCAGCCCGGTCCTAAACTGTCACCTTGACTCTGCAAAATCTGCAATACACACTCCAATTGCTTGAGTCTGATGTCAGGATGATTAATGTTTGATAGTTCCTTCAACGGATTTAACAAAAGCAACTGTAGCCTCTAGAAATAAACAAACAGCAAGTAGTACAACAACAGATTACAGTAAACTCTTTCCTATCCTGAATTCTATGATCCAGAACTCTCAAATAACCAGCATGTTAATCATCACTAAAATTTTAACTACGTTTTCCATAAGTCCAGTACACTGAAAGTAAATACAAATAAATAAAGCAAATACCATTTAAGTTTTACAGTGTACAGTACTACTGTTGGTGATAAAGTACTCTGCATACATTTTGGTTTATTTCTTAATATGTAATCTTATTTTCCTTTAGTATTATGCATTGCTAGGTATACCTCTCTATTATCCAGAATATTTGAATATCTGGCAACTTCCGGTCCTGGGGCTGCTGGATATGAAAGAGTTTACTGCATACATCCACATGTATGCTAAGCGAAACAACAAAGTACAAATTTACATTTTGTTAGAATGGGATTTTCAAAAATGCATACAAGCACCCAATTCCTTGAGGTGCTTTTGAAAATAATTTTAAGGTATAGTTTTTTCCCCCCATTTCAAATTCTACTTTGTAATTCTGGTCCTCTGAAGTTCTCACAAAGAACTAACAAAACCAACGAGGAGTCCTATGGCACCTTAAGCACTAGCACAGTGGTTCCCAACCTTTTCACTAGTGCACACCCCCAGTCAACCTCCCAAACTGTTTGTGGCCACATCAAAGCCAATTCTAGCTTCTATGTGCACTTCATTAAATGAAAAAGGAAAGCACAACAGATTTTTGGACAGCAATTAACAGCATTATTGGGAAACACAATTTAAAAATAATAGATTGTAACTTTATGATTTATTTTTATGATAATTTTTAATTTTTTCCCCCACAGATGCTCTGCAATGCCCTCAGGTCTGTGGACCCCAGGTCGGGAACCACTGCACTGGCAGATTTGAGAAAAAACTTTTGTAGGTAAAACCTACTTTGTCAGATGCATACAGAATCATAGAACACTAGGACCGGAAAGGGCCTCGAGAGGCCATCGAGTCCAGTCCACTGCCCCGACGGCAGGACCGACCACTATCTACACCATCCCTGATACACATCTATCTAATCTGTTCTTAAATATCTCCAGCGAGGGAGATTCCACAACCTCCCTTGGCAACTTATTCCAGTACTTGACCACCCTGACAGTTAGGAACTTTTTCCTAATGTCCAACCTAAACTTCCCTTGCTGCAGCTTAAGTCCATTGCCTCTTGTTCTCTCCTCAGAGGCCAAGAAGAACAAGTTTTCGCCCTCCTCCTTATGACACCCTTTAAGATATCTGAAAACCGTTATCATGTCCCCCCTCAATCTTCTCTTTTCCAAGCTAAACAAGCCCAATTCTTTCAGCCTTTCTTCATAAGTCATGTTCTCCAGACCTTTTATCATTCTAGTTGCTCTTCTCTGGACCTTCTCTAATTTCTCTACATCTTTCTTGAATTGGGGTGCCCAGAACTGGACACAATATTCCAGCTGAGGCCTAACCAGCGCAGAGTAGAGCGGAAGAATGATTTCTCGTGTCTTGTTCACAACACACCTGCTAATGTATCCCAGAATCATGTTTGCTTTTTTTGCAACAGCATCACACTGTTGACTCATATTTAACTTGTAATCTACTAGAACCCCTAGATCCCTTTCTGCTGTACTCCTTCCTAGACAGTCTTTTCCCATTCTGTATGTGTGAAACAGATTATTCCTTCCTAAGTGCAGCACCTTACATTTATCTTTATTAAACTTCATCCTGTTTACTTCAGACAATTTCTCCAATTTATCTAGATCATTCTGAATTATGACCCTATCCTCCAATGTAGTTGCAACCCCTCCCAGCTTGGTATCATCTGCAAACTTAATAAGCGTACTTTCTATGTCAATATCCAAATCATTAATGAAGATATTGAATAGAACTGGTCCCAAAACAGACCCCTGCGGAACCCCACTTGTTATGCTTTTCCAGCAGGATTGAGCACCATTAACAACTACTCTCTGGGTACGATTAGCCAGCCAGTTATGCACCCACCTTATTGCAGCCCCATTTAAGTTGGACTTGCCTAGTTTGTCGATAAGAATATTATGCGAGACCATATCAAATGCTTTATTAAAGTCTAGGTATACCACATCTACTGCTTCTCCCTTATCTGTGAGTCTCGTTATCGTGTCAAAAAAAGCTATCAGGTTGGTTTGACATGATTTGTTTTTTACAAAACCATGCTGGCTGTTCCCTATCACTTTACTACCTTCCAAGTGCTTGCAGATGACTTCCTTAACTACCTGCTCCACTACCTTTCCTGGCACAGAAGTTAAGCTGACTGGCCTGTAATTTCCTGGGTTGTTCTTGTTTCCCTTTTTGTAGATGGGCACTATATTTGCCCTCTTCCAGTCTTCTGGAATCTCTCCTGTCTTTCATGACTTTCCAAAAATGAGAGCTAACGGCTCAGCTACCTCTTCTATCAGCTCCTTGAGGATTCTAGGATGCATTTCATCAGGCCCTGGTGACTTGCAGACATCTAATTTTTCCAAATGGTTTTTAACTTGTTCTTTTTTTTGTTTCAAAAACTAACTCTACCCCTTTTTCCACCAGCATTCACTATGTCAGGCATTCCTTCAGACTTCTCTGTGAAGACCGAAACAAAGTAGTCATTAAGCATCTCTGCCATTTCCAAGTTCCCCATTACTGTTTCTCCCTCCTCACTGAGCAATGGCTCTACCCTTATGCAAAATTAAAGCTGTTAGTCTTTAAGGTGCCACAGGACTCATCATTTTTGCAGATACAGACCAACAGAGCTATTTCTCAGATTTCTCACAGCTTCCTCACAGACCACCACACTTATCTCACATCAACGCTCAGAGAGTTTTGCTTTTGAGGTCACACACTTTCATACAGTGAAAAATGCGTTAAGTGAACATGTCATCACCAAAAGGAACTGATAGCTGATAACATGAGTGGATTGTATTACTTGCACTGAAGGAGTGGAATAGTCAACTTGCATGGGGGCGGATGCATCTCACTATAGATCTGTAGATGAGGGAGTTACTAGGTAATCCTCCAACGGATACTCAAAGAATGAAATCATTCAAGTCTGATCTTTCACAGAAGTGTTATGGAAATCAACTATTATTTTGTACAGACTTACAAATCTTTACAAAAGGGTTAAACATGATTATTATTTTTATTATATTAAGGGGCATCAGTTGATACAGGCCTTCATTGTTTTTCCCATGACTGACAGATCTTTAGCTTTTTTAACCATGGAAGGCATAACTGACAGATTTTTCTACAGGGCAATTTTTCTAATGAGAAGAGAAGTGATACAGATGAACAGTAGTTAATATTGACCACCCAAGGCAACTTCAAATGCATGGGAAGGAGAAATGGACTTTAAAGAGAAGGGTAAGGATCAGAAAGGTACATTCCATGCCCAAGTCCTAAAGTCAGTAACAAACTACCAAAAATAAATCTCTGAAACATTTTACCCTAATGGAATAGATCAGACTAGGCTGAAACAAAAACCTGTACTTTCATCTTTCTCTATGTCTCATTTGGTATGCCCAATGTATTCCATTACCTTAATTTTTTAGACAAATACACATTAAATGAACTTAAAAATTCCTCTTTTAATAGTTGCTCTGATGTTCCATTTCAAAGGTTAGATGACACGAAAATGGCAGGTTTCCCCAGACCTTTCTCCTCATTCAAAAATACCACTAAACTTTCATTTTAGGCCTTGCTGGTTTGACTCCCTGTGAAGGACCTGATTCCCTCAGTGCATTCAACCACTGTCTAGCAGTTCCAGCTCTCTGATTCTGTGGTTTAGCACTCTCCCAGCTGAATGTTTATTCCCTAAGGTGTTTTTTTTCCTGAGCTGGTCAGTGACTTTAATAATCCACGCCTCATTAGCATATTTCAGGCCGTGTATTACCATGCCACTTTAGAAGAAAGCAGCCTGTGTAGAAACGGCCATAAAGTGGCCCTCAGTACCTGAAGCAGAAAGTTACACCTACAGTATTTATAAAATTCAACAGCAAAATTACTTTGTAAATCTAGGAAGATTCTCATTTCATGTTCATTACGAATTTCAGAAAAGGAAAGAATCATTTCACCAAACTTATTTTACCTGATTTTGTGACAATGGAGGGTCATGGTTAAATGTCAGCCCTGCTTTAATGAGAGAGGTTAATGCTTCTGCACCCCATTCTCTCATTCTGGAGTTTGGATGCTGGCAGACCTGAAGACACAGCACAGTCTTCTTTAAATCTACATACATTTAAACCAACAAGATTTGCAAACATTCACAGTTTAACCTGCATATACAAAAGCTATGAGATGTTTTTACAATAATGACGAAATATGAATTTTCAAAAATAGAAAAAACAGCTGAAACCTCTGTATTTCTCAATACATCCTGCTTCTATCAATTAGATAGCAAAGGTCCACAAACATTAAGACTAAGTTTACTTATGACTAAAAAAACATATTTGCAGGAAAAACTTACCTTCTGAATAAGGAAACAAGAGGAAGCAATAGAGAGAGAGGTAGAAATAAACAATATGAAAATCAAGGCAGTTCAAACCAAGAAAGCATAGTTTCAAAAATTAAATAAGGCAATACATATATGATATACTTGGATTGGCAGAGATGCGTCGGACAGCATCAGGAGAGATATACGTTTGCGAAGTTATTTGGTCAGGGAAAGAAACAAAGCATGAGGCAAGGAGTCCAATTCCTTCTTAGCAAAAGCGCTAGAAGAGCACTGTTACGATACAAACCGGTGAGTGCAAGAATGATGGTAGCGAGATATGAAGCAAAACCGTTCAACATCTCGGTTGTTCAGGTGTATGCATCTGCATCGGACAGCACAGATGAAGAGATTGAGCTATTCTATAAAAACTTGACAAAGACGCTGGAGGAGCTACTGAAGAGAGATGCGTTGATCATCCGAGGAGAGTGGAATGTGAAGGTCAGAACAGATAATGAAGGTTGGGAGAGAGTCATGGGAATGTTTGAATATGGAGAAAGAAACAAAGGAGGCGAGAAACTGTTAGAGTTTGCTACAGAGCACGAGATGGTGATCTGCAGCACAAGATTCCAACAAAAGGACTGTAGGAAGTGGGCATGGTGATCAAAAGATGGGAATTCCAAGAACATGATAGATATGATATTGATAAGAAGATGGGCAATGTAAGTACAGCAGTGCTGAACTTTCCAAGTAGCGGATATGGTCTCGGATCACAGTCTAGTGATTGCGGACATCAAGATGAAACTTGAGAGAAAGTGTAAGACAGTTCAAGAAAAGAAGGGACGTGGAAAGGCTAGGCAAGTAAAAAATAGGAATGTATAGAGAGCAGCACTCGAAGAGAAGATCACGAACGTGGGCATAAAGAAAGACCTAGATAAGGGAGTCAAAGGGATAGCCACATCAATAGATGAAGCAATTGTGCAGATGGTTCTGGAAGAAAAGAAGATTAATAAGAAGTGGATTACACAGGAGAAACTGAAGTTTGTCCAAGAGAAAAGAGTGATCTTCTCTTGAAGATCTTGAAGAGAATAGAAGAAGATCAGAAATGATATTTCTGAGAGGGCAGAACAGCAACACTGAGTGAAATGCAATGAGGTAAGAAAAGCAGCTGGAATGGATAAGGCAAAATGGTTAGAGGAGCAGTGTAAAGTTATAGAGAGATATTACGGCGAGTGTAAGACCAGGGAGATGAATAAGATGATCAGGAATATTAATAGGAAGTGGCAGCAGAATCAGATGGCGAATAAGGAGAAGGTTGTCTAGCAATGGATAAGCTATTGCACTGATCTGTACAAAGCACGGTTGGACCCTAGTGTCTCAGAAAGACTGATGAAAGAACTGAAAAAGAGATCAATGCTGAGCATTGAGAGCAAGATTGATATTGTGAAGGAGGAAGCAGAAAGAGTAGAGAAATGACTGAAGAACAAGAGCCCTGGAAATGATAAGATCACAGGAGAGATGATCAAATATGGTGGAGAAAGTATGATTCAGGAAATACACTGACTGTGTAATATAGTGTGGAAAGAAGGAAAGGCACCTAAGCAATGGACAAGATGCCTGCTAATGACAATACACAAGAAAGGAAGTGCTCTGGAGTACAAGAACTAGAGAACCATTGTTCCAACAAGACATCTAGGCAAGGTGCTTATGATGATACTGATGGAGAGACTGGAATCGCAGAGTTTGCATTAGAAGAATCTCTTGCAGATGAGCAAGCAGGATTCAGGAAAGACAGAAGTATCATACAGCAGATATTGGCACTAAGACTGATAGCAGAGAAAGCTCAACGAAATAACAAGAACATCTACAATTGCTTCATTGATTTTCAGAAGGCATTTGACAGCATAGATCAGAAAGTGACTTGGGTGGTGTTGGAGTTGTACAGCGTGGATAGCAAACTGATACAGTTACTGAAGGATATCAGCAACAACGCAGACGCAGCGTTGAGAATGTGCGGAGAGTTGGGAAGTTGATTTGGAATAAGTAGAGGTACAAGACAAGGCAATCAAATTTTGCTGAATATCTTCATCATGCACCTAGAGAGTGAGAGAGAGATAAGATCAAGGAAGAGGTAGAAGGGATATCGGTGCACAGTATGAGAATTAACAACTTCAGGTTCACGGACAATATAGTTATTGTTGAGGAAGATGAAGAGAAGATAGTGAGCAAGTGTTCAATGAGGAAGGGAAGAAGTACGGACTGATTATGACCATCAATAAAACAAAAACAATGGTATTTGGAGATAAGAAAATAGGAAGGAAGATCAGTGTAGACAGAATCGAACTAAAGAATAGCAGTTCACATATCTCGGGAGCAACATGACATAGGATCTAGACTGTAAGAAGGAAACAGCAACTAGAATAGTGAGAGCAAGAATGAGTTTGAAGGCTATGGATAAGATCCGGAAAAGCAAAGCGATTAGTTTAGGAACGAACCTGAGTATCTTGAAAACTTGTGTACTCAGCATGTTGTAAGCTTGTGAGACATGGGCAATAATGAAAGATTGGAAAAGAAGAATATTGGCCTTCAAGAGGAATTGTGATAAAGAGAGCCTGAGAATAGGATGGATGCACAATGATGAATTATATAGGAAGATGCAGCTGAAAGAGAACCTACTGCAGAAGGTTATATAACGGAAGTTACAGCTATTCGGGCATACCTGCAAAATGAATAAGGAGCAAAAATTCAAGACCCTGGTATTTGGCATAATGGACAGTTTGAACAGGAGAGGCAGACACCACTGAGAATGAGTAGATGACATCGTAAACTGGTGTGGAGCTTGTCTACAGAAATTAAACCACTCCGCACTGGACTGGGAAAGATGGAAGGAAAGAGTGAGGGAGGCATTGGATACCAACAGGTGCTGAACCCATGGTTGATTGTGGTGGTGATGATGAAAAAATTCCTTAACGTAACAGCATGGAAGCAATCAACAAAAAGCCTGTGTGTGTGTGTAGTTTGTTAAACATAAAATACACACCTAAATAACAATAACTATAAAGCTATTGTACAAAAGTTGGGAAATGTAATGTGAAGATAGCACTCTACTCTTCTTTGAAACCCTTGGGGAAAAATAGGCACAATGACATATGTCAAAGAGACACTACAATTTAATTGGCTTTTCAAAACTGACTTGCCCTTTTTCTTGATGACCTCCCATCAAGGCTGCCTAAGCCTAAATTTTCATAAATTGCTATTTGTAGAGCAGAGAAACTATTCTACAGAAGTATACTCTCTCCTACAACTATTCACAGGTTCAGCAATTTTTGGGATATGGTGGGGGAATGAAGAACTATCTTCTCCATCATTCCTGACCATCACTCACTAGTGATGTTTGAGGTGGGCTGGTTCACATGCCTTCTACTCCCAGATACAAGCAAAACATCCCAGGCACACATCTTGCTAGGACTGCTCCTACTTGCCTTGCCACATGCCACAGAAGTACACTTTAAATTATGTTACAAAGATGCTTAGAAGTGGGATTGTCTGACCATATTGCCAGCTTCATGGATCAGGAAGGACTTTTCCCACCTCAGTGAAAGTCTGGCAAGGAGTCCATTATGTCTTAGCCAAGTTCCTCAAAACATCGTGCAGGCTCAGTTTTAGGTTAATAAGGCATCACTTTAAATGAATGTGTGTTTATAAGTGGAATTTATAATTTCATTGCAAGTTGTGACTTGAGTCCTGCATGACCAAAAGCGTGTAAGGGATCAGCTAGTAGAGAAACACACGAGTAAGAGACCCAGGAGATGGTTGATACACTGTGTTGACTCGTAGGGAAAAAATGTCTTTTCTCTTAAGTCTTTGCTGGCTAAAATAGTCTCATTCTTCCACACAGGTGAAGATGAGGGGCTTTGGAGATAAAATGAATCCCAGAGATTATACTGAAGAGCACAAACCCATGTTAGTGGTTACTGCAAAAACTGTAGTTTTTGTGGTAAATGTAATGGCTAATTTGTCAGAGAAATGAGCTCAACTCTGTTTTGAGAACATTACCTAACATACTACATG
Organism: Carettochelys insculpta; assembly: GCF_033958435.1. Classification (NCBI taxonomy): domain Eukaryota; kingdom Metazoa; phylum Chordata; order Testudines; family Carettochelyidae; genus Carettochelys; species Carettochelys insculpta. The sequence goes on from NC_134137.1 coordinate 316,494,857, forward strand.
AATCCATAATAAAACTTCTTTAAGTTACACTGAAAAACAAGTGGTATAAACAAATGTTGAGATAAAGCAAAATGATTTTGTTTAACATATGTAATACGTATAAAGGTGGGTAAACTAACACTGTACAGAAAGCAATAAACAATTCCAATAAAACAGCTTTAAATGTAATGTGGATATTCTAAAAACAAAAAGTCAGACAAAACTAAAAAGATTGATCAAAAAGTTATATTAAGAATATTAATGCTTCTTTTTAAGCTTTTTCTTAAATCCTTGCAGAAAGATTTTCCTAAAAATTAGATAGTACCAGTTATGATTAAATAAATCAGTTACCTCTAGGAGATGACCAGTCAGAGGTCTCCACAGAATTTCAATCCTGTGCATGTTAACTAGTCCTGTTTCCAACAGTTTAGCAACAGCAAAAAGAGATGGCTCCTAAATAAAATCAAAATTAGAGGTACACAATGTAATTTTAGCAAACTTCCCCTTCTTTTGATTTACTGGTAAGCTTTTTTCACTAATTACACTAATCATGTCTACACATGCCCCCCATCCTTTTTGGAAGGGGCATGTTAATGAGGCAGTTTGGAACAGTTTAATGAGGTGCTTACATGCATATTCACCTCCTCATTAGCACGATGACAGCTAGTTGCACTTCGAAAGTGATGCTTTTGAAATGCAGATTGGCTGTATAGATGCAGGCGCTTTGAAATAAATCCCACACTTCAAAATTCCCTTATTCCAAATTTGTTTTGGGAATAAGGGAATTTTGAAGTGTGATACTTATTTTGAAGCACCTGCATCTATACAGCCAGAATGCATTTCAAAAGCAGCACTTTCGAAGTGCGACTGGCCATCATTATGCTAATGAGGAGCTGAATATGCATGCCAGCACCTCATTAACCTGTTACAAAGTGCCTCATTACCATGTGCCTTCCGAAAGGGACAGGGAGGGGCATGTGTAGACACGGCCTAACTGTATTTGTCAACTTGTGGAAGTCACAGACCTCAGACAAACAGGACTGTGAGGTTTCCACACATACAATGATGCTATGCTATGTAAAGAGACAAACAGTCCTTTTTTATAACAATTTGTTTTTTTTCATCTTTTTTGATATACTGAATTTGAGTAGCATGAGAATTAAAATCCCCCACAAAGCTGTCTCTTGCATAATGTATTTCCACGTTATCCTTCCTAATAGAAAATCTTAGAATCATAGAAGATTAGGATTGGAAGAGACCCCAGGAGGTCATCTAGTAAAACTTCCCGCTCAAAGCAAGACTGACCCCAACCAAATTATTCCAACCAGAGGTATGTCAAGCCTGGCCCTAAAAACTCTAAAGATAGAGATTCTACCACCCCCTTAGGCAACCCATTCCAGTGCTTCACCACCGTTGTAGTGAAACAGTTTTTTTCTAACATCCAGCCTATATCTCCTGCACTGCAACTTGAGACCACAGCTTCTTGTTCTGCCACCTGACACCACAGTGTACTGTGGCTTCATCTTTGGAACCTCCTTTCAGATAATGGAAGACTGCTATGAAATCCCGCCTCATTCTTCCTTCTGACAATTAAATAAGTCCAGTTCCTTCAGCCTCTGCTCATAAATTACATGCCTAGCCCCCTAATCATTGTTATTGCCCTCCAATTATTCTCCAATTTCTCCAGATCCTTTCAGCAGTGGGGGGCCCAAAACTGAATGCAGCTCTCCAGATGGGGCCTCACCAATGCCAAATACAGGGGAAAAACATTACTGTCCATGATCTGCTGCCAGTGCTCCTACTGATGCCATTATGCCATTAGCCTTCTTCACATCAAGGGTGAACTGTTGGCTCATATCCAACTTCTCATCTATTGTAATCCCCTGGCCCTTTTCTGCACAACTACTGCCTAGCCAGTTGGTCCCCAGCCTGTAGCAGTGCATGGGATTCTTCCATCCTAGGTGTAGGACTCTGCACTTGTCCTAGTTGAACCTCATCACATTTCTCTTGGCCCAATTCTCCAATTTGTGTAGGTCACTCTGGACCGTATGCCTCCTCTTCAGCATATGTACCTCTCCCCACACAGCTTTGTGTCACCCACAAACTTGCTGCGGGTGCAAATCAACCCATCATCCAGACCATTAATTAAGATGTTGAACAAAACTGGCTCCAGGACAACCAACCCTCTGGGATACTCAGCTCACTTAATTAACAAAATAATCTAATTTCTGTTCCATTGTAACAGACAAACTAGAATTAGACATATAAGCCAACATAAAATAACTAAAATAAAATATCTAAATATCAATAAAATACGTAAATATTTAGCAAAGCTCATATTATCCTAAATTTAGAATCACAGTTGTAAGTTCCTGGCAAGATGTGATGAATCTCCCATTCATCTGACCTGTACAAGAACAGTAGCATTTTATTTTCAACTATAAAAATTAATTGTCACTAGATAATTATAATGTAGAGCCATTTTACTATGCTGTAGAGTGTATGTTATTATTTCCCCTTAATTCAGAGTTCTTCAATCTCATTATTAAAAATCAAACTTTTAACTGAATTTCCTCTTTGCATTTTGAAGTCCACCCCTCAGAGTTTTATGATTTTAATACATAATGACACAAAAAAAAGCATTTAATCAGTTTTCTATTTATTTCTCTCCTGATGACACTATCACCAAAGCAAGAAGTCAAGCAACACACTACTCAACACCACTATGATCAAGGGAAATCCTCAACCCCCCTAAAGCTCCTCAAATATCTTTGGAGGGTAGGGAGAATAAGAAGTTGTTCTTTGAGAACGTCAGTATTCCAGTTCTCTCCCCAGTACACCCCCACTGCCACTCCCAGGAAGTGACATGCTTTCATTTTGTTTGAAACTCAAACTGTCATTCTTGGTTTTGGGGGTGTTTTAGAAAACACTGATTGAAACAGAATATTAGCACATCCCAGAGCATACTACTTTCATTGTCAACATCACAGCTTTCTGAAATATACAAAGTTTTTAAAAACTCATCCCTCTACAACACGATACATTGGAAATACATGACACCACTTAGTTAATGTTAGAAAACATGATAAACACACCACATGAGGATTTAGTGGCACCGCCAATCATTAAGAATCAGAAAATTCCTTGTCTTAGTTTGTTAATTGTATGCTCATAACATATATAGCATCAGCTTATTTTGATGCTAAAATACAGTGATCTAGCTTAAGGACGAACGTAAGCCTGATGCTATCTTACAAGTATCTAAAAAATAATAATGAAGTATTCTATACCTTGTTATTTCCATAGGCCATTTCCATGGCTTCCAGAGACAAGGAACAAAGGGCATTTATTAAATGATGTAAAGACACGTCATCAAGGTACCTGAAAAATACCAGCTATCAAAAAACTGTTACCACTAATACAAACAAATACTTAGATCAAAAGAAGATGTCTCTTACTGTGAGCTTTCAAATAGTCTTGAAAGTATGTTGGATATAACTGGTAAATCAGTCATAACCGCTGTAGTTAGAACCTACGGGACAGAGAAATTACTTTTGTAGATTTCAAAAGAAGATAGTACACAATCATTATATTACAAAATGAACAATTATGCTTACTGTGCTGGGTCCTTCCACAGCTCTCCCAGGTTTTAAGGCACCCCCAACACTAGGTTTTAAGCCCAGAATCCATACGAGATGCTGAAATACAAAGGATGAATTTATAACTGTAATATATTATATTTATATCATATATATATGTATATGTCTATGAATATAAATACTGTATTTGTATTCTTGGAGATATCTGATTTTTAAATATTTATCTGAATTCCATGAGAAAAGCCTCATCAATTAGCGAGAAGCTAACACTTCCACTCTTTTAGAAAGTAATCAGCCTGCGCCTGCATTCTCAGAAAGATGCACAAACTGAGTTCAAAGGACAGCGCTAGAGCACTCCCTTGTGAACTTCAGATCATATAATGAATCAAGTATAATCTAAGGTTCTTACGTCACCGTATTCAGATCGATAGTGGCCACCTCTTAGAAATCATACCCCCCTAAATTAAAATAAACAATCAATACATGCATTACCTACATCATACCTGCAGAGTGGCCAAGACAAGTTGCCATGATGTACCAAGAACTGCTCCATGGCAATGAGCCAAGTTAAGTAATGTCCTCATACATTGGATATTTTTTGAAGTCAGCTAGACAGAACATGTTATATTATTATATTTAGGTATTATGAGAAAGCAATGGCATTCCTAGCAAAATCACTAATCTTAAAATAACATTTCATGATAAACTAACTTAAGGGATGTGAATTATTTTCAATTTTCTTTCCAGAAATTATTTTAGATGCCTTGTTTCTCCAAATGCTTTGCCTTTTACTAAAATAGGTGTTCAAATTATATGACCCTGACTATGCTGCCTGCTTTAAAACCACAGTTGAAGTTAAAAAGCCCACCTATCGTTATTCAGCAGCATGCTGGGTTATTCAAGTGCACAAACAGCCAAGGTGGACACCTCTTTTATTACAACAGATCTTCTATGTCCACAGGATAGGTTCTCTCAGCTATGACTAAAATTGAGAGGCTACTTTAAATAAATGGTCCTTTTATTAACAGAAAGATAATCCATTATCTCTGCCTATGAGAAAATATGCTTCAGATTTTCATCTAGTCATGGTAAGCAGATTTAATTCATTATAGAATGGAATCACATGAGAAGAAAGGGACAGCAAGAATCAAACACAGAAAAAGGAAGCAATTCAACAGAAAAAAGAAAGTTTAGAAATTGTACTTTACCATTACTGTTCCCTGTGGTTGGACAGCTAGTGGTTGCCCTACTGCTACAACTTGCTGATGAGATTCACTTGATGGGCTGATCATCTGAACATTCTGCCCCTGAATGGAATAAGCTGGAGCACAAAGAAAAATCCTATGTAAAATAAATATATTCTTTTTACCTGGTTACAAATAAGAAGTAACTTTACTCATAGGAGCTGTTCCTTTGCAAAATTTTCAGGATGGAAGTCTTTGGTTATATTTATAGCAATATCATCATGTTACTTTATGTTATAGATAAAAGTAACACAATTTATTATTGTATATTACTTGAAGCATAATAGATATTCATTTTTAAAAGGAAGCCAATTTTAAAAATCGCAGAACAATCTCACTTCTGTCTGAAAAAAATTGTACCTAACTATTGTTAAAGTAAACAGAGATTATTCACCAATAATCAAGAATGCTCCCACTCTTTAAATGTGTCAACAGTGTATCCTGAACAGTCAAGTTGCAATTTTGCACATCGCAAGAGTGGAAGTGTGCAAAAGCCACTTGAACAACATTACCCAAGATGATTATTAGAACAGGAAGAAATCAGCAAAAGGGATTTTACTTCATTTTTTTCTACTTTGTTTACTTTGTGCATACTCAGTTACTCTATTTCTTCTGTATAGTTTTAGGTGAGTCATAGTCTCTTGTATGCATGTCTTTAACACACCAAAGAGAAACATTTTAAAATAAGAAAGGATTATAAAACTGCAGTTGGGGGAAGTCTTAGGAGGACTGCACCAGAAAATATTTTGTATTTTAACTTTTTTAAAAACTGACTGGAACTTCAGATTCCTTTTAAATGCCAGTTGACATGAGAATTAATGTATTTTTATAAAATGGCAAACTATATGTGCTTCTCTAGTTTTACCTGCACCGGAGGATTTTGGACATTTTCCGAGGCTACAGTATATTACATATCTATACACAAAAAACCCTCTTTTTTAATATCAGAGAGGTAGCCATGTTAGTCTGTATCATTGAGAACAAGTCCTGTGGCACCTTACAGACTAACAGATATTTTGGAGCACAAGCTTTCCTGGGTAAAGACCATGCATCTGACGAAGCGGGTCTTTGTCCACGAAAGCTTATGCTCCAAAATATCTGTTAGTCTATAAGGTGCCACAGGACTTCTTGTCATTCTCTTTTTTAATAGTGTACAAGCATTGACAAAGCTGTCAAAACTGTGTTTTCTCTGTGTAGGTTTCATTGTGGTTAACATGCATTGTCATTCACTATAACTTGTGTACTGAAAGTGCTGCAGCTGTACAAGGCCATCCTTAGTACAGTGCTAGTTAGTATTATAGAGGACTGACTCCTTTAAGAGAAAGTAGGCCCAGTGCACCCATGATTCAACTCCAGTTGGGAAGCATCTAATCAAAGTTGGCATATAGGCCATATCAGGGAATAGATAAGGGCAGGTGAAAGCTGCAAGAGAGAGGACAGAAAGGGACAGGTGAGCACTGCCTGAGATGGACAGCACTGCCTGAGACAGACTCTAGAGACTGCAGAAAGTTCTACAAGCCTTTCCAGGGATTATTAAGGAGACTAGCACAGAAACTACTCTTCTGACCAGGACAACCAGTAGCAGGAGGCTAGAAAGTGTTTGATCGTTGGACTCAACACTTGAGGGGTAGAAGAATCATAGGACTAGTCACGAGGACAGCCAGGAGAGCAGGGCCTTGGAGCAAGAGCAGAACGGAACTGGGAACCAAGTGCTAGTGATTTCATGAGTGTGTAGTCCTGGAAGTGATGTCCCTGGAGAGGAAACGGAAAATGACCATACCTTGATAATTTCAATGTGGGAATTTGAAGACTGATTTTGCTATTAAAGAATCTATAGACTATAGTGCATGTATTTGAGTGAGTTATGACCAAAGGTGGGACTCTGGATTGGACAACACCGAGTTCTTTTGACAGCTGGACTGGGGAAACAGACAGGATGCAACCTGTCACAGGTGGGCACCCCAAACCAGTCTGTCCTATTACAGCTATAGAGAGAAAACAAAACAGCAGAAATGTAGCACTTTAAAAACTAACAAAACCATTTAGTTCAGGCGTGTCCAACCTGCGGGCCGCATGCGGCCCTGGACAGCTAGTCATGCGGCCCCACAAGATTGTAAACTTTTAATATTATTATGTGATTTATATACATTAACCGTATTATATATTTTATATGCGGCCCAAGACAATTCCTCTTCACTCAGTGCAGCCCAGGCAAGCCAAAAGGTTGGACACCCATGATTTAGTTGGCGATGAGCTAGATAATATAGTTCCTTTCTGCAACCAACCTGTCCAAAGACTTAGTTTTTGAATCACTTAGTTTATGAACTACTGCATCTTCCTAACTTTAATTCATACAATATACTTAATCTTTTAAAAATATTTAACATCAAGTCTCATTAAAGAATATTTTAATACAACAATTCCAATTTATATATCTCACGTTCTTATAAAAATTGGTATGAAGCCTTCATCTGTGCAAAGAGCTATGGGCTAGATACACACAGTATTAAATATGCAAACTGTGCAGTGATGGACTCAAAACAATGGTGCTGATATGGGTGCAATGCACTATCATAAATTACAATGATCCAGTGAAATCATTACAAGTTGTGAGAGAGCAAATCTTCAAGTTGGAAAAACCATCTCTCCTCATCCTACAAGATATAATAGTCATAATATAACAAGACAACTAATGCTCCCAGGTATCACCTAGGCCAGATCATCCTTTCCTATGGAAAAACTCACAAAAGCAAGGAGAGACGAAATATCAGTTCTCAAGCCAAATCTTCCCCAGATCACTCTGGGAGTGTGCATGTGTTTGCATTTGTCCCAAAAGAAACATTAGTGGCTTTTGCCCTAGAAGCCCTATACTTCATGGGATCTACAACAGGCACAGGGCCATCAGCTCAAGTATCCTGTACTTTCACATTCATACTGAGGGCTTCCTCCTTTATATGTTCCTCAAGAGGGTTGAGCAATATTTAAGACATGCTGTTAGGAATCCCCAGTCTATAAACATGTCTAGAAACCTCTTCCCAAGGGGAAACTTTATAATGCAGAGAGCAGCGATCTGCAGGAAATTTAAAATCGCTTCAACATCTAACAGTTTACAAGTAGCTTCTGTACTACAGGTGAAGGGATTATTCATGTCCCTTTACAACCCCTCCTACCACTGGCCTTATCCCCTATTCATGCAAGGATCTTCAACTTTGTGGCATTCCCTTGTGGGATCAGAGAATAGCAGGGGAGAGTAGAAAATGCTGCTGTAAACACTTAAAACCAACTTCCATGCATGTAGGGAGAGGTTCCTTCTACTGAGATGTGGTTAATAAGATCCAACCGATGGAGTTATAAAAATATCCGAGTACTGTAACATGGGAAATGTGACATATTTTTGTGCTCTGCAAAACCATGTGTAAGAAACAATGCTTACAATTTTCTTGAAAATGTGAACGTCGAATCACAATTTCAGCACAAAATAATTTAGAACTTTTAACTATTGCTCTAAAATGTACCTTAAAAAATACATTCTGAGCACACACTGGATGGAAGAACAAGAACCACTATATCCAGAATGCATCAGTACCTGAAATATCAGGTGCACCTATATTTTCTTTTCAAAACCAGTTTTGTTTTTCAAAGTTTATGATGGATAAATAAAATAAAACCCCAATCATGCAAAGTGTTATACATAAACAGGCTTCAGTACCCACAGAGTGGTAAGCGTGGTCAGTCTCAGCACACCAAACATTTTATGTGAGTAGATACGTAAGTTTAGTGTGTTTACAGTCATGTCACGAAAAAAGAAAAGTACTCCATATTTGTCATTCTGAAAAGGTTATTTTTAACATTAAAGATGTGTGAAATAAGTTTAGATTAACAAATGAATATACAATTAAGGCTAAACTATGCCCTTACATTTACTGGAGAGAGTTGCAGTTGTGCTGTTCAGTACAGTGAGGGCATAATGAGGAGGCAAAGAGCCTTTGCAAATGGCAGTGATAAAGGCATCTCTTGAAGTTACAAGACCCAATTTTCCACAAAGTGCAGCCATGGTCATTTCTGCTTTTAAAATATTTTCTGTGGCAGCTTCATCCGTGCTGAAAAGATTACAAAGCATTTACTAGAGACTAGGCACATTGTCATCATGTAGAAATAAGTAGCTAATTAAAAGTAAGATGATAAAAGCCAGCAAGAACTTCATATACAATACTGTCAACACTGAAAACATCAAACAGCAAATCAACCAATTAATAAAACATTTCAGAACTCTAATTCTCATTAGACAGCTCATCTATTCTGAATGATTCAGCATGACAAGTGTAGAGGGGATGTTCAGGATAGTTTTTATTAAATTAGCTTTCTACCATCAGAAGAATGCTTATGAGCGAGCAGTCAAGAGGGTTTTGGAAGAAAAACAGCTAATTAAGATTACTGAAAAACCATAGCTACTAGTAAATAAATACTTCAATAGAAGCAATCACTGTTTTTATCCTTTAAGTGGTATCATTTCACTGCTCTGAAAAATTTCAGCTGCAAGTGTAAAATGATTAAATAAGTAATTAAAATGTAATCTTCAAATATCTAATTTTATTAGGTCTCAATCTGAAGCAATTCCGAGAGAAAGAGGGTGTGTGTGTGGATGTGAGAGAGGGAGAAAGAGAAGTTCCCATTCTTTCAATATTTACAAGTACAACTTGTTTCCTGTGAAACCTGGACAGAAGACGGCTCTCTTCAGAATTTTCTCCACACTTTAAGAAGCTAACCCAGAAGTAACCTAAGAACATAAGACTTAGGACACCCAGAACATGGGTTTGCATCTCTATTTGTATTAACTCAGAGCAACCAATCGACCTATCCTCCCTTAACTTACTTATTTTATGAACCTAATTATAGTGGCAGCAAATGGTTTAAATTCTAAGATAAGACAGTTAGCTGTTCTGTAACTGTGTTCTTTGAGATGTGTTGCTCACATCCATTCCAATTTGGGTGTGCACCGGTGCATGCCCAGTTGCCGGAAGCTTTTTGCCCCAGTCAGTAGCCCTAGGGTCAGTGCGGCGCCCATATGACAGCCCAAAGATGCACTGCCCAACACGCCACCTGCTCAGTTCCTTCTTGCCGGCTACTCCGACAGAGGAGAAGGTGGGAGGGTTTTGGAATGGACATGAGCAACACATCTCGAAGAACACCAGTTACAGAACAGGTAACTGTCTTTTCTTCTTCGAGTGATTGCTCATGTACATTCCAATTTGGGTGGATACAAGCCAGTGCCTAGGAGGTGGTGTCAGAGCCCGGGAAGGAGTGCAGGACAGCCCTGCCCACGACAGCGGCTTCTCATGCGTGCTGCATCAATGTGTAATGCACTGAAAACGTGTGAATGGAGGACCAAGTGGCCGCTCTGCAGATGTCCTGGATGAGGACCCTGGCCAAGTATGCCACAGAGGATGCCTGTGCCCTGGTGGAGTGAGCCCTGATTGGGGTGGGGGAACCCCTGCCAGTTTGTAGCACTCTCTGATACAGGCCACTATCCAAGAGGAGATCCGCTGACAGGAGACTGAGTGCCCCTTCATCCTGTCCACCACTGCAACGACCAACTGTTGAGACCTTCAGAAGGGTTTGGTCCTGTCCACATAGAAGGCCAGCGACCTTCGGACATCCAAAGTGTGTAAGCTCTGCTCCCTAGGGGAGGCACAGGGCTTCGGACAGAGCACCGGTAAGGTGATGTCTTGGATAATGTGGAAGGGGGAGATCACCTTCGGCAGGAACGCTGGGTGGGGTCTCAGCCTGACCTTATCCTTGCAGAACACCATATAAAGTGGGTCCACCATCAGGGCCCTGAGCTCTGACACCCTTCTGGCTGAGGTAATGGCCACCAGGAACGCGGTCTTGTAACTAAGGAATAACATGGAACAGGTGGTGAGGGGTTCAAATGGGGGAGTCATAAGCTTAGACAATACCACATTAATCCCATGTTGGCAGGGGGGGGCCCAAACCTGCGATTTGACCCTTTCCATTCCTTTCATGAACCTTTTCACCATAGGGTCTAAGACCAATGACATCCCGGGTGAAACGCCGAAATAGCTGCCAAGTGCACTTTCAGGAAGGACAGTGACAGCCCTGCTTGGCTCAAGGCCAGCAAGTAGTCTAGGATACCTGGTACTGGGGCCTCTCACGGGTATAATCCGCTCTGAGTGGCCCATACAGTAAACCTCTTCCATTTGGATACATATATTGCCATCATGGAGAGTTTCCTGACAGGTTTGGAGCAGGCCAGCTCTATCAGTCTCAGTCACAGAGCTTCCACACTGTGAGATGCAGCGCCTGCAGATTGGGGTGCTGCAGTCTCCCCTCCTCCTGGGTCAGCAGATCCAGGCACAGAGGAAGCACCTCTGCGTCGCTGACAGCCACCTCCAGGAGGGTCGAGTACCAGTGTTGTTGAGCCCAAGCTGGGGCTACCAGGATAACTGATGCTTGGTCTGACCGAATTTTCAGCAGGATAAACAGATAAATGGTATCGGTGGGAAGGCGTAAAGCTAGGGTCCCGCCCAATGAATGCTGAAGGCGTCTGCCCAAGAGCCCAGGCTCCAGTTCTGGTAACAGCAGAATGTCCAGCACTTTGCATTGAGATCAGTGGCAAAGAGGTCTACCTGGGGATGTCCCCACCTCTGGAAAATTGAACTCAGTACTTCCGTATGTAGTGACTACTCACGGTCCATGAAGGACCTGCTGAGCCGATTCGCTAGGGAGTTGTGAGCCCCAGGTAGGTAGAATGCGCTCAGGAGAATCTGGTGCTGGATGCAGAAGTCCCAGAGCACAAGGGCTTCAAGACACAGGGGGAACGAACGCGCACCCCCTTGTTTGTTTATATAGTACATTGCCGTAGTACTTTCTGTGTTGAATGTGACACACTGACCCTTCAGGTCGCTCTGAAACACTTCGCACACCAGCCGAACTGCTCTGAGCTCCCACTCATTTATGTGGAGCTGAGCATCGGTCTTGCTCCACAGGGCCTGACTCTGGCGATCCCCCAGGTGAGCTCCCCAGCCCAGGTCCGAGGCATCTGTGACCAGGGAGAGAGAGGGCTGCGGGGGATTGAAGGGCACTCCCATGCAGACTGACTGGGCCTCTAGTCACCAGTGTAATTCCGTTAACACTCGTGGGGGGACTGTCACTAACTTGTCTACATTGTCCCTGACAGGTCTGTACACTGAGGCGAGCCACAACTGGAAGGGGCGCATTTGTAACCTGGCATGCTGGACTACGAACATGCATGCTGACATGTGGCCCAATAGTGTGAGGCATCCTCTGGCCATTGCGGCTGGGAACCCAATTAGTTCTTGGATGAAAGATGCCATGGCTTGGACTGCTCTGGGCAGGAAGGCCTTGGCTTGCTCTGCATCTAGTCAGGCTCCCACAAACTCCATGACCTGAGTTAGGGCTAGTACGGACTTTGCCTCGTTTACCAGGAGGCCTAGTGTGTAGAATGTCTGTCGTACCAACTGCAGGTGTCACATCACCTGCCACTGCGACCAACCTCTGAGCAGCCAGTCGTCCAGGTAGGGGAAGAGGTACACCCCCTGCCTGCATAGGAAGGCTGTCACTACTGACATACATTTGGTAAAGACTCTCGGGGCCAAGGAGAGGCCGAACAGAAGGACTGTGAACCGCTAATGGTCCTTCCCTATCACAAACCAGAGGAACCTCCTGTGAGGTGGGTAGATTGCTATGTGAAAATACGCGTCCTGTAAGTCAAGAGCGGCAAACCAGTCACCCGGTTCCAGCATTGGGATAATTATGCCCAGGGATATCATACTAAACTTTATCTTTTTCACAAATTTGTTCAGGTTATGCAGGTCCAAGACTGGCCATAATGCCCCTTTCGCTTTCAGGATTAGGAAATAATGGGAATAAAACCCCTGCTCTCGAAATTCTTGGGGAACTTCCTCTATAGCCCCCTTTTGTAGGAGGGCCTTCACCTCCTGCCTGAGAAACGTCTCGTGAGAGGGGTCCCTGAAGAGGGATAGGAGTGAGGGTAGGAAGCGGGGTAGGAAGAAAATTGGATAGCATATCCCGTTTCTACCGTGTGGCAGACCCACTGGTCTGACGTTATGCTGCACCATTCATGGTAGAAGGGGCATAGGCGGGACAAAAATAAACGCTGAGCTGGAACTGTGGGGGTGGCCAGGGTGTCGCTCCCCACCGCCTCATCAAAACTGATGTTTAGACCCTGGTGGGGGTTTTTTGTGGCTCTGGTCCTGTCTCTGGCGACCCCGATGTCTCCTATTATGGCCGCCCCTTCTCCTGTTGCCACCCCGGTGTTGTTGTGGGAATTGCCTGGACTGAGGCCTCAGGGTAAAGTGCCTCCTCTGGGTCGCCGGTGTACGTAGACCCAGCAAGCGTAGGGTGGCCCTTGAGTCCTTCATGCTATGAAGCCTCTTATCAGTCTTTTCTGAAAATAGGGAGGGGCCCTAAAAGGGGAGGTCCTGTATGGATTGTTGGACCTCATACGAGAGTCCTGAGACCTGAAGCCATGCTCCCCTTCTCATGGCTATGCCTGAGGCCATGACCCTGGTGGCCATATCTGCTGCATCTAGCACGGCCTGCAGTGCTGCTCTAGATATGAGTCTCTGTTCCTGCACCAGGGCCGTAAAGTCTGACTTGGTCTCTGGTGGGAGTAGCTCAGCGAAATGGTCCATGGAGCTGGCCATATTATAAGCATATCTGCTAACCATGGCTTGCTGGTTAGCAATTCTTAACTGGAGACCACCTGTAGAATAAACTTCTCTACCATACAGGTCGAAGCATTTGGCTCTGTTTTTAGGGGAAGGGCCTTGGACCCCATCTCTCCCTGTTGTTCACAGCATCTACAACCAAAGAGTCAGAGGGAGGATAGGTGAACAGATGTTCATTGCCCTGGGCTGGGACTCATTCTTTCTAGCCATGGGTAAGGCTGAGGCTGGGGTCTGCCACACTGTCTTTGCTATGTTGGCAATTGTCTTTATAATGGGCAGCGTCACCCTGGAAGGTCCAGATGCTGACAGAATGTTTGTGACAGGGTCTATTTCGTCCCTGACCTCTTCTGCTTGTACCCCCAGACTCTGGGCCACCCTTCTCAATAACTGTTGGTACGGTACACGCCTCCAGCCTCCATTAGTGGGGATGCAAAGGATCCAGCCAATGCGTCATCTGGGGAGGACAAGGGCATTGCGTCCTCCAAGCCCATTGGTGCAGGGGAGAGGCGGGGGTTCAGGTACCCCTATTTGAGTCCTCAGTGCCTGAGGTGAAGCACACTCTAGAGGCATATGGTGTGGTGCTGTGATGACGGGGCCATTCAGCACCTGGGGTGGTACCGGTCCTGTCGGTGCCGATGTCTAATGTACCACAAGTCCCGGTGCCTGCAGGGGGGTGCCCATGTTTGGGGCAGTGCCGACTGCACCAGTGCCGCCGTCTGTGCCGGTGCTGACAACTACACCTGCTCTCACAGGGGTGCTCCCAGCGAAGCAGTCCATGCTAATCTTGGCACCTGGTGAGCGCCCTAGCAGGGAGTCCCACAGCCCACCCTGTGCCTCATGGATCACCCACAGAGTCCAGAAAGGCCATTGCAGGGCATCTGCCATTCTCCGCTCCAAGGAGCGTCAGGGGCTGGTGTTGATGTCCACTACACCAGGATGATCTTGTACTCCCACTCCGAGCTGAGCTGGAGTAAAAGGAGTCCAACTCCGATGCCGATGACCACAGTGGTGCCGAGGGTCCCATGGCTCCTGTGTGCCCTGCACCATCTGATGCAAGGCACTGAGGGAGGCGACCATTTGCAGCGGTCTCACTAGTGTCAGGAACCATGCCGGGGCCCCAGAGATTGTTCAGATACCTGTATTTGGGGCAATGAAGGCTCCTAGTGTGGCATCTGTAGCGGCATCGTTATGTGCAGGAGGCCTTGTGCTTCGCTAAAGGCCTCCAGCATCGAGGGCAGTCTGGGAGAGCACAGGATCCTGCCTCACGCTGGAGTCGATGCCCACACTTCATAACCCCGGTCACGGTGCAATCTGGCGGACTCTCCCAAGGATTGCCGTCTCCTCCTCCTCTCCTGGGATCAACACCGGTCCCATCTCCTCTTCTTGCGAGGCAGCGGGGACTGGACCTTATGGCGCTGCGAGGCGCTAGGTGCTCAGTCCTGCTCTCTTCACCAGGAGCCTTCCGACAGCACCAATGGTGCCGGAGCGCTCTGCACTGACAATGCACCACTCTGAGCTCCCGCCGGGAAAATAACTGGGCGCAAGGCTGTTTCCATTACTAGTACCTTCAGCCATTGAGCTCTGTCTTTCAAAGTTCTAGGCTTGAAGGCCTTGCATATAGAGCAGTGTTCCTGGAGGTGGACCTCATCGAGGCAGCTCAGGCAAGCCCTATGCGGGTCACTTCTGGGCATTCATTTGCCACATTTGAGCAGGTTTTAAATCTTGGGAAACCAGGGGGGTTAAAGTCCCACCTCAGCTCACTAAGTGCTAAGTGTAACTATTTACAAATGAATGACAACTATCTAAACTATTTACAACTGTTTTCACTAACTACCAACTAATTTAAAAGTAAAGGCTACCAGCAAACACTCAACAATGAGGGAGATCCAGCAACTGACAGTGCGGTGAGAAGGAACTGAGCAGAGGGCAGGTCAGGTGGTGCATATATGGGCTGCCATAAGGACGCCACTTCAGGGGGCACTGCAACGACCCTAGGGCTACTGGCTTGGGAAAAAAGCTTCCGGCAACTGGACATGTGCCAGAGCACACCGAAATTGGAATGCACATGAGCCATCACTTGAAGAAGTATAAATTTCTCCTGAAAGATGTTGATAAGAAAATAAACCAGACAAAAATTTGGAAGAGACACTGACACAAAGTCATTAATCAGGTTGAGAGGGTCTCTGTATATGAAAGGGAATGTTCATCTTCAATTTGAGTAGTTTGTAAAGAATTTTAAAAAAAATATAAATTACTGTATAGATAGCATCTAACGCTAGTTATGATCCATTTCATTTCTGCTACTAGGAGGCATTCTTTTGGAGTGGTTGTGGGGTGGGAGGAGAAAGGGGAACATACTTACATATTTTATGGATGTGTCCAAGAATCTGATTGTTTGGGGAGGAAATTATTAAATAGATTTCTCTTATGGCAAAGTATCAGCTTCCTGGAGATGACTTCACTCGCTCATTTAATGATCCAGTAAACAGAATGACTAATTTTTTATTGCTAGGATGTACAGGAGTGATCCCTTACTCTTGAGGAATTATGGTCCATTAAAATATGGAGTGCCCATGTAATGGAAAAGTTTTTACACCAAGAACATACATAAGAGAACCACCAAAAGAGGGTAGGTATTTAGAATCTATGGCTAATTTCTTTGACTATTAGCCTGATCCTGAATAACTACTAAATGATGTAGAATGTAATACGTGAGTTATTTTAACTGAGACAATGAAAAATTGTAAAACAAAATAATTTCTCTAATAAAAATATTTATCATTTCACACAGAAATATGACTTGTTAGATTTTTAGGAATCATCAAGCAGATTATTCCTGAGAGGCCAAACTGTCCTTCCTTAAATCACAGTCACCACTACAATCATTCCTTGCCCCTCTGAATAGCGTCTTCCTCCATGACCGCCAACTAGACAGGTTTCCCATGCAGCAGCAGTGGCGGCAGTACCTCCCTACCCCCCCTTCAAAAAAAAAAAAACAAACAAAAAACTTAGTGCCCAGTTTTGTACAGAACCGTAAAAAAACTTTAGGAAGGATGCAGCAAAAATTAACACAGGGAGAGTACCTGGCATCAAGAAGCAGCGACAGTGCAGCCAGAAGACCACACCAGCATGCATTCACCATTTCTTCCCAAACAGCTCTGTTAACTTAAAAGAAAAATAACATTTTATAGTGCTATTTTATTGTGCCAAAATATTTTATAGATAGTGGAAGTTTATTGAATAACTGTTGGAACAAATGCACAAGTGTTAGCTTTTGGATTTTTTTCAGGTTAATAATGTATAGGCCAAAACTACCTTTATATTCTGCTAAACAAAATACTAGTCACATGTGGAGCCATGACAGCAACACCACCAGGAGCTCTGGATTTGCTGAAGAGCTGATCTGTCTTGATAAGATACCCATAACTTCCACAGCTAGGATGGCAATACCGACTGTTGATGCCTGTGCACACGGGCACACAGCACTACTGCCTCAGCTTCCTGGTATATTCAGCTGCAATACAGTATTTTTATGCCCAGAAAATGAGCTCATCACCCTTTGCTTCACCAATCAGCTCCTCGCACCACAGCTGTTCCTGCTCTAGGCTTCTAATTAGGCTCCCCTTCCCCACTCCCTACTCATAGCTCCATTTTGTTTCATCAGATTCTTCATTTCTCCAGAATCTCTATCTTGCCCTCTGCTGCCAGAGACCTCCTCCAAAGGCATATGCCCTGCCACCCAATACTCCTAGTAACTGTGATGTCTGACTTTTCAGGATTTTTATGCTACATAATATTGAGGACAGCAGGAGCAACAAGTAGTACTGGAGAATAGACCTAACTAGCAGAACTTGTTTTATTGCCTTTCCTTGAACAGAGAAAATAAGTATATAGCAACACAGGAAAATAAAATTGAAAAAGAGTCTTATGTCTGATGTGTAAGCACAAAACCAAGAACATGCACATAACTGAAGAGTTTCCCAGAGACTGATGCCACACAGCTACCAAAATGCAACTGTTATCGGAAAAAAATTAGAGAATTTTCACAAGCATGTCCTGTCAAAGTTACTTAATAATGTGACTAAAATTAAATTCTTTTGCCCCAAAAAGTTAGTATATTAAACTCAGAAACTTACTAGTAATTATGAAAGAGAGATCCTGCTTCAAGTGTAAATATGAAAGCAACCTTAACTATGGAGCTGGCAGGACACTTCTACAAAACTCCATTTAAGACTTCTAAAATAAACTAAATATATTTAAAAATTCAGGCATTTAATTATGAGATTTCTCTTAACATAGTATTTTGCATTTTTATATACCTAGCTCCTTGTCAGTTTGGTCAGATACTGACTGCAAATCTTGCTGCTCCGAAGACTGGGTTGGTGATGAAGTTGCTTCAGTCATGGTCTGATTGTCTGTTTCAGCCTGTCCTAACTCTCCTTCAATCATGGTAGTAATACCACGGACAAGATCCAGTAAACAGTGGAATGCCACAGACATGGCATAACCTTCAGGAATAGTAGGTGGCTCTACTTTATCCAGCATTTCTAGGCTGAAAGATGAAAAACATTACGAAATATTTAATAGCAACACTAACGAAGTAGTAGAATGAACTAATAAATAGCAACAAAAATTTGATCAAATAAACTGACAATACTCCCACTACTTGCTCACTATGAAATCATCAAAAGGTCCTGAAATAACCTAAAAAAGGAGTTTTAAAGGAGTACAAAAATATTCTTGCATGAAATACACCCACAACTAATTAAAATGTGATTAACTATAAAAGTAGTAGGATGCTGAGAATACAAATCTCTGGCAATAAATATTTGACTGATTTCTAACATATTTACAAAAATTTCACAAAATGAGTCACTTCATTTTTATTCTTACCACATTAAACTCAAAACAAACCACAATACCACAAACATACCACTTACAGATTCCAGAAATCTGAACAAAGGTGATAATAGTTCTGAAAATCACCACAAATTAAACAAATTACAAAAATCCCACCTATAACCCTTCAAAACAGACGATCAGTCTCTGGCTAAACTATCGTATTGTATTTGACTGGTTGCACAAGTATACATACACCTTCTGGATTTACTGTACAAAATTAATGTTACATTGGTCAGTGCTGGGTATCATGTGACCAAAACATCTCTGTTTATTTTACAGTTCCAGCCTCATTGCCTCTCTTCTCCTGCTGTTCCCTAGCTGACTCAAACACAGCACAGAGCTGGTCAGCACAGAGGGAAGAGAGAACAGGAAGAGTGTAGCATTGTAGATTAAATCGTGAACAGTTGAACTTCAGACTCAAGAAAAAGGATATTCAGATTTATCATGTTACATTGTGGTACTCCAACTGATATATAACAGGGTTGGCAAAATAAAATTTTTAAAATTCAAAATCAAATTTTAAATAACAAATGTCTCTCTCTCTCTCCATCTATAGAATTGTATTGCCAACAATATTTTATACTTGTAAAATTGTTGGTGACTTTTGAGATTTTACAAAGGGGTGTGGGTCTTTAAGAAATGTCTCATTTAAAACAGTGAAATGCTCCAACTAGGTCACATTCTTCCTTCAGCATGAAGTCAATGAAACTCAGACACATAAATAACAGGTTGCTGGGTTTTTTGGAAATTCTGATTTGTATAAAAAAGTTCATAAAGACTTTGTTAATGTATTAAAAGTCTAAATAACTTTTCATGTTAATACTACAGCAGGTTTGCTTTGAAGCAACAAAAGGTGTGATGCAACTAAGAAAAGTACAATAAAAATGTAACTACAGCATATAATTATGCTGAAAATGCTGATGTGCCCATTAGTTTAACATGATAAATAGTCCCTCCGAAGTCAAAGGGACTACTTAATGTATTTGTCAAACATGGACCTTAATTTTCAATATTTTTTTGTCTATAGTAGTTTTCAATTAAGACATCCTATCAGTAGTGACATACAGAACACAGCATTGATATTTTATTTTGTATAAAGTTTAACCTGAAGTTGAAGCAGCACAAATTTTCAACTCAGTTTAAAATCAATGTTTCTTTTTTTTAAATCTAGTGATTTAAATAATTTAAGCACCTCAATTTAAATCACTCTACATTGTTATATACGGAACAAGTGGAATACTTTAAACCAATGATTTTTATTTTTCATATAAACAGGTTATAAAATCAACTAATAATCACACAGAATTACAGACACAATGGATGTGAGAGTTTAACAGGGAAGAAAGATGAACTTCTACAGAATAAACAATATTTTAAAAAAATTCAGACTGCTGTAATGTTTTGGTGATAGATTTAATTTCTGTGGTACAGTTGCTCTGGAGTGGAAGTTAAGTGAGGGAAGTGAGAAGGATTTGAAAAGATAACTGTAAAAAAGGAGGAGGAGACTGGTGTTAGAACAAAGGACAATCTAAAAAGAGGTACAATCTCATGAGGGAGAAGACAAAATGAGTAGGATCAGGTTATGAGATTAGGCAGCACATCAGATTAAAGCACAAGCATATATGAACACACACATGAACCTAACTACTAGAATTATACAACTAAATCACTCTTTTTAATACTTCTATTTTGAGGCCACATCTATCTAGACACTTATGTAGCTCTCATTATAGTAGTGTTTGAGTGCTTCACAGTAACTAATTTTATCCTCACAACACACCTTTGAGGTAAGGAAGACATCCTACTTTTACAGATAGGCATCCTACAATATAAGAATATATAAAAAGATTTAAAAATAGAAAACCCCAAAAGGGATATAAAACCTACTAAAACATCTCAAAAGGAGGAACACATATATACACACACAAATTCAATCATCAATAAAAGCATAAATTAAAAGGGCGGTTTTAGCCTGGCACTGAAACAATACTAAGGTTGGCGCCATGTGAATATCCCAGAGAAGAGAATTCCACAGCCTGAGAACAAAGGCTGAGAAGGTCCTGCTACACATAGATGTTAAGTCGGGGGAACACTGAGAAGAGCTTCCCCAGATGACCTCAATCTCTGGGCAGGTTCATACAGGAGAAGACAGTCCTTTAGATACTGTGGACCCAACCCATTCACAGCTTTACAAGTCATAACCAGCATCTTAAATTGTGCCTGGAAACACAATGGAAGCCAGCGCAGCTGCTGGAGCATTGGCATAATGTGCTCTGCATGGCAAGTGTTAGTTAAAACTTTGGCAGCTGCATTCTGGACCAGTTGAAGTTTCTGAAGACTCTTTAAAGAAGCCCCATAAAAAGTGTATTACCATAATCCAGTTGAGATGTAACAAGAGCGTGGGTCACTGTGGCCAAGTCATGCTTGCTCAGGAAGGATCGCAGCTGGTAGATCAGATGAAGTTGCCCAAAAGCACTCCTAGCCACCGAAGAAATTTGATTTTCAAATGTTAAAAAAGGGTCCAGGATGACTCCCAAGCTGCATACTGTTCTTTCAGGGCAAGAGTAGCCCCATCTATAACAGGTACCATGCCACATTCTTGAACATATGGTTTCCTGATCCACAAGACCTCAGTATTATCTGGATTCCGTTTCAGCTTACTAGACTTCATCCAGTCCCTCACCAACTCCAGACAGACATGAAATGGGTCTGTCCCACAAAAGCTCATCACCTAACACATTATTCTTTTAGTCTTTGAAGTGCTACATGGCTAATTTTTTTGTTTTGTGAAAATACAGGCTAACATAGCTACTTCACTGTGACTATTCAGGTTCAAATCAGTAACCAACATATCTGGTTCTGGTGTCACAGGGAAATAGATTTCGGTATCATCTGCATATTGGTGGCACCATCCTCCAAAATTCCTTATGACTTCTTCCAGTGGCTTCATGCAGATGTTAGGCAGCATAGGGACAAGATAGAACCTTGCAGGGCCCCATAGCACAATTGTACAGGGTCAAATAACAGTCCCCTAGTTCCACCTTCTGAAAACGCCCCAACAGGTAAGACCAGAACCACTGCAAAACAGTGCCTCCAACACTCACCTGCCAGGCGTTGCAGAAGGATACCATGGTCAATGGTATCAAAAGCCACTGGGAGGTCCCAGAGGATTAACAGGGATGCATTCCCTGTTTCTCTCAGCATAGGTCATCCACCAAGATGGTTTCAGTTCCAAACTGAACTTTTGTTGGGCAAAAGTCAGCATGGTTTCTGCAGAGGGAAGTCGTGTCTAACTAATCTATTAGAATTCTTTGAAGGGGTTAATAAACATGCGGACAAGGGGCACCCAGTGGATATAATATACCTAGATTTCCAGAAAGCCTTTGACACGGTCCCACACCAAAGGCTTTTATGTAAATTAGGTGGTCATGGGATAGGAGGAAAGGTCCTTTCATGGATCGGGAATTGGTTAAAAGACAGAAAACAAAGGGTGGGAATAAATGGTAAATTTTCACAATGGAGGAGGTGTTCCCCAGGGGTCAGTCCTGGGACCGATCCTGTTCAACTTGTTCATCAATGATCTACAAAATGAGGTAAGCAGTGAGGTGGCAAAGTTTGCAGATGACACCAAGTTGTTCAGGACAGTCAAAAGCAAAAGGGATTGTGAAGAACTACAAAAAGATCTCAGCAAACTGAGTGATTGGGCAGCAAAATGGCAAATGAAATTTAATGTGGGTAAGTGTAAGGTAATGCATGTTGGAAAAAATAACCCAAATTACACGTACTACATGATGGGGTCAAATTTAGCTACGACAGATCAGGAAAGGGATCTTGGAGTTATAGTGGATAGTTCTCTGAAGACATCCACGCAGTGTGCAGCGGCAGTTAGTAAGGCAAATAGGATGTTAGGAATTATTAAAAAAGGGTCGATAATAAGACAAAAGATATCATACTTCCCCTATATAAAACTATGGTACGCCCACATCTCGAGTACTGCGTGCAGATGTGGTCTCCTCACCTCAAAAAAGATATATTGGCATTAGAAAAGGTTCAGAAAAGGGCGACTAAGATGATTAGGGGCTTGGAAAGGGTCCCATATGGGGAGAGGCTAGAGAGACTGGGACTTTTCAGTTTGGAAAAAAGGCGATTGAAGGGCGATATGATAGAGGTATATAAAATCATGAATGGTGTGGAGAAAGTGAATATAGAAAAATTATTTACCTTTTCCCATAATACAAGAACTAGGGGACACCAAATGAAATTGATGGGTAGTAGGTTCAAAACTAATAAAAGGAAATTTTTCTTCACACAGCGCACAGTCAACCTGTGGAACTCCTTGCCCGAGGAGGCTGTGAAGGCCAGGACTCTATTAGGGTTTAAAAAAGAGCTTGATAAATTTTTGCAGGTTAGGTCCATAAATGGCTATTAGCCAGGGATAAAGTATGGTGCCCTAGCCTTCAGAACAAGGGCAGGAGATGGATGGCAGGAGATAAATCACTTGATCATTGTCTTCTGTTCTCCTTCTCTGGGGCACCTGGCATTGGCCACTGTCGGCAGATGGGATGCTGGGCTCGATGGACCTTTGGTCTGACCCAGTATGGCCATTCTTATGTTCTAAAACCCAGCCTAAAGCCAGACTGAAATGGATCTAAGAAGTCCGTTTCCTCGAAGAATGCCTAAACTTGCAATGCACTTTGCCCAAAATGAAATATTAGCAACTAGGCAATTGTTATGCAGATCACATGGGTCCAGAGAAAGCTTTTTAAGTAATGGCTTTAACATAGACCTCTTTCAAGGCAGTGGGAACTATACCAGATCTAAAAGAAGCATTAATAATCTTCTGGAACCAACCAGTGATCCCTTCCTGGCTAGATATAATGAGCCCAGAAGGGCAGGGGTCAAGTGAGCATGTGGCCAGACGCAGTCCAAAAACCTCGTCCATGTCCTCGGTGTGCAATAACTGAAACTGTTCCAAAGAAGAATGACCGGATGGTGCACTCAACACATTATGGCCATGTCTACACTAGCCCCAAACTTCGAAATGGCCACGCAAATGGCCATTTTGAAGTTTACTCATGAAGTGCTGAAATGCATATTCAGCGCTTCATTAGCATGGGGGCAGCCGCGGCACTTCGAAATTGATGCACCTCGCCGCCGCACGGCTTGTCCCGACAGGGCTCCTTTTCAAAAGGACCCCTCTTACTTCGAAGTCCCCTTATTCCCATGAGCTGATGGGCGAAGTCCCCTTTTTCCCATGAGCATCAATTTCGAAGTGCCGCGGCCACCCGCATGTTAATGAAGTGCTGAATATGCATTTCAGCGCTTCATTAGTAAACTTCGAAACGGCCATTTGTGTGGCCATTTCAAAGTTTGGGGCTAGTGTAGACATGGCCTATGTGCCCAACCTACAGAGCAGCCAGAGTCCAAGTCAGATCAAGCGCAAGCAACCTTAGCTGCAAAGTGCTACGCAAACTCATCACAGTGGGAAGCCAAAAGTGCCTCCATTTCATCTTAAATGCCAGACTGTAAGAGGCCCTGCACCACACAAAACAGTTCTGCTGGATGGCTTTGTGCAGATGCAATACAGATGGGAAAACAGGTTTTCTTCACTGTCAGCACAGTTACAAAGTAAGCTCGCAATTCAGCTCTAATCTGAAATCAGTCAGGCTCAGCTCTAGTTCTCTTCCAATGGCATTCTAGCAGTCACAGAGATTGTTCTGACATCATCAGCTCCCCAGAGAACCACGGAGCAAAATTGGCTCAGCTAGCTCAAAGAGGGTGCTGAGGAGCTACCATGTCAACTGTTTGGGCTACCTCCGTGTTCCATATATTGACTAGGGCATTGACAGGACCATTTGCCATAATGGCTGAGTAAAATCTCAGTGACTTCAGGAAGCCCTCCAGCTCCATCAGTCTATGAGGGCAAGCCATATTAATTGGTCCCCCGCCTCTGTGGAGGGGAAGGTCAACAGATGGTCTAAATATGACAAGGTAGGGATCAGTCCATGACAAAGGGAATAACCACATCCCTTACCCCAAGAACTCTATCACCCTTGGTCCGAAAGACTAGATCAAGTGTATGACCTTTAACATGCATGGGGACAGTTATGCCTTGGGATAGACCTACCGTTGTCATACTATCCATAAAATCTCAGACTGGACCAGACAAGACAGTCCTGGCATGAATATTAAAGTTCTCAAAGACCAAAAGCCTTGGGGTCCTCAACACCATGTCTGAGGCCACCTTGGTCAGCTCAAGCAGAGCATCTGCTGTGCAACAAGGTGGACAATATACAAGTAAAACACTCAACTTATCCTGACCACCCAAAATCAGGTACAACCATTCAAACCTAACACTTTGTTGAACCAATGCCCTAGTCAGTGAGATTGTAGCCCAACAGACAACTGCCACCTCACCTCCGTGACCGCCAAGCTGCAGCTGCTGCTGTCCTGAGAACCCAGCTAGGCACAACTGGAAAAGATCAACACCTCCCTTCACTCCCAGCTAGGTCTCAGTAATACAAGACAAGTCAGCACCTTTATCCAGGACTAAATCATGGAAGATAGATATCTTGTAGGATACCAACCTGGCATTCAACAACAGCATTGTCAACGCTGATGGCCAGGTGCAAAGGTCCTAATGGGCAGGCCTCGTACCCAGGAGATAGTGCAGCAATAGCAGGGCAAGGTCTTTCCTCCAAGGGGAGATAGGAGAGACGTTTGTCCTTATTCCCAGCCCTTGCCCTTTCATCATCCATCTGAGGTCTATAGTTCTATACATTAGTCACTAAACAGACTTCCTATTTAATGAATGCAACTGATACTTTGAAAATGCAGAATTAAATGTAGCTAATGTTTGCCCGAACCTGCACCAACCTATTATCTTAATGGAGCATTAACTCAAATCAACTGCTCTGGAGATCTCTCAGTTCCATCCCAATAGGGATGTCTGCTATGTGGGAAGAGTCCAAACCCTCTCTGTTACCATCCCAAATAGCCCTGCTAGGATATTTACAGAAGTAAACACAGACAAGAAAAGATGACAGTTGAGTCCTTCTACCCCCAGGACAGATGTCCTACAAATGAAGGTGAAGAATATGTGGGGAGAGTCACTAGAGATTCCTATTAACCCAAAACGAAGGTGTAGCCATGTTAGTCGTGGCAGTCATGTAGCACCTTAAAGGCTAACAAATTTATTAGGTCATGAGCTTTTGTGGGTAAGACACACTTCCTTAGATTACTGGAGTAGAATTTTAGAATCAAGGGCTTATATACAGGGAGGAAAGAGAAGGGAAAGGGTGGGGAGGGCACGTTACCTGTCACTAGAAAGACCAGCAAACAAAGCATATCTTACATCCTACATAAGACACATCCTACTTAACATAATTGTCTTTGTCTCCTCTTCCTATAGTGACAGCTAACACCTCCCCCGTTTTTGCTCCCTCCTTCCTTTACCTTTCTCCTCGCAATAAAAACCATGGATTCTAAGAGTCTACTCAACTCATTGCAAGAAGTAGGTCTTACCCAGGAAAGCTCATAACTTAATAAATTTGTTAGTCTTTAAAATGCTACATGATCGCTTAATCTAAGAGTGTAAGCAGGGGAACAGAAGGAGATCACAGTTGATACACAGACTGGGGACAATTCTTTATAGAGTTTGTCACATAAGGAAATCAATATGACCACAGTCAGAGTAAATGAATGGCTTAAATGGTGAGGGGTGGGTTATGGTTGGAACACCAGAAGATGAAGATTTTAGCGGCAGAGTTCCAGAGAAAGAGAAGGAAAGGGGAAAAAGCAGAAGGCTGTAACTGTTGGCCAAAATATAAATCAGGATTCATAGTTAACATACTTTTAGTTTTAAAAAAATGCAATCCCTAGAAGCAGCAAGGTAAGTTAGACAGTATTTACTAAATTTCCTTGTTGAAACAAACATTGTCTACCATACAGACTACTATTACACCTCTAATAAACCCAGGCTGTTGCAGACCAGAGCTGCTCCAGCTGCTCTGGTGCGCCCTCACTTGCTGTGGGACCAGCAGGTATGAAGCAGTGTGCCAGCTTTAACCAAAACTGGTAATCGTCATCCCTAATTACTGCCACAGGGAACTGGCATTGTTTCAAGAGACTAACCAGCTGAATTACGTAACTGTAAGATATGGATTCTTGTCCTGAAGTTTGAAAAACTATTGATACATAATGTCTCCAGTCATGATCTAATGGCCACTCATGTTAAGTACCAATTGTAATTCACTCTTTGTATCATATCGACCCATATGCTACAATATCACTTAAAGTGGTAATTCAACAAATATTTCACCAAGATAGCCAGTATTTTTATTTCAACTGAAATTAAAGATAGGATACTGCACAAAAATTATTTACTAGTGCATCTATTGCCACTCCCTTGTTATTGCAGAAAAAAAAGCTACTATAACTCCTATTAACATTAAAGAATTATTGTTTATTGTACTGAAGCGATGGAAAGGTGCAGAATTAGCACGGCAATGGCATAGCAAAGAACAAATGATGAGAAGTATTGGGTCTGAATCCCAATTACACAGAGTAGGTCAGATCATCATACAGGCATCAAGAAGAAAATCCACAATAGGACTAAATCAGCTACACAATGAATTTTACTATTACAAATGCAAGAATAATTACACAATCAACAGGCAGATGTTTATTCCCAAAATTTCATTTTCAGCAAGATCTTAGTGTTTGACTACTTACTATGTAGCTTTAGCACTGCCTTGTACTGTTACAGTGAGTATAGGGATCCAGGTGCCCCGATATTCAAATGCAGGCAATACCGACACACCTCCACCCATTCCCAGCATTCCTGAATTGGTTTGTGTGGAGGCTGCAGCACCAGATGTATTGCTTCCTATAATTTGAACAAAAACAAAGAAGAATAAGTATGTTTTTAATTTTAAGTAGAATAAATTCTTTTTCTGTATTTCATTGTCTGTAAAGATATTCACACAGTAATGCAAGAACATGGCTGATAATTTCTCAACTTTTGAGTGCAACCTGATGGCTAAAGTGAGATCTATTGTGTATGTGTTTCTTAGTTAAAGGGAACACCACTATATAAAATATTTCAGAATATAAAATATTGTGTATTTCTATAACATCTTCCAAGGAAGAGCTCAAAACATTTGACAACGAGCTCTGTGATAGATGTTGGAATAAAAAGGAGATTACTAAATTACCATTAAATTGGATAAATATATAAATAAGTTTAACATAGTAGTTTCATTTTAGGTTTACACTTCTGTCAAATGTAACAGCACAGCTAGATAAATTGTAACGATATAATGGCCACAGGCTAGTAACTGGACTACAAGCCCTTGAGGGACCTTGCATTTGTACTTGAGTTGCTAGCCCAGTGCCAAAGCCCATGCCTGCATACCTATTCTGCAAGTGTTGCTCATGCTAGCTAGATTAAAGTTAACAAGGGTACCACCTGTCCATGCTACAATCAACCCTTCATTTATTAGTGCAGGCATACCCTTTATGTACAGAGGTCTTAATTTCCTATCATGCACAAGCATCTCACCACGCTATTTATGTCAAAACTGGAGGCCAAGGCCTATAGCAGACCAATGATTAAACATTACCAGCAACAGACTGTCTCATTCTATTCCTTGCTTGAAGATATATTAAACCCCACGTAATTTAGCTTAATTACATATAATCACTCAACTCTTCTCAGTGAAGGCTCAAAATCTCCCTAAAATAAAAAGTAATATGCACATCAAGAATAGGAAAGTGCTTGTGCTTACCTGAAATTTTCCTCTGATTAGTAAGTCCCTCCATTACAATGGATCTTTCAATCTATTTACAGCCTGGTAGCCCAATCAGACTTGTTAGTCAGAGGTAGCAGGGGAATACCCTGTCCCTTTCAGTTCTCTATGGTTGACAGGACTTCCACATCCTAGATGAGTCCCATCTACTTGGTTAATTTACAGACTGATAATTATATTTTGAAGAAAAAGCTCAATGAAATAAACTTGATTTTTG
This sequence comes from Carettochelys insculpta, assembly GCF_033958435.1. Taxonomy (NCBI): domain Eukaryota; kingdom Metazoa; phylum Chordata; order Testudines; family Carettochelyidae; genus Carettochelys; species Carettochelys insculpta. Next base: position 316,523,339 of record NC_134137.1, read on the forward strand.
CATATCAATTTACATCCCTATCTTGGATGATATATTTGTCTCTGGGAGGGCTGGATCTGTGGGCCTTACAGCTTGAAGAATGGAGTTTACAGGTAAGCACAAGTACATTTTCTTTACCTTCACCACTTTATGATTTGAGATATCTTACAACCCCATTAAAAGAAACAATGTGCCTCTCATCTGGGTAAAAAGTAGGAAAGTCCTTTAAATATGGACACCCAAAAAGATATAAATTATATATCCTCTGTGGGCACGGAGATACAGAGAAGACTTTTGCAAAAATACCACTGTACCACCAAAATGCAGAATATGGTGAATTTATTTATTAAGGGCCACATGATCACATAGCAGACCTAATTACAGGGATCAGATTTCTCTGCCCTGAATTTGTCTGTGCTTGTACAAATTGGAACGTGTTGCGCGACACAAAAATGGAAAAAAATCCTGAATTTACTTCAAGAATGAGTTTTACCACAGCTGTAAGAACAAACCTGTCTGAATTCAAAGTACAATAATAGATCTCATCAAGAAATCTCCCAATTTCATACACTTGACAGCCTGGAGTATCAAAGTAAACTTCCTGTTAAGTAAGACCCCTGTCCCAAGGGTTAAACTGAAATAGTTCTCTAAAACAGGGAATTAAATTCTCTAATCTTGGATTATATTTGTGCAAGATTCTTTTTTCTTAAACACGTTGAGTACATTACAGTCTATAATTCAGAGACTTACCCTTTTGTTTAGACACACTGTTACAACCATATTAGAACCCTTATGTGGGAAACTCAAGCTATGGGCTTGTGTAACTGAACGCCTTGTTCATGGCAAGCAGGATGTAAATGCACTCCACATTAGAGAACCACACTCTAATTGTCCATGTACTAAAAATTCCCTAAGGCACTTTGATCTACCTTGCTTTCTAATAGGAGAGGATCACAGAGCACTAGGGAACTTTTGGCATGCAGGAGCAAGGTCCCAATGAATTCCTAGTGAGGAGTACATTTATACAGGGTTCATATAGATAGATCGGGGTCAGCAACCCACCGGCACAGGTGCCAAGAGTGGCACATGAGCTTATTTTCATCAGAATGCAAGGTGGGAGCTCAGCCCTGCCCCTCCTTCCCCATGCAGCCAGGAGCTTGCTTGAAAGCCATGCCACCTGCAGATTAACAAAAGATGTTGTTACCAACCACCACCTAAACGGTAAAGCTCCACATCTTATTTATTAATGAAGTTGTTCAAAGTAGGACTACTAGTGTCTTTAAAGAACAACAAGAAGTCTTGTGGCACCTTATAGACTAACAGATATTTTGGAGCATAAGCTTTTACGGGCAAAGACCCACTTCATCAGAGGCATAAATTGGGGGGGAGGGGTTTCAGAGGGGTATATAAAGAGTGGGGTCCCAGAAAGCACGAGGGCTTTAAATAGTATCAAAGGCACTTTGGGTGTACATAGAGGTCAAAAGGTCTAATTTATCCATTCCTCCTCAGAAAGGTTGCTGACCCCTAATACAGCCAATCCCCAAGTTTCACTTGTTTAATGTGGTAGCTAAACAATGGACTTCACTTCTCTTCAACCAGCAAGGAGGGCTGGGGGAGGGACAGACATGATTGGTTGATATCTATGGTCCATAAGACTGAGAATCAATTCATTCAAATACCAATTTTGAGCCTTTCTGGTGCTAGTTGAGACTTGTTTTTGCAATAGCAGACCTCTTTTGTGAAGCAGACATATCAGAATAGGCAATGCTTGGTCAAGCTAAGTCTGACAGTCATAGCCTTTCAGCAAGGAAGACAAATACCGTCCCTATCGCTAGCTCCTTCCTATGTTTCATACCACATCACCTACTTCAGATCACAATATGCACTCATTCATTTTCTGGCATTTCCATGGCTTTCCTGAGACCGGCATTAGGATTTTTGCACATCTCCACAGAGTATCCACTCTCGACAATGTCCAGTGAACTTATTTCAACCAAAGCTGTAGGTAGCCATTTGCTTCCCAGCTCAAAGAGCCTAGTACCCAACAGAGCATCAACCTTAGAAGGGGCTACCTGGGAGTCATGAAGAATGTTCTACAGCCACTGAGGGCATCTTTGCCTCACCTCAACACTCTAGATTTCATCTGACTAACACATTCACTCTTGCAAAGCCTGCTGCAACTTGCCATATAACGCACAAATAGTTTCGACAGTGACTGAGCAGAGGCATGACAAATGTGAATCTACTTTTCTAGTGACTTCGATTAGCCTCAGCTTTTTGTAAAGTTTCCCACTGCAGAGCTGAGACAGCTGACAACAAGTTACACAAACTGAGTAAAGGATCTTCAAGATGTGTCCCACTACTGACACTCCACTGTAAGTGTATCTGAGCCCTTCTTATCCAGGAGTGCAGGTAGCAGTGTCCATTAAGCCAACACATGTGCTGCCCCTCCCTCGCCCTCTGCCTCAAGACTATCCAGCACTGTGCAAGTGAATCCCACTCAGTTCTTTCTGTTCTGCAGAGACCTATATTGAGAACTCTGAAGTAGAGAGCAGGAGGGCTGACTGTGTAGCATGCACAGGGACGTGCACCTCAAAGAACCACTGTTATCGCATAAGGTGAATAACTTCCTCTTTCTTCTTCAAATAGTGTCCCTATGGATGTTCCACTGTAGAAGGTTTCAAACCAGTGTCCCCCATGGAGGGCTGGGACTTCAGAGTGGAGACTGTTACTACAGAAAGTGCTGAGGAGCGAAATATGGCATCAGAGCTGAATCTCTCGTTAACACATAACATTTTGCAAAAGTATGGGGAAAAGTCCAAGTTGCTGCTCTGCAGATTTCTAAGATAGGGACATCTTTAAGGAATGCAACTCAGACAGAAAATGGCCTCATGGAGTGCATACAGACTCTGCATGGAGGCAACAGTTTGCTTCTTTGCTAAGAGATTTATGCTATCTGAGAGCTATCTGGATAGTTTTTGAGGCAATAATGCATAACCTTTGGATCTTTCAGTGACCAAAATGAAGAGGAAAGGGGATTTCTTAAAGTCTTGTCTAAGTAAAAATATAGCATTCTTCTAATATCTAATACACTAAGGTCTCAGAGTATGCGAGGGTTCCTTTCCACGCACGCTCGCGTTAACCTGAATTTTGTGCAAGTTGGGGTCTGGCTTTTTCCCCAGCAGAACACATGTTCTGCAGCCGGGGAAGCAGCAGAAAGGTAAGTCCTGGGCTGGGGGTGGTAGCTGGGGAGGGTTAAGCCTGGCAGTAGGTTGGGGCTGTGGAAGCAGGCAGGGAGGAGCTAAGCCTGGGGTGGGTTAGGATTGCAGGGGGGTGAGGGGTGGAGTTGTGCACGGGGGCTAAGTTTGGGCTGCGGGGGGGGGAGGGGGGGAGGAGTTTAGCCAAAACCAGAGCCATGCCTAGGTGGTGAGCCAGCAGGGGGGGGCTGCACCAGAGCCAGGCGGGTCAGGCAGCTCCTGAGCTGGCGGCGGGGGTAGCACCGGAGCCACGCAGGGGGAAGGTGAGGGCAGCTCGTGAGCCAGTGGGGGGTTGCACCAGAGCTGCACTGGGGGGGGGGGGGTGAGCAGGCAGCTTATGAGCTGGCGGGGAGGGCAGGGGGACACAGGCAGCTTGTGAGCCAGTGGGGGCGGGGGGGGTGTTGCACTGAAGCTGAAAGCTGAGCAGGGCAGAGGCGGGTGGGCAGTTCATAAGCCAGCCACGGCGGGGGGCGGGGGGGAGGGGGCGGCGCAGGCAGCTCGTGAGCTGGTGGGGGTTGCACTGGAGCTGCACGGGGTGGAAGAGCGAGCAGGAGGGCAGCTCGTGAGCTGGTGGGGAGGTCGCAGTGGAGCCACAGCTTTTGGGGGTGGGGGGAAGGCAGCTTGTGAGCTGGCAGTGAGGTTGCGTCAGAGCCGCACAGGGGCAGCTTGAACCAGAGCCATTTGCAGGTGGTTTAAACCGGGGGGTGGGTGGGTGTGTGGGTGTGTGTGTGTGTGTGTGTGTCAGGGTCAGATGCATAAGAGCGGGGTCACCTACTCTGAGCCCTTACTGTATGTGCAGAATCACCTCCCTGTTGCTGTGATATGGTTCTGGGGGAAAGAGGACAGGCAGCTGTATCGGTTGGTTCATACGGAAAGCGAAGGCAACTTCAAGAAAAAATTAGTCTACAGCCTTAGAGTTATTTTGTCTTAAAAAAGATCATGAATGGTGGGTGTGCCACTACTGCCTATGTACCTAGTGGATAATCTCGAGTTGTGCAAAACCTGTATCTATGTACCTAGCTGAGTTGATGGGAACTGGACATGCTGTCCTCATGGATAGGAGAAAGAGCAAGTTACAATGAGCTGCAATGGGAAGCCTAGTCACAACTCTGAGAAATAAGTTAAAATCCAAGGCTGAACTGAGTGGTGGGAAGAGAGTACCAATGCCCTTAAGAAATCAATGTGTCAATGGCTGAGCGAGCACTAGCCATCCCCCTACTTCACAGTGGAAAGCCATTACAGATGTAAAGTATACCTTAAGGAAGCAGAGTGAGAGCTTGGACATTTTGAAGTATATTGTGTAGTCTACAATCAGAGAAAGGAAGGGCAAGGCTGGGCCTGCATGCCTAGAATGACTTGGAATCATTTCCATCTTTCAGGTTAGTATGCAGAGTGGTCAACTTCCAACACAGAGGTACCAAGTGCTGCAAACACATCAGAAGCCAGAAGCAAAGCAGAGAGGAAAAAGTCTTCCCAAAGGCAAGTGACTCCTGGGACATGAATGGCAATTTAATAGCCAGAAATTTGCTTTATAAAAAGCTCTGCTGTCCAGGAGTGGGGGTATCCTGGCTGCCTCAGAAAAGATAGCTAAACCTGCAGGGAATCTCATGTGACAGGATCTCTCTCTGCTGCCAGATACTGACAAATCTGATTTTGCTGCCAAATGCAAAAAGGCTGAAGTACCAACTGACCTGTAGACCTTAACAAAGTCAAGAATGACAACATACAGACAATACAGTCTGGGTAAGTTCACAGCACGGCACTGCCCTGGGCTCACTCTAGTTTCTTAGTTTCACAAGCACTATATTTATACTGAGAACTGTATCAAATAAGTATCAGATATGTGCAAATAACTGTTTACTATGGTACGAAATTATTAGGAAATTACTTGAAATAAAAAAATGCAAACAAGCCTGTACCTGTTTGGGCTATTGTAGCTGTTGTGTTTCCTATGCTTGGTACAAGAAACAGAGACTGGATGAATGATCCCAGTGCATTCACAATGTCGCGGAAAACCTTAGTAGAGTGCTGTTTCATATCATAGGACTGACAAAAGGACCTGTAAAGTGTTTTAAAAGATTTCTGAGCACCCAGTCAACAAATTGAAGAGTAAATGGTACATTTTTAAAGCCACCTATTTAATAAGCAGGTATGGTATGGTTAATGGTTATAGACTGAGTTAATAACAGCTTTAAATTCTGGCACAAATATTCAAGTTTCAAGGCACTGAACCCAGGGTGGGGAATCTCTGGTTTGGCATACAGCTCATCGGCATTAGTCACTGGCGGGCTGCCAGTTCATTTTTTTTACCTGAGTACAGAGTCCTTTAGCTCTCAGTGGTGGCAGTTTACCATTCAGGCCCAATGGGAGCATGAGAAGCGATAGCATAGCCTATGCCACTTACTCCAGCTCCTACTAGCCAGGTATGGCTGGGAGCAACCTTGCCTGCAGACAGGTAGGTAAACAAACCATCTGGTGACCCACCAACAGCCAACCTTGACAAACCACAAGTGGCTGGTGCGCTGCTCGTTCTCCACCCCTACATTAAACCAAAAAAGTTTATTAATAATGACTCAGTGCTCAATGGCCAGTAAACATTCCCCTGAACATCCACAAGCACTCCACCTTTCAGATTCTATTTCTTTCAAGTCCCTAAAAACTTAGCACAAATATCCTAAACATTTTTTGTTAGATAAATACATCTTCACTTAATACATAAAGTAAAACATAGCTTAAGTGTTACCTTAACAACTGAGGTTGCACACAAAGCCTGTGGATAGATTCCACTGCAACCGCTCTTAGCCACTGTGGTTTGTCTGCATCCAGAAACTTCACTAGCAGTGACAGAAAGATCTCGCATTCTGTTACCTTAAAGAGACAGGGTATATTCATAAAAGAAAAAAAAATTACCATCTCAGTCCTAAGCTTCTATTGTATCAGCAAGTGCCAGGAAGCCCGGCACATTTAGGGTCATGTTGCTTGGGTTGGGGTTTATAATTCCTTTAAATCACTTTAAAAAGCCCTTTCCCATTCAAAAAGAAAACAGAATAAAACAAAACAAAAACAAATCACCATGCGAGTGTTGGTTTGAGAAGCACATACTGCACATCCAAAGACGTTAGAAGGCATAGAACACCTCACAGCAATTTCTAAACATAGTTTTAAAAAATACTACAAAATAAGGCCATGCTAGTTTGGCTTATATAAAGGCTGGAGATGTCCACAGTAGCTGAAGGTTAAATGACACATAAAGCCTACTTCAAAATAGAGCCCCTGGACACACGGGCAGTGTCTATACCAGCCCCCTCTTTTCGGAAAGGGCATGTTAATGAGGGAGCTCAAAAGATGCTAATGAGCCACTGTCATGAATATGCAGTGCCTCATTAGCATAATGGTGGCCACGGCAACTGGAAAGTGCTGCTTTCGAAATGCATGCCGCCCATGTAGTCAGTAGCCCATTTGTTTAGGGAAAAGGCAACTTTCGAAGACTGGGTGGTTGTTTCAAAAGGCCCCAAGCTACAGGGGCAGCACATGATTCGAAAGCAGCACTTCTGAATCGCTGCAGCTGCCTTTATGCTAATGAGGCACTGCATATTCATAGCAGTGCCTCATTAGCATATTTTGAACTCCCTCATTAACATGCCCCTTCCAAAAGGAGGGGGCTCGCGTAGACACAGCCACTATGACTTATCTGCAAATAGGCTCTATTCCCTGTTTTAAGAGCACCTATTTCAAAATAGGCACTCTTCCTCATAGAAATAGCACCTATTTCAAAATAGCTATTTTGTTTTGAAATGTCAGTTGCGTTCTGTAGAGGATAGGACAGTTATTTCAAAACAACATCTGTTATTTCAAAATAACTGCTGTGTAGACCTACCATAAGAAGGTTTAAGACTAACAAGTTCAATGCAGGCAATGGTAATACCAGAACCAGCTTCCTTTCACTGCCCCAACAACATGCCTCAAAATCTGAGGCATTAGATGAAACCTCCATATCCAAGGAAATTTGAAATTCTTGATTTCTCTAACAATTAACAAGAGTTCTATGTTTGTGTGCTTTTACACAACTTGGGCTCCTGCCATGAAGAACAGGGCTGTGACCATCGATTCAAATGCCAGTAGAATGGGATTCCTCCTCTCCTTTTGACTCAAATACGTCTTTTCATTTAGTTATACATTTAAAATTTCTCATGGTCTACTAAAACTGTAAGAGCTGAAAACTCAGAAAACTGCAGAACTGAGTCTCTTTCTTTCTTTGTGCCCTTTTATTACAATATTTAGATGCCTGACTCTCTTACCTGTGGGAGTATTTTACTCTACTTCTATTATTCTTGCGAATGTTCTAGACCCGGGAAGGCAGTACTTCCTATACCTGACTGCAAGTGGGACCGAGTGTGCTGCTGTTTTATGCCTCAGATGGCATCCAGTGGTGACAAGAATGGAGAAAGAGAAGTTACTCACCGTAGTAACGGTGGTTCTTCGAGATGTGTCCCCGTGGGTGCTCCACGTTAGGTGTCGGGCTCACCCTGGAGCCGCAGGTCGGATCTTTCCGGCAGTTTCTGCCAGACCAGGCATGCGCCAGCGCGCGCCGCTCCCTTGCACGCTCCCGGCCACGTGCATGATCCGGTCCCTGCCACTTCCTTGACCAACCGCCTCGGATGCTCCTGCAAAACACTAAACAGAGATTCGAAGCGGGGAGGATGGGCGGGTGGTGGAGCACCCACGGGGACACATCTCGAAGAACCACCGTTACTACGGTGAGTAACTTCTCTTTCTTCTACGAGTGTCCCCATGGGTGCTCCACGTTAGGTGACTACCCAGCAGTAACCCAAGATAGGAGGTGGGTAATCGGATTATGTGCAGCTTGTCCCCGAGAGGACCGCTGTCGAGAGACGGGTATCCTCTTGGAATACCCTGTGAAGGGCGTAATGTTTGGCGAAGGTGTCATAGGATGACCAGGTTGCCGCTCTGCAAATGTCTTTTAGCGCAACGCCCTTGAAAAAGGCTGTTGATGCCGCCACTGCCCAAGTGGAGTGAGCCCTGGGCAGGGCCAGTAAAGGAGTCTTTTTGAGTTCGTAGCACATTTTTATGCAGGATACAATGTGCTTCGAGATTCTCTGCGAAGAGAGACCTTCTCCTTTTGATTTGGGAGCGAGAGAGACTAGGAGTCTATCCGTTTTCCGGAAGGACTCAGTCCTGTCTATATAGAAAGCCAGTGCCCTCTCCTCATGTCCAAGAGGTGTAGGTGCGCCTCTTTGTTAGAGTTACGAGGCTTTGGATTAAACGAGGGTAAAACTATAGGTTCGTTAATATGAAACACTGAAGAAACTTTGGGAACAAAGGTTGCATGCAGCCATAAGGTTACTGCCTCCTTGGAAAATACTGTGCAGGGTGGCGTTGCCATAACTGCTGCAAGCTCGCTCACCCTGCGAGCTGACGTGATTGCGAGAAGAAAGGTAGTCTTTATCGTAAGGAGACGGAGGGAACCGTGGCTAAAGGTTCAAACGGTGGTCCCGTTAGCACACTAAGCAGCAGGTCCAAGCTCCACGAAGGTGGAAGCGGTTTCCAAGGGGGGTATAGGTTTACCAGCCCTTTGAGAAACCTGGTAACCATGGGATGGGCGAACACCGTGTGCCCTTCCTCTTCGTGTCTGAAAGCCGAAATAGCGGCAAGGTGGACCTTTAACGAGGATACGGAGAGTCCTCCTCTCTTGAGGTCCAGTAAATACTCTAATATTACAGGAATAGGCACAGCAAGGGGGGCTAACTGTTTGGTAGAACACCATGCAGTGAAGCGAGTCCATTTCTGCTTGTAGGTCTTCTTGGTGGAAGTCCTCCTGCTACTTTCTAGGACTTGTTGCACTTCCTCCGTACATGTGCTCTCTAGGGAGCTGAGCCATGGATTAACCATGCTTGTAGTCGTAGGCCTCGGGGGTGTGGATGCACTATGGACCCCTGAGCTTGCGTGAGCAGATCCGGCGCCACCGGGAGGGGCATCGGTGGACGGTCTGACATGCGCAGGAGTAAGGGGAACCATTGCTGTTGATCCCATGCTGGGACTACTAGGATCATTCGGGCTCCCTCTCTCCTGGCTTTCTGCAAGACTTTGTGGATAAGCACTGTGGGAGGAAATGCATAAAGCAGGGGGCCCCTCCACGAGATCGCGAATGCGTCCCCCCAGGGACCCCCGTCCCAGTCCTTCCCTGGAGCAGTATCGTGGGCACTTCTTGTTGTGTTGAGTGGCAAACAGGTCTATCTGGGGAAAACCCCATGCGTGAAAGATCGGTCGTAGCAGATCGGAACGGATCTGTCACTCGTGCGTGAGTACGAAGCGCCTGCTCAGCTGGTCTGCCTTCACATTGTGAGCGCCTGGTAAGTACGAGGCTTTCAAGGTTATATTGTCGGCGATGCACCAGTTCCACAATCGGACTGCTTCCGCACATAAGGCACGGGACCGAGCTCCTCCTTGCCGATTTATAAAAAACATGGTGGAGGTATTGTCTGTACTGATCCCGACTACTTTGCCTTGTATATGGTCTCGAAAGTGTCTGCAGGAGTTGAACACTGCTCTGAGCTCCAGTATATTTATGTGCAGTGACTGTTCCGTGAAGGACCACAGTCCTTGCGTCACCTCTTCGCCCATGTGTGCTCCCCACCCTATGTGGGAGACGTCTGTAGTGAGGAAAACTGATAGTTTTGGTTGGTGAAAGGGCACCCGTTAGCATGTTCTTGGGGTTCACCCACCATTGCAAGGATCTGTGCACCTCTGTTGTGGGCGACACCACCCTGTGAACAGTGTGTGCTGCCGGTTTGTAGACGCTCGCCAGCCAGTGCTGCATGCTGCGCATGTGTAACCTGGCGTTTTGTACTACAAACCTCGCTGCTGCCATGTGGCCCAGCAGCTGTAAGCATGTCAGAACCGGCACCGTAGGGCTGAAGGTGATGAGCTGCACGAGGGAACCGATGGCTCGAAAGCGTGTCTTTGGTAGATAAACCCTTGCTGTGATAGAATTTATGCGTGCCCCTATGAACTCTATGTCCTGTGTGGGGTCTATCTTTGATTTTGCCAGATTGATGACCAGGCCCAGCGAAGAGAACGTGTCTGCTGTGACGCGTATCATGCGAAGTACCTCCTCCTTCGAGGCCCCTTTCAGTAGGCAGTCATCCAGATATGGGAATATATACACCCCCTGTCTGTGCAGGTATGCTGACACCACTGCCAAGGTCTTGGTGAAGACTCTGGGGGCCGAGGAGAGGCCGAACGGCAGAACCTTGTATTGAAAATGTTCTTTGCCTACCATAAACCGGAGAAAGCGTCTGTGAGCCGGGTGGATAGTTGTGTGGAAATACGCGTCCTGTAAGTCGAGGGCTGTGAACCAATCTCCATCATCCAGTGCCGTAAGTAATCATCCGAAAGCGTTGCTTGCACAGGTACCGGTTGAGGCCCCGAAGATCTAGGATGGGCCTCCAGCCTCCTATCTTTTTCTCCGTGAGGAAATATCTGGAGTAGAACCCTTTCCCTCGAAGTTGCTCCGGCACTCTTGCCAGTGCCCCTATGAGTATGAGATGGTCTACCTCCTGCTTGAGTCTCGCTTCGTGGGAGGCATCCTTTAGGTGGGGCCTGGGTGGCCTTTGGCCCTGCCCCGAGGACGCACGGCTCTGTTGGGAACGTCGCCTGGGAGTTCTGTATTGCTGGTGCTGTTGATGTCGCCCTTGCTCGTAACCCCTGTGGTACTGGGGACGCTGTTGCTGGTACTGGTACCGTCTTTGCTGAGGGTAATACTTTTTCTTCCTGTATGGAGGGGTGTAAATCCCCAAGGTCCTAAGAGTAGCTCTTGAATCTTTACTGGAATGAAGGACCGAGTCGGTTGATTCAGCAAACAGCTTCTGCATGTCAAAGGGGAGATCGACGATCTTCGCCTGCAAATCCCTCGGGATACCCAATGTTTGGAGCCAGGACTCCCTGCGCATGACCACTGCCGTAGCTGTTGAGCGTGCTGCCGTGTCTGCTACGTCTAGGGTGATCTGAACTCCCGTCCTCGAGGCTGCGTAGCCTTCATGCACGATGGCCTTGAGCACCGGCTTCTTGTCCTCTGGAAGCGAGTCCATGAGGGAAGTCAGCCTGGAGTAGTTGTCAAAACTATGGTTCGCTAGATGCGCTGCGTAATTCGCCATTCTCAACAGTAGGGTAGAGGAGGAGTAGACCTTTCTGCCGAACAACTCTAGCTTCTTGGCGTCTTTGTCCATTCCCCCTGTCTTGAACTGAGAAGTTCTCGACCTCTGTTGAGACGATTCCACCACCAGAGAATTTGGTTGCGGGTGGCTGAACAGGAACTCCATGCCCTTCGCCGGGACGAAGTATTTCTCGTCCGCTCTCTTGTTTATAGGCGGAATGGACGCAGGGGTCTGCCATATCGTGGTGGCGGCAGACTCCATGATTGGTTCGTCGAGTGGTATAGCTATTTTGGAAGAGGCAGGAGGTCTCAGGTTTTTAAGGAGCTTATGGTGTTTCTCCTGCACCTCTGCTGTTTGGATGCCTTGCGTGAAGGCCACCCTTTTAAACAGCTCTTGGAACTGTTTGAGATCGTCCGGAGGATGGACATCCCCTGGGGCCGTGGCCTCGTCAGGGGAAGATAGCGAGGAACCGCTAGGGTAAGCCTCTCTGGACTCCTCTGGGTCCTGTTGACGGTGATACATCCGCTCGCTGGAAGCTTGCGAGGGAAAATCTCGGGGTTCCAGAATCACCTCCCCTTGAAATGTCTGTGTCTCTGTCCCTGTTTGCGATTGCCCTCGGGGATATGGAACCGTCTGGGGGGACCTGTCCCTGGGAGTATGCCTATGGTGTCTATGCCCCGCGTAATAGGGGCGACCATGGCAACACGGGCACTGCTCCTGAGATGGGGACCTGGACCACTCTCGAGGCGCATACCCCCTGTGCCTGGGGGAGCGAGATCGTCTGGATAATTGAGATACTGGAGAGATTGACTTTTGGTAGTACTCCAAGGGTTCAAAGCCAAAAAGGGCGAAGGTGGTCCGAGCCATGGTGAGGCTGGCTGTAGGAACGGGGATGGGAGCTCAGGATAGGCTGGGGGTGACCCCTGCCTTCTTGTTGGGGTCCGCAGCATGAGCGGAGGGCTCAGAGCGAGCAGCCCTGCAGCCCTGTCTGGAGAAGGGCTGCGGTGTCGGGTTTTCTGTGCTGCCTTTCCCCTCCCCTGCGGGGCTGGCTCCGCCCCCTTTCGCATCGGGGATCTCGGCCCCGTTGTCTGCGCCGCGCTCAGCATGCTCCGCTGCGGTGCCACGTGGGTGGTCTCCCCCGGTGCCTGCAGGCCGTGTGCCTGCGCGCTCTGCACCTAACGTTAAATACGCTGACTCTGGCCGTAGCCTGAGCGGATTCTGTCTGCAGCCGATGGCAGTTAAAGAGGAACTGGCGGGGACCGGATCGCGCACGTGGCCGGGAGCGCGCAAAGGAGCGGCGCACGCCGGCGCATGTGCAGTCCGGCAGAAACTGCTGGAAAGATCCGACCTGCGGCGCCGGGGCGAGCCCGACACCTAACGTGGAGCACCCACGGGGACACTCATAGAAGAACTGAAACTTCTCATTGAGCTCATCAGAAAACTCTCAAATATCCGGACCAACATTTTACATTTTAATTTATTAAAACCCTTACTTTTGAGAAGAAATTTCCTATATTCCCAACCACCAGGAAGCACAGGAAATAGTTAACACCACATCCACGTGGCCTATTGCACTTCCTATAGCTCCTGCAGTTGGCTGGGAATGGTGAACCATGGCCAGTGGAACCTGCGAGAGACCATGCCTGCAGCTGGTCAATCAATGTCAGCAAAACTTCTCATAGGACACCAGTGAATTACCCTGATGGGCCATGTTGACCTGTGGGCTACAGTTTGCCCATCGCTGCACTAGAGGGAGACTGTTCTATGTTACAACAGAGAATTCTCTCCCAGGGTTTTAACTGGTGGGTCCTACAAACATGCTAAGGGTCTAACTGCAATATTTAGAGTTAGGAAGGAATTTTTCCTCAGATCACATTGGCGGAGATGCCCAGGAGGGAAAGGGAAGTTCACCTTCCTCTGCAGCACAGGGCCCCGGTCACTTGCTAATTTAAATTAGAGTATATTGTAAATTCTCTTTAACTTAAATTATTCAAATCAAGATTTGAGGGCTTCAGTAACTTCACCAGCATACATAGATCCTCTATAGGAATGGGTGGGAGAAGTGGTAAACAGGAGGTCAAACTAGAGGATCATGATGGCCCCTTCTGGCACTAGAGTTTCTGAATCCATTTCATTCCAGTAAGGAGGGCTCTACTGTCCACAAACACAAAACATAGTAAATTAACACACAAAGACTGAAAACTATACCCAGTGTACATATCTGCAATGGTTAGTAAGTTGATATTTACAGGCAGCTACTACACCATGGTACAGGAGTGCAAGCACACACCTAGGAACAAATTATGAACACAGCTATAAGTGTACATTGGTGAAAGTAATATGTGAATATATTCTTACTAGCAAACTGTAGAACTGCTTGATCAAAACAGAGACTACTCTCAGCAAACGCATGCAGATAGGAAAATACGGTTTTTCCACTGGTGCAGGTGAAGATGATGTGCTGGAACCTTGTCTGAACTTGATATTTGGGGAGAAGAGCTTTATCACAAGAGGGCAAACCCTCTCTTTAAGGAGGAAACTAAATTCTTGATGCTGTAAAGAAAACAATGTGTTAATAATGAATTACATAAAATAAAATCATCATCCATTCCAGGATTTAAAAGAAGACTTGCTTCAGTAGTTATCACTACCTAAGCCTATAGCCATAACCATTTTTATTTAATAAATTCAGCAATCAAGAAAAAGGAAATTAAGATATTGGAGATGTTACATGAAAGATATCAGTGATTAATCTTTGTTCAGCTCATGCAATTTCTTGCTTTTATAGAAAAGAATATATTCTTCATACTTAGAATGCATCCTAGTACTATGAATATATACGTGGCCAAATTCAGAAGTGATATAAATGTTGGTGTAAGTTATGTGCCGAGGAAATGGAAGGGAGGCATGCAGCAAGTAAACTATATTAAAACAGCATATTTCATTTCATGTTATTTTCCTACTCCCTGTGATTTATAAACTAGACTAGATTAATCTACCACTACACGACTTCTATCCCTTGCTCCTGAATTTGGCCAGTTTCTACTAAAGGGTTACTGAAAGGTTATGGCTGAGTGTTGCCATGCACCAAAGTCATTTAATTGAAAATATGATGGTTCCTACAGTGTTCTGCAAGAAGGACCAAATTAGGGATGGGGAGAACAGTGATGCCACAATATATCTTGCATGTTCTAAAACAACAGCTTCAAAAGTATCATAAATGATAATGCAGAAGGACTAAAAAATTGTGTGTGTCTTTACGTTGCACACATCATGATACAGGAAATTTAAGAAGAGATTTATGGCTTAAACAGAATTACACACCATACATACTTTTTATATATATATATATATATATATATATATATATATATATATATATATATACACACATACATACATACACACACACACATACACACAATTGCAAATATATGCCCCCATAAGAACAAAACCATAGATGTATGTGCTACACAGGCAAAAAAGGGAAACAGCTGTACCTTCTATGACAGGAAAAATAAAATGCCAATAAGCACAAACTAAAAAAAAATCATAGCCACTTTCAAACCCGGTCTCTCAAATCAAGTTTGTATTATTAAAACTCCAATGTAAATCTATTAAGTCTCACTTTTAGAAGACATATTTAATAGGAGAGACATAGCCGGTGCAAAGGATGTTCCCACAAAAGTCAAGTTCTCTTCCAAACCCCCTTGTTAAATAAGAACTTACCTGTAAAAATACTTGAGGAAAATCATTGAGGACCGACTCAAGAAGTTCAAGGCCAAATGTCCGGGTCATTTCTGTCATACCCACCAGCCAGTAAGGAGCATCCGCATTAACTAACTGGCAAAGATCCTGAGAAACAAATATATCATGTAAGATCTTTTCCATCTTGGTAATTAATTTATTTCTTCTGACCTAAAGTTGACTTTTCCTCTTAAATGTATAAGCACATCTGTACCCATAATGAATATGGAACCAGATTAATATCATGGAAGGAACAAAAATACTGAATATAAATAAATGCCTTTTGAAAGCAAGAGTAAATAAAATATCTTGAGATCAACAGGTCACATAAATCAGCAAGCTTCTGAACTCCGGCAGATTGACAGTGGCAGTGTCAATCTTCCTTGTATAATGTAGAGAGGATGGCTGAAAAAAAAAAAAAGTAGGACTGAATGCACTTGTAGGCTACGTCTACACGTGCCCCAAACTTCGAAATGGCCATGCAAATGAATATGAATATGCATGAATATGCATTTCAGCGCTTCATTAGTAAACTTCGAAATGGCCATTTGCATGGCCATTTCGAAGTTTGGGGCACGTGTAGACACGGCCGTAGGCTCTCAAGTTTTACATTGGTAGTTTGAATGCAGTTATAATATAAAATACGTACATATGTGTGTGTACATTTGTAAGCTGAACTTTTATGACAAAGAGATTGCACTGTAGTACTTGTATGAAGTGAACTGAATAATTTTTTTAATTGCAAATATTCATAATAAAAACACTAGGAAGTCAGCACTGTACACTTAGTATTCTATTAATTAATAATATTAATAATATTAATTAATATATTAATTATATTAAATAGAATTATCTATTTATTATATTAAATATTAATAGAATATATTACATTCTATTAGTAATTAAAGGCAACACATTTGAAAATGCAGAATACAATCAAAATATTTAATAAATTTCAATTGGGATTCTATTATTTGACAGTGCAATTAAAACTGGTTAACTGCAATTAATTGTTTTAACCAACATTAATTTTTTTAGTTAATAGCAGGAGTCAACTGTGATTAATCAACATCCCATACTAATGGACTATGAAACTGAAGAAAATATGACACGCTACTTCTAAAAGCTTTTTGATCACACGGGCGCTTCAGTACTGTCATCCCTTGAATAATTTAGTTTATGCAATGGAAAATGACCAAATATATCTGAATATTACTAATACAAGGTCCACATTGCAATGTGCCTTGACAGCTCTTGATAAACACACAAGCCACAATATCAAAGAGAAAAAAAAAACAACTATAAAACTTCATCTGCTTTTCAGAAATAAACAACTGTTCAGAAGTTTACTTATTAAGCACAAATCCTAAGAAAAATCTACCAATACCTGAAAAAGCATATATGCATCTTTAGCACATGGTTTCAAAGTACTGACAGATCTTCTATTACTGTTTCCTGGAACTGGTACTGGCTGTTCAGTAACATCTGTGTTTAAAAAAAAAAAAAGTTCATGGACAAAACATGTTCAAAATCAATTATCTATACCTATAAGACAAACAGTGGCATAACAGACCTTTTAATGTTCAAAAATAAAGGTCAGATATTTATTAATTTTATTAATAATTTGTACTGAGTATTCCTTTAAGACATGCATCCTTTTCAGAAAACATTAGTCAATTACTTCATAGTTACAAAAAAATCTATAAAAAAAGATATTTACTCTAAATGATCTAAGACTAAGTTATATTAATACACTTTTATTTACAATTTTACTTAAAACACTATTTTAAGCAATTTTCTTTTGAGGTACCAAGATGAACAGGAACACTATATTAATTTTTTGTACTACCGCAGTATTAAGATGCCCATGGTGATATTCTGCGCTGTGAAGACAGCCATCGACAGCATTGCAGCTGGAAAGGCCCCAGGCCAGGATGGTATACCACCAGAGGTAATCAAATGTGCTGCGGACACACTCCTGGAACCCCTGCATGAGCTACTGTGCCTGTGCTGGAAAGAGAGTGAGGTTCCACAGGATATGCGTGACGCTAACATTGTCACATTGTATAAGAACAAAGGAGACAGAAGCGACTGCAACAACTACTGTGGAATCTCCCTCCTAAGCATCACTGGTAAACTGTTCGCTCGCGTCATCCTTGGCAGACTCCAGAAGATTGCTGAGAGGGTGTACTGCAAATCGCAGTGCGGATTCCGCGCAGAGAGGTCTACCGTTGATATGGTCTTCTCTCTAAGGCAGCTGCAGGAGAAGTGCAGGGAGCAGAGAATGCCACTCTACATAGCCTTCATCGACCTGACCAAGTCCTTTGACTTGGTCAGCAGGGATGGTCTGTTCAAACTGCTCCACAAGATAGGCTGTCCTCCACAGTTACTGAAGATGACCCAGTCGTTCCACAAAAACATGAGTGGAACCATCCAATATGACGGCGCATTATCGGATGCTTTCAGAATCAGGAGCAGCGTCAAACAAGGATGCATGCTTGCTCCGACTTTGTTCGGGATCTTCTTCGCACTCCTCCTGAAGCATGCCTTTGGATCGTCAACAGAGGGCATCTTGCTGCACACAAGATCCGATGAGAAACTGTTTAACCTTTCAAGGCTGAAAGCTAAGTCTAAGGTGCGGGAAGTCCTCATCAGAGACATGCTGTTCGCAGACGATGCTGCTGTAGTGTCTCACACAGAAGACCAGCTTCAAAAACTGCTGGATCGGTTCTCCAAAGCGTGCAAGGACTTTGGGCTTACCATCAGCCTAAAGAAGACGAATGTACTCGGTCAGGATGTTGCTGAATCCCCATCAATCAGCATTGACAACCATATGTTAGAGGTTGTCCACGAGTTCGTTTACCCAGGGTCCACCATCACTGACACCCTGTCGTTGTACACTGAGCTAAATAGGAGGATCGGAAAAGCGGCCACAACTCTGTCCAGACTCAGCAAGAGAGTGTGGAATAAAGAGAGATTACTCACCGTAGTAACGGTGGTTCTTCGAGATGTGTCCCCGTGGGTGCTCCACATTAGGTGTCGGGCTCGCCCGGCGCCGCAGATCGGATCTTCCAAGCAGTTTCTGCCGGTGCGCGCATGCGCCGGTGCGCGCCGCTCCCTTGCGCGCTCCTGGCCACGTGCGCGATCCGGTCCCCGCCAGGTCCTTGACCAACCGCCTCGGATGCTCCTGCAAAACACTAAACAGAGATCCGAAGCGGGGAGGATGGGCGGGTGGTGGAGCACCCATGGGGACACATCTCGAAGAACCACCGTTACTACGGTGAGTAACTTCTCTTTCTTCTTTGAGTGTCCCCGTGGGTGCTCCACATTAGGTGACTACCCAGCAGTAACCCAAGATAGGAGGTGGGTAATCGGATTATGTGCAGCTTGTCCCCGAGAGGACCGCTGTCGAGAGACGGGTATCCTCTTGGAATACCCTGTGAAGGGCGTAATGTTTGGCGAAGGTATCATAGGATGACCAGGTCACCGCTCTGCAAATGTCTTTTAGCGCAGCGCCCTTGAAAAAGGCTGTTGATGCCGCCGCCGCCCGAGTGGAGTGAGCCCTGGGCAGGGCCAGTAAAGGAGTCTTTTTGAGTTCGTAGCACATTTTTATGCAGGATACGATGTGCTTCGAGATTCTCTGCAAAGAGAGACCTTCTCCTTTTGATTTGGGAGCGAGAGAGACTAGGAGTCTATCCGTTTTCCGGAAGGACTTGGTCCTGTCTATATAGAAGGCTAGTGCCCTCCTCACGTCCAGGAGGTGTAGGCGCGCCTCTTTGTTAGAGTTATGAGGATTTGGATAAAACGAGGGTAAAACAATAGGTTCGTTAATGTGAAACTCAGAAGAAACTTTGGGAACAAAGGCTGGATGCAGCCGTATGGTTACCGCCTCCTTGGAAAAAACAGTGCAGGGTGGCATTGCCATAACCGCCGCAAGCTCGCTCACCCTGCGAGCTGACGTGATTGCGAGAAGAAAGGTCGTCTTTATTGTAAGGAGGCGGAGGGAAACCGTGGCCAAAGGCTCAAACGGTGGTCCCGTTAGCACATTAAGCACCAGGTCCAAGTTCCACGAAGGTGGAAGCGGTTTCCGAGGGGGGTATATGTTTACCAACCCTTTGAGGAACCTGGTAACCATGGGATGGGCGAACACCGTGTGCCCTTCCTCTTCGTGTCTGAACGCCAAAATGGTGGCAAGGTGGACCTTTAACGAGGATAGTGAGAGTCCTCCTCTCTTGAGGTCCAGTAAATACTCTAATATCACAGGTATAGGCACCGAAACGGGGGGCTAGCTGTTTGGTAGAACACCATGCCGTGAAGCGAGTCCATTTCTGCTTGTAGGTCTTACTGGTGGAAGTCCTCCTACTACTTTCTAGGACTTGCTGCACTTCCTCCGTACATGTGCTGTCTAGGGAGCTGAGCCATGGATTAACCACGCTTGTAGTCGCAGGCCTTGGGGGTGCAGATGCACTATGGACCCCTGGGCTTGCGTGAGCAGATCCGGCGCCACCGGAAGGGGCATCGGTGGACGGTCCGACATGCGCAGGAGTAGGGGGAACCATTGCTGTCGATCCCACATTGGGACTATCAGAATCATTCGGGCTCCTTCCCTCCTGGCTTTCTGCAAGACTTTGTGGATCAGCACTGTGGGAGGAAAAGCGTAAAGCAGGGGGCCCCTCCACGAGATCGCGAATGCGTCCCCCAGGGACCCCCGTCCCAGTCCTGCCCTGGAGCAGAATCGTGGGCACTTCTTGTGTTGGGTGGCAAACAGGTCTATCTGGGGAAAACCCCATGCGTGAAAAATCGCTCGTAGCAGATCGGGACGGATCTGCCACTCGTGCGTGAGTGCAAAACGCCTGCTCAGCTGGTCTGCCTTCACATTGTGAGCGCCTGGTAAGTACGAGGCTTTCAAAATTATATTGTTGGCGATGCACCAGTTCCATAACCGGACTGCTTCCGCACATAAGGCACGGGACCGAGCTCCTCCTTGCCGATTTATATAAAACATGGTGGAGGTATTGTCTGTACTGATCCCGACAACTTTGCCTTTTATATGGTCTCGAAAGTGTCTGCAGGCGCTGAAGACTGCTCTGAGCTCCAGTATATTTATGTGCAGTGACTGCTCCATGGAGGACCACAGCCCTTGAGTCACCTCTTCGCCCATGTGTGCTCCCCACCCTATGAGGGAGGCATCTGTAGTAAGAAAAACCGATATTTGTGGTTGGTGGAAGGGTACCCCTGTTAGCAAGTTCTTGGGGTTTACCCACCATTGCAGGGATTTGCGCACCTCTGCTGTGGGCAACACCACCCTGTGAACGGTGTGTGCTGCCGGTTTGTATACGCTCGCCAGCCAGTGCTGCATGCTGCGCATGTGTAACCTGGCGTTTTGTACTACGAACATCGCCGCTGCCATGTGGCCCAGCAGCTGTAAGCACATAAGGACTGGCACCGTAGGGCTGAAGGTGATGCACGAGGGAGCCGATGGCCCGAAAGCGAGTCTCTGGTAGATACACTCTCGCTGTAATAGAATTTATGTGTGCCCCTATGAACTCTATGTCCTGTGTGCGGTCTATCTTTGATTTTGTCAGATTGATAACCAGGCCGAGCGAAGAGAACGTGCCTGCTGTGACGCGTATCATGCGTAGTACCTCCTCCTTCGAGGCCCCTTTGAGTAGGCAGTCGTCTAGATACGGGAATATAAATACCCCGTCTGTGCAGGTAGGCTGACACCACTGCCAAGGTCTTGGTGAAGACTCTGGGGGACGAGGAGAGGCCAAACGGTAGGACCTTGTATTGAAAATGTTCTTTGCCTACCATGAACCGGAGGAATCACTGGTGAGCTGGATGGATAGTTATGTGAAAATACGCGTCTTGTAAGTCGAGGGCTGCGAACCAATCTCCATCGTCTAGTGCCGTAAGAATGGAGGCGATTGTGATCATCCGAAAGCGTTGCTTGCGCAGGTACCGGTTGAGGCCTCGAAGATCTAAGATGGGCCTCCAGCCTCCTGTCTTTTTCTCCGTGAGGAAGTACCTCGAGTAGAACTCTTTTCCTTGCAGTTGCTCCGGCACTCTTTCCACTGCCCCTATGAGCATGAGATGGTCTACCTCCTGCTTGAGCCTCGCTACGTGGGAGGCCTCCTGGAGGTGGGAGCGACTGGAAGGGGATGGCGTACCCCGTGTCTATGATTTCCAGCACCCATTTGTCTGTGGTGATCCTTTGCCACTGGTCATAGAATGGTCGGAGGCGATGGTGGAATAGTCGCTTCGGATGACCTTGTGCGATGGTAGTGATGGCGCAGCCCTGGATCTGTGTGTCAAACTTGTGGCCTTTGGCCCTGCCCCGAGAACGCACGACTCTGTTGGGAACATCGCCTGGGAGTTCTGTACTGCTGGTGCTGTTGATGTCGCCCTTGCTCGTAACCCCTGTGGTACTGGGGACGCTGTTGCTGGTACTGGTACCATCTTTGTTGAGGGTAGTACTTTTTCTTTCTGTATGGAGGGGTGTAAATCCCCAGGGTCCTAAGTGTGGCTCTTGAATCTTTACTGGAATGAAGGACCAAGTCAGTTGATTCAGCAAACAGCTTCTGCGAGTCGAAGGGAAGATCGACTGTCTTTGCCTGCAGATCCCTCGGTATACCCGAAGTCTGGAGCCAGGACTCCCTTCGCATCACCACTGCCGTAGCTGTGGAGCATGCTGCTGTGTCCGCAACATCCAGGGCGATCTGAACTCCCGTCCTCGAGGCCGTGTAGCCTTCTTGCACGATGGCCTTAAGCACCGGTTTCTTGTCCTCTGGAAGCGAGTCCATGAGGGAGGTTAACCTAGTGTAGTTGTCGAAATTATGGTTCGCTAAATGCGCTGCGTAATTTGCCATTCGCAACAGTAGAGTGGAGGAGGAGTAGACCTTTCTGCCGAACAGCTCTAGCTTCTTGGCATCTTTGTCTGTTCCCTCTGTCTTGAATTGAGATGTCTTTGATCTTTGTTGCGACGACTCCACCACCAAACAATTTGGTTGTGGGTGGCTGAACAGGAACTCCATGCCCTTCGCCGGCACGAAGTATTTCTTATCAGCTCTCTTGTGGACAGGCGGAATAGTCGCAGGGGTCTGCCATATCGTAGTGGCGGACTCCAAGATTGCTTCGTCAAGTGGTATAACTATTTTGGAGGAGGCCGGAGGTCTCAGATTTTTGAGGAGCTTATGGTGTTTCTCTTGCACCTCTGCTGTCTGGATGCCTTGCATGAAGGCCACCCTCTTAAACAGCTCTTGAAACTGTTTGAGATAGTCCGGAGGATGGACGTCCCCCGGGGCCGTAGCCTCGTCCGGGGAGGAGAGCGAGGAACCGCTAGGGTACGCCTCTCTGGACCCTTCCGGTTCCTGTTGGTGATGGTACATCCTCTCGCTGGAAGCTTGCAAGGGAAAATCTCGGGGTTCCATAACCAGTTCCCCCTGAGATACTTGAGTCTCTGTCCCCGTTCGCAATTGCCCTCGGGGATACGAGATCGTCTGTGGGGATCTTTCCCTGGTAGATTGCCGGTGGTGTCTATGCCCCACGTGATAGGGGCGACCATGGCAGTATAGGCACTGTTCTTGGGAAGGTGACCTAGACCACTCCCTTGGTGCATACCCTCTGCGTCTGGGGGAGCGAGATCGTCGAGAGACCTGGGACACTGGAGAGAGCGATTTGTGATAGTACTCCAGCGGCTCAAACCCCAGGAAGGGTGAAGGTGGTCCCAGCCAGGGCGAGGTTGGTTGTAAAAATGGAGACGGGGGCTCCGGGTAGGCTAGGGGGGACCCCTGCCTTCTGGTTGGAGTCTGCAGCATAAGCAGAGGGCTGAGAGAAAGCAACTCTGCAGCCCTGTCTGGAGAGGAGCTGCGGTGCCTCGTTTTGTGTGCAGCCTTCCCCCTCCCTTGAGGAGGTAGCTCCGCCCCCTGACGTGTAGGGGATCTCGGCCCCGTCTGCGCCGTGCTCGGCATGCTCATGGGCAGTGTGTCCTCCGGTGCCTGCGCGCTCTGCACCGCCGGTTCCCCGGGGGTCGGTGCCGCCGCTTGCGGTGCCGCCGGTACCGGCGCTTGTTTAGCCGCTGCCCTGCCTGCGGTGCAGGGCGGCTGTTTGATTATCGGAGGCTGAGCCACCTCCACGTGGCTCTCCGTGCTGCTGCCGCCGATCAGCTGTTGCTGCGGCTGGGGGCTCCTCCCGTCCCGCTCGCTGTTGCTGCCGGCAGGGATCGGGCTGGGGAGGCTTTCCTCCGTTTTTGCGCTGATGGGGTGAGGGAGGTGGCTTTCCTTTTATGGGCCCCGGAGGGTCCCTCCTGCTGCGGCCGCTCCGGCACGTCTGGCTGGAGGGCCTTGTCGAAAAGCAGCATTTTAAGCCACATCTCCCTGTCCTTCCTTGCTCTGGCTGTTAATTTTGCACAGAAGGAGCATTTCTGCGTGACTTGGGACTCCCCCAGGCACCTTATGCACAGACTGTGCCCATCAGACGCTGGCATTGCCTCTCGGCAGGACTCACATTTCTTGAATCCTGAAGAGGACATTGTTGGGGAGTCTTTCAGTTGTTAATGGGTACTTAGCACCTTCTCTGTGCTGTTTTTCTCCCTCTCCGATAGCCTGCCACGTCAGGAGGGCTAATGGCCCTAGGCTCCTGGCCTCCGGTGCTCCGCTTGTTACTAGGACTGGACTGAATGCCGTCCCGCTTGTTGTTTCTTTTTTTTTTTTTTTTTAAAATAACAACTGGCTAACTTAACAGTAGCCTAAGAACTTGAAAACTTTAAAGAAAAAAACAGTTAAAACCATTGAATACGATAACTTGGCCGTAGCCTAGTCAGATTCCGTCTGCAGCCGACGGCGGTTAAGAGGAACTGGCGGGGACCGGATCGCACACGTGGCCAGGAGCACGCAAGGGAGCGGCGCGCACCAGCGCATGCGCGGTCCGGCAGAAACTGCTTGGAAGATCCGATCTGTGGCGCCGGGCGAGCCCGACACCTAATGTGGAGCACCCACGGGGACACTCAAAGAAGAACAACAAGCTGTACACTCACACCAAAATGCAAGTCTACAGAGCCTGCATCCTCAGCACCCTCCTTTATGGCAGGGAGACTTGGGCCCTGTATGCCCTCCAGGAAAAGAGGCTGAACGTCTTCCACTTGCGCTGCCTCAGGCGCATCCTTGGAATATCATGGAAGGACAGAGTGACTAACACTGCCGTCCTCGAGCAAGCTGGAATCCCAGCCACGCACACCCTCCTCAGGCAGCGTCGACTCCGCTGGCTTGGCCACGTCCACAGGATGAACGATGGAAGGATTCCAAAAGACATCCTGTATGGTGAGCTAGCCTCTGGCAAAAGACTTCCCGGACGCCCCCAGTTGCGTTACAAAGATGTCTGCAAGAGAGACCTCAGAGAGGTAGACATCGAGCTGGACAACTGGGAAGATCTAGCAGACGACCGTGGCAGATGGAGGCAGGGGTTACACAAGGGCCTTCAGAAGGGCGAGTTGAAGATCAGACAGCTAGCAGAGGAGAAGCGAGCGCACAGAAAGCACAATAAGGACTTGCCAGACACCCACTACATCTGCAAGAGATGCAGCAAGGACTGTCACTCTCGTGTGGGTCTTTATAGTCACAATAGACGCTGTAAATGAAGTCCTCAATTGAAACTTTAAAGGGCGCAATCCATAGTCTATGCAGACTGAAGGATGCCTACTACTACTGAAGAACAAAACTAACAGCCCAAGAAGGAAGAGACATGGTAACTTTAAGTTGCTTTTGCGCTCACCCAATTGTGGGGTGTTCCACAGCCTTCCTACATGGCAGAGTTTAGCTGTCCACATATGTCACACAACTACCCAATCACCACAATTCTACATGCTGTAATCTTATTCGAACATGACCATCCTTCCCTCAACCCCCGGCTTAAGGCTGTTTTTTGTAATTCCTGCATGGGCAAATTTCTCTCCTGGCTTTTAGAAATTTACACCACCCTGGCCTGTTTATGCAGTTTAAAGGGACAAAAAAATTGAACAAGAAGCTCATCAGAATCAGGGTGAAGGATCCATTATGCAGGATTCTGTACAAATGTGATGTAACAGCACATCCTACGTAACAGAACTCGGTGAGCTATGCCTATGATTCTTGCAGAGTTTAGAAACTGTATGTGTGCAATATATTTATATATATTTCAAAATCTGACCAAAATAATTATTCCTGCATTTTAAATACAACTCTTGAAAATAGGTTAAAATACACGTACCTTTGTATTGTTCATCTTCAGAAACCACTCTCTCAAAAACAACAGTGACTACTTGTCGCACAGTAGCTGCAGCAGTGTTATTTGTGATGTTATCTTTTGTGAAGTGAAGTCGAAAGCAAAGGACAATTGCCTGCCATAAACAACTTCCAATTAATACATTGTCTTCAGCTAAAAATAAATTAATGTTTTTGATATTTTATTAAGAAGATACCTACAGAAGATATATTACTTAATCTTTTGTATATCTGAAAAGCTGAATTTGTTATAAAAAACTTTTCTGGATTGTGCCGTGAAAAATGTATTTTCATTGCTCTCATGACCTCACGGAAATTAGCCACAGTAATAATTACATTCAGATTTAGAGAATGCCAATGAAAACTAACAACATTACAAGCAATTGAAATATAATACGTGATCATGTCAAATACAACTTAACATTTATTTCATTAATATAACTCTCAAGAGGACGTGAAGGCTATATTGTTTAGTCACAATGGTCAGAAAACGTCAAAGCTAAAGAGGTATGTACAACCTTAACTCTGTCCCTCTTTCTATTAGGACATGGTCTAATTCAGTGAAGCGCAACCCATGGGTCGCAACCCCCTTGGGAGTAATAATCATCTTGCTGGGGGTCACTGTGGCAGCTTCAGCCCTGGTGCAGATTCAGCCCTGGGGCGGCTGGCACTGCAGCAGCTCCAGCCACAGCTCTAGCCGTGGCACCACTTCAGCCTTAGGGCCGCTGGCACTGCAGTGGCTCCAGTTGCAGTGCCATGGCGCTGCTTCAGTCCGAACGGTCTTCCAGACTCCAAATCATGTGCCGTTATGCTAATGAGGCACAGGGAGTTTGCATCTGTGCCTCATTAGCATCTTTCGCTCCATGTATTAG
This sequence comes from Carettochelys insculpta, assembly GCF_033958435.1. Lineage (NCBI taxonomy): Eukaryota > Metazoa > Chordata > Testudines > Carettochelyidae > Carettochelys > Carettochelys insculpta. Next base: position 316,549,624 of record NC_134137.1, read on the forward strand.
CATGCGGAAGTGGCCTGTGTAAAAACGGCCTATGTGACTGCTTTAGGGGAATACGAATTAATGCCAGCATTCCATTGTTTTTGGTGAAAATGACAAATGAAATTTGCAGTGTTGTTAATAAAACCCAAGAGGCTCAGCTATTTAAAGCGGAGATTATTTGTGAACCTATGGAATTTGCTTAAAGCTGACCAGGGTTTGCTGTTCTTTAGGATGCACATTAGTGTGTGAAGTACCAACAGTAAAACTCTGCCTGAATGATTTCTACTCAAATAATTCTATTGTTGCTTCAACAATGGGTTCTTAACTGCTCAACACAGATTATCAGTTTTAAAATGTATGTCTGGAAAAAACGAAATGGCGAAAGAGTGAAGAGGTCTTTGAAGTAACTTTGGTGAAGGTATTACCTAAAAAGAATGGAAAAAATATTTTTCCATTTTCTCTATACTTAAGCAGCGTTTATAATTATATATGAACGACCCTGACCACCTCTGTTTTGTGCCAATATCTTTAACTCCTATTCCAGAAATGAAAGAATGAGTTTTATATTTTAATAACCTCCTAAAACTGACCTAACAATTGATGGTCTCCATTATCTGGGACAGATCAAATAACACCTTTTGCATTTTAGCAGGAAGCCTTTAAATAACCATCTAGGAAATTAACTTGTTAGAGGCAGCCAGAGTGTAGTTTCTACAATATTTCCAAGCTAAAAATTGTGAGCCATCTGATATCAGTAGCTGGGAGCGTATGCACATTTTACCACAGGAAACTAATTGCCCCAATATAAACTTGTTACATGAATTGTTTTCTTTTACAAGATGGAAAGACTTTATGTTGCTATAGATTTTCATATTAACAACTCTGCCCCTTAGAAATACAGTAGATTAAAGTCTCTAGCTATTCACACACGAAGATTTTACCTAAGCAACAGACTTCAATTTTAGTAATTTATTAGATTCCTTAAGAACTGAAAAAATGCTTTTGATTTCACAGATGTGTTAGTGAGATCTCCCCAGAAAAGTTATACGCAAACTAAACTGAACACAGAGAAAGAACATCCAATATGTTAACTCTACAGGTAGAAAGCATTGAATGAGGTACCACATTTGAATTGCTAGTAAGGAAAACCTTCATCAAGCAATTGTCAAAAAATCAATAATAGAGACTTGAGAGACAATACTCAACTTCAAATCTTATCAATTAGAAATATAAACTGAAAATAGCTTTAGATACAGTAACCCCTAAGATACGCACATTTCAACGACGCGTACCTAGCATTTATGCAACGGGGGCGCGAAGGGAAGACACACAGCCCCGTGGCTGGAAGCCCGCTGGGCAGCACCTGGACAGCAGAGCCAGTCATGAGGTCCCCAGCTGGGGAGACCCTGCTGCCCAGTGACTATGAAACGGCTGGGCTCCCAGCCCAGCTGCCGCTTTATTCCCCTCTCCTCACTGCTTGCAGACCTGGAAAACTGACCAGCTAATGGCTGGTCAGCTTCCTGGGTCCTGCAAGTGGTGGGGAGCTGGGAACCAAGTGTCAGCCTGGTTCCCATCTCTCTACTGCTCGCAGGATCTGGGAAACTGACCAGCTCATGACTGGTCAGCTTCCTGGGTCCCGCTAGCACAGGGGAGCTGGGAACCAGGCTGACTCTTGGTTCCCCATTTCCCCTTGGCTTGCGGGACCCAGGAAACTGACCAGCTCATGGCTAGTCATCTTCCCAGGTCCTGGAAGGGACAGGGAGCTGGGAAGTAAGTGGCAGCCTGGTGCCCAGCTCCCCTACACTGGCAGGACACAGGAAACTGACCAGCTATGACCTTATCAGTTTTCGAGGTCCCACAAATAGCGGGGAGCTGGGAACGAGACTGCTCCCTCATTTGCAGCTCCCTGCCAATCTGGGAGCCAGAAAACTGACCAGCCCTGGTCAGTGGGCTGGTCAGTTTCCCAGCTCCTGCAAGCCCAGTGGGGTTGGGAACAAGGCTGCAGCCTGGTTCCCAGGTCACTTCAACTTGCGCAAAAAATTGAGTTACGCAAGGGTTTCTGGAACGCAACCCCTGCATAACTCAAGGGCTTGTATTACAGTTTTCTAAGTCACCATGCCAATACTAAAACTGCTCCTTGAAGGACTTGACCAGGCAGGCTGGCTTATTATTATAAGACTGACCATTTAGCCCGTCAGAAGAAGGCAGTTTCTTTAGTGATTTTGCCCTTCCCCAGCTTGGGAAAGTAGGGGAAAAGGCCCAGAATATCAAACCAACTCACACCCCAAAAACACATTCCAGGGTTTGTTGTAAACATTAACAATTTGAATAGCTAAGCCCAAGAAAGCACCTACTACTTAGCCATCTAGATCCTGAATGATTCTCTGCTCTGTTCTTTAACCCCTTGGTCCAATTTCCTGTTGCCTTAATGGGCTAACTTGCCACACAGGCTGCAGTAACTAGAGGCCCTTGATAACACTACTTTGTTCCTCATGTGTATATTTGGACTGTTATCTAAACCTCCAAAAAAAAAAAAACAAAAAAAAAAAACACTAAGGCTGCATCTACACTAGCTAGTTCTTTCAGAAAAATCAGGTCCTTTTTTGAAAGAGCACGTGGAACATCCAAACACAAAATGTGCTCTTTTGATCCGAAATCAAACGAATGTGCCTCTTCTTCCAGAAACTCTCTTCTGCTCCCAGATCAGTAAGAGCATCTCCTTGCGAAAGCCTTTGAAAGAAAACCTGTGTAGATGCTCCACGAGGCCCTTATTTTGAAAGAACAGTTCTCATGGCACCAGATTTCTCAATCCCTGGCCCGTCCTTTCGAAAGAGCGGGGCCTGTGCGGCTGCTCTCTTTTGAAAGAGCAGATCACTCTTTTGTTCCATTCTTTTGCATGTGGACATACTCTTTCAAAAGAAGTTCTTTCAGAAGAGGTCTTCCGAAAGATCTCTGTAGTATAGACATAACATTTTAGTGGAGTTGATTTAGAAAGTAAGTTACCGTGTTAAAATAAATACCACATCTGCATAACAAATTCCTACCTTAGACAGTGCTTCATCATGGACAACTGTATTTGTTGTTAAAAGTACAAGAACCGTCTGAAGTAATTTGAGTTCTTCAAGACTATTTTCCATCAGTTGCCAGAGCATATTAATAATATTTCCCGCTGCAGCCTATGAAGAAATCATTTGATATGTGCAATTAAATTTTACGTACTTTGCATTCAATCCCATGATTACACGTACATTTAAAATACAGCATTCGCATATCTCAGTAATTTTTTCCTACAATCTTATAAACATACAGAATATAATATTGGTTTTTTGTCACTATGGTCCTGGATATCAAGAGAAGTATGTGATCAATTCTCTTCTATTTAAGGCACATATTTTAATCATTTTATCAACCTGTGCGCTCACTTCCACTTTTCAACCAGAAGCACAAGCTGTCTTGGAGGAAGAGGCAATTAACTACAAAGCTAACTTGGCTATAAACTTCTGTAACCTATATATGACAGAAAAGTATATATATTACTGTAGGTTGTCTAAACACTTGCTTTTTTAAAAATATCTTTTTAATATGTATTAATTTCACGGACAGTTCGACACACAGTAATAAGAAGACAGAACTTCTAGATGTTACACGGGTAGTTTAGACTACAGCAAGAGTTTTATGCTATGCCATCAAATGCTCAGATGGACCCGCACGGGTCCTGGAGCCAAAAGAAGGTGGAATTATATGCAGAAGTACAGATTTATTAAGCTTGAATACATCTGATCCTTGTATATGCAGTTTAAACATGGATGCTGGCGGTTGCAGACATTTCGTATTCATTGCCAGCAGCAACTACTGGGTACAAAATGATTAGACTTTATCAACAATAGGCATGCGTCACTGGCTACTAAAAGCTGACTCCTTTTGGTCATGTTGCCACCTTGGAGAGAAAGTCCCCATATATCAAGCCTTGAAGATTGGACTTGAGGTCAGGAAAAGACACTGCCCAGTTTCAGACTGGTGGCAGTCATGCACTTGCCCACAATTAACCTGCACTAGATCAGTAATAACCCCTGTGGAGTTCTTAGATACTGGGAATAAAGCTGTGCAGTATGGTCATGGACACATGGTGCCACAACATCTGCTGCCTAAGCATATTGCTGTAGTTCATTACACTAAAATCAACAAGTATGCCATTGACTCTTTAATAATACACAATTCATGAACAGAGGAAGGCAAAGCAATGATTCCATTTCAGCCTTGGGTGTGCTACATACCAACTATCGTGTGTGCAGTTGTGCTATTTCCATACAGTACTATCCCCTTGTTAGCCAACCTAACCAAAAATCAAACATTTTTATCATGTAAAAGAGGTGTTCCTAGTTTCTGCTAGGAATGTCAATGGTTAACTGGTATATATCTCACACTAAATGGATGATGATTTCCAGTTTGAGTTAACTGGTGTGGGCTGAGGCAGTCTTTTACAACTCAAAGAACATTTTCCACACAATTAGATCCATTTTAATACACGTTTCAGCTTTAGAAAGCCGTCTTATAATAGTGTTTTATCTTCGCTAAAATACCAAACACGTCTAATATTTCAATAAAATATTTTCATATAATATCCATCTTACCTCTGAAACAACTTCATGTGACATAAGCCTCTGTATAGCTGCTAGACATAGTTGAGTAATCTTTGGTTCCTTTGTTCCACAGCCCATTAGAAATGGCTGAACGACTTCTGAGCTGTTTTCTTTCAATGCTTTTGAACAGAGATAAAGGAAGTTGGTCAACTTTTAACAGTATGCCTATCTGAATGTTGTAAAGCGAATACATTTTAGCTATAAAACATATGGTCATTCATTGTGACCAGTTATTCAAAACCTAATCAACAACAAAAATGCAGAAGCACCTCAAATCTTGAAATTTATGGCAGATATTTTTGAATTGCTGAAAAGCAATTGGATGAAGGGTGACAGACCTGTCAATACTCTCCCAAGTACCTGGCCTGCCACTGAGCTTTCTTGTTCTGTTTTCACTCAGCTATCCTCTCTAAACCTATTTCACAGTGCTTTGACCTCCAAGACTCTCTTATCCTCCTCACTCTGCTACTTCTCAACATGTCTCCTCATCTTTGCCTCTCTCTCTAACCTTCAAACTTCCTAGTCATAAGCATTTTCCAATCTTCACAAAGCCCTCCCCTTGGGGCTCTGCAAGGAGTTTCAAACATGTGATCTCCTCATTTTGGTGGATATCCATGCCTTGCATCAAAGAGGTATTACATGTGTGACACAAAGGGATTTATACCAATATAGACAGAGTGGATGGGAGGAAAAATCAAAGAAATATTCACCACCAACAATGCAGGCCCCGTATGATTGTGGGGAATGACTAGTCATTTAGAGCCACAGATACGCCATTCACATAAGGATATGAGTTCAAGAAAAACAAAAAAACAAAACATTTTTGTACCATAGTTTTTATAAGCAAAATTTATACTTATGCTATGACATCAACAAGCAAACAAAAGCAGGTATTTATGTTAAACTCAAAGGAACCTGAAGCATATATGAGGGCTTGTTTTTTACTCAGAGTTCCAGCAACTGATTTGAAACCCAACATCAAGTTAAGGGCAACAAAAAGATATTTGAAACTTAGGAATTAGCCTCTTGACTAAAACACCTCAAAAAAAGGACTACAGGAATGTTAAAAGTGATTCCTTCCTGTAAGGACCTTATGCCCCTGGACTTAAGGAGGATCGGCCGAAGTGAATGTAGTAAACAAATCTGCACCCTACAACGGCAGTTTTTTCAGAGCCACGACAGAGTAACAAATATTTTATTGACAGATATACAGTACTGGATATTAAAGACTCAACATTGAAAGCTTATTTATAAGTTTTCCGGAAGACACCCCGCCCCGCCCCCCCAGGGGCTGCACTTCTACACACCATTTTGGAGCCCGGAAGAGCATCTTTTGGACTCCAAATCACATGACCTTGTGCTAATGAAGTGCCAGGAATTTACATATGCACCTCATTAGCATGTTTCTACTTGCGTAGAAACAGCCACATACTACTTGCTCTGTTGACAGAGAACGGCCAGACTGCACTGCCCTCTGGTGCCAGAAAGCAGGATAGCAGCTCTGCAAAGAGGGCTGCCCAGCAACCAGGTCCTCTCTGTCGACAGAAGTGTCTACACAGTTGACAGATTGTTATGCCTCAAATTTTTCAGGGATTATACTGTTGAGGCAAATGCAGAGTTCTGTCTACAAAACTGTCTAGTGTAGATCCAGCCAGAGAGTGAATCAGGCCAGCCGTTTACTGCAGGATGTAACTCTACATGCCACTGCAAGGGCCTTAGACTCAGTCTGAGGAAGCATTTTATCCTGCTACAAACCCACAGATATCACAATTTCTCATCTGCACTAAACTTTTGTAGAAGGCTAGAGATACATAAAAGTGTTTTCTCCAGGTTATCACCAAAACCAAAATCCAGGCCACTCACTCCCATTTTAAAAGCAAATTCAGTTCCATTTCTCTTTTTAATACCCCATAAGTGTGCAGTAAAATAACAGATACAGATAAAAAAAGACTTGATATTTTATCTGCCATATCAGAAAAGAAGAAAAAATTCAACTTCACGAAAAAAAATTCTCTAACTGAAAGCATAAATCGTCTAAAGGCATTAAGCTTTATAAGTGCATATTTTAAAACTTAAATAATTGCTTCACACACTTATCCCCCAGGATCTGAACTCAATCTTGTTTCCCTTCTGACGTTAAGATATTATAAATATTCAAAACCATGTAAAGAAGGAAGATTATGTTTGTTATTAACAATGTCAAAATTCTTCCAAGAGATGCCATAACAACGAACTCAGATCCTGACAATGTTTTAAAAACCCTAAACTTCAACAGTAATCTATTGCATTTTTAATTTTGAGAGAGAGAGAGAAACGATTATGTTGTTAAACAGTCCACTGACTAATTTCAAAGAAAGCATTTCAGTCCACCTTTAAATCTGTACAGTGCATAAAGAAATTTTGTAATCTACCCTAAAGAAAGACAACAGAATTGGCCTGAAAAAAATAAAAAATTTCTAATGATCAGCGAACTGTCTTGCAAATTTTCCTTGATCCTGTAGTAATAGTAATGTTGGCCTCATCGATTTCGTAGTTAAAATATTCTTCAACTTTAACAGTGCACATGCATATACACAGCCTCCCCAAAAGGTTGGGTGGGTAAATAGAATATATGGGAAATTGAAGTGACACAGCCTGGAAAATCAAGAGTGGGTAAAATCATGCCCTGAGGCCAGATCAGGACCACCAAGCGTTTCTCTCTGGCCCTCCTAGCTGATTAGCAGAATGTGCATACCTACACCCAGCAGCATGTGTTCAGCTGCCTCTTCTCATACAATGCTGTCTGCAGCCAAGCTGTTCCTAGGATTCTCCTGCTAGCTGTGCAGAGGAGGAAGGGGTGGAGGGGAGAGAGTAGTGCTGAAGTCAGGGTGTTCCCCTGCCCCTGCACCCCACCTCTGCAGAGCAGGGACTGGGGAAGGGAAACACACCTGGGAGCTGCCGAAGTCTGAAGCCTGGATGGCAAGTGACTCTGGCTGCCACTACGCTACAAGATAAAATCTATTTTATTAAAATTGATTTCTTAATGCTGGGTTTTATCCATTTGATTTTGATCATCTTCACCTTGCCACATCCTCCCCACAAAATCGACTTACTGCTGCCACACACAAGTAGCTTAAATTGAACTTAAAGCGAGTGCTGCTGCAGTGTATTTTGGGAGCCTCTCCCACAGTTCTCTGAGCCCCGCTGCTTTCCGGCTGGACAAGTAGATGTGGGAACGCTCATCTCTCGCTGTACGAGCACAACTGGCTCCTAACTTTTTGCTCGTTGGCAAAAACACGTAAGAGGGATGTTAAATTCCTATTAAAATAGGTGTAAAAGTCTCTGATTGGTTCCAAGTGCTCAGAGTGGCAGCAGGTGGTGCTGCTTTTGAAAGCTAAGTGAACCTGGGGCTGGGAGGGGGTTAAAGGCTAAGAGCAGTTTGGGGCCATGAGCGGGAGGCAGGGTTAAAACCTGTAGGTGGCTCAGGTGGAGGAGGTGGTGGCTTGCTCCTCCTGGCTCCAGCAGAGGTATCTGGCGGGGTGTGGGGGGCTGGGGGGTTTGGAACAGAATGGGGTGGGTGTTGGGAGCAGGCTGGGGGATGTTGGGACTGGATGGGGGGGCTGCAGGTCCTCCCGTGCCCCATCCAGCGAGCCAGCTGTGGGGCTGCCACTCTTGCCCCCCCCACCCCACCCCCCACGGGGGACCCTGCAAGCTGGAGCAGAGCCAGCTGCAGGGCAGCCAGACTCGCCACTCCCCTCCTGGGGACCCTGTGGGGCTGCCGCTCTCTCTGCCCCCCGACTGTGGACCCAGCAGCTGAAGCGGAGCCAGCCCCAAGGCTGCTGGTCTCGCAGCCCCTGCAAGTGGCTGGCTCGTATTAGCAGGGAAAGTTCACTCATCTAGTGAACACTGGCAGGTAGGTGTCTCCCTCGTTTTAACAAGTACTCGTAAGTCAAGTACTTGTTAAACAAGGGATGAGTGTATATGATGCCATCTTCCCACATTTCATTCCCCTCTTTCCTCCGCCATGTTAAGTAAATTTAAGTAGACATGGTTGTTACACTGAAACTCGAATGAATCATCAGTAATGAGCTGTGGTGGCTAATAGACAATACCCAGTGTCCCCAGTTGACAGCCACACAAATCATGACCGCCCATGGAGTGCCTCTCTCAGGCTTGGAGCTAGATTTAGGCCACCTGCAAAGACAACCCTATGCCCAAGAAGACAAAGCCGTTACACTGAAATTTGAATGAATCATCAGGCTAAACCAGACTACAGCCAGGTTTGCACATGGGAAAGACGACCCTTAGGACATGAATATTCCCAGCTACAAGCCTTACTTCGACAACTGTAGTAATTGTGTAGCGAGTACATTGCCTTCATTGAGACATACATGGCTCGGAGCGGCTACAAGACTCCCCGGCTACAGCCAACCCCTCACAATCATGACCACCGAGGGAGACGTCCCACGGGCAGCTAAAAGAGCCCTGGCTACATCCAGCCCCTGAAAATTGTGACCACCGAAGGAGACAGTCCCCCAGGCAGCTGAAAGAGCCCCAGCTACAGCCAGCTCCTGAAAATCGTGACTGCCGAGGGAGACACCCCCTGGGTGGCTAAAAAAAACCCAGCTTCAGCCAGCCCCTGAAAATCATGATCCTCACCGCATGCAATCTGCCTGGCACCTTACGCAGCACATCCTTTTATTGGTTCAGGGTCAAGTCAAGCGATGCGGCTGGGCGGGGAATGTTCCAGATTGTGTGGTGCCTCCACGGGAAGGGAAGGAGGGGACGTGGGGGTCAGGACAACATGTAAAGGGCTGAAAAGAAGTTTCTCATACTACCAGAAAAGCACCTACCCCACCCACAGCCTAGCTGACGCATGGTATGGGGGGACAGCAGCTGGCGCCAGGCTGCACAGAAAAAAAGGCAGCTAGTAGGGGTACACAAAGAAGCACTGGCCCCACAGCTACGCTCTTAGCAAACGGAAAGAAAATTTTTCAGCCTCTCATGACTCTACAACCATGGGCTTGCAGGTGCCGAATGGTAATGGTCCTGTTGCCTAAGGACACAGCAGGGTAGAGAAGCGGCAGTGTGCAGAGCTTATCGGCTGAGGCAGGTAAATCCTGGAGAAGATGGAGGTGAATTGGGGACGAAAGGGTTAAACCAGAGGATGGGGGAAGGTGAGTTTGAAGGATGGGGGAGCAGGTGGGGGTTGAGGAGGGTAAAGCCAGGAGATGGGGATAACTTTCTAACTGATACAAATCATTGTATGTGTGCTGTTCTTAAATTAGGGGTGACAAAAAGTAGGGTTTGATATTATTTATTACCGACTGTCTCGTATTCCTGTGCATTCCGTCTCTTTAAGTATTGATTTTTGTAACTGAATTTGAAAAAATGTCTCTTCTCATTATTTCGGTTGCAGACCACTGGATTATACAGTGGAAACATTAAAAGTGCTGACAAACAAACAAACAAGCCAACTGAAAAGATGGAGAAAATTGCTTCTCTAGTCTTTCAGTTGAAATTATTTAATTATTGTCACTTATAAGTAACACAAGTAAAACTATACCAGGCAGAAGTATGCTTTTTATAATACCAATATGCCTTTAATATCCCATTTTTAAATGATAAAGCAAATAGCTACTGAAAGCAGAGTGGGCCACAGAGAGAATAAATTTCCTTCATCTGAATCTACTGCATCTGAAGAGAATTCTTAGCATTTCATCTATCTGGAAAAGATTGGTATTTGATGCAATAACCTATATTCGAACTTCAAGGCACAGTGAAATGGAAAAATAGGCTACATATTAAAGATCCATTAACTCTGCAACATATCTAGAAAAATGCTAAGAACATATATAAAATCTCAGTAGAGATCAAACCTGTTGTACAAAAGTGCTATAGTTTAAGAGGCTGCAAAGAACATTCTGAGTATAAACTAATACAATAATACTGGATTAAGTCCGCAGCCAGACCACAGAACTGAAGTATAACCTCCACTCATTATGAGGAAACACAACCTTCAAAGCCTACTTATCACTATTAGGAGACCCATCTACAAGAAAAATTGACCCTTGCTGGGCTTTAACACAACATTTTCCTCATGAAAAAACAATGCAGCTCCAACCTTGTCATAATGTAGTTCAGTCTTGTCTGAGAAGACAGGGATAACCTACAGCATAACTATATATAACACTTGCATGTTATAAACAAGATTCCTAGATTGTGTATTTACATTTAATCAGATCTGCAAAGAAACACAATTGGGGACTATCATGTCAAATCACCGGCAAATGAAAGAAAATAAACATAAGACTATTCAGACAATTTCAAGATTGTCAAAAATTCAAATATAGGTCTATTATATCTGCTCGCAAGCAGCTCTATAACAAAAAATCTGTGTCATTACTGGTGAAACAAATTATAGTAACAATATTTAAATTTAAACAAAGTATTCACGAAATATGAAAAACACTTTGTGTGTGCCTTCAAAAAACAAAAGAAAGAAAAGTCTGTCTACATATACATAGAATGCCATGACCTTTTACATTTCTTGAATCTTGGAAAAAAAGATGAAAAACATGAAATAGTTTACAGCAGGAACTAGTTTTTTTTTTTAAATGTAAATTGTTTATGTAACTAAGACTCTGCAGAATGTTGCTTGCTTGCCTAATGAGTAAATGGAGATTTCTCTTTTTCCTATTTGTCTTAAATTTGTATCTTCTGATGCATAGCTGACATTACCTGGTATAGTTTTCCCACTTATGTCAGCATTCATGACAGCAGTGAAAATAAAGAAAAATAAACATATAAAAGAGAGACATTAAAGTGAAATAAAGGGGAGGGACCCCCATGTCAAATATTTATGGTTATCTGCTCCACAACAATATTTTTACATTTTTTAACATAGAAGTACACTTATACTGCACAGTCTTTTCTCAATCTTTCAAATTATTCTGTTGTGGGAATTTTAAGTTCTGCTGGGCTAAACATTGTTTTAACAACACAGGGACATCCAAAATTTTGCCCTTGTGAAGGCTCCAATGGCAAAATGCAAGGAATCAACAGAATAAGGGCAATGTAATAAAGTTGGGCAGGTCATTTTAAGGCTGCACAGTTGCAGCCCACAGGAATGCCAGTCCCAAAAGGCTATACTGTATCTTAATATGAGCAACCTCTACTCAGATTAAGATGAAGCACTGCCTACTTGGTACTGGGGTCTTCACAGGCAAGACTCATAGTAAACAGATGTACATATTATACAACTTCCTAGGTAACAACTTGTCAGGTGAAAGTTCACAGTGAGCAAGAGATACTAAAGAGGCCTGCAAGAGAGGTTAATATTTTGTTACTGCTCTCTGCTCAATCAACAGTTTGGTAGAAGAACAAATGAAAATCTGGAGTACTTCAACAACATCAGAAGAAAAGGCAAATATTCTACAAAATATTCCAACATTACTGGGTTTGGATTTTTGTTATTCCCAAAGAGTAGCATATTACTGATTCCATATGTTTTTAAAACCTGGAGGATAACTGTAAATATATGAAACATCTTTTAAAATATTTGCATTTAGTGACAAATATATATTGCAACTGTATTGTTATTGTATATAATTACCTGCCAAAATATCAGTGTTTCTCGCAGCTATCGTTTTAACTTTTATTATTCCTGATTCAGCAGCCTATAAGAAAGAGAGAATTAATTAAGCAGCAACTTTTCATGTACATTATTTGAAAAGAAACAAGAGAAGTTATCTATCGTTAATGAAAATTGTAACAATGCAAATATCAGTGCAGTTTTGTTGTATTCTCAGTATGTACAGTTAATCTGACAGTGAGGACTTTGTGCTTTCTCCAGTTCTGCCACCACAATTTCCACCTCTTTCAACACAACTGTGATCAAGAACCTTAACTTTTAAAAAGAAAGTTATTCTTCTTGTCTTCATTGTTATGAAGATAATCCTGCCAAACACAAAGTAAACCACTAAAATGTAGACTTTCCACATGACACACAATTGCTACATTCTTCTCAGCTCAAACACTCACTTGGAAAGCCTAATAACAGTATAAACAATTTTCAACAACTTCACTGATCATTTAAGTAGTAGCATTCATACCTGTTCACTGCTGTTATAAGCAATAGCTGATGTTGAGGAAGCAGTGGGAAAACTGGCTGTTGTCAAACCTGAATCAACTGACAAAACTTCCAGCTTTACCAACCAAAACAGCCAATGCAATAGTTACAAGATCTGAGGGCAATGAATAGCAAAACCTTGTGAAACAGATTTCTGTGGAACTTATCAAAACTAAAACTATATTTCATCCAATTAGACTCCTATTTTTCATTCTAAATTCAATAAAAATGTTATTTAAGTTTACTGAATGGTGGATAAAATTCATTTTTTTAAAATGTAACCAAATAAACATATTTGAAAACTAAATGCATTTAAAATTAATAGGAAAATATAACAATTCATGTTAAGGCCTAAACATATTATAATCCAGTAAAAGTATTTAAATTCTATTAATATTAAGCAGTATGTTTGCTACTAAAGTTTTAAAGTTAAGTCAATGAACTCTCAACCATCACTAAGCATTAGAACCAAATTTTTTTGGAGCTGTAAACTGAGAGAAAATATTTACCTCATTTCAGTTTATTCAACTAGCTCAGTTCAATGACTAATTCATTTAAAGTTGAGAAACCAACTGGCAGCTGAAAAAGCACAAAAGTTTGGGGTTTTTTTTCTTTCAGTCTATTCATAAACACCTGAACTACGTCTACACTAGAGGTTTTTTCTTTGTTTTTTGAACAAAACCCACAGAGAGTCCACACTAACAGAATGCAGCACCTTTGTCAACAGCCTTCTACCTCTCCCCCACGAAGCAGAACACCTGTCTGGACAGAATCTATCGACAAAAATGCCACATGGACATTCCAGGGGGCCCTCTGTCGACAGATAGATTTGATCACTGGGCAGCTCTGTCTGCTGTGCTTCCAGTCATCTGTTCTATTGAGAGAGGGCCAAGCTGTCCAGCCACACACTGTCAACAGAGCGGATTGGTTTTTGGATCTGCCTGCATGTGCGGACGCACTCGGTCGACAGAGGTTGTGTCAGAGGATGTCTTCCAACAATGACTTATGTCAATAGATCGCTCTAGTGTAGACATAGCTTTGGAGTGGGGATGTGATCTACTACTTGTAAAGCCTTGAACAAAATGGTAATCAAAAATATTCAGTACAATTCACTATAGATATTTTCTTTCTTTAAACAAACTAGCTTAAAATATAAAACATGTTGGCCGTGTCTACACTAGCCAAAAACTTCGAAGTTTACTAATGAAGCGCTGAAATACATATTCAATCCCTCATTAGCACGCAGGTGCATTCAGGAATAAGGGGACTTCGAAGCAGCTGGGGTCCTTTCAAAAAGGAACCCTGTCTGGACAAGCCGCACGGCGGCAAGCTACGTCAATTTCGAAGTGCCGCGGCTGCCCGCATGCTAAAGAGGCACTGAATATGTATTTCAGCGCTTCATTAGTAAACTTCAAAATGGCCATTTTGAAGTTTTTGGCTAGTGCAGACATAGCCGTTTTGATTAATTTCCCCCACACATACCCAACACATCCAAATTCAAATTTTTGTGCACTTTGATTGAATTTCATTTGCCACCCAAATGCAGCTTCTGACAAATCACAAGTAAAAATCATCATTTAGAAAATAAGAAATGCACTGTTCACTATATTATTATATAATAAGTAAGTGTACAAATTAAGGGCAGGTCTACAATAGGAGGCAGTGTCAAACTAAGACATGCAACTCCACCTATGTGAATAGCATAGCTGGAGTTGATGTAACTTAAGACTTACTGTGGTGTCCCCACTATCACTCCTCACGACCTGGTGGAGTACAGGGGTTGACAGGAGCATGAGCTGAGGTCAAATTAGCACATCCCTACTAGATCCACTAAATTAAATCCCAGGAGATCAATCTCCAGGGCATCAATCTACAGGTTAAGTGTAGACAAGCCCTAAGAATCTGAAAAAATGTATATTGTGCAAAATAATTGCTTAAATACATGTTTACAGATACAGTATGGTGTGGTCAAACTGCAGCTCATGGCTCTTCTACAGTTAAAGTGAGGCTTGCAGAGTGCCTCCCCTCCACCCCCACCCCCACCACACAAACCCTGCCCATTCTCCAACTGTCCGGTTGGTGAGCTGAAGAGGCCAGGGCTTGTGTTCTGGGGTAGGATTCTAGGAGCTTCTGTCTGAGGTGACTGGTGCCTACTCAGAATGGGGGAGGAACAATGCAAAGGTTCACTGCCTCCAAAAACAGCCCAAGTCATGCCCCCAAAGGAGCACCCTCCTTTTACCCTCAGCTGCACCTCACTGCAGTTACCAGGTGTTAGCTCTTCATGGAGAGGCAGTGGCAGCTGGCACCTTTAGGGAGGAACCACAGCTTAAGCTACATGGTGAGAGAGAGTGGCAAAAGCAGTTTTCCTGAAGCTTCCAGTTGTTGATAGCTGCATCTCCGCATGGAAGCAGCTCCCAGCTTTCCAGCTCCAGCAGCTACTGTGCAGGGAGGGGGGCCCAGAGGCACCATGTGACTGAGCAGGGCCAGCACTCCCCCACCTACCCCACCAAACATGCATCACCTCTGGCTTTTCCCAGGGGGAGAAGGGGTCCTATGGGCTTCAGCTTCACAGCTTCTGGGGACTGAGACTTCAGCAGGAGCAAGGCTTTTTTTTTTTTTTAAACATGACAAATTTAAGTGAGTCGTAATTAATTTAATAATATTACTGTAAACTTTTATACAACTATGTGTATTTCTCAGCCCAAACCTAGATTCTAAATACATGCATTCAACTTTCTGCAAGTTTTGCCAATTAAATCCAGGTTAAACAAATGGTACTATGCCTCAGGCCTTATACTTTGTTAAATTTCTATTTATTTGTGAAAAATTCTGGGCATAGAAATAAGCTTCACTGAACACTGCTTTCCTATACTTCAAAAACTCACACCTGAACTGACATACAGTAATCATCATAATCCAACATGCAGATATCTTGTCTCAGTTTAAAATGCAGAGCACTAGATGTCTCATTAAGATCTTAATTTGTTTGCTGAAGTGTTTAAATTTTTCAGTAAGTTACTTCTGTTCTGCTAGAGTTCTAAAAAATAAGCTAATTAGGAGTATCTTGTCACATCAGATTGTTTCTATTAATTAATATGAAGGATTTACTTGTCATAGTATGACTTCAAATAATCTTCAAACTAACCCCCATCACATCTTCTGGCAACTGATTTCTTTCCTGCCAGCAGAGACAAACTCAATTTGAATTAAATAAAAACAAAATGTGTCCATGGATATAACATGTTCACATATGTTACTACACATGTCTGAGAGACCAGGATAAACAAAATTTTAGTGCATTTCTCCTGTACTGGCTGTATAACTCTGAAACGTTTGTATAAAAATATCAGCTATTTCAAAATAAAATTAGATGAAAAAACCCTACTATTGAGACCAAAGTTAAGATAATTCACTGTCATTCTGAATATCAGTAAACTTTATTTTTCCCATTTACAGGTATAAAAGTTAAATGATCATTTTAAAAGATAAAATACCCAAACAAATCAAATAGTCTACATTTAAGAAACACTTTTTTTTATCTTTAAATTACTACATATGACAAAAAAATTGATATGTGAATATTTTATTGAAAAAACTATGTACTGAAGTTTGCAAAAAAGTTTCAACCACTCTAATTTCAAATAGTGTGTCTATTCACAGGAAAGAATTAATGTTTATTTTGCTTACTATAATACAGCTATGCTAACTATAATTATCAAAACAAAAAAGCAGTCAAGTAGCACTTCTTCAGACCTGAAAGTCTATGTTTTACTGAAAAGGAACTTGAACAATCCTTTACAGAGGGAATACTCAGAACTGTCATTTATATTCAAATTTGACACGATAACACATGGTTTGAACCAAGACAGCAATTACTTGGACCATTATAAGGACTCTTCTACATAGTTTGTTTTATCTAACTCTTAACTTCCCCACACCCACCTCCTGCTGCCCCTCTGCTCTTCTGATTTGCCAGCCTTGATACTCATTTTTCTGATTTGTCAACCTTGATAACAATTTTTGGACCTGTCTGCTTTATGTATTGAGCCTGTTCTGGTATGGCTACGATCTGAAGAAGTGGGTCTGTCCCACGAAAGCTCATCACCTAATAAATCAAAACAAAAAAGCAGTCAAGTAGCACTTTAAAGACTAACAAAATAATTTATTAGGTGAGCTTTCGTGGGACAGACCCACTTCTTCAGACCATAGCCAGACCAGAACAGACTCAATATTTAAGGCACAGAGAACCAAAAACAGTAATCAAGGAGTACAAATCAGAAAAAAGTGACAAGGTGAGCAAATCAGAGAGTGGAGGCGGGGGGGGCGGGGAAGGTCAAGAATTAGATTAAGCCAAGCATGCAGACGAGCTCCTGTAGTGACTCAGATAATTCCCCTCCCGGTTCAAACCACATGTTAATGTGCCGAATTTGAATATAAAAGACAGCTCAGCTGCTTCCCTTTGAATAGCGGTGCGGAAGTTCTTTTTCAGTAACACGCATACTCATATCTTTAACAGAATGCCCCATTCCTTTAAAATGTTGACTAACTGGTTTGTGGATCCGGAGTGTTTTGATGTCCGTTTTGTGCCCATTAATCCTTTGTCTAAGGGAGTCAGAAGTCTGTCCAATATACAAAGCATCTGGGCATTGTTGGCACATGATGGCATATATGATGTTAGTAGAGGAGCATGAGAAAGTGCCCGTGATTCTGTGGGTAACCTGGCTAGGTCCAGTGATGGTATTTCCAGAGAAGATATGTGCACAAAGCTGGCAGCGGGCTTTGTTGCAAGGAAAGGTTCCAGAACTGGTATTCCTAGGGTATAGACTGTGGCTGTTTCAGAGGATCCTCATAAGGTTGGGAGGTTGTCTGTAGGAGAGAGCAGGCATGTCACCTAGGGCCTTCTGAAGTGTGGCATCATGATTAAGGACAGGTTGCAGGTCTTTAATAATTCATTACAGTGGTTTGAGTTGGGGGCTGTAGGTGATGACCAGTGGTGTTCTGTTCTTGGCTTTTTTGGGCCGATATTGGAGTAGTTGGTCTCTGAGTAATTTGCTCACCTTGATCATTTTTTTCTGATTTGTCCTCCTTGATTACTGTTTTTGGTTCTCTGTGCCTTAAATATTGAGTCTGTTCTGGTCTGGCTATGGTCTGAAGAAGTGGGTCTGTCCCACGAAAGCTCAGCTAATAAACTATTTTGCTAGTCTTTAAAGTGCTACTCAACTACTTTTTTGTTTCGATAGAATACAGACTAACATGGCTCTCTCTCTGTCACTATAATTATTAGATTATATATCCATTATGTTTACAAATAAAACTAATTTTAAAGCATTTGTGTCTTTTTAAGAACAAAAGATAGATGTTTTGATCAAAAAGATGTAGTGACTGTATGAAACATGATGCACAACCTTTTGTTCTTCTCTCTCCTCCTACGGATTAAATACACTTAGTCAGGAAATATGGAATTCGGTGTCTTTAAATATGAGGAAACATCAACACAAGGTCTCAAAATATAAACATGAATTCTAGGTGTTTATAAATAGGAGGAAAAAGTGGTCTCTGGACCATGGGCTCTGTTAAATATTTGGTCCACACTATGGAAGAATTTAATAACCTCTGAAACAGACGAATGCCTGAACCATCAATAAAACAGTATAAACATGAGCTATCTCTACCAAACCCTTTCAAACAGTTTAAAGCAGGGGTCAGCAGGCCCCCCAGCATGGATGCCAAGAATGGCCCTCAAGCCGATTTTCATCGGCATGAGACAGGAGCTCAGCCCCACCCCTCCTCCCCTATGCAGCTGGGAGCTTACACAAAGCCATGCCACCTGTAGATTAACAAAATACCAGCTAATGCTGGCAACTACCACCTAAACAGTAGAGCTCTGCATCTTAATTTATTAATGAAGTGTAGCCAAAGTCTCCCCCTTACAAGCCAGCTTGCTCGCTGCCCCCCACCCCCACTGAGGAGCACACAGGGCACGAAAACGGCTGCTGACAGCACAGTCTTTTGATGCCTCTCACTGAGGCCCAGATGTGCTAGCTCATTGTGACCCTGAGAAACAGAAAGTACAAATAAAAGGCTAACAGGCCAAACTGTCAACCAGAGGGGGCGAACCTCAGGAAATCACTCCAGCTGGCATTGATGGATATGATGACCACACAGCCATCCCAGAAGAGGAAGTCTCCGCCCACACAAAAAGAATGTCCTGTACTCCTAAATTGCTTATCTCCTGTCTTACAAGTGCAAAGTAAGAAAGAATTGCCCTTGTAACAAACTGGCGTCACAAAAGACAGACCAGTACGATCTGACACCTTAGATAAGAAAGAGAATACGTAACCTAAAAGGGGTATAAAAAGGTGGGCCCAGCAGAACTCTAACTTAGAGTGCATCTCCACCAACTACCTGCTGGTCAGGTCACGTGATTGCCTCCCAAGGTCCGCAACTGGGGACACCCAACCTCGTATTCGTCTTTCCACGGAATTGAGTGACCGATCCGGCTTGGCTACGCTGGTATCGAGAGACGCAGAGAGGGTAAGATATACCCATGCTAGGTCTCCTTTCTTTTTGTGCACAGTTAAAGAATTAGAGCTCTGTAACTAGATGTTGTTGTATCAAGATATCATTGTGTTAGATGGTAACAGATATCTTTGTATTGGATTGTAACGTAACCTGTTAACACCTGTACTTTGCTAGCATATAAGAAGTAGACAATAGCCTTTTGTAACCACACATTTATAACTGTAGCTTAATAAACTTGTAACCAGTTAAGATCTAAGCCTCACTGCTGTTACCCTTTTGTCACTGCAACACAGCTAGCACAATAAAAAGAACTTTAACCGTTTGGTTACCACAGCTTGGCCATAGGTGAGAGTGCTAGGAGCTTCCTGCTCTAACAGTAAAAAACTTGGTTGTTCAGGACCCAGGGGAGTACCTCACTGCACATTACGCGGCCACCGGCTAACATGAAGCTGTTGTAACCAGGACTATTAGCGACTTATAAAGTAGCACCAGGACTCAGATCATACATAAAGGTCAAAAGGTCAAAATTTGGCACACCACCTCAGACAGGTTGCTTACTCTCTGGCTGTGGCTACACTTGGCCAAAACTTCAAAATGGCCATGCAAATGGCCATTTCAAAGATTACTAATGAGGCGCTGAATTGAATATTCAGCATGTCATTAGCATTAGGATGCTTTCGAATCCACACAGCTTGGCGTGGCTACACGGGGGTCCTTTTCAAAAGGACCCCGCACGTTTTGAAATCCTCTTATTCCTCTCAGTGGAGGAGAATAAGGGGATTTTGAAACATGCAGGGTCCTTTCAAAAAGGACCCCCATGTAGCCGTGCGCTTTCAAAAGCGGTGCTCCTGAAGCGCTGTGGCCGGAAGCATCCTAATGCTAATGAGGCACTGAATATTCAATTTTGAAGTTTTGGCCAAGTGTGGCCACAGCCTCAGTGTAAAGTGTCAGGCTTTTCAGGTGGTAGTGTAAGATCTTCATTGCAGAGCTACAAAACATCAGTAGCAACAAACAGTATGCAGTTTTAATGGACTAATAGGGTATCTTTTTATATTTAATTTTTGTGCAATTTTAGTATTTTGATACATAAAAATGTTATTAGAAAGAAACCAACTCCTATGGTATTACGGAGATCAGGAAACCCAACTGACTGAAGTATTAATTATTCGCGATCAGCAACCTCAAAATAGTGTTATTAGGCTTAAGTAATAGCCCTGGAACGTGCAAAAGATACTACTGATTTTAATTCCATGCTTTTGTTACAAGAATTAAGAGAGGGCAGTAGAGAGAAGTTGGTGTTCAGAGATCTTAGATTACAAAGATTAATTCTCACTGTCTGGATACCTGGTCTTTATATGAAGTAAATCAACATGCTCTTTCCAGTTGCAATGATCCTTTCACATTACCAAAATTTTAATAATAAATATACTCTGTTGATAGCCATGTCAGCAGATAATGTCCAAGAAAAGAATACAGGTAGTAAAGTCTGGTCTACACTTCAAAACTTTACCAGTATAACTATTTCATTTAGGGGTTATTTAACTGGTACAAGTAGACAAGCAAACCCCCTACCATGAAGCAATCTGAACATCATTTGTGCCAGCATAGTTATTCCTCTTCCGATATGGTATAGCTAATGTGCAAAAACTTTCTACTGGTGACAAGTCTGAACTACAATTACTCTTAGATGTTGCTCCTCTCAGTAAGGGACAGGACTGTAGCGTGCAGGGCATAACACCACTATCTTTACAGTACCTTCATTTTAAGATCAGCTTTTTAATTTCCTGATATGCAAAGAGAATGTGAACTTATATAATAGGTCTAGCAGACCTGTTGCTATATATAGCATATACATTAAAGAACTGCATCTTTCAGCAACCTGCAAGATTATATGTCCCTAATAATGTCTGTAGGTTGAACCTCTCTAATCCGGAGCTCTGTTGACCAGAAAACTCTGTAATCCAACATGATTTTAGTTAGCCAGAGGACCATTTATGCATGTGGCCAAATTTCCCTTGGTCCCAGAAAGTTTGTTTACAGCCACCAGCCCTGGCTCTCAATGTTCTGTGCTGTAATTTACCCCTAAATGTCTTCTAAGAGCCCAGTGAGCAGTGGCAGTGTTGGTAATGCGCTAGAAAATACTGACCTCCTGTCATCCAGAAAATTCTTTTATATGGCACCGATCAGGTCCCCAGGGTGCAGGATGAGTGAGGTTCAGCCCTTACAAACAAGATATGTGAGATACTGTATTAAGAAAAATACATATCACAGTCACGGCTTTTATTCCAGATTTATCTGATATTACAAAGGTTGTAATTTGACACCAATCCCTTCATTTACTCCAACTTAAAAACAATAA
This sequence comes from Carettochelys insculpta, assembly GCF_033958435.1. Lineage (NCBI taxonomy): Eukaryota > Metazoa > Chordata > Testudines > Carettochelyidae > Carettochelys > Carettochelys insculpta. The sequence continues at coordinate 316,571,234 of NC_134137.1, forward strand.
TTGGGAAAAAGAATGCATTTTTTTTAAATTTTTGCAACCAAGAATTTAAATGGTAATTCATATCTCAGAGATCTGACTAAAATGCTGGGTCACCTCTGGAGCCTCAAAATTGCTCAAGGTTTGCACCTTTTACTAGAGAGAAGGGAAATCAAAATCTCTCCCCTCCAACCTGCTCCCCACACCGGCCTGGAAACATCCTTTATAGTCCTTTCAGGATTGATAGCTTAAAATATTGCACACAAAGCAATTGAAACAATAACACTAGAGAAGTATGTTCACTATTATTTAGGATCATTTTCATATTTTGCTTGATTTAAAAATAGCAATTTTGCCAATTTACCATTATTTCTCTTATCTAGTGATTGGGTATTGTTTGTCTCTACTTAAAGGGTAATTTTCATTTTGCATTGAAAGCCATAAATTATGAAAAAATGCCCACTCATATGCATATACATTTATATACATAGCAAATCCCACATACCCTGAATTAGACCTCTCTTACAAAATATGATTATTGCTTTGCTCGTATATCATTCCAACTACTTATTTTACTTCCAAATATGTTCTGAGTTCTTAAATATTAACATTCAGTGGTTTTCAACTTATTCGCAATACGTTATGAAGGTTTTACTCAAGCCTGTCTTCCACAGAAACATCAAAACAGATTATTCTACTAATTTAGGACCCAGTGGATTTCCATGGCTGTGGACTACACTGAAAAACCCAAGAATAATTTAGATGTTTATAAGCTGGTGAGCAAAGCATTCTTACCATGGGCTGATAAAAAGCCTTCTTGAGCCTGAAAAAAGGCTAAAAAACAAATATAACGAACACAGGGTGGATAAAAACCAATTTAGATTTTTATTTTTTTCAAATCACTAGTACTAAATTTATGATTTAAAATTAATATTTACAATTAAGTCTCATCACAAACATACCACACATACACTTATAGTCATAAAAATAAATTAATGGTTCTAGTCCAGAGGTTGGCAATCTGTGTCTCTTTAAACTGCCACCGCTGACTCCTCTGGTGACTCGCTCCCTGCCATGGCTGAAATAACATAAATAAATTTAATTGGTTTAACAGCTGGCAGTAGGAGGGATCTGGACACTAAACCAATTAAATTTAGTTCCACTATTTCAGTGCAGCAGGACAGGGAACTGCTGGCACTGCAGGCGGGGGAAGTGAGCAGGAGAACTGGGGGAAAGAGTGGCTGAGTCAGCCCCTGCTGGAGCTATGCAACTCCACTGAGGCAGCAGCGGAGCAGAGGACTAGAGCGTGCACAGCTGGAAGAACTCACCTGGCTGAGACAAATTAATTCTGGGGATGTGGGGGTGGATTTGGGGCTGAGATGGATTGAGCTTGGGGATGGGTGGTAAAACTAAGAAACTTACTAACTCATACAAATTATTGTGTATGTGCTGTTCTTAAAACAGGGGTTACAAAAAGTATGGTCTGCCAATATTTACTAAAGCCAGTCTCGTGTTCACATGCACTACAGCTTTTGCAGTATTGATTTTGTAATTGAACTAGACAAACAGCTCTCCTTGCTATTTTGGTTGCAGGCCCCTACTGTAGTTTGTCCAACTTAACTACTAATTCTTGCTTCTTCAAAATTCTAGGTTGGGGCCAGCAACCCCCAGCACAGGTGCCAATATTGGCATACAAGTCAATTTTCATCGGCACACAAGGGGGAAAACTCAGTCCCACCCCTCTTCCCCCATACAGCTGGGAGCGTGCTCAAAGCCATGACGCCAGGGGATTAACAAAAGACCAGCTAATGCTACCAACCTCCACCTAAACAGTAAAGCTCTGCATCTTAATTTATTTATGAAGCTCTTATAAGTAGAACTATTGAGCTATGTCTACACGGCAAGTGCTATTTTGGGATATGGCAGTATCCCGAAATAGCTGTCCATGTCTAAGAAATGGGCCCACTGTCCTGAAACAGTTTTCAAGATAATGGGTGTGCTATTCCAGCATCCCCGTACTCCTTGCAGAAGGAGTACACTGATGCCTCGAAATAGCACTATTTTGGCATGTGACACCATTTAGACAGTGCCACATGCTGAAATAGCCTATTTCAAGGTTAGACTGTCATGTAGACAAACTCAGGCTATGTCTACACTATGAAATAAAGTCAAATTAATCAAAGTTGACTTTGTCACACTGAGTATTATAAAGTAAAAGTTGAGTAAACGCAGCTACCCCACAAAATCGACTTAGTACGTCCCCATTAAGTTGCCAAAGTTCAACTACTGCAGCAGTCCATTGTGGGAACCTATCCCACAGTTCCCTCAGCACTGTAGCATTCTGGGTTTTTTCACTGGTGCATTATGGGAAAAATATCCTGAAAGTGGTGGTGGGTGTGTGATGTCCTCTTCCCACACTACATTGTTTTAAAAGGGAGGGTAGTGAGGGCAAACAGCCATTTTTCAGAAGTCTCTTTCCCCAATGAAAGAACCTATTTGAGTAATCTGCACGATGGAACTTTTAACAAAATGTGTCCTGAGAGCACCCACTGTCATCTTCACACACTGCATTGCCCTCATTCCCCTTCCCTTGAAAAGCAAATGGACATTTTTCAGAAGAAAAGAGGGAAAAGTAAGGAATCCCAGGGGAAAGAAAACCATGACTGAACCATGTTAACCGGTTGCTCAACTATTTTCCTCCCAGTTAAAGAACCCCAAACAGTGGAAGAATCTGGATCCACGTTAAGTAGGGAAATACACTATTATTCACAGAGAAAGAAAGTAGGGAATCCCAAGGGGGAAAAAAGCCAAATGTGATGAGCTTCAGAAGCCGTAGCATCCTTTGCAAATGTGCTCTGGAAGCACCCAGCTGACTGTGCCATGTCCACAGGTACCTCGACTAGTTTTCCCCTGGTGAAAAGACACCTTTCATAAAGCAACACATCACTGAACATAGCATCATGTTGTTTATGACAACAGTGAATTAAAACTAAATCACATGCAGAAAAGTAGGGAGGGAATCACGTCAAAAGGTCACTCAAATATTTTTCTCCCTGTGAAAATACAGCAAACAGGCCACTGCTGAGACTGTGGCTCCCCCGAGCCGCACGCTTTGGGGAGAAAGCTGGAGCAGTGTGCCTAGGCCAGAAAATTTATGCTGCCCTTTGTGGGGCCACATCTCCTCTTCCTGTAACCTGCTGACATTGCTCTATCACCTGTGTGCCTAGGTAGGAGGCCAGGCCCTGAAAATAGGTGTGGCTGGGGGCCCCAAACTAAGCTCAAATGCAGGGGTCAGCTGAGCCTCCTCTGAACATGATGCAGCAACCTAGTTTCTTATTGGCCATCCTCCCTGGTGCGTGATGCCTCACAGGGGCCAGCCAATCCCTGAAAATATTTCCCGATGGGGAAGCCATTCCCCTGGCATTTGGTGAGCCCTCGGAAAACGTGAAGCGCAGAAGCCTTCAACCTGCACAGGCCAGGATATGCTGCTGTCTGGAAGCATGGTCTGCACTGCACAGCTGGCATATGGTATGGAGGAGAGGGATGGGGTGGGGTGGGTCTAGCCACATGGCGAGGTGGGGCAGTGACTAGCCCACCAGCTGCATGGTGCCTGTGGGGGAGAAGGGCTGATCCATACAAATGTGAATCACAAAAGAGAAGTTTCTCAGCCTCTTCTGTTAAATCCTGTGCAGTGAGGAAGCCCTCACTCCATAAAGAACATGCCGCTGCCTGCAAGCATGAACCCCACAGCCTAGCTAACATGTGGTGTGGTGGGATAGGGGCTGGTACACCAGTTGCATGGCACCAGGGGGTGGGGTGGAGAGGGGGGTGAGCCACTTCAACTGGTAGGGGTTCTAGACCCCTAACTGCATGACCCCCATGCAAATGTGAAGCACAGAAAAGAAGTTTCTCGGCTTCTCCTGCTACATCCTGTGCAGTAAAAAAGCCTTCACCCCACGCAGGGCAAGACATGCCATCACGCTGTCTAATGTACCACTGTCTGGTCCCAGTACCCAAACCGCCATGTGGTGTGGTGGGGTGGGGGCCAGCCCACCACCCAAACTGAGACACTGGCTCTCCTGATGGCTCCATGCTGGGGCTTCACTCTCCATGCAATTGTCAGGCTGATCATAAAGAAAAATTCAAAATGCTGGGATTCCTGGTTCCTACTTCCTGCACACCTGGAGAGCAGGGGAGGTGAAAAAGGACAGACAATACACATTCTGGGCATTGTAGTATACTTCTGGAAGACAATAAAATCAACTTAAAGAACACAGTTTGCACAGTAGGATTAATCTGACCTTTTAAATTCGAACTTGGCATTACGCTGCATCCAATAGTTGATGCAAGAATGCCAACCTTAGTACTCCTTAAATTCAACCTAATGGTATTCACAGTGAACACAGTCACATTGTAAAATTGAGCTAACTGCCTTAAAATTGACTTTATGCTCTAGTGCAGGCTTATCTTTAATGATTTTAAAAAGAATCATCGGCAGCTGGACCATGCATAGAGGTCAAAAGGTCAAAATTCAGCACTCTGCTTGAAAAGGTTGCTGACCTCTGTTCTAGGCTTTGGACATGGCCAAGTGGGTCAACTGGTTACTATCTTAAATGCTTCATTCTGCAATGCATCATTCTTCAAAACTCTCTCTACAACTTTTAGTATAAGCGTGATTTGACACGCAAATTCTCAAGCTGTTTGCTGTGTTGGATGTTGCTAGAAAAAATGCATTTGAACTAATCCTTGACTTATTAAATTAATTAACCAGGTCTACAGTCTATCCCCCAAGCATACAATACAGAAAGCTGCAGGAAAAGAAATCTAGAGTTGTTAGTTGCCACTGTCATTTTCTTATTTTATATTACGTAATACTTCCCACTTATTTAGGAACATTATGGCCAAAGACCATAATGATGCTGCCATAAACCTATTTCCTATTTTACTTCTGCATAATTCAACTTTTCCAAAGGTACACCACTGTATACAGAAAGGTCTCAGAGTACGCGAGGGTTCTGTTTCGCATGCCCTCAAGTAAATGCAGATTTCGTGTAAGTGGAGGTCCGGCTTTTTCCCCGGCAGAACATACCTTCTGCAGCTGGGGCATATGTTCTGCAGCCAGGGAAGCAGCAGAAAGGTAGGTCCTAGGATGGGGGAGCAGTTGGAGAGGGTTAAGTCTGGCAGTGGGTTGGGGCCATGGGAGGTGGGCTAAGCCTCGGGTGGGTTAGGGCTGCAGGGGGATGATGTTGAGCTGTGCACAAGGGTGGTGAGCTGGAGCCATGCTCAGCTGGTGAGTCAGGTCATGGGGGGGTGGGGAGGGCAAGGGGTTGAGCCAGAACCAGAACTGGGTGCAGGTGGTGAGCTAGTAGCAGGGATGAACGGAGGGGAGGGTTCAACCAGAGTCGCGCAGGGCAGGTGACTTGAACCAGAGCCCTGCATGGGTGGTTTAACTGGGAGGGAGATTGAACTGGGGGGAAGGCAGCTCGAACTGGAGCCACGCGTGGGCGGTTTAACCGGGAGAAAGGTTGAACGGGGAGGGGGATGGGGTGTCAAACCGGAGCTGCGCAGGGCGGGCAGCATGATCTGGAGCCATGCACGGGCGGTTTAACTGGGAGGGAGGTTGAACCGAGGGTTGGAGTGGTGAACCGGAGCCATGCGGGGGCAGGGGCAGGCAGCTTGAACCAGAGCTGCATGCATGTGGCTTAGACCAGGGAGGAAGGATGGAACCAGAGACGCAGGAGAGGGGTTTGAACCAGCGCAGGCAGTTTAAACCGGGGTGGGGGTGGGGGGGTAAGCTGGAGCCATGTGTGAGGGGTGGTAAGCCAGAGCCAGAGGTGGGCATGCGGGGTAAGCTGGAGCTGCACACAGGTGGTGAGCTGGAAGGGTGTTGAACCGGGACCAGAGAGCTTGAGCCAGAGTCAGGCCTGCGGGTTGGTGAGCTAAAGCCAGAGGTGTGGGGGGGAAGAGTAACAGCTGTGCATCAGTGGTGAGCGGATCAGGGGGTGCTGAGCTGGGGCTGTGCAGAGATGGGTGTGTTGAGCCAAGGCAGGGGGAGTGAGTTAAGAGCAACTGGAAATCGTGGTGCAGGGTTTACCACAGGAATCGGGGTCAGAAGCATAAGAGCAGGATCACGTGCTCTGAGTTCACGTACTCTGAGACCTTACTGTACTTCCAAAAAAAAAAAAAGAGGGGGTGAGGGGATGGAGGGGGAGGGAGAGAGAGAGAGAGAGAGAGAAAAAATGAGACTTAGTCCAAAACTGAGTGTTGTCTAAGCACAGTCTTAGCTTTTCTGAAAGCTTGATTTAAATCAATCATTATTTTGGTGATATAAACAGTGATTAAAATCAATCCATCCTGGGACATATAAATTAATTAGCAAAAGGTGTGCTAACTGTGAAACCTAATAGTTATAATCTAAGTATTAGGATTATCAAATAAGAATGAATTTAAAAGCTGCATTTTGGAGGAATTGGAATTGGTACAAACGAACCTGGAAAAGATGTAGCCAGGTCAAACAAAAAGTGTTTTAGCTGTTCGGATAAAAAGAATGATTGATTTCTCTGATAATTGTACATGAATCAAGTATAAGATTTGGGAAAAGGATAGGGCCTGCTGGATGCCCAGTTCCTCAAACAAATGTTTGTTAGACCAACAATGAAGAATTCTAGATGCTGGCAATCTTTCCAGTTCTACAAACATTTCTTAACTTTGGCTTTTCAGTAAGTTACTTTGAAGCAATTTTGATGCCAAGAAGTCAATGGGAGGTCAGTTGTTTCCTCTGATCCACTTTATTCTAGTTTTTTCCCTGGTATGGCACAAAAAATCCACTAGTCTCCGTGTAATGTTGGGTAGAAATCAGCTCTTTTTTTTTTTCTTTTCTGCCTGCCCCATTAGCACGCTTTGAAACTGTTATCCACATTTATGGTCCTAGTGAGTGGGGAGTGGGGGGGTAATTTCTCAAATGACTATGCTCCTTCCTGACACTCACTTTTCTTAACAAAATTTCTGTCACCTCTCATTGAAAGAGTCTGATATATTTTCATTTGTACTGCCAAACTTCAGTGTGGAACATGTAATACCTATGCATGCTTTCACAGGTTCTGATTGGATTACTGCAGCACACTTGGTGTGGGGTTATATCTGAGGACTACTCAGAAGCTACCATTAATGGAGAATGAGATCATGTCAGCCTGATGATCTGAGCTGCAGAAAGAAAGCACAATTGTCTGAAGATTTAAATGGTTTCCTGTTGCCTGTTGAAATGTAGGGGCATGATCTATTAGCCCTACATGTAAAGTCCTCCTTTTTTCACTTCTTACAAAATTTTAATCAAAAAATTCCCAGGGTTTACAAAAGCCATTATTGAGATTTCCCTTATTTTCACCCAAATCGTGGACCATTCAAGTGAAAAAAAAATACTGATGATACTAAAATCCAGTATGTTACATTAAGTAGATCTCTATAATGTATGTATTAATAATAAATTAGTCTTAAGTGTAAATGCCAGCCTATTAAAGTAATGCAATGTAGAAGAAGATTAATCCATGCAAGTTAACAGATGTACATATCTTTAATGTACAGTTCATGAAATAAACTACATCATTAAACTGCTTCTACTTTTGATATTTTTATTTATCTCTAATTGTTGCTTTCTTTCTCTTCTTCCCTTTCCCAATATTAACCTTCATATTTACCCAGAACTGTGAAATTAATTTTTGCAGTAATTTTCACTATTTAAATTTTTTGCAACGAGCTCTAAAAAATCCCCAGGAAATGTTAAACAAACAAAAACCAACACTGACAGACCTTGCCTATCTATTAAAGTGCATGACAATGGAAAGATTAAGATTTCCCAATATATTCCACCTATATTTATGTTTAAATGTTAGAAGTGTTAAAAACCAACAAAGGCAGGCAACATTTTCAATCAAAGCTGAAGGTTAAATTAAAATGTGACACTAAAAACAGAGAGTTGACAAGTGGGAGGCAGCATGGTTCAGAAAAATAAGCATCAAAGTTGAATCAGGAAGTCCCTAATTCTATAGCTGGCCGACTGCAGCCCTCGTTAAGCCATTTTGCTTCTCTGACTCAGCTTTCCCATCTGTCAAATGGGAATCATTATACTAACCTGGTTTGCAAATCATTTTTAGCCCCTACTCTGTCAATAGGAGTATTTGCTGAAAAAAATTACTTATTTGAATAAATGATTACAGCATGGGCTATAACTTTCTTCCCAAAGCCATAGCAATATCAATATACAACACTGATTCAAAAAAATATTTTATCTGAAGTTCTACAAAACCCAAAGAAACTGATCAACAAAAGCAGGTTTGTTGATTTCTGCTCCTTTCCAAATGTAAGTGGGTGGGAAAAGTGAGTGAACAAGAGTCACCAGGAGAATTAAACATTTAATGTTGAAGAAAAACACTATCAGACAGAAGATTAAATTTTCATAGGGAAAGTATAAAAACATTTCAAGCCTGAGGTATTTCAATCAACTACAAATACAAATAAAACTTTCATCATTCAAAAAGAGAAATATATGCTGAAAGTTAATTCATAAGTGAGGATTCATTTTCCTCTTATCCTACAGGATTTCCTCTCATCACAACAGTGACTGCATTCTTGCATAGTGGTTTTCTGATACAGTAATCTGAACTTCTAAAATTATGCAACTCCATTTCAATTCATACAGCTGCTGAGTCAACTGGGACAGTATTACCATCCAAAAATGATGGCTTATGTTAATTCAGTGTTCTACTGGTGAAAGACAAGTTTGTGAGCTAAACACAGAGCTCCTCTGAAGGTCTGAAAAGATGAAGGTGATGGTGCAGATGACAAAGAGCTCTGTGTAGCTCAACAACTACCTCTTTCACCAACAGAAACTGGTCAGACACAAGACTAGTTACAGTTTGGAATAAGACAAAGAAAGCAAAGACAAGAAAGAGGTATTTCAACTATAGCTTAGTTCCCAGTGTCTGCTGTTCCACGTTATTACAGCAGCAAACAACCTAACACACATGAAGTTACCAAGAGAACATTTTTACTTTGACTCATTATGGAGTGACTAATTAAGTGTTTGCAAACACCTAGAAGATAATAAGGTGATAAGAGAAAGCAAGGGTTTGTCCAGGGTGGAGGGTAGCTAACTAACCCAATAGTTTTTTTTTTTGTTCTGTTTTTTATTTGTTTACTTGTTTTTGTTTTGTTTTTTCGATAGGACAAGCCTTGTAGCTGAGGGTGGAAGAAAGAGTTGCAGATGTGTTATGTCTTTACTTTAGTGAGGCTTTCTACACTATTTTGTATGACCTTCTCATAAACAAACTAGGGAAATGCAACTCAAATAGACATATTATGACGTGGGTGTATAATTGGGTTGGAAAAGCATTCCTAGAGAATATTACTAGTGGTTCACAGTCAAGCTAGAAAGGCTTATCAAGTTCGGTTCTGCCAAGATCAGTTCTGTGTCTGGTTATTCAATCTCTTTGTAAATTATCTAGATAATGACAAAGTAAGTAGACTTTAAAGTCTGCAGGTAATATCAAGCTAAGAGAGGTAGCAAATGCTTTGAAGGACAGAATTAAATTCAAAATGATCTGGAGCCCTGGGGAAGCTCCAGGCACTGGCGCTTGGGCCCCAGAGAAGTGGCATTCACAAATAAATTAATTTGTAAATGTCACACTTGCAAATGTCAAGACCTTACTGTAAACAAAATGGTAAATAACTGCCTAGGATGGAGTACTGTGGACAGGAGTCTGGCACTCATGGTGGATCACAACTATCAGTCAACAGTATAACACTGTTGCCAAATAAATTAATAAATCTGGGATGTATTAGCAGAAGTGTTATAAGCAAGATATAAGATGTAATTCTTCCACTTTTCTCCATGTTGATTAGGCCTCAACTGGGCATCTTATTTCAGAAAAGATGAGGACAAACTGAAGAAAGTCCAGACAAGGAGCAACAAAAATTATTAAATGTCTAGAAAACATGACCTATGAAAGAAGATAGAAAAATTAGATTTGTTCAATCAGGACAAGAGAAGACAAAATGGACATTGTAACAGTTTTAAAGTATATGAAAGGTTGTTACAAGTGGGAGGGAGAAAATTGTTCTCCTTAACCTTTGAAGATCGGACAAGAAACAACAGGCTTATTTTGCAGCAAGAACGGTTTGGGTTAGACATTAGGCAGACTTTTCTGGCAGAGAGTTAAGTAATGGAATAAATTTCCTAGGGAGGTTGCAGAATCTGCATCAATGGGGATTTCACTGTCAGGGATGATCCAGAGAATACTGAGTTTTACCCTGAGTGCTGGAGACAGGATCAGATGACCTCTAAGGGCCTTTCCAGAACTATGATTTGTAGTTTGATGAAACGTGTATTTTGTACCTTGCAAAAGAGCTTTACCAAACTATGTATTTATAAGACACTAAATCATGATATCAACCTGTTCCTAGATCCAATCCAGCCTTCCCAATTTTCTACAGAAAGTAGTAGCTACTGATGGTAATTTGCAAACTTCACTGTGAAAGTTGTTTTGATTTCAGTTTTTAAGGAGGTTTTTTTTGAACAAATTACACTTAATTAATACTTTGTGTCTTCTGTTATGTGACCTAATCAGATGTTTCTTACAAATCTGTAGTTCCTCCTAACCTTAAAGTCACTGGTCAAGCAAATTAATCCAATAACCATTTTAAACACCAGGATAAGACTCTATTCCTAATTCCAATGCCCTTTTAGCCAAAAATGTCTAACTGCCAAATACAAAACAGCGTGTATTTAATATTAATTCTACTGTGGCACACCTACCAAATTATTTGCTGCCAGATCATCTATTCCAATGGTACAAAACTTATTTAAAGGAATACTGTCAATTCATTGTGCATTAACACCCAGCATTAGCACTGCAACACTAATTCATTAATATAATGGTTAGTTGTAGTTTGTTATCAGTGCCATGCAGAAATTACGCATTTACTGTCTGTCAACAAAGGACAAAGACTATCAAGCCTGGTACATTCCAAACAAAAGAATGGCTATAGCAAATGATGAACAGATGATACCATATATGGAAACAATTCAGGGTATCTCATCTCTTATGACTAGTAACAAACAAGAGGATCAACTATTATTCTACCATTAGTACTTTAAACATAAACAAATGGTTTAATTTTCCGCTTGCCTTCATATTCCAACATAACCAATTGCAGTAGTAGAGAAATATATAGTAAACTAGCATAAATTCTACATCAGTATAGTTAACTTTGTCTGCCAATAATAACTGTTCAGGCATTTCATAACTACAATCATATCACTCTTTGGCTTCAGAACCTGTGTGTTCTGTATAAATGTATATTGATATAAACAAGGCATATATTCTGCTACATGACACAGCCAAAAGTGAAAAATAAAACACGCAACAAGGCATAGTGTAAAAGTCAATGTCAGTAGCATGTTGATATTTTCTCCATTCGATTACAGATAGGTTAAGTATAGCACACTAGCTACACTCAAAATATTCCCAGCAATATATGCTCAAGACATTAAAATTTTTTGCTTGTGTGTATGATCCATTTTGCCAAGTTTCAAATGTCACTGTCAGTAATATCACCCAATAAATCACCAAGTCCACCTTTATTGTTCTATCAGAATGTATAAGCCTAGGACAAAGTATAATGATGTTGGTGGAACTGTTCAAGCCTCAGGATACGTGCTCTGCCATATGCTGTATGCTATGAAAACCTTTTTTGGGAGGGGCACGGGATAGCATATGTTTCTTGATTTCGCTCCTCCTCATGCCACAGCTATTCATAACCCCTCAGGTTACGAATCATAATTGCTTCTCTAAGAATGGCCACAGTGGGTAAAACCAAAAGTCTATCTAACCCGGTATAATGTTTTCCAACAGTGGCCAATTTCAGGTGTCCCAGAGAGAATGAAAAGAACAGGTAATCCTCAAGTGATCTGTTCCATCGTCCATTCTCGGCTTCTGGTAAACAGGGTAGAATCAGAAGATATATTTTCCTGATGATGTGAGCTACGGACATCACAATTCTATTAAGTTTAACTGCTTTCCTTCTGGTGTGAAATAAACAAGCTTTTGAGCTGCATGGGGCTCTTTTTCAGGTCTTGGAAAGGTACTCATAGGATAATGTGTACAATGCAATTAAAAACCCACAGTGGGCCTGTACCAGCTGACATAGTCTCATGGGGTTTGGGCTAAGGTGCTGCCTACCTGTGATCTAGAGGTGTAGGCTCTGGCTGAAGCCCAAGCTCTAGAACCCCTGTGAGGGAGGAGGGTCACAAAATTTGGGCTGAGGCCCTAGCCCAAACACCTACTTTGCAATTAAACAGCTCCTTAGCCCAAGCAAGCTGACAGACCAACCACAGATTTTTAATTGCAGCATAGAGATATCCACAGTTTCAAACTAAAGAGAAAGTGGAACAGGCTGTTTAACATAAGTAGTTAAAACATACTCTAAAAGACACAAGATGGGTACTGTATATGTTAGAGGTGAGGGAAGTGGGGAACCCCCTGCAAAGCATGAATTTTTTTGTAAGGGGGGGTTGCAGCATGATGGGCTGCTGGGTATCAGGTTCATTCATGTCATTAAAAATGCTGAAATATATTACTGATTTTATGTATGTGTATTCATGCTTATATGTCAATTATTAAAGATTTTACATTCTACAGTCTTATTTTCTTGTGTCAAAAGTTGTTTTTTAATTCATATGCCTATAACCAAAATTTCCTTTAGTTTGGATTACATTAGACAGGTTGGGGGGCTCTACTAATCACAGGAACAAAAAGTGGAGCCCAACATAAAAATATGCTCACCCATGATATGTGTAATCTTTCTTTTAGCCAACTTCTGTTGTGAGAGAGAAGCCGACCTGAAAAAGATCTCTGTGTAGCTTGAAAGCTTCTCCCTCTCATCAGGTTGGTCCAATAAAAGATATTGACTCACCCACCTTGACTCTCCAACACCCTGGGACTATACACTACATATACGTATTCTAAGAGATCAATCGAGGAAAGTGATGCCAACAATAAGGCAAACACATATGACAATTTATCTCAACTAAAACAGCATTTTTTCTACAACCTAGACTCACATGCAACATATTTTATATCTGTATATTACTCTAAGTCAGAACAAATTTTCAAACAATGTTTAATGATTAGTTCTGCTTCTTTCTCTAACCACTTTATAGTAAACAACATAAGTACATGTTAATACCTGATATATATGATCATGTGATTAAACATACCCCACTATATATGCATAAACAAAGCATACTGAAATGAACATAACAACATAAGAAAGGCCATACTGGGTCAGACCAAAGGTCCATCTAGCCCAGTATCCTGTCTGCTGACAGTAGCCAGTGCCGGGTGCCCCAGAGGAGGTGAACCAAAGACAATGGTCAAGCGATTTGTCTCCTGCCATCCATCTCCCGCCTTCGACAAAAGGTTAGGCACCATACCTTACCCCTTGCTAATAGCCATCTATGGACCTAACCTCCAAATATTTATCGAGCTCTTTTTTAAACTCTGTTAGAGTCCTGGCCTTCATAGCGTCCTCTGGTAAGGAGTTCCATGGGTTAACTATGCGCTGTGTGAAGAAAAACTTTCTTTTATTAGTTTTGAACCTGCTACCCATTAATTTCATTTGGTGTCCTATAGTTCTTACATTATGGGAACAAGTAAATAACTTTTTTGTATTCACTTTTCCCACACCATTCATGATTTTATATACCTCTATCATATCGCCCCTCAGTCTCCTCTTTCCTAGACTGAAAAGTCCCAGTCTCTCTAGCCTCTCCTCATATGGGACCCATTCCAAACCCTTAATCATTTTAGTAGCCCTTTTCTGAACCTTTCTAATGCCAATATATCTTTTCTGAGGTGAGGAGACCACATCTGCACGCAGTAATCAAGGTGTGGGCATACCATAGTTCTATAAAGGGGAAGTGAGATATTCTTTGTCTTATTTTCTATCCCTTTTTTAATTATTCCTAACATCCTGTTTGCTTTACTGACTGCCGCTGCACACTGCGTGGATGTTTTCAGAGAACTATCCACTATAATTCCAAGATCCCTTTCCCGATCTGTTGTAGCTAAATTTGCCCCCATCATATTGTATGTATAATTGGGGTTATTTTTCCCAATGTGCATTACCTTACACTTACCCACATTAAATTTCATCTGCCATTTTGCTGCCCAATCACTCAGTTTGCTGAGATCTTTTTGAAGGTCTTCACAGTCTGCTTTGGTTTTGACTATCCTGAACAGTTTGGTGTCATCTGCAAACTTTGCCACCTCACTGCTTACCCCTTTCTCTAGATCATTGATGAATAAGTTGAACAAGATTAGTCCCAGGACTGACCCTTGGGGAATGCCACTAGTTATCTCCTTCCATTGTGAAAATTTACCATTTTCATTACATTAGCAATGTAAAAGGTACTCAAAAGAAACTTTAGTCAGTTCTTGAGGCTTTTATATATTTTACAGTTTTAAGAGCATTCTTCCTCATTTGTGTAAAAAGCCCACAAAAATCAGAAGTGACAAACTACCAAAGTGAAAAAAGGAAAACCCTATACTTTTTCAGTTATAGTAACTGTGACACTTCTTAAAAAAGCAGAAAAAACTCCAAGTGTGATTCTCAAGTTGATGTCTAAGACTGCTTAATTAGAACGTAGCAAATTTATCATCTGAGCCTCCCTTTGTTTAGTAAAGCATTCAAAGAAAAGAAACCCCTTCACCTGAAATCAAAAGAACGTGTTGACATGCAAAGCACATGCCCAATGAGAGAGCTGGTGAAGAACTCCGACTCATGTAGTCATGTGCTTGCTGAGATTTCAATGCTTCTTTAACAAAATACACTGAATCTAGAGTTCTGCTTCTTTTGGGAGAGGTACACGTAGATAAGACCTCAGACCCACACCTAAATCTGCATATTTGGAACTTATACTACATGAAGCCTCAGGGGATGCGAGCAAAGGGATCGTCCCACACAGAACGAGCAATGTGCACCCTGTGCAGCCTCCCTTCCCTTCCGTTCCTCGTTAGCAGACTGCTATTAAAAATACTGCTCTGGGTAGGCATTGACAGCACCCATGCAAAACAGCGGCAAAGCTCATCACTCGCTCAAGCAAATGCCATCAGCGCACACAGGGCCCCGCCTCTGTCAATCCCCGGCTGCGCTCCTTAGGAAAAGTTCTTTAGACTTCGGGGGCGGTGGGAGACCAGCAGCCCGGCTCAGCGCGCTGCCCGCCACGACACCAGCCCGCGCGGGGCAGAGACCAGGCTTGAAAAGTTCCAGCCCGAAGCGCCAGCGCCTCCCGGACGCAGCCCCGCAGCGAGGGAGGCAGATACAAGGTACCACCCTGTCAACTCGGGCTGCTCCCCCCGCCCGGCTCAACGCCCCCCGCCCCGCGCCCGTCTACTCCGGTGCCTCGCAGGCGCCGGCGGGCTCCGAGGGGGCCCGGGGAAGGGACGAGGCACAGGCCGGGCCCGAGGAGAGGGCGCCCCGCCTCTCACCTCTTTGACGGGGGGGAATTTCTTCCGGCACTCCAGGCTCAGGCCCCGCAGGTCGCCCTGCATGTTCTCCAGCAGCTTCTTCACGGCCTCGGGGCTGCTGGTGCCGGACATGGCGCCGCCGGCCGCGCTGAGCAGGGGCCGGGCGGGCGAGCGAGCGAGCGCGGCAGCGGCGGAGAGACGGCGGATGGGGATAGGGGTGGGGGAGGGGGGCGCTCCGCGGCCGGACACGTCTGCGCGGAAGCGCCGGAAACCTTCCGCCTCGGTCCCCTCCCGCGGCCGCCGCCCGCTCCCACAATCCCGGGCGGCGGCGCTGCGCGTCAGGCCCGTTTCCGCACGCACGGCCGGGGGCGGGGAGAGCGGCGCTGTGGCGGGGCCCGGCCGCTGCCCCCCAGGGCGGTGAGGTGCTGCGCGGCCGGGCCCTGGCGCCCTCGGGGTAGAGACCGAGGGAGCCGCGCGCCCCGAGGAGCGCCGGGGCGGCGTCCCGTGACCTGGTGCGTCCGGCGGCGGGTACGGAGCTGTAACCGCGCAGCGCTCCGCCGTAACGTATCCACCGCCCTGGCCCTTAGCGCCGGGAGCCCTGGAAAAATGGGCTCCGCTGCGCCTGCCTGGGGCTCCCGCCGGGGCCGGGCAGCGGGAAGCCGGGGCGCTGGAGCAGTGTGGGTAGCGGGGGTGTTGGGAGACACCGACCCACCCTCAAACCACGAGAAGTCCTGTGGCACTTAGGGACTGACATAGTTTGGCGCATAATCTTCCGGGGCAAAGAAAAGACCCACTTTGTCAGGTGGTCTGTGCCCACGAAAGCTTGTGCTCCAAAACATCTGTTAGTCTGCAAGGTGCCGCAGGGCTTTTTGTTGTGTTTGTGGATACAGACTAGCACGGCTACCCCCTGATACCACTGAAACCCACTGTAAACCCAGAGGGGTGCCGCGGTTTCCCTAGTCGCAGCATCTAGGGGTTGGAAGGACACGGAGGTTGTGCAGCCCCTCGAACCTTGGTATTAGGGTGTCTGCACACCTGCTTCACAAACCTATTCCTCCAGCCAAACAAATGCACCTGGTTAAAACCACTCACCATACAATACACCACAGCCTCAGCTATTCCCCTATTCAGGTGCCAGTTCCCATACCCCTGCACATATGCCGGTTTGATTTTCCAGAGCAATGAATAGTGAATCAGATTAGGTCTGGTTATGCTACTGAGGCTGTGTCTACACTATAAGATAAAATCAAATTTAAAGGAATTAGCTCCATATTAAAATGTCACTGTCTTTACTGTAAATACCCTTAGTGAGCCCTAATAGTTATAACAAACTGTTGATATTATGGGTGGGTATAGAATCAATTTCGAATTTAACACTTTGAACAAAGGCTAGTGTGGAAGCATCACGCGTTTAATTTGAATTTGTTAACCTACAGAAGTGTCCTGTATGTATCCCACAAAGCTAGGCGGTGACCCTCTATGTGTGAGTGCTTCCTTCTCTGCTGCTCTCCATATAGGTGCACAGGAAGAAGGTCACAGAAAGTCTGCGAATTTTTGATTGAATTAGAATTTGAATTTTAGTTCAGTTGTGCCCAGGCCTGCGAGTATAAAGGCCTGGACATGCAGCTGACAAAACTGGGCGGAGGTGGACAGGGCTGATAGCACAGCTGACTGCCATTACGCTAACATCTGCAGACTATGCGCAGCACAGGGGACCCACACAGGTTTGAGAGAGGGCTGTAGGCACAGCTGCCCATCAGTATGCCAGCGTCTGCAGCGAACATGTGACTGATGGAACCAGTGGGAGTGGACAGGGCTCATAGCACAGCTATGCTGCTGTCTGTCGCTACACCAGCATCCACAGAGGATGCGTGGCACAGGGAACCCGGGCAGGATTAGGAGAGGGCTGAATTCTGTTACTGGATGCCCTGAATTCTGGGGTAGTGCTTTGCATTCTGGGATTCTAACAGGAAACACCCACAAGCAACTGGGGCTAAGGCACTATGGGATAGGTATCCACAATGCACTGCTCATGCTGTCAAACTTATATAGGGCAATGGAGATGCGGAAACTTGACACAGAGAAACGGATCAAATTTCAAGAAGGTTTGTGGGCATTTAAATTTGAATTCATAAGAACAAGGTTAAAAATCAAATTCATTAACAATCGAATTTCTCTCTTAGTGTAGACTCAGTCTGAATGATTTGGGAGAAAGGCAAAGGCTGCTACCTACTGTAACAAAAGGGTGCATTGTGTAGTGAATGTTTTAGTGGTAAGATGAGTGTCTAAGAATCTGTCTGCACTAGAGCAATCTACCAACAGAAGTTCCTGTCGGCAGATATTTTCGGACAACACAACTGTCAACAGATCACGGCCAAATTGCCAAGCGAATTGCTTGTGATCCGCTCTGTCAACAGAGCGCGGCCAGAGTACCCGGCTGCTCCCTCAACAAAACAGGAATCACAGCAGACAGGGCTGCCCAATTCCAAAAGCCTTGTCTTTTGACAAGGGCCTCCCCCAGAACATCCAGACTGGCTTTCTGTTGACAGAATCTGTCAACAGAGATGACATTTTGCCTCATGGGGGAGTGGCAGAACGCTGTTGACAGAAGTGCTGTGTTCTGCCAATTTACTGTTGGCAGAACACCTTGGAAATGTGGATGTGACAAAACATCAGTTTTGTTGACAAAACTCTGGACATAGCCTAAGTGAAAGACCTGAAAATAGATAGTATTATATGCCTATTGCATTTCCTTGTATTTTGTATTGTAGCTGTGTTGTCTGTGCAAGCTTGTCATATTTTTCCACCATTCATTTCCTAGGCTATGTTTACACTAGCCCAAAACTTTGAAATGGCCATGCAAATGGCCATTTCGAAGTTTACTAATGAAGCGCTGAAATACATATTCAGCACCTCATTAGAATGCCAGCAGCCATGGCATTTCGAAATTGATTAAGGCGTATTGTTTCAATAAACTAAGAGCTAGGATACCATAATAGCATGAAATTATCCACCCAATTCTAAGTCCCCTGAAGTCTAAGTCACTGTCCTTAATTATAAACACACAAATAGCCCCATTGACTTCTGAAAGATTTAACTACATCGTTTCTAAAGAGCCTTCTTGCATAAACTACTACATTCTGTTATTTAGTCATTGCAGTAATTTAGACCAATCCAGATTATATGCTGACAGGTTATGCTGACAGATTATATGCTGACAGCAGAACACAGATGACTTCTTTAGACTGGGTCTACACTACCGCAATCTGTCGGAAGAAGATTTCCTGGAAGATCTCTTCCAAAAAACCTTTTTTGAAAGATCGCGTCCACATACCAAAAGCGGATTGCAGGATCAATCCGCTCTTTAGAAAGAAGGCAGCCACACAGCCCTGGCCACTCTTTCGAAAAAAGGGCCCAGGAAACACCACAGACAGAGTTGCATGGCTAGCAAGCCCTTCCAGGAGCATCGGGCCCACGCTCCCTTAAAAGACCCCTTCCATACGCCCCCTCCCTGCACACACTGCTGAGACCTGCCAAGCTGATCTTACAATTGGTCCTGGAGTGTCTCCACCAACTCGCCTCAGGCCTCCCACTGCCAGGCCAGGTCAGTATCATCCAGTGCCAGCAACTTGCTGAGCATCTGATTTTGCTCGCAGAGGGTGTCCATTCAGCAACAGTCCCTCTGGCTGCGGGCCCACCTGGGCGCTGTGGTGGTGGGGGTGGTCAAGCTCTCTCAGCAGCTGACAGTGGGCTCCCCAGCTCCAGGAGGTGGACTGGGCTCTCCCAGCCCTCAGACAGTGCAGCTGTAAGGATGGAAGGGCAGAGACAGAGACAATACATCAGCCCCACCGCTCAGCCTTGTGTGCCATGTCCCCCACTCTCTGGCTGAAGGACAGGGATGTCCCAGAAGCAGTGGCTTGTGTTCCCTTCAAGGTGGGCCCTGCCACACATGGCCTCCGCCATGCCTTGGGGATGGAGCTGACCATGGGGGGGGCTCCCCCCCTCTGGGGAACAGGTTAGCGGACAATGCGGGGGTATGTGGCCTCGGTGAGGCTTCGCATGGATGGTGGGTGAGCCAGGAGCAGCCTGGCCTTTCCCAGCACCCCCCTCACACACATGTGCAGCCTGCAGCGCTGTTCATGGGGGCTGGTGCTGAGTGTCACCTGCAGGCATGCTGGAGGGGTGCAGTCTTCAGTGGTATGTCAGGGTCGACTATTGCCCAGGTGGCTGGCGCACCTCAGGCCATGGCAGGGGTGGCTGTGCCCCCTGCCTCCCCCAAGGCGTGTGACGTGCTGGGCACTTACCAGAGTGTTCCAGGGGGATGTCTGGGGGCGCCTGGCTGGAGGACACCAGGCTGGACGAGCCTGAGGGGATGGTGAAGACGAGAGTCCCATCCAACGACTTGCTGTCATTGATGGGCCCTTGGTCTCTGGCCACGGTTGGCTAATGTCGGCTGAGGGTCCCAATGGCCCTGGCTTCTTGAATGCCACCAAAGGGGGCTCCTTGGCCATAGCATCAAGGACAGTGGGTTGGGGGGAACTGTCCATAACACCAAGGAGCCTGTGTTGCTCCCTGTAAAAGGAGCAGGTGGCCAGCCCTGCCCCTAAGTGCCTGGCAGTGTCCCAGGCCCAGACATATCCCTGGTGGAGTTCTTTCACCTTGGAGCGTACTTGCGCCAAATTGCAGGCAGGGTGGCCTCACCTCTTCTTCGCTGTCATGGCACGGAGGACCTCCTCCTGCCAGAGCCCCAGCAGGTCTTGGGGCTCCAGCTTCAGTGCAGGAGGGCACCTCTCTTTGGTGGCCGGGGCATGCGCCTGAGACCCCTCAGGGATCTGTGCAGGGGCCACGGGGAAGCTGGCTGGTGGCCGTGGTTGGAGTCTCTGCTGCAGGGGGTGCCGTGAGGTCATGCTGCTGGAGGCTTGTCTCCTTGCTGCCAGCATGCTCTCAGCTTCCTGCCAAAAGGTCTCTGGGGCTCCCTGCACCTGTAGGGTGGCCGGATGCAGGGAGCATAGAGCTGTGCAAGCGCTAGCCGAGGCCTCTCTGCACCCCAGATGGCTGGCACCATGGAAGACCCCTCTTTTGAAAAGGGGGCCTGCAGAATATCTACACACAATTTCTTTCAAAAGACTCTTTTGAAAGAAGGCGCTCTTCTTGGTCCGGGAGCGGACAATTACTTCCAGAAGAGCTGCGTTCTTTCAATTTTGGACCGCAAGAGTGCATTTTGTGTGTGGACGCTCCGCATGTTCTTTCAAAAAAGGGTCAGATTTTCTGAAGGAACTTGCTAGTGTAGAGAGAGGAGGGAATGACTGTTATGTAATTTATGACTACAGTCAAGTACTTCTGATAATTAGTTTCCTTAGTTATTTACTTCCATTTTCTCTTTTTTCATACTTGTGCATGTATCTGCTTTGGAAATATAGACACCAATACTGCAAAGATTCTGCATACATGCTTAACTTTAAGCATACAGGTAGTCCCACTGATTAGGGCTATTTGCATTCTCACAGTTAAGCAGCTAAGTAAATCTTTGCAGATTCACAGAAATAGAAATGATTTGCTACTATGAAGGGTGTCTTTGTTTGTAAAAGAAAATGGGCATTTTGGGTGGAATTGTTCTGAACACAAGCTTTTAAATTAGAGCTCCTACTATAGTTATTATTCCTATAATCAAAACCTGTGAAGTTCTGCTCTGTGGCCATGTTTACCTAAAAAGCAAACTATTCCATATGTAATAAAAATAATAAATATTAATTTTGAGGAAATAATATTCTCTTTGTTTAATGAAAAGAAAAAAATTAAGCATCCAATTCAGACATAATTAACATTATAGAATGCCTGAAAAACTAGTGTGTATGGAAGATTGAAGCGTTTTTCCTTAATCAAAGACCAGATTCTCCTACTCTTATTCAGGCTGAGTAGTGACATTAATCTTCAACAAGGATTATTGAAGGGATGAGGTATTCCATTTGTGTAAGCATAACCGAATCTAGCTCTCAGGTTGTTTCATTGTAGCTTTTTTTAAATATGGTCTAAAGACAATAATGAAAATATTTTGGAACAATAATTATTAATATCTTGGAATATAAAACACTGTATTCTGAGAGTTGCCTCCAGTTTGTGTATTGTGTATAACACCTGATATTTATTTCTCTATTTTTACAATTGCAAATCAAAGCTGGCTGGTTCGTGATATTTATAGTGCCAATCACATTATCTCTTGTGCTATAATACAGCTGTGTCTACACTACAAATTAACTTCAAAGTTAACTTTGAAGTAAGGGGCTACTTTGAAGTAGCCTGCAGAGCATCTACACATGCTTTTCCTTACTTCAAAGTTAACATCGAAGTAAGGGAGCTAACTTCGAAGTCACTACTCCATTCCTGGGAATGGAGTAGTAGCTTACTTCAACCTGTAACTTTGAAGTTAATGTGTGTAGATGCTCTGCACTCCTTACTTCAAAGTAAGGAGTCCTCCAAGGAGGACACCCCCCGCCCCGAGGATGGATACAGTCTGGCTAGCCCAGGGAGGGCTCTATGGTCCTTGCCAGCTGCCTTAAAGGAAGCAGCTCCCTGGCAACCCCAGGCAGGAAGCTGAGAGTGTGCCACAAGCAGGGGCAGCACGAGCTCTGCCCTGGACTGCCCCAGCCCGAAGCACCTGCCAGCCTCCACAGCCCCTACCCACCATGGCGGCACAGCAGGATTCCCCTCCCCCTCCGGGGCTCCAGAGGAGGGGTCCCAGGAATCACAGGCACAGGCAAAGGCAGCGTCAGGAGGGGATCCCCCTGGACAGAGGCAGAGCTGAAGGACCTCCTCACTTTGTGGGAGGAGGAGGAAGTCCTGTGGCAACTCAGAACCCGCCAGCGCAATGCTGAGGCATTTGACTGGCTGGCCAGCAGTCTCGCTGCTTGAGGACACCCCGACTGGCCCGGTAGCAGCATCCAAATCAAAGTAAAGGAGCTGCACCAGGCATATATCAAGGTCCGTGATGCTGCCAGCTGGTCGGGGGCACGGTCCGTCCAGTGCCTCCACTACCAGGAGCTGCAGAGGCTCCTGGGGCCGAGCGAGGTGGCCAGCCCAGAGCACGTGCCCCCACCATGGACAGCGATGAGGAGACTGGCCCCTTGGCACCACCAGCCCCCGCACAGAGACCAGCCCACTGAGACCGAGGGCGATGACGGGGGCTCCAGCAATGGGACCCTCGTCATCGCCCTCCTCTCCAGAACACCGAGCCAGGCATCATCCAGCTGGGCCTTGCTCCGGCCCCAGGAGGTCACAGCTAGTACGTTCGGGGTGAGTGGGACATTACAAGGGATGGGGATGAGGCCCCTCCCAGAATAGCCCCACAGTCCAACCACCTGAGGATGGGGGAGGCGGGAAGCACGGGCTGATCCTTGCGAAGCGGAAACCCCTGGGCATCTGGGATCCCACAGGCCATTGGGTGGCAGGGAGGCGGGGCAGGGGGCAAAGGATCAGGAGATCCAGCCCTCCCCACCTGAGTCAGGAACCAGCACTCACTGTCTGTCCCCCTGTTCCCTCCTGTCTCCACAGGTCCTTCGCCAGCCGGCCTTCCCTGCAGTCCTGAGTGGGCAAGGGCCTCAAGGCGGGGTCCCAGGTGAGTGAGCCGCCTGCGCTGCTGGTGCTGCATGGCAAGCAGCGCAGCCAGCAGGCTGAGCAGGATTGTGAGGGCATCATCCTTGGCGAGGGAGGGAGCTGGCCTGGTCTCCGGCTGTTCCCCTGTGTACGTGCTACTGCTGTCTTCAGCCTGTCATCCTTGGGCACATGTGGGCTGTGAGTGCTGGGAGGGGCCCTTTAAGGGGTCGGCTGGCTGGGAGCCTGGAAGGGCTTCTTGGCCATGTGACCCCATGCCTGCATCATTTCCTGTCCCCTTACTTCCAAGTAGGGAGCATTTGTGTGTGGATGTTTAACATCAAAGTAGGGGAAAGCCTACTGAGAAGTAAGGGAGGGTGAGTTTTGTGTGTGGAGGCTCTACTTCGAAGTTGTACTTTGAAGTAAGCAACTTCAAAGTTATTTTGTAGTGTAGACACAGCCTACCTGTCACTCAACTGTTTTTTCTAGGTACTTAGTTGTACAGAATCAGAAACAGGCTATAGGCCTTTAATTTCTGAAATGACAAGGCCCTCCTTTCCCCACAAACACACATGATGCTGACTGTCCAGCTCATTTTGAAGACATAGGTCATTTCAAATGTGTGTGAATTTCAAAGAAATGTTAAGTGTATAAATATGCATGAACTAATTCACTTGATAGAACAGGACAAAGAGGGATTTATCACATTACATTTATATGGCATATGCTCCAATAATTACATTTGCTCTAAACTCATGAAAACATGTTAATGGCATTGTCTTCATCTCTTTGTACTATATTCTGTTGTCTGTTATCAGATTACTTTAGCTGCGTCTACATGTGCACGCTACTTCAAAGTAGCGGCACCAACTTCGAAATAGCGCCCGTCGCGTCTACACGCGTCGGGCGCTATTTCGAAGTTAACTTCAATGTTAGGCGGCGAGACGTCGAAGTCGCTAACCTCATGAGGAGATAGGAATAGCGCCCTACTTCGACGTTCAACGTCAAAGTAGGGACCGTGTAGACGATCCGCGTCCCATAACATCGAAATTGCTGGGTCCTCCATGGCGGCCATCAGCTGGGGGGTTGAGAGATGCTCTCTCTCCAGCCCCTGCGGGGCTCTATGGTCACCGTGGGCAGCAGCCCTTAGCCCAGGGCTTCTGGCTGCTTCTGCGGCAGCTGGGGATCTATGCTGCAGGCACAGGGTCTGCAACCAGTTGTCAGCTCTGTGTATCTTGTGTTGTTTAGTGCAACTGTGTCTGGGAGGGGCCCTTTAAGGGAGCGGCTTGCTGTTGAGTCCGCCCTGTGACCCTGTCTGCAGCTGTGCCTGGCATCCCTATTTCGATGTGTGGTACTTTGACGTGTAGACGTTCCCTCGCTGCGCCTATTTCGATGTTGGGCTGAGCAACGTCGAAGTTGAACATCGACGTTGCTGGCCCTGGAGGACGTGTAGACGTTATTCATCGAAATAGACTATTTCGATGTTGGCTGCACGTGTAGACGTAGCCCTCATGTATTACTGTTATTAGAAAATCCTAGATCATAGGCATTTTAGTATTAGGATGAGAATTTACTTAATGTGTAAAACTTCATGAAAACTACTGGCAGATTGTCTGCATTGCTGTAACTAAATGGAGTATGTATGATTCCGTAATTTATTTGCCCATCTAATGGCATTGGAGACCTCGAACTGTGTTCAGCAGTTGCAATGGGAACACGTGTCAATCTGTTTTCCAGGGAAGATAGGTATAAAAATAAACCATGGGAGTGATTCTGTATCTCTGAATGATGGGTTCTGACAGAGCCATTGTATTGGGATAATCTTGAAAGACTTATGGAGAACTATGAGAGATTACATCTCTGCTATCATTTGGACTACAAACTTGGACTCACTTGTAATTTATTTTACCTTCTTTAACTTTTCAGTAACTCTAATTTCTTTTTCATAGGTTATAAATCTTTGTTTAGTTTACTAATCTAAACATTGTCTTTGGTGATGAGATCAAGAGTATATATTGACCTGGGTTAAGTGACTGGCCCTTTAGGGTCAGGAATACCTTAATGAGTGGTGAATTTTGGTTTTAATAACATTTTATCACAAGGTCCATTTTGGGTGGTAAAGTAGTGGCTGGAGAGCTTCAAGATACTGTCCAGGGCTCCATGGTAAGACTAATATAGTAGTAGAAGAATGCATATTTGTTGCTGGCTTGGTGAAATAGTACTACAGGATATACCACCAGTTTTGGAGCATCTGCTCTGCTGATAGTCTGACCTGAGATTGACTCACATCTGTGAGCCACTCTGGCCAGTCTGACACCCCCATGCACCGAAACTTCCTCTCCAAACCTATTGTGTATGTGGGGTGAGAGAAAGGGAGCCTGATGAGCTAAAAGTCTTTTTTCTTGACCCCTCGGGAAGGTAGTAAACTATTCCCAAAACCAAACATGACCACCTTCCTGACTCCTCAAAATCCACATTGTCATCCAACTTTTGTTAAAATTCCCAAGAGCAACTTGACTAAATTCATTTAGGCTATGTCTACACTACAGCATAAATTCAAATCTAAGGCACTTAGCTCAATTTTAAATTGTGACCATTCACACATCAAACACGATTTTTTCAAATTTAGGGGGGCGCTATGGCCGATATTCTTACTCCAACACCCCAAGTGGAATTAACAGGAAGTTTGAATGTAAGTGTGCAGATCAGTGGTAGCATGGAAACAACTTCCATTTAAACAGGTTTTATTGACCTTCAGAGGAGTCCCACACACATCCCACAATGTCCCCCCAGTTGTCCATTATGGTCAGTTCCATCTCTGATGCTCTCCGGGTGTGCAGGAAGTAAGGGATCAGAAAGCCTGCAAATTTAAGATTTTGGGAGCTGGCTGTTGCCAGGGGAGGGGAAAGTCTTCCCCCATGGCAAAGATTTTGGGGGGCTGGTTGTCACTGGTGGGGAAGTCTCCTTCTGAAAAAATGCCATTTGCTTGCCATGGGAGGAGAATGAGGGCAATGCAATGTGGGAAGATGACATCACACACTCACAACTAATTGCAGGGCATTTTTTTCCCATACTGTGCACAAGCAAAAAAAAATCAGAATGCTATGGGGCTGAGGGAGCTGTGGGATAGGTTCCCACAATGCAGTGCTGCAGTAGTCGATGTCTGCGATTTAGTGTGGCAGCACCAACTCGACTTTGTCAGGACTTTGTTGGGAGATGAGGATACTCAAATTTGAATTTTTAAAACCCAGTGTTACAAAATCAATTTTAATAAAATCAAATTTATCTCGTAGTGTCGACGTAGCATTAGTCTGCTCACTATAAAATAATTCTTCCTTAAATTCATATTCCCTCTTTAGCTATGGTTTTCCCAACCTCCTCAGGTATATCAAGCTGACTTTTGTAACATCTCTTAGCTGTTTTAAATACTTCAGACTTGTAATTTAATTTTAAATCATCTTGGCTATTTCTACTCAGGCCACTTCCTTCAGAAGTAGCATGCTAATACCAGGAGCCAAAGATGCTAATGAGGCGTGGAGGCAAATTCCCTGCACCTCATTAGCATAACATCATGTGATTTGGAGTCTGGAAGACCGTTCTTCCAGACTCCAAAATGCCGTGTAGAAGCGCAGCCGCCTGGGGGACTTCCGGAAGGAAGTACTTCCGGAGGCCCCTTCTTCACGAAAATTTTGCTCAGTGTTTACTTTGCTGCAGCTTGTGCTCCCCCTGGGCAGAACAGAGGCACTGGTATTGTACTTGCTTACCTAGGAAATCAGCACTGTATCTGTTTACACTCGCTTCACATTTGGAAGGTTTCCTTCACAGCCAGACTTCCTAGGGTCTAATTTTCTTTTTAAAATTAAAGCTTTCATTTTGCAGAGGGAGATGAACTCACTCACCACACTTTCCAACCTATATGGAGTGAGTGGATTTTCCAGATCCTGTTCTTTCATGCTGCCTGCTTATGCCTGAATAATCAGTCCCTCTTCTATGCACCTCCTCCTGCACATCCCGCCTTAGAACCAGATAAATACCTGACTACTTAACTTCCACTCAGGTGATGATAAAAATTATAACCTCAACCATCCAGATGATAAACTCCTAAAGGTGTGGTACTTGGATTATGAGCCTCTTAGCAGTTCTCTTGCTAAAGTTATACATGTATCTTTGCTGCTATATAAAAATAGTATCCTTCCCATTGAAACATTTTTTTTCTGCATTTCACTCAAAAGCCCCTGACCATATGTGTGCTTATGCTCAGTTGCTGTTATATGACCCATCAGTGACCTGACTCAGTAAAGGCTTGTTCAGCTATCAGGGCAACAGAGAAACAGACAGGCAAAACAAAATACTTCAAAAGAGAATCTGGAAGACATTAAAAAAAACCCACTCTATTATGCCACAGAGCCATATGCTCTCCTTAATAGTAAACAGAGGCAGAAAAGGAAAATGCTCAAACAGTCACTGCATAAATTAGCTTTGCTAATTAATACACATCATGCCAACCAGCTGTAACAGAAGCATTTGTTGTAACTGGCAGCCAGTCTGAACAGAATTACTCTGAAAAGCTTTTTTTTTTTAAAAAGAAAACAAAAAACAAATAAAACCATGGCAAACGTAATGAGAAAGCACAGTATTGCTGAACATATGGCTGCATCTGCATTTCTTATGCTTCTTATTTATATGACAAGTGCTCTTCAAAACACAGTGTGGGTGTTGTACAAATTCAGCATCAGCCTGAATGACCTTTGTCCTGAAGAGGCATAGAATCGTAGGCCTGGAAGGGACCTCAAATGTTATCTAGCTCAGGTCCGCCCACTCAAGGCAGTACGATTATTTTACATGCTAAACGGATGAGAAATGAGTGAAAGAAAGTGGTGTAGCGTACAGAGAGAGGCAAGTGAAGTGCCAGGTGGTTATTACGGAT
The DNA here is from genome assembly GCF_033958435.1 of Carettochelys insculpta. Lineage (NCBI taxonomy): Eukaryota > Metazoa > Chordata > Testudines > Carettochelyidae > Carettochelys > Carettochelys insculpta. The sequence continues at coordinate 316,599,248 of NC_134137.1, forward strand.
CAGTCAAGCTCAAAAATTTCCCAAAATCAAGATCCTTTCATGTGTCTCAAGTTGGATGCCCAAAATTGAGGCACTCGAAAGGACTAGCTGTGTCTGAAAGTGAAAGGTAATATGTTTAATAGATGAAAGCAAAATGGTTTGAAAATGTCACTGGAGTCCAAGAGGTACTTGGGCACCGAGAAGAACTATGTATGTAGAGCTGTGCAAATTATTTTTTGTTTTGGTTTGCTGACAGGTCTCCCAGAAAAAAAAGAAACTTTGCTTTGGCTCAAAGCAAATTGGAAAATTCAGAATAATTTCAGTGAACTGAAAAGGTCCGTCTTAGGTCAAGCAAAATGCTTTGCTCTATTGGAAACATTTGGTTTTAAAGGGCTAGCTTTGAAAGACAGCCAAGAGGAGGGGACTCCCTTATAAGTGTTAGCCCAGGGGTTAGTACAAATCATTAATAATAATTGGAGCAAGCATTTTTACCTAGGAGTCTCGTATCACAAGAAGGTATCCCAAAACCCTTAATTACAGGGCAATTTGTAGTGTGATTCTTCGCTCTCTCCTCTTGAAACTATTCCGCTTTGTGTAAATAATTAAGTAGGTGTTGGTCCAGAAAGTGAACAAATGAGTCTATAGCCTGGTGGTTAAGGCATTCACTTTGTGAATCATGAAGAGCACAACTGTGGATTTTGGTATGTGGGGGCAACTTTAACCATGAGTCCATGAACTACTTAGGCATCTAAAACATTCAGTGTTTTGCAGTTAACTTAGTAATTAGGTGACAGGAGCACATCACCTTAGATTAATGTTTTTTTCTTTTAATAGATATTCGACCTATTCCGCTCACATACTAATATGTTCTGACGTCTTGTGGCAAATGATTTAAGATACACTGGTTAGGTTTGAATTTCAATGTGTGTTCTTATTTGTTATGAACTAGAGTGACCATATTTCCCAGTGACAATGGCATGACCCAGTTGTTCCTATGAGGATCTCCTCATGCTGTTGCCACACTGGAGTAGTGTCCCCTTCAGGCTGTTGTCCATCAATGGAACCTGCATGGGGGAGGCTCTCTCCCCCACCTCCCCAAGGCTGTTACCTGGCCACTGGAACCCTGTGGATCACTGGTCTGGAACCCTGCAGGGAGGGTCCCACCTGCTGGAACTTTTCTTCCTCTCCCCCAGCCTACCTCCTTCCTGGGGTAGGCTGACTTCTCTGCTCACCTCCTCTGCACTCCACTCCACTATTTTGACAAAAGTGGGCATTTGTCCTGTTTGTTCATGCCAACTGATCACGTTTGCAAGAGCAAATGAGACAAATGCCTTCTTTTTCGGGCGAGGAGAGAAAGAAGTTGGGGTACCTGGGATAGGCTTAAAAAAGGGACTGTCCCAGCCATAAGGGGATCTATGATTACTTCATTACTAACACTGCAGAGGAAGAGATCCAGCATGACTCCTGCATTTTATTTCAGCTCGTGGAAGGAAGTCAGGTGTCATGGGTTACAGAGATACATCTGGAACAAGACGACCTGTGGCACCTTATAAACTAACAGACGTTTTTAGAGCATAAGCTTTCGTGGGCAAAGACCTGCTTCATCAGATGCATCTGAGTTCTGTATAAGAATACCAAAATGGCTACATTGGGTCAAAGTCCATCTAGACAAGAATTCTGTCATCTGACGGCCAGTACCAAGCGCTTCAGAGGGAAGGTAGAGAACAGGTAAGGGATACACCTCATGTGGCCCATTATTAGTGTCTGGTAAACAGAAGCTAGAGACACCATCTCTGCCCATCCTGGCTATAGAAATTGCTGGACATATGCTCCATGAACTTATCTCGATCTTTTTTGAACTCTGTTATAAGTTGGCCTTCACAACTTCCCCTGGCAAAGCGTTCCACAGGTTGATTGTAAATAAATACTTCCTTGTGTTTGTTTTAAATTGTGTGATTTTCATGAGGTGACTCCTTGTTTTGTGTTAAGTGAAGGATCCTAACATTTCCTTATTCGATTTTTCCACACTGTTCATAGTTTTACAGACTGCTATCATATTCTCCCTTAGACATCTCTTTTCCAATCTGAGTAAATCCCAGTCTTTACAATCTCTCCACATACAGAAGCTTTTCTATATCTCCAATCATTTTTTGAACCTTCTGTCCTTTTTCCACTAAGATATCTGAGATGGGGTGACCAGGACTGCATGCAGTATTCAAGATGTGCGTGCACAATGGATTTATATAGTAGTATTATATTTTGATTCGTTATCTATTCCTTTCCTAATGGTTCCTAACACTGTCAGGTTTTTTTGACTGCTACTGCACACTAATTATTTTCAAAGATCTCTCCATAATGACCTCAAGAGCTCTTTCTTGAGTGGTAACAAGTAATGTAGACTCCACTATTTCATATGTATAGCTGGGATTATTCTTCCAAAATGCCACATTTTGCATTTGTCAACATGTAATTTTGTCTGTCATTTTGTTGCCCAGTCATCCAGTTTGGTGAGATTTTCGTTTTGTAATATTTTGTAGTCTGCCTTGGAGTTAACTATCCTGGGTGATTTTGTATCTTTTGTAAACTTTGCCACCTTGCTGTCTTGCTCTTTTTCCCAGATCATTTATGAATAATCGCTTTCCAGTGTGAAAATTCACTGCTCAGTCTCACCCTTTATATTCCATTTTTTTAACCAATTACTGACCAGGACCATCTCTTTTAGCCTAAGGCTATGATTTCTGCTTAAAAACCTTTGGTGACAGACATTCTCAAAGGCTTTCTGAAAGGCCAAGTATACCATACCCACTGGATCACACTTGTACACTTTCGGGCACACCTTCAAAGAATTCTAATAGATGGGTGAGACATGCTATCCCTTTTCAGAAAACCATGTTAACTCTTCCCCGGCAAACCATGTTCATTGATGTGTTTGAATAATTCTGTTCTTTCCTATAGTTTCTATCAGTTTGACTGCTTCTGAAGTTAGGTTTATTGGCCGGTAACTTCCAGAATTGCCTCTGTGACCCCTTTTAAAAAAAGTGATGCTACATTAGCTACCATCCAGTCATCTAGTACAGAGGCTGAGTTATGTGATGGTTTACATACATTTCTGAAATTTCACATCTGAATTCCTTCAGAACTCTTGAGAAAAATGCCATCTCATCCTGGTGACTAACTACCTTTTAATGTGTCAATTTGTTCCAATCCCTTCTCTTACTGTTATCTTAATCTGATAACGTTCCTCAGATCTGTCACCTAAAAAGAGTGACATTCTCTGCAGTGAGGACTGAATTGAATTCATTTAACTTCTCTGCAATGGTCCTGTCTTTCTTTGATGCTCCTTCAGCATCTTCATCGCCTAGTGGCTCCACTAACTTGTTTGGCAATTTCCTTCTTCTGATGTTCTTAAAAAAAAAAATTCCTGTTGAGAGTCTTTCTCCCATTGCACTTCAAAGTCTTCCATAGCCTAACTTTTACATTTTACTCACCCGAGTTTTTGCTTCTTTCCATTTTTCTCCCTAGGATTTTTCTCCCTAGATTTCTAGATTTTAGGTATTTCTTTTTGCCTCTAATTGCCACTTTTACTCTTCTGTTTAGCCATGGTGGAAGTTTTTGGTCCTCTGTTTATATTTAAGGTATACATTTAGTTTGATATTCTAGTATGGTGATTTTAAAATTATCTGCATGCAGTTCACAGGCATTTCATTCTTGTGACTAAAATAACAAGAAGTCCTGTGGCACCTCATAGACTAACAGATATTTTGGAGCATAAGATTTCGTGGGCAAAGATCCACTTCATCTGATGAACTTCTTATTGTTTTTGAAAATACAGACTAACACGGCTACTGCTCTCATTCTTGTGACTGTTTCTTTTATTTTCCATTTAATAGCTTCATTTTTCTGTAGTTCCCCTTTTTTAAGTTTAATGCTGCCGTGGCAGGTTTCTTTGGAGTTTTTCCCTCTGCAAAGACGTTAAATGTAAGCCCAGTATGGTTGCTATTACTGAGCAGTTCAACCAGACCAGATCCTTTGCTATGAAGAATTTCCTATCCTCTTGTAGGTTCAAGGGTGATCTGCTCCATGAAACAGCTATTTATGGTATCTACAAATTTTCTCTCTGCCTCTGTCAGGTGATGAATACCTAGTCAATAAGAGTCCCTATCCTGTCCTCTTATTTTTCAGGTATGGGATTTCCATCTATAGTGATTCTATAGTAGAGAGTTGTGGTCTCTGCTTTGTAACCGTTTTTAAAATTTCACATGGAAAAAGAGGAGCTAAATACATTGTATAGCAACAAATAGTAAAAGGAAATAAAATATTGCATTAAATTGCTTATTTTGAGAATTTTATTTTTAGTACGAAATTACATTCTTCTGTATGATTTACTTTTTTTGTTAAAATAATGAGGTTTGTTTTGTAAATTCAGAGCATATATCAGCAATCTGCCCTTCGCTCTTGGCTCAAAAGTGGCATATGTGCTTGTTTTTCTGAGAGAGTTAAGTTTATGCTTGCTAGTTAATAACTGCCTTGATGTGCTCTGTGACTTCCTTCTGAAGATCTCAAAGCACTTTATGAACCTTACAACATGTTTTGTAAGGTAGTATTATCCCTATTTCCTGTTGTTTTGTTAGAAACTGATGGGCTGATTTCAGCAATCCTGTGCATCCAACAACTGCAGTTGAAGGCAATGAAAACTGAAGTTGATGGATACCCCTGAAACCAGACCTTAAGTGATCACAAAGAAAGCTGTGACAGACATAGGAAAAGAATGTTTCCTGACTCCCACTATATTTTGTTAGTATGAAGTAAAATAACCTGTTATTTATATTTGCTTTTTTCCACTGTCCCTTATATAACTATCAACATGAGTACCTCCTTAACTGGAACCAATAAATACCTAATTTTTTTGTATTGTTATCCTGAAAAGTAACTGTAGGCTCCTGACTTCAGTACTCACTTAGTCCCTTACAATCCAAGTATTCATGGATAGCTTATTTCCCACAAATACAAGTCCACATATAGGTCTAAGTTTTGAAGTGGAAAGTAAAATCTACTGCCAGCACACGTTACTCAGATACTAAGTTTACAAAGTATACAAATAATTAAGTACATTTAACTTATCCTTGATTTTGCCTTTGTAATAAATGAGTTCTTTTTAGATAATTGCTCTCTGAGATACCAGGTGGTTAAGCCCCATTTGGTTTATTCAAGGCAGGTTGTCTTGACCAAAGAATATAAAAGCACAGCACACAGGAGCAGTTAGTTTCCAAGCTCTGGGGCTACCAGGCTATTCTCTTGCACTTCACCAAATTTACAGATTTTTACAGCCCATCTTTGTTTATTTTACAGGAAACTAGCAGCTATGTAAGTTATTATTATTCACTGAGTTGTGTCAGTGTTGATCCAGGGTATGAAAGAGACAAGGAGGCTGATGATGTATCTTTTATTGGATTATTTATTTTATTGTTGGTGAAAGAGACAGGATTTCCAGCTTCAGAAGCTGCTTGAAAGAGTTCTCTTCCCCCAAAAGAAGTTAGTTCATTAAAAACATTACCTCCCTCACCTTCTCTCTCTAGATTTGTATTGTCCAATTAGCATCAAATGTCCACTTCCCTGTAAATTGATTAAATAGTTACAGTCAGGACACTTCAGATTTCCAGAGTACAAAATGTCACAGCAGTTTTGGCAACAGAGGTAGTAACACTTCTTAATTGCTTATTTTCCTTAGAACACTAAGGCTTTGATTACAATTTTACAACAATTTGTTACTGAGAGCTGACAAAAAGCATATATATTGAAGCAGTTGCAACAATAAATTCTATAAGCAATATTTTTGGTATTTCTTAGCATTACTGTGCAAAGTTTCCTAGAAGGCTTGATTAGTAATTCTGAGCATCATATCAGGCTTTTGAGCTCTGTTTTAACACCCTCCTCTGCTTGTCACTATAATAGTTTATTATATTGACACCTTCACCTCATTAATCTTTGGTGTGATTTAAAATGTTTATTGAACAGCTCCAGTTAATAGCTTAAGGCAGATGTGTGGGTTTTTTTTTTTAATGCTTTTGCTCTTGCTCTGTTTTTTTGTAAGTGGCAAAACATTTAATACAGTTTAATAATAGTAACACAATAAGAATTATTGATACTTCAGGATTATGATTTTGACTTTCAATTATTCCTTGGAGTGAGCCATATTCTCACATATTTGAACAACATGAGTCCTATGGCACCTTAAATGATAAATTTATTTGGGCTTAAGCTTTCATGGGTAAAAACTGCTTTGTCAGAACAACATTAGAATGCAATTAATTTTACATACTTAAAATGTGGGGTTATTATTCCCAAATTCCTGATCGCATTAAATAGAATTGGCTTATACATCTGAAAATAGGTTCAATTTATAGGCACACACAGGAGAAGACCTCTTGGCCACTTCTTTGTCTTTAGTTAGATACAAGATGCTCCTTAAGATTGTTTTCACTAGAATCCTTCAATATCCTAGCTATACATTACAATATGAAGAGACCATAAACAATTCACATTATTTTCTTACTCATGTCTATATCTTCTCATAATTAACCTTAATTTTTCTTGAACTAGCTCATTAATTCAATTTATGATATCAATTTCTTTAAGAAAGATACAACTATCACAGCTTTTGATGTTTCCTATAACTGACAAAGAGGGCCCAGAATAGATCTTTTAAAACTATTTAAGTTTTGTAACCCCCATGTTTTAAAAATACCAGAGGATTAATCTACCAGTAAAACCTGTCATTTGATGATGAAACAGCTAATATTTCCATGAATGTAGAAGTAAAGAAGCTGGATACATTAGTATCCTTTCACATTACAAATTTTGCTATATCCTATGTGACAAAGTAACACAGGCATGGTTGGACAGGAAACAGGCTCTGTGCTTGTTGCCAGAGTACTCACTGTCAGCAGGTCCACTACCTTTAGGTTATTTTTTTTTCTGATATACAGACCTTGCATTTCTTCTCTTTATTGGTGAATAATGTTAATCCTTATTTAAAAAAACTTTTGATTTTCCTTTGGTACAGTTTTAATTAGCAAGGAAGCCTTGTTGGCAAAATAATACACATAATTTTGACTTACAATTTTCATTGCACCTCATACATAAGAAATTAGGATTGGGCATCTAGCTCAGCATCCTGTCTTCTGACAGTGGCCAATGCTGGGTGCTTCTGAGATCAAACATTGTACATTGTCACTGCCATAAATGCCAACTTCCACTGTAACTGGGGAGTGCTCAACCCTCCCAGGCAAAGTCATCTGAATGTCAAGTGACAGCTGTGTGTGGCAGGTGTGAGGTGTTGGGAAGGTTGGGGAGGAGTTGATCAGTGACGCTACTCACAGGCAGGGGGTGCTGTGAGGAGGAGGAGGAAGCGGAGGTAGCTTGGCTGCCAGTAGGTGCTGAGCACTCACTAATTTTTCTCCATTGGCATGTATGGTCCCTGCCACTGTGGTGTTAAAGGTGCCATGCAAAGAACAATACAGAATTATTTCTCAATCTCAAATTGGTGAATCGGCAGGAAATAATATGTTCTCGCAAGCCCCACTATTACAGATTTATGGATTTTGAGATCATTCCTTCTCTACCACTCGTGAAACAGATCCTCGGAAGTAATGCCAGCAGCCTGTTGGTGCCTATAGTTTCTTCTACTACTTGGAGGCTTGTCCATTGAAGAGACAGCCAGAAATCTTCAACTTCCTGAAGGGGAGCTCTAAAAAGGATAGAGAGAAACTGTTCTCAGTGGTGTCAGACAGCAGAACAAGGAGCAATGGTCTGAAGTTATAGAAGGAGAGGAGTAGGTTGGATATTACGAAAAACTACTTCACCAGGAGGGTGGTGAAGCACTGGAATGTGTTTCCTAGAGAGGTGGTAGATTTGCCATCCCTAGAGGTTTTTAAGTCCTGATTTGACAAGGTCCTGGCTGGGATGACTTAGTTGGGGTTGATCCTGTTTGAAGCAGGGGGCTGGACTAGATGACCTCCTGAGGTCCCTTCCAGCCCTGTGATTCTATGAAATCAGGCTGGAACATGTCCTGGTTCATGTGAAAGGAAGATACCACCTCCAGCAGGAAGATGGGGTGGGATCACAGCTGGACACTGTCCTTATTTAAAAAAAAAAGCATAAAGCAGTTCTGAGGTCAAGGTTTTGATCTATGATACTGATGTCACTGCCACTAGGAAAGCAACTTTCCAGCATAAGTAGCATAACAAGTAAGAGTCCAGTGGCTCAAATGGTGGGCCAGAGAGCCTGGAGAGGACCAGGTTCAGGTCCCACTATGGGATAGGTTAAAGGTTCCGTATCTGTGGGTAAAGTCTCTCAAGGCTTGTCAGGAACTGGAAAGTCATATCATGGAAAAACACCATCTGACGCAGAATCAGCTGGTGGAACATAGAGATGGTTGCAAGGTGCATTCTAGTGTAAGAATGCACTAGGCCTTGGTTCCTGAGTTACAGTAAGTAGTCTAAGATAGAATGTACCAAAGAATATGAGAGTGATGCTGCACTGACACCCAATGGGGAGAAAACCATGACCATTTGCTCAGGTGAGTCAGTCTTGTGGATGGCTTCCTGCTTCCAAGGAGTACTTGGTAGACATCCTCTGAGCAGATTCACTCCTCTAGACTCTACCGTGGAGCCTCCACACCAAGAGGGCTCTCTGCTTTCCAAAAGGATGCTCTGAACCTTAGCCAAGTACTTCTGCACCTATGCACTTGGCCCATGCAGCAGCCAAGCCATCGGATGTAATGCGATCAGGTTGGGGTGCAAAAGACTGTCATTATTTTGGAACAACAGTGTGATCTGAGTGGTAGCTGGGATGGAATTACCACCAGGAGGTCCAGCAGGGTGCTGAACCAGTGTTGGTGCATCCACTCCGGCACTACAAGGATGATCCTCATGTTACCTTTTTGATCTTTGTGAGGACCTATGCAGGAATAGCAGTGGAGGGAAGGCATACATCAGAGCACCTGACCATATAAGCGGAAAAGTGTCCAATGGGGATCCTCTATCCATGCCCCCAGTTGAACAAATGTGACATTTCATGTTCTGCTTGGATGTGAATGGGTCCACCTGGGGAGTTGCCTACCTGCAGAAAAGGGAACTGACCACCTGCTAAAGGAGGGAACATTTGTGGTGAGATGAGAATGCCCAGCCGCTCTGATCTGCCAAAGCCTTCTTAGTCCCTAGAAGGAGAGTAGTTATGAGATGGGTGCTGTGCTGTGGACAGATGTTCCAGAGACAGGGAGCTTCCTGGCAGATGACCTGGCTCTATCCTGCCTGTTGATATAAAACACCTTAACTGTATTGTCCATCAGGATCTGAACCACTGTCTTGAATCTGAGGTAGGAAGAGTTGGTAGGATGCGTGACTGAATTCCCTGACATTGATATGCAGGATGTGATTGTGACTGGACCCATGACCTTGAGTGTTAAAGAGTGCTCAGATGTGCTCCCCGTTCCTGATCCAGGGCATTGGGACTGGGGGTCACTGACAAGCCTTGGGCCAGGAACGGGACTCCTTCCAATACCGATGGGGTATCCTGACACCAGGTGAGGGACTAGACCACTCCTTCCAGAATAATGACCACCTGGTCCATCCTGTGTTGGCTGGGGACATAAGGCAATGCCAGCCATGCCTGAGGGCCTGTGAGGTGGAGACATGTGCCAGACTATATAAGTTCATGCCACCATGTGGCCCAACAGTCTCAAGCACTTATGGGCAGTGGTGGGCAGTGGTGAGCAGTTGGGCCTGCACACTTGAGATGAGGTCTGCCATGGCCCAGAACTGAACTGTCAGGAGGAAGGTGTGGCAGCTTGACAACATGGAAAAATGCTTCTGGAGAAACAAACTTGTTGGGCTAGAATGGACCTAAAAAAGTCATCAGTCTCCCTTGGAAGCCTTTTCCAGAACCTATCTATCTTACAGTTAGAAAGTTTAGCCTAATATTTTTTCTAATATTGCCTACATTTCCCCTGCTGCCCCCTCAGAGTGCTAGCGGAAGACAGAGTATGACCTTGCCACGCTCTTGTCCTTTCACACCACTCCTTTGCAAGATACGTCGCATCTTTTGGCCGAAGACAATCTCCAACCATGACCTGCAATGCCACTATCATCATGAGAAGATGCTGGAGATGGACAGGGCATGTGATGAGAAGGGATGCAGATGCCTGACGGGCGACAGAAACGTGGGAGGCCCAAGACAACATGGCGGCGCACTGTAGAGCAGACATGAAGAGAATGAACTACAACTGGGACGCACTGGAGAAAATGGCCAAAGAAAGACAGAAGTCTTAGTTGCGGCCCTACATGCCAGCAGGCGTAACAGGCTTTAACTAACTTCCCTTGCTGCCCATTATTACTACTTCTACCTCCTGTGCACACAGAACAATTTACCATTGTCATCTTTATAACAGTCCTTAACATATATCAAAACTAAATCAGCCCCCACATCATCTTTTTCATGACATAAACATACCCACTTTTATTCAACACTTCTTTATAGGTCAGATTTTCTAAACCTTTAATAATTTTTGTCACACTCCTATCCACTCTCCAATTTGTCTATGTCTTTCCTAAAATGTGGTACCCAGACTGGGCACTGTACTCCATCTTAGGCCTCATCAGTTCTGAGAAAAACAGGACAATTATCTCCTGTGTCTGACATACAACTCATCTGTTTATACACTCCACCATCATTTTAGGGTTTTTTTCCCCACAACAGCATCGCATTATTGGACTATCATTCAATTTATAATCCACTGTAGCCCCCAAGCCCTTTTGGGCAGTACCAGAATCTAGTCAATTATTCCACATTTTGCACTTGTACATTTGATTTTTCCTGAAGTTTAGAACTTTCCACTTGTCTTTATTGAATTTTATCATGTTGATTTCAGATCAATTCTCCAATTTGTCAAGGTCATTTTGAATTCAAAAACTGTGCTTCACTAGAGCTTGCAGCCTCTCCCAGCAACCTCTTTGGGTCATCTGCAAACTTAATAAGCATACCAAGATTCCTCCAATTTTTTTAAATCCATGTGTAGAGGTTGAGGTTGCAGGAGGGGCCTCAGGGCTGGGGCAGATGGCTGGGATTTCGGGAGGATAAAGGCTCTGGCTGTGAGTGTGGACTCTGGGTGAGGATGCGGGAGGGGGCTTACGGCTGGGGCAGAGCGCCTTTCCCTGGTCACAGCAGCTCCAGGGCTTGGGGCTGGAGGAGAGGCACTTCTCCTCAGCCATGGCAGCTACAGCATTTGGGGAGAAGTGCTTCATCCCAACTGCCCAACCATGCAGCTTAACAGGAACCTAGACACATACTCTCCATTCCATTAGCTGAATCATTAACTGACTAGTACTGGACACAGAACCAAACCCTGTGGGACCCCACTTGATTTGTCTTCCCAGTTTGACACTAATAGTGTACTAGGATAGTTAATAACACTTACAACCACAAAAACCATTCTTCGTTTCAGTAAAAAAAAAACAGAGGTTTTGTAAAATATTCTATTGTATCGGGAATGCTAGTTCTTGTAACTGGCCTGACCTTGCCGCTTAAATCATTTGGAAACAATCTGAAATGGAAAATCTGACCTGAAAATGTATTTTCTATGACAAGTATTCACTGGCCTGCGTGGCCCTCTCCATACAAACCATGACCAAACCTATGTTGCCTGAAAACTCCTACTTTGTCATGCTCTGTTTGCCAGCGAGACAAAGAGTTTCCAAAGATAGCTCTTAAAATTAATAAATTGTACATAAATGCTAATATTTCAAAAACTCCAAGGGATGGATCCTGAGCTGTGGGTATGACTGCTCAGAGGTATCCAATATACTTCCAATATGGGAACATGTATTGCAGACCAACTAGTCATGGCCCAAAACAGACGAGATCAAAACATTTTTGTCTGTGGCTGTCTAGATTACCAAGAACTGTTGTCAAAAGATACGGAAATGTGCAACACATGTTAGTATCTTTTGCCGACAGTTCTGTCAATGAAGGAAGGAAAACAAACATGGTAGCAACCAGTTTGGCTTAACAGGGAAATCTTTGGAGAGCTCAAACTCAAAAGGAATTTATATAAGAAGCAGAAACTTGGACAGATGACTAAGGAGGAGTATAAACATATGGCTGGAGAATGCTGGGGAATAATCAGGAAAGCAAAAGCACAATTGGAATTGCAGCTAGCAAGGAATGTGAAGAGTAACAAGAAAGTTTTCTACAGGCATGTTAACAATAGGAGGGTGATCAGAGGGGGTGTGGGGCCGTTACTGGATGAGAGAGGTAACCTAGTGACACATGATGCAGGAAAAGCTGAAGTACTCAATGTTTTTTTTGCCTGAGCCTTCAGAGACAAGATCAGTTCCCAACCTACGGGAATAGGCAATGCAGTAGGGGAAGGAAGTGGGCAGCCCTTGGTGGGGAAAGAACAGGTTAATAACTACTTAGAAAAACTAGTCGTACACAAATCCATGGGTCCAGATTTAATACACCCAAGGGTACTGAGGGAATTGGCAGATGTCATTGCAGAGCCTTTGGCCATTATCTTTGAAAACTCATGGAGATCAGGAGAGATCCCAGATGACTGCAAAAACACAAATATAGTGCCCACCTTTAAAAAAAGGAAAGAAGGAAAATCCAGAGAACTACAGACTGGTCAGCCTTACCTCAGTCCCTGGAAAAATCATGGAGGGGCTCCTCAAGGAATCCCTTTTAGAGCACTTGGAAGAGGGGAAAGTGATCAAGAGTAGTCAACATGAGTTCATCAAGGGCAAGTCATGCCTGACCAATATGATTAGCTGCTATGGTGAGGTAACTGGCTCGGTGGACATGCGGAAATCAATGGACATTTTATATCTTGACTTTAGCGAAACTTTTGATAGAGTCTCCCACAACATTCTTGCCCAAAAATTAAGGAAGTATGGATTAGATACATGGACTGTAAAATAGACAGGAAGCTGGCTTGCTGGAGAGGCCCAACAAGGAGTGGTCAACAGCTCAATGTCTGACTGGCAGTTGATTTCAAGTTGAGTGCCCCGAGGATCGGTTCTAGGGCCAGTACTGTTCAACATCTTTATTAATTACCTGGATGAGGGGATGGATTTCACTCTTAGCAAATCTGTAGATGACACTAAGCTAGGGGGTCAGGTAGATATATTGGAGGGTAGGGATAGGGTCCAGAGTGACCTAGACAAATTGGAGAACTGGGTCAAAAGAAATTTGATGAGATTCAACGAGGAGAAGTGCAGAGTTCTGCCCTTGGGACAGAAGAATCCCAGACACTTACAGATTGGGGACCAACTGGCTAAGTAGCAGTGCAGCAGAAAAGGACCTGGGGATTATAGTGGATGAGAGGCTGGATATGAGTGAACAGTGTGTGCCCTTGTATCCAAAAAAGCAAATGGCATATTGGGGTGCATTAGGAAAAGCATTTCCAGCAGATCTAGAGACATTATTTCCCTCTACTTGGTAATGGTGAGGCCAAATCTGGAGTACTGCATCCTGTTCTGGACTTCTGAGAAGAGACATGAGGAGAGACTGAGAGATTTGGGCTTCAGTCTGCAGAAGAGAAAACTGAGGGGTGATTTGATAGCAGCCTTCAACTTCCTGAAAGGGGGGTCTAAAGAGGATAGAGAGAGACTGTTCTCAGTAGTGATGGATGGCAGGAGCAATGGTCTGAAGTTACAGAGGGAGAGGTGTAGGTTGGATATTAGAAATAACTATTTCACCAGGTGGGTGGTGAAGCACTTGAATGCATTACCAAGACAGGTGTGGAATCTCCACCCCATATGTTTTTAAGTCCTGGCTTGACATAGTAATGGCTGAGATGATTTATTTGGAGTTGATCCTGCTTTAGGCTGGGAACTGGACTCAATAAACTCCTGAGGTCCCCTTCAGCCCTAGAATTCCATGATTCTACCAGAGGCTTTTCTGACATTTGGCCCATCCACATGGGGTCAAATGTTGGAAAAACTGCCTAAGTCGAGACATTCTTTCTGAACAACGTATACAGGGATGCCAACAGAACACTCCCTAGTGGCAGATCTCTGCCGACAGATCTGCAGTCTGGAAATGCGATCTGTCGACAAAACTTCTGTCAATAGAAGTTCTCTCAACAGAAACATGCAGTCTGCACATAGCCAACATCACAACCTAAGAAAACATTTTGAAGCCACTGCAGCAAATTTTTCAACAGCTACACTGGTGATAATCACAGAAATACTTTTCAACTGCTCAAAACGGATGGGAATAAAAGTGGGAGAAAAGTGAATAGTAGGCATCCTTCAGTCTACATAGACTATGGATCGCGCTCTTCGTAGTTCCATTTGGGATCATCATTTGCAGTGTTGACTGTGATCATGAACGCCCACACGAGAGTGACAGTCCTTGCTGCATCTGTTGCATGTGTAGTGGGTGTCTGGCAGGTCCTTACTGTGCTTTCTGTGGGCTCGCTTCTCCTCTGCTAGCTGTCTGATCCTCATCTCACCCTTCTGAAGGCCCTTGTGTAGTTCCTGCCTCCATCTGCTGTGATCGTCTGCCAGCTCCTCCCAGCTGTCTGGCTCAATGTCTACCTCCCTGAGGTCCCTCTTGCAAACATCTCTGTAGCGCAACTGGGGGCGTCCAGGAGGTCTTTTGCCAGAGGCTAGCTCACCATACAGGATGTCTTTTGAGAAAAGCGATGATGTTGAGCATCTAAGTCTCCCGAGTGCAAGCCCTTTACCCGGACAACCAGAATCATGCTGTGGGAGTCTCTCAGTAATCAGAGGTAACACACAGGAACGTTGCAGAAGATAAGCCCTATCTTTAGAAATACTGCAAAAATAAGCAGTATTTTCCATACAAGAGGATGAAATTTACCACCAGCTGAAAAACAGACATTTACCACAAGTAATGGAGGCCATAAGTTCGGCTACAGATTTAGAGTCTTCTCGTAAGCTTTAAGTTTGGTATATGAAAAATGTATTTAAAATTACAAGTTAAATAGTTAAATGAACATTTTTCCCAGAGCTACAACTCAGAAACTAGCTTCTCATGCATTCAGAATTAGAACCGTGTCTCAGACTTACATCAAACTTAAGATGGAATCTTATTTTTGCATGCAAATTATTCTATATTACAGTTGAAACAATTTTTTAGCAACCAGCTTTGTAACAGATTCAGGTCTCTTACATCATGTGACATATTAACTTTACATATTTACCTTACTGCCTTTTAAGACTCCTGGAGCTAGATATATGCTTGAAAAAAGAGTTCATTTAATATATTCCATCTGTTGTCTCGAAATATGATGCATCTTACTGTGATTAGCCAATAACAACGATGTTATGCCCAAGGATTATGTCAGTTCTGGTAGCACTTGGTAATCTATCCATTAAGCAACACCTTTTGGCAAGATTTTTTAGGAAGAAACTGAAAGACTAAATTAAGGCCTTGAAAAGCTTTATTGAAATCTGTATAAATAAACATGCGCATTTCAAATGTAAACCCAAATGAACTCAAGTGCAGACAAAATTTTAACCTCTGTCATGCAGGAGGTTAGTTTACATTGGGGAGAAAAAAAAACCCTCAGAAAGCAGCTTTAAAATACCAGGATGAAACACCAGCTTTAATATCAAGGTATAATGCAAAGCCATGTCCAACATACCTCATTTATATCCTGGTCAAATGCAATTTTTTAAACTTTTTAATGCTAACATAAATAAATAATTTACCAAAATGTGCACTCACAGAGTGAACTTTTATTTACAATACACAATTTATAACCTATTGTATTTGATTAGTTCAAGTGAAGAACATCATACTTTTTGCTTTTCATAACAGTGGGACACAAAGCAATTCTTCAGGTAGTAGATATGTGAAGTGTGCCCCCACACTTAAAAGCTCCTATCAAAGGCAGTATTGTATACAAATCAACAATACATTCTTCCAACTAGTTCAAAGGGAAAGCAGCAAATTAAAAATGTTTCAAACGGTCACACTTATTTTTGGCATCCTGGACCCTTGAACATGGTTAACTAAAATCCAATTCAAGGTTTGTAGGCTTTATATATTGTACAGGTTCTGACTCTTGAACATGCAAATGCCAATTCTCCTATTAGTTTCTTTTGAGATAAGCTGTAAGGCTATGGTGAATTCCACCAGGAACGCACAAAGAAAATTAACAGACCTACCTTTAAAACCCATTGTCCATTAATAGTTTAAAGGCAAGTTATGTGGAAGAAATTCTTTCATCTAAGCCTGACGCACAGTCATTACTATGGATACAGAATACTATTAAATCTGTCCCTATCACAAAGTAGTTTGAAAGCTGCCAAACTACCAACATCGGGGGTGGGAAACTTACAGCACAGTTTTAAATTTTGGACTGACACCAGATTAAAGTTATGCATGTCTTATAAGCAAGATAACAGGAATTATAATGTCTACAGAGTAGATCCAACAAGCAACAAGGGATACTTACATTTAATCGAAAAACGTTTGTTAATTCAGCATGAAATCCAGACCCTGTTCCACAGCAGCAATAAGATTAACACAATATTCTGGATATTTTGACTATACCACAAAAAGGTTAAAACACCTTTTCAAGATAAAAGAAATTATCATGATTGAATTTAAAGTTGGCCAACATTAATTTCTAGGGAGAAACTTGATAATTTGGTGTTTCAGGAATACTACTTCACATACTTATGCTACATGTACTAGCTAAATAGTAGCTAGTGAACATGTGATAGCCTAATTCACATGAATAAAATCATCCAAAAACTAGGCTCTCCACAGTAGTATTCTTGTAATATTAAGAAACTAAATGACCAAAATTCACAAATTTAACATTTTAGTTAACTCACATCCAAAATGAAAACATAATTCATCAAAACAGCAGCAGAAAACTTTAATGGGGTTTATTTGTGATTTCCTATAGATAGCTTGTGAATACAAGACTGTAAATGTATTAGAGACAATTTCTGTTAAAGTTTTCATTGTGTTTCACTTCAAGTACTGCACATGTTAAAATGCAATAAAGGATGTACATTCTATCATCTGAAATTCCCCATCTCAGATTTTATTTTTAATTTGGTGGGCAATTTCATTATTTCAATATATTTCTCCAGTGAGAAAGTCTTGCTTTTTATGGCTTCTAGGTCTTCCATTAATTAGTGTGCATAGAATTTTCATTTTCTATATCATTCTCATTGCTGTCTTCATCACTCTCTAATGGGATGCCTGCGGCAGCTGAAGCACCTTGTTTAGTTTCTCGATCAAGAGGGAAAAAGCCAGTTCCACTGATAGTGTCCTGTCTCTGGTAGAAGAGCACATATGCTGCTTTGGACTGTCAAACAAGAAAAAACAAAACCATTAGTATACTAATAACCATCAACATAAACTTTTGCTGCTAGGTGTAGTCATTGTCTTGTCTCCTTAGAAGTGCCCACATAAATGGGTAGTTTTTCAATATTTCTTCCTCCTCAAAGACCGTCATTTTGGAAGCTTGCCTTTTCTTCTTTAGTGCTGGTCTAAATGTTAAATTAAATTCAACCCAGGCCTGCAAGCTCCACACCCCTGAGCTCCAAAGTTAAGCTGACCTAAACCCAGTGCACGTATGGCTGGTTGATGGAAGAATTCTTCCATCACTGTAGCTACAGCTGCTTGGGGAGACATACTAGCAACATCCAGAGGAAACCCCCTATCTCTGATGTAGGCCGCAGCTACAGTATGATGCTATATGCCATGGCTCATAGTATACACATTCCCTTACAAATGAATGAAGGGAATGTGACCGACTTTTAAAAAATGGTTTGAAAGGCATGTACCAAGATGGGATTTAAAATAAAAAGTTCAGTTTCAGTAAGAAACACAACAGCACTGAGCTACACAGCATTCTTCTATTTGAAATATAGGCCATGCAAATACAGAAGTGAAATCAGCATAGCATCACTGCACACTATAAATTTACAGGAACATGAAACAGTTACACACCAGACAGAAAATATTTTCAATTATTAGGTCAATTTAAATCCTACAATTTTAATCATAGCTCAGTGGTTACTGCATTGGCCTTGCAAACCAAGGGTTGGGAGTTCAAGGGTCTGGGGCAGGTTAGATTTAAAAACAGTCAGGGATAAGTCCTGTTATGTGTATGGGGGACTGGGCTTGATGACCTCTCAGGGTCCCTCCCAGTTCTATGAGATATGTGTATGTATAGTAAAATCCTACTTCACAGTAACACTGCCATAGCTCAAGTCACTCCATATCTGACCTATCAGTCCCCAGCCTCAAAGGCAGGGGCTCTCAAACCCCTGGCTCATAGACCATCTCTGGCCAGAGCAGCTGTGGAGCAATTGGGCCCAGGAGTTCTGGCAGGCCTTTCCCCCCATGCCCCGCCCCTTCCTGACCTTGCCATCCTCTCCCTCACATGGCACCCCATCCTACAAGCGACGCAGCCTCAGGAATTATCATAGGGAGGGGCCTGGCGCAGTGGCAGCAGTTCTCAGGCCTCCTGCGCGCCCTGTGGCAGCGGGAGCTGTAGGGAAGCAGTACACAACATAGCCAGTGTGCCTACCAAGTGCACTCTCCTTCTCTGTGGTTCCTGCTGCTGCAGGGAGTGTGTGTGTGTGTAGTGATGCAGGTGTGGGGGTGTCACCAGTGCTGCAGCCTGGTCTCTGCTGATCATCCCTCGGGTGACAGGATGCCATGGGGCAGAGGGTGGGGTGGTGGCAGGAACAGACAGCCCCTGCTTGGGCTTGTCAGTTCTCTCCAACCCTGTGTTGTTCATGGTCAAAAATTAATGGAATTTTAACTAAGTAAACTTTGCACCTAAGTCTGCTAATTTTGAACACCTTCAAGACTTGCATAAAGAATCTAAAATTTGGCATTTGGAGGTCACAGTAGTAGATAATATATATTATGAGATGTGTGGTAAAAAATGGTTGAAACTTCTAGCACTAAATCCTAATTACTGTGACTAAAATGAACAAGGACAAGATTAATGAAACTCAAGAAACCAACGTATGGAGAAAACATCAGAGGGAAAACTAATCAAATTTATTGTAGCTCCAGGGATTTTACCATGAAAGATTATTTAAGAAATATTTTAGTGTTGGTTTAATGGCACCAGTCAAAATGAAAAACAACCTGGAGAAGTCAGACAAAAATATTTGGCAAATATGTTTCGTTCTATTGTCTAACAATGAAATGTATGCAGGGTTTCCTTTTGCCGAGTGACCTTTCCATGTGGATGCTAAAGTAAATAATCATATATTTGGCATCATAGTCTGTTGATAGGAAAATGACTAGTAGTGTAAGTTCAACACTATGACTACACTTGTAGATCTAAATGGGATAAGAGTATGAACTGATCAGAAAACAATCCTAGTGAAACAAAAACTCTGCATGATAAACTGAAAATTTTTTAAACTAAATGCGTTTGTGTGTGTGTGTATATATATATATATATATATATATATATATATATATATATATATACACACACACACACTATGTATTTGAGAGAGTTTGTCCATCTGTGTGTTCAAGAGCCTCTCCCTCCCCAGGCACCCTTTATTTCCACAGGCATGGTGGTGGTTGTTCCCCTTCATCAGGGAGCAAATGGAAGTTCAGTTTGCTGAATTCCTCACTCTGGATGGGGAGCGCAGAGTGCAGATGAACCTGGATCTGCCCCAGCCAGGGGTCATGCATCCCTCCCTCAGTTGTGGCCGCTGGAGCTGAAGTGGCCATGGAGAGGGCTGGGGTAATTCTCTCTCCCTGGCCCAGTCTGTACAGGTAACCCCTTGTCCCCAGCCCCAACCCAGAGCAATGATTTAAATGAAGCATGTACATTTTCATTTTATTTCCCTAAAACCACAAATTAGTCAACTTAAGGACCTGAGCAACACTGTGTAAATCTTCTAGTGATGTATAAATGCAACATATCTGAACGTTTTTCAAGATCACTTTAAGATTTTCCTCATGCCCCCTCCTTGTCCTGCAATAATTTGTATTATTCACATGTACTTTACTTTACCCCCATCTTTGCTACTCCTTTCTTCCAAGAAGGGTGAACTCTGCTTGCTAGGGTTGTTTGTTTGATTTTTAAGGAAAATTTAATAAACCGGGCAAAGTTTGCTGAGCAAGAGTTTGAACTATTCCCTTAAGACAGACAGGTCAGTTGTTGCTACACTTAAAAGTATAAATCTGCAAACATCTGGACTACATCTACACCGGCCCCTTCCTTTCGAAAGGGGCATGCAAACACAGCAGATAAAACATGCAAAGTAAGTGTTAATTTGCATATTCAGACCCTCATTTGCACAATGATGGCCATGCGCCATTCTGGTTCAAAGGAACACTGTCTACATGGCTGTTTTGCATTTCAAAAGCAGCTCTTCCAGAATGGCAAGTGGCTGCCATTATGCAAATGTGACAATGAATATGCAAATGAGGATCTTATTTGCATGTTTGATCTGCTGCATTTCCATGCCCCTTTTGAAAGTGAGGGGCCAGTGTAGACGTAGCCCTGCTGAAACTTTTTTTTTAATGTAACCAAAACGCCTTTGTGTATCTTGACTGTCCCTCAAACAAATCAAAAAGGCTACCAAAGTTAAATATTAACTAAAAATTGATTGTCAGGTTTTGAAGATTTACAGATAAGAAAGAGGAGCCTGATTTCAGGCAAAACAAGTATACTTGCCACTATTTGGTCCTCGGATGCAGCTGATACACTACTGTCATCAAAGTAGTACCATTTTCCATCATCTTTATTTTTTGCGAAAGCAGTATCTAAGACCCAAAAGAAACATGTTAACTATGAACTTTGGCAACTGAGCAGAGTAAGTCCATAAGGCATCCAAGCTGGCCCTCCCTCAAACATGAGTTCTCAATCTCATTGTAGTTTATAAGGATACACTTATTAAGGGTAACCATATAATTCTTACAAGATTAACACTTCCAAACAGCACTTTTCTTTTTCATTATGTTGACCAAACTACTTCAGGCTTAGGTATTTTTTCACCCCGTTAACAGCAAGAAAAGTGTGTGCCAAATTAGCTTTCAACTTTTCAAGAGAGTAAAAGAGAAAGGGCAGTCAGGCACAATAAAGGTTCACAGAGGCTTTTACCATCCTCTTAATTCCTCTCCCCCTTTGAATGAGAGGCATACTTGCATACAAAAACTCAGATCAGGAAGACAAAGCAAGTTAATACATCATCATTGTGGAATGCACAGTCATGCTTTCTGGAGGATAAATATGTCCCTTCCATGACAGACT
The DNA here is from genome assembly GCF_033958435.1 of Carettochelys insculpta. NCBI lineage: Eukaryota > Metazoa > Chordata > Testudines > Carettochelyidae > Carettochelys > Carettochelys insculpta. The sequence goes on from NC_134137.1 coordinate 316,620,513, forward strand.
CAGCTAACACATTATTCTCAAAAAGCTTATTTCAAATAGATATTTGTATTCAACTATTGTATAGATTCAAGTTATGGAATTTAATGACATTTAAAAATGGCCAAAGGGCAGCTGATTATTAGCACTAAAGCTGACTTTTATTAAACAGTCAAAATAAATGCAAACAGAAAATTAATATGTAAAATAATGGCATTCAAAATTAACTTACAATGCCCTCCTCCCATTCCTCCATAGTGGTTGGACACAGCAATCAAGTTATAGCGACACGGCCCTGCATTTGGATTAATAAGGAACTCTGACATATCCAAGTCACTGTTTAAAAAAAAAAATCAAAATCTCACATTATTTTAATGTTTTTTCCAACTGTTGCTTAACATTTGAGTCTTGTCTTCAGACCCTTATATTTTATTTTAAAATGTATCCGACTGGAATCCACTAGCAGCACAAGGCCTCAGACATGGGAAAACACAACTGACCCAATACTGGAAATGATGGGACTGTCACTCTCTTACCTATAACAAGAATGGGATCAGAGGTTGTACATGTATATGTTTTCCTTTCTTATTCTCAAATTTAAATAAATAAATAAATTATATATATATATATAAAATAAAAGAGTTTCAAGTACTTAACCTGGTGTCCACTTTGTTCAACTGTCTGTATACGGTATCTTAACATAAAACAGTGAAAGTCAAACACCTCTTTCCACAGTCCTTTGCCATTGTCACTCAGTTATTTTCACACTTATTGGGATGTTTTACTTGTTTCATGTTACTCAGTCCTTCCGTTCCTGTCTCCCCTCCCCAACTACATTTTGTAAGTCTTTTGCTCAGGAGGGGTGCTTTTCCCCCAATTAATGTTGACTTGATTGGTAAATTGAACAGATATATTTTGCAAATTAAGCATGGATTCAATGAATATAATGGTAAAATAAAATATATGTTTTAGTCCATCTCTAATTGTTAGGCATGTTAGAAATGTGAAGGCTAACATTTAAATATTTCAATTTAAAATTTTTTCTTACTTTATTGGAAAATCAACCAGTGTATCCAGCTTGTCCCTCATATACCTGCTGTAAGAAAAGCGCTTTAGATGTACTACCAGTACTGGGGGCAGAGACCACAAATCCAACTTTTTGGTTGCTTGCTGATGTTCCTTACAGTTTGGACAATACCTAAAATAAAGACAGTCACTTTAGCATACATAAAGAGTACAACTATTAAAGTATATCACTAACAAAGATAAAAACAGGTTGGGAGCTGACTCTGTATTATAGGCTTACACACACACACACACGAACATTTTATTTTCTATGCACTGTTTAATGGTTTGAACTTGAAAGATAGCTCCCTTGAAATTAAAGTGAGGTATGGATGCTCAGCTGCTTCCAAAGATCAAGACTTATTTTCAGTATTTGAAATAGAAACAACGGAAAAAAGGCAAATTGCTAAGCTGCTACACAATGGGTGTATCTACACTAGGAACTAACTTCAAAGTAAAGGACTACATCGAAGTAGCCAGCAGAGTCTCTACAAGCATTTTCCCTTACTTTGAAGTTAACTTCAAATTAGGGAGCCCAACTTCAAAGTCCGTACTCCATTCCCAGGAATGGAGTAGTATCCTACTTCAGAGTTTAACTTCGAAGTAGGGTGTGTGTAGACGCTCAGCTTCAAAGTTGCTTACTTCAAAGTTATACTTCGAAGTAAGCAACTTTGAAGTTATTTTTGTGGTGTAGATACAGCCAAAATGCCTCAGTGAAGAATAATTTTCTGACCTCAAGAGATGCTGATGAATATGGAAAATTTCAGCAAGCTATGAGCACCTGGAAAGAAAGAGTTACTTACCAGGAACTGTGGTTTTACAAGAGTCACATTTCCCATTCACACATGGGATACAGTCCCTCCCCACTGCCGCTGAATGCAGAGCATTCAAGAAATATAGCAACCGGTGAGGCTACAAAAGTTCTCACTCAGAGCAAAGAATGTTTGTAACAGAGATAAGAGGCTGTGTGATGTCTAACTGTCTAGGTTTTAAAGAATACAATTTCAAGGAAGTAGAGAAAGTGGGCAAATAAGAATAACGAAAAATTATCTTCTCTTTGGAGTGGCCTCTGTTTATTTCCTCTGTCTATTTACACTTGTGCAATCTAAGTAGCAGTATATCTTCTAGGAAGGCGGGCTGAGTTCTAAGTGGAAAGGACTGTAGAATTGGCCTCCCAAAGCAATCATCATCTCAAGATGACAAGTTAAGAAAATGGTGCCACATAAAGAAAACTCCAAGTAGAATAGTTTTAAACACTTATACGATGGAATCCTTGCTGAGACAAGTCAATGATGCTACTTTAGTCCTACACGCCTGAACTCCAAGACCACCAAGTGCTCACACCAGAGCCAAATGGCAATATAATTTAGAAGTCTAGGAAATTTTTAAAAATCCTCTGGGTGCCTTCGACATACATTATAAATTCAACCCTGCTTAAACAAAAACAAGTGTACCAACTTCCCAGCCAAAAGAGAGAAAAAGAAAAAAAAATCCTTTATTGTCATTTCCAGTTAGAGCCTTGTATTTATCTCTTTAAAAAACAAACAAACAAACAAACAAGGCCGGGGAGGGGTGTGGTGGGGAGGAGCGAGGAGAAGGCATTAGAACAGCTAGCAACCTTCACAGTTTCTTGAACATCTGATACCGCAAAGAGGCTCTCATGAGATTCCAATGGACACCGCTTTCTAAAAGATTCCTGGAGCTCAGCAGTACTGAGGGAACAGATGCACCCCTTGCAGAAGAACAGCAGTTCATAATATGTACTTTGGTTTGAAAAGTCAAAGATAACTACACTAAATACACACAGCTGGTACATTTAAAAAGTCCAATAGGTCTGTGATATTTACTAGTTGGGAACACATGACTAGAACAAGTAGAATCTCTCACACTACTGGAAATTTTGTAAGTGAACCAAAGCTTTCCATAAATATAAACACAGTAGGTGTTTTTGTAGAAAAAGTTTAACATATGATGAACTTTTCAATCTCAGCTACACTCACACTCATTCTAATTACTTCATTACAAATCCTTACAGGAGGGGTTTTAAATTTTCTTCATAATGCAGACCAGCTCCCTTCTTATTCAGCATAGCATGGATTATATCCTTCCAATGTGCAATCACATAACATCCCAGCAGCAGTTATAGCAATTGCTTACGTAGTGAAGAAAATATTTAGTGTATCTTTAGCTGTGTTTTCTGGCAATTTAGCAGATGGAAACAGGGACTGCAAGGACCACATGACGAATCTGCCCCTCACCAGAAGCAATTGTACACCACAGATGATAGTTTGAAACACACTGTCTAGAGAACTAGTTCCGCACATCATATTTCATTTTTGCTCTTACCATGGGTCTTCAACACCTAGCTTCTCTTTTGTTGTAAATAGCTCAATGCAATCTTTTAATTTCACAAAGGGCTTTTTTGGAGGTTTATATTCCACACTTTCATGTTTTTCAAAATCCTAAAGAGAAGTATTTCTTGAGTTAAGAGAACAAATGAAACAAAATTCATTTTAGTGATATCATCTTACTATGAACAGTAACTACAAGCTCCTAAATACGGAAAACTGCTCAGAATGTGTTCAAATATAATCTTCAAAACTTTTAGATTTATTTTTTTAAAAATCAGTAAGCCTCAGATCACCTAATCTGGTAGATAAAAGCACCACGTAACCAGTCTGCAGCAGGAGTTTTCTTAGATTTATTTTATGGTAAAGTATTAGCTTATTATAAATGTAATATAGCTCTCTACTCTTTCTTTAAAGTATTTCTAGACATTTTCTTTTCATATAAATAGTGCAATAAACCATGTATTTGCACGCCTAAAGTTTAGTAATTGCTGAAAAGGGAGCATAAAATTTATGGCTTACCTCTGCTGCATTATCATCAAAGTATCTTTTTTTCATTTCAGGATCCCAATCCAAAGCAAGGAAAGATCTTTCTATGAAGGAAAATACATGTTCTCCTCAGAAATACATTTTTTATTATCAGAAAGTGTATGTTTAATCTGTACCAACCATTAATCAAAATAATACGTTTTATAGAGGGGGTACTTAGAGCTGTTGAACCAAACTGGAAACCCTGTATATAATGGAAGCCATTTCAAGCCACGGGGTGCTCCAACACCCCCACACCATTAATGCCACCGGCTATGTACATACATATATGTACTGGGAAGAAAGGATGAATAGCCTGCTAATAGAAGGCACCAGAAAAAAGTGGTACCAGAAACACAAAAAGCATTATAATCAAATTTAACAAAAAACCATCTCCCCAATGACTTACCATCAAGTCTAAGTTGCCTATCATCAAATCTAATATATCTGGTATCATCTTTGATATAGGTGATGTCAGTACTGCCTAAATTGTTGAACTGGAATGTAAACAATCGTTTTTTGTGTCCCATGAGTAGTTGACCTTTGCAAGTTTCCTCAGTGCATAATCCATTTTCAGAATCATTGTCTCCTCCAACTGAGTCTTCTGATTGGCTGTTTTCATTTTCTGAAGGAAGTTCCTGATCCTGGCTGGATTCATCATCTTGTTCATCTGTTTCCATTTCGCCTAACAAAATAGGGTGTAATTCAATAAATCTGATGAGTTCCATTTTTGCAGAATTTTAAAGTGCCTAATTTTTCCTCCTATTACTCATCCCACTCTATACGAGCACAATTGATTCCCAAAAGCTTGTAAAAGGGACACTAAATTACCATTAAAATACATGTAAGAGTGTCTGATTGGTTCCAAGTGCTCCTAACTTGGGGACGGAGTGGCAGCAAGTGTTGCTGCTTTCGAAAGGCAAGTGAACATTTGGGTGAGGGGGTGGGGGTTGGGGACGATTAAAGGCAGGGGGCAGTTTGAGGCCCTGAGCAGGAGGGAGGGTTAAAACCTGCTGGCAGGCTGGGTCCGTGGTTGGGGGTGGGCGGACGGGCGGGTTCAGGCTGCTGCAGGTTGGCTCCGTGGTGTGGGTTGGAGGGGAGTTAAGGCTGAGGCGCTTTAGGTGTGCAGGGCCAGTGGGGGGGGGTTAAGGTGGTGGTGGTTTAGGTGCATGGGGCTGGTGGGGGGTTCAGGCTGCCATGGTTTGGGGCTGCGGTGCCAGCAGAGAGGTACAGGCTGCGGGGCCGCGGGGGGTTCAGACTGCCATGGTTTGGGGATGCGGGAGGTTCAGGCTGCCACAGTTTGGGGCTGAGGGGCCAGTGGAGGCATCAGGCTGCTGCGGTTTTGGGCCGAGGCGCCGGTGGGGGTCAGGCTGTGGCAGGTTGGGGCTGGTGGAGGGGTCAGACTACGGCAGGTTTGAGAAACAAGGGTGTAAGGCTCATAGTAGCTGGGGGACTTCACTCATCTAGTGAACTAAGATAACTATATGTGTCCCTTGTTTAGGTGAGTACTCGTAAGTAAAATACTCGTTTAAGGTAGGATGAATGTACATTTTTAATTGTTATTGAAATTAGGAGAACCAACAAGATCTAGACAGAAGGATAAGATGTTTGTTACACTCCACAGGACTTTGTGGCCTTTTTGATTTTCTCCTAAGAACCTCGTTTGGTCTTCTTCCATGTATACCACAGCTGAAGATAGTTTCTTACAAATTGGTAAGGACCCCATCCCCTCTCCATATATAATCATTGCCATCTTTGATTTTATTTTAACCATTTCCCATTCAGCCAGTGTTCTCAAACACTCCTCTTTTCCCTTTCGTCATAATTCTGGGACATAAGTTGCAATGTTCAAATAAACACCCTTTAAATATTTGTGACAAACAACTATTTTCTTCTTTTGATTCAAGATGTCTGCGAGTATAAGTCCAACTGGAAAGGGAAACTGGATACCACAGTTTTAAGAGTTTAATTCATAGCTAATCGCCACTGCCACTTTAATTCTGAGAGGGTCTTTGCAATCACCGTGGTTAAAAGAAAAACAACTGTCCTGCTGAGTTCAATAAATTTGAAGCGTGAGATAACTACACCACCCAAAAGAAAGTTTATATGTCAACATAAGTATAAAACCTAAATTTGGGGTCTAGTCTGATAGTCTAACAGCAATGTGTTATCTGCTGGAGAGTCAACTCTGGAACTACTGCAACGAACACTCCTCACAGCAGATTTGAACAAATCTTTTAGCTTCAGCTTGCATAGACTGACAGTCTGCTTAAGATTCATTCAGCCATTCTTGGTTGCAAAGAAGGTTGTCACAATCTGATGGTTTTTTAGGTAGTGTTTATAATGAAGAGGGAAGAAAAGGAGAATTACTGTAACTGGACCAGAAAGACCTTAAGTATAAATCATATACTGAACTCAAAATATAAAACTAGTGTAACTATTAAAGCCTTACTTGGGGATCCTTCTTCATGTATTCCATTTGGGCCATTACCATTGATACTATGGTCCTTACAGCAGTGCAAGGATCCTTCGGTGTCTTCACTTTCACTACATGTTTTTACATATCGGCTAAAATAAACAATTAAAATTAAAAATGAGTATTTGTACACCCCAGATTTTCTTTAAGATGAATATCTGCTTGTAAAATATAAAAGCACTGAAAATATAGTAGGTTTTAAAATTGCTTTTATAATGTACTATATTCTTGCAATGCTTCACCAGTTACAGTAAGGCCGTTTCTACACAGGACACTTTCTTCGAAAGTGGCATGGTAATATGTGGCCCAAAATATGCTAATGAGGCATGGATGCAAATTCCCCATGCCTCATTAGCATACAGTCACGTGATTTAGAGTCTGGAAGACTGTTCTTCCGGACTCCAAAACGCTGTGTAGAAGCGCGGCCCCCAGAGGGTCTTGTGAAAGGAAGTCCTTCTTCTGGAGGCCCCTACTTCCCGAAAATTTTTGGGAAGAAGGGGCCTCTGGAAGAAGGGCTTCCTTCCAGAAGATCCCACGAGGGCCATACTTCTATGTGGTGTTTTGGAGTCTGGAAGACTGTTCTTCTGGACTCCAAATCATGTGACCGTATGCTAATGAGATGCGGGGAATTTGCATCCACACCTCATTAGCATATTTCGGGCCACACATTACCATCCCACTTTCGAAGAAAGTGGCCTGTGCAGAAACGGCCTAAATGAATAGTTAACTCATATCAATTGCTGCAACAAACTGTTTCTGCAGCACCTTTCTTCTTTCTTTTTTCTGCAGTTATTTTATTTTGTGTGACCTCTTTTGCTCTGTATTAGCTTCCATTTTATCTGTCATCCCAACCACAATGTCTATATAACTGGTCAAATATAGAATTTTTTTGTACTCCTTCTACAAGTACTGTAAGGACATGATTTCAAGAGGAAGTCATACCATTATAAAGTAAGATGTGTTAAACTGATAACTATACCTGAAAAAAGCAGTATTTAAGCTCAAAAGCATATCTCTCACCAACAGAAGCTGGCCCGATAAAATATATTACCTCCTCCACCTAGCAGTATAACTCCTTGTATAAACACTCATATTTCAGAATAAGTGTTCAAGGGGAGAACTATACCGATATAACTATTCTGACATAACAAGTGAAATTTTCCCATGTAAATAAGCCCCAACTGCAATGATTAAACAAAATCAACCTTGTCCCCTCCCCAAAGGAGCCAAACAAATCAAAACCAAAACCCCTTCTCCCTTCCCAAATATAACCATCTTTTTCAAAGTCGAAAACGTTTTGGATGATGGAAATGTAATCAAAAATCAAACTAAAACTAATCAGAGGTCCCTAGCAAAATGTGTGTGTGTGTACATATACATATAGAGAGAGAGAGAGAGACAGAGAGAGAGAGAGAGATTATTACAGTTGTTTACACATTAAACTTTTTCCACATAATATTCTTACCACATTCTCAACAGCAGAAGATTATACAGTTTATCTTCGGTATTGTTTCTAGGCACTGTTATAAGAAAAGGTTGACCAAACAATGAAGAACCACTATGGTGGCTGTAACTGGTGTGTCTATACTTTTCCCTTAGACAAACAGGAATTACAATTTGCTCTGTATCCTCTGTTCTGTTCATGGTGATTTCAAATCTTGAAAAATAGAAAATCAGGAAAGACAAAAGTAATTTAGAAGAATCTGAAAGAAAAATCAAGACCTCTGCTTACTGCATGTTTCTTCTATGCAATTCATTTGTTCATATGAAGCTAAACCAAATTCCACATATATTGTTTCTTAATATGAAAGTACTTCCTGACTACAAATAGAGAATATTATTTGAACTTACATATAGATGTCATCACGTTCCATAATACTACTCAAATTTTCATCCATAGCAAATATTCTGTGGAACCTATGATTGTATATATCAGTAACTATCATCTAAAAGGAAATAAAAAATTAAGTCATTTCTAAATTGGTTTAAAAACACTGAAAATGATTAACGTTGAGTTATACATAAATGATTACCGCAGCAATGTCTTACCTTATCTGCAGGAACACCAGACAAAGTTGACAGTGCTGTGCAAAGGTCCAAGATATTTCCAATTTTTGGAACAACTACTTTATACTAAAAAAACCAAAACAAAAATTTGTCATTTTTAAAGGACAGCAGACTCCTGAAAAAAAGTTGTCGAAAGTCCACAGTTTGTGTACATTCTTGGGGTGTCTTTAAATTCTTAGAGTCTCACTGTGTATGGAATTCACAATCTACCATATACCAGATTTATTCGTTACATTAGTATGTTATTACAAATATATTTTGGATATTCATAGTTTTATTAATCTAAAAGTGAACAAACAAAATGTTACATATAATGCTCTATAATATGCTGTTACATTTGAGGTCACTTCTACTTTTCTATAAAAAGACCCCACCACCAACAATAAAATGTATTTAGACTCTGGGTAATAATTTTTCAAAACACCTATATCCTGTTTTCAAAAGTGACATAGGACCAGTTGACACTACAAAGTTAGGTCAATGTAACCCTCCTTGCATTGACCTATTTATAAGCAGTCCTGTAACACTTTAAAGACTAACAGTTTTGAAGATCTAACCACCTCAGCCACACCATCAAGGGCCCATACACTTGCACATCAACTACTGTGATTTATGCCATCATGTGCCAGCAATGCCCCTCTGCTATGTACACAAAGCACACAGTCTCTGTACCAAAAGATGAATGGACATAAATTGGACATCAGGAATTAGAACACACAAACTTACAGGGGAACACTTTAACCTCCCTGGACGTTCCATACTGGACTTAAAAGTAGCCATTTTTCTACAAAAGAATTTTACCACAAGATTACGGAGGGAGACGTGTATTAGAATTCACTTGCAAATTTGACACATTTAAATTAAACCTTAAGAGAAATCTCAATTCTGTTATGCATTACAAGGGCAATCTCCCCACCTCTGATATTCTCAGGAAAGAGACCCATCCTACTTAACTTAATTTGCTTCATCTAATGGTCCTACTAGTGACAGATAACCTTTTTGCCCCCCTTCCTTCATGCCTTCATCCCTCCTCCATCCCACTCCCTGCTATATAAACCCTGGATTCTAAGTGGCTACTCCAACCCCAATCATCTGAAGAAGTGGGTCTTGCTTTCAAAAGCTCATGTCTTAATAAATTTGTTAATCTTTACAGTGTTAGAGGACTGCTTGTTATTTGTGAAGCTACAGACTAACACAGCTATCCCTCTGAGAATATTGACATATTTATACACGAGTCTACACTTAAATTTGTCTTGGGCAGCTCATTACGGTGAGACAGTTTAACCAGGAGCCTGAATGACAGATCCATAGTCATAAGAACAACCGTATTGGGTCAGACCAAACACCCATTTAGCCCAGTATCTTGTCTTCTGACAGTGGCCAATGGTAGATGCCCCATAGATAATTTACAGAACAGGTACTCATCAAGGGCTCCATTCACTGTCGCCTATTCCCACCTTCTGGCAAACAGAGGCTAGGAACCCCCTTAATGTTTAGGCTGCGTATTAAGGGCAATGCAGTGTGAGTACAAACATTGCATGACCTATGTTGACCCCTACCAGTTCTTCAGTGGCTGTTCAACAATGCCTTATTCCGTGCAAGTGCCCTGCAGGTGCCACAACCCTCTTTACAACTGAATTATTTTCAAAATGCCTTTTCCTGATTGCCCTCCATGGCAAGCACACCTAGCAGCTCTCCCTTCTGTGCTGCTGCCCATCTGACATCATCAGGCTACATCTACACTACAATATAAATTTGATTTTGTAATGCTGCCTTTTATAAATTTGAATTTTAGCATCCTCACCTCCCCACAAAATCGAGTTAGTGCTGCCAAACATCAACTGCTGCAGCAGTGCATCGTGGGAACCTACCCCACAGTTCCCTCAGCCCTGAAGTATTTTGGGTTTTTTGGCTAGTGCGGTATAGGAAAAAAAAAGTCCCACAAGTGATTGTGGGCATGTGATGTCATCTTCTCACATTGCATCGCCCTCACTCCCCTCCCCTGGAAAGCAAAGGGCCATTTTTTCAGAAGGAAAAGCAGGGAATCCCAGGTGAAAGAAAACCAAATAGGATGGCTTCAGAAGGTGGTCAAACCATGTAAACTGGCTGCTCAGCTGCTTTTCCCCCATTGCCATTGAAAGAACACCTTCATATTTATTCCCTTTAGATATGACTTCTGCCTGATCAGCCAACCAGTGCACCACGCAGGGGACTGTCATACCATCCTGGGATCACCCAGGTGACTGTGCCATCTCAACTGGTCTCTCATCTACTTTTCCCCACCTTGAAACCACAAATCGCCAAATTAACTGAAATCTCTTGCTTTTACAACTGAAATATCAAAGATTTTTTTAAAAAGATGAAACAACATCTCTGAGAATATTACATGTACAGATTACAGCTTGTGAAATCTGGCCCCCCCACATATGTTGCGGGACGGGAGATGAAGATGAAGGGCCTGTTGAGATGGTCCCTTCAGGGGCTTTCTGCCGCCCCTCCCTCCCCGGTGCAGGCTTCCCCACCAAAAATATAGCAAAGACCAAGCCCCCTTGCTCATGTTGCCTAGGAGGGGCCATCCAATCTCCCTGCCTTCCCCTGCAGTGACAGTCAGCCCCTGAAAATCCAACCTATGCCACAGGGGGAAGAGGGGAGCCTTTCTCCTGGTGACAGCCTGCCCCTGAAAATCTTTTCTCTCTTCGGAGCCTTCACCGCATGCAAGCCAGGACATAGTGCTGTCTGGCAGCATGGTCTGCACTGGGCGGTGGAAAGACCCCAACTGCACGGTGCCTGTGGGGTGGCTAGGAGGGGGCTGCCCCTGCACAAATGTGAACTGCAGAAAAGAAGTTTCTCATGCTCTCATACAGCCATGTGATGTAGTGGGGTAGAGACTGGCACCACAGCTGAAAAAAAATCTTGGCCTCTCCTATTATATCCTGTGCAGAGAAGAAGCAACCACCCCTTGCTGGTGCTATTTTTCATGGCTAGATGTGATCGCTGCACTGATCATAAAGAAATTAATTCGAAATAGGCCCAGGAGCCCACTTCAGTTTTCTGGGCTTCCTGGTGCTGAATTCAAATATGCAGGCTTCCTGTTACCTATCCTGCGCACCTGGAGAGCAGCAGAGATGAAAGCAGCCAGAGCGGACAACTGTGGGGCATTGTGGAATACATATGGGACACTTCTGAAGGCCAGTAAAGTCAATTTAAATAAACGCTGTTTCCACATTAGCATTAATCTGAGCTTTTAAATTTGAACTTGGTGCTACGCCAACTCGTATGGTGGGTGTAATAACATTGACCATAGGTCTCCCTAAAATTGACCTAATGGCATTCACAGTGAAGACAGTAACATTGTAAAGCTGAGCTAACTGACTTTATCATGTAGTGTAGACATACATCAGCTCTGATCTAAAGAGAGGAGATATTAGATCTCCTGAGCCTGTGAGAAGACAGTGCGCGTGTACAGCTACAGACCAGTTATACGAATGGACATCCAAGAGCAGACTGCACAGGGGTACATGAAAAGGAGTATGAAAGGGATCAGAAAGAGTGCTGCAGGAAAGCACAGGAACTGCAGCAGGTATACTACAAGACCAGGGAGGCTAACAATACATCTGGTGCTGAGCCACAGAACTGATGCTTTTTTAAAAAAGCTGCACAAGGCCCCCACCAGCACCCCACAGACACTGTGGACACAAAGGAGAAGCCTAGACAGAGACCACAGGTGAGGGTATGAGGGTGTTCAGCTACGCCACAAGCCAGTACTCCAAGACAGACTAGACCATTGTTTCTTAAACTTTTTGAGACCACGGAACACCAAACAATATTTTTTACCCTATGTACAGCAAAGCCAATAAGAATTTACGTAGGTGTCAGAGCAAAGAAGTAACATTGTGTCTGGTTTAGTAACAGAAAATATAGACATCTCAGTCCCTTCTGACTTTAACCACCCTTACATAGCTTCTAACATTTATTCCAGCAACTACAGTCTGTGAATCTCAATGTTGGCTTCTCCCTCAATAGCCTAGGTGCTCTGTCCGCAGTCTCTCCTTATAAATATAATTCCTTCTTGAGGTGGTTTAAGACCACCCCTTTCACATTCAAATATTTTCTGAAGATCCTCCAATGAGAACTACAAAAACCTTGTTGACTAATAATGGAAAGTTAAGATCGCAGTTTACAGGTTAAATAAAAATTAAAATCTGTATCAAGATCTCACATTACATGTGGTTTGTGTCCCACACCACCAAACCTTTGATATTTGTCATTTTAGACACATCGTTGGGGCAAGGACTGTGCATTTATTTACATTTGCACAGTGTGCAGTTTGTTTTGACTATAGTGTAAACAAACATAATAATAAAGAGCACATCATGGATATAAAAGGTTAAGGGAAATTTATGACAACCCAGTAGTAAAATAAATGACATCCTCCTTGAAATTAACTAGATTTAAGTAAAACTTGTCCTTTACAAAGTGTCCTCATTAACAAGTAACTCAAAAGGAATGTCAAAAGACAACTGATCAGGTTTATCACCTGTTCCTTCTAGTACTAAAAACATGAAAAACAAACGAACAGAAAGACTTGAACACCAGAGACAATGTTTATGTATAATAAATATTTTTTACCTGCATAGGTTTAGTAAGTGGATCCATTCTAACTAAATAAATCTCCAAAGTGCGTTCTTTTCTCATGGGCAACGGAAGTGTCAAGTAACAAAAGGGATCAAAGGTTACAGAAATCTTTGCACATTCAGGACAAACTAGAGTGGATTTAAAAAGACCATGAAATATATCTACAATGATGGAATCATTTCTTTTTAAATGGTTCTCCCAGGCTTCCTCAGCAACCACCTACAATAAAACAAAACTTGGATTATAACAAGGCACAGTAACGAAATGCACAGTGTATGTTACCGATACAAATAGTTGATATGAAACTATCCCCTACATGGGTTAAATGCACAAAAAAGTTTGACCCCAACAACCCAAGGGTGACGATAGTGATGACACCTAAATAGTTACAGGGACAATGTGAGCTAAACATTTGCTAGGATGTGTACTCAGAATGCAGCTCTCATGGATGTTTGATCTATTTTATGTGGCTGTGTAATCGCATAAAAAGCAGGTTTAAGACAAAAATCCTCATGTGACGTAGCCTGGGGTCAGTGTACAGAATGATGCTCTAGAGACAAGCATTTTAGGACTGTGAGTTTTCCCAAACAGAGACAGCAGGACACAAGAACTGACAAGTATGCCAAAAGTCAGAGACTGCAAGACCAAGTGCGAGACCAAGGGTCCTAAATGCAGCTGCTTTTCTGGCTGAATGCAATGATATTGTTGGATGGCGTCTCTGCAAGTAGAATGACTTGTGTATTGCCTGTTGCTGTTTTTGTTATCACTTTTCAAAGTAAACAGGAATTGTGTACATATAAATTAGAAGAGGAACTATCTTAACTCTTTGTATGACTCAATTGACTTCCACTGAAAAGATGACCCACTAAGCAGCCCCCAAAATGTTAATTTTTGTCAAAGGGGCAACAATACCTTACAACATAGCGTAGTACTGACTAATGAACTAAAACATAAGAAAAGTAATATTAAAACCATTACCTTGTCTGGCCTTCCATCTGCATCCTTTAATTGAATATAAGGCTTTTTCCTAATCCGATTCAAATCCTCATGTAAACCATCTAAGAGAAAAGCTAGAAGTTCTTGACAGTCTTGTTGCTGATATCCAGAAAACTGAGGTGCAAATCGTCCCACTTGTGTCTAGAGAGGACATGTAAATTTTAACATTTGGGAAATGTAACATTTGACTTTGTGTAAACTAATAAATAGCAAGGGGATACCAATATGGTATAAGATTTAGAGACCAGTACATGCATCTGGTAACTCGTGTTTCCAGGAATGGCTGCCACCTAGGGGCTATAGCAAGGAATATTACCTAGCTGAACATATTTGCACAGGAGCTATGGGAAGAACTTGGGAGAGGAAGGATGTTTTTGCAACTAAAAACACTGCATCAGTACTCAGGAGGTCTGGGTTTAGTCCTACGACTCCAGACTATTCCTTGGACTTGTCATTTCTCTGTCAGATGCAGCACCTTCATGTGAAAAGGGATGCATTATCAGGAAAAATCTTAAATGTTTGTGAGGCCTTCAGATATAGTATGAAAAATGTCATAGTAGTAAAAGTTATACCATAAAATTGGAATGCACGCAGCTACGTTAGCAAGAGAAGCAAACTAAAGCTCTTCAAAATGGCTGAACAAAGAAAAGGGGTCTGATAATTTTTTCAGAAATAACTGGGGGCTGTCAAACAATGGCATATCAACCAGTGCTAAATGAGGGAGTCTGGAGTCACCCCACGAGTAAAAAAGTGGGGTATGGCCAGCAAAGGGGCATGTCCATGATGGAAGGATGCAGTAGAGATGATGCAACGATTCAGCACCTCCTCTCTTCAGTCTCTACAGGCAGGGCACTAATGGGGCCCTGGCCACAGTTTAATGCTGCCCTTCCTGGAAACACAGTATTTCCTTTTTTGGCCAGTGAAATAGTCCCAGTGTGTCCTGCCTTACTACTGCTAAGGACAGCTACTAGGAGCATGTCTGGTATAATCTAGTGAAGTACAAACCCTTTCCTGATCCTCCACAAATGCAAATTATAGAAAAGAAAAAAGACTTATTGACAGACATATGGAAGAAATAAAACATGGTTAGAAGAAAATTACAAAGTAATAATATTAATGAAAAGAGAAACATATGAAAAAAGAAAAAAAAACACAAGGTACAGAAGTAACTGGCCAGAAGACGACAGAATTAAAAAAGCATTAGCACACTTATTAACGATAACCAGAAACTAATAAAGATCAAAGATATAAATATACAGAAAAAGGAAATTACAGCACAGTAAAATGCATCAGTGGTGTCCGTGTCTATTTAAAATACTATGAACATTTCACATTAATTTTCTAAGAGAAGTGCAAAACAGGAAGTAAACCCTACAGGTCATAAGTGTCTCTATTATTCAAACAGGGTACAGAAGAAGTATGGTATCCAGGCTGTGGTGGGATAGAGGGTTTGGAGCCTTGAGCCTCGTGGGCTGCATCAGGCAAGCTGCAATCCAGATGCAGACTTGCTGCCACTCTCTGCTGTCCCCCAGGGGGGAGAAGGGGGCAGGGAGCAGAAGTGGCCTTGGCAGCCTGCCTGGAGGCTTTCTACTGATGCTCTGACCAGCCAGAATGCTGGACAGTTAGAGCAGTGGAGGGCAGTGCTTGGGGTAACGGGGAGGGGCTGCAGAGCCATGTGTGTCCAGGGGTGCTGCAAAGGTAAGCTGTACCTTCATCGCCCAGACCCCATAGTCCCAAACAGCCCCTGCATCCCTTCCCACCCAGACCCACATCTCACCCTCTTCCAGCACCCTCCCTGTAACCTTGATTGCCCACTTGCACCCTGCTCCTGCCCCCTCCTTCCCAGACCCCTCACCCTGACCACTCCCCTTCCAGGTCTCACACCCCTAACCCTCTTGCACCCTTCCTCTCACCTAGACCCACACCTCCCAGCTTGTTCCTGCACTCCTCCCACTCAGATCCCCTACCCCCAACCCACTGCTGTACCCTCCCTCTCATCCAGACCCCACAGCTGGGGAACCATATCAGTGAGGGTGGTTTTTTTTGTTTGTTTTTGTTTTTTTGATTTTGTTTTGTTTTGTTTGCCTCTAATTGGAACCAACTGATTTGTTTACAGGTCAGTGGCCCCTGACCTGAAAAAGGTTCCCCACCCCTGGATTAGAAAAAATGTCTTGAGCTCAAGTTAACTTCAAGAGCAAACACCCCAAAATTCATCAAGGGAAATATGTAACACCACAAAAATGAAGCTAGAACATATTATAATATATAATGTATACAAAGCACACAAAGAAGAACCAGGATATTTTTGAATCAGAGAGGTAGCCGTGTTAGTCTGTATCTTCAAGAACAACAAGAAGTCCTGTGGCACTTTATAGACTAACAGATATTTTGGAGCATAAGCTTTCGTGGGCCTTTACCCACGAAAGCTTGTGCTCCAAAATATCTGTTAGTCTATAATGTGTCACAGGACTTTGTGTTCAGGGTGTTTTTGGTATTTTGCTTAAGAAATTAAATAACTGACTGAAAAATTATTATAATGTATATAGAGATGTTGCTATATTGGTCCCATGATATTAGAGAGACTAGTTGGGTCAAATATTATTGAACCAACTCATGTTGGTGAAAAGAAGAACCTTCAAAAATTTGTCTCTTACCAAGTGAAATTATCACATCCACCTTATTGCTCTAAACTGTTATGAGGCAGTCAATTGAACGACTGTTAGCTCAGTTTCAAAGTTTAATTTTTAAAATGATGGTTGCTATAGGTTTTAAAAGTTTTATGTACTTAAGCTGTAACAACAAATTCACTGTATTCATTCAAAGTCAACTTATAATTTAAGTAACACCAACCTTAAATGCTCTTGGCGTGACGTAGCTGTATTTTCCTGACCACATTTGCTTGATGAGCTCTGCGTAAGATTTTGCTATTTCACCTCGCATTCCTAAAGGATTGTCATAATTTAGCTCGTCCTGATATTTGTCATTTAGGAAGTACTCTGTTAACGGAGGGGTGTTGCTCAGACACTGTAAATGGAAATTTTAAATATGTTAAATAAAAAGAAGGATGATCTTAATCAGCCCTGCAAAAAATGCTCAATCTTTGTTAAAGCTGCCATGTTTTTAAGTTGAATATAACAAATATTTGATTGTTAATAACTAAATAATACTACCTGCAGGAAAGAAATTGCAACATTCTATGGAAGCAGTAATAATAATGGGTATTGCAGCCATGTGCAGTATATTTGGGGATTATGTTGTATTACGTTTATTAATAGTCTACGTAACACTGTGGTCTGGGAATTACATGCAAATCCAAGGAGGGAGGGAGTTTAGCACAGTTCCCCCAGGAAGTAACACCAGTGAGGAGAGAGACTGGTTTAAGTCAGTCCTAGAAGCAACAGAAGAGAATAACTTGGGATGTAACAGCTGAGTTTAGAAAGACTCAGGAAATTCTTTCCAGCTGAGATGACCTTTCACCCAAGGGGGTAGGGTGGGGCTGCCAAGCCCTTGCTGAAGGGCTGGAATCTCTAACTTGTCAAGGCCTTGGGTAATTTCTGGTATGTTTAGTGTGAGGGTAAATCCTTTTATTGTTTTTAAAATTTATTTATTTTCTGTATGCTTTATGTCCTGAATGGATATATTCTGCTGAGAGTGAGTTGTGTGGTAACTTGTAGCTGGCAGTATACGCTGTTCACAGCCCTTGGAAAAAAAGCAGAGTTTAGTTGCCACCTGTAGTTAAACTAGCCTGCTGGGGCTGCCAATGTGAACTGCAGGGGACTGTGGCCTAAAATCCTTGTCTGGAGAGAGAGAAGGGACACAAAAGTTTCCTGTCAAGGGAACATGAAGACTAACGGCCTGAAACTGGCATTCCCTCCCACAGAGGTGGTTAAGGGTGCAATTACTACAAAACTGACGGTAGTCAATATATGTAAAATACCTACAATTTCTACCCCTTTTAAACCAAATATAATGGTTAGATATCACATCTAGTTGCTACAATGGCACTACTATGAGGGGTGGCTTTTGAAAGGTTTTGCCTTCAGTATACAGTATACTCTTCAAAAGTCCCCAAAACAAACCATATTCGGGATTAAATACCATGTTTCAAAGTTGACAGTCTATATTTCCACCAGCTGTGGGAAAAGACATTAAGAACCTGGAAGACTAATAAACTGGCTTTTCCCAGGCAAAGCAAACAAGGTTATTGGAGTGATGAGAAAATATGGTTCCTTATATGGAGGGACATGTCAAAATATCAAATACTAGTAACATCAAAAGACTGACATTTTATCTTTTCCTGACAGAGCCAATCAAATTCAAACCCAAAGGCATATATATACACACTGAAGAACAAGGTAACAGATTAAAAGGCAAAACCAGCTGTAGTGCCTCCCAGTGACAATCATCAAAATGCTGATGAAGAATGATGGTGGGAACAAACTCGTGACAACTGTCATTTAAGGACTGATGATTTTAGCATGACACTGAAAAATCCATAGACTCAAATGGGAACTTACAGTATAAAAGAAAGGTGTATTGTCATGGATCCTTGGATTTGTCCTGCAAAACTCTGAAGCATTGGATCAGCACTGACAGAACACAGCTGCCCTAACTGGCTCTTAGATTGGCCTAAACTACACTGATAACTATGAGGCCATGTGTAGGATGTGTGTCTGCATGTGTGACTGGATGCACATATTGATTTTTAAAGTTGTATTTCCAATAAATGCAGCATATTGCCTTTTCCCTGGAAAAACAGCCTATGTGCTTCTTATAAGCATAACATGCTTCCTTTAATGGTTACATGTTGATCACCAGTGGCGCTGGGCACTAAGCATACACATCCCTGAGCTGATTTACAAAACCTATTCTGCTGCAACGGGATTTGTGCCAGATCTGCAAACCTTATGGACTAGAATAGACATAATACTGAGAAGTGTCCATAATAATGCATTTTGAATGCGTTTATTACATATACAGTTACAATAGTTTTCAAAAGACCTTAG
The DNA here is from genome assembly GCF_033958435.1 of Carettochelys insculpta. NCBI lineage: Eukaryota > Metazoa > Chordata > Testudines > Carettochelyidae > Carettochelys > Carettochelys insculpta. The sequence goes on from NC_134137.1 coordinate 316,639,610, forward strand.
TTTGTCTGATGAAACTTTTTATTTGTTCTCTGAACAATACTTCATTCTTGGGCCAGCATTTAAAGGGTTCTCAATTTGGAGTCTACAGATCAATTAAGGCAAATGAGGACATGGCTGAGAAGACAACATTTATTTGCACCAGTTCTCACTGCTGAGGAAATTGAGGAGACATATTGGCAGGAAGGAGCAGAGTAGGTAATAATGACTAGACACTTGAGCACATGGATAATTTAAAAAAAAAAAAAAAAAAAAGTATGTTGCCAGGCCAGATAAAAATAACATCATCCTGAAGACTGTGGTACTACAGAATCTAATCCAGTACATTTTCTGCAAAGAAAAAAGAGGTTTCCACTGATCTTGTAGTGAACGTGTCCAAGAGTAACTAAAGGAGCATTGATTAGCTACTTATTTAGACTTCTAAAAGGACTTTGGACAAGGTCATGCACAAAAAAAGTAATAAACTAAGTAGCCATGGTGTGAGAAGCAAAGTGTTTTAATGGCTCAGAAACTGGCTAAGAGACAGAACAAAGAATGAGATTAAAAGATCAATTTTCATCTTGGTAAAAGGTTTAATAGCAGGGTGACTCAAGATTCTGTATTAGGTACTGTGTTCTTTAATACATTTATTAATGCTCTGGAAAAGAGGAATGAATAATGTGGTAGCAAGATTTACAGTTAATATTTAAGTTAGCTAGACAGAGGGAGGACTGAGAACCTTCAGAGAGACTACACAAGCTCAGTGAATGGACAACATGATGGCCAATGAAATCCAGTATCAATAAATGCAAAATAATGCACACTTAAGGGAAAAGTTTTGAACTACTCTTATAACCTACAGGATTCTAAATTAATAGTATCAACACAAGAAATGGACATGGGAATCATTGTTGTAAGTGCAATGTCTTTATATTTTGAAAGGTATCCCAGATGTTAAAGTCATACCTCTCTAACTATGTTTGCTGGTTGGACAAGTGGATCAGTAAATGACAATTAGAATAAATCTGCCAAAAAAATCTAGTTTCCTTTAGTCCTTTACTTGGGGTCATGCCTTGGAGCCCCTTCATGTCACTTTTGTAGGCCACTGACACCACAAAAAGAGATCCAGGAAGGGGATGGGAATATAAGTGCTCATACTCCTGGAGGGAACAAAGTGCAACTTCTTGTCCTGTCTTTGAAGTGGAGGGGAGGGGCAGAGCCGCATTCAATGGGGCCACTGTGACCAAGATGTTGACCAGGCTGTGGGAAGATTCTTTCAGCACTTCTACTTCCAGCTCCAGGTTTGCAGCCACTTTCTTTGTTAGCTCCTAGTGAATTCTGAAGTCATCCTGACGTGTTGAGCTACCCATTCCTGACCTCACAGGCACCTGCTCTTTGAGTGCTCCGGGGAAAAATTAGTAGGTGATGGGCATCCACCAGTAGACAAGCTCTGTCCCTCTCCCCCAGTGCTTCTTCCCTGCCAGCAGCTCTACTAATGTAATTCTCCCTGGCTGTTTTGCATTGTTCAGAGGCTCCAGGAGGGAGGGGGAGTAGAATTCAGGCCCAATGCCTCACACTGCCGTGCCTCAGCCTCTCCTTTCACACTGATCAGATCCTGTACTTCCAGGTTCTGTGTATCCAGGTTGGATGCTGGTTGGTGTGACAGAGGAGCCCTTCTCTCAGACATTACCCAGCAGGAACAGTTGGAATGTGACCCTGACATTGGGAAGAACTCCCCTAGATTCCAAAATTGCCACTGCATTAGCATAAGTCAGTGTCCACTGGGACAGGCATTTGGAGGGATACCCATACCACTGTAACATAGGGATGGCCAGATGCAAGTACGTGGCCCTCTGCTAGGCGCACAACTCTACCTCAGACTCTGATGACAAGCCAGTGTGTGAGGAGACTATGGATGGATGAATGCTACCCATGAATTCCAATGGCTAGCACCAAGGACCCAGGAACAGTGCTGGAGTGGGTAGCTACCACAAGCAGAGTTGTTCTCTCTCCTGACAGTACCAAAGAACCTGTATCAAACAGGAGCTCAGGGCAAGTACTGCTTTCTGCTCATCTTCACTACAGGTGCCAGCTCTTGCACTGCTAGGTGGATGGCACAGTGTTCCTCCACCAGATTCAATGGTGCCTGTGAGAAGAGCTGAGTCAAAATGATGCAACCTGCAGAGCGGTTTGACATGGTATGCTATCTGCCAGGACCCTGTATCTGAGACATTATGGAGTCATTGTTGAGGATTATCCGGCCTACTGACTACTACCTCATGCTACTAATCCATGTGCACATGAATGATACTTCAAGGTGTAACCCTGAGCAGATCAAGTGTGACTAGAGGGCTCTGGGAGTACGGGTGAAGGAGTTGGGAACATAGGTGGTATTCTCCTCAATCCTTTCTGTCAAAGGTAGGGGGTCAGGCAGAGACAGTTGCATTCTGGAGGTCAATGCCTGGCTGTGAGGGTGGTGTCGCCAGGAGTGCTGTGGCTTCCTTGATCAGAGGATGCTGTTCCATGAAGGACTGCTCAGCAGGGATGGAATTCACTTTTCGAGGAATGGGAAGGATGTATTGGGATCACGACTGGCTAACCTAGTGAGGAGGGCTTTAAACTAGGTTTGATTGGGGCAGGTGACCACAGCCCACAGCAGACCTGGGAACTGTGTTGGAAATGGGAGGGATCATGGGCTATAAAAGAAGAGAAAAAAGAGAGACTGGGCAGAACTTGGAGGTAAAAACAAATCAGTACCTTAGATGCCTATATATAAATGCAAGAAGTATGGGTAATAAGCAGGAAGAACTTGAAATCCTAACAAACAAACACAACTATGACATAACTGGTATCACAGAAACCTGGTGGGATAATACACTACTGGAACATTGGTATACAGGGGTACAACTCACTCAGAAAGGATAGGCAGGGTAAACAGGGAGGAGGTGTTACCTTATATATCAAAAATGCGCACACCTGGACTGAGGTGGAGATGGATGCAGGAGACAGACATATTGAGAATCTGTGGGTTAGGTTAAAAAGGGGTAAAAAACAAGTGTGATATCATGATAGGGGTCTACTACAGACCCCCAGCCAAGTAAAAGAGGTGGATGAGACTTTCTCTAAACAATTAACAACATTTACAAAACACAGGATTTGGTGGTGATGGGGGACTTTAACTATCCAGACATATATTGGGAAATTAACACAGTGAGGCACAGACAATCCAGAAAGTTCTTGGACTTCATGGATGACTTTTTTTTTTCCACAAGGTTGAAAAAGCTACTGAGGGGAGGCAATTCCAGATTTGATTTTAACAAATAGGGAGGAAGGCAATGAGAATTTGAAAGTGGAAGGCAGCTTGGGAGAAAGTGACCATGAAATCATAGAGCTCACTATTCTAAGAAATAGTGAAAGGGAGAACAGCAAAATAGAGACGATGAATTTCAGGAAAGTAAATTTTGGTAAACTCAGAGAGGTGGTAAATAAGGTCCCACGGGAAGCAAGATTAAGAGGAAAAAACAACTCAAGAGAATTGGCAGTTTGTCAAAGGGACATTGTTAAGGGCCCAAAAGCAAGCTATCCCGCTGCGCAGAAAAGAGAAAATATGGCAAAAGACTGCCTTGGCTTATCCAGGAGATCTTGCATGATCTCAAAATCAAAAAGGAGTCATATAAGTAGAAATTAGGAGAAATTACAAAAGATGAATATAAGCAAACAATACATGTATGCAGGGGCAAGATGAAAAAGGCCAAGGCACAGAACGCGCTCAAACTAGCTAGAGACATAAAGGGTAATGCAAAGTCATTCTATAAATATATTAGAAGCAAGTGGAAGACCAAGGACAGGGTAGGCTCACTACTGAGGAGGAGGAGGACGAGGAAGAAACAGTATCAGGAAACTTGGAAATGGCAGACGTGCTTAATGACTTCTGTGTTTTGGTCTTCACCAAGAAGGCCAATGCAGAAATGCCTAACATAAAGCACGCTAGTGGGAAGAGAAAAGGTTTAGAGGATAAAATACATAAAGAACAAGTTAAAATTACTTAGAAAAATTAGATGTCTTCAAGTCACCGGGGCCTAATGAAATGCATCCTAGAATACTTAGAGCTGATAGAGAAGGATTCTGAGCCTTTAGTTATCATCTTTGAAAAGTCCTGGAAGTTGGGAGAGATTCCAGAAGACTGGAAAAGGGCAAACATAGTGCCCATCTATAAAAAGGGAAAAAAGAACAACGCAGGCAACTACAGACCAGTCAGTTTAACTTCTGTGCCGGAAAAGATAATGGAGCAAATAATTAAGGAATTCACCTGCAAATATCTAAATGAAAATAAGGTGATAGGTAACAGCCAGCATGGATTTGTAAAGAACAAATCATGCCAGACCAATCTGATAGCTTTTTTGACAGGATAACAAGTCTTGTGGATAAGGGAGAGGCAGTGGATGTGGTATACCTAGACTTTAACAGGGCATTTGACACTGTCTCGCATGATCTTCTTATAAATACTAAGCAAATACAACTTAGGTGGCTCCACTATAAGATAGGTGCACAACTTGCTGGATAACTGTTCTCTGAGAGTAGTTATTAATGGTTCACAGTCACGCTGGAAGGGCATAACAAGTGGGGTTCCGCATTAATCTGTTTTAGGACCAGTTCTCGTCAATATCTTCATTCATGATTTAGATATTGGCATAGAGAGTATGCGTTTTTAGTTTGCAGATGATACCATGCTGGGAGGGGTTTCAACTGCTTTGAAGGACAGGCTCATAATTCAAAATTATCTGGGCAAACTGGAGAAATGAAGGACAAATGCAAAGTACTCTACTTTGGAAGAAACCATCAGCTTCATACATACAGAATGGGAAGCAACTGTCTCGGAAGGAGTACTGTGGAAAGGGATTTAGGTGTCATAGTGGATCACAAGCTAAATATGAGTTAACAGTGTGATGCTGTTGTAAAAAACGCAGACATGATTCTGGGATGCATTAACAGGTGTGTTGTGAGCAAGACACAAGAAGTCATTCTTCAGCTCTTCTCAGCGCTTATTAGGCCTCACTTGGAGTATTGTGTCCAGTTCTGGGCACCACATTTCCTAACTGTCAGGGTGGTTAAACGCTGGAATAAGTTACCTAGGGAGGTTGTGGAATCTCTATCACTGGAGATATTTAAGAGCAGGTTAGACAGAAACCTGTCACGGATGCTCTAGATGATGTTTGGTCCTGCCAAGAGGGCAGGGAACTGGACTCGATGACCTCTTGAGGTCCCTTCCAGTTCTAGTGTTCTATGATTCAATGACACTGGCTGCAGCCTGCTGTGATCCTGGTGCTTGTTCTTTCTCAGGGGGATATCCCTTCTTGGAAAGCAGCTTTTTGTGTTTCTATCTCAGCATGTTAAAGAGTAACAAAATAATTTATTAGGTGATGAGCTATGGTGGGGCAGACCCACTTCTTCAGATCTGGAGATATAGCATTTCCAGTACAGATTGTCTGTTATATTACACAGAGGTCCAAAAAAAAAAAAACCAAACCCACCTGACAAATCAGATACATAGAACCGAAGGGAGGAGCGAAGGGTACAAGATACTAAGTGTCCTGCCTGAGATCATTACGAATACCAAATGAAGGGAAACAGTCCTTGCAATGCGTGAGGTAACTGCTATCTCTGATGAGGCCAAGTGTTAATGTATCAAATATCAGTATGAACTCCAGTTCACACACCTCCCTTTGTAATCTGCTGTTAAAGTCTCTTTGTTGTAGGATGCATATTCACAGGTCATTAGCAGAATGGCCCACTCCAATGAAATGATCACTGACAGGGTTATGTGTATTCAGATTCCTAAAGTGTGCTCTGTGACCATTCATTCTTTGGTGAAGTGTTTATCTAGTACGTCCAATGTACACATGAGAGCAGACATACTGATTAATAAAAACTGTCAAATCAGACACATAGATCTGAAAGGGAACCCCTTTCAGTCCTATGTATCTGATTTATCACTTATTTCAATTTTTTTGAATCTCTGTGTTATAAACTATCAGTACTGTACCGCATATCTCCAGATCCGAAGAAGTGGGTCTGGCCCACGACAGCTTATCATCTAATAAAGTATTTTGTTAGCCTTTAAGGTGCTACATGACTGCTTATTTATCCTTCTCCATGTGAGACTTAAATGGTAGGCAGATGTGACAACACCCTCCCAATATGACTTATCCCCAGATATTTCAGAAAGCTGAAGTGTGGGTTGCTCATGGACATGGGCAAAAGGAATTTTATTGTAGAATGATGGATATGAAAGAGTTTACTGTATAAGAGGCTGGAGAAGAGAGTTTATTTGGAGGACAGAGACATCAGGTACCTTTGGGGGATGAGGTAGTAAGGCTTTGAGGGTGGATTTAAGCAGAGGCTGGTGATATGAGGGCTGGGGAACAGAAGCTGCTACTGGGTGGGAGCATGGTGGACTCACTTGCCATCCACCATCCCATCACACCAGGCTGGTGTGGAAAATTGCAGTACCCAGCACCCCCTCAAACCTGAGCACAAGATCTGACACTTTTACTCAGCCTTCCCAAAAATATTTTCAACAGCAGCCTACAGTGTTCCCTCTATCTTTTCTATCCATGTGTGGAAAAAAAAATGTTATGTGCTCTGAGACATGTGCAGATGTCCACCACCAGTAGAAACACAAGCTGCTGGCTTGGGCGCTGTGCTAATCAGCTGGGTGGTATTTGAGTCTCTTCTAGATGGCCACCCAATCACTCAGCCTACAGAGAACTCTGTCAGCTTATGCTTGTACCACTTGACTAGGACATCAAATTAGTATATATGCACACTAATGCAACTTAAACACTGTCAAGACCAGCTTTTTAAAATTGAACCTTGTGGTATTTGTTTATAAGTCCATACCTAAAGAAGGGAAGATAAGAGGCATGAAACTTTCCAAACAAATTGACCAATGTGGTTTTTTGGCCTCAAAAGTAACCAAGCAACCAATGTACTGATGCACTGGTCTCAGAAAAAATGATAAACATCCCAATTTCAAATTTCCAATAGGTAAAGAAAAAAATTAATTTCCTCTTCTTTTTACAGTGAACTACTGTATTGCTCAGAGCATAGAGATTCCACTGCAAAGTAAGATGCTTAAAGCATCTGCGATTTAGTCTTTCTTCACCACTGAACTATCTTATGTAACCAATCGGATTTTTCCATCAACAACACTCAACCTTACAAAATAGGTCTTCTGTATCACCACTAGTCTATTTTCATAGTATAAATGCAACATACTGGTGTCTACTAAAATTTATTTATTTTGATGCTAGGGCAAAATATAGTTGTTGCCCAAATGCAAAACAGTAGCTTTCTGCATCAACTTTCTATTGCAACTGTGTGATGGTGCATATATCTTATATATGACATTATCAAAATACATATAACTTATATTAGTAGTAGTTTATTAAAATAAATATCTTGGCAAAGTTAAGTGGGATCATGAGTAACTTAGGTTATATTGAACCCTCAATTTTTCAGCTAGTAGATTATTCGATAAATCAGTGCCATGCCACTAACTGCCTTCAATCCTTTCCATGTATGAGAAGTCACCCCATTAATTCATACAATTCAACTGGAATTTCCTGCAGTGTCCAAGAAATACCAACACAATCTCCTTCAAAACCAAAGCTGTCCTTTTTTCAAGTGGAATTGGAACAAAACCCTTTCAGTGCAATTGCTCCACTATGCTCAGTTATCAATTGACCAAATACTCTCAATATTTTAGTAAATCAGTAACAGAACAGGAAAGAAATCAAGCTTAATTTTTAATTACTTGGCATGAAAAGACTCAGAGGGGTAGCCACGTCAGTCTGTAGCTTCAAAATAACATGCAAACTGATGTACAGCTGAGGAAATGGGTCTTACCCATGAAAGCTCATTACCTAATAAATAAATCTCATAAATACCTAATAAATAAATTTGTTAGTCTTTAAGATGCTACAAGGCTGCTTGCTATTGGAATGAATAATTTAATAAAACTTTGATAATGGGAACAAAATGTACAGTTTTCTGAAACCATAATCAAAAATATTCATCCTTGGTAATCATGTTCTGCAAGTAAATTTAGTCAAGTCCAAATCAGATACGTTAGCTGAGGAGGATCAACACAAATTAAAAATAATTTTAAAAAAAATGGTTTTCACCAGCCTAGTCCAACAAAACTGCAATTTTCTGATGAATCTAACTATGAGAAATTTTTTTCTCTTGAAACTCAAAACTGAAGTACAAAGCTGATTTAAGATTAAGCCCAGTTTGCTTACCAGCCAGAAGCCACTCTCAGTCTGATATACACTATCATAATCAAGCCACATTTGGCCACGTCTACACTTATTAAAAACTTCAAAATGGCCATGCTGGTGGCCAGATCAAAGAATACTAATGAGGTGCTGAAACGAATATTCAGTGCCTCATTAGTATGTTGGCGGCCACGGCACTTCAAAATTGCTGCTTTTCGCTGCCGCATGGCTCGTCTACACTGGGGTCCTTTTCGAAAGGACCCCGCCAGCTCTGAAATCCCCTTATTCCTATCTGCTGAAGGAGTCTTACCTATTTGCTGATCGGAATAATGGGATTTCAAAGTTGGCAAGGTCCTTTTGAAAAGGACCCCAGTTCAGACGAGCCGCTTGGCAGCAAAAAGTGGTAATTTTGAAGTGCTGCGGCCGCCGGCATGCTAATGAGGCACTGAATATGCATTTCAGCATCTCATTAGTATTCCTCAATCTGGCCATTAGCAGGGCCATTTTGAAGTTTTTACTAAGCGTAGACGTAGCCTTTACGTATAATTTTTTATTCCAGCTCTGCATCCAAAGGCTGTAAAAGAGGAAAACAACTTCCAGTGAAATCCACAAAATGCAGTTGTTGCAATTCAGATTCAAAAAACTTGCTTAAATTTCTCCAATGAAGTCAGGTGCACAAAGGAGTCAAAGACTGTTACTTATGCTGGTTCACATTTTCTTCATGTACCCTAGTCAAAGCATTTCTAGAAAATAAAGGTAAGAGGCAAACTTTTTGGATGTCTCATTTTCTGTACAGTTATAGGTACAGTAATGCAACTTCACAAAAATGAATTTATAGATGAGAAATATTTCTGATATCAGGCAAACTTTAACAGTTTTAAAAATTTAGATTAGTATTTGAACTGAATGTTCTGGTAAAGATTTTAAAGGCATAATCCAAAGCTTATTATTTTGCATTAAGAAATTAAGATTGCCTAGTTGAGACCTGACATTACCAGCAAGAATGAGTGAATGGATTTGCCTTAATGCTTTTTCAGAATAAGACTACTCTGGTGGCAAAGACAGGAGTTCTAGGTTTGGGCAAAACCAAACAAACCTATGTTACATTTATCTCTTGATCTTCTGCCTTCTGATCAATAATCCATTTAGTCATAGGTGGAAAGTTATCACTATTATTACCTGTTGGCTTTGGACATGGCATCAAATACATTTCAGAAAGTAGGCTAAACAAAATGCATGAGTGCTCATCTGTGTGTGCCGTTTCAGCTAAGAGAGGTTGGTCCTGGAAGCAAGGGTCTCAAATGCAGCTAACATGTAATTTTTGAAGTTTGGAGACTTGAATGTGTTTTGCTTTGCAGAATGTGGTGCTAAAGGCACATTACTGGGAAACAGAGAACACACTTCAGAAGTTAATATCAGACAGACAATCACATCAGTAACCAGTTTAGTATCAAAACTACAATGTTGACACTAAACCCTATTTTGTTTAGCTTTCTAATTTCCCATGTTTTACCAAATGCTATACAGAAGACCAGACAGCTAGATGGACTGCATTTTCCCTAAACTATAGTTAAAATATTCTCGTTCTTCAGTCATAGGGTAATACATCCAATTTGACAGATTTATTAACAATCCTCACTACTGAACTTGCAACTTCATGTGACAGCTCTTTTGGTATTTTAGAATGGAAATTATGCACCCCTCATTTGAGTGCATTAAGATCTGAGTTTTGCTTTCACCTTGAATGTGGTCATTTCCATTTCTATGTACTCATTTCCATTAGCTTTCTGGCTTTTGACCTCATGTTCAATGTTGTCATCCTTACTGAAAACTGAGACAAAGTATTCATTTATTTTTTGGGACATAACCTAGATTAACCTTTGTGTTTTGGTATATTTTGTTTATTTTAGTTCATCAATTGTGGCTGTGGTTAACAATGATAACCAGTCAGACCAAATCAAATTAGTGCAATATCCACAGAATATACACAAAAGCCCATCTTCTTAAAGCAAGATTGCCCACAGGTATGCTGTGAACTAGACAAATCATGCTTCAATAGAATCCTCCAAGTTTACCTGGTAAGAAACAATGGCTATGTCAAAGACTACTTATTCTGAGGGACTGTTCCATCTCTAATCAAATTACAAAAATTCTGAACAAAAAAGAGTCACATTATTGGCCTGCTTATATAACTATATAGAACTGGGGGGTAAATCAGGGTTGTGCTAATGAGGAAGTCTTCCTACCAAGCATGCACTTTCCAGTCATTTTGATTAAATTTATCAGCAACACTTGTAAGGGAAGGTTTTACAGAGTCTCTTGCCTACCAATTCAGATAAATAATAATAGTTAACCAAACTGACAAGTCAAAATAAATAAGATCTCACTTTTCTCTACTTCTTTTTGTAACTGCAGGATGGCCTGGGAGGTTGGTTTTTTTGTTTATTTTAACCCTCCACAAACATTGAAGTCCAAAATTTGCTACTTGTTGTCTTCTATTTTGCAGTATCACTATGGCTACATCTACACTAGCCAAAAACTTCAAAATGGCCATGCATTGGATTGCATGGCTATTTCGAAGTTTTTGGCTAGTGTAGACACGGCCTACAAGTCACTAGTATGTTCTTAGTGCTTTGAGGGTAATCACTTTGAATGGAGATTTGTTAATGTGGCCATTTCCAGAAGACCTAGAACAATTGTGAAGAAGCATGCGGTTGGTCCTTAAAGAATACTGTGCTAGAGATACCAGTACAACGTACTTTATGAATACCTGACTATTTATGTTAGCTAATTTTAACATTTCATTATTTTTTATTTTCCTGAATTTTTGACAGAATTTTTAATTCACTTTGGCCAGAATATCACAGAATTTGTAGAAGCTTCTCACAAAGGACAGTACAGTATATGGTATGATCCTGCATAGGACTCAGCCTCCTCTGGTGAAAGAAACAGCAAGACTGCCAAGGATGGCAATTTATGAATAGAGCTCTCTGCGGACATAAAATTGGTACCTACATTCGTACCTGCAACAGTGATCCATGGTCATAAAGTGGATATCAGCAATTTCACGGGGTTCTAGATATAAAATTTGTATCCACATCCATATCTGCAGATATGGATAATTGTAGAAATAAAGTGGATATGTACAGATTGCAGGGCTCTATTTATTAAAACTCCACACATACAGATACCTTAATAGTGTTCAATAACACCAACTCTTCACATTATGAAGAATCCTTCCTGGGTATGGAAGCAATGCTAAGAATTCTCTGCACTCACCAAAAGGGGCTTATCTCTGGCCCTTGTTGCAAGGCACTCCTGGTTGAATTCATAGCAGATTTATTAAACAAGACCAGGAGGACTTTTAAATGTTCTGTTTGGAAACCAGTATGGTTGAGTAGTACCTTCAAATAACTCCGGCACCCAATGCCAAGCCCGTAAGGGATATCACCCAAATAACCAGGCATTTTGCCTAGCCTCTGGAGTATCCTCCTCTTTCAAGGGATAGTACAAGAAGGAAGCTCAAGCAATGCTGAAACACACTAAATGGCACACTAATCCAAAGTGCAAAGAAAGTTGGCATCCTGGTGTTTTATGCTTATGAAACCCACATACTTGAGTTATACTAGATTTCAACACTGACAGGACCTGAAATGTCTGCTTTGACAGAAAAGTGTTACCAATATGGGGGGATGTCACTGAAGCACCTCCACTAGTAACAGGGGATAAAGCTTGGTAAATGCAGAGTCAAGAACAATAACTGAAGAAAAACAAACAGAAAAAACCCAACAACAGCAGCAGTAGCAGCCCTACAAACACTGCAAGAAAGAAGCAATGAAGATAATGAACTGGGCCCTGAGCTAGGACAAGTTACAAAGTGATCATACAGAGAGCCCCTCCATTAATCATTCAAGAAAGGGTATAAAACACAGGGGTCAGCTTAAGAGCTTCTGACTGAGGCATGCCCCAGGTGCCTCCACATATCTCAGAGTTTGTCTATACTACAATAAAAGACCTGTGGAAGGAAGTGGCACAGTTCAGCTCAACTGGCTTGGCCTACGGGGCTAAAAATAAGGGAGTATTTGTTTGCACTTGGACTGCAGCCTGGGCTCTGAGACCTGGTACAGGAGCAAGGATCCAGCCTGAGCCCATACATCTACATTGCTGTTTCTTGGCCCTGGAGCCCAAGCCCTGCAAGCCCAAGTCAACTGAGCCAGACTCTGACTCAGTGTCATGGGCTTGTCTTTGCCACAAAGACATACCTTTTAAACCTAGGCATTACATCACACTGGGTTTAACGCTTTTGAACTATGGACTGCCTTTTATCATGCTGTTTCTGTCTTGTGTTGAGAAAACAGACCTAACAGAGAAAACCCAGGGAAACAGATATGTTTGGAAAATAAAACATTTCAATGCTGTTGCAGTGCAGAACTATGCTGATGTTTATAACCTCCTCTGCTTTAAACAACTCTATTAGATAAATGGATTAAGTAATCCTTGCCAATCTTAATAGCAGAATAGTAGTAACACCACACTAAACAAACACTAGGTATATGAAAAATGTTTTAAATGGTTTTGCACTCCATGACGCTGCACTATCAGTGTGATAAACTAAAATTGTTACATCCTTCATTGAGAGACAGAAGATTGAAATAAGAGTATTTCAAGAGCAACTTCACTTAATCTGATTTTTTTGTTTACTTCACATTCAGCAGGAACTCATGAAAAATAAATTATTTCAACTTCTGCCCATTGAGAGTCAAGTCAGAAGGAACTCTCTTCAAAAGAGCCCTATGCATCCTGACCTTTTACTGTTAGATCATTTAATATTTATTTTGTTAGATTTGTATTTTTGTGAACTCAATAGCCCATGTTTACATTTTTCATGCATTTTGTATTGAAATTAGACTTCTGAATACTACAGACCTGTTTCTGGGATCCTTGTATTTGATACATTTCAGTTAAACAGGTCTATCATTAACTCATTCAATACTGTGGCATTATAAATGAACACAGAATAAAAGAAACCAAGTTAACTTATAAAGGCTGCCATTTAAACTTCCTAGTGGTCTCTTGGGTCCCTGTCTTCTTGTAGAGTGTTTGAAGAAATTGTGACAAAAACTACTGCCTGAAAATCGTTTTCGTCAAGCAAACCAATATTCAAAGACTTCACAGGGCTGCTTATACTTCAACAAGTTGCTTATTTACATCCATAAGCAATCGTGTGATTTTAAAAGATTATTAGATTTGTGGGTCTACAGATTTATTTTGCGAATAAGAGAGAAAGTCCAAAACTTAATCAACAACTATTTAGCTTTCATTTTTGTACAGTCTACAACAGTATGCTTTTAAATCTACAGATAAAAAGGGCTGTAAGGATAAAGTAAAACCTATACTGAATATTATATTAGTCTCATTTGTTATTCTTAGTCTTTCTGCCTAAGATTGTGTATATCCCTAGAGTTACTCCATAGGAATGCTTTTATAAATTTAAGAAATAAAAACAAATTAAGTTTTAAAGGGAAACCATTTAAAACTACTTATTTTATATTAATCTTTTACTTTTATTTAAAAAAAAAACTTCCAGTCCAATAACTTTAGGCATACACAATAAAAACACAAACCAAACCTTTGATACTGACCCTCTCCCAGTCAACACACTCAGTCTTTACTCCCTAAGACAAAATTAAACAGCCTTGTATCTTTCCCGGAAAGCCAATCTTTGTCTACTGCTGGACGTGTTGTAATCATGTTGGTCCCAGATATGAGACACAGAAGATGGACAGATAATATCTTTTACAGGACCAATTTCTGCTGGTGGAAGGGCAGAGCTTTCAAGCTACTCAGTCCTGTATTTTAGGTTTGTCTACAACTAATTACCTTTCTTCTTTTACAAGAGTTTTTATTTTTAAGGGGGAGGAGAGGTTAGAAAGATAACATATCTAAGAGAAAACAAAAAGCTAGGAGCAAAATCTACCCATGTGTCTTACGCTTTCACTAGAAATTATCAGCAAAATAAATTTTCATATTGTGACAAAGATCCTCCTCTAGCTTGGTGGATCCTGTGCTTTTTGTCAGATTATTTGCCTCAGAGGCTAACAGCAGCCCTCTTAGACACCAGCTTGCCATTGGGTGAGCTATTCTCATAATTAGCTAGCAAAGGAAAAACAGAGACTAAATTCCATAGTTTCTGCTGCCCCTCCAAGTGATTCGAGCATGACAAAAACCTTCCACCAATATCAGCCCTTCTCCTGTGCTGAGAAGGGGGAGTCCAGGCCCACTCTCTACTCCTGGCTCCAGCCCAGGGACCCTGTGACAGCAGCCACCTGTAATATCTCGGTCTCTTGACAGTGATGATTCCCTGGGCAAGTTCCCCACAGAGGTCCCTAACATCCTCCTTACCACAGTCTATTCATTCTGGTATCTACTTACACTCGGTCCTCTCATAATCTGCACAGCTCCTTAACTTACCTACTCCTCATACTCACTGAACCAAGAGAAGAGGACCCTTTCATAGCCAGTCTCAGCTGGTTCTTCATTGGCTCGAGGTATCCTGATTAGCTTGGCTCCCTTTAGTTTGCAAGTTTCCTAAATGACCTGATTGCCCTGACTGATTCTAGTAAACTCCTGCTGGTTCTGGATTAGCCCTTGCTAGTTTACGCTTGGAAAAGGGGTCCATTTAAGCTAGGGTTAATATACTTCCCTTCTATCACTCTTCTGTAGCCCTCAGGCCTGACCCTGTCTCAATACAAACTATTCCAGAATAGTTTCATGGGCAGATACTAGCACTACAATTCTCTACTTGAAGTAGGTAATAGGTATAAGAATACACGCATGTCTACACTACAACTTTAAACTGACCTATATTAGTTTGAATTACAGCCACCACAGTAAATGGCCTGTGAATCTGACAAGAATGACAGCCAAAAGCCAGAGGATGTTAGTAACCCACAGTGCTTACATAACACTATGTTACTCAAACTACACCAATAGAAAGCCTTCTCACAGCAGAATTATGCAGTACATTGCAGGGCACTTACATAGGTGGGAACAATGTAAGCTGCCCTACATGGACCTAGCTCTGTAGCATAGGCCAAGCCAAAGTCTAAGCAGGGTTACAGTTTTACTAATATTGGGACTTATTTCTCTCACAAATCACAAACACAAACAATACTAGTGCTGCTAAATCTGTATTACTTCTGCCAGCATAAATAGTTACACAAGAAATATGTTCCTGGCGTACTTATCTATTCCTCAGAAAGACCAGAATAATTACATAGAAGGGAATAAGTTTAGAATAATCCAACTGATGTCAGTTCATTGTCTGACTCCCAAGCCTTTATTCCTTTGTTCAATCTTGCTCAGAAGTATAAAATTTATGAAATTACACCCAAGTTGAAAGGTATCAGCATCCTCAAGATAATTCACCAGACACTTTAATTGCTTGAGTACAGCCTTAACCCTAACCCCCTCCCAGTGAAACAGTGCAACTCATGCAAACACTGTAACAAGAGGCCAAAATAAATGCCTTTCAGGCAAGATAAAGGTGTTGTCTTCAACAAGGGGTCACCTAAGTGTAGTGCATTGTACTACCAGAAGGCAGATCTCAGTTATATTCCCTGTCAGTTGATCTCTGCCTCAGCAGAGGGTGGAAGCACCATGAAAGCAACATGCTCACCTCCTGGGAGTGGAGGGGTGTGGCTCACAATGCTCAATCATTTTTCACATCTGATTATAATGAGGCATTGACAGGCTATGTAGCGTTCCATCTAGTTCTCCTCAGGAAGGATGGTTGCGAAGTAGGACTGACAGAAAATCCTTGCACTTCTTGCACAGGAACAAAGGAGTCCTCCACCCATCCCCCAAGAAAAGAAATAAATAAGTACTCAATAAGATCAAAGACACAGCTAGCTTTTGATTAACACATGCAATAGGTTGTTGTAAGTCAGTGGCAGCAAACATACACCTTGCTTTACATCGAGTTTACATAAAACTACTGAGTTACCTGAAATAAAGTTTGAATGTCTGGTTATGGACCTACCAGACCAAAAACATTAACTCCCAGATGCTCACATTTCATGCCTTTCACAAAATATGACAGGAAGTGTCTGAATAGGAAGGCTACCCTAATTCAATAGCTACTTTCCACTCATCCACAAGAAACAAACATTCAAATTATACTAATTGTAAACACTGGGGATTGGTGGAATAAAGGTGGGGATTTTTGGCACGTACAACAAAATGTCCGCTAACTTCCCATTTACTTAATTGTATTTATCATTATTGTATGTTGATGTCATTTGTTCTCTTCCCTGCTCTTTGGAACTTCAGGGGCAAGTGAGGCAAAAGTTATGTAAGCGGAGAGCTATCAATGCAAGGGAAATCTCTAGGAAGGAACATCTTTGATGCACACAGAGGAAGAGGAATCATCTAATCTGGGAATTTCTGTCTGCATTGGAACCACACGTGCACAGGTACAGCCACACACAGAACAGCTCTTCCCCTCCATTCTAAAGGAGTCATAACCAGCTACCAAGTTTATTTTATTCATGAGAAGATTAGCATACTGGAATCTGAGTAAAGAAGAGAATGTCAAAATCATAAATCAGGTAATAACACACTAACTTTTGGCAAGTTGAAAAATCCATCTCAGATTTCTCATCTATCAGTTTTATGTAACACTGTACATGCCTAGCTCACAGTACTGTTTTCAGTATTGTATGTAATGCATGTACATAATAGGGGCAAAAACACTTTATAAGTGCCATGCATTTTGTTCTAATTTGTATTATTAAGTATTATTAGCTAGATAGCCAATATAGGTAAAAATATTATGGTTTGGTTATGCTGATGCGAACTTGTACCTCCAACAACCATTTGTGGGGAACAAGAGTGAAGGAAAAATGGCATGTGTCACCATTCTAGACCACAATTATCTGCCTTTTCTTTCATACCTTGCTTTTTCCCTCACTTTGTGTTTCTGACTGCATCAACTCTGCATTCCTATGATGTTGTTCTTCTGTTCTTGTGTGCTCTCAAATTTTTCACTGTGCATGTAAGGCAGTGCTGATATCTTTTAGGTCTAAAGAGGTAAAAGGTGTGAACTCGCACTGATATTTGATAAGGAAGGAAAATGATTTTCTCAAATTAGAATTTGTAAGTTTCCTTCTCCATTTAGCACTTTTCATGAAGTACCAAGCAAAGAAGGAGAGTGCAGAATCCTAATCAAGGGATCACGTGGGTTACTTAAGACCCTCTTCAGGTTTCCTTTTGCAACTGGCTCCATGTTAAAAGCACAGTATTAGGGGAAAAAGTAGATATGAAAATTAACCTTCCCCATGACCATCTGTTCTATTTTCTCAATGTTATAGTATTGTGCCAGTAACCAAGTCTCAATGCAAAATACAAAAATACTAATTTCCAAGTGACAAGCAGGTTTACTTTCTTCTGCAGCACCTACCTGAATTGCAGAGTTCATGAAACATGTATTTCCCAAGTTACTTAGCCCACAGAGGCCAGGCTGCTCATTGTGTCTTCCTGGCTCTGAATAATCGTAATTCTTATAAGCAGTATATGATGGGAGACAATAGTTTGAATTTTTCACACTGTAAGAAAACAAAACATTTTTCACAATGTAGTTATACGACCTATAGTGCTTTAATGTATCCAGTATTTTTTTTTGCTAATTATCAAATAATTTATGTAAAATTAAAATGTAGCTATTGTTAACTAGATATCATCTTGTTAAGTATTTAGTTTTGGAATTCATCAATCTTAAATCTCAGTCTAAAAAAAAAAGATCTCTTTCCCTGCAAGCAACCAAACATTTCCTTGTTCTGAAACAAACGAAAAACAGACTGCTACTGTATTGCTCTACCCTTGATTAACAGGAGCAGCTTCACAGCTCACTCCATTCTTCATTGCTCCATCAAATTTAAAACATTCAGACTTTAGACACCACCAGCAGCAATAAATCATCTCATGTATATCCTTTCAGCATTCTGCTACTGTAAGACAGTCAGGACAGCAGAAACTGGAATGAAGAGTTGTGCTTCAGTTACAGGTGAGAGCTGAGATTTCCAAGGCCACCGTGACATCACTGGCTTGATGCACTGGAAATTCTATTTATAGCTTCACTGCTAGGACAGCACAAGTCAGCATTTAAATGCAGGAAAAAGCCTGGAGTAATAAAGAATGCACAAAATGCCTTGTAGCAAGTACATTCCAATTTCATAAAGCTCTATTATGTACCTATCTAGTGAGACTGGAGGAGACTATTAATAAGTAAAATGTTAGCCAAGTTAAGGGCAATTCTTTTACCATATGACAGAACACAAATACTAAATATGAAAACCTCCAGTAAAACAAGCATATTTTATACAACTAAAAGAGTAAAAAAGCCTAGTAAAGCCAGTTTTATCTTATAGATTATAAAGAACAAATAAATACTGGTAAATTTCCTTCAACTGTTTTTAGTTACTAATCACATGAAATATTTGATAATGATAGCTTTGGATAAGATTCAAGAGCATTTCTGCAATTCTCAAATATTTTTACATTAGAATAAACCTAAACAAGATTTTGAAGATCACTTGCTAAGAAAATACATAACAAGGAAAGAACATGCAATGCAACAAATAAATCCTTATAATCTTAAAAATGCAGGTGTACAATGGTGGATTATGATGTACCTGGGACACACATTTTTTCAATTTTAAAATATCACTTAAACTTGTAGTCGGTATACTTAAGTTAAATAATTACAGGATGAACTCCCACTTTCAGTCATCCTCTGTAGAGCTATCTAGGAAGTTTTGCTGACTTAATCTGAATTTATTTCACTACTGAATAACAAAACTAATTTTAAAACTGTCTGTTCTCTTGAACATTACAAAGAGGGGAAAAAATTAAAGAACCCCTCCTTCCTCAAAAAAAAAAAGACATGCAAGTACCAAGTGTATACCTCCTATTTTTAATAAAGCTCTTCAGTCTCTTAGAGATAGACATTAAGGGAAAGCACCTTGCATCAACCTGAAGCATAATGCGGACACTGGAGTCATAATATTAACCATACAACTAGCATTAAAATAGCTGAAAACCATTCAGAGATAAATATAAGTCTTTGCACAGACTACACATATATGCAATATTTCCCCCTGGATTGCATTATTTTGTAAATAATTTAAGATAAAATTCATCTGATGAAGACAGTTTTTTTGTTGGCTTTAAAGAGAGCCACAAAGAAGTGATAACCATAGTCTTTTGTACTTTGTACTACTACTTAAAATTACATGGTAAATACAATATTCCTGTTCCAATAAAAAATAAAATGAAAGTACTATGAAACATGAAACACACAAATTCGGATGAGCTGTCAACGATAAGCTATTGTGACAGAAATACATCTGCTCAAATTTTTGCTCTATGTTCTGACTCACAGAAGAGTTATTTTCTAGTGGTTTGGAAACCATGGCTGTGCCTCACTTTCCCAAGCTTAATTCTGCTCAGTGATCCCCATTTCTCTTGGCAGGAACACTCGTGTCTTTGGTCCAATGCTTGTGCTGCCCGATTTAATAAATAGGAACATGGCCAAAGGTGTGGGAAAGTCTCTTTTGTAACCATTACTGTAGCCAATAAGCTGCAGAAGACACTGATAACCTGGTGAGAGTGAATTATAGGATGGAAGAGACCTTAGCAGGTCATTGAGTCCCATCCCCTGCCTACACCAGGACCAAGCCTACCTAAATCATCCCAGCCAGAACTTTGTCAAGTTGGGACTTAAACACCTCTAGGCATGGGTATTTTATCATGCTCTTCTTCTTCAGCTGTGTACTGCGAATAATTGGGAACCATGAAGTTTCTACTTTGCCATACAATGTTTCAGAATCAAAAATAAGAGTAACATTTCCATATTAAGCTGGGATTCCAAGAGAGGGTAGCAGATACTCTGTGAGCTCGCTAAAAGGGTTAAAAATGTAGAGCCATCAAAAAGCACTAACCCGAATGATCTTCTACTCTAGTGTAAGTACCATAGAATAATGAGTGGACCACAGCCCAGGGGAACAATTTTTCCCAGTCTGGACTTCAGGTGGGTTGTAACCGAGCAACATAACACTTGAGGAGGGACATGAGGTTGCTGAGGGAATAACCTCGGAGAAGAAATTGGGTCTTCATAAAAGGTTATGTTCTGACCTTAAAAATGTTCACTCTCTGAGCACTGTAAGAAGGCAAGATGGGCAGTAGGAGATAGAACAGAAGGTTCTGGGGCCCTGAAAGGACTGACCACAACATCCAGAGATTACACTTGGAGATGCTTTTTTTTTTTTTTTTCCATTCTTTCCAAAATCTCTCTATTTCTTGTGCTCTGTGTAAGAGTAACGTGACTATTTTCAAAATTCATTTTCAAAGTCAGGGGCCCTGTCTACACTAGCCAAAAACTTCGAAATGGCCATGCAAATGGCCATTTCGAAGTTTACTAATGAAGCACTGAAATACATATTCAGAGCCTCATTAGCATGCGGGTGGCGGCGGCACTTCGAAATTGACGCGGCTCGTCCAGATGCGGCTCCTTTTCGAAAGGACCCCGGCTACTTTGAAGTCCCCTTATTCCTATCTGCTCATAAGTGCCTTCTAAAGTATAACCTATAATGCTTCTATGGTAATGATATGAAACTGAAAATGTATAATTTGGAATTAAAACAAAATCTTCCACAGGAAATAGTATCCTTGCCAGCCTGTAACTTTAGGCATTATAATCTTGGTTTTCAAATGATGAGGAAGGAGGAGCTATTAATTTTCTACTTGAAGCTCAGATTCATCATTATGTATTCTACAAACACCCATAAAAAGCAAACATTTTCTTGGTAAATACTACAAATATTCACACACCCAGTGTACTACTCTTCAGGTATATAAATGTACTTCAACTGTTTAACACTGAGAGATGGGGATACTCACAATCAGTAGAAGCATAAGTGACATTTCACGCCATATGAAAAACTACTTTTCATAAATGCAGTATTTAATTGGATATATACAATATTTAATATTACCTCTAAATATTAAGCTATCATTTAAGTTAACACTTATTCATTGCACAAAAATTTGGAAGAAGAGACTTAATTTAAAGCCTGAATGGCGATGTTTAATAAACCACCTCAAATTTTTCTCAGTTTGTCTTCAAGACAGACGGCTTTCTGACTTCAGGGATTTGAAAGCTGCTTTACTACAGACTGAACCTATCTAGTATGGCACTCTCTCATCCAGCAACATCTGTAATCCAGCATGATTTTAGTTAGCTGGATGACAACTTATCATGGGTATGGCCAAGTTTCCTATGGTCCCATAAGTTTGTTTACAATCACCAGTCCTGCGTCTCAGTGTTCTGTGCTGTTATCTAGCTGTAATTTATGCCTAAATGTTTTCTAAGAGCCCAGTAAGCAGTGAAAGCATTGGTAATGTGCTAGACAATATTGATCTTCCCTGATCTGGCAAATTCTCTTGGCACCAGTCAGGTCCTGAGGGTGGTAGACTAGAGAGGTTCAAACTGTACTTTCAAGGCTGTATATAAAGCAGTGAAATGCAATTTCCATTTAACTGCTGGCTTTTTACAGTATATGCATTGTGCAATGAAAGGATCAGAGACTAAAGCAGCCACTTGACAGAAAAAGATTTAGATTTCTGTTATATTAAATATACCAGTTCCTAAACAAAATGTATGCAAGTTCAAATTTGAAGTGTAAAACTAACAAAAGCAAACAAATTTTACAGAAGGATAAAAGACCGACTTTTCACTGAGCATCTATTATTACAATACCCAAACAAAACAAATCATTTTCACAAAATGTCAGATTTCTAACACTCAGGCACAACACTAGGTAGACAGACCATCAGTATTTACCAGTAATAAAGAAACTACAACCTGAGCATTGTCAAAAGAAAATTAATTCCCTGATCTAAAAAAGGTAAAAAACAAGGTAATTTTCTAAATCATCTTTTGGAGATTTTAATTAAATAAATAAGTTCTTAAGATATGTTGCTTACTTTCTGTTGTTGATGTTGTTATAATTATTTGATAGAGATGGAGAGATCTTTGGTAAAGTTGAAAAATTGGATGCACCTGGGGACCTTAAAAATATGAAAATGTTAAATTAGATAAAAATGCTGAGATATTAAAATTAATCAGGAAAAAGAAAATAGATGAACAATGTAGACAAATAAGTATGAAAAAACAAAAATTTTATGAACGGAGCACTAAATATTCAGGACAATGGTTTCCAGCTTCAAAATGCATCTTCTTGAAACTAAAATTAATTATTTCCTAAAATTTAATGTTAACCTTTCATATTGCACTGGATATCCCAGAACTTACTAAGCCAAATATGGCCTTCAGGGAAAAAACGAAAAAAAACCCAACAAGGTTAATCAGCCTATATTAATGCAACTATATAAAGTAGATGCATTTTACTTCTAAAACTTGGAAAATAAAATCTTTTAGTCTTTACTGATTTTGCAATTAATTTTAAATGGCTTTTAAGATGAGTTATGAAAGTGTCATTTGTAATGAAAATAAAAATACGCGTTTTAAAAAGATAAGTACTTGCAGCTTAATAGAAATTCAGCCATTTAAAAGCAACATTATACCACTCATTAACAGGTTTTCCTTTAACTGACTGACGGACATCCTAAAAATTTCTGGAGTTACATGTTTAGTCATAGAAGTCAAACCAGAGCATTATATTTCTTGCATATTATCTAAAATATACAACACTCTTTTCAAAGCTACAGCGTTGGAGCTGTTAAATTTTTTCAATAAAGAAGACATCTTGAGTTGTAACACTTACATGTAATTAATATACAGCATAATCTGTTGTTTTGCCTTGGTCACCATTTTGGCTCAAAAGAAAAATCATGGAAAATTTGTAGAAAAAATACACTAACTGACTTAACTGGTCTTTGCATCAAGCCTAGCCCCCAGGTGACCTAGGACTGTTTACCATTATGGCACGCAAAAGTCAAGCAGACTCTTATAGATTCTGTTCTGAAAACTCTCCACGGCCGTGTCTACACTAGCCCCAAACTTCGAAATAGCCATGTAAATGGCCATTTTGAAGTTTACTAATGAAGCGCTGAAATACATATTCAGCGCCTCATTAGCATGCGGGCGACCGCGGCACTCCAAAATTGACACGCCTCGTCCCGCCGGGGCTCCTTTTTGAAAGGACCCCACCTACTTCGAAGTGCTGCGGCCGCCCACATGCTAATGACGCGCTGAATATGTATTTACATGGCCATTTCGAAGTTTGGGGCTAGTGTAGACATGGCCCATGTGAGATTAGACTTTGTTTTCTAATATTTAACAAACTAGATCCTTGAACTTTCAAGCAAGAAAACTGTAAGATATGGCCACTGGGAAAAGAAAGTTACTTGGATCGTGAAAATCCCTTTGCCCTTCCCAGGTTATAATTTAAATCCCCTTCCCTTCCTTGGACCAGAAGAACAGCCAGACTGGGTCAAACCAGTGGCCCATCGAGTCCAGTATACTGTCTCTGACAGCGGCCAGTGACAAAGCTTCAGCAGGAACAAACAGTACAGGGCAATTTAGAGTTGTCCAGTTCCAGATGCTAGTAGCCAGAAGTTAAAGAGTCTGGGGTTATGTCTCATCCCTTATCATCTTGCCCAATAGCCATTGATGAATCTATCCTCCATGAACTTACTTAATTCTTTTCTGAACCCACTTAACACTCTGGCCTTCACAACATCACACAATGCAGTCAACCTGTGGAATTTGTTGTCATGGGAAGTACTTCCTTATGTTTGTTTTAAAACTGCTGTCCATTAATCCCCTGCTTCATGTGTGATATGAAAAGATAAATAACGCTTCCTTATTCACTTCTTCAATATCATTTGTGTTTACAGATCTCTCTCACATCCATCCCCCTGAGTCATCTGTTTTCTAAGCTTAACAGTTCCAGTCTTTTTAATCCCTCCTCATATGAAAACTGAACCTTATCCATCCAAATCTTTTTCAGTGCCCTTCTCTGTATCTTTTCCAATTCTAATAAATTTTTCTGAGACAAGGTAACCAGAACTGTCTGCACTAAGCAAAGTATGGGTGTACCATGAACTTATAAAAAG
Source organism: Carettochelys insculpta (assembly GCF_033958435.1). NCBI lineage: Eukaryota > Metazoa > Chordata > Testudines > Carettochelyidae > Carettochelys > Carettochelys insculpta. The sequence continues at coordinate 316,664,002 of NC_134137.1, forward strand.
CATTATAATTTTTTCTGTAATATTATCTATTTCTTTCCTAATGGTGCCTAACATTGTTAGCTTTTTTGCCTGCTGCTGCACATTAAGCAGATATTTTTGGAGAACTACCCAGAATGAAATCAAGATCTCTTTCTTGAGTAGTAACGGCTAATTTAGACCCCATCATTTTGTATGTATGATTGCTATTGTTTTCTACATGAATTATTTTGCACTTGTCAATGCTGAATTTTGTCACCAGTGTTCCTGTGTAGCGAGATCCCTTTGTAATTATTCACATCTGCTTTGGATTTAACTTTACTGAGTAATTTTGTACCTCTGAAAATGTTGCTAGTTCACCATTTACCCCTTTCCCAAATAATTTATGACTATGTTAAACAGCACAGGTTTCGGTAGAGATCTTTGTGTGACTCCACTATTTACTCTCTCCACTGTGAAAACTGATAGTGTTACTGCAAAAGCAATAAATACATAAATAGCGTACATGCACGGGAAAATGATAAAATATTATGAACTAAGCTTCTCATTGACTATTTAAGATCAACTTATATCTAAAGTGAAACTATTTACACTCCAGATCCCTGAGGTTAAGTATGTTAAAAGGAACCCAAAGACAAAGAGAGATGAAACAATTAAATTATTTTCAATTAAACTTCCAAACAAAAATATCCTGTAAAACGTATGGCCTTTGGGCACATAAGTACTATTCTGTTTTTAATAAAAAGCAGCAATGTGTTCCAGCTGATATCCGCCAGTCAAAGTAAACCCACTCAGGCTACATCTACACTAGCCAAAAACTTCAAAATGGCCATGCAAATGGCCATTTTGAAGTTTACTAATGAAGCGCTGAAATACATATTCAGAACCTCATTAGCATGCAGACGGCCGCGGCACTTCGAAATTGACATGGCTCGCTGCCGCATGGCTAGTCCAGACAGAGCTCCTTTTTCGAAAGGTCCCCGGCTACTTTGAAGTCCCCTTATTCCTATCTGCTCATAGGAATAAGGGGACTTCGAAGTAGCTGGGGGCCTTTCGAAAAGGAGCCCTGTCTGGATGAGCCACGCCAATTTTGAAGTGCCGCGGCCGTCCGCATGCTAATGAGGCGCTGAATAGGTATTTCAGCGCTTCATTAGTAAACTTAAGTTTTTGGCTAGTGTAGACATGGCCTCAGTGTTATAATTAAAGGGATCTTCCCCCAAAGACAGACAAACAAATTTTTTTTTCTGATTCTAAGTAAGGCAGCCAGCAGAAAGTTTTTTCCTCCTTACTTAGATGGGAAATAACCATATTCTAAATACCTACATAAAAATAAGCATTTGCTATGAAATAATGTGACATCTGAAGTGTATTCACAAGTCATTCTCATGTTTATTTTTCACTTTTTCTTTTTATTAAAAGTCCTGCAGGAATGGCAAAATGTCTACCAACAAGATCTAGCAAGCATGTTGAATATTGGCGGTGTCAAAATATGGATGACAGTGGTACAAAAACTCAACTCTCTATTTTAACTATAACAACACAGAGTCTAAGACCAAAAGCATTTCCTAAATACAGCACTAATTTAAAAATACAGTACACAAGAAATTTTGACTGTATTATCTTTAAAGCATATGTTTGTAAATATCTGACTGAAGAATATGCACTCAGAGCATGCAGCAATATGTAGAAGGCTGAGAGACATAAAAGGACACTGTTCTGGTTTTAAATCAGGACATCTTTTAATGTAGTAATGTAAAATCCACATTTTCTGTAAAACAGTATTATTATATTTTAAAAGACAACTGGCAATATTTAGGGTAATTTATTATTTACTTCAATGCAGCAGCTCTTTATTAAATTTTATTTGTACTCAGCCAAATTCTGAAACTTCAGCCCTGTAACAGAATGAAATATTTACCATAGGCATATTCAAGAACGTACTGTGAAATGAAATGAATAGAATTATCTTCATTTTATACATAAAGTATGCCATTCAACAACTACAGAAAATAGTATTGTCTTTACCTATGTCAACCCCATGTTTGTGATGATGCCTGGTTAGTATCCGAGCTAGTACGTAGCTCTGAAAATGAAATATTGATGTATACTTAGTTTCTCTCACAGAAGGATATAATCAGGGACTTAATTTTGCATTCTTAAGATGCCAGTGGTGATTAAAATGTTTGACTACTGGACAGTGTTACTTTGATTTTAAATGCATTGCATTTATTTTTTTATTTGACTTTGATTTGATAACCTAATGTGTATTCAAGGTCACATGAACATTTGGCCAGTCAAGTAGCTACACAGCTATTTCTAATTAAAATTCTTAAGCTTCTCAACTCACTGAATTTTTTGCAAGTCACTGGTCTCCTGAAAAGAACATGATTCAGGATAGTCTCAGAGAGTTTGCCATTTTAGTCTGTTTCTTCACAAAACAAAAAAAGCAGTCCCATGGCACCTTAAATTCATGATTTAGAATATGACAGTGTGTGTAGATTGTGCGTCAGACATTTTACTAGTTTAACATAAATAGCTATTTAGAGAGGTTTTTTTTTAAGTGAGTTTTTGGGGTTTTGCCTGGAAATTGGTCTCCTCACTACAGAAAAGTAAAGTAAAGGGAAAGAACAGCCTGCTTATATCCCTTTTTCCCTACTTCTCAGTTTGGGGCTGCATCTGTGAGAATTTCTATTCTCCCCTTGGGGCCTAGGTCAGTGAAGGCTCCCCCGCCACCTTCTCACTTGTATGTAGCACCCAGCTAATTTTTCTGTGGCTCAGTGGCCCCTGAACCAAACAAAGTTCTCCACAATTGCTCTACAACTTTTCAGAGTTCTTTTCCTCTGTTTTCAGGTTTCTTCATGTGTATCCTTTTTAGGGTGGCGGAGTCAGTTTCAAAGTCCAGCTAAAGATAATGGACTGATTGCTTTCTATTTCTTCAACAGATTTTTTTCACCCAGGGCTTTCCCTCTTTGTTCAGTCTCCCCATCCCCATCAAGATGGATTCTAGTATCTGGTGGCATGGCCACAAGTCTTTCTAGGACCAACCACAGTTTGGGCTTGCAGGAAAAATCAAACCATTCATGGGTCATCAGTTCAAGAACCGAGCCATTAAGTCCCTAAATTATTACTACTGGCCCTAATTAGCACATTTAGAATTAAAAACAGATTCACAGTTCATATTTCTGATGTTACATACACAAAAACAGAATACACAGATTCAACAGACTAACTTTTAAAATATGTTACACAAACCATCTCCGAGTTATGCATATGTATACGCTAGTTTTCATTCTCTCTGTTAATGACCCATTCCAACACTGTTCTAATTTGTGCCCCTTGAAGCCTGGCAGTGCCAGGCATCTCATTTCAACTGGACAGTTCTGCCATTCCATTCTGATTCTTGGTTTTTGATTTGACCACAAGAATATCTGAATAGCACTCAAAATTTATTTAACACCTTTTGGGAACTGTAAAGAGAATCATGGAAAACATATATACCACTATTAGCAGGTTATTCATTTTGGCTGCCTACATGGTGCACTGCTGCCAGCAGTGTCATGCAAATGAGGGCGCTCAACAATGCAAATTGCCACTCATTTGTGTAATTGTGCAAGATCGCTGTCCCAGCAGAGACTTCTGTCACCACAAAACAAGCTGTGTAGATGGAGTTCTGTTGACAAGAGCGGTTTTGGTTGACAGAACCCCATCTACATTACTTGTTTTGTGATGACAGAAGCCTCTGCCAGGACAGTGATCTCACATGACTAAGCAAATGAGCAGCCATTGGCATTGTTGATTGCCCTCATTTTCATGACCCTGCTGGCAGCAGCATACCATATAGATGTAGCCTTTAAGTATATGAATTCAACTATGCAAGAACGTAATAATGTCCTCTTTTCTAGGTCATTATAAATAATCTTCATTAATAGCTTAATATTTAACTTCAGTTGCCGCCCCAGTTTATGCAATAACATCAGATATTTAGGCAATAACATCACCTTCAATGGCCATTTATAATTTAGCAGGTATATTTTGGTGCAGAGATGTAGTATCTCAGATTCAGAGTAGTTTGGTCAGGAACTAAGATGGAGACTACATGTGTCATTATTTCAATAATGGCCAATATTTATTTAGATGTTGTATACAAGTCTTAAGAACATTAACCTATAGCAAAACTGTTTTCTGTTCCCACAGCACTTATTCCTTGTATTTCTTCAGTGTTCCTGATTATTATTATTATTGTTATTTACTAATGGCTTGATAAACTAAATTAAGTAAGGGTCATAAGGGACACCACTTTCTTTTTCTCTGTATAAGGCTATTAGCTCAGTTTTTGAAACATTTCCCCAAAATATTTTAGGATGTGTGCAGATTATTTTCAGAAGTGGATGAAAGTGCTCCCCAAAATCATATTTCTCCAACATTCTAAACAAAAATGGGCATTCTACTATGTCAGAAGTCTCTTCTGCATCTGTAGCTGAGATGCAGTGCTCTTAGAATCTTGTACCTTAAGTAGGAGGACTTTTGTGTTATTTAAGGAGCTTCTTACTTTTAGAAAGCCAGTTTCGCACTGCCGCACTGTTTACACATTACTGTCTCTAATCTGGACGCTAGTAATTTAATTAAAATCTCACTATCTGTAATTATTGAAGAGATGAGCCTATAAGATGTTGGATCTCATGAATTCTTATTCTGTTTAAGTATCAAACTATACACATCTCACTGAAGTTATTTATTAAGCACTTTGTTACCCATGAAGGCTGAAATGCATTAACTGACAATGGAATTAACCTGTGTTTAAAACATTTTATGGAATTCAGTGGTAGATCCATCTAGTGCAAAACTCTTCTCTGCTTTTTGTGATGACATTACCATCTCTATTTCCTCCTATGTGTTGGGCCACCTAGTCATTATATGAAACCCAGGGCCTTTAAAAAACCTGCAATGTACTATATCTCAATTCTTCCATGTTTACATATTTGCTAGTGTGGATTTTCCTAAAATATTCTATTATTTTGTTAACCCTTCCCCCCTATTTTTTGGAGGGAGTACTCCACTTCTGTCTTTAGCCTAGGATATAAGTGTGCTGGGTTTTGTGCTGGAAATCAGTCTGGGTAGTAATTTTCCAGATTTGTTTCCCCATTTTAAAGTACCTTTGTTCAGCAAGTAAGAGAGATGTATTTTTAACTTGTTATCAGCGCTTTTAATGCTTTTCTACCCTAATCTCTTGAAGTAAGTCTACATTAATAGTCAAATAATATTTCTTTTTGAAAATGTAAATTTGCTCCTCTAAATCAACAGGTTCTTATGTCTCCTCCCTCATAACTATTACATGACACAGTACATCACTTCAATACTTTTTAAAGGACTCCCTCAGCTAATTTCTAGGAATATTTCCTGTAAGGGATTATCTTCTATATAATCATCAATATAGTTTTCTATTTTCTTCACAAAGCTTGTGTGTCTTTTAAGAATATATTACTAAATCCCCAAGTTCTCTTTTATTCCAGAATTAGACTTCATAGTCATGAAGATAATTGCATTGTGAGAGATATTTCATACAATTCTAACACTGAAATTTTATGTGCATTTTTTATATACTAGGATATATAAGTTTTACATATTTTGGCAGTTTTGGAGAAAAACATGACCCTAGTATTTAAGCTTTTTTTATATGGAGCTTCTCAACTAATTAGTAATCTACCTAATATGAAATGAAGTCAATGGTTAAAGTCATCTGCAATTACCTATGAATTCCTAACTGCTGTAATAATTCCCAAAATATTAACAAATGAGCTATCTTAATTTGGGGCACAGATGTATAAATACTCTTCTCTTTCAGCCTTTAAATTTGATTTCTTCTTTTGTTTTGAGATCAGTTTCTTGAAGAACTGGCACTACAAACTTCTGCTTTTTCAAAAGCAGAAAGTACCTTTCTTACGTTATTATTGTTTTAGTCCCCTACCAATTCAGAAGCCCCAGACTGTTCCCATTTCTTTAACCGGATATTCTTAATACTTATATTCTTATTATTAATTCCCGTGTCATCATTTTGTTGAAAATTCCTTAATTAACTTTGTGACTTCTTTTTCTATTTAAAGGGGGTTGGAGGTGCCCATGATTCATTACACAACTTCCAGTTCCAATTTTTTATCTTCAAACTTCTGTTACTAGAGGCTTTCCATTGTATCTACTGTGATTTTTTGCTGTACTTTTCCCCCAATACTTTGCGTTTCACCTATTATTATTACATACCAAACGTGCCTCAAATGAACTATGTCCAGTCAGCTCATCCTCCCTGTTTTCCTTCATGAACACTCATCTGCTAGCTTGCTGCTGTTCTACTCAGGATATTTGTACCTGTACCATCTTTCTTCTATCTCTGTAAGACTCACCATGATTCACCATTTCAAAAACATACAGTAGGCAGCAACAACACTTGCAGCATACATATTTCCTTTCAGTTTGTTTCCCGATTGCCAGTCCCACAATACTCATGTCTTCTTTTTCATGGTCATCCATGAAAACTGGTTTCTTCTTTTCAGTCTTCTAGATTTCCCTTTTGTAGAACCAAGCTTACTTCCCAACTGTACAAATTCTTTTGTCTGCTTCAGCTTCACTCTGGAAATTTCAAATTTCAACCTATATCTCGTCTTCCAAATTCCCTATTTGTGTGGCTTTTTTTTTTAAAAAAAAATGTTTACCTTTAAACCATGGTCTTCAACCACAGTTGACCATTTTCATTTCATATTGCCAATTCCTCAGCCAAGAGGTCCAGATCATTAGCATATATTAACTCCCAATGGTTTGATTCACGTACTAATTAAATCCATTATTAGGATTCAAAGAAATGGACTCCACACACTGCTTTGTCTCAATATGACTATCACCTCAAAACTCTCAGAACTTACTTGTCTTGTAAGCCCATGAAACTGTCTGACCCCTTATACAGCTCTTCCGTCATCTTCACACGTCCCCTGACCCACCATCCCTCTCACTACTCCAAACACCAGCTATTGAAGGACCAAGCCATATATTTTCTCAAGATCAACTAATGACACATCGCAGTTACCTCCTCCATTCTGTGAAAAAAAAGTCTCAGTGCAAACATTGCATCTATTGTACTCCTTCCCTTGCAAGAGCCATGTTGCTTCTTTCCTATTTTTAATTCCACTTTGCCTCCAAAACTGTCTTAAAGACTTTGAGAGGCTTATGCCCAAAAAAAGTGTTGGATCTTTTGTATCACCTTCACTTAACGATATTCCCAATAATTTAATATCTAAATCATACTACAGATTTCTACCTCCAGGGAAGTATATTCCTTAGCATGAATAATTTATGTGGTCTTTTACATACAAAAGGCATCCCTATGTCCCTTTCCAGATACAATTTAAATCAAGGGTATGTAATTAGTCCTCATTTTTTGGTCTCCTGGAATAAGTTCAGGAATTTTTATGCTTCTCCTAGAGTATAAAAAGTGTGAATTTGGCTCCCTTTACACCTTCAGGATGCCTAAGAAAAACCAATGCAAACCAAAGCACTTTGCTATGGAACTGTTTTAGGGCTTCTGTAAATCTGACCCTTTTTTTTCTGTATACCAACAAAATAGTCTCGGTAGAAGATGACTAGGTTATCCTCCACTTTTATTTCTTTCAACTTCCTGGCTGTATTCAGAATCAAAACCTGGTCTCTAAAGTTTTGTAGCTGTGTTATGATAGAAGGTGGTCCAGTCAAATTTCTGTTGTTCACTGCTTGTCTGATCTGGTGGGCCTTTTTAATCTGATCTGATTTGACCAACAGAGTAGAAGTTTTTCTAGCCTACATTTCAGACTATTTTATGGGGTATTGCCTTTGGCCCACCTCTTGAAATCCTTGGATCCTGGTACTTTTTCATATGACTTGTATTTTACAAATCTTACAGTTGGTTTATATTTTGACTTGAGACTCCAAGGCTAAAATAGCTCCACCTGGTTCTGTATGGCCCTTTTCAATGCTAATTTAATTTTAGAGTCTATGTCTGTAATGGCTACTACTAGTTCATTTATTGTACTATTCATGGTGTCTAGTGTGTCATTCAATTTTTCTTCAAGTTTGGTGAAATGGGTTCCAGCAGCAATTTTAAATCAGCGGTAGTCTGTGCTACTATTTTACTACCCACCCACATGATTGCGTCTTTTAACTCTGACTCAGTTTTGTGTTCTCTTTTTTGTTTTCCCTCCTGCTTCGCAGAGGTTTTCTTCCAGTGGTGCCAACCATTGTCCTCATTTCTGGGACAGACATGAACTGTGAGACAAACTATGTAATTATGGGTGATCTTCTCAGGTTAGAGGGGGATGGACCTCCCAGTTCCTCCAATCCTCAGGTTTTTCCTGCGAGAAAAAGGAAGTGTATCTCCTGCTATGGCAGTACCAATGTGCTCAGGACACACAGACCATCTTCAGCCCTGCTGCTCCTTGCAGTCCCCTGGGGAGGAAAGGGGAAGAAGAAGGGTGATAGTGAGGGCTTCAGCCTGCTTGGATCTTTTCAACTCTTTTATTCTATTCTCACTTGTCCCCTGTAGTCCTGGACTCACCCACGGGAGGGATTAGAATAACTCACCAAGCCTACTTTCTCACTCTGCCATGACAGTCACACAGCTCACTACAGCTCAGTAGTCTACTTCTTTATATTGTCAATCTCCTCTCTGTATAGCGAGCTTGTAAAAGTAAAGCATCAAGGAAGATGAAACGTGAGGAGGGAAAAGAAGATTAGCAGGGAACATGCCTACCCTAAAGTTCAGTAAATTTTAGCAAGCTGATACAATTGACAACCACTTTCCCCCATAAAATTAGTGCATTAAAAATCTACTATATAGGTGTATAAGTACAAAACCCAACTTTGAATATATCCGATAAACAGCCACAAAATCAACTAAATAGACTTACTTAAAGCCATTTTCAGAACTCAACTTTAGCATGAAACCTACAAAAAATAAGAAAACGGACAAGCTACTAGATCTTGCCCAATACTGCCTCATTGTAAGTTTGTATGTAGATTGTAAGATTTTGGGGGCAGAGATTGCCATTTTGTTGTACAGTACTTAGAAAAATGGGGCCCTGGTACAATACTGGGCTTCTTTTATACTGCAGGAATACAAATAATAAACAAAAATAAAATATTTTATTGAGCAATTCACTCCACAGCCATACCTTTTTTCCCCAGACTTCAACATATTCTGAACTAGATTTTTATCTCAAATTAATACAAAACAAAGCAGTTATTTAGGAAATAATGCATATAGTGAGTAAGTATAAGCACAATTAAACTTTTTTTTAAATTTGATCAAACAGCAGAAAATGTGTAAACCATTTAGAATGGCTGTGTTTTAGCATGATAATTATTACTACAACATAGATTCATACCCCAAAGCCTTGTGAGGCTTTGAAAAATTCTGAGCTACTCCTTTGGAAACTTCCCACTAACTTAATTTCAAGGAAGCACTATGATCGAGATCTATACGATCATGACTGGTGTGGGGAAAGTAGATAAGGAAGTCCTATTTACTCCTTCTCATATAAGAAGAACTCGGGGTCACCAAATAAAATTAAGAGGCAGCAGATTTAAAACATTAAAAAGAAGTATTTCTTCACACAATGTGCAGTCAACCAGTAGAACTCTTTGACAGAGGATGTTTTGAAGGCCTAAACTATAAAAGGATATAAAAAAAACTAGATAAATTCATGAAGAATAGATCTATCAATAGCTATTAACAAGGATGGACGGGGATTATGTCCCTAGCCTCTTTGCCAGAAGCTAGGAATGAGGGACACAGAATGGATAACTTGATGGTTACCTATTCTGCTTGTTCCCTCTGGAGCACTTCACACTCATCACTGTTAGGATACTGGGCTAGACTGACCTTTCATCTGACCCAGTATGTTCTTATAATTTGTCAAAGTTTTTTGCATGTGATATTTATAACAGGGAAAATAGGCTTGAATGCTGACCAGAGCTGTTCTTCTAAATTACAATTTTGAGAAAAGTTCAAAGTTTTAGAAAAGGGTGATACCACTCACTATGTTTGATAATCAATCAATCAACCAAGAAGAACAAGAAAAAGTAAACATGCCCTTAATATCCTGGCTAAATATATAAAATCCTAAAAGTGGCTCAAGCTAGGCTCAGGACAGAAACAGTAATACCAAAGTAATCAAGAGAGATGAAAATGAATTTAAGGGTACAGCTGAATAAAATTTATAAAGCTTTACAATATTATATTCATTCCAGTCATAAGCACCCTCCTGGCTCATCTCATCACTGGATGCGATTAAAACTTTTGACAGTCTAAATTGCTTTATTCTTAAAAGACAGTGGAAATAATGGCATTTGGAGTTAACTTTCTACACTGGCTGTAGGAAATCTGAGCACTAGTTTCTGTGGCTGCTTGACAGAACAAAAAGGGGAAAAAAAAACAAATGATAAGTTTTAGGAACGAATGGGCAAAAGCATCTTTGCTTTCTCTAATTTTCTTTACTATTGGCTTTGAACTGCTGGGTCCAAAGTCAGATTAAATGGTAAAAAAAAATTCAAGGGTACCCAAGTTAGAAAAAAATAAGCATGATGCTACTCTGACAGAAAGATTCAGAAATTGGCATATCCAAGAACATGAAATATTTTTAAAAGATACATTACTTCACAAAAGGATAATGAATTTAAAAGCTTCTTTTATTACAAATAAAATATTTTGCTTCAAAATTAGATTGGAAACTAACTCAGAACAGAAAATGCAAGCTGAATAAAGACTAACTTTTCTGATCAAAAAATATGTGACTCTGAGCCCTGAAATATACTTTTTAAAAAAAGTGTTCATATACTCTCAGGGCAAGAAAATTTTTATAGTATTATCCACAAAAGGAATAAAAACTTCAGACTATTTGTACATATGTCTAAATCCTCAATAAAACTCAAGTCACATTAATCATCTAAGCACATAATGTACGTCAAATTCTTAAGTTAAAAATATACAGTAAAGCTCTATCATCTGTCCCTCCAGAGGAACTAGGAGTGCTGGATAATCAAATGTGCCGGATGGTGGAGTGGGGCTACTGCTGCCACCAGCCAGTCACCCAGCTTGGCGGCAGATGGCTTCTGCTGGTCAGCCAGCCCCATGGCAGCCAGCTCTGGCCAAGTAACCATCCCCAAATTAAAAAACACAGTAAAACAAACAAAAAAGTGCCACCATGACTTTACACCCAAGTAAAAGAAGCAGTGAGAGATAAAAAGGCATTGTTTAAAAAGAAGTTAAATCCTACAGAGGAAAATAGAAAGGAGCATAAACCTGTCCAATAAAGTGTAAAAATATAACATGGAAGGCCAAAAAGGGGTGTGAAGAACAGCGAGCCAAAGACTCAAAAACTAACTGAAAAATATTTTTAAATACATCAGAAGGAGGAAGCCTGTTAACCAATCAGTGGGGCCACTGGATGACTGAGATGCTAAAGGAGCATTTAACCATGATAAGAGCATTGCAAAGAAATGAAATATGTTATTTGCTTCATTCTTCACAGCTGAGGTTGTAAGGGAGAGTCCCAAACCTGAGCCATTCACTTTAAGTGAGAAATCTGAGGCATTGTACCAGACTGAGGTATCACTAGAGGAGGTCTCAGAACAAACTGATAAACTTAACAGTAATAAGTCACTGGGACCAAATGATATTCACCCAAGAGTTCTTTCAGAACTCAACTGTGAAAGTGCTGAACTATAAACAGTGGGTTTTAACCTATCCTTTATATCAGCTTCTGTACCGAATGAGTAAAAGGTAAGTAATACGATGCCACTATTTAAACAGGGCTCTAGTGGTGACCCTGGCAATTACATACCAGTATATCTAATGCCAGTACCTGGCAAATTAGTTGAAACTATACTATTGTCAGACACATAGATGAATATAATTTGTTGGGAAAAAGTCAACATGGTTTTTGTAAAGAGAAATCACGTCTTACTAATGTACTAGAATTTTTTGAGGGAATCAACGAGCATGTTGACAAGGGGGATCCAGTTGATCGAGCGTACTTAGATTTCTATAAAGCCTTTGACAAGGTCCCTCCCCAGAGGTTCTTAAGTAAAGTAAGTTGTCATGGGATAAGAGGGAAGGTCCTTTCATGGATTGATAACTGGTTAAAAGACAGGAAACAAAGGGCAGGAATAAATTATCAGTTTTCAGAATGGACAGGGGTAACTAGTGTGCCCCCACCCAGGCTGTACTGGAAGCAATCCTATTCAATATATTTATAAATGATCTGAAGAAAGGGGAAACCAGTGAGGTGGCAAAATTTGCATTTGATACTAAACTGCTCAGAATAGTTCAGAACAAAGCAGACTGTGAGGAAATTCTAAAAAAAAGAATCTCACAAAACAAGGTGACTGGGCAACAAAATGACAAATGAATTTTAATACTGATAATTGCAAAGTAATGCACATTGGAAAAAATAATCCTAACTATATATACAAAGAGACAGGGAGTAATTTCGTGATAGCCACTCAAGAGAGATCTTGGAGTAATTGTGGATAGTTCTCTGAAAAAATCCACTCAGACTACGTCTACATATGCCCCTCCCTTTTGGAAGGGGCATGTAAGTGAAGAGGGGCAAAAATGCTAATGAGGCACTGATATGAATATTCAGTGCCTCGTTTGCATAATGGCAGCTACCCGGAGCATCACAAGTGCTACTTTTGAATTGAAAACTGGCCATGTAGATAGGGTTCCTTTGAAAGGAAACCCAATTTCAAAAGCATCCTTCTTCCCTCAACTCCAAGTGCACCCTCCTCCCACTAGATGGCTGAAGTCCCCATCTCTGAAGCCTGATGCCCTCCCTGCATCCCACTTCTGGTGACTGAAGCCAGGAGTTTGGAGGTCACTCCATTGGACCTTGGACTTCTGGTAAGATGTTGTGGGAGCACCACAAAGTAAAAAAAAGGCTGAAAATCCCTGAATTAGATTATAGCAAGATGGGATGTGACTGTAGCATGCAGTAGCCTGCATTTCTATTATCAGTTTTAGTGGCTTACAAAAATATTCTAGGAAACTCAGCATTACTTACTTTCAAGTGACTCTATTTATTATTAATCTGAATAAGACTGAGCCACACACTGTCCATTAACAAGTGTAACAGGGTCAGGCCTGCAGAGCCCAGGTGGAACGCAGCCAAGGACCCAGCCTGGGCTAGGAGAAGAACAGGAAGAGTTAATTAAGCTCTCAGGTGGAGGCAACAGGGAGTGGCGCTAGGCAATCAGTTAACAAGGACAGGCTGTGTTGACAGCCTGCAGGCTTAAAAGCAGCCAAGGCAAACAGCTGGGGGGGAGAAAGAGAGGTGGTAGAGGAGTTTGAGAGACATCTTGAGGGAAATAAGGAGAAGCCAGAAGCAGATCAGGAGGTGGGGAGATTGCCCATAAGAGAGATGGGGAGAAAGGAGTAGTGGGGCTCCCCTCCCGCAGCTAGGCTGACATCTCTGGCAGCGAGAGAGGAGGGGAAGGAAACTGGCCACCAACCAGAACAGCAGGGGTAGCTGCAGCCCAGACCCTACAGTCCAGGGGCAGAGGCAAGGGACCTGATCCATGACAAAGGGGCACCTTGCCACACAAGGCAACTTTCAAAACCAGTCATGATTCATATTCTCCGGGAGACTGATTCAATAAGACATTTAACAAAAATGGCCACCCCGTCTCATTGCTTCTAATACAAATGAAGCCAACAGTTTCTCAAGAAATATAGTGGTACCCTAAGATGACAGGGCTGTAAGGAGTAAGTGCATGCAAGTGGCCATCCTTGCTATAACTTGTTACCAATTCTGAAAGCAATGAGTATACAAGTGATTAGATGATTTTTTTGCCACTATGGCTATGTCTACACTAGCCCCAAATTTCGAAATGGCCATGCAAATGGCCATTTTGAAGTTTACTAATGAAGTGCTAAAATACATATTCAGTGCCCCATTAGCATGCGGGCGGCCGCGGCACTTTGAAATTGATGCGCCTCGCCGCTGCGCGGCTCGTCCAGACGGGGCTCCTTTTTGAAAGGACCCCACCTACTTCAAAGTCCCCTTATTCCTATCAGCAGATGGAATGGCCATTTCAAAGTTTGGGGCTAGTGTAGACATGGCTGAGGAGATCTTACTTTTTTGAAGAGTTTTAATTTGTCCATGGTTTTTAAGGTTCAAACTTTGGATCTTTCTAAACAATGTACTATATGTACTTCTCTATCTGAGATACTGAAGTTAAAATACAGACTTTTCTCCAGTAAATATATGTATGGGTGACTTCAGTAGGGGACTAATGTGCTATAGAAGGCTTGTCTCAAAGAAGAGATGGTAGAGGAAAAGACAAAAAGAAGGTCTCTGGGGATGTGCCATCAGTCATGACAAATGAAATATAATAGAAAATAAAATATGCTTTTGATGAAAGTGGAATCAAAGGCTCAATGCAACATAAAATAGGCTTTATTTCTTCCATCCTAAGAAATCTGTTTCACAAATGTTTAATGCAAGACCGCTAGAAAACAGAACCCATTACAGGTAGGTCTGCCCTTAGGATGGTAATTTCTGATTGGTTGTATTGTATTCTTGCCAATCTCTTTTAGTTCCACAGAACCTTGCCATGTTTATTCTTATTTGCTGGATTCCAAACAGACTGCCTGTTTGTGGAATTCTAGTTTTAATATTCTATAATGGAAAAGTCTCATACATTTTTTCGTGAGATTGGATTTATATATAAATATAAATTTAGAACACCTGAATAAACACAAGGAACTCAAAATTCACATTTACTGGAAGACACTTAAGAAGCAAGTGTCAAGGTAAAGAAAAAACGATTCTCTATTTGCAGTTACACTGTAGGACACTTCCTATTCACCAAAGCAACAGGCAAGAGATCGAAAGGAGGCTAATAAAAGTGACAGAATAAAACTGGCTGGAGACAGGCATAGCAAAGGAAGACAGTATAAATAATTAAGTTGTTTTCCAATCACTTCACAAATCCATGGCTATGTCAATTTGCAACACTTCTGCTTTCCAGATGTGAAGCCTGTAGAACAAACATCACTAATGCCATTGTACCTTTCTAAATTTGTAATGTGGAAACAAAAGTCTACCACCTACTAAGATTGTCTGCATACCTATGTTATTTTGCAAATGAAAATAAGGTGTGAATGCATTAGAAGCTGATAAATTATATTAATGTATTAATACAATTTATGACCTACTTCTTTGGTTTGGATGAAAAGCTTTTCTTTACCTTCAAAGTCTTCAAGGAAAAATCAAAATATACCATATTCCCATTTCCTTACTGATTTACTAAAAGCAGAGTGCCATGACATTATTTACCAAATTAGAGTGCTGTTGGAGATGATACCTAGAATTTCGTGAATCTTGATGAGAGTATCATAGGCAGAACCATCTCTACAGTCCTTTAGTTTTCATTTCCTTATCTGTCCCCACATTTGGAGCCAGATAACTTGCCATTCAGTTACAGATATGTTATGGTAGCACATAACAGACTGATGATCTGATGATGTATCAGACAAAGCTGAGCTGGTATTCTAGAACACGAAATTAAGCAGAGCTGGAAAATAATTAGTATTTCTATTCCACAAGAAAGTGACATTTCAAATTTCCAGGTCAGAATGAAAAGTCAAAGTGTTTCATTGGCAACAAGATCAAATTGCTTTGTTTTGATTTACATAAATTAAAATTATAACGTCAAAACAAAGTAATTCAATAACTTTAGTGAAAACTTTGACAAAAATTAGTACGTTCCTTAGAAATATTTCAATGTTGTCAAATCATTATTTTCTGATCAAAAAACCTACTCAACTGAAAATTTTTCAGCAAGCTCTAAAATGAAAGCTACTGTAAGAAAAATTCTGTGCAATAACAAAGTCACCTTAAATGCACAATTAAACAGAATAGTTAACTCCCCTAGTTCAGACAGATAAACACAGAATCTAGAATGAAAATACATACTGTATTGCAGTCTTCTACGACATACTGTCTGGGCTGGAACATGTGTTGCAATATGCTTTTTTATCTCAGATTTAGTATATCAGTTGTCTAGAAAGGCTATTTTAAGATAAAATTTTGCCAACATGCCTCTAGATGCATGCAGATAAGCAAAACATAGTAGTCAAACCAAGATCATATGTCAGCCTTGCAAAATGGACATGTCAATTTCCCAATCAAAATGCAACATCTACTTGCTCGCCTTCACAATGCTGTGGTTGATAGTGGGATAAAAACCTTATTATACTCTTCCAGAAAAAAAATTGTAGAAAGTACTTTATAAGACTGTTTTCCAAACAGTAGAAAATTCTTTGTAGACAAGTAGAGGATTTCCATCTTAGACAAAAAGAAAACCACTGCTACAATCCCCATTTAGACAGATTCTCTTACTAGAAATAATGTGCTTTAAAAATGGAAGACGTGTCTAAAATAATACAAGTTTTATGCCACTCTTACATGCAACATTTTTCCATAATATAAACAGCATAATTAAATAAAAATCAGAGTTTGAAGCAGACAAAATTGTGCTATAGTTGAAAACACCAATTATAAATCAGCTTCTGTTGAGCATTTTACAATTGCACAGTAATGCATTTGCAGACATTTAGCACACTACTGGCTTTTTACAAAAAGTAATGCACCACCTTCAAAAAATTACTTTTTCTTAAAACCAAAAAGCAATAGGAAGCAGCAACTTGTTTTATCACTTACTTTGGAGTAGAAGGACCTCTTGGCCATGTTCCATCTTCATTTTTTTGTTCTATCACCAGTACCTAACAGAAAAAGTAAAACTGAGAAAAATTATAATGTAAGAACGCATTTCCTTTAGTCAAGATCCTTCAAAGCTACTGCACGTTTCACTGAACTTGCTAATTTGGTGGCTGAAGGATAGAGATGAAAAATGATTAGGATACTTGTCTGGAACTCAGGAATTACTGGTTCCATTTCCTGTTCTTCCACAGACTTCCTATTCAACTTTGGGCAAGGCACTTAGGTCTCTGGGGCTATGTTTACACAGTCAAGTTATCTCGAAATAACAGCAGTTATTTTGAAATAACTTTGGCATTGTCTAAATGATGCACATGCTATTTCAAATAAATTTGAAATAATGGGTGCGTTATTTTGATTGTGATAAACCTGATTCCCTGAGGAATAATGCCTATTTCGAAACAGGCTCCTATGGTATTATTTCAAAATACCTCCATGGACCAGGATTGCTATTTTGAAATAGCTAAGTGCTAATTTGTAATGCACTTTGTGTTTGATTGTGTTATTTTGCAATTTATCTTGTAAACGTAGCCTAAGTGTCTCATCACTTCTGAAGCTATACACTGGCTCACTAATCTGGAATTTTATTAGAACATTGGTAATCACCTCTCTTGTCAAAAGAGGAAGTGCCCCATCTTTAAAATAGGAATACATTCATCCCTCACTATACAAGCACAACTGGTTCCTAACCTTTTTGCTCATAGGCGAAAACGCATAAGAGAGACACTAAATTCCTACTAAAATACTTGTAAAAGTCTCTGATTGGTTCCAAGTGCTTGGAGTGGCAGCAGGTGGCGCTGCTTTTGAAAGGTAAGCGAGCCTGGGTTTGTGGGGGGTTAAAGGCTGGGGGCAGTTTGGGGCCATGAGTGGGAGGGAGGGTTAAAACATGGTGGCTGATTGGGTCACTGGGTGAGCGAGTGGGGGTGGGGGATTCAGGCTGCTGCAGGTTGAGTCTGTGAGGCTGGCAGCAGGGTTAAGGCTGCAGCAGTTAGGGTGCCTTGGGCCAGCAGGGTCAGGGGGTTGAGTTTCGGTGGTTTGGGGCGCACCAGGGGGTTTCAATTTGAGCAATTCAGGGTGCACTGGGGTGGCAGGGGGTTAAGTTTTGGCAGTTCGGGGTGCGCAGAGCTGGCAGGGGGTTAAATTTTAGCAGTCCAGGGTGCATGGGGGTCGGCAGGGGGGTTACATTTTGGCAGATCTGGGTGCATGGGGCCATTGGGAGGGTTAAATTTCAGCAGATCCGGGTGCATGGGGGCATTTACATTTTGGCAGTTCGGGGTGTGCGGGGGTGGCGGGGGGTTTAAATTGCAGCAGTTCGGGGTGCTCCGGGGTGACGGGTGTGGGTTAAATTTCAGCAGTTCTGGTGTGCAGGGGATGGCGGGGGGGTTTAGGTTTCAGCGGTTTGGTGTCGGTGCGGCTGGCGGGGTGGGGCAGTCAGGCTGCAGCGAGTTGGAGAGTAAGTCTCGTATTAGTAGGGGAGTTCACTTGTTGAGTGAACTAGGGGAGGTATGTGTGTCCCTTGTTTAAGTGAGTACTTGTAAATAAAGTACTCATTTAACAAGGGATGAGTGTAATAGCATTTCAAAAACTCACAGGGATACTGTGAAAACAAAATACATTGGAGAAAGTGAGGATAGTACAATAATGAAGATTCCATATAAATAAGGATGAGATTATGTTATGTAGGTCACAAAAGTTTCACATTCTGTGATTTCCAGAGACAGCTGTGACATTTTCCACTTCAGACCTGTGGCAGTCGGGCTGGAGCTGTCAGATGACAGGTGCTCGCCTGCAGTTCCAAGCTGCTGTGGACAGTGGAGAGACCTGAGGACTGTCTGCTGCATTGGGTGCTGGGATCACACATCCTGCAGCAGGACTCAGGCTCTTATTCTTCACTCAGACCTATTTTGCCACAGTTAGACTATATCTACACTGGCCCCAGAACTTGGAAAGGGGCATGATAATGAACCTAATCGAAAGATGCTAATGAGACACTACCGGGAATATGCAGTGCCTCATTAGCATAATGGCAGCTGCGGCACTTTGAAAGTGCCGCTTTCAATCATGTGCAGCTCATCTACATGGTGTCCTTTTCAAAAGAATGCCACACACTTTGAAATCCCCTTATTCCTATTACCAAATTTTGAAGGATTTCGAAGTGTGCTTCCATGTTTTTTTTTTTTTTTAAATTATTGGCCATGACCTGTACCTGATGCTTACTAAAACACTCATGACAAAATCTTAAACTTACATATAAATATCTAGGGCATAGATATGGTTTGCTTGATGAATAGCTCTAATTTAGTTTACCTTACTATATGCTTTTAGGAGTCTTAAATGAAATCTTATATTCACTGTAATTCTTTAAATTACTCAGAGAAGGCATCTGTGTCTAATGGGCCCACGTAAAATCAATGTGCTGGTATTGCAGAATAGTTCTTTTAAGAAGCATTTCCTATTCTAAACCATGTTTTAAATTTTCACTTACAGCAAACAATTCTGAGAGGATTTTTGTTTTTGTTTTGGTTTTTTGTTTTTGAATGAGAAGGGGAGAAAAGAGAAGAACCATAAAACAGTATAAGACAGTGTTCTGAGGTCCATCTTCGTTCTAACAAATCCTTATATTTATCCTCTGATAAAGGCTTCAGTAATATAACCTTCCATATTTGCCAATATTTCTCTATCGCTAGCTCTCAGAGGCCGTGTCTACACTAGCCCCAAACTTCGAAATGGCCACGCAAATGGCCATTTCGAAGTTTACTAATGAAGAGCTGAAATGCATATTCAGCACTTCATTAGCATGCGGGCGGCCGCGGCACTTCAAAATTGACACGCCTCGCCGCTGCGCGGCTCGTCCCGACGGGGCTCCTTTTCGAAAGGACCCCGCCTACTTCAAAGTCCCCTTATTCCCATCTGCTCATGCGTGGCCATTTCGAAGTTTGTGGCTAGTGTAGACGTAGCCAGAGGCTACTAATCTGCTCATGGGAATAAGGGGACTTCGAAATTGACGCGCCTCGCCGCTGCGCGGCTCATCCCGACGGGGCTCCTTTTCAAAAGGACCCCGCCTACTTCGAAGTCCCCTTATTCCCATCTGCTCATGCGTGGCCATTTCGAAGTTTGGGGCTAGTGTAGACGTAGCCAGAGGCTACTAAAATAAAGTAGTAGAAAACTTCCAAAAGAATGAGAGACAATGTAAACCCAGAGATCGAATCTGGGCTCAAGCCTAATTCCCGCTTCCAGCTAATACACCAGTCATGGTAATCCAGAGCTCAGACTCATGAACCTAGAACTGTACGGAGGTGGAGGATCTGAGCCTGAGTCAAGTCCAGACCAGGCTTCAAATCCCAATTGGTTGGCAGTGTAAACTGCTTTGCTAGACCTCTACTCTGCAAGTCCTCCAAAATATCCCACGGTCCAACTTTCTTTGTCCTCTGGACACTCAAGTTTTCTTTCCAGTGCTCCACGAAAAAGGGATGGAATAACCACCATCTGGTTATTAGAAAATCTGAGATATGGATGGTTGGACTCAGGTCCACATCATGAAATGTAAAGGCTGTAGTTCCAGGCTGGGAGTCAAGGTATGCCAATTCCTAACCTGAAGTCACAAATGAGATGCTTAAGACATAGTTTAACAACTCTAGAATCAGCTAACTCGGGTTTTGCTAATCTTGGGACTTACACCCTAGTACAGATGTACCCACAGGGTTTAACTGGACACTGATTTTTCTACGGGAATAAAAGAAAAGCGTCCCCTTTGGAACCAATTCATCAAATAAGAATTTTATCTACTCTCCCCTGCCTCACCCCCAAGGTCAGGATGAGAGGGAGAAGGCAACTGAAGCCTCCCAGAAATTCCAAGATAGAAGTTTTAACAGGAAAACCAGACATTTAATGTGGTAACATGGGGGCTGTTCATCCAGTAATTAACATGGTCAGCTGTAAACATAGGAAGAAACATCCAGCACTGTTTCAGAAATGAGAGTTAAAATCCAGTACTGAACACTATCCAGCTACACTTGCAGCTGAACTGTGCACAGTTCCCTGTAATCAGTAATCATTCTTTTTTTCTAGTGAATACCAGGCCAGACACTTTGGACTACGTCCTACTGAAATAAAGAAGTAGCTCACTAGCAGATCCTTTGTCACTGAGGAGGGAAGTGTCATAGCTGAATCAGTGTGTTTCAAATGTGGCTGTGCTGGACTGGGAAAGACATAAACCTGTACAGCTCATGCATGACCTCCTCCACTCTGGTAGGACATACTGAGTACTACTGGGCAGCAGGGAGTTGGAAGAAACAGCAAGGCAACAACCACTGATCAAGTGTTAGTTGGATTCACTAGCCGTTCACCTACCATATGTTAAGAAAGTTACTTAAATCCTTAATAGCAGCTACAAAGCTGCACTGTTACTACACAGCCTAAAGTAGATTCCACAATTTTAAGGAATGACGGAATCATTCTGATCATGACCTCCTAAAAATTTCATTCAGTGATTCCCACATTAAGTCCATAAAATTTCTAACTGAGCAACAAAATCACTTTTACAAAGACATCTAATCTTGATTTAAGATTTCAAGTGATGGAGAATTCACCACATGCCTGGTCAAGTTGTTCCAATGATTACTTACTCTTACATCTAAAAAGATGCACTCCATTTTGAATTTACATTTATGTATCTTCAACTTCCAGCCATTTGAACTTGTGTGCAAGATTAAGGAGACTTTGTCTGTCAGAAACATCCCCATGTAAGTCCTTCAATTCATGACCTGTCACCTCTTAACCTTCTCATTGTTAAACTAAATATACTGATTTTAAGTCTCACTGAAAAAAATGTATGGGTAAAAAATAAAAGTTGTATTATACTGTACCTGTCCCTGGTATAAACCAGCATCTTGTATGGTACTGTCTGGTTTATTCAGTGGCTCAAATGTATTACTCATGTATTTGTTCCACAACCTGGTCTCTTTTTCATTTGGAATATTGAAGATTTTTCTTATCTCTTTTTCAATTGTATCTGGATTCAGAGAAGAAATAAAACACATTATATGTAAAAAGTTGCTAAATATTTCATATTAGACATGTCAAATCTCATGATATTCATGCACATTATTGAGGATACAGTTGACACAGCTGAAATAGAGTGTATATGGGAGTGGGGGCTGCTGGCTTGAGCTGCTACCACCCCCTACAGTCCTGCCAAGAGGGGCCACTTGCGTTCCTCCTTGACCTCCCCTACACTACATTTCATTGTGCTCTAAAGAAGCACTTCAGATGCAGTAAGGGGTTGGTTAACTTATGCAAGGATGGGGGCAGCAGGGTCTAAGAAGCCAACCACTCATTGAAAGAGAGTGCAGTGGATGTGGGGGAGAAGAGACATTAAAAGGAGGAGTGATTGAAAGGCTCAACAGCTGCTGCTGATCTTGCTATCACCATTTTATTATAACTCCCTCCAAAACATAAATAAAAGTTAGTATTTACACTACCAGAAAAAAGTGAAGAGTAATTTATATGAATGAAGTGCATGTATACGCTGGGTTTAAAACGTAAGAGGAAGCCTTAGCATTTTAGAAAATACAAGGGCATATCATCTGCCACTTCTACTTGCCAAAAATACATTGGTGCAGTAATGTGACCATAATACATTTTTTAAAAAACCTGAAGAATGATTTATTATGATTTACTAATGCACTTCAATTCTTTTGTTCTATGCAGAGCTTAAATTTCTGAAGCCAAAGAATATTTCCCACAATGAGTATTTGCAAATTGAAGAAGTATTTCTGAGCCCATTGCTGAGTGTGGTTTTTTGCACTTAAAAGGAGTTCTTTATGAGGCTGGCTAAGTTCCCAGCGAAGCAGCACCAATTTGAAAAAAAATTAAAAAAAAAGCATTTATGAGATCTGTTTAAAAGCTAGGCTCAATATTATTTATTTATAATAGTAAATTATTATATTTCAAGCTTTCAGGCATCAGTATCTGCAGTGAGCAAAAGAGAATTTTACTGTATTTTACATATCAGTATAGGTAGCTTTACAGCTATTCGGGCATATCTGCAGAATGAATGACAAATGAAAAATCAAGGCCCTGGTACTGGGCATAATAAATAGTTTGAACAGAAGAGGCAGACCACACAGAGAATGGGTAGCTGACACAGAAGATTGGTGCGGACCTAGTCTACAGAAGCTAAGCCACTCTGCAACGGACAGGGAAAGATGGGAGGAAATAGTGAGGATGGCATCAGACCAAAGGGTGCCGAGCCAATGGCTGTTGATGATGATTGCTAGCTTACATTATATGGGTCAGTTTCTATTATTTTCATGTTGAAACAACCTCATTTATTGGCTACTTTGTTCCACCACAGTTTGGACTATACCTCTTCTATACAAACTCTTTATACAGAGGTTTTTTAGTATCTTCTAATATGAAAGTGAAATTAGGCTATTCACATTGTAGATATGCGATCTTACAAGTCTGATGCCCTTGCTTATAGAGTCTGTTCCTGGGAAGTGGACACTTGGTTTATCAATTTTGTTTCTTAGATATTTGTTGAACTCCTTTACTTCCACAATTACTTAAAATTAAACTTAGAAATTTGATCCTAAACATTTGCACTCTTTGGGTCCATTCAATCAACAACTAATTTTCCATAGAGGAGCTCATTTAGTCAGAAATAATATTAAACCTATTTGAACTGTATTATAACAGCCTTTCCTAATCTGAGACTTAACTATTAATTGACAAAGATTACTACACTGGTTGCATATACACTAGCAAGTTCTTTCAAAAGAGTGTTTGAAAGAAGGGCGCTCTTTCGAAAGATCCCGTTGAGCGGCTACACACAGAAAGTGTTCTTTCGAAAGTAAATCAAAACAATGCAGCACTCCTTTTGAAAGCACTCTTCCACTCCCTTTTCAGGAAGAATGCCTTCTTTCGAAAGTGTCTTTAGAAAGAAAACATGTGTAGATGCTCCGCAGGGCCCTTCTTTCAAAACAGCAGTCCTCACAGAATTTGATTTTTCGATCCCTGGCCTGTTCTTTCAAAAGAACGGGGGCTGTGTGGGTGCTCTCTTTCGAAAGAGCAGATCACTTTTTTGATCTGCTTTTTTGTGTGTGGACGCACTCTTTCGAAAGAAGTTCTTCCAGAAGAGATATTCCGGTAGGGCTTCTTTCAAATCATCTCTGTAGGGTAGATGTACCCAAAGAGTATTTTTTTTATTTTATGTATTTAATGCAATATACGCAAGCAGTATGGGTGCTGTAGAGCTAATCCTTCGTAATAGCACCACATTTTACATCTCCTAGTCCAGCCTCTGCAAGAGAGCTATTATGAGATAAGAAGTCACAACAGCCTCTTATGGCAGCACAATGGATATCCATACCTGTGCTTGCGGGGAAATGATACCTTGCCTGACACTGTAATATTGGTGTTTTGACAATGTAACAGGGGCACTTCAATGACCATGTGCAAAATTAGCTTAATTAACAAACTTTACAGGATTCCTACTGAAAATGAATTTTGAATCATATTGAGCAAAAGTGTTTTCTTTTAAATCAATGTCTAAAATATTTTTAATAAAAAACTGAGTAAATAAGTTACTTACTTTGCAGTAACTATGAGATATACAGTTCACATACGTTCCACTCTTGGTGGGTATGCACCTTACATTTCCTTGCACCCCCACTCCTACCTGAGGACAAAGAGACAGAGCTGGCCCAACCATTCTTTGGTTCCTTCGCCAATACAGACTCTCAGAAGTAGGACTTCAAAAGTCAGAAGAGCAGTGGAATCCATATGAACAACACATCTCAAAGAACCACAGTTACTTTAAGATAAAGAGAAGTTATTCACTTTCGTGCAGTAATGATTGTTCTTCGATGTGTTTCCCCCAGGTACTCCATATCTGGTGTCAGATTTGCTCCAGTGCTGTAGCTCAGAAATTTTTGCAGATCCACCAGTCGTTGCTGTACCCCGAGCCACACAATCTTCACCTCACGGCTTAGTTGATAGTTGGATGTCTGGACCATGTATGCACAGCAGCGTGAGGCTCCTTCGTGCTCTTTTAGTCATGTGCGTGGTCCAGCTGAAACCAGTTCCTGGAAGCTGCCCCAGAATCTGAAAGATATGAAAGAGAAAAACTCCAGAGCAGGGAGGAAGGGTGGGTTGTGGAGCATCCACAGGGACACATCTCAAAGAACAATTGTTACTGCACAAAAGTGAGTAACTTCTCTTTCTTCTTCGAGTGGTCCCTGTGGGTGCTCCATATCTGGTGACTGAGTAGCAGTTCCCCTCTAAGGAAGTAAAACATGGAGAAGAGTACCAGAGTTATTGCTTGTCAGTTACTGAAAGCACAGCCATTGAGAGCGAAGCATCCCCTGCCAGCTGGTGCTGAACAGCACAGTGTCGAACAAAAGTGTCGTGAGATGACCATGTTACTGTGCACAGATGTCTTTCAATGGTATGCCTTTGAAGAAGTCTGCGGAAGCTCCAATTGCCCTTGTGGAATTGGCTTTAAGTTGGGTAGGTAACAGTACATGATGGATAGAGTAGAAAGTGGTGATACAAGAAGTGATGAGGTTGGAGAGCCTCTCAGAGGATATGGCTTCTCCTTTGGAGCAGTTGGCAACTGATACTATCAACCTATTCGTCTTATGGAACAGTTGGGTTCTATCCATGTAAAATGCCAAAGCCCTTCATACAGCCAGCAAGTGTAACCTCACCTCATGAGCAGATGCGTGAGGCTTTAGGTAAAACAAAAGCAGGCTTATAGGCTCATTGATATGAAATTCAGACAAGACCTTGGGGATGAATGTCGGGTGAAGTCTGAATACCACCCTTTCCTTACTGAATACAGTAAAAGGCGGAAGACCCATCAAAGCTGCCATCTCACTGACTCTGTGAGCAAATGTAATAGCTAAGAGGAACACAACTTTCATAGCGAGGTACTTAAGGGAGGTAGTGGCTAACAGTTCAAATGGGGTTCCGGAGAGGGTTTGTAGGACCAAATCTAGGATCCAAGGTGGAGGAATAGGTCAACGAGGAGGATACAGGTTGGCTAGGACTTTGAGAAAATGTTTGGTGACCAGATGGGCAAACACCAACCCATCATCGACAGCATTCCTGAACAAATACTGATACTGCGGTGAGATGCATCTTTAAAGATGCCAATGCCAATTCCATTGGTTTGAGGTGTAGGAGATAGTCAAAGATGATGTGTATGGAAACCTCCAAGGGAGCCAGGCTCTTTGAGGAGCACCACGTAGTCTTCCACTTGGACAGGTAAGTATTGCGAGTGGTAGACTTTCTAGTGTGCATTACTACCTGTTTGACTGGTTCAGAACAATATTACTCTGAGGTATCAAGCCAACTATCAATGAAACCATAAGGTGAAGATTGTGTGGCTGAGGGTGCAGCAGTGACTGGTGGTTCTGACTGAGGAGATCTGGTAAGTTGGGAAGTGGGTAAGGGGGATATGGAGACATCCACCTGAGGAACAGGACCCAGTGCTGTCGGGCCCATGCTGGGGCTAACAGGATCAGCCTGCCTCTGTCCATATTGGCCTTCTCTGGGACTCGAGGTATGAAAGGCACAGGGGTAAAAGCATAGAGAAGATGACCCCTCCAACTGACAAGAAAGGCATCTCCCAGGAAGCCCAGGCCTAATTCCACCCTGGAACAATAATGAAGACATTTTCTGTCTTCAAAGGTGGCAAAGAGATCAATGCAGGGACAGCCCCACCAACGGAAAAATAGCTGGAGAACATCATGCAGAGTTCCCACTCATGGACTGGTGCAAACTTCCTGCTTAAGAAGTCTGTTGCAGTATTTTGACCCCCAGTAAGTATGAAGACACTAATATTAGATTGTTGTGTATGCATCAAATTGGGAGGTGAATCACTTCTGTGCAAAGGGAGGGAGATCCTGCTCCTCCTTGACAACTGATATAGTACATGGTGGCAACAGTATCATTAGATTTTCTGACTGTAGAATTGCAGAGGCGACTTAAAAAGTGTTTGCATGCATTGAGGACTGCCCTCAATATCAAGAGGTTAATGTGCAGCATCAACTTGTGCAGAGACTATCGTCCTTCTATCAAGATTCCATCCATGTGAGCTTCCCACTCCAATAGGGAAGCATCCATTGTTATTAGAAATGTTGGGGATGGTTGGTGGAAGGGCAGCTGAAAAACCCAAAGGTAAAACTCGGTAGGTACTAAAAATGGTCGTTGCCTGTTGCAAAGTGGAGGAAACATCCATGAGCAGGATGAATGGTGATGTGAAAGGAGGCATCTTGTAGGTTGAGGGCTTCAAACCAATCACCATTGTCTAATGCAGGAATGATGGAAGCGAGAGTGACCACCTTGAACCACTGTTTGTGAAGGTATCGGTTCAGAGCTTGTAGGTCTATTATCAGTCTCCACCAGCAGTTTTTCTTATGGTCAGGAAATAACAAGAATAAAATCCTCTTCCTCTGAACTTTTCTGATACCCATTCCACAGCCCCTATGGAGGGGGTCTCAAGTAGTTTCATGAGAGGGGTCCCTGAAGAGAGACGGAGTGGGGGTGGTGGTAGGACTAACGGAGCGAAGGGGGATGGTATATCCTGACGAAATTATTTTCAGGACCCAACAATCTGATGTGACCTTGGCCCAATGGTCATTAAAACAGGTGAAGACAGTGATGAAATGTTTGTGTGGAGGGCAATGAGACAATGGCAATGGTCAGACAGTCCTCGACCGACCAATCAAACATGCTGCCTCACTGGTTGGGCTGGTTGTTCACAGGTTGGTTGGTTATGGCGTCGTTGTCTCTGCCTATTGCAACTGTGGACAAGCTCCTTTTGTTGATATTGTGGGCAACGGGAAGAGTAATCATCTCCCCTCTGGAAGGGCTGGTAACATCTTCGACAGTGTGGTGTGTACGTACTCAGTATATGTAAAGTCATTCAAGAGTTCTTACTTGAGTGGCAAACAGCTTAATTTTGTGGTTCTTTTGGAACTCCTGAATACTGCAGCCAGGATGCACAACCCCTAACTGTGGAGTGAGCTGCAGTATCAGCAACATTTAGCACAATCTGAACCTTGGTTTTGCACGCAACATAAATCCTCATGTACAATGGACTGTAGTATTGGTCTCTTTGACTTAGGGAGCAGTACATTAACGTAATCAATTTTGTGTAGTTGTCGAAATTGTGATTCGACAAATGGGCCACATAGTTAGCCATTCTGAGTAGGAGAGTGGAGGATGAATAACCCTTCCTGTCAAATAAATCTAATCTCTTCGCATTTTTATCAGATCCGGAAACTCTGTACTGAGGTATTTTTGCTCTCTGTTGAAAAGTTTCTAGGATTAAGGAGATGGGTTGAGGGTTATTAAAAAGAAAGTCCATGCCCTTAGATGGGACAAAATACTTTTTATCTGCTCGCTTGTTGGTGGGTAGGGCTGAAGATGGGGTCTGCCATATTTTATCAGCAGCCTCTTTTATGGTATCATCCAAAGGTACTGCAATCTTTGAAGAGGTGGCAAGCCCTAGATTTTTCAAAAGGCAATGCTGCTTTTGTTGGACCTCTGGGACCTGAATGTCCTGGCTGGCTGCCACCCTTTTAAACAGTTCTTGGGCCTGCTTTAAATCATCAGATGGTGAAAGGTCACCTGGAACCACTGTCTCGTCTGGCAAGGAGGATGACACGTTTGTGGATGAAGCCTACGGTGGCTTGTCTTTGAGTTCTGGAATCTGGCCCTCCCCTGGCTCAGATGGAGTGTGTGGTGGCGATGGTGATGCAGGCCACGTCTCAGCTGTCCGCACAGAGTGGTTAGAATGTCTAGGGGACAAACTGACAGAGGACTGTTCTAGGGACCTAGTGGTAGTCACGAGAGTGGTGACAATCATGAGGATGATGTGAATGGTGGTAACAATACCTGCCAGGCAACAAGTACCGAGTGGTATATTGGTAATCCTGATCATAGTGATGCGGAGAGCAGATAATACAGGATGATCTGGAGGAGGGTGGCAGAGACAATGATATACATCGTAAGTGATGAAAGGCTCAGTCTGGCTGATCCAGAAATGGTGAGGGCAGCCTGTGGGAAAGAGAAGGAATGGATGGGGGTTGTTGTGGAGAACATACTGGAAGCGGAGCAGGAGAGCACTCAGGAGAAAAGGTCAGCTTAGGGGTAGGACTGTGGTGCCATCACTTTGAAGTGAACTTGCATGGTGCTGGGGGAGAAGGGCTTCAGAGTGGTACCAGGGGTTGCAGTACTGACAGTGCATTTGGCTCCAACGAGTCTCCTGTCAGTGCTGGGAGCATCGGTGTAGACGGTGCTGTCAGCACCAATGGTTTTGCTGGTTCTGTCAGTTTGGGAGGTGCCGTAGGCTGCACAATCAGTGCCAGCAGTGTCTGGTTGGATCCCAGATTTCTCAGATGGAACTGTAGTTGAAGGCTTTTTGGCTTTTGACCGTTTTTCCAGGAAGCTGGTGGCAGTGGTGCTGTCATCCTCTGCACCTCTCGTCCTGCCTCTAGATAACACAGGCAAGTATCGAGCGGGACCTCACCTTTTTATGAGACCCCATGTCAGGAGAGGAGGCCCTGCACTTCGGAGCAGGTTCTGCCTGGGTAGGCGCCGTCTGGTTAGGAGGCTGAGGTGCCTTCTCAAAGAAGATCATTCTTAGGCACATCTCTCTATCTTTTTGAGCCACGGCTGTGAGTTTTGAACGGTGAGGATGCTTTCGTGGTACATGTCCCTCACTAAAACAGCAGATACATATTGAATGCCCGTCCAAGACAGGCATGGCCTTGCGACACTAATCGCATTTCTTAAACTTGGCTGATCCCAGAATGATTAAATCTGTTAACTTCAATGAAAAATATTTCTTTTAAAAAAAAAAAAAAAAAACTACAAAAACAACTAAGTAAATAACTAGCTACTAATTCTAACAACCACGAAAAACAATAAAACGATTAACAAGTATTTAACTACTATTCAACAGGCCTGAGCAGAGAGAACATGAGTTCCAACTGCAGCCACAGGCAGTTGGAAGGAACTAGTTTTAGCTGAACCGTGCATGTGACTAAAAGAGCATGAAGGAGCCTCAAGATACTACACAACAGCAGTGGCCATTGACGGCTGTAAAAATCTCTGAGCTGCAGTGCCAGAGCAAGTCTGACACTAGATATGGAGCATCCACAGGGACCACTCAAAAAAGTGATCTTTCTTCTGAAAGTGCCTATGCACACAGAGTCCACTACTGGTGATTATGCTTTTGGTTGGAAGATGGTACAAGGAATCCTTCTTAATTAACAAGTGCAGGATGTCCCTACCAAAGCAATCATCCAATCTGGAAGCCTCCAGCAAAAGCAGGTATCTTATAAACATGTGGGTGAACCCCATATATCTACAAGATCCAGAAATACAGGCATTTTTCAAACGAACAGCAGGTGTTGCCTGAGCACTAGTGGTATGAGCTCTCATGTGGTTAGGTGAATCTAACTTGGCTAACTCATAACATGTTCTTGGTCAGCAAAAAACCCATTTTGATAATCTAAGAATATTTCTGATGGTTAATGTTTTCAGCAAAGGACACAGATCATCGAGGTGTGTTCCAGAATGTTTCCTGTTAAGAAAGCATGAAAACAGCATTATTATACCAAGTGCGTGAAATTTTGCTTCCAGTGAGTTTGGGTGAGGTTGGTGAAGAAGACTGAACGGCGAGTGATTTATTTCATATGGAACTCAGAACCACTTTTGAGATATGTTGTTCCATAAGGATATGGTTAAGGGCCATCATCCCCTTCTCTTTGAGATGGTGTAATGTTTACTAAAAAGGCTGTCTTCATCAATATGTGCTAAAGGAAACAGATTGCTAAGAGCTCAAAAAAAACAGGAACTCATCTATTAATGCAGTACTGAGGGGGTTCCAGACACAGAGAGCTCCTGAACTTGGGGGAACCCCCTCCAAGTACAGTTTTCTTAAGGAATGTAGGCACTGTGTTGCGAGAAACATATGGTGTAGAGCTGGATAATAGAGAAACGTGCTGATACTATTGCTATATTAACCTTTATGGAACTGACAGAAAAAAAAAACGGGGTGTGTCTGACCTAGCTCCAAAATATTGAAATTATTGTTGTTTTATCAAAGAAGACAGTATGAAAACAGTATATAGACTAGCATGGCTTTCTCTCAGTTAGTACGAAGATACCCAAATACTAAAACTTTTCCTTTGGTTTAAAAGCCACTTTATTTGTGGTTTCCCTATCCTGGAGCAGAAAATTCTGAGCTTCTAATAAGCAGCTTTAAATGGACAACATCCAACCAGTATCCAGGGTGTTAATGTAATGAAGCTGGGGTCGGGGTGTATGATCTCACAGTTGTTCTACGATGCTGTGGTGAGCAGGGGAGTAGAAGGGAGGTGATTGGGCTGGGCTCAGGTTGAACTGATTCAAACATTAAAACTATATTGCCCAAGGGAAGATTATCATGATTAGCTATCCTGTCTCTTTCCTCTTGACCCTCAGTAACATAGGGATCAGTCTAACTGTGCAGTGAATACGAAAGTTAACTGCTGGAGAGCCTCGACTGGAGCTTGCTCTAGAACTGAACAGTTTGCATTTCTTGTTTTAGTCTGTGGCAAATAGTCTATTTGGGTAGTTCTACTTGCAGAATTATGCTCTATGTTCTGGATAGGACACTCATGGTTGTTTAAGAACTAAAATAAAATATATAATTGGAGATACACATCTCCTAGAACTGAAAGAGACCTCAGGATGTCATCTAGTCCAGTTGCCTACCCTCCTAGCAGGACGAAGCACCATCCCTGGCATCTATTTGCCCCAATCCCTAAATTGCCTCCTCAATGATTGATCTCACAACCCCAGGTTTGGGCAGGCCAATGCTCAAACCACTGAGCTATCCCTCCCCACTCAACTATCTGCTGAGGTGATCTGCTAGAGAGTTCTGAATGCCTGGCAGATGAAGGATTAGTAGTGTGACCTAGGGACACCAACACCATCTTTGAAGTCAAATAGCTTCTTGAGATAGAAAAGACAACTTGGCTACTTGCTCTCTGATGACATAATGGAAGTTAATCAGTATATGGATTCTGAATCCCCAAAGCAAAGGAAGGAATACTTTGCATGCTAGACCAGGACTCTGAGCTCTGCAATGTTTATATATGGATGAGCTTTTGGAAGTGACCATGTGCCCAAGTCTGAAGATGAGTTCATCACCCCAGAGTAAAGGTGTATCACTAGTCTTAGTAGGTAGAGGTGCAGAGAAGAGTCAAATGTTGCATACCTGAAGACTGCATTTCCACCAGTTTAATGAAAGCACTTCTTGAAGGACTGGGACTGTCATATGTCTATACTGAGTCTGCTGGATAAATGCACTGATTTCATTTATCTTGCACTACACACAGATAAAATCTAGCAAACTGTGTCATGTAGGTGCAAGAGACCATGGATCCCAAGAACCTGAGGTATATTTTCACTTCTGTCTTTAAGTAAGGTTGACATTGGTTGAGGAGGTGCACTATTGTTTGGAATTTTTCTTGTAGAAGGTTAAACTTTTGCTGACCTGGAATCTAATGCACCACCCCTATGAGCCTTATGCCCTGATTCTGAGTAAGTACAAGCATGGAATACTTCTCTGAAAACCTTGAGGCACAGAGCGGAAAAGTGCTTTAAAAAGTATTTAAACTGAATTAGTAACATTTTGCTGTGATTTTCCGTGGATCAACCATTTGTATAGATATGGGTAAACCTGCATTTCTGGTCTCTTTCAATGAGCTGCCACACTTTCTAAGCACTTGGTAAACACTCTCTGTGTTGTGAAGCCTAAAAAAGACAGTACCCTACACTGGCAGTGAGCTTTTCCCATTAGGAATTAGGGCTATATTTGGTTAGTCACATAAATGGATACGTGATAGCAGTCACTGTGCAGGTTGTGAACTTTGACTCAGTCTTGGGGACCTAACAAAAGAATTACCAAGATCAGAGTCAACATTCTGAACTTGAGACAGACTGATTTGCTGAGGAAAAAGGTCTGGAAATGAATAGATTACCTCTAGAACCCTTGGTGATTCCTATTGTGCTAAAATTACAAGTGGTGGTGAAAAAGTGGACGCACTTGGTGACTCCTTCTCAGTCCCATTTGGACAGAGTAGGGAGCACGCCCCCTCCAACAGAAAGCTGTTTCATCAGGAGTGTTCCATATCTGAGGGGATGAGATCAGTAGCAGAACTATCTCCTTCACCTGCATGCCAATAACGCTGAGGGGGGGGCTTAGATATCACCATGCTTATTCTCGCAACATAACTTGTGCTGTTCCACTGGACCCACGGTTTAATCACTCTGGCTGTGTCTACACTATGAGACAAAAATCAAATTTGGAGGCATTAACTTGATATTAAAATGTCACTATCCTCACAGTTAATACTATTAGCTCGATTTATTGAGCCATAAGACCGATAACAAAATCTTGATATTACAGGACGGGTATAGCATCAATTTAAAATCTCGAATAAAGGCTAGTGTGGAAGTGCCATGTCCTTAATTCAAATTTATTAGCCTCTAGAAATGCCCCAGATGTATCCCATAAAGCTACGTGGTGACCCTCCATGTATGGCTGCTTCCTTGTATGCTGCTCTCCACCCAGGTGAGCAGGAAGGACGACAAAGGAAGCCCACAAAATTTTGATTGAGTTTGAATTAGAATTTGAATTGGAATTCAGCAGCACCCAGCCCTGCAAATACAAAGGGTGCCCATTATGACAAAATTCCTTTGCCCATCGCATCGCACTGCATTGGTAGTGTTGAAGCACATGACTTCTCTGTGTTTAGGCAGCTAACATTCAGCTTTATTGAATTCAATAAGGCAACAGATGAGCCAAACTGGACGCTAGTAAAACCAGGTCCAGCAAGGCTGCTTGATGCAGCTAACACTGGTATTTTATACCCTTACACAAACAAGTCCAGTGCCAGAGGCAATTAGTTAGAGAAACATAAATCACTTTCAGAGAGAAAACTTATCAGTAAGGAGGAACAGGTGTCAGGGAGTAGGAGCCCCAAATCCAAACAGTTCATTAATGCGTTCCATAGCGCTCATCCTCCCTGCCATTCCCAAATAGGTGAGGAAAAGTTCAAGCTCTTGTGTACGTGCAGAAGTAAGAAATGTGAAATGGCTTCTATACAAGATGGCTTCCACACTAGCAATTGCAGCATCAGCCATCTACTCTAATCATGAGCACTCAGGGTACTGATCTGCCTAGTACTTTTCAGGGTCACAAGAGAGCCCCAGCATGGACCCACCCGGATATTCTGGATCTTCTCGTAATCTGGGGAGGCCAGTTGGTGGCAAAGAGACTTCAGGTGGCCAAGAGAAATGCAGCAACCTATGATCAGATGTTGAATGAGATGACTGCCCAAGGCTACTCCTGGGACTCAGTGCAATGCTGGGTGAAGGTAAAAGAACTCCAGCAGCCTATTATAAAGTCCAGGAAGCCAACCAGTGGTTGGGGCAGTTCCACATACATGCCACTATTATGAACAGCTGGTACATGCTTATGGGGAGTGACCCCACCATGGAGCCCAGATCTGAATTACGACACTGCTGGAGGCCCTCGTATGGATTTCATGGTGAACCCAGAGGAGCTGGGTGCCCCGGAGGAAGAGGGTAACAGAGAAGAGGAGGGGGGCAACGAGCAGGGGACAGAGGACGTTCTTCCAGACAGCCCGGAGCTCTTCACTTCAGACCTTGGTGAACTGGTCCCCTCTAAGGCAGGCCCTGAGACCTCTGGACCAAGCTGTTCAGGTGCATGCTAGAAGCAGTTTGGGGGTGGGTATAGCTATAAGGTTGTGTATGAGTACAGGTTTGCTTTGCCCCTCAGAACAGCATGTTAACGTTTCTTGGGATGGAGCGCTTCTCTTTTTTTGGAGATCTCCTCAAAAGCCTCACCCAGGCAGGCACTTTTGTATTTTTTTTCCCCACAAGGCTCTTGGGCAGGCCTGACTTGCTGTGGGTTCCACGGTAGCACACAATGCCACACCAGGCAACCAGATAGCAATCTGGTGTCATGGCGCCACACAGCATTTTAGCAAATTTTCCAGGCTTATGGTCACACAGCAGGAGTAGCTGTTCTTTCTCCATATCTGTTAGTTTTAGGAGGGTGACGACGTCTTTGGCAACCTGCAGAAGCACGGGAATTTGCATCTGTTTTTTGTTTTTCTTTAACATGCTTCCTGCTCCTTTAAACTTGCCTCCTGCAGCAGCCGGCGGGCACTCCATTCCCAACCCTCAGCCCCCAACGTGGCTTGCAGGCTCTGCAGGGCTTCTCCCCTCCCATGTCCCTTTCCACCCAGCATTTCTTTTCATTTTCAGGATTCCCCGGTGTCACGCAGCTGCCATGCTCTGCTGGGCATCTCCCCTCCCATGTCCCTTTACACCCAGTATTTCTTCTCATTTTCAGAACTCCCCAGCACCATGGGACTGTCGTGCTTTGTTGGGCTTTCTCCACCATTATGATATTGAACCATCACTGACCTTTGTAATTGAATTTAAAATAGCATGACAGCCAGTGTGATTGCTGAAACTATGCGTGCTATAAGTTGAAGCATTTGGGGATCCATGCTTGCGCTGGAATGCCACAGCAGCAAATGGCATGATCTCCAGTTTGTTTTCGTGCAGTTACTGGTGCTCTGAATTCTGAGACAGTTCTTTACATTACGGAATTTAAACACGAAACCCCCTCTAGCAACTGCGGCTAAAGCACTGTGGCATAGGTACCCACAATGCAATGCTCACCCTGTCAAACTTGGACAGGGCAATGGGGATGCGGAAACTTGACACAAAACAAGGTGGGTCAACTTTCAAGAAGCTTTGTGGACACTTAATTCGAATTCATAATATTAAGGTTAAATAATCAAATTTATTAAAAATGAATTTATTTCACAGCGTAGACATCTTAGTACTGTACCTACACAGTCTGGAGACAACAGGTACCACAACATGCTGTTTGTAGCAAAGAACATCCTCCAAGGAAATCAATATGGAAGTGGTGAGTACTGAATCTTCAGGTACCAAAACACTCACTACCAAGGTTGATGCTAAAGAACCTATACTGAGAGAAACCCAGTCTACACTTTCTGATGCTTTCTAACTAGTTGGTAGCATGACACCTCAAGGACCTTTTTGCTCTCTTTTGACCCTTGGATGGTTGAAACTAAGACAAGTGATCTGGTCCTTGTGGAGCAGTCCACTTTTCTTTCCAGAAATAGTCAGCAGCAGAGATGAATGACTAGGGCCTCTTAGATGATGTAGCCTGGAATTCGGGTAGAATCTCAGCTTGCTGGGATACTCACAAAGAAGGAATGACTGGAAGGCTGGTCTAAAGCAGCTTGCATTAAGTGCTCGAGGAAGAGCTAATTCAGGTGGCTTCTCTAGTTTGGTGATTTTTAACTGGGGTCTCTGTACTCCTGGGTGTACTCGGAGGTCTTCTAGCGTAGGTACATCACATTATATATCTATCTACCTAGTTTTACAACAGGCTAGATAAAAAGCACTAGGAGAGCCAGAACAAATTAAAATTTCATAGACAGTGATTTATTTATGTTGCCCTATATACTATACATTGAAATGTAAATACAATATTTATATTCCAAAGATGTATTTTATAATTATACTGTAAAAAGGAGAAAGTAAGTAATTTTTCAGTAATAGTGTGCTGTGACTCTTGTATTTTTATGTCTTGTTTTGCAAGTTTTTAAGAAGTGTGAAAGCTAGGTGTACACAAGACAAATCAGATTCTTGACAGATGATCTACAGTCTGGAAAGCTTGAGAGCCACTACTTTAGTTTTCTTGGTGTTTCCAGGACAGCAATATATGGACTATTGCCTGGGAATGTCTCTCTCACTTTCCCAGGCAAAAAAGGGCACTAGGAATGCCCATTATTAAGTAACACTCATACAGTGACAGTTTTGAAGCTCATGAATTTTTCTTCTGTCATATTTCTATGGACTCTATGCAGGGATTTTTAGCATAATGACTAAAATCTAAGTAGAAATGCATATACAGGTTGAACCTCTCTCGTCCAGCACTCTATTGCCTGGCAACCTCTGTAATCTGGCATGATTTTAATTAGACAGGACACAATTTATCACTGGTGTGACCAAATGTCTTGTGGCCCCATAAAGTTTGTTTACAGCCACCAGTCCTGGCTCTCAGTGTTCTGTGCTATTATTTAGCAGTAATTTATCATTAATTGTCTTTTGAGGGCCCAGTAAGCAATGAACGTGTTGGTAATACTGCTAGACAAGAAAAGTCTCTCATTGGGCACCAGTTAAGTCCCAAGGGACTAGAGAGGCTCAGCCCGTAGCATGTGTATGCACATATTACCCATACCACTGACAGGGAGGAACTACTTATGAAGAGTAATGTGCACAATGAACAAAGTTGTGGTGGACAATTTAAGGGGTAGCAGATATTAAGAAAGAATTGAGAGATACTTGATGTTTGTGCGTGAGCATGAAAAAGTGTACAAAGGACATGTGAGGTGCAGGCATGACCCTAACTGACACAACTGTCTAAAGGAATCAGATGTTATTTGCATAGCATGCGCATGTACTGAAAGTGGAATTCACATGGATAATAATTCGAAGAACTATGTCAGATGACTTAACAGTATTATACAGATCTAAGTGACACTGAAGCAATTAAAATGCCTTCATACTGTCTAGTTGTGTTTTTTGATGAATGCCAGCAATAAAATTAATCAAGAATTGGTTTACCAAAAGTTAAGTGGCATGCATTTGCTCACAGGTATTCCTCAGAAATATTAAGGTAGGTAAGATCAGATCTAGACTTTATATCAAACCTCACAAAAATTAGCATAAAAAAGTTACCATATCACATGCTGGTGAACACTTTAAAAAAAAATCCACAACAAACTCACTCTCTGGCTGTGGCTACACTGCCCCTTCTTTCGGAAGGGGCATGCAAATGCAGCTACTCGAAAATACAAATAAGGTGCAGATTTCAATACCTTGTGCCTCATTTGTATACTCATGTGGGATCTCAATTCCAGAAGAGTTGATTTTGAAAGCCAAAACAGCTGTGTAGGCAGGGTTCATTCGAATGGAAACCACATTTTCAGAAGCACACTTCTTCCTGAAAAAAATTAGGAAGACGGATGCTTTAGAAAGAGGGGTTTCCTTTTGAACGAACCCCATCTACGCAGCTGTTTTGGCTTTTGAAATCAGCTCTTCCTGAATCAAGATCCCATGTGAATATGCAAATGAAGATATTTAAATCTGCACAGGATATTTAAATCTGCACCTCAGTTGCATTTCAGATCAGTCGTATTTGCATGCCTCTTCCAAAAGGGAGGAGCAGTATGGCCACAGCCTGTAAGTTATGTATTAGTCCGTATCCTCAAAGTTTTTATCTTCAAAAGGTGAGCCTGGGAATCTGAATTCTTAACTTTTGCTAGACACTAGAGCTGCATCTATACTATCGAGTGTTTTTGTTTTTTTTGGGGGCGGGAGGAATGGACCATTTCCAAAAGAACCCACAGAGCAGCTACACACAAAATGTACTCCTTCGATCTGAAACCAAAAGAATGCAACATTTTTTCCAGCAGCCAATTTCCTCTCCCAGATGAGGAAAAGTGCCTTTTTCCAAAAAATTCTTTCAGAAAAAGATGAGTGTTGATACCCAGGGGGCCCTTTTTTCTAAACAGCAGTCCTCAGGGCGCTGGATTTTTTGATCCCTGGCTCATTCTTTTGAAAGAGTGGGGGCTATGTGGATGCTCTTTATTCGAAGAGCAAATTGATTTTTCAATCTGCTTTTTTGTGTGTGGATGCACTATTTCAAAAGAAGTTTTTTTTGGAAGAGATCTTCTGGAAGAACTTTCAAAAGATCACTGTAGCGCAGATTGAGCCCAAGAGAAACAGACTGAATAGAAAAACTGGATTTATTGCTTATTGCAACCATCTGTTTCCTTCAAACATACCCTTTCTGCCTTATGACTGGAGGGGCATTATTGAGCCACTTTACCTTAAATGGTCATTTGAAATGTGTATTAGGTATATATGTTAAACAATCCCTCCCATCTTTCGTTTGTCTTTGACATCCTCAGTTTGTTTCCTAGACAAGCAGAACACCATATGAGCGCCAAAGTTTCTCTCTCTAAAGTCGGTCTAATGAACGATATCCCCTTACTTACTTTGTCACTCTAAAAAAGCCAGCCTTCCTCCGTATACCAGAGAGTAGAAATATGGGTATAATTTGGAATAACTGTTAGACAATGACGTCTCAGAAATGTTCACTACATTCTCACGCTAGTGCATCTTTCCCTTCTACCACCATGACACTATTCATCATTAAGGACAGGGGTAGAACAAATAAGGGTGCCATGTCATTGTATAATTTTCACATGCTCAAAATTACCAAGCAACAGCACTATGGCCTCAAATAAAGATAAAAAATGCCTACTTTTGTTCTCTAAAAAATAAAGTTTCTGTAGTTATACCAGTTGCTTATTTATCCTTATTAGCAAAATGCCAAATTTCATTTTTAAAACTAAAAGTTATTTAGTCTTATAGTTAAAACAGCATTTAATGAGTCGTCAGATTCTGCTTTTTGTTTCAAACGAACCTGATCTTGTTACAATTTGCAAAATAATGAACGGATGTTATATTCATAGTTCATCTATTTTTTTCATCCTTATGAAGGTCAGTAGATAAAATATAACTAAAACTGAGATCTAAGCCATAACTCTCAAGTAACATTAAATGCAGATATTTACATTTACAGAATATGGAAAACTGTGCATACCTATTGTATCTGCTTTACTAAATCTTCGTGTCACAACATAGTTCATGTTTCCATTTTCACACAGCTTTAATTCTGTTAGATATACTTCTACTTTGCAGTGCTTTACAAACATACCCTGTTCAACCACCTGGGGGGAAAAAAAAACTCAACAGATCAGTGTCTGCTATGAAATCGAAATATATTTAGATACACATACGTACATGTACTTGTTTTTAGAAACCTCTGGAGGAAACTAATAAAATTCAGGGAACATAAAAGGTACTAACTATATAAATGACAAATATCAGAAATAAAACAACACTAGAACATTTCTAGAAAAAGCTCAGGACCTGAAAAGTTGAATTTTCTAACAACTGTTTCTTTTTCTGTGACTTTTATATGTGCATATATTAATACTATGCATTATATACTTACCTATCACACAAATATGTATGTGTGCATACAATCAACATGCACATTAAGAAAAATAGAAAACTTTCAGTTTTAAAATCTGTTAGTTCCTTGAAGTATTAAGAAACAACCTTGTAGTTCCATATATTAAACCTTGACATAGAGTTAAAAATTCCTATTTTGTACTACTGATAAAACTTTACGAACTACTACACAATATATTAACAATATGGGATATTACATAACAGACTTTTAAAACAAATACTGTACATAAGCAAGAACTGCCAGCCAAGTCATTCATCTCTGCTCTTGTAGTAGATATATCAGTGTCTGGCTTCATCCACCCCAGATATTTTAACATTTGTTCTTTACCAAATTTGCTTTGCAATACCCACTACCAAACAGTGAAGCAGACATGGAAACAGGCAAATTAATCAAAGTAAAATTCAGAAAATACATTCATGGTCACCTCTTTAATGTATTTTCCTTTTGATCCTTCAAAGTGTAACTGCAGTACTCAGTCATGTAGAGTGTTCTGAAAATAGCCATCAGCCTGACATATGATACATCAGACAAATACGGTAAAAAGGAAGGCACCAAATAATTGCTAGGAGGGATCCTCTGTACCAAACATGCTTAAAAGCAAGTACTATAGAAAAAATAGGCATCAATGAATTATTCACACAGTATTTAACTTTAGCCTTGAGCTGTAATGACTAACAGATTGTGTCACCTTTAAAGGACAAGGCATCTTAACACAAGTTTAACCACTTATGTACAATGAAGTGTTTATATCTATCTAGGTGCTGCAGTGATGTAAACTGTGATTTCCTTTGGTGCAGCTTACCAAAAGATTAAAGCAATGTGAAAGCACAAGCATAGCATTGAGAATGCACTACTGTTTTATCCAAAAGACCATGCTAAGCAACATCAATAATGTAGTAGTACATCGCTATAATAATCTAAATTTGGGTGCATAGCTTCAAAAAGTCTCACAACAGCAAAGAACATGACCGCAAAGCAAAAGGGATTAAAACAAAAAGTATATAGTCAAATAGGGAGACTGTTCTGTCAGATATCAAAGAAAAAACATCCCTCACCTACTTCTGCAGAAAGATTAAAGAGGAAACAGGATAGAGAAATCAAAGAAAAAATGAGGGGTGGGAGGGAATGATGATGATAAAGAGAGAAAATGTATCCATAACTGTGGCATGAAGATATTTTCCATCTGATTCCCATTAATGTGTCCACATACTACAGCAAATCTTGGAAAAATCTCTCTTTGAGCAACTCTAAGATAACCACCCAGGAAGTGTGTTCTTGGGGCTTTCTACTTTGACACTTCTGTTATCCCCAATACTTTACTAGTTAGCTCCTCCTAACAATAATAGTCCCTGTTTAAAGGGCACGTGTGCATGTGAATTAACAATGCGAAATTACAGAATCTTCACGTAAGTGGAAAGGAAGGAGAGAAACTGTTTCTGCTGAAATGTATACATCCAGACCCTAATAACCATGGGTAAATAAGTGTATTTGAAAAGTAACCATCCAGATGTATTTTTACTCTTAAAAACTAAAGTTCCAGGGATGCTTCTTTAAATATAAATTAAAAACAAAATAATAGGTAAGACAATTTTCGTTTCTTAATCTCTGCATCTGTCACCAAACAGATGAATCCATGAAAGCATGAGCCTTTTTCTACAGAGCCAGCTGGCATGTACCAATGAAATACAGGTAGATCCCAATGGGAGCTACCAGCATTATGCACTGGTAAGGACTTCGGAGTTGAAAGTCACTGAAGTCATGGTGAGAGCCTATGTTAGCAAAGCCTAAGCCTTAGCCGTAGAAAAATATAATCAGCAACATGACTGGAATCATAACCAGTGATTACCATAAATGTAAGTATCAGAGGGGTAGCCGTGTTAGTCTGGATCTGTAGAGCAATGAAGGGTCCTGTGGCACCTTATAGACTAACAGAAAAGTTTAAAGCATGAGCTTTCGTGAGTTAACTCACTTCTTCAGATGCTGGTCAGATGCCAGCATCTGAAGAAGTGAGTTAACTCACGAAAGCTCATGCTCTAAACTTTTCTGTTAGTCTATAAGGTGCCACAGGACCCTTCGTTGCTCCATAAATGTAAAGTATTTCATATTGGCCAATTGGAAACACTCTTAGTAGCATAAAGTCATTTATACAACTTCAGGAAATCGTCTGGCTATCTTACAATCTCCATCCTGAAAATCCAAATGTAATCTTCAAATTAGAAGGAACCACCTTAGCCATCTTTTCTATAAAATGTGAAGTAAAGCAATTCTGTACAAAAAGATACAAGAGTGTTTTGTACTAAGGAATTCTGGGCAGACTATGCTAAGGAATGAGTTTTCAAGCAGTCCCCAGGTACGTCAGGAGCCAGTGCCAGGATGTGTATATCCTGACTAATTTGCTCAGAACTTCAGCTGGACCAAAGGCCTTATTGTTCACAGCAGGACACTGCTTTGGTGCTAAAAACTGGGACACCATTAAAAGCAATATGCTGAATGGAAAGATTATTAATTTATCTATCACATATGATGAGCCATTATTTGAGCTACTGGTACCACTTTACAAAGTCTGTAGCAGCTCTTCATTAACAATGAATTCACACTTCATAATTCACAATCAAAAAAAGCTCATCTGTTCTGAATTCTTATATTGCAATTGTGAAAAGTACACCATAGCTAATAAAATTTAGATTTTTTTTCAGCACTAGCTTACATGATCATTACACTAATAATGAGCTTCAATGGCCTCTCCAAGTTTAAGGTTTTCTTGAAAAATAACAGGATTAAGCTTAATGAAAAAAAATTACCCACCCTGTTCAGCTTTGCTCAATTTTTTCATTTTTTAAAATTGAGCCAAGTCCTAAAACCTAAATATTAAAAAGCCCAAATAAGTGACTATATGAACTAAAATAATATTGACACGTTCATCATGAACAAGATTTTAAAAGTTCCAATATGCAGAACTGCTGATTTCAGTAGGTCCACTAGTATCTCCAAAACTATATTTAGAAAGATCCTAGTTTCACAGTGTTTACTTCATTTACATGTACCTTGCGCGCTATTGGCTCCTGACTTTCCATCAGTGTGTACCAGCTAACTAGTTTATTCCAGCCTTCTGTTGGCAAAAGGATGTAGTCCAGCTCATCAATAAGATGCTCTTTGAGAGACTGAGAATCGCCATCTATGGAGAGAGAAAGAGGGTGCAAACTATTTTTAATCCATAGGTATGACCATTACTGGTGTTTTTGACATAGCACTGCATTAATACTGAAAATACAAACAAAAATGTAATATTTGCTTCTTAGAAATATACCCTTTTCTTATTGTTTGCAATTCAATAGTCAAATGATGTTAACATTGACCAAAGCAGCAAGCTGCAGTTTATAAACATGGGGTTGGGGAGGAGAATGTATTTTAGCAATGAAGTCTCTGATATAATGATGATTGTACTGTTTAGTACTATTCATTGAAGTGGAAGTAAAATCCATTAACTTCCCAGTTTTTTTGGATATGCAGTTTACAGTCACCACGATGGCACCCAGCCTACATAGACAGCACTTTGACATAAATAATGTTCTTACTGTAAAAGTAAATGGTTCACAACACATGGTGTTGTCTAGAAAAAGAGAAGTTACTTACCTTATACAGTAACTAAAGTTATTTGAGATATGTATCCCTGTCTGTAGCTCATTGTGGAGGAGCATAAGCTCCATGTGCCCAAGATGGGAAGATTTTTACTAGCACTATTCATTGGTCTGTGCTTAAGCTCTTCTCATGCTTCTAGCTCAGGGCCTGTAGGGTAACTTGCACCAATAGATTCTCAAGTTCTTTTTCTACCACATATCAAATCTAAAGATCTCATATCTAAAGAT
The DNA here is from genome assembly GCF_033958435.1 of Carettochelys insculpta. Classification (NCBI taxonomy): domain Eukaryota; kingdom Metazoa; phylum Chordata; order Testudines; family Carettochelyidae; genus Carettochelys; species Carettochelys insculpta. Next base: position 316,707,891 of record NC_134137.1, read on the forward strand.
ATGAAGCAAAGGGGAAGGCGAGCAAGTAGTGGACTATAGATGGGGAACACATATCTTGAAAAACTCCTGTTACTACACAAAGTAGTTAACTTTTTCCCTTCTTCAAATGTTGGTGCCTCTATGTATTTCACAATGGGTGATGCATAGTGTTTCTCAAAGATGGTGAGAGGACATCTTGATACTACTGTCTGGAGTACCTCTGTACAAAGAAATGCATCAGCTGCACAAGCCACTTTACAGATCTCAGCAATAGGAACACCTTGGTAGGAGAATACATCTATTTTGAACATTTTTGAGACCCTTACTCTCCCTCTCATTTGCGCCATGCCTGAACATCATTCATGCCCATAATTGACATTACCAGTCTAGATAATTTCCTACATGGTCTTGTATTTTGTACGCAGAATGCTACAGATCAGTGGTGGACCATGGAGTAAAGCATTTGGTTTTCATTACTGGTATGTGATGTTGGAAAATGTAGATGGGAGACTGATTCAGTTGAAAATCTGAAATAATTTTAAGAGTAAATATAGCCACAGAGCAACTGTAGTGTGTGTGTGTGCGCGCACATGCACGTAGGACATAGCCACAGAGCAACTGTAGTGTGTGTGTGTGTGTGTAACCACGGAGCAATTGTAGGTTTTGCGCGTGTGCATGTGCGTGCGCGTGTGTGTGTGTAAGTAAATTAATGATCTCTTTCTGCAGGCACAAAATCTGGAGAAACAGGCAGCCAATGAGATTGGGCTTCAGTCCTGGGGTCGTGGGCTAAGGCCACGGGGTTTTGAGCTCAATTTCCAAAGCTCACCATCTCTTCCATAACCTCTGGCCACTGCTTCCTTCCCTTGTGCCCTATTGCCCCACCTCCTGGTGCCTCTGAAGCCACCTCCCCACCAAGGGCTCAGTTTTTCCCTACAATTGCTGGGACTAAGTCTGTTGTGAAAAGTGATATTTGTTAATATCACTTCTCACACGAGACTTAGTAGCTAGCAAGTATTATAAAAAGGCAATAAAAAAACGAAAGAAACAATAAGAATTAAAAAAGAACATGCAAAGCACCTTCTGTTTCTCCTCTGTTTATGTCCAGTAAAAAGAGACACCTATATTAGGGCTGCCAAGCACACAAAAAAATAATCACAATTAATCACATTGTTAAACAGTAACAGAATACTATTTAGTTAAATATTTTGGATGTTTTCTACGTTCTCAAATGTATTGATTTATATTACAATACAGAATACCAAATGCACAGCGATCACTTTGTATTCACCTTTTACTATAAATAATTGCACTATAAAAACAAAACAGTGCTTTTCAATTCACCAAAGTACATTAGTGCAATCTTTTATCATGACAGTTGAATTTACAAATGTAGAATTAGGTACAAAAGTAACTGAATTAAAAACAAAATAATGTACAACTTGAGAACCTACAAGTCCATTCAGTCCTATTTGTTGTTCAGCCAATGACACAGAGAAACAAGTGTGTTCACATTTACAAGAAATAATGTTGCTTAATTCTCATTCACAATGTCAACTGAAAGTGAGAACAGTTATGCTAAACATTTTGTATGCCCGTTCAGGCTTTGACGACCATTCCAGTAGACACGATGATGTTTGTTTAAAAACAGCACATTAACTAGTGACTGAACTCCCCGGGAAAGAATTATAATGCCTCTGACTCTGTTTTACCCATATTCTGAATTTATATTTCATGTTATAGTACCCTTGGATGAAGATTCAGTACATGTTGTTCATTTTAAGAACACTTTTGCTGCAGATGTAACAAAATACAAAGAAGGGATCAATATGAGATTTCTGAAGATCCACATAACACTGGATCCAAGGTTTAAGAATCGGAACTGCTTTAAAAAAATCAGAAAGGGGCGAGATGTGGAGCATGCTTTCAGATGTCTTAAAAGAGCAATACTGATGGGAAAACTCGAGAGTCTGAACTATCGAAAAAAGGAAATTAACCTTCTGCTGGTGGCATCTGACTCAGATGATGAACATGATCATGCATCAGTCTGTGCTGCTTTAGACTATTATCGAGCAGAACACATCATCAGTATGGACATATCTCCTCTAGAATAAAACATGAAGGGACATATGATGCATCAGCATATCTGGCACACAAATACCTTCTGACACCAGCTGCAACAGTGACATCCAAATACCTATTGTCAATTTTAGATGAAATTGTCAACAAGAAATGGACAACATTTTTATCCCACAAATATAAACAGTCTTATTTGTCTGAGCCACAGACTGAAAAAGAAACATGACAATGGTTCACAAAGTTTTACTTTTTTTTTAAAATTCAGTTATTTTTGTACATAATTTTACATCTGTAAGTTCAACTGTTATGATAAAAGACTGCACTAATGTATTTCTACTTTATCATTTTTACAGTGCAAATATTTGTAATTAAAAATAATCAAGTGATCCTTGTTCATTTTATATTCTGTGTTGTACGTGAAGTAAATATATTTGAAAATGTAGAAAACATCCAAAAAACACTAAATAAATTGCAATTGGAATGCTATCATTTAAGAGCACAATATAAACTGTGATTACTTGTGATTAATTTTTTAAATTGCAAATAATTTTTCAAGTTACTTGTGTGAGTTAACTGTAATTCCTCAACAGTTCAAAACTGTACAATATTTTTACTACTAAGTCTTCAAAAAAATTACTATGTAAATAAATTACAGTGATTTGGAATTGTATATGTGCATATTCATTTATTTTCCTAAAGTTAATTAAGCATTCTGGAAAAAAATTGTCACACTGCCATGAAAAAAAATTATTGTGAGAACTTCTATTATTATGATATTTCTGGTGAACTGCTTCAGAGCATGCACTTTCTACGTTTGACAGCCATCCAGAAAACAATCCATCAGTTAGAATAGGGATTTTCCCAACTTATGGGTCAGGACCCAAACAAGGGTCACCATTAGATTTTCTAAGGATCACCAGCTGGGTGGCTCCTAGTGGCATGTAGCTCTTTAAGGAGCCATTTGCAGCTTTCATCGCTGCTACTGTGCACTCCTCTGGCTCCCAGTCCCTGCCCTGCCAGGCTGAAATGGAATTCAATTTAACTGGTTTAACAGCTGGCAGGAGGGATCCATCTGTTAAACCAAATTAAACTGAGTCCCATTCATCTCAGTGCAGCAGACCATGGAACTGCCTGCACTGCAGGTGGGGAAGGGAGGAAGAGAGCTAGGGGGAGGCATGTGGAGGAGGTGGCGGTGGCCCAGCAAAGAAACAGGAGGAGGCAACAGCAGCACTTGTGATATAGGTTTGGGGGGGGGAGCATTTTGGGGCTGTGAGAGGTTTAAGCCTGGGGTTGGGAGATGGGGAGAAATTAAGATTTAGTTAAAAAAAAATTCCCAGGGGAGAATCCCAACCTTGGTTTTGAATTGCCTGGGGTTACAAAGTCTTATTGAATTGTCAAAATGGGCTGCCACCCTGAAAATGATGGGAACCGCTGAGTTAGAAGGAAGCCAGCTTGGGATGCTTCACCCTGTCTCTATTCTATGTCAAAGGTCAGTTTTCAGACCTTTTCATGCAGGTATACAGACATCTGAAGAAGGTGGGGGAGCACAGTTGCCAAGGCCATCTGGAAAGCAGTAAGAATGACCATTGTACCATTCTCCCTAACTTCTTTAGAACCTAATGTTAAGAAAAATTGATGGGAAAGAATATAGCAGTTGCTTTGATCAGGACGTTAGGGGTGCATTTCCTCTGGAGTCTGCCCATGAGCCCCTTTGGAGCAGTGGGCTGTGTATTTCCTGTCAGTAGGATGTAAACAATGCTTCAGGATGGGGGCTAAATCTATACTAGTGAAATAAGTCAATTTCAGATACGCAATTCTAGCTACAGCATTTGCATAGCTAGAATCAATGTATCAGAATCAACCTGCTTCCCTAGTGAAGCCTGAGTCTTTTTAGTCTCACACTGATATCCCTTCTTCCACATGAGAGTGTGGACTACCGGGTCAACAGCAAAGCCCAGAGAGGTCAATTTTTCCCAAGTCTTCACCACACGCACAAAATCAAACTGCAGATCTTCTAGTAAGTACAGACAAGCCCGGAGATTCCCAATGGCAAAATGCACTCTGTGCTACAGAATTATGTCGCTCGCTTCTGTGGTTTGAGAGAAGAACCTGATGAAGTTGATGGCTAAATGTGTTGCGCATGCCTGTCAGATGTACAGATAACAGGGTGATTCAGTAGCAAGTACACTAGTTTCAAAGATTTATAGCCTTTATAGATCTTGCTCCCACTTGTTTGTTGGTGCAAAACACAGTTGACATGTCTGACATCAGTTCAATGTGTCGGAGTTGAATGATGGGTGGAAATGCTTGCATGATCTGCAGATTGCTTGCAGTTCTAACAGGCTTAGATAGTCCTGTGGAGATGATGTCCCTTCAACTCGTTTGGGGAGAAACCCAGAGTGCTAGGGGACACCCCTCTCCATGATTCAGTCTCCCACCTTTTTTAGAAAAAATTACATATCATCACTTCAAGTACATGTTCACCGAGAGTGGGATATATATGGGAACTAACAATCAAAGAACAAGCAAAAGGTATAAGAAACCCCAGGCAGGGATACATACCAGGAAATTCTATTAATAGAAATACTTCCCTTTTATAATTGAAATTGTTAATTAGTATTCTTTTGATTTAAAAAGTGTCCTGCAATATTACCAATTATAACAATGTAGCACAATGCTACTGTGGGTCAGAGAGTGTTATGTGTCCCCTATGTGTGTTACAGACTGACCCTAATTCATTCCATGGACTCATGCTTTTGGCTCTCAAGTTCCTGGTTCTATCACCAGCATATTGGTCAAGATAGCGCCCATTACAGCAGAGCATGAGAACCAAAAAACAAAAGTATTTTCATTACTGAATCAGAACAAACACATACAGTAAACCAGCAAAATTAGAATATTTAAAAATTTTCATTTTTAACAATCTCACAGAGATGCAGCTGTGTTAGTCTGTATCTTTGCAAAAGAAAAAAAGGAGCCCTGTTGCACTTTACAGACTAACAAAATAATTTATTTGATGGTGAGCTTTCATGGAACAGACCCACTTCTTCAGATCTAGAAAATTCAGAATTATTTTGTTAGTCTTTAAAGTGCTACAGGACTGCTTTTTTGTTTCATAATCTCAGACACTAATAAACCAAAAGAGAGAAATAGTCTCAGAGGGGTAGCTGCACAAGTCTGTGTCTTCGCAAAACAAAAGAAGCAATCCTGTAGCACCTTACAGACTAACAATTTTATTTATTAGGGATTAGGCTTTTGCAGGAAAGACCTACTTCTTCAGATTCTGGAGCAGGGTTCTTTTATCCATCTTCCATGATTTATTGAAAGTAATTGCTAATGGTTCCCAAATTGCTTCAACTACTTCCTTAGATTTAATCAGATGAATTTCATCACACACTGATGATCTGAACATACTTAGTATTTTAACCAGTACTCTCTTATTTTGGTTTGTGTTCTGTCAATTATCAGATTATTATAAAATGCCCAAGGAGGTAAGAGAGGTTACAAATCCAGAACACACAGTCGTAACTCAGGACCTCTACTATTATGTGTATGTCACCTCAGGAGGACAGAAAATTGCTGCTTGGAGCAGCCTGTCTTGGAACTCACAAGAGGAGAGAAAATTCATGATTCAGTCCTAAGTGGAGCACAGAATCTGGTCTAGAAGGCATAAGTAGCTGAACTGCTGGGTATTAATGACCATAAGGTAATTAAATTTAACAATCTTGCTGGAGGGAAAATACTGAAATCCCCCACAGTAGCATTTATCTTAAAAATGGGAAATAAATAATGAAAAGGCTACTTCGATGGAAAATAAAAAACAATCAGAAGGCTGAAATCTATAAATTGCACATTAAACAATTAAAAAATGCCAAAATAGAGGCACAAACTAAATGTATATTCCAAATAAAATACATCCAAGCAGTAAAAGAAACAAAAAACACCACCAAGGCGAAACAGTGGAGTAAAAGAGGCAATTAAAGGCAAAAAGGCAACCTTTAGAAACTGGAAATCAAATCCTAGTAAGGAAAATACAAAGGGCAAAACTCTGACAAGTCAACTATAATAAATTAGGACAAAAAAGAATTTGCAGACCAACCAATAAAAGACAAAAACTAATAGCACAAAATCTTTTAACTACATCAGAATCAGGAAAGCCTGCCAAACAAACAATCAGTGGTGCCACCGGAAGATCAATGAGCTAAAGGAGCATTCAAGGAAAACAAAGCCATTCCAAAAAAGGTAAATGAATTCTTCGTATTGGTGTTCACTGCAGAGAAACCTGGAGGAGAAACCCCACATTCCAACAATTTTTTTTAGGTGACAAACCTGAGGAACCGTCCCAAACTGAGCAGTCAGTAGGGGAGCTTTTGGAAAAGGTTGATGAACAAAGAGAAGTTACTCACCGTAGTAACGGTGGTTCTTCGAGATGTGTCCCCGTGGGTGCTCCACCATAGGTGACGGCTTGGCCGGCGCCGCAGATCGGATCTTCCAAACAGTTTCTGCCGAACCGCGCATGCGCCGGCGCGCGCCGCTCCCTGGCGCGCTCCTGGCCATGTGCGCGATCCGGTCCCCGCCAGTTCCTCGACCAACCGCCTCGGGTGCCCCTGCAAAACACTAACAGAGATCCGAAGCGGGGAGGATGGGCGGGAAGTGGAGCACCCACGGGGACACATCTCGAAGAACCACCGTTACTACGGTGAGTAACTTCTCTTTCTTCTTCGAGTGTCCCCGTGGGTGCTCCACCATAGGTGACTACCCAGCAGTAACCCAGATAGGTGGTGGGTAATCGGATTATGTGCAGCTGGTCCCCGAGAGGACCGCTGCAAAGAGACGGGTATCCTCTTGGAATACCCTGTGAAGGGCGTAATGTTTGGCGAACGTGTCGTAGGATGACCAGGTCGCCGCTCTGCAGATGTCTTTCAATGCAACGCCCTTGAAAAAGGCTGTTGATGCTGCCACCGCCCTGGTGGAATGAGCCCTGGGAGTGGCCGACAAAGGAGTCTTTCTGAGCTCGTAGCACATTTTTATGCAGGATACAATGTGCTTTGAGATTCTCTGCGATGAGAGACCTTCTCCTTTAGATTTGGGAGCGAGGGAGACCAGGAGTCTATCCGTTTTTCGGAAGGACTTGGTCCTGTCTACGTAGAAGGCTAGCGCCCTCCTCACATCCAGGAGGTGTAGGCGCGCCTCTTCGCTGGAGTTATGAGGCTTTGGATAGAACGAGGGTAGAACAATAGGTTCATTGATGTGAAACTCGGAAGAAACTTTGGGAACAAAGGCTGGATGCAGCCGTATGGTTACCGCCTCCTTGGAAAAGACAGTACAGGGTGGCGTTGCCATGACTGCCGCAAGCTCGCTCACCCGACGGGCTGACGTAATTGCAAGAAGAAAGGTCGTCTTTACTGTAAGGAGGTGAAGGGGAACCGTGGCCAAGGGCTCGAACGGTGGTCCCATGAGTGTGGTAAGCACCAGGTCCAAGCTCCACGAAGGTGGAATCGGTTTCCGAGGGGGGTATAGGTTTACCAACCCTTTGAGGAACCTGGTAACCATAGGGTGGGTGAACACCGTGTGCCCTCCCTCCTCATGTCTGAACGCCGAGATGGCGGCCAGGTGGACCTTTAACGAGGATAGCGAGAGTCCTGCTCTCTTGAGGTCCAGTAAATACTCTAGAATTATAGGTATAGGCACCGAAAGGGGGGCCAGCTGCTTGGTAGAACACCAAGCCATGAAGCGAGTCCATTTTTGTTTGTAGGTTTTCCTAGTGGAAGTCCTCCTGCTACTTTCTAGGACTTGCTGTACTTCCACTGTGCATGTGCTCTCTAGGGAGCTGAGCCATGGATTAGCCACGCTTGCAGTCGCAGGCTTTGGGGGTGCGGATGCACTATGGACCCCTGGGCTTGCGTGAGCAGGTCCGGCGCCACCGGAAGAGGCATCGGTGGGCGGTCCGACAGGCGCAGGAGTAGGGGGAACCATGGTTGGCGATCCCATGTTGGGACTATCAGGATCATCCGAGCCTTGTCTCTCCTGGCTTTTTGCAGAACCTTGTGGATTAGCACTGCGGGGGGAAACGCGTAAAGCAGGGGGCCTCCCCACGGGATCGCAAACGCGTCCCCCAGGGACCCCCGGCCCAGCCCTGCTCTGGAGGAGAATCGTGGGCACTGTTTGTTGTGCTGAGTGGCAAACAGATCTATTTGGGGAAACCCCCATGCGTGGAAAATGGGCCGTAGAAGATCGGGACGGATCTGCCACTCGTGGGTGAGCGCAAAACGTCTGCTCAACTGGTCTGCCTTCACGTTGTGCGTGCCCGGCAAGTAGGAGGCTCTCAGGATTATATCGTGGGCGATGCACCAGTTCCATAGGCGGATTGCTTCCGCGCATAAGGTACGGGATCGAGCTCCTCCTTGCCTGTTTATGTAAAACATGGTGGAGGTATTGTCTGTACTGATCCCGACGACTTTGCCTTGTATACGGTCTCGAAAGTGTTTGCAGGCGTTGAACACTGCTCTGAGCTCTAAAACATTGATATGCAGAGACTGTTCCGTGGGTGACCACAGTCCTTGAGCCACCTCTTCGCCCATGTGCGCTCCCCACCCTATGAGGGAGGCATCCGTAGTGAGGAAAACCGATATTTGCGGCTGATGGAAGGGTACCCCTGTTAGCAAGTTCCCGGGGTTTACCCACCATTGCAGGGATTCGCGCACCCCAGGTGGGGGCGACACCACCCTGTGAACGGTGTGTACTGCCGGCTTGTATACACTTGCCAGCCAATGTTGCATGCCGCGCATGTGCAACCTGGCGTTCTGTACCACAAACGTAGCCGCTGCCATGTGGCCCAGCAGCTGCAAGCACGTCAAGACCGGCACCGTAGGGCTGAAGGTGATGACCTGCACAAGGGAACCGATGGCTCGAAAGCGAGCCTCTGGAAGGTATACTCTCGCCGAGACCAAGTTTATGCGAGCCCCTATGAACTCTATGTCCTGTGAGAGGTCTATCTTTGATTTTGCCATATTGATAACCAGGCCAAGTGCGGAGAACGTGTTTGCTGTGACGCGTATCATGCGGAGAACCTCCCTTTTCGAGGTCCCTTTGAGCAGGCAGTCGTCCAGATACGGGAAAATAAACACCCCCTGTCTGTGCAGGTAGGCTGACACCACTGCCAAGGTCTTGGTGAAGACTCTGGGGGCCGAGGAAAGGCCAAACGGTAGGACCTTGTATTGGAAGTGTTCGTTGCCCACCATGAACCGGAGAAACCGTCGGTGAGCCGGATGAATGGTTATGTGGAAGTACGCGTCTTGTAGATCGAGGGCTGCGAACCAGTCTCCATCGTCCAGTGCTGTAAGGATGGAGGCAATAGTGATCATCCGAAAACGTTGCTTGCGCAGATACCTGTTGAGGCCACGAAGGTCCAAGATGGGCCTCCAGCCTCCTGTCTTTTTCTCCGTCAGGAAATACCGAGAGTAGAACCCTTTCCCTTGCAGTTGCTCCGGCACCTTTTCCACCGCCCCTATGAACTCTAGGTGGGCCACCTCCTGCCTGAGCCTGGCTACATGGGAGGCCTCCTGGGGGTGGGGCTTGGGCGGGGGTCGCGGCGGCGGGAGCGACTGGAAGGGGATGGCGTACCCCGTGGCTATGATCTCCAGCACCCATTTGTCTGTGGTGATCCTTTGCCACTGGTCGTAGAATGGTCGGAGGCGATGGTGAAAAAGTCGTTTCGGATGATCTTGTGCAATGGTGGTGATGGCGCAGCCCTGGATTTGTATGTCAAACTTGTGGCCTTTGGCCCCGCCCCGAGGACGGACGGCCCTGTTGTGAGCGTCGCCTGGGGGTTCTGTACTGCTGGTGCTGCTGATGCCGCCCTTGCTCGTAACCCCTGTGATACTGGGGGCGCTGTTGCTGGTATTGGTACCGCCTTTGCTGTGGGTAGTACCTTTTCTTTGAGTATGGAGGGGTGTAAATCCCCAGGGTCCTGAGTGTGGCTCGAGTCTTTACTGGAATGAAGGACCGAGTCAGTTGATTCAGCAAACAGCTTCTGCAAGTCGAAGGGAAGGTCGATTATCTTCGCCTGCAGATCTCTTGGTATGCCCGAGGTCTGGAGCCAGGACTCCCGTCGCATCACCACTGCAGTTGCTGTGTAACGTGCTGCCGTGTCCGCAACGTCCAAAGCAATCTGAACTTCCATCCTCGCAGCCGCGTAGCCCTCTTGCACTATGGCCTTGAGGACCGGCTTTTTGTCCTCTGGAAGCGAGTCCATGAGGGAAGTTAATCTGGCATAGTTGTCGAAATTATGGTTCGCCAAGTGCGCTGCATAATTTGCCATTCGCAAGGTTAAAGTGGAGGAGGAGTAGACCTTTCTGCCGAACAGCTCTAGCTTCTTGGCATCTTTGTCCATTCCCCCTGTTTTAAATTGAGATGTTTTTAGTCTTTGCTGCGAGGACTCCACCACCAAGGAGTTTGGCTGGGGGTGGCTAAACAAGAACTCCATGCCCTTCGCCGGCACGAAGTATTTCTTATCCGCTCTCTTTTGGACAGGCGGAATAGTTGCCGGGGTCTGCCATATGGTAGTGGCGGACTCCAAGATCGCTTCATCAAGCGGGATTGCTACTCTGGAGGAGGCCGGGGAGCTCAAATTTTTAAGGAGCTTATGATGTTTCTCTTGCACTTGTGCTGTCTGGATGCCTTGCGTGAAAGCTACCCTCTTAAACAGCTCCTGAAACTGTTTGAGATCGTCCTTGGGATGGACGTCCCCTAAGGCCGTGGCCTCATCCGGGGAGGAAAACGAGGAACCGCTGGGGTACATTTCTTTGGACCCTTCCGGTTCTTGATGGTGATGGTGCACCCTCTCGCTGGAGGTTTGCGAGGGAAAATCTCGTGGGTCCACGGCCAGTCCCCCCTGGGATGCTTGAGTCTCCGTCCCCGATCGCGATTGCCCTCGGGGGTACGAGGTAATATGTGGGGATCTCTCCCTGGTAGATTGCCGATGGTGTCCATGCCCCGCGTGGTAGGGACGACCATGGCAGTATAGGCACTGTTCCTGGGAAGGTGACCTTGACCATTCCCTTTGCACGTACCCTGTGTGTCTGGGAGAGGGGGATCGTCGAGACACTGGAGAGAGCGATTTTGCATAATAGTCCAGCGATTCAAATCCCAGGAAGGGCGAGGGTGGTGCCAGCCATGGGGAAGCTGATTGCAGGAAAGGAGAAGGGGGCTCCGGGTAGGCTAGGGGGGGGCCCCTGCCTTCTGGTTGGAGTCTGCAACATGAGCGGAGGGCTGTGAGAAAAGAGCTCCACAGCCCTGTCTGGAGAGGGGCTGCAATGCCTCCTCTTGTGTGCAGCCTTCACCCTCCCTTGAGGAGGTAACTCCGCCCCCTGATGGGCGGGGGATCCCGGCCCCGTCGGCACCGTGCTAGGCACGCTTGAGGGCGGTGCCGCACGTGCGGAGTCCTTCTGCGCCTGCAGGCTATGTGCCTGCGCGCTCTGCACCGCCGGTTCCCCGGGGGTCGGTGCCGCTGCCTGCGGTGCCGCTGGTACCGGCGCTTGCTTAGCCGCCGCCCTGCCTGCGGTGCGGGGCGGCTGGCTGATCATCGGAGGCTGAGCCGCTTCCACGTGGCTCTCCGTGCCGCCGCCGATCAGCTGTTGCTGCGGCTGGGGGCTGCTCGCTCCTCCCGTCCCGCTCACTGTTGCTGCCGGCAGGGATCGGGTTGGAGAAACTTTCCTCCGTTTTTGCGCTGATGGAGTGAGGGAGGCAGCTTTCCTTCTAAGGGCCCCGGAGGGTCCCTCCTGCTGCGGCCGCTCCGGCACGTCTGGCTGGAGGGCCTTGTCAAGAAGCAGCAGTTTAATTCTCATCTCCCTGTCTCTCCGTGCTCTGGTCGTTAACTTTGCACAGAAGGCGCATTTTTGTGCCACATGGGACTCCCCCAGGCACCTTATGCATAGACTGTGCCCATCGGACACTGGCATCGCCTCTCGGCAGGACTCACATTTATTAAAGCCTGAGGAGGACATTGTTGGTGAGTCTTTGAGTTTGTTTGTGGGTACTTAGCACTTCTTTGTGCTGTTTCCCCGTCCGATGGCCTGCCTCCGCAGGAGGGCTGATGGCCCTAGCTCCCGGCCTCCGGCGCTTGTTACTGGGACTGGCTTGAGCTGTCCCTCCGTAGCTTGTTTGTTGTTTGTTTTTTTTTTACAAAATAACAACCGGTTACTTATGGTATCCTAAGAACTGAAAAACTTTAAAGAGAAAACAAATGAAGTCGTTGAATACGCTATGTGGCTTTAGCCTAGTCGGATTCCGTCTGCAGCCGACGGCGGTTGAGAGGAACTGGCGGGGACCGGATTGCGCACATGGCCAGGAGCGCGCCAGGGAGCGGCGCGCGCCGGCGCATGCGCGGTCCGGCAGAAACTGCTTGGAAGATCCGATCTGTGGCGCCGGCCAAGCCGTCACCTATGGTGGAGCACCCACGGGGACACTCGAAGAAGAACAATAAGTCACCAGAAGCAGACAGCAGTCACCATATAGGAAATGGCATGCAACCTGTTCGTTAAATCAGACTCAGTACCTTATGAACGGGGAATAGTTAATGCAATGCCAGTTATTAAATAAGGCTCATGAAGCAACCTTGGCAATTACACATCAGTATCCTCAGTGCCAGGTAAACTGGTTGCAAGTATAGTAACCCCCCTCCACCCACTCCCCCCTCACCCTGAATTATCAGACACAGGAAAAACACATATGCTGGGGGAACAGTCAACATGGCTTTTGAAATGGCAATCGCACTTTACCAGGGAATCAACAAGCTGGAGAACAAGGATGATCCAATTAATATGATGTATGTGAAGTTTCATATAGCCTATGATAAGGTCCCTCATAAAAAGATCTTAACCTGAACAGCCATGGGATAAGAAAGAAGATGTGCAGTAACTGGCTAAGAGACAGAAAGAGAGTAGAAGTAAATGGTCAGTTTTCACAACGAAGAGGTAAATAGCTGTATCTCCCAAAGGATGCATACGTACAAAAGGATATGATCTAAATTAGCTGTTAACATTCAAGAAAGAGGTCTTGGGGTTATCAAAGATAGTTCTCTGAAAATACTTGCACAAGTTGCAGCAGCAGTCAAAAAGCTAACAGAATATAAGGACCATTAGGGAAGGGATAGATAATAAAATAGAAAATGCTGCTATACAACTTTATGGCACGCCTATGCCTTGAATAGCATGTTCAATTCTAGCTGTCCATGACAAAAATAAATATTAGACATGGAAGCGATGCAGAGAAAGTTAACAAAAATGATTAGGGGTATGGAACTGCTTCCTCTGAGGAAAGAGAAGAAAAAAGACTGGGGTTGTTCAGTTTGGGGAAAAATACAACTAAGTAGGGATAGTACAGAGGTCTATAAAATCATAACCGGTATGGAAAAAGCTAACAGGGAAGTGTTAATCCCTTCACATAACACAAGACTTAAGAGCCATCCAATGAAATTGACAGAAGGTTTAAAACAAACACACACAGTGAACCATGAAACTCATTGCTATGGAATACTGTGAAAGCCGAAGCACCCCTCTAGAAATGAAACAGCTTAAGTTCATGCTGAAGGGGGTCCACCAATTCCTATTATCTAAAATACTCAGGGATGCATCCCCATTCTCCAGGAATACCTACAACTTCAGCTGCCAGAAGTGCCTGCCATTGTCAGAGACAGACCACTAGGCTAGATGGACTATTGTTTTGATCCAATATGGCCATTATTTGTTCTTAACTACAGTAGTGCTAATGAATCAGTTACAAATCATCTCCCTTCCTCCTCCTGATTGAACAAAGACAAACAATGTGGGAAGAGTAAGTTGATACTGCCTCAGTGAAGGAGGAAAGTAGGTCTCTGAATCTCGGCAGCAGCTGATGCTCTCTGCTGACACAAAAGATTCAACTACAAGAGGCACTACTCAAAACTACTAGTTTTAAATAAAACAGGATGAGGATACAAATCCTCTTGCTTCAGAGTATATCCCAAATCACCAATTGTCTTGGATGAGTCAGAACTGTTTAATTTTTGGACAGCAGGGGAATATGGATGCACCAAGGAAGCATGTTTAATCTTTTTCTGTACTTCTGGCACTAGTTCCTGTCAAATAAAGAACACTGGTCTAGACCAACCATTGCCCTGATATTTTCTGTGAAGAAGGGGGGATCTTTAACATTGCACAAGCCTACCTTAGCATAACTATTTTTGAGGGAAAAAGTTACAGTTCACTATAAGTTTATATTATACTTCTCTGCAGTCACTGACAGTGACTACCATAAATTACTATTATCAGTAGCTGTTGTTGTAGTAGAATATGTTGTTATAAACTATTCTTAAAATTTAATCCTAATTTAGGCAGCCATAAAGGATACCAAATAATCTCATTTTCATTGTGGAAACCTCTTTAGAGAGTCATAAAACCTACCATGCACCTTGTTCATGCTCTCAGAGGTTACTGCAATAAGGTTTATGTGCCTGTTTACATGACGAAGATATACCTGTTTAACTAAGGATACCGCTACATTGCACACTTCTTCAGAGTAAAGAAGTAGAGTAAGTAAGTAAATGGGTCCCCCCAACACAGGTTTAAATAGCAATGTAGCAGGAACGGAGGCTGAGGTAAGTAACAGCACACCTGAAAGGCATGTATGTGAGTACCTACCATACGTAGTTCTCTATTCATCTAAATCATGTCTTGCTATATATGCCGCTCTTTTCAGTGGTGTGGCATTTCATTGCAGCCCCACTGGTGGAGCCTTCCCCCTATGCAGGAAAACACTCTGTAAGCAGACAAAGATTCTGGCAAGTGAAGACAATGGGGAAAAGTCTAGGCAGTTCCCCATTGCAGTCTTTCCCTGCGGCAAGCAAATACGCTGGCAGGGATGAAAGGCTCTGCCAACTCCCCACCATTAGAGTCTGATCCCCCTACAGGGTCAGTGGGAAAAGCATCTACCAGCCCTCCATTGTTAGAGCCTTTACACTGAGGGGACAGCTCACTCTTTTCCCACTGCAGCAGCCACTCCTTGCCTGGTGAAAGGCTCTTACAGCAGAGGGCTGGTGAAGGTTTTGCTCAATGTCTCCATGCCACAGACTTTCACTGACATGTGTAGCTACATACTGCAGTGGCCACAGCAGGATTTTCAGTGATTTGTAGCTACATGAACTTTAAATGCTGCCTTCAGTGGTATGTAGTACAGACATGGCCATGAGGCATAATTTTAACACAATTTAGTTATGTCAGTGCAAAAGTAACTCTTCCATGAAGCCTCTACAAGCTCCATGGCAGTCCCAAGCCTGAACGAAGGGAGGAGGGTTGGTCAGATGCGTGTCAATGTGCTGACTGTCTGTAGCCAGACAGAACCCCCACTTTTCTCAACTCCATCTTGTCTCTCCTGCGTGCTTCAGAGCACCAAAAGGGTTAACAGCTCAGCCCTGGAATGCCTGAGAGCGCAAATGTGCTTATCTCAGCCACGGTCTTTTGAATGGTCCGGAGCAAGAGACAATCGGCTAATAAACAGCCCGGCCTTGGACTGCCCTTGGCTAATTACCATCAGTTGATTCGCCTACACAAACGTCCCAGACAAGGAAAAATCTCCGGCCCATAAAGAAAGAATGCCCTAAAATTATCTCTACCCCACAGGTGTGAACCAGCCTTGTGAGAACTAGTGTCTCAGATGAATTAATTCAATTGGCACCCTTTTAGATAAGTAAGAAGCGTACGTGACCCAATGGGTATAAAGAAGGGCCTGGCAGACCCCCTAACTGAGCTCCAATTACCCCTACCTGCCGGTCAGGAGGGTCATTGCCTCCTGAGGTCCTCGTTATTTATTGCTTCTTCCCGAGGGATTGAGTGAAATGCTGGCCACGCCACGTTGGTAATGCAGGGGTGAGAATAAGACCTGTGAAGTGTATTGCTTTTCTTTTGTTTTCTTTGTGCGCATTCAATAATAGATCTATGAATTGTTACATGCTAGCTATTGACAACTAAAGAACAGAGTGTAAACCTTGTAATCTTTGTAACAAAGTATAAATCTTGTAAGTTTGCAATAAAGTGTGTGTATGTATATATCTTGTAACCATAAGAGCTTAACTCTTTTAGTTAAATAAACAAGTAATCAGTTAAGTGGTAACCTGACTCTTCCTGTTACTGTGCAAACTGAACACAAAACAAAGAACCCAGCTGTTTTTCAGCTGTAACAGCCCGGTCACTGGTGGGGCGTATTGAGAGCTGAGCGCTGAGTTGTGCTGCCTCCACGGAGCAGACTCTTGGGGCACCTGTCAGCCTCCCTGGCTATCCACCGCGAAGGGACCTCATCCTAGCAGTTAAAGACACGGGTGTAGGGGCTCTCAATACAACCTGTGGGGCACCTGTCAGCCTTCTTGGCTGCCCGCTGCGAAGGGACTCCGTCCTAGCAGTTGAAGACTCGGGTGTTAGGACCCGGGGGCATCTGTCAGCCTGCCTGGGCTGCCCACTGCGAAGGGGCTGTCTGTCCTAGCAGTTAAAGACTCAGATGAAAATAAGGGCACAGGTGGTATCTCACCCGACCATTGGCTAACACTGTCAAACAACAATACGAATAAAATCTGATGCCAGTACAACTAAATGATAAAAGATGCCAGCTCAGATGTCAGCCAGATAAACAAGGTCCGCGATACCAATCGAGCCATCGGGGTTGGGTCGGTAAGCTGGCTACTAAAAGAAAATTACAACTAACAAATATACTATCAATTGGAACAAGAAATGTCCAAACTCTGTGGACAACTGGAAAAATAGAGCTGCTTTGGAAGGAGATGGAGAGATCCCAATGCGATACACTTGGACTGGCACAGATACTTTGGATGGCATCAAAAGAGATATGCAGTTGTGAAGTCATTTGGTCAGGAAACGAAACAAAGCATGAAGCAGGAGTTGGATTCCTTCTTATCAAAAGAACAGCTAGAAGAGCATTATTAGAACACAAACTGGTGAGTGCAAGAATGATGGTAGCGAGATTCAAAGCAAAACCGTTCAACATCTCAGTCATTCAGGTGTATGCACCCACGTCGGGCAGTATGGAGGAAGAGATTGGGCTATTCTATCATGACTTGACAAAGACGGCGGAGGAGATAAAGAAAGATGTGTTGAACATCAGAGGCGATTGGAATGTGAAGGTTGGAACAGATAATGAAGGTTGAGAGAGAGTCATGGAAAGGTTTGGATATGGAGAAAGAAATGAACAAGGTGAGAAACTGCTAGAGTTTCCTAGAGAGCATGAGATGGTGATCTGCAACACAAGATTCCAACAAAAGGACTGTATGAAGTGGATGTGGCGATCGAATGACAGGAAGTCTAAGAACATGACGGATATGATTTTGATAAGAAGAAGATGGATAACATCAGTACAGCAGTGCTGAACTTTCCAAGGAGCAAATTTAGACTCAGACCACAGTTTAGTGATTGTGAACATCAAGATAAAACTCAAAAGAAAACGTAAGACAGTTTAAGAAAAGAAGAGACGTGGCAAGGCTATGCGAGGAAGAAACAGACAATGCATGCACAGCAACGCTCGAAGAGAAGATGAAGAATATCACCACAGAGAAAGACCTAGATAAAAGAGTCGCGGGGATAGCCATCACTATAGAAGAAGCAATTGAGCAGACTGTTTCAGAAGAAAAAAAGATCAATAAGAAGTGGATTATCCAGGAGATCCAATATCGTCAAGTATCTTCATCACACATCTGGAGAGAGTGATGGACAAGATCAAGGAAGAGGTAGAAGGGATATCTGTGCATGGATAAACAATTAACAACTTGAGATTCGTGGATGATGTAGATATCATTGAGGAAGATGAGGAGAAGCTAGCGAAAACAGTGCTGGTGGTTAAATGAAGAAGGGAAGTGGTATGGACTGATTATGAACATCGATAAAACAAAAACAGTGGCATTTGGAGATACGGAAATAGGAAGAAAGATCAGTGTTGATGGTATTGAACAAGAAAAATGTAGAGAAGTTCACCTATCTGGGGAGCAACATAACGTATGATCTAGAATGTAGGAAGGAAATAGTGGCTAGAACAGCGAAAGCAAGAGGGAGTTTGAAGGCGATGGATAAGATCTGGAAAAGCAAAGCAATTAGCTTAGGAATGAAGCTGGGCATCTTGAAACCTTGTGTATTAAGCAGCATGTTGTACGGATGTGAGACATGAGTGATAATGAAAGATTCAAAAAGAATATTGTCATTCGAAAGGAGTTGTTATAGAAAGATTCTGAGAATAGGATAGATGAAGAAGGTCACTAATGAGGAATTAAAAAGATAAAGCTGAAAGAAAACCTGCTACAGAAGGTTATGAAGTGGAAGCTACAACTATTTGGGCATATTTGCAGAATGAATGACAAATGAAAAATCAAGACCCTGTTATTCGGCATAATGGACAGTTCGAATAGGAGAGGCAGACCCCACAGAGAACGGATGGATGATATAGTAGATTGGTGCGGAGCTAGTCTACAGAAATTAAGCCACTCCGCATTGGACAGGGAAAGATGGAAGGTAATAGTGAGAGAGGCATCAGACACCAATGGGTGCTGAGCCCACACTTATTGATGAGGAGGAGGAGTGCAAAAGTCTCTGTGAACCCTTCAATTTTGCTTAAGCCAGTTAGTAATCAACTTAAGCAAAATGAAGCGTTTTAAACTAGTGTATACACACAGCATTTTGTACATGTTTAAAAATGTTTTGTGCTGAATCAGTGCAGCTTCTGCATACATATACGGACTTATATTAATGAAGGTGCAACCGAGTTCATCAACCTATGTGGCTGACTGTCTTTAAGCTAATTGGAAAATCAAAAGAAAATTAGACAATTAGAAGAACCTCAAATGATATCAAACCGACAATATTACTATAACAGAGACAGACCTGGT
The DNA here is from genome assembly GCF_033958435.1 of Carettochelys insculpta. Lineage (NCBI taxonomy): Eukaryota > Metazoa > Chordata > Testudines > Carettochelyidae > Carettochelys > Carettochelys insculpta. Next base: position 316,726,861 of record NC_134137.1, read on the forward strand.
ATTATAACAATAAAATTTATGAAATGTAATAAATCATTAAATATTAAATTAACATTAAATTAATTTTAATTAAAAATTAAAAATAAATTTAATAATTAAAAATTAAATTAATATTAAATAACATGCCCTACCACTCTCTGTGAACAAAATATATTATAATAACCTAAATGCTAGTGAAGATAATGTTCAATTACAAAAATCAATTTACCAAATATATGTACACAAAATTTTTTAAGGAATACAAAATGAGATTTGGTACTGCAACAAATTAAAATTGCATCAATGAGAATGACTACCAAGACGGAAGTTTAAGTTTACATATTTATTGCACATAAATACTAATAAATTACCTTTGAGAAGTCCAGAATTATCAATGGGACCAGGGTACACATTCTGATCTCCCATCTGGTATTTGTCCCAGCTGTCAAACCCAACATATTTTTTCCACTGTTTGAACCAGCGACTATCCACTAGATACCTTGAAAGTGGAAAACAAATAATTATTGGAAAAAATCTGAAGAATGGTTTTAATACTTTAATGTAATTAGTATACAATAATGTAGGATAGTTGCATGAGAGTGACTGACTTAAAGAGCATCAATCTGAAATTTTAAAAAATAAGTGTGTCTGTTTCTGCATAGAAATATACTTAAGGATGTTTAAAGTCATGCTGACAAGCACTCCTCAGGCCCCTATCTCTTTTAATTTTATTAATATTAATCATTACAACAGTGTGTTCAGATTTTCAGACATAGGTATTATTTATAAGTTGTTAGCATTTCTTTATAGTATTGCAAAATACCCTCCTAGCCAAACAAAACAGTTAGTATAACAGCCTTACAAACATTTATCAGAAGAGATACAAAATTACTGGCCACTCTTCTCATCACATATCTTTTGTAGACTATCTATGAGCTACTTAAGCTAGGCAAGAAGGCTTTGTAAAGCTGCCAACATAGCACAACAGAAGTCAAAGAACGCCAAGTTTTTAACAAATATCCATATTTTCCTCATTTAACACAAAAATTAAACAGCTCATTTAATGACTAAGACTGGATACTCAGGTAAGTTCTATAACCAGATCTATGCTTGAATAAGTTTGCTGCTAGATCTATAATGACACAAAAGTGCCTGTGCTAGTATATGGTGTTTTCTTGGTTTGTTATTGCTGTTTTTTTCCCTCATAGTGTAAGTTATACTAGCAAAAGTGCTTTTATGCTGATGTAACTGTATCTTATGTTTATATATCTATGAGAACTACTGTCAGACAGTTGTTATTGTTTCGACTCATGATAATCATATAAGGCCATGAATTTCTACAATTAAACAACAGGACGTCACTCAGCATAAAAATGATACACGAAAAACAAAAAAAATCCTAGCCCTCTTAATTACACTGCTATACCAATACTCATCAAGATATCAGTACAAGTTGAACCTCTCTCATCTGACACTGGTCAGATGCTGCGGATGCCAGATGAGAGAATTTGCCAGACAATGGGAGATCAATATGCTCTAGCATTATCATCAACACTTCCACTGCTTACTGGGCTCTTAGAAAACGTTTAAGGGTAAATTGCAGCTAAATAAGAGAACACAGAGTCAGGACAGGTGGCTGGAAACAAACTTTATGGGACCAAGGGAAACTTAGCCATAAGCATGGTAAGTGGTTGTCCAGTTAACTAAAATCATGCCAGATTATGAAGTCTGCCAGACGACAGTGCTGAATTAGAGACATTCAACCTGTATATATGAAAGATACCAGGAAGACATATAGCCTGTTAATTATCCCCAAAATAGTGGGCAATAAAGGCATCTGAGTGTCAGTAAACTTACAAAGTAAATACAATAAACATTTTAAAAATCAGTTAATTGCATTGAGTCAGTAAACTATGTTAACACCCTCTTTTTAAAAGACGAGGTTCCTTAAAAGATATTAATTCTAATATTAAATCCACCTCTACTTTCCAGACTATCCTCAGAGAATGGAGGTCTGGAATCTGTCCTGAAAAGCATTTTGTACAAGTTAGGCATTTTAAAGACAGGCCTATCTTTAGATACAAGGCTCAAATCAAAGACTTCTGAATAAAACTGCAAAGAGCAAAACTGTCACTCTGAATTGTACTTCACACAGAGCTCGGTTTTATTCCTAATGCAATAAAGGCATAATTCCCTCTGACTCGAGCAGAATGAGGATCAGATTTAATAATTTTAAAAACATGTTATAGTTTTAAAAGACCCTAGGCTGTGTCTACACTATTAGATAAATTCAAATTTCATTCAGTTAGCTCGATATTACCATGTGCCTGTTTTCAGTGTAAATACCATTAGCTTGATTTAGGCAGCACTAATCTCATATTACAAAATCAGTCATCTGATGGGTATAGCATTTAGCTCGAATTCAGAAGTTCGATTAAAGACCAGTGTGGAAGTGCTATGTCTTAAAAGTGAATTTATTAGCCTCCTGAGGAGTTCTGTACGTAACCCACAATGCCCCTTTCACTGCTCCACTCTGGCCACTGCTTTCCAATAACAGGAAGACTGTGAATTTCCACGTGGGAGTAGTGAGCCTTTAACTGTGGGATCACGTTTGTACAAGATTCTGAGAAATGTCTCTATTTCTTTGCTATTAGTTCTGTGAGTGCATCTGCCCATTCATATAGTCCTGTAGGGAGTTTGCAGCTCTGTCTCCACACTTGTTATTTTTTTTTGAGCTGCCTAGTACCAACCACTGCCCCGCTGCACCACGTGTCAGTAAGGGTGTAGTAGGGGGTCATGCTTGTACAAGATGCCGAAACTTCTCAGCAGTTTACATTTCCCCTTCTGTTCCCACAGGCGCCACACAGTCTGGGTCTTTCCCATGCTCAGCCACATCACGTGGGTAGCTCCCAACCCAATAAAAAGATGTGCCTGCCGTTCAGTACTGATTGTGCTGCCAGGTGCGTGTTTAGGGCTCCAAAGGTGGAAAGATATTCGGGTGCTTGCTGCCGCCACGGGGAAGTCTCCCCCAGCAGCTAAGATACTGGGTGTTTTGCTGTTGCCATGGCGAAGGACCACTTTAACTGGCCCTTCACTGAACCCCCTCCCACGCCCATAGTGAGGCTTACTGCTGCAGGGGAAAAAAGTCTCCCCACAGTGGCTAAGATACATGGGAGCTTGCTGCCTCTGGGGGAAGTGTCCCCTGGCAGCTAAGGGGGCTGATGCTGGGGGGAAGTCTCATGAGCTGCAAGGAGCGGGGAGGGAGGGGAGGCTGATTTCCCATGAAGGGACCATGTCAACTGGCCCTCAACCCTTGCCCCCATCCCCAAAAACATGAGCCCCCTCTTCAGTCAGTCAATGAGATTTGGGGCTTCCACCATTACTTTATTATAGCTACAGTGACATTCACTTTCTGTGCTGTTCTGCTTTGTTCCAATGATGCCAGTTGAGAACTCAGTCACCGCAAAGAAGCCTTACAGTGAGTGCACTGGAAAGCCAAAGACTCTCCCCAACAGAAATATAATGAGGTGGGGAACCAAAATGTTTTTTTCCTACACTTTCATATCCTCTTTCTTCTCACTTTAAAATACAGCCTGGGACCCTGCATTATTTTCAAGGATCACATGCATGCAATGGTGGGAGGTCAGACAAGCGGATGGCCAGTTTAGAATACAGTCGCTGCACCCGTGTTGCTATGTAATGTAGGGGGAAACAAAAAGTTATTTTTTCCTAGACTTTTCTATCCTCTTTCTTCAAGCTTTGAGGGTCCCTGCATTATTTCCAGGGATTGGCATATTTTCAGGGATCGGAGGGGAATGAGGAAAGTGCAATGTGGGAAAATGATGGCAAGACCAGAGAGCATACCCAGAATGCCATAGGGATGAGGGAACTGTGTGATAGCTTCCCAAAATGCACTACTGTAACAGTCGATGTTAACCAATTTGAGTGTGGCAGCAATGATTCCACTTTGTGAGGAGCATGTGGGAAGTGAGGATGGTCAAATTCAAACTTACAAATTCCAGAATTAGAAAAATCTATATTAATAAATTCAAATGTATCTTGTAGTGTAGACACAGCCCTAGAAACTTATATCCTTTCTCCAAGGAGGAATTCGTGCAACTGGCCAAAGAGAAAACATCAGGTGAAAAAATTTTAATCCCTGCACAACTGGTTTATTCCATAGTGCAGCCTGCTTTATTCTTCTAATCGTTTTAAAAATTTACAGTAACATACAAGACAAAAAAAACCTGTGTACATCAGTATGAGTGCAAATGCATGTATGTTCACACACATGCACATATCAGTTCTAAAAATGTGTGTATATATATTATGTACTCTGACAAACATTTAATTGGAATCTATTCATTTTAGATACTATTCAATTTTGATTCTAATAATGCTGAACAATAAGTATGTCAGCCAGACTTTAAGTTACATTGAGCTAATTAGCAGGATTTGAACTTCAAAAAAACCTCTTCCTTCATTTTAGTCACTTATGCAAAAGTATTTTCCCACTAAACTAGAAGAACTAAAGAGAATTCCTCACTTCTCTAGGCTGTTTCAGTAATTGAACCGATCTCTTCACACTCATATATACAGTCAACTGGTTTAAAGGATCAAATCTTCAATTTCAGTCCTTCAAAAACCTCAGATTTAAGGCTCAATCACAGTAAAGGTCTAAACCAAAAGCTTTGACTATTAAAAATTACTTATAAAAAGTGGCAATACACATAACTTTATTGCCAGGCTCAATTTGTAATTTTGTATGTTCACTTCTCTAGAGTAGTTTATCAAGTACTACCCAAAAATAATGAGTTTGACAGATTTTTAAAAGTTCATGTGAGAACCGCTATACCAGGCTAGCTTTATACTTCGAAGAAACCCCACCACACCAGTTACTGGCAAACATTTAGTAACGTGCCATAATAAACAACTGAAGAAAGTGAGGAAATAATTCTGGGTCCATAATATGCCAGATGAAATATGCACTGGCTATGCATTAAAGCACTCTGTTTTTTCACAACACATAGCTTTTAATTACATCTTTACTACAATTACAATTAAAGATATCAAAGTAATAGTACAATCACAAATAGAATGGTGAAGAACTACAAAAGTTAAGGGTGGTAAATTAATTATGAAAGCTTAAATTCTTCAGAAGTTGACTGCAAAGATATGCTCATTTTACTGCATCTGATTTGATCAGGATCACCACAACTAATTGCTTTTAAACATCTGTGCATACAAGTATATGGAGGAAGTGGCCTGAGTTCTGTTCCCCCTACTATTGTTACCTAGCAAAGTGCCCATGATGCACCACATTCACATATTACCCAGAGAAATAGCATGTCTATTCTTGTCTTATTTAGCCTGAATAACTGGTTCTAAAACACAAAAGACTAAAAAAAAAAACAACTAACATGAAACTGCACAAATGAGATTCCGTTGAACAGTAAATGTGTGATAACTAACAAAACCTGAATTCCACCTACCAAGAGTTCATTTTCTCAGTCTGAAGACCTTTATCTGCCTGTAGATCAATTTCTACCCCACAGATTTAAGCATCCCCTAACACCATCCAATAAAGCTTTATTATTCAGCAGGGCAAAAAGAGATTTGGACAACATAACTGAACCAGGAAAAATGCACTAAGGTGACAAATAGTGCCAGCAGGACTGGTGCTGCTCTCCCCTCCTCCAACCTGTCGTTGCCAAACCTGTATTCTTCCTTTCAGATTTCAACTGTTTCCCCTCTGATGCCCACAGAGCAGCCACAGCACTCATCTCCTGTCTTAACGTAACTTCTAGATTGGCGCCCCAGTACCCATTTATTTTCTCTTCAAGAAAGCAAAAAGCTTTCCCCATGCTACAATTTTGACCACATATGCCATTTCCCCCTGTATTCAGAGCCCCCCCCCCCCCAATAATTACCACTTTGCCATCAAATTACATTTAAGCTCTTTGTGAGCCCTTTAGGCTACATCTGTAGGAGTTAACTGCAGAAGAACTTTGTATGTGAGTTAAGGGGTGTTTTGACAACACACTCCCCCCATGTCTGATGAACCAAGAACATGCCTCAGGACATGGCTTCCCAAACTGGGGAGCGTGCCCTCTGGGGGGCAGCGTGAAGAAATCCGGGGGGGGGGGTGGTGAGGTGACTCAGCCCTCCCCCATTATTCCCCCATCCCACCCTTTACTTCTGGCTCTCAGTCCCTGCCATTTTACCTGGGTGACCCAGTGCAGCCACTATAAAAAGCAGGCAGCCAGTGAAGACCCACACGCAAAGGGGAGTGAGTGTGGGTGTGGGGGGAGGAGGAGGATGGTGTTAGATGGAGATGTGGGGTTGCCTGGCTCAGGTGAGGGGGATGGGGTAACAGCAGGAGACTGGTGGTGCCTGGTTTTGTGGAAGGGGAGGGGCTCAAGCAGTTGGCTTGTGGGGCTCAAGCGGCTGGCCACCTTGCAGGACTCAGGGCTTGGCTGGCTGGTCATGGCATTGAAGGCTCAAGGTGGCTTGGGCTGGCGGCTGGCCCCAGCAAAATGGGACTTGGGTGGCTCGGGCTGGCAGCTGGCCCAGGCACTGTGGGCGGCTCAGGCTGCTAGCCCGGGGCAGGGAGCTGGCCCCAGTGGCTGGTGTACGGACAGGTGGCTGGCCCCGGCAGTGCAGGACTCGGGCAGATGGTTCTAGCAGCATAGGTCTGAGGCGGGCAGGTGGCTGTTGCTGGCAGCTCTGGCAGCTGGCATGGGCTCAGGCAGCTGGCCAAGTGGGGCTGGACCAGGCACCCACAAGGGGCCAAGAAAAACTATTTGTGCTTGTTTTTAATTTTAAATAACATTTTAATATCATGTTTGTGCTTATTTTAAATTACAAATTGAATTTTTTGTTAAAAAGGAGGTTGACGATGGTAAAGAAATGGGGGAAGGGGCATGATGGTTTCTCAAAAATCAAAAGGGGGATGTGATGCCAAAAAGTTTGGGAACCACTGCCTTAGGAAAAACCAGCACTCCAGATAAGCAGGGGTGCTACTGTAGGAGAACGTATGCAGACAAGGATAAAGGGAAGGGAGCAAACATGTTGTGATCTAATGCAACCAGATGTAATAAACATAAGTAAGCAAAATAAGGAACAAAACAAGTACTGAGAGATCAATAACTAACAAATAAGGAAATACTTTAAATGGTAATGAGTGACTTAACAGAACTGCAGCACAAAAAGCATGGCAATTTGGACTCTACTGATGGGCCATGGCACCAGTGCCTTGGAGGACTAAAGAACTCCCACTCATCCGCAGCTGACCAGGATCCCCAGCTGCTGAAGGGACGTACAAGCTGCTTTCCTGTCATGCTTTTTAGTTATGGGGTTTTGGTAAATCTTGTCAGGGAACAAACTGCTTGTATTTGATGAACACCTGTGCAGCGCGTTGTGTACTCAGGGAGCCCAGTGTCGAGCCTAAATTGTTCGTTTGTAACAATATCTACACTACGAAATAAAGTCAAATTTTTTCAAGACTTTTTATCACTAGGTTTTATAAAGTTGAAATTGAGTGCCCACACCTGCTCACAGGTCAACTTAGTGTGTACCCACTAAATTGCCTAAGTTTGACTGTTGCAGCAGTGCATTGTGGGCTCCTATCCCACAACTGCTTCAGCCCTGTTGCCTTTTGGGGGTTGTTGTCAGTGCATTAATGGGGGAAAAAAATGCCCCACAAGTGATTGTGGGTGTGTGTCATCTTCCCAGAATGCATTGCCCTCATTCCCCTGACATTGAAAACAAACATCCATTTTTCAGAAGTCCCTTCCCCCATGAGACAAATTGTTTGAATCATCCACATTACAGAAAGAGGTCATTTTTACAAAAAAGTTTTTACAGAAGACTTTAAATTGACATTAAATACAAGTACACAGAGAGAGAGGCTAAATATGCTAGGTGAGAGAGAAAGAGTGAGACAGAGAGAAAGAAATTTTTGAGCCATCATCATAGGGAACTGAAGAATGGCCATTTTTCAGAAGTCACTTCCCCTGGTGAAAATACACCAAACAGGAATGGTTCAGTAGCTGAAGCCCATGATACTCAAGTGGAATAAAATGTAACTGGAAGGTGAGATTTACTATGCGTAAGAAAACAAGTCATGTCTACCAATTGTGGCTGGTGTAGATAACCAGGTTTGAAACAGAGATAGAGAAATGTGTGACTCATCCACATTATGGAAAGCAGCATTGGGCGAGAGAGAGAGAGACTGAAGGAGTCAGGTTTGAAGTGAAGAACTCTCTTTGGAAGTGGGTCTCTGTGACTAGTGAAAGACTTCACATTATTCACAAAGAAAGAAGATACAATGATATGAAAAGGAAAAGTATGGAATCCCAGAGGGCACTGGTGTCTAGTGGTTAGCCTGCTGGAAGAAGCCATTACATGGACATCTCCAACATGAGGCAAGGAGACCATCAGAAGTTGTAGCGTCAACACTCAATATGACTCCCCAAGACTAAATAGAAGAGAAGGAAAGACTCGGTGTTCTTACAGTTCAGATTCATTTCTGGGGGTTTACTGCTTTCCAACTGTAGACCAGTTCTCCAGTGAATAGCAGGGGGCTGGGGGTAAGGACCACACCTGTCACGCCCAATACTCTGTGTCCTAGCCCAGAGGCTCTACGAATAGCATGGACCATGGTGCCTCTTTAATGAAATGGCTTTCCATTTCTTGGACCCAGCCATCACCAGAGCTTAACCTTCACCTCAGGACTCTTCTAGGTTCAGGCCCAGCAGCCAGCCAGTTCATTCTTGCTTCCCCAGTCCCTGCCTGCAATGAGCTCTCCATGGTCCTGCAATCCTTCAGCCTGCTAGGAGCACAACCTTCATTCTACAAGCTCCACGCAGTAACTGACTGTAATCTGCATTGCAGCTCCTTTTATGCTAACCAGCAACTTTCTAATGGACTACAAGTCCCTTGCAGCTGGCTTACCCCTGCCCCCAAATTGTCTGCTTTCCACTGTATTCTCTCTACACAGCTTAGAGGGCTCCTCTGCGTCTTTCCTGGAACAGTGTGGCAGGATCCTAAGACCTCCAGCGAGGTGCTTTTGAGCCTAGTCTACCCCATCAATATGCTTCTCCCTCTCATTTTGCCCATCTGATCCTTCCTAAATAAATTATACCCATAGGTTATAATTCCAGCTCTAACCCAATATCGTCTTCTGACAATGGCCAATGTCAGGTGCCCAAGAGGAAGGAATAAAGCATGTAATCATCATATGGATCCATCCTCTGTCACCCATTCCCAGCCTTTGGCAAATAAATGTCAGTAATACCAACTAGATTGAATTCGCTCTTCTATGAGCATACATTCAATTTCTCCTGTTTGTTACACAGGCTTCTAGTGCTGATGTAGAGTAAATTATCTTCACATCCTTTGGTTCTTGGATAATTTTGTTCTCAACATTCAAATTTTGTGCTAAGCGCTCACACTTCCCTCTTGGTTTAACCAACCTAATGCCGAGGAGATTGATCTCTCCTTCTGCAGTGGAGATCATCCAAACTACAATAGCACCCTCTTCCCATAGAAGATTGGCCAATCTTCCATACATATTCCAGTTACTTTGCAAATTAATTCCATAATCTTTTGTCTGTCTTTCTTCTTAGGACAGGAATGATCTCAAAGAAGATGACTTGGACATTCTTCTTTGTCATGCTTCCACATTTCCTAAAGTCATCCACTATCTGCAAGGTACCAACACAAATGACACTGATTTGCAGGATATAAACCATCAACAAAGGATTCTTGCTTATCCACTTCCAGATGCCTATCCAATATTTAGATCAACATTTCATATCTTGGCTCTGAAAGGCAGCACACTGTTCTGCTATCCATTTATCCATTACAGAATGTTCTTCTAATTCTGTGTACTGACTCTCCCACAATGATTGTCTGTCTTCCTTTGATGGCTGAAGAACAATTTGTGGGTACGTCTAATTTTCTTAATAACTGGGCCAAGCTGTCCTGTATTTCTGTGTTTGGTATCTGTCCACTTCTTTGGACCTGCTCCATCTTCAGAGGCACAGCAGGGTCTCAACATTTGCAAGGGTTCCATGTTCAGAATCCTCACAAATGTTGAATTTCGCGAACATGGCAGCCTGTGCTGGGGCCCTGGGGAAGCGGCGGCTACCGGCGCTCCCTGCCCTGGGGAAGCGGCGGCTGCCAGCGCTCCCTGCCCTGGAGCCCTGGGAAGTGGCAGACGCTGTCGCTCCCTGCCCCAAAGCACCAGGAAGTGGCAGCTGCCAGCACTCCTGCCCAGAGACCTGGGGGAAGTGGCTGCTCACAAATAACTAAATTTGTGAACCTTAAGTTGAGAATGTTGAAACCCTACTGTATCTTCCATACTCCCTATTGGGGAAATGACATCAATATGAAACTTCTAGCTGTGTGTAAATCCTCCTGCTTCTCTTTTCTCTGGTGGCCATAATCTGACTATCCTCTTCCATCTTCACCCATACACAATGCTGCTGAGTCCTCTAACTTCTAGTGGTTATGAACTGTGACTTCCTCTCTCACTGACATCTTTGTGGCCAGGTCCATTCTTCCTGGTGTTTCCCAAAATTGGACACCTGTAGCTTTTATGACTGATAGTACTGTCTCAACTTGCCCCTCCAATTTGAAAATCTTTTCTTCCAGAACAGCCAATATCACTTGGACTTTATGAACAGGAAATCCCTTCCAACTTCAGGCCAGAAAGAGAACACAGCATGTGCACTGCTGACCACCTTATTCCCAGAATCACTGAATGTGTGAGGAAAGCCTCCCACACTCTCCCAGCTCTCTCCAAAACTCTCACTAGCTGCCTCTATTTGTGGCTGGCAAGTGACTTTTTATACCGCATCTTCTCTGATTAGCTTAGCTGCACTAATGACAACCAGACGGTGATTAGCCCCTCAAGCCATGTCTACTCTGCAATTACAGATTTGTGATTGGCCCATGTCAGTTGACTCTAGCTTCCAGAGATTGGGCTGTGGGGATATTTTACTGCTGCGTAGATTTCCAGACTCAGGCTGGAGTTTGCGCTCTAGGATCCTGAAAGATGAAAGGGTCCCAGAACTTGGGATGACACAAAATTCTGAAATGTTATATTCATATAAACACTTCAGTATGGTAAAAAGAAAACAATAAAAAATAAAAAGCACAATAATTGGGTTATTTAGAATACTAAAGCAAAGTTAAATGCTATGAAGGTAGAGCAAAAGTTAGTGGAATTGATCAGGTTGCATGGAGAAAACAGAACAGTTAAACCTGCAAAACTGAGAACGGTAACTAATGAAACGTGTATTCTCTGTCCACTTTTCTTGGATGTTATATCCTTGGGCCTGATCTGTTCAGACTTATGCTTTTTGGGCCCAGAAACTGACTAATCCTCTGTATGCCTAGAACATTTTGGGCACAACATGAGTTTAAAAAAGTCCAGGGCTCTCTTCTACAATATAATTTAGAGAGTAGGCAGGTACAGAAGTGTTTTAAGTTACTGGATTGTACACAATTCAAAGGGAATACAGCAGCTCAATTATCAGATCCACATATATCATTTTGGAGACATTTCTGTACATCTAATACTTTAGTCTGATGAGATTTCATTCAAGTTTTAGAACAACTCAGGGACATTTCTAAGCTTATTAAATCACTGGACATCCGGGAAACTCAGTTCAGAGCAATTTTTTTTTTGGTCTCACAAACAATAGAATTTTTTAAAAACGATTCCAGTATCAAAAACAAGAAAATATTAATCCACAACAAAATTCTAGTGTGCTCAAATACTGATGATTCAGTTATTTTTCCAGTCAGTTATACTGATCACAATACAACAGTCTACAATTCCATTTACAGACCTGTAGTGAAATTGGTCAATGTTCTGACAAATCCCTATGAGAGTCTGGCACATGCAGCTTTGCAAGCCCTCTTCTGCTCAGTGTGTATATGACAGGAGAATAACTGACAGAGGAGCACTGATAAGCATCCGGTGATTTGTGTGCACTTTGGCTCTGAAGGTCAGTACTTAAAAGTTAATGTTCTGGTTGCAATGTGAAGCAACACAATAATTTTCAAGACAAGCAACATTTGTTAAACGATATTCCTGGTGAGTAGCAAACTTAAGATCCTGAATGAGAAACCAGTGTCGTAAATAAAATTGTTAAATAAAAAGGGGTGTGTAATCTGAGAAAGAGGTCCCCAGTCAACACACTTTATTGAAGCAAAACTTACATTAATTTCCATTAACAAGAAATTCTAAATAGCAGCCCTTACATATTTCAGAAAAGACATTTAACTATGCTTTAGTCAGAAGTCATGGATTCCGCTACTTTTTCCCCAAGTATGGCCTAACTAAATAAATGTTAATTTTCTTGATTTAGCTATCACTCTAATGATAAACCTTATTTTCCAAACAATTACTCTTCACTAAAGGCATGTCAGCATAGGAAAGAAAAATCACGCAACTGGCCTACATCAGCTGCCTCAGGCTCCCAGGGCTCAGGATAGGGGGCTGCTTCATTATTTGCCTGAAAGCCCAGACTTGCCCAAAAAGGTGAAAAAAGGGAAGAGAAAAATGAATTAAAATTGAGATGCCTGCAGTTGAACCACTACTTTGAAATGCATGCAATATCAATACTGTAACATTATTTTTAAATAATTTTTAATTAAGAACAAACTATTCTGAAAATAAGTTGTACACCCTTAAAATAGAATCTGCACACATCAGTTGTGGATGTTGCAGGCATAAATTCTTAAATGAATACGATTCCCACAGGTTAATTAGAAAACACAGTACACACCAATTTCTTTTGGCTCCTCAAGTTCATAGCAAAACATCTCAAAATCTCTTAAATAATGGTGAAAGCAAAAACTCTGAATTAGGAAACTGCTTCTGTTATACAATAATGACATCTTGAATCTCTATCAAATCCTATTCTTAAATGATAAAGTAATTATTTTCTTTAGCAAAGTTAAGAATACAGGGAAGAGAGCACCCAAATGCCATGATTTTCCACCTCCTAATCAGGAAATATTTACTATGTTAAAGACAAATACATTATCTGTACTCACCTTAAGGAATCAAGCAACACAGACATTTTAAATATATATTAGAGCCCAGCTGCAGCTCTGCTTGCAAGCAGAAGTTGGGCTAGAAGAAACTCCTAGACAGAAATGTGTTGTAATACACATCCAAAGTGCACAGGCTGGGCCCTGAGCTGCCTGAGGGAGGAGTGTGCCTGGCACAGTATGAGGCAGATACAGGTGGTGGCTTTGTTGGGGTGCTGGGCAGGACACCGCACTGGGTGGGGAAAGGGCTGGCACACTGTGGGAGGTGTGTGTGGAGGGGTTCTGTTGGGGGGGGACCAGACTGGGCCCCACGCCAGCCAGGGGAGAGGCTGCACTGGGGACTGTGCTGGGCTGGGCCCCATGCTTGCTAGGGGGAGGGGGTGGGCTGGTCCCTGCCCTGACAGGGTGAGGAGCTGGGATTGGCATAGGGTGTGTGCGCGTGCGTTGGGGAGGGGAGAATGGCAGAACCTTGCCCAGACAGATAGATGGACAGACACAGCACAAATAATACATATGATATGAAATCACTTGACTTTGAGGAGTAGTGGCAAATAGGATATCAGAAATGTTTAAAAAAATTGTAAATACTAATCCAGCAAACACATACACTTGTGAATGGTCTCATTACATTCAACAGGACCGCCCACATACACATAGTTATGAATGATGTAACATACTTGTTACCAACCTTGCCAGCATTCTTAAGGCACAATCAATCATAGCACATCAAAGTAATGAACTGGTCAATTCTAAATGTCAATTCTACTGTTGCCATTCCACAGGCCATAATACAACAGAGTCCCCTCAAGCATTTTGGCATAAATCCCAGTAGCACCCTCCTTTCAAAGGCTGTGACCAAAAGGGAAAAGGCTTTCATCACTGCCTCTGTATCTCCCTGATAGCTGCAAAAGATGGGGATGGCAGTTATTTCTGGCAGCAAGTTTCTAGTAATAATTTATTCAGTTTGTAAACTATACCATAATAAGGACTTTCCCATGGAATGTGCACAAATATGGTAATTTATTAAAAATAAATTTAGGGTACGCTTCATGTCCATCACTTCAAGCTAAGAAAGTCATCACTATAATAGGGGTTTTCCTGTTAAGATCATACACAAAAGACAAACATTATTAACCTCATCCTGCAATTCTTCACCAAATGGGCAACAACAAACTACAAGTGAAAGGTTATACTTCGGCCAAGCAATTTGGACCTTGACAAAAAAGTAACTGACTACTCTGGTTCTTTAGGTTACGAATTTTTAAAATGTTAAATACTTTGAAAATAATTTACTATGCAAATTTACATGCGATTAATTTACAGCATTTTACCTATCCTCTTGAAAGTGCCAAGATTTCTTCATAATTGTTGTAAATCAAACTGATCTTAAAAAGCAGAAGACATTAAAACAAATATATTTGTATAAACATGAACTTGAGAGTGTCAGATCATAAGAACATATGACTGTCTATAATTGGTTAGACTTTGTCTAGAAAAGAGTAGCAGCACTCCCATTCTTCACACTACTCCATCATGGCTAATAGCCACTGATGGACCAATTCTCCACAAACTTATCTGTTTCCTTCTTTGAACAGCTCAAAGAACCTCCAGTTACAGGTAAGTAATTTCCATTTCTTTTCTGAGAGATGATCTCTATTATATTTCACTGAAAGTGATTAACAAGCAATAAGTACCTACTTAGGAGAAGGGTACAAGAAAAATGTCAGAACTGTGCAACAGAGAACCACTGTACCAAATGAGGCAACCACGGCAGAATGCTGCACTAAAGCATAATGAGAAGAAAAAACTCCACATGGCTGCCTTACATATATGTCTGCAAAGGGCAAGTCATGGAGCATAATGTAACTGACACTCATGCTCTCATAAAATGTGCCCATATCCCATGTGATGAAGGCCATCCTTATGGCTGATAGCAGAGTGCAATGCACTCTAAGAGTCACTGCAAGGTTCTCTGGGTATAGATCATTTGCCCTTTAATAATCCCCACTATGGAAATAAATATTCTAGCAGGCTTTCAGAAGGGTTTGGTCCTTCAATGGTAAAAGGTGAGGGCCCCAAAGACATGGAGAGAGTGAAACCATCTTCCTCATCTGCAGCATGTGGTTTGGGAAAGAATCTTGGCAAACACATGGTTCAGCTGAGAAAAAAAGCGTAAACCACTCAAAAACAAATTTGGAATGAAAGCACACAACTCTTTGCCCTTATCAAAAGGTGAAAGGAAGATTTGCTATCATGGCTCCTCATTGGCCAATCCTTCTTATAGAAGGGCTAGCAACCAGAGAAGTAACCTTTACGGATGGAAGAAAAGGAAGGAAGAGGCCAGGTGTTCAAAGGGAGATTTCATTAAAGACACAAGGATTAGGTTGAGTCCCACTAGGTGGAGACAGACTAAATGGATGAATATGCATGTACAAGGACCTTCCAGAATTAGGCAGCCAATGGATGGGTAAAAACTGAATGTCCCTTCATCCAAGGATGGAAAATGATAATAGCCACTTGTAGCGAGGTGCTGTGGCCTCCCCTAGACTCAGAAGCAGAGGAGGCTGCTCAGAGGCCTTGGTGGGCAGGCCCTGAGCCAGAACACTGGTGCCCCGCCCTCAGAAGATGGCGCCTAGAGCCAGAAGGGCCAGGGGCAGGGCTCGAGGCCCATTAAAGGCTGGGCTGCCATGCAGGGAGGAGGCCGCTGACCAGTCTCCTGGGCGCCAGGGGCGGGGGACCTGCCGCCACCCAGCCTGTCGGCAAGAGTTACCCCCAGCTGTCCAGACCAGTCTGGGCAGCCACAGATAAGGATGCCATTGGGCTACTACCCGGACTTCCCGGACCTACTGGGGTTCTCACGCCAGTGGAGGGCCCCCTCCCCCGAGGCCCAGCCAGGACCAGAGAGACTGCCCGGGGCTAGCTACCCAGGGGCCCCAGAAGCACAAGATCCCAGAGTGCTGGGAGACACCCGCAGTGCAGAGGCCTCCGACCTCCTAGAGACCACAGTCCTGCCACCGCCGGACTACCCCAACGACATTGAGATGTCCGACTGGCCGGAGCCACTGAGGGCAGACCACCCGGGCGAGACCTACCAGTCGGGACTGGCAGACCAAGCCGACTGGGACACCGCGCCTATGGAGCTACAGGTAGGAAGCGGCCTGGGGAACGATCCCCTTGAGCCTATGTTGGTGGGTTACGGCCTGGATCCTCACCGCCACACTCAGGTGTGAGTGATTCATAGGGCCCCAGGCTGGGCTGCAGTGGAGTGGGAAGGCCTGTGACCCCCTACCCCCTTCCTCGCGGGGTAACCCCTCACCTCTCTAAAGCCAACCCCGGTTAGGGGAAAGCATTGTGAAGTAAGGGCTGGGCTTCCCAAACTGGGTGTCTGACTGATGCTTCACCCTGAACTAAGGGCTGGGCTTCCCAAACTGTGTGTCTGAGGGCTGGGCTGCCAAGCTGCTGCTTGACTGCTGCCCTGCCCTGCCCTGCCCTGCCCTGAACTGAGGGCTGAGTTTTCAAACTGTGCATTTGAGTGTGGTCTTGCCCTGAACTGAGGGCTGGGCCCCCGAACTGTGCACTTACCTGCAGCCCCGCCCTGAAGCAAGGGCTGGGCGCCCAAACTGTTGGTGGAACTGCTGCCCCTCCCCAAGCGGAGGGTTGGGGCCCAACTGTCTGTTGGACCACTGCCCTGCCCTGAGCCAAGGGCTGGCTTCCAAACAGGCTGTGTGATTGCTGCCCCGCCCCGGACTGGGGGGGGGGGGGGGGCCCTCTCCAGCTACTCGCTGACTGCCAGCTGGCCCTTAAACGGGACAAAGCCCTGGGCCAGCCAGTTACCTGGAGGGCGAGCTGTGTTGGCCCCCGCCGCCCAGAGGGGGCGCTGCCATGGGCCAGGGTCGTTTACACCACTCCATGCACCTTATGAACTTGAAAGTGAGTCCTGAGGCCTTCAGATAGAGGGAAAGCCTAAGAGAATAAGAATGCCCTCAGTTTTCTGGGGGCAAGACCTTTCTGTTGAGCCCAGAAGTGAAATGTGCCCAGTTGTAGTAAAATGGTAGTAAAATTTTGCAAGTCTTTCCTGCTACTGGAGAGGTCTTCTCATGTTAGTGGAGGCATCCAGCCAACCGCTAGGTGTTTGGGCATGCTCCTGAGGATTGGGATTATCTGACTCAGTCATTGTGTGAGCAGGTCTGGAAACACCAGGAGTGGGAGTGATGGATGTTTTGACATTTAGAAAATCAGAGGGAACCTGAGTTGTTGAGATCAGAATGAAGAGATCAGGATGGCCACTGTCCTCTCCCACTGGAGTCTGTGAAGGATGCATAGAACAAGAATGGTAGGGGACAGAAGCTATAACTGAAACAGTGGGACCAGTCAATAACTAGGCCATTGTCCTCTGAATTGGCACAAAGTCCTTCCCTAGATCAGTACTGAACACACGGTTTTAGTGTGCGGTGGAAAGGGCTCTCTGACCAGAAAACTCTGACCGGAATTCCCCACTGACCAGAAATATCCACAATAACCACATCATGCAGTTCCTCATTCGTGACAGTTTGCAGAGTTCCTGCTGACAGCATCAGCTATTTAGGTAGGCCTGACAGGTAGGCCTGCAACAAGAGGATACAGTGTCCAGTGCACCATTTCCAGTGCACAGCTTTAACACACAGTGCTGGGGATCCTATGCTTGTTTATGTAGTAAACCACAGTAGTGTTGTATAGAATCATAGGGCTGGAAGGGACCTCAGGAGGTCTTCTAGTCCAGCCCCCTGTTTCAAGCAGGATCAACCCCCACTAAGTCATCCCAGCCAGGACCTTGTCAAGCTGGGACTTTAAAAACCTTGAGGGATGGAGAACATGTACAACTTGATGAGAATGGATGAACTGTAAAAATGCATGGTATGAATTGTGTAATACCCAAAGCTGCAGGACGTTGATGTACATCCTGGATTCTTGGGCAGCCCAAGTTCTTTGTCTCTTGCAGTTTTCCATGTGGGCTCCCTAGCTGTTCAACTGTTATGACTGTCACTCTCAAAGAGGAGGTATGGCATTCTGAAGCAGACTTGGAGCAGGTCTGTCCCCCATCAGAGGGAGATGACGACATCTGACATGGTGAAAATGATGTCCACAGGTTGATACAGCAGGGAATAGAAAGAAGTGTCAAACTTGATAGTGTCGTTGCATTGAAAGACTTCCAGGTCCCACCTGTCTTTTGTTACTGCACTCCATGATGGTTGAGAGTTTGAGATGGCACACAAAGTAGGTGATTGTTAAGAGCACTGAGTGCAAGGCGGCTAATGGTTCTCTATGCACTAAGGAATACCACTTATGTGAAAGCTGGAGGTTTTGTAAGGAGGAAGCACCAGCAGTCCCGGAGAAGATCTATGGAACTTTGAGAGCTTTTACGAGGATTCTTAGGAATGCTGGAAGCAGAACTGGAGAGTTCTGAAGTGTGGTATAGGCAGGGGGAAGTAAACGTTTTCTTTCAGTGCTGTCATATATATATATATGCGTGGGGATCACAGGGTCACTCTGGAGTCTTTCAGTGAGTGTTAGGAACCTTCTGTCTTCTGAATAAAGAGGTGTGAGTCATCAAAAGGGAAGTCTTCAGCTGTGCTGTGTATTTCTTCATGGAATCCTAAGGCATATTACCAGAATTACCCCATGACTATGGCAGATGTCTCTGGATGCAAATCAACCTGAAATATGGTCCTATAGACCAACTTCCCTTTCTCCAAATTAGCTCAGAAATGGGTATATAATCTTGCTGACATAGTTTATCCTAAAAATCTGCATCTGACCACGATTCAAGAAGTCATATTTGGCCATCAACACTGGATAATTTTAGCTATCTAACTGGAGGCTGGCCAAGGAAAATACCTTTCTGCTGACACTGTCTAACTTTCTGCACTCCTTGTCAGATATGGGGCTTGGCCCATACCGTAACAGCCTGGATCAATAGGTAACTGGCCAGATGATGTAAAAACAAACTCCTTAAGGGGAAAGAGCACCTTTTTACACCCTCTTCTTGCTAGCAATTCATGTGGCTAGGATATCCCACACAGTAAATACTAGCTGGAGAATTACATTGTTGGTACATGCCACTCTAGCCAGTGCCTGCGAGATGCCCAGTAGTTGGTGCTTCTCTGTGTGCCTCTTAAATAAAATGTCAAGAGCATTACCATCAGTAAATCCCACTACATTTTTTGTGTTTAAAAAAAGAAAAAGGGAGGGGGGAGAGAGAGAGAGAGAAGCCAGTATAGCTCTTTGACTGCCCCCACTCCACTGGCAGGTTCCCGCAGCTGGGGCTTTGGCTCCCACTCCCACTCTGCCACAGGGTCTCTGCCTCCCAGTCCCACAGCAGCTTCCAGCCCTCATGCTGCGGTGGAGCCAGCATGGGCTTCAGCTCCTGGCCCCGCTCTGCCATGGGGCTCGGAGGTTCCAGCTCCTGGACCCACTCTGAAAAAAGATGATGGTACACCACACCGGAGCATACCGTCACAAAAAAAACAGAACTGGTAGCTCCTGAAATTGATTATAGTTGTCTGGAGGAGAGGAGGGAATTAAAAACTCAGCCACCTCTGGGTGGTGATGAATGGAAACTCTTCCAGATCCCTCAGTATCATCAGAGCTAGGCTGATTAACACACTGTATAACCAAATGTCAATTCAATGAATGTCAGTTCAATGAATCCACAGAGCTGGTCCCACTGGAACTAGACTGGGACTCCAAGATAGGAGATGCACTACTGGACTGCATATGTTCATCTACAGGCACTTTCCCTGGCCAGGATTCAATTGCAGTCGCAGGACAACCTCCATGATGTGCTACTTAAGGCATATGCCCTGGCCTTTCCAGGTACAGGCAAAGGAGAGGCAACAGGTGCTTCTCCCAAGCAGTACAAATAGCACTGGTGCTGCTAATTGCTAAGCAAAAATGAGCAAGGACAGAAAGCACAGACCTTGAATCCCAAAGTCTTTGACAAAATCCAATTCTCCAGATATGGGTGCTTGGGGAAGAGGAAACTGGTTTAGCAGAAAACCATCACAGTAACATCTCAAAGTCATAAATCCTATAAAAAGTATTACAAAATAAGTAAAATCTTAACTATGTACAAGAAACAAACAGTTTTTCTGGAAGTTTGTAAAGTGCATCACCAAGGACAATAGAGAAATTGACTCTTGTTGACTTCTTCCCAGGTTGGATGATGGACCAGGGCCCAGATTGTTGATTGCCTTGCATTGCTTGGAAGCCCTGGAGACTGACTCTTGTGGCTCCACCTGACAAAAGAGCTGAGCCTTGGGGATAGACTCATCTGCCCTGCTTGGAGGGAGAGGACAAACCCTGACCTTATTTATAAGCCACTAATTCCTCTATTGTAGTGCAGAGCAAAGAACACTCTAGTGAGCAGGCGTGCTTCCACCCCCATTGCAATGCTGAGGGGTTGCCATTGGCCTACTACAGGTGATTTTAAGAGTAACATCAGGAAAATGGGGAAAAAAGATAGGGAAGATAAAAAAGGTACTAAAAGTAAATATTAGCCAGAGAACAGCTTGGGCATTTACTTGTTCAATTATATTTAAACTAAAAGGCATAGAGAGAGTCTTGAAGAATGATGCATGAAAGTGAATTATATAGGTTACTAACCAGTTAATCTACTCACTCATATCCACATCTTCATCTACATAATTTTCTCCCAACAAGCAGCTTTCCTTATTATGTTTCACTCCTATAACTAGGCCCTGCATCATCTTTTTTGCACCGACATTTTCCTTTTTTACCCAGGGAACAAATTTCTTCAACATATTTCCCAAGGGGGGGCGTGTCTTATGCCCAGAGTCATGAAAGTTTTTCTGTGGCAAAAGTTTGGAGGTGGAGGGGTGAGATAAGAAACTGTGTGTGTGTGCTCAATAGTGCCTTCTCTTTTTCTTTCCATTCAGCTCCACTGTTCCTTTGTACTTTGCCGCTGTCCTTTTCTATGTAACGTTTCCCCATCTTTAACCACCCCAGAGCCTGTACACCCAGCTGAAGTATTCACCTCCTTCCACTCCAATCCTCTGCCTCAGTCCTGAGCCCCCTGCCAAACTACAAATACCTTGGCTTCACCCTCACCACACACTGTTCATGTGCAGAACAAATTCTGTTATGTGCACCAATACGGGGATGATTTGTTACAAATCACTCCATATTGGTTGATGTAACAAAATTCATGCTACACAAAGACTTAAAAGAAAAAAAAAGAGGGACTGCAGCTGTTCAGTCACCTTACATTCACTATGTACTCTCTATCTGATTTCTAAAACCATCCTTTCATTTACCCACTTTATTTACCAGTTAAAGGCATTATATACACCACCTAAAACAGGATTTAATCAGTTTTTTACCTTGTTTGCTTCTGGTACTATATCTTCTATATCTGGTACTTGTTCCAGGTAGTTTACCTTTTATTCTGAACCCACACAGATTAGGTAATGAGGCACCCTTATCTCTGTTCAGAGCAAATGCATTTCAGGTACTAAGGGGAATGAAGGCACCACCTAGGTTTTATATCCTTTCCTGTTGCCATAAGAAAATAATTGTGTGTCCTAAACTTAGTTTTCTGCAGGATTTTATCAAGGTACAGGCCAATCTCAGCTGCACAGCTGATATAATACTTCCTAATTTTTATTTTTGCGCACGTGTGTGCACGCGTGCGTGCGTGCACGCATATATATATGCATGTGCAAAACATACATATTGTTTGTAGTATTATCCACATAATACACTAGTATATTCTGGCTCTCATGCCTGTCAACAATACCAAATGAAGTAAGTTAAAACAGAACATATGATTTTTTTTTCCACCATAATTTTAGCCAGGGATAAAGTATGGTGCCCTAGCCTTCATAACAAGGGCAGGAGATGGATGGCAGGAGATAAATCACTTGTCTTCTGTTCTCCTTCTCTGGGGCGCCTGGCATTGGCCACCGTCGGCAGATGGGATGCTGGGCTTGATGAACCTTTGGTCTGACCCAGTATGGCCATTCTTATGTTCTTATGTTCTTATATGAATGACTACTGAAGATGCTACTACCCCATCTCAGTTAAATTACAGTATGTTGGCAAACCTAGCTTAAAAAGTTCTACCCACTAATTTGAGTTACATTTTTTAAGATTTCACAAATAGGGTATCTTTTGTAGTACTTCACACTATCTGAACATTTGAAATCAGTGAGGGGCTCATATCCATTTATTTACTTGCTCAGCCTCTCACAATAATCAGGTTATAGAGAAGTTCTACAATCATACTAAATTTCAAATATACTCTCTGATATTTTATTCCAAAGCGAACACAACCACCTTGACCATACTGTCATCCTAACATCTGTCTAAATACACAGATTTTTTTCAATAGGGCCAAAGGTTGACTTTTGCTAAATTTACATTCTTATCCTCCCATTACTGCGGCCAGACAATGGCCACAGTTAAGCATTTCCTCCATTTTGAACACAACAAGATTGAGTAATTCCTTGCACTTCAAAGAAGTACTACTGTGATCTCTCTCAAAATAGAAAAAAAAACACCATTTCACATTTTCAGTATTACTATGTAGTTAAATACACTAGTTTCATTTTTCTGGATGCTTCTACTTGTGCAGAGTTTAAGACCAACTTGTTCTTATGCCAAAAAATTAATATCCACTCAGCAGCACTTGAATAATACATCAGAATATATGTATGGCTCTGACACATGCTGCTGCAGCCCCATTAAATACCATATTTTATAGAATTAGAACGCTGAAGGGTGACATATTAAGTCAAAATGATGTAGGTGGTCTACTAAGTGATCACATACTTTTAAGTACATCCAAATTTTGACACTTCATGGCTTAGGTGGGAGTGTAAATGGGAGGGGAGGCATTAGTTAGTCCTTCTGGAAACATCATGAATTTCTGAAGTTGTCACACTTGTGAAATACTGTCCAGAAAATCAGGAATATGAGAATTCGCAGGAACTGAACAGCAGGTAAATAAAGGCAGTAGCTAAACCTGTCTCTTTCTTTGTAAGCACGAAAAGTACACGGGGCACTTTTACGATCAACTGACAATTAAAAAGCTGCAACCTCAAGATGCATCACTACGCAAGACCCATTAAACCCCCCAGATTACGCTACAATTAATAGGCCTGTCTGGCAGCCCCTGCAGAAGCTTCACGCAACGGAGTGATAACCGGCAGCTTAATCCGAAGCCCAGCATGGCCGAGGGGAGGTGGTTTTGGGTCCTGCGCCTGGCAAATACGAAACCTGTCAATGCCGGAAGGGGAAGGTGGGGCCATTTCCCTGGTTCGCGTTTGCACAATGGAACGGACGCCTGTAGGGGACAGTCCGAGCTCTGCCCAGCGCCCCATTAGCGGGGCCGGCCAAGCGCCCAGCCAGGCCAGGCCGCTCTTTGCCGTCGCCCCACAGGACCCACCCGGCCGCCCCGCGCCCTCGGGCCCAGAGCCGCGGGAACGGGGCGCCGCGGGGCCCTGGCAGTCTCGGCGGCTCGGGCCATACCCGGGGCGGAGATCAGGGACACAGCAACAGGCAGGGCCGGGGCCGCGCCACCCCAGCAGCTCCCCAGCCCCGCTACCGCCCGTTGGCAGCAGGACGCCCACCTCTCTCCCGGCCTCGCAGAGCCCAGCCCGGCCCGGCCCGGCCCCTCCCTCACCAGGTGTCGCCCTTGCGCAGGGCGGTTTTGAGCAGCGCCGCGACGTCCGAGCGCTGGGTCTCCAGATCCGCCGCGCCTCCCTCCGCCATCTTCTCCCCCCAGCGGCAGCGGCGGCGGCGGCGGCAGGGGCAGGAGCAGGAGCGGGCCGCGCTGCATGCTGGGAGTGACGCCAACCGGGAGCCGCCCTCGCAACCGCGACCCGAAGGCGGGGACAAGCGGGGAGCCCGTCCGCGAACTGCCGGCATGCGGGGCCGCTGCTGCCCCCTCGCGGGCGGGCGGTCTCGGCGCTGGGGCTGGGGCCCTGCCGCCTAGACTTCGTGCCGGTGCGGCTGCCCAGCGTGGGGAGGCGGGCGGAAGGCCGGCAGCGCTGTGGCCGCAGAGCCGCCTTGCCCTGGATGGAGCGCGCACTCGCCGCTGTCCGCCCCCTGGAGCAGTCCTCTCCCCTGGCCGGCCGAGCCGGGAGCTGTAGGCAGAGGTGCAAAAGGTACCCACAAAAGTTACTTGAGTAAAACTACAGCGCGGGGGGGGGGGTAATACTTAAGTACAAGTCTCTGGCGTCCCTTTGGAGTGCTACTTGAGTAAAAACAAGAAGTCCTGTGGCACCTTATAGGCTAACAGATATTTTGGAGCATCAGCTTTCGTGGGCAAAGACCCACTTCATCACGAAAGCTGATGCTCCAAAATATCTTAGTCTGTAAGGTGCCACAGGACTTCTTGTTGTTTTTGAAGATAAAGACTAACTCGGCTACCTCTCTGATACTTGAGTAAAAGCATACACATGCATACAGGTCAAATCATGGCGGTATCCAAGTGTGCAGAAGTGAAGACAGCTGCACTTTTGCTCAAGCAACTTTTTGGGTACTTTTTCCACCTCTGCCTGTAAGAAATGTTAAGTGACGTTCACCCACACAGAATTGCAGTGCAGACACATGCCCAGAGCTCTGGTAAGGGGGCTTTGAGCATCACAGCAAAAGTGGGATGCCCTTCCCAGGCCTGGCAAGCGTCTCCCTCTCCCTGACAGAAGAGGGTCCAATAAAAGACATGAACACCCCCTCACCCTCCACAAACACACACAAACCTAGCCTGGGACTCACATGGCTACATGATCACTGCTTCCAATACTGTAGCGGTAAAGTCAGAAGAAATGTTCAGTGGGATTGGAGAGAGGTTAGTAAGAGGTTTGGGAGATAAGTTGAAAATGGTAGCAGTTCCCCTGCTTGGCTTGCCAATCTCATTGGCTCCAGAGAAGTTGGATTTTCTAAGGTGCTGCAGAAATTAATTCTTGGGTTTTGAAGAAAAGAGGTAAATTAAGTGCATTACATAGGCCAGACACCTCTTAATGTAAGTTTAAGTTAAAATAAGGTTTGTTGTTTGTTTTTGTGTAAAAACAGCATAAAAGCTAGGTTTTGTTCATATAATTTGTGCTTTTAGCTAAAAACAGACAGGCACTCTGCAAAGATGTTAACAGAGATGTGGAAGGTGATAATAGTAATGTAGGGGGTGGCTGATAAAGACAGATAAACTGGAGACAGAAATACGAGTGCTTGCGTTGATTAATTTTCGTCTGAAACAAAGAGAAGAAAAACCCTTTCAAAGGCCAGGGGATCTTAATTATATGTTTTAAATATGAGCTGTCTGATTCTATAAAAATAGAATAAAGACTATTAGTCAAGAATACCAGTTTTAAAATCTGATGTCAGAGTCCCTGGGCGCACACGTCTGTCTTGCTGGCTAAATGAGCATATCTGTGTGATAAATGACCCCTCACACCAACAAAACAAACCAACAGTCATGTAGCACTTTAAAGACTAACAAAATAATTTATTAGGTGTTGAGCTTTCATGGGACAGACCCACTTCTTCAGAGCAATAGCATTTCCAGTACCGACTGATAGTAATATAGCACAGAGGTCCAAAAAAATTGAAATAAAAACTGACAAATCAGATACATGGAACTGAAGGATGGGCTGCGGGCGGGGGCAGAGAGACCAAGTGTCTTGCTGGAGATCATTACAAATACCAAAGAAGGGGAAACAGTCCTTGCCCTGGGTAAGATAATTGCTATCTCTATTGAGACCAAGTGTTAATGTATGGAATATGAACTCCAGTTCACACACCTCCCTTTGTAATCTGCTGTTACAAAATCTCTTTGTTGTAGGATGCATATTCTCAAGTCTTTGACAGAATGATCCACTCCATTGATATGCTCACTGACAGGTTTATGTGTATTCAGATTCCTAATGTCTGCTCTATGTCCATTCATTCTTTGGTGATGTGTTTGCCGAGTTCGTCCAATGCAATAGTAGAGGGAGATTGCTGGCACATGATGGTATATATAACATTGGTTGAGGTACTGGAGAATGAGCCCCTGAGCTTGTAATTAACCTGGTTAGGTCCAGTGATGGTATCTCCAGAATAAATACGTGGACAAAGTTGGCTCTTACACCAAGAATCATAGCAATATTCACGTTACTCCTGGTCCCAAAGAATCAGTTGCATCAGCTCAGCTGCATTTTGGGTCTCCCACCAATAACAATGCTTGCAGCCAATCCTGTAGTAAACTAGGTGATGATTTATTAAATAGGACACGGAAATCAGAGACTTATTTACAAATGTAAGTGCATTTCAACTGGTTAACACTTGCTTAAATTGGTTTAATTTGCCTCAGCAAGGGTATGTGTACTCTGCACTGGCACACTGTGACAATGGAGTTGGGCTACTCTCACACTGTTATGTAGATGCTTCCTACATCAAAATAAGGATTTTTTTTTCTTTTGATGCAGTTAATTCATCTCAGGAGCAGCAGGTTTGTAATATTTTGGTGGTGCCCAGAATGATTCCAAATCCTGCCCCCTAACCCCTTGTAAATTGATATAAATATTTTTAAAATAACATAAACATGGACTGAAAATTGTCCCTCTTCCCTTCCCCCCAATACACAACAGCAGGGCGTCCTACACTCAGGTCACTTCCCCACCTGGGCTGTGCTGAGGCATCAGCAGCTGTGTTCTCCTCCCTTTCCTTGTGCACTCCTGGGCTGCTTGAAGCAAAGGAGCAGCAGTCCAATGTAGGAGTAAGCAGCAATGCCAGCTGCTTTGTGCATCTAGGTGGGTCATCTTCCCCATGTAGTTGCAGGAGGGGGTGCAAGGGACAGGAGCGAAGGGGGCACAGTGCAGAGGGCGCAGTGCAGGTGTTGGGGCACAGGAGGGAGGGGCAGACATTAGGGGAGGGAGTGAGGTGCTGGGGTTGTGGGGAGGGGAGTGTGGGGAACCTAGGGAGCCTATGGGGGAGAAGGGGCAATGAGGGGCACCATGGTCACAGGGGCTGGGGAACCAAAATGCAAATTTGCCAGGGTGCCTTTGGCTTAAGGCCAGTCTTGTGCAAGAGTCTCGCCCAAGAAGCCCCCTCAAGCAGCGGAGAGCTGGTCACACGTGCAAGGTCAATCCTCTCCTCTTGCTGTCCTCACTGGGGGGGAGCTCGGAGAGGGAGGCTGTCAACAATGCCATATCCTCTTCCCCTTACCGCCCCACAGGTAGAGAAGCCAGGGATCCCCTGCTGTGAACATGCTGCCTCAGGCACTGATGGTTTGCAGGTCCTTTGCAGCTCAGCATGAAGCAGCTTTCAGACTCTGAGACACCTCCATCTGTGAACAGGTCTGTGATCCGTGCTGGAGCTGAGTACCCAGCTGTGAATATTCATGGGACTCGGGCACTCGCAGCCCATTTAACTTGCCACGTATGATTCCTCTCTGTGAGAGGCAGTAGCAAGGTCCATAGGTGCTGACTCCATGGGTGCTCTGAGGCTGGAGCACCTATGGAAAACTGAGTGGACACTTAGCACCCACCAGCAGCCCAACACCACTGTGCCCCATCTCCCCCTAGCCTCTTCCATCCATGTCAATCAACTCTCCCCACTTCTTCCCACTGCCTCCCACCCACCACAACCAGCTGTTTCACACTTTGCAAGAAGCTAGGGGAGGGAGAGGGAAAGAGACAGGGTGGGGAGAGGTGGGATGGGTTGGAGTGTGGAGCAGGTAGGGATGGGGACTTGGGAAAAGCATGGTCTGAAGGAGGCGTGGGAAGAGGGTAGTGGGGGCTTGGAGTAAGGGGCTGAGTGGGGGCAAGGCCTAGGGCAGAGCAGGTGGTTAATCATTTTTGGGCTCAGAGAAAGCCAGCGCCTACGGCTATGCTGACAGAACAATTCTTCCTTTGACATAGCATCTTGCACAGGGGCTACATCTATCTAACCAGGTCACACAAAATGCAAATCTTTCACAGTCTTGAGTGTTGTAACTAGGTTGATCTAATTTGTAAGTGTAGAGGAGGCCTTAGTTATATAAATCAATAGAAGCAAAAGTGAAACCTGCTTAAATGTCTATTTGAGACAGAACTTTAAATCAATTTGGTTAAGTGATTCACTCTTCTAGTATAGACAAAGCTGCAGAATTTAAAGAAACAGGTTACATCAGACTACATTTGACATTAGCAGAAGAAAGGACCAATCCTGCAATCCCTTACTTCTCTAAGAAATCTTTATTAACATGAGTTCTAATGATTATTTAGATATATTTCTACAATGGAAGTCATTGGGACAGAAAGTGACAGCATGAGAGACTGCAGAGCAGTGATTAAGGCATTCATCTGAGATCTGGGTGACACTGAGTCTATTCTTCTAATCATTCTTTTAATCCACAGTGGAACAGTTTTGACAGGAGAGCCTGAGGGACTCCCATATCAGAATATCCCATGGCTCAGTGGTTAGAGCTGAACTGCTGCCAACAGTAACGGAGGCACAATTTAAGTAACTTAACCTGATTTGACTACAGTAGTGCTTATGGAACAAGCAACATAAGATAGTCTGGTTAATAGGATGTAAGCACTATGCCAAAAGAACAAGGCAAGAAGGTCTATCGTCTAGTTAGAAGGAAAAGTGAGAAGTCTGTAAAGACAGTAAAGTGTAATTGGAAAAGATTCTGAGATTTCAAGGCCAGAAA
The DNA here is from genome assembly GCF_033958435.1 of Carettochelys insculpta. Classification (NCBI taxonomy): domain Eukaryota; kingdom Metazoa; phylum Chordata; order Testudines; family Carettochelyidae; genus Carettochelys; species Carettochelys insculpta. The sequence goes on from NC_134137.1 coordinate 316,755,584, forward strand.
GGAACTATCAGTGAGCAGGAGATTGGCTACCAGAGCTGGGTGATAGAGCTGGGTCACCTGAAAGGAGACAAGGCACGAATAAACACTGCCATGTCCAATTTCTTTGAAAAATTGCTTAACTGTTACGGATTTTAAAAAGTGTTCTGTGCTCCCTTCCAACCAAACAGGCAGTAGAGTAAATCAGGCAGCTTTCTGCAGGCCAGTTACACTTGTTAGGCTGCCTGGAGACTGCTTTCAGACAGGACCATTTTAATTATCTACTCTGACATTCTGTATGATACAAGCTATAAAATTCCCCCAAAATAATTTCTAGAGCAGGTTTTGTTTTAAAAATTGCCAGGAGTGGAGACTCCACCAGAATACTTGGTACAGTTTCCCACTAGTGGATTACTCACTATTTTTTTATATATTATTTTCAGTCTGAATTTGTCTAGCTGCAATTTCCAGCCATTAGCTCAGGTTACACCTTTCTCTGCTAAATTGAAGAGCCCATTATCAAGTATTTGTTACCTTTATTTATAGACTGTAATGAAGTAATTCCTTAACTTGCTCTTTAGTAAACTAACTAGAGAGTACTCCCTGTGTCTATCACTGTAAGGCAGGTTTTCTAATCCTTTAATCATTCTTGTGGCTCCTTTCCTCTTTTTCAACATTTTTTCCTGAATTGTAGGCACTAGGGCTGAAGGTCCAGCAGAGGTAAACTAAACTCTCTACTTCTATTTGAGGGTCCCCTGTTCGTTCGTTCGTTCATTCATTTATTCATTCAATCATTCAATTATCTCATTGATTCTCTTGGCCACAGCATTGCACTGAGAGCTCAGATTGAGCTAATTATTCACCATGACTCCCAGATCTTTTTCAGTCACTGCTTCCAAGGCTGGATATCTCCATTTTATAATCCCAGAGGAATAGCCATGTTAGTTGTAGCTTCACAAAAAACAAGGAGTCCTGTAGCACCTTAAAACTAATAAATAAATTTGTTAGTCTTTAAGGTACTACAGGATTGCTTTTATTCTATAAATATGATCAACGTTGTTTGTTCCTCGATGCATACATTTAGCTGTGTTAAAACAGTCATTGTTTGCTTGTCCTCACTTTACCACGCAAGTGAGATCTCTCAGTAATATTGACCTATCCTTTTCATTATTTAGCATTCCCCCTCCTCTGTTCTTGTGTCATATGCAAACTTTATCAGTAACAATTTTATGTTTTCTTTCAGGTTACTGACACAAATATTAAATAATGAGGGACCAAGAGCTTATACCTGCAGGACCCCAACAGAAACACACTCACTTGATGATTTCTCCTTTACAGTTACATTTTGAGACCTGTACGTTAGCCAGCTTTTAATCCATTCAATATGTGCCATTAAAAATAAACTGGAACAGTATAACATAATTATAATCAAAATATCATGTGTTCTGAAGTCACATGTCTAACAGAAGTCTCATTGCACCAACATTCCCTTTATCAATCAAATTTATAATCTCACCAAAGAGATTAATTTTAAAGAATCTGTTTTTCCCTAAACCTGCATTGATTGATATTAATTGTTAACCTTCTTTAATTCTGTATTAACTGAATACCCATCAGCGGTTCCGTTATCTTGTCCAGGATCAATGCCAGACTCAAAGGCCTAAAATTAACTGGGTCATCCTATTTACCCTTTGTAAATATTGGCTCAACATTAACTTTCTTCCAGTCATCTGGAATTGCCTCAATGTTTCAAACCTTATTGAAGAATCAACAGTAAGGGCTCGATGAGCTCCTCCACCTGCTCTTAAAATTCTTGATTGCAAGTTATCTGGACCTGTTTATTTAAAAATATCTAACATTAGTGTCTTCTGTTTAATGCCCCCCCGACCAACCTGCCCAAGAGGCTAATGGAATGGAAAGAGTAAGACCCTACTTGTGTGGTGGGATCATTGTCCAAAAATTGCAGCTGGGTTGCAGACAAGCCATAGAAAACCACAAAAAAGGAATTATGGAGCTTAGTATTTGTGGGATTTTCTTATTGGTAGCCACCTGAGGCTGAGGACAGGGGCTCCTGATGTCTGCATGGCACACAGGGGGGTTCTTGCTGTTGAAATTGTACAGGAACCTAATACTGGGGGAGTCCCAATTTATGCAATATTGCAAATTAGGTAGGCCCTTAATGATAAGACTGTATTTTTCCCCAGATATACAACAGGGGAAGGAAAGACACTATGAAAATCAGCTCCCTCCCTGCACCCCAGCATTGGCTCCCACTCAACCATTGTCCCTACTTTGTTGGTGGGATGGTGTGGAGCTGCTTGAAGATGGCAACGGGGGACTCGCACATGGCCACGCTGCACGGGGAGACACACTGGGTGGTGGACACCGGGCTGGAGAGGGAAGGAGCCATCTGGCTGCATGCACAAGCAGCACAGAGGGACACAGCATGGGCACTGAGCTGGCTGGCCCCTGAGGCATGGCGCACGACTCGCACGTCCCATTCTGCTCTCCAGCAGAGTAAGGAGGGGAAGTGGCATCGTGGCCTGGGGTTTGAGAGCTATGGATGATTCAAATACTGGATAAAGCAGAGTTTACTGTACTAAGCAGTGAAGGTCTCCACCAGGGGTCTCAGACTTAAGGCACGCAGGCCATCTATGGCCAGAGTGTTTTCACAGTCCTGCCCTGGAGACCTGGTGGCCCAAGGGACCTGGAGTCCAAGCCCCACCCCTTCCTGCCACCACCCCTGCCCCCACTGCACTCTGTCCCCCAAGGGACGTGGCCTCGGGGATTACTGTGGGGGCCTGCTGCACGGTGCAGGGTCCTGTGGGCACCCGCTGCACCGAGTGTGCTGCTGCCACCCCATGCGACCCCCTGCATTAATCCCTGAGGCCGTGTCCCTTGCGGGGGAGAGTGGGATGAAAACAAGGGGGAGAAGCTGGGATGGTGGCAGGACGGGAAGGGGCTTGTTCAACGGGTACAGACATCCCCACTCACCACCCCCATCCACGCAGGCCACTGAGTCTCCTGGGTCAGAGCGTGAAAATTCCCCAGACGTAAGTGTCCTTCGGGCCGTGAGTTTGAGGCGCCGGGTCTACACAGGCTCCTTCCTTGCAGATGTCTCCCTGGGCTTGTTCCTGTCTTGCCTTCTCAGCCTCTCTCCACAACACTGCTGGGGGGCGGGGGTCCCTTCTACCAAGAGCAGAATCCTAGGGCTTTTGTTTCTCTTTGTACCCAGAGGGTAACTTCAGTCTCTCTCTCCTTGTGACCTTGCTGGCTGGCCTCATTTCAGACTGTCTGCTTCAGCGCAGCTGGGTTTCATCCTGTATCAGAACTTGCTATCAAGCCTAACCCTCCCTCAGTACGGCTTATTGAGTTATTTAATCCTCCTCGAGCCACATTAATGCCTCCTTTGTTACATTAACCCTATCCAAGCTAGTGTGTGTTGAATACCCTATGACAAACTGCCAGGGTCAGATTACGAAGGGGGCTTTAGGGATTCAGCCCAGAGCCAGAGTCTAAGGGGGACCTTGCACAAAGATCTCTAGGCTGCCAAAAGTGCAGATCTTTTTGTGGGGCCTCCTAAGCATGGAGTCCTGGACTGCAGCCACTAAAATCTCTATCCTCTGTGCTCTGACCCTGCTAGGTGTTGAGGAGGGGGGAGAAGGGAGGGCGGGGGGAACACAGTTCTGAATGGTGCAGTTCCTCCTCCTCCCTCTGTAAGCTTCCCTCATCTGCAGGCTCCACTTTTTAAGCTCCCATTGGTCAGGAATCACAGCCAATGGGAACTGTGAGGGCCAGTGCATTCAGCCAAGTGCAGGGCAGTGTGCAGAGCCATCTGCCACCAGCCCTCCCTGGAGTCTGCACCGCTAAAGGGGAGCTGCTTCAGGTGAGCATCCCACCTCCTAATGGCCTGTCCCACCTCTAAGCTCCCTCCTGTATCCTAACGCCCATGCAGACTCTGCACTTCACCTCCTGCCTTGAATCATAGAATCACAGAATCCTAGGGCTCGAAAGGACCTTAGGACGTCATCTAGTTCAGCCCCCTGCCCAAAGCAGGATCAACCCCAACCAAATCATCCCAGCCAGGACTTTGTCAAGCCAGGACTTAAAAACCTCTAGGCTGGAGATTCTATCACCTCTCTAGGTGAAATAGTTTTTCCCAATATCCAATCTACACCTCTTCTTCTGTAACTTCAGATCATTGCTCCTTGTTCTGCTATCCATCACTACTGAGAATAGCATCTTTCCATCCTTTGTAGAGCCCCCTTTCAGGAAGTTGAAGGCTGCTATCAAATCGCCCTTCATTCTTCTCTTCTGCCAAACTAAATAAGCCCAAGTCCCTCAGCCTCTCCTCATAGGTCATGTGCTCCAGCCCCCTAATAAGTTTTGTTGCCCTCTGCTGAACCTGCTCACTTCATCCACATCCTTTCTATACTGGGGAGCCCAGAACTGGATGCAATGCTCCAGATGAGGACTCACCAGAGTCAAATAGAGGGGAACAACAACTTCTCTAGATCTGCTGGAAATGCACCTCCTAATGCACCCCAGTATGCCGTTAGCCTTCTTGGCTACAAGGGCACACTGTTGACTCATATCCAGTCTCTCATCCACTGCAATCCCCAAGTCCTTTTCTGTGGCACTGCTACTTAGCCAGTTGGTCCTCAGCCTGTAATAATGCTTGGGATTCTTTCGTCGCAAGTGCAGGACTCTGCACTTGTTCTTATTGAACCTTGTCAGATTACTTTTGACTCAGTCCTCCAATTTGTCTAGGTCACTCTCGACCCTATACCTACCGTCCTATGTATCTACTTGTTCCCTTCACTTAGGCTACGTCTACACGTGCACCCAACTTCGAAATAGCTTATTTCGATGTTGCGACATCGAAATAGGCTATTTCGATGAATAACGTCTACACGTCCTCCAGGGCTGGCAACGTCGATGTTCAACTTCGACGTTGCTCAGCCCAACATCGAAATAGGCACAGCGAGGGAACGTCTACACGGCAAAGTAGCACACATCGAAATAAGGGAGCCAGGCACAGCTGCAGACAGGGTCACGGGGCGGACTCAACAGCAAGTCGCTCCCTTAAAGGGCCCCTCCCAGACACACTTTCATTAAACAGTGCAAGATACACAGAGCCAACAACTAGTTGCAGACCCTGTATATGCAGCACGGACCCCCAGCTGCAGCAGCAGCAGCCAGAAGCCCTGGGCTAAGGGCTGCTGCCCACGGTGACCACAGAGCCCCGCAAGGGCTGGAGAGAGAGTATCTCTCAACCCCCCAGCTGATGGCCGCCATGGAGGACCCCGCTATTTCGATGTTGCGGGACGCGGATCGTCTACACGTCCCTACTTCGATGTTGAACGTCGAAGTAGGGCGCTATTCCCATCCCCTCATGGGGTTAGCGACTTCGACGTCTCGCCGCCTAACGTCGATTTCAACTTCGAAATAGCGCCCAACACGTGTAGACGTGACGGGCGCTATTTCGAAGTTACTGCCACTACTTCGAAGTAGCGTGCACGTGTAGACGCAGCTTTAGTGTCATACGCAGTTTTGCTGAGGGTGCAATCCACCCCCTCATCCAGGTCATTAATAAAGATGTTGAACAATACTGGCCCTAGAACCGATCCTTGGGGCACCCCACTGGAAACTGACTGACAGCCTGACATTGAGCCACTGATCACTACCGATTGGGCCCAACCGTTTAGCCAGCATTCTATCTTACAGTCCATGTATCCAGTCCATGCTTCCCTAACTTATGGACAAGAATATTGTGGGAGACTGTATCAAATGCTTTGTTAAAGTCAAGATATATTACATCCATTGACTTCCCTGTGTCCACAGAGCCTCATCATAGAAGCTAATCAAATTGGTCAGGCATGACTTGCCCTTGTTGACTACTCTTGATCATTTTTGCCTCTTTCAAGTTCTTCAAAATGGATTCCTTGAGGATCCTCTCCATGATTTTTCCAAGGACTGAGGTCAGGCTTACTGGTCTATAGTTCCCTGGATTGTCCTTCTTTTCTTTTTTTTAAAGATGGGCACTACATTTGCCTTTTTCCAATCATCTGGGACCTCCCCCGATCTCCATGAGTTTTCAAAGATAATGGCCAAAGGCTCTGCAATGACATCTGTCAGTTCCATCAGTACCCTTGGGTGCATTAAATCCAGACCCATGTATCTGTATGTGTCTAGCTTTTCAAAAGGTTTTCTTGAGCCTTGTTGTTAATGAATGCCTGGAAAGGATTAAACCCAGAAAGAGTGGGTTTTCTGTCAGCAAGCAGCCAGTTGAGCAATGAGAAGAGAGAAGGGGATTTTTTGAATTGAAGCAGTTTCTTGCTGAGGAGTCTTTCTTTTGTGTGGCCAGAGAAGAGAGACACAGAGATGTTTAAACCTGAGCAGGCTTAAGGAATTCAGTAAATATCCAGGCCACAAAGACATCTGGGCATACAGCTATGTAAGAAAAAAGGAAATATTTAGTCACATGCAATCAGGTTATTTTTTCTTTTGGGTTTGGTGTGGGACTTTTTAGGTTGGCTGATATACCCACCCATGCACTGTAACTTTTAAAATGGACCCCTGGTAAGTAATTCTCTGTGCTTTAATCTGCTTTTTTTCAGTTGCTCTGTAGCACCTAGCAAGCAAGTATGCTTTATCATGTAAATGTTTTGTTTTGTTAATAATTTTTATTTTAAAAATAAAAAAGGCAATGATTTGATTCTTGTGCCCTAGGCTGTGACTACACTTGCATTCCTCTTTTCAAAGAGGACTGTAAATGAGGGAAAATGAAAATGCAAACGAGGCACTGATTTACATATTGTGTACTTCATTTGCATAATCTCCTTTGGAAAGAAAAAAAAGCAGTGTGGATAGGGCTCTTTCGAAGATGGGGTTTATTTTTGAAAGAGCCCTGTGTACCCTGCTTTTTTTTTCTTTCGAAAGAATCTCTTCCGAAAAGAGATTATGCAAATGAAGTACAAGATATGTAAATCAGTACTTCATCTGCATTTTCAATTTCCCTCATTCACATTCTTCTTTCAAAAGAGGAATGCAAGTGTAGACACAGCCCTAGAGAAAGGTCTGTGTATATTCATGCCTAAAACTGAAAGGTCAACTATCAGATTGCAGCTTAATTTCTTTCTCTTTGTTGTCAAGCTGTCTCCTAAAGGAGGGTTAAAAGCTTGGCAGTAGCCCACAGGGAGGCATCCCAAGTGTGTCTGCCTGCGTTTTAAAGAGGGGTTTTCTTACTTGCGTGGTGGCAGCTGTCTCCCAGGGTCAGGAAATCTGTGATCTGGGGAAGCTTTTAAGCACAAGCCTAGGGGCAAGGTATTTTTAAGGTTTCTTGTGGGCCCCCCATCTTCTGCACTGAGTGTCAGAGTGGGGATCAGCCTTGACAAGCCCCCTTCTGCACCCTAACTCCCACACAGACCTTGCACTCCCCACTCCCTCTCCTGAGCCCCCTCCCATAAGCTAACTCTTGCTGAGACACCACAATCCCACCCCATGAGCTGGCTTCTCCATTCTAACTCCCACCTAGAGCTCACACCAGCATCCCAACGCCCTGCCCCAGCCCCAAATCTCCTAACACATCCTAACCCTTTGCCAGAGCCTGGGCTCCCACCTCATGTCCTGAGCCCATTCCTGCACTACAAACCCATGGCCCCAGCCTCGAGTCTCCTCCTGCATCCCAAACATCTCATTCCCTAGTCCTGCCTGAGAGCACACACCCCCAGTCAGAGCCCTCACTTGCTCCTTTACCCGACTTCCCGCCTCAACACATAGCCCCCTCCAGCAGTCTGAGCCCCCCGGATTTCTGGCCCCACTCCAGAGCCTAGGGAGCCCCACAGAATATAATAGTTGGGGACTCACAGGAGAGTTAATCCAATCCTGGAAACTGCTTTGAGATTTAGTGACGAAAAATGCTATATAAGAGCTAGGTGTTACTAGTATGATGTTCAACTCAGAATGGACAAGAAGGGATTAATGTCCAACAGTTGATACAGTCAGAATTTCCAAATTACATATTTAGAATTTGAAGGCGTTCAAATAAGTAGTATTTGAAATCTCTTATATTCTCCTTCTCTTTATGGGAAAGGTGCTTGGAAAGAATATTGAAGAAAGGTTCTATGTCAAAGACCTACTATGAAAGAATTTAAACACTACCTAAAGACAAAGGAGCCAATTTTAGTTCATAGACACAGGGGGGCAGCAGTAGTTTAAATATTGTGAAATAGGTTACAGCCTACAAAAAAGTCTGACAGTAAAGGATTAATTTGCACCTGTCTAAGCAAACAAATGAAAGCAAAGTGTGAAAAAGTCTGTGGTAAAATATGGCTTTCAAGTATGCTGTTGCCCCACAGAAAATTTACTCTGGAATGAGTTACAACCAGAGTCAGCAGAGGTTTTCAACCTTCACATTAAGTTTTCATGATTTTGGTAGTTTTGTGCTTTGTAGTAATTTGTATTATTTTATACATAAAAACTAACTGTAAAGAGACAAAACTTCCTGTTCTAGCATGTTCATTACATATTTATGACCTAAATAAGGGATATAAATGTCATGTATTTATCAAAGAAGGCAAATGTACTTTTCACGGTACAAGACTTAAGTCAAATCACAGCGTTGTTAAAGAGCTGAGGACTTAGAAGCCAGGCACAGGGAAAAGAAGCAGCTCTAGGGAAATCCAAAGGGAAGAATCACTTTTGGAATTTTTTTCCCTCTTAATCTAATAATTTGTACTTATTAAGCATGTTGTTCAGATGTAAGACACAGTTTTTAGGAGGAACTATTTGAGTGAAGAGAATATGAGGCGCAAGCATATAGGACTTGGGCCTTATCTACACTAACCTACCCACATCTCATCAATGTATCCTGTACAACTTCAGCTATGCAAATAGTGTAGCTGAAGTCAACTTATTCACAGTGGTGTCTTCCATGTGATGTGTTCAGCAGGGGCTGCTCTCCCATCAATTCCAGCTACTTTTTTCATCTGGTGGTGTACTAGACTTGACGGGAGAGCAATTTATCAGATCTAAGCAGACGTGATAAATTGACCACTGGTGGATTGATTGCTGCAGTGTCAATCTACTGTGTAGTGGAGACAAGCTCTCAGAAGAGTTTGGGAGCAACAACAAGAAGAGAAAATGAAAGTAATGTCTTCTGCTTTAAAGGTGTTCTTTGCTCTTTTTCACTCATGCTTGCAACTTGGGGCTTCTGTTAAGATTTGTCTTTACTTCTGCACTTGTAAAGAAAGTTATGACCTTTTTTCAGATACGGAATTCTCCCCAGTTTATGGTTCCTTTTATCACAACCAGATTAGCTTATTGCCAGTTAGAGAGATAAGACATTGGAAAACAAGAAGGGCCATACCGGGTCAGGCCAATGGTCTGTCTACACCAGTGTCTTCTCTTCCAATAGTGACTAATGCTAGATGCTTCCAAGGGAATATATAGAACAGCACAGTCCTACCTGCAAGTGAGCCATTCCATGTCATCCAGCCACAGCGTTTCGCAGTCCAAGGTTTACGGATGCCCAGAGCATGGCGTTGCATCTCTGGCCATCTTGCTAATATCCATCAATGCACTTATGTATACTCCATGAACTTACATAATTAATTTTTACACTATGATGTCATTTTGGCCTTCACAGCAATGAGTTCCACAGATTGACTGTGTGTTATGTGAAGAAGTACTTCCTTTTATTTGTTTTAAACCTGTTGTCAAGTTAAGTTTGCAGATGATACAAGGAGGAGGGAGAAAAATTGTTCTCCTTGGCCTCTGAAGACAGGACAAGAAGCCATGGGCTTAAACTGCAGCAAGTGAGGTTTAGGTTGGACATTAGGAAAAACTTCATAGCTGTCAGGGTGGTTAACCACTGGAATAAATTGCCTAGGGAGGTCCTGGAATCTCTATCACTGGAGATATTTTAAGAGCAAGTTAGAGAGACACCTATTAGGGATGCTCTAGATAGTGTTTGGTCCTGCTGTGTGGGTAGGGGACAGGACTTAATGACCTCTCAAAGTCCCTTCCAGTTCTAGTGTTCTATGATCCTATGAAATACATAAGAGGGACAAATACCAGGGAGGGAGGGATAAATACCATGGAGGAGGGGAGTTACTTAATTACCTCTGTAGACACACAAAGAAATGTATATAAACTGGCCATCAACCAGTTTAGTCTTGAAATTAGGCAAAGGTTTCTCATCATCAGGGAAGTGAAGTTCTGGAACAACCTGCCAAATGGAGCAGCGTGGGCAAAAATGTAACTGGCTTCAAGACTGAACTGGATAAATTTCTGGAAGGGATGGTATGGTGATGTGATAGTTTACAGGTCATGTAGCCAATCTGCAACTGGTAGCAGCAAATATGTCTAATGGCTCATGGCAGGACACCAAATGGGGAAGGCTCTGAGTCACTCAAGAGAACTCTTTAAACAGGGTTGTTCTGACGAAGATCTTGGATCCAGCAAAGGAGACCTCGTAAGAGGTGATCTGAGTAACCCTAAGCTAATAAGTCTAGAAGAGCAGTTCTCAAAGTATGTGTTGGGACCCCAATGTGAGTTGCAGCCCTGGTGTAATGGGGTTGCTCAGGCTGGTGTTAGACTTGATGGGGATCTGGGGCAGAGCTAAAGCCCAAGCTCCACCACACTGGGCCTAAGCCAAAGTCTAAATGCTTCAGCCCTAGGTGGTGGGGCTCAGGTTAGAGTTCCCTTACAGGGTCTGAAGCTGTTGGGTTTTGGCTTTGTTGCCCTCCCCCATGCCTCCTACTGAGGGTAGCAGGGCTTGGCTTTTGGTTGCTTCCCTTCTGAGGTCATGTAGTAATTTTTGCTGTCAGAAGTGGGCCATGGTGCAATTAATTTTGAGAACTTCTGTTCTAGAAGCAGTCAACCATGGGGAGAAGGGTTAAAACAACAAATAAATCCAGTCTAACAATGTAAATCACACCCCAGGAAAGGAAAATGTGGTTTAGAGCAGGCAAAAAAGTCAATATTTCTCATAATTGCTTACATCAGGTCTGACTTTAGTTTGTAATGGTAATCCATGCATGCAATTTCCATGTACATCAATAGAATTTCTTCCTCCAAGTGAGGGCTGTATATGACCCATAATATTGACTTAGTAGATTTGTAATCACTGCTTGTTAGCAGCAACTGAAATGGCTGTGAATCCATTGGAAGAAGATGCTGGTTAAAATGTGAAAGTGCTAACATTTCATTAAGGCATATCACTTATGTCAAGTCCTGTTTAGATACACTTTTTGACTTCAGAGCCTTGATGTGATACTATAAAAGTTGCTCCAAAGAAGTCATTATTGTACATTGATTTGAATCCATAAGGCTAAATCTATCTCCGCTTACATTGCTATCTTTAGTACCTGCACAGTACAAGCAGGACAGTTCGACTGTTTTAGGGGAATGCAGGAGAATAGTGTAGGGGTTGCACAGCTGGCTGCATACAAGCCCCCGTATGGTAGATGAAGGGATGAAGGAGTGTCAAGTGTTGCAAGAATCTTTTCCTCTTCTTTACCTCTCAACGCTACAGGCATTGGGCTGGAATAGTTTCAGTGGATTGTCTCCTTGGCTCTTATATGCCTCTGAAGAAGGACAGATCTTTCCCTGATCCTCTTCCAGTTCTTGAGCTAGAGTCTAGATTTGGCCTGAAATTATGAGTGTAGAGAGAGTCTAGTGACTGTTCATCAGCTGTAAACGAAATAATTCTGTATACAAAAGCTAGAGGGAGTTCATTTGTTAGTAACTTGTGCAACATTTGGAACTGCTTTGGGAGTTTTTCTTGTATATGCTGTATGAAGGGTTGTTGGTCTACTTTGGAATGCTTCCTCTGGCTACGTCTACACGTGCCCCAAACTTCGAAATGGCCATGCAAATGGCCATTTCGAAGTTTACTAATGAAGCGCTGAAATGCATATTCAGCGCCTCATTAGCATGCGGGCGGCAGCAGCGCTTCGAAATTGACGCGCCTTGCCGCCGCGCGGCGCGTACAGACGGGGATCCTTTTCGAAAGGAAGCCACCTACTTCGAAGTCCCCTTATTCCCATGAGCTCATGGGAATAAGGGGACTTCGAAATAGGCGGGGCCCTTTCGAAAAGGAGCCCCGTCTGTACGCGCCGCGCGGCGGCAAGGCGCGTCAATTTCGAAGCGCTGCTGCCGCCCGCATGCTAATGAGGCGCTGAATATGCATTTCAGCGCTTCATTAGTAAACTTCGAAATGGCCATTTGCATGGCCATTTCGAAGTTTGGGGCACATGTAGACACGGCCTCTGTCTCTTGTAGCATCGTGCACCCTGATAGTACTGAGTAAATAATGGGTGTTTGTTTTATTGACTCACTAAAACAGAATGCCAAGGAAGTGAGGTCAGACTAAGTCTAGAGTGGCCAACCAGCCATATCTGCGGGTATATTCCTAATACACTTACAAAATGAAAGAAACAAAAATAGTGAATGTGAACATTTAAATTGTTTGTGAAAATTCAGGTACCCCTGGGAGCCTAACAGAGGTGGTTAATCATTAATCTGAATCTATATCAGTCTGCCCTGTCCATGTATTTTTAAGTCAGTTGATATAGCATTTTAGTATACTTTAGTGTTCAAATTAGACCACCCTCTAAGATGTTTCATCTTAAGCTCTGCAAGTTTCTAAATCAGTAGTATCCCACCGGGGTTCTGTGTGTGGCCTACAATACATTTTGTTTGCATTGTCAGATTCTGCTGTTTTCCATCCACCTAGTATTTTTCCTGTTAGTATTAGTAAAGTCATGAGCATGTAAAGCAAGGACATGTGAAGTGATGTGCATGTTGACAGCACACAACATTGACCGTGAGAGCCATGCACTCCCCCTGCACTGTGATGGTTCTTTTGGCACACCCTGCAAGTATAGTTAGCAAAACTACCTATCCTAGGAGACCATCTTGGTTACAACAACCTTGAGGCCCACTGAATCAAGGAGGTCGTAACTCATGCAGTTCATTCATGAGCCTAGGTTGCCCAACACTGTTCTAGATGGATGGATGCTTCTATTTTTTAGCCAAGCAAATCTGACTAATCAGGAACCAACCCTTGAGTTGGAGATGGATCATTTTAATTCTTTCTTAAGAGTTTGCAGTGCCTCACATTACTATAAATCCTATAGTCTGTCTAATAGCAACGAATGGCTGAATAGTCTAATAAACATGCTAAACACCTCCTCAACTCTTGGCCTCACTTACAGTTGTGGGTGCATGGCACCTTTGAAATTCTGTTCACTGGCATGGAGATGAGGTAATCCCACAAGTGCCCATTAGGAGCAACTGTCAGGCAGTGAAATTTAGCATACCAGTAAAACAATAAAATGAAGATTTACACAATTATTGCACTATGCCAGCACTAACAAAAATTCTCCACTATAATCTTCATCTTCCTCATGTATTTGAAATGTCACAAATTAAGTGATATGCCCAGTGCCTTTGTAAAAAAAAGAGGAGCTAGTACTCAGTTGGCTCCCTGCCCCCGCCCCCACCATTCCCTCAGCCAGTCCCATGGCTGGGGCTGCCAAGTTGTCAGTACTTGGTACTGGCATATACTGGCACAAAAAAAGAAAAAAAAGAAAAACCCACTGGATATGCTCTTTTCATATATTCTTTAAGGATCTCTCCTGTTCAAATCCAGGAGCTGTGGAACATCTTCCATTTCATTTTTCATGGACTCAGAAGATGGATGATGTGGGATGTAATTTGACTTTTCTGAGTGTTTAACTTATATCTCACATCCAGTTCTCTTTAACTAATGCTATTTGCTTCTGTGAGGTATGCAGAATTTTCCCTTTGAAAGATAGATAATTGGAGATACACATCTCCTTGAGGTGGAAGAGACCTCAAGAGGCCATCTTGTCCAGTCCCCTGGACTCTTGGTAGGGCTAAGTGCCATCCCTGGCATCTATTTGCCCCAATCCCGAAATGGCCTCCTCAATGACTGAGCTCAGAACCCTGGGTTTAGCAGGCCAGTGCTGAATCCACTGAGCTGTCCCTCCTCTTATGTTGTCTGCTGTTTACAATAATATTTCCATGGCCGTGTCTACACTAGCCCCAAACTTCAAAATGGCCACGCAAATGGCCATTTTGAAGTTTACTAATGAAGCACTGAAATGCATGTTCAGTGCTTCATTAGCATGCGGGCGGCCGTGGCGCTTCGAAATTGATGTGGCTCGCGGCCGCGCGGCTCGTCCTGACGGGGCTCCTTTTTGAAAGGACCCCGCCTACTACGAAGTCCCCTTATTCCCTTGAGCAGATGGGAATAAGGGGACTTCGAAGTAGGCGGGGTCCTTTCGAAAAGGAGGCCCATCAGGACGAGCCGTGCGGTGGCGAGCCGCGTCAATTTCGATGCGCCACAGCCACCTGCATGCTAATGAAGCGCTGAATATGCATTTCAGTGCTTCATTAGTAAACTTCGAAATGGCCATTTGCATGGCCATTTCGAAGTTTGGGGCTAGTGTAGACGTAGCCCATATTAGTTATGTTATTTGCTTTTCAAAATATGAATATATGCTACTGAATGCTGTTTTTGCAGTGTGTGACTAGCTCAGTTAAAACATAGGGACCAAAACCCCACCTAATAAAATTCATCCACAACATATGGCATTCCCAAGTCAGTGAACCAAATAAGGTGCAAGCAGAAATGACATTCATACGCAAATAAATTGCTTAGCTTAATTGCTAGAGTTCACAATCTGGGTAGATGACTAGAGGCACAAAGGTTCAGTTTTCCCTTGTATCTGAAATACATAGCAAAATCCTGCAAAGTTGCAAAGTAGCTGTCAGGCCTATGGTCTGTACAAGATAAGCTTCCTGAGCTGTTGTAATGTAGGTATATCTAAGGAGATTTCTCTTGGCATGAAATGGAAGAGGCTGAAAACACACAGTTCAAAGCCCTGGGAAGTGAATTTGAGTCTCCCCACTGATAATGTGGGCTTTAGATCTGTCCATTAATGCACAGTACTGGCCTATGACCTCTCAAGATGAGGGTGTTTTTCTCACCCAGGCCCAGCAGTCCCCTTTAAAATATTTTATACACATTGAAAGCAAAATAAATGGCCTAAACTATTTATTTCCTCAATTTCTTTTGGGAAAGGGGACAAATGATTATTTCATTTTTGCTTGAGATATAAGTTTCTGCTTGAAGCCAGTTTAATCCCATTATAATCTTGCAAAAGAGGTTTTTCAGTAGAAATTTGTGCAGAACAGTGGCAGTGGTGATATTGCTTACATTTTTTAGACAAAATTATATTTTATAGGATGAATCTCTTTTCCTTATACTATTTCATCTATAATATGCTTTATCAGTACTCCATCCTCTGTTCTCCTGCTTGGAATTTTATTACTTTAATAACCACCGTTCAACTGAACAACTATCTGACTAAATAACTAGCAAATGTTGCCCTAGTCATTTTTCAGAATTAGGTCTGATTTCTTTCAGAGCTGATAAAGGAAACATGGAAAATGGATTTTAAGACAGTGTAGCTTTATTTGCACAATAGTTTCAACAAAAAGTGTTTAATGGTGGGGAGGCAGGAGAGAACTTATTTTTAAACAAGACTGGTACTTACATTTCTCTGCCCACCCTATTTATGTTACAGGGCTTTGTTGTCTCTGCATGCATGTTGGCTGAGCACAGCAATGTTCAATCAGAGATCATGGTTAGCTTATGGATGAAATTCTAGTTTACTTTTTGAAATTGTTCACTCCTCATTTCAGAAGTGGGTTGTACCTTGCATGTAATTATTGAGAGGGCTTTGACTCTTGCCAAATCGCCAACCTGTGTAACCGAGCTGGCCTTCAACCTTACTGGACTGAAATTCCTAGAGAAAAGGACAGAGATCTAAACTAACAGACAATCCCCAGGGCTGTGAATAAATACAGGGTTTCTTTTCCACTCCAGCACTTGAGTTCAGATTACCCCCTGTAGAGAAAGAGGGCCATCAAGGCAAGAAAACTCAGTGGTCCCCCTCAGCATTTCTTGCCAACCATTTTATGAAGTGGAAAGGGTTTCGCGCTGCAGTAGTAATTTAGGATGAGATTTCCCAACTCTGCAGAAGCTAAGGATATGTCTCCACTTGCACTTGGGTGACAAAATTTTGTTGTTCATAGGTGCTTAACCCTTCCCCACCACCCTGTGAATCAGAGGAGACTGGTGAAGGGGTCATGCATTTCCCACACATCACCGCTGCCATGAACAACAAAGCTGTGCTGTGGTAAGTGCATGGGGGAACGTTGCTGTGTCGTCAAGAGTGCTCTTTTGCCGACACAGAAAAACCCACTCATGAGGAGGTGGAAGTATTTTGTCAGCAAAAGTGCCAACAAACAGCATTCCCACATGCTGACTTGTAGTGACAGGGCAATGTTGACCCAGCCTTGTTGCTGAAGGCTGCACAGTTTAGACATACCCAAAGACTTTAATGCTTCCCCCTACCCCCCACGCCCCCCATGCACTTATTTGGAAGAGCACCTCCTGCCGATAATTAGTACTGGCATGATCCTTTGGTCACAGGTATGTAACTTCACTGCAAAAGGTAGCTAACTGCTGGGGTTGCCAACCCTCCAGGATTGGCCTGGAATCCTCCAGAATCAGTGTCTATCTCCCAGGGACTAGTGAAAAACATCCAGCAGATTTGAATATGATATTTTAAGAAAATGACATTATATCATGCTGGGAAAACAAATCTCCCAGCATAGCTTCAGTTAGAGTTGGAAACTCTCAGCTAGGTAGATTTTTCTAACTAGACCTCCAAATTTATGTTTTGATATCTGTTCCCTTTAGCGTTGTGGTACTTGCTGTTACCTTTGAATGGTACTTTAGCCGTTATGAAACCTTCCATGCTGTAATTATAACAGGCATTTTTCTGTCTTGATGGTTACAGATGTTCACCTTCAGCAGGGCAAGTCTGATTTGTGATGTCTGTTGCTTTTTCTTTAAGGCTGACCAAGTTCCTCTTACCAGCTGAGTCTTTATCAACCTCTGAAAATCTTCAAGGGAGCACTTAAAGATAATCTTATTCATCCCATCACTTTTTTTTTTTCATCTTCAGACTATTTTGGCCAAGGATCCCTCTAATTTTTTACTGTCATGTGCAGAATAAATTTTGTTATGTAAACCGAGCCCTATGAGGCTATGCACCACCAGTAGAAACTCATGCTACCGGCTGTGGGTACTTGGCTAATCACCTAGGTGACACTTAAATCTCTCCTGGATGTCCACCCAAGTGCTCAGTTTACAAGTAACACAGGTTTTGGCATTAGGACAGCATAAATCTTGTCCTAAATTTTTTCAGGAAGAAGGGTGCTTTCGAAAGGTGGGGTTCCTTTTGAAGAAAACCTGTCTACATGGCTGATTTGCATTTCAAAAACAGCATTTCTGGAGTGGCATGTGACTGCCCCTATGCAAACAAGGCACTGAATATGCAAATCAGTGCCTTATTTGCATTTTTGATCGGTCGTGTTTGCGTGCCCCTTTCAAAAGAGAGGGGCAATGTAGATGCAGCCCTTGAGTTTATTATAATTCTTCTGAAGTATTTAGAAGTTGTTATAAACATTACTACAGTAGCTTATATTTGATGGTAAACTTAACACAGTAGCTAGTGCTTAATGAATGTACATGAGTGTAGTTCGGAAGTAGACATCATTATTCTTTTTCCTCCCTAAGTTAAGGAGTAGGGCTGCGTCTACTTTAGCAAGTTCTACAGGAAAATCAGGCCCTTTTTCAAAAGAACATATGGAGCATCCGAACACAAAATGTACTCTTTTGACCCGAAACTGAAAGAACACAGCTCTTCTTCTTCCACTCCCGGATCAGGAAAAGCACCTCCTTTCTAAAGCTTCTTTCAAAAAAAAAGCATGCATAGATGTTCCATGGGCCCTTTTTTCGAAAGAGCAGTCCTCATGGCACCGGATTTTTCAATCCCTGGCCCGTTCTTTCAAAAGAGCGGGGCCTGTGTGGATGCTCTCTATTGAACAGCACATTGATTTTTGATCCGCTTTTTTGTGTGTGGATAGGCTCTTTCTAAAGAAGTTTTTTTCAGAAGAGATCTTCTGGAAGAACTTCTTTCAAAAGATCACTGTAGTGTAGACATAGCCTAAAGGATTAAGGGGGAAAGATTTTAAAATTGAGAGTAGTATATAAACACGCAACTACTGCTCCTATTTTAGTGCACCACAGTACTCTTATTTATTGGGTATGGGAGTATGAGTGGTATTACTTGAAGGATTGTATTGCAGCTATAGCACAATAGAAGTATTATCTTTATACAAAAATAATCAACCTGTATTCCATGGAGGCTCTCTTGCTAAAACCACTCATCATACAACACCTTAATTTATCTCTCATCCTAATGGGCCTGAGTTACCCAGCTAATATGTTTTGACACTTTAAAAAATCTTCCAGCAACTAGAATTTGTGATGCCTGTTTCTAAAGTGACACTTTACAAATTACAAAATGATACATTATGAAATAATAAATGGCACCCTGAATCCTTAACATGAAGCCTCATCTTTCTTGTTGATGAGCTCTCAGATAGTCTTTCAGGGTCTTGGAAAATGGTCTTCAGAAACAACTAAATAGGATTCTTTCTATGAGATCATCCTGATTTTTACTGTACTGCTTAGACAGTTAAGATATTGTTCTCACGAAATGTCCTTTCCTTTAAAATAATTTAATTGTACAACTACTATCTCAGTGCTAAACCTTAAAACATATTTTACACACATTCACAAAATTTTAAATAATTTAATCTGGCAAGAATTTCAAGTTATATTATACAAAACTTTATAGAGCCAGGCACTCCTAGCCTTCCCCTTCCCCTCTGCTCTACCTAAATGTCCTCCCACACAGCCAGGCAACCCCTGCCCCCCCCCAACTCTAACTAAATGCCCTCCCCAAGAGTCAGGCCCCCCCCAGGTTCCCTGAATTCTAAATCAATATCAGCAACTCACTAGGGCTGCCAATTGCTGCCACCATGCGCTTCTCCCACCAAGCGATGGCGTGCGTGTGCGGAGTGGGCAGATGGCACTCCCTGTGTGCGGTTCTCAGGAGGAACCACATTTAAAGGCTCCAAGAGCTGCATATGGCTCAAGAGCTGCAGGTTGGCCACCCCTGTATTCAGCAAAACTCAGTGTCCTATTCACCACGTCGCGATTGGCAAACGTATTGGACACCCGTGTCCTACAGGTGACTGTAATACAGCTTTTTAAAAAAGACTAAGTACTAGCTGAGTATAATTCTGCATTGATCATATACAACCATGTCTATTTATATGGCTATTAAAATTATATTTCTCTCTCTCTCTCTCTCTCTCTCTCTCTCTCTCTCTCTCTCTCTCTCGTCTTTTAGACACTATGATCAGGAGAGAGGTGTGAGCCATTCAGCTAATTCCACTGCCTCCTAAGAATTTGCATTTGAAAAGAAAAGTAATCTGCCTGTTTCCTCTGTCTGGCTATCTCAAATCAGTGTTTAAATTCCTTATTCTTTAGCTTCTTTATTCAGAGGCAAATTAAAATGTAGGATGACCAAAATGTGCCATCTGCAGAATCTAGTGGTGTTTCTGAAAACTTAAGTTTTGGAGAAGATACAAATTGCTCCACAGAACTAGAGCTAACAGAAGAGAAGGATCTTTACTACAGGAGACACCAGTGGACATTTATTTCCATTCTTAAAAAATTATTAGATTGTCATAGTGCGTTATGGTTTGCCACCTCCCTCATCCCAACATTAGCTCTGTATGGTGTTGAAGGAAGGATGTCAGACTACATCTATTATGGAAGGATGACTCCTTTGTTCTTACAAATGTAGATTTGGATGATATGAATATTCTGTCTACTAACCTAATTTCTTTTTTTTCCCCTTGTGTGGGGATAGGAAACAAACTTACATAATATTAAATCTAGCAGAATATAGAAGTGTTTCCAAATCTAGTTGCTTGGCAGTTGCTGAAATAGCAACTGTCACATCCAGATCTGAGAGTGGTCTATCACTTCTCTGACTGGCTCAGGTGAAACTTGGAGATAAGGTAAGATATGAATAATAGTTACTGGAGGAGGATGTACCACTCTTGGGTGCCCCAGAATAATCTTAGAACAACACTGAGCATTGTCAAACCTTGCCTATTTATCATAATGAATGTGCAAGGCAGGCAGAGGAAGCAAGGAGAAGAGATAGACAATTTCTTCTTGAGATTTAGGACAGTAACAATCCCAAAAAGTTAAGTTAACCAAAGGAGAAGTGAGGTTTCTGCAACTCATTCTGCACATAAATGTACAATAAAGGCTATTTAACTTCCAAGGATGTTCTCCTGAGTGCCAAGAAAGTCTACACTGCATACCATAACATCAATGTATTTAGTAGGCACTGTGTTTCAGATCTGGGGAATGCCTTAGGAAGCCAATACCAGTCTTAACCTTTCTTAGCCCAGGAGACATGCATGTGCAATTATTCTGGAGGTGCACACTTAAAAAAATGTTTAACCCAGAAGAATGCCATTTCAGGAGGGCACAAGAAGGGGGATGGCTACAGCTGTGCATACCAGAATGCTGTTTGATTTTCTTCTCCTTCCCCTCATCATCAGGGAGTGAGGGGAAGTATATAGCTTGTGTCCTCTGCCCCTTCCCCTCTCCAGCCAGGTGCATGCAAACTGTGTACTTTCCCCTGGCTCCCTGATAGTGAGCTGAAGTCCTCTTACCCCTGCCCTCCCAAAACGGTGCCCTTGTTAATTCATTTTCCTCTTTCCCATTGCCATGGCAGAGGGACTGTTCAAAAGCTAAGTAACACATTTTTATACAGGATGGTGTGTTGAAAAACCTCAGCTCTAAGCTAGAATTCATTCATAATTTCTTTTAAACTTCATCCACACATGATCCAAGTATCAGCTAGTACTGGGCTTGAAAAGGAGGGAATCTCTGGTTTGCAGTCCTATTCTTTGTCTGTTAGACAAGGCTCTCACCTGTCATGCTTTTGCATGCTGCAACACACTCCGGTAGCTACCTAAGCTGTTTAAATTCGACCACTTGCTCAGAGGGGGAGCAAAGGGGAAGGAGGAGACAGATTTTATTGAGGTTTCTGATATAGTCCCATATGTCATTCACATAATCAAAGTGGGAAAAATGTGGCCTAGATTAAACTACTAGAAGGTGGCTATACAAAAGGTTGAAAGACCATACTTAGAAAGTAGTTATCTGTGATTCACTATCAAACTGGAAGTCTGGTAGTATTTATATTGTAATTAATGACCTGGATAAGAAAGGGGTAGGAATATTCCTATAAAATTTGCAGATGGCACCAAGCTGGGAAGAGTTGTAAGTACATTGAAGGACAGGCTTAGAATTCAAAAATGACCTTGACAAGTTGGTCTGAAATCAACAAGATGAAGTTTAATATAAAGAGAAGTGCAAAGTACTAAACTTAAGAAGGAAAAAACAATGTGCAACTAATGAATAGGGAATAACTGGCTAGGTGGAAGTAGTGCTGACAAGGATATGGGAGTTCTAGTGAGCACAACTTGAGTCCACAATGTGATGATGGTATTGCAAAAAAGGCTAATGTTCTATGGTCATGATGGGACTATCGTTCAAAGTAGTACCCTACAACCCCATAATCACCCTTTGTGTGTGGTTGTGACGTTTTATACAACACATTTCTTGCAAGGTATCCTGTGAAAAGTCAGGATTTGCTGAAATACATTGTTCTGTAATTTGCATGGTGACAAGTGTAAGAGGGGTAGCTGTGGTAGTGTGCATCCACAAAAACAAGGAGAAGTCCTATGGCACTTTATAGACTAATAGATTTTTTGGAGCATAAGCTTTTGTGGGCAAAGACTCACTTCAACAGATGCATCTGACGAAGTGGGTCTTTGCCTGTGAAAACTTATGATCCAAAAAATCTATTAGTCTGTAAGGTGAAACAGGACTTCTTGTTATCCTTCTGTAATGGTATACAGAGTTGAGATTTGGTTAAATGTGTGCCACTGAAATAATGCTGCAAGTCTGGGAGCTGTCCTTTCAGTAGCAAAAGGAGAAATGAATATCTCTAAGAAAGATTTACATTAGGATTAGCCAGCTATATGTTGATGGTCTGTTAAGGAGAGTCCATTCTCTGACCAGATACCTCCCCAAACACACAGGTCATGGCCCAGTGTCTCAGCAGGGCATGCAGAATGTGTAACTCCTGACTCCATGTTTGAGACAGGATTTTTTCATGCACATGGATTCCGGAGGGGGTAATAAATTGGAGGCTGTGATATTGACCCCTGACCTCTCCTTTCCTACCTACCCTAAAGGCAACAAACACTAGGAAGATAAGGACTTTGTCATGGGGCAATTGGTCCCAGACTGAAAAGGAAATTCATCATGTGTATTAAGAACTACATCTTGCCTACAACATCCATTTGGGTGAGAAATGCTGTTTGATTCAAATCTTTCATAGTTTGATAAAGTTAAGAAATGAAAAGTAAAACCATAGTCTAAATTCTAATGTAATCATCTCTATCCTTTATGCCTATCAGTTATAATCTATCTTTCTATAGACGATAAACTTAGTTTAATGATTTATTCATGCCAGTGAGTTTTTCTAAAGTGCTTAGGGAATCTGCCCATCTTACAAAGACTGTTGCATGCCTGCTGTCCTTTGATGAAGTGGTGAACTAATTAATGAGCACGCATTGTTCAAGAGAAGATCTTGAGTGTATTTCTTGGATGCAAGGCTGGGGGGAATTTGCCAGTGCTTCCCTGTATGGTTCATGTGTGGCTCAGGGAGCATTCATGTAACTTAGCTGATGTGTCCCTGCATGTTGTTGATTGAGTGATCACAGCCCTCAAGGGTTCGCTGCTTGTCACAGCTTTGTGACAGATAAGGCTGGAAGGTAAGGGAGGTGCAGGGGTCCAACAGTTTCAGAATGTACGCTGAGGATTTGTCAGTGTTATATTAACAGGAGTATATTGTGTAATGCACAAGAATTGCCCCTCTCTATCTTGCACTGGTGAGCGCTCAGCTGGAAAACTGTATCCAATTCTATGAAGAAGATTACAAAAATTGGGCACATGAGAAAAGAAGACCAAATTTGGGGACCTGATAGCAGTCTTCAAATATATTAATGCTAGTCTAGAGAGGATAATCAATTGTTCTCCATGTCCATTCAAGATGGGACAAGAACTAATGGTCTTAATTCACAGTCCCAGAGATTGAGGAAGCCTTTCCTGGCATTGAACCTAACAATAAGGATAATTAAGTTATGGACTAGGCTTCCAAAGTAGGTTGTGGAATCCCCATAACTGACAATAAGAATAGGTTGAACAAACACCTGTCAGGAAGGTCTAAGTTTATTTGGTCCTGCCACTGGCAGCTGGATTTGATGACAGAGGTGCCTTCCAGCCCTGCATTTCTACAGCTCTGTGATGAAAGTGCCTGAGCTGTTTGTTCTGTCTGCAGCAGCAGCTGGCAGCATGAACCAGGGAACTCTGCCTGAAGCCACTCAGGGCCCTGGGATTTTGCAGATATAAACTTAGTCCAGTAATACAGCCATTGAAAGGAGATGAACAAGATGTCCAAGATGCAGGATGACAACAGGAGGACAACATTTTTATTTACTGTTAATGGTGATATAGGAACACATGGCTGTCCCTCCCAGTCAGTCTTGGAGGGAGGCTGTGCCCCCTTGCTCTCATGCCCCTGGCAAGGAAAGTGTTATTAGTAACCTCCAAGGTCCTGGTTTTCTAAGCCTTTGGCCTCAGGCAGGACAGAGTGCCCTACAATGTAGGAGATCAGGCCCCAAGCAGGGCTGAGAAGGGGATAGAGGGTAGGTGTAGCAGTCTAGGCTCCACGCACTGAGGAGGCAGCAGCTTCTCTATCAGTCTGGGAGGGAGGCCATGCCTCCTTGTTACACAGGAACAAGGCTGAAATGTCTGCACCAACCTGAAGCTTACCACTGCCTCACAAAAGCTCTAGAAGTCCTAGTAGTCTATTGTTTCCCAAAGTGGAATGAAACTTTGGAGTAACAGAGGTTTGGCCACTATTAATCCAAAGTATGTGTCTGTGAGTTGTGGGGGGAGTGGGGTATGTGGAGCGGGAAAATAGTTCCTTGTATTACTGCTTTATGCACATTTTCCTATCTGAAAAATAACGGGAGGTTTGTGGTGGTTAAGGAGAGGACTGTTGACTGCTCTTGGGGGATACAGCCATAGATCTGACCAGGAGGCAGTATCTGAATTTTATGGCTGCAGTGCAACAAGCAAAAGGGGAAATCACATAGACAATGGAGGCAATTTTAAAAGCAGAAGTCCTGTTTCCAAAGAGTGACCTGAAGGAAATGTGTGATTGGAAGTAGACTGCACAGTATAAACTGTGTGCTTTCCAGATGAAAATTTTAGTGGCATCACACAAGTCAGTGCCCAGGGTGCTCAAAAATCTGCAGAGCAGGGACCATAACATCTGCAAAGGCTGGATTAGCAGTGTGGTGGTGGTGAAAAACTGGTCCTGAAAGATGTCACTATCCACTTTCCACAACTGATGACATCTTGCCTGAAATCTTAAAAGCCAGAACCTTATTAGTCTGTTGTGAGGAAGGGTTTTGGCTTGTACGTACTGCTCTTGATCCACTGTCTGTCCAAGTTTTGTCCACACCAGGCAGAAGTGCATAAGTGGGGAAGTGCAGAAGTGGGACTCTGAATCACAAGAATTTGACATGTTGAAACAAATTATAATGACTGTCCCAGTCCTGAAATAGTAACACTCAGGAGAGCCAGCAAAACAACAGTGTGATCCATTAGAGTAGGTGTGTGCAAAGTGGGATGTGGGTCCCCTTGGATGGGACATGAAATTGGGTAATGGGGGATGCAGCGCAATCAGCTGCTGGGTCTCAGCCTCATCCATCTCATTAAAATGTTGAAATATGTTATTGTTTTTATGTCTGTGTTTTCACTTTTATATCATCATTGTCACCATCATCATCCACAACAACCGTGGGCTCAGCACCCGTTGGTGTCTGGTGCCTGTCTCACTATTTCCTTCCATCTTTCCTTATCCAATGCGGAGTGGCTTAGTTTCTGTAGACTGTCTGTGCACCAATCTACTACATAATCTACCCATTCTCTGTGGGGTCTGCCTCTCCTATTCGAACTGTCCAATATGCTGAATACCAGGGTCTTGATTTTTTTGTTTGTTGTTCATTCTGCAAATATGCCTGAAGAGCTCTAACTTGCTTTGTATAACCTTCCACAGTAGGTTCTCTTTCGGCTGTATCTTCCTATATAATTCCCCATTGGTGACCTTCTGCATCCATCCTATTCTCACGATCTTCCTATAACAACTCCTCTTGAGCGCCAATATTCTTCTCTTTGAATCTCTTGTTATCACACAAGTCTCACAGCCGTACAACACGCTGCTGAATACACGTTTTCAAGACATTCGTGGAATTCTCTAACATTCTCTAGTTTGACCCCATCTACACTGATCTTCCTTCTTATTTCCTTATCTACAAATACTATTGGTTTTGTTTTATCAATGTTCATAATCAGTCCGTACCACTTCCCTTCCTCATTTAGCACCTCCACTGTTTTTGCTAGCTTCTCCTCATCTT
Source organism: Carettochelys insculpta (assembly GCF_033958435.1). Taxonomy (NCBI): domain Eukaryota; kingdom Metazoa; phylum Chordata; order Testudines; family Carettochelyidae; genus Carettochelys; species Carettochelys insculpta. Next base: position 316,781,162 of record NC_134137.1, read on the forward strand.
CCTCAATAATAACTATATAATCTGTGAACCTCGAGTTGTTAATTCTTATCCAGTGCACAGATATCCATTCTACCTCTTCCTTGATCTTGTCCAGAGCTCTCTCTAGATGCACGATGAAGATACTCGGTGATATCGGATCTCCTTATCTCGTACTGCTACTCGTTCTAAACCAACTTCCCAAGTCTCTGCACGTCCTTACCACTGCCTCCGAATTGTCATTGATATCCTTCAACATCCATGAATAAAACTTTTGCTCTCTTTGGCACTTAGGCGACATCTACACAAGAGGCTTTTTCCGCTAAAACCAGAGCAGAGCATCTTGATGTAAAATGTGTTTTGTTGACTGTTTGTTGACCAAAACCAGCACATCCACCAGCGGCATTATACCTCTCCCAGTTCAGGTATAACGCCTCTCTCAACAGTGTTCTGTCGACAAAGAAGCCATGTAGACACTCTAGGGCCCTTTTGTTGACAGATAGGGTTTCCAGTTCCTGAGCTGCCCTTTTTGCAGAGCTTCCGGTCTGCCATTCTGTCAAGAGGGGTAGGCAATCTGGCTGCTCTTTGTCGACAGAGCACATTGTTCTTTCAAGCTGCTGTTATGTGTAGATGCACTCTGTCGACAGTGATCCTGCCGATACATCTCTTCCAACAGTGAAAGGTATTTTTTTCATATGAACATGACTGAAATTACTTTCAGTTTGGATTACAGTAGACAGGTTGGGGCGGGGGGAGCCCTGCTAGTTACGGGGATGAAAAGTGGGGCCTGACATAAAAAGTTTACTTACCTCTGCATTAGAGAAAGGTGGCCCTGTGCAAGAGCTACACGAATTCTGTGTCAGCTGAGCCTGAACAGGGGGTCACCCAAACAGAAGAAGGGCTTCTGGGAGTGAAACAATTCTATCATTACACTCATGGCCACCTACTAGTAGCGTAATTAGATTACAAACCCCTAGAGAAAATGATAGCAAAGTCCTTTTTTAGTGCTCCAAAGTGATTGCAGTGCCTCATCATGCACTTCCAGTGCTATCACAGATCAGAGATTGTCCAAAATAATTACTGGTGTTAACTTATAGCCTGCACGTGGCATAAATACTCAGCATCAACAATTTGGGGGGTGGGGCGAAAGGGATCAATTAGCATGCTACACAGTCTCCCAGGGTCCATGGCAAAGCCGACTGAAATAGAAGAGGCTATGGAAAAAAAGATACCCAATTTCAGGCAGGCAAGAGAGCAATACCAGCAGAGTGGCCAGAAGGCAAAAGCCAAGTACCAGTAATCGCAGAACCATATTTTCAAATTAAAGATGAGCTGAGCATGCAGAATGGAATCCTATTTTGAAGACGGAGCTGCTGCCCCCACCTTGTTACAGAAGGATACCATGCAAAAGGGCATTGACATCTGTCTTAGAATGTGTTTATTGCCTGGGAATGAATACACAACTCCATACCATAATAGAAAGATGTGACACCTGCCAGCTCTGTCAGAACTGTCAACTGAAAGATGGTGTTACTACATGAGCTGCTTATCCAGCCACAGGAAAAGGTGTTAACAGACTTATTTGATTACAGACTGCTATTCATTTTTTTTCTGGAACAGGGTGGAGAGGATAGCAAGCCTGAGAAGCAAGTCACTTATTGGCAAACTGAAGGCCCACTTTGTAAAATATGGTATTCCTGATACTGTTCTCCAACAATAGGGCCCAGTTTGCCTCAGAAGAACTGACACATTCGTATGCAGCTGGTAGTTTGAACACTACACTTCCTCTACAGCACGGATTCCCAACCTATGGGTTGGGATCCAAACATGGCTCACGATTAGATTTGTTAAGGATCGCCAGCAGCTCAGAGCTGCATGTGGCTCTTAAAGAGGACATTTGCAGCTCCTTCATGCTGCCACATCCAACAGTTATCTCTATCAATAGAGAAGCAATTACGCATTACACATGAAAGAAAAGAAACAGACATAGCAGTTCTTTGAATGGCTTGTACATTATATAACACAGTCACTGCTCTTGCTTCTTTGAAATCAACCTTTTCAGTGTGACACGGAAACTGGAAAGTTAGTGAAAATTCCACCTGGCCCAATAAGACTCCAGTACAATATGGTCACCAGGGCCCCAATCCCAATTTTACTTTATTTAAACAGATGTTGCAGACATTTTGCCCCCTCCCCTTGTGCCCTGATTTCAGTACCTCAGTACAATTATTTTCTTTCCTCCCTACTAGTCAACACTGGATTCAATTATTTTAAATAAAATCTTATTTCCTTCAGAATTCAATAACTGTCATGTTTTTAACAGTTTCCTACAGGAGACTAGTGATTCAGAGCTTCAGACAAACTTTTCACTTTCCTTCATTTTTTCATGGTACTTTGTATTGATTGGCAACACCTTCCTGAGAGAGAATTTGGATTGTTCAGAAATTTTTAGTGAACCGCTGAAGAGACTTAAACACAGCTGTGCAACACATGGGGGTGTTTGGGTGTATGTGTAGAAAGGTAGCATCATAAAGTTCACTTTTGTACTCTGCTACCTTGAGGGGTGCTGTGTGTAGGAGGTATAGCAATGAAACAGCAGCCAAGGATTGGTGCTGTTTTGAACCCACACTCCCTCTATGCCATCTGAAGGGAAGGGACTGTTGGAGGAGCTTATACCCGAGGATTTCCCCCTACACCCAACTGATCTTCCTGAGGCTGTGTAAAATGGCACATACTACTACTAATTAACCCTTGTCCTCTGCATGGAGCACAAGTCATCTACAAGTCTCCTCCATTTCTCCTCCACTTCTGTCTTAGGACAAAACTTCTCGCTGGCTCCAGGAGTACCCCAGTTGTTGTCCTTCAGTCTCAGTAGACCTTATCCACATTGTCTGAGGTCTTCCTCTTTTGCGTTTTCCTTGCAGGTTCCATGTGAGCGCTTGGTGGACTATGCTGGATGATGGTTTTCTGAGAGTGTGGCCTAGCCATCCCCACTTTCTTCTTTTGATTTGAATACCAAGTGGTTCTTGTTCTGCTCTGTTCTAAAGCTGCTGATTTGTGACAAAGTCTTGCCATTTGATGTGAAGTATGTACCTTGGGCATCTGTTTGTGGATGTCTGTAGCTTGTGATTTGAAGACTCTTTAGTCCCAGCATATTTAAAGATCAATTCTTTCCTTTTCAGAGGGATGCTAATAACTCAAGTATACGATCCTAATCTTTATAATCTCTGATATTAGAATTAACTGATTAGTATGCCATAAACCCTCTTTAAAGATGAACAAGTTAATATACAGTGTATAGACTTTTGCAACACTTTTGGGTGGGGTTTGTGCAATTTTAATGTTCACCTTGGTCATGACACAGGCACATGTGCTGAGCTTGGAAAATTAAGGTTCTGGTTCCTCAAGTGGTTCTATATGTCTGGATCTGTGTGTTCATGCAGAGAATCTCTGAAGTCAATGGGGCTCTTTGTAGGTATGGGGTGAGAGGTCTCTCTGCTTAGAACAGCTTCTAGGAGCAGCACCTAACATAATATACAGGGTTTATAGTTTGGTTCAATGGTTCTGGGCCCCTCCACGGTAAAAACTGTTCCAGCACCCTTGTTATTAGGCAAAAATTAATTGAGTCTACTGAGATCCACTAAGGGGTAGTTTTTCCTTTCCTTTTGTTAAGGAGCTAGGATTGAGCAAGGAAGAGACTGAGGATGTTCATGGTTGTTCTACTACTACCTTTTGAGACTTTCCTCATTTGTATCCATCCCAGGTCATGCTCTTTACAGAGATACCTGAACTTGAAATGTAGGAAGTTAAAAATACTGGGTTTTTTTTCAGATATTTCCTATGCACTAAGTGTCTCTCCCAATTTTTGCCTTTTAAAAATTTTGTTTTTTGAAATACTTTTCTTTCTCTTATTACAGTACAAAAAAAACCAGAAATGGGGAAGGAATGACTTTACCTTCATCTTCCTTTCTCCTCCTCGTTTGTTGTCTGTGAAATTGTGCTGGAGGAGGAACCCTATTTTGGTACGTGCACAGTTCCCAGAATAACTGGACACTAATCATGACTGTGGCATATTTCATCACACAAAAACACATTTGAGGCACTCAGATTGTGCAAGGATGGACATGGTGAAAAAAATGAGACATGGCCTTGTAATCACAAATCATGGTTATCTTAATTCCTTACTAGGATTGTTTCTAGTGCTGCTTCTCTGTTACTTTTAACTTGTTTGGCATGTAGCTGCACGTGTTCGCTGGCTAGTTCAATTATAATCTTTTTGCAGCATCAAATACCTTCAAATTAATGAGGTAAATCTGCACTGTTTTAAAATCCCACTGTTCCTTAATGCCCCAGGGCCTCACACAGCCATGGCTGTTCTTGCTAGAATTGTTACATGCAATACAGTAATCCCTTGAAATGCACAATTTCAAGTTGTGCTTAACTTGCATTAAGCGCAACTCAAAATCCCCACCCCTCAGCTCCGCCCCACAGCCCTGCGCAGCTCTGGTGCATCACCCACCTGTGATATTGTGGGTGGTGGATATGTGTGAGTGGCAGGCTGAGCAGCTCACACAAGCTGGGGGTGACCCCCTGCTGGCTGTAACCTAAGCTGTCAGGTAACACCTCTGTCCAGGAACAAAGAGTGGGGTGGAGCCCAGCTGGTTTTGAATCAGGGGAGCGTTGGAAGTCAGTTAGCCTGTGCTGAGGGGGGAGGAACAAAGGATGGGGCTAGACCTGGGCTTTGGGGCACCCCTCTGGTCTCCCTTCACCAAGATCAATTGAAATGACTGTTTCTGGCTGCTGTAATGACACCTCTGTACTGCGTTGTGTCTCTGCTGACTAATAAACTTCCTGTTCTACCGGCTGAGTGAGTCACTCCTGCCTGTGGACAGGGTGCAAAGCCTGGGGACCCCTGAACACCCATTACACCCCACCTTGGTTCGAACTCCCCGCAGTCCCAGATCAACCTCTCCATGGCCTGGATCACCCCCCCACCCACGTGGCTCCAGCTCACTCCCCCGCCCCGCATGGCTCCAGCTCAACCCACCACATGGCCGCATAGCCCTGGTTCAACACTCCCCACTGCTGCCCTGACCCAGCCCAGGCTTAACCCCCGCTACCTCTCCCCCATGCCCTCAACCCAGTGCCAGGCTTAATCCCCCCCAACTGCCCCGCCAACCCCAGGATTTACCTTTCAAAAGGAGCTCCCTTTCAAGAGTTGCTTCCCTGGCTGCAGAACATGTGTTCCACTGGGAAAAAAGCCATCCCCCCGCCCCAACTTACATGAAATTCAAGTTATGTGAGGGTGCGTCGGAATGCAACCCTTGAGTAACTCAAGGAACTACTGTATAGACACGTCAAACTCAAAGCCTACTGAGGGCTGCACAGATGAAAACTGATAGCTTTCAGAGCCACCAAAGAACATGTACTTCTATTGGAAAATCATAGTTATTTATTATGACAGATTGTTTTATGTGTATTTTATAATATTTTTAAAGTCTTGTTTGAATATAGTACAATAATTTTAATGGAGAATGTAATACTTAACATGAATTTTATTGTTTTATACTTTTATTAATAGCTCATGAAATTTGAGAAAAGGCACACCTAGCAGTGAGGGAAGAAAGATAAAAACTCTGATGATAAAAACAGATCAGGGAGAAAAGCCAAATCAGAAAATCCAAAAAATCTCAAAGAAAAAAGGGATAGATAGTTTTGCAGTGAACATGCAAAGCCAGGTGTCAGGACACCTGCATTCTGTGGCTAGCTCTGCACTCTCTGTGCTGTCAGTTTTGTCATCTCTAAAGATGAGGATAACCTACCATGCAGGAAGGTTCATGAGTTACCAACATGAATGGATGAATGAATGAATGAGTTTTGGGATTTGTGGCTGGAAGGCGCAACAGCAGGAGTTAATTTCAGGAAGTGGTATCTGAGGGGAATGGAGCTGTACAGACTCAGAGGATGAAGATTAGGGCTGAGAGAAACTGATCACCACCAGCTCTTGGGTGGAACACCCCTGATGTGATCTTGCTAAGAGTGTACTTAAATCGGAACATTTCCTTTGTACAGGCTTTGCTTTGTCAGTCATTGTGACCACGATTGAATGATGCTTTGGCCAGTTTTATGTATTTCCCTCTCACCTTTGTACAGGGTGGGTACACGGTGAAACTCCTTCCTAAATAGAGTTTCCCCACCTGCTTTCAGTGGACAAGAGAAGACATTACAATCCAACCCTTTTTCATGCACAGTGGAAGCAGGGAGCAGGCCTCTTGAGGCTTTCACTGCCCCCCCCCATAGGCATTATTACCCCAAGGACCCCTTGAGGCTTGCACTGCCTCCTCCATGCATTACCACCCCAGGCTCCTTGAGGCCGGCATTACCACCCCCTCCATGTACTACCCCCACTATGTCCCTTGAGGCTTGCACTGCCCCTCCATCCATGAGACCCTTGAGACCCTTGAGGCTTGCTGTCAGGGGCTGCTCCCCACCCCATACTCCCTGAGCAGAAAGTGGGGCCCCACAGAGACTTACAAAACACCTTGCCTGTAAACAGGTTTTACCTTAAAAACTTCCCAAAGTCACATATTCCCTGGCCCTGGGGGTAGTCTGCTGCCACCACTGAGTGAGAAAAGAACCCTCTACCCCAAGAAGACACACGCAGACGTCTTCCTGTGGAGGTGCCCCAAACTCTTAATCCCCCTTCAGGAGAGTTTGGACACAAAAACCTGTAGTTCAGTAGCTGACCATTTGGTCTGAGGCACAGACTCTTAAGACGCAGAAATCAGACCAGTTGCTTACAAAAGTGATTTATTCACAAAGCAAGAGAAAAGTAAATCATGGGGTTGTACGCAGAGAAAAATATTTCCCTGGGATGCAGCTTAAAAGTTACAGGGGGAAAATCTCAAGTCAACAACGCAAAAGAGAAAAAACAGAGCAGCCAACAATAAAACAAGGTAACAAGCCAACAGTCCATCCAAATTTAAAATGATCAGAAACTTGAGTGCCTCTAACTATACATTTTCCTGGTTCTTACACATCTATGGTTGATTTTGCAATGGTCAGGACTACTTCTGATTTTTCATTCCAATTGCCTGGGAGACACAAAAGCCCCACGAACTGCAATTGTTCTCAGTTTAAACAGAATTACTTCATTCCCATTGGCTCATCTGGGATTCAGGTTACCTCAGAAAGATTAACCCCTTCCCTGCACTCATTCATGACACTTGCAGTACCCCCCACCCCAATGCATTACCCCTCCTCTGCCCCTTGCTCCACCCACTGCAGCTCCCTTCCTGCAGCTGCCCCAGGCAGGCACCTCTCTCCACCTTGGCCCATGTGAGTTTCAAGTTGGGCTCCTTGGAGCAGTCACACACCTTTCTCTGACATGCATGAACAGTAGGTGGGAGCTGAGTGGGCAGTGCTGGGGGATGGAAGAGAGACCCGCCCCGATGCTCCGGGGGTGTCGGGGAGGATTTGGCCCCAGGCTGCTCCCAGGAAGAGAAGAAAAAAGGACAAAAGAAACCAACACAACACTGCTCCTCCCTTTCATTGGTGTGTGTGTGTGTGCACACATGCGAGTGAGCAGGGCTCAGCCTGGAGGAGAAAACACACACACAACTGCTTTTCATTGACTACCCTTACCTGCTGTAAGCTCTGCTGCCTGCCTGGGGAAAACCAGTGGGGGTTGGGGAGAAACAGGCTGGTCTCCCAGGGCTTGCTTTAAAACCTGCTTTTTTCTGACCGGCATGGAAAGAAAGAGAAACCTGTACACCAGGGTCATGGTGCACAGGCGGAGAGGACCGGGAAAGCACTTGACCCGAAAGGCAGCAGCCTGAGAAAACTGCTGGCCAGTCCCATTAAGCCCCTGAGCTCTTAGAAAACACACAGCTTCCCCAAGCCCCGAAGGAGAAAGAGCAGTCCTTCCTCCCCTCTTCCCCAGTGCCGGTGACAAGTAAAGGAAGCCCCTGCTTTTCTTGTGGCTTGGTTGAATGGGTTTTCTTCTTTCCTGGTGTTTTTTCCTGCTTAGACCTCTTCTTCCCCCCCTCCCTCCTCTTTCCCCTTCTCTTTTCCTTCTCTCCCTTCTCTGTTTGTAGCTCTGAGGGCAGGGAGCAGGGCACATCACAACCACTGGTGAGGACCTGCTTTTCTTCTGTAGAACCAGACGACCACCCTCCTGCCCAGCCTACCAACCTCTCACACACAGCAGCTCGCTCTCAGGGGGTTTGCCTTTCCCGTTTCCACAGTCTCTGGGCTTCTTTCCTGCAAAATCACTAGCTACAGCCAAGCCCTCCAAGGGCTCCGCAGCGTCTCTGGTGCAAACAGGCCAACCAAACAAGGGTCTTGCAGTCTCTAGCTACAAGAAGAAAGTGACTGGGCTGGTGGGTGTAGGGGCTGGGATAGGTGTTTGCCCTCACCCCCCTCAGGCTGCACATGCCTGGCTCATGCATATTAAAACCCCAGACGGTCAAAACCCAAGGAAGCCTGTTTCTCCATGCATGAGTGGTAGGTGATTCCTCAGGCTGTCCATGAGTGCCTGGGTTGGCTGCACTTAGATGTTTCATTAACACCTAGTGGGGGGCAGGGGGGGCTGAAAAACAAACAAAAAATCAATAGGGCTGCATGCAGCCCCATAACAGAGTGTTTGACATGCCTGGTGCAATATCACACCATGATACTTTTTACTTTCCCTTTTCCTCCCACTCCAGCCCATATCTAACTACTCTTCCCCCTTACAATGCTGAGCTAATGAGCATGGGGCAGCCATCCCAGAGCTATCTGCATTCTTCACTTATTCTATCTCTCTCTTTACTCTGTTGGTTTTTATGCTGTTGTATTATCAGTGTAACCCTTTGTCAGGTACAGCCAGTAGCAGCCAGGGTCAGGTTTAATTTCCAGGAGTTCTTCTCTATCCATCCGATACAGAAATGGCTCAAAGCCCCACCCAGTAACCTACAAAGTTCATGCACCATGCCTGGGTGCCTCTGAGAGGCAATGCTTCCCCACTTGCAAGCATAGAGACTGAGTTTAGAAAAGACATATTTAATAAAAAAAGAGGGAAGTGATTTGGCATTAATTTGGGAAAAATATCACAGAATTCATAAAGAAGCCCAAAATCTGACCCCAAGTAGGTTGGGCAATGTCCTCTTCCTCCCTGGAGCCCAAATCTGCCCTTCACATGTCCATCCTGTCTCTGCACCGCTCTCACAGTTGCTGCTCTTGGCCAGGACGGATCCAGAGTTCACGGCTGCATCTGCAGGGTTCATTTCCCATCCTGTGTAGACAGGTAAAGCAGCATCTTGCTAGGGTGACCATCCATCCCGTACTGGACAGGACGGCCCTTTATTTGGGATGCCAAAAAGGCATTTTGACTTATTTTTTAAAAGGGACAAATTGTGCTATATTTGGGCCCTCCCCCTGCTGACCTTTTCAGCTGGGAGCGCTGGCAGCCAATGCTTTCCTGGGACTCAGGGAGAGCTGGCAGCTGCAGCTTCCCTGGTTGTGGGGGGCTGGCTGCTGCTTTCCTGGGCTTTGGGGACAGCTGACAGTTGTGGCTTCCCTGGGGCTGGGGCGGGGCAGCAACTGCTTCTTCTGCAGGGCTCCCGGGGAGTGCTGGTGGCTTCTGCCTCCCTCCCGGCTCCCCGGGGGTTGGTGGAGCTGCCCTTCCCCCCATATCTTCCTGTTACTTGTTTGGGACAGGGAGATATGGTCACCCCACATCTCACTCACCAACCACCCCCCTGCTCACTACTCTCCACCACTACCACCCTGCTGGCCACTCATTGCATCAAAGCTTCACTGTTGCTCCCACCGGCCACCCTGCTGGCTTCACCCTGCTGGTTGCACCAGGCACCCTGCTGGCCACCCATTGCTGCTGCACTCCCTGGGCAACTGTTCACTACTTCCACCAGCTTGTGGTGGATTTGCCTCTGAGCAAAACTCAGATTTCAGCTCTTGGCCCAAAGCACAGTTCAGCCACAAGAGGTCTCCAGCATCCACTGGAATATATTTAAAATAATAAAAAAGGTTCTTCATGGAGGCTGTGTTAGTTCTGTCACTGAACAGTGGGGAGAAACAAGTAGAATCAGTCTTACAACTCATGCCTGAAGGACATGTAGCCAGAGGCTCAGAACCCTACCTTTTGTTTCGCAGAAGTCTGGCAAGGATTCCTGAATAACCCCCTCCCCCCCACCCCCGCCGGCTGTTTCAACTGATAGTGTCTCTTTCTGTTTGAAATGGGTTAAGGACCATCTGTCTTTTCTGTATTTCCACAATGACTGCAAGCATTGGTGATCACATTCCTGTGTTTAGCATTCACATAGTTCGTGGTTCCACAATAACCAGATTGATTACAATACGTAAAACACCACAGATCAGTTGAATATCTAGCACATAGGAACAAATTGTATTTATGCACACCCTCCCAAAGTTTCCCTCCTACTGCAGCAAGGTAAGGGAAGCAATCCTTCACATCCTGCTTACAGCTGAAAAATTATAAAATGTTCTACAGTGTGGATTACAGAAAAAAAAAAAAGCCCTGTTTTTCTCTGTTTCCTTTTCCTGCCCATACCCCTACAGTTCAGGGACTACCATCATACAGGGTCTGGTGTCAGTAAAGGGCCTTGCAGAAGTTGTTTCCTAGACACTTTAATCCTATTATTGGTATGGGTGAGGTTTTTGGCAATGACTGAATGATGAACTATGATGATGTAACCCACACACCTATGTGTGGTGAACTGCGCCATGCAGCGGTACCCAGACCGGGTCACAGAGAAAGAAAAAGTGTCCTCTACAGCCTAAGGGGAGAGCCAGCTGGCCTTTAGCTCAAGCTGTAGCGGTGCCTGCACGAAGCTTCAGAAGTCCCTGGTTTGAGTCTGCCTGGGGGCAGTTACAACAGCAGGGATAGGTAATTCTGCACCCATTGCCACTCATGTAAAACCCTGCAAGCGCTGGACACCCACAGGGCGAATGGTACAGGCCGGTTTAGGAGAGCCGCTAGCCTCTGGGGCGCTCTACTTCGCCTATGAAGTAAACCTGGGGAGACGGCCCTAGAGTGCGGCCCTGAGGGGCGGGCGGCGAGTTTGGCCCAGAAGGCGCTCCCGTGTGTGCACAGCCGTGGCGGGCTCGGCGGCGGAGGGGGCAGGAAGCAGAGGCTCGCCGCGCTGCGGAGGGCACAGGGAGAAAGAACGAGAGGTGAGTCCAAGGGAAGCGCCAGGCGGATTGGCCCGGGACTAACCTGCCTCAGCAACGGCCCTGCCACAGCCGCTGGCGGAGACCCGCGCCCCCTCCCTTCGGACGCGCCGACGCGCTGCGTCCGCTGGAGGGAGACACAGGCCGGCTTTTGGCCGCGACTTGCCTGGTCCCCGCGGCTTCTCTCTCGCACAGCTGCTTCTCCCGCGGCGGCTGGGGGTGGGCGCTCCGCCCCGCCCCGCCCCGCCCCGCCCCAGCCTCTCGCTGCCAAGCTCGCCCAGGAGCCGGGGCGCTCCCGGCCGGCCGGGAGCCTTCATTCATGCGCCGGGCCCAGCAGCGGGCGGAGGGGAGACCCGCCCGCACGTGTTAGGGGAAGGCAACTCCCGCTCCGCGGCCGTCGCCGCCCGAGGGCTTTGCGCCTTCCTGCTCCGTGCCGCGATGTCTTGTCCGTAAGCCGGCCGCTTCCCCTTGCTCCTGCGGGGCCGGCCAGGGCGCCTGGCGCTCGGACCCGCGACCCGCCCCCTGCCCCGCGGGCGGGAGTCGCCGGAGAGGAGCGGGGGCAGCGCCCCCCTAGGCCGGGGCTGGCGAAGTCTTGCCGAAACTCCGCTGCGCGCACTCCCGGAAGGGCTCCGGGCACCCAGCGGCGGCCGCGGCGCTGCTCCGAACCGGACCTCCGCTCGGGCACCTCCCGGCACATCGCAGCCCGGGCGGGCGGGCGCGCAGGACCGAGCCGCGGTGGGACCAGAAAGCCCGGGGCGGCCAAGCCCCTCTCCCGCCTGATCGGGACGCGCCCGGCTTGCCTGGACTGACAGCCCCCCCCCGGCCCGGCTGAGCCGCCCCCCGCCCCGCCGGCCGGCCAGCCAGCGAACTGGCGGAGCGCGCGCGGGCGGCTCTCCCCCCCGCAGGTGCGGCTCTCCCGTTGGCTTCCCCGGGAGACGCACGGAGCGGGAGGCGCGTTAAGAGCGGACCCGTCGGGGCTGGACTAACCGAGCGGGGCTGCTGCAGGACGCGGGGTATTTGTCCTGCTCCTCCGCGGGCCAGGCGGACTCGGGCCCTCCCGGACCTGGCCCAGGGGCGAGAGCGGCGCTGGCCTTGTTAGCGGAGGCCACCCAAAGACAGCGGGGGGGAGAGTTTTAAATTGTGCCCCTGAACCAGCCCCCCACCCCTCCGGCGCCTGCCGGCCGGATCCCGGATTTAGTGCCCGATCCCCGCAGAGGGCTCGGGGGAACCCCCCGCAGCGAACTGAGCCCCCCGACCCCCAACAAATCCATGCCCGTGAATGCCGGAGGAGGAGGGGGATTTGCCCAGCGATGCAAGTGCGCTGAGGCCGGACTGTGCCCCGGAGCCGGCCGGAGGATCGCTCGGTGTTTCCCAACGGAAGCGCGGCTGCAGGTAGGTGAGACGGTGCCGGCTGTGGCCAGGTGCGCCAGGCTCAGGCAGCGCCAGCTCTCGGCCCTCCTCCCCCCAGTTTTGTTGGGGTGCGGGGTGCGGGTAAACTGAGTCACGCCCCCCCCGGGCTTTCACCGTTTGTCCTGCCGGATCACAGGCCCTTTGGGAAAGAGCGGCTGGGAGTATCCAGACTGAGCCGCCGGGCCGGGCCGGGCCGGGCCAGGAGAGAGGTGCGGGGGAGGCGCTGTAGTGCCGGGGGGTTGTGAATGAGCTGGGGGGGCGGGGGGTGAATGGGGGGGGGAGGAGGGTATTTAAGTGAGCCGGTGAGTCCATCTCCCGCCTCAGTGCACAAGACGTTCAAGAGAAGCCCCCCGCCCCCGCTGGTTAAAGAGCGGTGGGGCGTGGTTCCCCCTCCCGTGCCATTCGGCTTGGGACTCCCACTGGGCTCCCCACCAGCAACCCGGGGCGCAGCAGTCGGGAGCGGTGAGCGGGCTCCGGGCTCTTCTTGCGTTCTCCACGCCCTGTCCGTTTTTATGATCTCCCCCCCACATTCCGGCGGAGCGGGGCTGCCGAGCAGTAGTGGGGACGGTGCTTGGAAAGCGCCCGGCGGATAACTTCCGCGGCTTACTGTGCCTGGGGACCGAGCTGGGTCGGATGGCTTAAGGGAGAGGTTCAAGCGGGAAGACGCTTTTAGGGATGGTCTGGACCATGTATGGTTTATGGCTTCAGTTTGCTCTGCAAATTCTGCCCGAATCCTATCGGTTTTGCCTGTTTCTTCCCATTTCAATACACTAGTTTAACGGCTCTGTAGCATTTTCTCTGTATTCCGATTTCACAGTGGGAAGGGTTTTCCCTCCCAGCCCTCCCTTATACTTGTGTAAGACAAAGTTGCTAAAAAAGCTGCTTGATTTCCTGGCTTTGGGGTTAGAAGCACAGGCTGTATGTGCAAAGCACAAAGAGCAGCATCTTTAAATGCCCTGCTAGGAGCAGAGTTGTCACTCTTTCCTCTAGTCCATTCCTCATTTTTACCAGGTGGTTAAACAACTGCCTGAAGCACTTTGAATTGCTATGTCCAGGTAGTTGCAGTAATCTCTTTTCGCTCTTTGCTTGGGCAATGTTATTTTGTTTTAAAAAACACCTATAAACCCTCCCCAATAATAATAGTGAAAACAAAAGGTTTTGTAATGAAGGATTCTTGCTTTGGCTTCTAAAGAACTGTTGATTTAAATAACAAGCAAATTATGTCCCATAAAACACACAGGTTCTTAGGATCTTCTGGGTGAATTTACATAACCGGTGACTAAATGCTGATTGTTATTTGGTTGCTTTTTCTTACCACCTACTTTGGGACATTAAAGCGTTAAATTGGTACCAGTCTGAATGTTAAAGTTTTACTTTATTAGTTAATATATGGGGAGGAAAAACAGTAACATAAAATTCCTTCATGGAGTGTAGTCTAAAATCCTGGACAAACTAGATAGTCTTACCCCACTAGGAAATATGTTTGTTAAACTTTAGAAACACAGCCTGCTTCTAAGACAATTTTTAAAAAGGACACAGAATTTTATTGATTTATACTTACTTTGTTGCCGTTAACATTCGATTCACTTTACACTGGAAAAATACCTATGTATCTAGTCTGAATAATTTAATAATTGTTCAAATAATAGTGGTTACATAATTCAGCTAAATATCAGTTTTAGATATTATGACATCAAAGCTGTGTAAGTATTGGTGATAGTCACTTGAGCATCTATTTTTTTCCAGCTTATTACTTCCCCGATTTCCCATGCCACATCACTTCACTTACTGTAAATATAAACTGTTTCAATACCATGATTTTAGTGAAGAGGGGACTACAGTTTTGTATTAGATCACTCTTGCTATTCACAACATATTAATGCTGAGTACTATATATTTTTCTGAGTAGGATGCTTTTCTAAGAATTAATTGAGATAATCACCTGAGAGTAGGTGATTTTCAGATAAAATCTTGATTTCTGCCACACTGTTTTAATCAGAGAACAAGCACTAATCTAGTAATTGACTTGTGTCATGTATTTGACATAGAGGGTAACATTTTTGAGTGACTCTTCAAGAGCACCAAGGGATTTCACTTTATACCTGGGCACAAGTCAAGCAATTGATAGCGCTAGTGGGGGGCCTCAACAGAATGAGTGGTGTTAAGAACAATTTATAATGTGTATGTAGACAGATATATAACACTAGAGAGATTCAGCTACAATGGCAAATTGCAGACTGAGGATTCATTGAGCCTCATTTAGATTTATGTTAAAACAGATAGGCTGCTACATTGCTTTGAGATTGCACAACAGCATTTAGTGGCCATCAACTTTTGTAATTTAATCGGTGGAGCTGATAGAATGACTCTGTTTTCAAGGATGAAGACATATGCTTTTCTTTTCACTGTTAAGTGAAAAGATACTTCTGCTAATGGAGCTCTTTACTAACAGTATGTAGTTTCAGGTAGACACAAAATATCTAGGCATTTTTCTAATCTGAGCATCTCCACACTTTGTAATATTTCATGGTAGAATTCTGTTTTTCTTCTAGAGTGTATCACTGCCCACTAGCACTTTGTGTAAAGCATAAGAGTCCATCAGAAGAGGATTATGTAGCGCTAACTATGTGTTAGGTTTGACTACAGGTAATAGTAAAATATTAAGCATTCATCAATTTCATGCACTCACCGCTGACTGTGGGAAAACAGAAAATCATAACTTACTGTTCATTTACAAAATGTGACTTATTTTGAAAATTTATTTTGAATGATAGGTCTATCAGTGAGCAAACATTTGTATGTCTCTCCTTTACACCTGTTGTATTTTATTAGAAGTGCCTCATTAAGTCACATTATTTTGCAGCTCTTGTTCATTGAAAATTCAGATACAAATGGGGAACTTTAATGCAGCTCTCTGGTGTGTGTGTGTTGGGGGGGGTGTTAAATACTAAAGTTGAAGGAGGGAAGAATCTTTAGGCTCACCATAATAGGAACATCAAGCATATTCATTTATTGTGATCTATAGATGGCATTTATAAATGCAGTTTATCAATGTATATGTTAGTCAAACATTGTCGAACCATAAATAAAAGATTAAAGCAAACTGACTGCATACCGCTCTGAAGGGCAAATAAACTAACGACTGCGAAAACCAATTAATTAATGTTGGCTCTCATATTTACAATCTATATTTAGTCATCACATTTAAATGAGAGCCTGTACTGACATGTCCATTGTCTCATAGCCATTGATTTTGTAATATTGTGTAATTCTGCTGGAAATGGCATTTCGTTTGAAAATACAGGCACTCAATTCTATTTTCCATTTGAAACGGAGTTCTTAAAGAATGGAAGTAAATGCACTCTCATTGAAGGCCTTTGGTTATTCATCAGCTTCTTCTGGATTTTAAAAATAAGCCACAACCCAATTGTTTGGATTTCAAAATAGTGGAGCAACTTGTCATCTCGTATAAATTGTCATAACTCCATTGGCAGCTATGACAATTTTATGCCAAGTGAGGATCTATCCCATTATCGCTACATGTGTAACATTACTGATTTTTCACTTTATATCTGAGGCTATATTAGGTAACAAAGATGTAAATGCAAACACTTCAATTTCTGTTCCCTTTGTAGGGATGTAACGAGACCTGTTTCTTGTTGCTTATTGGCTGTACAACATCGAGTTCACTGGAGAGAGTTTAAATATTAAACTCTCCTGTATGTAATACATTTTAAGCATCAACCACTATATTCAGAACAAAAAACTACAAACATCTTTTAAAAAGAGAATTACCTATAAAACTGTGGCAATTTACTCTGGCCCCACTATTTTGTTTTGTAAATTGCAGAAATATGTTTGTATTAAAAAAAAAAAAAAAAAAAAAAAGCCCAAGCTAGATTTGCAAAAGCCATCTACCTCCAGTCTGCTCATGCTGCACATGAGACCTTAACTACTTTGGAATATAGTGAATCACCAATAAAAATAATTTAATTTGATTGGTTTGTAGCCCTCCCTTGTGTTTGGTGAAGAAGAATAGGGTTGGGATTCCTATGCTCTGATTCTGCACCTGGCCATCTGCAGCTACCATTCTATCACTATGTACAGTCAGTTGTCTTATCAAAGGAAAACAATGAAATAATCACGTCAGCCAAAAGCATTCTTCCATAACAGCAAGGCTTTCTCACTTCCACAGATATACAATTCAATTCATTTTTACACAGCTGCCTTGCTGAAATTTATTTCAAAAAAACACTTAGGAGGGAGAAAAAAATAATGTGATCATTCTTCATGGTAGTAATTATGATAGGACACAGAATACTTAGATAAAATGGAGACAAATAGCCGAACAAGCTTTCTTAGGTTTTTTCCTATTCTCTGGTACATCAGACTAGTTCTTTGCAAAATGTTTTGCAATTGGAAACGGGAAGTGTTTTTCTATGGACTTGATCCTGCAGACCCTTACTCATGCTAGTAGACTGCTCACATGAGTAAGCAACTGCAAGAACAACTGCAAGAATTTTTAGCCATATGAAAGCAGTCCCCTCTATAAATGCACGTGTGAACTGGGAAAAGGGTTAGTTCACCTCTTGTTATAAGGTTATTAAATCTCATCACTGTTACTGTATTAATAATGTTTCCAGAAGCTGACATCTTATTGTTGACCCTCATAATGTGAAACATGGGTATGAGTCTGTTAACACCACTGTGCCATTGCATACAATGTTTTATTTTATGAGAATCTAATTTAACAATGCTGAAGAAAGCACACTCCGAACTAAAATGTGTAAAAATACTGAAAGATTTTTAGAAAGGTGGATGATAAGTAATCTGCTCCAAACCACTTACTTGCGCTGATGACTGGGAAGGCCACATCAAACTGCTGAACTCTGCAGAGTAGCAAGTGGACATGCATAATAGAGAGAGAGAATTTGACATTTAATTTCCATAGTTACAATACATATTAAGTCTTAGAAGAAGTTAGGAGGAAACTTTGCTTATGACAAGTTATTCCATAACAACCTGCTGCTGAGTTTCTTGATCCAACATGGCAATTTTTGTTCTAAAAATTCAAGAAGAATCATCACAGCTACATTTTGTTCATTGAGTGAGACAACTGCAGTTTAGTTTTGCTAATATGTTATAAGGTCTACATGGTACCTTTGTTTATGTCTTTTATAGCTTAGTAATATGCAATCTCACAACAGCTGAGGATTCTTTAGGAACCTACCTCTGTGCAGCCTAAGATCACAGTTTGTCCCTTTGTGTTCTCAGCTTGACCATGCTTCACAGCAAGATACTGTATCATTATGGCTGGGTCTACACAGAGCTGCTCTCCATGCTAATGAGCAGCCTCGAAATTGCAAATGGCTGCTCATTAGCATGGTCCCATGGCTCATTAGCATAGCCATGAGAGCTTTCTCTTGGCAGAGGTGGGTGCCGGAAGTAAAGAGGCCATGTGGCTGTGACTCAGCTGGCAAAAAGTCTCTCTGTCACCAGCCTCTTATGCCTGATAAGGGGCTGGCGACTGAGGGGCTTTTTGCTGGCAGGGGCAAGCCAACACAGCCTCTTTACTGCCAGCACCCACTTCTGCCAAGAGTGAGCTCTCGGGTGGCTATGCTAACAAGCTGCGGCACCATGCTAATGAGCAGCCATTTGCAATTTCGAGGCTTCCCATTAGCATGGAGCTGCTGGGAGAGCGGCTCCGTGAAGACCCAGCCAATAAGTGATAGTGCATGCTACAAGGGAATGGTGTCTTGATGGCTCAGAGGACAGATAATATTGATTCAACATCTTTCCTATTTAGATCCCTATCTGAAATTTGGACATGGGGAGTAATGCGTGTAAGCGGATACCATTTGGAAATTGTCTGGCAATTTATGTAGAATAAGCTGGTGGTCTCAGTCCAGTTCTTACTGGTCTAATGTCCAGATTATAACAAAAATGTAACTGACAATCACATGCTTACTGCTTATGCCCAGAAAGAAGTGAAAGATTAGGGTCTTATCAACCAAAGCATTTAAACACATGTTTTGCAAGTGACCAGTCCCCATTTGACTTCAGTGGAATGACTTGTAATCTTAAAGTTAGGCATTCACTTAAATATTGTGCTGCATTGGGATCTGAACATGTATGCAGACAACACTGTTACTGCTTAGTGACCACTGTTGAGGCACACCGACAGATTCCAAGGCCAGAATGGACCATCATGGTAATGCAGCGTCACCTCCAGATTTTAAACTCAGCGGACTGATCTTGGTCTTTGAAAGCAGTTCTCTAGGATTTGAACAAGGGTTCTTTCTATGTTAAGAATCTTGTGGTGCTATCCAAGCTCTGTGGATAAATGCATAACTTAAATTCTCCATATTCCATCAATTCAGCACCTTGGACAAATATTAGATACATTTAAAACAATGATGGAAATGAAATCCAAGTCAACTGTAATTGCAGATTAGCTTTGTAAAATTATATTAGCTACTCATGTATTCTAGGATTAAGACTAATTGTAGTTTCAATTATTGTTAAAAATGTCACTAATGTAGAAATAGAATAAAATGTTATGTCACGTTTAGAACTTAACTGGGAAAAAATTGGTTACAATATTGCAGTAAGAGAGCATCAGCGTCACTGCACCTGTAGTAACTTGTTTTGAGACCCATTTGACTGTGTATTTTAACAAACAAGATCCCAACTGTTTTTAAGTTAAGGCTGTAAGTTTTACCTTGTGGTCTGGCAATTGTAACAAGCAAGTCAAGAGATGATCTTTTGTTTATGATGTTCCAAGAACCCAAGGAAAGAAACATAGTTTATATGTACTAATGCATTATACAGTATGTTCAGATATGCTTATTATAGGTAGAATTGGTGGTGCTATCAAAGGCTAAGATTGACCAAAACCTCCCATTTTAAGGTCCTGTTTTTATGCATGTAAACTGGAATTCTAGGTGCTCCCTTCTCTCTGGATTTAGGTAATGTACAGACAGTAGCATTGACAAGGTATCTGTTCCTTTAAGAGTTTGCAACTGTGGCCGGGGGGAAGAATGTGTCCCACATAATCAATTTGCAGAGACATGAAAATCTCCAAAGGAACGCATGGCTCTACATCCATGGGCTGATTTTTGCCTGTGGTGAACCCCAGACAGGGGAAGTTTTTGTTATGTGTAGCTATATACTCATACTCACAGCAACTTCCTTTTTATTTTCTGTTTTGCAAAGCTTATCTTTTGAAGGAAATACTACAGGTATTAGTATTCTGATTCTGCTGAGTCATTTCACAAGTCAGACAACAATCAACAAAATAAAGGAATGCTAAGATTTCTGAAACTTAATATTTTTCGGCCATTAGCTCTCCATATTTAAATCTGAACCTAGTCACTGCCAAACATATATCCATTCATACTCTAATATCCCTGTAATAGTTAAGTACAGTTGTGTAAGCAAAAACAAACAAGAAGCAAGCTGATGGTTCAGCTTTGTCATTCTTAGCTTCTGTCTGCTTATGAACATATGTGGTCTGATGTCTTGGGATTTATCTCTAGTATAATTAGAAACTATTTGGCTTTTCTCAAGCATTTTGATGTTATACAGTTTTTAAAGCTCTTCTAACATTTGCGTTGACTGTGAATACCTATTTGAAATCCACT
The DNA here is from genome assembly GCF_033958435.1 of Carettochelys insculpta. Taxonomy (NCBI): domain Eukaryota; kingdom Metazoa; phylum Chordata; order Testudines; family Carettochelyidae; genus Carettochelys; species Carettochelys insculpta. The sequence goes on from NC_134137.1 coordinate 316,801,381, forward strand.
GAATACACTGTTTGTGATTTTAAAAAAACGTCATCTTTAGTCCAATAATGTCCATCTTTTAACAGGTATTTTGGTCTGCAGAGTAATTTTGAAATTGCTTCTTATTTGCCTGATAAATGGTAAAGGTTCTGAAGAAAACTTTTTGTAAAACAAGTGCTGACACGGCTATAAATAATGTCCTGAATGTACTGTATGTCTTAAAAGTCTAATCATCATAGCCATCTAAAACTTATAATACACACTCTTCTCTATCTCATCAGACCGTCAGCCGTTCACCAGCTAACTTCTGCTCTCCTTGTTCTTCCTGTTCTCTTCACTGTTGCATAAACTCACCTTATCTGCATTGGTATCATATGATCTTTCTGAATGTCAAGTAAATGCCATCTGCAGTCAGCAATACCAGATTGTTTTCCTGTCACAAAAGGAAACAAGTTGTATGTCTTGGCCCATCAGTTCAGAGCAAGCTGCAAATGATTCTGATTCCCAAATTTTCAATATATTTTCTATTTAATGAGCTATGAAACATGATGCCCTTTTAATGCATTCCTGAATAACTGATTTCCTCCTGAAAATAACTGTAGAATGAAACATTTAAATTGAAATCTACAGTAGTAGCAGCATTATTTGGCTATCTGCTCTCCAAAGGCATCCTCTGGGGATTATTTTATTTGCATTTATTTAGATGCTGAAGACCATTGTGACAATACAACAGCCACAGGTTGTCTTGAGTACTAAATAAAAGACTACTTCAGATGCTATTCTGACATCATCCAAAATGAAAATGGCAGCATAAATTTTTTTGGCCTAGAAAAAAGTTAAAATCATTCATTTTTAAAGGATAATATTTTTGTGTCATTTAAATTAAATGCCATTACAAGTAATTGTATACAAAATATATTGTGCAGACACTATAGTGTATAATTCTCATTTATTATTTCTCTAACGTTAATCATTTTAATAGCCCTATTCCTCAAATTAAATAGATATTTAAAAATGTAAGAGAATTTGTGCCTGTCTCGGTAGGGAGGAATGCATCAAACCAACCCATTTGATAATTTTACATCTGTGTATTTGTTCAGTCAGAAAGATTATCAGGTCCAGAACCTCTAGCCCCAGTATTGTGATTATACAACATATAATTGTAGGTATAAATTAAATGCTGTGAGTATATATGCATTCTATAAAGCAGGGGTCAGCAACCTTCCCAAGGTAGAGTGCTGAAATTTGACCTTTTGACCTGTTTGTATGGGCTGAGTGCAGGTGATACTTTTTAAATCACTAATTGTCCTACTTACAACTTCATTAATAAATAAATTAAGATGCAGAGCTCCACCATTTAGGTGCTGGTTGGTAGCATCAGCTGGTCTTTTGTTAACCCACAGGCTTTGTGCAAGCTCCTGGCAACATAGGAGAGAGGGCAGGACTGAGCTCCTGCCTTGCATGGTGATAAAAATTGGTTCACGTGCCACTCTTGGCACCTGTACTGGGGGTGCTGACTCCTGCTATAAAACATGACTTATAATGTATGTGCCCATGCCTCCACCAGTTCTCATCTCTTCCTTGGTCCTTTGCCCATCACATGCTATTAGTATTATATAGTCACATGCTATAAGTCACTGCGATAGGGCACATTTGTCCATGGCCCTTGATCAAAACTGAAGGCTGGGAGGATAGCTTCCAAAGATTCTCTGCCCTTCAGTGTCTCCCTTGAGTGGGTATTTTGTTCTGTTTCTGGAGATATCTGCGGTGATGTTTCCCACTCACTTGTTTTTATTAAGCTTATTATGTTAATATAAGAGCCCAGGAGTAATGGCATAAAACAAAAATGGCTTGCTTAACATTTACTGTTATTATAAATTAAACTAGATAAGGCATTTTCAGTTTACTTATGTTGGAAGAGAAGAGAATTCCCAATCTGATTACAGTGGCTATTCCTCTTTCTGTTTAGATGCCAACTTGATCACTGCTGTACTTGGACCCAATGAGCAAGCCCTGGCCTTTGGATTAGTTTGCATGTCCAGATTTGAGTGCCTGGTTTCTCCCACTTTTCCTGTTACTGTCTCCTGTTTTCCAAAGCAGTTTCCAGATATCTACTTGTACCCAATATAGTTTGGAGATTGGCCGCATTCTCTAGCACATTAGCCACTGAAGGTACAAAGACCATTTTATTATGATTAATAGCAATGTCAAATGCATAACTACCTAACTCGGTCCCATTTAAGAGACCAGGTTATTGGGTTCTATTTGTGGTCAGGTCTCTTGTTAAACTTCTGCAAGCAAAATTTTCTCTTGCCAATGTGTAAATAATGGGCAGATTCCTCTGACCCTCTGTGAGAGTATGTAACAGGAGGAAGGTTATTTTTTGCATGAATGAAGGTGGGTTAAGTACACTGTATAACACATAACAATTAGAATTTCATACAAGATATTCTGAAGTGCTGGAATGTCACTGAGGCATCACGCAGCCCAAATGGAATAACTAAATATGAAAAGCAGAATTCTGTTGGTACAGTGATCTTCTGTTCTCACGGGTAAATAAGGGGGTCATGAAGGGTCAGCCAAGAGATGGCCATGATCGAGGAAAATGTTTGGAACTGATCATGCTGGATTATATTATTTCTCTGTTTCTCCGAATAATGGCCTCCCAGGGATACCATCCATAATTGGTCTTGAAAACAGGGGGAAGCCGTCAGCAGTTTCAATCATCTCTGGCATGGCCTTACATAGCAGGAGAATCAGTAGGGCCCAAACTGTAGCTGCATTCATAAAATTGTCTTCTGCTCCTGAATCAATGAGAACCTGTTTGAAGGGAATCTGTCAGGATGGAGGGGTTCCCCAGGATGTGCATTTGGGTAGGCATCTGCAAATGGAAAGCTCCTGGATGGGGCTCAGGGTGATAGAATACAGGGAAATTTTTTTTTCACAAAGCTCAGGCTCGTTTCGCCAGTGTACCTGGACTGACTTGTTTCCCCAAGTGCCTTGGCATTTGTAGAGTGCAGGCTGAGATTACATGCAAACACAAGCTGTGCTGATGATGGTGCTGTTGCTTGTATTTGGGTGTGAGCTGCTGACAAGCCAGATTAGCTTGTGGGTACAGAAGTTGAGGTCATACTGTGAGGTGGGGGCCTGCAGGGAACCTCTGTTTTTGTTTTTCTCCTCCCTTTGTTCTTTCAGCTGATTGTCTGTATGGATGTACAGGTTCATAAGGGCCATGTCTACACTAGCCCCAAACTTCGAAATGGCCAGCAAATGGCCATTTTGAAGTTTACTAATGAAGCGCTGAAATGCATATTCAGCTCTTCATTAGCATGCGGGCGGCTGCGGCGCTTTGAAATTGATGCGGCTCGCAGCCGCGCGGCTTGTCCCGACGGGGCTCCTTTTTGAAAGGACCCCGCCTACTTCGAAGTCCCCTTATTCCCATCTGCTCATGGGAATAAGGGGACTTCGAAGTAGGCGGGGTCCTTTCGAAAAGGAGCCCTGTTGGGACAAGCCGCGCGGCCGCAAGCCGCATTAATTTCAAATTGCCTCGGCCGCCCGCATGCTAATGAGGCGCTGAATATACATTTCAGTGCTTCATTAGTAAACTTCGAAATGGCCATTTGTGTGGCCGTTTCGAAGTTTGGGGCTAGTGTAGACATAGCCAAGGATGTCTGTTCCTGTGTACATCTTCACCAGGGGTAATCCATGTTTGCTTCTTCCGGCAAGTTGCACCAGAACTGGTATAGCTGTTCTGCTTTATTCCACTCTGCATCTGCTGTGAGAGGATGGAAGTGCACAGAATAGAAGGCCCTATACCGTGTGCCTGCTGTAGTCTGCTGAAGATGGCCTCAGCTGTTCAGGGTCATTGTAGATGGTTAGCACTGATTGGAGAAAGATATTTCAGTTCAACAGTAGTGGGCTATGGGCTTCATTGGGGAGAGTCCCAGTCTAACACATCTTCTTTCAGAAGGCTGATTACCAAGACCACTTTGGCCTGGTCCCGGGCATAGGTTTCCAGACACCAGAAGCAGAAGGCAGCACTGTTTCATGAAACCCTGGAACTGCCAGCAGCTCCCTTCAAGCTATTTGGGCAGGGATAACACAGGCCTCTGTTTAGGGCAAGGTGCTGCAGACTGTTTGCAGTGTGGTATACTCAATGCTGAACTTCTTCACTTCCTTCTGCAGCCTGTGGTTGTCTGAGATCAGCGCAAATTGGGTCTGCATTGTTTGATTATTTGCCTGGAGGCAGAGGGTGATTTGGGTGAATCCAGTGCTTCAAGTTATACATACATATGTATCTCATAGAACTGGAAGGGACCTTGAATCCAGCATCGTATGCTCATAGCAGGACCTATCACCATCTCTGATAGTGGTTTTTTTTTTCAAATCTGTTTACCCCAGACTCTTAAATGGCACCCTCCAGGACTGATCTCCCAGCCACTGAGCCAAGACTAAAATTGCTAATTGCTGGCTACTGAAAAATAAGTCAAATGGTTTGAGCAAGGTATATAGTCTCAGAGGGATAGTCTGTATCTTCACAAAACAAGGTGTATGTGGCTTTAAAATTTTGAGACATTATATTTATGTAATCTTTGCATTATATTTACAATAGCATGACATGAGGTATGTATCTCCCACATATTAAAAATCGGATAGTTCATTATTCAAAGATTGAAAGATCTTCAGGGAACAGAAGCTGTCTTTGTGAAGTGCCTTAGCATATATTGGTGTTCAGAAAACAACAACTTCACAGCCTTGGAGTGCTATGCTCTCCAACTGTTTATTGTAAAGTAGCATATTATTATTAAAGTAGCATATTAGCCTTCCCGCTGCTTAATTCCTGATATTGGGGTTAAGATGTGGATGGAGCTGGCTCTCAGGAGATCTGGGTTCAATTTCAAGCTCTGCCCAGGTGAAATTGGGGAAATCTCCAAATCGGCATTTCCCAGTACTATTTGACCACGGAACCCTTTTAAACTGGAAAGAATTTAGTGGAACCCCATTCCTAGGCTCTACTCCCTTGGCCCCTGAACCTGCCCCCCATCTCCAGGCTTCACCAATCTCAGCCCTCAGCACCCAAATCCGCTCCCTTATTCCCAAGCTTTACCCCCACATACTGCAAACCTGCCCTCCCAGCCCAGACTTAACTCCTCTCAGCCTGTCCCCCAATCCTCACGATTAACCCATCTCAGCCCCAAACCAGCCCCCCGGCCTAGCCCATCTGTGGCGCTGGCTGAGGAACCTACGCCAGGTACCCACGTCTGCCCAGTGGAAGGAGGGCTGGCATGGAGGTGTTCCACTGGCAGTGGTGAGCTGAGCCATGCCCATCAGAGGGGTGTGGCCACTTGGGTAGCAGGGTGAGAGAGGGGCTCTCTGCAGCTCCTTGCCCTGCCGCTGATGAAATAGTGGAACTAAAGTCAGTTCAGCTGACTTCTGGGTCCATTCGTCTCACACTAGAGTCGTCTTTGTAGAGATATTATGTCATGATAAAGCTGTCATGACCACATTCTTTGCAATCAGGCACAGCAGTTGGAGCCAGAATCCACAGACATCAGACAGGAATTAAGAGGTGATAGGTCAGGTTTCAGAGGTTGGAGACAACTGGAGGTCAGGAGCTACAAGTCAGATGCAAGGAATGAAGCCAGATTGGGATGCCAAGAAATGGAGGTTCAGTAGGAGGAATTTGCACAGTCCAGAACAGGGATGGCAGTTAGAGCTGGGTTTCTTAAACTTTTTGACATCCCAGAATACCGAGCTATAATATTTTTCATGTGGCAAACCTATGGAAATATTCTTTAAAAAATTGTCAACCCTCAGCCCCCCAAAAAATGTTCTAAAACAACCTGGCAACATATACAGTGAAAACAAAATGAAGTGATTTAGCCAGGTATCATAGCCATGAAGAAGTAACATTGTAACTGGGCTTAATAACAGAAAATATGTATCATCAGTGTCTGATATCAAAAAAGTGTAAAACTTGCGGCACATCTGTGAGTTGTTAATAGAACACCAGTGTTCCATGGAACATTGTTTAAGAAACACTGGTGTAGAAAACCTGTTCCTCCTGCTGGCTTAAGTAAGATCAGTGGGTGAAGCAGCTGCTTTGGGACTTGACCACGCAGATCTCAGGGCTCTCTTTTCCCTTTGCTATCCCAGGCCTTTCTGTTTCCTCTTCTCTTTTTTAATAGTTGCACCTTTTTTGCTGGCCTTGTTTCCTCTATTGGCTGCTGCTGCTGTGTGCTTGTCTCCATTAGTGGCGGATCTGGCAGTTGCATGGGGGTATAGTCCAGATGTTTGTTTGTTAGTAGGAGAAGTTCTCCTGCCCCCTCTGTCTGAGATCAATATGAAGTGGGTAGGCCCTATTATAGCACCATTCAGGTGCCAGGCATCCCTTCCTTTATCTCTCTCAGGGATGGAGCCCCACCCTTTAACCTCTCTTGGACTGGATCTCAGGACTACAAGTCCTACCTGTGTTAACATGACCGTTCAAACTGTACTTGATATCTGTGGCTTTTGTAGAAAAACGCTTCCTTCTGGGAGCCTGTGATCAGCAGCAGCACTTGGAAGAGGGGAAAGTGATCAAAAGTAGCCAACATGGATTCACCCGGTGCAAGTCCTGCCTTACCAATCTGATCAGCTTCTATGACGAGGTAACAAGCTCTGTGGACATGAGGAAGTCAGTGGATGTGATATACCTTGACTTCAGCAAGGCTTTTAATATGGTCTCCCACAACATTCTTGTCCATAAGTTAAGGAAATATGGATTGGATCCTTGGACGATAAGATGGATAGAAAGCTGGCTTGATGGTCGGGCCCAACGGGTAGTGGTCAATGGCTCAATATCTGGATGGCGGTCTGTTTCAAGCGGAGTGCCACAAGGCTCGGTTCTGGGGCTGATGTTATTCAACATCTTTATTAATGACCTGGATGAGGGATTGGGTTGCACCCTCAGCAAGTTTGTGGATGACACAAAACTAGAGGGAGAGGTAGATACATGGGAGGGTAGAGAGAGAATCCAGAGGGACCTGGATAAATTGGATAACTGGGCCAAAAGAAATCTGATGCGGTTCAATAAGGAGAAGTGTAGAGTCCTGCACCTGGGGCAGAAGTATCCCAAACATTGTTACAGGCTGGGGACCCACTGGCTCAGCAGCAGTATGATGGAAAGGAACCTACGGGTTATGGTGGATGAGAGGCTGGATATGAGTAAACAGTGTGCCCTTGTAGCCAAGAAAGCTAACGGCATACCTGGGGTGCATTAGGAGGAGCATTTCGAGCAGATCTAGAGAAGTAGTTATTCCTCTTTATTTGGCACTGGTGAGGCCACATCTGGAATATTGTGTCCAGTTTTGGGTCCCCCAGTATAAAAAGGATGTGGATTTGCTGAAGTAAGTTCAGCGAAGGGCAACAAAAATGGTTAAGGGTCTGGAGCACAAGACCTATGAGGATAGGCTGAGGGATTTGGGCTTGTTTAGTTTACAGAAGAGAAAACTTAGAGGTGATTTAATAGCAGCCTTCAACTTCCTGAAGGGGAGCTCTCAAGAGGAGGGTGAGAAACTGTTCTCAGTGGTGTCAGATGGCAGAACAAGGAGTAATGGTCAGGAGTTGAAGAGGGAAAGGTGTAGGTTAGATATTAGGAAAAACTTCTTCACCAGGTGGGTGGTGAAGCATTGGAATGCGTTGCCTAGACAGGTGGTGGATTCTCCATCCCTTGAGGTTTTTAAGTAGTGGCTGGACAAGGTCCTGGCTGGGATGACTTAGTGGGGTTGATCCTGCTTGAAGCAGGGGGCTGGACTAGATGACCTCCTGAGGTCCCTTCCAGCCCTATGATTCTGTGAAAGTGATTCCAGTTTGCTTTTTCAAAACAAACATGTTGCTCATTGTCCCACAGGTTCAGAGCAATCAGACAAAAGGGTTGAACCAAATGCCTGCAAGTATGTGGTCTTACATAAGCTTCACCCTTTCCTTGAAAGTTTAGGAGGGTTCTGTTTCACCTAGATCCCCTCCCCCTTGACAGGAAAAGACCGACTGCCATTCTGCTGTTTCCACAGTCTTCAGTAGCTGTTTACAACTCACCTCTTCTCTCTAACCAGAGAAATTTTTAGCTGTTTGCTATCTTTGTGGTCTCTAAGAACTGGCAAAATAGCACATAAGTTTTGACTGGTGCATGGAAAGAGTATCTTGTCCATGCCTCAGTCATTGTTGCACAAGAATAGACACACAGGGTCAGGCCAATGGTCTGTCGAGCCCAGTATCCTATCTTCTGACAGTTGCCAGTGACAGATGCTTCAAGGTGAATGAACAGAACAGGGCAGTTATTGGGTGATCTATTCCCTGTCCAGTCCCAGCATCTGGCAGTCCAAGGCTTAGTCATCTTGACTAATAGCCATTAATGGACTTATTCTCCAGGAATTTATCTACTTCTTTTTTGAACCCACTTATGGTTTCAGCCTTCACAACATCCCCAGCAGTGAGTTCCACAGGGGATTCTAGAGTGTGGGAAGTATTTCCTTTTAGTTGGTTTTAAATCTGTTTATTAATTCCGCTGAGTGTCCTATGGTTCTGGTGTAATGTTCTCTTAACTCCTTTGAAACTGTTTATACGGAGATTGTTTCATATCTTCCTTGCTGTTTGTAATGCCCCTTGTTATGCTGGTGCAATACATTCACACATGCCAATTGTCCCAGTATGCTATCCTTGCTTTAGCATTGCTGCAGGCAGTGGCATTAGCTTCAGACTGGGGCATCTACAGAGTGGTAGCTGCTGGCCAGCAGCCCAGCTCAGAAAGGAAAGCAACTTCCAGCACCTGTGCAAAACTAAGGCTGGTATTCATCTATTCTAGAAACCTCTAAGCATCCGCAGGAGGAGGTCATATATGAGTCCCTCCCCAAATTTTCTCTGGCACTCTGCATTCCATGCCTATAGTTTCCTTTCTTAACTGTGGCAAATGCTATCTAGCACTTAGGAGTAAAAGGACCTTAGTCAAGGAAGATGTGAATGACCTCTGTTGCAGGAACACCTCTCTTGGAAGTTGATGGATCCAGAGCTGTCCCATCCATAGGATGGCTTGGGATGGCTGCCCCAGACTCCATACTTTGGAAGGTGGGGGGGTCCCAGAGCAGTCACCTCAAATTATTTTAGGGGAAATGTTACAGGACATTCTGGGGAATTACTTGAGGGGAGGGGCCTGGCACGGGGCGGCAGCAGGGGTGTCCCCCACAATTTATTGTGGTGAAATGAGCTAGAACACCAGGCAGCTTGCTCCCCTCTGTCCTGCCCTGCTGCATTTGACTTCACCGCAACAGTGGGAAACAGTGCACCCTGGCTTCAGGGAGCTTCACTTCCTGCCACCATGGAGAAGCAGAGGAGAGTGTGTTAGGAGCGGGCAGCAGGGTAGGGTGGAGCGGAGCCACTCCAAATCCTGTCACCATTGTGAGGGTGGGGTGGGAGTTGACCCTTGCTGCCATGCCATGCCATGCCAGATTCTTCCCAGCTCATTGACTGGGGGAGTGGATTTTGGCAATGGGGCAGGGAAGGTTTGGGGGGGCCAGGAGAACTTGAGAGAAGGGATGGGCATGGCTGGAACAGAAGTGGCGTAGGGCTTGTGGTGAGTAGGCAGGAGATGCCCTTGCCCCATAACTGGGGCATGGTGGGGATTGCCCCAGGCCCTGCCTCTTTTCCCAAAGGGACTGCCCTGAATGAATCCTAAGTGCTCTCCCGTCCCTTTTTGTGAAGCAGATATGTGTCATTACCATACGTTGGCTAAAACTATATGCTGAAACCATTCCACATGAATAAGTAGGGCCCTGCAAATTTGTGGCTATTTGCTTTGTATCCACGGTATTCGCATCTGCAGATGGCAATGCAGATATCTGCAGCTCATTTTTGTTTATCAAGATGCCTATGCGGATATAAATTTTGTATCTGTGTAGGGCTCTGATAAGAACTGCCTTGGTTCTGCAAAGGTCGGCCTTTTAAGTGACCTAATCTTTCACTCCAGGTTGCACCTCTCTATTCAGGCACTCTCTCATCTGGCAACATCCGTAATCTGAAATGATTTTTGTTAGCTGGATATCCACTTATCCTGGGTGTGGCCAAGTTTTCCGTGGTCCCATAAGGTTTGTTTACAGCCACCAGTCCTGGCTGTCAGTATTCTGTGCTGTTATTTACTCCTAGATGTCTTCTAAGAGCCCAGAAAGCAGTGAAAGGGTTGGTAATACTGCTATCCAACACAACATTGCCCTCCCTTGATTCAGGAAATTCTCTCATTCAGCATTGGTCAAGTCCTGAGGGTGCTGGATGAGAGAGGTTCAGCCTGTATCATGAATCTTAGTCCTCCAGTCTTAGCACATTTGTAATTCATAAAACAAATATTTCCTTTTCTATCTTCCCATGCTTAGGAACACTAACCATCCTGAAGAACAACAGGAAGTTGCATCTGATGAAGCAGGTCTTTGCCCACGAAAGCTTATGCTCCAAAATGTCTGTTAGTCTATAAGGTGCCACAGGACTTCTTGTTGTTCTCAAAGATACAGACTAACATGGCTACCTCTCTGATACTAACCATCCTGGTATTTTGTATTCTGATCTTCTTTTCAAGGTCTTCATCAGTTCACTTTCTCAGTGCCCTTGTCATGACGGTAGGGTAGGTTGTACCCCCGTCCCTTTTCTTAGTCACTGGGTTCACCCTCTTAGGTGACTAGCCTTGTGCCTTTACATTTTCTGGGATGGAATCACGTGATTCTCGGCCTCTTAGGTTGGGCCCTGGGCTACAGAACCATGTGTATCCATCACACTTAGAGATATAATTGTGTGTGGTACCTGAGATTCTTCCCTTCAGAAAGTGGAATAGGGTGCTGAATGGACTGACCGCCTTAAACCAAGTGTAATTTTAACAGTAGAAACAAAGCATAATGTAAGAGGAAAAAAGGATTTTAAAGCAACCAAGTGTCTACACATATGTCTGCATTACTGATTGTCCCTACCATCCCCCTGGGGTTACTCTAGGAAGGCCTGACTTCTTCAGACACTCTAGCAGGTGCCTGTGTCAGACTGAATTGCTTCCCAATAACTACTTGTATGGGTGCACAGGTAGAAAATATGAAAGGGATAGAGATGCAGCTAGCTTTGCAATCATGGCATATTGGTGATGGCTAGCCCTGCAGAAACTAAAAGGTAGAGTAACTAAACTAAAATCCCTGGAAGCTGCATGGAAACTGTTTAAAGACACCATACTAGAGGCCCAACTTAAATGTATACCCCAAATAAAAAAACACAGTAAGAGACCTAACAAAGAACCACCATGGCTTAACAGCCATGTTAAAAAGACAGTGAGAGAGAAAAGGGCAGCTTTTAAAAAGTGGAAGTCAAATCCTAGTGAGGAAAATAGAAAGGAACATAAACACTCCCAAATTAAGTGTCATAACGTAGTAAGAAAAGCCAAAAAATATTTTGAGGAACAGCTAGCCAAAAATTCAAAAAATTATAGTAAAATGTTTTTTAAATACATTAGAAGCAGGAAGCCCGCTAAAGAAGCAGTGGGGCCCTTGGACGATAAAGATATAAAAGGAGCGATCAAGGAAGACAGTGCCACTGCGGAGCGATTAAATGATTTCTTTGCTTCAGTCTTCACGGCTGAGGATGTTACAGAGGTTCCTAAATCTGAGCCAGCCTTTTTAGGTGACAAATCTGAGGAACTCTCCGAGATTGAAGTGACATTAGAGGAGGTTTGGGACTTAATTGATAAGCTGAATAGTAACAAGTCTCCAGGACCAGACGGTATTCACCCAAGGGTTCTGAAAGAACTCAAATGTGAAATTGTGGAGTTATTAACAGTGGTTTGTAACCTATCCTTTAAATCCGCTTCGGTACCCAATGACTGGAAGACGGCCAATATAACGCCAATATTTAAAAAAGGCTCCAGAGGAGACCCTGGCAATTATAGACCGATAAGTCTAACATCAGTACCAGGCAAATTAGTAGAAACAATAGTAAAGAATAAAATTGCAAGGCACATAGAAGAGCACGAATTGTTGGGCAAAAGTCAGCATGGTTTCTGCAAAGGGAGGTCGTGTCTAACTAATCTATTAGAATTCTTTGCAGGGGTTAATAAACATGCGGACAAGGGGCACCCAGTGGACATAACATACCTAGATTTCCAGAAAGCCTTTGACACGGTCCCACACCAAAGGCTTTTATGTAAATTAGGCGGTCATGGGATAGGAGGAAAGATCCTTTCGTGGATCGGGAATTGGTTAAAAGACAGAAAACAAAGGGTTGGAATAAATGGTAAATTTTCACAATGGAGGGGGGTAACTAGTGGTGTTCCCCAGGGGTCAGTCCTGGGACCGATCGTGTTCAACTTGTTGATCAGTGATCTACAAAATGAGGTAAGCAGTGAGGTGGCAAAGTTTGCAGATGACACCAAGTTGTTCAGGACAGTCAAAACCAAAAGGGATTGTGAAAAACAACAAAAAGATCTCAGCAAAGTGAGTGATTGGGCAGCAAAATGGCAAATGAAATTTAATGTGGGTAAGTGTAAGGTAATGCACATTGGAAAAAATAACCCAAATTACACGTACAACATGATGGGGTCAAATTTAGCTACGACAGATCAGGAAAGGGATCTTGGAGTTATAGTGGATAGCTATATGAAGACATCCACACAGTGTGCAGCGGCAGTTAGTAAAGCAAATAGGATGTTAGGAATTATTAAAAAAGGGATAGATAATAAGACAAAAGATATCATACTTCCCCTATATAAAACTATGGTACACCCACATCTTGAGTACGGTGTACAGATGTGGTCTCCTCACCTCAAAAAAGATATATTGGCATTAGAAAAGGTACAGAAAAGGGCGACTAAGATGATTAGGGGTTTGGAACGGGTCCCATATGGGGAGAAGCTAGAGAGACTGGGACTTTTCAGTCTGGAAAAGAGGCGATTTAGGGGTGATATGATAGAGGTATATAAAATCATGAATGGTGTGGAGAAAGTGAACATAGAAAAATTATTTACCTTTTCCCATAATACAAGAACTAGGGGACACCAAATGAAATTGATGGGTAGTAGGTTCAAAACTAATAAAAGGAAATTTTTCTTCACACAGCGCAGAGTCAACCTGTGGAACTCCTTGCCGGAGGAGGCTGTGAAGGCCAGGACTCTATTAGGGTTTAAAAAAGAGCTTGATAAATTTTTGCAGGTTAGGTCCATAAATGGCTATTAGCCAGGGGTAAAATATGGTGCCCTAGCCTTCAGTACAAGGGCAGGAGATGGATGGCAGGAGATAAATCACTTGATCATTGTCTTCTGTTCTTCTGTCGGCAGACGGGATACTGGGCTGGATGGACCTTTGGTCTGACCCAGTATGGCCATTCTTATGTTCTTATGTTCATGACAGAGCTGTTGCTTAAAATAGCATCATATCCACTAATGGTTAACTGTCTTCATTTTGCTTCTTAGTCTTCTACTTTATAAAGCTCTGAAGCCTAGTGCCAGATTGTTCCTCTTCAATTTCAGTCCCCAAGGGGATGAAAGAGGCATCAAATGTGCTCAGGTGGCCTTAATCTGTCAAAGAAGACAGAGTCGAGCCTCAGCAGGATCGTTCCAGACTCTGGAAATCTCACTATGTGCCTTCTGGATGGTGAAAGCTCTATAGTTCTGGACAATGTGACGGCTGAGAAGCCATGTGAGGAACCATCTTTAATCTCTTCAACCATAATAAACTTTGTAGTTGTAGTTCACCACTTTACAGATACTAACACCAGTACAAGCTGGAAAGCAGACTGGCTCTGTGCTGGTTTATTATGATCTCATGTAACATAGAGATTGCAGTATTTCAGATGGTGCAAGTAACAAATTACTAATTTGTTTTTGCAGTGCCTGGGAAGATCCATTTAAAAAAATAAGTTGTTTGAGGTGGTAGTTTCTTCGCATTGTTTCCTCACTAATCCAATATTATGGTGGTAGAATTGATTTATGAAAGTATTTTAACCCAAAAACCTTTGGTTTTTCCTATACCAAGATAAATCAAACCCTCCAACATTTCATGAAGAGTAATAGGACTGCATCACCTAATAAAATGCCTGACCCACCATAAAGAATCTGAATCAAAACAATAAATTAAAAAGTCTCCTCCATCTCTCTGGTCTCAAAAAGCAAGCAACAAAATGATGAAAAGTACATATGCTTCTAGTTGTGGCCCAGTATTAATACATAATGTAATCACTCCTAAGGGACTTCTGCACTAAAACTAAAAAAAATTAAAATTCTGCAAACTTTGCCAATAAACAACTGTGGAGGCTGCAGCATGGCAGTGGGGAGCACAGGCCACGAGCTGCATTGAGGTGGGAAATTGTCTTGCAGGCTTCCCCTTCCTGTACTCCTCTCCCCAGGATGGGGACTTGGAAGTGAGACTGCACCTGATCTGAACTCTGCACAAGGGCCAGGCCTGCCTCTCAGTACTAGGTGTGGGGAGGCAGACTCAGCAAAGCAGGATTTAAGTGTAGAGGGGCCTACTGTGCAGACAGAGATCCAGGTGTGGGTAAGAGGGCTCTGTGGGGGGCAGCCTGGGTGTGGGTGACTTGAGGGGGTAGGATCTGGATGACCAGGGGCTCATTGAAGAGTTCCAAGATCAGGAGCAGTGGGGCCTGGTGAAGGTGGTTGAGACTTGGCAGGGTGTGTCTGGAAGTTGGGGGATTGTACTTGGAGAGGAGGGATAGAGTGTGTGGAGCTATGGGGCTTGGTGAGGAGGTGGGATTCATTGCGGTGGGATTCAATGGGCCTGTTTTAATGTGGGAACTGAAGCTTTTTTCAAGTATCAGAGTGGTGCCATGTTAGTTTGTATCTGCAAAAACAAGGCAAAGTCCTGTGGCACCTGATAGACTAACAGATATTTTGAAGGATAAGCTTTTGTGGGCAAAGACCCGCTCCATCAGAAGCAATGCTACATGATGTGTTCCTGCTTCTCCTATCCTATTCTGTGGCCCTTCCTTCATCTCCCCATTGTCCCCTTACCCCTATCACTTTCCCTTCACTCCCATATCACCCACAACCTACCCTGCCTAGACTGCAGGCACTCGCTGTTGTATAGAAAACAGGATGGCTCCTAGGACACAGAAGAGCAGCGCAACGACACTAGGACCCTCGAGGGGGTGTCCAGATGCAGAGTAAATGAGTGGTGCGCTCCTTCTGCTGGGCAGGTCTGAGTTAACAGAAATGGGGGGAGAGTGACAGTGACATGCCTCCGCTCTGGGGATGATGTCTCACGCAACTATTCTGATGGGCATCTCTACCCCCAAGCCTGGCACAGCTCCTCTTTGCTTCCCCATCATTTTTTGCAGGGAAGCAAAGATGTCTGTCAGGGCAGTAGGCATAGTATGACTGCTGTATTTTGGGGAGGGCAAGGCATGTGTGCACATGTACATAAACACATGTAAACTAAGAAGCCAGTTCCCTTGGCTCAGTGGTTCTCCCCGCATGCCTGGAGTGGTACCTCAGTTGCCAGGACTGGGGAGAATGGGCCAGAATCTACTGTGTCACTGCTCTGGGCACCTCCCTGCTGGGGTAGCTGCTGAGGTGACTTGACATTCCAGGGCCTTACTTGCCCCTGCCTATTTCTGTATCCCCTTTTCCTCCCTCTGCTTTACTAGCCTCCCTCTGCCCCTTCTGCCCCTTTTCCTTGCTTTTTCTTCCCCACACTCTACCTCTCCCCTTGCCCTGCCAACCACTGTGCAGGAAATAGTTGGGAACTAGGACCCAGGAGGTGGCATCCATAGTTAGGGAGGGTGCAGAGGCCTGAGCCCAGAGCATGGTAGAACAGGTACTCTGTCTCTGCCCCCTTTGAGCCAAAACATGCAAGGGGGAGAAGTTTAGTATTGGAAGGACAGATTTCCTCCTCCCTCTTTCTCCTCTGGCAGACAGAGCAGCACAAGACCTACAGGACAGCTCTGCACTTGAACAAATTGTGGGAGGAGGTGGGAAGTGACATATAAGCCCTTTTAACCCGCCCCAACCTCATCTCTAGTGGGAGGGAAATTCCCTTGCTGCACTCTCCCTAACTATGCCCCTGGCAGGGGGACATGTTTTCTGCATGTGCAGAGGCACAGATTTTCCCAAAGAATCTATAATCACTCTGCAAATTGGCTTTTAAAGAGATAGTGTCCCAATTTAATATAAATAAAAATGCCATTGAAATCATTGTGAGCGTTTACATCCTCTCTGGGCTTTCTTGTGATTAAAGAGAGAATCTTTGAAATAGAAAGTTCTGCTTGTTTTTGATGCTGAAGATTTAATGTTAGCCTGCCTTGGAAGATGTTAGCCTGCTGGAGGGCTACAACATCCTACGTACCAGGGAAGTTAAACCTGATTATTCCAGTGGGGGGCAATTTTTATTGAAAACTTATTTACACTCTTTGTCTGACAATGCCAATTTAATTCAGCCTTAGAAAGAGTTGATAGAAAAGATCTTTGCTCCAGCTTCAAAGTCTTCACTTTCAATTAAGGGGTGAAAAAAATCAAACTAAATTTCTCAGTCCTTCAGCAAAACTAGGTTAGCCAGACTTGACATTCCTGATAGGTAAAAGAAATCAGAGAAAACTTGTAGGGGAGGAGGTCTAGGCACCATTCAGGCCTTCTCTATGCATCACAAAGAGGGAAAGAAAGGGCATGAACATAATTTCACCTTCCTTTTTCAGGTCACATTTCAGTGCTGAAAGCAGTCAATTCCTGCCAGAACATCTGTCTGGACTATGGGTAAAGAAACAGTGAGAGATTGAGGGAAGATATTCATGTAGAGAAACAGTATCTGTTTGAGTGAGAAGTCCCATTTATGGAGTTTCATGGCACGACTAAAACTTACACGTTTAAAGGTGCAGGTTGAACCTCTCTAGTCTGACACTGTCTTGTCTGGGAACATCAATAGTCCGGCATGATTTAATTAGCCAGATGTCTACTTATCATGTATGTGGCCAAGTTTCCCACTGTCCCATAAAGTTTGTTTACAGCCACCAGTCTTGGCTCTCAGTGTTCTGTGCTGTTGTTTAGCTATAATTTATGCCTAAATGTCTTCTGAGAGCCCAGTAAGCAGCGGATGTGTTGGAAATGCTGCTAGATAATATTGGGTTCCCACTTTTGGGCAAATTCTCTTGTTTGGCACCAATCAGGTCTTGCGGGTGCCAAATTAGAGAGGTTCAACCTGTAGTATACTTATTATTTGTATTTACAATAGCCTCCAGAGGCTACGATCACAAATGGAACACTAGTGGGCTGGATGCTGTAACAAAATAAAATAGAAGAGCTTGCAGTCGGTTTTTTTGATATGGCAAAATGAGATTTACCCTATCCCTATATTTAGTTTAAACTAAGCTCTTATCAGAGTGTTTACAATATTTATTACCTAGGAAAGCTCTACTATAAAACAAGCCCAAGTATGCTTTGAAGTATCTGACAGCTACAAGAGATTTCTTCAGTTCTAAGCCTGCAACACTGAAATCTGCCACTAGATCTAGAGCAGTAAATCCGTGTCTTCACAAGCAGGACAATGATTCACTCATATTCCTTGACTTAGAAAGAGAGTGAATTTCTTTGTTTCTAATACACACCAGAATTTGATCAGCAGGAGCAATCAGAAAGTCAAAGATTTTTCTAAACTGCTGTTTGGTGGTGCTTGGGGCTTTTTCCCATAAGTCACTTGTCCAAGATTCACTAATTATTACATAATTACCAGTCTAGATTCCGAAGGATACAGCTGAAGCTGGTTACAAAACTATTAGGGAAGTGGGGCACAATAGAGCCAACATGCAGAACTAGTCTTTTTAGAAAACTTGAAAACTATAGGCAGGTAACGTACTCTTTTCATCTGTTTACCTACACGTTCTTTTGTTCTTTTTGGTTCTCTGTGCCTTAAATATTGAGTCTGTTCTGGTCTGGCTATGGTCTGAAGAAGTGGGTGTGTCCCATGAAAGCTCACCTAATAAATTATTTTGCTAGTCTTTAAAGTGCTACTTGACTGCTTTTTGTTCTTTTGTACAGTTTGGGATATGAAAACCTTTCCCATAAAAATAATTTTATTGAATTAACAGCTTGTTTTTGTCCATCCATTTATCTTGAGGTGTTTCTGAGGGCCAGAACTGTATTGGTTTCCTGGAGCCTTAATTCCAGGACTCTGTTGTGCTTGTAAGAAATCCTTATATGGCTAGTTCTATGCTCAGTGCCTAGTGAGTATTGACTAATGCCATTTTTATAATTTTCCCATTAATCAAGACACATTAAAATATTCAATTATCATTGGAAGAATTCAAACTGCCACTTGAGTGATAGTTTTATACAATTTTTTACAAAAATGACAACAGAAGTAGTCTTTGAGAATAGATTTTTCTCATGGTACAGCAATACAGACAGAAAATCTTTTATGACAGGTAGAACTGTAAGTTCCTGCACAAATTTGAGGACTATACCTTGCTCATTTCTCTTGCATGAACTTGATGACAAGTAGTACAATTTCACCAGCGATATACAAGAGTTAGTTTATAGTTGTGCAAAGCACTTCAGCGCTATTCATATAATCACTGAACAACAACAACATGGTCTGTATGATTCATATTTTAAGGAATAACTTGTTGGTATTTTTGCACAACAGCCTATACAATTAGCTGGAGGTGGAAATGAAAAACACCCATGTTTCCATTTATGCCTGATTTGAGCATGGATGATTTTGTTTACAAGAAGCAGCTATGGAAGGAAATGCATTTTTTCTATCCAGAATAAAATAATTAATTTATTTAAAATAATTATCCAAATAATTAGTTTTGAAATGCTTAAAAAAACCCCTAACAATAAGCCTGCCTCTTTTCTACTTTTCCCACTTGATATACCTCAGCATAATGTCATTTTCCTCCCCCTTCCCATGCACATATGTTAAAGTGTTTGGGAAGAGGAGCACAATTTTAAGTTCCAGAGAATTGTTGTAAAACTAAGTGAAACTTTGGTTGTCCTTCACAAATTTCAAGTCCGTAAAACATTAGATCAATGAGGTTAGTTTGTAAAGAGGGTTCTAAAGGAAGGTATTATATGTAAGGTTCCGTGGCCTAAACACGGATGTTCTCTGAACCATACTTGTGAAAAACAAATCACATATTAAAATTCATGTTCTTCTTCCTTTGATTGCCTGTCATATAAAACTATTCATAATAATTTCATTTTGCCCATGTTTTCAGAAAAACAAATTAGATTTCCACTGTGATTATAGATTTGGTTTGAACTGTCCTTGAGAAAGAGAATACAAATGTAGCTTTTTCCATTTTTTGGGTACTGTGGGAATTTTAATATACCTCTCAGAAGAAAAGTGGTATGCTACTACAAAGCATTTTTATTAGGTTATTGCTGATTAGCATTTTTCTTTGAATATTGTGGCTTTTGAAGATCTAGCTTCCTATTAGGGGAAAAAAAGGCTTACTTTAATTTTGAAAACAAAATAGAATATACCCTATTAATAATAGGATACCCTGTTTAGGCCTGGTCTATGCTAGGGAATAAAGTCAATCTCAGACATGCAATTCTAGCTACGCCATTAATGTAGCTGGAATCGAAGTATCAGAATCAACTTTCTGCCCTTGTGTAGATCAGGGCTCTTGGGGCTTGTGCTGATGTTCCTTATTCCACACAATAGCATGGAGTACCAGGATCGATAGCTAAGCCCAGAGAGATCGATTTTGCTGCATCTTCTCACAGGTGGCAAAATCGAATTCTGGAAGATCGATCATGGCACAGTGATCTTCCTGTGATCTAAGGCATACCCTTAAATTACAGCCACTATCTAAAATCATCTGTTCTGGGAAGTAGATTTTCATAATGAAAAAAGACAGTTCTGGAGATCGTATGGGTGTTTTTTTTATTACTTATACTTCAGCAAATCTTCAAATATGCTCTCACAAAAACAGTTAAGAAAATCAAACTTGAGTGCTTATGCATTATTCTGTGAGCTGTTATTGGCCACTCAAGAGTATGGAAACTCTGTCTGCAGTCTCTTTGGAGATTCATTTCTGAAGACTAAGAAATGAAAATCAAAATAAGACAGTTCTGGTCATTTTAACCAGCCCATTGAGAATGTCTAGCATTGCAAAAGTTCATGAGATAATTTGTAGCTATATAAGAAACAGATTGCAAAAGGCAAATTCAGTGTGCACTTTTTTCCCTAAGGATTCTTTACATTAAAGTGGATATAAATTTACAATTAAACTTGTAAATGAACGTTTCCAGTATGCCAGCCTTCCTGGGATGGTTGGTCTTGAATATCAGTTGATGTGTTCGTACAGTCTTATAAGGTCAGTTTTTTTTCCATGTAGGGCTTTTGGCTATGTCTAGATTAGAGCAATCTGTCAACAAAAATTTTTATTGGAAGATTTCTTCTGACAAAACTTCTGTTGACAGATCACGTCCAGACCACAGAGCGGATCGCTCTTTTGATCCACTCTGTCGACAAAGAGTGGTCAGACTGGCCAGCCGCTCTCTCAACAAAACAGTAACCTGGAACCACAGCAGATAGGGTCATAGAGCATCCTTTCCTTCCAGGAGCCCCAGTGAGATACCCTTAAAAGGGCCATTGCTCCCAGACATCCATTCCCTGCCCCACACAGAGGTGCTTCAGCATCTGCTGCACCTCCTGATGGCCCTCCTCTTCATCATAAAGTGCAGGCTTGACACCACCTTCGAGGAGCTTGCCATTGCTGCTGAAGGATCACATCTGCATTCACCCACCCTCCAGTGCACAGGTGGATCTGGAAGCACTGAACCAGTTCTGGCAGATGGGACTGGCTGGTCATGGGGCAGTGGGACAACCAGCAATGGCTCTAGAACTTCCGCATGTGGAAGGACACCTTCCTGGAGCTCTGTGCATGGTTCGCTCCTGCCCTCTGTGGACAGAATACCTGGCTGTGGCCCACCATCCCTGTAGAGAAGTGAGTGGCAGTCACACTCTGGAAGCTTGCAGCCCCCTGACAGCTACCACTTGGTGGGAAACCAGTTTGGTGTGGGCAAGTCCACCATTGGGGCCCTCCTCATGGAGGTGAGGCACACTTGGGCTGCAGTCTCTACATGGGTGGGAGGTGTCCTGCCAAAGGGGGACCCTTGGGAAGTGGAGTTAGCGGTGTGAGGAGTGGGGCTGAGGTGGAGGGGAAGCCCCGTCCCTGGGGGACAATGCCGTCCCACCCTTGCATAGCTCTGCTGCTGGGGGGGTGCAGTGGCCTCACAGGGAGGGTCCCAGCTAGCTGAAAGAGGGCGACAGGGACCCCTGCCATGGGCCAGGGACTCTCTTCCTGATGTGTGTGTTCAGTCTTCTCCCTGTGCAGATTGTGACAGCCATCATCATCCTGCCATGGAGAGTCATCTGTATGGGAGACATAGATGCAGTCGTGACCGGATTCACTGCACTGGGGTTCCCATACTGGATCAGGGCTATTGGTGGGACCCACATCCTGATCCATGCCCCAGAGCATAGCGCAGCCAAGTATGTCAACCACAAGGGATACTTCTCAATGATGCTGCGGTCCTTGGTCAGCCACCATTGCCAGTTCACACATATTTACATCAGTTGGTCGGGCCAGGCCCATGATGCCCATGTGGTCCACAACTCTGGCCTCTGCCAGAGGATGGAGGTGGGGACATTTATTCCCCACAGTGAGCTGGCAGTTGGGGAAATTCAGATGTCACTGTTCATGTGGCCTACCCCCTCATGGCCTACTTATGAAGCTTTACACTGGCCATCTGGACCCCAGTCAGGAACTCTTCAACACCTGCCTCTACTAGGCTAGGATGCAGACCGAGTGTGCCTTCAGAATCCTCCAGGCATGCTTCAGGTGCCTGCTCACCCACCTGGATTGGGGGAGCACAATGTCCCCCATTTTGCAATGGCATGTCCTGCACAACATTGTGGAGGGGAAAGAGGAGGCCACCTTCTCAGGTTATGGGGTGGCTGCCAGCAGTGAGTATGAGCAGTCAGGCACAGCTCCTATCCTCAGGCCCATTGGGATGAGGTGCAGATCTGGGAGGCACTGAGGAGAGCTTCCCCCTTGGCTCCCAGTAACCCTCCCCAGGGCACCCCTAGAGGGGCCTTGGGTCTGCAGCCCTACCCCATTCCCATCACAACCCCTCCCTTTGCCCTCTTGCCTCTCCCTGACCCATGCCCAATAAAGAAGGATGCAGGTGTGGTGCTCAAGTAACTATTTTACTGAACCAAAGACAAACCAGTGCAAAACAAATAGTGTAATAAAAAAACTGTTGACAAACAGTGCAGTGCGGTGAACTATATACAGTCAGGGAACTTGGGACAGGGGTTGGGGAGGGCACACCCAAGGGGAAGCAGGATCCTGAGTAGCATCAGCCTCAGGATCCCCTCCTGCTGCAAGTTCAGGTCACCATCAGGGCTGGGTTGGGGGCCCGGAGCAGGGAGATGTTCAGAGAAGGTGGGCCTGTGGCAGGGTCTGGGTGGGCCTAGGGAGCTTGGGGAGCAGGGGGCAGGCATGGCCTGGCCCTCAGCCACTGCAGGAGGTCCAGGATGCCCTGTTAGATGGCTCGTGAGGGCAGCGGGGAAACGGGTGGGGGTGGCAGCCACAGTTGGCTGACCCATCTTGTCCGCCAGATGCCAATGGTGGCATCAAAGCAGGAAATGAGCTGGTCCCAGGCCCACAATTGTCACTCCCTCTTGTCCCGCACCCACTGCTCTGAGATGAGTCATCCCCCAGAGGGCAGCATTGTGGCCTCTCAGGAGGTCCTCCAGGACGTGGTGATGGCCCCTCTGGCTGTGGGCTAGCCCTGGTGCTGGAGTTGAGTTAGCCTGGCCCTCAGATGGTGTGGGTGGAGCTGTAAGGAAGACAAGGAGGAGAGACGGTGAGTCATTCACATGACATAACCCCTGAGGCCCTGCCCTCCACCGTAAGTGGCATCCAGCAGCCCTGGGCCAAGGGACAGGAATGTCCTGGGAGCAGAGCCATGCATGGCCTGCATAACAGGCCTTGCCACAAAAGGGCTCCGCGTTGCCTCTGGAATGGGGCTGACTACAGCACTGTCTTCACCCGCTTGATGGGCTAGCAGCCATGGGGGGTGTCTGGTCACAGCGGGATCCCTTTGTGCGTGGTGGGTGAACTGGGAACAGCCTCCACCCCTGCTGCACACCTGTTGACAGAATACACTTGGTAATCTGGATGCTCCTTGGGTTTTGTTGACAAAACACTCGAGTGTAGACAGCCTCAAATATTTGCTGGCCTTGTTGATCTGATCAAGCCTGATTTTGGGGGATGGTAAAGAACCCAGCAATTACAATTAGCTTGTCCCTAAGAGGCTGATGATGATTAGTTTTGCTTTTAACTGATTTGATTGTTGAATCTTTTAACTAAACAGAGCAACTGTGAATGGTTTAAACATATGGGCCGTGTCTAACCTAGCACTCAAGATACTTATCTGTATATTTTGCCACCTCCCTGTTTACCATTTCTCCAGATCATTTATGAATACGTTGAATAGGATTGGTACCCATGTGGATCCAAGAGGGGCATTACTAGTTACCTCTCTCAATTCTGAAAACTGACCATTTATTCCCATCCTGTATTTCCTATCTTTTAACCAGTTATCAGTACATGAGAGGACTTGTCTTCTTATCCCATGTCAGCTTACTTTGCTTAAGAGGTTTGGTGAGAGAGCTTGTCAAAGGCTCTCTGGAAATCTAGGTATGCTGTATCAACTTCATCCCTTTAGTCCACATGCTTGTTTACCCTCTCGAAGAATTCTAGTAAATTGGTGAAGTATGATTTCCCTTTACAAGAAACATGTTAACTTTTCCCTAACAGATTACATTCATCTATGTGACAATTCTGTTCTTTGCTATAATTTCAATTGGATTTCCACGAAGTACTGCGGTTAGACTTACTGGCTGGCAGTTGCCACAATCACCTTTACAGCCTTTTTAAAAAATTGGTGTCACATTGGCTAGCCTCCAGTCATTTGGCACAGAAACTACTTTAGAGGGTAGGTTACAAACCACAATTAGTAGTTTCACAATTTCACATTTGAATCCTTTCAGAACTCTTGGGTGAATGCCATCTAATCCTCATGACTTATTACTGTTTATCAATTTGTTCCAAAACCTCCTCTAATGACACTTCAGTGTGTGACAGTTCTTCAGATTTGTCACCTAAAAAGAATGGCTCAGGTTTGAGAATCTCCCACACATCCTCAGCTGTGGAGACCAAAGGAAAGAATTAATCTAGTTTCTCTGCAATGACCTTATTGTCCCAGAGTGCTCCTTTAGCATCTCGATTGTCCTATGGCCTTACTGATTGTTTGGCAGGCTCCCTGCTTGTGATATACTTAAAAACATTTTTCTATTACTTTTTGAGTGTTTGTCTACCTGCTCTTGGGACTCCTTTTTGGTCTTCCATATTATATTTTTTCACTTCATTTGGCAGAGGTTATAGATTAATTGGGGGTTAATTCTCACTGCTTGTTTTGCTTGCTTGTTAAGGCATGGTGGCACTTCATTGGTTCTCTTAGTATGTTCTGTAATTTGGGGTATACACGTAAGTTGAGCCTGTATTATGGTGTCTTCTGAAAAGTTTCCCTGCAGCTTGAAGGGATTTCAGTTTTGTCACTGTACCATTTAATTTCTTTTTAACTAACGTCTTCGTTTTTGTGTAGTTCCCCTTTCTGAAATGAAATGCTACAGTATTCGGCTGCTGTGGTGTTTTTCCTGCCATGGGGATCTGAAATTTAATTATGCATGGTCACTATCTCTAAGTGATTCAGCTTATTCACCTCTTGACCAGATCGTGTGCTCCACATAGGACTAAATAAAGAATTTCTTCTTCTCTTGTGGGTTCCAGAACCAGCTGTTCCAAGAAGCAGTTATTTCAGTTGCAAAGGAACTTTATCTCATCCTGCGATGACATATGCCATGATCAGTATGGCAATAGCTGAAATCCCCCATTATTGTTGAGTTTTGTATAGCTTCTCTAATATCCCTTAGCATTTCACAGTCACTAATATCATACTGGTCAGATGGTCAGTAACACAACCCAACTGCTATATTCATATTATTAGAGCTGAAATTATTATCTATAGGGATTCTATGATATTATACTATTTGGTTCATTTAAGATTTTTTACTTTATTTTGATTCTGTGTTATCTTTCACATATAGTGCCACATCCCCACCAGCATGACCTGTTCTGTACATTGATATGTTTTGTACCCTGGTATCACTGTATCTTACTGATTATCCTCACTCCACCAAGTTTCTGCAATGCCTGTTATATCAATATCCTCCTGGTACAAAATGCACCGTTTTGATTAAGTTCCATTAAAATAGTAGTGTGGGCTTGAAAATATGGTAATTCCCTAGCAAAATCCATGGAAACTCTGACCCAAAGCTAAGGTGAATCTTGTTAGGGCTGGGGGAGACCCAGTAGTCTTTAAAGAGGTGTTTGTCTTGATCTGGGAGCAAAAGGCCATACAGTCTACATGTTTTTGTAAACCTCATCTGGCATCTTTTAATGGCCATCAAGAAGATGGAGCCATTCTTCAAAAGCTGCTTTGGTAGCCAGCAGTTGCTTGTCCAGGATGTTACAGTTTACCTCCATGGGAGTGAACTTGTGCAAGTAAAATGCAGATTGGTTTCACCTGTCATTGAAAGCAGTAGGTTGGGAAAGGAATGCCCCAGTGCAAAATATGAAACCTCTATTCTTACTGTGAATGTTCTTGGTGGATCAGGGTGGGGGCAAAGATTAACTTCTGTTTCATATTATCAAAGGTGGCATGTGCTTTTGGGGTCCATGAAAACTAGACACCCTTTTGCACCAAAGAGGGCTGGCCAAAGCAGAGTGCTCTGGGATAGACAAAAATTAGCAAAACCTAGGAAGTGTTGGATTCCACAGATACCCGTTAGTGCCCTCTAGTCTGCGAGGGGTGCCATCTTGTGAGGTTCCATTTTTGGTCCTTGAGGGGAGATGATTATGCAAGAGATTTAAGGGTGTCCTGATCAAACTCGTATTGCTCCAACTTGGCATACATGGTTCTGGAGTAGCTTTTCAAGAATATTACGCACGTGCTGGTCATAAAGAGGTACATGATGACAAGGTGGTCCAGTATATCTTAGAATATATCATACATGAAGTATTTAAAGGTTGCTGGGTATCCCATTGTCTGACAGGAATGACTAGCCATTCATGATGGCTGAAGTCTGTTGTTGGGAACCAGAGATAAAAGTCAGAACTGGAAGTCAGGAATTAGACTGTGCAGGGTATCATGGGAGAGGCTGTACAGAGGCGAGGCTGACTGCAAGGCAGGTGCATCAAGAACAAGACAACAAAGGAACAGGCACTGTCGTGGACATGAGTTCTGAGAAGCTGAGGTGGTATCATCAGGCAGCCTCCTGCAGGCCAATTGTACTGAAAAGGCTGCTGGAAGAGTAATTCTGCTGCAGGCCCTGATATGTGACAGAGGTCTTAAAATATTGTGCCTGATTTCTAATTTGGCTTGGTGTAGCTCTAGGGTCACATCGCTGGATTTTACCATGTCTTTGTTTATAGGATTTCTGACAGTAGATGAGTTTTTAATCTATCTCCATGCAAATGTTTATAACCCTTGATGATGTCACCTCTTAATCTTCTCGTGGATAAACTAAATTGATTGTGTTACTTTAGTCTCGTACTGTAAGGCAAACTGTTTCATGGGCCACACATAGAATGCCAATGAGTCACAGGTTGCCCACCACTGATCCAGCCTATTTTGTAAAATTGACCTGTCCTCATCATTCTTTATCACTACTTCAGTTTTTGCAAAAATTACCAACAAAGGTTTTACATATTCTTTCCCTATCATTGATAAAACTGTTAGATAGTGCTGGTCCAAAAATATATGCCTGTAAAACAGAATATCACTGAGTAATCACCACTAAGGACCTCACCCTGGTTGCTGTGGGAATTTGTTGTTTTCAAGTGTAATGCCCCCTTCTGCTTGTCTGTACATCTATGTTGTGCACTTTCTCTCTCCCCTATACCAATATTTCCATGATTCTGCTTGTGATTAATGTCAAAGTAGCTGACTTACAATTGTCCAGGTCATTGTGTTTACCCAATTTAAATACTAGCATTATATTATTCTCAAACTTTCCCAGAGCTCCAAGACTTATTAAATGTCAGCATCAGTAGTTCTTTAAAAACTCTTGGGTGCACATTGTATGGTTTTTGATATTGTTTAAAAATGCTGAGCTCCTGTAGTTGTGCTGAGAAATTGGATCTGAAACCACAAACTGTTGAACCTCCAATTATTATGCCTACTAGAAAAGTAAAGTATTTCAACTTTTTTGTTAGGGCGAGCTGTTAGGGCGAGCAGTTTGAAAGAAGCTATTCTTCTTGTTTCAGTTAATCCTTACTATCATTTAAAATAGTTATGTATACAGTTTAATCAGATCATAATTGATTTATGTGCCACAGGTGCTCAGACCTTGCTCAGCTAAGAGCTCTGATAGCAAACTGTTAAGAGCGTATAAGCTGCCTGTCTGGTGATTACGACACTCGTCTGTTGTAGTTGACCTTAATTTTAATACAAAAGCAAAGCCCACAGAGACTTCCACTTGGAGCATATATTGCTTCATGTTGTGCTAGGCTACTTGTATCAAAGAAAGAGCATTTTGTATGAGGAACCTGTATTTTTTTTTCCTGTGAGGTGCCCTTCTATTTAATGAAAGGTGTAGACCATTGTACAATGTTTCTCAGAGTGTTGTTTGGCTATCCCTGTTTTATGCATTTTGATACAAGAGGCAATGTGCTTCTGTCCCTTAATCTGCCTGCTTTACTTAAATTTTGTTTGCCAGAAATTCTTTGAGTCTGGAAGGTATTATGATAGCTTTTGAAATTTCCCAAGATGTAAATATCCCCTGGGTATGAGCATAGGAATGGCTAATTATGTATCTTTTTGCTTGTACTATTTACAGAAAAAAGCTTAGGGCACATTTATAGATATACCTGCTGTCATGGTGAATTATCATGATATCTACTTTTTCATATACAATTTTTTTTCCAAACCTAAGTTGGGGGAAAAACACATTTAGAAAAGGTTTCTACTCTGATGCTTAAATTTGCTTAGTGACAGGATGTCGTGTGCAGAAGGGAGAAAGGAGGTATATTCATCTGAAAATTATTGACGTTGACAGAAGAATCAGTGATGAGCCAAAACTTTTCATATCTTGTATTAATTTAGACTTATATCTGACCCATCTCTAAAGGTATCTGTATTAAAAGATTCATAACAGTTGTGAGAATTTTGTTTTAACTAATCTCACATTACAGCTTTCTGATCTTCTTTTTGTTCCTCTAAACTTGAGGACTTCTTTGAGTTTCCCTGAAATAATCCTCACATTTTTGAAGAATATGCACCTGCTAATTACAGAGGCTTAGATTTAAATATTCAGTCTGTCTGGCTGCTACCTGGAGGTACTACCAAAATCTGAAGAAATGTGTTTGTAGTTCAGTACGGGGGGAGGGGAATACCTGGAAAAATGACTGTCTTCAAAGGAATCTTAAATATTCTCCTCAGGATTCAGCATCCTTGTTATGATAATGAAAGAGAATCTCCTTTCCCTTGAAACATCTGGCATGTAGATAAAAGCAAATGAGGTAGGTGAGAGCATGTTTAACTCTTTGGAGACTGTCAGCATTTTGTTTATGTTCACTTTCTGACCTTCATCATAAATGAAATCAATTTCCTTCTTTGAACTGAACCTGCTACTGGCCAGTCAAAACAAAAGATTTTCAAATTGCATCTTATGTCTGCCAATTAAATATATTTTGATGTAGCCTGTATGTTCCATTACTAATTTATCTGATGATAGTTTCAAATGGGCTGGCTCAGAAGCTGTTATTCAAAAATTTGATGGCATTTTATTGGTAAGAAGGGGCACAGATAATAAAACTTTATCAGGTCACTTTTTCTCTTTTCTCCCCGTCCTCGACTTTTCTGTTGGAGTGTTCACTACATAATCTCCCATTTCACAAGAGTGTGGAAAGCAATTAGGAATGCTTTTAAAATAGCTGGGCTCACACAAACCTTCCCTTGGGACTATTTCTGCCTGCTAAAAGCAGTCTCTGATTCCTGGCAGCAGAAAAAAAACTGAAATTTCTAAAAGGCAGACAACGTTCAACCAAGTGAAGGGTAAATTTAGTGGCTTCTCAAATAAACAACTCTTCCAACTATATCAATACTGCATGGGCTCCCAAATGCCAGCAACTTGGATCTGGCCAGGCTAATTCACTCAGAGGGAAGGGGCAGATTCCGTGACAGGCCAGTCATCAGTTAATTATGATTCAGGGGCCAGGATATAAAGGCTGCATAATACCAACTGGTAAGAGTCAGGGGACTGCAAAGAGATGAGGGAAGAATAAAGCCTTGAGCAGGCCAAGCTTAGAACACATGACAGGGACACCATGCTCCCCTACATGACTTCCCTGACCTTCCTGCCATATTCCTTAGGCTATGTCTACATTTGCAGAGTTTTTGCACTGTCAGTTTCACCAGTAATAATGAACCAGTAAAGGAAAGTCGCTGGTTTTTGCACTCACCTCCATGGTCATCGGAGAGTGTTTACATTTGCAGCACTGTGCAGCTGTCCCACAGCGCAGGTCTCTCCATTTTGATGATAGGTCTTGTGAGAAGTTGGGGTGTGGTGGGGTGGGGAGGAATTTCAGGCATCCAGAGTCAGAGGTGATGTGTGGAGGATGCACAGAGGCCCATATGCATCACCCCTAGCATTATCTTCACCTGCACTCACCATCAGCACTGCACTGCACTGTTTCCAGTAGTGCGGGGGGGCCTCCTCGCGGACTGGTGCAGAGTGAGCTTCCTAGGTTATGCTACTTCTACGACACACTGCACCAGGGTGGGAGGAATTGCCCTGCATTTACTGGGTGGGCAGTGGCAGAGCAGGAGTCAGGGGAAGGGCAGGACTTGTGCAGAGCATGGGCAGGCAGGGGCAGGGCATGTTACAGAGTTCAAACCATTGATTAGAGTGATCAGCATGGGCTATATGGGACACTTCTTGGAGGCCAATGAAATCTATAAGAGCAGGTGTGGTGTCTACGTTGAGACTGTGTCTACCCTACAGTCCTCTTTTGAAAGGGGAATGCAAATGAGGCAAATTGGGAATGCAAATGAAGTATCGATTCACATCTCTTGTGCATCACTTGTATAATCACATTTTTGAAAAAGAGTCTTTCAAAAGAAAACAGCAGTATAGACAGGGTTCTTTCAAAATAAAACCCCCTTTTCGAAAGCACCGTTTTTCCTGAAAAGAATTGGTAAGAAGAGTGCTTTCAAAAACAGGGTTTTCATTCAGAAGAACCCTGTCTACACTGCTGTTTTTCTTTTGAAAGTGCAAATATGCAATGAAGCATGATATATAAATCAGCACTTCATTTTCATTCCCAATTTGCCTCATTTGCATTCCCCTTTCAAAAGGGGACTGTAGAGTAGACACAGCCTGGATGTGTGTCAACAGTACAAGGAGGGCAAAAGAAAGAAATCTTTCATAGGGGTGTATTTTTTGTTGCCAAAACTGGATGGTTTTGTTACAAAATTCGCATTGCTCTCACGCTTTTGTTGCCAAAAGGCAGTTTTTGACGACAAAACTTGGTAGTGTAGATAGGCCCTAGAGAGGATTTCAGAAGCTGTAACCTTCTGCTTACATTAGCTAGAACAACCTAGAAGAAATGTGAAAAATGTTTGCCATATACCTATCACAGCGATGCTATGGACAACATTCCATGGGAGATGGTTACAATATTATTTCTCTGTCTCAGAGGGCAGAGATTTTTGAAAAGGTAGAGGGAAATCCAAATAGTTTTCAGGATTGCTTGCATGGGGAAAAAAAAAAACTAAAACAAAACTGTGTCCTCAATAAAATTTTTCAGAACCCTGAAAAAGGTCATTCATATGGATCTTTCCAAAAATTTTTTTAAGCACTAATCCCATGTCCGTTCTATTAGGTTATGTCTACACAGCAAAGAAAAACTACAACAGGCACAGGCCAGCCCTAGGTGTCTCGCTGTCATGTAGACATACAGTTAGAAGATGAATTCAGTTTGACCCTTGTAATCTGATGTTTCAGGTTTTGCTTATATTCTGCTAAGTGGAGAAAGTTTTTTCTCAACAGTTGGGCAGAAACAACTCTTAACTGAGAGAACTGCTTTTTGCTCCTGCATGGGAAAAAATACAGGTCAAACTGAGGAGAAGCTATATTTCTATACAGTACCACTTTGTATGCTAAAATGTTCATACAGCTTCAATGTTGACTTAATTTGTTCTTCAGAAATAAGCACTCTTTGTTTAATGTGTTATTTGCAATGTACTAATGTTCCCACACTGCCTCCTTAAGTAGAGATAATTGTCCCTTTTCATTAGTCTGCAGTCCTAACTTTGAATACTTCCATTTTACGTCAAATAGCTTTTCAGCTCTGCATCATCACTGTAATCAGTATTTATTGTTTTGTTGAACAAGTTGTTGTTGTTTTCCATTTGTCAGCTTTCTGTCTTGCTGATTCACTCTAGCCTCTAGGCTCCAGTCTGAAATCATTATACTTTCTCCTGAAGGGATTGCTGTTTAGATGTAACAATTTACCTTTTTATGTGCTAGTCTCACTCTTTTTTTAAAAACGGCATGTGCAAGTGGAATCCTGAGAACAGCATTGTTTCAGAACACTGAGCCCTTAGCAGTGGTCTTTTAAATACTGAGAGCATGAGTGGTGGCTGAAGCTTCCTTTTGGGACGCTAGCTCCTTGTCTTACCTCTTCTACCTATGGCTTCACACTGGGCTGCACCCCTTCTCCCATTCAGCCTCCTCCCTGCTCACACCATGCATCCTTTCTCTCCTACCCACCCCACTCTCTTGTTCGGGCTGCCCCTTGTTACATCCCTCTTCTTCCTCTCCCACTCCTGGTCTCCACTCCCTCTACCCGAAAGAGGAGCACGCCTCCCACCTGATAGGGAAATTGATCAAGTAAAAAACCTTCAGGGGGACACTGGCTCCCCGCCGTCCCAGGTAGCCCTGATTACTACCAGCCTGCTGGTGCAGTGCCTGAGAGATGTAGCTGGGCAGTGAACATGGAGTTTTTATGTGTGCCAGGCGGGTTCCTGGGCTTGTGAGAAGGCGGTGTCTGCTCCTCAGCTTCCTGAGTTCATCAGTAATATCGCTGGGCAGTCCAAGGGATCCAGTAAACTGAGGGGCAGATACTGCCTCCTCTGCTGCCCAGAGAACCTGCATGGTGAAAATTAAATAAGCCATAACTTCTGAATGAAGCTCATACCCTGCAGTGAGGGGAAGAGGCAGGGCTACCATGGCCCAGGTATCTTGCAACGAGTTGCTTAGCCTTCTGGAGACTATCACACCTGCCACCCATGCTGAAAACTATATAGTTGAGGCAAAGGTCTGTAGGCTGTTTCTTGTCCAAGCTGCTTCAGTGCTGGTTTACTAGGTGGCATTTTAGACAGAAAAAGAATAAGAGAAAAATGTTAAAATAAACAGGGAGTGAAATGATTAAATTTAGCCAATATGCAGGCTGAACCTCTTCAATCTGGAACACTCTCATTCAGCAAACTCCGTAATCCAGCATGACTTTAGTTAGCTGGATGACCACTTATCGTGGGTGTGGCCAAATTTCCTGTGGTCCCATAAATTTTGTTTACAGCCCCCAGTCCTGGTTCTGTGTTCTGTGCTGATATTTAGCGGTAATTTATCCCTAAATGTCTTCCAAAAGCCCAGTTAGCCCAGTGGAAATGTAGATAATGTGCTAGACAATATTGACCTCCTGTTGTGCGGAAAATTCTCTTGTCCAGCACTGGTGAGGTCCTGAGGGTGTTGGACGACAGAGATTCAACCTGTACTATGTAGACTTTTATATGATCAAAACAAAAAAGCAGTCCAATAGCTCTTTACTAGCATGGCTATCTCTCTGTTACTATTTTATATGATATTACACATTTGTTTCCTGGGACGGGCCACAGAAGGAAAAGGAATTGTTACGAGTCAGAGGCCCCACAGTAGCACAGATGGAGTTAAGGCAGGGTTTCCCAATCTTTGAGCCTGGACCCAAACATGGATTGTGATGACATTTAAAAAGGGTCACTGGCTGGGCTAGGTGGCTCCATAGGTGGCTTTTTAAGAAGCCATTCACACTCCTGAAGTGGTTCTCAACTTCTTAATTGGATTAACATCCAGGTCAGGCAGTTATGCCAATCAATTAAATTTAGGACCATTTGGGCTGCAGGGCAGAGAACTGCATACCTGAGGAGCAGCGCCCAGCTCAGGTAAAGTGGGGGCCCAAGGCGAGGCTGAGGTTGGGAGGGAGGGCAGAGCTAATCAGCTCCCTGGCTTCCAGCCTCTGCAGGAAGTGGGGTCCCCCCAGATCCCAGCAGGGTTCCCGCTGCCCCAGTCAGCTTCTAGGCGGGGGAGGGTTTGGGGTCTCCCTGTCCCCCTCACCCCAGCAGGGGTTCCTGTGGCTGGCTCTGCTGGCCAGGGCTCTGCCCCAGCTGGCTTCCAGCAGCAGAGGTGGGGATTCCTCTCAGTACTGGCTGGGGTTCCTATGGCTGGTGCAGACAGCCCAAAGTTCCGTGCCCTAGCCAGCTTCCTGCTCCACCTGGGCAGCTGGTGCTGCCTGCCAGAGCTCCACGCCCCATCCGTCTTTCAGCTGCCGGGGTCCCTGTGCCTCCCCAAGCTCCCTCCAGCCTGTGAGTGACTCCTAGCCCCTGAGTGAGACACCCTTAGCCCCCTTTCTGTCAGAGTGACTGCAAGCCCAAGTGTGAATCCCCCAGCCCCCTCTAGACCCCTCCAGCCTCTGAGTATGACTCTCCTAGCTCCCTGCAGCCCCTGAGTGATTCCTAGCTTGAGTGTGACTCCCTTAGCCCCATCCAGCCTAAGTGTGACTCTCCTAGCCATGCCCCTCCCCACATTTTTGAAGTGCCTTGGGTCACCAAGTCTTCCTGAATTGTTGAAATGGGTTCCTGTCTGGAAAAGGCTGGGAACCACTGGGTTAAGGGGAGCCTATGGACCCCGCTTGCCCCATCCCACTATACCTGAAGCCAATGCCAAGACTGGGGAGGGGGAATAAAAGGAGAGCACGGTCCCACAAAATACAAACCGTCATTCTCCCCCTATTGTGAGAGCAAACATCTTGAATATTGGAATGCATATATGAAAAGCAATGAGGGTGAAGTAAAGGTCACCCATAAGGCAGGAGTGAGTTGTGTGGATTTAGAGATTGCGTTCAGTACTAGTCAATGAAACAATTTGGTATTCTGAGTTCAGGGCTGGCTGGCCAGAGAGTAGGGTGGTATTTTTATTACTCTGCGTGAAGGGAGCATCTCCTGCAGAGTTGCAGAGGGATGGACCTCGGAGCCAGAACAACCACTGGGGAGGAATAATTATGGACCCATAAAAGGAAGGAACAAAATATTAATCAGAGATTATGTGGGAATCAAGCCAGAAGGACAAGGTGGAAATGCACGATTGAAAGGTGGGGGATGATTTAGTATTGAGTTAAATTTGCTTTTTGTTGTAGAACACTGCTGGGCTTAGTCCCCTCCTACCCACATAGAAAGAGATAGAAATGAAAGATCAGTTTTCTGGTGAGCATAAGCCTGCTTCACTGAACACCAGTGAGGGAACTTCTTTCTCCTTCAGTATCATCTGCACCCTCATCAGGGTTCCTGAAAGGTCCACAAGGGAATGATGCTCCATCCATGCCACTATAGGGACAGGTTATGGTTACACTACAGCTATGTGTCAACACAAGTCACTCTCAGAAGAGATTTCCTGACAAAACTTTTGTTGACAGAGTATGGCTACACTCTAAAGCAAACTGGAAGAGCGCTCCGCTTTGTCGACAACATGGCCAGACTGTCGAGAGAAGGTTCCCCAGAGCGTCCACATGGCTTTTTTGTCGACAGAATCTGTCAAAAGCAGTGTTATGCTTCATGGCTGAGAGGCAGAATGCTGCTGGTAAAAGTGCTGAGTTTTGTTGAAAAACTGTCGACAAAACACATTTTGTGTGTGGACATTCCATCAATGTTGTCGACAAAACTGGGAGTTTGTCAGGAAAACTCACTAGTGTAACTGTAGCTACATTGTACTAATTTCTGGTTGTGTGGAAAAACTGAGCACCGGTGGTCACTCCCTCAATTGCAAGTAGATGGTCTTTGGAATTGCATAGAGCTGGCCGAATAATTTAACAATAATATGTCAGCATTTTATTTGACTTTCATATATTCTTGCAAACTACGAATCCTGCTGTGCAATATTGAAGGATAATGGAAAGAATTTGAGTATTTTCAAAAGTATTCAATTTTGTACCATTTTAAGTGTTGTTTAAATAGTTCTACACATGATCTGATGTTCCAAAACTGCGTTTTCCAGCTGAGAGAAAGGGAAGGCCTGATTATTTTTATCCTGTTTTCAAGATAGGCACGGGAAGACCAGAAACGTAACATGATCAGAAATAACCGAGCGTTTCATTTCACCCAGAAGAGGGCAGTAAGGTCCAGATACTGCACACAGACCATTCAGCCAATACAGTACAACTGCCTCTTATGGCCCAGAATTGGTGAATCTGTGTTCTTATACCTGTTATTGGGCAATTTATTTATTCAGTAAATTCACTGCTGATAAGAGAAGTCACCAAAACTTTCCATCATTCATTGTGTGGGTCTCAAAATGTATTTTTTGAGCCATCAAAAAGGATTGTATGGATTGCGTATGGTCAATAGGCCTTTGGAAAGTGCTGCTTACTTGAGATGGAAGCAACTTTCATAAAATACAGCAAATAAATACAGATTTAATGCAGCATTGATTTATGATATGAAGAGAACCATTTTGGTTTTTTTCCATTATTATTTTTGCAATTTCACATTTGTGGATGTTTCAGAGAACATAGCATTTTTCTTTAGCTGATGTAAATTTTTATGCCAGTCTTTGCTTGAAAATGTATTTCTATCTACTTTATTCACCCGCAGACCCAATGGAAGATACGAGATCTGTATTTTATTAGCTATTTTTTTTTCACATGAAGTACATTTGGTGGGTGTTTTTGTTTTTGTTTTGTTTTTGTTTTACTTAGTACAAATAAATACAATTACTGCTGTAGTCCATAGGTGCTCTAGCTAGGGATTACTGTGGTAGGTGCTATACAAACAGAATAAAATCTCAAAGATGTTACATCCTATTTGTGGGTTCTGTTTAATATTTGGAAATAAGTAGCTGTCAAACAACTAATGCATGTGTTTCCTAAACCTGCCCACTCCTCAAAATGGAATATTCTTATAGCAGTTTGAGTACTTGCTTGTGTCAGAGAGTATCTGTAGTTTGAATAAGTGGAATGGAATATATCACAGTCTTGCCTTCTTCCCATACCACATCCCAGGAACAAGATGGAGCTGTTTCTATTTCAAAGACAATGAAAAGTTTTTGATTTTTGCCACAGCAGCATTTTATTTTAAATAGATGTTAAGATGTTGACTCCTTGAGGTTAGTTAAAAATATCTGAAAATACAGGTACACTGAGTAGCTCCTGTATCAGTACCTGAGGTACACTGGACACTTTCAGGTTAGCTTTCTAATTTTACAGTGAATTTCACCAGGGTACATGAACAGGTTACACACAAAATTTAAGGGCTGTATTCTGAGGTCATTAAAGTCAGCAGGGCTCCACTACACCAGCAGAGAATCTGGCCCTGCAAGTACAGAGTAAAAATACTTGGGCAAGTGCTACAGTAAAGCAAAAAAGTTGCATTACACAATATTGCTGACTAACCTGTAACACTGAAGTAACCTTCATGTGCAATGGGACATCATGAATTTTTCAACAGAGCATGAGGACTATTGGAATTCAAAAATCCATCCTAGTTTTTTCCCCCACTTAGTTTCATCTTACATTTTCTTCTCTACATCTCTTTCCTTTGCATAGACTCCCTTCTTGGACTCAATAATGCTTCTTGCTTCTGTCATTACAAATCTTTGTAATAATGTAAGCCAAACACTACTTTCGGTACCCATTTGCTAAGATTAGCTGAGGCATTTTCTTACCAACAGTGTCCAGATCTCAGTGGGTTGGGACAGGTTGAATGGCTGCTCCCTCAGTGTAGAGCAAAGAGTAGCGTGACCAGTACTCTGGGTTTGCTTCTACTCTTGGTGCAACAAAGCTTGAGTTTATTGATCTTTAGGACACAAAGCTGCTGCTGCATATGACAATGTGTGTTGGGGGAGGAGGAGAGAATGTTCTTTGGATTTTTTTTCAACTAGCCCAGTGGTTCCCAGCCTTTTCACTAGTATGGACCTCTGTCACACCCCCGAACCATTTACATCATCATCATCATCATCAATAACCATGGGCTCAGCGCCCGTTGGTGTCTGATGCCTCTCTCACTATTTCCTTCCGTCTTTCCCTGTCTAGTGTGGAGGGCTTAGTTTCTGTAGACTAGCTCTGCACCGATCTACTATATCATCTATCCATTCACTGTGGGGTCTGCCTCTCCTATTCGAACCATCCATTATGCCGAATACCAGGGTCTTGATTTTTCGTTCATCGTTCATTCTGCAAATATGCCCAAATAGTTGTAGCTTCCATTTTATAACCTTTTGCAGCATGTTCTC
Source organism: Carettochelys insculpta (assembly GCF_033958435.1). NCBI lineage: Eukaryota > Metazoa > Chordata > Testudines > Carettochelyidae > Carettochelys > Carettochelys insculpta. Next base: position 316,839,039 of record NC_134137.1, read on the forward strand.
TTTTGGCCGTATCTTTCTGCATCCATCCTATTCTCAGAATCTTTCTATAACAACTCCTTTCGAACACCAATATTCTTCCTTTTGAATCTTTTGTTATCATCCATGTCTCACATCCATACAACATGCTGCTGAATACACACGTTTTCAAGATGCTCAGCTTCGTTCTTAAGCTAATTGCTTTGCTTTTCCAGATCTTATCCATTGCCTTCAAACTTGCTCTTGCTTTTGCTATTCTAGTCGCTATTTCCTTCTTACAGTCTAGATCATCCATTATGTTGCTCCCCAGATATATGAACTTCTCTACAGTAACCTCTGAAACCAGTCACAGATCCTCATAGCCAATTCTATCTGCTATGTACATGTCATTAAATGAAAAAGGAAACCATGACATAGATTTTCAGATGGCAATTAATAACATTATTGGAAGATATTTAATTCAAACATAATAATTGATTGGAACTTTGCAATTTATTTAAAACTTACTTTATATGATCATTTTTATTTAACTTTTATTTTTTTCACAGACCTCTTGCAATGCCCTCATATACTGCCAGAGTCCGTGAGCTCCATGCTGGGAACCACTGAACTAGTCACTTTTGTAATTATAGCAAAATAAAACAAAAATTAAAGTTTGGCTTGCCATTGGCCAAAAACTACTATGGTTTGTCTTTTAAACTATAAATAAGTAAATTTTAAATAAATGAAACCTGGTAGTTGGATCATACTTTGTGATTAATATAGTATGTTAAACAGGACATCCTGAGACAAGAAAAACAAACTGGTGAGGTAATATCTTTAAGTGGAGCAGCTTCTGCTGTTGGAGCTCAAAAGCCTGTTCTTTCCATTAAGAGAAATTGGTCCAATGTCCTCTCTGAGCTTGTCTTTCTCAGATCCTGGGAGCAACCTGGCTACAACAACACAGCAAAAAGCTTGAATACAACCTACTTCTAATGAAGGACGATCTCAAAAATCTCTTTGTTTTAAGTTGTGAAAATCTCCCCCTTCAAATTCTTCAATACAAGATAAAGTAGTTAGTGCTATATAATGTGATAAAATGATGATAACTCAAGGTCTAATGATACTAAGAAATTATTAAGCTGTCAATAGTAGGAAAGTGGACTGCTTTTATATTAAAAGAAACCCTGGCATACTGAATTTTAAGCTGTGTCTACTCTACGGAATTCTGTCGACAGATGTTTTCTGACAAAACCTCTGTCTACAGAACTTGTCCACACCTAAACGGGGCTCCCTGTCGACAGAAAGTGGCCAGATTACCCAGCCCTCTGTTGACAGAACAGCCAAACGGAAGCTCTGCAGACAAGGCTGCCTGGTGAACCAGAAGCCCTCTCTGTTGACAGAGGGCCCCCAGAGCATCTATGCTATTTTTCTGTCAACAGAATCTGTCTACAAAGGTGCTGTGCCTCAAACTTTCAAGACATAACTCTGCCAGGAAAATGGTTGCATTCTGTTGACATGTTCTAGACAGAACGCATTTGTAGTGTGGACATTTCCTAGTTTGGCAACAGAAGGGCTCTTCTGTCAACAAAACTTTGTAGTTTAGACACAGCTTTAGATATACTGAACACTCTTTTTTTTCTTTATAGATATCACATTAGCTATAAGCTAGTCATGATTAGCATTCTGTTTGAAGTGACCTGCACATACTCTTAGGCTATGTCTACACTAGTATACTACATTGAAGTAGCCTATTTAAATAGGCTACTTTAATGCGTATCATCTACGCATTCTCTGGGGCTGGTGCCGTCGATGTTCAACATTGAAGTAACGATGGGGAACGTCAAAAGAAGACACCCTGGAATGAAATGCGGAGTGCCCACACACACACAAGTGCTCCCCGTTGAAATAAGGGGCCAGCAAAGCCTGCAGATAGGGTCAGAGGCTGGACTAGCCCTTCTGGGGCAACAGCAAGCCGCTCCCTTAAAGGGCCCCTCCCAAAACACACTCGGCCTGCACAGCATGAGGTCTGCAGAGCCAACAACTGGTTACAGACCCCATGCACGCAGCATAGACCCCCAGCTGCAGTAGCAGCAGCCAGAAGCCCTGGGCTAAGGGCTGCTGCACACAGCGACCAGAGAGCCCCTCAGGGGCTGGACAGAGCATCTCTCAACCCCTCAGCTGATGGCCGCCATGGAGGACCCCGCTATTTCGATATAGCGGGACGTGGATCGTCTACACATGCCCTACTTGGACGCTGAACGTTGAAGTAGGGTGCTGTTCCCATCTTCGGATAGGAATAGCAATTTCGATGTCTTGCCACCTAATGTCGATTTCAATGTTGAAATAGCACATGACGCACGTAGACGCGACGCATGCTATTTTGACGTTGTGCCAGCTGCTTCGAAGTAGACGACTAGTGTAGACGCACCCATAAGGAGGGGATAAGGAGAAATACAGTAATTTCTAAATGATATGGTGAATCCCCTAAATAGGATAGGAAAGATCTTTGTACTGTAGCTGCAGGGCAGCAGAAACAACCTTCTCTTCCCTTCTTTCCTGGCTCTGCAGTTAAAATTATTAAGAAGGCTAACAAAATCTGCTGAGGGATGCTGTTTTGCAGGGAGAAGAACCCTATATTTGCCTGATTGCTTCTAGACAGACCAGCTCCAGCTGTGTTTCATGATTAATGTTGTGTCACTAGCCTAGTGCTTGCTGAAGTGTCTCAGGAGTCAGGAGCCAGTGAGCATGGGCCTGAAGAGGAGGGGCTCTGGTCTGACTGCCCCTTTTTCCCCAGAGTATTTGGGGTCTTCAGCACATCATTATAAAGTGTCTGGCAATTTTTCAAAGTGTTTGCAGGTCACCATGGTGTGTTTTTGCTATACTCAGGGGTTAGTCAAAATGGATCAAAATAATTCCTCTTTTCACTGATCAGATTGATTTATGGGCCTTGAACAGCTTCATGTCAGTACTTGCTGCTTCCTGTCGGACTCATAATTAACATTTGTTTATACTTTTTGATCATTTTCTTTTGCTGTTCCTGGGAAAAAGAAGTATTTCTTTCCCTTAGTACATGTGATCTGCATACTGTATTCCTTTTGTTACTTTAGCTGCTGGACCATTATAGCAATAATATCAACAGTTTTGATTTATATTCCTCCAGGAATATGACATAGCTTGTTTTTGTTCTTTTCCCACTACAACAGACTACATGGATAAAGGCTTTAAAGGATTTTTCTATAATAACTTCCAATCTTTTCATGCTGCTCAGTGTTTCTGTGTAGGTGATATTCTATCATTTGGCTCTTTGTTCCTGGACTTGTCAGTGTGCATTCATCTGCATTTGCTGTTGGCAAGACTAAGTTCTTAAATTATCTAAATCTTTTTCCCTTAGATTCCAATTTTCCATATCTATATGCTGTGTCTTTTAGCTAGTATCACCTGTAGCCTTTGAATTTTTTCAATTTAATTTCATCCAAGTCACCTAATACCACTCCCTGCCCCAATTTTTTTAAAAAATCAGGGATATAATACTAATGCTTGTAGCATCTTGCTAGTAGTCTTGCTGTCTTGATTAAAAAGATGATGAGACTGCTAAAATGGCCAAAATTTGACTAATCTTAAAATTGTTATAGATGGGACAAAAATAAGTTCTGAATCTGAATGTCTCATTTTGTTTGTGAAAACACCTATTGTTTTCCAAGGAAATTGTGCAACCTTTCTTGTGCTCCAAGAAGCGTACAATCTTTTTATTTATATTTGGAGCAACATACAGCTGAATTTCTTCTAGTTCCTTAGGGCCCAATTCAGTAAAGCACTTAAGTGTGTTCTTAGGCTGTCCCTACTAAGTAAAGCATGTGTGTAGGGCCTATTGAACTCAGTGGGAATTAATGCACTCTGTCAAAGCTGATCCTGTGTTAAGTACTTTTCTGAACTGGGGCCCTAGGACCTGATTTAAAGCCTCTTAAACAGAGGAAAGAGTCTTGTGAAATCTTCATATAAAACCTTTCCATTCATTTTGTAGTGCTTTTGTACTTGCTTTGCACAGATGTAAATGACTGTCCAAAGTGGAAAGCAGCAGGGGGAGCAGGTGCGTTGCTTTTCTGCTGCAGATCTTCTGGCTAGGATGAAAGAAGCCATGTTAATTTCTAGCTATTTAGAAACATGAATGGTTAAAAAAGTTTACTAAATGGTACTTGCAAATCAAAGGCAAGAAACTTTATCTTCAAGCTCTAAGAAGATGCATGAAATGCCTGAGAACAAAGATGTATATAAACTCTGAGGACACCCACTTCAAAATGTTTCCCTCGAAATTCTTTTAAATTCTTTCTGATTTGTGCCCTTTAGTCTATTTCCAGTTCAGTAGATGTCCTGCTAGTACAGTACTTGGTAGCTTCCACCTTACATTCTTTTATGGAACTTTTATTGTCTACTTTTTCAAAATGAAACTTAACAGAGATTTTTTTTCTTTTGCACTGCCTTCTCTTTTGCCTGTCATGATAATGATCTATTTTAACCATCCTGTCGAGTCAATGAGACATGATCATAGAACTGTAGTACTGGAAGGGACCTCGAGAGGTCATCTAGTCCAGTCTGCAGCATGCATGGGAGGATTAAGTATATCTAGACCATCCCTGACAGGTGTTTGGCTAATCTGCTCTTAAAAATCTCCAGTGATAAATGCCGTGCTGGATACTCAGCCTCACGGGAGAGAGGAGGGAGGAACACGCGGAATGAGATATGGAGGGATGAGAATAAGTTTCTAATTGAAATTGTCCTTCTCCGTAAATTAGTCCTTAGGGGTTGGGGAGGTGTTTGCTTAGGGAGGTCAGATAGTCCATGGTATCACAATACCCTGCAGCCAGATGAGCAGCATCCTTGTGTTCAGGGCCGTTTCCCCAGGATCACCTCCCTTTGGTTTATTCTGTTGGAGCCATATTACCAGGTCTGCTCCTTGATTACAGCAGCCTTCAAGACAGTTTACTAAATGGTGGTGGGTGAACAGGGGGGCTGGATTATCTTTTTGTTTTCTTTGCATAATTTTCCCCAGGCCAGAAGAGCAACTATGTGCATTCTGCTTGTTTTACCAGTGCCCTCTCTGTCCAGCTCGGTCTCCACCCCTTCTCCAGTGTGGCTCTGTGACAACATAAACAGGTCTCTGTGGGATGTGTAGGTGGGTGGGGAAGCAGTGGGAGATCTTGCTCTCGGCTAGTGCCAGATCAGCTCATGTCATGCTTTCAGATGGATCTGTCCAGTTGACTGAAATCTTCTGAGCCTTTGTTTGGAATATCCTTTGCTATTAAGATACACCCCTCCCCCAAGAGAATTTGAGAAGCTTTGCTTCTGTCATGCTGGGTTGTGTTTTTAAAATGAGTACAGTGGCTCTCAGCAGTTAGGTCATATTTCTTACTGAGAATGAAGATGCTAGTAGGAATAACCAGTGGCAGATTAATATAAAGGCAAAAGGGGGAGTTGCCCAAGGCTGCCAGGTGTGGTGGGCCCCAAGGCTCCGTAACTCCATTTTGTTTAAACAATTCACTTTAATGGACCAAAATAAATCTGTCATGTCACGCTTACTTTAAAATTAATTTAAGGGTAATTTTATTATGCATTGTGAGTAATAAGCATGAATAGATCATAAAACATAAATAATGTTATATTAATATTTTAATATATGTGGGTCCCTTGTGACTATGTCCTAGGGCCCCAACTGTTTTTAATCTGCCCTTGGGAATAATCACACTCCTGCTCATTGCTGCCATACTTAGTGCTTGGCACAGTCATGGTGCTTTGAAGAGTGGTCTTTCCATGAGCATGCTCCCCTTTCAATGGAGCTGTGTACATTTATGTATGTACACTTTGTCCAGTGTTTTCAAGTACTTCACATTTGGATGATAAAGGAGTAATGTTCGCTCTCCCCAGGCCCATGAGCCTCATTTTCCACTGGATACCATAAATGCCCCACATTCATGCGTGAACATGACAAATATGATAGCTCTGTCACTCCTCCTTGTGGCACCCCATGTGTCTACTTTGCCATATCTGCTCCCATGGAGTTGCTTGCACCATAAAAGCTGGTGCTGGCCCAGCACTGAATGTAGCAGGTAAGTGATGTTCTCAGCTTTCCCTAAACTGTTAGTGGCCTTCTGGACCCCAGAAAAGTTAGCTTGAAAAGGAAATCTCAGGGAATGGATATATTGTATGGAGCACCCAACAGCAGAACATTTCAGAGCTAGCGAGGAACTGAAGAACTGAAGTCCAGTCCCCTGCATGCATGGAAGGATTAAATATTATCTAGACCATCCCTGAAAATGGGAGAGTAAATGAGCCCTTCCCTCCTAGCCCATGTTGCAAATAAATTTTTGTAGAGATGAGATTTACTCTAACACCAAGCTGCATGGCTGTACAAATTGAGGGAGGGAAGATGAATGGAATAGCCTGTATTAAAAAACAAAACAAAACCAAACCAAAAAAAAAAAACCCCAAAAACTAGCTGTTCTTAGAGCTTTGACCTCTAAGGTTCTTTTTACCCTTTTTTTCTCTTTTGACTGATCTTCAGCATTCTTTTTATGAAAGAGGAGAGCTTTGAGCTGTTTGTGTGTAGATTCTTGCAAACAAGAGGTGATTATATATATTACCTTTATTTAAATACATTGATGTTAAATGCCTGTGTCAACCAACTCTTCCCACGTTTTCCGTAATATTGAGTCTGTTGGCCAGATTTAGTACATCAGAAGTTGTTGAATATTTTAAACATAATACAGGATTGTGGAACATGAAAGCAATTGCTCAATATCCATTGAAGCTATCCAATATTTCCTTTTTCTTTGTGTTTATTTTCTTGAGAAAGTCAGAGATAGCTTTGGCTCACTTCCAAAAGTTAACACCTTAGACAAATGAAAAGAACAGTTTAGGATGAAAGATAATGAACCTGAAATAAAAATAGGAAGACATGGCATTAGAAGGAGAAAAAATGGATTTCATCAGGGAACTGTTTTATTTAATAAAAATAGTTCTTTTAAAATTCAATTTAATTAAGTACTATGGGGAAAATAAACTTCAAGTTAAAATCAGCATTCTGTGAAATAATTACTAAGAGAAAATATTGAGGCAACATTTTGAACTGTTAAAGTTAGAAAGAAGAACCATTAGGAAAATTGTCACTACAGCAATCTTTTAGATAGCAATGGACTCGTAAATTGGATTATCAGGCTGACTCTTGAGTGGGGAAGAAAAAGCTCTTCCAATTTAACTTCTTTTCCAAAAGATTCTAGAAGTACCCATTGTAGGCAGCAGGGGCAGATCTTCAGATGGTAAGCATCTATATGGCTGCGTTTGAAAGTCAAGGAAATATACCCTGGCTACATCTACACTAAGGGAAAACTTCAAAATGGCCATCCTGATGGCTAAATTGGAGAATACTAATGAGGTGCTGAAATGAATATTCAGCACCTCATTAGCATGCTGCTGGCTGTGGCACTTCGAAAATGCTGTGTTTCACTTGTGTGTGGCTTGTCTACATGGGGGGGGGGGTCCTGACAGGAATAAGGGGATTTCGACATTTGCAGGGTCCTTTCGAAAAGGACCTCCATGAAGATGAGCCGCACCTGAGCAAAAATCAGCACTTTCAAAGTGCTGCTGCTGGCAGCATGCTAATGAGGCACTGAATATTCATTTCAGCGCCTCATTAGTATTCTCCGATTTGGCCATAAGCACGGCCATTTCGAAGTTTTCCCCTAGTGTAGACGTAGCCCCTCTTACGTGAGCCGAGAATCTTGCTCTAGATATTAGAACAACTAAAAAGACTTTAACATTCCTTCTAATTTGACACTGATTTCCTTTCATGTTTATAATGATGAAAATCTTCCTTCCTGGCACTGAAGACTGCTTCATACAGTCATACAGAAAAACTGCCTCCAATCAGTTTTCTTAAGGAACAAATACAGCTAGCACTAATCATATTAACAGGGGAAAAGTCATTACAATGTTAGAAGCTCGTTTTGCTTGCTTCCATGCCTGACTGGGAGCAGCACTGATGTCAGTAGCAATATGCACAACCCCAGCAACACAGCTAATTAGTTAAATTGCAGCAGTGCCAAGAGCTGGGAGCACATACCTTGACAATAGTCACAGAGAAGGAAACCTTGAGAAGAAAAAGGTGAAGAAAACAGGCATGTAGGGAGATTACCAATGAACCCAGGAAGCTGAATAGAACATATCGCCTTCTCAGGCAGTGTGAAACCTGCATGGGGCATAGAAAATCAAAACTTCCCCTCCCCTGAGCCTCTCCCTGCCTAATGTGCTTGCTGCCCAAGCTTGTGATGATTCTTGCTCATGGGTGTTGCCTGGTGGTGAGGGCCTCCATCTGTAGTAGGGGTTTTGGTAGGGGAGACCAAATTTCCCACTCCACTGGGTTCCAGCCCTTCGGGGTATGTCATAAAAAACAACAAGGGGAATTAACACAAACTGAGTTGAGATGGGAGAGAACTTCCTTCTGAGTGTATCTGAAGCCGATCCTCTCTTCTCTTAAAGAGGGACCTTTACGCTTGCTCTACTCTAGACCTTACAGTCAACTGCAGATGTGCAATTCTAGTTTTGGTAATTGCATAGTTAGAATTGATGTATCTGCAGTCAACTGTAGGGTCTGTCCTCACTGAGGGAGGTCAATGGGAGCATTTCTCCCACTGATCTCCTTTACTCCTCGCAAGAGCAGGTGTATAGGGGGTCAACTGTGGACCCCAGAGATCTCAATTTCACATGTCTATACTGGACACATGAAATCAAACTCCAGGAGATTAAGCTGTTTGCCCAGTAAGTGTAGACGTGCCCCTACCCAATTGTAGAGAGATCCTGCCTTCCTTCACTCTTCTCTCAGACTTTTCAGGGCTGCCCTCTAGTGAGTGGTTCTGCTCCTTTTTAACTCCTTTGACAGCCTGTGCATCTTTTGCAGGTGCTGTGGGCAGGGCTGGCTGAGTCCAGAGCAACTATTTAACTCTTTGTTGCCCACTATGTGGGGTTTGCATACAGTATCAGAGAGCAGTTTAACTGTGATGTAGACATCTGGGTAGCGGCCAAACTCTGCAACCCTCCCACCTTGCAGGGTCCTAGCACCTGGGCTCCGCTGGAACTTGAATGTATGCAAGTAAAGACACCATGAGCCTGAGTCAGCTGGCATGGGCCAGCCATAGACAAATCCTGACAAGAAAGGTATGCTTTCTATGACCCCTTTGCTGTTCACCTTTTAAAAGTCTTTTAAGAAGCCATTTGTGTGCAAAGTCTACCCTCTGTTATTGTCTTTGACTACTTAAGTGGGAAAGAAATTTCTGATAGCAGCAAAAGGCACATCAGGATCCAATGCTGGATGTTGACGCTAGACAAACTCTAAATAGAAATGTGGCACAATCTTTTAAGAGCAAAGTTAATTAACCATAACCGGTTTAGGGATGTAGTGGGTTCCCTACCTTTAAGTCTGTGTATCTTTCTAAAAGATACACAATAGTTGAAACGGATGTTCTGGGGTTGATGGAAAAATTATTGGGTGAGTTTCTTTGGTCTGTGTTTTGCAAGAGGTTAGACAAGATGATTATGAAAGTCCCTTCTGGACTGTCTGTGAATCAATTTCTTTTGTTTACTCTAGGAGATGGAATAGTAAAATGGGAGCATGTATAGTTCTCATTCAGTAATGGAAATGAGTCTAAATGCTGACAATATTAGGTGCCATTTGAAGTGAAGAATTTAGTGAGAGCTGGGTATCATTTTGAACTGTGTGGGTGGTACACAAGTAGCAGCGTATGAAGGGTACAGGATAAGGTCTGTGTATTTTACCTTTTGAGAGAGACGTTATGTAGACAAGCTGATGTTCATGTGGTAGTACAGTACACTCCACTCATAATACTCTAACAGACCCTTGGGCACAGCTGACAAATTTTTTTCCTGAAAAAAACGTAATATATGTATTAGAGGTGACTATATTTCCCTAAACTGGAAACAAGACTCCAGGTAGGCAGCATTGGCAGTCAGGGCTTGAGCCCCACCTGGTGTTGCTGCTTGCCTGAGCCCTGCTGGTGTGGGGCTGACATCTTGAGTCACCTGCATTGCCACTTGCCCAAGCCAATATGCTGGAGATCACATCTTGTTTGGCAAAACTGGACACTTGTTCTGTTCTGTCTTGCCTGCAATCCCTCTGTCCCTCATTGAGGCAGGAAGAAATAAGACAAATATACTGTTTTGCCCCAAAAACATGACACACAGAACAAGAGCTTTACGGGGACTGTTCTGGCCAAAATGGGACATGTCTGGCCAAAGCATAACGTTTAAGGTAAGCATTGGCTAATCTGTCCTAACTGTAGCTCTACACTGCAAAAAACGAAACTCCAATCAAACACCCACTTTAATGAGTCTCAAGATGGAGTCTACAGGCTGGGCTTTTGGGACTCACACTATGGCAGTTAAAGTCGCAGCTTTGAAACCCAGCGAGCAGGTAGCTTTCAACGTCCAGGCTCAATCTTGAGCGGACATTGCTGTGTTTAGTGATGTAGTGTGAACCCCACAAGCCCGAATCTTTATGCATGAATTCTGAGAATGTCATCAGGTTTTATTTTCAGTATAGACATAGGCAAAGTAGCTTGCATTCTTCTTACCACAGCAAGACAATACTGAAGTAAAAGTATAATTTTATAATGAATTAATTTACTGCAAGTTCATTGCTGTTTTGGAAGAAATTGTTGTATCATTAGCTCGCTTTTACTCTTCCCTTGTTTCTGAATCCACTGTTATGAAGCCAGAACAAGATTAATGCCAGATTTGTCAATTTACATTGCTAATAATTTGTTAATTCTCTCAACAAATCTATTTTTAGCTCAATAGTATTCTTTTCAAGTTATCACTTTTCATGTTTTATACTTAGGCTGCATCTACACTTGCAAGTACATTCAGAAAATCCACCACTCTTCTGAAAGAACGCGTGGAGCGTCTACACACAAATGCACTCTTTCGATCCAAAATCGAAAGAACATAGCGCCATTTTCAAAAGTGTTCCTCTAATCCCATAAGAGGAAGAACACCCTATTTGAAGGACTCTTTTAAAAGAAAAAGTTTGTAGATGCTCCATGGGCCACTCTTTCAAAACAGCACTCCTCTATGGTGCCAGCCAGCTGGTGTGCAGAGACACCCTGGCCAGCGGCAGTGGGGCTCTACGGTAGCTGCATCTGATCATGTTTAAAGCCACACAGACCCAGAAACCCTGTGGCAGAAAGCTGAGAGTGTGCTGGGAGCCGCAAACCCACAAGCTCCCGCAGCACTCCCTCAGTGCAGCCGCAGAGCAGCAGCCAGCCAACCCAGGGCCCTGCTCCCAAGCCCTTGCAGGACTGTGGGCAGCCCCTGGAAAAAAGGGCACCCTCATGGACGGACCCCAAGCTGAGAGACCTGCTCATGCTCTGGAAAGAGGAGGAGGTCCTAAAGGAGGTGGAGGTGAAGTGGCGGAATGCAGCTGCATTTGGCCTCCTGGCCAAAGGTCTGTCTGCCCAAGGACACCCTACCCGCACCTCCAATCAAGTACACAGCAAAGTAAAGGAGCTGCAGCATGGTTGCATCAAGGCCCGAGGCTCTGCTGGCCTCTCAGGGGCAGGTCTTGTGAGCTGCCCCTACCATAGGGAGCTCCACTGCCTCCTGGGCCTAGGGACAGGTCCCCCCGCCACCATTTCTCCTGGACATTGCAGCAGATGAGCTGCACCTCAGGGTTGAGGAGGAGCCTGAACCCAAAGAACGCCTCATGCACCCAGAGCCAGAAGCCACCACTGAGGTCTCAAGTGATGAAGGGGACCTCATGATTGAGCTCCCTTCCCAGTCATCGAACCAGGTGACGGGCAGCTGGACCTTGGCAAGGGACCCTCTGGTAAGTACCTGATGGGGCACACACTTTGGCCCATGGGGTAGGGGCACCACAGCCACCAGCGGGCCACCCACATACCCAGCGGCCCCAGGCGGACACAGCACAGGTGGCTGTGGCTCCCAGCATGCTGCAGTGGCTGCCAGTGACATCCAACACCTGCCCCTCTGGACAGCACTGTGAGCTGCACACATGGTGAGCAGGGGATGGTGCCAGACCATGGCTGGGTGCCGGACCACAGCTTAGAACCACCTCACATGAGCAGGAAGCCCTGTGGCAAGTGCAATACCCAATGGCTGCCTGCTGCTGGACAGGGTCCGCTGTCCGCAGTAGGTGGGCATGGACCTCGTGCCGTAACATGGGACTGACTGTGTCTTCCTCTCCATCCCTGCAGCTACTCCATGGGATGGCTGGGAGAGCCTCAACCCATCTGTGGTCCAGGACTGCCTGGTGGAGGAGGGGGATGGCTCACAACCCCCAACTGCACCACAAGGGGGCTGGGTGCTGGAGCACACAACAACGATCCAGTGAGAATGATGCCACCCCCTGCCAGACAGAGCTGACAGAGCAGCACCTCCGCATGGATGAGGCACACAGTGTGTGGTGGAGGGCTGCATGGGACAACCTGCTGTGCCACCTGCAGGAGATGACCGCAGTTCTGTGGGAGCACTCGGTGCTCCTGGCTCACCTGCTTCCCCATCCCCGCATGCTGAGCTCACCCCTGCCCCCACCCCCGCCGACTTTACTCCTGCCAGACACGCCCATGGCCCTACCTCCCTATGTTGCCCACCCCTTCCTAGCCCTACTGGGGACCTTGGACCAAGGGTTGGAGGGGGTACTGGGGGCAACAGGGCTTGCAGCCATCCACCCTGGCCTGGAGTAGCTCCACCTCAGGTTGAGGTTCCCCCCAGTTGAGTACCACCCTCTGTTGCTTCACCTCCCCCTTGGCCACTCCCCCCTTTATACATAGCTTGCCCACATTCCCCACTCCAGGTAGATTTGTGTTGCTGTTCATACAAACCACACAGTTAATAGTTACCATTAAAGGTTTTATTTTTGCACCATCTCTGTGTCCCATGCTCTTGTTGTGAGGACAGTGATTGCTGGATGTGCGGGTGTGTGTGATGGGGGTTGGTGAGGGGTGAATGTGTGGTGCAGGCATGCAGTCCTGTGGGTGGGGGTCACTATGGACCATGTGCAAAGGCCTGCTGGAGGGCCTCCCTAATATGGATCCTGTCCTGGTGGGCCTGGTGGCTTGGGGCAGAGGCTGGCTGTCGGAAGCTGGGGCCGGACTTGGCTGCCAACTGTGGGGGAACACCTCACCCTTTGCCTCCACAATGTTGTGGAGGATGCAACAGGTGCCCACTACCTGTGGGACATTCTGCAGGCTGACCTCCAGCTGCGTGAGGAGGTACCACCACTGCCCCTTCAGGTGCCTATAGGCCCACTTCACCATATAGCAGGCCTGGTTCAGGCGCATGTTGAACAGCTCCTGGGTGGGGTCGGGGTGGCTGGTATAGGGCTGCAGGGATAGGTGGTGTCCGCCACCGTGCATAGGGGTAAGGTGACATCCCTGACCTGGTGCACTCGTGGTGGGACATATGTCCCAGCCTCCATTCAGCAGCAGAGGCCGGAATTCCGGAACACCCTGCTGTCATGTGTCTGGCCCGCCCAGCCCACATAAATGTCCCAGAAGCATCCCCTTGGGTCCACCAGTGCTTGGAGCACTACCGAGTGGTAGCCCTTGCAATTTATGTAGGTGCCAGCAGTGTACTCTGTGGCGCAGATGGTGATGTGCACCCTGTCCAAGGCACTAAAGCAATTCAGGAAGCTGAGCACTGCCCCCAGGAGGAGGTGGAGGGCAGCCGTGGGCTCTGTGGGCAGCTGGCCGAGCACAGTGGTGAGGATGACCAGCCTGATGATGAGGAGCTGCTGCTGGTGCCATGGCGACTAGCTTCCAGGCACCTTTGGGCTCTGTGGGGCTTGTGACAGCTCTGCAGGCCTCAGCATGTGCAGGGTGAGGGTGCTTGGGAGGGTCCTTCTAAGGGAGCGACTGGTTGCGGGGCCTGGATGGGCTTGTCCATCATGTGCCCCCATCTGTAGCGTTTCCTGGCCAGTTTTCTAAAAAGGGCACCTGTAGTTGTGTGGACGCTCTCTTTCAAAAGAGTGGCTTGCAATCTCAATCTGTTTTTTGTGTGTAGATGTGCGCTTTTGAAGGTCACCTTGCAAAGTCACACTGTAATGTAGGTGTAGCCTTACAATACTTGCTTTCCAATTACATTGTCATAGCAGAGTACAAAACCTTAAACACATTGTCACTTTTGTAAGGGGACTTGTGGAACAGGAGTGAATTACGTGTGTGAAACTTGCAAGGTAGGTCTAACCAGAGGACAGCGGATTGCAAGCTATGTGGATCCTATGCATAGGCAAAACAGAATTGAGGTTATGGATCAAATTTCTGACCGAACTCTGCAGATATTTCCCCCATACAGGGTCAGAAACAGTCACATGCAACTGAGAAGCCAAACTGTATGTTGGGGTGGTCAAACTTACTGGCCTTCAGAGCTGTATACAACTGTCTTCAGAAGTTCAAGGGCTTTAGCCTCCATCTCACTGAAGCCCCAAGCCTCGGCCTATGTGTCCCGCAGGGCTGACACTCTGAGAACCTCTTCTCTGCCAGAGTAAAGCTCCTACTGCATAAGCCCCCTGCAAGGAACTGATCCGAAGTTCTCCCATGTGGTATTTGGAGAATGAGGAGATGGGGCGGGGGGCCTTGTGAGCCACACTCCAGCAGTAAAAGTACCACACATCTGCCACCTCTGCTTTGTATTTGTGTATTGCTTGTGCGTTAGCAATATGAGTCCCCTTTTTTGTGAGGAACATGTGTCAGATTTTCCCTTCTTCATGCTGAGCCCATCATTTTCAAATTTGAAGTTACAGTGCATAGGGGGTATTTCTTTCCTCAACATTTTCAGGTCTAAGACTGAGTCATATGAACACGTTTTCAGGTATCTAGACGGGTGTCATAAGGAGGAGGGAGAAAACTTGTTCTTTTTGGCCTCTGAGGATAGAACAAGAGACAATGGACTTAAACTGCAGCAAGGGAGGTTTAGGTTGGACATTAGGAAAAAGTTCCTAACTGTCAGGGTGGTCAAACAGTGGAATAAATTGCCAAGGGAGGTTGTGGAATCTCCATCGCTGGAGATATTTAAGAACAGGTTAGATAGACGTCTCTCAGGGATGGTTTAGACAGTACTTGGTCCTGCCGTTGGGGCAGGGGCTGGACTCAATGGCCTCTTGAGGTCCCTTCCAGTCCCAGTATTCTATTTCTATGATAAGTTTAATTGTTTTTTGATGCATAGATATTAATAGAAAGCTTATAAAAGGATGATAAATCTCTTCAGATGTACACAAGGAGATGGATGGTATGGGGTGGGAGGAAATTACTGCATTGATATGGAATGATGGGTGGGAGATGTTGAACTGAGGCTATGGGACAGTTGCTGAGCCTGACATCCCTCACAATTGTCTTCAATTGACTGCATGGACTTGGAGATGTGTAAACAGTGTAATAACTGAAGGTTTGCAATTGTATAATTTCTCTTCATGTGCCTATTATGACGGTGAGAGAAGATGAGGTCGAGTTCTTTCCAGAGCTTTCTGTGTGAGCCAGATCTTTGATACTAGGTTATATGTATATATGAAATGTCATAAGGTTTCTCCAGATCTTCTCATTTCACCAGCATCAGATTTCACATTCGTAACATCACCCCTTTAATACTTATGTCAGACATTCTGAAGTCTCATCATATTAGGCTGTTGAGTACTGTGCTTTATGTGTTTGTTAGGAGTATGGTGAGGAGTGCCATCCTAAATGGGCTCTGTAGGTCTCATGAGGACCTCTTCTTGGTGATTCAGTCTGATATACTGTTGGCCTTTCTTTTCAATCTAGGCATAGCTGATTTCTGTGACTCTGAGAGCTTTGGATTCACAAGCCAGATTGACAGACTTTCTTTCTGTTCTGTAGCCTCAAATCCTGGCTTGATATGCCTTAGCTCTCCTTTGCATGTCTTTTCATCACTGCCACATAATTGAATTCTGCCAAGTGTAACTTTTATTTTTTTTTTACAAAAATACTAATGTTTGTTTTTAAGCAATTTTTTACTTCTTAAATTTACAGAATTGCAAGAAACTATTGTGGGTAAATATATATATATATATATATATATATATATATATATATATATATATATATATAATTATGGTATATGCTGAGATTCAAAAGGACAAATCCTTGTAACCATTAAAACATGCATTGTCAACATCACATGCTAAAATATATCATTGAACCAAACTTCAATAGGTTCTTAAGTACCATTTTTCTTACTTTGACTATATGAAAATTTTGACAAAATATTTTTTCAGTAATAGTTTTTGTGTGTGTGACAAAATTCATATTTCCAATTAAATAGAGCTGTGCACAAATACAAAATTGGTATCTGCATCTGCAAAAGCAATCCACAGATATCTCTGGATACAAAATGGATATCCATGGATTTGCAGGGCTCTACATGTAAAGGTCTAATCCTGCCCTACCTACATATAGTATAAGTCTGCATTTCAAAAGATCATCCATCTTGATAATTATCCCCAAGTTTGCTATTCTAAAATATATTCAGCTAATTGGTCTCATAGTGCTATTGAAGTTTTTTGTGGGGCATGTGCTACAGGATTTATAGTTACATCCAAATTAATTTTAAATTTCCCAGGGTTCTGTCTTAATCCATGAAATACATCTGTGTATTTTTACATTAATTATCAGTTTTTGATAATCCATTGTTAATAAAAGTGACAAGTTTTTTCTGTCTGTCTTTCTTTCAATGTCTTTTAGGATTTTTCAGTCGTCTTCCTGTTTCCTGGATTTTAATTACTTCCTGCCTCCTTACTAAGTTTCTTAATTCTAGGCAGTTTTTTAAACTAAATAGTCTTATCCACCACATCTCAGGAGAGGATGTTTTATGAGGTGAATATAAAGAAAGATAAAAAAGTGTTAAAATGGATATCTAGGCCTTGTTTCTGCAAGTTGTTCTGTGTGGCCAGACCGCTGTAGATTTCAGTTTGGCTCTGTGTGAACACAGGACTCCACCTGTATTCATCTTCTTGAATAGTCAGAGCCTTAGAGAATATAGCTCTTATACCACTTATTTGAGCACAGAGTGGGGACCAGTTTAAGTATACAGAAAACAGTGAATTTTGATTCCCTCATTACAAAGCTAGTGGCTTTGTGATAAGAAACATGCAAGATTTTTCCCCAAGGAATACATAGCTGCAATAATGATTAATAACATTTGCATAATCAAAATAAGACAAAATTAAATTTGTAACCAGCTGCTGTTTATCATTAGGTCTAAGACAACAGCATGTTCCTCACAGCACTCCAGCACTGCTGGTTGAAGTATTTTATTAGTGTTTTTCTGTCCTTTCAAAGATGATCTAGTAGCCATGGTCAGCTACAGACATTTAAAATTTTGCAAAATAAAATAGATTAAAAGCTCTGTAGACCTGTTTGTAATAAATGTAATTAAACTTAAAATACTCAGTTTGCTTTGTATTTTTCTGATTTGCAGATGGATCACCTGGGTGGTCCTGAAATTGTAAATTAACAAAGTCAATTAAAAAAGCAATTTACAGGTCTTGATCAGCAGAGAAATGAGCACAAGTTGCTATTTTTGTTACCATGTCAACTCTCCCTTCTATTTGTCTCATCTACCTGTTTTGCCTTTCACAATTAGTAGGTGCTTAAGGACAGGGACTTTTATTCTGTTTGTACAGCAGATAGCACGATGAGACATGACCTAATTGGCCCCCAGAAGCTACTTGAGTAACAGATATTGAGCATCCTGGGTATTCAGGAAGTAGAAGGGCAATATCTATAATATTCTGAGCACCTCAGTTTGTAGGCAGAGGTATTTATGGTATGGACAAGGGCTGCTGGTGAAACTTTCCCTTGCAGAGACTGGTCTTCCGCTCACCTCTTCCAGTCAAGGCCCTGTTCCCACTTGGCACTCTCAGTCCCTTCCTCTTGTAGTCCCAGGACCAGACAACCTCTGTGGCCCTGCCATGGGAACAGTGATTGGCTGGAGTGTAAGTGGGCGACTGGGAGCTTGGTCAGAGTCATGGAAGGTGGCTCCTGAGAACTCAATCTGGCCAGGCTTGGATCACGGGCCTGGCTGAAATGCTAAGGCTGGAGCTTCTCCCCTGGTCTGTCCCTTCTCCCTGGCCTTGCCTTGTTCCACCCATGGTTCTACCACCATTCCACCATGACTCAGCTTCTTCCTCTCAGGGCGCATCCGCCACCCCCATTGGAAAAGCTCCTGAGCCCCAGTGTGTGGCAGGCAGAGATTTTTCAGAGGGCTCCAAATCCTTTCTTTCCCTTCTGACCTATCCACCCCCATTTAGGAGAGCTTAGCTTGCCCTGGCCTCCATTCTGTGCCATCTTGGGTGTGGATTAGGAGTAGATGGCAAGGGAGGTATTCTGGATAATAGACCAGAGAGACTGACCTCACAATATTCCAAGTTCTGGTCAGGATAAGCCCGAGATGTTTGGTTGTTTAGCTAAGCCAGTGCAAATCACTTCATGCTGTGAAATTGAGCTAGATATTTCTTGAATAAAGGTTTCTTGTGAGGTTTTCAGAAGCAGTGAAATAACTGGATAGTTCAAATTATAATAGTAGGTGTGGTGCCAACAATCTAATACCAAAGGTTTGGCTTAGTGGTGGGCAGAGAAGCGGTAATTTTTTAATTTTCACTAGTTCATTCTTTCTTATTTAATTCATTTCTAGACATAGCTTGTCTCATTTTTTCCTGTCTCTTTACAGCATTCAGATTTTCACACTCTGAAGACAAGCAGCAACTACTTTTGTCTTTACATTCGTTGGTCAAAATACCATTATTCTCAGATTTCTCCTTGCACTCCCTTCTTTTTCGCTGAATAACAAAAGCTGAGTCCTCTGCTTTGGAGCTCTTCTATAAATGCAACCTGAATAATCTCATATAAATTGCAAATACTGCTGCTACTGACACCCCAGTTTCTGTGGGGTTTTTCTCTTTCTTCTGGCATTGGCAACTTAGTTCTTCACTCCTATTCCATTTTTTGCAGTCCCCCATAAGCAAAATCACATAGTTTATGGCCAGTTTGTTGGGGCTAGACTAGGGAAGAAGGAGCCTGAAAATACTACCATAATGATTGATGTGAGACTAGGATTGTGGCCATGGCTGTGCTACTTTTTCGAGATCCAAGATCAGTAAAGCTATAGAAGGAATTGACTTTACTGTCTTTATTGACTGTCATTGACTTGACTTTGGCACTGGATTTTGTGTGACAGAGATTTTTTTTTAAAAAAGAAGTTCCTTATAAAGATTTTTTTTCCCCTCAAAATATCTGTGTGGAGCCAGTTTTTTACCCCTCACTCTTTCAGGACATGTGGCTTTCAACAGGCGAATGTGTGTCAATGTATTGAATGCATCAACTTTTACATTTGGTTTTCACAACAAAAAAGCATCTTGTACGAATGCTGCTTTTATCTTTTTGATATAAAATCTGCCAGTTTGCAGAGCAAAAAATTAAAATTCACTTGTTTACTTTGATTGTGTTGCTCTTGGTGCTGCTTTCTTTAAAGTCTGCAAAAATGCTACAGACGAATTTTACCACAAGATTATAGAGGGAGACCTCTGACTTGGATTTCATTTACAAATTTGACACCATTAAAAATGGCTTGAACAGAGAGCTCAACTATCTTATGCATGGAAAGGGCAATTTTTCCACCTGTGTTGTTTGTAGGAATGGAACACATCCTACTTAATTTGCTTTATTAACTGGTGCTACTGGTGACAGGTAACCCTTTTTTCTCCTTCCTTCCTGCCCTCCCACCACCCACTTCCCTGCTATATAAACCCTGGATTCTGTTTTTCCTTCCTTTTTTTTTTAATCTGAGGAAGTGGGTTTTACCCACAAAAGCTCATGACGTAATACGTTTGTTAGTCTCTAAGGTGACACAGAACTGTTATTTGTTCTGTTTAGGGTAATTCCTCGTTTAATTTTCTTTTAATGATGCTGAGAATTAAGGTGTTGTGACAAAGTCCTGAGCTACTCCTTGTGGGTCCTGCACTTTGTGGCAGTTAAAGAGATGCCTCAGAGGCTCACTGCATCCATTTTGCTCTACCTCCTCGTTTTCCCAGGGGTGGGCCACAGCCTATCAAGCCCTTCTCATCATCAGCATAGTCATAAATGGGGAAGGTCCCCCGTGGACGTTGGGGTCTCCTCCTACCCCTTCCAAGCTACCCTATAGGGTGTGGGGCATTCTGCAGGGAACCCAGTCCCCTTTCACTCAATCCAGGTTTCAGCCCAAAGTTCACCAGCTTCCCCCCAGGCCACTTCCTGGGCCACTTTCGCCAGTATCTTCTGCTGGCTGCTGCCCTTCCTTTTTTCAGGTTCTCTCCAGCAGTTCTTCTCTCCTTTCTGGTCCATCTCCTTTCTTTTCTCCCCTCTTTATCTGCAGGAAACCTTTTGAAGGGTTCCACAGGCCTTAATTGGTTGCAGGTGGTTTATTAACCTCCAGGTGCTGGATTAGCTTCCTGCTGTAGTCTGATCCTGGATGAGCCTCAGTCCCTGGGAAACATAAAGGCACGGACCCAACTGTCTCATACTTGCCCTCCATAACGTTACTATAGTGTGCTAGCCCCCCACAGTGTTAAAAGAATTGGTTTGTTTACCTCGGTTTTTATGTTTTAATAAAACCATTAACAATTATATACTTTAGTTTGAAAGATATAATCACAAGAGGTCCTTGGATCACAACAAACTCTTTTGTTGTAAATGAATTGTGTTATTTAGGGGAAAAATATGGGGAGACAAGAATCGATGTAGTAGTTTCCAAATGGATTTGTCTCAGTTTCCATACTCAAGACTGACATTCCAAAAGATTACTGTGTGTTCATATGCAAACTACAACACATATCTATTGGAGCTTCATTGTGAATGCTGCTAGATGTGCTTGTTAGCCTGCTGATGGCATAGCCTCCAAGTCCAGTTTTTATGGATTGCCCAGTCCAAGGAAGCAGATTTTAGAGGAATAGTATTAATGATCTTGCGCTTGGGGTGGAGGCCCTATTTCAACATTCGCATAGGGCCCTCTCTGACCCGAGGTCGTGCCTGAATGTGGAGAATAGTTAGAGTGTCCCTAATCAGTAGACGCTGTAAATGAAGTCCTCAATTGAAACTATAAAGGGCGCGATCCATAGTCTATGCAGACTGAAGGATGCCTACTACTACATAGGAAAAAATGCATTTGTAAAATGTTTCCCACCCATAGCTGATGCTTCAAATTAGTGTGTGATGATAGAGAGTAAGGAGGCTGCCAAGCCTCCCCACTTCCACTTTTTTTAATCCACATGGAGGGAAGGGAGTGGAGGTTGCTAATGGCCTCTGGATCTGGTGTGGCAGCCTGAAGGAGCATAAGATCCTGACTTACTCCCCATGCATCGACCAGTTGCTAGTGCTGGATTTGGGGCAGGAGCTCTGAAATGAGAAAGATTTCCTTGTGTTTCCCCTCAGAGTCCTTGCAGATGCTGCTGCTGATCGCCATGTAGCTCAGGAAAGCTTTGGCCCTCAGGGAATAAGAGTGGGCTGAAAATCTCTGGCTCTTTCCTAGCACACTGACCAGGTGTTGACTGTTGATGGTGTTTGCTTTGGAGAAGATGCCCAAAGGACCGAAGGTTTCCATGTTCTGCCCCATAAGTTTATTCTGCTTGTGACTGCTGTTCCCTGGATGAAATGAAGGAAGGACTTATGAGAAGAGGCTGAGGGATTTATGTTTATTTAGGCTACGTCTACACGTGAAGCCTACATCGAAGTAGCCTATTTCGATGTGGCGACATCGAAATAGGCTATTTCAATGAATAACGTCTACACGTCCTCCAGGGCTGGCAACGTCGATGTTCAACATCGACGTTGCGCAGCACCACATCGAAATAGGCGCCGCGAGGGAACGTCTACACGCCACAGTAGCACACATCGAAATAAGGGTGCCAGGCACAGCTGCAGACAGGGTCACAGGGCGGACTCAACAGCCAGCCGCTCCCTTAAAGGGCCCCTCCCAGACACACTTGCACTAAACAGCACAAGATCCACAGAGCCGACAACGAGTTGCAGACCCTGTGCATGCAGCATGAATCCCCCGCTGCAGCAGCAGCAGCCAGAAGCCCTGGGCTAAAGGCTGCTGCACACGGTGACCATAGAGCCCCGCACGGGCTGGAGAGACAGCGTCTCTCAACCCCCCAGCTGATGGCTGCCATGGAGGACCCCACAATTTCGACGTTGCGGGACGCGGATCGTCTACACGGTCCCTACTTCGACGTTGAACGTCGAAGTAGGGCGCTATTCCGATCCCCTCATGAGGTTAGCGACTTCGACGTCTCGCTGCCTAACATCGAAGTTAACTTCGAAATAGCGCCCGACACGTGTAGCCGTGACGGGTGCTATTTCGAAGTTAGTGCCGCTACTTCGAAGTAGCGTGCACGTGTAGACACAGCCTTAGACTACAGAAGAGAATAATGAGGGGGGATTTGATAGCAGCCTTCAACTACCTGCAGGGGGTTACAAAGAGGATGGAGAGAGGTTTTCAGTGGTGACAGATGACAGAACAAGGAACAATGATCTCAAGTTGTAGTGGAAGACATCTAGGTTGGATATTAGGAAAAAAGCTATTTCACCACGAGGGCAGTAAAGCACTGGAATGTGTTACTTAGAGAGGTGGTGGAATCTCCATCCCTAGAGATTTTTAAGTCCTGGCTTAACAAAGCCCTGACTGGGATAATTTAGTTGGGAATGATTCTGTTTTAAGCAGAGGGTTGGACTTGACAACCTCCTGAGGTCTCTTCTAGCGCTATGAGTCTAAGAAAGAGATTTATGAATCTATTGTCTTGGTCTCCATCGTATTTCTTACAGATCCGTGTACAGGAAATAAAAAAAAAATTACATTTTTGGATTGCCTTCTGTGGTGGGGTTTTACTCACCATGCTGGCACTGTCTACTGGCTGTCTTGCTGGTTAGCTTTGCAGGCTGGTATGCCCTCTCCTGACGGAGCCATACCTGCTGTCATATCCACTCTCTGACCCACATCACTCCAGGGACTGTGGCATGGTCCCCTTGACCATCTCAATGGCTATGTCATCAGCTGTGTCATCTCCAGGGTTTAGTATGGCAGTCTGAATCTGCAGCCACTTGCAGTGTGGGATGACCTAGACCTGCCCACGCCTCCAGGTCCTGACCCAGGTGCTTACTGCATTTCTTTGCTTGAACTACTGCTTCATTTCTGATAGCTACTTCCTAGCAGCCTGTTTTCAGTTCATCTTCTGCTCCTCAGTTCCCAGCCTGCACTGTTCTGTCCATGGTGCTTCCAAGTTGCAATCTTCTAGGGAAACAGTCTTCTCTCCTTCTGACAACCACTGACTTTTCTCAGCTCTGCAGCTCATAGTGTGTGGACCTGCTGGGCCCAGACTGGCTGCTTTTCACAGACTGTCTTGCTGGCTGCTTCTTGTGCAGCTTCCCTAGGGCTACATTAACCCCTTACATTCCAGCGTGGGGGCTGGCATCCCATTGCGCCTTCCATCTGAAGATCTCAGAGTGCTTACAAGCTAGTCGTGACAGCACTTCTAAGGTTGGGAAGTGTTATTATCCACATATTACAAAGGGGGAATCTATATTATAGAGAGGGAATGTGACTAGCCCAAAGTTATACGTGAACAGAACCTGGATCAACTGATTTGCTAATCCTGTCCTTTAAATTCATTACACTCATCCCTCTTTTAACAAGTACTTACGAGTACTCACTAAAATGAGGGATGCATATACCTACCATTGTTCACTATGCGAGTGAAGTTTCCCCACTTATAGGAGCCAGCTGCAGGGTCCCTGGCCGGGGGGCGGGCGAGAAGATCCGCAGCCCCACCTAGTCTGCTCCCAACACTCCCCCTATGGCAACTCCGCGCCCACGCCCCCCATGCCCCACCCCGCCTGGTCCCAACATTCTCTCAGCCCACAGTTCTTCACGCATCCCCCCGACCCCAGCTGGCTCCCAACACCCACCCTGTCCCATTCCAAACTCCCCTGCCCACTGCACCTCCCCCAGGTACCTCTGCTGCAGACCAGAGGAACAAGCAGACACCTCCTCCACCAGAGCCACTTGCAGGTTTTAACCCTCCCTCCCACTCATGGCTCCAAACTGCCCCCCACCTTTCACCCTCCCCAGCCCCGCCCCACAACCCAAGGTTCACATACCTTTCAAAAGCAGCGTCACATGCTGCCACTCCTTCCCTGACTTTGGAGAATTAGGAACCAATCAGACACTTTTACATGTATTTTAATGGTAATTTAATGGCCTTCTTACGAGTTTTCACCTATGAGCAGAAAGTTGGGAACCAGTTGTGCTTGTATAGCGAGGGATGAGTGTATCGTCTTTCACTATGAGAAACCATTCATCCTCATCATCAGTTTTAGCCAAAGGAGGTTGAAAGCTGCCTGAATTTTCTAGCAGTGCAGTTTCTTTTTGAGAAACTGCTACTATCTACTCTTTTATACTTTTGTTACAACTCCAAATCCATGTCTGGAAATGAGCAGTTCTTTTGTTGGGAATGTCAGCACTCATGGATATTTGCCAGACTGACCAATTTTTTTATTTTGTACTTTTTTCCCCTGTGAAGTATATGGTTCATTGCACTGGATTATGCTTTGAGAAATATATCTCAAGGGAAAGAATTAGAAGACAATTTTGTGGAGAGAACTTTCTTTTAGTCAGCCCATCTCCCTGCCATAGATAAGGCACAATATTACTACACAGGTACAACACTGTCTGAGGCCATACAACCTTATCTTTGAAGTTGTGCTCAAGAAATTTCTCTGTGGCATAGAGAGGGAATGGAATCTTGAAAGAAAGTGGTCTCCATTTTGCTTGGTGCAGTATTTTTGAAGGTTTATATAATGGGAAGTATTTATTTCTGTGTAGAAATTGAGAAAAAGTGGCGTTGAATTAAAAATAGCAGTACTTAAACTCTGTCTGGTGGTGAGCATTTTTGTAAAATCAAGCTTCATTACGAGCTTTGTATAGTAGGCCCCTGATTTACACGGAGGTTGCATTCCTGTGCAACTCTGCAAAAGTCAAATTTCACGTTCCCTGGGGGAGCCAGGAAACTGACCAGTGGAGCAGCACTGGACAGTTTCCTGTCTTCTGAAACAGCACGGAGCTGGGACTCCCTGCCACTCAGAGGAGATAGGAAATTGATCATTACTGCTATGCTGGTCAGTTTCCCAGCTCCTGTCAGTGGTGGAAGCCTGACTCTCGCCACCCCGGAGCAGTTTCCACGCTCCTGTCAGTGGTAGCAGCCACTCCTGTCAGTAGTGGCAGCTGAGAGTCAGGCTCTTGGCTACTGCCACTGACAGGAGCTGGGAAACTGACCAGCACAGCAGCTGCTGGTCAGTTTCCCCGCTCCTGTGAGTGAGCAGTCCAGAGCCAGGCGCCAGCTTCCCGGCTTTCAGAGTCATGTTAACTTGAATGCGCGTATCTCAGGGTTCTACTGTGGTAGTGCTTGAGTAATCACTAAACAATTTGTTGGAACTTTAACAAAATGTTACTTGTATTTATCAAGTTAGCAACATGGCAAAATAGAAGGTGATGTAGTCTGCCTCTTATCTCCTATGTTGCTGGCAGCACAAATAAGACCCCTCTCCAAAAAGTCATCCATTTCCAAACTCTGCCACGGCTAGAAAATGCTGGTCATGGTGCAAAACCTCAGGGTCAATACTGTCAGATTCACATGACTGACTTCAACGGATATTCTGGTCTCCCATAGGGAGCGCCACATGTGTAGGAGGAGCAGCAGATCAGATCTGAGCTCTGCTATGTTGGCACTGAGAGCAGAATTATTCTTTATTTTAAAGTAAATTTCCCAGTTTGAACACAGGAGGACAGGCATCACGTTAAAAGCCTTACATTATGACATTTGTCAGGATTCTTTCTGGGTGTTTTTATATGTCAGTAATCATGGCCTATGTTCTTATTGCTTCTTCTGGTTTTGTCATGCTTACTAGTTTCATGCTGTTCCCTGGCAAGGAATAGACAGCAGTCAGTGAAAAACTGACAACAGGAAATGGAGACTCTTGGGACAGTACAGAATATTAACAGAAGACGCATTCTGTAACTTTCTAAGGTGGTTCTCTGTATTGTATCCACACTTACTGATAAGGTAATTGTAATATATAAGTGAATGAGGATTTTCCTGAATCAGTTTTTATGATCCTTCTTTATTCATGTACTAAGAAGACTTACTTGGCATTGCTCGGGTCTTTCAGGGTAGGCGGCTGGCAGTGCAGGGGTGCAGGAAGTCAGGGTGAGGAGGGGCCCAGGCCAGGGGTTGGGGGTGTAGGAGTTAGGGCAGGGAGTTAGGAGGAAGGGGTTTCAGGGCAGGGAGATGGGGAGGCAGCATGGGCCATGCACCCCTCTCCTCTGGCTTCAACCTGAGGCGGGCAGCTGGGCTGGCAGTTGCTGCTGGCCAGTGACTGCTGGCTAGAGTGCTTGCTGCCCCCCATGGTCATGCCTAGGTATAACTGTCCCTGCCATCACACCCCTCTCTTTTGGTTTGGTATGAAAGAACCACGTTCTACTCACATCCCATTGTACTGGCACATCCAGACCCTGACCTTGCTTTAAGTTCTTACAAGGGGAAGCTGCATAACAAATTGGGTGGTCTTAGCTCTTACCAGTTAGGAGGAGTTCTTGAACAATCTCACTCACAGAGGAGTAGACAGACAGGTGTACATTTCTAAAATGTATAGTAAAATACAGAATACAATGAGGACAGGAGCATTGCCATTTATTATTTGCCTGATGATATCATTAGAGAGATCCAGTCATAAATCAGAACACCATTGTGTGAAGTGTTGTACAATACACAGAACAAAGAGATGGTTCTTTGTTCCAATGTTCTTACTATTTAATATTTAATAGAGCTAAAGAAAAATGTGTTTTTTGAAGATGAAAAATAATATCTGTTCATTGACTTGCAAGAAGCTGAACTTAAATGTCTGTTTCCTTGTATCCAGGAATTCAGACTTGTGTATGGACTTTTCATTGCTTTTATCAATACTAGATATTTTTAACCTCAAATTAATTGGTTGCTAGTTAACATTTGTTAATAAATACATTTGTAAAGGCAAGTGTGGACACTCTCTAAATGTTTGTTCCAGGACACAGCTGTTTTTGTTTTACTGAAGAGGAATGATGGATGGGGAAGAGAGTAAAATCTGTCTGTGATTTTTTTGGTAGCCTTTGTCTCAGATTTTATTTTATTTTATTTTTTATACCTTCTCAAGTGACTAGCTCTGAAACACAACACTGGACAGGTTAACTGTTAGTTAATTTGCTATATTGACTGACATGCCATTTCAGGAATGTATAAATCGCACATTAGAACTGAAGGCTTAAAGGGGAACTCTGGTCCCAGATGACACCACATAGCCACACCCTGTAGAGCATGCTTCAGATGGAGGTCGAGTTTAGAGAGCTCAGGAGCGGCCTGACAAAATGTGCAGTAAAAACCTGCTCTAGGGGCTGTTGAGGAGGAATGCGGCAGTACTCTCTGTCAGAAAAGAGGAGCTTACTTGCTGGGCCCAAACAGACTCAAGGGGGAATAGTTAGAACATTTTCCTGTTACCTTTTTGCTCCAGGGTGCAAAATGTTGACGGTAGAACAGGTAGTAGGAAGTGCTCTGGGGAGGACAGTCTTAAGGTATTATTATATTCTAGATCTTTGGTAAACATTACAGGTCACTAGGCTGGAGGCTGGTGGGGAGAGAAGTCCTGGCCAGCCCTAGCCAGTCTCTTCTGAGCTAAAAATGGACTGGTCCCTAAACCATGAAGTGATGTTTCCAGCAAGTGCCAGCCATCACAGACCTAAATCTGGAAGGTTCTGAGCATCTGTTGCAGGGTCCTGAGTTGCCTCTGCCACCACTCTAGCCAATCTAAATACGGCAGTAAAAACATAAGAACAGTAATACTGAGTCAGACCAGCAACCTGCCTTCCAACAATGGCAAATACTAGTAGCTTACAAGGGAATGAACAGAACAGGAAAATTAGTGAGTTTTCTGTCTTTTTACCCAGTTACTAATCCATGAGAGGCCCTTCCCTCTTAGCTGATTAGTTTGCTTAAGAGCCTTTGGTGAGGGACTTTATCAACGCCTTTCTGAAAGTCCAAATACATTGATTCCACTTGATCACCCTCATCCACATATTTGGTAACTCCCACAAATTCTTATAGTAAATAGATAAAGCATGATTTCTCTTTACAAAAGCTGGTTTACTAGTTTATTTTAATCTTCTCTGATATATGGAACAATCTGCAACTGCTGGTGCAATTAAGGAAACAGAATGTGGCCATTTAATTAACCTGTTTCCATTTTGTACCAATCTTCAATAAAGGGTGTTGTATTCTGTGGCTTCCTTGAGGAAAATGTCCTTAAGCTAGTTTTCCTTTCCCAAAACCATTGCTGAATCAGTTCACTTAGCATGTTATCATGTTCTCAGGACATTTTAAAAGTTGCTAAATGTACTCTTAATTATGCTTTCATTTACCATCATTTGATTCATTTGGAGAAATCCAAACCCCATTGAATGACATGTGAAATGGAAACTATATTACTGAAAATGTAAATTAATTATTTAATTGCTTAGGCTTTCCCCTTCTCTTAGTTTTGTTTTTTTGTTTTTTGGCCTTTTCAGTATCATTTGACACAGCTGGTCACAGCATGTTACATAGCCTTCAGATTTATTATATATATTTTGCATCTGTTACAAATGCTTTTTTTGTCATTTTTGTACTGTTGCCAGTTTGAGACCTATGATCAGCAGTAAAGATAGGGAGATGCTGATTAATGCTTTTGTCATTGCAGGGGCTGATTACAGTAATTCACTCTTACAGGGAGTTTTGGCTCACACTGTTAGTAAATTGCTGCAGTCAAAAAATTTTGCTGCATGATTTTTCCTCACAATGAGATTATTTGAACACATTATACCACTTCCGAAATCTCTGAATGGATTAGTGGTGAATTTCAATATGCATTATAAAATTGGGTTTTTGGTATACTAGATCGTTATTTGTGTAGATTGTCCTAATCACCCCTTAAGATCCACTTGTTACGTTGCCCTGACGAGTGCTGTTAATATTATGCATCTTGTCTGTGAAGAATATTACTGACTGATATTCCCAAAGATGATCCTGATTCTGATTCATAATCAAAATGAAAATGCTTCATGTTTACTGGTGTTTCTAATACTATTTTGTCTGGCCAGAAGGTTGTCATAGCTTCTCCTGGAAGCAAATGTTGCTGCAGTTCATCAACGTCCTTTTGAATATTTGGATTCAGCCTTGGGACCAATGTTAAAGTGCACTCAGATGTTTAGAAAGATGTAGAGTGAAGTAGCCATCTTATTGAGCAGGGCTTTCCCTTCGGAGCATACCATACAAGTACTCCATTATTTGTGTGGTTTTCAGGTTGAATTTAAGTTGCCTTGGCCAGAGTGCGTAGCACAAGGGTCTCAACTGAAATTGCGAGAAGAGCCGTTTTTTCAAATTCAGTTACAAAATTAATCCTTCAGGGACTACAGTGCATACAATGAATACGAGACAGTCCTTAATAAATAATGTCCAACTGTGCTTTTTATCACCCCTGTTTTAAGAACAGTGCACACAATTATTTATACAGTTAGAAGGTTGTTACCCCCATCTCTAGGCTGTACCGTCTTAGCCCCCAAATCCACCCCCAATCCCCAGGCTTTACTCCCCATCCTGGAAACCTGCCCCTCACCCCTAAGCTTAACCCCCTATGATCTCCAACCTTCCACCCCCAGCCCACAGGATTATCCTCTCTGAGTCCACCCCCAACCTCCTGTCTTAACTCCTCTGAGCCCCAAATTCCCCCCAACCACCCGCCCCAAGGATTAACTTGCCTCAGCATGTGCATCTCCTTCGCTGTTCCCTATTGCCTTCTTGGCAGGCTGTGTGGCTCCCACAGGGGCAAGTGTGACCACCCCTACTCTCCTGCAGGCTGACTTCTGCCCACATGGGGAGGCCCCCTGCTGGGCGACTTTTACTTCTGGGCTCCCCACTGCCCTTGACTGTGCAGCAGCTCCAGAGCTGCTGCCACTTAAATGGAATTTATTTTCAAATAAATAAATTCCATTTAAGCAGCAGCAGCCTCAAGAGCCACATATGGGGTCAGCAGTGGCAGCACTCAGAGCTACAAGTGGCTACTTAAAGAGCCGCATGTGTCCCTGGAGCTGCAGATTGCTGACCCCAGCTCTAGGACATGTCTATATGAAAGACAATTTGTTCTTCTGGGATACTTATCCCATTGTGAGCAATGGAAGCAAACAAAGCTGAAGCCCCCTCTGTTTAAACTGGAGAAAGCTGTTGGAAGGTTATTTATCATCAAGGAGTTCTCAATTAGTGAAATTCATTTTTCATAGTTGGTCTGAAATATCTGTTGTGCAGGTATTCAGAAATTGTGAGGGAGATATGAAACTAGGAAGAAGACTGGGGATTTGTACGGGTTCTTTCTATGACTGGTTGGTTTGATTTTTGTCCTGAGGCTGGGTTGACTGGACTGCATTTTAAATTGTCGATATGTTTTAACTGAGGTGCGTATGCTTAGTGTTTTGGCAGTAAAATGAGTTTATGCTAATCTTGTTTTCGTAATGCTACCTAATACTACTACTACATATAACAACACCTCTCAAGGATACTTCTCACTAGAGTCAGTTACTTACTTAGGTGTCACTTCACTTTTTTTGTTGTAGTTACTTCAGAAATAAAGAATTGTGAAACTGAGGCTATGGGAAGTTACTTACACAAAAGAATAGATGTATTTTTGTGTGTCTGTGTTGAGGCTCACAGAATCCTCCATGGAAAAGGAAAGGGCACTAAAGGGTTTCTCAGGGTCTGTGTAGCACCACCATGCTATACCAGCGTATTTTCCATGGGCTGGTAAAGGACTTTAAAAGAGAGGCGGAGCAGCTCAGTAGTTGACCTACATTCAGCTTCTGAGAGGAAATATTGCAGGAGCTCATAATGTCTGAAGTGTGACTAAGCCAACAAAGATGGGACATGTGACTCCCTGAAGGCTAAAGACCTCCTCAAGAACTTTACCTGTTTGTGGCAGAGCAGACTGGTGGGAAATGATCCAAAGACAACTGCATAACAGTCTAGGATGCAGGATATAGCTGTTTTCTGCTGAGCCCTGGTGAAGAGGGTAGCCTGAGAGTGGGCCTAGGGTTTCCCACCAAACCTGATGTGGGAATCTATTTGAGGGCAGGCACTGGAAATAGAAGTGTCTAGATTATGAACCCCCTGACCTAAGGAGAGAAGGCTGTTTTTTTGCCCAACCCAGAAGGCTACCTGGTTCTTGGGCTCTTCACATATACCTGGAAAGGCTTGGACTCAAACATGTGACCTGGCCAATTGAAAAGGCGAATAACCAATGTCAGATGACAGAGGCGACGCTAAGGTGCTCCTTGGATCAGACATGCTTCTTGCATCTTTGGAAACGAGTTCTCTCGAAGAGCTTACCGCTACTTAATGCATTACACTTATTTCCTGCACTGAGATTCCCAGAGCACAGCTCTCAAAACCAGAAGGCACTCAGGATTTAAGTAAGTGTGTGTTTAGTTGGAGTAGCAAACCATCAAGTTAGTGTCATTTTTTGGAGTTGATGTACCAGGTAGCCATTGTGTTGAAATTATGAAAAGTTAAGTGAGAAATAATATTCAAGGCTTCCTTCTCAGTTCACACAGACTGCAGCCTGGGCATTTTGGCTGCACTAAGTTTTGATGGTCAATACATGCCAGGGCATCTGAGGAGAGATATGTGAGACCTTTTCTGTTATGTTTTCATCTAGGTATACTTAAAGGTGCATTCTGGACAATGTTGGAGGGACTGCACCCCCACCAGGGAACATTTTGGAGAAAAGAAATAATGACATGGGCAGTGTGTGTGAAGCTGCTTTTTTAAAGGTGCAATGTTATGCTTATAGGTTTGACAAGCTGTAAATCTTTTCACTCTTAAGCTATTAGATCCACTCTAGGGGCAGACTCACCAGGCTGCAACAGCCTCCTATGGGAGCCTGCAGAAATGGTCAGGATAAGGATAGGAAGAGGGGAGAGGTTGAACACTAACATCCCAGGAAGACATTGCTTCCTTTTGCTTTTATATCAACTGCCCATGAGTTCTAGACATGTATATTAGATGTGTTGTCATAACAGTTTGTTCTGTTTTCTTTCTGGCTTTGACATTTTGTAAAAATAAACCATTTCGTATTTTTATTATTCTGTTTCCTTATCTTGCACAAAAAGGTTCTGGAAACATAACAAATAGCCCATTTGAGACTGCTTAGCGCTGCCCTGGTAAAAATTAGTACTATTTGTCAAAGTCAGCTTCACAGTTTGAACAACGTTGCTGGAGACACATACCCAATATACAGCTCTGAGTATTTGGTGAGATGTGAGTTCTCAGAAATGATAGAGAAAACATTCAGCATCTTTAGTTCCCCGTTGATCACTTGACAAAATGTGTTAGGGGAATGCAGGGCTCAGAACTGATTATGAGTCTTTAACCTCTAGATCACCAACCTAAACCCAGGCTGGATCAGAAGTTACAAAAGTTGCACAATCTAAAAAGTATTTGATGAACTCCCAGCTCCTACAGGAAACATGTAGGTCACCAAAAGCACCACACTCAATGGCACTTCCTCTCATGGTCCGAGGAAAGAGGACAAGACTGAATCAGTGTGGTCCCTTTTACTGTGGAATCGGGAGCTTTGGAAACCCAGAGTGAGGATGCTTACTGTTACTGTTTCTCAAGCCATAATTCATTTTGTATAGAGAGTACTTAATTGTGCAGCATTACAAATCATATTTAGGCTTCAAAATCAGTTAAACATTGCAACTCCATAGTCAGTCTGCATAAATACCTCTAAAAATCTGACCCAGATTCATTTTAAAAAAAAAGTATCTGATTAAAGGTATGCTTATGTAATTACAATAGCCAATTATGATATTTTTTCTCCATCCTGTGTGGCTTCTTTTATAGTAAGAACTAGACTGAAATGACTAACATTGTCTCTTCCTGAAACAAGGACCAAACCTCATTCTGAAGTTCTTGCTTGTGGAAAATCCAGTTATGTCCCTAAACACAGTAAGAAATCTGTTATATGTATCAGAACCTGGGTACCACAAAATATGGTCCAAGGAGATTTAACAGGGTATACATCTCAGCACAAGCAAAACCGCCTTCACCAAACCAGTACACTCCATCAGAGAAGTAGATGCATCATGGAATGGGCTGCCCAAATGCATTAGAAAAAAACCCCTCTTTCAATACTGAAAAATCCTTCCCTATAACTGTGTACCTTCAGTTCTCTCTCTCTCTCTCTCACACACACACACACACGAAACCATATGGTGTATCCAGTGCTTTTTTTGTAAGAAAAAAAAATAAAAAGAGGATCTGGTACTCAGCCAGCTTCACCTGACCCAGCCAGTTCTGTGGCTGGGGCTGCCGAGGTGCTGGTACTCAGTATTGGCAAGTACTGTCACAAAAAAAGCACTGGATGTGTCACTGAAAAATTCATATGATGGTGATCACATCCAGACAGAAATCTTTCTCAACCCTGACTCCCTTCCTGGCCTTTAACCCCCTCCCTTTCCTGGCTTTCACACAGGACCCCTCATGTCAAAATGGCATTGGAACCTACCAGAACAACAGATGCAAAACCTGCAGGCATATCTCCACAGCTATGATCACCAATAACCCCTCCCCCCACAACACACCTTTCAAGGTCTTTGGGCTTTACACATGCTCATCACAACATGTGGTCTATCTCATTCAGTGCACCGAATGCCCAGATAACAAATATGGGGGTTAACCAAGACAATCAATACACTCAAAGGAACTCTCACAGAAAAATGTTAAAACAAAGAAACAGTCAAACAAAACCCATGTCACCTGTGGATGAATGCTTCTCACAAAATGATCACTCTCCATCCTCACCCTCAAAAGAAACCTTCACAACACTTTCAAAGGCTTAGCCTAGAAATTTTCAACTCATAACTTTTCTGGACAATAAAAGTCAAGGTCTAAGTAAAGACATTAGATTAATGGTTCATTGTGACAATCTGTAACCATTAACCTTTCCCCCGCCCCTCTTTTTTGTCCTATAACTTAAGAGGTCTTAATGGGACACTTCATTGCTCATGCAGCAGGAGAGAGACCAAGAACAGAGTAGGCCTATTACTGAATGAGGGGAGAAAAACAATAACAACAGAAAATGTGGAAATGGCAGAAGTAGCAATGGACGTTGTTACCAGGAAGGTTTGTAGATCTGATGTCTAACATAGTGAATGCTAGTGAAAATGAGGCAGGATCAGAAGGTGAAACAGGGAAAGGTCAAGAGAAAAATTACTAAAACAAGTTATATGTCTTCAAGTCAGTAGGGCCTACTGGAGTACCTCCTAGAATACTCAAGGAGCTAACTGAGGAGTTGTCTGAGCCATTAGTGATTATCTACAAAAAGTCATGGAAGACAGGAGAGATTCCAGAGGACTGGAAAAGAGCCAATACAATGCCCATCAATAAAAATGGAAAATAAAGGCAAACAGGAATTACAGATAAGTCTATGTAATTTAGTACTTGGGAAGATAATGGATCAAATAATTAACTGATTAATTTGTGAACACCTAGAATAGAGCTAGGCAAAATCAGCCCCATGGGCCGGATCCAGCCTGCCAAGCATTTCTCTCCACCGTACCCTGCTGATTAGCAGAGCGTACTTGTGTTGAGCTGCCCCACCCTTCACCTTGCTTCATCTGCAGCTGAGTTTGTCCTAGGATTCTCCTGCTAGCTGTGCAGTGTGGTAGAGGGGAGACTAGTCCTGAAGTCATGGTGTTCCACTGTAGCCACCTCTGCAGATCAGGGAAGGGAGACATGCGGGAGCTGCTGCAGTCTAAAGCATGGATGGTAAGTGACTCACTTAGGAGTGCAGAGCACGGAAGGGGGGACAACAGAGCAGAACAGATTTTCCTTTGGCTGCATCTACACTACGAGACAAAATCACATTTAAAGGAGTTAAAGTAAAATTTAAAAGGAGTAAAATTTAAATGTGTTAGCTTGACATTAAAACATCACTGTCTTCACTGTAAATGTCATTAGTTCAGTTTAGTCTGCCTAATATCGATAACAAAATGTCAATATTAATGGACAGTTAAAGCATCAATTTTGAATTTAAAATCTCAAATAAAGGCTAGTGTGGAAGTGCCATGTCCTTAACTCAAATTTGTTAGCTTCCACAGGTGTCCCATATGTATCCCACAAAGCTATGTGCTGCACCTCGCTCCCAGCTACTAGCGAGAGCCAGGAAATTGACAAGGGCTGTTGTGCTGTCAGTTTCCCGGGTCTCCCATGGCGCGGGGACCTGGGAAACTGACAGCACTGCTGCACCTTGCTCTCAGCTCAGAATCTGGGGCTGAGGGAACTGTGTGATAGGTTCCCACAATACACTAGTGCAAGTCAATATTTTGACTGGTGATTTCAGTTGTCTAATTTGGTGGGAGCCTGTGGGAAGTGAGTGTCAGAGAGGGTAGCTGAGTTAGTCTGCGTCTTCAAAACAAGCTTTCCTAAAACTACAATAAACTGCAAAGATAAATTTCAGAGCTGCAATTCATTTGCAAATTTGACTCCATCAGCCAAGGATTGAACAGAGGCTGGGAGTGGTTGGCCCATTACAAAAGCAGTTTCTTGGCTCTTGATGTTCACACCTCCACATTGGCCACTGATAATGGGCTACATCCTCTGTGACCGAACTGACTTGATTTCTCCTCTCTTGATGTTCACAACTCCACATTAACTGCTGATAATGGGCCATAGCCACCCTGACTGAACAGACCTTGTCAGCTCTGGCCCTCGCCAGCTCTGGCCCTCGCCTTTACTGAGACTCCCTCTTTAAATCCTCCTCTGCCATGCCCCCTCTTATGCATCTGATGAAGTGAGTTTTTACCCATGAAAGCTTGTGCTCCAAAGAATCTGTAAGTCTATAAGGTGCCACAGGACTTCTTGTTGTTTTTGTGGGAAGTGAGGATAGTCAAAATCAAATTTAAAAAAAAGACATTATAAATACAAATTTATTAAAATTGATTTTATCTTGTAATGGAGACGTAGCCTCAAAGACACAGAGAGTGACTTCTCTCAGAAACTTATCCAGCAGCAGCTTTCATGAATTGTGTCACTGTCACACACACATACAGTCACTGACACATATAAGCCGCGTCTACACGTACCGGCTACTTCGAAGTAGCCACGCCAACTTCGAAATAGCACCCGTCACAGCTACACGTGGCAGGCGCTATTTCGAAGTTGACATCGACGTAAGGCGGCGAGACCTTGAAGTTGCTATGCCCATCAGGAGATGGGAATAGCGCCCTACTTCGACGTCCAACGTCGAAGTAGGGAACGTGTAGCTGTTGTGCGTCCCGCAACATCGAAATAGTGGGGTCCGCCATGGCGGCCATCAGCTGAGGGGTTGAGAGACGCTCTCTCCAGCCTCTGAGGTCGATGGTCGCTGCGTGCAGTGGCCCCTTAAAAGTCCCCTCCACCTGCCTTCCTGTGCAGGAAGCTGAGAGAGTGTGCAGGCGGCAGCCCAGCCACGCGGCCAGCCTGCATGTCTCTGAGCAGCCACGCCAACCCCCCACCGCTGCGATGGCCGCCCCCCAGCCCCCTAAGCACCCCCAGGGCACCCCCCCCAAGGGGAGCCAGGGCTCCCAGACCGGCAGCCAGGCTGGGAAGCGACAGCGGGGCCCCTCCTGGACGGAGGCTGAGCTTCGGGACCTTCTGGGGCTCTGGAGTGAGGAGGAGGTGCTCCAGGTAATGGGGAGCAAGAGGTGGAACGCGGATGTGTTCGCTCGGCCGCCCGGGGTCACACTGCCTGCACTCCTGACCACGTCAGGAGTAAGGTGAAGGAGATGCGGCAGGGTTATGCCTGGGCCTGGGATGCGGCCGGCCGATCTGGGGCCACCCCCGTCACTTGCCCCTTTTACAGGGAGCTCAGGGCCATCCTGGGCCCCCGGCACACCTCCTCCCCTCTGGCCACTCTTGATACCTCGGCTGATGAGCCCGAGCAGGCCCCGGAGGTGGAGTCCACCCCAGAGGTAAGCCCCGCACCCCGGAGGCCCCCCCAGGAGCCCACCCCTGGGGCTCCGGAGGAGGAGGAGGAGGGGGAGTCCTCCTCCAGCGGTGCGGGGCTCCGGATCCACATCACGTCCCGGAGCTCCAGCAGTGCATCCACCCACTGGGCGTCCCCCGACTGTGGGAGTGGACCATCAGGTATGTACTCCCCCGGTGCACACCTCCGGGGTTGAGGGGCGGGGGTAATAGATATGACCAGGGCCCTCCACATGCCCAGATGACCATGGCCCCAAGGACAGCAGTGGCATGTCCCTCAGAGGAGTGCATCAGCCCCTGCCCCCCCAGCACGACAGTGCCATGCCCCATCCCTGGGGATGGGGGGAGCGGAACCTAGGGTCCCCTGAGGGGAGGGGGCGGGACACCCAGCAGCAGCAGCAGCAGCATCTCCCGGGGACGGGGATGGAGAACCAGCAGCAGAGGGATGGGGGGACAAGGGCCATGGCTCGGGGCCCACACTAACGGCTGTCTCCACTCTTCTTCCCCGCCTGTGTTCCGCAGCTGCACCATCGGAAGGACCGGAGAGCACCGGCGAGGTGTCGGTGGTCCCGGAGAGCCCACCGGGGCCATCACTCCAGGCCAGCCCCTCGGCGGAGCACCGACTGGCCCCAGGGCGGGGACGACGGCAGAGCCAGCACCATCCAAGGATGGCGACGGACCCCCAGGTGCTGGCCATCCTTCGTCGGTAGCTGGAGGTCTCCGAGCAGCACCTGCGGGTGGAGGAGCGGTGCCTCGAAGTCCAGGAGCAGGCGCTGGCCTGGCACCAGGAGGCATGGGGGGGCCTTCATGCACACATTTGAGTGCATCGCAGACTACCTGGCCCCCCATGCCGCGCCAGCCGCTGCTCTGCCCGCCCTGCCTGCTCCACCCACCGCTCCACCCGCTGCTCCACCCACCGTCGCACCGCCGTCCACCACTGGGGGGACCTGGGGCCGGCTGACACCCGCCGGCCTTATCTCCCGGTCTTCCCAGCCCCCAGCCAGCCCCGGCGTGGGCTGCGGCCAAGACGCGGCTCGCGGCTGCCCACCCCCAGCACTGGACATTAGGGGGTGTGGGGCCCAGTACGTGGCCCCCCCTCCCCCTTTGTATATATCCCCTTCACCTATCTTTTGTAAATAGTTTGTATTAGACCCCTGTTCTGTTATGTTATGATACCTGCCCCCCCATGTAAATAGTTCTCCCCTTCCTTGTCTTCCCCTTTTTTTCCTTTCATCTTATAATACGTATTTATATATAATATTTATTTTGGCTGTACATGGTTACGATATAATAATAAGAGTTCAACATATATATTCTGGTTTCATGAAAAACATGTCTGTTTTTATTTACAAGAAAAGTGTGGGGGGGTGTGCTCTTGGGTGCTCTGTGGTGTGGGCATAGAGGCAGGGAGTGTTGTGGAGGATGGCGGGGAATGCAGCGTGGGGCCTCCCAGCGTTCACCCCGTGGCCTCGTTGAACTGGGCCCGCAGGGCCTTCCGGGACCCGGGTCCCTTCGCGGTCCACCTGGTGACTAGGGGCAGCAGGTGGCTGCACATCAGCCCTGCCGGCCTGCACAGCCCAGCCCTGAAAGAAGGCCTCCCCCTTGCTCTCGACGAGGTTGTGGAGGGAGCTGCATGTGCCCACAATCTGGGGGATGTTGGTGGGGCCCGCATCAAGGCGGGTGAGGAGACACCTCCAGCGCCCCTTGAGGCGGCCAAATGTGTGCTTCACCACCTGGCGCGCGTGGTTCAGGCGCATGTTGAAGCGCTCCTGGCTGGCTGACAGGTGGCCCGTGTAAGGGTGCATGAGCCAGGGCCGGAGGGGGTATGCCGTGTCTGCGATGATGCAGAGGGGCATGGTGGTGTCCCCCACAGGGATCTCCCACTGGGGGATGTAGGTCCCCGCCTCCAGCCGGCGGCACAGGCCCGAGTTCTGGAATACCCGGGTGTCGTGGGTGCTGCCAGGCCAGCCCACATATATGTCCAGGAAGCGGCCCCGGCTGTCCACCAAGGCCTGGAGGACTACTGAGTGGTAGCCCTTCCTGTTTAGGTAGCATCCTCCGGGGCGCGGATGGGGATGTGGGTCCCATCCAGAGCCCCGAAGCAACTGGGGAAGCCCAGGGTGGCAAAGCCTGTGATGGCGACATCCGGGTCCCCAAGCCTCCCGAGCCTGTGGAGGAGCAGGGCGTTGATGGCGCGGACGACCTGCAGGGGAAGCACATGGGAGAGCACCAGTGAGGGGTGTGCAGGGTGTGTGTGGCCCTCCCCTGCCAGGGCTCCCCTCCCCTCCCCTCCCATCCACTGCCAGGGCTCCCCTCCCCTGCTAGGGCTGCCTCTCCCTCCCCCTGTGGGTCCTCTTACCTCCATGAGGACAGCCCCGACGGTGGCCTTGCCGACGCCAAACTGCTCGCCCACGGATCGGTAGCTGTCTGGAGGGGCCAGCTTCCAGACAGTGATGCCGACCCGTTTCTCCACACTGAGGGCACGCCGCATGAAGGTGTCCTGGTGCCTCAGTGCAGGGGTGAGCCACTGGCATAGCTCCAGAAATGTCTGCCGGCTCATGCGAAAGTTCTGGAGCCAGCGGTCGTCGTCACACTCTCCGAGCACCAGCCACTCCCGCCAGTCGGTGCTCGTGGGGTAGCTCCACAGCTGGCGGCATGGTACTGCAGGGTTGGGGGTTGTTTCCTCCTCCCCTGCGGGCAGCTCCTCCTCTGTGGCTAGGATGTGATCAGCTGCCTCCTGCATGGCATTGAGCAGGGCGAGCACTGCTCCTACAGGGGCGGCTGGGTGGACCTCTGGCGGCTGCTGCTGCTGCTGCTGCTGGGGGTCCATGACTGCGTTGCTTGAGGTGTGCGTGCCTATGGTTCTGCAGACTGCGTGCTGTGCAGGCTGCGTGTGTCTGGGAGGGGCCCTTTAAGGGAGCGGCTAGCTGTTGCCCCAGAAGTGCTAGTCCGCCCTGTGACCCTGTCTGCAGCTGTACCTGGCACCCTTATTTCGATGTGTGCTACTTTGGTGTGTAGACGTTCCCTCGCAGCGCCTACTTCGATGTGGTGCTGCCCAACGTCGACGTTGAACGTCGACGTCACCAGCCCTGGAGGACGTGTAGACATTATTCATCGAAATAGGCTATTTCGATGTCGTGTTCACGTGTAGACGTAGCCATACGCTGCAGCACACACTCCATCTGTGTCACGTAGTCTGTTTCTTACATACAAAGTGTTTCTCTTTCATACGCACACACTTTATCTCTCTCTGTAGCCCCCAACCCCATCCCTTTCACCCAAGGCCAGGCCCCTGCTGGTGGCCCAGAGCCGACCTGCAACCAGTATCAGAATCTGTGGAGCAGCTCCCTTAAGAAAATTGTTGCCCAACCTTGACCTAGGAGATAATAAGGTGACAAGTGTAACATCATGGATTGGTCATGAACAAACCAAGTCAAACCAATATAATAGCTTTCTTTGATAGGGTAACAAAACTTGTGGATGGGGAGAAGCAAATAGATGTGGTATATATTGACTTTAGTAAGGTTCTTGGTACACTGCCTTGAATGATATTCTTGTAAACAAACTAGGACAATATTCAAGTATCAGAGGGGTAGCTGTGTTAGTCTGGATCTGTAGAGCAACGAAGGGTCCTGTGGCACCTTATAGACTAACAGAAAAGTTTAGAGCATGAGCTTTCGTGAGTTAACTCACTTCTTCAGATGCTGGTCCTGGAAATCTGCAAGGCCAGGTATAAATAGGCCAGAGCAAGGCTGGGGATAACGAGGTTGGCTCAGTCAGGCAGGCTGAGTTGTATTGTCATCAGTAGATCTGGAGGTGTGAACTCCAAGAGAGGGGAAGCTGCTTTTGTATTTAGCCAGCCATTCACAGTCTTTGTTTAATCCTGAGCTGAGGGTATTGAAATTGCAGATGAATTGTAGCTCAGCAATTTCTCTTTGGAGTCTGTTCTTGAAATTTCTTTGCTGCAGGATAGCTACTTTTAAATCTGCTACTGTGTGTCCTGGGAGATTGAAGTGCTCTCCTATGGGTTTTTGTATATTGCCATTTCTGATGTCTGATTTGTGTGCGTTTATTCTTTTACGTAGGGACTGTCCAGTTTGTCCGATGTATATGGCAGAGGGGCATTGCTGGCACATGATGGCATAAATTACGTTGGTAGATGTGCAGCTGAATGAGCCCACAATGGTGTGGCTGATCCGGTTAGGTCCTGTAATGATGTTGCTGGTGTGTATATGTGGGCAGAGCTGGCAACGAGGTTTGTTGCATGGATGGGTCCCTGAGATAGAGTGACTGTGGTGCGGTGTATAGTTGCTTGTTAGGATTTGTTTTAGGTTGGCAGGTTGTCTGTGAGCAATGATAGGTCTGCCTCTCAAGGCCTGTGAAAGTGGGGGATCATTGTCCAGGATGGGTTGCAGATCCCTGATGATGTGCTGTAGAGGTTTTAGCTGAGGACTGTAGGTGATGGCTAGTGGTGTTCCGTTGGTTTCTCTCTTGGGCTTGTCCTGTGGTAGGAGGCTTCGTGGCACACGTCTGGCTCTGTTGATTTGTTTTCTCACTTCCTCAGGTGGGTATTGCAGTCTCAGGAATGCTTGGTGCAGATCCTGTAGGTGTTTGTCTCTGTTGGAGGGGTTGGAACAAATGCGGTTATATCTAAGTGCTTGGCTTCCACCCCAACATCAAGCTCAGCCTGGACCAATCTACACAGGAGATCCACTTCCTTGACACTACCGTGCTTATACACAATGGACACATCAGTACCACCCTGTACCGTAAACCCACTGACCGCTACTCCTACCTCCATGCCTCCAGCTTCCATCCCAGACACACCACACGATCCATCGTTTACAGCCAAGCACTTAGATATAACCCTAACCCTAACCCTAACCCCTAACCCC
Source organism: Carettochelys insculpta (assembly GCF_033958435.1). Taxonomy (NCBI): domain Eukaryota; kingdom Metazoa; phylum Chordata; order Testudines; family Carettochelyidae; genus Carettochelys; species Carettochelys insculpta. The sequence goes on from NC_134137.1 coordinate 316,881,090, forward strand.
TAACCCTAACCCCACTCTTTCATCAGCCTGAAGCGCTGTGTTCCCACTGATTCATTCTTGACATGGCCTGGCGTGAAACAGCTAAGTTACTATTGCTTTAGGCTTAACGCCCTGTGTAACAATACCAGCTAGATGGAAGAACAATAAAAGATGAGTTCAGGGTCCAATTTGGTTCAGCATATTTATTAATGATTTAGATAATCACATGAAGAGTACAAAGCTGGGAGGGGTTGTTAGTACATTAGAGGATAGTATTAAAATTCAGAATGATCTGCAGAACTGGTCTGAGGTAAACGGAATGAAAGTCAATGGCCGTGTCTACACTAGCCCCAAACTTCGAAATGGCCATGTAAATGGCCATTTCGAAGTTTACTAATGAAGTGCTGAAATACATATTCAGCGCCTCATTAGCATGCGGGCGGCCGCGGCACTTCGAAATTGACATGGCTCGCCCCGACGGGTCTCCTTTTCAAAAGGACCCTGGCTACTTCGAAGTCCCCTTATTCCCATCTGCTCACAGGAATAAGGGGACTTCGAAGTAGGTGGGGTCCTTTCGAAAAGGAGCCCCGTCGGGACGAGCCGCGTGGCGGCGAGCTGCGTCAATTTCGAAGTGCTGCGGCCGCCCGCATGCTAATGAGGCGCTGAATATGTATTTCAGTGCTTCATTAGTAAACTTCAAAATGGCCATTTACGTGGCCATTTCGAAGTTTGGGGCTAGTGTAGACATAGCCAATAAGGGCAAATACTCACTTAGGAAGGAATAATCAGTTGCATGCACAGAAAATGGGGTATGACCAGCTAGGAAGTAATATTGCAGAAAGGGCTCTGGGGTCAGAGTGGATGACCACTAAATATGAGTCAAAGTGTAACACTGTTGCAAAAACCCCCAAATATTATTCTGAGATGTATGAGCACAGTGGTTGTAAGCAAGACACAAAGTAATTCTTGTGCTCTATTCCATGGTGATATGGCCTCAAATGGAGTATTGTGTCCAGTTGTTAGTGGCATATTTCAAGAAAGATTTGAACAAATTAAACAACATCCCTAGAAGACCCACAAAATGATTAAAGGTCTAGAAAACATGACCTACGAGGGAAGTTATAAAATGTTGAGTTTGTTTATGCTGGAGAAGAGACTGAGAGGGACATAACTGTTACCAAATACAGGAAAGCTTTTTTTATAAGGCTTAGATTGAAAAAAATAGGGTTTTTAATGTATATTTTAGGATAAAAAGCTATGGTCTTAATTTGCAGCAAAGGAGGTTAAGGGTGAATATTAGAAAAAACTTCCTGTCAGGGTGGTAAACTTTAAAATATATTACATAAGGAGGTCATGGAATTTTTATCATTGCAGGTATTTTTAAGAGAAGATTTGAGTTACTAGATAGGGATAGTCAACTCAAGATGATACTTTCCTGCTTTGATATACGGGGAGTGGACTAGATGACTTGAGGTCCCTTCCAGTCCTCTGATGCTATAATTCTGTTATTCATCTTGAATGGCCCTTCCCTTGTCTTTCTCACAAACAGAAGCTGGTTCCATAAAAGATGTTACTTCACCCATCTTGGCCGTCTGATATCGTAAAACCAACATGGTTTCAACAGCATCTCTCAAGAATTGTTTGGTAGCAGTGAAGAGAGGCAGGTTTTGGGCAGACTAACTCAATGGCTGTGGCCACACAGCAAAGGAGGTTAATCACGTGAAGAGTACAAAGCTGGGAGGGGTTCTTAGTACATTAGAGGATAGCATTAAAATTCAGAATGATCTGCAGAACTGGTCTGAGGTAAACGGAATGAAAGTCAATAAAGGCAAATACGCACTTAGGAAGGAATAATCAGTTGCACGCACAGAAAATGGGGTATGACCAGCTAGGAAGTCATATTGCAGAAAGGGCTCTGGGGTCAGAGTGGATGAAAACTTCATGGCCAAAATTTCGAAATGGTTATGCTAATGGCTGCACACAATTGAAAGAGGCACTTTCGAAGTGCTGCAGCAGGCAGCACGCTAATGGGGTGCTGAATATTCATTTCAGCGCCTCATTAGTATCCTCCAATTTGGCCATTAGTATGGCCATTTCGAAATTTTGGCCAAGTGTGACCATAGCCAATGTATCATCTATGCGTTCCAGGCCAGACTCAAAACCCTGGAAGTAAGTAGGAGTCATTCCTTTGTCGTCAATGGATTTTAGATCAAGCCGACTAGGGTACAGTCTTGCTCCAGTTTAAATCAGTTTTCTTATTGACTTTGGTGGGATTAGGAGCTGGCCCTCAATCCATATCTATCTTTTTTTTTTCCTAACAGTTTCAGTATGGTAAATGTTACAGTAAATAATGCATCTTGTCATAATGGATTTCCTTAAATATCTATTGGTTTCAAGCAATCAGAGTCTAATAAATCAGAAATACTGTGCTGTCAAAAACATTTGGTGGAAGAGTGGAAGAGAATCCATGAGAATAACTACCCTGAAAATATTTTCTGATAGTTGTGATCTATGAAGCTGCTGTCAGGTTTTATAATCCAACAGACAATACCACCATGAGCTGACTTTTTCAGTTAGGGTATTAATTTTAAAGCAATTTGTATGAATTAGGAACAAACAAGAGCAAAACTGTGGATTGCTACTTAATTAATCCACCTCACTAACATGTTCATGTATGTCCTGTACATCTGTACTTTCCTTTCAATGAGAGCTTAATTCTGCATATGATACAAAAGAAACTTTATTTTTGTCATTAATCTTATAGATCTGGTACTTGAGTGAAGCATTTTCTGACACTATACCAGTCTTTTAAAAGTGAGACATGACCAATTTCATTTTAAAAGAATCAATGCAGAACCCAGAGCAAGTAGTAGTCCTTGTATAACTATTATACAGATACAGATTGTATAGTTCCCTGTATAAATGAAAAATTGCTACAAATATGGTTTTGATTCCTCTCCTGATTTATTATTAGGCTAGAAGGATTACATTTTTATTCATAAATGTCAATTATACTACATGCAAAAAAGCCAGAAAATATTTTCATTGAAAAATTTGTAGGTATCTTTTTCTTTTCTTTGCCTAACTGGGAACTCATTAGAATTTAAGAATATTTACCTTGCATATTTTGACATGTGTTATTGAGATTAAATTTAAGTTTTATAATCTTTAAAATATTACTTGTCAACATCGCCTGTCATTAAGGAATTACTGTTTGCCTCCTGTCATTGCCTGACATTGCCTGCCCAAAACTTTCTGCAACTCCTAAAATTAGAAGACTGCTTCAAATTGATATCTCTTGAAATAATAAAAATTTAAACATTCCAAACAGAGTTGTGAGTCATACTAGAGCTTTAAAATTTTACCAAAAATGTTTCTTCTTAGGACAATAGCAGTCCCGTGTGTATGTTATCCCTGATCCTCATGGTACAAGTAAACAGCCTTGACTGATATACTACATATGATCAGGTGTTCAGGGGAGTGCCACACATTCTTGCATGGTTTTAAAGGAGTAGTATTTCAGAGCAGCTGGAAGAATGATGGATTATTTACAGAACAAGTAAAAAGACAAGGTCCAAGCGGCAACACATATTTCACATGACAGGGAGTGACAGAGTAGGGATGGGAGGAATGCAAGATATAGTGCAAACATTTGAGTAATCAAACTGCAATTTGGCAATTTGCTAGCTCCTGGAGTGACTGAGCCTCTGGGGGCCCTACCTAAGGGACTACAGCAATAAAGGCTACAAGAGTTCTCCAACTCTGTTTCCCAAAAGCTTGGAGTCAGGGTGGATTAGAAACTCCATCCGACATCAGTAGGGATGCTTTTGTGTTGGGGTAATTGGCATAAACCATTAAGGGCCAATGGTAAGCTAGGACTGCTCAGTCCCTCTGTGGAAGAGGACAGCCTGACTCAGAGACAAGCTGTAGTTTCCATTGGGGAATAGGGAGCTGAGAGAGATGTAGGGCAGCTCAGAGGGTCTCTCTCTAACACTCCCATCCCACAAAGGGAGACTGATCTTGTGTATGTGGAAGATGCCTCCAACCCTGTGGAGACCAGCATCTAGAGAGGCAGAGATCTGACCCAATGCTGGGTAGAGACCCAGTGGGGGAGCTTGTTGGCCCTGTTAGGAGCCAGGAAAGGACCTTGCCCACTCAGGAATGGAGACCTTTTTGTTTAAGCTAGCTGGTGTTTACAGCACTGCAGTACTTGTCTTGGGAGTCATCCTCAGCATCCCGTCTGCTTGGAAAGGTGCGGGGGGTGGGTGGTCAGGGAGGAGCCAGGGGCTGGGAAAAGTTGTGAATGTTAGTGGGTGTACGAACACCCAAAACATTCCAATGGGGGATATGCCACATCTGCTGCTGGGGTTGTGTTGCTGTACTTTGTTGTTAGGATATGTCTGTACCTCCATTCAGTGCCCAGCTGGCCCCTGCCTGATAACATGGGCTCCAGCTGCAGTGTGCCCATTTACAGTGTGGATGTTGTTCCAGCTCAGACTGGAGCCCAGGCTCTGGAACCTCCCCCAGACCTGAACATCTGCAGTGCAGTTAAACTGCTTCATAACCTGAGCCCAAGCGGACTGGCACAGGCAAGTTGCAGGCATTAATTGCACTGAAGATGTACCCAACCATATGGGCTAGGGTTAGCAGCATTATCCACTTTCCAAAGGGTGTGGCACAGTGAGGAGCCTCCTTGCACGGATGCAACAGGGGTTGCCTGGGCCTCCCCAGGGTGCTGACCAGTCGCAGAAGAAGGGGAAAAGCCACTTCAGTTAATGGGCACCACTGAAGAGGCATGAGCCCTGCTTCAGGGAAGGAGTGCCAGAAACATCAGGCAATGATTAGTCAGCCAAATATGTATTTCAGGGAGGAAGAATGCATTGTGGCTGAAATACTGGGTTGGGTCTTGGGAGATCCGAGTTTGACTCCTGCATCTACTATAGACTACTTGTGTGGCTTTTGACAGCTTTCTAAATCTGCCTATTCCTCAGTTCCCTATCTGTGAGATGAAAGTAGTATTTCCCTTCGTCACGAGGTTGTTATGAGGATTAATCAGTGTCATGCTGAAATACAATAATGAAGGTCATGCCACTCTAAGGTGCCTCTGGAAGTATCTGTTGATATTAGTTACGTCTCATAATTTTGCTTACCTTTTAGGTATCTGTGAGCTCATTCCCAATTACCATGTTTTTTCTCTAATATTTTAAAGTACAATTTTAAACTCAGTAACAGATTTTTGGTATATAATCAAGTCCAATATATTTTATGGTTATTTCTGCTCATATTCATGCACATTCCCATCTCTACTAAAGTGAGTGAAATGTTCAGGAAGGATAGAGTAAGATTAGTCCCAATACAACTGCATACAATTTTGAGATTAGATGATACAAGAATACAAATGCTAATATCCAGGTTCGTTAAAGAGGTGGCTTGGGTAATATAGGCAAATAAAATGCAAATATATTGAGAATACATGAAATCTCTGTGGATTGCTTTATGAATTAAAACACCTTGGCATTGTTGCAAAATTAGCAGGTAAAATCTCCTGTCATAAATCCTCAAGGAGGTGTGGGGAGAAACTTCAGCAACAGCCATTTCACCTAATGAAGTACTGTTTTGGTTTTAGCTGTGCTCCTGCTCGAAGAGTGACAGGTTACTTCTGGTTAACACTGCTCATTTCATGCCTTTGTCCTCACATGGCCTATATCCTGTAAGGTACAGTTGTAACTTTAGGGTGGGCGGGGCAAGGTTCCCTCCTAGAGACTTGATAAGATGCATAGCGTAGGTCATTCTGGAGTGGGGCTACCTTTTCTCCTTTGGCTGCATCTACACTGTGAGCTAAAATCGAATTTATTACAGTCAGTTTATTAACACTGGGTTTTATCCATTTGATTTTGAGCATCCTCACCTTCCCACATGCTCCCCACAAGATTGACTTATTGCTGCCACACACAAGTAGCTTAAATCGAGTGCTGCAGCAGTGTATTGTGGGAACCTATCCCACAGTTCTCTGTGCCCCATAGCATTCTGGCTATTTTCACTGGTGCAGCATGGGAAAAAAATGCCCTGCAAGTAGATGTGGGTATCTGATGACATCTTCCCACATTTCATTCCCCATTTTCCCCTGCTGTGTTAAACAAATATCCTTCTTTCCAGACGGAGGTCTGGCCTGTGTTTATCAGAGATGTGCTTTTTATAATTGAGGGAGGGGATGTGTAGTAAACCTGTCCCAACCGGCATGTTTTTGAAAATGGGATGCAAAAGCACTGGAATTTTGTAGGCTTAGGTCTGGATTTAGACCTCCTGGCAAAGACGACCTTTAAAAGAAGGATGTGTTTAAGTAGACACAGGTGCTACACTGAAATTTGAATGAATCATTGAAACAGTAATGGCTTGGGGTAGCTAAAAGACAGCAGACTATAGGCAGCCCTGAAAATCGTGACTACCAAGGGAGACCCACCAGCTGCCCCTATTAGCGGTGTGCCTAGGCTTTGATTAAGTTTGTACCTGGATCTCAATTTAGGCCTCCTGAAAAAGAAGATCCTAAGTAGACACGGGTGCTCAACTCAGACTCAAATGAATTATTGTAATTATAGTAATGGCCCAGGGTGGCTAAAAGACAGCAGATGTTAGCCAGCCCCAAAAATCGTGATCACCCAAGGAGACCCTTTGATTATGTTTGTACCTGAACCTGGAGATAGGCCTCCAGATTCAAAAAAGACTCTTAGAAGAAGTAGTAGACACGGGTGCTATACTGAAACTCAAATGAATCATTGAAACAGTTATGGCTCCAGACGGCTAAAAGACCCCAGACTACAGCCAGGTTTGGACCTGCCTAAAAAGACCTTTAGAACAAGAATATTTCCTGCTGCAAGCCTTACTTCGAGAACTGTGGTAATTGTATAGCTACTACATTGCCTTCATTGAAGCACGCACAGCTCGGGGTGGTTAAAAGATCCCTGACTATAGTCAGCCCCAAAAATCATGACCGCTGAGGGAGACTTCCTCTGGGGTGGCTAAAAGACCCCTGGCTATAGCCAGCACCCGAAAATAATGACCACTGAGGGAGACATCCCCCCGGCAGCTAAAAGACCGCAGGCTACGGCCAGCCCCTGAAAATTGTGACCCTCACCGCACGCAAGGTACCTGGCACCTTGCGCAGCACATCCTTTTATTGGTTCGGGGTCAAGCCACGTGATGCAGCTGGGTGCGGGAAAGTTCCAGACTGCAAGGCAAGCTCTGGGGCGTGGGAAGGGAGTTGATGTGGGGGTCAGGACAGAATATAAGTGCCTGAAAAGAAGTTTCTCATCCAAGCGTGACCCCCACCCACAGACTAGCTACCGCGTGATGCGGGCAAGGGAAAGTTCCAGGATGTGTGGCACCTCTCAGGGAGGGAAAGGTGGGGATGTGGCGGCGTAGGACAACATATAAATGGCTGAAAAGAAGTTTCTCATCCTATCAGATGAGCACGACCCCCACCCACAGCCCAGCTGCCACGTGGCGCGGTGGGGCAGCTGCTGGAATCAGGCAGCACAGAAAAAAAAAGGCAGCTAGCACAGAACCACAGACCCCACAGCCGCACTACTAGCAAAGAAAAAGAGAGAAAGTTTTTCAGCCTCTCATGACCCTACAGCCACAGGCTTCCAGGTGCCAAATTGTAACGGTCTTCCTGTTGCCTAATACCCTCTCACCTGAGAGCAGTGGTGATGTAAGAGGCAAGAGCAGAGAACTGTGGAACGCTGCGGGACATGTCTGGAGGCTAATGAATTTGAGTTAAAAACATGGCGCTTCCTCACAGCCCTTCATTTGGAATTTTAAATTCAAACTGAACGCTACACCTGTGAGGTTACTGTGATATTAAGATTTCATTATTATGTCGATGTTAGTGCTCCATAAATCAAGCTAATGGACTTTACAGTGAGGAGAGGCACTTGGAAAAATCAGACTATTTGACTTAAAATCGATATTATCTTTGGCCGTGGCTACACTAGCACCCCTCTTTTGAAATGGGGATGCTAATGAGTCTCTTCGGCAGATACTAATGAGGCGGTGCCATGCATATGCGGTGCCTCATTAGCATAATGGTGGCCGTGCGTGTTTCAAAAGTTCCGCTTTCAAAATGCACGCCAGCAGTGTAGACAGGGGCCTTTCGAAAGTACCTCCTGGATTTTGAAAGCCCCTTCTTCCCAAAAACAAATGGGAAGAAAGGGCTTTTGAAGTCCGGGGGTCCTTTCGAAAGGCCCCTGTCTACACCGGTGGTGTGCATTTTGAAAGTGGCACTTTTGAAATGCAGGCAGATGCCATTATGCTAATGAGATGCTGCATATGCATGGTAGTGCCTCATTAGTATCTGCTGAAGAGGCTCATTAGCATCCCCCTTTCGAAAGGGGGAAGCTAGTATAGCCATGGCCTTGTAGTGTAAACATAGCCAACATGTCTTATTCTTTACAAATATCATAGGCAATACCATTAAAAGTTAAAAATTTTCAGAATGAAGGATTAAGCATATGGAGGACAGGAAGCAGCCAAAGTTGAGGCTTTATAATGTGGTAAGGTCCATCTTTTAAGTCACACAATGTGTGCCCTGCGTCGTTAAGTGGGTATCTTAATAATGCAGTCTGTAAACATGCACAATCAAGGAAGCATATCTGCTGTGTAAAATTTTATGTACACACAAATTTAAAAAGGCTCTGACGTTTTAATACATGGGGCACTGTGATAGTCTCTGGTGACCAGAGATGTGCTGGGTGTGCTTATGTTTTATTGACATAATACTAAGTAGGATAGTGTATCCTGCACTATAGCCAGAGGAGCATTAGAAAGCATTGAGACTCGGGAGAGAGTAGAGTTTGCAATTGTGAGTGACCCTGGTGCAATTGGTGGGGCACAGCAGGGTCACTTCAGTTTTCACCAGGGTTTTCTGAAGACACTTGTTGGTAGGCACTTTCTTCTGGTGCCGCACTCCCCAGCTCTGCTTATTATTCAGTTAGCTGTATTTCTAAAACTCTTTCTCCCAAACCCTCAACAGGGCCAACAGCTACCCCAGGTCCAGGGGCAAGATGTAGGCAGCAGGCCTCAGGTGGAAGGGGCAGAGCAAGGGCAGCCAGCCCTTAGTGCCACCTGGAGCATGGTTCTGGTCCCCTCCCCAGCTCCCAGAAGCCACATGGAATGTCATAGTGACACTCCTGTGTCATGTCAAAGGGGCCTGGAGCAGTGCCCCTTTGTCCTCATGTCAGTGGGCCTGCCCTTGTCAGGACAGGTGGAGTGTCCACAGCTCCTCACAGCTGTCTGCATGGCTCGTAATCTGACCTGGCTCTGGTCAGGCTGAGGTCTGGGGACCATGGCTGGCCACAGTAAGAGCTGTCTGGGAATCTGTGAGGAGCTGTGGGCCTGTCCTCTGCCTGCGGGGGACATTGGCTCCCTCAGCTGCTTGGGCTCCATGATTGGTCTCCACCTTCTATCCTGGCTGTAGGGACTGAGGTAGAGAGATGGAGTGGGGCAGGTGGCAAAAAGTATCTGGAACCCACACCCAGCCTAACCACCTGTCTCAATTGGTGTACATCTTCATAGCCTCACTGCCTTCACAGATTGGAGCTATCCATGTGCCAGTCTCACCCAGCCTGTCTGGCATTCATTGGTCATTAACTCGACAAGTTTCTGTTTCTAGGGTCTTGGATTTCTTTTGTCATCTCAACTCGTGCTGCAGTAGGACAACTGCAGCAGGAGCTGCAGGACATCTTTCCTTGCTGTGGGGAAGGTGGGCAGGCTTTTTCAAGCCAAAAAAAAAAAAAAAAAAGAATCTCACCATCTACTCCAGGAGCTGGGGCTTTAAGATAACTTCGCAAAAGGGTGAAATTTACAATTAAAAATCTCTTGTTAAAATTACAGTGCTGTGATAATGATGATTGCGTTTATGGGCTAGTATGTTGACCTGCTCACACTTCTGATTAGGGTGTGCAAAAGTAGAGTGGGGAAGCACTCTTTGCCATCTAATGGGACCCAATTTGAGGACTGCTGGAACTGTAGGGATGACAGCCTGCCAGAATCCTCTCCCTGCTAGTTGGAGGGGACAATCTTTGTATGTTGTGGCCCTCTGTTTGACGTGTTCAAGAGCCAGCCACACTATGGCCTGCTGTAATTAGCCATTACTTCCTATATATAATCTCAACACAGTCGAGTTCCTCAGTCTGTATTTCTATTTGATTTCTACCCAGCCACTTAAACCGGATTGTTCAGTAATCATTCACTGACATTTTGTTTGCAGTCTGTTAGTGGATGTAAAGTGCTCACTTTAATAAGCTCTTCTCCACTAAAATAAATATCTCTAATACTTGAAAACATTTTCATTAAAAACTTGTAAAGAAAATAACCAGGAAATGGCTGTACCCATTGACTTGTGCTTATATTTGCTGAATTCTCTAGAGGGGAATTTTGTCCCTAGAGGGAGAACGAGGTTGTTTGCGTGCTAGTCTTCTGGGAACACTGTTAGGCGAGTAAAGGTGAGACATGGGGGATGAGTTCCCTAAAGGAATTTGGTGTTCTGTGTGAACTTGTAAGAAACCCTTTGGAATAAATACATACAAGACCTCAGACAGTCATAGCTGATGTGATAAAAGTAGCATTAACTGCTCTCTAAAGAATGGCAGTGTTGAGGGTGGTCTCAGAGGCATAGTGCTGTTTTCAATGAGTTCACCAGCCGGCATCCATCAAGTAGTGTATTACTGCCACCTTTATAGTCATTTGAATGAGAATCTCTTAAAACTATCCACGGAATTCAGTACTGCAGATTTGAAATGTGAATATGAAGAATTCAATGCATAGATATTGATTTTCCTAATTTCAATGAATTATCCTTAAGGAATTCTCCCTCCTGTCCCTGTTTTTGAATTTGATTTTTTTCCCCTGTCTCCAAATATTGCTCACCAGTCTGACTGGGGAGGACAGGGCTGGAAAACCAACACATTTTCATCTACACATGGAATTATTCAAAATTACCTATTCCTGAACAACATGTGGACATTGTTCCAAAGTAAATGTGCCGTATGTTTGAGTTTCACAAATTTTTAAAGGCATGCATCTTCAAAATGCTTCTGAGAGGGATTGTCCCATATTATAGATGGGGAAACTGCGAAACAAAGAGAATCAGTGATTTTTCTAGAGTCACACAGTCAGCATGTGGCAGAACAGACACTTGAACTTGAAACTCATTAATCCTAGACTAGTGCTATATCCCTGGGCCAAGGTTTCTCTCTAGCACTTACTTTTTTTTTTCTAAGATATAGTACAAAACATGATGGCATTGTTGTTACAAATCAGGACTGGGGTGCATTGACCTTACTTTGTGGGGAAGTTGGCATAATATTGGACTCGGGCAATTTCTATCAGCTCATGGTCATGAGGTGCCAAATCTTGGTTTTCTTAAACCAGTTGAACCAAACACCACTGCTCCAAATACAAAGGAGAACATGTTTCTTTTATTAACACACAAACAAGCACCTTTCCAAACTGTCTGTATGAAGGACGCATTGCTGCATGAGGGGAAAACGGACCGTTTTCAAGATGGCAATCCAGTAAATAGAAATGATTGAAAGTGGCAATGCTCCTCCTTAGAGAATGAAGTTACACTACTGAGCCACATTCAAGATAGATTGAGTGAGTATTCTTTCAATGGCTCAGGTTGGCTTTACGTTAGAGGTACTGATTGCTAGGAAGCATGGCAAAGACAACCTTGAAACAACAATTTCACTGAAAGGATGGAGAGATTTTGAAACGGTGTGTGAAAGAAAGGTGTGGATGACTGCAGTAGTACTCTGCATGAAAATATTGTGGCCGTTACATTCTTTCAGCTTCAAGTATGAGCTTCAATTTTTTAATACATATTTAAAGGACACATACTACTCTTCATTCTTTCTGAAACATGAATCACCAAGCAAAACACTCGGGCTAAGACTACATTATAGTTGCTATTTCGGGATACAAATGTATCCCGAAATAGCAACTCCATGTCTAAACACTGCACATGAAATAGAAGTACTGTTTTGAGTGTGGTGTTCCAGTTCTAGTACCCTTCATTGTACGAGAGGTAGCAGAAACTTCGAAAGTAGCTGCTTATTTAGAACTCTGGTGCCATGTGGATGGCACCAACTTCAAAATAAGTTAACTTGAAATAAATTATGCAATTGGCATTGCATGAGTCCAGTTAAGTTATTTCAAGTTACAGCTTCAGTGTAGTCATAGCCTAACTGACTTACATCCATTTGCAGTGACAGATGACAGAAGCAGTGCCAATGTAGTGAGTGAGTGCCCACTGCTTTCACCAAGTCGGTGTCTACACTAGCAATTTCTTTCGGAAAATCCAGCCCTTTTTTGAAAGAACATGCAAAGCGTCTACACACAAAATGCGCTCCTTTGATCTGAAATTGAAAGATCATGGCTCTTCTTCCAGAAGCCCTCTTCTGGTCCCAGATCAGGAAAAGCACCTTCTTTTGAAAGCTTCTTTTGAAAAAAAGTGTGTATAGATGCTCCCAGGCCCCTTTTTTGAAAGAGCAGTTCTCATGGCGGTGGATTTTTCAATGCTTGACCTGTTCTTTTGAAAGAGCAGGAGATTTGTGCGTGCTCTCTATTAAAGATTTGTGCATGCACAAATCTCCTGCTCTCTATTAAAAGAGCAGTTCAGTCTTTTGATTCACTTTTTTGTGTGTGGACATACTCTTTTGAAAGCAGTTTTTTTTCGGAAGAGATCTAGAAGAACTTCTTTTGGAGGATCGCTGTAGTGTAGAAGGAGCCCAAGGGTATGTCTGTATTACAGAGTTATTCTGGAGTTGTTGTTCCAAAATAAGATATTCCATCATAACATGTCTACACTACAGGGAACCCCCAAAATAAGCAAAACTTATTCTGAAATAGTGTGTCCACACATGATGGAGCCTGTTTTGTGTTAGTGTTTCCAGGGGCTCTAATCCAAATTACTATGTCGACATAGCAGCTTTATTTCAAAAATATTCTGGAATAGCTTACTTTGAAATAACCCCTATTCTTTGTCACAATATGCAAGTATTAGGGTTTTTCAAAAAGACTAGTTCCTTTAAATGGAGGATTCTGGTAAACGATCCTTTTTTTTTTTTTTTTTTCTAATGTACCAGAAAGTAATTCTAACATGACATGCATGTTTGCACTGGCTGCAGTTCCAAACAGCTAGGAGGGTATCAAGGGTAGGGATAAGTGGCAAAGATTGTTCTGCTGTACTTTCATTGTCTGTACAATTCATTCAGTTCCCCCATGTGGTATTTAAAAGGGTCTATGCTATTGGAAGATAGCAGACACATGAACTATAGCATGGATCTGCTATGCTGGCTGGTTTGCATATCCCACTGATAGCAATCTTCACAGCCAATAGGTGCAGAGTAGGGAGTCCTTGTTAAGTATGACATATTCCACCCCTAGAATGATTGCAGCCAAATGCATATTTTCTGACTGTGCAGTTCTGAATGAAACAGTGAAAGGGAAGGTTTGTCAAAATACCTACAATTTACGTATGTTGGGGCTTACAGCAGGGGAAAGAAGTGTTTATAAGGCTCAGTAGTGTTTTCTGGCACTGAGCAAAGAATGGGTGATTGGAATGGAGGCATGGTACAGAGGTTAATCATTCAGGTCTCTCTGACATTGACTGCTATTTTGCCCTTAAATAATCCTGCCCCTTTAAGAGCCCTCTCTCCTTTTGCGGGAAGCTGCTTCTTGGAATAGTGGATGGGAACTTCATCTGTTTCTCTGAAGATTGATTGTATCATTTCTTCTGATGATTGTCAAAGCATAAGCTGTCCTGCAGCTGAAAAGAATGTTCCTGCTGCTCTTTTAAGGATAAAAAGTATACAAGGACAAGTTTATTTTCCCTGTTTGAAGAAATAAGGTTCACAAAACAGAGTGAGTGAGTTATAAATTATGTAAAATGCACAGTATTTCATTTTCATTACTGTTTTTGAATTCACTGTGACTGTAGCTCTCCAGAGAGCCACACTTTCAAAAACAGATTTCTCCAGAGACCTACACAGTGTATGTTTGGCAGTTTGCAGCTGAAGTTAGTAAGTGTGAGTTTTAAGCTGCTCATTGCCATTGCTGCTTTTTTATTTCCCTAATTTGATGTCCTTCTTAGTTTTGGCTTTCAAGAGGATGTTAGGAAAGCTCTTTTTCAAAAGAGCACCTAAAGTCTAGAATCGAATATCTGCGTAACAGGCCCACTAAAAGTGGGGGCAAGGAGGACAACTGCATAAAGGCAAGCATTTCAAAGGGACTCGGCACACTCGGACACCCTCACTGCTGCAGGAGCAGTATCAGTGGGTGGGAGCTCTGGGCCCCTTTGAAATGCCACAGCAGTGTCACTCTGTTGTTCTGTGTGGCTTCTGAGGGTTGACTGCCCTTGGCCCCTCCCCTTCCATCTTTCGTGGGAAAGTAGACTTCTCTCCATGCCTTGCCCCTGGGCCCATGATGGCTGTTGTCCCCGCTGCTACATAAATACATGAAATAGTGTGTGTGTGTGTGTGTGTGTGTGTGTGTATTTGGGGGAGAGGTGGGTGGATGGCTCGTGTTAAAGACGTTTACAGTTTAACCAGGTTGTGCTAGAAAATATTTTGCCTTCTGTGTGCTGGTTGCCACGGTAACTCACAGGATGCACATTCTAGAATATTTTCCTGAAGAGAAAAAGAAACCAGCTAAGGTTATCAGGTTGACTCTTCTTTGCAAGTTCAAAGTTCATCTGGTGACTAAACCTGAGCCATTAATTTACAGTTATATCCATTTTTCGAGACAGGCTAGGAATTTAGCTTAGTTTTAGGTAAATAACTTTTGCCTCTGTCAACACAATTTTAATTTAATATTACAGGATGTATTTAAGCATAGTTGTGTAGTCCCTGGTGATCGTGTCTGTTCTTCAGACTGGTTCAAAGTCCCTTTTTATTGTACTATTGCGTAATGCATAAGCCATTTTACCTTGTAAATACACTTGGGCTTTTGATGTGTTTTTACCAATCTTCGGAGACTGATTTTTTTTTCTTTTTTTACAGATAACACTAGTGCTGTTCAGAAAGGAGGACTAGAATCTAAAAGGGAGATGATTCCCATTATTAAAAAAATTAAATAATTAAAGATAAAAGTAATTTGGTAAAAGTAAAAGTCTAATCCACAAAATTGAAAAGATAAACAGAATTGAATTTTCTTGTCAAGCCAGTCAGTTAAAATCAGAGTATGAGTGTGTTTTCCTTATTTCTTTCCTCCGTGGAAAGGCATATCATTTCAGCATGTGTAATGCATAGTCAGAATCTTTACCAGCTACTCCTATTTAATTCCTAATAATAACACAATAGAGTGAGTTCTATTCTGCCTTGTGTATGCTATGTCAAGAGAATCCTTTTAATCTGCTCCTTTAAAGATTGGTTCAGAATTGTCCTTCTGCAGGGCATGATCTGGATGCATGAGTCTGTTCATGTCAGTGTATATAAAAGGCCTTTAGGGAATAGGTTGGATGTGACACTGCATATAGTATGACTGCTAACAGATCCATATAGATTTTGAATGCTGACATGTGGATGATGTTCCTCTACAATGAAATTAAAATACAAAAGACCGATGAAAAAAATGACTAAGAACCCAAAATGTTCTGATTACTTGGTTTACTAAGAATCTTCCCTCCAATGACTTTTTAATTGTTTTCATTCAGTTGAAAAATATGTAAGAGTATTTTAATTAGAGGAGTACCTTGGGTACCTGTGAGTCCTTGTATAGGTATGTTGGGTGTGTAAAACTCAGATGTACATGAGTAGTCTAAATATTTAATCTGTGTATCCATTCTTCTTCATCAGTGCTTTGGCAGAGAGTCAGCTGTAGTGATTGTTCCCCATTTAGTTAGTTCCTGTGCAACCATGATGGCTTTACAGCCTGAGAGTCCAACATCAGAAGAGCCTTGGTGAACCCATGTAGTGGGGGTTAGGGGAGGTCTGTCTTTGGGCCACCTCCACCCCTCAGTTGGTGGAATTTTATCCAAGATGTTACAAGCCATCTGGGCCACATATATGTGAGTGGCTTTCCCTGGCAAAACTGGCCTTTTGCAGGAAAAAAATGCAGAGGGTCTACATGACAAATGCGCTCTGTTTAACAGTTTGTCGACAAAACCTGGCACATCCACTGGCAGCATTATACCTCTTTCCATTCAGGTATAACACCTCTCTCAACAGTGTTCTGTTGACAAAACAGCCATGTAGATGCTCCGGGGCCCTTTTATCGACAGACAGGGCTTCCAGTTCACCATACAGTCCTGTTCACAGAGCTTCTGATCAGATGCTCTGTCAAGAGAGGGCTGGGCAGTCTGAATGCTCTGTGACAAAAGAATGGATTGCTCTTTCCATCTGCTTTTATGTGTAGACACACTCAATCTATCAACAGAAGTTTTGCTAGGAAATCCCTTCTGACAGTAACTTCTCTCAACAGAGGCTCTTGTGTAGATGTGGCCCTGGAGAATGGTGTTTTTTGGAATGTCTTGTGGCATCCTTGTGACATATCTGAAAAGCATAAGGCACTGCTTGAAAACAACAGTCCCAGGAGTCTGTAGATCCAAACAACTATAAACATCTGCATTACAGACAAAATCGTTCCATTTTATGCCCAGTATATGGCACTAACATTTTGCACGTAATTCATTCAGCTTTGTCCAGTCTGCAGTGTCTGTGTTTGCAGCCGCACAGCAATATGGGGAAGGATACAGCTCAAATAAATCCTGAACTTTATTATCATGCTATGATGATGTTGATTCTATATCCATTGAAAACAGCCCAGGGCAGATGCTGGAATGCCAATCTGATATGAGAACTAAATGAACTGTTAAGTATAGACCCCAGATAGCAAAAGCTAAAAACTTATGTGATGATTTTGTTATTCAAAGAAATTGGAGTCACACGTGGAACTAGTCCTAGATTTAACAGTTTTGTCTGTGAAACATGGAGACCAATTTTATCTGATCCCTCTTCAATATTCTGGAGTGCCTCATGAAACCTATTGGCATTTTGTGTTAAAAGAACAATGTCATCAGTGTAGTCAGGGTCTGTGAGCAACAGGTAACTGATCTCAGTGCCTTTGGACCTGATGGCATGCTGCATTATGAAATCCATTGCCTCACAAGGAAGTTCAGGGGCCAGAATTCAACCCTGACTACACCAGGTACTAAACTAAAAGTATGTTGACATCCAGTTTCGCAGATGAGCAAGGGCAGTGGTTCTCTTATGCAGCTCTCTAATCAAGTCCAGCAGCTTGGTAGGGCCACTTATGCTCTTTAAAGCCTTCCTTAATGTGATTCAGTCTTCTGTATCTCCAACAACAAATGGAGGGCCAAAATGGCATCTCATCTGGTCCTGTTCCTCATAAAGCTTGACTCTTGGGGCCAAGGCTTTTGAAGTAGCAAAGGTTCTGCCCACAAAACAAGCAGAGACATCTTACCTGGAATGGAGAGCAGAGTCGTTAGCTCTTACATTCACTGTGCAGTCTTTTGCCTTGTAGAGTGAAATCACAAAAGCCATCCTTCTAAGCAGTTGGCAGCTTTCTAGTTCTCCATGCCAGAGGAAAGATGTCCAGAAATGATTCTGTTGCAGGATTAACAGCACATTTTAGCAGCTCTGAGAGGATGCCATTAGCACCGGCTGTGCATCTGTTCTTTCAGTTTAGAGATGGCAAACTTCACTTAATCCAGCTTTGGTGCATGAGTACAAATGTCTGGATGTGAAACCACAGCAATGGCCAGATTTTCCACTCTGAACAAGTGGCAGCTGGAGGATGGTTCAGGACACTGCAATAATGCTCCACAAAACATGAGAGAATGTTATTATCCGGTTTACAAGGATGGCCTTGGCTGCCTTTCCGGGTGCCACTTGTATTGACTACTTCTGCAAATGGTGCAGAATGCTGGCTTCAAGGCACCCTTGGCTAAGCCAAATTTGACATAATCTGCCCCACGGTTATAGCATCTCATGTTTTCTGAGTGCCAAGATGTTAAATTTTCACTTCAGATAATTAAGAGGGCAATTATCATAGCACTGGTTGCTGCAGCCTTTTAATTTAATTATCTGGAAGGTCTCCTCTGATAGCTTTGGTTGGTGTGCTGGAAGTCTATTGTGAATTGTCTGCTCAGCAGATTGGTTGAGGATAGAAGTGAATAGGGACCAGGCAACCTCCATGTCATCTGACAGAGTAGCTCGAGCCAAGAATCTGTTACTGATGTCAGTTCAAAACCTGTTGGCTAGCCTTGGCACAGCAAGTATGTTGATGTCCAACATAATCATTCTAGAGGGCTTATCTGCTCGTTAGAACATAAGCACCATACAGGTGACCCTAGATGTTGATTTCTGTTCATCATGCATTCTGCATCATGATACACTGAAGGAGGTGAATAAATGCCTATTGCTTGTTATGATGTGGTCCAACTCATTCTGAATGAAGCTATCATGAGAGACCCAGGACATCTGGGCTGTGTCTACACGTGCCCCAAACTTCAAAATGGCCATGCAAATGGCCATTTCGAAGTTTACTAATGAAGCGCTGAAATGCATATTCAGCGCTCCATTAGCATGCGGGCGGCAGCCGCGCTTCGAAATTGACGCTCCTTGCCGCCGTGCGGCGCGTCCAGACGGGGCTCCTTTTCGAAAGGACGCCGCCTACTTCGAAGTCCCCTTATTCCCATGAGCTCATGGGAATAAGGGGACTTCGAAGTAGGCGGCATCCTTTCGAAAAGGAGCCCCGTCTGGACGCGCCACGCGGCGGCACGGAGCGTCAATTTCGAAGCGCGGCTGCCGCCCGCATGCTAATGAAGCGCTGAATATGCATTTCAGCGCTTCATTAGTAAACTTCGAAATGGCCATTTGCATGGCCATTTCGAAGTTTGGGGCACGTGTAGACACAGCCCTGGTGTGTGTGTCACCACTTGAACCATGACCCAGAAGTGGAAATCATGTAGAATATAAGTTAGCGGTGAGAGTTATCGAGTGTGCCAGAACCACAATGACCCAGTTCAAACTCCATTTGCTGCAAACTAGTAACTGCATTTAGATCATCCAGGATCATGAGGTTATCATGAAGTGAAGGAAATGGCTGAGAGAGACTCAGCAGCTCAGTTCACAGAGCATGAACCCGGTATTGATAGAAAAACTTTGCTGCTCCTCCATTTCATCCCAATGAGATGAGGTATTTCCTGGGATACTCATTCACTCTTGGGATTTTTTTTTGACTATGAATAACCTAGTATTCAGCACCAGCGTTAAAGCCCCATAGATGTTTTATTGATATCCTCTTCCTTCAGTACAAATATGATGGGTTTGCACCATAGTTCCCCCTGTGAATGCACATCCTGTGATGTCACCAAGCATATCTGCAGTACATCACAATAATGTATCTTTGATCTTCAACGGTCCATCAAAATTACAACTTGGAACAGGGCAACACTATACAGGCATGGTCATCACTTCACTCTCTCTGGAGAAATGGACCATCTTAGGCTATCAATTGCAGGACTAACAGAAGCAATGCTGACAGATCATGGACATCAGAAGGCAGAAGATTCTTTACTTCCGTAGTCTGGTGGCGCAACCATTTATATGGGTAGCACAGTTACTGTAAGGAGAGGCCAAGTCCTTCCTAACAACCTACATACCTGTATCCCCTCATTTGCTCACTGCGGATGTGGCCACTCTTGGCCACAACTTCAAAATGTCCATGCTAATGGACAAATCAAAGAATACTAATGAGGTGCTTTGAAAGCTGAGAGGAATAAGGGGATTTTGAAATGTGTGGGGTCCTTTCGAAAAGGACCCCTGTGTAGCTGTGCCGAGCCACGCACGTTCAAAAGCAGTGCTTTCAAAGCACCGCATCGGGAAACGTACGAATGCTAATGAGGTGCTGAATATTCAGTTCAGCACCTCATTAGTATTCTTCAATTTGGCCGTTAGCATGGACATTTTGAAATTTTGGCCAAATGTGGCAACAGCCTGCATGCCTTAATCATTAGTACTGTATGCAGCAATAGAGGAATCTGTTGACCAAATTAAAGATCATTTCTATGTATTCATTAGTAGAATAGAACTTACAGATATATATATATATATATATATATATATATACACACACATATAAAATATATATTTAAATCCAAACGTTACAAATATTGTGGCTAAAAAGTTAAGATTGAGCCTTTTGCATAAGAACATAAGAACATAAGAATGGCCATACTGGGTCAGACCAAAGGTCCATCCAGCCCAGTATCCTGTCTGCCGACAGTGGCCAATGCCAGGTGCCCCAGAGAAGGAGAACAGAAGACAACGATCAAGTGATTTATCTCCTGCCATCCATCTCCTGCCCTTGTACTGAAGGCTAGGGCACCATACTTTATCCCTGGCTAATAACCATTTATGGACCTAACCTGCAAAAATTTGTCAAGCTCTTTTTTAAACCCTAATAGAGTCCTGGCCTTCACAGCCTCCTCGGGCAAGGAGTTCCACAGGTTGACTGTGCGCTGTGTGAAGAAAAATTTCCTTTTATTAGTTTTGAACCTACTACCCATCAATTTCATTTGGTGTCCCCTAGTTCTTGTATTATGGGAAAAGGTAAATAATTTTTCTATATTCACTTTCTCCATGCCATTCATGATTTTATATACCTCTATCATATCGCCCCTCAATCGCCTCTTTTCCAGACTGAAAAGTCCCAGTCTCTCTAGCCTCTCCCCATATGGGACCCGTTCCAAACCCCTAATCATCTTAGTCGCCCTTTTCTGAACCTTTTCTAATGCCAATATATCATTTTTGAGGTGAGGAGACAACATCTGCACACAGTACTCAAGATGTGGGCGTACCATAGTTTTATATAGGGGAAGTATGATATCTTTTGTCTTATTATCTATCCCTTTTTCAATAATTCCTAACATCCTATTTGCTTTACTAACTGCCGCTGCACACTGCGTGGATGTCTTCATATAACTATCCACTATAACTCCAAGATCCCTTTCCTGATCTGTCGTAGCTAAATTTGACCCCATCATGTTGTACGTGTAATTTGGGTTATTTTTCCCCAATGTGCATTACCTTACACTTACCCACATTAAATTTCATTTGCCATTTTGCTGCCCAATCACTCAGTTTGCTGAGATCTTTTTGTAGTTCTTCACAATCCCTTTTGGTTTTGACTGTCCTGAACAACTTGGTGTCATCTGCAAACTTTGCCACCTCACTGCTTACCTCATTTTGTAGATCATTGATGAACAAGTTGAACAGGATCAGTCCCAGGACTGACCCCTGGGGAACACCACTAGTTACCCCCCTCCATTGTGAAAATTTACCATTTATTCCAACCCTTTGTTTTCTGTCTTTTAACCGATTCCCGATCCATGAAAGGATCTTTCCTCCTATCCCATGACCGCCTAATTTACATAAAAGCCTTTGGTGTGGGACCGTGTCAAAGGCTTTCTGGAAATCTAGGTATATTATGTCCACTGGGTGCCCCTTGTCCGCATGTTTATTAACCCCTTCAAAGAATTCTAATAGATTAGTTAGGCACGACCTCCCTTTGTAGAAACCATGCTGACTTTTGCCCAACAATTGATGCTCTTCTACGTGCCTTGCAATTTTATTCTTTACTATTGTTGCTACTAATTTGCCTGGTACTGATGTTAGACTTATCGGTCTATAATTGCCAGGGTCTCCTCTGGAGCCTTTTTTAAATATTGGCGTTATATTGGCCGTCTTCCAGTCATTGGGTACCGAAGCGGATTTAAAGGATGGGTTACAAACCACTGTTGTTAACTCCGCAATTTCACATTTGAGTTCTTTCAGAACCCTTGGGTGAATACCGTCTGGTCCTGGATACTTGTTACTATTCAGCTTATCAATTAAGTCCCAAACCTCCTCTAATGTCACTTCAATCTGACAGAGTTCCTCAGATTTGTCACCTAAAAAGGCTGGCTCAGATTTAGGAACCTCTGTAACATCCTCAGCCGTGAAGGCTGAAGCAAAGAAATAATTTAATCGCTCCGCAATGGCACTGTCTTCCTTGATTGCTCCTTTTATATCTTTATCATCCAAGGGCCCCACTGCTTTTTTAGCAGGCTTCCTGCTTCTAATGTATTTAAAAAACATTTTACTATCATTTTTTGAATTTTTGGCTAGCTGTTCCTCAAAATCTTTTTTGGCTTTTCTTACTACATTATGACACTTAATTTGGGAATGTTTGTGTTCCTTTCTATTTTCCTCACTAGGATCTGACTTCCACTTTTTAAAAGCTGCCCTTTTCTCTCTCACTGCCTTTTTAACATGGCTGTTAAGCCATGGTGGTTCTTTGTTAGGTCTCTTACTGTGTTTTTTTATTTGGGGTATACATTTAAGTTCGGCCTCTAGTATGGTGTCTTTAAATAGTTTCCATGCAGCTTCCAGGGATTTTAGTTTAGTTACTCTACCTTTTAGTTTCTGTTTAACTAGCTTCCTCATTTTAGTGTAATTCCCCTTTTTGAAATTAAATGCCGGAGTGTTTGACCGCTGCGGTGTTCTTCCCAACACAGGAATATTAAAAGTTATTATATTGTGGTCACTATTTCCAAGCGGTCCGGTAACAGTTACCTCTTGGACCAGATCCTGCGTTCCAGTCAGGACTAGATCAAGAATTGACTCTCCCCTTGTGGGTTCCTGTACTAGCTGCTCCAAGAAGCAGTCATTTAAGGCATCAAGAAATTTAATCTCTGAATCCCGTCCTGAGGTGACATGTACCCAATCAATATGGGGATAATTGAAATCTCCTATTATTACTGTGTTTTTCATTTTGATAGCCTCTCTAATCTCCCTTAACATTTCAGCATCACTATCACTGTCCTGGTTTGGTGGTCAGTAATATATTCCTAATGCCATATTCATATTAGAGGAATGAATTGTTATCCATAATGATTCTATGGAACATTTTGATTCCTTTAGGATTTTTGCTTCATTTGATTCTATATTATCCTTCACATATAGTACCACTCCGCCACCCACACGACCTGTTCTGTCTTTCCGATATAATTTATATCCCGGTATGATAGTGTCCCACTGATTGTCCTCATTCCACCATGTTTCTGTGATGCCTATTATGTCAACTTCCTCCTTTGACATGAGGTACTCCAGTTCACCCATCTTATTAGACAGACTCCTAGCATTTGTGTAAAAGCACTTTAAAAAAACTACCACTATTTATATGTCCGCCTTTCACAGACGCGTTGGATTTTTTTATATGCAATTGTTTCACATCTGATCTTGCCCATATATTATTTCCCACGTTCCCTATCTGACTAACTTCTAGGGAGTCCCTATCTATGGAGCCTCGTGTAAGAGAAGTCTCCGTCCGATCCAGGTGCTCCCCTGCACCAATCGGCTTTCCCCCACCTCTTAGTTTAAAAACTGCTCTACGACCTTTTTAATGTTTAATGCCAGCAGTCTGGATCCACCTTGATTTAGGTGGAGCCCATCATTCCTGTATAGGCTCCCCCTACCCCAAAAGTGTCCCCAGTTCCTAATAAATCTAAACCCCTCTTCCCTACACCATCGTCTCATCCACGCATTGAGACTCTGAAGTTCTGCCTGTCTATCTGGCCCTGCGCGTGGAACTGGAAGCATTTCAGAGAATGCCACCATAGATGTTCTGGATTTCAGTCTCTTTCCTAGTAACCTAAATTTGGCCTCCAGAACATCTCTTCTACCCTTCCCTATGTCATTGGTACCGACATGTACCACGACCACCGGCTCCTCCCCCGCACTGCCCATAAGTCTGTCTAGATGCCTTGAGAGATCCGCAACCTTCGCACCAGGCAGGCAAGTCACCATACGGTTCTCCCGGTCATCACAAACCCAACTATCTATATTTCTAATGATCGAATCCCCCACTACTAAAACCTACTTCTTCCTAACAGCTGGCGCTCCCTCCCCCGGAGAAGTATCCTCGGCGCGAGAGGATAACATAGCACTCTCTGGAAGGAGGGTCCCAACTATGGGATGGTTTCCCTCTGCTTCCATTGACTGCTCTCCTTCCCTGAGCCTTTCATCCTCCGTAACAGCATGAGGACTGTCAGATTGGAGGTGGGACAGCCCTACTATGTCCCGGAAAGTCTCATCAACAAACACCTCTGCCTTCCTTAGCTCCTCCAGTTCAGCCACCCTGGCCTCCAAAGCACGCACTCGGTCTCTGAGGGCCAGGAGCTCCTCGCATTGAGCGCACACATACACCACCTGCCCATAGGGTAGGTAGTCATACATACTGTCTCCTCCAGGAGAGCCTCTCAAAACTCCCTCCTGTTAGCACTCACCCTGTTCGCAAGCACCCGGTCGCAAAGCCATTCATATGACTGTAAAACATACTATGTATGTGGGTGTTAATAACGCTTTTATTGCATTCATATTTAATATTCTAATATAGAACATATTTAAAAATAAAGGGTCAGATTCTCAACTGGCATAAATTGATGCGAGCCATGGAATTACATTGATTTTATAAGATGGGGATCTGTCCCATTTTTTTTCTGTTTTTGCCCTTTATATCTAAAAAGGCAGTAATTAAGTCACAGATATAGCAGACACAATGGTGCGTCTACACTTGCATTCCTCTTTCCAGAGGTATGCAAATGAGGGAAGTCAAAAATGCAAATGAGGTGCATATTTGTATATTTGCACCTCATTTGCATATTCTCCAAAAGAGCTTCTTTCGAAAGAAGAATACCCATGTAGACACTGCTCCTTCGAAAGCAAATCCCATCTTCGAAAGAATCCCTCTTCCCATTAAATAAAGGGAAGAAGGATTCTTTCGAAGATGGGATTTACTTTCGAAAGAGCAGCGTCTACACTGGTATTCTGTCGAAAGAAGCTCTTTTGAAATAGGAATAGGCAAATGAGGTGCCAGGTATGCAAATCTTCACCTCATTTTCATTTTGATTTCCCTCCTGCAAAATAGGAATGCAAGTGTAGACACAGCCAATGAGATTCATTCTACTAAAAAGCCTTAAGTGAGACAAGGGAGTACCATTTGAATTTCTACATGTATAAGAGTGTTATTGCCCACTGATCATCTGAATAAAATTTGTTGCTGGTAATGTATGAAACTAAAATGTAATAGGATATTTGGTCCATGGCATCACTGGGAAAATAATATTTAGGGGATCTCACCATTTGTAAGTTATACGCTTTGATTATTTTAATTTGGGTGTTAATGAATTCAGTAAACTCTATTGCTGAAACATTTATGTTGCCACAAGTAATTTATTTGTGTTCTTGGATATTCAATTTTGGAGAAAGTGGTGTAGAAACTGAAATGCCTTGTTTATGATTGACTCTATTTTGAAGGTAAAAGCCCACAATAACTTCAACATTTTCACAATGTGTTTTCTCTCTCATGATTTGCTTGTATTCAAGCTTTTTGTAACAAATATCAACTGTAGGTTAAATGCTCATGTGTACTTGTGTAACTCACATTTCAGCTGTTTACAAAATCAGATAAAACTCTGTATTACCTATTTAATGAAGTTGCTTGAAACCCTGTTCTAAAGCTTTATTTAACAAAGACAAGTATTTCCAATGCCACTTAACATCAAGAATTTGTTACAAACTCAACAAACAAGTTTGATAGTAGATGGTAACTTTGAGTGTCATAATACTATGATCCATTCACTCACTGTTGCAGGGATCTGCTGATATGGAAGCTTTGCACTTGCAAACAAAACATGCTAACCTATATCCCAGAGGGAAGCTGATTTCTGACTTCTGAATGCTGAGATTTTCATATATACATCTGATTCCAAGAGCAGGTGACTTTTAATGTATATCAAATGTTGTGAGATTCAAGATTTTTAAAAATATAATTGCAAAAGCTGTCAATGTTGCATAGACAGAGTAGCTGCGTTTAGACTACAAACTGCTGCTAGCAGCTTGATGCAAATGAGGGCTCACAAAATTGCAAATTGATGCTCATTTCAATATCCACATGCTAATTTGCATAGTCATGCAAGATAGCCCTGCTGGACAAGGCTGCTGCTGGTAGAAAACAAGCAGTGTAAGTGTGGTTCTGCTGGCAAAATCCCCCCTTCTGGGCCTTGAAAAAATTAGGGATGAGGTGCTGCTGATAAAGCAGGGTTTTGCTGACAGAACCACATCTACACTACTTGTTTCTTGCTGGCAGCAGCCTCTGGTAGGGCTATCTCACATGAATATCCAAATTAGCTGTGGGAATATGCAAATGAGTGATCATTTGCTGTTTCCTGAGCCCTCATTTGCATCAAGCTGCTGGCAGCAGCTTGTAGTCTAGACACATCCCATGAGAACAGAGAGACCACAAAGCAACTGCAGCTTTTAACAGGGCTTGTTTTCATTTAAAGGCTACGTCTACATGTGCCCCAAACTTCAAAATGGCCATGCAAATGGCCATTTCGAAGTTTACTAATGAAGCACTGAAATGCATATTCAGCGCTTCATTAGCATGCGGGCTGCTACGGCGCTTCGAAATTGATGTGCCTTGCCGCCATGCGGCGCGTCCAGACGGGGCTCCTTTTCGAAAGGACCCCGCCTACTTCGAAGTCCCCTTATTCCCATGAGCTCACGGGAATAAGACACGGCCAAAGAGTGTTTGAACATGGCTTTGAAGAATCAAATGAGGTCACATAACACTTACTGTAAACAGTGCTGAACGGGACAAATTGTATTCAATATCGTGTGAAATGATGGTTTAATCATGGTCAGCTGCTGCTACAATCCAAATATGGTTTGGTTTGAACTCTAGTGTCCCAACATTTGTCAGCACTGAATCAGTCAGCCTGATTCTTCACAACTAAGTTAAAATATGGTAACTTTCTGTAGGGCAGGTAAGCTCGCCAAAGAGGGAGAGCTATAATCAGTATTCAAATGAATCCAAGTCTTAAAAAGGGGTTCAGTAGCTGGGGGATGTGTGTCCTTGGCTGATTGCTGTTTAGGGTGGTTTGGAAGAATAAACATTGGACAAGAGTTGGGAATTCCTTTAATCCAGTTATCCAAGGCTACGTCTACACTTGTATTCCTCTTTTGTAAGAGGAATGCAAATGAGGGAAATGGAAAATTCAAATGAGGCACTGATTTACATATCTTGCAATTTATTTGCATAATCTCTTTTCAGAAGAGATTCTTTCAAAAGAAAGCCGTGTAGGTGGGGCTCTTTTGAAAATAAACCCCATCTTTGAAAGAATCCTTCTTCCTATTTTGTGTCAGGAAGAAGGGCTCTTTCGAGGATGGGGTTTGTTTTTGAAAGAGCCCCATCACACTGCTTCTTTCTTTTGAAATAATCTCTTCCAAAAAGAGTTTATACAAATGAAATGCAAGATATGTAAATCAGTGCATCATTTGCATTTTCAATTTCCCTCATTTGCATTCCTCTTTTGAAAGAGGAATGCCAGTGTAGACCTAGACCAACTGACTTTCTGGGTGGCCTTGGACAGAATAATGTAACTGTTGTAGCCTGTACTGTCTCAATCTATGGGAAAATGCTGCTTTACAGGGTTATTGTGAGGATTAATTGATTCAGTACCATTTGTACAATATTTAGAAGATAAGGGAGCCAAACTAAAATCTCAGTTATTCCTCTGTAGATCCAGAATATCTTTATTTATTTTAGGAAAGTTACTCTAGATTTATGCAGGTGTTACTGAGAATAAAAATTCTCTCTCTCTCTCTCTCTCCTCTATTTTATCATTCATTGTTTCGAATTTTTTTCTTAAAGTGGTCCACTCACCAGTGCTAATATAGTAAGTTGCATTAACTTAATGGTTTAAAATAAAACCACTTTCACCATTTATAAATGGAGTAACACAGGATATGTCCCTGTCTTGTATTATTTCTTATACATTACTAGACATTGTCATGTGTAATATGACCTCAATTTTAGTCCAGGTTGTACATTTGTAGAGACAAAAGAAACACAAAAGTTATTTGGAGATAAGAAAAGAGGAAGGAAGATCAGTGTGAATGGTATTGAACTAGAAAATGTAGAGAAGTTCACATATCTGGGGAGCAACATAACGTATGATCTAGACTGTAAGAAGGAAATAGTGACTAGAATAGCGAAAGCAAGAGCGAGTTTGAAGGTGATGGATAAGATCTGGAAAACCAAAGCAATTAACTTAAGAACGAAGCTGGGCGCCTTGAAAACGTGTGTATTCAGCAGCATGTTGTACGGATGTGAGACATGGGTAATAACAAAAGATTCGAAAAGAAGAATATTGGCATTCGAAAGGAGTTGTTATCGAAAGATTCTGGGAATAGGATGGATGCAGAAGATCACCAGTGAGGAATTATATAGGAAAATGCAGCCGAAAGAGAGCCTGCTGCAGAAGGTTATATAAAATGGAAGCTACAACTATTTGGACATATTTGCAGAATGAGTGACGAATGAAAAATCAAGACCCCAGTATTCGGCATAATGGATGGTTCGAATAGGAGAGGCAGACCCCACAGAGAATGGATAGATGATGTAGTAGATTGGTGCGGAGCTAGTGTACAGAAACTAAGCCACTCTGCACTGGACAGGGAAAGATGAAAGGAAATAGTGAGAGAGGCATCAGACACCAACGGGCGCTGAGCCCACGGTTATTGATGATGATGATGATGATGATGAGTCAAAGTCTATCTTGATGTTATTCAGAAATTTTGAGAATGAGTCTAAATCATACCCTTCAGTGAGTAATACATGAGTTTGGCATTTGGAAACTGGCATGCCAAGGGATTGAGTACTCATGAAGTGGGAATATTCCACATGTCCTGATGAAAGCTATAATGCTGAAGTGGTGATTTGGTTTCCTTTTCTTTTCCTTTCACTATATCTTAAATAGAGAAGATTTAAAAAATGTGATGTGAGTTAGTGTGAGGAGAAAGATGTCATTAATTTTGTCCGTGGTACGTCAATAGTATTTTACAGTAATACTAATATAATGCTGATTTGACCTGCAATCCAGCAATGTGATTTGTATACACTTTACATATATTTGTATATTAGTTAAACATTAATCTGTGGAATTACATAATGTTGGAGTGCTTGGTTAAAGAAAACTAATGGCAGCAGAAGTTGATTTGCTCTCTCTGTTCCTAAAACATAAATCGCTAACAATGTTTCTTATTTTTCTACCATTTTCTGAAACATTTTATGTGAAGTTTTGTTATTTTATTTATATTTAGTTGATAGCAAATGCTATAATGTTGGAAAGTAGAGTTAATAATAGGTGACTGTGCTCTGTTAGTCATAACTTTATGGAAAATTCATTGGGTGAGATGAAATTATCCATGCTTTGTCTGTAGTCAATGATGTGCATTTTAAAAAGATTAAGCAAATTCCTTTGAGTGCAATTTTCCTATTGTAAAATATATTGTATACCACTTTTCCTTCCCCCCCCCAACACATTTTAAAAAGTTGTAATTTGGAATGAAAGTAAATAATTAGTTATGAATAGTTGATGAATTTAAAAAAGTCCACTGTGCATGCGTAGTAGAAAATGTATGTAAACCTGTTTACTTGAGCTGTTTATTTGCACATCTGACACCTCATTTGCATAGTCCTATTTCGAAAGAAGAAAACCAGTGTAGACACTGCTCTTTCGAAAGTAAACCCCATCTTTGAAAGAATCCATCTTCCAATAAAAAAAGGAAAGAAGGATTCTTTCAAAGATGTGGTTCACTTTCAAAAGAGCAGTGTCTACACTGGTTTTCTTCTTTCGAAATAAGACTATGCAAATGAGGTGTCAGATGTGCAAATCTGCACCTCATTTGCCTTTTCAATTTACCTCATTTGTATACCTCTTTTGAAAGAGGAATGCAAGTGTAGACGCAACCCTAGAGTTCAGGGCTTCCAGGATAAAAAGTATACCTGATGGAAGCGGTGGAGGTTGTCGTACTGCAAAGTGCCAAAACTTCTAACCAGACAGAGAAAGCCATGGAAGTCAGTGGGGGCACCAAAAGTGGGTGGTTAGTAGCTGGCAAGGAGACATGGCCAGAACATCTGAAGAAACCATGGCTTCATTTTGTTCCCCAGGTATTCACTCTCTCCTGGTAGGGCTCCCATGGAAGAAAGTTTAAAAATGAGCCATCACCACCAGATCAGCCTGAAACCTAGAGAGGGCTGTTGGTATTTAACTTGTGACTCCTGCACAATTAACTTCCAGAGGTCCAATCTCGAATCAACAACGTTAATGAAAAATTTTATCATTGACTTAAAAGGGAGCAAGCTTCATGTCCTGGCAGTGTAGCTTCTTGCTGTGACACATTTTTTCCAACAATTTTCATAGCTATATTTAGCAAGACTCTTTCCTGAAAATCCATGTGTCACAGACTTCTTATTCAAATGCTAGTCAAAATGTTTTAAATGTTTATCTTTTCCTAATTTTAAAGAAATTATGTGTAACACCAGTGAGTTTGGATTCTGTGTCAGCTTAAAAGGATTTCTGTACTGAAGATACTATCTGTGAAGTCTTTTTCTTTTCACTTAAAAGCCTACATTCCTTTACATTCATGTGGCAGATTGTATTAATGTCTTTCGAGGGCTGTTACAGTGTCAATGGACTTTCTTCTCTATTTATTTATATATTCCAGAAGAGCCATTACGATTCTCAATAGAGCCATCTCATAGATTTTCAGTGACACCAAAATTGTTAGGTTGTTGATGAATGAAGCATCTTCATGGCCATCATAACAACTTAAGAGGAGATTTTTGTTTTCATTGGAAGAGATCTGGTTATTTTTTGAACATACATTTTAAAAAAATAGTTAGCCATTAAAAACTATATTTAAAGTTTTTAATACATCTGAAATACCCTTAATCGTGCAACAAGTCTGTGATGTACTATCTTGAGAGGAGTTTGTTATATGAGACTTTGTTTTGTAGTACATGGTAGCAGGATTTTACTGCATGAAGTGGTAAGGATGGATGGCACTGTTGGCTGGAAAATACGAGAAAGCTTGTGGTACTACACTCTATGCTCTAAGTATTCTGGGACTAGCTACAATATTTTAGTACTTACAGCTGTCAGTGTGGTACCTTCCATGACCATTAATGCTCACGTGAAAAATTCTGAAGATTAAAAATAAATGGTGATTTAGGCCTGATATGTATCACTGTATGGATGAAATACCTATTGGCAAAGCTTAAATGACAAAAAGTTGCATGACAAAATATTTTACAACAAGATCTCAACAGGACCATAAATCCATGGCAAAGATCTGAGGCAAGCTGACACATACCTGTATCGAGTGACCAGTTTTGCAAGTGAAGCATATTTGCATGTTACCCACTTGATAAAACTGTTGCTGTGTAATCTGAGAATCCTCAGTTCAATTGGGGAATAATAGAAAAAATAATATTCTTAGTCCTAAAATTCTGTTTTTCCGAGGCTAGTCTTGATCCTTATTGTTTTAACCTTAGCGATTTTTTTAGTGTGTAGTTTTCCTTAAATCATATGTTCAGATGTGAAAAGATTAAGGAAAGCTACCTGGTCATATCTTTGAAAGTGAAAGAGCCTTTAAATCTGAAGCTGCATGTGATGCACAACATGAGGGGAGAGAAAACATCATGAACCAATGAATATAGGTACTGTTATAATGGTAAATGCTTCTGAGTTGCAACCCCAAGTAACAGACTGAGATATTTTAAATTGACAGGGCTGTGATAAATCATAGAGCCATAGGGCTAGAAGGGACATCAAGGGTCATCTATAGGGCCATCCTAAGGCATTTACAGCACACACAGCTGAGTGTGCTGCATATGTCTAGGGACAGCTTTCCCCCTTTCCCCCGCCCCTACACACACAGGCTCAGAGCTGACTCTGGCAGCTCCATCCCCTGGCCACTGCCCCATGGGCTGCACCCAGACCCCCACTCACCATACAATGGTAAGGGGTGCAAGTGAGAGGACTTTGGAGGAGCAGAGGGTAGTGGCTGGAGAGAAGTGGTGTCTTCCTCTTCAAAGTGTTGCTTCACTCTGCCACCTGCGTGGCTGCCCTCTCCTCCTCTTGAGTCCTCCTCTAGCCCGTGCTTCTCCCCACCCATGCCATCCACCTGCTGCCTGATTAGACAACATTGCACCAAATGGCATCTGGTCTGGGAGAATTGGCTGCTCCCCCTACAGAGGGCAGGGTGCCAGTGATGGGCTGCATAGGGAACTGGCAAGGATAGGGATGGCCCTTGTCATCTAGTCTAACTTCCTGCCAGGGTATAGGATTTTTATGTCTAAACCATCCCAGAGAGAGAGCTATTCAGTCCCTCTTTGAGAGCCTCCACTACTTCACTAGGCAGTTTGTTCCATTGTCCTACCGTTTTTACAACTAGCAAATTTTTCCTGAGGTTTAATCTAAGTCTGCTATGCTCTAGGTTGAACCCACTGCCTCTTGTCCTGCTGTCTATGGAGACAGAAAACAATTTTTCTCCATTTTATGGACATTTTTAAAAGATTGGAAGACCTGTATCATACCCCAGCTTAAGCTCTTCTTTCCCAAACTAAACCTAACCCAGTTCCTCCAGCCTTTGTTTGTGTAGGTTTGAATTCTCTCTCTTTGATCATCTTTGTCACTTGCTTTTGGATCCTTTCCAATTTCCCTACATTCTTTCTATACAGTGGTGCCCAGTACTCCAGCTGAGGCCCAAGTAGCACAAAGTAGTGTGGTGCTATCACCTCCCATGACTTGCATGCTATGTCTTCTGTTGATGCAACACCAAACTGCCTGTGGGTTTTTTTGTGTTAGCATCACATTGTTAACTCCCAAATATGAAGGTGCAGTGGGAGTTTAAGCAGCCACACTTAAAAAAAAAGAACCCAACACTGGGAAGTTGGCAGTGATTTCTTTTATGACTTCCAAGCTGGCATATAGAGAGCATTGGAAGAATTCCGACACTCTTTTTGGCCATAAATAAGATCAGCAATGAACTGCATGTAGTGTTAGTGTAAGGGGGCTGTTAGCCCCTTACTAAAACTCTGGGGGGCGGGTTGGGTTGGCTAGCTCCCAGTACTAAAAGGGGAAGGGTCCATGAGAAACCAGGGTCCTGAGGCTGACAGTCCCCAGCAACCATGGAAAGAGGTCAACACTCCAGGTCAGCCAGTTTGACAGGTTGGACAGGTCAATGAGAGAATTAGGAGGCCATGTCTCATTCTCTGTGTGAGCTGGGTTTTGGCTGGGTCTCTCTGAGAAGAGGAGAGTGAGCTAAGAGGAGCAAGGAGCACAGCTTTCCTGAGCGGCAGAGCTGCAGTGAGAGCCAGAGACAGAGGAAGCCCAAGGAATGCAGCTGTGCTGAGAGGCAGACCTGCAGTGAGAGAGCCAGAGGCCCACGCAGCCCCTAGAGCGCTGATCCTGTGCTAAGAAGCAGACCTGCATGACCAGAAAGCCAAAGGAGTCAGAGACGCAGTGCATGGAGCTGGAGGCTGCAAACCAACATAGTCTGTAGCTGGGTGTGGTGAGCAGCTGGGACCAGCAAAAGTGGGGGAGAGACTCTGGGTAGGGAGACAGCACAGCCAAGAGGCCTTGCAGGCCAGACTTGGAGAGGGATTGCAACTCCAACTGGAAGAAGGATCTTGCTGCTTAGAGCCTGAAGTCCTGTAGTCACTACCTGAGCAAGTGTGTTCAACCTGCAGGCCTCCCCTCCCCCAGCACAATCAGGGCCTGAGAGAGAGCCCTGGGACTTACGAGGAACAGACTGTGAACTGTGCTTACACTCAGCAGACTGCCAGTTGTGATGTCCCTGTGCCACAGAGCAAGGCTATTTCTTCTCTTTTAACTTTTCTCATTTTTCCTTGTTCTTTTCTTTTCAATCAGTCACTGTGTAATAAATTGTAGTCACTTTGAACTGTATGAGGTGATCAGTGGCTCAGGAAAGCATCCAATGTGAAGAGAGCACCCTGGAGTGGGGACACCCTAGCCTCTGCCCTAAGTGACTGCAAGGTTGGGGGTTCAGCTCCAGGAAACCTGGGCCCAACCTTGTTGGGATTTCAGGGGCTCTGCTACTCAGGGGAGTGGAAGGGGATCCCTCAGGGTCAGGCAGGCCATTGGGTAAAGGAAGTGGGAGCAAGGACTCAGACCCTTTCGCTGGTCTGCTTCACTGGGGTAGTATAGAAGCCAGGAAGGTTCCCCAAAATAGCGGGGCCATTCACCTGCTTACATTAACATTACAGAATAAGCTTTAAAGCTCATATTGTTTCCCTAATATTTACTGCAAACAGTGTGCATGAATGTGTGAAACAAAAAAGCTTACATTGTAATGAAAACGGTATTGCTTGAAGAAAAAAATTACATTGCCTAGAAAGAGAGATTTTTGGAATGAGGAATCTAGTATAAAACCAGAGTTTTTGAGAATTTTCTATAGATGTATGAAATATTCACAGTGGGATACAAAATAATTTGAAATTGAAGACTTTTTTCTGTTTTTCTTTACAAATGCAAAAATGGGTCAAGTCTAATGGAAAATTCTGGTATGGCATGTGAAATCTCAGTGCAGAAAGGACGGAAATATACTTCTTTCAAGAAAAGCTTGGGTGATAATGGACTCTTCTTTTAAAGATGTTCTTTCCTTGAGAACATATTGAAAATTCGTAATGCAAACTAGCTATTTTGCTAAAATTGTGAATAGAGTTCAATTCACTATAAACAAAATGATACAAATCTTCACTGAGAATTCTTCAAAGTTAAAACTGGATTTTACACAGTCCTGGTTAGCAGTAGAAATTATCTTTTTTGTTTTGTTCTGGTTTTTTTTTTTTTGTTTTGTTTTTGAGATTCAGCATTAATGGATTCAAAAGTTATTAACCAAGGTTCTCTACCTTCTCAAAGACTGATGCATTTATTTTAACTTAATTGGACCCTCTTTTCTTAAATATTTTATTTGCTTTTCAGTAACTGTGTTTAATGACACAAATCAGAAGAGGCTATGCCTGGTCATATGGTTCTACATGTGGTTCTACAATTAGCATGACAAGCCATTTACTTTGTTTTGGTTAATAAAATAGGCTGGGTCTACCCTTGCCCCCAACTTCAAAGGGGGCATGTTAATCAGGGTGATGAAAGAATACTGATGAAGTGCTGCGGTGAATATGCAGCACTTCGTTAGGCTAATTCTCCCCCACGGCAACTGTGAAGTGTCAAACTTTGAAGTGCTGGCCTGCGTATAGCTGTGGGCAGTTCAAAGTGCTCAAGCTACTGCGAAGTGTCTACTCCTCAAAATTTTGCAGAGTAAAGGCACTTTGAAGTAGCGCGGGCACTTCAAAATGCCCGTGGCTGCACGCATGCTGGCACGTTGAAGTTTGACACTTCGAAGTTGCCATGGGGGGGAATTAGCCTAAGGAAGTGCTGCATATTCAACTCAGCGCTTCACTAGTAATCGCCCATCACCCTGATTAACATGCCCCCTTCAAATTTGGGGGCAAGGGTAAACAAGCCCATAGTGTTGCATTTCCAAATTTCATATTTCATTTTATAAGGCACCACCACTACAGACAGAGTCACAGTTGGATGTGCTATCAATGGGAACACAATACTGAACAGTGCTGCAAAATGTCATAGTGTACCTTCCAAGCTCTCATTTGGCTGTATATAATTGTATGAAAGATGAGCACATATGTAAAGTGTTTGCAGAGAGTTCTTTTTAAGGGGGGTTGTTAATTTAGCATGATATATAGTTTTAGCCAAATATATTCGTAGAAAAATTATTGCTATATGTAGGCTAAATGCAGAGAATCTTTCTTTTTCCCTGTTTCTTAAATAAACACATTTCTTTTTTTCACAACTGAAGAGACTCTGTTTTTCCAAGAACAGAATGGAGTGGTCAGATTTCTACATAATTTACTATTTTCAGTGTCAATGAAACTATAAAGTATTGTTAAAAATCTTGTTTACTGATGTTGGATAGGATCTGACACTAATGAGATTCTGGAGGCTTTTGTGCTGCCCAGTTCTGTCCTGTGATCCCAATATCCAACCCCCCGTGGCAGCCAAAGACTACTAAGGCTTGAAGTTAAGCAGTGAGCATTAAGATTTGTATCACTGGGGCTTCTGTTATGAGATATTCTGGTAGTAAGTGTGTTACAAATGTCTTGGACAGAAATCACTGACCTCTGAATTTCCCTTCAAAGTAAAACACAGATCTGAGAAGGGTGACATGCATTCTGTTTAGACATGCTGTGCCTCCTGCTAGTCCATGTGAGAGTGGCCAAAAGAGATAACTGCTTATTTTTAAATGTGGTGACCCGCGCACACAGGGCGTGCAAGTACTGTACTCAAGGCTTCTGTCTCTGAAGTCCTCAGGTTATGATGTGCTAAAAATCACCAGGTTTTGTTACATGCTTATTATTTTTAAAGGCAGAAATAAGCAGATTCATGACTTGATTTGAGCTAATGTCAGTCCTTTTAAGTTGAGGATTATAAACTGGACAATGAACTTTCCTTCATTCTTCAATACACTAATCAATCCTGGCTCCTTCCCCACTTGGTCAGAGGTTTATATGAAGTTCATGCTGCACAGATGGGAACTAGTTTGAAAGCACAGATGGAATGTATGGAATAGAAAGTTCACTGCCAGAATTACACTCTGTGGCCGCGTCTACACGTGCACGCTACTTCGAAGTAGCGGCGCCAACTTTGAAATAGCGCCCGTCACGGCTACACGTGTTGGGCGCTATTTCGAAGTTGAAATCAACGTTAGGCGGCGAGACGTCGAAGTCGCTAACCCCATGAGGGGATGGGAATAGCGCCCTACTTCGAAGTTGAACGTCGAAGTAGGGCACGTGTAGCCGATCCACGTCCTGCAACATCGAAATAGCGGAGTCCGCCATGGCGGCCATCAGCTGAGGGGTTGAGAGATACTCTCTCTCCAGCCCCTGCGGGGCTCTATGGTCACCGTGTGGAGCAGCCCGTAGCCCAGGGCTTCTGGCTGCTGCTGCGGCAGCTGGGGATACATGCTGCATGCACAGGGTCTCCAACTAGTTGTCGGCTCTGTGGATCTTGTGTTGTTTAGTGCAAGTGTGTCTGGGAGGGGCCCTTTAAGGCAGTGGCTTGCTGTTGAGTCCGCCCTGTGACCCTGTCTGCAGCTGTTCCTGGTACCCTTATTTCGATGTGTGCTAATTTGGTGTGTAGACGTTCCCTCGCAGCGCCTATTTCGATGTGGTGCTGCCCAACGTCGAAGTTGAACGTCGACGTTGCCAGCCCTGGAGGACGTGTAGACATTATTCATCGAAATTCACTACATCGAAATAAGCTATTTTGATGTAGCATGCACGTGTAGATGTAGCTTGTGTGTGTGTAAGCTCAAAATAAAAAATATTGACATTACTCAAAATAGAGCTGCCTCTTCTTGGGCAGGAACCGAGGATAAACAACAAAGATTTTAAAAGTTAATCCAGAACTGGCAGCTTCCCTGCCATTATATGAGATAAGAAATGCCTTCCAAATCTGATTTAAAATGCTAATATCGTCTTAGTGCCATGATATTTTAGTTATTTTGTTTTTCTGATTTTATTTTGTCTGAGGTTTTGTTTGCCAGGAATGAGCTGAGGAGAGAGACAGTGAGAGTCAGGTGGAATGTACAGGAATGGGAAAGGGAAAAGAGAGGGGTCGAGCAGCACAGATGGCGGGTAGAAGCTGCATCAGGGAAACTAAGACCAAACAAAAAAGCAGTCATGCAGCACTTTAAAGTGGGTCTGTCCCATGAAAGCTCATCACCTAATAAATTATTTTGTTAGTCTTTAAAGTGCTACATCACTGCCTTTTTTTTTTCCCACAGGGAAACTAAGGAGCGAGTTGGAGCAAACAATGAGTCAGTGGAGGGAAAAGAATGTCAAAGGGAAATAACCCAGGCTGACAAGCTCATTAGAGTTTGAAAGTCCACACCGAAGCATCTTGTTTCTGCTCCAGCTGGCTTAGTTTCTGCCTGGCTCCTTCCAACACTTTCTTCCTCAGACTCCTGTGACTGATGAAGAAGGGTGTAGCTTCATGGGCCCTGGTGTCCCTAGAGCAGAGGGATCAAACTCAATTTACCTTAGGGCCAGTGCCAGTCCTCAAATCATCCTAGGGGGCCAGAGGGCCCTCCTCTTTGACACGGTTCTGGGAAGGAGAGTGGGGATCGCTGTGCTTTCCTCTCCTGCGTGCTCCCCTCCATATATCCCCTGGTCTTGCCTGCTGACCCTGGGCAATTTAGCTCCTCCCTCAGGAATTCCCAGTGCCTCCACTGGTAGTGCAGCAGGGCCAGATGGGCTGCTAGCTCTGTGCCACTTCCAGCACATCCCTGTGGCTGAGGGGAGGTGTGTGCAGAGCTGTCCTGCTCATAGGACAGTTTGGCATGGCTGTCTGAGGCTCTGTGCTTTGCAGGGCCCCTCAGCAGCCACCCCAACCATTCTGTGGACAGGAAGGTCCCCCATGCTCCGATCAGGGCAGGTTGGGATCGGCAACGGGAGTTGACTCCCCCCATTCACTTGGGAGTGATGCTTTGCTCTGCCTCCATCTCTCAAGCCAGCCTGCGCTAGGAATGGGGTGCTCTACCTCCCGCTGCCGCAGTAAAGCAAAACAGCTGGGCTGGCTTAGGAGATGGCAGCAGAGCAGGCTTTTGCATTACTCCCCGTCCCTGGAGCTCCTGCTGCTGTTGTGAGTGTGAGGAGGCCCAACCCCTGCTGCCACTCTGCATTAGGCCCCCTGGTAGTCCCAGAGGTTGCCCCTGTTTTGGGAGGGGGATTGCGGGAAGGGGTGTGATGGGGATGAGAGATTGGGTGTGGGAGGGAAAAGGTGGGGCAGGTACAGAATAGGGGCTGGGCTTCAGGAAGGGTAGGACATGCCCCCCCACCTGGGCCACAAGAACTCGTGTGGCAGCAGCTGTGCATGGGCTGGGTTGTAGAAACTGCTCAGGCCGCAAGTGGCCCTTGGCCCATACGTTTGTGACCCCTGCTCTAGAGCATGGGTCCTCAAACTTCATTGTATCGTGACCATCTTCTGACATCAAAAATTAGAACGTGACCCCAGGAGGGGGGACAGAAGCATGAGCCCACCTGAGTCCCTCCACCCCAAGGGCTTCAGCACCAAGTAGGGGCCTGTATTCTGAGCCCCATCTGAGGCTTCTGCTTCAGCCCTGGGTGGTGGGGTCTGGACTTCAGCCCTAGGCCCAGCAAGTTTGCCGGACCTGGTAACCCCATTTTAATGGGGTCCTGACCTCCCAGTTTCAGATCTGCTGCCCTAGAGGTTCAGTCTGCAGAATTCTGGGCCTGAGAGATGAAGAGGAGATGAGCGGCCTCAAGTGGGTCTCAGGTGCCTCTTCTCACTCTCAGTAGCAGTTATATTTTCAGTGCCATTTCTCTACAGCTTTTATGTTCAGCTGCTACCCACTGACCACCCAAATAAAGTATGTATTTGCAGTGGCTTTAATCTCAGGTCTCTGCTGTATCACTCTGACTTCTCTGTGCTAGATACACCTCAGGTAGCTATGGATTAGGGTGTGTGTGCGTGTGAGAGAGAGAGAGAGTGAATAATAGGACTGGTCAAAAAGGATTCTGGTGGTTCTGGTCAGCACTGCTGATCAGGCCTTTAAAAATCTGATGGGTGGGACTACCAGGCTCCCTACCTGGCTCCCAGAAACAGCAATGTGTTCCATGGATAGATGGCCAGGGAGGCACCATGTGCTGATCCTGCCCCATGCACATGCTCTGCAGCTCATGTTGGCCGGGCCTCATGGCCTGAGTGTTGTGAGGCAATGCCTGTGGGATGAGGCAGTGTGCAGACACAACAGGCTGTGTCTCTGCTTACAAGTCAAAGGACAAGATACTGCTTCCAGGAACTGCCTGAGGTGAGTGCCAACAGGAGCCCGGTCCCTGCAGTCCAATCCTCTCCCCTACTCTTATGCCTGAACTCCTGCCTGGAGCCTGCATCCTGGACCACCTTCTTCACTGTTAACCCCCTGCCCCAGCCCAGAGCCCCTTCCTGAACCCCTCAGTTCTCATCCCATCCTGGAACCTGCACCTCCATCCCAGAAACCATACTCCCTCACATGTCCTACTTCAGCCCAGAGCCCTCTCCTGCTTCCTCCATCCCTCATCTCTGGTCTGCCAGAGACCTCAAATCCCTCCTGCACTGCCATCTTTTCCCCCAGCCTGGTAAAAATGGGTGAGTGAATGAGGGTAGGGGGCAGAGAGCAACAGAAAAAGGGGAAGGTGAGCAGAGGGCAGGGGGGGCCAGAGCAGTGCAGGGGTTCAGAGAAGAGGCCAGGGTAAGGATGTGTGATTTTTGTAAAATTTAGGAAGTTGGCAACCCTAAGCTGTGTCTACACGTGCACGCGACTTCGAAGTAGCGGCACTAACATCGAAATAGCACCCGTCGCGGCTACACTCGTCGGGCGCTATTTCGAAGTTACCTTCGACGTTAGGCGGCGAGACGTCGAAGTCGCTAACCTCATGAGGGGATCGGAATAGCGCCCTACTTCGACGTTGAACGTCGAAGTAGGGACCGTGTAGACGATCCGTGTCCCGCAACGTCGAAATTGTGGGGTCCTCCATGGCAGCCATCAGCTGGGGGGTTGAGAGACGCTGTCTCTCCAGCCCGTGCGGGGCTCTATGGTCACCATGTGCAGCAGCCCTTAGCCCAGGGCTTCTGGCTGCTGCTGCTGCAGTGGGGGATTCATGCTGCATGCACGGGGTCTGCAACTCGTTGTCGGCTCTGTGTATCTTGTGCTGTTTAGTGCAAGTGTGTCTGGGAGGGGCCCTTTAAGGGAGCGGCTGGCTGTTGAGTCCGCCCTGTGACCCTGTCTGCAGCTGTGCCTGGCACCCTTATTTCGATGTGTGCTACTGTGGCGTGTAGACGTTCCCTCGCTGCGCCTATTTCGATGTGGTGCTGCGCAACGTCGAA
Source organism: Carettochelys insculpta (assembly GCF_033958435.1). Taxonomy (NCBI): domain Eukaryota; kingdom Metazoa; phylum Chordata; order Testudines; family Carettochelyidae; genus Carettochelys; species Carettochelys insculpta. Next base: position 316,921,966 of record NC_134137.1, read on the forward strand.
GTTGAACATCGACGTTGCCAGCCCTGGAGGACATGTAGACGTTATTCATCGAAATAGCCTATTTCGATGTCGCCACATCGAAATAGGCTACTTTGAAGTAGGCTTCACGTGTAGATGTAGCCCTAGTGTGTTATCTGTGGTAGGACCCTTCCAACACAGGTGTCCTTTTGAAGGATACCCTTGAGAGAATTACACTAGATGTTAATATCTTATCCTGTGATCACAAAAGAAATTCACTCAAAGCGCAAACTATATTTCAAAAGTCTGTAGTCCTAAGAAAATGCACTGCTTTGATTTCTGCATTGTGCATTTACATACTTTATATTATTCCTTTTTCTGTTCACTGTTTTTTCTAATGTTATAGTCATAAACACGTGGTAGAAGTTGTTTCATTAAATTTGAAAATAAAGAATATAATCATAGTCACAGAAATGTAGGACTGGAGGGGGCCTCAAAAGTCATCAAATCCAATATTCCTACACAGAGGCAGGACTAAATGAACCCAGACCGCCCCGACAGATATTTGTCCAAACTATTCTTAAAAACCTCCGGTGATGGGAATTCCATAACCTCCCTTGAAGCCTATTCTAGAGTTTAGTGGAACTTTTCAACTATAAGCTTTTCCTGGTCTCTAACTTAAATCTCCTTTACTTCAAATCAAGACCGTTACTACTTAGAATCACAGAACACTAGAACCAGAAGGGCCCTCAAGAGGTCATCGAGTCCAGTTCCCTGCCCTCTTGGCAAGACCAAACACCATCTACATTGCCAATAGATGCCTACGTAGCCTGCTCTTAAATATCTCCAGGAGTGGAGATTCCACAGCCTCCCTAGGTAAATTATTCCAGTGCTTAACCACCCTGGCAGTAAGGAAGTTTTCCCTAATGTCTAATCTAAACCTCCCTTGCTGCAGTTTAAGCCTGTTGCTTCTTTTCCTATCCTCAGAGGACAAAGAGAACAATTTTTCTCCCTCCTCCTTGTAACCCTTTTTGAGGTACTTGAAATGGCTATCATATGCCCTCTAAGTCTTCTCTTTTCTAAACTAAACAAGCTCAGTTCTTTCAGTCTTCCCGCATAGCTCATGTTCTCTAGACCTGTAATCATTCTTGTTGCTCTTCTCTGGACCTTCTCCAATTTTTCCACATCTTTCTTGAAATGTGGTGCCCAGAACTGGACACAGTACTCCAATTGAGGCCTTCATGAGCGCTGAGTAGAGGGGAAGAATGACTTCTTAGCTGCATCTACAGTAGCCCGTTATTTAGAAAGAGCAGGCCCCACTTCAAAGTAGAGTGTGGCACGTCTGCACACGCCACACACTCTTTTGAAGATGAAATCTACGTTAGGCGCCTCAGGAATTGAAACCGCTCTTCCAAACAGAAAATAAGAAGACGCTGCTCTTTTGACGTCTTTTATCAAAAAAGGTAGCGTGTAGATGCTCCACGTCCCACTTTGTCAAAAGAGTGGGGTCCGCCATGAAGGCAATCAGCTGTTAGGCGGAGACGTGCTGCTCTATGGTCTACGCATGAAGCAGCTCTTAAAGTCGCATGGACCAGAAAACCCCGTTGCAGGAGCTGAGAGTGTGCGGGCAGCAGCCATCACACATGGTTCCCCTACATGCCTCAGTGTGACTCTCAGCAGCCCCCAGAGAGTGATGGCCACCAACTAGGCATATGAGGAGCCCCAGGCCCCCCCCTCCGAGTGCACCCAGGGCTTCCAAGGTTCCAGTCAGGGGATGGGGAAGCGTGCCCCCTCCTGGACTGATCATGAGCTACAGGACCTGTTGGGGCTCTGCCAGGAGGAGGAGGTGCTCCGGGTCATGGGGAGCAAGCGCTGGAACGTGGCTGCCTTTGCCTGGCTAGCTGAGGGCCTGACTACACAGGGTCACCCTGCCCACACTATGTCAAGAGTAAAGTAAAGGAGCTGCAGCAGGGTTATGCCTGGGCTCAGGACTTGGCCAGCCGGTCAGGGGTCACCCGGGCCACCCCTGCTTTCTGCCCCTATTACAGGGAGCTCAGGAGCATCATGGGCCCCCAGGACACCACCTCCCTGCCAGCCCTCCTGGACATCTTGTCTGAGGAGCACCAGCTGAGAGAGGAGCAGGAGCTTGGACCAGCAACCAGCCCCACACCACCAGCACTGGACACAGAGCCAGCCTTAGCCAGGGACTGGTCCGACGAGGAGAGGTAGCTGGTCATAGACCTCCCCTCCTGCACCGCCAGCTGGGCTTCCACCAGACGGCCATCCCCCGACCTTGGTGGTGGACTCTCAGGTATGTACCCGACAGAGCATGCACACCGGATCATGGGGCAGGGGCACCATAGACAACTGGGGGCCCCCCACACCCCCCAGCAGACCCCAGCCCACTAGGGCCCAGCCAAACCATGGGCCCGGGACAGCAGCACGGCCTCCGGTGCCCATAAACACCCACTTCTGCGAACAGCGCCACACCTTGCCCTCAGGGGGAGGAGAAGGCAGAACGCACAATGGGGCAGCCCACAGGGCCACTGTACCCCTGGACAGGGGACGGGATGGGGACCCAGTGCCCACGGTGTGATGGTGGGTGTGAGCCATGAGACGGGTTGGTACTCACAGCTGTTTCCTCTCTTCCCCCGTTTCTGCAGCTGCACCATCCGAGGGCTGGTAGAGCCTTGCACCATCTGTGATACTGGACAGCCCTCTGGAGGTGAGGAACGGCGACTGCCTGGAGCCACCACCAGCACCAGGATGGGCCCCTATCATAGTGGAGCCAGAGGCAGCCGGCAGAGGACTCCTACCTCACTGCCTCCATCTGGTGCCAGTGGAGCTGGTCGAGTGCCAGCTCTGTTTTGAGGAGGGGGAGGCTTCCTGGTGCTGGATGGCCTGGGGGAGTTCCTGACCACATTCCAGGACATTGCAGCCACTTACCGGGAGCTCTTGGTCTGGCTGCTCCCCCACTGCTCCCCTGCTGCCCCTTCTGCCATGGCCCTCCCTGCCAGCCCCCTGGGAGAAGAAGCCGTTGGCCCAGACCACCAGCCCAAAGCTGATTCTCAGAACTATCCCCCCGTATTTCCTCCCACTCTCCCAGCCCTCGTGGGGAACCTGGATGGGGGGTGGGGTAGGGGGCATTAGACCCAGAGCTGGTGTGTATTGCACCCCTCCACCCCTGCCCTGGCGTGATGGCCCACCAGGCGGGCCACCTAGGTCCCCTCCCCACTGTAAATAGTTAGCTGTTCTGTTATGTTTTGCAATAAGTATTACGCACACGCCTTTTGCCATTACCAATACACTGGTTTATTTTTCAAAAACCCCTGTGTGCTGTGTGCTTGGTGGGTGGGAGTGTGTGGAAGGTGGGGGGTGGTGTGTGGAAGGCCTGCTGAGGGTTGCCAGGGTGGCGCTCACTGGGTCCCTGGTCAAAGTACCAGCAAAGGGCCTGCTGGACACAGATCCCGTCCTGGTGAGCCTGGCAGCTGGGGCGCCGGCTGTCTGGGGGTAGCCCATGCCAGCCTTGGGCGCCCACCCCTGCATGAAGGCCTTCCCCTTACTCTCCACAATATTGTGGAGCGTACAGCAGGTGCCCTCGACCTGGAGGACATTGACAACACCCATGTCCGGCGGGGGAGGAGACAGTGCCACCGCCCCTTCAAGACGCTGAAGGTACACTCAACCGCCTGGTGGGCACAGTTGAGCTGGCTGTTGAAGAGCTTCTGCCTGGGTGTGGGTTGGCCCAAATAGGGCAGCATGAGTCAGGACGGGAGTGGGCATGCAGTGTTGGCCACCAGGCAGAGAGGCAGGGGGTGTCCCCCAGTGGGATCTTCCTCTGAGGGATGTAGGTCCCTGCCTCCAGCTGGCAGCATGGGCACAAGTTCCAGAACACCCACACATCGTGGGTGCAGCCAGACCAGCCCACGTATATGTCCTGGAACTGGCCTTAGCTATCCACCATGGCCTGCGGGGCCATGGAATGGTAGCCCTTCTGCTTTACATACTGTCACCTGCTATGGTCCAGGGCGCGGATAGGTATGTGGGTCTGTTGAGAGCCCTGAAGCAATTCAGAAACCTCAGTGTGGCAAAGCTTGCGATGGCCACGTCCAGGTCCCCGATGTGGATGACCCTCTGCAGGAGCATGGCATTTAGGGTGCGGACCACCTGGAGGGTGGGGGGGCATAGGCACTCATGAGGGTGTGTGGGGTTTGCCTGACCCCACCCCTGGCTCCCTCCTGGCCTCCCCTGTCCCCTGCTAGGTCCCCCGCCCACTGGTGGGTGCATGCCCGCCCCTCCGTACCTCCATCATGATGGCCTCAGCTGTGGCCCACACCACATTGATGTCCCATGGAGTGGTAGCTGTCTGGAGTGGCCAGTTTTCAGACAGCTATTGCGACCCTCTTCTCCATGGGGCGTGGTGCACCTCATCCAGGTGTCCTGGTGTCTCAGGGCCAGGGACAGCCACTGGCACGGTTCCAGGAAGGTTTGCTATATCCAGAAATTCTGAAGCCACTGGTCATCATCCCACTTCCCGGTGACCAGTTGCTCCCACCACTAGGACCTGGTGGGGTAGCTCCAGAGCCAGCCGAGTGCTGGGGGGGGCCTGGAGGACCCCATGGTCTGGGGCGTCCCCTTCTGCCCTTTGGGGGGAGGGGCCCTCCCAGGAGCTGCAGGCAGCCCCTAGTGTTGCAGCCAGCAGTGCGCCCACTTCGCTGGTGGCGGCCAGCAGGATGTTGAGCTGCTGCTGCCTCATGTCCGTTCCTGTGGGCACTGTGTCTTCAGGGATTGTGGCAGCTCCTCAGGCCTCATGCTGTGTAGGCCGAGGTTGTTGGGGAGGGACCCGTTAAAGGAGCGGCTTGCTGTGGCCCTGGAAGGACTTGGCCACCCTGCGACTCCGGCTGCAGCGTTTCCTGGCCTTTTCTTTCAAAAGAGGCCATTGGTGAGTGTAGATGCTCTCTTTCGACGTCCTGGACAGTCCCTTTTGACATGGCGTGTGGTCTTTTTGATGGTGCTGATCGACAGTGCCAGCCCTGGCCCATGCGTAGATGCTCCCCTTTGAAAGGGCATCTTTCGACCCCTCTCTTTCAAAAGGTGCCCTTTCGAAAGAGTGTTCTAGTGTAGACATAGTTCTTGTGTCTTGCTCTCAGCACTCCTGTTAATACATCCCAGAATCACATTTGCTTTTTCTGCAACAGTATCACACTGACTCATATTTAGCTTGTAGTCCACTATGACTAGGGAGGTTGTGGAATCTCCATCTCTAGAGATATTTAAGAACAGGTTAGATAAATGTCTATCAGGGATTGTCTAGGCATTACTTGGTCCTGCCATGAGGGCAGTGGGCTGGACTTGATGACCTCTCAAGGTCTCTTCCAGTCCTAGCATTCTATGATTCTATGACCTCTAAATCCCTTTCTGCAGTATTCCTTCCTAGACAGTCGCTTCCCATTCTTTATGTGCGAAGCTTATAGTTTCTTCCTAAGTGGAGTACTTTGCATTTGTCCTTATTAAACTTCATTATGTTTACCTCAGACCATTTCTCTGGTTTGTCCAGATCATTTTGAATTATGAGCCTATCCTTCAAAGCAGTTGCAATCCTTCCCAGCTTGGTGTCATCTGCAAATTTAAGCGTACTCTCTTTACCAATGTAGATGAAGATATTGAATAGAACCGACCTCAAAACAGATCCCTGTGGAACCCCACTCGTTATGCCCTTCCAATATGTCTGCTAACCATTAATAACTACTCTTTGAGAGTGTGCAGCCAGCCAGTTATGCACTCACCTTATAGTGGCCCTTCTAAGTTGTATTTGCTTAGGTTATTGATAAGAAGATCATGCAAGACTATCAAACGCCTTACTAAAGTCTAGGTATACCACATCCACCGCTTCTCCCTCATCCACAAGTCCTGTTATGCTGTCAAAAAAAAAAAGCTATCAGATTGGTCTGGAATGATTTACAGATCTAAACTGGCTGTTACCTATCCCTTTATTTTCTTCCAGATGTTTGCAGCTGAATTCCTTAATTATTTGCTCCATTATCTTCCCTGCCACAGAAGTTAAACTGACCGGTCTGTAGTTTCCTGGGTTGTTCCTTTTTTCCCTTTTTATAGATGGGCACCATATTTGCCCCTTTCTGGTCTTCTGGAATCTCTCCTGACTTCCAGGACTTTTCAGAGATGATATCTGAAGGCTCAGAAACCTCCTCTATCCACTCCTTAAGTATTCTAGGATAGTTGCAGACATGTAATTTTTCCAAGTAATTTTTAGCTTGTTCTTTTTGTGTTTTATCCTCTAAACCTACCCCCTTCCCACTAGCATGCATTATGTTAGGCATTTCTGCATTGATCTTCTTGGTGAAGACCGAAACAAAGAAGTCATTAAGCACCTCTGCCATTTCCAAGTTTCCTGATACTGTTTTTCCCTCCTCACTCAGTAGTGAGCCTGCCCTGTCCTTGGTCTTCCTCTTGCTTCTCATATATTTATAGAATGATTTCTTGTTACCCTTTGTGTCTCTATCTAGTTTGAGTGCATTCTGTTTCTTGGCTTTTCTAACCTTGCCCCTGCATACATGTATTGTTTGCTTATACTCATCTTTTGTAATTTCTCCTAATTTCCACTTTTTAGATGACTCCTTTTTGATTCTGAGATCCTGCAATATCTCCCGGCTAAGCCAATGCAGTCTTTTACCATACTTTGTATCTTTCCTATCTTGCCCTACCTTCAGTGCACATAGGCTGCATCTACACTACAGTCCCCTTTCGAAAGGGGAATGAAAGTGAGACAAATTGGAAATGCAGTGAAGCACTGATTTACATATCTCACACTCATTTGCATAATCGCATTTTCAAAAGAGAGTCTTTCATAAGAAAAACAGCCATGTAGACAGGGTTCTTTTGAAATAAAACCCCATTTTCAAAAGCACTCTTCTTGAAAAAAAATAGGAAAAATGGCTCTCTATAAGAGTCCTTCATAAAAGCCCTTAACATATTTGAAGACTGTTCTCAAGTTCCCTTGCATCTTTCTCAAGATTAAATGTCCAGTTTTTCTAACTTCTCCTCCTAAATCAGGCTTTCTAAACCTTGTGTAATTTTTGTTGCTGTGCTCTGGACACACACTCTAGTTTCTCCAAACCTTTCCTAAAGTATAGCACTCTGAATTGGGCACAGTACTTCAGAGGAGGCCCTACCAGAGCCTAGTAGAATGGCACAAATACCTCCCATGTTTACAGGGCTCCTGTTAACACATCCTAGAATGTCATTACTCATTGAAACTGCATCACACTGCTTAATTCTTGTAGAAGTACTGCATTTCACACACATGCAATTCCAAGAAAAGTATAAGACATTCTGAGAGAGGAAGGAAGAAATTCAGAAACACATTAATTCCTTAAAGCACTGATTTAAAAAGAGAGAACCTAAAATTATATAATCCGAGATCTGCACAGTTCCTGTTGAATGAATTCTTGATAGAACTGGATCTTTCCTCTGTGCTGAGCCCTGACCTGAGGATCTGTAGAAAGAAGCCAAGCAGTAGAAGGCTGTGGAAGTAGAAAAGACAGATTTGCTGATGCCATTTTCATTATTCTAGTAAAGTTTCTTGTGCATTTGTGGAGGAAGAAGACTGTATGTGATTCTTGTCACATGACCCGAAGTTGACACTGTCTCATTTTAAATTAGCATAAATAAGAAGAAAAGTATGTGCCAAAGGTCAATCCTCTGCAAGAGTCTCATTAGTTTAGTGCAAGAAATAGCCTGAGTTATGAGTGCCTGAATCTATCTAGATGTGGGGGAGCTCTTGATGTGATTTTCCATCAGTGGGAAAAATATTACCATGATAGAAAGAACTAGGGACACACTGTGGCTGGGTCTACACTTGCTCCTTCCTTTCGAAAGGGGCATGTTAATGAGCAGGTTTGAAATATGCTAATGAGGCACTGCAAATGGAAGCTGCAGTGATTTGAAAGTGCGGCTTTTCGAATCGTGCACCGCCCGTGGAGACGGGACCTTCCAAAAGGACCCCCCCCCAGTTTTCGAAAGCCCTTCGTCCAATCACCAGATAGGAAGAAGGGCTTTCGAAAACTGGGGGGGGGGGTCGTTTTGGAAGGTCCCATCTCCACAGGCGGTGCGCGATTCGAAAAGCCGCACTTTCGCATTGCCGCGGCTGCCATTATGCTAATGAGGCGCTGCATATTCATTGCAGCGCTTTGTTAGCATATTTCAAACCTGCTCATTAACATGCCCCTTTTGGAAGGAAGGGGCACGTGTAGATCCAGCCTGTGAGAACAGCCAAGGATCAATAGGGTCTCTAGAACCAGGCAGGAGGAGCACTAAAGAAGAAGTACAAAAGGTTGCTTATCAATAGCTTCTGTTCTTCTAGTTCATTTCCTGTACAGATGAACTGTCTTTTCTTTTTTGCATCTACTTAAGGCCTGTGATGATTGCCTGGTAGTGTAGAGGTAGTGAGGAATGGTTAAACTGTGGGGTTTTCTGTACTCTCCATTCCAGGAAAGCGAATTTGAGAAGTGTGCACATGTATCCTTGAAAGCTTTGTTATTAGAATAATTCTGTAGCTTGTAGAACAAGTCATGGAAGTCCTATGGTGCAAATCTGTTTACAGATCAGATACTGGTAAGATCCCACCTTTATTGGAAACTGACTGATCTCATTTCTCCCAGAATTTGTCATTGAAAGTGTTAGACAGAAATACGACGAGTCAGTACTACTCATCAGCTAATACGGAAATATCTAAGATAATATCGGACTAGGTTCCCTGATCACTACAAGTGTAGCATCCTTAGGTGCTCCTCTTTCTCTTCTTAACAGGAAGTTTGGGAAAGGATGATCTCCATTTATAATTGGCTTGTTCTTGCGAGCCAAACCACACCTTCTTCTTTGTTCTTGCAGAAGTGTGGATCATCATCAGCAATTTCTCTCATTCTTGGCTTTTTACTGCAGACTTGAGAGTACCCCTTTCTTCAGTTTCTCTTACTTGCCTTTTGCAAAATGAGGAGTAGTGACACAGATGTTCCTCCTGAAGAAAAGAAGCAATATGTACAGTGCAGGTCTCCCCTGTAGGACCCTATCTGTCTCTATTGTAACATGGTCCCAGGCTGGGAAGCTTCTGGAGACATAGCTAAATACCAGCTGCTTATGCATGACCATCAGCCAGGGCAGCCTTAGAGATGTCAGTAGCCTAAAGCAAAACCTCCTTCTGTCCTGAACTTCCCCCTTTCGATGTGGCGAGTGGCCGCCATTAAGCGAATGAGGCATTGAATAATCGTATCAGCACCTCATTAGTATTTTCGAACCACTGCATTTGCCTGCCCCTTCCGAAAGGGAGGAGCAATGCAGATGCAGCCTTCCTTTATTCAGGTAAAGGAAAACTAACAAGGAAACCTAATAATAACACAGATTCAATAGGAAGATAAAAATCTTTTGCAGGAGATATGGGAAATCCTTGGAAGTAGGTCAGGTTGTGGTGTCATTTTCATGGAAGTTTAGCTTAGTTTGTCTTACTACTTGTCTTCTGTTGCTGAAGAGTCCTTAAAATATTGGACAGGAGAGTATGGAAAGATCATTTAGTTGCCACAAATTGTTATAGGAGGTCTTGGCTTGCCAAGCTCCTCTAGCTGCCACAGACTGACTGCTCATTCACAGAGAGCTGTTAATAACATACATATATGACCATCATTATCTGGAGCTATCAGGCCTCTGGAAGGAGTGAGAAAGCATCCTCACAATCTCCTTGCTTTTTCAACCTCGCCATCTATAAGTCAGGCTGATAGACTGTGAAATTAAAGAACCTTAGTAGCCTACTGCAAGGGGCAGACAGTTCACTACTGTGATTGTTGAAAAATGCATAAGAAACACAGTTTACTACCAATTCTACATTTTTTATAGGAGGGAGTTGATATGTCTGTCATATAGTTCCCAGAAGTTCCATGACTGCTCTTTCAGCATGAAAAAATAAGGTTCCTCTGTTGGCTCACACTCCATAATTGGTAGGTTTCTAAAATATTTTTCTTAGACTATCTTGGAGACCCTTGTTCTTCCTGAAATCTCAATATGCTTGGAACACCTTTTGTTCTTTTCAATCCATTTTCTTTCCTTTCTTTTTTTTTCTTTGTCCTGGAAAGTAACCTTCCAGCTGCTCCTGCTAAAAGGCAGAGGGAGTTAGACACATTGTTCTATGTCTCCCATGTCTTGATAATTCATCAGGATAAAGGATACTGTTCTTCTGTCCCAGTTTCATCACTGAAGTCCTGTCCTCTTTTCTTTTTGAATCAGGATGTGTTTTGTTTTTTTCCCCAGCTTCTCCCATGATCCTGAAGCAGAAAAAGAAAAGTATTGCATGGGTTTGATGTGCCTTTAAGGTCCCCTGATTTAGAGCGACATGGTTCAAAAATCATAATTGATTCTCTTTGGGGATAACTACCAAGGGTCCTGGCTTCTTATTTGTGCTAGCTAAATAAATAAAGCTATATATAACAGAAGCATACAAACTGGCTGGCCTTTCTTGTGCTGTTAATTAAAAAATTTGAAGGATACCTAAAATAAAGCACTCTGTATTTTCTTGCATCAAGACATCTGTATTTATTCTGAGGTCTGTTTAGCCTGATGCTTTTGGTTTTTTTCACCTTGTTCTTTGGGGCTCTTTGTGGAGATTCAACTGTACTGGGCACAAAAATGAGAATGTTTCTAACCTGGTTAACACCTTTCTGAACTTAAGTTTCTTCTCTGCAAACACCTACCCTTTAGGGAGTCAAATTGGAATTATACACGGGATGTTATCCACGCAGAGTTAATTTATATTCCACAAATCTTTGAACTGCATGACAAAAGATGGAGTGGGATGAGGCTGACCAGAGATCCCAAACTGGAAATTGTCATTCATTGCTGATCGGTGCATTAATGGGAGAGATTGGGAGCTGCCATTTGTTTACTGCTGGTGGAAGTGGGATACAAGAATTATTGAAATTCTCCTTTAACCACTTGGAATGTCAAAATAAATAATTTCCTCTTTTGAGGGGAGCAAGGAATTGGTAAAATTCTTACTCAAATATGTTCTGTATATTAATAAACTCAAATGTCAGTGGAGTAATTTATTTGAAAAATCTAGTTAAACTCATGCAAAGCCTCATTGTTTATGAAAAAAAATAGCACAGAGAACTTTTCTCTGAAGGTCACATTCAGAAAACCTTTGACTAGGTTTCGCACTGCGCAAGCTCTGGAAAATTGATTTTTCTGTCTGTTTCTAATACATGCAGCTAAGGCTTGTGCTGTCTTCTGCAGCTAGGAAATGGCTGGAGTTTTTACTGACGAGTACACTGTACATACCCCAAACATTCACAAAGTTACTTTATTTCTGGCCTGATTCTCAAAAGGGACAATCAATGGATGGGGTTAGGATTTTTAAAGAAACATTTGCTTAATAAATGGCTTTCCCACTTACTCCATTGTAATACCTTCAATTATGAATAAATTCTACAGAGAATTTCTCATTTTTGATGCCTGTGGAAAACAAATATTTCTGAAACATCAAATTGTAATACTAACTTATAGGTCTGTGCATCTTCATTTGTTATGTGTTGTATTTCCCCCCAAAAGATGACGGTAGATAGGATGGGCATACGAAACATGTTCAGAGTCAGACTCTTCTGGTCCATCCCAATACCAATGTGGTATGAATTTGAAATTTTTTCTTTGTATGAAAATTGGCATTTGCAAAGTGAAATCTACAGCTTAGTTAACACAATGATTAATTAATCATTATTATTCATTTTATCATTTTGTTATGCTGCATTACAGTAGTACCAACAGATCTTAGCCAAACTGGGGGCCCCATTAGATTAAGGGAAAAAGATAGTTTGTGTCCCAAACAGTTTGCAATCTCAGTTTAAGACAGATTGTAACGTGTGTGAAACAAAAGAATGAGGAAGGTAACAGGGATAATAATTTCATCATATGAATAGCATTGCATGAGTAAAGTATGATAGTGTTGGTAGGTAGCATGGTGTGGTGGTTAGGGCATCAGATGTGGGGAGGGTAGGACACAGTTCTGTTTCTGTCCCTGCTACTTACATGTCATCTGACCACAAGCAAGTCACTTTCTCTTCCTCTGTTGCTTTCCCTCAGTTTTTTCCTCTGTCTTGACTCTGAAGCTCACGAGCCCTTTGGTCCAGGAACTATCTTACTATGTGATTGTACAGTACCTAACACGATGGGGACCTTATGTCAGTTGAGCCCTGTAGGTGTGACTGTTACAAATAATAATATAAATTATCACTAATACCTACTGTTTGATCCCAACACACCACTAACAGCATATTAGTATGTGGACAATATTCACCTGCTTGATATTCCTGAGGCATCTTAGGACAGCAAGAGAAAACTGAGCCTTGAAATTTCTGCCCTTTCCGGAGTTTTCTCCTTTTATTTTTCTCTTTGTAGGTCATATTTCAGTGATATTTTATGTGGACATGTGTGCAATAATCCACCGTATGAAAACTGAAAAGAATTAAAATACAAAATGCTATGGTTGCTTGAGTGCATTATTTTCATTTTTGGAACCTGAAGATGTGGCTGTCATACAGAATGTAAAGAAAAGGATAGATTCACTTTGATGCATTCTTATCCTTTCAAAGGCTAGCAAATGTTTTATTGTCATCGCATTGCTTGGTTGGCTGCTGGAATTAAGAGGATTCCTCCTGTGTTCTTCCACTTGTGATAGTTGTAAATGCTTAAAAGAAACCTAGACCATTAAATTAGTAATGCTGCACACATTACAGTCAAGCAAAGCTGTGCAATCATTTTTCTCTCTGAATTAAAAGAATAATGTAATACAATGTGGTACTTTAAGTTCAGACATTTCTTTTTAAGGTATATGTCATTTTCAGCACATTTGGTTGCAAACTTAAATACAGATAAAAACAGTAGATTTTTTTTTTCCATGTCGGATAGGTCAGTGGTTTGAGCATTGGCCATGTAAACCCAGGTTTGTGAGTTCAATCCTTGAGGAAGCCATTTAAGGGTCTGGGGCAAATAGATTAAAAAGAATCTGTCAGGGATGGTGCTTGATCCTGCTGAGAGGGCAGGATACTGGACTCAATGACTTCTTGAGGTCTCTTTCAACTCTATGAGATATGATATTAAATTCTGTGATGGCATATGTCACACTAGGCAAGAGGGGGCTAACCAGTCACACCCGTTGCCTCTGTAACACATGCACATGGTAGAGGAAGTAGATAAAAGGAAGCTTATTAACTCTGTTTGGGCTGGCTGAGGAGGAGGACAGATGTATGCTGCTGGCTTTTGTTGATGAAAGGTCAGGCCCTCTAAAGTGCTGAGATGGGTACTCCTGACTATGCTATGTAGAACCCACCAGCTGGGGAGACGAACAGGAATACCAAGCAACTGCCTGGAGAAGACGGCCTTGAAGTGGATTTAAGGATGGGATGTAACCTGGGGAATGTATTGGGAGCTGATACTTACATGCTGAACAGGGAGGTTACTGGTTCCACAAGGGCTTGGTTGTAATATTATGGAGAAAGATGGGAACCCAATCCCATATTTTCCACCCCACACTGGCGGGTGGCCATTATTATCAGAGACCTGAGCTGTAGACTGTTTGGTAGTTTGCTGTGCCCTGCCCAATGGACTTAAACCTCTGTTTGCTGTTGTTTACCCCAGCCAGGAGGTGAGGGAATACAGATTGTTGGTTGGCTTTGACCCAACCAGGGGCTGGAGTACCTGATTGTTTATCTGACCCAGCCAAGAGCATCAGCGACTGTGTGACAGGGTATATCAACCCTCCCCTCAGCAAGTTGGGGCACCCCTTCCTCTGACCCCCTGGAATGCACCAAGCACTGTGACACTTTCCTCTTAATCTACTGTTGTAGGATGAATAGACGGGCAGTGTTATGGTGCCAGTACCTACAAGTAAAGAGTTCTGCCCCTAGATTTTGTCAGCCTCAGCCAATCTCCTCCCTCCTGGTTTCTTTGCATCTTCACTTTAGGAAGCATTGAAACTTTGTCTCAGCTCTCAGACTTCCCCCTCACTGCAGCCCTATCTCTGTTTTTCAGGGATAACAAAGAAGAAAGGGGCGATAAGAATAGATCAAGGACAGAAGCTAGAAGCCTAAAGGCTGTGCTTCAGGCCAGGGAGAGAATATGGAAGGCAGATCCTCCCATTGTCTGTGCTGTATTTGCAGATGGATCTCTGCAATGCTTTCTGGAGCTTACTGACCACATTAGTCCTCTCTTAGCATCTGCATGTATCGTCTCCCTTATTGGAGTTCCCTTATTTGTAGCAGGGGCCTCTCTAATGGCATTCCGAGCCTTCAAACTTCCTGCTGAAAGCCTTAAAGAGAGAAGACTGTTTTGCCACACACTCATGTGCTAGCTTACTCCTGCACAAACAAGATATTCTCCTGTGAAACTACATATGTCTGCCCTCTAGATCAGTGGTTCCCAAACTTTTCGGCATCATGCCCCCCTTATGATTTTTGAGGAGGCTAATAAGCTCTTCTGGGTTCAGCCAGCATTAGTCAGACACAGCTGTAAGGCTTTCTCTGCCTGGAGTGAGGGGGGATTTAAAATTGAAAGCCAGCTGCTATGTGGGGCAGAAAATAAGAACTAGACTTCTCACCAAAGAGTCAAGAGGAAGACTATTGCAGTCCTCACAGCCCCTAAGATGTTGTGGACCAGATATAAAGTGGAGTGACCCAAGAGGAGGGGCTGCAGGCAGACCCTAATTAAGGAAACTGATAAGCCAAGCTTCAAAGGGATAACCCTAACAGGCTGACTAAAGACAAACCACCCTTGTCATTCTCTTCTTTTTCTTTGATTCTACTGTCTCTAAAGGGAAAGAGAGAGAAAAATGACATTTTTGTGTATTTCTTTTGCTTGGAGAAGCCCTTGTGTGGTACAAGTAGGGAAGGACATTGAAAACAACCTACATTGTCTTCTGGGAGTTCCAACCTTTACCCTTCTCAGGAGTTTAGAAAGTCAAAGCAAGTGTGTGTCTGTTTTGGGCATTATACCAAGGGTACCTACATTTTACAGGCTGCTGAACCTTGTTCTGAGCTTGTCAGAGACAATTTACCAAGAGAAGTCTCTGCTTTATGGGCAATGAATGCTGAGGAGTATGTCTTCAATGTGTGAAAGAGAGCAGTCTGGTCATACGTGGGAAACATATATTTAGTAATGGGCTCGTCAAGCTAACAACAAAGAGTATAATATGATCCAAAAGCTGGAAGTGAAAACCAGATAAATTCAGACTAGAAATACATTTTTAACAGTGAGAGTGATTAATCACTAGAACAATTTACCATGGGTCGTGGCAGATTCCCCCACCTCTGGAAATTTTTATATGAAGATTGGATGTCTTTCTAAAACATATACTCTGAGAATTATTTTGGGGCAGTTCTATCGTCCATGTTATACAGAATGTCAGAACAGATGATCAAAGTAGTCCCTTCTGGGACTGGAATCTATGATTCTCTTCACTCCTTGTGTATGTCATTATCAGTGTGCTTCTGTGTTCCTCAGGATCTGCCCCTTGGCCAGGAGGCTCTGGTAGCATGTCATACCATGGCAGTCTCACTTCTTTGGGTTCCTACTTGCTATGTCTGTTGCCTGGCTCACAATCCTATGTTGTAAGATCTCAGAAGAGAGACATGAAAGGAAAATTTATTTACTGGTAATTCTGTTTGTTACAGCATCTTCACCCAGCTTAATGACCTCTTCTGTCCTGCACAGTGTGCAACTAGTGATGGTTTATTAATTTATTTTCTACATGGTTTCTATCTCCATGACTGTGAAAGTGTCTAACTTGATAGCAGGATTCTGGTTCAGACTCATGTAATCAAGGACTGGGTTTGGGAAAGCTTTGCCTCATTTCTTCCTACCTGATTGTATCTTGATATTGTTTGTCTCTGAATTCAGTTCTGTAGAATAGGAGAAGAGTAAAAACAAGGAACATTGTTGGTAAGTAACTTTTCCTTTCCATCTCCATGTCAGTCTTTGGAGACTAAACATTTTCTCCTTCAGCTTTGCTTAGAATCATGGAATCCTCAGGCTGGAAGAGACCTCAGGAGGCCATTGAGTCCAGTCCCCTGCCCCAAGTAGGACCAACCCTAACTAAGTCATTCCAGCCTTCTAGGAATTAGGAGCTGCTCCTAGGAACTGTGCTAAAAAACAAATAATTTCTTGGCCATAGGAGCCCCCTTTTCCTTTCTCTCCTGCGCTTTTACCAATATGCAAACATGTCTACACAGAGAGTCCTAACCAAGGTCTGATCTAAGTAGCACTAAAAATTTGAAGATTTAAGTTTCAGCTGGGAGGATTCCAGGTAGTGAAGATGTTGTTCAGCCCTGGCACCCGATGGCTGGTCCCAGTAAATGAAGTCGTTCCAGCTCTGGTGCTCCTATTTGGCCAATTAACAGGGTGGGGCAGCAGCGAGGGCTCTGAAGGACAAGGGAGACTCAAACTGGGGGAGACCCGAAGAGTGAGAAGGTCACAGTTGAGTCAGAGCAAGTGGTTTCAGTCAGGAAGGCACATGAGAGCTGTGTGGGAGAGAGAGTCTGCAAGTCTGAGAAGGAGAAGACGTTGTCTAAGAGACTGTATTGTGGGACCTAGGAGAAGACTGAAGGTAGAGAAGCAGCCACAAGGGTTTGCTGGCTTGTGCCCTTTAAGATAGTGAACCAGGGCTAGAGACCCAAGTTCAGAGGGCTCAGGGCAGGAAAAGCTGCAGGATAAATTGCCTGCTGATTCTAAGCTGGTGAGCTGGAATCAGTGGGTGGAGGGGTTCGCTGACATCTTCAAGGCAAAGAGCTGGACCTAGAGAAATTGTCGGAGGCCAGGGTACTGAGGGGACTTCCACTTGCAAGGATGCTCCCATCCAAGAAGGTGCGCAGATTGGGGTGAAATTACAGTTGGAAGGGTTGAGGTGGCTTAGGATAAGGACAAGAGGACACCCCTGGAGAGGTAGGACATGGTGAGGCATGTAGGGACTGTGTTTGAGAGCTGGGAAATGAGTGGTAGTGGGTCTGTAGTTCGCAAGTGAGGGAACTTTTGTTATACATTAACCCCACAAGGCCACTTTGCCCTTAGTGTCCGTGGACTCTTTCTGGGGAATGAAGAGGGAGATCGAGGTAAGAGGCCATTTCCAAGCCTGCCCTTAAGCAAAGGGATGGTGTCTGGGAGGAGGAAGACATATATTTACAGCACTGTACTCAATAAGCACTTGACAAGATCTATTGCGTTATGTAGAAATGTTATTTCAGCAATTTATAGTAAACCAGTTATCACCCTATTTTTAACTTATGAGCAATCAATTAACTTGGCCAGTGTGGCCCATTTCTTAAATGGCATAGATGGGACACTATGTTGTTAATTTCAGCTAAGAACCTAAAACTACCAAATAGTATCTTCAAAATTTTCAGTCATGGATGCCCAAAGTTAGGCCCCTAAAAAAAGGAAGTATCCTGATTTTTCATCAGTGCTGAGCATCCATAATTCCCATCAACTTTGGTGGGAATTCAGAGGAGCCCAGCACCTGGGGCAATGAAGGGTGGTGAGTTTGAACACTTTGACATACGGTGCCTTTTTTTACCTATATAAGAGAGAGAAAAGTAGCAATTTCAATAACAAGGAAAACATAGTTTTTACATTCCATACATTGTAAACTTTTCAATACTGGCTAAGCTGGATTTAGGAAAGTTAGGAACACTTTATTTTTAAATCCTGCTATTATTCTTATCAAATATGGAGAAAAGCATATTCTATTCTAACCTCTCATTAGCTCTGACACAAAATAAATACTTTTTTCAGCAATCTCAAAATAAAGACATGGTGCCAACTCTTCAGCTAAAAAAACATAAAAATGTGTATATACACATTACAGTCCTGATCAATCTCAAGCTACATAATCTTCTTCCTGCCAATTCCCTATTCAGGGTCAGTGACTTCCATGGCCTTCTACCAAAGACTTGTGATAGTATACTTTGTTGTCATGCAAATCGATCTTTCTAAGGTCCACTGATATCCAATCCATGTACTGAGTCTTTGGCCTCCTCTTTGATTGTCCTCCATCCATGAGCATTGCAAGGACCATCCTACTAATGTAACTCCTAGGTCTCCACTGGACATGTCCATATCAGTGTAGTCTAGCCTCACTTAACGTGTCTTCATTTGGTGCAACTGGCATTAGATCTCTCAAAATCTCATTGTTTTCCAAAATGGAGTGTCTAACTATTTTGGCATCTCAACATCTTCATTTCTGTAGTGGAGAGCATACTGATTTATTGTGGCTGACCACGTCTCTGTTCTGTACAGTTTTATACGCTCTGCCTTTTAAATCTATTGGCATATGTTTTATTACAGAACTAGTTCAGCGTCAACCATTTGGACCAAAGTGCTTTGGTGAAATTGTTGTCATCGTTCAGGAAGGCAACATTGTTAGCAACTATTGATCCTAGTTAGTTAAGTCCTTTCACTCTTCCTCCCTCTGCCTGTGATATCCTTTATGGTAAATCCTACTCCCTCAGTTATCATAGCCTTAGTCTTACCAACATTTACAATAATTCCCGCTTGCTCAAGATTATGCCACTATTTAGTGGTGGTTTGCAGAATCTCACCATCTTCAGCACATATTATGCTATTAGAGAACAGAGTATTCCAAGGCAGCTCCCTTCCTATGTTTTCACTTATCATATTCATGATAGCTTAAAACAATGACAACAACAACAACAAAAGGGATAATTGCTGATCACTGGTGCAGGCCAACATATACTGGAAATTCTTTTTAGCTTCATTTGGTTTTATTTATGGTAATCTGTCTATCATACCTACTTAAGGATAAGATGGCACACCTCTCAGTTGCAAACTCCACCAAAGTAATTCTTGTGGTACATGATCATAGACCTTTTCCAAGTCAACAAAGACCAGAGTTGCCAAAATTTCAAACTTTGTTGACTGATTTACCAGCCTTGTCTTCTTTCGTGTGGCTGATGTAGAAGAGCAACTACAATTTCTCCTGATATTGATCAAGTCATATATATATATATATATGGAAATATACATCTCATAGAGCTGGAAGGGTCCTTGGGAGGTCATTGATTCCAGTCCCCTGCCCTTTTGGCAGGACCAAGCACCATCCTTGGCAGAGTTTTTTTAAGTGGTTTATTTGCCCTCGACCCCTAAATGGCCTCTTCAAGGCCTGAATTCACAACTCTGGGTTTAGCAGGCCAATGCTCAAACCACTGAGCCATCCCTCCTCACCAGGACCAGCAGAATTTATTGCAGTAATACCGCTTTCATATGTATAAATTGGCCAGTGGGCACCAATATTTTCAATGGTTTGTTGCAAGGAACAAAACTTGAGCAATGGGAAGTCCCTTGATTTTCCATTTGTGGACTAGTTATCTGCATCTACCAAGGCTGGTTAAAATGTGGTTTAGAATTGACCAAGAGGTTCATGGCAGATCAAATCCTAAGTCTTGTTTACGCCAATTTGCCTTTCAAGCCTCCTCCTGATCATAGCCAAATTGCATGAGGCAAATGAATGTCCCCAGAAAAACTTCACAGATAATAAGCAGTCCTGTAGCCTGTTAGAGACTAACAAATTTATTAGGTTATGAGCTTTCATGGGTAAGACCCACTTCCTCAGATGATTCCTCATCATTTGAGGAAGCAAGTCTTACCCACAAAAGCTCATGACCCAATAAATTTGTTAGTCTCTAACAGGCTACAGGACTGATTGTTTTTTGTGAAGCTACAGACTAACACTGCTATCCCCCTGAGCCCAGAAAAGCTTGTGGGACTTAAGACGTTGTGGGGAGTGGAGTGGAGTGGTGTTCTCAAGGTCTTGGAAAATAGGAAGACCTCAGATTTCCTAGATTTGCTGAGCTTTGTGAAGTGTTGCAGCTGTTTGGTCATATTGGTGAGAGAGTGATGTTAAACAACAGGTAGTTGGGTATTCATAAGTCATGTGTGGCTGCCCCTGCTCCATACTGATGCACATTGTTCAGCTCCTTAATATACAAGTGCAGTTGCAGATGTTCTCAGTGCTGATGCACCCCAGGTTGTGCCTTCCAGTGTCTGGAGTATGCTGGGTCTTCGTTTCTGTCTTTGCAGCCACCTCCTCAAGAAGATCATGGAAGGAGAGGGAGCACTCAAGTTCCACTGAGAGATATGTTGGAATGGAATCATGTTGCACATTTGTTACCACAGATACTTCCACTGTTTTTCTGGCATCTCTTACTATCAAAATGAAATGCACTTACTGTTGTTTTCCTAGGGTTTGGTTTGAGCCTCAGTTTCTGGAAATATAGTTTGATATTGTGGAAGTCACTAGTTAATGCTTCCTCAGTGTCATGGAACTTAGATGCTTGGATTGTGATGGAAAGAGCATCTGCATATCCCAGTGTTCATGATTTAGTTGTCATTTAGGTGAATATTAAAAAGGTTTGGTTCAACTACAGGGACTTGTGATAACCCATTGTTTATGATATAGGATGAGTTGGTACACCTGCAGGCATCTATTATTCAGTGTGGTCCAGAGCAGGTAACATGTTTGATAGCAAGGTGTAATTTTAGCAAGTTTCAGTCTCTGGCCCTGAATCCATGTAGTATCATATGCTGATGACAGGTCAACAAATGCTGGTCTTCATTTTTTTTTTTGTCAGCCTCATCGTGAGCTGTGAGTGCCAGAAGTTGGTCACAGCAACTGCGTCTGGCTGGAATTCTGACTGTTACAGGGATAATAGGCTAAATAAAGGGGCAAATTCTATTGAAGACAATATGCTCAAGAAGTTATATGTTGTACATAGTGGAGAATTTGGCCTATAGCTTCCCAGTGGATCACGGGGCTTTCCAAGCTTTGGGTTGACAAATACCATTCCTTCATGCATTCATACTATCTAAGGTAGCAGAGTACAATATTGCTAGCTATTGGAGTCTTTTGCAGCCAAGATAATGAAAGAATTCTGGTGAAATACCATCAGGGCCTGTAGGCTCAAATTACATGGATAGTACTATTCTCAAGAAGTTTCAACATTATATATTGTGTCCCCAAAATTAGGATTCTCTATGGCTGGGTCTACATGGAGATATCCTGCTGGCAGCCTCATGCTGATAAGCAGTCTCACAATTGCAAATGGCTGCTCATTAGCATATTCCCATGGCTCATTAGCATAGCTTCATGAGATCTTGCTGCCAGCAGTGGGTATGCCAGCCGTAAACAGACTGTGTAGGTGTGCCTCTGCGGGCAAAAACCCACTCTGTCACCAGCCCCTTGTGCCTGAATATTTTTAAGTGACAGTAAAGTATTTACCATTTACAATCACCTACAAAAACCCCATGGGATAAAAGCAAAGAAATAACATTAAGGATGCAATCAATCTTAAAAATGAAAAATAGGCTGTATCTATTTTTTCAGGCATAAGGGACTGGCGACAGAGTGGGGTTTTGCCAGCAGAAGCACATCTACATGGCCTGTTTACTGCCAGCACTCCCCTCTGCCAGCAGCTAGTTCTTGCGTGACTATGCTAATGATCTGCGGGGATATGCTAATGAGCAGCCACTTGCAGTTGTGAGACTGCTCATTAACATGAAGCTGCTGGCAGGACATCTCTGTGTAGACCCAGCCTGTGGAAATATTTCTGTTGACTTCAATGAGGCTACCTATATACTTAAAGTTGAGCATGAGTGCGTTTGCAGAATCTGAGCCTTGGTTACCGAAATCATACTAACAAAAAATAATTCACAATACCCTGCAGTCATGGACCAGATTTAAAAGAATTTTTGTTGAGGTGAAATGTTTCTTGGAAAATGTTTCTTGTACTTGGAAAAGAGTGTGCGTGTTTTAAGAATGGGGATATAATTATGTTTGCATTTTTAAGATTGATTGCATCCTTAACTTTATTTCTTTCCTTTTATTGCATGGGGTTTTTGTAGGTGATTGTAAATGGTAAGTACATTATCGTCACTTAACAACTTTACTGTTTGGTTTTTAAATTAATGGTTTTGTTATATTGGAAAGTGGTCATTTGAATAGAAAAATGGGATTCTATAATCTAGAGTTTCTTATTTTAATTGTTGTGTGTACACATATAAGATGTAATTATATATAGCATGTAGAAGAGTGATCAAAAATACCAGAATTAATGTAGCCTGTGAAACAAAGGCGCTGATTTTTGATGGTGGGCGTTTTTCAAGAGGAGTATGTGTTTGGCGTGGGGAGACTATTTTCAGCACATTTATATGCTTTGTCATCTTCTAGTTATTGAATATGTCCATTATTGGTATCTTAATAATTTACTCATTGTTAAAATATTAATAAACTACCTAATCACATTATCATAAATTACAGTGTAGTAAAATTATTGCCACATTTTCAAGCTGTCTTCACTAATGTCCCAGTTTAAAAACTTTATGTTTCACTGTAGCTTTCTACACTGTGCAGAGCTGCCAACACCATTACTTCAGTCTGAGGTATGCAGGAGAAATGGAAGAAATGATTAATTTATTTGGGAGTAAGTGACCAGGATTTTTAAAAACCCAGCTTTCATTTTTACACCCAAATGAAATAGCCAGATTTTTTTAACTGCTCAGCATCCATCTGCTACAATTGTTCTCATTCATTCTTGAGAGCAATGGATGTCACTGAGTCTTTTTGAAAGTCTGGCTACTGCATTTAGGGAAGCTGGACTCTTAAGCTGCGTCTACACGTGCACGCTACTTCGAAGTAGCGGCACTAACTTCGAAATAGCGCCCGTCACGTCTACACGCGTCGGGCGCTATTTCGAAGTTGAAATCGACGTTAGGCCGCGAGACGTCGAAGTCGCTAACCCCATGAGGGGATGGGAATAGCGCCCTACTTCGACGTTCAACATCGAAGTAGGGACGTGTAGACGATCCGCGTCCCGCAACATCGAAATAGCGGGGTCCTCCATGGCGGCCATCAGCTGGGGGGTTGAGAGATACTCTCTCTCCAGCCCTTGCGGGGCTCTGTGGTCACCGTGGGCAGCAGCCCTTAGCCCAGGGCTTCTGGCTGCTGCTGCTGCAGCTGGGGGTCCGTGCTGCATATACAGGGTCTGCAACTAGTTGTTGGCTCTGTGTATCTTGCACTGTTTAATGAAAGTGTGTCTGGGAGGGGCCCTTTAAGGGAGCGACTTGCTGTTGAGTCCGCCCCGTGACCCTGTCTGCAGCTGTGCCTGGCTCCCTTATTTCGATGTGTGCTACTTTGCCGTGTAGACGTTCCCTCGCTGTGCCTATTTCGATGTTGGGCTGAGCAACGTCGAAGTTGAACATCGACGTTGCCACCCCTGGAGGACGTGTAGACGTTATTCATCGAAATAGCCTATTTCGATGTCGCAACATCGAAATAAGCTATTTCGAAGTTGGGTGCACGTGTAGACGTAGCCTTATTGTTTGGCAGGAATTTATGTCACAATATGGTAGTTTGAATACATTGAGAATTCTCTGACTTGGATGGGAGGCGTTGTTAGCATGCAATAATTACCATTTTATTGTCAAAGTCCTACTATTACAAATGCTCTTGTGAGTATTTTGTTCATATAAATTTTATGTTCACAGAAGAAACTCCATAATGCTTCATATCTCTGCTTCATAAGGTACACTTGATGCCCTGTTCAAAAATGACTTGGAAATGGGCAAATGAGTGGTATTCAAGCAAATAACAATTGTAAATATTTTGGGGAATAATTTCATTGTTACGATTAAATTTTATGTCACATGAGCCGTGTCTACACGTGCACGCTACTTCGAAGTAGTGGCACTAACTTCGAAATAGCGCCCGTCACGGCTACACGTGTTGGGCGCTATTTCGATGTTAACATCGACGTTAAGCGGCGAGACTTCGAAGCCGCTAACCCCATGAGGGGATAGGAATAGCGCCCTACTTCGACATTCAATGTTGAAGTAGGGACCGTGTAGTCGTTGCGCGTCCCGCAACATAGAAATTGCGGGGTCCGCCATGGCGGCCATCAGCTGAGGGGTTGAGAGACGCTCTCTCTCCAGCCCCTGCGGGGCTCTATGGTCACCGTGTGCAGCAGCCCTTAGCCCAGGGCTTCTGGCTGCTGCTGCTGCAGCTGGGGATACATGCTGCATGCACAGGGTCTGCAACCAGTTGTCGGCTCTGTGGATCTTGTGTTGTTTAGTGCAACTGTGTCTGGGAGGGGCCCTTTAAGGGAGCGGCTTGCTGTTGAGTCCGCCCTGTGACCCTGTCTGCAACTGTGCCTGGCACCCATGTTTCGATGTGTGCTACTGTGGCGTGTAGACGTTCCCTTGCAGAGCCTATTTCGATGTGGTGCTGCGCAACGTCGATGTTGAACGTCGACGTTGCCAGCCCTGGAGGACGTGTAGACGTTATTCATCGAAATAGCGTATTTTGATGTCACTACATTGAAATAAGCTATTTCAATGTAGCGTTCACGTGTAGACGTAGCCATGGAGTAAATGACTACATCAGGAGTGTGAGAGACTATGCTGATTAGCTTGCTGCTATCCGTCTGGAATGCATGTGAACCATTTGTTTCTGGAGCAATTACTATAGACAGAATGTTTGAGAAACATGGATATTTTCTTCCTGTTGCTGAAAGATGAGCATGCTAATTAGTCCCTGCTGGTAAAATGCTCTCTCTTCAGGGCAATATTTTCATGACAGAAGACTAAAAGATATGAAATAGTTTAGTCTTTCTTTGGAGACACTTTTGGTTCCAATGCATGCTTTAAAACTGCAGTAAGAAGCAAGGCTACTTTTGATTAGAAAAATCTACATTTTTGACCGTAGCTAAATTAGTATGTAAGAATATGATTTTTATTCATAAAAATAATGAAATTTGCAGACTATTTCAGCTAACTGTTTTGATAAACAAATACATTTTGGATGTACAGTACTTTAAAAGGATTCACAAAAAAAGTTCACGTGGAACATATCTGTGTAATTTAAATTGGGATAAAAATAATGTGCAGTTGAGAGCTATATGGAGTACCGAGAAAAACAAATGATGTTTCGCTATTTCTGTTTCCTGTAAAAAGTGTGCAAAATACCAGTTGGTACGCTGAATACCTAGACGGTGTGAAAATTGGCATAGTTTTTGCAAATGTTACACAGTCTGTCTAAGCTGGAGACATCGGGAAGTACAATATTTTTAGGAAAATACTCCTGTAGTGAATGTCTGTTTCATAGGGTGAGCAAAAGATCATGTACATGTGTGTGCATACACAGTACTTAAAAAAAACATTGTTTGTAAATTTCAAAATGCCAAAATGAAAGTTGTTTATGCAACTTTGATTCGGTCACCTTGGGGATATAAATTATAATAGCAGTGAGGCTATTTTTTCCATAGAGCCCCTGCCTCACCAAGTGCACAGAATGAATGGCGCTCAATTAAAGGGCAACTTTTCAATATTTTGTTTTATCCTTATTGTTCAATGTGTGGCCCTCAGGCCTTATTTACTAGACAGCAGTCAAACCTTGCGCTATTAATTTCCTCTTAGACTTTTCTTTTGTGCTCAACACAATTAAGATATGAATGCTTCACATACCTTAAATAATTTTCACAATGCGTCTTTGATGTCAGGAGATAGTATTGTCCCCATTTTACAGATAGGGAACAGAGACACAATGGAAAGGTGACAGTCAAACCTTAACTCTGAATGCTGAATTAGAGCTGCCTAATTTTCTGAGTACTTAGTATTATATAGCACTATATATGTTCAAAGCACAGTTTCCATTAACTTAAGCTGCAGCTTTGTGTGCTCA
This sequence comes from Carettochelys insculpta, assembly GCF_033958435.1. NCBI lineage: Eukaryota > Metazoa > Chordata > Testudines > Carettochelyidae > Carettochelys > Carettochelys insculpta. The sequence goes on from NC_134137.1 coordinate 316,947,716, forward strand.
GCGCTTCACCAATCATACCATGGAGTCTCAAACTTGGGAAACAGAAAATGAGGAACTTGTGACCACCTGGGCAAAATTTTGGTTTAAGTTACATGAGCAGCATCACGAGGGAGCTCTGTGGCAGAGGAAGGGATAGAATTTAATCCATCCCAGTAGCATTCAGTTGTTTTCTCCATGAGTCAATCCTTTTTCCTGAAGTCTCATCCCTCTTCATTCACTACACAACTTCCAGCTTCTGCAGCAAATGAAGCAGGGTCTTACAGACCAGTGGTTTTCCAACTTTGTAAAATTTGCACACCCCTCAAATATTTTGAAAAGAGGTGTAGACCCTGGGTCTGTCCCACGAAAGCTCACCTAATAAATTATTTTGTTAGTCTTTAAAGTGCTACTTGACTACTTTTGTGTTTTAAACATAGTCTGTGGACCTCCAGATTCCATAGGTTGTGAGTTATATGGGCTGCTGGAGCCCCAGCCCCATGAATATTCAGGGCTATGTGCTCAGCTCCAGCACTGTCCAGAGACACAGGTCTCTCAGAGTTTGAAAGCTGCTTCATGCAGAGCTGCAAAGAACCTGCAAACGATTAGTGCCTGAGGCAGCATGTTCACAGCAGGTGATCCCTGGCTTCTCTACCTGTGTGTGTTGGGGGGAGTAGAAAAAGGGGGGAGGATGAGGATGTGACATGATTGGCAGCCCTGCTCTCCCAGCCCCCTCCCCGCACTTTGGAGCAGTGCTGACAAAGGGGCTTGCTGTAGAGCAGTGGTGTTCAATAGAAATTTCAGGATCACCATCACCTCTTTTTGCAGAGCCAGCCCTCCCGCCCCTGAGCCAAGCATCCCCCCAACTGCTGGCAACTCACCAGAGCTGCCACCACCACCACTCTGGAACTTGCGGGCTGTGCAAGCCACACTGGGCCCTGCGGCTGGAGATGTGCGAGTTACATGGGCCCCACGGCTGGAGACACACTGGGCACCATGGCTGACACCACGGCAGGAGCGTTGCTAGGTGCACCAGGCCACAGCTGGAGTCTCTTCAGCTACACTGGGCGACAGCCGCCAAGGCCACCACTGCTGCCGCCAGGTGCTTGTCCCACCAAGTGATGGGGCGTGTGCGCAGAGAGGGCAGAGGGTGCTCCATCTCACCACATTTTGGTGTCCCACTTGCCACCCGTGTTGAACAGGAAGCGTGTTGGACACCACTGCTGTAGAACAATAGGAGAGGATAGACTGTGCACCTTGCCAGCTGCCTGCTGCTTGAGGGAGCTTCTTGGGTGAGTGCCTTGCATAGGGCTGGCCTTAGGGAAAATGGCACCCTGGCAGATTTGCATATTGGTGCCCCTGACCCCTCTGATCATGGTGACCCCCATTGCCCTTTGTCCCCTGTAAGTTCCTGAGGTTCCCCACACTGCCCTCCTCTCCAGCCCCTGCACCTCTCTCCCTGCATTATGCTTCCTTTGTCCCTAGTGCCTGCACCGGCCTCTTGTGCCCCAACCCTTATACTGTGACCCTTCAGTCCTACCCCTTGCACTCCTACCCCCTGCACCCCTTCCTCCAACAAAGTAAGGAAACTGACCCACCTGGATGCACAAAGCAGCTGGCTTTGCTGCTCACTTGTACACTGGACTGCTGCTCCTGCACTCAAACACCCCAGGAGTGCACAAAGCAAGGGAGATGAATGCAACTGCTGATGCCTCAGCACAGCCCAGGTGGGGAAGTGACCTGAGTGTAGGGAGCCCTGGTGTTGCGTATTGGGGAGAAGGGGAGAGGGACAGTTCTATGTCCATGTTTACGTTACTTAATATGTATATAACTTACAAGGTAGGTGGGGTGGGGGTGGGGGACTTGGAATCTTTGTGAGTGCCACCAAAAATAATACACGCCTGCCAGAGTCCCTGGACCACAGGCTAGAAACCACTGTTCTATAGTCATGTGGACCCCTTAGGCAGAGTCAGCAGACCCCTCAGGGGTCCATGGGTGAGACAACATTATCCTTCTGTATACAACCCTAATTCCTGTCCAGATAAAGTCTAACCCATGTACTGAATAAAGTAGGGGTCCTATGGAAAAAGTCCAAAAAAACCAAACTTCCCCTTTTGGAAATGCTGATATGTATCTCCCTGCATAGTTAGGTCCTTAAATACTTTTAAAAATCTAGCCCTAAATCTCTTTTGAAAATTGAACTTTGGCTCCTGAATCACATAGCTGCTTCTCAGATTTTACCCATTGTTTCCACTGAAGATGGATCTACGAGAAAAATCACCAGTATTGAGATGTACAGGTTTTGGCTATCTTCAGGAAGGTATCAGACTTAAAATAGGAGAGAAATTGCAACAGACAAAAAACTAAAATGTACTCTTATATGTATAGAGTACAGCAGCTGAAATCTGTCTGACTTTAAGAAATAGAATTCAAATATATGTTACTCCTTGTAATGATTTGAAGAACCTGTCAATGTACAGTTTATGAAATCTGGATTGTTATATGACTGTTGTATCACTGAATGCAGTAATGTATATGGAATCCACCATCTACTACCAGGGCCCTGTCACACAACTCCATGAGGAGGAACAATAGTGGGTCACTAAATCTTGATAACTCCCAAACAAATGGTGAAAGGATAGCAGGCAGAAAGATTGTGCCAAAGAAGCCAAGGGGAGAGAATGTTGCAGCCCATGGAAATTTAATACTTTAATAATTAATAAAAACTTAATCCATGGAAATTTAATAATTCATGGGCCCGTTTGGTGAGACAAATACAGCAGCCTTTAACCTGCACCAGGCCTCTAGCAAAGACTTATGCGTATTCTTGAACCACAGATAATTGGTTCAACACATTAAAAACTCTGCAACTGATCTATGATTACAGCTGATCCATCAGAAAGTTATATTTCATTCCCACTAGTTGTACGTTTAGTTACATGGGGCCTTTCCAAAACAAACTGCTACTGGGGATTTATTTGTCCCATTGCCTTGCTGGCTCACGAGTTTTGGGACTGTCCTAGGATATATTCCTTTTGGTTAGAAGTAGGTAGTAGAATTAATATGATTATGAAGATCTGATTAAAAAGTGCTTCACAGAACTGTTTGGTTTATAGCTCATTATTTTGGATATTCTTTAAACTCATGGAAAGCTAGGTTCTCTAAAGCATTGGTTGTTGCCAAATGAATCGTTACCTAAATCAATGATGGGCAACGTAGGTTACTGCATGGGCCACATGAGTACCCTTCTTCATCTCAATGGGCCACAAGATTGTCATAATCAAGATGGTCTCCCAGGATAGGATAGTTTTGCTAACTCTTCTTGTTATGAATGAGAGCTGTGAAGGAAAGCCTGAAGTTATCTGGAGAGCTAGGAAATGGGTAGGCTTGGTGTTACAAAAACAAACAAACAAACAAACAAAATAAAAACCCCTTGAATTGAAGCAAAACACAACGATTTTTCCCTGGGTCAGATTCTTGGTTACAAGAAAGAGCAAAAGGAACAAATAACCAGCTCGGACATAATTTCCAACCCCCCAACAATTAAATAAACCTTATGTGACTACCTAAACTTTTTCCTCCCCACACATTCTGATAAGCTCAGTGAATCTGTTCTGGAAGAGCTCATTCCTTCCCCTCCATACCTAGAAAGATCCTCCTCTTTTCTCTGTCTCTGTTTTCTAACAAAGGGGAGATGTAGCTGTGGTTCAGTTTCAGGTTTGGATTTTCCTCTAGCTCCTATTGGCCCTTTGCCACTTCCCCGCAAGCCCTCTCCCTCAGAGGGACGTTAATTTAACCCTTTCCTAGCTCTCCAGGTAAGTTTAGGCTTTCCTATGCAGCTCCCATTCATAATAGCACTTGGGAACCTAGAATATGTGAGGTGTGCTGATGGAACCATAGCAGCTCTTTGATTGGATGCAGAGGGAGTGCACCACTTTCACAGTCAATGCTGTGTGAAATCAGTACACACCCCAGTTTACATGCCCTTGCTTTACCTGGTTATGTCTACACTAGCCAAAAACTTCGAAATGGCCATGCAAATGGCCATTTCGAAGTTTACTTATGAAGTGCTGAAATACATATTCAGTGCCTCATTAGCATGTGGACAGCCGTGGCACTTCGAAATTGATGTAGCTCATCCAGACGGGGCTCCTTTTTGAAAGGACCCTGGCTACTTCGAAGTCCCCTTATTCCTATGAGCAGATGGAAATAAGGGGACTTCGAAGTAGCCGGGGTCCTTTCGAAAAGGAGCCCCATCTGGACGAGCCGCACAGCAGTGAGCCGCATCAATTTCGAAGTGCCGCGGCCTCCTGCATGCTAATGAGGTGCTGAATATGTATTTCAGCGCTTCATTAGTAAACTTTCAAATGGCCATTTGCATGGCCATTTTGAAGTTTTTGGCTAGTGTAGACACGGCCCCTGTGTGTCACCTTAGTAACACTTATAGGAAGAAAAGAAAGCAGATGGAAACCAGTGAAATCTGGCAACCCTGCACAGCATGGGAAACAATAAACAAAATGTCTCGTGTGCCACTCGTAGAACTCTGATGGGTCACAGGTTGCTTACCACTGACCTAGATGGAGAAGCAGACTGCTTCCACAGGGACAGAACTTCAGCAGAGTGATGTGGCTGACCTGGCAGCTATAGAGTAAGTAATGTTTCAGCAACGAGGAACCTCAGACGAGCTTGAAAAGATTTGGACTAACTTTTTTTAAAAAATTGATTAATTCCTAGCAGCTGGAAACTGAGTATTGGTTCTCCTTTCTCATCTCTGCCATTCCTTTTCCTCCTTTCCTGTTCCTTTACTTCTTATTGTCATGTTCTCCCCTTTGTCTGGGGAGGAAAAAATCAATAAAATATAAATATTAAAAAATCAGCAGCCTGGTGAGTACAGGAAGCTTTGCCAGGGCTGCATGACAAACCCAGAGAGGTTTGTGAAATGAGCTCCCATGGAAGAGCAAGAAGAAAAAATGTATGGTCATCCTCATGATTATTTAGAATATCCTGGATGGGAATGGGTAGAGAATAAGAACTGAGTTCCATTTTTCTTCCAAGAAGTTTTGTAAAGAAGCTCAACTGATCATCAGAGACAAATGAGTTTCATGTAATTTTCAGTTAGTAGGTTGTCTAGGAAGAAATTACATATATTTTAAATAATTTCACTTCACATGTCTTAAATGAGTAATTCAAGGTTTGCATATCATTTGTGAAGCATTCATTGTGGAGATTTGAAAATTTATGTTAGCACTTTGCATTTGTGTTAGCTAATTAAATAACTTTCATGGTATTATTTGTTCTGTGCTTGAGTGATGCATTTGATCAACAAAGAGTATGAGATTCACATTGTAACTTTCAGTGTATAATTAATGTTAAATTCCTATTGGTGTTCGCTAGTTATGTAATACAGAAATGATTTTAGCAAATAACCTTGAATTGCACCTTTATAGTCACATCTTATGGGCACCTATGCTAGTAAACATTGCTTTCTGAAATAATGGCAGAACATGAATGAAAAGTGAATATGAATGCAGCAAATTAAATTCTTTCATAAATTTAAACAAAAATACTCTGTTCATTCAACTCTACCTGCCATACACAGTTTTTTGTCTACTTTTGGTGTCTTGTATGCCCAGTATTAAAAGCAGAGGCCAATGACAATTTGTAAGTGCTACTCTTGTGTGACAGTTTCATACATAACTATCAAAACCAACAAGAAGTCCTGTGGCACCTTACGGACTAACAGATAATTTGGAGCATAAGCTTTCATGGGTAAAGACCTGCTTCGTCAGATGCATCATCTTTGCCCACGAAAGCTTATGCTCCAAAATATCTGTTAGTCTATAAGGTGCCACAGGTCTTGTTCTTGTGTTTGAAGATACAGATTAACTTGGCTACCTCTCTGATACATAACTATGACAGTTTTGGCCTAGAATAACCCTCTTCTGTCTAATACTGAGTCCTGACTGAGCAGTCTTTGTTGCTACAAATTGATAATTTTTTTCCTGGCATTCAGAAGCTTCCTTTGGTTTAGGCAGATAAGAACAATAAATCTCATTTTCAGTTATGATTTGAGTCCAGGTCCCAGTAGTGACAGGTTTATGCATTTAACCCACAGAGCCATCTAGCTTCTCATGAAGACCTTTTCTGCAAGGAATATGCGCAAGTCACATCATTTCATGCTTCAGAAATATTCCATGTGGAAAGGAACATAATTTTGCAATGTTAGCTCTCCAGATAATACTCATTAGCTATTTGTGTGGGTGTAGCCATGTCTACATGTGCACGCTACTTCAAAGTAGCGGCACTAACTTCGAAATAGCGCCCGTCACGGCTACACGTGTTGGGCGCTATTTCGATGTTAACATCGACGTTAGGCAGTGAGACGTCGAAGCCACTAACCCCATGAGGGGATGGGAATAGCGCCCTACTTCGAAGTTGAACGTCGAAGTAGGGCATGTGTAGACGATCCGCGTTCCGCAACATCGAAATAGCGGGGTCCGCCATGGTGGCCATCAGCTGAGGGGTTGAGAGATGCTCTCTCTCCAGCCCCTGTGGGGCTCTATGGTCACCGTGTGCAGCAGCCCTTAGCCCAGGGCTTCTGGCTGCTGCTGCTGCAGCTGGGGATCCATGCTGCATGCACAGGGTCTGCAGCCAGTTGTCGGCTCTGTGGATCTTGTGTTGTTTAGTGCAACTGTGTCTGGGAGGGGCCCTTTAAGGGAGCGGCTTGCTGTTGAGTCCGCCCTGTGACCCTGTCTGCAACTGTGCCTGGCACCCTTATTTCGATGTGTGCTACTTTGGCGTGTAGATGTTCCCTTGCAGCGCCTATTTCGATGTGGTGCTGCACAACGTCAATGTTGAACGTCGACGTTGCCAGCCCTGGAGGACGTGTAGATGTTATTCATCGAAGTAGCTTATTTCAATGTCGCTACATCGAAATAAGCTACTTCGATGTAGGCTTCACGTGTAGACGTAGCTTGTGTGTGTGTGTGTGTTTCCTCTCCCAATTTCCCCCCTCCTCCCCAGCAAGAGGGATGAACTTCAGGAGAAGACACCCCATTTGACCCCACATGGGGTCCACAACAGAGTTCCACACTGCTGATTCCTCTGGCAGCAGAAGGGAAGGGGCAGGGGATATGACCCCTCACCCTGTCACTGCAGCAATCCTCCTTGAATCAATGGGAGGTGAGAGACAACAGTAGCCAATTACTGGGCAGAAAATTGCCCTGCAGACTGCAAGCGTTTTCTTACCCTGTGCACTACCTGGATGTCAAAGAAAGCAGTTCTCCCTCCAGCTGGCACAGATCTGTCAGGGAGTGGAGGGAAGAGTTGCTCTCCTGAGGTTGCCAGTACAGCACTTCCAGAGAGGAACTGACCTGTCTGTAACCTCAGCCTGCAAAAATGTCTCAGGAAGGGACACTCGTGCTACCAGTCTGTCAGCAACAGGAAGAGACAGCTCATCTCTCTTGCCACGGCTTGCAGCCTGCTAGCCTTGCAGCCAGCCTATGCCAGATGTGGGATTTTGGATCTGCAGACCTGACCCATTTACAGGTGAACATGTGGGTTCTAAGCTTTAAAAGCTGTCCGTATCATTCCAGAAAAGAAGGGAGCTGGCAGCTCCTTTCCAGCAATTTGCAGAGGACTTGCTTGTCTGCATCAGTCTCCTCTTGTCCGCTTGTCCAGAAAAGGAGCCTGAGTGAGATATGTACATAGGGTTTAATTTTTCTCTCTGTGAAACAGCTTTCTACTCCCTGGATCATCAAGACCTGCATTGCCCATTCATAGGATACTAACACATCTTCTTACAGGCCTCTACCTGCCTCCATCATGGGCAGCGGATGAAGCTGCTATTTGGGGAGACAAACTCCCCAGCCTCTGGCCCCTTCTCCACTAAGGCCCCATCCTACTCTACCCAGGCCTCACCTCCTCCTCACCATCTCCCTCTTTTCTTCCCTTCTCCTTTCCTGCCATCCCTTTCAGCCAAATTCCTGAAACCAAATGTAGCAAATAATGTTTGGGAAACAAACAAACAAGCGAACAAACAAACAAAAAGAAGCCCCAAACTAACAAACCTTGAATTTCTTTCTAAAGAAAATGGAGCATGTTTTCTACTGCATGCCACATGGTGAAGACTGGGCATGCAGAAGGTACTTAACTAAAAGCACTAAATTTGGGAATAAAAAATGTCAGTCACAGTTTTTTTGATATATCTTGAAGTTTATCAATGATTTATTTGCAAAACCTTTGCAAAGGAAAGGTCAGAATGACTTTGGAAGCAAGATTTTGTACTATAGTAATTTAAAATTAAAATGTATGTTTTAGATAAGAGTGGTCTTTTGAAGAATATATTTAGAGAACTCTGATGATCCAAGTATTTAAGGCTAAAGCTGACTACTCAGATTGTACATCTAAAAGCTATGCAAGGATTCTTTAGAGATGTGATTTTATAATTTTCAACAAGAAACAAATGCAATGTTTATAGCAATTTTTAAACAAAGGTCTTAAAGATATATAACAGTAATGCAGAACTATTTTTGTCAATAAATTCAGAAACTGACGGTATATACCTTCTGGCTGGCACATGGCTGTTAAGTGGCTTCATTACCATTTAATGGCTCTTTCACAGGTTCAAGATTATGCTAATAGGTCTGGCAAGCTGGAAAGGTTTTTATTTTGAAGTTACTAGAGTCACTCCAGAAGAAGAGTCACGAGGCTGCAACGGTTTGTTGTGGGAGCTTGCAGAAAGGGGCAGAATAGGGATAGGAAGAGCAGAAAGTTTGAGCACTAAGACCGTAGGAAGGCGTTGTCTCCTCTTGCCTCTTATACCTGCTGCTTGTGGTCTCCATGTACACCACCAGGGTGTCTGAAACAGAGGGGCAGGTAGAAATGATGGGAGAGACACTTTAGGAACACTGGGGGAGTACATGGTCATATGACCTAGCATGCTTGCTGGTGTGTCCTATAGTAATTAAAAACATTATTAATCTCATCATTTTAATCATTTAATATTTTTACTGATTGTATATTTCTCTCTCATTAAATGCTTTCATAAAGTTTGTAATTGCTATTTTTGATATTCTAGCTTGAGTGAAGTTCAAGTGTAGTTAATTCCATGTTTCACTGGAGGCACAGCCAAGTATTTTATTCTTTGGCATACTAGGGGCTTTTCTACACTACCTCCCTCCTTTGAGGGGAGCATGGTAAGTAGGGTGTTGGGAGTTTATTAATGAAGTGCTGTGGCGCATATGCAGCACTTCATTAAGCAAATTCCCCCCTGTGGCAACTTCAAAGTGTTAAACTTCGAAGTGCTGGCTCTCGTCTAGCCGCAACTAACCTGCTGGTACTTCGTAGTGCCCAGGGTACTTCGAAGTCCCTGTACTCCTCAAAATTTTGAGGTCCTCATAAAAACACAAATTACCTTCTGGCTCCAGGCTTGCCCTGTTGGTGAGATGGCTCCTCACTCAGTTAGTGTAGGTCCAGTTGTAAGGAAGACAAGGAGGAGAGACAGTGAGTCATTTATGTAAAACAGCCCCTGAGACCAGTGCTCATGGTGGGGGACACGGCCGACACTCTCTGGGCTAAGGGATGGGGATGTCCCAGGAACAAAGCCATGTGTGGCTTGCTTAATGGGTCTTGCAGCACATGGACTCTGTGGTGTCTCCTGGACGGTGCTGACCACTGTGTCCCATCCCCACTTCAATGGGCTAGCGGCTGAGGGGAGTGTCTGGCCACAAAGGGGTCCCCTCATGAGTGACATATGAGGCAGGAGCAACCTGGTCCTCCCCAAGCACCCTCACACACCTGCAGATCTCAGCACTGTCCTGCGGGCATGCCTGCCTGCCAGGTGCCACACTCCTTGGTGTGTCACAGGGTCAATCTGTCTCCCTTGTGCCTAGCCCACTTGCAGGTGTGGCAGGTGATTGGGGCTCATCTGGCCTCCTATGAGGGTGGCAGCGGGATGTCTCTGATGCCTGGGGGCTGTCTGCTGGTCTGGGTGGTGCACACTACCTTACATATGGTTCCACATGATGGAACCGCAGTGGCTGGGTGACACAGCACACCCCATCTGTGCCCACCTCCCATGCCCTGGGGTGTGTGATGCACGGGGTACTCACCTGAGGGACCCTTGCCCAGCTCCCGTGATGCCTTGGACATGGCCTGGCTGCCAGGGACTGGGTCCAGGACAATATAGAGGATGCCACTGGCCTCCAACTCCATCTCCATCTCTAGCTCCAACAGGGCTTGGGGCGTGGACCCCTCCTTCTCCTCCTCTGTGGGCTCCTGCTACAGTGGGGTTCCTTGAGCACCACATCTATGTTGTGGTGTGGTGGGGACGTGTTTCCCCTCCAGTTGCCGTGCAGTTCTCTGTAGTAGGGGCAGGTGGCAGGTCCTGCCCTGGAGCATCGGGCAGCATCCTGGACCCAAACGTAGCCCTGGCGCAGTTCTTTTACCTTTGCCTGGATCTGCACCATGCTTCAGGGGAGGTGGGGGTGGCCCCATTGGGTCAGAGTGGTGGCCATTTGTGTATATAAGGGGGCATTGCGGTGCTCTTCTTTGGGGTGTTAGAGGGTCTCCTCTTCCTCACAGAGGACCAACAGGGCCTGGATTTAGGCCCCAGTCCGGGAGGTGGCCCACCTCTTGCTGCCCTGGGTGGCTCCTGGGTGCCGCCCCCCCCGCCTGGTCCCTCGAGGGCCCAGAGGATCGTGGGCTCCGTGCTGGTCTGCCGTGGGGACCACCTATGTTTTGTTGACAGATCTCTGTCAACAGAGGCAGTCTTCCTTGTGGCGAGCAGGGTACATTTGGTGACAAAAGCGATATATTCTGTTGACTTATTGTTGACTGAATGCCCTTGGGAATCTCAATGCTCGTGTGCTTTGTTGACAAAATGGCTGTTTTGCCGAGAAAACCCTCTAGTCTAGATATAGCCTAAGTGAACCTGTACATGTTTTCTTTTATTTATTACGTAGAACTCCCCATTGATTTCTTTGTAGAAATCTGTTTAAAAATTGGTGTGATATGACATGGTATTTTTAGCAGTAGGATAAACTGAATCTTATTTTTTAAAAACTGTAAAGTGTAACAGAGTACATATTCTTCCTGTTCTAAGGATAAGGTTTCTGTAGATAAACATTAAGTTACAGTACTTGTCCTGGAAATCAGAAACCTGACTTTTACATGGTTAACTTGAGTGTTGATGTTTTTTAGACCAAACCTAAGCAAACTTTTTACATTGGGTTTCACTTTTTCCCCCCGACACTTAGCAATGCCCCCATCTCCCCCCCAACTATCTAATATAATTCAAACCCTGGAAGCAAGCGACTGTCTCCCAGAAGTGATGTGGTGTGCTCCCTTGGTGATGATGCAGAAGCCTTAGAGGTCATGGGGTGTGGGGAGGCTGATTGCACTGTGCCCCCCTTATGAAATTATGTCCCCCACTTTGCACACCTCTCATTTACACCTTGAGTGGCTAATACTCAACAATAAGAACTCCCTTTCCTTTCCATCTCCCTCTGTATTTATTGAGCTAATTTATTTGTAAGAAATATTTTAACAAGGAAGCTGTTTTCTTTTGTTTCCCCATCAAGCTGAAATTTGAATATTTTTTATTTGAGAGATGTGTGGGTGGATGGGTATTGAGTTTCGCTGTGTATCCTGAAAGCACTTTAGCTTTATAAACTAGATTAAATTTGATTCAATCCCATACGTCTTCAAATTATAATCCTGTTTAATTTGCTGCTCCATCATTGTCATTGCTGTTTGTAACAGTTGATAGTTTTCTCATGATAAAATACAAACCTTTAATAATAGACTTCATTCACCTGATCGACTCTCTAGGTAATGTAAGCCTTTCCCTTCTAAACATGCATAACATTCACTGTCAGGCCATGAATGTCTCTTGGGCAAGAAATTAATTTCCAACATTGTAATGAAAAAGCATGTGTCGAGGGTATGCAGCTCTTTTGTTAACTGGGTAAATTTCACTGCAGTGTTTGTCTGCAGCATGAGCTTACTTACAAGTCAATTCTGCAGCTGAACTACAATCTTCTCATTAGAGTGTAGATTTAAGGGATTATTTTCAGGCTTGCAGTGTTTGTTGAACAAGAACTTTTAAAATATTTTTGTAAGTCAAAAATCTAAGATTACTAAACTTTTGCGTAAACCTTAATTGGCCAAATTCAGCAGTCTTCCCTGGGGAGTTTTCACTGAGAAAGATTGAATAACAAGGGCCTGACACAAAGCCCACTGAAGTCCACAGGAATCTTTAAACTGGGTTTTGGATTAGTCTCAGAGGCTTCTTCTACACTAGCAAATTATTTCTGAAAATCTGGCCCTTTTTCAAAAGAGCATCTACACATGAAATGTGCTGTTTTGATCTATTTCTTGAAGCCGTCTTTTGCTCCTGGATCAGGAAAAGTGTCTCCTTTTGAAAGCTTCTTAAAAATATATAAAAATAATAAAGCATGTGTAGATGCTCCATGGGCCTTTTTTTTCTTTGAAAGAACAGTCCTCATGGCACCGGATTTTTCGATCCATGGCATTTCCTCACCTGTTCTTTTGAAAGAGCAGCTGGGTGTGGCCATTCTCTATTGAAAGAGAGGATTGATATTTTGATCCACTTTTTTGTATGTGGTCGTGATCTTCTGAAAGAATGTCTTTCGAAGGACCACTATAGTGGAACCCTAGCTAGAGGGTATAGCTGCAGTATTATGTACACATATTTATTCCTTATAAAAAACTTGTCCACCTTTTGGGATTTAGCATTTAATATGAACTGACTGAAATTAAAGTGATTCTGAGTTGTTCATAAATATAGGGCATGGAGAGTATGTTGTTATTCCCATCCACCAACAAGTAAAAGACATTACCTTAGATGCTGTGGACCATGATTTAGAGGTGAGCTGAAGTAGTGTGAATATTAAATGATAATTATGTACCTTTTTTTTATCTTGGTACCTGGCCATGTGAATTGGACCTTTTCCTATGAAAATTTTACTGAGTGGAACTAGTACAGTGGTTTTCAATCTGTGGTCTGCAGACCCCTGGGGTTCCACAGATATCCTAATATTTCCAAAAGGATCCACACCTGTCTTAGAAATTTCTTAGAACTCCATAAAAGTAAAAACAAGTTGAAAACCACTAGATTAGTGCACTGCTGGCTACACACCTAGAAAAATATCCAAATGTGTTCAGGGAAACTGCGCCAACTTGTGCCAAATGAAATGCGGTTCAGTGTAAGAGCACAACAGAACATACTGGCTAAGCATAACTGATCTCTGGTTACAGTCTGTCTTTTCTTTCATGTAAAAGAACATCACAGGTTTTAGTGCTGATGGAGTATGTTCTATATTCAGCAGTAACGAGGCAGCCCTCATTAGGTAGCCTTTAGTGTGCAATGCATGAGAGTTTGTTGAAGTGGAACCTCACAGAGTCATACATTTTGGAAATAGCAGTGCAGGGAGTGCTGCAGCAGCCCTTGGCTTGAAGTGGTTTCCATTATATCCAGGATTTGCAGTTTGGTTCTATGGCTTTCAGCACCCCCACTGCACATATTGTTCCAGCACCTTGGCTCAGAGTTCTGAATATCTTGGGAATGGAGGTTGTTTGTAACTCAGGGTAGGTCTACACAGCAAAGTTATTTTGAAATAACAGTCATTATTCTGAAATAACTATCCTAGCGTCTACACAACACAGCCACTATTTCAAAATAATTTCGAAACAGCAGTTGGCTTATTTCAAAATTGGAAACCTCAGTGCATGATGAATAGCACCTATTAGCTGTGTCTACACATGCCCCCTCCTTTCAGAGGGGGCATGTTAATGAGGCTCTACAGAAGATGCTAATGAGGCACTGACATGAATATGCATTGCCTCATTAGCATAACGGTGGCCACATGTGATTTGAAAGTGCCGCTTTCGGAATGCCGCCACCCATGTAGACAGGGGCCTTTTGAAAGGACTCCCCGACTTTGAAAAGCTTCTTTCTTTTTCTTTCTTTCTTTCTTTCTTTGTAGCTTAACACAGTACAGCGCTGTATTTTTTGATGGTAGGGTTGGTCTTTGCAGCTGCCTGATTATGTACTTTCAGTTCCAAGTGACGTTTGTGGTTGACCTGTCAATTTGTTACTCTGAGATTTTACAGTAGTATGGGATTCTTGCCTGGTTGGTCTGCTCATGTCACTGTTCTGGATCCTGATTAAAATTAAGCCCGTGCTAATTCTTTGGTATTTATTTTTACATGGGATTTTTCTAAAACCATCATCAGTTTTTTTTTGGTTCTTGACAATTATTGTTTGAGTATGTGAGAATATAGAGACAGATTCTCAGCTGCCGTAAATCACCTGTGGACTACAGTGATTCACACTAGCTGAGAATTGGGACCATAATGTGACGTTTTCAGAATTTACTCAATGTATGACATATCAATATGTGAGATACCATTAAAGTATCTTCAATCTCATATAATAAGAGGCCTGAAAAATGTTGGCAGTGAAAATGTTAGAATTGTTTTTTAAAGCTGCTTGCAATCATTTTTCTTTTCTGTGATTATGAAGCACTTGGATGGACTTTAAAACTAACAGGCCTGAGATATTCATATCAGTTACCTAACGAAAATCTGTATTGCTTAATGTGCAGTTCGACCAGAGTATATGGAATTCCCAGATCTCAAAATTCTTCTTTGAGTGTTCCTCTACCAATTCACTGTAGGCTGTGTGAGTGCTCTGGGCCCATGGGACTAGACATTCTTCAACAGCAGTGCCCGTTGGTTTGTACCAGTACCTCTGACTGCTTCCATCCAAGGGCATGAGGATGACATGGACAGACCACCCTGTAGTTACTCTTGAGCCACTTGCAATCTGGGATAGAACATCTGTTGTCTGTTTCCTTTCTTTGGTGTTTGACTTGGTTAAATCTGTAAATATTGCAAGCATTACTCTGAGATTAGCTTTAGTACTAATCAACTAGCTGGAGGTTGAGGTGATCTTCTCCCGCTCATTCCCCTTTAGGGCATTGATAAACCTGTTTGACCCGCCCCATTGTTTTGCCAGTGCGCAGCCCTCATAAACTTTGCCTGTACTATTTTAGGGGAACTCATATGCCCTTGAAGTTTCCTCCACATACCAGGCAATCTTGTAATTTCAGTTTCTGGAAGCGCTATATGGAGCTTTCCTTGATGATGTGTTAGGATCTGGGGCGCTCCTGTTCTGGAAGTATGGGGCAGTGGATGGGCAGGAAGCAAAGACATGAGATGGACAAGGACAAATTCCCTGCAAGAAGAGTGACAAATTTACACATCAGTTCTTAAAATATAGGTGAATATAGCACTTCAAGCTAATCAAACTGGTTATATCTGCCAGACATGCACTTCACATATAATTTGAAATTCTATGATGTCTACTTTAAGATGAAGTATAATGTGGAACTATCAGGTGGTGTCACTACCAAAGATACAGGGATAAATAATGACACTATCAATGTTTTAAAATGACAACTTTGAAATATTTGCATTTATTTTTTTAATGGCTGTTTATTATTGGAAGACATAAAATTGGAATTTTTGTGTTCAAAGCATCACAACAATGTAAAGGTTACAATAAAATGTATCAATTAGTTTGTCATCATCATCATCAATAACCATGGGCTCAGCGCCTGTTGGTGTCTGATGCCTCTCTCATGATTTTCTTCCATCTTTCCCTATCCAGTGCAGAGTAGTGTAGTTTCTGTACACTAGCTCCACACCAATCTACTACATCATCTATCCATTTTCTGTGGGGTCTGCCTCTCCTATGTGAACCATCCATTATGCCGAATACTAGGGTCTTGATTTTTCGTTCGTTGTTCATTCTGCAAATATGTCCAAATAGTTGTAGCTTCTGTTTTATAACCTTCTGCAGCAGGTTCTCTTTCAGCTGTATCTTCCTATATAATTCCTCGTTGGTGACCTTCTGCATCCATCCTATTCTCACAATCATTCTATAACAACTCCTTTTGAATGCCAATATTTTTCTTTTTGAATCTTTCGTTCTCACCCATGTCTCACATCCGTACAACATGCTGCTGAATACACACATTTTCAAGACGCCCAGCTTCGTTCTTAAGCTAATTGCTTTGCTTTTCGAGATCTTATCCATCATCTTCAAACTCGCTCTTGCTTTTGCTATTCTAGTCACTATTTCCTTCTTACAGTCAAGATCTACATTTTCTAGTTCAATACCATCGACACTGACCTTCCTTCCTATTTCGCTATCTCCAAACACCATTGTTTTTGTTTTATCGATGTTCATAATAAGCCCGTACCGTTTCCCTTCTTCGTTTAACACCCGCACTGTTCTCGCTAGCTCTTCCTCATCTTCCTCAATGATAACTGTATCATCCGCAAACTTCAAGTTGTTAATTCTTTTCCCGTGCACAGATATCCCTTCTACCTCTTCCTTGATCTTGTCCATCTCTTTCTCCAGATGTGCGATGTAGATACTTGGCGATATTGGATCTCCTTGTCTCGTACCTCTACTTGTTTTAAACCAACTTCCCAACTCCCCGCATGTTCTCACTGCTGCCTCCGCATTATCATTGATATCTTTCAACAACCGTATCAGTCTGCAGTCTACTCCGTATGACTCCAACACTGCCCAAGTCACTTTTTGATCTATACTGTCAAATGCGTTTTGAAAATCGACGAAGCAAGTGTATACGTTTTTGTTTTTTCGTTGAGCTTTCTCTGCTATCAGTCTTAGTGCCAATATCTGCTGTATGGTACTTCTGTCTTTTTTGAACCCTGCTTGCTCGTTTGCTACATGGTCTTCTATCTAGGATCTTAATCTCTCAGTCAGTATCATCATGAGCACCTTACTGAGATGACTCGTTAGGGCAATCATTCTGTAGTTCTTGCACTCTGATGTACTTTCTTTCTTGGGTATTGTCACTAGCGCAGATCTTGTCCATTCTTTAGGCACCTTCTCTTCTTTCCATGCTATATTACATCGTCAGTGTATTTCCTGGATCATGCTTTCTCCACCATATTTGATCATCTCTCCCATGATCTTATCATTTCCAGGGCTCTTGTTGTTCTTTAGTCATTTCACTGCTTTTTCTACTTCCTCCTCCAAAATATCGGTCTTGCTCTCGATGCTCGGGAAAGATATCTCTTTCGATTCTTCAGTCAGTCTCTCTGAGACACTTGGGTCCAACTGTGCTTTGTATAGATCGGTGCAATATCTCGTCCATCGCTGCACAATCTTCTCCCTGTTCATGAGCACTTCTTCGTTCTCATCTTTGATCACCATCTGCTGCCATTGCCATTTCCTATTAATATTCCTTATTGTCTTATACACCTCCCTGGTCTTACATTTGCCATAATACCTCTCGATATCTTCACATTGCTCCTCTAACCATTTCTCCTTATCCTTTCTGTCTGCTTTCCTTACCTCATTGCATTTCATCTTATATTGCTGTTCTGCCATCTCAGAAACATCTCTTCTGATCTTCAATGCTCTTTTCTCTTGAACCAACTTCAGTGTCTTCTGGGTAATCTACTTCTTATCGATCTTTTCTTCTTCTGGAACAGTCTGCTCAATTGCCTCTTTCATAGCGGTGGCTATCCCTACGACTCTTTTATCTAGGTCTTTCTCGGTGGCGATATTCTTAATCTTCTCTTCAAGTGCTGTTCTGTATGCATTCCCTGTTTCTTCCTCACATAGCCTCACCACGTCTCTTCTTTTCTTATACTGTGTCTTACGTTTTCTTTTGAGCTTTATCTTGATGTTTGTGATCACTAGACTGTGGTCTGAGTCTATATTCACTCCTTGGAAAGTTCGACACTGCTGTACTGATGTTATCCATCTTCTTATCAAAATCATATCTATCATGTTCTTGGGCTTCCCATCATTTGATCGCCATGTCCACTTCCTACAGTCCTTTTGTTGGAATCTTGTGTTGCAAATTACCATCTCATGCTCTGTAGCAAACTCTAACAGTTTCTCACCTCATTCATTTCTTTCTCCATATCCAAACCTTCCCATGACTCTCTCCCAACCTTCATTATCTGTTCCAACCTTCTCATTCCAATCTCCTCCAATGATCAACATATCTTTCTTTGGTGTGTCCTCCACCATCTTTGTCAAGTCTGTATGGAATAGCTTAGTCTCTTCCTCTGTACTGTCCGTCATGGGTGCATACACCTGAATGACTGAGATGTTGAATGGTTTTGCCTCAAATCGCGTGACCATCATTCTTTCACTCAGTGGTTTGTATCCTAATAATGCTCTTCTAGCTGTTTTGCTAAGAAGGAATCCAACTCCTGCTTCATGCTTCATTTCATTTCCTGACCAAATGATTTCGCAACCACATGTCTCTCCTGATCCTGTCCAACGCATCTCTGCCAATCCGAGTATATCACATCGGTATCTCTCCATCTCCTTCCAAAGCAGCTCTAATTTTTCAGTTGCCCACAGTGTTTGGATGTTCCATGTTCCAATGGATAGCATATACGTTAAGTTGGTTACCAAAAGAAAATTACACCTATTGACCCAATCCCGATCGCATGATTGGTATAGTGGACCTTGGCCGTGTCTACACGTGCATGCTACTTTGAAGTAGCGGCGCCAACTTCGAAATAGCACCCGTCACGGCTACACGTGTTGGGTGCTATTTCAAAGTTGAAATCAACGTTAGGCGGTGAGACGTCGAAGTCGCTAACCCCATGAGGGGATGGGAATAGCGCCCTACTTCGAAGTTGAACGTCGAAGTAGGGCACATGTAGACGATCTGCATCCCGCACCATCGAGATAGCGGGGTCCGCCATGGTGGCCATCAGCTGAGGGGTTGAGAGACGCTCTCTCTCCAGCCCCTGTGGGGCTCTATGGTCATCGTGTGCAGCAGCCCTTAGCCCAGGGCTTCTGGCTGCTGCTGCCGCAGCTGGGGATCCATGCTGCATGCACAAGGTCTGCAACCAGTTGTCGGCTCTGTGTATCTTGTGCTGTTTAGTGCAACTGTGTCTGGGAGGGGCCTTTTAAGGGAGCGGCTTGCTGTTGAGTCTGCCCTGTGACCCTGTCTGCAGCTGTTCCTGGCACCCTTATTTCGATGTGTGCTACTTTGGCGTGTAGACGTTCCCTCGCAGCGCCTATTTCGATGCGGTGCTGCCCAACGTCGAAGTTGAACGTCGACGTTGCCAGCCCTGGAGGACGTGTAGATGTTATTCATCGAACTAGACTATTTCGATGTCGCTACATTGAAATATGCTATTTCGATGTAGCGTGCACGTGTAGACGTAGCCCTTGTTTAGCTGGGCGACGTCTGAGCCGGCATCTTTTAACATTTAGTTGTACTGGCATCAGATTTCATTCATATTGTTGTTTGACGGTCAGTGCATCGACACACATCTGACCAACCCTCCTCCTTCATCCAGGCTTGGGACTTGCATGGAGGTCTCAGTGGCACCATGGCAGAGTTAATTAGTTGTTGCATGTGTTCAGAGACATAAAGGTAGTGACATTTCAAGTCAACATAACTATCATCTTGTTCGTTGTGATTTCTGTCAAGATTATGAGAGTTATCATGGTCTTCATTGCTTTTGCACATAGACAGTTCTTTGCAGAGAAGACTGTTCTGACTAAAGACGCAGCTGATTGTGAAATAACACCTTTTGGTAGAGGCAGAATTTTTTGTAAAAGTTCAGATGCTACTGGGCCCTTGAAGAATAGGGGAAATAATTCATTATCAATATTTTTCATCCATGTTGCAGTGGTGTTTCAAAACCTATATGTGAAGACATCAAAATATTTGTATGTCAAGATTCTTTTTTTGGCGTGCTCTTCATGTGGTAGGAGTTAGGCCATTGACTAGTCTTTTTTTGATGGCTAGTTTGAGATACACACAGTTCAGGTCTCTGTGGGTCTCCTTTTCTGTCTTGCTCCAATCTTACTAATGACCAAAGTCCTTGCTGCAGAAACTGTATATTATCTGTCACTGACTCCCTGTTTGGCAAGGTTCCTGAAGCATCTCCTTTGATTTGGTCAACATTAAACATAGCTATTTCCCCCAATTCCAAAAATTATATGACTCTTCCTCATCCCTGTTAATGCACCCCTCTGGCATAGTGGTGAAGACAGAAAGGGAACTGGCTGCTAGTGGTGCTAAGCACCTGATAATTTTTTTCCATGGGTGCTCCATGACAAGAAGCAACTTTCAGAAGTCAGGAGTGTGTCATAAATTGCATGCACATCTTTGAAGCAACACTTGTCAGTCTTGCTGGTAATGGTGCCTGTTTTAATCCATGTTATTTATGTGTTCCATGTTTTAGAAAATAGTAAACAGTGAGAACCAAAATCTCTGCATCAGATGGCCTTATTATTGTTCCTTTGACACCCAGAGACCCAAAAGTCATATTAGCACATAGAGCATGCAGAAGCATCCTTATGTCCACTTCCTTCTGTGAGTACTGTACAAGTCTTGGGCTTCTTCAACACCTCTATTGGTGTTGAGTGATGCTTCTTCACCATTGGAAAATCTTCCAGCAGTAAGGAGTGTTTGTGTTGAGCACACTCTTGTATCATTGGATACAAGGAACTTTAAAAGTGGCTACTTGCTGTGTGCCATGTTAAGAAACTTTCTATAGAGGTTCAGAGTATCTCCCAAACACCTGGGCTGTGTCTACACGGGCACAGATCTTCGAAATAGCCATATTTTGAAGATCACTAATGAGGCGCTGAATTGAATATTCAGCACCTCATTAGCATTAGGACGCTTCCGGCCGCAGCGCTTAGAAAGCGCCACTTTCGAAAGCGCGTGGCTCGGCACGGCTACATGGGGGTCCTTTTCGAAAGGACCCTGCACCTTTTGAAATCCCCTTATTCTGATCAGGAGACCCCTTTTTGAAAAGGACCCCCGTGCAGCTGCGCCGAGCCGTGCGCTTTTGAAAGTGGTGCTTTTGAAGTGCTGTGGCTGGAAGCGTCCTAATGCTAATGAGGCGCTGACTATTCAGTTCAGCGCCTCATTAGTAATCTTTGAAATGGCCATTAGCATGGCTATTTTGAAGATTTGTGCCCGTGTAGCACACCCCTGGTGTTTCTTTAGTCCAATCTTAGATCCTGTCCAGAGCTGTCTTTCTGCAGTTTTCAGATTTACTAATGTTATGTCTGTCAAAGACTTAAACTACAGAAATGGCATTGTCAAATCCTTTTAGGACCTGTGTCAAGTACTCGGCAGCCTATTCACTGAATGTGTGGAAATTGCCTTGAGTCATCCCTTCTATGACAGCCATACCACTTCTGATGTATAATGTGGTTTCTTAGTTGCAAACTCTTAGCTTAAGCTCTCAAGGCTTCCAGCTGATGCCTTAATTCAGTTTTGCCTGTTTTCAGTGTTCCATCACCGTGGAAGAAGGACAAAAGCACTGGTCCTATTGGGTGACTAAGAAGACTTGCCTTTAAAATAACATTATTACATCATGCTAAAGGCAAAGACTTGTGGAAAACTGTTTCTGGTTTGATTGCAGCTGTGATTGTCCCTCTCTTTCCAGACTTAAATTTGGCCAGCTTGGCCATGTCAGCAATTATTTTGATGCAAGATTTCTTGATTGGGCTAAAGAAGCAACATGTTTCATCAGAGTCAAGTCCATCTCACATAAATCTCTCCAATTTGTTCTTCACTAACTTCTGCTATTTTCAGGAAAGACTTTTGTTCATTTGCCATTACGTGCAGTCTGGGAGATATTCATAGATGTTGATAGATATCGATTAGCACCTCTGGATGTACAGGATCAAATGGGTTTGTCATATTGCTGATAACGTTATTGGTAGGAGCTGTAACATGCTCCCCCTTTCCTTCAGTGTAGAGGCAAGGATTTGTTTATAGACTGTCTTCACTTCTATTTGTTAGGCCATATCTTTCTGTCATAGGGTTTGCATATTCATAATATAAAAGTGGTATATTATCATTAACACTAAACCTGACCTGTGCACAAGTGTCATTGTATTACAATGTTAGCTTCTGTAAAATGTGAAGAGCTAGTACTGCATGCTTAGTCAGTTACAAATTACAAACCTGATACCAGGCAGACTAGATGGTATATTATAAATACAAAAGGTTACAACTGGAGAAGCACTGCATTAGGAATAGACATACATTTATATCTACCCATTATGGATACAAACTGTGGACATGCAATCTACAGCTACTAGTGCACAAATATCAAATGTGAAACTGATTTGGCTAGCAAATTATGTGGGGTTAGTGCGTTTCTCAAAACATGCAAGACGTTTCTGTTTATCATTCAGACCACACTTGTCTGACTCATGTTAGACAATACGACCACTGTTTACTATACTAAATCATGGAAGTGCGAGATTCGCCTGACCCTGCAGAAAGATGGTCCCCTCTGCAACTGATGGATCAATCATCTGACTACCTTCTGAGCCTTACGCATCCCTGTGGTAATGAATTCAGTGTCAGAATTCAGCTTCAGCAGATATTTTTGCACAGATGATGAGTACAAACTCCACCCATCAATAGCATAGCACATCTCCCAGCAATGGGGTATATTGTTAATTCTTTGCAACCCAGCACAACAAAAAGTGCCTGGTTTACTCTTCCCGGCCTGCTCCTCAGAGGACCCCTTCCTGGTATTGTGGTCAGACTCACTGATGTGTGCCTTCCCTCCCAGCCCTCTGACAAAATGACACTCATCCTCTTAGCACCTGCAGTTTGCGTTTGCCATCATACTACAGCTAGACTCGTACCTATACATCCACCAGCAGCATTTCGGGGCCTGCTGTATTAGAACAAGGGCAAGGTGAACCATCCTAATCCAGAGTCCCTATGTTAATAAGGTATGGCTTTTGGATGCACAATGAGCATAGAGAGAGCCTTCCCTCAGGATGTGCAAGCCATCCTCCAGAACCCAAGAGACCCACTGTATAGAAATGTTATTCTGCTAAATGGAAACAATTGTCCCTTTTGGTGCCAGTGATTTTACCTACTGTGGCATCAGGTGTCCCTCTAATTCTGGAGTATCTTGTCTCTCTAACAATGCCTAGTATTCAGTCAGCTCCTTGTGATAGATGTAGCAACTGTGTGCTTTCCACACTCCTCCCCCACCTCGTTGAAGGCTGATCTGTTTTTGCTCATCCCATTACTACAGAATCCCAGAGGAGCATCATAAGGACATTCCCTGCAGTTCTGAAATGTGTCCCTTCCTGGGACTGAACTTCATTCCTTTTCCCTTTGCAGACCTACCTTGTGAACCTTTAGCCTCTTCTTCAGTCCTGCACATGACTTTGAGTCACCTTTCTGACTGCTATTCCTCTGCTAGGAGAATAGTGGGACTTTGTAGCCCTCACTACAGGCCTGCCTTACTGAGTTTCACAAGATCAAGGTTTCTTTACACCTTCATTTAGGTTCATACCCCTGATGCCAACAGAGTTTTACCTAAGCCAATCCATACATCTGCAAGTGTTTTTCTCCTAAACCTCACCAAAGCATCAACAAGGCAAGTCTCCTTTTCCTGGTACAGGGCATCTTACTGTTACAGAGCAGTACCATTTTGCAAGTCTGAACAGTTGTTTGTTCATATTGCCAAAAGAATTAACACTTCTCAGCAATGTTGTGAAAGCCTCTCCTTTTCACACTCTCAAGGCCCATTCTACCAGAGCTGAAGCAGCGGCATTAGCTCTTATATAGGAATTCCCTTCTCAGTGATTTGCAGACCATTTGCTTTGGGTGCAATACACACTTTCACTAGGTATTATGTTCTGATCCAAGCTTTGATCATGAGTGCCTCCTTTGGCTCTCTGATCTACCACTCTGTGGTACAGCATATGTCCTTGCATTCATCTCCTCAGTGAGCACTGCTTTGGAGTCATCCCCCGTGAACACTCACAGAGATGAGCCCTCAAAGAGGAAAGGAAGGCTACTTACCTTACGGTAACTGGAGTTCTTTGAGTTGTGTGGGACCTATCCTTCTCCCATTCTTCTTAGGTCAACCTGATGTGTGGTAGAGTTGAAATTGGGGAGTGGTTGGTCTGC
The DNA here is from genome assembly GCF_033958435.1 of Carettochelys insculpta. Taxonomy (NCBI): domain Eukaryota; kingdom Metazoa; phylum Chordata; order Testudines; family Carettochelyidae; genus Carettochelys; species Carettochelys insculpta. The sequence goes on from NC_134137.1 coordinate 316,971,706, forward strand.
ACCATCCTTTGTGCCCTCAGATTGACGCACAAGGAGAAACCCGTCTCCAGAATGGACCAAGAGATACTGTTATTGAGGAATTTCTGGTCTGATATAAGCATCTTAAGGGACCAGAAATCTTGAACTCCAGAAAAATAAGGTGGGTAACCTTTTTTTTCATAACTGAAAAGTTTTTTTTGCTGATGTGCACATATTCTTGCTTTAAGAAATGATCACTTCCCAACTTAATCCAAAATGTACTGTGCATTATAAATATTTCTGCATTCATGGTTTGTAGGAGGTGTGGTAATGGAAGGCTAGTATTCAGTAGCACACACACTGATGTTATTGAAATCCACTTATTTCCTCTTGGGCTTTTTCTACTGTCTTTGCATTTTAAATGTATTCTCCTGTCACCGGCCTAATTGATTAAGTTCTAAACATTCTAATGGTGTTACGTATATATTAACCTGTTAACCCCATCCTTTCCTGCTGCCACTGACATGCCTCAATTCTGGATTAAAATCTTTGGAAGAAAAGAATCCTGTATGCTCTGAACACATACTAAACAAAATGGTGTTTTCATTTATACTGGTCTCAGTCTGGAGTAATAATGGAGACATGATACCCTAGATTAACACCAAGGTGTAATCACTATTTCATTGCTGACTTCAGTGGAAAAAGTACCTTTTAATTATTTTTTTTATTTATTTCTGTTAACATTGTAGAGACAATACAGCCATAGGAGAGGTGAGGTACGGTCAATTCCAGCTCATACACTTTCATGAATGGTTAAGGAATCTTCGACTGCAGAATATTTAACATTTTTGCTTACCTGTCATCATAGTTAATAACTTCACCTTCAGATTCACTGTGGCATTTTCAGGGCTTCCATCTTGAAAACTAACTACATATGGTTGAAGAGCGACTGAGAGACAATGAGCATTAAGGCATGTGAGAGAGGGGCAAAAACAGGCACAGGGCAGGGAGAGCGAGCTCCTCTAGCCACAGCTTCACTGTCCCTGGGCATGCAGCGGGGAGAGCCAGTTCCTCTGGCTGTGGGGAGGGAGGCACAGAGCCACCACATTTTTATTCCCAGGCGTGCACCTGGATGAGCGTAGGAATGGCATTCCTCTTCCCCGATCTCTGAAGCTGCCTTTTCTTCTCTCCTCCTGCGCCTTTTAAGTGGTGTTTCCCGTATGGAGCACAGTAACTGGAAGTGCCCAACTAACTCACAGCATTTCTTTTTCTTGACTTGTAACATCTGTTTTCCCAGCACCGTTTGCAATAATGGGAATATTTGTTTGGCTTTTGACGACAGCCAAATATGCTAAGGGCAGAAGTGCTAAATACCAGTTACAAACAGAATACTGCTTAAAACTAAATTTAAAAAACCTCCATGTTTTACAGATTCAAAACCAATTGCCTTTTTGTGAAACATTTTGGCTTTGTCTACACTTGCGTTCCTCTTTTGAAAGAGGCATGCAAATTAAGGAAATTGAAAATGCAAATAAGGTGCAGATTTACATATCTGCCCTCTCATTTGCATATTCTTTTTTCAAAAGAAGAAGAGCAGTGTAGACATGGCTCTTTGGAAAATAAACCCCATCCTCGAAAGAACCCTTCTTCTTTTCATCTATATTGTATATTCGTATGGTTCTTATTGCTCCCAAGGATCATGGGGGTGGGAGAGTTTGTGCCTTTGGAAATTACTAAAGGGATTTGAAGATTTTCACCTGTAGGTTCCTCTATGATGCATTATGAATGAATGTTACTGGTATAGTGTATTTATATATTTGTTTTAACCACACTCCTTAAATTTCCTCTATTTCCATAAAATAGTCACATCCTGTAAGTTACATTATAAGCTATGTAAAAAAGCTATTAATTAATGAAGATGAATTTATTTATTCTCCTTTTTTGACATAAGCCATATTTCATTATATAAAAACAACTAAATATTGTCATCTTAACAAAAACTCAAGTTTTTCTTAACATTAAATATTATCAGTTTACAGCCTGAAAGGATTTGCTTTGTTAAGAATATTTCTTTTATTTTTATTTAGTGATATAGATGTGCCTGACACTTTAGAAGTATACGTATGTAATTTGTGGGGTAATGCGAGAGTGCGTGAGCATGCTCTACACACACGCCCACCCATGCACACTCTTCTGGCCCTAAAAGTGCATGGTATTGACAACCCTCAGTAAGTACAGTGAAGCAGGTTCTCAACAATATTGGAATATAAGACAAAAATACCAAGAAGAGAATTTTGTGTGCAGCTGTATGTTTTAATTTATGGCTCAATCCTACAAATTGCCAGCCTCTAGTTGTAAGGCAATGAGCAAATGTAGAGTGTGGGGAGAATAAGAGTAGGATTGCACAGATTCTCTGCACTTCATTAAAAAAGAGCACACTACATCCAGCTATAAAGCATATCCATAACTGCTTTCATTAGCAGACAGCCTTATCTTGAAGCATAGATATATTATATGGGTAGATGCTTGTACTTAAATGGGGATCCCTTTGGGCAGGACGGTAACACAAGAAATAAGGGTCATCAAATGAAATTAATAGGTAGCAGGCTTAAAACAAACAAAAGGAGGTATTTTTTTCATGCAATGCCTAGTCAATCTATGGAACTCCTTGCCAGAAGATGTTATGAAAACAAGGACTTTATCAGGGTTTAGAAAAGAATTAGATAAATTCATGAAGGATAGGTCCATCAATGGCTATTAACTAGGATGGGTAAGAAGGGTGTCCCTAGTCTCTGTCAGAGGCTGGAAATGTGAGACAGGGGAGGAATCACTGGATGATTAGCTTTTCTGTTAATTCCTTCTGGGACACCTGGTACTGGCTGCTGTCAGAAGACAGGATACTGAGCTAGATGGACCTTTGGTCTACCCAGGCTATGTCTACACTATCCAAAAACTTCGAAATGGCCCTGCAAATGGCCATTTCAAAGTTTACTAATGAAGCACTGAAATACATATTCAGCACCTCATTAGTGGGTGGGCAGCTGCGGCACTTTGAAATTGACGCAGCTCGCCGCCGCGCGGCTCATCCAAATGGGGCTTTTTTTCGAAAGGACCCTGGCAACTTCGAAGTCCCCTTATTCCCATCTGCTCATAGGAATAAGGGGACTTCGAAGTAGGTGGGGTCCTTTCGAAAAGGAGCCCCGTCGGGACGAGCCGCGTGGTGGAGAGCCGCGTCAATTTCGAAGTGCCGCGGCTGCCCGCGTGCTAATGAGGCACTGAATATGAATTTCAATGCTTCATTAGTAAACTTTGAAATGGCCATTTGCATGGCCATTTCGAAGTTTTTGGATAGTGTAGACATGGGCCCGGTGTGATCTTTCTTAAATTCTTATTCATCTGAGCTTCACTCTGCATCACTAAAGAACAAGGAAAATCACCTTTGCATGTGTGTTTCTTCATAGTAGAGTACAATTCCTTGTTTTAAAAAGAGATGGAATATTCATTGTATTCATCAAATTCAGCTGTAGCTCTGTTTTAATTTATTTCTTGTTTGAGGGTGTGCGCATGTGTGATTTAAATTATTGACTTCTACAGTCTGCAAAACTTTACTGTCTTTAACATAAAGATTCCATAACAATCAGCCTTCCCTTCTCACAGTCCAGCTACCACAACAAATATTAACATACTTTCACTTGTTGCATAGATTGGGTGCATTCAAGATTCAAGACTGGGTGCATTCAGGGCTTGATGAAATTCAGTCTAAAGCAGTCTCAAGTCATTAACAATTATCTTTGGGATCTCCTGGAGGGCTATGTCTACACTAGAGCACAAAGTTGATTTTTAAGGGAGTTAGGTCAATTTTTATAATGTGCCCATCTCCAATACAAATATCCTTAGCTTGATTTTAAGGGTTCCTAAGTTCAAGTTTTCTACTCCAGTTTTTTCACAAGGAGTAACACCAAATTTGAATTTAAAAGGTCGACTTAATGCTAGCATAGAGACAGCATTATTTAATTTGATTTTATTGCCCCCCAGAAGTATCCCCCATTGCCCCTAGTGTGCCAATTCTGACCATCACTTTCACGTCCACTGCTCTCCAGTTAAGCAGAAAGTAGGAAACAAGAAGCACGAATCTTCCCAGGCTCTCGGTTTAATCCCCCGCACCATACAACGGCCAGGCTCTCTGTCTGCCCTCCACACCATGAGGATGCTGGGCTCTCTGGCTGCCCCCTGTACCTTGCTACTGACCTCCCATCACAGGGCTGCTGGGTCAAAATGAAATGAATCAAAATACCATTATCAAAATGAAGTATTACAACAATACAGCCCCCCACACAAACCAACCAACCAACCAACCCCCCACCAAAACTCCCCCAACTTTTCAATAGCTCCAAATTGAAAGTTTTCATATTTTTATATCAGCATTTTACATTTCTTGGGACTGGCCAGCTGGCCTTGTAACAGCATGTGCCAGCGGCAGGCCGGAGAACAGTGGCATGAAAAAGCTTTTGGCAGTTTGTTTTCAGTGGGAGCGGGGAGTGAGGATATGCACTCTGGGATGATGACATCAGACACTCACAACTGCTTGCGGCACATTTTTTTCCCATCACACAGTGGCACAGAAACCCAGAATGCAATGAGGGTGCAGGAATTGTGGGATAGTACCCACAATGCACTTCTGACAAAGTCAAACTTAGCAAAGGTAAAGGAGACACACTACGTCGAATTTCTAAATATGTGTGGATACTCATCATCGACTTTATAAAATCTAGTGGTATTAAGTCAGCTTTAATAAATTTGATGTTTCTTTCCTAGTGTAGACATAGCTGAGGACAGTTGAGATTCCAGAGGATTGGAGAAAGGCAAGTCTACTACAGGTTGAACCTCCTAAAACCAGCATTCTCTGGTCCAGCAACATTCACGGTCAAGGCAGCCCATGGATGTTACTGGACCAGAGACTCTGGGTTGGAAGGTTGGTAGAGGCTGCCTGGCCACCTTGAGCAGGAGAGCCCAGTGGGGCTTGTGTCCCTGACCAGAGGCAACAGCCAGGGTCAGAGGTGGCCTCCATGGTGTTGGGGCTGCTCCAGCAACCCAGCTGGGCTCAGAGCCAACCTCTGGGACTGAGCAGTAGCTAGCACTCCATCTAGCAGTATCCAGCAGCCCGAGCGTTGCCAGGTTGCTGTCAGCTCAGCAGGGGTCGAGGTCTGAGCATGAGTTAAGGGGGCTCTGGGGCCGGCAGTGAGGAGGCAGGGGGCAAAAGTGGAGCTGGTAGCAGGGAGGCGCAGCAGACTGGGTGGCCGGAGCAAGGGACCTCTCTTTGTCTGGCAAATTCCCTTGTTTGGGACCAGATATAGGAAGAAATTATTAATTCATTTGTAAGCATCCTGACATGTATATTTCAAGAACAAATACATGCCAGATAACTCTGATCACTGAAGTTTTTATTTTTCTAGAATAGGGTAGTCAAGTGGTATTTGGAGGTCTAGGTATATTTGGTCCTACCTCAGTGTGGAGTGCTGGACTAGATGACCTGCCACAGCCACTTTTAGTCCTTAGATTTCTCTCTCTCTCTCTCTCTCTGCCCCCATGTTCACTGTCAATCTGAAAATTGAAGTTTGTGCTAGTGCCATTATGCTAATAAGGTTCTGAATATGCATGTCAATGCCTCATTTGCTTGCTTCGAATTGCCTCATTACCATGGCCCCTCTGACAGGACCATGGTAGTGTAGCAGAAGCCAAAATTTTAGAAGTAAAGCAGATTAGCCTTAAAATAACAGTGGGTAAACAACTCTATGAATAATTTGCTAACTAATTTTAAATAATTTATAATTTTCCTGTATGTGTTCATTACATCCATTTGTTCAGAACTTTGGAGTTTAACAATTTTCATTCTATAGATTGTTCTAACTGGTTCACATAAATATCCATGCTGGGTGCTTGTTGGCCGAATTTGCATAGTATGACTGGCTTCCTGATGGCGTGACCTCACTCACAGAGGGCTCCATCTTTCACAGTGCTGAGGTGCCTGGACTTGATCCAACAGAGTACTTAAGCACATGCTCAACTTCCAGCAAGTGAGGGGGGCCACTGATTCTTGTGGAATTATTCACATGCTTACAGTTAATCTCAAAGCACTTCCAGTGCAAATACTGTGGTGAATATCTATCCACTGTAGGATTCATTATGGAGCTTCTACTTTTGTTGAACATTCTTACAGGAAAACTTCCCTTACCTGAAACTTTGTGCATAACCAAACAAAATGGCTGTGAATAGCAGTGAAGTGTGTTGATGGGTTTCTTTCACAAAAAAATAGAAATTAATATTTCTTTGCTACAATCACCCAGCCCCACATTTGAGCAATTTGATTCAAACATGTATTTTTAAGTGGCTGTGTTATAGAGACTTTTTGTCACTATTTAGGGAATAAAAACAAAATGTCCAATGAGCACAAGATTTTTACCTAAACACATTGGAGAAGACTAACATTACATTGGTACTAGTTAACAGTCAGTAAAACTAAAAAAGACTATTTAACCCTACTATGGATTGTTTGTCTATGACAGTGTTTCCCAATTTTATTTGGCCATGGAATCCTTTTAAATGCAAAAGAATTTTGTGGAACCCCATTCCCACGCTCTACCCCTTTAACCCCCAAACCTGCCCCTCATCTCCAGGCTTTACCCGCCTCAGCCCTAAGCTCCCAAATCTTCCCCATCCCCAAGCATTATCCCCCATCCCACAACCCCGCCCCCCATCCTCAGGCTTAAACCCTCTTTGTGTCAAACCTGCCCCACCCCAATCCCCCAGGTAAAACTGCCTCAGCCCCACACCGGCTCCCAGGACTAACCCATCTGTGGCACTGGCTGGGGAGCCTATTCTGGAAGGCCACGTGCACCCAGCAGAACGAAGGCTGGTGTGGAGGTATTTTGCTGGTGGGATAAGCCGAGCCACACCCACTGGAGGGGTGTGGCCACTCAGGTACTGGGGTAAATGAAGGGTTCTCTGTGGATCCCTGACCCGCCACTGCTAAAACGATGGAACTAAATGCAGTTGGTTTAACAGTTGGATCCTTCCTGCCGCCCTGCCAGCCGTTAAACCAATTAAATTTGGTTCTACTGTTTCAGCGGTGGCAGAGGAGGGAGCCACAGAGGAATTTTCTCACAGGACCCTTACTTTCAAGTTCCGTGGACACCATTTGGGAAACACAAGTCTATGATAAATGTACAGGAGGTGCATTCTGAGTTAGCAAGAAACAGGTAAATAGAAGTCCAAACAAACATTTAAATGATTGAACTAAGTTACTGTCTCTGTTTTGTTTTTCTTTTTTGTTACTCTCCAGTCAAAAATCACATGGATGAAACTGAAAGAAAGCTAAATAAGCATTAACGTGTGATCTGTTTTTAAAAACGTATTTCAGAAGAGTTTTCTATATGCCAACTTAAATGGAAAGAAATACCAGTCAACTAATGGTGTGAGGAGTAGTTGAAACAGTTGAATACTGTTTGCCGCTTAAGCTAGTCAAGTGCATTTTTATTAATTAGTCTCTATGATGCATTTCCTAGGACTGTTGTTAATTTTTTGCTTTACATCAGGGGGTACTGCTTGCTCTCAAGTAACATGGGGAAGATCCTGGACCCTACCCAACGGTGTACAATCTCCCTGCACAATACAACCCAAGTACTTTGCAATCTCCCCAATATAGCCAGGGTTTGTCTTCAAGCCCACACCAGGGGGTTAGGTATTATTTTGGCCTCAAATGTCAAATGTGACTCACCTATTTACCAACTTACACCCTTTGAATGTTGTGCATCATGCTAGACATCGTCAGTTACACAGGATTCAGACTTCATAGCAGACACAAAAAACAAGATCAACCCCTGAGCTCTGCACAAGCCGCAGCTACTTCTGAGCGCCAACCACTCACTTTTGCCATCCAAGGAAAGTGGTTCAGGGGATTCAACTTCCTATATCCATTCTCATTTAAATACCACTTGGGCAGAAAATTAAAATAGTTAAAGAGCATCACATAAGTTCATATCTTCCCCCCACACAGCCCACATACAGTGTTGTGTCTGATGTCTTGGCCTTGAAGAGCGCTCAAGACAAGGTAGCATCGTATGACTGGATGCTGGAAAAAGAATTGCAGATCCAGCCCTCTGTCACACTCATTCCTCATTAGAGGAACAAATTAGAGGGGGCTGGTGATAACCTGCCCCTAATTGGGAAGCAGAAGCAGCTGCATCAAAGCCTCAGGGGAAGGGACCCCTGGGGGAGGGCAGAAGGAAAGAAGAAAAGAAGGGAGTAACAGCAAGGTGCTCTACCCACCTGCAGATGGTGAAGGGATATGTGCAGTGGTGAAACAGTGGTGGGAACATGCCTGTAGGTAATTGCACTGATGGTTACTGAATCCAAGAGCTCTCAGTGACTTTGTGGACTGAGATAGGGACAAAGGAAAGGTGGCCTCTTTATACACTGGTTATATCACTAGTGTCTCATTCAGTTTATTCACAGGTTTCTGATTCTGTGGATACACCCACTTAACAGTTGGCTGTTCCTTGGGGGGCCAGTGTCTTGGTGCTCGACATCAAATTCTCCTTTATGCTTAGTTCTGTATACTGTGATGGTGCGGAGACCTCTGCAGTGAGCTTGCCGTTGTGGTGGAGTAGGCTACTTTAGTCACGTGGGGGAGTGTATTTGGTGCATTTGTGGTGGTGGTCAGAACAGACTTTAAGATCCAAAGGATAAACCTACTATTTATTTAATTTATATTTTAATGCAAGACTGGTACGTTCTTGGATCTTTGGCACATAGAGTACACATCCTCTTTCTTCCAATGGCTCCTGTTCTGAGACAAGGAAAGAAACTATGTAAGGGGCTTTTAGGGCAGCTCAGAATTTCCCTCTCTCTCTCAACATCCTCAGATTTGATCTCTAGTGACACCGCTAGTAAACACTGTCTCATTTGAGATGACTAAGGTGGTCTCTTGTGAGAGGAGGATGGGCAACAGCCCTGGATTTGTTCAAGTGATATGATAGGCTTCGCTATAATGATTGTGTTGAACACGATGGCATAATAGTCATATATCCCTGAAGGGGAAGCATTCCTCTTACCAATCTTCTCCTAGGGTTTGATGTGCTAATGAATCGTGTTCAAGGCTAAAGAAGGACAAGGCTTGTAAGGCACCACCCTGTAACATATAGTACATTATATGTAATGGGTGTTCCAGTAAACAGTGTGAACTATGGTGGCTTTGCCACCCTTTAAGAGAATACAGCCATACACAGAGCTGTGAAACTTCTCATTCACCACTTTCGGTCTAGTGTCTGGGAATCAACCCAGCTACAACACTGCAAATAACTTTTAATTATAGCAAATTCAAGCTTAAATATAAATTAAATTAATTCTCTGTAATGGAATTAGAAAGAGGACATACTGAGCTTCACTTAGTATTAACAGGAGCAACCAAAATTGGACCACAGGACTTTTTAAATGTACTTTTTTTATTTTTTATTGAAGAAAACCTTTTAGCTCATAGTAACATCAAATAAAAAGAGGAAAAAGAAATATAGCCTAGAAAAATATCTATATAATTCTTTATATCTATATAACATATATAAGACTACAATACTTGAATTTTTAAAAATTATGTCAAGGAGTGTTACTTGCTGAATAAGTGCTCAAGGTATACCGCAAGCCCTGGACCAGTGTTTAACTTGTCTTGGATAAGTTAATTGTCAATCTTTGAAACCGACTGAGCAAACATAAACCATCAAGCTCTGTCATTGCACTGCAATGCAGTTCTTTCAGTAGTGGCAAGCTCACCAACCTGGAGTATGAATGCCTAAGATTCCTTGATGAATTGACTTCTATATCTCTATAGTCAGACATTTGACAAGGATCTTACAGAAAAGTTATTTTCTTGTTTGTGATAATGCCTTGTGATTGAATTACATGACCCAAGATAAATAAGAGTTCATCTTGGATGATTTTACTTTTATCTTGGCTGATCAGAAGCGCAGAATTGTTCTGGGTAACTTGCATATGTTCTCCTTCAATATGAACTTGACTCTTATAAAAGTTTATCACAACTACAGAGTGCCTGATTCTCAAATGCCAGGCATCAAGTGCGGTCGTTCACACTTATGACAAATGGGTATAAAATGCAGCCACTCTGATTTTTCTAGTTTTTTATCCATTTGACACAGAGTTAATTGATGTTGCAAGGTAGGGGATAATCAGGACCAGACTCTTGTTTCAAAGCTTACAGAGTGGTGTAAATATTTCTGAGGGACCCTTTGTAATGAAGAACAGCCATTCGTCCTCACAGATAACATCTGACAGCATGTTGTAGAGTTAGGTTGGGCATTCACTTTGGAATTTCACTCCAGCGAACAGTGTACATAGTATCAGTGGGGTGGCTGTGTTAGTCTGTATCTGCAAAAACAACAAAAAGTTCTATGGCACCTTTTGGACTAACAGATTTACTGGAACATAAGCTTTCATGGGCAAAGACCCACTTCATGCATCCGATGAAGTGGGTCTTTTCCCATGAAAGCTTATGCTCCAATAAATCTGCTAGTCTATAAGGTGCCACAGGACTTCTTGTTTTTTTAGAGTGTATGTAGGCAATACCTTATTTACATAGGCAATGCCTTATTTCACATTGCACAGATATCATGTAGATGTTGTTTACTTACAGGTTAATGTCAGGGCAAGTAAGCTGAAAGTGCAATATAATAACTCAGGCCTAAATGTCTCCCTTCTACAGAATAATTCACAGGATAAAACACAACAAGGAGTGCAGTGGCACCTTAAAGACTAATAATGTTATTATGGCGTGCGCTTTGTGAGTTGCAGCTCACTTCATCAAATGCTTGAAGTGAAAGAAAAAGAAACATAGTACGGATACAGAGATGGGAGAGTTATTTTAGAGATAATTCAGTTAGGGTGGAGGTGGATAAGAAGGTGAGAATACCTAAAGTGGAAAACTATTTATTGTAATGAAGACAGTCATTACCAGTCCCTATTCAGATCCATTCTGGTGGTGTCACATATTCATATGAATTCCAGCTCAGCAATTTTGCATTGCAAGCTGTTTTTGAAGGTTTTTTTGGCTTGAGTATGGCAACTTTCAGATCTGTAACTGTGTCCAGGGAGGTTAAAATGTTCCCCCAAAGTTTTGTGTATGCTGCTTTTCTTGGTGTCTAATTTCTGTACTTTTTTATGGCTTAAAAACAGTCTGTTATGTGTAATGTACATGGCAGAGGGGAATTGCTAGTATGTCTCTGTCCACAGTGGTCCAAATATTGTTTTGTGATGTGCAAAATGTACATTGAAATCTGGAGGTACTCAAAAGTAGAGTAAGTTGTAGCAGGATTTGGTTGAGTGCAAGTTACACAGTGATCATTCATACATGATACCAAATAGTTGTAATTGCAGTGACTCCTTTTTAGCAACCTCATTACTTTTCTACTTATGACTTCAGAATTAAATTGGTCAACACGTGGTTGAGGGAAGATACTCAGAATCATGAAGGAGCCCCAAATGTGAGGAAGATTTCAGTGGCACGTTAGCATTGTGGATCATGATAAAAAGGATTGAAGACAGGAATGATTTCTGCTCAGCTGCTGTTTTGCATTGATTTTGTCTGAATGAAGTGAATGAACTAACTACATGTTCCTTTTGTGGGTAGGGGTGAACGATGGCTTGTACACTCAAGTTGAACCTACCCTAGATAATAAAAACTGGTATATTTAAAGCTTAATGTTATCTTGTCTGCAAACTATAAAAGACATTTCAATGCATGTGTTTTTCCTTCTCTGAGGACAAGTGCAGTGTTTTACTCTTAGAAAGGAATGATTTAGTTTTATAGAAGCTTGCTGACATTGACATCTCACTTTCTCTGGTTTTAGGCAGGCTAGCTTCTGTGTTCTTTAATTCAGTGAATAGCTAAATTTTACTATATTGAATAGTAAAACATATCTCAGTTTACTATATAACACTCTACTGAATGTGTATGAAATGGAAATGGAAAAAATTCAACTCTCCTAAAATGTTATGAACCTATGGCACTACCTCAGGGATTCTAGTCAATGGTCCAAAGATCACTTGTGGTACTTAAGACCATGAATTCAGTAAGTTTTGAGTGGAAGTGTTTCACGTGTGACTGTTGCCACAGAAAGACAGTAGGGCACACTAAAGCCCTGTAAAATCCATGGGTCTTAGCCACCTAACCTGACAGTCTTCCAGTGTTACTCTGCAGCCCCAAAATAAGTTACAAGGTGGGTGAAACTGGTCGTGAAATTAGAGACTTCATGATTCTAAGCAAAGAAAGGAGTGAGAACAGCAGAGCAAGGAAAATGAACTACTAGAAAAGGAAACTAACAAACTCAGAAAACTATGTAAGGCCCCATGGGAATGAAAGTTTATGGAGAAAAAAGAAGTGCAGGAGAGCTGGCAGTTTGTCAAAAGTAATATTGAAAGCCCAACTGTAAGTCTCCTGATGCAAAGGAAACATAGGAAGACTAGTATGAGGCCAATGTGGTTCCATCAGGAATTCTACAAAAAATGGAACCAAGGACAAATTTTTGAAGAGCTGTACAAAAGAAGAATACAAACATGTAGCAACAAAATTAGAAAGGGTAAGGCAGAAAATGAGTTAATAGTAGCAAGGGACATAAAAGCAACAAGATGTTATTTCAGTACTGAAGCGAAAGAAAGATGAAGGAAAGTAGGGCCGGACAGCTGACATGTGGTGGACATGAAGAAGGTTAAAGTGTTTAAGGCCTATTTTGTTTCAGTTTTCACTAAATAGGTTAATGATGACCAGATACTCACCATAGTTAACAGGAAGGAGGAATGAATGGAAGCCAGCATAGGGAACGGTCAAGTTAGAAAATATTTAGGTAAGTTAGAAGTTTTCATATGAGCAGGGTAATTAGGGACTTTAGCTGAAGCAGTCTTGGAACCATTAGCAATTCTCTCTCTCAGTACTCTCGGAGGTCAGGTGTAGTCCCACAGAAGGGCAACAGATAGCACTCCAGGGGAACCAAGAGGACCTGACATATTATAGAGTCAGTCTAACATCAATGCCTGGAAAGATACTGCAGCAAATTAACAATCAAACAAATTGTAAGCACCTACAGCATAATAAGTATATAAGGAATAGTCAGCATGGATTTGTCAAGACCAAATTATGCCAAACAACCTATATTTTCTTCTTTGGTGGGATTGCTTGTTTGATCGATAGTGGGGGAAAAGAAGATGTGACTTCTTGATTTTTAGTAAGGCTTTTGGCATAGCTATATAGTTCCACATATTCTTATAAGCAAACTAAGGGTATGTCTAGCCTAGGTGGAAGATTGACCCAGTTAGGGTCAAATTTATAGAGTTTGATTTCATGCTCCTGGAGGAGACACACAAAATTGAACTCTCTGGGGTTGGTAGTCGACTTCTGTATTCAATATCGCAAGGAGTAAGGGAGGTTGATGGAAGAGTTTCTTTTGTTGACCACCCTCTGTGGAGAAGGCTGGGTAAGTTCATCGGAGATAAGTCAATTGTAGATATGCAATTTTAGCTATGGAAATTGGATAGCTAGAATTGACTTAACTGCCTCATTTAGACCTGCCCTAAGGGATTGTGGTCTAGATGAAACAATTATAGGGTGCACAACTAGTTGAAAGACCATGCTCAAAAGGTAGATATCAAGGTTATGAGAGTAAATCTACTGGGGTCCCACAGATAATGAAGTAGAAAGTATTTTATAAAAACTTTCACAGGACACCAAGTTTGGGGCAGAGGAGGTTGCAAGCACATTAGAGTACAGGCCTAGAATTCAAAATGACCTTGACAAATTGGTCTGAATGAAAAATCAAATGCCCAAATACTAAATGGGGAATAACTAGCTAGGCAGAACTACTGCTGAAGAATCTGGGTGTTTGAGTGACTCACAGGCTGAAGGAGTCAATGATGTGCTGCAGCTGTGAAAAAGGCTACTGATGTATTAACAGAAGTAGCGTATGTAAGCCACGGGAGAGATCTACAGTGCTCTACTCAGCATAGATATGGCCTCAGCTAGAGTACTTTGTGTAGAATTAGGTCCACACTTCAGAGAAGATGTGGATAAATGGGAGGGAGTCAAGAGGAGACAACAAAGAGAGGCCAGGGTTTCTATATCTTTTATTATGAGGAAAGGTTAAAAAAGTGTGCATGTTAATTTAGAGAAAAGAAGGCTTTGGTGGGGGCAGGGGGAAGGAAGGTTGGGTGGAGGGGTAACTTGACAACAGTCTTGTATATTAAGTGCTGCTCTAAAGAGGACAGCGATTGATTACTCTCAATGTGCTCTGAAGATGGGATAAGAAGTTATGGGCTTAATCTGCAGCAGGGGAAATTTAGGTTAGCGAGTAGGAAAACAACTTTCTGACTGGAAGGGTAAGATAGCTGTAGAATAGCTCATTGGAGGTTTTTAAAAACTAGTTTGACAAACACCTGCCAGGGAAGGTTTTGCCACAGTACACACATTGAACTTAGTAACTTGGAGGTTCTTTCCAGCCCTACATTTCTATGGCTATATCTAGATTAGGAGGTTTTGTTGGTAAAATGGTCATTTTGTTGACAAAATCCGTGGTGTGTCTAGTCCCCAAGGCGTTCTGTCAAAAGTAAGTTGACGGAAGGCAGCACTTTTGTAGATAGCTATACTCCACTCGCCATGAAGAATGCCTCTCTCCCTCTCTCTCTCTCTCTCTCTCTCTCTCTCTTTTTAACTACCCTTTATTTGAAAAGGTCCTTGCTGGCAGAGATTTGTATGCCAAACAAGTCCAAAGAGAAATTGTAGATGATTTTAATTAGAGTAATAAGAGAGCTTTACCTACTTTTGCAGTACTACTCATACAGTAATATTATGTTAGTATAGATTAAGGGCTGATTTAAAAGACTTAAGCTTATGGTTAAGTTTATGCATTCTGAGTCATTCCATTGAATGGAATGCTAGCAACTGGATATTCTGATGCCTTAGACACCTTTGCAAGTCTCAGCCATGATATACAGAATGAGGGATAAAACACACACTATGGCTGTGTCTACACTAGCAAGTTCTTTTGAAAGATTTTTCAAAGGAAGGGCGCTCTTTTGAAAGATCCCATGGAGTGTCTACACAGAAAAAATGTTCCTTTGAAAGTAAATTGAAAGAATGTGATGTTCCTTTTGAAATCACTCTTCCTTTCCCGCTTCAGGAAGAGTGCCCCCTTTTGAAAGCTTCTTTCAAAAGCAAACGTGTGTAGACGCTCTGCAGTCCTCATGGGGCCTGATTTTTCCATCCTTGGCTTCTTCTTTCAAAATAGCAGGGACTGTGTGGACTCACTCTTTCGAAAGAGCAGATCGCTCTTTTGATCTGCTTTTTTATGTGTGGGCGCGCTCTTTCGATAGAAGTTCTTTCAGAACAGATCTTCAGCTGAGCTTCTGTTGAAAGATCTCTGTAGCGCAGACGTAGCATATGTGTCACCACTGAAGTGCTGACTTTTCATGGAATATTGCCACTTTGTCACAGGACAGCCCTTCACTTACCATGATTGTTATTGCTGCCAGCCTCTTTTTGTGGTCTCATGACCACATACTGCACGAGTCATTTCCCTTTTACCAAGGCTGTGTCTACACATGCACGCTACTTCGAAGTAGCGGCGCCAACTTCAAAATAGCGCCCATCACGGCTACACATGTTGGGCGCTATTTCGAAGTTGAAATCGACGCTAGGCGGTGAGACGTCAAAGTCGCTAACCCCATGAGGGGATGGGAATAGTGCCCTACTTCGAAGTTGAACGTCAAAGTAGGGCACGTGTAGCTGATCCGCGTCCTGCAACATCGAAATAGCGGGGTCCGCCATGGTGGCCATCAGCTGAGGGGTTGAGAGACGCTCTCTCTCCAGCCCCTGCGGGGCTCTATGGTCACCGTGTGCAGCAGCCCTTAGCCCAGGGCTTCTGGCTGCTGCTGTAGCAGCTGGGGATCCATGCTGCATGCACAGGGTCTGCAACCAGTTGTTGGCTCTGTGGATCTTGTGTTGTTTAGTGCAAGTGTGTCTGGGAGGGGCCCTTTAAGGCAGAGGCTTGCTGTTGAGTCCACCCTGTGACCCTGTCTGCAGCTGTTCCTGGCACCCTTATTTCGATGTGTGCTACTTTGGTGTGTAGATGTTCCCTCGCAGCACCTATTTCAATGTGGTGCTGCCCAACGTCGAAGTTGAACGTCGATGTTGCCAGCCCTGGAGGACGTGTAGATGTTATTCATCGAAATAGACTATTTTGATGTCGCTGCATCGAAATAAGCTATTTCGATGTAGCGTGCACGTGTAGACATAGCCCAAGTGTGCTTTGAATCTTATGGGTTAAAGTATAAAAGAATATATTACAGGTGTAAAGGAGGAGGAGACTTCTATGTACCTTTCTTTCCTCTCCCAGGCTCTCACACTGCGTTCTCTCTGAGCTCCCACTATATTTCCTACTCCTCCCACCATATCCTCTCCATTGCTGATTCAATTTACCTCTTAGCCCATTAACTACCACCCAAGTGTCACCAGAAACTACTTAGTTGAATTCAGTTAAGTATGCAGTCTTCCCCAGGCTGCAGCATCCTCAAATGACCAAGGTGATATGGATAGCACATGCTCTACTGCCCTGTTGAAGCAGGGAGTTGTAGTGAAGATGTGGAATGATTCATACCACTTCAATGACAGTTTGCTTTCACAAATAATGGACGTGTAGTGTTGTCTGGCCAACAGGCAGGTGAAAGCCTGCACCATATCACTTGAGACTGAATTTACACCTGGCAGTTTGAAGGTTGCAAATCTTTTCCTAGCAAATTTATTTTGATACCCAGTCCTGTTCCTGTTGGATGTTGGTGTGTAAAACTTGCACCAGCTGAGATAGCATTCTTCCATTGAAATGTAAATTATGGCCATAATCTGGCATTAATCAATTCTTTTGACAGGTTTATACACAGTGATTTAAAATTACAGGAGGTAATGCATTCTGAAAACTTAATTGGCTGCAAAGATTTTTTTAGCATTTTTAAAAAATATACAGCTGCCTGTTTGATAGTGCATTGCTGCTGTAACAGCTATCTAAACTAGTCAGTAGTAACTGATGCCATTACCAGGCAGTTAATTTGCAAAAAAGCCAAGAATTAAAGTGTGCTATTTATGTGGCACACTAATTTTTCTGCAAAAGGAAATCTGCATTGATGAATAATTTAAATCCCAGTTTCCCTGCAAGTCTATAATCACGTGCCCTACAGAGATTGGAGTACATTATGCTGTGAGTATTGTGTAAAAGATTAGTAACTCCTTGGTGGCAATGCTGCTCTAACAGTGTGAATTGCACTTTTAATTTGTCTTCCCATCTGACAGAGCATCTAATTATACTTTACAAAATCTATTTTAAATTATGCTTTTTAAACCCTTAGTTGAAAGATATTTACATAAAAGGTAGAGATTAAATAAATTGTTTTAAGTCGTATCAGCAAATCATTTTAATGAGATCATCATTTCTTCTGTGTTTGAAACAGAATGTGCTTTTTATTCCCACCATGTTTAGTTCCAGACGTCAGTCAAACCAGCAATGACTAGATGCAATTTGTTACAATGCATTTAGATGTGAAATGTGTGATAAGCCTGCTTTGTATTATAACATTATGCAGGCTTTGTAATAACTAACTTGTTAGCTATCTCAGGATTGAAAAGCATTTATGTAAAAAGTTTTATGTAAGAACAAAACTTATTCTTCACCAACAGCGCTAAGCAGAAAATCAGTAATTTTTATTAATCAGATTAAATTACGAAGGAGTAAAATGCACATATATTAAGTTATAATGTTATATTTCTCTCCCTTTCTCTTTGCCCTACTGTCTCTCTTTCTCTTAAGTACATTACTGGAAATTAGGAAACATAATAGCTGATATATTTAATGGTGCATAACATAATGTATTTTATTCATGTTCTATCAATCTGTGTGTGACTGAATAAAGGTTCATATTTTTATTGAAGAAATGTGGAATATTTTCCAGACACTCAATTATCCTGATTAATATTATTGAACTGTTAATGGATTACTCAGTAGCCAGCTGGGTTTTGTGTTACTGATTATTTATTACAGTGGCATTGGTACCCCTAAAACTTCCATTCAAGGCTGTGCTAGGCACTGTACAAACATTTAGGTAGGCGAGGTTCTGGCTTCAAAAGGTTTGCGTATGTGTGTAACAAGCAACGGGCAATTGATACAAGATTTCTACAAGATCAAAGTTAAATTTCTGTGGGAAAAAATCTTTAATACTTACTGTTACGTATGCACCAGATTGTTTAGGGCAAGCTGGGACCAGATAGGTTTTGACCACAGCACTTTGCTGCCTGCAATTCTTGTCTGTTAGAACACTGCCTAATAGATTATATGATTGCTGGTGTAACCAAAGACAAATCCAGAGAGCACTTTATTGCAAACTGCAGCTGGCTTCAAGTTATGATGATGGCAGTGCCCTAAGGTCAGGGCAGATTGGTAACTGAGTTCTCATTCCTTCTCCATGCAGATGGTGCACTCTTTGCCAAGATCCAGCAATTTCTCCCTATATGTTTTTGAACATAATGTTTACTATAAGAACACTACAATTAATGATGTTCAGACTGAGTCTGAGTTTCACAGGGGCTCAGGGATGTCCAGATCTGTAATTATGGTTTGTGTGCTTCTCTAATCACTATCAAAGTATCACATGTTCCATTTCCTATACAAGTACCCTCATTCACTGCTCAGTGACTTCCTTGGAGAGTTTGCGCCTCGCATGGCTTTGGCCTCACCTTCAGCAGTGTGGGGGAATCTTATTCGGCATAAAAACAGGAATAAAGTTGGTCAAAATTTTTATTTAGATCTTTTTACTGTGACAAATGGATACCTCCCCACATTGCAGACTCTTGGTTTTGGCTTTTCAAAATGTTCTGGTTTTTTTGTTGTTGTTGTTGTTGAAAATAAAAAAAAATGCATTTCAAAATTTCATATTTTTTAAATTCTTTTCCCAAATATTTGTCTTCTTTCTTTCCTCCCTGCCCATCCCCAGTGAGTGTCCTGACCCCTGGCCTATCAAGCCTCTCTTTCTCTCTCTCAAAACTGTTTCCCAGTGACCATTCACGTATTTTATACACAGTGGAACAGCTTTGACAGAAGGTTTGAAAGACATCTCTCGCCCAACAACTCAATAATCTATGGTCAAAATCCCTTCTTGACATCATGCAGAGGAGTAATTGCATCTCAATGTCTCCAACA
This sequence comes from Carettochelys insculpta, assembly GCF_033958435.1. Lineage (NCBI taxonomy): Eukaryota > Metazoa > Chordata > Testudines > Carettochelyidae > Carettochelys > Carettochelys insculpta. Next base: position 316,990,956 of record NC_134137.1, read on the forward strand.
GCACTCCAACAGTGAGTGCCCAAACCATTGTGCTCTTGGGCATCTTGTGTTGGGGCTTTCAGTTTCTGCTGTTGAAGATTTGTATCAATAGTTAGCCACTTGAGTAGGTACTTGAGCCTTCATCTTTTATGTGCCAGGTGAGGGCTCTAACCAGGATAAAAGTTATTGTGGAGGCACTTCCTATCCCTCTCTAACTGCTTTGTGATGCTACATTATCCTTCCCTTTCCTTTTTGTGCATTACAAATACCCATAAAAAAAGAAACAAATTTTATTCTATCAAAAATAATATTTTTGCCTCTTTGCTGAAAATTTGTGGATTTTATGTTTTCAGATTGCACTGCACTTAATTTTTTGTTGGTGTGTATGTGGGAGGAGGGTACTGTCAGCAAAGTGAAAATCATTAGGAAACTGAGAAGTCCCAGTGCAAAAATCTGGGCTAGAGTACTCAGCACCTTGCAAATTTGGGAATGACTACACTTTTGGGGCACATTCCCATGTTCTCAGCTATGCATATGCACTGAACAGAGAACAGACTGAGAAACCTGGGAGCCGATGCTGGAAAAAGAGTTCTAAATCCTGTTTTTAAAATCAACATTCACCATCTGCTTGGATATGCATTGTGACTTTTGTATGAACTTAACAATGAAATGTGCAAGCACAGTAATAGCAGAATAAAATGACTGTCACACCTATTAAAACCAAAAACTAAAACTCAACAAACGACCATCACCTGCAACAAAAGCTGCCATCTGCTTGTTAATGAAAACAAAACGATTACTCCTAAAGTACTTATCAAACTAGATATTCAGTATGGAAGTTTGAAGTAACAGATGACATGTGGGGTTTTTTTAGGGTTCTACTGTTATGCGCACAGATTCCCAGGTTCTTCTAGCGCTCTCTAACTGGGGTTGGTTGGAATAAGGGGTTAATTAAAAAAGGGATTGGCTAAAAAGGGGTTAACGAAGAAGGGGTGACCTAAAAGGGGTGCACTAAGAAGGGGTGAACTAGGAAGGGGCCCCAGTAGTGGGTCTGCCTGCAGCCCACCTGTCAGTGCTGACATGCAAACACACAACACTCTGTCCTGTAGAACACAGAAGTTCAGCGGGACACGCCTCCAAGCTAAGGCAGTTTGGTTTCAGAACTTCCCAGTCATTGGGCCGGAGCCCTTTCGGAGGTCCTGGGGTGTCTTTGCCTTAGCCTTACACATGGCCCTTACAGGCTCATGAACTAAAATATAAACACAACACAATACACAGTTGAGAGTACCTTTCCCTTAACCACGGGTTAGGGTACTGGATAAAAGTATTGATATGGATGACAAACAAATGACAAGACATAAACAGATTTAACACAAGTAGTGAGGTTTACTTACGCAGTTGAACAGGTACAAAGATAAAACAATAAACTGTTGCATTATGTTGCTAGAGCTATACTAATACAGGTTTCTTTGTGGTACCAATAGGTATTCGCACACTACTCTATTTAACTCGTGAGCAGGTGGGGGAGGGGGGCGGTGTAGGGTGATCAGTCCTCAGCGCAAGCAACACTCGGCTTCTCCAGGGCATCGGGAGTCCCCTCCTTGGAGGTTGCTGTTATGCTCCTTTATAGGACTTTTGATGTCACTACTTCCTGGGGTGATGTGTTCCCATACACCAATTATTTTACAACACAGTTCGCTTTTTCCCTTATATGGGATATACTAGGGGAAGGGTATTGTAACACATTTCACTTGATTCCTTATTTGGGATGTGGAATGCGGGGAGCTCACCAGCTTTGGCTTAATCACTATATTCATTGCGTTAGGTGTTGCTAACTGCCCGTTTTCTCCAGGCTCCGTGTTTATCACATGCGGTCAAAGAGGCCCCCCCTTACTTCCCTTTTTCTTGTGTCGCTGAGACACTTCCCCATTTCCCTTAGCTGAGATTAAACGGTAGAGTGCCTGAGCTTTGCACCCGAGGCCAGTCATGCTGAAAAGGCCTGATTGACATTTGACAACAGAGTCAACTTTTTAGTAAACTGAGTTTATCTGAATTCATTAAATAGATGCAAATATCAGAATCTGATCTATTTTATTATGGTTTTTTTTTTTCCTGCTTCAAAGCAGTACGTCAGTTGACTCATGCTCACAGTGCTGGACGTAGGGGCTAAAAATAGCAGTGCAGACATTTTTGCTCAAGCTGCAGTCTGGATTTTGAGACCTACCCCTTCATCTGCTTTCAGAATCTGGGCTTCATCCTGGGTCAGGAACATGTGCGGTGCTGTTTTTACTTGCCTCTTAGTCCAATGACCTAGGCTCCAAGGCTTGTCACTCAGGATGTTTTCTGCTTTGCATATCTACCCGTAGGCTATGTCTACACTAGGAAATAAAGTCCAATATATTAAAGTCGACTTTATACCATAGATTTTATAAAGTCGATGGTGAGTGACCACACGTTTAGAAAGTCGACATAGTGTGTCCTTATTAACTTGGCTAAGTTTGACTGTCTCAGCAGTGCATTGTGGGTTCCTATCCTACAGTTCCTTGACTCCCACTGCATTCTGGGTTTGTGTGCCAGTGTGTTGTGGGAGAAAATAATGTGCCACAAGTGGTTGTGGGTGTCTGATGTTATCACCCCAGAGTGCATTGCCTTCACTCCCCACTCCCATTGAAAACAAACTGCAAAATGCATTTTAGCGCCACTCTTCTACACCCTGCCCCTGGCACATGCTGTTACAAGGCTAGCGGGCCAGTCCTGAGAGATGTAAAAGCAGAAATAAAAATCTGAACAGTTTCACTTCAAGCTATCAAAAAGTTGTTTTTTGAAAAAGTTATTTTTATTTATTTCACTTTAACCCAGCAGCTGTGTGGTGATGGGGGCAGCAGTGCATGTGTGTGGGATGCAGCCGGAGAGCCTGGCAGCTGTGTGTTGTGGGGGTTCAAGATGGAGAGGCCAGGCTGATTCCTGCTTCCTGTTTCCTACTTCCTGCTCACCTGGGCTACGTCTACACGTGAAGCCTACATCGAAATAGCTAATTTCGATGTAGCAACATTGAAATAGTCTATTTCGATGAATAACGTCTACACGTCCTCCAGGGCTGGCAACGTCGATGTTCAACTTCGACGTTGCGCAGCACATCGAAATAGGCCCTGCGAGGGAACGTCCACACGCCAAAGTAGCACACATCGAAATAGGGATGCCAGGCACAGCTGCAGACAGGGTCACAGGGCGGACTAGCGCTTCCGGGGCAACAGCTAGCCGCTCCCTTAAAGGACCCCTCCCAGACACACTCAGCCTGCACAGCACGCAGTCTGAGGAGCCATAGGCACACAGACCCCGGGCGACGCAGGCATGGACCCCCAGCAGCAGCAGCAGCAGCAGCAGCAGCAGCCAGAGGTCCACCCAGCCCTCCCGGCAGGAGCAGGGCTTGCCCTGATCCATGCCATGCGGGAGGCAGCTGAGCACCTCCTTGCTACACTGGAGGAGGAGCTGCCCCCAGGGCAGCAGGACTCAACCCCCAACCCTGCAGCACCCCGCCCCCACCCCCGCCTCACACGCCGGCGGCTGTGGAGCTACCCCACCAGCACCGACTGGTGGGAGCGGCTGGTGCTTGAGGAGTGGGACGACGACCGCTGGCTCAGGAACTTCAGGATGAGCCGGCAGACATTTCTGGAGCTGTGCCAGTGGCTCACCCCCGCACTCAGGCACCAGGACACTGCCATGCGGCGTGCCCTCCCTGTGGAGAAACGGGTCGGCATCGCTGTCTGGAAGCTGGCCACTCCAGACAGCTACCGATCCGTGGGACAGCAGTTTGGTGTCGGCAAGGCCACCGTCGGGGCTGTCCTCATGGAGGTAAGAGAACCCACGGGGGGAGGGCAGGGCAGAGGAGGGCAGGGCAGGGGAGGGGAGGGGAGAGCAGGGCAGGGCCACGCACACCCTGCTCATCCCTCATTGGTACTGTCCCATGTGCTTTCCCTGCAGGTTGTGCGTGCCATCAATGCCATGCTCCTGCACAGGCTCGTGAGGCTGGGGGACCCAGATGCCACCATTGCGGCCTTTGCCACCCTGGGCTTCCCCAGTTGCTTCAGGGCTCTGGATGGGACTCATCCCCATCCGCGCCCCGCATCACAGTGGAGGACGCTACATCAATTGCAAGGGCTACCATTCTGTGGTCCTCCAGGCCTTGGTGGACAGCCGGGGCCGTTTCCAGGACATTTATGTGGGCTGGCCTGGCAGCACCCATGATGCCCGGGTTTTCCGGAACTCGGGCTTGTGCCGCCGGCTGGAGGCGGGGACCTACATCCCCCAGCGGGAGATCCCTGTGGGGGACACCACTATGCCCCTCTGCGTCATCGCAGATGCGGCATAGCCCCTCCGGCCCTGGCTCATGCACCCGTACACGGGCCATCTCTCCGCTAGCCAGGAGCGCTTCAACGAGCGCCTGAACCACATGCGCCAGGTGGTGGAGCGCTCATTTGGCCGCCTGAAAGGACGCTGGAGATGTCTCCTCACCCGCCTGGATGCGGGCCCCAAAAACATCCCCCTGATTGTGGGTGCCTGCTGCGCCCTGCACAATTTGGTGGAGAGCAAGGGGGAGGCCTTTTTCCAGGGCTGGGCTGTGGAGGCCGGCAGGGCCGACGTGCAGCCACCCGCTGCCCCCAGTCGGCAGGTGGACCCCGAGGGGACCCGGGTCCGGGAGGCCCTGCGGGCCCACTTCGATGATGAGGCCACGGGGTGAACTCTGCCAGGCCCCCCACTGCCCACCCCTTCCTCCACAGCACTCCCTGCCCCAACGCCCACACCATGGAGCACCCAACCGCACCCCCCTCCCACTTTTCCTGGACAAATGACAGCACGCACTTGTGGCTGAACTTAAACTGCTTTTTCTTTTAGAACTTTTTTTTTTTTTAACTATAAATAAAACAAGAACAAACTATATACAACATGTGTGGAACAAAAGTAATGTGTACAAATAAAACAATAGTAATAAAAAAGTTTGTTCAGTAATAACAAGAAAACCAGGGATGATAAAGGGGAGAACTATTTACATGGGGGGGACGGGGCAAACGGGGGGCACAAATTAATGTCACAACTATATACAAGGGGGGGGCCACGTCCCAGGCCCCTTGCCCCTAAAGTCCGGCACTGGGCATGGGCGGCCAGGAGCCCCGCCTCAGCCACAGCCCTGTGCGGGTCTGGCTGGGGGCGGGGTGGACCAGAAGATATGCCCGGCGAGTCTCAGCTGGCTCCAGGGGTCCCTCGGCGCTCCGGCCCTCGGTGGTGGGTGGCGGGGCAACGGCAGACGGGACGGCAACGTGCGGAGCAGCTGGTGGTGTGGCGGGTGGAGCAGGCAGGGCGGGCGCTGCGGCAGCCAGCGCGGCATGGGGGGCCAGGCAGTCCACCAGGCGGTTGAAAGTCTCCCTGTAGGCCCCCCATGCCTCTTGGCGCCAGGCCAGCGCCCGCTCCTGCAGGTGCAGGTGGCGTTGCTCCACCCGCAGGTGCTGCTCCGCGAACTCCAGCTGCCGACGGTGGATGGCCAGCAGCTGGGGGTCCGTCGCCGTCGGCTGGTGGTGGCGCGGGGTCCGCCGTCTAGCCCGCCGTGGGGCCGGTCGGTTCTCGGCCGAGGGGCTTGCCTGGAGCGATGGCCCTGGAGGGGTCTCCGGGACCACTGATGCCTCGCCGGCACGCTCTTCCGGTCCTTCCGATGGTGCAGCTGCGGGACACAGGAGAGGAGGGGGGGAAGAAGAATGGAGACAGGCGTTAGTGTGGGCCCCAAGCCGTGGCCTTTGTCCCCCTAGCCCTGTGCTGCAGGTTCCCCATCCCCGTTCCCGGGAGATGCTGCTGTGATGGATGGGGTTCAGGGGTCCCCCTGCACTGCACCCCGTCCCCTGGTGGGAGCGACTCTCACTTCACTCCGCAGGGTCTGACAGGAGAGGTTTCTTAGGCCACAGATGCCCAGTTTCTCCCAGGAGTGACAGCACCAGCTGTCAGAAGAGACAGTCCTTCCAACCCGTCCTGGGGAGAAGACCCCAAGGGGTGCCCCTCTGGGGTGTAGCTTTTCCCCTCCTCAGGCTGGCTGCCTTCCAACTCTCCCTTCCCCTAGCCTCTACCTGCGGCCCCCGCCCCCCTCCCCCGATTCAAAGCCAGCTCGGCTCCTCCCTCCTCTTTGTTCAGGGCAGAGGTGTCACCTGCCAGCTGTAGCCCCACGATCATCCTTTGCCCCTGGGAGCTATTCGGCTCTTGTTGCTCATATCTAGCCTGAGTCTCCCTTTTGCACTCCCCCCACTCCATCACATGCTGCTGCTCCTGCTCCTGCTGCGGGGTGTCCCACCCCGTCCTCCCGGGGGCCCCTCAAGGTTCCGCTCCCCCCTGCCCCGGGGATGGGGCATGGCACTGTCGTGCGAGGTGGGGTGGGGGCAAGGGCTGATGCACTGCTGTGGGGGCATGGCCCTGCTGTCTTTGGGGCCATGGCCATGTGAGCATGTGGGGGGCCCTGGACACATATCTATTACCCCCGCCCCTCAAGCCCAGGGGTGTCCACCAGAGGGGGGTATATACCTGTCGGTCCACTCCCATGGTCCGGAGATCCCCGGGGAGTGGAGGCCCGGCTGCTGCTCCAGGATGGCAGAAGGAGGATCTGCAGCCCAGATTCTGCGGAGGAGGAGCCCCTCTCCTCCTCCTCCTCTTCCTCCTCCTGCCGCGATGGCCCGGGGGTGGGCTCCGGGGGGAGCCCCCGGGGTGCAGGGCTTACCTCCGGGGCGGACTCCAGCTGCAGGGCCTGCTGGGGCTCGTCGGCCGAAGTATCAAGGGTGGCCGGAGGGGAGGAGGTGTGCCGGGGGCCTAGGATGTCCTGGGCTCCCTGTAAAAGAGGCAAGTGACGGGGGCGGCCCCAGATCGGCTGGCCGCATCCCGGGCCCGGGCGTAACCCTGCCGTAGCTCCTTGACCTTACTCCTGACGTGATCAGGAGTGCGGGCAGGGTGACCCCGGGCGGACAGGCCCTCGGCCAGCCGAGCGAACGCATCCGCATTCCGCCTCTTGCTCCCCATTACCTGGAGCACCTCCTCCTCCCTCCAGAGCCCCAGCAGGTCCCGCAGCTCGGCCTCCATCCAGGAGGGGCCCCGCTGCCGCTTGCCGGCCTGGCTGCCAGCCTGGCTGGGCTGGCTGCCCTGGCTCCCCTTGGGGGGGGTCCCCTGGGGGCGCTGGGGGGGCTGCCGGGCGGCCATTAAAGGTCCTGTGCCTCCTGTGGCTGCTGAGGGATGTGCAGGCTGGCCGCGTGTCTGAGCTGCTGCCTGCACGTTCCCTCAGCTTCCTGCACAGGAAAGGAGTGGGAGGGGACCTTTAAGGGGCTGCTCCACGCGGCCACCATTGAGCTGAGGGGCTGGAGAGAGCGTCTCTCAACCCCTCAGCTGATGGCCGCCATGGAGGACCCCGCAATTTCGACGTTGCGGGACGCGCAACGACTACACGGTCCCTACTTCGACGTTGAACGTCGAAGTAGGGCGGTATTCCTATTCCCTCATGGGGTTAGCGGCTTTGATGTCTCGCCGCCTAACGTCAAAGTTTACTTTGAAATAGCGTCCGACGCGTGTAGCTGTGACGGGCGCTATTTCGAAGTTAGTGCCGCTACTTTGAAGTAGCGTGCACGTGTAGACACGGCTCTGGAGAGCAGCAGGGGTGAAAGTGATGGTCAGAACAGACACATTGGGGGCATTGTGGGATGCTTCTGGAGGCCAATAAAATCAAATTAAATAACATTGTGTCTACACTAGCATTAAGTTCACATTGTAAATTCAAATTTGATGTTACTCCTTGTGAAAAAGCTGAAGTAGAAAAGTCGACCCCTTAAAATCGACCTAAGGAGATTTGTAGCAAAGATAGGTACATTATAAAATTGACATAAATCCCTTAAAATCTACTTTATGCTCTCATGTAGACATAGTCATAGCCACTATAGGGATGTGCCTGAGACCCTGGCTTCTGGATTCTGTGATTAGTTGGAATTCCAGTTTTATTTAAAAAATAAAAAGTTCCTAGGGAATAGTTAGATCCTGTCACAGTTGTAGGGTTGCTAATGGGCACCTCCTACTGTCTGGAGGGTGAAAATTTCTTCGGGTGCATCCATCTGCCAAATTTTTACCTCTGTGGTACAAAATTGGATCAAACAATCCCCATTGTACTTAAGGCATGTGGGGCTTTTGGCTGCCATCCCTAGTTAGTACCTTTAACATAGTCCCAGATTCCCTAACTCTAAAAGGGAGAGAGGGTTAGCCATACCAATCACCTAATGGTTCACTATGAGGCTTGTGAATCTTTTCTACTCAGCCAGTACACCAGACCCTGTTGTCTCCATGTAGGCAGGGAACTAGAACTTTATTTACCTGCATTTCCAGAGGCACAGCTGCTCGCAGATGCTGTAGGCTGTGGATTGCCTTTCTGGCCAATGGGAGCTGTAAGAAGTCAGTTGATGCTACGTCCTTCATGGACTGGTAATGGTGATCCATGGCTGACGGGAATTGCAAGTGGCCATATCTGTGGTCTCACAGGTAAATAAAGTGCCGGTGGTCCACCAAGGACTAACCATGGTGAACTGCGTCCAGCCTGTGGGATGCTTATTTCTCACCTCTGATCTAGACCATCCCTGACAGGTGTTTGTCTCACCTGCTTTCAGAAATTTCCAATGTTGATTCTAAAATCTCCCTAGGCAATTTATTCCAGTGCTTAACCCCCATGACAGGAAGTTTTCCCTAATGTCCCATCTAAAGCTCCCTTGCTGCAATTGAAGCCCTTTGCCTCCTCTGTCATCAGAGCTTAAGGAGAATAATTTTTGTACTTCCTCCTTATGACAGCCTTTTAGGTACCTGAAAGCTATTTTTATGTTCCCTTTCAGTCTTCTCTTTTCCAGACTACACAAACTCAATCCTTTCCATCTTTCTTCATAGGTCATGTTTTCTAGCTTGTTAATAACTTTTGTTGCTCTTGTCTGGACTTTCTCTGATTTTGTCACCTCTTTCCTGAAATGTGTTATCCAGAACTGGACATGTACTCCAGCTGAGGCCTAATCAGTGCAGAGTAGAGTGGAAGAAATACTTCTCCCATCTTGCTTACAACACTCCTGTTAATACATCACTGAATATTTTTATTTTTTGAAAGAGCATCACACTGTTAATTCTCATTTAGATTGCAATCCACTCCAGCGTTTCTCAAATTTTATATGGTTGGGAACCGTATTTTTCAGTACCGTTTTTTTGTGGCCCAAAACTATAAATGCATATTAAAAAAATGAAAAATGAATGAATTTTCACTGTTTATTATTTATTCCCAATAATAATAGTACACAATGATAATTTGTATATTTTCTAAAGACCGGTATTTGTTTTCCAAGGACCAGTACTGGGCCGTGAACCATGCTTTGGGAAATGTTGCACTATATGGTCCCTTTCTGCAATGCTCCTTCCTAGACAGTTATTTCTCTTTTTTGCATGTGTGCAACTGATTGTGCCTTCCTAAATGGAGTACTTTGCATTTGTCCTTGATGAACTTCATCCTTTTTGCCTGAGACCACTTCTCCAGTTTGTTCAGATCATTTGTTATAATCCTATCTTGTAAAGCACTTGCAACACCTCCCAGCATGGTATCATCCACAAACTTGATAAGTGTATTCCCTATCCCATTATTTAAATAGTTGATGAAGATATTGAAAGGAATTGGTTCCATAACTGATCCCTGTGGAACCCCACTTATTGTGCTCTCTCAGCATGACTGTGAACCATTGATAACTACTCCCTGGCTGTGTCTTCACATGCTGCTTCTTCTGCAAACAGCATGGTAATGAGCCGTCTGGAAAATGCTAATGAGATGCAGATGTAAATTTCCCACACCTCATTAGCATATGGGCATGTGATTCAGAGTCCGGAAGAAGCTCTTCTGTACTCCAAAATACACATGCTGAAAAATTTTGAGGAAGAGGGGACTTCAGGAAGGAGGGTTTCCTTGGGGAAGATCCCCACGGGCTGTGCGTTTGCACATGTATTTTGGAGTGCAGAAGAGCTTCTTCCGGACTCCTAATCACGTGCCCATATGCTAACGATGCATGGGAAATTTATATCTGCACCTCATTAGCATCTTCCAGATGGCTCATTATCATGCTGCTTCCAGGGAATGGTTATCCAACCAGTTATGCACCCACCTTATAACATCCCCATCTAAGGCGTATTTCCCTTGTTTATTAATGAGAAGGTCATGCAAGATGATATCAAATGCGTGGGAGGGAGTATCATTATCTACCAGCTCACATCGTATTAATGTGTTATAGTATATACAGCGCATTAATACAACGTGAGTTGACAGATGCTGATACAGATACTCTCCATCTCAGGGAAGTTCTCTTTTTTTGAAAGGTCAGATATGGTAACCCTACTAAAGTCTAGGTATACTACATACTCTGTTTCTCCCTTATCCAAAGAAATCACACCATTCTGATAGCTATGATTTGTTCTTTACAAATCCATGCTGACTGTTAATTGACTCTTATTATCTGCTTGATGTTTGCCCTCTTCCGGTCTCCTGAAATCTCTCCCACCTTCCATGACTTTACAAAGATAATAACAAATGGCTCAGATATCTCCCCAGTCAGCTCCCTGAGTATTCGAGGATGCATTTGATCAGGCCCTGGTAACTATTCTAAGTAGCTTTTAACTTTGTTTTGTTTTGTTTTTTCCTATCTTAGCTTCTGAACCTCCATCATTTGCATCGTATTCACTATATTAGGCAACTGTTGGCCACAAACCTTCCATTGTGAAAAACCGAAACAAAAAAAGGCCATTAAGCACCTCTGCTAATTCCATGTTTTCTGTTATTGTTTTCCCCTCTCCACTGAGTAATATTGAGTCCTTCGTCTTCCTCTTGCTTCGAACATATGTGTAGAATCTTTTCTTGTCACCCTTTATGTTTCTAGCTAATTTGTGCCTTAGCTTTTGTAATTTTGCACCTACATACTTTTTTGTTTGTGTTCATTCTTTGTAACTTGACCTGGCTTCCACTTTTTTTGGGACCCCTTTGGGGCGAGCCTTGCACAGAGCAAATCTTTAACCCCTTCATCACCAGTGCGGGGTCTGCACACACTGTTTCAGATCCTCAAAACTATTACCTTTGTCCTACAAAAAATCTAGTTGTTTTTGGTAGATAGCCAGTCCAGAGAGGTGCTGAGCATTTGCAACTGTCATTGGAGCATATTTAAAATTTGTCTTGAATAATTTAAGGGTTCTCTTACTCTGTTTTACAAGAGACAGTTGTTCCCAGATATGTATAGATCTAAATTTAAAAAGACAGAAAAATACTAGTGCTGAAATAAAAGTTTAGTAGGATATTTTTCTTTGGCAAAGCAGACAGTGCTTATGTACTGTTATGGAAAAATAAGGAGAATGCCATTGTTTTGGAAGCAATAACATGTTTCTGTTTTCTGTTACATTAGTGGTTATATGTTGTCTTACCATGTTTTACTGCCTTCAGAAAACTAAGAGCTGTTCTCTTCTGAAATTTGTGCAGTTGCAGTCTGTGCTGTTAAGAGGAAATGTAGCTTGCCAACACAAAGGTGTACAGTTAAAACTTAAATATAAAAGATGCTGGAAGCCTGCCTGGACTGGTTATCAGAAATGGGCACCAGAGCTCTGTCGGTTTGAACAGACATTATCATTCATATGGAAATTAATGCACATGAAAATGCTCAGTCTTGCTCTATTCCCATAGTTGGAGAAATGTCACCTCTCTATTAGATATCTTCAGTCAAAGCAGAGCCAACATTGTTGCCATTATCCATAGCACTGCATTTGGGAATTGCCATACTACACTTCTGGGGCTATATAAGTACCGAGATAGATAAGTGTATCTGAAAATTCTTTTCATTGAGTCTAATCACTTGGTTTCTTCTCACCTTTCCATAATCATGTTTTATAAAGATTTATTAAAAAATTCTTGTAGTTCTCTACTGCTGTGCACTTGAAATATGCAGCTTACAAGGAATTGGGTGGCTTTTCATCTATACTTTTTAAGGAAAGGTTTTTATAAGTTACATATTTTGTGTAATGACAATCAGTATACTTCAAGAATCAGAGTTGCAGACACATTGGATTGATTTTAAAATTGCTAGAGCACACAGCACATCAACAGCTTGGTAAAGCATTCATCAGCCAATAGCTAGGTAGATGAATAATTTCTTTGATTCTTGGATTATAATGGCATTTCAGACTGGTGACTTTTGGTGAATTTATAACAGTGAATTTTTTACTGATGATCTATAGACAGTTGCTTTTGCATGAATTTCTATCAGGAGAAATGAGTATTTCTGGGAATGGCATTTTTTAAATACATTTTTTTCATTCTCATCCTTGGAGTTCATGACATGCATTATTGAACAGCTATCTACTGATAAACACAAGGGAGTTGAAGGTTATCCAGTTAGTTTGCATGATGTTCCTTATTTGCTTCAGGGAAAGGGGCCCATTGTTGCTGACTGACAATATGGCCATCATGTTTCACAAAACAAGTGGGGAGTGCACAGCCCTCTCAACTCTGTAGGGAAGCAGTACTGTGCTGGGACGTCCATATCACCAGTTCTATTTTCTCACTATGCATTTTAAAACAATAAACCCTTGAATTCTTTGTAAAACTGCTTTAATTCAGGAAAGGGCTGAGATCTGCAGCTAACATATAGTAAAATTTACCTTCTTATTCCTGAAATATACCTACTCCTTTTCACAGAACAGAAACAGTATATTTTAGTTTGCCTGAAGTTTCACAAAGGATTCCCAGCCAGCTGCACTCAAAATTACAGTGTCTGCATACTATGGTTTGTCTAAATTGATTTTCATGCATTTTTTTAAACAAATTGCTTTAAAGGATGTCTACTCACTTCACATGTGCTGACAAATGTTACTTTTTGACAGGGTACAAGATCCAGCTCTGTGCATACTTGACCTATTTTCTGAATAACAGTACTCTCTGAAATATTTGCACTGAAACAAAATATTTTCAGGTATCAGATAAAATTAAGTACCTTAAATTTCTGATTCAACAATAAAAAACAAGTTACCTCAGGGCTGATTTTGTGCCCTCAGAGCAAGGATTAATTATGGGCACTCAAAGCAATTATGGGCACTCAATGCAATCATGGACAAAGAGGATCAACATTTGTAAGAAATCCTGTGGCATGGAAAAAATTCTGCATTTATGGCATTCAGAGCTTGCAGCAAAGACATGTTAGCTATATATATTTACAATTAATTGATTACAAGGTTGTTGACAACACATTTTCTGTAGTTGGGGTAACAAACAGGAGACTATGAAACCTACCCTAGCAGAATTCATTCATCAGAGTGTTGGAGTTAATTGCTCTGGCTGTGTAGTTGAAAGGAGGTCTGATTTAATCCTACCTCTTCTCCCCTTCCCAAATTATTATCACATAAAATTATAGAACATTAGAACTGGAAAGACCTTGAGAGGTCATTGACTCCAGGACTAAGCACCATCTAAGCCATCCCTGATAGACGTCTGTCTAACCTGCTTTTAAATATCTCCAGTGATGGAGATTCCACAGCCTCCCTAGGCAATTTATTCCAGCATTTAACCATCCTGACAGTTAGGAAGCATTTCCTAATGTCCAACCTAAGCTTCCGTTGCTGTAGTTTAAGCCCATTACTCCTTGTCCTATCCTCACAGGTCAAGGAGAACAATTTTTCTCCCTCCTCCTTGTAACCTTCTTTTAGGTACTTGAAAACCGCTATCATGTCCCCTCGAAGTCTTCTCTTTTCTAAACTAAACAAGCCCAGTTGTTTCAGTCTTCCCTCATAGCTCATTTCTGATTCTTGTTGCTCTTTTCTGGACCTTCTCCAATTTCTCCACATCTCTCTTGAAATGTGGTACCCCAAACTGAATATAATATTCTAACTGAGGCTTAATCTGTACTGAGTAGGAGTAGAGCAGAAGAATGACTTCTTGTGTCTTGCTCACAGTATTCCGGTTAATGCATCCCAGAATAATGTTTGCTTTTTTTGCAACAACATCACACTGTTGACTTTCATTTAGCTTGTGGTCCATGACCCCTAAATCCCTTCCCTCAGTACTCCTTCCTAGACAGTTGCTTCCCATTGTGTATGTATGAAGCTGATTGTTCCTTCCTAAGTGGAGGAGTTTGCATTTGTCCTTATTATTTTTCATCCTATTTAGCTCAGACTAATTTCTACAGTTTGTCCAAATCATTTTGAATTCTGACCCTATGTTCCAAAGTAGTTGCAACCCCTCCCAGCTTGGTATCTTCAAATTTATTAAGCATACTCCCTGTGCCAGTATCTAAATACTTGATGAAGATATTGAATAGAACCAGTCCCAAAATGGACCCCCTGTGGAACCGCACTTGTTATGCCCTTCCAGCATGATTGTGAATCATTAATAGCTACTCTCTGAGAACTGTTATCCATCCAGTTATGCTCCCATCTTACAGTAGGCCTATCTAAGTTGTATTTGCCTAGATAATTGATAGGAAGATGAAGAGAAATTTTAATTGTTTTTTTTGTATTGTTTGTCCTGAATTTGCATAATATGTCTGAACCTCTTGCAGAATAAAAGGTTCTGAAAGAATTTATTTTGGGAATGTCTGTTTTGAGTTGACATTAGTCTCTCCATTTTTCTGAGCTACTGCAGTAGCTCATGGAATTGTAGTTGTGGGTCTCTCATGTCTCTATTCTCCCTGTCACCTGGACTACATCATCCATGATGCATTGTGGTCTTTCCTGTGGCCCACCACTGGTGGTGCACATTTGAAGTTCCGTGTCTGATTACTGTGTCCCACAATACATGTCAGCTGCTGAGCCATAGGAAAGAGAATCCATTCAGGAGAGAAGGAAAGTAAAAGGGAGCTAGCATGACAAGTCCCTTCAGGTATCGTGGCATTTTTGGAAATCACAGATGCATGTTGACTTTCAATCAAGTATTGTGTTTTGATTTCCCTTTAAAAGCCTTCTGCTGAAATCTTTCTTTTCATATGCAAAATTCAATTTAGATGAAACTCCATTTCCAAAGGAAAATGTTTCACTTGAAATTTTGACCAGCCCCAGCTGCCAGACATGCCACACCTGAATATGATAATTCAATATATTTCATAAGTGGAAAGTCTGTTCCACACAGTATTTACAAAACTAGGTACCACTTCGCTCAGGCGGTATAATAGAGAATATGTTGCATCCTCCCCTTTAATCAGGATTTGAGCATTGGTTATACTGGTTCAAGCTATGGATTACCCAGAGGATGATAGAACAGTAATGCTCATGCTCTGGAAATGTCTATTAAGGATGACTGACAACATTCTTCCAACCAATTAATCAGAAAGAAGTAATACAGAGGTAGGCTTGCTGACTGGATGGGGGTGGAGTGGGACAAAGGGGAAACTGCCCCTGGCCCTGGCAGTTCTAAAGGACCCATGGCCCTTGGCTACCACTGCCATTACTGTGGTAGCAATGTTGGCTGGAGCTCCAGGCTCTTTAAACCACCGGTACAGTTCCATGCAGTGAATTCCTGGCAATGCTGAGGGCAGCCTAGGGGAGGCTAGCTCCCTGGCCTGCCCCTTTTTGTCCAGGCTCTGCCCTTTCCAGGGGCAGAGCCATACCCCTCCTGCCCTGCCTATGTCAGTACACAGACTTATGGCTCATGCATACCTGCTAGTTTTTAATCAATGTTTTTTGTAGAGATTGCTCTAGTCACAATGTTCTTATCTGGATCTAAACATCCCCATGGTTTGGGGGTCTCTAGTTTCAGGTTTTGAACAGGACCCATCTCTTATTTCTATTTCTTGTTTCTAAGTCACACCCATCTGTGCACACATATCTCACTCCAGCTTTCAACTTTAACTAGAAGATATCAGTTATACAGGCTGAAACTCTCTCATCCAGCACCCTGGAGACCTGACCAGGGCCAGATAAGAGAATCTGCCAGATCAGAGGATGAGAATATTGTTTAGCACATTGCAAACACTTTCACTGCTTATTGGGCTCTTAGAAGACATTTGGGTTAAATTTAGCTGAATGGTAGCACTGAACACTGAGAGCCAGGTCTGGTGGCTGTAAACAAACTTTATGGAGCCACGGTAAATTTGTCCACACCCGTCATAAATGGTTGTCCGGCTAGCTAAAATCATGCTGGATTGCAAATGTTGCTGGACGTATTTCAGACAGCAATTAAGCCTTTCAGAAACTCTTTGAAGTGGAAAAAAATCTCCTCTGAGGTAAAGAGAGTTAGTGGAAATAGTCTAATATCTAGATGACCCAACTTCATCCTTTCCTCAAAAGAAGAGCGTTTCGAGTACAAAACAAACCTGGGAAATACTTTATCTTATTGTCTTTCCAACATAGCCATTATTGCTGAGCAAAGAATTATTATTTGATTAGCTCATTCTCTCTTCCTGCTTGCAAAATAGCCAATAACCTATCCATTTCCTTAAATCTATTAAAATAGCACTGCTTTCACTGTTGACCTCTTCCATTAATTCCTCAGTTATAGTTACTCTTCATCTAGCAGTTCAGCAGATTATGTGTTGTCTTGGATTACTAGTGATTTTCAGGGCAAATGCACAACTGAGATCTTGGGCACTATCCAATTATTTCTGTGTTAGTAGTTAAGATCCAAAAAAATACAAATTTTGAAGATGTTAGTAGTCCTAATTTAGGTGTAAAGAGATGCTTATTTCCTTTTGAACCTCACACCCTTCTAGAGTTACAATATGACTTGCCACCATCTAAAATATTATCTTGATGTGAGTGCACAATATCACTGAAATTTATACCAGAAGAAAATGGCTTTAAGATCTCATGGCTGTTATATTATGTTTAGTGATTTACTCCTTGAATTGTGTCTATGGGAGTTCACCATTATAGCTGCAGTAAGAAAAAAAATGTGCAGGTTCCTCTTAATACCTTTTGCTTGTGGCAGCGAAAACCGTATAATTTGAATATATATCTTTCTGTGATTACTTTGGAGAAGCCACAGAATTGAAAATGATCATCTAGTCTCCTATAAAAATCTTATTTAATCAGTAAGGCTAAACCATTACCCCATTTCAGGTAACAAATTCTGCATTAGTGTATTGTGCAGGGAATTGGCTGCACCATTCGCATTATGATTAAAAACGGCTAAAAATTCATGCCGGTACTCTTTTCAGACATGCCCTTATTATAAAGGCACTTTTACATTGTCTTATCTTGATTATTCCATGTATCCCAACAGCTTGTCATTTAAGGTATGAATTTCCTGTGATGACTGTTCCATGCTGCAGTTTCAGATTCACCTGTTGGCTAATTTCTCTTAATCCTCAAAGTTCAGTTTGGGGGAAATCCCACTTGTGTCTCTTCCCTGCAGTATGTATCATTCTCATTTTCTCCTGTGCAAATTCTTACTATACCCAGTTGGGTATTTAGATTAATTAGACATGAATGATGATGATGTAAGTGAATTGGTCATAGTTTATGTAACTTTTAAGAACACGTTTCCTTCTAGCATCTCTACATAATTTGGATAAGGATGTACAAAACGTAAAATATTCATTTATTCTGTTATTTATAAAGCAAAAATTAGAGAAAATATGATTAACATTTTTTATCTGCAGTTCTCCCAATAGTTTTGACTATATATTGAGACCACTAAATAGATTTAGTTATGATGCATGGACTTCTTCACCAGGGATCTTAAAATATTGGAGAAAAAAGCGTGCACAGATGGAAAGAGAAAAAAGGAGACAGGAAGTGGAGAAGTCAATTAGAGATTATGTAACTTTTGAGAATAAAGAGTAGGAGACTGTAGAGTGAAGAAGGCCATTAAATAAAAGATTTAAAAAGTCTTTCTAACAGTTAATAAAGTGGATTCTAATTGGCAGCCCTCCTATTCGTACATTCAGTGCCAAACTGACAGCAGAGTAACAAGTTTCAGCCACTTCTTGGTTTTAGCAGACAACAGAAAAATTGGATATAGGCCATAATTCAATAATGCACAAGTACCCAGCTTTAGGAACTTGAGTAGTCCCATTGCTGAATCAGGGTCACATTGTACAGCCTTGTGGGGATATTTATCAAAAAATTGTCCTGTTAAAAGGAAAATTAGGAATTGTGTTTGTCATCTATTATTTGGGGCTTGTGGAAGCATCGCAAGTAGAGAGTTTCAGGGACTCTTTAAAAACAAACAGAAAAATTCCTTAAACATTTATATCTTCCTTTACCTGCCTAGTCAAACTGCACCACCTCTTCCACCTGGCAGTGGGCCTGCAAATTGCCTCAGCTGCCTTTGTTTAGAAGAAACACCCACAAAAAGACAGTGACAGTGAAAATAGTTATGTTTTATTCATATCCTTATAGCACAGCCTTCTGAATGTTCCCAGGGTCTTCATACCATGTGAATAGAAGTATTCAAAAATCTTATGTTCAGCCACAAGTGTTCAAAAATCATTATTCAAGCTTCCCCAAATCACTAGCTTATCTGAAAAAAAATGAGATTTTTAAAATCATGAACACTGGGATCTTTCTATTTGCCTTATTGCCGAGCTGTGTTTGTATTTTTGAGTTTTTCTCTGAAACCAAGAGGAAAAATTCAAACTGTGATGGTCACATAACCAGTAGACTTCAAAGGAGCATTAAGAAAAACATCAAATTTTGCGAGGCTCAAGCTAAAATCGCAGGAGTTGACAACATTGGTATGAGCAAGTGAAATCGAGGCACTGCTAGTGAAGAGTCACAATTGCAAATTATACAAGGGACAACAGATGAGTAGCAAATGCCTTTTGTTTCAGCAACATGATTAAAGTCTCGTCTCAGTAACATTTGACAATGAAACATTGACTTCCTCATCTGAACCATGCTTCTTGAAACTGGAAGCTACATAATTGTTGGATTAAAATTGCACTTAAACCTCGAGGATCGGCTGACATGAGATTATTTTGGTTTAGATTGCACAGAGTCTGTGTTCCTCTCAGACAGTTCCTTCCTTTAATTTTTGAAATTTGCCATGATCTTGCAGTATTATACCACTGTGTAATGAACTGTTGGTGGCAGTATCATATCTATATAATGTAATAATAGTCTTGCAAACACAATGATTTCTTCTGGTGGTGAATAGCAGTGCAATATCTACATCCTCTCAGATTGGTTTGTGATTGCAAAGGTGTGAAAATATCAAATCAGTTTCTCTTATTAGATGATGCCTGCAATATTTACCTGTCTGCCTTCTACTAAATTGAAATTCTCTCTTATTAAATTTAAATCTCAATTTAAAGATAAAGAATACTGTGACCATTTCCTTTTTACTATCCATCTTCAGGAGTCTTGGCAACTACTGCTATTTCATTTAGTGCTTTTCTTATGTCTTATTAAGTAATTACCATTATCACTGAAATCCACTCTTTAAGTCCTGTACATTTGGAAATCAATGCTCTTTCTTGATACACAAGAAACACGAAGTATTTATTAGGACAGCAGAAGAAAAAATGCATTAAACTTTAGAATTCTCATATGCTGCCAAATTAGATGCTCAGGTTCTTATAGAAAGTAAAGTAGGCATTTCTTGGCTTAGTTCCTAGAAGGCACAAATTAAGTATTGAAAATGAAAAATTTAAAAAGCAGAAATAACCCTTTCTAATCTCTAGCATAACAGACACTAGATACAATCCACTTTGCCTGAAACAAAAATACAAAGCATCCCAGACAGCCTTATGTCTAATGTCAGTGATAATATCATTGATAGAAAAAATAAGTTTCTTTAATAACCTGATACTAATGAATGTAAACAAGAATTTTGCTCCATTGAACTTTAATAAAAATGCAAATACAAAATTGTTAGAAGCAGTAAATCCTGTGTAAATGTAACAACTAAGAATTTTCTCGACCAAAGTTGCATTAAGGAACACACTCAAATCATGGGCAAGATTCTAATATGTATGTAACCCTTCTGCTGGAAGAGGTGTGCCGCAGTCAGGGCTGGGTTCAATATCTAGGGGTTCTTCTTCTTCCATCTCACATAGAACCAGCTTGAGCCCCCACCCAGTAGCCTGGGAAATTCATACACCCCGGGTGCCTCAGAGAGGTAATGCTTCTCCACTCGCAAGCACAGAGTCTGAGTGTAGAAAGAAACTTAATAAAAGAGGCAGAGAAGTCACATGACATTAGATTGGGAAAATACCACAGCCAGAGTTGCTATCCAACCCTCAAGGAACTATCCTAACACAAATGGATTGAGCAGTGCCCTTTGCATCTCAGGCTCACCAGTCCAATACTGCAAGGGTCCCAGTCACATACCCAAACTTTCTCCATATCCCCCTTCAAATGCCCCACTTACAACTCTGTCCTGTCTGTGCAGACCCTGATGCATCAACCTGATGCATTTCCTCATTGAGCCTGAGGCAATGCCACCTTTGTGCTTGTCCAGTTTCTTCCTTGCTCCTGCCAGCTGCCCCACTGGCCGCCCGCTGGTTGCTTCCGCCAGCTACCCTACTGGCCGCCCACCGGTTGCTCCTGCCAGCCACCTGTCCTCTGGCCACTTGTCCACTGTATTGTGGGTTTTGCTGCAGGCAGAACCCTGTGATTTGAGCTCTCTTCAGCTACTAGTGATTTCAGCTCATAGTGGCTTCAGCTCAGGGCGTAGCATCTCAGCATTCACCAAGATGGATTTTCACAAAATAACTACAGACCCTAGTTTTAGATCTATCTTTGAACAGTGGGGAAGGACGACTAGTCAAACCAGTCTTTACAGCTGTATGGCCAAAAGGCTCCCAGCCAGCTGGTTCAATCACTTTGCCTCTCCCACTTCTGCCTCAAAATGTTCAGATGTGGGGGAGCCTTGTGCGATCCATATCTTACACAGCGATGATGACTGCCCTGTACCCCCACAACAACTTCAAGCATTGGTGTGACCCTACAATGCTTACACTGGGTGATAGCATAAATTGTGACTTTACAACATGTTTACAGTAGATGAAACCTCATTGCTTCACCATCAGGCTTTGTTTACAAGGCATTACATATGCACACCTTTGCATTTTAATGCAAATGATCTCTAAAAGACACATTCCCCAAATCCTTCAGCAGTATTGAGCTCCTACTGGCACATTCCTTACAAATACAAATTTACTCTCATTTTAAGGGACAAAGGAGCCGTAGTGTAAGTGAGGCTTTTTACTGCGAAACAGATTTGTAGAAATGTACTTGGGTCAGTTCTCACTTTATTGCCTACTGCATTTGTCTGAAATGTGTAACTTGTTAAGCAAAAACAGTAAGAAGTCCTATGGCACCTTATAGACCAACAGATATTTTGGAGCATAAGCTTTTATGGGTAAAGACCCACTTGGTCAGATGCATGAGTGGGGGAGTTTTCAGAGAAGGATTTAAAGAGGGGGTCTCAGTAAAGGGGAAGGGCCAGAGCTGACAAGGTCTATTCAGTCAGGGTGGATATGGCCTTTTATGAGCAGTTAATGTGGAGTTGTGACATCAAGGCTACGTCTACACGTGCACCCAACTTCGAAATAGCTTATTTCGATGTTGCGACATCGAAATAGGCTATTTCGATGAATAACGTCTACACGTCCTCCAGGGCTGGCAACGTCGATGTTCAACTTCGACGTTGCTCAGCCCAACATCGAAATAGGCACAGCGAGGGAACGTCTACATGGCAAAGTAGCACACATCGAAATAAGGGAGCCAGGCACAGCTGCAGACAGGGTCACGGGGCGGACTCAACAGCAAGCCGCTCCCTTAAAGGGCCCCTCCCAGACACACTTTCATTAAACAGTGCAAGATACACAGAGCCAACAACTAGTTGCAGACCCTGTATATGCAGCACGGACCCCCAGCTGCAGCAGCAGCAGCCAGAAGCCCTGGGCTAAGGGCTGCTGCCCACGGTGACCACAGAGCCCCGCAAGGGCTGGAGAGAGAGTATCTCTCAACCCCCCAGCTGATGGCCGCCATGGAGGACCCCGCTATTTCGATGTTGCGGGACGCGGATCGTCTACACGTCCCTACTTCGATGTTGAACGTCGAAGTAGGGCGCTATTCCCATCCGCTCATGGGGTTAGCGACTTCGACGTCTCGCCGCCTAACGTCGATTTCAACTTCGAAATAGCACCCAACACGTGTAGACGTGACGGGCGCTATTTCGAAGTTACTGCCGCTACTTCGAAGTAGCGTGCACGTGTAGACGCAGCCCAAGAGAGGAGAAATCAAGTCAGTTCAGTCAGCGGGGTTGTGGCCCGTTGTCGGTTGCTGACGTGGAGGTGTGAACATCAAGAGGGGAGAAACTGCTTTTGTAATGGGACAACCACTCCCAGTCTCTGTTCAATCCTTGATTGGTGGAATCAATTAGCAAATGAACTGCAGTTCTGAAATTTCTCTTTGCATTCTATTTTTGAAAATTTTTTGGTGTAGGACTACTACTTTTAAATCTGTTACTAAGGCTGTGGCCACACTAGGAAGTGATGTCAAAAGGGGTAATACCAATCCATCACTTCAAAGCGAGCCGCTTTGAAATGAAGCAACTACACACAAAACGCGGATCAAAGGTGCAATCCACAACATCCAAGAGACGCCCCGTCATTTCGAAATGGAGCGGGTACACAGCCACAGCTTCATTTCAAAATAACAGGTCAGGAAATGGCGAAGACAGGGTTGAATGGCTGACAAGCCCTTCCTGGAGCATGGGCCAGCCGCCCTATTAAGGGGTCCCTCCCAAACATGCCCCCCGTGCACATGCTGAGGACGATGGCTGCTTGCAGCACGTGACTTCCAGCACAGCACTTGGCAGAGCCTTGGTTAGCCACCACACCACTGCCTGCAATGGACCCACAGCACTTCACTGAAGGGGACACTCTTGACATCATGGCCAGCCTGATGGCCATCCTGGCAGCATGTCATATGAGGCTACATGCTGCCCACCATGTGGCTGGCCTCCTGCAGCCCCCCCCCACCCCCCGTATGGTACAACTGGAGCACCCTCTGTCCCAGGCCTCCCGTTGCCTCTGGTGGTACCCCACCAGGCGGGAACGGTGGGATGACATTGTGGGAGTGGGACAATGACCAGTGGCTCTGCACTTGGGCTGCGTTCATGGAGCTGTGCCATTGGCTGGCACCAGCACTTCACCACCAGGGTTTGTTTACTACTTCCTCCTTCCTTCTGGCAACTGACCAGCACGAATCTAGCTGCGGCTCACCTGCTGGTACTTTGAGGAGTAAGGGGACTTCGAAGATGCCCTGGCATTTCAAAGTACCGGTGGGTGAGCCACGGCTAGACGCGTGCCAGTACTTCTAAGTTTAAAACTTCAGAGTTGCCACAGGGGGAATTTGCTTAATGAAGCGCTGCCTATGCACGGCAGCTCGTCATAAGTAAACTTCCAACACCTTAATTACCATCTTTCCTTCAAAGGAAGGTGGTAGTGTAGACAAGCCCTCTGTGTAGCAGCATTATTGCAAAATAGTTATTTTGGAATAGGTATCTGAATATTTCAAAATAGGGCTGTTGTGCTGATGAAGCCTGTGAGTGAGAATATTAGAAACTAGTGGGGAAACTTTTTTCTTCAGCTTCTGCGTAAAAAAAAGATAGAAAGAGAGAAGTTACCCAAAGAGATTCACTGTGCTGGTGAATAGAGAGATTCACTGAACTGCAGTATTTATGCTTGTGTGGATCTTTGGTGGAAGCACTGAACTTTGTGAATGGCAGAAGGTAGCAGTTTCCTGACTGTTCCAAATGGCTAAGCTACCCCCTATCCCCTGTTTTTTTTTTCCACTGTGAAGTCTGAGGAGCAAAGCAGTTAAAGCAAGGAAGTAGGAGTTAGGTCTGTTTTCTGATAATTATTTTAAATATGGCCCCTTTTCATTTCTCAGGACAGTGGGTAGCAGTGGTGGTGAGGATCTATGGGCTATGTTTGAGTCTGCAGCCTCTCTCATGGCTTACGCTGGATTTGCAGTCAATTGCAATAACCGTGTGTCAGTCTATTTCCAAATACTTGAGTTTGAGGGTTTTTCCTTCTGAGACGAAGTCCTTTTGCATGGCTTGCACATATACTGTTGAAGGATGATGTGCCCTGTCGTAGCAATCGTCAGCAGGTATTTCGATCTGATTATGTAGATTCCCAGAATTTTGGATCAATTTTGTTGAATTTTTTCATGGTGTTTTTGCGTGTATCCTTGAATCTTAGCTTTGGTCTTCCTCTTGTTCTCAATCCACATGACAGTTCACCAAAGGATTTCTTTGGGAAGATGATAATCACCCATTCTTCCCACATGACCAAGCCACCATAGTCTTCTGCTGTTTAGGATTGCTATGAGGCTGGGTATGCCAGATCTTGACAGGACATCTGCATTTGAAACTTTGTCTGGCCAGTTGATATTCATAATTCTGTGGAGGCAGCGAAGATGGAAGCTGTAAAGTTTTTTCTCGTGGTTCGAGTAGATGGTCCATGCCTCAGAACCCATGCCTCAGAACCATATAGCAGGATACTCAGTACATATGCCTTGTAGATTAGTATCTTTGTTTTCATTGTCAGTTTAGGATTGTTCCATGCTCGTTCCATAAGTCTGCCAAAATTGTTCCATAAGTCTGCCAAAAATTGTAGCTCCCTTCCCTATTCTGGTGTTTAATTCTTCATCCATGGATAGGTTTGTGGTGACAGTAGATCCAAGGTAACAGAATTGTTGAACCACATCTAATGGGCTGTTAGCCAGAATGACATTGGGTTGCTGAGGTATACCTTGAGTGAATACAACAGTTTTTTTCACGCTTATGGCAAGGGAAATCAACTTGCAGGCTTGTGACAGAGAATCCATCAGTGACTGTAGCGTGTCTTCATTATGAGCAATGAGAGCCGCATCATCTGCAAAGAGGAGTTCCCTGATGAGGACTTTCTTGATCTTAGTTTTGACCTTGAATCTTGCCAGGTTGTAGAAAGAGCCATCTAATCGTGTGTGGAGAAATACATTGCTGTGTGAGTTTTGAAATGCGCAATTTAAGAGAACTGAGGAGAATATGCCTTGTTTGACTCTGCTGTTCATTGCAAATGGTTCTGATGTACATCCATCATATTGCACTATTGCTTTCATGTTTTCATGAAAAGATGTTATGAGCTTGAGTAGGGTCGGTGGGCAGCCAATCTTGGTTAATACACTGTATAGTCCTGTTCTACTAACTCTGTTAAGTCCGCAAATTCTATGAATGACAGCTTTCCTTGTTCTCTGCATGGTGACAAGTATCACAGAGGTAGCTGAGTTAGTCTGTATCTTCAAAAACAACAAGAAGTCCTGTGGCACCTTATAGACTAACAGATATGTTGGAGCATAAACTTTCGTGGGCAGAGACCTACTTTGTCACATCTGATGAAGCGGGTCTTTGCCCACGAAAGCTTATGCTCTAATTTATGTGTTAGTCTGTAAAGTGCCACAGGACTTCTTGTTGTTCTTGTTCTCTGCATTTTTTCTGTAGTTGTCAAAGTGAGAAAATCATGTCCATTGTTGACCTGCCAGCCCTGAAGGCATGTTGTGTTTCTGGGTAGACTCCATCTGTGAGTTCTTGCAGGCATTTGAGAATGACACGGGCAAATGCTTTTCCTGTGATCCTCAGTAACAAGATGCCTCTGTAGTTGTTGCAGTCACCCTTGTTGCCTTTGTTTTTATTGAGAGTGATGATGTTTGCATCCTTCATGTTAATATGATCTGGTTTTTTCAGAAAGGCTGAGTACCAGAAGCTCCCACTGATTTCAGTAGCACTTGTGTAGGTATTTAGCATCTCCATGAATCAGCTCAGATGCATTCCTGTTTATCTATGTATTTATTCTATTTATTTATTTCTGATTTTTCTATTTATTGTTTGTTATAGATACATTATATCTATATGTGTGTGAACTGTTGTGTGAACTGTTGTGTTGGGAATGTATCTCAAGCTAATTACATTATTCCTTGTGAATATTAATTCCCCTATATAAGCCATTTCACTCTAAGTTGCATTATTTAGGCATGTAACCTGGACTTATAACGAGGGACCCCTGTATGCATATGAACAGTATAAACAGAATCAGGGAATCACAAGCTTTTCGTAGTCAATTTACATGGCACACTTTGTACAAGATCTGGCGCAAATATACAACTGATTGCAGCAATAATTTGTATGGTCATATAAGAATCCAGTAATGTCATTTCTTGCTGTTGTCTGCCATCATCTGCTCTAGCAGCTCCCTGGTGAAGGTAATGTAACATTTGTTGCTATAGTTACTCTTGTCTCTGCTTGGCTAGGGCTACACTACAGAGGTCCTTTGAAAGTTCTTTCAGAAGATCTCTTCCGAAAAAAACTTCATTCAAAAGATTGTGCTCACACACAATAAGCAGGTTGAAAGATCAATCCATTCTTTCGGTGGAG
Source organism: Carettochelys insculpta (assembly GCF_033958435.1). NCBI lineage: Eukaryota > Metazoa > Chordata > Testudines > Carettochelyidae > Carettochelys > Carettochelys insculpta. The sequence goes on from NC_134137.1 coordinate 317,017,354, forward strand.
GGTGGCCACATAGCAAAGCCACTCTTTCATAAAATGGGCCCGGAAATGCCACATACGAGGTCACATGGCCAGCAAGCCCTTGCAGGAGCTCTGTCCAGGTACTCCCTTAAAGGGCCTATTCCAAACACCCCTCCCTGCACATACTGAGGCCTGCCTTGCTGCACACAGCACAGCAGAGCTAGTGCAGGGACCAGAAGCTGGTAGCTGACATCAATGGACTCACAGCAGCTCCCAGGCCAGCACTGCATCCACACACTGGTTGGGCTGCTGGCCACCATGATTTAGCCACCCTCCAGCTCTTCCAGTAGCAGAGATTTCTTGCAGCGGCTGAGGAGCCCAACCCCCCAGAGCCCTGGCTGTGCCCCCCGGGGCAATAAGGCGTGTTTGGAGCTACCCCACCAGTTCGGAATGGTGGGACTGGCTGGTGATGGACGAGTGGGACAACATGCAGTGGCTTCAGAACTTCCACGTGAGGAAGTAGAACTTTCTGGAGGTCTGCAGCTGGGTTGCCCCCATATTTAAATGCCGGGACACCCGCATGCAGCCTGCCCTGCCTTTCAAGAAGTATGTAACCATTGCCATCTGGAAGCTGGCCACCCCAGACAGCTACCACTCTGGGGGACAGTAATTCGGGGTGAGCGAGTCAACCATCGGGGCTCTCCTCAAGGAGGTAGGTCACACTCGACTCATAGACATGGTATGGGGAGAGGGTTCTCAGGTAAGGGGGACCCTTGGGGACTGGGACTGGGGTGCAAGTGGTTGGGGCAGGGGATTGGGGAGGCCTAGCCCCGGAGGACTGTGCCACCCCACCCCCCATATAGGCCTACTGCCAAAGGGGCTGCCTCGTTGGGGTGTGTGCCCGGAGGGCTCGGGGAGGGGGAAGGGAGCAGAAGGGGCCAGGGGACCCTACCAGGGCCAGGGGCACCCCTTCACACACTCACGAGTGTGTCTGCTCTCCATCCTGTGCAGGTTGTGAGGGCAGTCAATGTCATCCTGCTCCAGAGAGTCGTCCATGTTGGGGACCTGGAAATGGCCGTCACCAGATTCACTGCCCTCAATTTCCACTTCTTTGGTGTGATTGAGGGCTCCCACATCGCCATCTGTGCCCCAGACTACAGCATGGTTGCTATATCAGCAGGAAGGGCTACTACTCAGTCATGCTGCAGGCCCTGGTGGACCATAGGGGATGCTTCATGGACATTTACATGGGCTGGTCAGGCCAGGCCCATGACATGCAGGTCTTCAGCAACTCCAGCCTCTAGCAGAGGATGGAGGTGGGGACCTACAACCCCCCAGTGGGAGCTCCTGATTGGAGACCTCACCATGCCCTTGAGTATAGTGGGGGACGTGGCCTACCCCCTCAGCCCTGGCTCATGCTGCCACACAGACCTGAGCCAGGACTTGTTCACTGCTGTCCTCGGCTGGGCGTGCTACTCAACTACTTGTACCTTTGGCCACCTGAAGGTACAGTTCAGGTGTCTCTTCACACACACCTGGACATTGGGGTGCACAGTGTCCCCCAGGTTGAGGGAAATGCTGTATCCTCCACAACATCATGGATGGAAAGTTGGAAGCCTTCCTCTTGGGGTGGACAGCTGAGGATGGCCCTGGATACAAAGAGCTAGGTGAGGCCCCGACCTCTGGGTGCACCGTGATGGGGTAGAGATCTGGGAGACCCTCTGGCAGAACTTTGCCCACAGGCCCGAATGACCCTCCCCAGGGCAGGGTCCTCCAGCTTTGCCCCACCCTGTAACCACCATGACCCCTCCCCTCACTGGCTACCCAGTAATAAGGGACATGGGGGTGGCGCAAAAATAAAACCTTTACGATTGAAACTGGAAAAAAAATGTGCAAAACAACTTTTGTTAATGAAAATTATTTACAAAGTTCAAGTTTTAATGTATATACATGTTGGGGGGGCTTTGGACAGGGGAAGGGGGCACCCAAACTTGGAGGGGGCCTTGGGACAGGGGGTCTTAATCCTTTGCGGAGATGAGGAGGGCCATGAACCATAGCAGCTGTGGGATCCCACCTGCCCCAGGTTTGGGATCCCAGTCTGGGCTGGGATCACAGGGAGGTATGGCCATGGGAGGGATGCAGTGGGCTTGGGCTTGGGCTTGGTGAGGGGCGAAGGGAGGATGGGGCAGTGGGGGGCATGGTGTCCAGGGGGCTGGCACGGCGGTGCCCACTGTGCCCATCAGCCACCAGTGGAGCGTATCATGATGGCTGGGGGTAGTTTGGGTGAGAGCAGGGCAGCAAGATGTGAGTGGGAGGCTGGGCCAAATGCTCCCTCAGAATCCTGGTGATTGTCCCAAGGTAGGCCAGGAGCTCGGCCCAGACCTCCCAATTCCATGTCAGGTCCACCTCCTCCACCTGCAGCTGCTGCTCCGCCACGTCATCCATAGTGGAGGGCAGCTGTGTAGGCAGAGGTGTTGTCTGTGATGCGCAGACATGCCCTCCAGGTGTGTGCCTGCCTGGGCATCAGTGGTAGGGGGTGCTCTGGCCCTCTCTGCTGCCGCTCCTGGACTTCCCAGCCCGATGTAGGAAAGTTGTCAGGAAGGCGAAAGCACAACTGGAATTGCGACTCGCGAGGAATATGAAGGATAACAAGAAAAGTTTCTACAGGCAGGTTACCAAGAAGAAGGTGATCAGAAAGGGCATGGGGCCCCTACTGGATGAGGGAGGTAACCCAGTGACAGATGATGTAGGGAACGCTGAAGTACTTAATGCTTTCTTTGCCTCTGTCTTCATGGACAAAGACAGCTCCCGGACTAATGCGATAAATGATGCATTGTGGGATGAAGGTGGACGGCCTTTGGTGGGGAAAGAACAGGTTAGGAGCTATCTAAAAAAGCTAAATGTACATAAATCGTTGGGCCCGGACCTAATTCATCATGGGGTTCTGAGGAGGTTGGCGTATGTTGTTGACAAGCCCTTGGCCATTATCTTTGAAAAGTCATGGAGATTGGGAGAGATCCTGGATGATGGGAAACTGCAGTGGCCATCTTTAAAAAAGGGAAAAGGATGATCCAGGGAACTATAGGCTGGTCAGTCTTACATCAGTCCCTGGAAAAATCATGGAGTGGCTCCTCAAGGAAGTCATTTTGAGGCACTTGGAGGAGGGGAGAGTGATCAGGAAGAGTCAGCATGGATTCATGAAGGGCAAGTCATGCCTGACCAATCTGATTTGTTTTTACAATGAGAGTCCTGGGCCCCCAATTATAGGAAGGATGTGGATACACTGGAGAGGGTCCAGTGGAGGGCGACCAAAATAATTAGGGGGCTGGAGCATATGACTTATAAGAAAGGTTGAGAGAATTGGGACTGTTTAGTCTGCAGAAGAGAAGACTGAGGGGGGACTTGATAACAGCCTTCAACTTACTGAAGGGAGGCTGCAAGGAGGCTGGAGAGAGGCTGTTCACAGTGGTCACGGATGGCAGAACATGGAACAGTGGTCTCAAGTTGCGGTTGGAAAGGTCCAGGTTGAACATTAGGAAAAACTTTTTCACTAGGAGGGTGGTGAAGCATTGGAGTGGTCTACCCAGGAAAGTAGTGGAGTCTCCATCCCTGAAGTGTTTAAGTCTCTCCTCGACAAAGCCCTGGCGGGGCTGATCTGATGGGTTTGGTCCTGCTAAGAGCAGGGGGCTGGACTCGATGGCTTTTTTAGGTCTCTTCCAGCTCTATTGTTCTATGATTCTATGTTGTGGCTGGCACTGGTGGTGTGCTGGGGCTCACCCGGCCCTCAGATGGCACAGCTGTAAGGATGGAAGGGGAGAGAAAAATGGTCTGTCAGTCCCACACCACAGTCTCAAGGGCCATGCACCCCACCCCCTTTGGGCAGCTCCCCTGTCCCCTATCCAATGGCCCAGCAGCTCTGGGGCACCCAGGGCACTGAGGGGACTCCACATGGGTGGGGCACGCACTGAGTGCTGTCCAGCCCCGCCCCCACCTCCCCCCCCAACCAACGTCCCTCCTCCCTGCACTGGTGGCTTATGGAACTATCCACAGAAGCAGGTGCTGCCTGTCACCTGTAGGCATGTCTGCGAGCTGGTAGCCACAGCCTTCCAGGGTATGTCTGGGCTGTGGCCGGCAGCTGTGTGGCTGTCCTGCTGCTAGCCACGGTGGCGGTGAGTACCCCCCACCATTCCTCGGGATGGATAATGGATGAGGTACTTACAGGGGGAACCCTGTAACAGGCCCAGGGATGCCCTGCTCGACATGGCCTGGCTAGAGGATTCTGAAGCCACAGTGATGACAAGGGTCCCATCGCTTGAGTTGTGGTCTGATAGTGGCTCTGGCTCCAGCTCCAGCAGTGTGGCCTAGCTCGATGGTCCCCATTTCTCCTTCTATGGCTTCATTTCCGGCTCTGTCGCTGCAGGGGGCTCCTCTCCTGCAGTATTGAGGGTGGGAAGAAACTGTCCTCACTCCCAAGGAGGCTATGAAACTCCTTGTAGAAGGGGCAGGTAGAGGGTCCTGCTCCTGACCACCTGGCCGCATCCCTGACCTTGGCATACACCTGTCACAGATTCTTCACTTTCGAACATACCTGCTCCAGTATCTGGGAGTGGGGGGGTGTCCCTGGGCTGCCAAGCTGGTGGCCAGTTGAGCATAGGTGGGGGCAGTACGCCTCTTCCCTGGTCTTCTGGAGGACATCCTTGTCATGCCAGAGGTCTAGGTGGTCCTGGTATTGGGGCTCAGTCCATGATGGGGCAGTGGGGCTCAGTCCAGATGTTTGGTGGCCTGGTTGGGCTCCTGGGACACCTCAGCTGGCTCCCTGGGGGTCCCTGGGGATGGCAGAGCTGCTGAGCTCTCGGACATATTTAAACTCTCCACTGCAGAGTGTGGCTGTAAGGGTGTGGTGGTGAGCAGCTCGGCTCCTTTCTGCCTCCATTCTCTCAACTTCCTGCACAGGGTCTCTGGGACTCCCTGCACCTTTAAAACAGTCAGACACAGGGAGCTCCAATAACGCTGGCCAGAGTGTCTCCCAGCTCCAGCTTGCTGGTGCCATAGAGGACTTCTCTGATGAAAAATGGGCCCCTGGAGCATCTACAAATGCTTTTTTCTGAAAGACTCTTTTGGAAAAAGGCACTCTTTCTCATTCGGGAGCGGAGGAGTGCCGCTGGAAGAAGTGTGGCATTCTTTCAATTTAATATTGAAAAAACGCATTTTGTGTGTAGATGCTCCACAGGTTTTTTGAAAAAGGCCCAGCTTTTTAAAAAAAAAAACCCTCTAGTGTACGAATAGCTCATGAGACGAGCCTTGGAATGTTCAGTACTTTTGACATCTTGCATTAGCTATTGAAAAATGTATTCTTAATTGGAAGTGTGACCAAAAATCTATGGCAGTCATATATTGAAGCATATGGGTTCAACAGTGATTGCACTTAGCAAAAGTGCATATGTCCGTAGGCAGATCTAATACTCTTGAAAAACAGACCAGATTTGACGGTAGGTTCTTCTGCTGCCCCAGTAACAGAGACCTGCCAAAATGTCGTTATGATGGACAAAGATCTTCACATGAACAGAATGTAATCTTCAGCCAGGAGAGATCATTTAGCAGAATTGTAGCCACACATGCAGTGTTATCATCACTAATGGAAAAGGTGTAAAAGTCTAAAAATTGCTTCCCTAATGTGGTGTGAAAGAGATTATGGATGAGAACAGAACCATTTGAATTTAAATCTATGAGAGCACACTCTTTCAATACCTTTATTGCAAACTTTAATCCTATTGTTTTTCTTATCTTCAAAAATTTAATTAATTCCTGCAAGTAAAGAGCTTGTTTTCTCGGGCAGCATCTTAAGGAACACAAAATCTACCCATCTTGTTGACTGTATGTATTTCCATTGTGTTGCGGGTACCATGTTTCCGTGATGTCATTGCTAACCAAAGTGAGGAGAAATCAGTTGTAGGAATAGAAAGATTTTCAATTCCAAACAAGTGTGAGGAAAAAGGAAAGAAATTATAAAGAAACCAACTGTTAATCACTGAATAATATCCATATTCAATTATATTGCTCTTGAAAAAAGGTTTAAAGCTATCTTAGTAATGAATGATCTCACAGGCACAAGATAACTGTTTCTTGGGGTCATCTTAAACATTACAGAGTAGGAGATGGAGGCACATTCAAAAGATACAAGAGGATAAGAGAAGGCATATTTGTCATGAGCAAATCAGGGCTAAATAAAAATGATAGCTGACTGGCTTTTTCAGTGATGTCTTATTACAAATATGGCCTTAGCAGATTTGTCTGTACTTCAGGTTTCTAATTTTGTCTTTGCTTAAATTAGAAAGATAAATTTGACTTCCTTAAACAGAGAATTTAAATGCTTGAATCATAGTTCAGGTTCTGTCATTATATTACCATAATATAGTTGTTTGAATGTTATTTGGTTTTAGGATTTCCTGTTTAGTATGTCCTGCTCAAAACACAGGGGTTATTGAATAATTGTTATTTCTGAGCATCCTGAAATGTGTGACTATTTCACAGAATCCAGTGTAGAATTCGTACTTGCCCCCAAAAGCTTGCATTTTAAAATTAGACATGACACTGTAGCTGAAGATACTAAAATGCCAGGAATGTGAGAGGAAGGACGCTATTATCATAATGAAGGCATGTGGTTACTTGGTTCAAGTATGTACACATCTCAATGGTTCTGAAATATTATTTTTAATATCAAAACGTATTAATAAGATTTAGTTGGTGAATTTTCAGCAAAATAGTTTTTCACCAGAAACTGATATTTCATTGAAATATTTCATGGACACATGTCAATTTTAATGAAATTTTCTATGTAAAATATTTGAAATAATTTGAGCAGAAATAGAATATTTTGTTTCGACTTTCTTGTTTTGTTTGTCTGACTTCGTTTTGGTTTGACTCTTTTAAACACTTTTTTAAAAAAAACTTTAATATTGAACTTACATTGTACACCCATGTGTATTATAATATTTTAATATTATCAAAACAAAATTTCAAAATGTCAGAATTTTCTATGGGACCAGCTCTACTTTTAGCTCATTAGTGTATTAGACTACAGAAATGGTCTTTAATGGGGTTTTGGAGAGGCAAGAGAGAGAGTTTGTTGAACGCATTTGAAAGTTTCCATGTATAATGGCCAACACAGGTGGCAGAGGGAGAGTTGGAGAAAGAAATAGAGAGGGTAGTGAGATTCATTTTAGTTGTGAAGAAAATAAATACAGAAATAAGACAAGGTTTTAACTATTGAAGATGTAAGAGTTTTTTTTTTTGATTCTCTAGGAATTCAATTTTTTTTTAAAAAAAATCATTTTGTATTGAACTGAAACAGAATTTTTCAAAATTTGTAGTGAACCAAAATGCTACTTAAAATAATTTTATTTGACATGGAGGGAATAATTTCATTTTGATTTCCAATATTTTAATTTGTTTATATTAAAATTAAAGGGAATTTTGAAATGAAAACTTATTTTGATTTTTTTTTCATTTTAGCGTTTGTTTTTTAATCTAAACAATTTGGCAAATTTGAAACAAAAAGGCTTCAATATCATCAAAGCTGCATTATTACACAGAAAGAATGTTTCAGTTAAAACAGTTTGCCCAACTTCAGTAGCTAGAGCTAACATCTGAATGAGTGTGAAGACCACCATTAAAAGGTAATAGTTCTAGATGGAATCATTAAAAATACTGGAAATTACTTAAATTGTCAAGTAAAACTAGTGTTTGACATTATTTATTTTTGCATTATTTCTAAGGAACCTAACCCGGGGGTAGTGTGTGTTTCAGGTTATTTGTGAGGAGACCATTTGTGATTTTTAACTTCATAACCCTCAGAAATATGTGGGTACTTTTTTTTGCAGTGAAGGTAAAATGACCTGAAAGTAAGCAGTATCCTTACAGACCTCTTTATGGTTTTGGTCGTAGAACAAATCAGAATCTGACTTGCTGAGCTAATGTACAAAAGGGAAATAGAATAAGAATAATGAAGATATCAACGTTTTCTCTGGAAGCTTATCTCTGACACTGCAAAGGTCTTTATGGAATCACAATAGGCTTAGTGTTTCAGGTTGCAATGAGACATGTTGTTCAAAGCCTAGTGAGCCATTTTATCCTTTTTTTCTCAAGTTCATCCTTCTAAGGTTTAGTGAGATATGAATAAAGAAAATTTAAATAACCGTCTGCCAAAGGATCAAGTATAAGATATAAGCAAATACTGTTTCAGTGGTGATTAAGTGAAGAGACAGTACCCCCTACAACCTGAAATCTCTAAAGCACAGAAGTTGAGAGAGAGAGAGTTCAAAATGGCATAATAATCCCACGGAAAATTATGTGAATTGGAGCCTAAACACTTTCTAATGTTAAGTGCTTAACTGTGAAAGCTTATTTTACCTGAGTCTGGAAATCAATGGTCAAATTAAATATGCTGAGTATATACTGTAGATAGTTAAATATTTTGTAATGCTTAATGTTAGGCACTTAGAAGCACAATATAGTAACATCTTGGATGTACTATGAGGCTACAACCAATATTATTAATTTTATACTTTGATTTGTATAACTTATAAGGGTACAGAGTGAATTTACCTCCTATGCTAGAAAAGTCCCTTCTTGCTCTACAGTAGGCATGGCCAACCCTCAGCTCTTGAGCTGCTTGCGGCTCTTTGAGCCATTAAATATGGCTGTTCTTGGCTACGTCTACATGTGAAGCCTACATCGAAGTAGCCTATTTCGATGTGGCGACATCGAAATAGGCTATTTCGATGAATAATGTCTACACATCCTCCAGGGCTGGCAACGTTGATGTTCAACATCGACGTTGCGCAGCACCACATCGAAATAGGCGCTGCGAGGGAACGTCTACACGCCACAGTAGCACACATCGAAATAAGGGTGCCAGGCACAGCTGCAGACAGGGTCACAGGGCGGACTCAACAGCCAGCCGCTCCCTTAAAGGGCCCCTCCCAGACACACTTGCACTAAACAGCACAAGATACACAGAGCCGACAACGAGTTGCAGACCCTGTGCATGCAGCATGAATTCCCCGCTGCAGCAGCAGCAGCCAGAAGCCCTGGGCTAAGGGCTGCTGCCCACGGTGACCATAGAGCCCTGCAGGGGCTGGAGAGACAGCGTCTTTCAACCCCCCAGCTGATGGCTGCCATGGAGGACCCCACAATTTCGACGTTGCGGGACGCGGATCGTCTACATGGTCCCTACTTCGACGTTGAACATCGAAGTAGGGCGCTATTCCGATCCCCTCATGAGGTTAGCGACTTCGACGTCTCGCCGCCTAACGTCGAAGTTAACTTCGAAATAGCGCCCGACGCATGTAGCCGTGACGGGCGCTATTTCGAAGTTAGTGCCGCTACTTCGAAGTAGCGTGCACGTGTAGACACAGCTTCAGAGCCGCATGCTTGGAGTGTCATCCGCCACTGTACGCATGCGCCTCACTGCTTGGTGGGAGAAGCACATGGTGGCGGTGGCTCTGGGGCAACGGTGGCAGTAGCGGCAGCTCAGTTGAGCCACTGACATTGAGTTGGGGGTGGTGGAGTTAGGGGTGCCTGGCTGTGTGGGAGGGGGATGGCATTGAGTGAGGAGAGTGCTGGGGGTGCCTGGCTCTGGGGGAGGGCATTGAGCTCTATCTATCTATCTAAAAATAAGTATATAATAACTGGCTCTTTGCACTCTGTCTGTGGCCCTGCGTCTAACTGGTTGGCTGTCCCTGCTCTACATAATAACAAGAGCTGTATGTTCTGGATGTTCTGTCATGACACAGCATTAGTTCATCAGATGAAATATTACTTTGCATGGCTTGCTGAACTGATACGGAAAAGAGAGACTAAATACACAATGAAATTTGTCTTTGTTGTCTGAATCGCAGCTGGCAGGAAGGACAGTATTGCTGTCCTTTGTCTTTATTGCTTTTGGTTAGATGTGATGTCTGAAAATTTATGAGATTGAAAATTGCAATCAGTTGTGTCTACAAAGAACTGGTATTAATTTGGAAGCACTGGAAACTAATGTTGACAGTAGTTTAGAAAGAAGGCCATTTGTCAGCATATTTGTTTTAAAGGCAGTTTTAGCACAACTCTAAATATCTTGTTTGGCAAAAATATTTCCCCGTGAATTTTTCTGTATACCCTGGAGATTTTAGCTGTGAAGTTCCTGTTAAAGTTGAAGAAAGTGAGACTTGTAAATTAAATTTCTTTGGAAATTTAAAGGGCCATGTTGATTACATTTTCATCAAAATATGATGAGTATAAATATCATATTCAAGCAGTCTGAGGCACTGTGAGCACACATCATGCTTGCAATTACTCTGTCTCTTGTACACCAATTCCCAGGCAATTAATTGAATGATACAAGTCGAACCTCTCTAGTCTAGCACCCTCAGAACCTGACTGATGTTGAACCAGAGAATTTGCCAAACCACAGGTCAATATTATCTAGCAGCATTAACACTTCCACTGCTTACTGGGCTCTTAGAAGACCTTTGGAGTAAATTACAGCTAAATACCAGCACAGAACACTGAGAGCCAGGACTGGTGGCTGTAAACAAACTGTATGGGATTGTGGGAAAATTGGCCGTACCCATGAAAAGTGGACATCAAGCTAAGTAGCAGCTATTAACTAGCTTAGGCCTGCATGCTTTTCCAGCACTCAAATAATACTACCTAGTATCCTGCCAGACCATGGATGATTCCAGACCAGAGAGTGCCGGATTAGGGAGGTTCAACCTGTACTAAGAGATTTGTTTCTAGATGTTGATGCATGTTTTTGCTTTTCATTGCTTCAGTATTTGAAATGTCTGTATTTTCTATGTTTTTCGTACCCGCTTTTTCTCTAATGCCTCTATGTCTTAATTCAGGAAAGCATTTAAGCACATGCTTAACGTTATTACTGAAGACCCATTGTCCCAGTATGATTTAAGTATCCGCTTACACATTAAGCACATGCTTAAGTGCTATCTTAAGAGAGATGGACCATTAACAGGGATGTTATCACATACCAGGATCATAACAGCATGAACGTTTTTCATGTTTTCTTTTTTGTGGTGTCTCTAACAGTTCTGTGTATCTGCCACTTGTGCAGTAATTACACTGATGGTAACTGCATTCACAGTGCTTGTGCAGATCAGCCAGCAGAGTTTTAACTGTTTCTGAGTAAGATATTTTTGAATGGCAGTGCATTAAACACCCTACAATTACTTGCTCTTTCTCTTATGAAAGTATCCTTCTGATAAAGGATCAATTTGTAAAAACAATACCTTTGCTTTGTATATCAAGATTTCCTCTGTGACTCTTGTGCTATGTTTCCTGGCTTTACCAGGCTAAGTGCCCATTTTCTTTCTTTTCTTACCCATCTAGATCAAACAAAGTAGTTTATGAGAATAGACCTGTATTTTTCCCAGCTTCATTTCAGAATCAGAATGCGCTTTGTGTCCGTTTTATAGGCTGTGATGTATGAAGCAGAAAGAAGATTGATTTTCACAAGCTACCTTGTACCTGAAGTAATGAGAGTGGCAAATTATTTGTTCACTGAGCAAACATGACAGGAATGGCAGAGAGGGAATCTATATATATTCAAACACATAGGGGTCACACAGGTGTTACTTTTACAAAGTGACCTTAGCTACCAGAGAGATACTTTAAAATCTGCATTAGTTTACAGAAGAAAGGCTGAATAAAGCTGCACTGCTAATAAATAATGGAACATTCAACATAATGCAGAGCATAATTTCAGCTGCTGCATTGTTACTTCAGCCCTGGGGCCACTCCTACTGGTCAACTAGGGCTTTTCAGAAATAGCAAATAAAATACTGACTGTAAATGAAAAAAGTAAAAGAATTGTGGCATGTAATATGCTGTCACTGGACACTTGCATTTCTAGAGCACTAAATCAGTGTTTAGTGAAGAATCAGCTACCTTTCTTCTTTGAGTATAGTTAGGACATGTGACATCCTGAGGGCATGGAAATGGATCTTGTCAATATGCAGTGGCATCTCAAAGGCATGAAAAGTTTGCAGGTGTGTGAAACATAAACTAATTAGTGTTCAGGAGCACCATGGATGCCAATTTATGCAAATGGGAGAAATGGATAGGAACTATTTATTTCTGTTTAAGCTGTTAAAAGAAAAAAGAATAAAAGTTATTTTCTTACATTCTTGTGCTGCAGTAAGGATTGCATAAACTTGCACTTCACTTACAAGAGGAAATCCAGGACTGTTTAATACATGGATAGAAGACACTGGAACTCCCAGGCAATTCTCCTTTACTTGCAGTCGGAGATAGTTCTGTACTGGAAATCTGAAGAAGTGGATCCGCCCCACGAAATCTCATCACCTAGTAAATTATGTTCTTAGTCTTTGATGTGCAACGTGACTGCTTTTTTTCTGTTAGTATATAGGCTAACACGGAAACTTCTCTATCACTATTTCTATCCAAGTGTGTATGTTCTCAAGACAACTTCTTTGATGAGCTGTGCGGACCAACCTCAGAGATTTCCATAGACAATGCAGTGGTTTAGAGTTTCCCTGTGAAGCCCTGCCTGGATTTGCACCTGCAGAAAAAGACATGTGTTCAGATACTTTTGGCACAATTATTTAAGGTGGTCTAAGATTTGGGGCATAGTATGATGTGTTAGTGTGTGATTGGTGTACATATTAATGGCAATATTCATTCCAAGCCAAATGCAGCAAATTTGTACTAGTATTCATTAGATAATGATGTTAATGAAGGACTGGCACAGTGCATCTTCTACTCTCCCACTATCGGAGAGAGTTATGTTGTTGATGTTTCTTTTTTGATTCATTTGGGTGTGTGCTTGGAGTCTAGGAACAGCCCATGCTTTCCTTCCTTCATTCCTTCCCTCCTTCCTTCCTTCTGTGTACTGATGTGCTGAAAAATAAACTCAGAAGAGCCATTCTTACAGCAAGTTATCTGGGTTGACACATTGAGTCTGCATTGTTTCTAATAAACTATGTTGAAAATATTCCTGTCAGCAGCTTTCAATTAGAAACAGTCACTTTTTTGTTTTATATGAATTCTGAAATTTCATTACCTTTCAAATGAAGTTGATCTTGAAATTTCAAGTTTTTCTGTAAACTTGATATTCTGATTTTTTTTTCCTAGCTGATATAATACAACATCACTGGAGTCTAGCAAAAGAAAGAATCTCAGAAAAAGAATAGAGGAGGAAAGTGACTATGAGAAAAACTTTTCAGGTTAATAGTTTCAGTTTGTTTATGTAGCTCTGCATCTCCACTCTTAAAGCTTGCAAATAACATTTTTTCCAGACCTCATTTGTTCTATTGTTACAGCCCATTATGTTAGTATAACAGCCTTGTGACTGACAGAAGTATTGGTAATGGACTGATTTTTACTTCTGAGACCTAGTCAGCTGACTTGTTCAGAGTTGCAAAAAGATTAACAGCCCTCTTTCAAGGCTGAGATCAGTATGTTTGGGCTCTGTGGCTTCTTCATGTTGCACCTTTGGCTGTTTTGGAAAAAAAATGCAAATAAAATATATTAAGCAAAAATAATCATAATAGACCTAATACAGCCACATGATGATAATGATAAAAAGCTACATGCAAAGATGCCTAGGATTAGGTTCAAGATTTCTAAGTCTTTAATCAACTTCTCAGAACCTCATGATTGTTGGGGCCTACTAGAAGGTGGGTGGGCAAATTTGTGTGGGTGCCCTACAACAGCCTCTAATATCGGTGCAAGTAATTCATGTCTTCAGCTCCAAGTGGCATGCAAAAGCTCACAAGTTTCCCTTTTCCTCAGCCCATGCTGGTGATTTTCAGGCTCAAGAATCCTTCCAACAACTCATAAGTAAAAGAAAATCACCTGGAAATTTTTCTGAAAACTGTCCTTTTCATCCTTCTCAGGATGCCGAACCCACCACCTCAAATCTATGTTTGGTGCCCTGGTCTGTTGCCCTTGCAGTGTTTAAGTGGTTATTTGTTACTACTGTGAGCACCTGAACACTGCCAGTAGTATTCTGGATGTCCTCAAGAAATAGAGAGTTAGTGTTCCTAGAATAACCTGTGCCTCTCAGGCACACTCATGGAAAAAGCGTTGGTGTTGATCTTGTCTTAAAAGCCAAAGCACAGCTAGAGATTTGTCTCCCCTCCCTATGGAGATGGGTAGGTTTAAAAGTAGTCCAAACAAAAATGTCAGTCTACTTCCACAGCTCACGCAAAGTGAAGCCTATGGCCTTTGGAAGGCAAGGAAGAAAAGGTGGGATCTCTTTTCTGAGAGGGCTTGGACAACCAAGACACTCAGGCTGTCTCCCTGTCAGCAGCTCTTGCTCCAGGTTCAGGCATGTCCATAACCCCTGCAGTGTTATAGATCAGGCTGTGCAACAGAGCCATCAGGCCAAGAGCCCTCCTGCTCCCAGACTCAACCTTGCTTGAGCCCTGTCCTAGTTTTGTCCTTGCCCTGCAGTAGCCTCACTTCATCTTTGGTGCTGCCCCATTCCAGCCTTGCCGCCAAATCTCTCAGAACTCTTGGATTCTGATTATTTGGTTTTGACCTTTGGGGCATTTTTGGACTCCAGCTTTGGTGTCATTTGTCTTGTCTTTGGACTTTGCCACACTTTCACCTTTGGCTTGCACCAGGACTTTGCGTATTTTTCCAATTCTGGTTAGTCTAGGGACTCTGATCTTAGTTTGATCCCAGCCAGTCCCTGAATCCCAATTCCTGCACCAGCCTTGACCTAGGCCAGAGGCAGCCTTGTCCTAGGCCCTGGACTGGATCCAGCTCACCAGCTGGATCTGGCTCACCAAGCCTTTTAATCCAGCCTGTGACTTGCCTCTGCAGCAGGGAGCAGCTCAGTGAAGTTGTCTGTTCCCTGTAGCTCTCTTCTCTGCAGAGCAGGGAGAGCTTCATGTGCTGCTCCTGCCCCCAGCAAAATCTCTCAGCTCCTATTGGCCAGAAACTGGCCAATGGGAGCTCAGATTTTGCTGGGGGGAGGGGCAGTGCAGCAGTGCAGCACAATTCCTCATCTCCCATTGGCCAGTTTCCAGCCAATAAGAACCAAGGGATTCTGGTGGCTGTGGGTGAAGTGAGTGAAGCCCTTCCCCTGTGACAGTGCAGAGAACCACATGGAACACCCGGGGGCGGGGCTGAGGCTGCTGGCGGGCAGGGAATTTTTCCTGAGAGTGCTGCTGGCCAGGAACTGCCTTGGTAAGTACCTCCCGAACAGAGCCTGCCTCTGGCACCACACCTCAACTCCTTACCAGATCCTGCACCCCCTCCAACACCCAGGCCTGCCGATGGAGTGGGGGAAGTGATGGACAAGGGAGAGCAAGTGCACTAGGGCCTGACATTTTGAATGGTCCTGGAGCTCCCAATCACCACTGCTTTGAGCTCCAGGCATCTTTGAAATGCCATGGAAGTGCCACTCCACAGGGCTCTGAGGGTGGAGGGGGAGGTGGCCCAATGCCATGCTCTGCGTGGTGTGCAGGGCTGGCTGCCCTCAACCCCAGCCCTTCTCCCCTAGGCTCCACCCTGACTGGGGCATGGAGTGGGCCCCCCTCCACACCCTGTCCCTGGGCCCATGGTGGCTGTTGGCCCTGCTGCCTACACTTCTTCCCCAGGCCAGAATCCTCTCGGGCACCCATGCCCCCTTCTGGACTATGCACCACAATACCCTGCCCCAGGTCTCAACTCACTCCTTCACCTTCTTCAACCAAACTCCTCAGACCCTACACCCTGTCTTGTGCCCCAGGCCCCTGTCCTAGCTCCATTCTTCTCCCAACCTCCATCACGGACCCTGCACTCCATAAGAAAGTGTAGGCTTTGACCACTTATCAAAATCTTGGAGCATCCCCCCCATCAAAAGTTGTTGCCCACCTCTGACCTAGGCCCTACCCTAAACCTAGTGGTGACCTGTGCTCTAACCACAAGGCATGGTTCCCAGAGGCAGTTCTGACACTCAAAATCTGAATTCTAGCCTATTTCCTCCAGAGTAATGCCCCAACCCAAATAGGAACCCTCTCTTTTAAGGGTCCATTGCTACCAAGCTTCATGGGTGAACTGGCTTCAGGCTCACTGTGCCCAAGAAATCTCTATTTAACCTCTTCTTTACAGGGGGTCAGGGTCTGCCCTACCTCTGTTTCTCCTTTGTTTTGTTTGGGTGTCATCCATTCTCCCTGTAGTACTATGATATATGTGTAACTGCCTATAGGTGGGCTCAAATCTGGGACCTTGAGAACCTAGGGCAGGCACCTCTACAGCTTGAGCTAAAGGCCATCTTGTTTTCAGCTTAGGCTGTAGAGGACACTTACACTTTCTCTGTGAAGTAGTCTAGGTGCCACTGCATGGGACAGTTAATTGCATATAGGTGCATGGGTTACATATGACCTGGGTTCTTAGGGTATAGCTATTTGCTTGGCCATCGTTGACTTGAAATCTAATATTGCCTCCCACTTACACTGGGCATAATTGTCCCCCCGCCCCATTTTTGTTGCTGAGCACATAGCTTTTTGTAACTACCTCGGGGTAGTCTTTGGATTAAGAAGTTTGGTATAAATTGACTCTAAGGATTTTGTCCCTTGCCCACAAGTCTCTGAGCTAGCAATCCTGACTTTGTAGAGATATTTGTACTGATATTTCAGCTGACCCATGTGGCTGTGCATAGTAAGGGCTTGACTCTCATTAGAAGACAGCTAAGAGATAAAAAGGTATGAGTTATGGTTTACATGCTCTTCTCAACTGAATATAACTTCTTAAAAACAAGCAACACTTTCCCCTGCAGGTACTTAGATTGTGATCCCTCACTGTGTCCAAAGACTTGAGAAGAATTAGGCTGGGGTGGATTTAACACCCCTGGGCAAGTGTTGGACATGGTTCCCTTACCAAGAAGTTCCCTAAAATGTTACAACCATTGGATTGTACTGCTTTAAACAGCACTGGCATGTTACTTGGTTAATGCTGGTTACTTAGTCTGTGAGCTTTCTGAAGTTCTAATGTCCTCAGGACTGATAAAAGACACCATTAGCATGAGAAGGGTGTTGCCAGATAGTTAATGTGCCGAAGCGGAACACTCTTAAGGTGTCAAAGCTGAAAAGGAACAGCCCTTTTTGGAGATTGGTAGGTCAATGGGACTGCTGATTACTAGGTCATCTCGGTCCTCCCTATAAGGTTGGCAGCAGGGAAGGTATGTATCTTTTTTTATCTGCTCCCTCTGTTACTTGCCCCAAAGGGGCAGCTGTTTACAGGCAGACTGGTTGTTCCGCTTCTCTTTGCCTCTCTCAGGTGCGATTTTCTCAAGTCCTAGCTCTGGTCTGCAGCCTGTCTCAGAGAGGAAGTGGAAAGGATCTTGCAACATCAGAAAATGCTGAGGGGAGGGGCTGTTGGGTAGCACTTTGCTTAATGGTGCAAATCCCCTTAGAGTGTGGCTGGGTGTTCATGGGAAATAGACTTCATTTTAATGGAATTTTGATTGGCACAAACATCACAACAGGTGCAGTGAAGGACTAGGACTGAAAGAATGAACTTCTACCCTGTTCACATGTATAGTTATAGTACAACTTTGTGAACATATATCTCTGTTTAAATTCTTTTAATTCTTTTTTTTTTTTTTTAGAATGACAGTAAGTTTCTCTTCGGTTCTGGACACTTCAGAAACCTGTAGCTCTTGGCAAACAAAAAAGCTGCATTTTGAAAGAACTGGAATGTTAGTGCAAATGAGAGCAAATTGATGTCATGTGATTCTCTGGCATGTAATTCATAGCGTACTGTGATTGCTAATAAGATTATTAATCATTTAGACCTTCAGGTGCACAAGCTATTAGAACAATACTGGATATTGCACTCCTGTAGCTTGGCATTACCTCCTGTAACTATTCAAGGAACAGGAAACCCTGGTGTAACATGCTGACATAGTAAATGTGTTACTTCTGTCAAAGAGCAGTTAATTCTTTCTTCCAAATTCAGGTGTTGAAGGGCTTTGGTACACATTAGTTTGATTAGATTAAAATCCTCTCATTGGTCTGTTAATTTGAATCACATGTTTTTTACAGGTGGTTCAGTTGGAAAGCTTACCTGTGGTTAGTAAGATCATACCTGTCTTTCCACAGGAGATTTAAATTTTGTAGTGTGCCATCTGCAACACTCATATGCTGAAGCCTGGTGTGGGGACAGAGGTCTGGAGACAGAAGAAATTGGGTTTGCTCTTAATCAGAAGGAGATCTGGAATTTAATAGTGTGAAGCTTAATGACACCGTGGACAGTTTTTGTCATAGGACTTGTGGTCACCAGGGTGCTGCTGTGCGTGAACGCAGCAGGAGAGAAAGAGAACAGAGTTGTTGTTTTTTTTAAACACTGGCTTTTTATGAATGCATTTAGGGAAAACTGTTGAAATTGCACAACTGTTCGGCAGCAGTACAGATTGTTCTGCTCTGAAGCAAACGGCAGCCTCGCTCCAGGTATTGTCAAATAGTAGTAATTTGGTTGAAATGGTCAAGTTTTCAGCTGTTTCAGTGTAAATGGTATGGAATAGGCATCGTTGTCCTCTTGACCTATCAGCAGAAGCATCACCATCTGCAGTACTGTTTCTTAGCCGGCTCTCTAGGGGTTTTCCACTGAGAGCGAAAAGTGAGAGCAGTTTTCATTACAATACATCTCACCACACTCTGTAGGTTTCTAATTCTCTAGCCCTAGCTTCACAGCTATTGTGTTGAGTTTTTGGTACTTAGCAACTTGCTGTGCATGGAGTTGCACTGATAGAATCAATGCTCAACCTTGCATTTCACCATCAGATCCCACTGCTGTAAAGTAGTGCTGTCAAGTCAACAATACAATATCGGTATCTCATGTTGAAATTACTTTGTGACTTTCTGCAACTTTCTTTGATGCTGTATATTCTGCTTTTTCTTGTCCACTGGGATAGACCAGGAGTAATAATAGTGAATCCTCTGTGTTTGGCTCAGCCCTTCAGCTGCTGCCTCCCATGTCTCAAGCACCATGGGGCTTTCTCATGTGTTAGGAGTGCTGCATTTGCTGGTATGCTGATCGGATCTACCATTGTCAGTTGTATGCAGGTCTTCAAAGAGTTGCAGGTGGCCTTAAAGCCATTCACAAAACGTCATTGCAGTAGAATCAGAGGGCCAAATGAGCTTTGGTTGATCTGTGATGCAGCAGGCAAGGCAAGATCTAGCAAGACTTGCTGCACCCTAGGGTGAATTCATACCTGGGAGCGTTAGACAGGTTTCCGTTGATGCCTTCCCTTGGGAGCTTCTCTGCTGAGGGGCACAGCTTAAGGCACCATAGATGTCCCTTCTGGTACAGGATCCAGATATTCTTTGCGTCCTAAAGATAGTTCTTCATTATGAAGAAGGGAAAGTGCTGACGTGGTAGGGAGGAGAAGATGGATGCTCTCCATGTCAAGCTTTTTCTATGGCTCAACAGGATTTTAGTCAGGGTTGTCAATCGTGCACCAAATTCAGTTTACAATGGTAAAAAGAAAAAAGAAAACCATTTAATTTAAGCACTTATTTTGATGTATTTTTTTCTTAATTTTCAGGATGAATAAGAGATACTTGCAGAAAGCAACAAAAGGAAAACTGCTAATAATAATATTTGTCGTAACACTGTGGGGGAAATTAGCCTCTGGAGCAAATCACCACAAAGGTAAGCAATTCTGCTCTATTTTAATATATTGTTGAACACGTGGCCTCCATCAAAACACTCAGAATGTCCAGCATATCAGCTCTGTGTCACTTTTCTATGCTGATTTCCTTCTCAAGGCAGCTAGTCCACAAATCAGTCTTCAAAGAAGTTTTCAGTGAGTAGGAATATTTTGATTTCTTGAGGATTACTGTCATGTGGATTTAAGTGTTCTAATTCAGTTCTTGTGAATGTCTGATGTTAACAACTACTCAGTCATTTTGTCAGCTGAGATGAAAAATTGAATAAATGCCGAAAGAAGCTTCCCTCATTAAACAGACACATCAAGCAGAACATGTAAGTGCTGTACATGAGTTCTTGAAATGAACCTCATAAAGAAACAATCTTTAGTAACATGTATGCTGCTGTAGCATGCAAACGATCTGTTAAGGGGAACTTTCTGGAGAGTGTGCAGTGAATATGATTGTCTATTCCTTCAATCCAAAAAAAAAAAGTGCAGGAGACCCTATTTTCCAGTTTCCCTCTGTTCTTCTACATGCTGGTATTTGAACACTGGTATTGAAACAGCATTTCTAGTAACTTTGGCTATATCAGGTCTCCCTGGTAGTGCCAGCCTCTACTGTAAATGTACATGAGGCTTGAGAATTCCAAGCAGCTTATAATTGATCGGGGACTGAACTCAAGGAACAACTTTCCTTGACTTAAGAATTAATATGAGACAGCTTCCTGTTTCTTCAATAATCAAATTCAACTTCAGAAGCCAACCACAGCCTTCGCAGTACACTGTGGTTTTGGAACAAAAAGCAGGCAAGTAGCACTTTAAAGACTAGCAAAATAGTTTATTAGGTGAGCTTTCGTGGGACAGACCCACTTTTTCAGACCATAGCCAGACCAGAACATACTCAATATTTAAGACACAGAGAACCAAAAATGGTAAGCAAGGAGGACAAATCAGAAAAAGATAATCAAGGTGAGCAAATCAGAGAGTGGAGGGGTGGGGGGGAAGGTCAAGTATTAGATTGAGCCAAGTATGCAGACGAGCCCCTATAGTGACTCAGAAAGTTCCCATCACGATTTAAACCATGGGTTAATGTGCCGAATTTGAATATAAAAGCCAGCTCGTCCGCTTCTCTTTCCAAAATGGTGCGATAATTCCTCTTCAGTAAAACACATACCTTTAGGTCATTGACAGAATGCTGGTTTGTGGATCTGGAGTGTTTTGATGTCTGTTTTGTGCCCGTTGACCCTTTGTCTAAGGGAGTTAGAAGTCTGTCCAATATACAAAGCATCTGGGCATTGTTGGCACATGGTGGCATATATGATGTTAGTAGAGGAGCATGAGAAAGTGCCCGTGATTCTGTGAGTAACCTGGTTAGGTCCAGTGATGGTATTTCCAGAGAAGATATGTGGACAAAGCTGGCAGCGGGCTTTGTTGCAGGGAAAGGTTCCAGGACTGGTGTTCCTGGGGTATAGACTGTGGCTGTTAGTGAGGATCCTCATGAGGTTGGGAGGTTGTCTGTAGGAGAGAACAGGCATGTCACCTAGGGCCTTCTGGAGTGTAGCATCCTGATTAAGAATAGGTTGGAGGTCATTAATAATTTGTTGCAGTGGTGTGAGTTGGGGGCTGTAGGTGGTGACCAGTGGTGTTCTGTTCTTGGCTTTTTTGGGCCGATCTTGGAGTAGCTGGTCTCTGGGTATTCGTCTGGCCCTGTCAATTTATTTTTTTACTTCTCCTGGTGGGTAATTCAGGTTTATGAATATTTGGTAAAGTTCTTGTAGTTTTTGGTCTCTGTCAGTTGGATCAGAGCAAATGCGATTGTACCTAAGAGCTTGACTGTAAACAATGGATCTAGTCACGTGTGCAGGGTGGAAACTAGAAGGGTGTAGATAAGTATAGTGATCAGTAGGTTTTCGGTACAGTGTGGTACTGATCAGGCCATCCTTGATTAGTACTGTAGTGTCCAGGAAATGTATCTCTTGCATGTTGTAATCGAGGCATAAGTTGATGGTGGGGTGTAGATTTGTTAAAGTCTCTGTGGAATTTTTCTAGAGCCTCTGTACAATGGGTCCAAATCATAAAGATGTCATCAATGTATCTTAAGTAGAGGAGTGGTAATAGGGGACGAGAGCTGAGGAATCGTTGTTCCAGATCAGCCATAAATATATTAGCATATTGTGGGGCCATGCAGGTGCCCATAGCAGTTCCACTAATCTGGAGGTATAAATTGTCCCCAAAACGGAAATGATTGTGTGTGAGAACAAAGTTACAGAGGTCAGACACCAGATTGGCTGTGGTGGCATCAGGGATGGTGTTCCTGATTGCTTGTAATCCGTCTTTATGTGGAATATTAGTGGTTTTGGAGTTCACCTCTCCCCTTTGGGTGTCTGCACACTGGCAATTTGTCTTCTGATTCTGGTTCAGCATAAATTAGGAAGGCATAAGTATACTGGATGTTGGACATTCGGGCCACTGAGAATTACAGAGTTAAATAGTAGGGAGTGACATAATAAAGAAAATCATTACATCTCTGTATTAAAGTTTAATTTACAATGATTTTTGTGTGAAGACGATTCTATGAGAAATAATTTCTTATATCTAGCAGTCAAGTTTATTTTTGCATTGTGGAGATATTTTCATTCAGATACATAATTGACTGAACATTGTAGGATGTAAAGGCATTTCTTACCCTATCACTTTCGTTTTAAACTTAGTTGTGGCCGAAAGAGATTCTGACATGGTTCAGCAAAGGACTGAAGCGGTAGTCATGCTATGTTTAGAACTTTATATGCTTGAGTTAGTCCTGATTCAGCCAAAATCGAGTTTTAACTGTGCTGAAATGTGGTTGTTACTACAGCTGAAAGATCTTTGTATTAAGGATCTGTCATACTTATCAACCTTTTTTTTTTTTAATATGAATAACTTTTTTCAAAGACTGCACTGGAAATTACTGCTATGTACATAAGAGGAATTGCTGGCCCACTAAGTTCAACTTTTCAGATATATTCCTACAAATGAGATCATAACAGGGCTATTTCTTTTCTTGGCCACACTTGGTATTCTGAGTCCCAGACTTAGAGCAGAGAGAATTTGAAAAAAATTGATTCTGATGTTTTTAGTTTACTAACACAATGGGAAGGGGAAAGCCAGTTTATTCTGTGTTCATGTAGTTTAACAAGTGCTATATTTTTTCACAACCGTAATGTTACAGGCCTTTAGCAAATAATCTGAGTTTGTGGGAAAAATAAAAAGAAGAAACGTAACTTGAGGTATTTAGCACAAGACCTATGAGGATAGGCTGAGGGATTTGGGCTTGTTTAGTTTACAGAAGAGAAGACTTAGAGGTGATTTAATAGCAGCCTTCAGCTTCCTGAAGGAGAGCTCTATAAAGAAGGATGAGAAACTGTTCTCAGTGGTGTCAGATGGCAGAACAAGGAGTAATGGTATGAAGTTGAAGAGGGAAAGGTGTAGGTTAGATATTAGGAAAACCTACTTCACCAGGCGGGTGGTGAAGCATTGGAATGCGTTGCCTAGAGAGGTGGTGGATTCTCCATCCCGTGAGGTTTTTAAGTCGTGGCTGGATAAGGTCCTGGCTGGGATGACTTAGTAGGGGTTGATCCTGCTTGAAGCAGGGGGCTGGACTAGATGACCTCCTGAGGTCCCTTCCAGCCCTATGATTCTGTGATTCTGCATAACAAACCATATGCTGTGCATGAACATTTTTTGACCGTGGATTTAGTAGGAGTAGAACAGCTGCATTGCTTCTACATGGAGAGATTTCAAAGGTACAAATAAGAATCAGGTGCTCAGGTCCCATTGATTTTCAGTAGAAATTGTTTCATAACTTAAGGACATAAGAACGGCCTTACTGGGTCAGACCAAAGGTCCATCTAGCCCAGTACCCTGTCTTCCAACAGTGGCCAATGCCAGGTACTCCAGAGGGAGTCAACAGAACAGGTAATCAGCAAGTGATCCTACTCCTGTCATCGATTTCCAGCTTCTGACAAAGAAAAGCAAGGGACAGCATTCCTACCCATCCTGGCTAATAGCAATGCCTGGACTTCTGTTTGAGCCTTTGAAAATTACCCTTTAGGTTTATACTCAGAAGGATCTAAGGCCTAACTAAGGAGGACTTGATACCATTCACCTTAGAATATGATTTCTAAATATGGACTAATACAATGGTTTCTTCAGTAATTATTGCCTATTGCATCATTAATCTTCATTTATGGAAGTTCCTAATAATATATTGACATGACAGTCTTTAATTACTTTGAAAGAGCCTCTGCAGTCTATTAGATCAATAATGTACATTTTCAAAAAAACTGTTGCATTTCTATTGCTTTAGTCATATTAATGTCCAGTTCTTAAACCTACTTATTTTCTTGAATGCTGCTGGAAAATGACATTAATCCACACAGGATTGTTTAAAAATGTTTTGCTGTAAACACTGAGTGCAGTAGAGTTGTGAACAGCTGAAGAAGTGGGTTTTACCCATGAAAGCTCCTGACCTAATACATATGTTAGTCTCTAATGTGCTACAGGTCTGCTTTTTATCTGAGAACTCAACAGTTATTAGCCTTGTTGCACCTAAGAATTTAAAGGGTAAGACTGACACAAGAAACTCCAGTTCATTACCAAGATGAGCATCTTAGGCCCAGCTGACAGCCATGTCTCTTCAATCTGCAGCAGCAAAGGTTAGAACCCTGAACTTCAAACTTTTACTGTTCAAGACAGGATCAATGATGTTCTGTGATCGACACTCTGTCAAGATGCCCAGCATGACCTGCATTATTGAAGTCTCTCTTGAAGAGACGGTTGTAGCAGTTTTGCCTCAGCTAGTTTTCACTCCAAATACCTTCTCCACCTTGTGTGTACATGTCAAGTGAGTGAATCGAGGGATGAGAGCAATGTTGACATCAACTATGGTATCGTAGAACACTAGTCTGGAAGGAACCCTAGAGGTCATCAAGTCCAGTCCCCTGCCCTCATGGCAGGTCCAAGCACCATAGACTATCCCTGATAGAAGTCTATCTAATTTGCTCTTAAATATCTCCAGTTATGGAGATTCCACAACCTCCTTTGGCAAAGTATTCCAATGTTTAACCACTCTGCCAGTTAGGAAGTTTTTCCTAACATCCAGCCTAAACCTTTCTTGCTGCAGTTTAAGACCATTGCTCATTGTCCTATCATCAGAGGCCAAAGAGAACAATTTTTCTCCCTCCTTGTAACCCTCTTTGAGGTACTTGAAAACTGCTATCATGTCCCCCCAACCCTTCTCTTTTCTAAATTAAGCAAGCCCAGTTCTTTCAGTCTTCCCTCATAGCTCATGTTCTCTAGACTTTTAATCATACTTGTTGCTCTTCTCTGGACCTTCTCCAATTTCTCCACGTCTTTCTTGAAATGTGGTGCCCAGAACTGGACACAGTATTCCAACTGAGGTTTAATAAGCGCTGAGTAGAGCAGAATGACTTTGTTTGTCTTGTTCTCAGCACTCCTGTTAATGCTTCCAAAAATCACGTTTGCTTTTTTTTTGCAACAGCATCACACTGTTGACACATATTTAGCTTGTGGTCTACTATGACCCCTAAATACCTTTCTGCAGTACTCCTTCCTAGACCATCACTTCCCATTCTGTATATCTGATGCTTATTGTTCTTTCCTAAGTAGAGTACTTTGCATTTGTCCTTATTAAACATCATCCTGTTTACCTCAGACTAATTTCTCCAGTTTGTCCAAATCATTTTGAATTCTGACCGTATCCTGCAAAGCAGGTGCCACCCCTCCCAGCTTGGTATCATCTGCAAACTTAATAAGCATACTCTCTATGCCAATATCTAAATAGTTGATGAAGATGTTGAATAAAACCAGTCCCAAAACAGACCCCTGCAGAACCCAACTTGATATGCCCTTCTGGCATGACTGTGAACCATTAATAACTATTCTCTGAGAATGGTTGGCCAGCCAGTTATGCACCCACCTTATAGTAGCCCCATCTAAGTTGTATTTGCCAAGTTTTATTGATAAGAAATAATCATGCAAGACTGTATCCAATGCCTTATTAAAGTCTAGGAATACCACATCCACTGCTTCTCCCTTATTCACAAGACTTGATTGCTTTCTCTGATAAGTTAACAAATTGGTCTGGCATGATTTGTTCCTCAGAAATCCATGCTGGATGTTACCTATTACCTTATTTTCTTCCAGGTGTTTTCAGATGAATTCCTTCATTACTTGCTCAATTATCTTTCTCTGCACAGAAGTTAAACTGACTGGCCTGTAGTTTCCTGGGCTGTTGTTTTTTCCCTTTTCATAGAAGAACACTATATTTGCCCTTTTCCAGTCTTCTGGCATCTCTTCCAACTTCCAAGGCTTTTCAAAGATGATAGCAAAGGTTCCAATACCTCCTCTATCAGCTCTTTGAGTACTCTACAATGCATTTAATCAGGCCCTGGTGACTTACAGACATCTAATTTTTCTAAGTAATTTTTAATTTGTTCTTTTTTATTTTATCCTCTAAACATACCCCCTTCCCACCAGCATTCACCAGGTTAGGCATTTCTGCATCGGCCTTCTTGGTGAAGACTGAAACAAAGAAGTCATTAAGCACCTCTGCCATTTCCGTGTTTCCTGATACTGTTTCTCCCTCCTCACTAAGCAGAGGACCTACCCTGTCCTTGGTCTTCCTCTTGCTTCTAACATATTTATAGAGTGTCTTCTTGTTACCCTTTATGTGTCTAGCCAGTGTGAGCTGGTTTTGTGCCATTGCCTTTCTAATCTTCCCCCAGCATAAACATATTGTTGCTTATATTCATCCTTTGTAATTTCTCCTAATTTACACTTTTTATATAATTCCTTTTTGATCTGGAGATCATACAAGATCTCCTGGCTAAGTAAGGAAGATATTTTACCATAGTTTCCATCCTTCCTACACATCAGTATAGCTTGCTTTTTTTAATAATGGCCCTTTGAAAAACTGCCAACTCTCTTTTAGTAGTTTTTCTGCTTAGTCTTGCATACCATGGGACCTTACCTACCAGCTCTCTGAGTTTACCAAAATCTGCCTTCCTGAAATCCATTGTGTCTATTTTGCTGTTTTCCCTTTCACCATTTCATAGAATCACAAACTCTATGATTTTATGGTCACTTTCTCCCAAGCTGCCTTCCACTTTAAATTCCCAACCAGGTCCTCCCTATTTGATAAAATCAAATCTAGAAATGCTTCTCCCCTAATAGCTTTTTCCATCTTCTGAAATAAATATTTGTCATCAGTGCAGTCCAGAAATTTTCTGGATAGTCTGTGCCTCACTGTGTTAGTTTTCCAACATATATCTGGACAGTTGAAGTCCCCCATCACCACCAAATCCTGTGCTTTGGATGATTTTGTTAGTTGCTTAGAAAAAGCCTCATCCACCTGGGTAGGTGGTCTGTAGTAGACCATTAACATGACATCACCCTGGTTTTTTACCCCTTTTAACCTAACCCAGACACTTTCGACATGTCTGTCTCCTGCATCCGTCTCCACCTCAGTTGAGGTGTGCACATTTTTAATATATCAGGCAACACCTCCTCCCTGTTGACCTGGCCTATTCTTCCTGAGTAAGCTGTGTCCTTCCATGCCAATATTCCAACTGTGGGTATTATCCCACCAAGTCTCTGTGATACTAATTATTTCATAGTTGTATTTATTTATTAGCATTTCAAGTTCTTCCTGCTTAATACCCATACCTCTTGCATTTGTGTATAGGCATCTAAGATATTGGTTTGTTTTTGCCTCCCAGTTCTGTCTAGTCCCTTTTTTTTCCCACTGCTATTATATCTCATGAACCCTCCCATTTCCAACCCAACTCCCAAGCCTCCAGGTTTTTTACTTATCTGTGGGCTTTGGTCACCTGTCCCTGTCAAACCTAGTTTAAATCCCTCCTCACTAGGTTAGCCACTCTTTCTCCAAATATGGCCTTCCCATTCTTCAAAAGGTGAATTCCATCCCTGCTTAGCAGTCCTTCTTGGGATAGCATCCCATGATCAAGGAAGACAAAGCGCACCTGGAGACACCTCCTCGCAGCCAGGCATTCACCTTCATGTGGTGCATAATTTCATCTGGAGAGATCTTGACTCTGGAGACTTTTATGCTTAGACTTATCCACCCTGTTATTCAGCATATTTGTAAGTCTCTATGGGTGATCATGAGTTTTAGTGCCTGCAGTAGGAAAGCAATAGTGAGCTCTGTGTATCCTTCTCACCAAATGCTCCAGCACCAGACCCCAGTTTGCGAGTACTGGAGTATTTCTTGAATGCAGGGAGATGTCTGAACTTAAACAAGGAGAGCAACCTGCCCTCTGATTATCAAGATATTAATACAGTCTTAGGCGCTTTCTGAAATCTTTGCTGTTCCGAAGAATTCACAACAAGAGCCAGTAATGTTTTCTGCCATTTTTGTCTGTCCACAAAGTTCCACCCCTTTCTGTAGGATGGGGACCTGACCATGTTGATGCACGTTTGTAATCTGCAGGCACAAGGAACTCCCGGAGCACATGCACTGACTAGCTGTATTATTCTGGATCCATTTGAAGGCCCTGGGTGATCCTCAGTGCCTTCAGTGGGCTAAGCCTGGGCCTTCTCAGGGATTGCCTTTCTCCCTTTCAAAAAACCTGCATTTGTTAGGTATACTGGAGTTCATAATATGAAGGGCAACCCGTTCAGCAGCAGAGAGCTTTCTTCAGGGTGGGTCAATGATCGTGAAATATTCATCAAGCAGAGTGGCTCCCAACCTGGGGTCCACAGACCCCTGGGTGTCCAAGAGGATATTTCAGGCAGTCCGGGAAAAAATAAAAGATAAAAATTATCACAGAAAATATGTTTTAAATGAATTGCAAAGGTACAATAAATTAATATGTTAAAATTAAATATCTTCCAAGAATGTTATTAATTGCTGTCCAAAAATATATTTTGTGGTTTCATTTTTCATTTAAGAAAGTGTATGTAGTGTCTAGAATTGGCTTGGATGAGGGTCCCCGAATGGTTGTGGGGGGCAATTGGGGGTCTGCACTAGTGAAAAGGTTGGGAACTGCTGATCTACAAGATGAGAATACTCACTGATCATACTGCTTTCAGAGGAAAAAGTAAACTATGTCTTGCCATAGTCACCCCATAATATTAGCCCTAAAGAATGACTTCAACTACTTCCGTGAATATAACTAAATAAAATCCATGTAGAGTTTTTGCAGCATAATATAAAGACAGGGAAGAGAAGGTTCATTAAAAAACACTTGAGAAATACATATTACTATGCACATCACTGGCCCTTTGGTCTGTATTAAGACTATAATTCAGCCCTAGGAGAAAGGAGAATGCCTAGTAACCTTATGGTGTTCATAATGCAATGCAAAGCTCCCTTTTCAACTAAGCTTTCTCTCACTAAGTTTGTACTCTTCCTCTTTGACACACATGCATGTGCACGCACACACACAACCTTCTTAAGGGGAGGAAAGATCCTGCATGCTGGGCTGAACCAGGAATATTATTGCTTTTTAAATACTTAGGAAACACTCATACCTACGTACGTATAACAACTTAGATATGCAGGGGGTCTGTGAATCAGTAGGCAGAATTAGATGCCATTTGTCCTGCAAGAACTTCACATGGGAACACAAGTAAATAATAGAATATCAGTCTTAAAAGGACACTGGCAAGGTTACTAGCTTAAAAACTGATCTACCTGGAGAGTAGCTTTAACAGAAAGATTTTTATCTAGAGAAGTCTGTAAAGGTATTTTATTTACAAACTGGTACTGATCCTCCTCCTGCTCAGCTCCTGCAGAACAAACAAATGTGCAAATATATAGCACTCACTGATAGAAATGGCTGACAGACATCAGTTCAGCATCAGTGCGGGCCTGCTATCTCTATCAGAAGGAACATGCACTGATGTGCTGAACATCAAATCACATCCTATTTTTAAGGTTTCAAGCACGAGGAATGATCAGCTTGGCAAAGTATATTGACATGCCCTTGAAGGTACTCCCTTTTTAGATAAGACCATTGCTGAAGTACAACCATTTCTAAGTCTAAAATCGAAACAGAATCGCTAAAACTAGAATTTCTTCTTTTTTTTTCTTTTTGCCATATCTTTCACATTACTCAAGCTTTTTGGTGTGTTAAATATAAAAACCCCTAAGTAATTTCACTGAGGAAATAAAACATAATTTTGAGATCTGTGTGTAATCTAATGAACTTCCAAATACAAAAGGCCCAACTTTCTATTTCTATTTTGCATTTTTGTAAAACATGAACAGTTATCCAAAATCATCACTAATAATACAGGTCTGTGCTCGTCAGAAGAAATATTTTACTGAATCAAAAAATACTAGAAAGTGAAATGATTGAGTCTCTTTGGGCTTACTAGATGCATCTGAAGTGTCCACTGAGTGAGAGGCTATTTTATTTGATATAAGTAAATGACATTCCTCAGCTGAGGCCCATACATTGAGTAGAATAGAATACATTTTTAATTTTTTTTTAAAAAGTGAATATGACAGGTTTAATCACAGAAATCCTGTTGGGGTTGTCCCTTGGTGTGCTGATCATACCATTGACACCTGCCTTCCCTCTCTATGGGGCTCCCCAGCATCCTGTCTTGCTGGACCAGAAGATCCTGTCCCCCAAGATAAGGCCCAAGGTTGGGGTTGCCACCCTCTGCAAAGCAACACAGACACTCAACCAGTTCAGTTCTGGGAGGGCTCAGCAACCAGGAAGCTAACTTCCAGAAGGGACCAAAACCCCAAACAATTCTGTCTTATCCTATCTAAAAATTTTACACAGAGAAAGCTCATAATAACATCCACCCACTTCATCAATGAAAAAGAGAGATTCACAGTGGTTGGTTCTCCTCAGGTAACAGTTATTTACACTGAGCTTAATAAGAACACTTTTGTTTATTATCAAGTATACAGAGTAGGATTTAAGTGGTTGCAAGTAAAAACGGTCAGATCAAAGTAAGTTACTAAGTCAAAATAAACAAAAACCAGCAGTTAATCCACTAGGAAATTTGTTACATGCAATTTCTTATCCTAAACAGTCATTCTAAAATTTCTTTCCTCAGTTGGGCCTTATTCTTGTCCCTGTGCAGGCTTAGACGTTTTCAGCAGACAACTTAAATGGTAAATGATGAGAGGATCTCCTGGCAACTGTGTTCCCCCATGCCTTATATCCCTTTTGCCCAAGGTGGAAATTGTGCTCAATTCAAACTTTTGTCACCTTGAGAGGAAAGCACCAGATCCAAAATAGTTTTCAACATCAGATGGCTGGCCACATGTCTTTCTAGCACCAACCACAGGCTTATAGGACAAACAAGGTTATTCACAAGTTGTTGACTTGATCACTGAACGATTCACATTCTGGGGCATCAGTGATGGTCTTCATTAGCATATTCAGATAATAAACTAATCTACACTTCATATTTCTAACTTCACATAACTCCACTTCCCCATCCTTCTTCAGGGGCTGCTTTCATAAGACCATTCTTCTGTGGGAGGTCCAATCTCTCCTTCTGGAGGGATCCATAGAGGAAGTTTCTCTCTTCCATAGACAGAGAAGCACTTATTTCCAAAGCAAAAGGCAGTCTCAGGCTTCCTGTAGTTCTAAAGGTTATACAAATATCTGAAGGAAATAAAGTTCTACATGGTTACCGTAACTTCCCTTATTCCTTCCCAGGAACATGGTGACTGACAAGCTGCCTTTAAAGAATGTTTTTTTCCACATAGCTGTCTGTCCAGATCTCTGGAAGTTCCTTAGATTATAGTGAATGAAAACCAGTATGAGTTCATAGTATTTCCTTTCAGACTCTAAGCAGTCCCCTGTGGTTTTTTGCAAAGATCCTGGCACCTGAAGCTGTATATCTGAGGAGACTGGGAATCCATGTCTTCCCCTCCCTGAGAACTGGCTGGTCAGAGTCCAGCCTGAGGCTGCGACTACACTACAAGATAAAATTGAGTTTAATTCAGTTAGCTCAATTTTAGCACGTGAATATCTTCACTGTAAAGACCATTAGCTCGCTTGTGGGTGCGCTAATCTCAAGATTACAAAATCGCAGTTACCTGCATCAAGCTTGACTTCAGAAGTTTAACTAAATGCAAGTGTGGAAGCTCCATGTCTTAAAAGCGAATTGATTAGCCTCCAGAGGCGTCCCGTATGTAACCCAAATTCCCCTCAGTGCTCCGCTCTGGCCGCTGTTCTCCAGTAACAGGAAGATTCTGAATTTCCAAGCAGGAGCAGCAAGCCTTTAGCTATGGGCTCATGTTAGTATGATAGCCTGAGAAATGGCTTCTTTCTTTCTCTCTATGCTGTTAGTGTTGTGAGTGCATCTACCCATTCAAATAGCCATTGCAGGGAGTTTGCAGTTCTGTCTGGACACTTGCTATTCTTTTCTGTGCTGCCTGATGCCAGCCCCTGCCACACCATACTACATGTCAGGAAGGTTGTGCCGGAGGTCGTGTTTGCATAACACATTGAGACATTTTTTTCTCAGCATTTTACATTTGTGTATGAACCCACTTCCCTCCCTCCCAGACGCCACACAGTCTGCGTCTTTCCCGCACTCAGCCACATCATGTGGGTAGCCCTCAACCCAACCCAGTAATAGGATGTGTCTGCCGTTCGGTGCTGACAATGCTGCCAGTCACACAGGAAAGAAAATCTGGACTTTGCTGCCACCATGGGGAAGTCTCCCCCAGTGGTTAAGATACTGGGGGCTTTGCTACTGCCGTGGGGAAGTCTCCCCCGCTGGCTAAAGGGCTTGCTGCTGCCACCGGGGAAGCAACAACTCAACTGGTCATCCACTGACTCCCCCACCTTGGCCCATAGCTGGGCTTGCTGCTGCTGCTGGGGAAAAGTCTCCCCAGGCTGCTAAGGGCTTGCTGCCACCAGAGGGGTCCACTTCAACCAGTTTTCCAGTGACACCCCCCCTTCCCTGCTTGGCTAAGGGGCTTGCTGCTACCAGAGGAGGACCATTTCAATCGGTCATCCAGTGACGCCTCCCCACACATTGGCCCATACCTGGGCTTGCTGCCACTGAGGGAAAACCAAAAATTCTTTTTTTTCCTGCACTTTTCTATGTTCTTTCTTCTAAATTAAAAAAAAACAGTCTGGGACCCCGCATTAAGGCTCTTCCCGACACCAGGGTAGTGCAGGCGTGTCCAACCCGCGGCCCATGGGCTGCATACAGCCCTGGACAGCTAGTAATGCGGCCCCACAAGATCGTAAACTTTTAACATTATTATATGGTTTATATACATTAACTATATTATATATTTTATATGCAGCCCAAGACAATTCCTCTTCACTCAGCGCGGCCCAGGCAAGCCAAAAGGTTGGACACACATGGTGTAGTGTATACAGAAACCAAAAATTCTTTATTCCTACATTCTTCTCTATGTCAGGAACATTGTGGGCCCCTGCATTATTTTCAGGGATCACATTTCTCTAATGATGGGAGGTGGGATACTCAGTGGATGGCCAGTTGAGAATACAGTCTCTGCACCCGTGTTGGCAACATAATGTAGGGGGAAGCCAAAAATTCTTTCTTCCTATCCTGCATTCCTCTCAAATTAAAAAACATTCCGGGCCCTTGCATTATTTTCAGGGATAACATTTCTGTAATGATGGGATGTGAAACACTCAGTGGATGGGCAGTTGAGAACATAGTCATTGCACGGAAGCTTTATAGTGGGCTGGAAAGCCAAATACCCTTTCCCTGAACAACATAATGAATGGGGAAACCAAAAATTCTATCTTCATACATTCCTCTCAAATTAAAAAGCATTCCGTGCCCCTGCATTATTTTCAGGGATCACATGCATGCGATCATTAGTGTACGTCCCATGTTGGCAATGTAATGTGTGGGGAGACCAAAAATTCTTCTAATTTTGAGTGTCTTTTGCATTATTTCCAGGGATCGACATATCTTCAGGGATCGGGAGGGGAATGATGAAAATGCAATGGGGGAAAATTAAGTCAAAACCAGCGAGCATACCCAGAATACTATGGGGATGAGGGAACTGTGGAATAGCTTCCCACAATGCACTACTGCAGCAGTCGATGGTAGCCAATATGTATGTGGCAGTATTGACTCGACTTTGTGGGGAGCCCGGTGTGAAGTGAGGATGGTCAAAATTGAAATGATAAATTCCAGAATTAGAAAAATGATATAAATAAATACGAATTTATCCAATAGTGTAGACATAGCAAATGTCTCAACTGCTGTCCAGCTTCATAATCATTCAGTTCACCTCCAATGCCCTGGAGCTATTATTTCATTTGAACCAAAATAAGTTTTAGAACTTATGTAAACCACAGAATTTTTCAGAGCACTCCTGGATGCTACAAATGCCAGAGCATTCTGCCCTTGTCAAGATTCTAGTGCTCCAAGACCTGGTCTTAGATCTAAAGTACATCTTGTTACCCCATTGGACACTTGCCTTTGAGTTCTGGGGACATGCCAGAATTGACCTGCTTAGTACAGCTTGCCAAACTAAAGCTCAGAAGGCCTCAGGGATGGATAGCACTGGTATACATCCCCTGTCAATGTTATCTGGACAGAGTGGTTTGCATTCCAAAGGTAATATTTTCCTCTGAGGACTGGAGGACTGACTCTCAGAACTTTTGTCCCTTTTTTTCCCTGCAGTCAGCGTTCACTTAGGTCACAAATGTCTTGTCCTGGGGTTGCAGGGCACACATCAGAACACTGCAAACTCTAGGGTTATGGCCCTCACAGGATCTGAGGGCTGATATACACATCAGGGAGTTATACAATCTCGGTCTAGCCTGCTCGGTTTTCTCTGCATGCATTCTGGGTAAATAATCCTCCAGACCTTCTCCATCTAGGTCTTTCTGCTAGCACTTTGTGAGGCCACAGGGGAACCCAGTCTCTGCTTGTATCATGGATTCCAGCTCAAAGATCCTTGTAGAAAGTTGCTATGCATCTTTGCAATCCGACTTCTTGCCTCTTCTCTGGGGTAATTCCTACATTGATTTACCTTCTTCTCATGGGACTAATGCTCAGCCAGCGTCTGCCCTAGGGCAAGCCTTTAGACTCAGTCCCCAAAATAACAAAGGAAAACTAAAGTACAAAGACACTACAGAAGCTAAAGTAATAGAAATAAAGAGCAGCACCAGCTTTTCTGTCCTACTGCTCTGTCTCTCGGGATCTCTGCTGCGCTCCTGCTGCGGAGATGGTGTTTGGCTTCTGTGCTTTGCTCAGAGGGACACAACATTGTGGGCATTCCATCTGCCTCCCTGCACTGAGGCCTCAGAAGTGAGTTTTGCTCTTTTTAATGATTGTTTTCTGAGATTGCCATGCCTTAGAGGTGCAGCCGTTGGGACTGCCTGGGCCCAAAGCTGGTCCGTAGCTCCTCCTTGCTTGGTGCAGGATTTGTGTTCCTGTCACAAATGGATTATAAATTGCTGTTTGCCATGAAACAACTTGTGAGTAATGCACAGGGTCTTTTATTTGCTTTTGTGGACAATGGGCTAAAAGTCTGCAGACTCTGAAGAAGGCACGATATAATTTATCAGCAGTAGTTTGGGGACTGTGAATTTATTTTTGAGCACTCCAACTTTTTTAATGATACATCCCTTTACAGTTAAAGAATTTTAAAGCAGACACGAGACAATGTGGCTCGGTTTTGCCTAGTCCTGGGGGAAGAGCTGAAGACAACTTTAACTGTACCTTGAGGAGAAGACAGATACACTCGTAAGCCTTTGCTTCCAACAGGAGAACGTGACTACATGTGGTGGCACAGAAACCCCATTGGATTCGGGAGGGGCAAGGCCATGGTTCTGCCTGACCTTACAGCCCTGCCCTAGGCAGTGGAGCTGAGTTGTCCTGGGGAAAGTGTAATATCCTACCTTGTTACAAGGTGTACTATGGCTATAGCTGTAGGCACTGCCCCAATGCTCTCCTTGCATTGTGCCAATCTCAGACACAATGGACTAACTATGCTAACATACAGCAGCTACTTTGTGCTGCCCCGGTGATGCAAAGCTTCAAAGTTAATGTGGCTTAATTGATGGCTTACACCAGGTTTATGGGTGACTTGCATCACCAGAGCAGCATAAAGTGATGGAAGTATGCAAGCGAATCTGGTAGAATGCCTCTATGAGCGGCCACTGATGGGCTGTGGCTTAAAGAGGGTAGCCTTTTGTTGGTACAGCAGCCTTTTTTTACTCTTTGGCCAGATATAGACCTATACAGGTGTAACTGTGTCACTCGGGAGAGTGAAAAATGCACTGCCCTGAGTGACAAAGTTACACCAGCCTAACCTCCTCTCCCCCCGTGTCAACCCAAGAGCCCCTTCCATCAGCACTGCTTTGCAGCAAGGCATGTATCCTATGCCAAGAGTAGAAATCTCCCATCAGGGTAGGAATGTCTTCCCTTAAGTACTACAGCAGCGCTGTGGCATTGGTGCAGCTATACCAATGCAGTTATTTTAAGTATAGTCCCACCCTTAAGAAGTCTGTGGCTGTGAGTCATCCAGGGCTGTGTGTTAAGTTCTCTACTGTATGAACATTTCTGCTTCAACACACACGTCAGTGTTTAAAAACAGCTGAATTGCTCTGTTAAAGGGTGTTGTGCCTCAGAGGTGCAGCAGGTGGGACTGCCTGGGCTCAAAACTGTTCCTACGCAGCTGTCAAATACCTGCAACACTGGGTTGTACAGACCAGGTCATCTGACTCAGGCTCAGGCTGTGGGGCCTAAAAGAACAGTACACACATTTGAGAGGGGACTGGAGTCTTGGCTCTGAAAATCTGTGATGGGGAAAAGGGTCTTAGGGCACTGGCCCTTGGTGTGGGAACTGGTGGTGCAGGGGTTGCTGTGGCACATTCGGGCTCCCGGGCTCATGACTGGGGTCCTAGTTACTACCCTGCCTCCCAGGGGCTCTGTTGCCAGCCACACATGCTGATGTCCCAGTTTGAGCCCCATGTGTTGAGCCCTCTGCTACCAGCCTCAAGCTGGGAACCCAGGTGCTGGCCTTGTCTGCTGGGCTTTGCTCCTGGCCTTAGCTGGGGGCTGGGGTGGGGCATACCACTGGCTCAGGCTGCAGCTTGAGTCCAAATGTCTACATTACTATTTTTATCACCACAGTCCTGGTTCTGTGAGTCTTAGCCTGCATTTCTACTACAAGATAAAGTGGATTTTATTAAAATTGATTTAACACTGGGTTTTATCCATTTGATTTTGAGCATCTTCACCTTCCCGTATGCTCCACACAAAATCAACTTACTGCTGCCACACACAAGTCGCTTAAATTGAGTGCTGCTGCCATGTGTTGTGGGAACCTGTCCCACAGTTCCCTGATCTGTGTTGCAGTCTGGCCTCATAAGTAGATGTGGGTATATGACGCCATCTTCCCACATTTCATTCCCTTCTTTCCACTGCCACGTTAAGTATGTTTAAGCAGATGTGGGTGCTACACTGAAATTCAAATGAATCGTCAGTAATGGGCCAGGGTGGCTAACAGACAGTACACTTTTGACAGCCACAAAAATCCTGACTGCCCATGGAGGCCTTTTGTGGAACTTGAGTCTGGATTTAGGCCACCTGCAAAATAAGACCCTTACGTCAAAGGACACATGGTTGTTACACTGAAACTCGAATGAATCATCAACGGTACACTGTTGACAGCCACAAACATTGTGACCATCCACGGAGGAGGCCCTTTCAGGACATTGAATCTGGATTTAGGCCTCCTACCAAAAAGACCCTTATGCCTAAGTAGACATGGTTGCTACACTGAAATTTGAGTGATTCATGAGGCTAAGCATCACAGGTAGCCATGTTAGTCTGTATCTTTGAGAACAACAAGAAGTCCCGTGGTACCTTATAAACTAACAGATATTTTGGAGTATAAGCTTTTCATCTTTGCCCATGAAAGCTTATGCTCCAAAATATATGTTAGTCTATAAGTTGCCACAGGGCTTCTTGTTGTTCTCATCAGGCTAAAAGACCCAAGACTACAGCCAGGTTTCCGCCTGAAAAAGAAGACTCTTAGGACAAGAATATTCCCTGCTGTAAGCCTTACTTTGACAACTGTGGTAATTGTATAGCTAAATCATTGCCTTCATTGAGACATGTATGGCTCGGGGCAGCTGCAAGACCCCTGGCCACAGCTAGCCCCCCAAAATCATGACTGCCAAGGGAGACGTCCCCCAGGCAGCTACAAAACCCCCAGCCACAGCCAGTGCCCAAAAATTGGGACCGCCAAGGAGGATGTTCCCCCCCGGTAGCTAAAAGAGTCCTGCTACAGCCAGACTCTGAAAATCATGCCTGCCGAGGGAGACGTTCCCTGGGAGGCTATAAGACCTCTGGCTACAGCCGGCTCCTGAAAATCGTAACCATGGAGGGAGACGTCCCCCGTGTGGCTAAAAGAGCCCCAGCTACAGCCAGCCCGAGAAAATTGTGACCACCAACGGAGACATCCTCCGGGTGGCTACAAGCCCCCAGCTACAGCCAGGCCCCAAAAATTGTGACTCCCGAGGGAGACGTCCCCCATGTGGCTAAAAGAGCCCTGCCTACAGCCAATCCCCCAAAATGATGATCCTCACTGCATGCCATCTGCCTGGCACCTTGTGCAGCACATCCTTTTATTCGTTCGGGGTCAAGCCACTTGATGCGGCTGGGCAGGGAATGTTCCAAACTGTGTGGTGCCTCTGTGGGAAGGGAAGGAAAAGGGAACGGAGGGGACATGGGGGTCAGGACAACATGTAAATGGCTGAAAAGAAGTTTCTCGTGCTACCGGACAAGCATGACCCCCATCCACAGCCTCGCTGACACATGGTACAGGGGGCCAGCGGCTGCCTCCAGCCAGCTAGCAGGAGTATACGCAGAAGCACAGACCCCACAGCTGCACTCCTAGCAAGGAAAAAAAAAAGAAGGATTTTTGGCCTCTCATGACCTTACAGCCATGGGCTTGCAGGTGCCGAAATGTAACAGTCCTGTTGCCTAATTCCTACACACTTGAGAGCAGTGGAGATGTAAGAGGCCAGAGCGGAGAACTGTAGTGCATTGTGAGGCACATACGGGACATCTTTGGAGGCTAAAGAATTTGACTTAAAGACATACCTCATCCTCACTACCCTTCATTCGGAATATTAAATTCAAATTGAACGCTACACTCATCAGTTTACTATGATTTTGGGATTTCGATATCATGTCGATTTTATCATGTCGTCAATTGAGCTAATGGAATTTACAGTGAGAACACGCACTGGGAAAAATCGGGCTGACTTAAAATTGATTTTTTCTCGTAGTGCAGATGCGGCCTTAGCCAGGTGATGCCCGTGGTCTTTTATTGCAGTACAGCTGTTTTTTCTAAGGCTCTCTTTAACATTTTGTGTGAGTACTATTGCATAATACTGGCCTAGTTAAACAAAATGTATCAGTTTATATCCAGAATAGACATTGCAGATCTTTCTCGAAACAGATTAATAATAATGGTAATTTGGATGTAGGGTGACATGGCCTAATGACCAGACTCTATGATGTAATTATTAGATAATCGGGGTGGAACAGCAGCCCCAGGAGGGGGCTCCAGCCCACCTGACTCCCCCAAGCCCTGACACAGGGCCCTGTCAGTGTTGGAGGTCCACTGCTAGCTCAGCAGGTAATCTCACTGAAACATGCTGAGATCATTTAGCTGGGAGATACCACTAGCGCACCCTCCCTGGGTGTCTGCTTACAATCGCTGGTGGCAAGGTGATCTGCAAGTGATCAGAGTCCTCATACTCCATGGCATCAGTCACTCCCTTGGGCTCCTTTGACTCTGGAGGCTTGTGCCAGTCTCTTGGGTCTCGGTTCCCACTGTCAGGGTCTGGAGCTCGTCTGCCACTGGACCTCGTGCAGCAGGGCTGGGGTCCAACCCATACTGAACTAAGTTGCTCCCTTTTACACTAGCCCAGAACATGGAGCACACCCAGTATGGCTGGTGGGGAGGGGACTTTTGGTCCAGTTCAGGGTAGGCACACCCCATCACAGGCCTAAAGGCACCACCGGATTGTCTGGTCAGATCTGGTAGATTATAAGCCATTATAAGCCAACGTGACCCAGCATCCATGCAAAGGAATGGGAAAGCCCCCTAGGTCACTTTCAGTACCACCTGGGGAAAATTTCTCCCTGATGCACCTATGGCAGTCACTTAGACCCTGAGAGTATGTGCAAAAAATCAGTTAACCAAATGTGGCTATGTCTACATGGGGATGCTACATCGAAATAGCGTATTTCGATGTAGCGAAATCGAAATAAGCTATTTCGATGAATAGCGTCTACACGTCCTCCAGGGCTGGTGCCGTCGACATTGAACGTCGACGTTGGGCAGCACTACATCGAAGTAGACGCTGCAGGGGAGCGTCTACACACCACAGCGGCCCAAATCGAAATAAGGGTGCCAAGAACAGCTGCAGACAGGGTCACAGGGTGGACGAGCACTTCCAGGGCAACAGCAAGCCGCTCCCTTAAAAGGCCCCTCCCAGACACACGCAGCCTGCACAGCACGCGGTCTGCAGAGCCACAAGCACGCACACCCCGTGGAAGCATTATGGACCAGCAGCAGCAGCAGCAACAGGAGCAGCAGCCAGAGGTCCACACACCCGCCCCTGGAGGAGCAGTGGTTGCCCTGCTTAGTGCCATGCAGGAGGCAGCTGACCATCTTTTATTTGTGGAAGAAGAGCTGCCCCCAGGGGATGAGGAAGCAGCCCCAGACCTTGCTGCCCTCCCAGCCCCCCCCCACCGCACATGCCGCCGGCTGTGGAGCTACCCCACGAGCATGGACTGGTGGGAGCGGCTGGTGCTCGGCGAGTGGGACAAAGACCGCTGGCTCTGGAATTTCTGGAAGAGCTGGCAGACATTCCTGGAGCTCTGCCAGTGGCTCACCCCTGCCTTACAGCACCAGGACACCTCCATGCGATGTGCCCTCACCGTCGAGAAACGGGTCGGCATTACTGTCTGGAAGCTGGCCACTCCAGACAGCTACCGATCCGTGGGGCAGCAGTTCGACGTGGGCAAGGCCACCGTCGGGGCTGTCCTCATGGGCTACGTCTACACGTGCACGCTACATCGAAATAGCTTATTTCGATGTAGCGACATCGAAATAGGCTATTTCGATGAATAACGTCTACACGTCCTCCAGGGCTGGCAACGTCGACGTTCAGTGTCGACGTTGGGCAGCACCACATCGAAATAGGCGCTGCGAGGGAACGTCTACATGCCAAAGTAGCACACATCGAAATAAGGGTGCCAGGAACAGCTGCAGACAGGGTCACAGGGCGGGCTAGCGCTTCCGGGGCAACAGCTAGCCGCTCCCTTAAAGGGCCCCTCCCAGACACACGCAGCCTGCACAGCACGCGGTCTGCAGAGCCGTAGGCACGCACACCTCGAGCGACGCAAGCATGGACCCCCAGCAGCAGCAGCAGCAGCAGCAGCAGCAGCAGCCAGAGGTCCACCCAGCCGCCCCTGCAGGAGCAGTGCTCGCCCTGCTCCATGCCATGCAGGAGGCAGCTGAGCACATCCTTGCCGCAGCGGAGGAGCTGCCCGCAGGGGAGGAGGATGCAACCCCCAACCCTGCAGCACCCCGCACCCCGCCCGCCTCATATGCCGCCGGCCGTGGAGCTACCCCACCAGCACGGACTGGTGGGAGCGGCTGGTGCTCGGAGAGTGGGACGACAATCGCTGGCTCCAGAACTTTCGCATGAGCAGGCAGACATTTCTGGAGCTATGCCAGTGGCTCACCCCCGCACTGAGGCACCAGGACCCCTTCATGCGGCGTGCCCTCAGTGTGGAGAAATGGGTCAGCATCGCTGTCTGGAAGCTGGCCACTCCAGACAGCTACCGATCCGTGGGCCAGCAGTTTGGCGTCGGCAAGGCCACCGTCGGGGCTGTCCTCATGGAGGTAAGAGGACCCACAGGGGGAGGGGGAGGCAGCCCTGGCAGGGGAGGGGGGCCCTGGCAGGGGAGGGGGGCCCTGGCAGGGGAGGGCCACGCACACCCTGCTCACCCCTCATTGGTGCTCTCCCATGTGCTTCCCCTGCAGGTTGTGCGCGCCATCAATGCCATGCTCCTCCACAGGCTCGTGAGGCTGGGGGACCCAGACGCCACCATCATGGGCTTTGCCACCCTGGGCTTCCCCAATTGCTTTGGGGCTCTGGATGGGACTCACATCCCCATCTGTGCCCCGGTGCACAGTGGAGGACGCTAC
This sequence comes from Carettochelys insculpta, assembly GCF_033958435.1. Taxonomy (NCBI): domain Eukaryota; kingdom Metazoa; phylum Chordata; order Testudines; family Carettochelyidae; genus Carettochelys; species Carettochelys insculpta. Next base: position 317,059,212 of record NC_134137.1, read on the forward strand.
ATAAACCGGAAGGGCTACCACTCAGTGGTCCTCCAGGCCTTGGTGGACAGCCGGGGCCGTTTCCAGGACATTTATGTGGGCTGGCCTGGCAGCACCCGCAACGCCCGGGTATTCCGGAACTCGGGCCTGTGCCGCCGGCTGGAGGCGGGGAACTACATCCCCCAGCGGGAGATCCCTGTGGGGGACACCACCATGCCCCTCTGCGTCATCGCAGATGCGGCATACCCCCTCCGGCCCTGGCTCATGCACCCTTACACGGGCCACCTGTCAGCCAGCCAGAAGCGCTTCAACCTGCGCCTGAACCACGTGCACCAGGTGGTGGAGTGCACATTTGGCTGCCTCAAAGGGCACTGGAGGTGTCTCCTCACCCGCCTTGATGCGGGCCCCACCAACATCCCCCAGGTTGTGGGCACGTGCAGCGCCCTCCACAACCTGGTGGAGAGCAAGGGGAAGGCCTTCTTTCAGGGCTGGGCTGTGGAGGCTGGCAGGGCCGATGTGCAGCCACCTGCTTCCCCCAATCGCCAGGTGGACCCCAAAGGGACCCGGGTCCGGGAGGCCCTGCGGGCCCAGTTCGACGAGGCTGCGCGGTGAACGCTGGCAGGCCCCCCACTACACCCGCCCCATCCTCCATACCACTCCCTGCCCCTACGTCCACACCACAGAGCAACCAAGAGCACACCCCCTCACTTTTCTTGTAAATAAAAGCAGACATTTGTTCGTCAAATCAAGTATCTGTAGAACTCTTATTATTATTGTCAAGACTAACTATTTACAGGCAAAATCAAAATTATATATATGTATTATAAATAAGATAAGATGAAAGGGGAAGACAAGGAAGGGGAGAACTATGTATATGGGGGGGCAAGGATCAGCTTAACAACAGGGGTCTAATATAAAAACTATTTACAAAAGAACATTAAACTGGGGGGAATATATACAAAGGTGGAGGGGGGGGCCACGTCCTGGGCCCCACACCCCCTAATGTCCAGCGCTGGGGGTGGGCGGCCGCGACCCACGCCTCGGCCTCAGCCCTGGCCAGGGCTGGCCGGTGGCCGGGCGGACTGGTAGATATGGCCGGCGGGTGTCAGCTGGCCCCAGGTCCCCCTTGGTGAAAGGGCCCTCAGTGGCGGTGCGACGGCGGATGGCGCAGTGCACAGCGCAGCGGGTGGAGCAGGCAGGGCGGGCGCAGCGGCGGACCGCACGGCATGGGGGGCCAGGTAGTCGGCGATACGGTCGAATGTCTGCATAAAGGCCCCCCATGCCTCCTGGCACCAGGCCAGCGCCCGCTCCTGGAGTTGGAGGCAGCGCTCCTCCACCCGCAGCCACTGCTCGGTGACCTCCAGCTGCCGATGATGGATGGCCAGCAGCTGGGGGTCTGTCGCCATTGGGTGGTGATGCTGGGTCTGCTGTCATCCCCGCCGTGGGGTTGGTCGGTCCTCCGCCGAGGGGCTGGCCTGGAGTGATGGCCCCGGTGGGCTGTCCGGGACCACTAACACCTCGCCGGTGCTCTCCGATCCTTCCGATGGTGCAGCTGCGGAACACAGGGGGGAGCAAGAGTGGAGACAGCCGTTAGTGTGGGCCCCGAGCTGTGGCCCTTGTCCCCCCACCCCTCTGCTGCTGGTTCCCCATCCCCGTCCCCGGGAGATGCTGCTGATGGGTGTCCCACCCCCTCCCCCGGGGGACCGTAGAGGTTCTGCTCCCCCCAGCCCCGGGGATGGGGCATGGCACTGTTGTGCTGGGGGGCAGGGGCTGATGCACTCTTCTGAGGGACATGCCACTGCTGTCCTTGGGGCCATGGTCATCTGGGCATGTGGAGGGCCCTGGTCATATCTATTACCCCCGCCCCTCAACCCCGGAGGTTTGCACCGGGGGGGTACATACCTGATGGTCCACTCCCACGGTCAGGGGACACCCGGTGGGCGGACGCCCTACTGGAGCTCCGGGATGGGATGGCGATCCGCAGGCTGGCATCACTGGAGGAGGACTCCTCCTCCTCCTCCTCCGGTGCCCCGGGGGTGGGCTGCTGGGGGGCCCCCAGGGTGTGGGGCTTGCCTCCGGGGTGGACTCCGCCTCCGGGGCCTGCTGGGGCTCATCGGCCGAGGTATCAAGAGTGGCCGGAGGGGAGGAGGTGTGCCGGGGGCCCAGGATGTCCCTGAGCTCCCTGTAAAAGGGGCAAGTGACGGGGGCGGCCCCAGATCGGCTGGCCGCATTCCGGGCCCGGGCGTAACCCTGCCACAGCTCCTTCACTTTACTGCGTACATGATCCGGAGTGTGGGCAGGGTGACCCTGGGCGGCCAGGCCGTCGGCCAGCTGAGTGAATGCATACGCGTTCCGCCTCTTGCTCCCCATTACCTGGAGCACCTCCTCCTCACTCCAGAGCCCCAGCAGGTCCCGAATCTCGGCCTCCATCCAGGAGGGACCCTGCTGCTGCTTCCCCGCCTGGCTGCTGGGCTGGGAGCCCTGGCTCCTCTTGGGGGGGGTCCCCTGGGGGCGCTTGGGGAGCGGCCATCGCGGCGGGTGGGGGTGTGTGGGTGCGGAGGAGCGTGCAGGCTGGCCTTGTGGCTGTGCTGCCGCCTGCACGCGCTCTCAGCTTCCGGCACGGGAAGGCAGGGGGCGGGGAGCTTTAAGGGGCCGCTGCACGCGGCGACCATCGAGCTCAGGGGCTGCGCAGAGTGTCTCTCAACCCATCAGCTGATGGCCGCCATGGCGGACCCTGCTATTTCGACATTGTGGGACGTGCAACGACTACACGTTCCCTACTTCGACATTGTAGCGACGAAGTAGGGCGCTATTCCCATCCCCTCATGGGGTTAGCGACTTCGACGTCTCACCGCCTAACGTCAATGTCGACTTCGAAATAGCGCCCAACACGTGTAGCCGTGACGGGCGCTATTTCGAAGTTGGCGCCGCTACTTCGAAGTAGCCGGCACGTGTAGACGCGGCCATGGAGGTAAGAGGACCTGTGGGGGGGAGCCCTGGGGAGAGCACGGGGGGGAGCCCGCGGGGGGAGGTGGGGGAGCCCAGGGGTGGAAGGCCAGACACATCCTGCACACCCCTCACCGGTGCTCTCTCATGTCCTTCCCCTGCAGGTCGTCCGCGCAATCAATTCCCTGCTCCTCCACAGGCTCGTGCGCCTTGGGGACCCGGATGCTGCCATTGCGGGGTTTGCCAGCCTGGGCTTCCCAAATTGCTTTGGGGCTCTGGATGGGACCCATATCCCCATCCGTGCCCCAGAGCACAGCGGAGGACACTTCCTCAATGGGAATGGATACCATTCCGTGGTCCTCCAGGCCTTGGTGAACAGCTCGGGCCGCTTCCTGGACATTTATGTTGACTGGCCTGGCAGCACCCACGACACCTGGGTGTTCAGAAATTCAGGCCTGTGCCTCCGGCTGGAGGCGGGGACCTACATCCCCCAGTGGGAGATCCCTGTGGGGGACACCACCATGCCCCTCTGCGTCGTCGCAGACGCGGCATACCCCCTCCAGCCCTGGCTCATGCACCCCTACACGGGCCATGTCACAGCCAGCCAGGAGCGGTTCAACACACGTTTGAACCATGCGTGCCAGGTGGTCGAGCGCACTTTCGGCCACCTCAAAGGGAGCTGGAGGTGTCTCCTTACCTGCCTGGATGCAGGCCTCACCAACATCCCCCAGGTTGTGGGCGCATGCAGCGCACTCCACAACCTGCTGGAGAGCAAGGGAGAGGCCTTCTTCCAGGGCTGGGCTGTGGAGGCTGGGAGGGCTGACGTCCAGCCACCCGGTGCCACCAGTCGCCAGGTCGACCCTGAGGGGATCCAGGTCTGGGAGGCCCTGCAGGCCCATTTTGACTAGGCTGCGGGGTGAACGCTGGCAGGGCCAGCTGCGGGTGAGCCACCCACTGCACCCTCACCATCCTCCACAACACTCCCTGCCCCCACGCCCACACCACAGAGCACCCGAGAGCACACACCCCCACACTTTTCTTTGAAATAAATGGAAATGTTGTTTCAAACAAAACAGTGCAACCTTATTATTAACAGAAGAAAAGGGGGGAACTATGTACATGGGGGGGCAGCTACTAAAACAGGGGTCCAACAAAAACTATTTACAAATGGGGGAATATATACAAAGGAGGGGGGGCCCACGTCCTCGGCCCTGCACCCTAAAGTCCAGCGCCCGGTGTTGGGGGGCGCGACCCATGTCTCAGCCGGAGCCCTGGTCGAGCCTGGGTGCGGGCCGGAAGAACCGGCAAATACGGCCAGCTGGTGTCCGCAGGCCCATGGTCCCCCTCGGCGGCAGGCCCCAGGGTGGCAGACAGTGGAGGGACGGCAGGTGGAGCAGCGGGCGGAGCGGTGGGCGGCAGAGCAGGGGGGGCCAGGTGCTGTGCAATGTGGTCAAAAGCGCGCAGGAAGGCCCCCCAAGCCTCCTGGCACCAGGCCAGTACTTGCTTCTGGAGCTCTAGCCACCGCTTCTCCACCCGCAGGCGCCGCTCCGACACCTCCAGCTGACGGCGGAGGGTCGCGAGCTGCCGGGGGTCCATGGCCATCTGCAGGTGGCTCTTCTGTCGGCCTTGTCCTGCGGCTGGTTGGTGCTCCGCTGAGGGGCTGGCCTGCTGGGATGGCCCCGGTGGGCTCTCTGGGACCACGGACACCTCACCGGTGCTCTCCGGGCCCTCCGATGGTGCAGCTGCGGAACACGGGGGGAACAAGAGTGGAGACAGCCGTTAGTGTGGGCCCTGACCTGTGGCCCTTGTCCTCCCACCCCTCTGCTGCTGGTTCCCCATCCCCGTCCCCCAGAGATGCTGCTGCTGATGATGGGTGTCCCACGACCCCCCCACGGGAGACCCTAGGTTCCGCTCCCCCCATCCCCAGGGATGGGGCATGGCACTGTCATGCTGGGGGGCAGGGGTTCATGCACTCTTCTGAGGGACATGCCACTGCTGTCCTTGGGGCCATGGTCATCTGGGTGTGTGGAGGGCCCTGGTCATGTCTCTTGTCCCTGCCCCTTAACCCTGGGGGAGTGCACCAGGGTGGGTACATACCTGACGGTCTGCTCCCACGGTCGGGGGACACCCATTGGGCGGACGCCCTGCTGGAGCTGCAGGACGGGAGGGTGATGCAGAGCCCCCCATCGCTGGAGGACTCCCCCTCCTCCTCCTCCGGCGTCCCAGGTGTGGGCTCCTGGGGGGGCCCCTGGGGTGCAGGGCTGGCCTCTGGGGCGGACTCCGTCTCCGGGGCCTGCTGGGGCTCGTCGGCCGAGGTATCAAGAGTGGCCGGGAAGGAGGAGGTGTACTGGGGGCCCAGAATAGCCCTGAGCTCCCTGTAAAAGGGGCAAGTACCGGGGGCGGCCCCAGATCAGCTGGCTGTGTCCCAGGCCCGGGCGTAACCCTGCCGCAGCTCCTTGACCTCTCTCCTGACGTGGTCAGGAGTGCGGGCAGGGTGACCCTGGGCAGCTAGGCCCTCGGCCAGCCAAGCAAATGCATCCACATTCCGCAAATGCATCCACATTTTGCTCCCCATTACCTGGAGCACCTCCTCCTCGCCCCAGAGCCCCAGCATGTCCCGGATCTCGGCCTCCGTCCAGGAGGGGCCCTGCTGCCTCTTCCCCGGCTGGGTGCCAGCCTGGGAGCCCTGGCTCCCCTTGCGGGGGGTGCCCTGTGGGCGCTTGGGGGGCTGGCTGGATGCCATGGGGTGCAGGGTGGTGGGCTGCGGCTGATGAGGGACGTGCAGGCTGAGCACATGGCTGTGCTGCTGCCTGCATGAGCTCTCAGCTTCCTGCACAGGAAATAAGGGGGCGGGGAGCTTTAAGGGGCTGCTACACGCAGCGACCATACAGCTCAGGGGCTGGAGAGAGCGTCTCTCAACCCCTCACCTGTTGGCCGCCATGGAGGACCCCGCTATTTCGATGTTGCGGGATGCGGATCGTCTACACGTGCCCTACTTCGACGTTCAACGTCGAAGCAGGGCGCTATTCCCATCTCCTGATGGGGATAGCGACTTCGCTGTCTTGCCGCCTTACGTCGATTTCAACTTCGAAATAGTGCTTGCCACGTGTAGACGCGGCGGGCGCTATTTCGAAGTTGGCGCGGCTACTTCAAAGTAGCCGGCTCGTGTAGACGTGGCTTGTGTGTGAGAGAAACCATCTGAGAGCTCTGACCCATTACAATTGGTGTCTCATCTCCACCATTGCTGCCTGTAATGGTCCAAAGGAAGGAGATTAAAAAAATCCAGAAAAGATCCTTCCTGTCCCCTACAGATAACGAATCGAAGCCATGAAGCATGAAGTTTCAGAACTGAAAATCTAAACTGGAATGGACCTCTAGGGCTGCTGAGCCCCTACTGCCCTAAACAATCCTCACAAATGTGTCTGTCTCCTGAAACTAAGTAGTTCCCCCTTACAACCCCTCCAGAGAGGTGGTTGCAGAACCTCCATCCTTTGATGCTTAGTAACGTTTTTTCTGAATTTGTGCATTGCCAGTTTATATGCGTATATTGTTGTGACGACATCTCCTTTATCTTAAATAGCTCTTCTCCCTTGCCAGTATTAATCCCCCATATTACCTCTCTGTCTTCTTTTGCTCGTCTAAACAAGATGAGCTCTTCCAGTCTCCTTTCAGAAGGTAGACCCTCCATTCCCCAGATTACCCCAGTAGCTTTTTTCTGCACCTGTTCCAGTTTGAATTCATCTGCCTTCAACATAGGTGATGAGAACTGAGCATTGTATTCCAGATAAAGTTTTATCAATGTCTCGTATAGGGCATTAGTGCTTCCCTATCTTTACTGGAAGTCCCCTGCCTGATAGATTCAAGGGTCACATTCCATGTGTGGAATGATTTTTGTTATGTGCACTGAAGCATGTGCAGATGTGCACCACTAATAGAAATACATGCTGCTGGCTTTGGGCAACTGTGGGTGCTCTGCCAAGCAACTGGGTGATACCTGAATGCCTGCTGAGTAAGTGCTCAGCTTGCAGGGAACACGGACCACATTTGCCTTTTTCACAGCAGCATCACAGTGATGGCTCATCGTGATGTTAAACCACCAGCCTGTAACACAAATTCTTCTTGTTAGATGACAAATGCATAACCTCACATATTGTATTATTGAATTTCACATCATTTCTGTCACACCTGTCTCCACCCAGATGTACTTGTATAATACGCCAGTCGTCCTCTGCATTGACAATGCCTCCCAACCTTGTATCATCATCATCATCATCATCATCGTGATCATCATCAAATTTCATTAGCATCCTCTTAATTTTTGTGTGAGGGTCATTAATATAAATATTGAATAAGACTAGTTTCAAGACTGAAACTTCAGGAACTCCACTAGTAATTTCACTTTAGCCTGATGATTCACCTTTCAGTGCAATCTATTGCTTTCTCTCCTTCAGCCACTTCCTTAGCTACTTTACAGTTCTTATATTGATGCCCGTCTTCTCTAATTCAGTTAATAATTTCCCATGTGCTACCATGTCAAGTGCTTTAATGAGTACAAGTGTATTACCTCTGTTATATTTTCCATACCTAAAATATCAGTTATTTTCTCAAAGAAATTAGGTTAGTCTAGCACAGTGTTTCTCAACCAGGGGTACAACTTTGGGGGTACAAGGAGGTCTTCCAGTGGTTACATCAAATCATCTAGATATTTACCTAGTTTTACAACAGGCTACATAAAAAAAAAACAACACTAGAACTGTGTCTACTCTACAAAAATAACTTTGAAGTTGCTTACTTAGAAGTACAACATAGAAGTAAGCAACTTCGAAGTAGAGCATCTACACACACTCGACTTCAAAGTTAAACTTCAAAGCAGGACAGTACTCCATTCCTGGGAATGGAGTAAGGAGTTTGAAGTTGGGCTCCTACTTCGAAGTTAACTTTGAAGTAAGGGAAAATGGCTACATCTACACTAGCCCCAAACTTCGAAATGGCCACGCAAATGGCCATTTCGAAGTTTACTAAGGAAGCACTAAAATGCATATTCAGTGCTTCATTAGCATGCGGGCGGCCGCGGCACTTTGAAATTGAAGCGCCTTGCCGCCATGCGGCTCATCCTGATGGGGCTCCTTTTCAAAAGGACCCCACCTACTTCGAAGTCCCCTTATTCCCATGAGCTGATGGGAATAAGGGGACTTCGAAGTAGGCGGGGTCCTTTCGAAAAGGAGCCCCGTTGGGAGGAGCCGCACGGTGGCGAGGCACGTCAATTTCGAAGTGCCGTGGCCGCCCGCATGGTAATGAAGCGCTGAATATGCATTTCAGCGCTTCATTAGTAAACTTCAAAATGGCCATTTTCGTGGCTATTTCGAAGTTTGGGGCTAGTGTAGACTTGGCCAAATGTGTGTAGATTCTCTGCTGGCTACTTCGATGTAGTGCCTAACATCAAAGTTAATTCCTAGTGTAGATGTACCCTAGTAAAGTCAGTACAGTCTAAAATTTCATTCAGACAATGAATTGATCCTCCTGCTTCATATGCCTTACACTGAAGTGTAAGTACAATATTTCTATTCCAAGTCACTTATTTGATAAGATGGTAGACAGCAAGTTTTCTGTAGTAGTCTTCTGTAATATTTTTGCATATTTTTGTAAATAAGTAGTTTTTAAGTGAAGTGTAACTTGGTGGTATGCAAAACAAGTCTGGTTCCTGCAAAGGGTACAGTAATCTGGAAATGGCACTTGTTTCAAGACCTCACATTATCTGAGGACCATGTTTCTCAGCTGGTGGTATGTGTACCATTAGGGGTATGTGAGAGAAGTGCAGGGGTACTTGAAATTTTTTTTAAAAGAGATACTTTATAACACAAAAGGTTGAGGAACACTGGCCTAGCAAAACCCACATTGCATTACATCCTCTTTTTCATTTACTTCCATGATTTTAATTATTCTTCACAAATTGTTACAGAATCTTGCATATGACTCAGGTTAGCCTAAACATCTGAAATTGTCCAGATTACTTCCCCCACTTTCTTAATTACGGGAATGGTTAACCATTCTCCAGCCAGATGGTATTATCCCCAAACAGGTTTATTAATAATCCTTCTTGTTACTAGACTAGCAATCCCATGTTCCAAGTCTTCTGTTCTAGGATGGAAATTACCCAGTTCCCCCCAATCAGTCAGCATCTGCTAATTTTCCATCCTAAAATATCTTTTTGAGGACTCTAGAACCTGACCCCATAAATCACCATTTACAATAAATGCTGTTATCTGGCACTTACATAGAAAACTCTATCAACCACTCTATCAACTACTCTGCAGTGCAGTGCTACTACTAGATTGGCAAATAGCTATGTACTATATTTGATTCATTCTGTTGTATTCTAATTCTCTGGAAATTTGCATTCCGTTGGTAAAGTGTAAATCCCAATGTAACTAGAATATCTTATTAGCCACCCCCACTCCCCCATTTGCCCAGCATACTGGGTAACTGAGCTTTTACTGTACTTGATAATAGAACAGAAGATAGTAAAACAGTATTTGTTACTGAAGTCTACGTCTTTAATATAATATCTTCTAGAATTTAGAGCTTAGTAGATAATAACTAAAGATCAAAATTTACTGGACTTCTATGGTTACATAAAAGAAGAAGTTACTTTTATTCTTACAACTGCATCTGTGTAACTATAATAAATTACTTGGATTTATGCAGAATGAATCAAGAGAAAAGCAGAGTTATCTTTGCTGTTCTTATTTACTGCCTCTGCTGTTGACTCCTTAGTCATTAGAAGCTGCCATGAAAAATGTGTTTCCTTAGAGTGATAATTTAAAGAAAATATGAATTTATGCTTACTGGTTATGAATTTGGCTCCATATTGTTTTTCAAAGGTAAGTGTGAAGAAGAATAACAACATGAAAATAATTCCATTTGACCTGCTTTTATAATCTTGATGTAAAACTCCCATGTAGTTTTCCATGAGCGGGAGTACATTTATTACATCAAAGGTTATCATCATTTTTCGTTATCCATGAATCATGACTTCTAGAAACCAATAGCAGATTTCTTAATATTTTCAGGTTTTTCATCTGTTTGTAATGTTATTTAATTTAGGATAGTGAGATCATTTAGGCATATATACCAATCAACAACTGTAATTTCCATAGCTTATTTCCATTTTGGAAGATTATATTTTCCCTTGATCTTTGTTATTAACAGATTATAAAGATGTTAGATTTAAAAAACTGATATTATGCTAATCCTGCTGTTATTTTCTTCTTATAATAAGTAAACATATGGACATTTCCATAATGTATGAATAAATTCTTTTTTTCCAGAGTCAAAACTCCCACATTTATAATTTGTGTTGATCATACCTGCATTCTTTATGAGCCAGTGTCCAATATGTTCTAAATAATGTATTTTATGATTCCCTCTAAGTTTGTATCTAGAGATGGCAGATAGGTTATGCTCAGATATCACAGGGATGAGTGATTTTATAAAAACTTAAATTAATTTTTCTTTATTTTAAAGAATAAATGGACATAAATCAGACACAAGGAATGGCAACATACACAAACCTGTAGGAGAACATTTCAATCTCCCTGGATTTAAAAGTAGCTGTCCTACACGAAAAATTTTCAAAAGTAAAATGGAGAGAGAAATCGCTGAGCTGCAATTCATTTGCAAATTTGACTCCATCAGTCAAGGATTAAACAGAGACAGGGAGTGGCTGGCCCCTTACAAACGCAGTTTCTCTGTGCTGGAAGTTCACACCTCCACATTAGACTCTGACAATGGGCCACATCCCCCCGAACTAATCTGACTTGTTTTTTCTCCTCGCTTGATGTATACTACTGATAATGGGCCATTTTCACCCTGACCGAATAGACCTTGTCAGCTCTGGCCCTCCCTTTTACTGGGACGCCACTCTTTAAATACTCCTCTGAACCGTTCTGCCCGCCTCCCGCCCTCTGCACGCTCATGCATCTGATGAAGCAGGTCTTTGCTCCAAAATATCTGTTAGTCTATAAGGTACCACAGGACTTTTTGTTGCTCCTGAATAAAGTTTGTCCCAACTTTTGGCACATGCCTATTTTTCCCACATGCTGTATAGTACAAAGGTCATCTTTGATTCTGCTGATGATTTTGGCAGCTGACTTCAAGAAGTAGTCTTCAAATTTTACCTATTCACCTATTCACTATAGTGGAAAACCTTGATGGTTAAAGTTTTAGATCTAGGATTCTGAATCCTCCTTTTGTTAGGAGAGAAGCTGTTTTGGTGTTGTGTCTTACCAAATTTATGGTCCATTTTGGTAAATTTCACAGTCATGGCATTTTAAAAATAGGCAGTTTCAAGATTTCAGATGTGTATGTCTGAAATTTACAGGTGTTGTAAGCGTCGGGGTTTTGACCTCAAAGGGGTGTATGTTTTGTGTGCAAGTCACAAAGATATGTTGTCAGCTGCTGCCCCTGTTTGCTGCTCACAGAGTTCGCTGAAAACTCCCTTCTTATAGAGAGAGCTGCTAGCTGGTGAGGCCTGGCTCAAAGCCTAGCCTCCAGTCTAATCAGCCCTTGAAGGCTCACCTGACAGGGAACTCCCCCAATTCACACCTTGCAAACTGCTCCTCTCTGCACAACACAAGAAGAGAAGAGCCTGAAGAACGATGGGGGAAGGAGGACCTGGGGGCACTGAGAGCAGCTGGGGGGAGAGGGGCCAGTGCAGTGAGGAGGGCGGACATGGGAGCAGATGGGGGTAGTGGGTTTGGGAGGGTCCTATGGTGATGGTAGCTGAGGGGGGGAAGGTGGGGAGGAGGGTCCCAGGGATATGAGATCATTGCTCCACAGGGAGCTATGGTGACTCGTGGTGACAGGGAGGTATGAAGTAGTGGGCTCCTTAACCACATTCTCCACACCCCACTGCCTTGTGGGTTATCCTGGGAAGGAGAAAGGCTAAGGGAGTAAACCCTAACAGAAAATCCAGAGTGGAGTCCGAAGGCGGTTCGGTGTCAACTTCTGGCACTGTCCCGGCAACTCCTGCAGCTGAGCTGGTACCAGACGTGGAGGTTATCCTCTCCTTTGGACGATATCAGTAAAGCTGAGAGGGGGACACTGGTGTCTGGGCAGCCCAGAGTCTCCATAATAAGTGCCCAGGCTCGCGCCCAGAGAGGTACTCCAGCATCGCTGAACAGCATTGCATCAACACAGGAGGCAACAGATACTGGTCATAAGATCTTGCTCGATTGGCGTAGAGAACGAGCGCCAGGGGTTGCCTTCAACGGTGGGAGAGATCCTCGCATCTCACTGGATAGTCACCGGCCGCCTCAAGCTGGGCAGCCCCCAGCCAATAAGGTACTGTCCCGCCACAATTCACCTGCCTCACTGGGTGCGTGAGGCTTAAGGTTCCTGAACCTGACAAGTGACTGAAATTTGGGCACCAGGCAAACCAATAAGAAAATCAACAAGAAATGAGAAGCGTCAACAATTTAAGCTTGCTTGCTGGAATGTGCGGACCATTCTGACTGGCTTGACTGAAGATCTTCAGGCTATCGGTGACACCCGAAAGACTGCTGTCATCAACGAGGAACTGAAGAAGCTCCGAGTCGATATCGCTGCACTGCAAGAGACGCGGCTTGCAGATTCGGGATCTCTAAAGGAAAAGGACTACACCTTTTTCTGGCAGGGTAAAGCCCAAGAAGAACCCAGACAGCATGGTGTTGGCTTTGCTGTCAGAAACACGCTTCTACAAATGGTGGAATTAGTCATGGGCAGATCAGAAAGACTTCTTCAGATCATGCTTCAAACTTGTGCCGGTCCCGTCCACCTGATCAGCACTTATGCTCCAACCGTGTACGCCACACCAGAAGTAAAAGACAAGTTCTATGACGTGCTTAATGCTGCTGTAGCGCAAATACCTGCTCGTGAACAACTGTACATCTTGGGTGACTTCAATGCAAGAGTTGGAGCTGATTGGGCCTCATGGCCTTCCTGCTTAGGACACTTTGGTGTGCGAAAAATGAAAGAGAATGGACAGCATCTCCTTGAACTGTGCACGTACCACAATCTGTGCATCACAACCACATTCTTACAAACAAAGCCACAGCACAGAGTGTCGTGGAGACATCCACGCTCGAAGCACTGGCATCAACTAGACGTTGTCATCACTAGGCGTAATAACCTCAAAAACGTCCTTCTGACACGCAGCTATCATAGTGCTGACTGTGATACAGATCACTCGCTAGTTTGCTCCAAGCTCAAGCTGAGACCCAAGAAGCTGTACCACTCTAAACCTGCTGGAAGGCCCCGCATTGACGCCAGAAAGACAGCAAACTCGGAGAAAGCTGAAATGTTGAGAGAGACCTTCCAGGAAAATCTGCGCAGCGGCCCTGGGGGTACCAATGTGACATCCAAATGGCAACATCTGAGGGATACAGTTTACAACACGGCCTTGTCGGTGTTTGGAAGAAGAGCTAGAAACACGAACGACTGGTTCGAAGCTAACTCCGATGAGATGATTCCAGTCAGTGAAAAGAAGCGCGCTGCACTCCTGGAGTACAAACGCTCACCGAGCCAGAGTTCCCAGCAAGCACTTAGAGAGGCCAGAAGAACAGTACAGCAGACAGCCAGGCGCTGTGCCAACAACCACTGGCTCCAGCTATGCAGCAGCATCCAGACCTGTGCTGACTTTGGTAATCTCAGAGGAAAGTATGAGGGTATGAAGAAGGCATTAGGACCCACCCAGAACAAGATGGCACCTCTGAAATCCGAATCTGGTGAAGTCATTGCTGACAAAGCCAAACAGATGGAGCACTGGGTTGAGCAGTACTCCGAGCTGTACTCACGCGAGAACGTTGTGGTTGATGCAGCCCTCGATGCCGTCGAGCTCCTACCAATAATGGACGAACTGGATCAAGAACCGACAGTGGATGAACTGAAGAGAGCCATCGACAGCACTGCAGCAGGAAAGGCCCCTGGCCAGGATAGTATACCACCAGAGGTAATCAAGTGTGCCGCGGACACGCTCCTGGAACCCCTACATGAGCTACTGTGCCTGTGCTGGAAAGAGGGTGAGGTTCCACAGGATATGCGCGACGCTAACATTGTAACGTTGCATAAGAACAAAGGAGACAGAAGCGACTGCAACAACTACCATGGAATCGCCCTCCTAAGTGTCACTGGTAAACTGTTCGCTCGCATCATCCTTGTCAGACTCCAGAAGATTGCTGAGAGGGTGTACCCCAAATCGCAGTGCGGATTCAGCGCAGAGAGGTCTACCATTGACGTGGTCTTCTCTCTAAGGCAGCTGCAGGAGAAGTTCAGGGAGCAGAGGAAGCCACTCTACATAGCCTTCATCGACCTGACCAAGGCTTTTGACTTGGTCAGCAGGGATGGTCTGTTCAAACTGCTCCACAAGATAGGCTGTCCTCCATGGTTGCTCAAGATGATCCAGTCATTCCACGAAGACATGAGAGGAACCATCCAATATGACGGCGCATTATTGGATGCTTTCAGAATCAGGAGCGGCGTCAAACAAGGATGCGTGCTTGCTCCGACATTGTTCGGGATCTTCTTCGCACTCCTCCTGAAGCATGCCTTTGGATCTTCAACAGAGGGCATCTTGCTGCACACAAGATCTGATGGGAAACTCTTTAATCTTGCAAGGCTGAAAGCTAAGTCTAAGGTGTGGGAAGTCCTCATCAGAGACATGCTGTTCGCAGACGATGCTGCTGTAGTGTCTCACACAGAAGACCAGCTTCAAAAACTGCTGGATCAGTTCTCCAAAGCGTGCAAAGACTTTGGGCTTACCATCAGCCTAAAGAAGACAAACGTACTCGGTCAGGATGTTGCTGAATCCCCATCAATCAGCATTGACAACTATACGTTAGAGGTCATCCACGAGTTTGTGTACCTCGGGTCCACCATCACTGACACCCTGTCGTTGGACACTGAGCTAAGTAGGAGGATCAGAAAAGCAGCCACAACTCTGTCCAGACTCAGGAAGAGAGAGTGGAATAACAACAAGCTGTACACTCACACCAAAATGCAAGTCTACAGAGCCTGCATCCTCAGCACCCTCCTTTATGGCAGCGAGACTTGGACCCTGTATGCCCGCCAGGAAAAGAGGCTGAACATCTTCCACTTGTGCTGCCTCAGGCGCATCCTTGGAATATCATGGAAGGACAGAGTGACCAACACCGCCATCCTCAAGCAAGCTGGAATCCCAACCATGCACACCCTCTTCAGGCAGCGTCGACTCCTCTGGCTTGGCCACGTCCACAGGATGAATGATGGAAGGTTTCCAAAAGACATCCTCTATGGTGAGCTAGCTTCTGGCAAAAGACCTCCCGGACGCCCGCAGTTGCGCTCCAAAGATGTCTGCAAGAGAGACCTCAGAGAGGTAGACATCGAGCTGGACAACTGGGAAGAACTAGCAGACGACCGCAGCAGATGGAGGCAGGGGTTACACAAGGGCCTTCAGAAGGGTGAGATGAGGATCAGACAGCTAGCAGAGGAGAAGTGAGCACACAGAAAGCACACTAAGGACTTGCCAGACACCCACCACATCTGCAAGAGATGCAGCAAGGACTGTCACTCTCATGTGGGTCTTCATAGTCACAGTAGACGCTGTAAATGAAGTCCTCAACTGAAACTATAAAGGGCACGATCCATAGTCTATGCAGACTGAAGGATGCCTACTACACAAAGATATTGTGTGTGGAGGCTGAGAGATTTCCATCCTGACTTCTTCACTGCTGCTGGCATGAGTGCTGCCTTCAGAGGTGGGCAGCCAAAGAGCAGTGGTTGTTAGGTTGATGACAAGCTCTAAACCACCACCACCAGCAACAACAACAGCAGAGAAGTGAGAATTACAGGGTCTCAGGTATGTGCTGCCATTACAATATATGGAGATATATGGAGATACACATCTCAGAGAGCTGGAAGGGACCTCAGGAGGTCATCAAGTCCAGTCCCCTCTCCTCTTGGCAGGACCAAGCAGCATCTATGTTTTTAATCTTTTTGCCCCAGATCCCTAAATGGCTTCCTCCAGGTTTGAGCTCACAGCCCTCTCCCCCTAGCTTTTCCTCGCAGCCTCCTACTCAGGACAGGGGCTGACAGACATCCTCGTTTCTGTGTTGCCTTCAAACCTGGATTCCTAGCCACCAGCTAAAGAACTTCCTGCAGCCCATGGAGGTTCCACAGGGGGCTCTGACCTGTCTCTGGTAGTGCTGCTGCAGGGGAAGCTGATATCCCATCCCTCTGCAGTCGAGGCTGGCTCTAGCAGCTGTGTTACCTGTAGGAACACCTAGTTGAAGTGCCCTCAGCCCTCTCACTCCCATACAAAAGCAAGATTTCATGGTGGAGATCAGATTGTCACAGCCATGAATTCCATACATCCTAATTATTTTACCATTCCCTCCCAAATGGCACATGCACTTTCCAAACATAAGAGGAGACACAGTTCCTTCTCCAGTAGCTCACAATCTATTGAAAGATTTTGGAATTCTCAGGAATCCAGTTCATCTCTTAGAAAGAGCATATCAGTGCTCCTTTTCCTCTCTTATCTGCCTGATAACTCCTCTCTGGTGTCAGGGTTATGGATTTCAATGAAACTGAAGGATTTTTTTTTATTTCTGGTGATCGAATAGAGCTTGATCCTGCACTTTTAAGATCAACAAGTGGGAGGTGGAGTGGGGTATATTGACCAGCCATATTGTACTGCATCAGAGGTCAGTATTAGGCTGTTAGAGATCACAGGTCAAGTGAAAGCTGCAAAATAATGAACACATTTACAAATTTAATGTTAGTACAATCAACAAATGGCAGAAAATAAGTTAAAAGCCCCCAGCTTTTTACAAGGAACTGTTGTTTACAATTAAATTGGCATAGTTTTAATCTGCAAACGGATCACTAAAGGGGCTGTTTGGTAATGGAAAAATTTTCCTCTAATATTTGTGACATTGACTGTGGAAATTTCATAAAATGGAAACCAAAAGGTGGGTTAAGCACTGCATGCAATAGAATGAAACTCTGTGGCTACGTTTACACTTATGAAAAACTTCAAAGTGGCCATGCTAATGGCCAAATCAAAGAATACTAATGAGGTGCTGAAATGAATATTGAGCACCTCATTAGCATGCCATCAGCTGTGTCACTTCAAAAGTGCCATGTTTCACTTGCACATGGCTCGTCTACATGGGGGTCCTTTTCGAAAGGACCCTGCAAACATCGAAATCCCCTTATTCCTATCAGTACAAGCTGGTGCAGCAATATATCACAATTTTATTGTTCTCTTCTGTTTATTTCCTCTTATGTTTTCTCTTAGATACTGTTATCTTTGCTCGTAATATCTCTGGCAGATGTTCTGAGGAGAATGATACAATGAAGAATCCAAAATTCCAACTTCTTCCAGATGCCTAATTTTCTTGTTCTCTCTCTCTCTCTCTCTCATATACACAGACACACACACAGACAGGCCGTGTCAACATTTATGAAAAACTTCAAAATGGCCATGCTAATGGCCATATCGAAGAATACTAATGAGGCGCTGAAATGAATATTAAGCGCCTCATTAGCATGCCACCAGCCACGGCACTTCAAAAGTGCTGCGTTTTGCTCACATGTGGCTTGTCTACAAGGGGATCCTTTTCGAAAAGACCCTGCAAACATCGAAATCGCCTTATTCCCCGGGGAATAAGGGGATTTCAATGTTTGCAGGGTCCTTTCGAGAAGGATCCCTGTGTAGATGAGCCACGCACGAGCAAAAGTGCTGCAGCTGGTGGCATGCTAATGAGGTGCTGAATATTCATTTCAGTGCCTCATTAGTGTTCTTCGATTTGGCCATAAGCATAACCATTTCGAAGTTTTTCATAAGTGTAGACATGGCCTGTGTGTGTGTGTGTCTGTGTGTGTTTGTGAGAGAGAGAGAGTGAAGAAGAAGAAGAAGAAGAAGAAAATTAGACATCTGGAAGAAGTTGGAATTTTGGATTCTTAATTGTATCATTCTCCTCCTAACATCTGCCGAGATATTACGAGCAAAGATAAAAGTATCTAAGGCCGTTTCTGAACATGCCAGTTCATTTGAAAGTGAATAAACGGCCCAAAATATGCTAATGAGGTGCAGAGGCAAATTCCCCACACTTCATTAGCATAAAGTCACATGATTTGGAGTCCGGAAGACGTTCTTCCGGACTCCAAAACGCCATTTAGAAGCGCGGCCCCCAGGGGGGCTCTTCCGGAAGGAAGCCCTTCTTCCAGAGGCCCCTTCTTCCCAAAAATTTTTAGGAAGAAGGGGCCTCTGTAAGAAGGATTTCCTTCCGGAAGATCCTCCCCGGCAGCCACCCTTCTAAATGATGTTTTGGAGTCCGGAAGAACGTCTTCCGGACTCCAAATTACGTGACCTTATGCTAAAGAGGCGTGGGGAATTTGGATCCGCACCTCATTAGCATATTTTGGGCTGTTTATTAGCATGCCACTTTCGAAGTGGCGTGTGTAGAAACGGCCTAAGAGAAAACATAAGAGGAAATAAACAGAAGAGAACAATAATATTGTGCTATATTGCTGTATCAGCTTGTACTATATGGATTAAAATGCAGACCAGGAAATCTTCCCTTAGTTTTCATTCAAACACATTTTAACTACATGAAAGAATAACTTGCCATCATATGGTTTCAGAAGCCATTGGTGACATTTGATTTATGCCAAATGCCTATGTTAACCTAGCTAGTCATCTTTTTTTCAAACATTGGAGTCTGAGAAGGCACCTTAAGGAACCATTTTTACCTTTGGAGTCAATTATACTCTGTCCTCATCACTTGCATATATTGGGGCATCGTCAGGGCTGCTATAAAATATGCTGGACTGCTATGTCCCTGAGAGGCTGCTATGTTATTCGGGGCTTTCTGAAAATCAGTGCAGCCACACCCCTTTCTTCTTACCTATACCTCCAACTCCCCCCTCAACACTGGGGTTTGGGAGGCTGGATGGCGTGTAGAGGTCACTATAAAGACTTGATCTGCTTCCCCCATGCCAGGAGAATGACCACTTATGCCAGCTTCTGGGCCACTCTGGTCAGCCAGACCTTCTGGTGTAGGTCAAAGGACCTGATAGCGTTGTATCATTGCAGATCTTTCATCCCTTGTGCTTTGAAGTCAACACACAGTGGCCACTTTTTTCATACAGTACATGAATATAAATAAATCTCCTAGCTTTTACATAGAAAAACATCTTGTGTAAATGTGGAATAAAGGGTAAAGAATTAAGAGCACTGTCAATTTCATCAGAAAGATGGGTGAGTTATGTTAACTATTCAATTATATTATTAAACCAGTAGGTCACATGCAATGGTAAAAATCTAAATAAAATATATTTTGAGCACAAATAGAAGATTTTTAAAATCTTGTGCCACTTTTAATTTGCTTTTTAAAAATAAATACCAAAAGCACCAGTGAGCATGTCATGTTTTAGAACAGCTTGTGTTTAGTTATCCAGGTGCCAAAGAACAGTTCATAATCATTCATCTATTTTTGGAAATAGCAAAACAAAAATTATTTTAATAGTTCTGAGCTCTGATTTTTATTTATAGTGTCACATTCTGGAGCAAATAAATTCACATTACAGCCATACAAATTCAGTTAATAGTGGAAGATCTCACACAAGCTTTATTAGCATAGTTCAACAGCCATTGCTGTAATAGAGGGAAATTACATTTATTAAACCATAGCCTATATTTCTTTAGTTTGTCATCCATTTTGTTTTTCATATAATATAATTTATGTTAGGCCAGATTCGACTCACCTTACTTGTGATGAGTACCGCTTTTGTCCTTGACTAGATCTATTGAATTCAGCTGTACTAATCACAAGGGGATAGGAACAGCAGAATCTGGATCTTTTTAAATTTCTAAAAATCATTGTGACATTTAATAAAGTTCATTTCTCAGATCAAATTCTTGCCTGTTTTAGATCATAACTTCAGTCTGACTGAGTGTATTCAGAACTAAATCTGTTGTCGTCATCATCATCATCATAGCTTGTTGCTTCAAACCACAGCCAAAACATAGGCTGTGTCTACATTGCAGCAATCCTTCAAAAGAAGTTCTTCCGGAAGATCTCTTTTGAAAAAAGTTCTTTTGAAAGATTGTGTCCACCTACAAAACAGTGGATTGAAAGATCAATCTTCTCTTTCAATAGAGAGTGTCCTCAGAGCCCTCACTCTTTTAAAAGAATGGGCCAGGGATCACCATGAGGCACCATGAGGTCTGCTCTTTCGAAAGAGTGGCCTGCAGAGTGTCTCCACATGCGTTTTTTTAGAAAGAACCTTTCAGAAAAAGGTTCTCTTCCTCATCTGGAGAGGAAGAGGGCCACTGGAAAAAGGGCCGCATTCTTTCAATCTCAGATGGAAGGAGTTCATTTTGTGTGTACATGCTCTGTGGCCCTCCTTTTCAGAAAATACTTGTTAGTGTAGATGCAGCCATAGTGTTATCATGTATCTTGAGTGGTTCCTCAGGACTGCAGGTTGTTGACAGGGGACGCTTCATCAGTCATGTTCAACTGTTTGCTTAAGCTCTCCATGTTCACATTTAGGGTCATTCCTCAGCTTCCAATTTGTCATATTGTCACCCATATGACCTTGGCCTTCCTAGCTCTCACTTTATTTACAGTGCACGCAAAGTTTGTTTGACAACAGTGCCTGGAAGGTGTTGCTCTGAAGAAATCAGGTTTTCCAAGAATGTTGGCATTTCACATAATTTTTTTCTCTGTAGTCTTCCACAGTAGTATTTTGAGCTAACGAAAGTTAAGCAGAAGATTTGTCTGGATTTCAGCCTCTTCACTGTTGGACTGTACTGCTTTTGTCCTTGACTAGACCAATTGAATTTGGCTGTACTAATCACAAATCAGCCTCTTGACTGTTGGAATGTGTCCATACAAAGAACGACCATACTGAGGCACAAAACCTGCATTCAGTAACTCAGGGTGAGACTGATCGCTTGGATTATTTTGGGTTCAGCTTCCTGGTTTGTATTGGCTGGTTTCTGGACAACACAATTCCTGAAATTCACTTTCTTTTTTTATTTTCTTGATGTGCCCTTTGAATGTCAGTGTTTAACCTAATATGACTCCAAGGTTCACCAGATGTTTGTGGTGCTCAAGGTTTATGCCTTCCCATGATATCTGGAGTTTTTGCTTAGCCTAATGGTGTTCCAGGTGAAAAGTGAACGCTTCTGTCTTGTCTTACCAGGATTGGCATTCAGAAATCATGTGTGATATTTTCCGTTTACACTTGGGAGCCAGTTAGAATGCACTCACAGTCCTCAAATCTTTCCATTTGGGTGGTGATGCAGAAATCACTGACATAGATTAATCTTTGTGTGTTGGGAAAGCCTAGTTGGTCATTTTTGTGGACGGTAAATAGTAAGGGTGATAGCACTGAACCTTGGGACAATCCACTGAATATGCCCTAGGCCTTTCTGCCATACATGACAACAACAAAAAAGAAAAAGATGATTGCTGAATAGGAAGGAGCTGATCTGGACAATTTTGCCATCTATCAAAAATCTTTCTGGTTTCAGTCAATGTGCCCAGTGGTTCACAGTGTTGTAAGAAGCTGACAGATCAATACACGCAGCCCCCGTAATCTTTCAGGTTGCAAAACCATCTTTCATGTACTGAGTGATGGTTACAACTTTACTGTGCAGCACTGGTATCCTCGATTATCAGTTATCTTCCCTTCCGCTGTTGGTGCTATCCTAACCATTACCATCTGGTCACGTAACTTGTCCAAGTAGAGGAAGGACATGGAGTGTTAAGTTTTTACAGTATTACTGCCTCTGTGTGGGTTGAATTATGCAGTAACTTTGGTTTGTATCCATAGCCTGGATATGTTCATTGTCTCCATGAAAGGGGTTAAAGAATTCAAGCAGCCAGTTCTGTGGTCTCATCCCAAAGTTCAGTAATGGATATGCCAGTGACTTATGTGCATAGCTCATATTTGATGGTATCATGAGAATATGCACCTAAAGTTTAATAATAAAACAGTTATTATTCTGCTCTTGGCTGCTCGCAGATGTATCTCAACTCTCTGTACTATTTTCTCACCGTATATGTAGGAGTGACTATAACCTGATTTTCCCTCTTACTCAATGGTAGGAGTACAATAGCCTACATTTAAATAACATTAAGGCTGTGAGCCAAACTAACAAACATGAGAACATTCAAAGTTATGGCTGACATTTTATCCTTAGCTCAAATCATTATATGCATTAGAAGAGGATGGCTAAGCCGTAAAATCCCACTTTAATTTTGCTTTTGTCAGTTTGGGTCACAACCTCAACATATTTGAAAGTAAGATTTTGTATTCAGCACTTTTGTATGTAGCACTCTGTGTGTGTGTGTGTGTGTGTGTGTGTGTGTGCACGTGCGTACGTGTGCGTGCTGTTAGGAGCATGTGGCACACATACAAAAATGGGTAAGGAAAGAAGAGATAAATGAGACAACTGAGATTTTATTCTCCATGACAATTTTCTGAAAACTCAGGGAAATGTTAATCTGTTCTTACAGAGCAGGCTTGATAAACTTCAGACTATGACTTTGGTTTCTACATTCATTTATTGAAGCACCTTGTCTCTGGGCTTACCTGATGCTATATTTTTAATCTGGAAAATCTTTTCTGTCTCTCACATTCCAAATTTTTCTTTGAAAGAGAATATGTACCGTACAAGAAGGCTTCAAAATCTGTCTACATATGCTCCTGTCAGCATCCTCTGAAATAACAGTTTTGTACAAAGAAATAGGATATCCCTCAACATATTTTTGTTTTTCTTCCAAGATCCATGTCTCACTCTGACACTAGTAGTATGTCTTCTGGTTAGCTGTATGGTAGCATATGTCCCTACTAGATTGGCTTTTTAATGGAGGAGAAATCAGAAATCAGAATATGGATCTATTCTAAGTGTAACTTGCTTTATTTACATGCTGTAGCGAGGTGCTGTGGTCTCTTCCTGACTCAGAGGCGGAGAGGCCACTCAGAGACCTTGGTGGGCAGGCTCTGAGCCAGAACATTTGTGCCCTGCCCCCCAGAGAGCAGCACCTGGGCCAGAAGGACCAGGGGTGGGGCTTGAGGCCCATTAAAAGACTGGCCTCCAAGCCGGGCAGAGCTCTCTGACTAGGCTCCTGGGGACCGGAGCTGGGGGACCCAGGTCTGGCTGGTGGGCCGGTGAGAGGCGCCGGCCAGCTGCCCAGCCCAACCCAGAGGGTCACAGCCCAGCTTGCTGTTGGCTCAATACCCAGACTTTCCTGATCTACTGGGGCCCTTGGGCTTGTGGTGGACCACGCACCCTGAGGTCGCACTGGAGCCAGACTGGCTGCCCATGGTCAGCTACCCTGGGGGCCCAGACAAGCATGGTCCTGGAGTTCAGCCTGATGCCCATGGAGCTGAGGCCTCCGACTGGCTGGAGCCCACGGCTCTGTCACCGGTAGACTACCCAAACAATGTCAAGATGCCCGACTGATCGGACCTGCCAGATGCTACCTACCCAGAGGAGACCCGCCAGCCTGGATTTGCTGAACAATCTGAGTGTAGCCAAGCACTGATGGAGGTGGAGGTAGGAAGTGGCCTGGGCGACGTACCGCCTGAGCCCATGGTGGTACGTTTCAGCCTGGATCCCCACTACCAAGCTCAGGGTGAGAGCCATTGCAAGGGTCCCGGGCCGGGACGCAGTGGAGTGGGAGGGCCTGCGTCCCCCTATGCAGCCCCTGGAGAGGCAGCCCCTCGCCTCTCCCAAGCAACCCTGCTTTGGTGGCTAGCTGTTTACCTGATGCCCTGTCCTGAACTAAGTGGGGGGCTTCCTAACTGTTTGCCTACTGCTCTGCTCTGAACTGAGGGACGGACTTCCTAACTGCATGCCTGCCCTGAGCAGCCCTGTTAAAGGGGACAAGGCCCCAGGGTTGGCCGGATGCCAACGGGGCAATCTAAGGAGGACTGCACCACCTAGAACGGGCGCTTGCCCTGGGCTAAGTCCGCTACAATACCTACACCAGTCCTAGAACACATATGGTTAAATAACACATGGGCGATTGCTTCTTTCAAGAAACACAGCCAGCCCTGAAGTCTGGTTCCCAGTGTTCTGCTTTCCCTCAGTGATTGACCTTAATCAGAGATCAAAGCAGAGACCAAACTTTCCTCTCTTCTCATAAGCTCTCACTCCAAAGACCACACACTGCCTTTGTCAAGAACCTCACACAACAAAAAAGAGCACCCATTATGTCTTCCCAAGACTTGACATTTTCATGCATGCTATGGAAAACAACTTAGAAAACTGTGTGCAGCAAGTGCCCCATGGTAATTCCTGTCAGACCATACAAAAAGCAAAGGCTGAAATCTGCAGACTTTTACAGCTGGATACTATATTTAGTAGCACTGTGCAAGTCATATTTGAAGCCAGTTGACGTCAGTGGGAGACTTTGACTGGGTCTGCACTCCCAGCAGAAGATTGAACGCTTAGGTTCCATCTTCTGGGCTGCTGTTTTGCAAATGCACAAAATGGTACATTCCGGAGTCAATGTCGACCCTGGAACTCCTTGCGAGCTGTAAGGATTAAGGAATGCTGACAGGAGATGAATTCCCTTTGGCATTCTGCAGTTGGAACAGGGACAAATATCAACAGCTGCAAAATCAATATTTGGTATGCAATTGACATATGTAAAATTGCATAGTAACTGTCGATATTCAAGGTAAGTGTAGACCCAGCCTCCGAGTTTATATGAAATGTTAAATGCTCAGACTCATTTAAATCTAGTTGGCTGTGTTGTTCGGGAAAGGCTCTTTCAATGGTGACTGTTCATTGTCCCTTTACACAAAAAAAGAACTAAGTAAATAAAATGGACAACAAGCAAAAGAGAAGACTGACATTTCTCAGTCCGAATGTACCTTTTAGAAATTATGGTTCTAGATTTGTGAGTCTTGTCAACGTGTTCCACATTTCCAAACAAAAAGAAGCAGGGTATTCTAGTGGAATTCAGGCAAACTGATTTCTAGTCTCAGTACCAATACTGACCGGGTATGATGGTGTGCTAATGACTTCAGAGCTCTGTGCAATCCTTTGCCTGTCTTCTCTGTTTACCTCGTCAGGACAGTGACTGTCTGTCACTTTGTGTTTGTGTAGTATAATGGGGCCTCCTCCTTAGATGAGACATTTAGGTCCTCTTATGATTAATAACATTATGTAAATTAAAGATTAAAATTAAAAAAACTCAATACAAATGTCTGTGGTTAATTATTAGCTTTCCAGCTGGAGTAACTTTTTATGCATTAGTAACTAAATATAGCATGAAAACTTAAGTAATAATAAAAATAATTTTTAGCAGTCTGTTAGCTTGGGTACATGGCTGCCATACATACATTTAAAACATTGACACCTACACACACAGTTGATAGGTTTGATAGCTGCATGCCCAGGTGACAATGTGTGCATGCAAAACCTCTGTGTTAGAAGGCACACATGCAGGAGTTAGGGCTCCAAGGCTATGTCTACACAGCAGTGTTATTCCTGAGTAAGCTATTCTGTTAGAGGTGTTCCAGAATAGCTTATTTTGAAATAGGCTCTATTCCCTGTCTACACTTCTCCATTTCAAAATACCTGGTTTGAAATAGATACTATTCTTCATACAATGAGGTTTAAAAACTTTGAAATAAGGCATCTGCTATTTTGAAATTATTTTGAAATAGCAGTTGCATAGTGTAGACACTCACATAGTTATTGTGTAATAGTAGTGGCTATTTCAAAATAACTGCTTTGTAGACAGAACACAAAAGAAACACATACCAAAGAACACACACAAACTAAAAGAACACATACCAAATATGGAGACCAAGTTGAACTTCCCACTCCTGTGAAAATTTGGACCACAGTGTCTGAAATAATATAATTTTATGTCTTGACAGCACTTCTGTTTTATTAGTCATGTAACTGAAATGTCACTAACTATAAGGAGAAATAACTTGAATCTTTTGCATTTTCACCTTTGTAAAATGATTTTTTTTTGTTACTTCTGAACTCTGACTGGCACACCCAGAAGCATGACTGCTCTGCACTTCAGAATTTGGACACAAGAAATTTACTGTTAAATGATGGCTCTCTTGTTGCATATTGTGTTTGTGGCCCCCTTTTACTTTACTTTACTTTATTACTCTCTGCTACATGTAGAAGATTTGTGTTAAGATTAGTCTGAAGATTTCACTGACTTTCAAGAACTATGAAGCTCGGATACCCCCCAGTTTTGTGTACATGATCAGTCATGGCATCCCACAAATGCTATTTTTTTTTTTGGCTACAGCTGCATTGTATCCTTTGCTGCCTTGCTTTTCCAGGTAGTTAGTGAAGGGGAAAAGACTCTTTCAAGATCTTTTTTTTTAACTTTCTTCTGCAAAGGCATTGTGCAGTGACAACCTTCTCTGCAGCATTGAGGATAATTATTCTTGGCTTCTTTCAGAATCTGTCAGCACCACAGGCCAGGGAGAATTATTTAATACGCATCTAATTCCTCCTGGCTAGGGAATTCAAGGCTAGAACAGTAACAGTGTTTGTTGAGAGTCAGCAGGTAACTTGGAGGTACCCACTAAGGTCATGGGTAATTTAACTATGTGTCCTTCAAAAGTTTGTTGTGCTCCAGTAAAGTGACATTGAGTCCTATGGGTGTGGAGAGGTGAAGAAGCATTTTAGTGCCATTTATGAGACCAAGTTGGGCAAAGCAGAAATCTGCACTTTGCATGTACACCGTGTTAAGGGTTTGTTTGTTCAATCTATTCTTGGTCTTTTGAATAAGATAAGTGTTGATGTAATTTAATTTAATCCTAGTATCTATGCAGCACAACTCCTACTTTGAAATTATTAAAAATAGCAGCATTATTATTTCAAAATAGCAGCTGGGTTATTTTGAAATAGGTAAACCTCATTCCACGAGGAATAGCACCTCACTGTTGGGACATTGCAGGAAAAGATCTGTGAGCCCAAGTTTAGGCTCTGCTTTTCAGTGGAGAATAACACGTGATCTTTTGAATTTCAGTGTCTCTTCTTCTAGACTTCTTGTGGTTAATTATCACTGTTTGTAGCACTCTTGCCGGGGGACTATCTTGAAATAGGACCAGTGTAGACAGGGAATGGAGCCTATTTCAACATAAACCATACTGCATTCAATGGCTCTGCTTCAAACTAAGCTCTGTTGTGTGTAGATCCTCTATTTTGAAATAGCTGAATGCTATTTCAAAATGCATTTTGTGTGTAGCAGCATTATTTCTTCCAAGTAAACTATTCTGGAAAATCTCTTCCAGAATAGCTTATTTCAAAATAATGCTGCTCTGTTGAAATATCCAAGTTACTTAGCGGTTGAAAGGTCATTCAGTTATTTCAAATTAAAATGGAGATTATAAACTGATTCTGTTCATACTAACCTGAACATAGAATTTTTCTCTGAAAATCCAAGGACCTTAAGACTGCTTAGTTCTAATGGACATTTTTAGCTAAAGACACAGCAAAAATGTTTGCTGCAAAAATGGTGCCCATTGTATTCAAAACCTTGTGCTTCAACACCTTCCAAGACGTGCATTAATGGACATTTACTTGTACAATTTGAGAAACTGTGTGTGCACCTAAATGCTCGTTCACATTGAAACAACCAGATGCACAAATTGTTCACTGATGTGTACAGGCTCATCATACCTGTGCATGAAAATTTGGCCATGAGGATTTTCTCTGTTCACTACATTTGCAGTACTTCTCCTCCACCACTGCACTGTACAAAAATGGCTTAGATACACTGATTGTTTGAATCTTTCTTTGCTGTTTCTGCTGTACTTATCGATCTCTGCTCTACTTGCAAGACATACTGTCAATAGAACATGGCACTTTTGTCAACAGCCTTCTGAATGCCTTTCTCAAAAGAATCTGTCGACATAAAGCCGTATGGATACTCCAGGGGCCCTCTGTTGACATTCTGGTTGGCCATTCTGTCTAGAGAGCAGCCAGGCAGTCCAGCTACTCTCTGTTGACAAAGCAGATCAACAGGGTGATCTGCTTTCATTTGTGATTGCTATCAGTCAACAGAAGTTTTGTTGGAAGATATCTTCCAACAGCAACTTCTGTCGACAGATCGCTGTAGTGTAAATGTAGCCTTCCAGAAAAGCAACCAACATATGAGGTGGCATTTTTTCTCTCTTGTACTTTAGTATGAATTTTCAGGTGTTATAAATTTGAGGGGCACTCACTACCCATAATAATAAAAATATATTTATGCATTCTGGGTGACTCATATAATGTTTTCAGCTGCTGACTATAAGAATATTGTGAGTGGTAATTATAGATTTTAAGATATGCCTCTATTAATTGGGGGTCCTTATACAAACAAGTGTCCTGTCTGAGAGGCCTGCTATGAACAGTGGAACAGAAATCTGATCAATGGGAGGAGACATCTGAAAATATTATCATTTGGGAATCTCAAAGCAAAAAAAAAATCCTTGTTGACATTGCCCTTTGTGATTTCCCACTGCAAGGTTGGAGAGAGAGAGAGAGACTGAGAGAGAGTGAAAAAGAGAGTGTAAAGAATAGCCAGCTTATTCCCTGTCCATTCTGATTCATTTCTTAGACTATGTCTAGATACTTATTGATTCATCATGCCCATGGCTTAGGCACTTGCTATTTATATGGAATCAATAATGGAGAGGGAAGTTTGTAGCAGGTAAGATCATTGTAAAAGAGAGGATTTCACAGCCTTGTTTGCTATTTTTTTTTGAAGGCCTGTGTTAAGTTCCTCCCCTGACTCCACACTTCAAAGAGTTTGCCTGGGGCTCTACAGAAAGAAGCTGAAACTTAAAATTAAGATCTTTCTTTCAGTGAGCGAGCTGAGTCCTGGGACATTCAACAAAGTTTCTCCTTAGCAAGAGAGATATTACTGGTGGGAGTAAAGGCACTTCAAAGCAGCACAGGCACTTTGAAGTGACCATGGCTACATGGCATGCCAGCACTTCGAAGTTTGAGACTTTGAAGTAGCTGCATGGAGAATTAGCCTAATGAAGTGCTGCATATTCATGGAAGCACTTCATTAGTATTCTCCAACCAGGCTGATTACCATGTCCCCTTTCAAGAAAGAGGCAAATGTATACATAGCCATGGAGTTTGAAATACCATAGAGGATTTCTTGGAAGAGGAGGGTAAGGTTGACAGGGTGATAAAAATGCTGTAATGTTCCTTAAAGCAGGTCTGCTTATACATGCTTGTGTTGTGAGAGGTATCTTTAGAGTCAGACATGATCCCTGATACTCTGGTTTAGCTGTCAGACTACAGGAAGAGAAAATATATTATAGAGGTGTGAAATGGAATGTAAAAATGCATTGTAAAATTAAAGAAGCTTGTAAAACATTTGTTCAGGTAAACAACTCTCCTCAGATATTTAAAAAAAAATCTCCATACCACAATGGACAAGTGAGTTATAAGACTGGAAGTGTAGACTTTGAGGGATTCAACGCTTTGGGGAACATAGATTATATTTGATCATATATATGTGCACTGAAGGCAAAATTCTCTAGGAGCTAGTGCAGAGACAGGCAGAATGAGAAAAACTGTTGTTTTTTAAAACTTTGTTAAATCTCAAACACTGCTCTGAGGCATCTGCCTCTGATTCTTGCTGATTCCAGATTTCTGGCATGTGGCCCATTGAGAGAGAGAGGAAGAGAACCAAAGTGTTTAGGCCAAGTGTTGGTTTTTGGTTTTTGGTTTTTTTTTAATGCCTGAGAACTGCATTGGAACTTTTTTTGCTGTGAAATCATATAATTAGTAATCTTGAACTTCTGTTTGTTGGACTATCTATTAATTTTACAGAATATTGACACACTATGTTATATTATTGCTGAAGAAGTTTGATAACCTCCTAACAAAGAGTGGTCATTCTAGCTCTTCTGCTGAGCAGTGCTTACCTTGGGCATCTCACAGTTGGTGACGCAATGGGTCTAAGGCTCTTTGCTTCCTGGCCAATGAGAGATGGGAAGTCAGCACTCGGGTAGGGCAGTATGTGGAGGCTCTCTTTCCCACCTCCAGGGGCTTCAGGGATTTGCTGGCTGCTTCCAGGAGCAGTTCAGAGCCAGGGCAGGCAAGGAGCCTGCCCAACGTTGCTGCATCGCTGGTCTTTCAGTGGCCTAAAATCACCTAGTTTGGCCTCAGTAGCCTCCAGGAGAGAGAACCCAATTCTGGGAAACTCCTGGTGAAACAAGGAGGGTTGGCACCCTATTGCCCAGCTCTCAGGCTTGACCTTAGGGCAAAGTGAGCAAGGGAATTGCCTTGGGCCCAGTGCCTTCAGGGTCCCGTACTCCAATTGACCATAGCATACAACTCCCACTGGCCAGGTCCCTCTGTCAGTGTGCCACCTTGGGACCAACCCACCAGCCTGGGGCTGCTGGGCTGGCTCTGCCAGCTCTGAAGGTAGTGCCTGCTGCCAACAGCTGTATTGAAATAAGGATGTCAAGAGGATGTCTGTCAGTATGCTGTGAGAAGTAATGTTTGTACATTTGTTAATATCTCTTGCCACAGTCACCCAGCTAGCTTGCAAGTCTGCTGTGAAAAGTGATATCAACAAAGTTTCATTGTGCCCCCCCCCAGTATTTAATAGTAACTGTTTTTTTAAAAGAAAATCCTTTCCTGCTTACAACAGTAATTCAATGAAAATATATTTTAGCTTTAACTTAGAAGCGTAAGAAAAGGTAAACTCATTTTACACATTTTAGTATTTAAAATAGTGTTAAATATAAAAATGTAGTTTTGATCTGCAAGTGGGAAGTTTGCACTCAGAGACTTGCTGTGAGAAAGGGTTGCCAAGACAAAAGCTGAGAACCACTGAGCAACACCAACCAAGTGGGCGGATGGGAGGCATTCTGCCTGCCAGAAACAAAATATCTTGTGAATGTCACTGTTAATACACAGGAGAGCACAGAAACTGCCACATCTTAAAGGGTATAAGATTGTGCTTGTCACATGGTTGGTCAGCTCAGCTGGCTAGCTTCTGGGAGGAACAATAGCATGGTCCTACCTTTTCCCAGCCCATGTCTCCTTCCGGGCACTGTCTGCCACTGTGGCTGTCCCTGATTAGCAATCCTTCTAATCCCTCCCTCACAAGATATGCAGGGGCAATTATA
This sequence comes from Carettochelys insculpta, assembly GCF_033958435.1. NCBI lineage: Eukaryota > Metazoa > Chordata > Testudines > Carettochelyidae > Carettochelys > Carettochelys insculpta. Next base: position 317,090,301 of record NC_134137.1, read on the forward strand.
GCTGGTCTTTAGAGCTGGGCAAATGTCAGGAATTTCCTTCCTCTCTTCCTGCTCCTGTGCACACGTATTATAGGATTAAATGCTCCCTGCTGTCTTCCGCACAACCCTTGTCCTAGAGCTGTATGCAATCGCTTGGACATAGCTAACATTCGGTTTTCTAATTGAAGGTGATGTCTCAAAAGGTCATGTGCATATGCTACTACCACAGTGTCTTTTAGAAAGAGTGGAAATACTCATTCAGGATAGTTTTAGGATAAATTATATTTGTATTCCTCTATCTGCAGTTATAGCTTTGCTTGCGAGTCCTCATCTGTGACACAGCCATACAAAGGTGCTTACCTCTGGGAGCAAGAAGGTTGGCTCAGCAATGCCAAAGGACTTATTGAATAAAATTAGCCTTAGTAAGTCTTGGAGGACAAATTCAGATGGCTCAGAACTTACCAGGTCTAAGAGATTCTACATGAAGTACTCCATCTTTGGTTTTACATTGGGTGAAGATTATGTGGTCAGCTGGGGCCAAGCCAGTTTGCTGTTTTATTCCAGTAAGTCTTTTTCTCCATCATCTGTGAACTTAATCCTGCTTCCCATTTACAAACCCAGAAAGTGCCTTGGGAATATTTGGTGTTTGATTTTACTGAGTCATTAGTGAGCTGCTCTCAGGAGAACACTTACATCATAGTTTTCTTAATGCTTTTCCCAAGGGGGCCAAAGTCTTCCCACACAGATGGCTGTAACTGGTGGCTGGCAGACAAGTGACAGATGAAATTTTCCTCTGGCACTATGCAACAAAGCATGCCTGGCAATGTGACTGTGACAAACAATTCTTTCACATGGTTTTTAAAAGGCTACCCGAGATGCTGTCGGCACAGTGTCAGGTGAACTCAGGTTACCATCCTGTGCCTAACTGAATAAAGTAGATTAACTGCACGAGAGAGGTAGATCACCAAAGCTGTGTCTACACTAGCACCCCCCTTTCAAAATGGGGATACTAATGAGACAGTATGAGATATGCTAATGAGACACTGCAATGAATATGCAGCACCTCATTAGCATAATGGCGACCATGGCACTTCAAAAGTGCTACTTTCGATTGCGTGTGGCTCGTCTACACGGGGTCCTTTCAAAAAGGACCTTGTGTAGATGAGCTGAGTGCGATCGAAAGCGGTACTTTTGAAGTGCTAATGAGGTGCTGCATATTCATTGCAGTGCTTCATTAGCACATCCCGAAGTATCTCATTAGCATCCACCTTTCGAAAGGGGTGTACTAGTGTAGACATAGCCCAAATGTAGCTGAGTGAGTGTCAAGGATAAACATTTATCAGGAATTACTCCTGTGTTTTTTTAGAATGGCTTTCTGTGGAAGCTCTGTGCTCTGTCCAAGAAGCCTCCTACGGCAGCTATTTGAGATATTCAGGGTCTAATACAATGGTCAGCAACCTGTGGCCCAAGGGCCGCATGCAGCCCATTGGGGTTCTGTGTGTGGCCCACAAGGTATTTTGTTTCTCATCACTCATGCACAGGGTTGCCAGCATCTGCTGGTTTTCATCCTCATAGTTTTGTTTTGTTTTTTTCTACCAGTAGTACAAAAGTGACATGCTCATAAAACAAGGGCACATGAAGTGAAGCACATGCTGATTGCACACAAGATTGTGGGACCCATGTGCTCCCTCTGCATTCAGTCGCAGTGCTGCTATGGTTCAGTTGTCATACACTTCGAATTCTAGGTACGCAGCACAGTTAGCAAAACTAACCTATCTCAGGGGATCACCTTGGTTATGACAATCTGGTGGCCCACTGAGATGAAGGAGGGCCACTCCTGCAGCTCACTCACTCACCTATGTTACTCATCACTAGTTCAACATATACACTTTACCTGCTTTTGCTATTGGTAGAAGTAAAACAAACTCTACTTGAATCATTAAACAAGCATCTGTTCCTTTAATTGTTTTAAAGATTCAGGTGAATACACTAACTAGTTCAGAAGATGTCCAATTATGTTAGAACATATAAGAAAAAAGTGATCCCAGTGGAAACTTAAAAACAGTGCTGTACATTTAAGCTAGTTAAAAGGTACTGTTTCTTTGCACAGCATATTCTACTTTGATTGTGTATGGACTTTGCTGCTGCATGTAGTCTTTGAGACAAATAGTGTTGAAAGACTTGAAAAATCATTTTCCATAACCCTTCGCAAAATGAAGAAATCGATACTGTAGCACTTTAAAGTCCTTTCCACAGCCTGTGCACCTAAACAAATTTATAAGAATATTAAAAGGAGTAATAAGTAGGGTTAGAAATCTGGTCAGTTTACCAGTCAGATGATGTCGTTTAGTTAATTGGTTTTTTTTTGTCCATGGTCAAATATTGCCAAATGTGTTAACAAGAAGGTTCTGAAGTGGGCAGCACCTACATTTTTATTGCATTATGGTGCCATTCTTTCATTTTTACAACTTAATTTAGTAGCCTTCCACACTTTTCTGGGTTAAAATAACTCAGTTAACTAGCTCTTTTTTTGTAAGTGGGTATAATTACCTATCAAAGGCTGAGTCTGTTGGATATGATAAAGTTTTACACTTTGTTGCTGTTCTAATAAATTAGAACTTTGAAATATTTGACCATTTTGACAATATTTGACAGGCATGTTGACAGGCTTTTTTTTTGTTTTGTTTTCAGTTGGTCAATTGTCCGACCAAAGAATGAGCTCTTGTATGTTAGACAGCAAAATGTGTTTGCAAAGGAACCAAGGGTACATGAACAGAAAGGCATTTCTCACATCATGTGTTACAATTTATTAACATCATCTTAAATACCAAGTGGCATATCAGGCTGCAGTGGACCATTCTGATGTAGTATAACAATTTTTCTCTTCCACTTATTACAGAAGATTTTAGAATGCACCTCTTTATAGCTTTTGATTTATAAGCCTGGCGAATAAACCTTTCGAATGTAAGATGTTTCCTTGCTATCACTGTAGTTTTCATAGTCTATTGCCTTTTGGCATGATCTTGTTAGAAAAAAACATTTTGCTAAAGTTTAAAATTCTTTCTTTTTGCCCTTCCTTGCTTTTCCCCCTCTCCTTTTTCAGATGTTCACTAATAATAATAATAGGCTCAATCCTCAACTGTGGGGGAATGAAACTGCACAAGTAAATGAAGGGGGAAAAGTTGAGATGACTTTACAACATCTTTATACCTGCTTTGGGGTGTATGGGGTGTACAGGGAGGGGTAGTACCTCTGTTGGAGGGACTTGTCGTACCCCTTCGGGGGTAGTCCGTCCACTTTGGTTCCCACCTGTCACTCAGCTCTCACTTGTGGCTTCAAGTAGCTGCAGCATGCGCAGCGGCCACACCCCGGGCAACGGCTTTGACAGGCCAGCCAAACCAGGTGAGTGTAACCGATGGGGCTCAAACCCTTGGTGAATTTTCAGATGTGCCTACCCAGCATGTGAAGTCAGTTCCGGCAGACTGGGTGGAAGAGATCATTTAGATCCAATGGCCAAGAAGGCGGTTCTGCAACGCTTTGTGGAAAGTGAAGGGCTTGTCAAGGCACGAAAGACATCAAGGCCATCCACTGCAACCAAAGAAGTTACCAGTCGTGACGATTCTATGTACCAATGGTGCTTGGCTTCCAAGGTCGAGAGAGTGGGATTGCTCCTTGCAACGGCTCTACCACTTAAAAAGCTTTCACGCACAGGTCCTGTGCAAATCATCATATCCTCACATCACCCAAGTCCTGCGGCGATGGGGGAGGGGCGAAGCGACAGGTGGAGGTTACTACTGGGAGTCGTAGTCCCAATCTCGCACGTAGGTGGCCTGTGGACAAGTGGTTGTCCAGCTCTGTACCTGGGGGAGCAGAGTTGCCCAGCAGCATCCCAGGCATCTGAGCAGTCCTCTTTAGGGCAGCACTGCTCACGCTAGTAAGGGAAGGGCCTAGAAAAGGTGGCCTAAAAATTGCCTGCCCTACAACAATAACTGGTCAGCAAGCTGCGGCTGGCAGTTCAACCCTACTTGCGGTCGAAACCAAAAGAAAAATTTGAGAAAACTTACCATTGGTGTATGGAATGTTTGTATTCTCATGGATCGAGAAGCTGTTGCAAGACCTGAGAGAAGGACAGCTCTCATTGCTCGTGAACTAGCCCGCTATAATATCAATATAGCAGCATTAAGTGAAACAAGATTGGCTGGGGAAGGTTTCTTGAGTGAACCAGGAACTGGTTATACCTTCTTCTGGAAGGGTAAGACTGAGACAGAGGATAGAACACATGGAGTTGGTCTGGCAATAAAAACCTCATTGATGCGTCAACTCCCAGACCTTCCAGTAGGTATCAATGAAAGATTGCTGAAACTATGCTTCCCACTGAACACCAAGTGTCATGCCACCATCATCAGTGCATATGCACCCACTCTAACATGCCCTGACAACTCAAAGGAACAATTCTATGAAGATCTCGACAGACTGATCAAGGCCATACCTGCAACAGACAAACTACTCCTACTTGGAGATTTCAGTGCCCGAGTCGAGGCTAACAATGAGAACTGGAAAGGAGTAGCCAGGCCACATGGTGTAGGCAAAATGAACAGCAATGGACTACTCCTTTTGAGCCTTTGTTCTGAAAACGAACTGACTATTACCAACACTCTGTTCTGACAAGCGGATAAATACAAAACAATGTGGATGCACCCTAGGTCTAAACAGTGGCATCTGATATATTATGCCATTGTCAGAAGGCGAGACATCTGAGGCGTACTCATCACCAGAGTAATGCAAGGCACAGAGTGCTGGACAGATCACAGATTAGTCAGGATGTCTCTTCAACTTTACATTGCTCCCTCTCGGCACAAATGCCTTAAGCATGTGCGACCTGCTTTTAACATAGCCAAACTGAAGGATGCCCAATGTTTAAACAATTTTCAGAAGAGTCTCGATGACAAATTAACATCCCATGGTCAACTGGTCGGTACTGTAACCGAAAAGTGGGATCAGTTCAAGCAGATAGTGACTAACTAACATCGCTTGGACCAAAGAAAAGAATACATCAGGATTGGTTCGATGAGAACCAAGAAGAAATATGTTCAGCACTGGAACTAAAGAGAAAAGCCTTTACTGAATGGCAGAATGACCCCTCTTCAGCCTCCAAATGGGACCATTTCAAGCACCTTCAGAGCAAAAGACAGAATGACCTCCGTTAGATACAAGACAGCTGGTGGGAGAGCAAAGCCAAAGAAAGTGAGCACTATGCTGAGACCCACAACTCAAAGATGTTCTTTAGTGCTATTAAGACTGTCTACGGACCTTCTAAACCAAGGACTACCCCATTGCTCTCATCAGACAACACAACGCTGATCAAAGACAAAGAGGGCATCAACGAAAGATGGTGAGAACACTTTAGCAAGCTCCTTAACAGACCATTGACCGTGGATAACAACGTCCTCCATGAAATTCCACAACAACCCGTCCTGACAGATCTTGACTTTCTGCCCACCATAGATGAGATTAAGAAAGCTGTTAGCCAGATGAGTTCAGGAAAGGCTCCTGGAAAAGATGGGATACTAGCAGAAATATATGAAGTGACAAGTCCAGCAGCACTAGCAGCGTTACATAGCGTGATCATCAGCATCTGGGAGGATGAAAACATACCACAGGACCTCCGCGATGCTATTATTGTCTCCCTTTTCAAGAATAAAGGCAGCAAAGCAGAATGTGGAAACTACGGAGGCATATCCCTCCTCTCTGTTGGAGGGAAGATCATTGCCCGCATTATCTTGAACTGCCTAATAGTCAGTATTTCCAAGGCAAATCTACCTGAAAGTCAATGCGGTTTTCGACCCGGCCAGAGCACAGCTGATATGGCGTTTGCTGTCAGACAAATACAAGAGAAGTGCATTGAACAGAACATGCACCTGTATGCTGTCTTCATAGATCTGACAAAGGCATTTGACACCGTCAACAGGGAAGCCCTTTGGACCATTCTAATACGACTTGGCTGCCCAAGAAAATTTGTCCAGATTATATGCCTTTTCCATGATGGCATGACAGGTGAAGTACTGTCTGAGGAGCCACATCAGCACCCTTCAACATCACCAACGGCATGAAACAAGGATGTGTTCTCACTCCTGTCTTATTTAACCTGTTCTTTGCTTGCGTCCTTAACCATGCAATGAAAGATCTGGACCGAGGTATATACTTGAAATACCAGCATGATGGTTCACTTTTTGACTTCCGTCGCCTGAATGCAAAGACTAAGACAGTGCAGAAACTCCTTTCTGAGGCACTCTTTGCTGATGACTGTGCCTTTATGGCTGACACTGAAAACGATCTTCAGCACATTGTTAACAAGTTTGCTGAGGCCTCGCAACTTTTTGGACTAACTATGAGCCTCAGAAAGACAGAAGTTCTGCATCAACCTGCACCTGGATCAAATGTTCCTGTCCTGAGTATCTCCATTGACGGCAGTCAGCTTAAAATAGTGGAGAACTTTAAATACCTGGGTAGTGTCATATCCAGTGATGGATCACTGGATAATGAGATCAACGCGTGAATATCCAAAGCGAGCCAGGCACTTGGCTGTCTGCATGTCAAAGTTCTAAACCACCATAACATCCGGATGTCAACAAAACTGCTTGTGTACAGAGCTGTTGTTCTCTCATCTCTTTTGTACGGGTGCGAAACATGGACACTGTATAGGTGTCACATCAAGCAGCTCGAAGCATTCCACATGCGCTGCCTCCGTAACATCATGAAGATCCGCTGGCAAAACAAAGTGCCCAGTCTTGAGGTCCTCAAGAGAGCCCAGATGACAAGCATCAAAATGATGATTATGAAGTCACAACTACGTTGGACCGGTCATGTCAGCTGCATGGATGCCAACAGAATCCCTCGCCAGCTTCTGTATGGTTAACACTCCCAGGGCATCCGGCGTATAGGTCGTCCACGGAAATGCTACAAGGATACCATGAAAGCCAATCTGCAGTACAGCGGTATCAAACCTAGGGACCTTGAGGACGCCTCCAGTGACAGAACACAGTGACGTGCAACAATCAGAAATACCTGCATTGCCTTTGAGGAAGACCGCTGCCGGCATCTACAAGAGGCACGCGAACAACATCACAGTGCATCAGCAATGCACAACCCACAGATTGCAAACTTCCCATGCACCATCTGCGGCAAAATGTGCACCTCTGGAATTGGCTTGTACAGTCACCAGAGGGCACACCATAAGACCAATAACAGATGATCTGCACAGATTTGTCATCATTGGATCGATCGGCTACCATTATTTATTATTATATACCTGCTTTTCCTCCAATACTGAGATTGCCTGGAGCTATTTTGTCCCCACCTTATCTATCTTAGTGCCAGCTTTTAATGAACTCCTAGTGGCCAGGACACTGACCAGGGCTTACTAAAGTGCAGTCCTGTCACATCCTATCTACCTCCTTCACATCAATGGTATCCTCCCTACACTTAGCCAGAGAAGATTTTATCTGTTTCTCAGGTGAAGGCTGCACTCCTGTGAACACTACCCACTGTCACAAAATAGCACATGGGAGAATGGGACCATGTCCATGACCCTCTCCAACAGACCCAAAACCTGCCTAACCTTCCCCCATGATGTTCATATGTTAGTAACCCTCCCATTTGTGGCTGCATCATGTGTGGATACCAGGGATGGGATGGACTCCCTAGTCTTCCTGGTTCTCTGGCATTTCCATGCGAGGCTACTGTAATTTGGTGCACAGCATATTCTAGATAATTAGGTAATAAACGATCACGGTACTAGGCTCTGAAAAAGTGAAGAAAGGTTATTTCAGAGGAGGTGATTTAAAGGTTATTTAAAAGGTTATTTTACAATTTCATACACACCTTGAATTGCAGCTGTGGCTTACTTGTGTATGCTGGATTTCTGTATCTGACATAAGTGAAGGCCTCTGAAGGAGGGATCCTATTCTACAGATTGAACAACACACCTGTGGGGAAATTGATCTAAATAACTGTTTTAGTAGTAGTTTGGAAGGCGGGGGGAGGTGGGGGAAGGATAGTGGAGTTCCAGTATTGCCTCATACGTGGGTACAAATTCTGAACTCAGAATAAATATGACCTGAACTTTGCAATCATCTCTCCTAGAAACTGAAGTCATCCTGTGTCCCTGGCATGCGCTTTTTAAGACACTATTCCAGCAGTAATCTAAGCTCCATGGTTTTTCACATTCAGTATAATTGGCTAACTCTGTCATTAAGGGTCTGATTCAGAAGCCAGTGAGAGTTTTCATTGATTTCAGTAGGCTTTGGATCAAGCCTTTAAAGAGTTATAGTCATTAAAACTGACTTAACATGAGTAGACCATTGGTTGTACAGTTTTCATGAATCAAACCTGACTTGCCTTTGTTGCTATTGGGTAAACATAACACAAAAGATATTGAAATTAATCATATAAAATGTTCTGTATTTTTCTTTTGCGCATATTGTTATTTGGTCTTCAATAGAAAGCTGAGTTGGAAAGCCTGTCTCAGCTACAGATTTATATTTAATTTTACAGTATACCCTTGCAGCTACTAACATTAGTCAATATAGCTTTTAAAAACTATGCCACAGGATTTTTCCTCCTAATTTTGCAGAGGTATTCATATTCTTCCTATCTAGAGTGACACAGTAAGACTGGCGTGACATATTGAAATTGCTGAAGTGTAGAGGGAAGATAACCTACATTTGCTTTCCTTGTCAATCAGCAAGAACAAAGCAAACATTCTCCATGTGAAAGCCTCAGTGCTTTGTCTGGTCACTTAATAATATGCTGATTTAGGGCTTGAACTGGAAGACATTATAGTGAAACTACTAATTTTATTTTTTTCTTCTACCAGTAGAAAGTCAGACTTCTTTAGCCATTACCAGGGCAGAATTTTGAAAAATCACTATTTGTAAATGATGTAAGAATGTGACTGGTTGGCATTTATTATGTGATTGCTTTCACAGTTTTCCCATTTTAGTCCTTAATGTGACCGTTCCTTTGGATAAGTAATATTTGCATGAATGAAGACTGCCCACTTGAGTAAAGGTTTAAGGGTCAGGAATACTGCATTTATTAGCTACGTCTACAAGTGAAGCCTACATCGAAGTAGCCTATTTCGATGAATAACGTCTACACGTCCTCCAGGGCTGGCAACGTCGATATTCAACATCGACGTTGCGCAGCACCACATCGAAATAGGTGCAGCGAGGGAACGTCTACACGCCAAAGTAGCACACATCGAAATAGGGGTGCCAGGCACAGCTGCAGACAGGGTCACAGGGCGGGCTAGCGCTTCCGAGGCAACAGCTAGCTGCTCCCTTAAAGGGCCCCTCCCAGACACACTCAGCCTGCACAGCACGCGGTCTGCAGAGCCATAGGCATGCAGACCTCGGGCAACGCAGTCATGGACCCCCAGCAGCAGCAGCAGCAGCCAGAAGTCCACCCAGCCGCCCCTGCAGGAGCAGGGCTCGCCCTGCTCCATGCCATGCGGGAGGCAGCTGAGCACCTCCTTGCCACACAGGAGGAGGAGTGGCCCGCAGGGGAGGAGGACTCAACCCCCAACCCTGCAGCACCCCGACCCCTCCCCCGTCTCACACGCCGGCGGCTGTGGAGCTACCCAACCAGCACCTACTGGTGGGAGCGTCTGGTGCTTGGCGAGTGGGACGACGACCACTAGCTCAGGAACTTTAGGATGAGCCAGCAGACATTTCTGGAGCTATGCCAGTGGCTCACCCCCGCACGCAAGCACCAGGATACCACCATGCGGTGTGCCCTCCCAGTGGAGAAACGGGTCAGCTTCGCTGTCTGGAAGTTGGCCACTCCAGACAGCTACCGATCCGTGGGCCAGCAGTTTGGCGTCGGCAAGGCCACCGTCGGGGCTGTCCTCATGGAGGTAAGAGGACCCATGTGGGGAGGGAGGGGAGGCAGCCCTGGCAGGGCAGGGGGGCCCTGGCAGTGGAGGGGAGGGCAGGAGGGCCCGGGCAGGGCAGGGGAGGGCAGGGGGGCCCTGGCAGGGGAGGGCCACGCACACCCTGCTCACCCCTCATTGGTGCTCTCCCATGTGCTTCCCCTGCAGGTCGTGCACGCCATCAACGCTATGCTCCTCCACAGGCTCGTGAGGCTGGGGGACCCAGACGCCACCATCGTGGGCTTTGCCACCCTGGGCTTCCCCAATTGCTTCGGGGCTCTGGATGGGACTCACATCCCCATCTGTGCCCCGGTGCACAGTGGAGGACGCTACATAAACCGGAAGGGCTACCACTCAGTGGTCCTCCAGGCCTTGGTGGACAGCCGGGGCCGTTTCCAGGACATTTATGTGGGCTGGCCTGGCAGCACCCACAACGCCCGGGTATTCCGGAACTCGGGCCTGTGCCGCCGGCTAGAGGCGGGGACCTACATCCCCCAGCGGGAGATCCCTGTGGGGGACACCACCATGCCCCTCTGCGTCATCGCAGATGCTGCATACACACTCCGGCCCTGGCTCATGCACCCGTACATGAGCCATCTCTCTGCCAGCCAGGAGCGCTTCAACCAGCGCCTGAACCACGCGCGCCAGGTGGTGGAGCGCTCATTTGGTCGCTTCAAAGGGCGCTGGAGATGTCTCCTCACCTGCCTGGATGCGGGCCCCACCAACATCCTCCAGATTGTGGGTGCATGCAGCGCCCTACACAATCTGGTGGAGAGCAAGGGGGAGGCCTTCTTTCAGGGCTGGGCTGTGGAGGCCGGCAGGGCCGATGTGCAGCCACCCGCTGCCCCCAGTCGCCAGGTGGACCCCGAAGGGACCCGGGTCCGGGAGGCCCTGCGGGCCCACTTCAATGAGGCCGCGGGGTGAACACTGGCAGGCCCCCCACTGTCCCCTCCATCCTCCACAACACTCCCTGCCCCTACGCCCACACCAATGAGCACCCAACAGCACACCGCCCCCCCGCCTCCACTTTTCCTGGACAAATAAAAGCAGACCCTTGTTTGTGAAATCACACTTGTTTACTTTGAGCTCTGTTCTAACTAAAACTAACTATGTACAGGAACTTCTAACTAACTTAAATATGAAAAGTATATGTATATATTAACCAAAAAAACCAGGGATAACAACGAAGGGGACAACTATTTACATGGCGGGGGGAAGGATCAGACTGGGCAAACGGGGGGCACAAATAAATAAATACAAACTATATACAACGCAAAGAACAAAACAGTGGGGGGAATATATACAAGGGGGGGGGGCCACGTCCTGGGCCCCACGCCCCTATAGTCCAGCACTGGGGGTGGGCGGCCGGGAGCCCCGCCTCGGCCGCAGCCCTGTCCAGGGCTGGCTGGGGGCCGGGCGGACCGCCAGATACGGCCGGCGAGTGTCAGCTGGCCCCAGGTCTCCCTCAGCGGAACGGCCCTCAGTGGCGGGTGGCAGGGCGACAGCGGACGGCATGGCGACGACAGGAGCAGCGGGTGGCACGGCAGGTGGAGTGGTCAGGGTGGGCGCAGTGGCGGCCGGCACGGCATGGGGGGCCAGGTAGTCCGCTATGCGGTTAAAGGTCTCCATGTAGGCCCCCCATGCCTCTTGGCGCCAGGCCAGCGCCCACTCCTGCAGGTGGAGGCGGCGTTGCTCCACCCGCAGCTGCTGCTCCGTGACCTCCACCTGCCGGCGGTGGATGGCCAGCAGCTGGGGGTCCGTCGCCGTCGGCTGGTGGTGCTGGGTCCGCCGTCTTGCCCGCTGTGGGGCCGGTTGGTCCTCCGCCGAGGGGCAGGCCTGGAGCGGTGGCCCCGGAGGGGATTCCGGGACCACTGACGCCTCGCCGGCGCTCTCTGGTCCTTCCGATGGTGCAGCTGCGGAACACAGGAGGGAGGGAAGAAGAGTGGAGACAGGCGTTAGTGTGGGCCCCGAGCCGTGGCCCTTGTCCCCCCACCCCTGTGCTGCAGGTTCCCCATCCCCGTCCCTGGGAGATGCTGCTGTGATGGGGTTCAAGGGTCCCCCTGCACTGCACCCTGTCCCCCGGTGGGAGTGACTCTCACTTGACTCAGCAGGGTCTGACAGGAGAGGTTTCTTAGGCAACAGATGCCCAGTTTCTCCCAGAAGTGACAGTACAGCAGTCAGAGACAGTCCTTCCAACCCGTCCTGGGGAGAAGACCCTGAGGGGTGCCCCTCTGGGGTGTAGCTTTCCCCCTCCTCAGGCTGGCTGCCTTCCAGCTCTCCCTTCCCCTAGCCTCTAACTGCGGCCCCCGATTCAAACTCAGCTCAGCTCCTCCCTCCTCTTTGTTCAGGGCAGAGGTGTAACCTGCCAGTTGTAGCCCCAGGATCATCCTTAGCCACTGGGAGCTATTCAGATTGTTGCTCATATCTAGCCTGAGACTCGCATTTGTACTCCCCCCACTCCATCACATGCTGCTGTTGCTGCGGCTACTGCTGCTGCTGCTGCTGCAGGGTGTCCCACCCCCTCCTCCCAGGGGACCCTAGAGGTTCCACTCCCCCCAGCCCCGGGGATGGGGCATGGCACTGTCGTGCTGGGGCGGGGGGCAGGGGCTGATGCACTCCTGTGAGGGACACGTCACTGCTGTCCTTGGGGCCATGGCCATCTGGGCATGTGGAGGGCCCTGGCCACATATGTATTACCCCTGCCCCTCAACCCCGGGGGTGTACACTGGGGGCGGTACATACCTGTAGGTCCACTCCCACGGTCGGGGGACACCCGGGGGGCGGATGCCCGGCTGCTGCTCCTCGATGGCAGGAGGATGTGCAGGCCAGTGTCGGAGGAGGAGGAGTCCCCCTCCTCCTCCTGCTCTGGTGCCCCGGGGGTGGGCTCCTGGGGGGGCCCCCGGGGTGCGGGGCTTACTTCCGGGGTGGACTCCGGCTCCGGGGCCTGCTGGAGCTCCTCAGCCGAGGTATCAAGAGTGGCCAGAGGGGAGGAGGTGTGCTGGGGGCCCAGGATGTCCCTGAGCTCCCTGTAAAAGGGGCAAGTGACGGGGGCGGCTCCAGATCGGCCAGCCACATCCTGGGCCTGGGCGTAACCCTGCCGCAGCTCCTTCACTTTACTCCGGACATGGTCTGGAGTGCGGGCAGGGTGATCCCGGGCGGCCAGGCCCTCGGCCAGCCAAGCGAACGCATCCGCGTTCCTCCTCTTGCTCCCCATTACCTGGAGCACCTCCTCCTCGCTCCAGAGCCCCAGCAGGTCCCAAAGCTCGGCCTCCATCCAGGAGGGGCCCCGCTGCTGCTTGCCGCCCTGGCTGCCAGCCTGCGAGCCCTGGCTCCCCTTGGGGGGGTCCCCTGGGGGCACTGGGGGGTGCTGCCGGGCGGCCATCGCAGCTGGGGTGGCTGTCTGTGCTGTCTGAGGACGTGCAGGCTGGCCACGTGTCTGGGTTGCCGCCTGCACATTCTCTCAGCTTCCTGCACAGGAAGGGAGGGGGCGGGGACCTTTAAGGGGCCGCTCCACGTGGCCACCATTGAGCTCAGGGGCTGGAGAGAGCATCTCTCAATCCCTCAGCTGATGGCTGCCATGGAGGACCACGCAATTTCGGTATTGCGGGACATGCAACGACTACACGGTCCCTACTTCGACGTTCAACATCGAAGTAGGGTGCTATTCCCATCCCCTCATAGGGTTAGCGGCTTCGACGTCTCACCGCCTAACGTCGATGTTAACATCGAAATAGCGCCCAACACGAGTAGCCGTGACGGGCGCTATTTCGAAGTTAGTGCCGATACTTCGAAGTAGCGTGCACGTATAGACACGGCTATTGTGTAATATGTCTTGTCCGTCAGATTAGTGGAGATTTGGTGACCCATATTATTGGACTACTTCAGATATCACTGTAGTTAAACTTCCTCATAGTTTTTGCCCTTCCTTCACCCTTCGTTTGTGTCACCCAATTGTTGCTTCCTTTTTCCAGATATGGCTCTGACCAGGAGTGAATGTGTCCTAGATCCTGTTGTATTGTCAACGGGAGAAGGAGGGTGGGGTTGGGGGCTCAGGGGAGGGGGATGAAAAGGTGTGATATGAAAGGACGTGTGAGAAATTTAAATATAGGTGGAGTGTAGAGGACTCAGGGCACAGGGTTGGAATGTATTGGGTGGGTGGGGGGCTCATGGCAGAGGATGGGGTTGGGAGGGGTGCAGGAGTCAGGGCAGGAGGCTACGTGGAGGTAGTGAAGGAGTCCATCGGGGGCTGTAGGTATTTGGAGGTAGTGCAGGAATCAGTCAGGGGCTAGAGGTATGTGGGGGTGCAGGAATCAGGGATTGGGGTGTGAGGAGGGGTTCGGCATAGGGTTGGGGGATGTGGGTGTGCAGGAGTCAGGGTTGAGGGTGTGAAGAGAGGCTCAGGGCAGGGGCACGGGAAGGAGAGTCGGGGGCAAGGATGCCTACCAGCAATGGTTATTGCTTGCTCTTCCTCTTCTCTCACTGACAGGGAGCGAGAGGAAAGTGCACAGCATGGGTCCCTCACTTCTCTGCCCCTGCCCCTGGCCCTGCCTGCACAACCCAGGAGGGAGAGGAATGCAGGGTTGCTCTTAGCTTTCCACTCACTCCCTGACAGTGATAGAAGAGGAGCTGCAAGCAGCAAGCAGTGCAGACAGGAATGGTGGGTGTGGGGGGGAGGCTTCAGGCCTTCTGCCCCCATAAAGGGCACCCTGTGGGGGGCTCAAGGCTAGGGAAGTCCTGGACTAGTGGAGGAGGGGCACCCCTCAGCTAGCTCCTTTAACCAGCCTGTGATCCTGAGAGGGCCTGTGACCCACTCTGTGGTCCAGATATAACTGTCCATGGCTGAACATTGTAGACCCAAGGAATTATTTAAGAATATTTTCTAGCTGTATCCCTAGAGTGTCTCACAATCACACTTGGGCACAGACCCTGGGAGCCTGGCTGGAAGCACGCCCTGCTTCCTCCTGCCTCAGCCAGCCAGCTCCTTCTTGACAGAGCGGTGCAGCAGGGCTCACTTTCACCTCCGGCTCTGATTCTGCTACAAGCCTGCAAAAATGTATACCCTTCTGTAGGATAACTCACAGTGAATTAAGTTAAGCATGCACATAATTTTGTCAGGATAGGTTTAGGGTTGTCATTTCTTGGAGCCAGCATGGGAGCTTGAGATTTGAAGGTCTATTACTCTGCATTTGTATAGCATGAAGCAGAATGCGGCCAGTGGTTGAATGGGATCGTTAATCGTTACTGTAGTGCAAAGTAATAAAAAAATATGGAAGGGTGGAGTTCAGCTGAGCCTCACCCTCTTGCATGGTTTTAGTGACTTTCCATTCATGTTCTGTAAAACAAAGTACTAAACTTATGCCATCAAAAAAGTTGAAACAGATTTTGCCATCAGATGCATGTGTGCAGATCCAGTTGAAATCACATTAATCTGAGGGTATATTCCAGCACTTGGGAATAAATATATTTTTAAACTAAAGAACTGGCTTTCATGTATGGCATATATATATATTAGAAAGTGTTTATTGTTTATTTTGAAAGCATTCTTTAATATTATTCATATTAAGGGATAACCACCTACCCTTAAATTTTTGATTTGCATAAGTGGTAACACATTAAGTTTCAGAGTACAAACATTGTGTAAATACTCTTTTATTTGATAACTATAGACCATTTAATTCCATGAAAACTACTGTAAAGTGGCAGATTAATTACAACACATGCCGCTACAAGGGAAAAAATGATATTTCTATTTTCCAAGTTGCGCTCTAATGGTACACAATATCTTCTGGAGCTCATACACATAATTATTAAAGCACTTTTTTGTATGAACATGAATTGTTGTATGAACTGATTCTGCAAACCTTACTCACATGAGTAGTCTCATTTTTTTAAGAGGACTAGATGTGTGAATACGGTAAAGGCTGCAGTGCAGGATTGAGTCCATAAGGTGTATTTTTGAAAAATGAATTCCTGAAAAGACATTGTTTCATAAGAAAGCAGATACCACATTTGAAGTGGGTGCTATGAGAAGAAGAAACAAACCAAAAATATGCCTCTCTTAAATGACTCTCTCTTTGGAATGGTTCAATGGTTTAATGAGGTTAATTTGTATTAGGTTGAGAGAAATCCTTTATCTACTGTATAGAAGCTTTCATTTCGCATGACTGTGACAGATATTGTATTTACTGCGCTGGAACTTAATTATTTGATAGCACAAGGAACTGAAATTCCCACATTTTCTCTCTAAGAACATTCACAGTCTACTTTAAATAGTAAATAGAAACTGGAGGATGGTTGCCCTACATTTTTAATTTGTTGGAGAGCCAAGATAGTCTGGAAGGTTACATTTTCTACCTCCAAAAATGGAAACAGTTTTACTAAATAATCCCTGAAATGCTATCATTCGCATTTGGTTATTTTTTGCTCTAATCCAGTCTTCACATATCACAACATCTTTTGACATGCTTTTTCTTGCCATTCACAAAAGGAAATGTGTGTTTCATTTAATTAGATTACTCTGGCATAAAAGCTTTGGAAAATGCTCCATTTTCTTTCTAATGACTACAAAGTAAGAAATTAGCTGTGTTGAAAAGTTTTTGTTTCAGCAAGTATTTTTTTTTTCTCACAGCATCCTACAATGACCTAAATTCACTAACTGTCTTGCATTTCAGATGACTATTGGTGCATGTAGGTGATAGTTTATTTCTGCTTAGAAAGTATAATATAGAATCTCTAGAGAGCCAGTCAAGCTGTGTAAAACTGTTAAATAGAACATAGAGGCAAACAAAATTTCAGAATCAATGAGACAAATCAGAAAACAAATAAGGACTGAAGTCTAATAGAGAGGAAAAATAATCAGGAACAAATTCACAACCTGATACTAAATATACTTTCCTTTATAGCTTCAGTGTCAGATTTGTTATATGAATCTCATGTCAAGTCAGTGAAATGAATTTGTTAGTGTCCATATGGGTTTGCTATTATAATAAAAATTAAAATAACTTTTCAGAACAGGTATGTGTATCTATTATTCTATGTTCATGGTTCATATTTTATATGACAAATATAGCATATAAGTAATTCATTTTACTACATACACAAATGAAGTTATTCTATTTTTCTATAAAACATAAATGCGTAGTTGAGAAAATATATGTAATTCTATGAGTCAATATGTTAACATTCAATGTTAACCAATGTGAATATTTGAAAAGTAATTAAAATAATTTTCACTTTAGTAACTAATTGACCTAAAAATAAGTATGTTATTAAAAAATCTCAGAGCTGTAATAACATGCCAAACTGATTTCCTAAAAGAGTTCAGGTAGATACCATCAGCAGCATCCCTTTTTCTCAATTTCATTAATTAAAATTAAAGCTTTTATATTTTTTTTACTCAAGTTCAGTTTTTCTAAAGGTGCAAATTCTTTCGAATTTCTCCCGATATGTCACTTCTCAGTGGAGCATACTGTAAACTGTGTGACCCTGGTTTGATTGGTCCCATTGGGTTATATCATTTCAGCTGCAACCCTGTACAACCTGACACTGTATGATGTGATGTTGAAACTGAAATGTGTAGAGAGTGATTAGAACAGTTGCAAGCTGTTTTACGGGCTTTCTTCTAGTGAAAATGTATGATTAATTGAGTGTAATGTTCTAAGCAATAAGTTCCATTTTGGTTACCATAAGACATGTCCTTCTATGGCTGAGCATGGGAATGAGTGGCAATTAAGTGGTTGCACAGTTTCAATAAATGTCTGTGAACTCTTGAGAGGGAAGGAATTTGATTGCTTCTGCCCCCTGTTCTCTCAGGGAGAAGGACTCTGATAAGGTGTCATGGAAGAGGTTATTGTCCTGCTTCTGCTCTGCCCCCCGGTCCATAGAGAAGAGCCAGCTTAGAGGAGAGCATCTGTGTTATCTTAATGGGTAGCATAAGCGCTTTAGTGTTCATCTTGGATTATTATCCCTCAGCATTAGCCCCAAGTTAAAAGCTGAGGCTTAAATTCTCATCTAGTTTTGAATACAGGCTGGTTCCCTGAGAGGCCAGTTTGCTTTGGAAGAGTTATAGATTCTCCATACACTATGGCATGCAAAGAAAAAAACAAAGTCAAAGCTGCTTGTAGAAGGGCCCAGTCCAGTATGGCAAAGCTCCCATTTGGGCAGCACCTTTTGCACTTGTTTGCTAATTCAGGTAGCTTTCTGCTGACATACCAACTTCTGGAGTTTGGGGAGGAACAGGATGGAGGCAGTCTTTATTCATGATAAAATTTGATAAAATACTTTGTACTTGCTACCTTTCCATTGCCGCCTCCATGTGATCCAAATATAACTATCTAATGAGGAACATTGTAGACCCAAGGAAATATTTAATTTAATAATATTTTCTAGTAGTCTCCCTGAGGTAACATCTCACAGTCTCACATGAGCTGTGTCTACACGTGCACGCTACTTCGAAGTAGTGGCACTAACTTCGAAATAGCGCCCGTCGCGGCTACACGCGTCGGGCGCTATTTCGAAGTTAACTTCGATGTTAGGCGGCGAGACGTCGAAGTCGCTAACCTCATGAGGGGATCGGAATAGCGCCCTACTTCAACGTTGAACGTCGAAGTAGGGACCGTGTAGACGATCCGCATCCCGCAACGTCGAAATTGCCGGGTCCTCCATGGCGGCCATCAGCTGGGGGGTTGAGAGATGCTCTCTCTCCAGCCCCTGCGGGGCTCTATGGTCACCGTGGGCAGCAACCCTTAGCCCAGGGCTTCTGGCTGCTGCTGCGGCAGCTGGGGATCCATGCTGCAGGCACAGGGTCTGCAACCAGTTGTCGGCTCTGTGTATCTTGTGTTGTTTAGTGCAACTGTGTCTGGGAGGGGCCCTTTAAGGGAGCGGCTTGCTGTTGAGTCCACCCTGTGACCCTGTCTGCAGCTGTGCCTGGCACCCTTATTTCGATGTGTGCTACTTTGGCATGTAGACGTACCCTCGCAGCGCCTATTTCGATGTGGTGCCGCGCAACGTCGAAGTTGAACATCGACGTTGCCAGCCCTGGAGGACGTGTAGACGTTATTCATCGAAATAGCCTATTTTGATGTTGCTACATCGAAATAAGCTATTTCGATGTTGGCTTCACGTGTAGACGTAGCCATGGGTGTAAGTCCTATGCATAGACAGTGACTCTTTGTTGCTTTAGTGGTAGTTTTAAGATCTGTCTATGACCTGCCCTACCATTTCTAGCAGCCACTGGTGCAGCTTGCAGTTTCAGTAAGCTTTGATTAAATGAAAACAATACAATAATTGGTTACTATACCTTCAAGAGTTAACCTTTCTTCCAGACAGATCTTCTCATGAGAATGCTGCAGCCTCAGGCTTCCATAGTTCTTGTGACTGACTTAGCTGATCCTGAAGCAAAAGAGAAATGGTTGGTGTGTCTGAGTAGTCATTGAGCCATTGCTCCCCAAGCCTGCTTTGCATAGGGAGGCAGAAAACTTCATGATGGGGGATCATATTCCCTGTACAGGGCCCCCAAATCCTGCCACATCTCCTTAGTGGAGCTGTGCATGTTGACCAGTGACATGAAAAAAATAAAATAAACTAAACATGGAACATTCCAGGACATCCATACAAAATTGAATATGTCTGGGAATAGGTGGTCATCTTACATTTCCAATATATGCATTCCAAATATTGCTATTTTAACACTGAAGCCTTTTCTTTTCTAAGTGTCACACTAAGAAAATATATTGGGTTTATATAGCAATACAGGTACCTTTGATATAATGGAAGTAAATATATCTTCCATGAAGCCTTCTCAGTATCTTTATGGTTTTGTTCCACTGAAATGGTGCAGGGTACATTCATCTCCAATTGTTCTTACTTCACCAAACATTTTCTGACTGGGTTGGTTATGCTGTGCTTAGTAAAGAAATCTACTTTGCAATATAGAGTTGGTATCATTGTAATTCTAAATCTGTGTATTGCGGATTCCTTATAGAGCTAGCTGAAATGTATTTCTAGTTAGAAAAACAAACAAACTTGTAGCTTGCTTCCTACCAATATTATCATCTTCTTTTTGTTTGCACAGCTCACCATGTTAAAACTGGAACATGTGAGGTGGTGGCGC
Source organism: Carettochelys insculpta (assembly GCF_033958435.1). Taxonomy (NCBI): domain Eukaryota; kingdom Metazoa; phylum Chordata; order Testudines; family Carettochelyidae; genus Carettochelys; species Carettochelys insculpta. The sequence goes on from NC_134137.1 coordinate 317,110,322, forward strand.
TCCACAGATGTTGTAATAAGAACAAGATAGAAGAAAGGTCGCAGACAGTCAAGTGCTCCTGCTTTCCTGGGCAGGTAGCAGGTACCACCAGAGCAGCTCCTTCTTGTGTTGATGGTGCGGTGACTTCTCTTACCTCATTTTGTTGTGTTCTTGCTAGTGGGTTTTGTTAGGCTTAGTGTCAAAGTTTGCGCTCTTTCTTCCAAACCTAGAAATGCTTAGAAGTGTTATAAAGGATTCTGAGCATTGATGGGCATCACCAAAATGAACAGGAGAGGAGGGTATAAAAAAGTGAATTATTTGCTCTTACTTTATTGAAACACTATAAGTACATCTACACTAGCCCCTTCCTTTTGGAAGGGGTATGGTGGTGAGGGAGTTTGGAAGTTGCTAATGAGGCTCTTCCATGAATATGCAGCACCTCATTAGCATAATGGCAGCCACGCGTGATCCAAAAGTGCCGCATTCGGAACGCGTGCTGCCCTTGTAGACTGGGACCTTTTGAAAAGCCCCCAACTACACGAGCAGTGCATATTCCAAAAGCGGTACTTTCAGGTTGTGTGCGGCCACTATTATGCTGATGAGGCACTGCATATACATGGCAGCAAGTCATTAGCATCTTCCAAGCTTTTTCTCATTACCATGCCCCTTCCAAAATAGCGTAGATGTAGCTTATGTAAAATCATTGGATAACAGCAAAATAGACCTCCTGGGCTGCAAACAGTGATCTACATAATAAAATGCCTTAGTGTTCTATCAAGATAATTTAAGTGAAATGTTTACACATAAGCTACATCAGCATATTATTTTCACATGCTGCAGTTTCATAGTTGACTTATATGTTACTTTATCACAGAGCATGAAAAGCCAAACAAGCAAAGCATCATTTACATCAATTTAAGGTTTTTTAGACCAATGTTATTCTTCCTATTCATCGTGCAATATTAATATCATACTCAACAAAAGGGGCATGGTCTTATATGTTTTATTTGGGAAAATACCAGCTCATTTTGTACAACTCTTTGGGTGCGTCTACACTAGGAACTAACTCCAAAGTTCACTTCAAAGTTAGGCGCTACTTCGAAGTAGCCAGTGGAGAGTGTACACACATTTTCCCTTACTTTGAAGTTTACTTTGAAGTAGGGAGCCCAACTCTGAAGTCCTCATTCCATTCCCGGGAATGGAGTAGTGCTCTACTTTGAAGTTTAACTTTGAAGTGGGGTGTGTGTAGATGATCAACTTCAAAGTTGCTTACTTCAAAGTTGAAATTTGAAGTAAGCAATTTTGAAGTTATTTTTATAGTGTGGACACAACCTTTCTCTATTTGTTTCTCATTTTATGGCTGTGTCTACACTACAAAAATAACTTTGAGGTTGCTTACTTCGAAGTAGAACTTTGAAGTAAGCGACTTCGAAGTAAAGCATCTACACACATCCTACTTCAAAGTTAAACTTTGAAGTAAGGCACTACTCCATTTCTGGGAATGGAGTAAGGACTTGGAAGTTGGGATACCTACTTCGAAGTAAGGGAAAATGTGTGTAGACTCTCTGCTGGCTACTTCGTTGTAGCGCCTAACTTTGAAGTTCACTTCGAAGTTAGTTCCTAGTGTAGACACACCCTATGTGAACTATTTACTATTAATGTTTTTGCTGCCTTAGAAGCAGTAAGTATGTCATCTTCAAGAAGGCCATTTCAGCATATGGCATAATGTACAGACCTTCAAACACAATACGTTAACTCAAATGATGAGATTATGCCACACACTTAGAAATCTGACAAGGAGAGAAGAATTGGTGATTTGAAAGGATTACTGTGAAATTTGTTTTTGAAGCAAGAAAAATGTAAATAGAATTACAATATTACAATAATAATACTTAAGAACAGATGTAGGTGCCTAATTCACACACAATGTCCTTGACAAATAGAGTCTTATTTATTTAGAAAGCTTCTGACTTGCAGTGTAGCTGTCGATCAATATATTTTTTTCTAAAAATTTTGTGGAGCATAAAATTGATGCTGCCATACAATAGGGATGTAAAGTGACCATTCACTGAATATGTAAATATATGTGTTTTCCTCTCTCATAGCTTCAATAGTGGAACAGAAATGGTGGTGCCACATGCAGCCATGTCTTGAAGGGGAGGAATGTAAAGTTCTTCCAGATCGGAAAGGATGGAGCTGTTCCTCTGGAAATAAAGTGAAAACAACTAGGGTAAGTATAGCATCAGCATCACTTGTTGCCAACGGAAAATGAACACAAAGGCCCTAAGGAACACTCAGAAGGAAAGAGCCTGGAAAAATAATGAGGTGTCGGTAGGCAGTAGTACTGAATTTGGGTTTCCTAACCCTGTACACTTCTATCAGAGTATTTGGCAGTTGATAGATCATAGTGTGCATTGTTCCTGTCATTTTCAAATCTGGGTAATGTAGACAATAGAATCAACTCCCTTTTCAGCTGTTACTACTAAGCATTTATATTTTATTTGATCTGTTTATCTTTCTATGACTGGTTGCAAAAAACAATAAAAAAATACCCAGCGTGCCCTGTAATCTATTTGTAATGATCCAAACACATGAGACATTGGTGTACAAGGTATAAAACAAATGCATTTTTGTCAATTATGTGAAATTATCATATTTCTACATAGAAACTCTTGAATATGGTAAGCATTTACTGTGTCATTACAGAATAATCTTCTGGTTATTTATGTCTCACAAGAACAAGAATTATTACAAAATTTTGACAGTGGTGCAATATGTTCCTTTTCAATATGACACTTTTCATCCTATTTGTTCAAAATAGCATCAGTAGAAATCCATCTAGCAGTTTATTAAACATGATGCTTTGAAACCACTGTAAACCTGGTGTTATCCATGCATTCTATTTGTTAACAAAAGCAAAAGAATAACAGATTACTTAAGATATTGCTAAACGTTTAATACTCAGGCTTCCAGAAACCACAGCTTTAAATTCCTGCAGATACAATTAAACTTTTCATCCTTGTGAGGCAAATTAAGTGCCCATCCTGCAATCTTATGTAAGTAGTAATGGTTAAACTTATTCACGTGAATAATTATTTACAGGATAACTGGCTAAAATGAGCTTGTCTCCTTGAGCCTGTGACACAGGACAAAATATTCCCCCCTCCTCTCATTTAGAGTAGTGTATTATGTATTGACTGATTACCTCCCGTCTATCCCAGAGGTGGCTGAATCATGTCTGTATGGCTGAGTTTGTGAAAGGTCCTTTGACTTTGACATTCTTTGGATGGAAGGTCCTTAATTGGAGAAGGATACTCCATTCTTCCTTCTAAAATCATTTTTCAAAAACACTGATCTCTGCTTGAGTACTTGCCCCAGCTAAATGCATGTGTATGTATATGTATCTGAATTGTGCACACACGTACTTCTTCTAGATAAGTATTAGGTACATCTTGTTTCTGTGTGAGATAGATCTCGTCAGAGGAAGATGATACAACAACAGTAATTAACAGAAAATGTTAAAGAATTGGAGAAAATGTGTCTAGTTCATGTCTCTGTCCCCTTTTTTGGGATTTTACTTCTTTCCCATACCTTCCTACCACGTTGTTTTGTCCTATTTGTATATGAATTGCCTAAATTAGATGTCAAGATTTCTGGGTAGGGATTTTTTCTCCTTAAATATTTGTAAAGCACCATACACTATATTATCCAGGTTCCACAGTGTTAAGTATAAATATTTCTGTTATTTGTATAATTATGTATCAGAGGGGTAGGCGTGTTAGTCTGGATCTGCAAAAGCAACAAGGGGTCCTGCGGCACCTTATCGACTAACAGAAACGTATGAGCATAAGCTTTTGGTCTTTGCCCACGAAAGCTTATGCTCATACGTTTCTGTTAGTTGATCAGGTGCCACAGGACCCCTCGTTGCTTTTGCATAATTATGTCATTTTGGCAGTGTTTTAGTGACATAAGCTCTTTGATAGTGTTTAATACATAATAAGTAACATGTGGCTGGATCCTATCTTTCCTGCTCTCCTTCCTGCCCAATGCAAGGCCCCAGGTCACCAAGTCCAGTTCACTGCCCTTATGGTAGGACCAAGCATAATCTGAAATGTCCCTGTTAGATATTTATCAAACCTGTTCTTGAATATTTGCAATGATGGAGGTTCTGCAACCACCCTGGACAATTTATTCCAGGAAGTAACCACCTTGTCAGTTAGGACTTTTTTTCCTAATGTCCAATCTAAACCTTTCTTGCCTCAATTTAAGCCCATTGCTTCTTGTCCTATTATCAGAGGCTAAGGAGAATAATTTTTCTCATGCTAAGACCCACAGGTCCATTACAATGAACACTTTAGGCTTTTTTCAGCTTGGGGACACAGTGCTTTTCTGAGGGAAATCCCACACTTAATTTGCAACTCACAGTTTGCTATCTGGACTCTGAAGAGTTAATCCTGCATCTCTCTATACATGACATTGAATCTTGGGTATCCTTGATTTTGAGAAATTCTGGAATACCTACACTGCTATTAGGAGGACGAATGTCTTCTTTGCTTTAAGGAAGTAGTTTGATATCAAAAGCCAGTACTTATCCCTAATGTATGGACTGTGCTTGTAGCTTTTGTCTATCCTAAAAGGTTCTAAATGAAAGAAAAAAATTGAAGTGTTTGAAACCATTTGACTCCATATTCAGAGAAACATAAGAAAAAGTCCAGCAAAGAGTTAGTATTAAGAGAACAAGTATAAGCTTTTATTGACAAATGAAGTAGCCTGTGTGTGATGCTCATGTATCATGTAAAAGCCATAGGAGCCAAAGGGTGCTAGCAAGTTATGTTATTTAAACACACAGCAACTTCTGTGAATGTCTTGCTAAAAGCAATGTAATGTATTAGGTCTCAATTCACCTCTAAGCACTGGGTCAAATTTTCCTCTTCAATAATACATGTGAAAATAGCAGTTAGATTGTAGCCTCATAAACACTTGCAATGCAACTCTCTTGCAAAAAGATATCTGATTTCAAAACAGTACTTGGATTTGCAGACCCCAGGATAGCAGTAATGGACTATTACATTAGGGAATGGAACCAGCATCTGGAGAGAGGTGTTTTCCTTGCCCAGTTCTGGTAACTTATACTGTCACCCCTTGACGGTTGTGGTATCAGTCACTCAGGAAGGATAGTGAGTGGATAATGCAAAAAGACTAATTGATTTTTTTCTGAAATGTGATCTGATTGAAGTGTTCTGTGCTGTTCAGAGATGCAGATATCTAAGAAGAATATGTATGAATAATAAATTAGAAATAGTATGAATATTGTGGTACTTAGAAATAAAATTTTAGGGCGATTCACACAGATATAATTCACACTAAGAATTAATAAATAGACATTATGGAATTATGTTGTAATGGAATCACACTCCCTACAATGTTAGGGTACAGCTAAAAGAGGAGAGGTCTAATGAGTTAATAAGGATTAATCGCAGAGAAGCAATACATCTGGAGAAGAGGAGTTCAGGGGTCTGAATTTATCACTGATTAACATTTTGTACTCTGTTGGAGTTTTATATTTGGAAAAGTGCCTCCGTATTCAGAGAGGTCTGAGGAGAAAATTGGTATTCCAGGTAAAATGGTGATTTATTTTTAGGTAGGGATCTTGGAGTATATGCCTGCTGGGGCTTTGCACTGCAACCTGAGAAGGTGTTTAAAAATAGATTATTAAGGCTAGGAAATAAAGATAGTTCAAAGATTTTTCAGAGACATCATGGGGTCCACAATGCAGTTCTAGGATAATGTTAAGGTACAGTTGGCTGACACTTTTTTATGTGATTCTTTTTATTTTTTTTCACTTTTTTCTCATTTATTGACAAAAATGAAAGATTATTTTTCAAAACTGTAAGCAATGACATTTTATTTTGAAATATTTTGTTTATATTTTTGGCCCTTCCTCTTTTTCTTAAGTTAAGTTTTATATATATATATATATATTTTCAGAAAGAAAAAGCAAAACAAGAGCAGCCATACCTTCTTTTACCTTTCAGCACTTAAAAAACAACCTTTCTTCCCCACACTTTCTGACTGAAGGGGGAAAAGACGGAGCCAGGGGAAAATGGGAGGATGAGACTTCTCGTCAGAAAAGCAAAAATATGTATTTTTTTTTTTTAAATTTCATTTTCAAGGTATCCCCACTTTTCAAGACATAAGTTTTAGCTGAAAAAAATCCTTGACTAGCTCTAGTTATGAATTTAATCTGCCAGAGAAAATCAGCCAGAGGGAAGATTGTTTTCTTACGGTGGGAGAGAGGTGTCTTTGAATTGATACTGAGTGCTTTGAGTTCAAAAGAGTGAGCCTCTAAGAAGGGCCAGGGGACTTCTAGTGTTCATCAGACTCACAAAGACTTTGACAGGACAGTTTCATCAAATATATGGCACAGGGGCAGGACTGCTAGGAGAGTCATTGAGAGATAAACTAAGCTAGCCTAAGGCATACATAATATAGTGTTTGTTTCCTCTATCATTTAGACATTATTAAGGACAAGATTGTGTTCAATATATTTCCTGTGTTTTCTGGTGCATCTTCTTGTTCTTTATCTTATTTCAGATTCAAATATTTTTGAATCCCCCCATTTCTTTCCTTCTTCCTCTCCCCATTTGTTTCATCCAATTCTTGTGAGCTATTCTGTTTAGCTAAAAGTAAGTAGAAAGTTATTAAGCAATAAAAGAGATAGGCGTTTCCATTTTGCCTTAAACAAACTGAAATGAGTAGGTGTGGGTACCATAAGATATTTTTCTCAGGAACTGCACTGCTAGTAACAAGAGAATGTGTCTGAGGGTGTGTATACGCAGCAGCCTTATTTAGAAATAAGCTATTAGCATACTTGGCATGGCTAACTAGCAGAGCTGCATAAGATTTTGCTCTTGGCACAGAGTGGTGCCGGCCGTAAACATGCAGTGTGCATGTGCCTCTGCTGGCAAACCCCACCTCTGTCACCAGTCTCTAATCCCTGAAGTTTAGGGATAAGGGTCTTGCGACGGAGAGGGGGATTTAGCTGGCAGAGGCACATCCACACGGCAGGTTTACTGCAAGCACCACTCTCTGTCGAGAGCGAAATCTCGCACCGCTATGCTAATTAGCCACACGTATGCTAATGATCAGCCATTTGCAATTGCAAGACTGCTCATTAGCATGGAACTGCTGGGAGAACAGCACTGTATAGATGTGGCTGAAGAGCTATTCTGAAATGACTTATTTTGAAATTATATAGCTACACACAAAAATGCATTTTGAAATAGCACTTAGCTATTTCAAAATACATTGTCTCTACCCGCACAGAGCCTATTTCAAAACAGAGGTGTTGGATGCACTATAGCTTATTTTGAAATAGGCTCTATTCCCTGTCTTAACTGCACCTATTTTGAAATAGGTTCTATTCTTCACAGAGTGAGATGTACCAATTTTGAAATAAGCCAACCGCTATATTGTAAAATTATTTTGAAATTGTGATGGAGTTGTGTAGACGCTAAGATAATTATTTCAAAATAATGGCTGTTGTTTTGAAATAACTGCTTTATAGAGCTACTCTGACAGATAACCTTAATCAGTATCTTCTCCATACCTTGGAACGATGCACCTAATTTTAAAAGGGGCTATGTGAGTGTACAGATTCATGCAGATGCACAGTTGTGTGGAGAATAAGATGCACACACCATATCTTCATTTTGGTGCACATCTGCAGTATTTTTATTAGATTTGGGAGGGATTTGAATTCTGAACTCATATATCAATGGGTTGCATCAGAAACATTGTATTATGGGATGTTCCAGATGTCTATCTAGGTACAGATTATGTACTTGCACTGTGCTATGGCTTTTTACGGTGTGCATTTATTCCATCATGGAGAAGAAGGCAAAGAACGGGAAGAAATTCAGAACAGGGACATATCAGAGTTCACACTGAAAATGCCCCTTCAAAAATATCCTGGCTGTGAGTCATGTGGAGATAAGCCAGTGGTCCCCAGTGAACTGGTCCAGCAAGAAGGAACCAGCAGAGGAATTTGGCTGTAGGAGAAGGCCCAGCACAGTCCCATCTGCACTCACAGGGTTTTTTGCAGGTTAAAGGGTATGGCTGGGGGCATGTTCCCTCACTGGTTGGGGATTGCCCCAGCCCTGAGCCCACTAAGGTGCCATTTAGGGAAGGCAGGAGAGCTGAAGCCCCCAACCCTGCCTGTGATTCGTATGGAGATGGTACTTGCTATTCCCCTTCCAGTCAGGAACCTGAAGGAGAGCACACAGTGTGTATGCATTCCTCTTCCTCCTGGAATGGGGGGAGAGGGCGGGGCAGAGGAATGAGCCACCAGAGCTGTGAGCTTTCCTCTCACTCTCTGGATGTGATGAAAAGGAACAGCAAGCAGTCTCTTGGTACAAATCTTGGGGGGTAGGCGCTTCCTCTCCCACCTCCCTAAATAGCACACTTGCCCCCCTGCACTCCCCACTGTCCACACATACTCCAGCCCTCTGCTCTGAGTTCCTCTTCACACACCCCAAACCTGAATCCTGCAATCCCCACGCCAGCACTCTGACCTGACTCCAGCACCCACCATATCCTTACCCCCCTGCCCAGAGCCCCTTAGACCCACCATAACCCCCTCCTGAGAGCCCCCCACACTTAAATTTCTCACAGGTAGGCCATGTCTACACTAGCCAAAGACGTCAAAATGGCCATGCAAATGGCCATTTCGAAGTTTACTAATGAAGCGCTGAAATACATATTCAGCGCTTCATTAGCATACGGGCGGCCGCAGCACTTCGAAATTGACGCGGCTCGCTGCCGCACAGCTCATCCAGATGGGGCTCCTTTTCAAAAGGATCCTGCATACTTCAAAGTCCCCTTATTCCTATGAGCAGATGGGAATAAGGGGACTTCAAAGTAGCTGGGGTCCTTCCGAAAAGGAGCCCCGTCGGGATGAGCCGCGTGGCGGCGAGCCGCGTCAATTTCGAAGTGCCACGGCCGCCCGCATGCTAATGAGGTGCTGAATATGTATTTCAGCGCTTCATTAGTAAACTTCAAAATGGCCATTTGCATGGCCATTTTGAAGTTTTTGGCTAGTGTAGACATAGCAAACTGTTGCAAACCCCAAGCCCATTGCCCTGAGTCCCCCCCACTGTGATGGGGGGGTGGATGTGATACAATAGGACCACTAAGAGGTTTGCCACATCCATCTCTGGGCTGGAAATTAGGTTCTGAAAACCAGTGACGGTGGAGGGTCTCAGACAATGATCTCTGTAAGCTGTGCACTTGGGCAGCTGGTCAGGAGAAACTCAGGTACCGCTCAGCTGATTATCAGAGCTCTCCCAGCCACCCACAGCCGGCAGCATGTGTTTCTATTGGTGGTGCACATCCACACAAGCCTTGGTGCACATAACAGAATTTATTTTACTCGCTGATGGAAAAAAATTAGAGGGACCAATAGTCTCAGAGTCTGGGATCCAGGCTAAGCCCATACATCTGCACTGCTATTTTTAGTCCCATATCTTAAGCCTGAGTCACTCAACATGGGCTCTGAAACTCACTGCTTTTGGTTAAGCTAAACAAGCCAAGCTCCTTGAGACTCAGGTAGTTTTCCCGTCCTCTGATAATCCTACCAGTCTTTTTTTGCACCTGCTCCAGTCTGAATTCATCTTTTTAAAGCATGGGACACCAGAATTGCATACAGTATTTGAGATGCAGTCCCTCTGTGTCTTGTATAATGGTGCTAACACTTCTGTACCTCTGCTGGAAGTACCTTGCCTGATGCATCCTGTGGTTGCACTAACCTTTTTCACAGCCATATCACATTGGTGGCTCATAGTTTGACGTACCTCTGCAATAGCAAATTAGGCAGGGACGGCTTTCATCTTCTGTTCATTCTGTAGTCTTTAGACTTTGAATCCACCTTAATCTGATTTAAAAATATAAAATCTTCTTGTTTATCAAATGTACAGTTCTGGTATGATTAAATATGTCCTAATTTGAATGTCAGAGCAAAATGCCAAGAATATCATCCAATAGTAACTTACAAACACTGTGGCTGTGTCTACACATGCCCCAAACTTCGAAATGGCCATGCAGATGGCCATTTCGAAGTTTACTAATGAAGCGCTGAAATGCATATTCAGTGCTTCATTAGCATGCGGGCGGCAGCCGCGCTTCGAAATTCAAGCGCCTTGTCGCCACGCGGCGCGTCCAGACTGGGCTCCTTTTCGAAAGGACGCCGCCTACTTCGAAGTCCCCTTATTCCAATGAGCTCATGGGAATAAGGGGACTTCGAAGTAGGCAGCATCCTTTCGAAAAGGAGCCCCATCTGGACGCGCCGCACGGCGGCAAGGCACGTCAATTTCGAAGCGCGGCTGCCGCCCGCATGCTAATGAAGCGCTGAATATGCATTTCAGCGCTTCATTAGTAAACTTCGAAATGGCCATCTGCATGGCCATTTCGAAGTTTGGGGCACGTGTAGACACAGCCTGTATGTCATTTCAGAAGTGACTTGCAGGTGTGAAACTGTTATTTTAAATTTGAAAAGCATCTAAATTCTTTTGTTAAGGCCATATTTTCTACTGGCATACCTTTGATTCACACCTCCTGGGCTGCGTCTACACGTGCACGCTACTTCGAAGTAGCGGCAGTAACTTCGAAATAGCGCCCGTCACGTCTACACGTGTTGGGCGCTATTTCGAAGTTGAAATCGACGTTAGGCGGCGAGACGTCGAAGTCGCTAACCCCATGAGCGGATGGGAATAGCGCCCTACTTCGACGTTCAACATCGAAGTAGGGACGTGTAGACGATCCGCGTCCCGCAACATCGAAATAGCGGGGTCCTCCATGGCAGCCATCAGCTGGGGGGTTGAGAGATACTCTCTCTCCAGCCCTTGCGGGGCTCTGTGGTCACCGTGGGCAGCAGCCCTTAGCCCAGGGCTTCTGGCTGCTGCTGCTGCAGCTGGGGGTCCGTGCTGCATATACAGGGTCTGCAACTAGTTGTTGGCTCTGTGTATCTTGCACTGTTTAATGAAAGTGTGTCTGGGAGGGGCCCTTTAAGGGAGCGACTTGCTGTTGAGTCCGCCCCGTGACCCTGTCTGCAGCTGTGCCTGGCTCCCTTATTTCGATGTGTGCTACTTTGGCGTGTAGACGTTCCCTCGCTGTGCCTATTTCGATGTTGGGCTGAGCAACGTCGAAGTTGAACATCGACGTTGCCAGCCCTGGAGGACGTGTAGACGTTATTCATCGAAATAGCCTATTTCGATGTCGCAACATCGAAATAAGCTATTTCGAAGTTGGGTGCACGTGTAGACGTAGCCCTGGAGATGTATCCCACAATGCCAGCATGTAATTATGCTCATTTAACTGGTAGGGTGACTAAAATCAGAGACCTCAGAGATCAACCCACTATTGATAAGGTGTATTTATATATGCTAATTACTTTATTGAAGGATCAAGCAAATGAAATCAAACGTTGCATAACATAAAATGCTTGCTCATGTTCTTAGAAAATCACCAAATCAGGAAAGTTAGCAATAACGTCCAGTTATTCATTAATCTTTTAATTAAATATGTAAGTGAAGCAAAAAAATTATACGTAGAAATGCATGTATACAGGTGCAAACTTTTGTAAATGGGTGGTACAATTTTCGGAGGAGCTAGTGCCCATATCATGTAGTGGAAACTGTGAATGCTTAGCACTGTTAAAATTAGGCTAGTATTCTTTAATAAGATATGGGGAAAATACACTTCAGGTCAGAGAGAAATCTGTATTGAATATATTATTATGTAACCATATTGCAAACCAGTATCAGAAACTGACAGCTGCAAAGATCATAAATATTGCAATGACATACAGAAATGAAAGAGAAGTATTAGAGGTGTAGAGAGAAATCCATATTAAATGTGTTCATCTACATTCCAAATCCAAATCTGATTTCCAAATCAATACTAGAGATAGATGACTAGTTTGCAGAACCAGAAATATTAAAAAGACAGAGAGAAATCCATATCATGTGTGTTTATCTACCTTACAGAGCAATATTATGGAGAGCCTAAAATCAGATATTCATAATTTTCCCCTTAATCTACTTTTGCATCATGGCACCCAAAGTTTACAGAAAAAAATCAAACAACATGTTCCTGGAAAAGGAATAAACATGATATCCAGACTTATCAACTGGCCATGCAAAAAGCCAAAAGGATGGTCAACAAAATAAAGCCACTACATTAAATAAATGCACTTTGGTTGCTGCGTATTCAGTTTTGCCGATGTTTATACCTCTGATTTACACTCCCACATACACATGTTGAAATGTTTCTGAATTCATTACAGCAGCTGCTAGTGGCAGCATTACTTTTATTTGGTCTAATTTATAAAATAAGCTGGTCACAAACTCTTTTGGTGCATGGAATAAAAACACATCATCAGCTAGATGGCTTGACATGTGTATGCAATGTTGGCAATGAAAAGAACTGACTCCTTCTCTGGTAAAGGAAACCCCATGTTCTTCCTAACAACCCCTCATCTAAAATATCCAGTAATAGTAGAATCTTGCAGTGGGACCTGTAGTTTGGCTGGTTTGAGGTCTGTTCAGACTATGGAGGAAGTTGGTTTTAGGATCTAGGAAATATCTCTGATTACAGGATCTAGGATATTTCTCACTTCCACTTATACCTTAACTTAAAGCAACTTGGGTGAATCACACTGCATGGAGAAGGCTGTCCATAAGTACCAAGGACTCAAGCAATCCTAGAGTTTGTAGGTGAAAACAAGCATCTGAAGTTGCATCTGAAAATGGTTGGAAGTCCACTCATCTCATGGTGCTTAAATTGCAGATGTCTCCTGAGAGAAGCACTACCAGTCAAGTGACTTTGCTCTTTGTTTGTAGCCTTAGACTTAATAAAACAAAACAAAAACCCAACACACTATAATAATCTAATATTGAGGAGACGGGACAGAGAAGATTCCACTGAAGTCCTCATCCGAAAGGAAAGTTACAGTCTCCTAGCCAAATGTAGATAGACTAGAAAACATCCTTGCACACAGCTGCTTCATGATAAAATCCACTGGGGACTAACAATCATTGAGATTGCACATTTTACTAGCAAAAGTGGAGCAAACACTATCTGTTACAAAGATAACTAAGAGCTCCACCACCTTCTTTAGGTGTTTATACCTGCTGATCAGCATATTCTCTCTTTGATGTGGGCTGAGCTTCAGTCAGACATCTTTGCTCTAATTCCCAGCCTTAACTAGATCACAGGGGTGGTAAGAAACAGCCTTATCTAGGCCTAATGAAAAACAGATGCATCTGAATATCACTATAGGCAATGGGATCTCTCATTCCCCAGTGATTAGAATATCATAGCGTCTCCCAAAATTGAACCTTTGGGGCAGAAAAACAGTGGTCCTAACACTTCTTTTAGGGTCCTCTTGGGAAACAAGAACGGAGTTACCATAGCATTACCACTTTCCGCTTTCTTGCCAGGGTCCAAATCTTATAGACAAAACACAAATTCAATGAATTCAAACTGTCAGTTAAATCTGAAAGAATTAGCTTGGTATCTTGACTTTGTCTGTTATCAGGGGATCATAATCCAATAATGTGAAGAGAGCTATGTCTGCACCATAATCTGGTCTAATACCTGATTGAACAGTGGCTGTGAAATCTGTTGCTAAAGATGCCTTTCCACAAACATCTCGAGCATCCTAAAAAAGAGAGCAAAGAGCCAGGGTGTTAATTAGCAAGATTTTCAGCATCAGGAAGTAGCATTAATACTTCCACAGTCACAATCTTCTATTGTGCTGCTATTGCTTCCCCCACCAACCCTGGTTCTTAAATCCTGACAGGGAAGAATGATTATGCATAAAAGAAGCAGTGTGAGAGGGTTGAGAATGAGTCCCCAGATCTGGCAAAAAAGGAAATTTATCTTGAAACTAAGCTAGATGTTATTGTCAGTGAAACAGCTATGTTAGCTGATGATTTGTCTTTGTGAATCACAACAGAAGCAGTCGGAGAAGCTGGGGGCGGAGGGAGGACAGAACAAGTATTGCTCTTTGTGCTGTTAAAGATGAAAAAAGTATTACCCTCCTGCTAGACTACCCCTTTTCTCCCTCCCCCGCTTTTCCTTCTTCCTGGTTTTATGGTGGGCTCTACCTAGAATTAGCCTATTTGTCGTTAATTGGATTTGATCTTGAAAACCCATGTATACAGTAAACTGCAGTTTAACTCATAGACTATATAGCAAAAGAAAATGTAGAAGCTGTGGTTAATATAGGGGCACATATCTCACACTTTCTTTACTGGAAAACTGTTGTTGGCCTGAAACAAAATGATTTCCTTTGTCTTTTACTGTTGCCATTGTTAAATTTGAAATATGTCCAACTACTGACATTGTAAGCCAGTAGAGCCGAAAATATGGCTCTGTTGTCTGCCATGTAAAATAATTTTAGAAGCTGCTTTCTTCTAAAAGTGAACAAGGGACTTTATTAGAAAAAGGAAAACAATTTTATACCTAAAGCCTACCGAGACTCTTCCCTTTCTGTTTTGCTTTTTGATTATAGACACAGTGCACATATCTTCAGTGTCTAGCAATATTATGAGCATATACTGTAGCATGGTATTAGACACAGGAAAGAGTGATTACTCTTTATTACAGTATTATTGTCATAGAGTTTCTTTCAAAGCCTATGGACAACAAATTTTTAAAACAACTTTTTCAACACTTGAGCACATGCTTATCAGAGCTGCTCCCTGCACCCCAGTATCTTGTTATTAAAATATCACCGTACGCTAGATGCAGTTTTCAAAGATTAAATACATTTCTAGAAAAAACACATAAATCTCTATGTTGTAAGAGAGCCAGCGATGGAGATGGGGTGGAACTTTCCCTTGGGACTGGTGAGGTCCTGGTAGTATCCACCGTCAAGAAAGGCAGAATGTTGAACTGATTTGCTATAACAATTTCTGTGTATCAACACCACCCCCCAAGCCCATCATACAATGGGAAGCACTAGAAAGTTGGTTGCAAGAGAGATATCAGGGGTTAGCTGAGTTAGTCTGCATCTTCAAAAACAGCAAGTAGTCCTGTGGCACCTTATAGACTAACAGATATTTTGGAGCATAAGCTTTCGTGGGTAAAGACTCACTTCGTCAGATGCATGAGTTTGGGGGGGCTTTCAGAGGAGGGTTTAAGGGGGAGTCTCAATTAAGGGGAGGGCCACAGCTGACAAGGTCTGTTCAGTCATGGAGGATGGGGCCCATTATCAGCAGATAATGTGAAGTTGTGAACATGTAGAGAGCAGAAATCAAGTCATTTCAGACAGGGAGGATGTGGCCCATTGTCATTAGCTAATGTGGAGGTGTGAACATCAAAAACCGTTTCTCCGCTCTTGATGTTCACACCTCCACATTAGCTATTGATAATGGGCCACATCCTCCCTGACTGAACTGACTTGATTTCTGCTCTCTTGATGTTCACAACTTCACATTAACTGCTCATAATGGGCCACATCCTCTGTGACTGAACAGACCTTGTCAGCTCTGGCCCTCCCCGTAACTGAGACTCCCTCTTTAAACCCTTCTCTAAAACTGCCCCCCGACTCATGCATCTGATGAAGTGGGTCTTTGCCCAAGAAAGCTTGTGCTCCAAAATATCTGTTAGTCTATAACGTGCAAGTTTTCTTCCTGGTGATTATGTGTCAGTAGCTAGTGCTCCTGCCTACTTTGACGCTCATTTTGTTCAAGTACACCCCTTATAGCAGAGCTGCCAGTCTTCACTGGCTATCCAAGTAACTGAAAATCCTGAGGAGTAGCAGCTGTGCACATAGTTGCCAACAAGACCTGTGCAGCATCCAGATTCCCAACGGTGTTCAGTTGACAGTGAGTTGACAGAATAAAGCACTTTCGTTGACACCATACCCTGCTTGCCACAAGGAAGACACACACCTCTTGACAAAGATCAGTTGACAAAAAGCCGGTCTGGACGTTCCGGGGGCCCTTCTGTCAAGAAACAGGGCTTCTGGGACACTGGGAGCCCTGTGTGCTGTGCTTCTGGTTGGCTGGTTTGACGGAAGAGCGGCTGGGCAGTCTGGCCACTCTCTTTTGACAGGGTGGATCGCTCTTGCAATGTTTGGCAGTCTGGCCATGACCTGTTGACAGAAGTTTTGTAGGAAGATATCTTTGACAAAAACTTCTGTGGACAAATTGCTGTAATCTAAACATAGCCTTGGTCTCCCTTTTCATACTCCCCTGTTTTTTACATCAGCTCTTTGTAGGTGCAATGTATGTCACTCAGGATATGTCTACAAAGCAAAGTTATTTTGGAGGGGACATTATTTTGAAATAACTTTGCAAGCATCTAAACAATGCAACCGCTATTTCAAAATAGCTCATTTTGAAATTAGTAAACCTCATTCCTTGAGGAATAGACAGGGAATAGGAGCTCTTTTGAAATAAGCTATTACAGAATTACAGTTCTCCCATGGACTCTAATCTGAAATAGGCTCTATTGTGTATGGCCACACTATTTCAGAATATGTTATACTTATTTTGGAGCTTCCCTGTAGTGTAGACACTTTATTCCAGAGTAGTTTATTTTGCAATACTAACTCTGAAGTAAGCTATTCCAGAGTAACTTTGAAGTGTAGACATACCCTCAGACATTTACTTGGGCTGCGGCCACACTTGGCCAAAACTTTCAAATAGGCATGCCAATGGCCATTTCAAAGATTACTAATGAGGTACTGAATTGAATATTCAGCGTCTCATTAGCATTCGAATGCTTCCGGCCATGACACTTCAAAAGCGCCGCTTTTGAAAGTGTGCAGCTTGGCATGGCTACACTGGGGTCCTTTTCAAAAGGACCCCACACATTTCAAAAATCCCCTTATTCCCCTCAGCTGAGAGAAAGAAGGGAATTTTGAAATGTGCGGGGTTCTTTTGAAAAGGACCCCCGTGTAGCCCCGCAGAGCCGCGCACTATTCAATTCAGCACCTCATTAGTAATTTTAGAAATGGCCATTAGCATGGCTATTTCGAAGTTTTGGCTAGTCTAGTATGGAAGAGTTTTCTGCCTTTGTCCCACAAAATTCCTCTCTTTTATTTTCAGTTGCTTGTCAGCTTCTGTGTTTGAAATACTGTACTCATGTTTGAAAACAAAAAAGCAGTCCAGAAGCACTTTAAAGACTAACAAAATAATTTATTAGGCAATGACATTTCGTGGGACAGACCCACTTCTTCAGATCATAGCCATGCAGAACAAGAGCAATCTGCTTCCATGGTGAAAACCAGAAATGCTTCCTACAGGCTCTGCTGGTTCCAGAAAGGATTTTGGTTCATTCACTAAAACATAAATGGAAATTTGGTGATCTCTTTAGATGACTGGTTTTCTCCAGCACTTCACAATCAGGTGCAAAGATATAGCGGCCTCAGCTCTCATTTGCAGCCCCACATACTTGCAGCCTCTCCCCACTTGCTGCAGCAGAGCTAGGAGGACTCTTTGTGGTGCTTGATAGTGTTTTCCAGTAAAGGAATGGCTTTTTTAGGATCTCACTGACAGCTTCTCCTGCCTCTTGAAGTTGCCCAGTAGTGAAATGCCAGCAAGGAGCCAGGATTGTGTCAATTAGAAGGAAAGAAAATGCTTGAAGTGTGGGGTGCACATAATGGTAGGCTTTTTCTACTCCTACTGTCCAGGAAGTGTTGTTAGTTTACATTGTGCTCTCCATTATTCAGAATTTGTTGCATCAGTTTTATGCACCTATACAAATCAATGAAATGATATCAGTGTGATACTCATGTAATGAGGTGGAGAATTGGGCCCCATGTGTCCAAGATCTATGACTTCATGTGTTCCAGAGTCCTCCCATTCTCATCAGACTGCTCTCCAGCCTCTTGCACTGTTTGCAGAAAATCTCAAGAGTATCACTCTTCCTCTTTTCTGTTAGACTTCTCCCAGGAAGATTACTAACAAAATAAAATATCAGCCTGCGTCATACTCAGAGAAGTTAATCAGTTCCCCTAAGTCCAGCAGCAGAAGAAAAATTCTCTGGCTTTGACTTGAACCAAACTGAAAATCTGATGGGTCAGGTGCTTTTCTTTCAGGAGAAATGAGATGTGTTGGTGTCATTTGTTAATTAAAAATATTTTAACCCAAGCATGCAACTCCCTTCAGTCCAAGTCTCCTTCAAAATGAAGCAAAGATATCAGGATATAGTACATTTTAAGTATGAGAAATGGTAGGAAAAATAGTGGACTCTGAATAAGTCACCTCGAAGTAATGCTAAGTTGAACTGTGTAAGACAACCAAAACTGTTTCTTTTCCAAGGTTGGTGACTCCTTCTCCAACCTCAGTCAAGACCAGTTTCATCATAGGGAAGGCTCAGTTCCTGTGGATGGAGCAAGAACCCCAAAGGACTTACTACAGTGGAAGTTTCAGCTCTATAAAATGTGCTTTGAATCCTCATCCACTGCATTGTAAGCATTGAAAGTCTCAGCTTGTACAGCTTTTATCCATCACTCACTGCTCACTGTACCTGAGGTCAGCAACCTTTCCAAGGCGGAGTGCTGAAATTTGACCTTTTGACCTCCATGCATGATCTGCGTACCAGTGATACATTTTAAAGTCACTAATAGTCCTACTTACAACAGCTTCGTTGATAAATAAATGGTAAAGCTCTGCATCTTAATTTACGTGGTAGTTAGTAGCATTAGCTGGTCTTCTGTTAATCCACAGGCTGCACGAGCTCCCAGCTGTCTGGGGAGGAGGGGCAGGGCTGAGCTCCCACCTCACATGCTGATGAAAATCGGCTCGTGTGCCACTCTTGGCATTCGTGCCAGGGTTTGCTGATGTCTGCACTATACCCA
The DNA here is from genome assembly GCF_033958435.1 of Carettochelys insculpta. Lineage (NCBI taxonomy): Eukaryota > Metazoa > Chordata > Testudines > Carettochelyidae > Carettochelys > Carettochelys insculpta. The sequence goes on from NC_134137.1 coordinate 317,129,172, forward strand.
CAGAGAAATATCTTGCAGGAACCTAAAGAAAATTTTAGATAAAGGTAAGACCTATTAAACTCATCCTGAGTTTTCTGTGCTGTGCAGCCTGTGACATAAGGAGGTTCTTTGCCAGATCCATCATTTAATGCCTCATGGCAACAGAATGAGTGTCTCAGATTTGTAGAATTGTCTGTGACCTTCAGGATCAGTGTGATCAAAACATCCTTCACTGGGGTAAAACTTTTGAGAGAAATGTTCAAGAAAATGATTAAGCATTATTCAGACCTGAACAAGATCACACCAAACCAAACCTATTTTGGAGACAGAAGAGTGGCAAATCCTTATATGACAACTTCTGTATTTCATGAGTTCAAAACTATTTCTTGTTTTGTCGCTCTTGCTCTATTGATGCCAGAAAATATTTTCCAAACCACAATGAGAGAAGGCCCCCATGTGCAGCTTTTCCTCTAAATGAAGGAAGGGCCACACGTGCAGCGGAATGAAGCCCATTGGCTCAGGAGTTCATTCCTGTGTGAGGAAGACAGAAGAACTTTCCTCAGCTCTGAGCCATTACTTGTTCAGATAGATGGGATCTTGACATAATTGCATTCACTCCTCAAAAAATTTCAGGATTCCACTCCTCTGCCTGTATTGTCATATTCTTTTCCAAGGGGCACCAAGCAGGTTTCTAGTCAGATCCTTCACAGTGGTACAAGAAAGCTGGAGTCTTGGACCCGTTAAGAACCAATCTAGTAGTTTGCAAAGCCAAATTCTGGTTGGACCACCATCACTCAGAATGTTGCTTCTACAGCTTTTCTCTGTTCCATTGACTTCAGATAGGCCTATTGTCCTATCCTACACCACTGCTACCTGCCCTTTGCAATTAGATGACAATAGCCCATTTCAGGAAGTGCCCTTTGGCCTCTTCACTCATCAATATGGTAGAAAACATGGTTATATTGATTAGCTTGTCTGAGTCAGGAAAACATTGTATATTGCAAATTAGTACCTTTTCTTTTAAAACAGGGATCATTAAATGATTCAAGATGTGTTAAACCATCTGGCCCAGATTGTCAGTGGCTTTACAATATTCTTTGATAGTCCTATATGCTTTCTATATAAGGAACAATGCTTGAAAATCATTTTGCTAACAGAGTGCTGCTCAGAGAAATAGATCTATCTACTTTTGGGAGAGAGAGAAGATGACTCTGGCCTCCTTCTGTGGAAAGAAGGAGACCACCTCCTCCTTTTCTCCTTTTACACCTCTTCTTGAAGTACCCCAACATCAGGGTTTAATCATAAGAGGTATCTGCTTTTTGTACCAGTCATCAGGATTATCCAGATTCTCAAGAACCACAGGTTCATAGCTACAAGAACTTGATTCAGTTTCTGGAACTCATTCACTTCTTCTGGACAAGACTTGGTCTGGCCCCTCTCCCCACAAGATATAAAATCTCATCAAGATGTTTTTTGATGAACAACAGTCCTCTGCAGAGACCAGACCATAGGAAATGTGATATCTTCTGTGGAGTTTTATTACAGAGGTTTGAATTATGAGAACAGGAATTAGTTCATCTTCTCCTTCTTCCTTTTATACTAAAATTACTGCTTCCTTTAACATCCATGTAAGAATATATCTCTGACCAGTCCACCAGCAGTGTGATGACAGCATGTCAGGGCAGGGCACTCAGATGGGCTCTCACATATTAGGGTGAATATTCATTACAGGAATGACATTGCAGCCTCTATTTCCTGAAGTGAAGTTAGTAAAGAATGTGATATTTAACCTGCTTGCAAGACTCCTATCAGAACCTCAGACCATCCATGTGGAAAACAATAACAAAAGCTGACAATTTTTTTGTCTACCCTTCGCATCCTCAAACATGGAGGGTGGATATGCTATTACTTTTTAATGAGCAATACTGGCATTTTTCTCCTTCCTCTCTAACAGCTGAGAGGGCCAGGAACATCAGGCAGAAATAAACAGCAGTAATCTTACACTCTCTACTTGCACAGGCATCCATTGTGCCTAAGACAGCTCTGGATCCTGCTTGTCTCTCAGATTCTCATTTACCAAGGCCCCTTAGTATGTGCGTGTGCGCGCGCACGTGCACCCACCCCCACACACACACCAAAACTTCCAGTCATCACATCTCACAGATCTTGGGTTAGAGCTGCAGGAGGAATGAAATTTTCTAGAAAGCTTTCCAGTGAAAGGCACATGAGGGGATATGGAAAAATGTACAGTTGTGCAGAATAATGCCAATCCCACCTCTGCATCTTGGATCAGCTGCAAGGTCTCATACCATTTTTAGGTAGAAATGTCTTCTATCTTCCTTGGGACATCTTCCATAAGGGACAAGGTAACAGGTTGTTTTGTTTCTGTTCACCTTTGTGTTCTGTGACTTTTTGCTGCTTCCTGACACTATTAGACTGATGGAGTGATGGATACCCATGCACGAGAAAGATGAAATTAGTTTAATTTAATGTAATTTTGTTTTCTCTAAGTGAGTATCTGCCATGCTGTCAGATCCCAACAGTCTTCACTGAGTCTGGCCTGGGGACTCTTTCTTCCCCTATATAAGTGGTGTTCTGGCAGTCAAAAAGAGAGGAAAACTATCAAAGCATTTCAAGTTGATGCTTCTGCTTGTTTTTAAAGATCTTTTTTTCCCTGCCTGGAAATTGCTCTGTTGTTTTCTAACTTGTTTTCTAGTTTTCATATTCCCTCAGCTTTACCAGTATACCCAGGAGCCAAATATGAGTGCACTACCTCAAAATGCCAGCAGGGAGAGCTGGCAAGCAAGTGTGGGGTGGGGGGGAATCACAAGAGGAACCTTTGCCTCTAAACCTTGGGGCAAAGGCAGAAAACACATTCTGTCGCACTGACAGACAAACAGGTACCCACACAAAGAAGCTAAAATCACAGGTAAGGACACCATTTTTACTTCTGTCTTCCTCGAGCTCATGGGTCTTGTGGCAACCCTTGCAAATTTCCCATTTAAACAGCCTTTCAAAATTATGATGTCCTCTATATTTGAAGAAACTAGGCTGTGATTAAATCCAGTCAATTCAGGATTTTTAGTGGGAATAATATGGGGCACGGTCCTTCTTCCATGATTTCAGCTGAAGTTATGAAATCTGGTCCCATTAAAATTCAAAATAGCAGTAACATCAATTTATTTGAAAAGAATTAATAAAGAATGAAGGGTACTAAGTGACTCACAACCTTACCTGGCTTTGAAACTATTGTCTTCCCTTTAGAAAAACAAAGAGCCTCAAACACGTTATATATTTTTCATGTAATTATACAGTAGTCTGTCCCTTTAAGCAGGAGCTTAGACAGTAGGAAGCAAGTTCTGATCCCACCTCTAGTGTTGGTTTGCTGTGTAACCAAGGGTAGGTCAGTATGCACAGCAAACCTGTGAAATAACAGCAGTTATTTCAAAATAATTATCCTACCATCGACACAATGCAGCTGCTGTTTTCAAATAATATCAAAATAGTGGGTGGCTTATTTCAAAATACGTAAACCTCATTCCATGAGGAATAGCACCTATTTCGAAATAGCTCTTTAGAAATAAGGGTTGTGTAGACAGGGAAGAGAGCCTATATTGAAATAAACCATAGATGCATCTAATGGCTCTGTGTTGGTATAGGCTTCACTGTGTGTAGATGCTCTGTTTTGAAATAGCGGAGTGCCATTTTGAAATGCATTTTGTGTGTAGCAGCATTATTTCAGAATAAGCTATTTCAGAAAATCTCTTCCAGAATAGCTTATTTCATAAGAACACTGCTGTGTAGATGTACCCTATGGGACCTCTCATTACCCTCTGAGACCACTCTGTGCTCCACTGTTTTGTGCAAAAAGGCAGAAAACACTTCGCCACCTTTGTCTTCGGTTTGAGGTATAGAAATTAAGGCTGTTGTTAATATTAACTATTTTACATCCCAGGTACACTGAAAACATTAACGGGCTACTTTCCTCCTTTATGTAAGTCCACTGTCTTCAGAGACCATATCTGAAGGATGTTTATCTCTGTGAATTATATAAGCTAAAGTTATTTTATCAATGCTCCAATACAGGCAAATACACAAATCAAAGATAAAACAAAAGACTTCCCCAACCCTCTTTAACACCGCTTATATTTGTTTGCCTAATATCTAGGGACATAATTAAAACACCAGACTGTTGAGCTTACCAATCTCATTGCAAACTTCTTCAATGACAGGTTGTGTGACCATTAATTTTTAACATCAAAAATATCAGACAGCATATTACACAGTACCTCAATAAAATGGCCTGAATTTTGGAGATGAAGGCACATACTTACCCCACATATCCCAAATGGAGTTGTAGTTGCTCAGTACGTCTGAAAATCAGTCCATAGTCCACTTATTTAGATAGCTAAATGTGAATATAGATACCTAACTGGGCATTCAGTTTTGAAAGGTTTGCCCTAATACTTCATATACCGAAAAAGGTATATTGGTAAATGTATACGTGTATGCCGGATAAATGTATGGGTTTCCTGTGGCATATGCAACAACAACTTCGAGTGTAAGGAGAGTTCTCTTCTGACTGTTCATCCATTTCAAATTTGATGATTTTTTTTTTAGTTTAGCCACATATGGGAAGAGCACACACATCTTTCAGAAAAATAATTCTTACTTATGTGTCTGTCTTCTACATTGCAGATCTTACATATTAGTTATTTTAAAGGCCTGTCCAGATTTGGCTTGTCAGAATTAAAAATTGTTGATGTACTTGTGCAAAATGAATGTTATTGATCCATTTCTATTTTCTTTGTCTGACAAATAGGATATTTTGCTGAATTTAACTATTTTTAAATATTTTCCCCTGACATTGCTGTGATCATTTTCCTTCTTTGATATCATGCTTTTGTGATAAGGGGCATTATCTTTCTTTCAACAACATTTTTTGTCATTCTGTATATTCCATGAATCCCAGTTTTGTTTTATGTAATTAATTCCATAACATTGTAGTACCTGACTTATGTTTGTTTCTTAGGCAAACGTGTAAAACTCTTCAAGCCTGAATGGAGAAGTAGAAAAAAAGGAGGTTTCTGCTGTACCTGATGGCAATTTTTGATTTTTCCACATACACAAAATATTCTGGCTTCATGCTGGAGCACTAGTTGTGATGAATCCTAGGCTTGGTCGGATTCTAAGGAAAGGCCAGAAGTTTCGTTGAGGAGTAAAGAATCAAAACCACTCCAGAAATGTGCTCCAGCCCTGGTTTATTACTCTCACAGCAGCAGGTGTGTACAAATACAGGTTTCCACAGTCTTAACAGAATTTCTTGTTCCTTACTCTTTATTGTAGTTACTTATAGTGCTCTGTGTCTCCATGAAGCTTGGGTTACTGTTAGGAAGAATAATTGGGTATATCTTCAGGACAGATGATGTACTCTGCTGCTGAAGAGTATAGAGGTGTCAACCAATTACTTTCTAGGGCCTTTCCTCCACCATACTGCTCTTTGAGGTAGAGCAAATGCCTTGAATTTGAATTGATCAAGAATCTACCAAGACCGTGTACCAATACTCCACTGGAAGGGATTCAGACACTCTGGCTATGAGAACAGTATGAGATGCTACATAGATCAGAACAGAAGAATGTATGTGTCACTCTCAGACATGTAATGTCTTCATAGGAGGTAGCTCTTCTTCTTGCATTGGATCCTTCAACGCCCCAGAAAAAGTTTAACATAAAGCAAAGAAGTGGCTTCTGTTATATTTCTAAAGACTTTTGGAGGTTGAACACTTTTGTTTAAAAACAGTATTTTAGATAAAGTACTATGGAACCCAGTGCAGTTTCCTGGAAAACATGCAGTGCTCTAAAATGAACAGCAATTTGTCTATAGTCCCAGCTTTAACAATGGCTTAGTACATACTAAGTAGGGATGGACTGAGTTCCCAGAAGTCTGAAGCTTCTTTTTATCTGGGCTTTGGATCAGATTTTAAAACCAAGAGCCCAGTTCTGCATTCCTTGCCCATCAGACTTTTCCCATTCAAGTCCCTGGGAGTGAAGAGGCAAGTGTCATGTACAACCGGGCCCTAAACTGGCATGTTGGCAACCAGTTTACACTCTGTCTAGAATACATCTAATATACTTCCTAATTTATTCATGAAACTTATTAAAGACAGGAAAGGTTTGATGTTTGGTGTCTTCAGAGATACAGGAAACTTTAGAGCCATTTGGCTGTATTGGGAAGTGTTCCCTTTGATATATAGAATAAGTTGTATTCAAGCACACTAATTCAAGCACATTTCTCCACAGCTGAGTGACTATGGGACTCTTGAGAAACTGCGTAGACCAAAACTTTTGAATTTAGTTGGCTAAAATTTTGAAAAGTATCTATATGCTTAGACACCAAGGTCCCTAAGTCTTATCAAAAGTTAATGATCCTGGAGGCATCTGAGTAAGTAGCCTGATTTTTCAGAGGTGCTGGGCACGTGCATCTTTAACTGAAGTCACTCAAGTATGAATATTGTAGTCTGTGTCACTGTGTGATTTGCCAAAGCCAAATATCAGGTCTGTGGCAGACCATGACTACAACATAGGCTTCCTGATTCTCAGTTCTCCCCTTTAACAAGTAGATCAGGTGTAAGCTAGGAGAGTTTTGGTTGAATGTTTTTAAAGTTTCCAGAACTTTTGAAACAATTTCCTGAACTTCCTGGGACCTGGTTGCCTGTAAATCCACCTATACTTACTGGATAATACATCTGCATTTATGTGCCTAATTGTAGACACCCATGTGTGAAAATTTTGTCCTCAACATCTATACATTCCAGTTTTTCCACTTTTAAAAAGCGAACAATAAAATATTTATCTCACATGAGTGATGTGAGGTTTATTTTATGAACAAGTGTTAAAAAAAACCTTAAGATCCTCAGGTGCAAGGCATTGTAGTACTGCATAGTAATACAGTGATAACAGTGAATGCCTTCCAATCTCATATGCTGATCTTTTTCAGAGTGGATGAATGTGCCCAAGTGGCAGTGCAAACTGTCACCTGCTTCATAAAGTGCATATGAATGATAATTTATGGCAAGCACATTGTATGGATTGCAGAGTTCCAAGAGATGCTGCATGTCCATCTGTTCAAAAGATTTGTTTCTAGCCTAGATCTCCATTTGGAGAGTGCAGAAACTAAAAACCATTGACAGACATTTCTGGTTGTGCAAGCCAACACTGATTCTAAATGCTAATACTGCTATTTGGCCTTTAAAAGAAAAATATGGTTATTCCCATAGAAATAAGTAACTAGTACAACTCAGTTGGCTCTGTTTCCTGTTAGGAAAAGTTCACAAATGAATTGATTTTTTTGTGCCTTTTATTAATGTTTTTGGGAAGCATTAGTGCCTTGCTATGAGCATACGAACATGAATTCTGGAGGAGAAATGGAAGGAAGTTTACTGTGGCCACATAACAGAGGTCCTCCTTGTTGCAAGATTACAGAACTCTGGCCCCATTCCCAAGTATTACAAATGTAAGGCACAGTTCCGTTCAACTTTATTCACACAAGTAAGGGCTGACAGAAGAAGGTACAAGAGACAAGCATATATGAATATTACCTTATGAAAACATGGGATAGCTTAGCATGTATATTGTTGTGTCTTGGAGAATAACATGAAACTCAGGAATTCTGTGCAATGTCTCTTTCTTTAAAAGGAGAATCTGGCAGCGATTCCTATATCTAGGTTGCCTAATATTACCCATTTTAAGGTCTCATAGTTCCATTGTTTGCAGTAGGCTTTAGAGAGTCCCCGTTAGAATATCAGGCCAGTGCCATTTCTTTGTCCTAAGAAATTCCATTTCAGCTATGATCTGAAGAAGTGGGTCTGTCCCACGAAAGCCCATCACCTAATAAATTATTTTGTTAGTCTTTAAAGTGCTACATGACTGCATTTTTGTTCTGATAGAATACAGACTAACGCGGCTATCTCTCTGTCTCATTTTGATTAGGGTGACATATAAAGTATTAAACCCCACCAGAGTGTCTCAGAAAATTGTTGATGGCCTGCCCAAATGTCTAAACTTTCTCAGGCCAGACTCACCGCTCAGCAGCATCACCACACCCTCCTTTGAGAACATCAAAGGTTTAGCAAAGCAGCTGTAGCAGGGTAGGACAGAGGAGAGCTGCGCTGGATTCCCCAGATCCAAAAATGACCCTTAGTGTTCCTGTAACACTCTCCTGGGAAATACAGTGTTAATTCTACCCCCTTTTGTACAGTAAACGCTTTCATATCTGGCAGCCCCAAGATCAGGAGGTTCCTGTATAGTCAAATGTTCTGGATAAGAGAATGGTATACCAGGGAATGCATAACACTAACAAGTTTATATATTAGGAAACTAATATGTATGCAAAGTGCTTTGTTTAACAAACAACAGTAGTACTGTACACTGTGAACTTACCCTGTATTTGCTGCCTTTATCAGTATTTACTTTCACTATATTGTACCTATGTACAGGGTAACTGAAGTTTACTTATGGTTAAAATGCTGGTTATTTGAGTGTTCTGGGTAATAGAATGTCAGATATGAAAGCGTTTACTGTATATGCATTATAATGCCATCTTTAAACTGCATTGTAGCGTACTGTTTTTGCCCACCAAACCTCAACCATATTCAGTGCATGGGATTGGCTCATAGGGAAAACTTTAAAGTTGTATGGGCAACCATAAATCTGGCAGGTCTTAATTTTTGCCTGCTTAACTTTGCAACCTAATTCTTCTCATATAATAGTTATGTATATAATATATATAGTGTAGTCAAGAAATCAAAGGAACTGTCTGTCCAAATGCTGATGATGTTCAAAGCATTATAAAAATAGCTGAAGAACACAGAATGGTCCAGTGCACATTGATTTCAAAATATTATGCACTGTCGGCAGCTGGCTATGTATCATCTAATATTATTAAACTGTTAAGTGAGAAAAATTAGGTGTCTCTATTACATTTATAACCAACCCTTTGGTTAACAAATACATATAGATGTATTTACTACTCCAAATTAATAGGTATCTATGTAAAACATGCTGTATCACATATGGACTGGATCCTGCAACCTTTACACACATAGGAATATATGACCCCAGTGCCAACAGTCTCACTAAGCAAAGAGGAACTGATCAGATGAGTAAAGGTTGCTCTTGGGTTTGCTCTTACGCTAACAGACACAGAAAAGTGTTACTTTTGTTTCTGAGCAAGCAGGAGCAGCTGTATTGGATGTTCATTTTCAGGCAAGGGAAGAGGCTACTACAGAGTCCCGGGAATTCAGAAGTGCAAGGCAGCTTTAATTTGTAGTCAGGGTTGCAGGGCTGGAATCTCCCCTTAGAATATGTTGAATCAATGTCTACCCAATCAACCATCTGTGCCCTCTCCTAGCTAGCAATATCAACTTTTTGAGCTGCACAGCATACATCTGAGGCCTGATCTACACTACAGGGCAACGAAAATGATTAGGGGGCTGGAGCACATGACCTGTGAGGAAAGGCTGACAGACTTGGGCTTATTTAGTTTGCAGAAGAGACGAGTGAGGGGCAATTTGACAGCAGTCTTCAACTTCCTGAAGGGCAGCTCTAAAGAGGATGAAGAGAAGATGACAAAACAAGGAGCAATGGTCTGACGTTACAGAGGGAGAGGTGTAGGTTGGATATTAGGAAAAACTATTTCACCAGGAGAGTGGTGAAGCAATGGAATGTGTTACACAGAGAGGTGGTGGAATCTCCATCCCGAGAGGTTTTTAAGTCCCGGCTTGACAAAGTCCTGTCTGGGATGATTTAGTTAGGGTTGATCCTGCTTCAGGCAGGGGGCTAGAATAGATGACCTCTTGAGGTCCCTTCCAGCCCTAGGATTCTATGATACAGGGTTAGGTGGACAATAAGCTGCCTTGCATCAACTTAGCTGTGGAAGTATCTCCTCTTAAATTTGTCTCCTGCCAATATGAATGCCTCTCTGCCTCGACTTAGTAACATCACCTTTTTGTAGACTCCTTTTTGAGTTTGAGATTGTTGAAGATCTCCTGGTTAAAGCCGGCGGTCTCTTAATATATTGCCTATCTTTCCATGCAGAGGTCACAGTTGATGTAATTAGACTGACACAGCGCTAGTGTAGTCACTTTGTTGCTTAGATCAATTGTGACCTTCAGGAGCCATTTCACAGTGCAGCACCATGGCTATACAATCAATATAATTGTTGCAGGTGAGAATGTTCACTGCCAACACAAATGATTTAATAACTATAGTGGCTGTATGCTGACGTAAGTTAGGTGGACATAACTTTGTAGTGAAGACATTGCCTCAGTTATGCTGGCAAAAGATGGTGTAACACAGGGCTGAATCTGACTATATATGAAGAAATGTAAAATTTGGTTATATTAAATGACATAGCATTGTTTTAAAATAAAGTAAGTGAGTTATGTACAATTATAGCCAACTTACAGTAGCCATTTGCCAATTTAAATTAAAAAGTCTACAACTGCAGTGTAATTATTCTTTAATTGCTCATTGAGACTATAGAAATGAAGTAAGTCTAATTTGTTGTATTCATAACATAACAAGTGTGTGCAAAAATATATTAGCATAAAGAGAGCAATTATGGTCCAAGTATGAGTAAATTAACTCAAATACATGTTTAGGATGTTAAAGGTATTATGCCCTTTTTCCCACGAAGCAGCAGAAATGTTAATTTTTCAGATTTACTATTAAATGAAATGTTGGTTGAAATTGATTTGTGCCCATTTGCAGTGATACTGTTCTTTTAGGATTTTAGAGAGACTATATACTGATGTCAGATCTTGTTTTTCCATTAAAAAAATTGGCACAACCCCTTGCCTTCCAGCTGCTCAAATGAAAATCTTGCACACTATCCAAAACCAAACATTTCTGTAAATAACACAGATATAAACTAGCTTAAATTTAACTCCTTCTTTAGTTAATTGACTTCAGCATCCAAGGGATTTATCCTTCTCTTAATGTGTATGTGGGTGTGTAATGTCCATTGATGTTATTGGATGATATGTGCTTGCTCATAAGAAGAATTGAATGCTACATAATGGCAAAGACAGACCACTATAAGAGTCACTCAGATTAACAGGATGTGGCCTGTAGGTTAAAAAAAAAAAAGGAGGACAGGTGGAGTAGCATCAGTGCTGGCATGGGAAAGCCGTAAAAATGCCAATGAAATAATAGTAATGAAAAAAAAGCTAAAAAAATAAAGTCAGCGAGTCTTGATTTCATCTTCCACATAAACACGATTGACACCCAGTGCAATAGTGTTTTGTTGTACTGTACAACTGATTGTCAGAAATATTTATTATAACACTGTTTATACGGAGAATTATAAAGCTAGTGGGTGCTACCCATATTTAGTGCTAGATTTTCTTTTAAAGTCTGACCCATGTCTTTCACAATTGTGAAAATGCCCAATTACAGTAGATGTACGTCTGCTGTGAAGACAGCCGTGTAGATATGTAACTGGCCATTGGGTATGAAAACGCTCCTTTTTCTGTTTGTCCATGCAGGGACTTGGATACCTTTGGTGTTATGAAAATAATAACAAAAGTTTACGTGTATGTTGCTACACACATTCAAAGCCTTTTGACCTGTGAATCCTGAGTTTAAAATCATTTTATCTGTATATCAGCTCATACAGTATATGCATTAGAGTAATACATACAATATCTTGCTCTGCAAATTGGTAAAATTAATATTATTGTACATCTTTTACGAGCTTCATGATTCTGTTACTGTCCAACAGCAAATTGTATAAAATGACATTCAGGATTTGGTACACAGGGACCTTGGTTTACTTAGTTTCATGGCAAATGCACTAGGAAAATCATGCCAGTGGTTAGAAGTTTGTTGAATGAAACACAGAAAGGGGGAAACAAATCAAAGCCAGGCAAAAAGCCCTGAAAAGGAAATTGAGTGATTGTTGAAAACAAACTTAATTAAAATCTAACAAAGACTCTTTGTCAGAGAGGGTGAATCTTGGTTAGTCTCTTATTCTGTCAAACAGTTCTTTTTGGTGGGAAAGAGAGAATTAGTTCTGTTGTGCAGTTTCGAGATGTGAATGATAATCATTACCCTGCTTTTGTCAGAAGACAAACAAAATGGAGAGAAGACACAGGATAAAAAGATGGGGTGAAATTTGATATTTGTTGCTGTCCTTAGGATAGTGATCAGCTGGTCAGTCATGGATGGATGCTCTGTGCTGGCAAGTCGGTCGCAGCAGCTGTTGCAGTTTACCTTGGCTTTCCTCCCTGGTCTGGGATATCATGTCGTTGTTCTGATGAGGGCCGTCTCTTCCACTGGTCCTTCTTGGGCCAAGCAGAGCTGAATGGGCATCTTATCTCCCCACCCATACCGATGCCACAGCAGTATAGTTAATTTCATGGTCAGAGGAGAAGCTGAGAGGAAGGAAGGTGGAAAAAAACAGACAGATAAGAGAGAGAAAAACAGTAAAATCTCACCAGTATCAGTCTAGGTTTCTTGCTGGTGTAGCCACGATGGTTGAATGCCCTTACTGGAGTATCAAGATCTGCGTATTGTGGCAAAAATCCTTCCACCACAGGCACAGTCGTGGTAAAAGTCCTTTTCTTTTTAATTTTCTTTCTTTCTTTCCCATCTACTTACTATTTTGTCCACTAATTAGGCCTAATTTTAAACTATCAATTTTCATTCATTCATTTCCAATCCCCTATTCTGTTTTTACTAGTCATAATTTTAACACTCTTTGACTATGGTTACACTGACCCAAACTGCCAGCAGCAGTATGCAAATGGACAGTCTTGAAAATGCTCATGACTGTTCATTTGCATGTTTGCTGACCGGTAGATGCCACTGGCACAAAAAAAGCTGCATAAACATGGTTCTGCTGGTGAAGCCCCCCTTTGTTGTCAGCCTCTTATGCCTGATTTTTTCCAGGCATAAGAGGGTGCCAACAAAGGGTGGGTTTCACTGGCAGACCCATGTTTACACAGCTTTTTTTGTGCCAGCAGCAGCATCTGCCAGTGAGCAAATATGCAAATGAGAGGTTATTTGCACTTTCAAGACCTCCCATTTGCATACTGCGGCTGGTGGTTCGGGTCAGTGTGACCACAGCCTTAGGCTATGCCTGCACTACAGCGATCTGTCAACAGAATTTACGGTTGGGAGATTCCACAACTTCTGTTGACAGCTTGCATCCAGGCTGCGAAGTGTATCGAAAGAGTGATCCACTCTGTCCAATGAGAGTGTGTGGACTGCCCAGCATCTCTCTTGACAAAATGGCTGACCAAAAGCACAGCAGACGGGGCTTCCCAATGTCCTGTAATCCCTGTTTGTCGACAGAAGGCCCTGTGGAACTCCAGACTGGCTTTCTGTTGACAGATCTCTGTCAATAGAGGCATTCTGCATTGTGGTGGGGGAGGGGAGGGTGTGGCAGAATGCTGTTGACAAATATGCCACTTTCTGTCCATTTACTGCCAAGAGAACACCTTGGGAATGTGGTCAAGTATGGGAGGGGTAGCCGTGTTAGTCTGGATCTGTAACAGCAACGAAGGGTCCTGTGGCACCATGTAGACTAACAGAAAAGTTTTGAGCATGAGCTTTCGTGAGCACAGGGAACGTGGATACTTCTTGTGGGATTTGTCAATAAAACCTTCTAGTGTAGACATAGCCTTTGAGTGGTATCAGTTTCAATTCAGCTAGTCTTTCTGTGTACTTAAATGTTTTTACAAACCAATTTTGTGCAGCAGGCAATTGTATCAGTTCATGAACCCTTTACTTGATTTCCATTGGTGTGTGTGCCATGATACTCAGCTGATTAAGGTTTCCGTATGTCAAACTCTCAACCTTGTGTAACAGTGTTCAGTGTTCTACGGTTTCAGGGTCATGTAAACCCTGTCGCTACATCTACACTAGAGAGTTTTGTTGACAAAACAGGTGTTTTGTCAACAAAACCTGTGGAGCATCCACACTAAAAATGCATTATGTTGACATACTGTCGACAGAACTCAGCACTTTTGCCAACATCCTTCTGCCTCTCCACCATGAGGCAGAATGCCTTTCTTAACAGAATCTGTTGTCTATATATATATCTATATATCTATAGATATATATATATATACACACATACATATATATGTATATATATATATATCATCCCTCTGTCAGCAAACAGGGCTTCTGGGTCACCAGGGATCCCTGTCTGCTATGCTTCTGGTTGGCCATTCTCTCAAGAGAACAGCTGGGCAGTCCAGCCACTCTCTGTAGACAGAGCACATCAACAGAGTGATCTGCTTGCTTGTGTGGCCATGGTCTGTCAACAAAAGTTTTTTCTGAGGATCTCTTCCAACAGCAACTACTATCAACAGCTCACTCTAAAGTAGACATAGCCTTTGAGTAGACCTTTGTGTGTCATCAGATTTAATAGGTCATCTTTATTTTACCCAGTAGTGTGCCTCCTGGGGATTCATCTGAAGAGTCCAAACCTCTGAGCAATTTCAAAAGGCTGCCATTGGGGAGGAGGAATGCTTTCCTGCACTTCCCATGTTTCCCAATCCATCTAACATAGAATTTTTCCTTTCCCAGATGACACTGGTCTAAGGTGCTAGATATACAACATTCCAACCCATATCAGCAACAGATTTAAAGACTCCTGTGTGGTAAATTTCCGGGCTAAAATATGCTTCAGACTGACTTGTATGACTGCAATGCTGGGAGCTTGTCCTTTCAGTAGTATAAATTTTTCTCAGTTCTGAGGAAGCTAAAGTACAGTGCACATCAGAGAGATTATCCATTGATAGGGTGCATCAGGAATAGTGCCCCACTGAGTTCACCATCCATTTTGGTCGATTTCATGGTCACAGGAATTTAAAAATCAGAAATTTCATGATTTCACCTATTTAAATTTGAAATTTCACAATGTTGTAATTTTTAGGGGTCCTGACCCAAGAGGACTTGTGGGGGACCCCTGTATAACTGGCGGGGGGGGGGTGGGAGGGACTGTGGCACTGCTACCTTTACTTTGGCTGGTGGCAGCACTGCCTTTAGAGCTGGGCACTTGGAATATGGTGTCTGCTGGCTGGAAGCCCATCTCTGAAAGCAGAGGTACCATCAGCGGCTGTGCAAAAGTATGGATGGCATGGTATGCCATTGCCACCCTTACTTCCTCACTGCTGTCTGTAGGTTTGGGCCCTCAGTCAGCAGCCAGCACTGTCCAGTGGCCAAACTCTGAAGGCAGCAGCACAAAAATAAGTGACTTGGTATGGTAATGCTATCCTTACTTCCACACTGCCGCTGGCGGGGTGCTGCCTTCAGAGCTGGATGCCCAGCCAACAGTCACTGCTCTTTGGTTGCCCAGTGACATCTTGATCCCCCCACCCAATAAAATGATATTGTAATCCTCTGGCAATTCTCTTTTGCCTCTGGTCCCTCAATTTCATAGAATCATAGAATACTAGGACTGGAAGAGACCTCGAGAGGCCATCGAGTCCAGCCCCCTGCCCCAATGGCAGGACCAAGTACGGTCTAAATTTAAGAAATGCTTGTCTCCCCTGTGAAATCCATATACTGGTGTCAGCAATCCCCAGCACGGGTGCCAAGAGTGGCACATGAGACGATTCTCACCAGCACACGAAGCAGGAGTTCAGCCCCACCCATCCCTCCCCCATGCAGCCTCGAGCTTGCTCAAAGCCATGCCTACTGGGGATTAACAAAAGACCAGCTAATGCTACCAACGACCACCTAAACGGCAAAGCTCTGCATCTTAATATATTTATTGACGAAGCTGTTGTAAGTAGGACTGTTAGTAAGTAGGACTGTTAGTGATTTTAAAAAGTATCACCAGCACTTGCACTGTACATAGAGGTCAAAAGGTCAGGTTTTGGCACTCCTCCTCAGAAAGGTTGCTGATCCCTGCTGTATAGTATGGGGCAAAAGCACATGAAAGATGAGAGTGCATGGTCTGTAACTGGTTATTTTTCACGGCTATGAATTTGGTAAGGCCATGACTGTTTAGTACTGCCTTCTTAGGAGGAATGCCATCCTTCTGTGCTAGTAAAGATTCCTCCTTCCCAATGACAGCCCTTTGAAATTGCTCAGAGGTTTGGAATGTTCAGATGAATCCCCAGGAGGCACATTATTGGGTAAAGTGAAGATGATATATCTTCACACTAGTAGGGTTTTTACACTCCCAGCACTCCCTCCTACTACTGTCTGCAAGAGAATTTTGTCTGTTTAATTTGCTGCAATTGTCTGTATATTTTTCAAATTAAATCAGCATAAATCTTTCTGGGGAATGGATCTGGGGTAGGTATGCTGTATTGGCCATATTATTTTTGAAACCGCAGCACAATAATGTATTACCTGACTTTTGTATTAATTTTTATTTTGTTTTTCAGACAATTGAGCAGAGTACAATAGTCATACGAGGCTGCGTCAGCCAGCAAAATTTTGTAAACAAGAGTAGTATAATAAACATGTATCACAGAACTCACACAGCATGTGTCATAGGAATCACAAATTGTATTACTGCTTTTCTAGTGCAAACTCTAGAAATTACCCAATGTTGAAGGCAAAACTAAGTAATGAAACTCCTAAATCAATCTTTTTAAAATTCTGCTCAATGTGTCTGCTCTGCAGAGCTGACAAGAGCTGTATGCAAATGATTTTGCTGAGGGCAAAGGAATGCTTCATCATTAACAAGCATGACCCTTCTCTCTATGATCAAAATGTAAAACATATGGCCCTTGATGTGACAGACTGTGCTTGGGACCAATCCAATGCATTGCTCCTGAAGAGTAGAATTGTGCCCCTTGACACAATTTTATATTAAAAAAGTAACAAGATCATTAATTGTGTCCACTGACACAGCAGAAATATTCCTCAAATTAATATTTCTTTAATATGACAGGAGTTGTTTTTTAAACATTTCATGTTTAAAATGGAAATCAGACATAGGGAAAATCCAATTACTGTGAAATATTTTGTCTTCCACTTGCTTTCCCTATGGTTCTTCTCGTTTATGTTAGGCTGGGTGAAACAGCTCAAGTGAAATTTTGATATTTACTGTATGAACAATGAATAATAGACTGAACTAAGCTTTTGTTTATGCTATGTATGCTTTTCTTCTCAAATGCTCCTTCCCCTATGAAATTACCAGTGCTTGGCAAAATATAGTTTTTCTTCAACGCCGTGTCTACACTAGCCCCCTCCTTTTGGAGGGGGCATGTTAATGAGGGATTTCGGCAGATGCTAATGAGGCACTGCCATGAATATGCAGTGCCTCATTAGCATACTGGGAGCAATGTGTGATTCTAAAGTGTTGCTTTCTAAATGCACGCTGCCTGTGTAGACAGGGGCCTTTAGAAAGACCCCCTGATTTCTAAAGTCCCTTCTTCCCGTTGTGTAGACATAGCCTTGCTGATAATTATGCCCACGTTTCAGTGCTTCACAACACTTCAGTATCATACACACATTTACCCTACATAAATCCAGATGCTATATCTAAAACTTTGCTATACTTTCATTTTCTTTTTCTTTACAGGTAACCCGATAGCTAATGACAACTCAAGTCTCTGTCAAGGCTGATAAAGCTAACCGAACAGGAATGTCATACCTACAGGCAATCCTGGAAGTGAGTTTACACTGCTGGGGCATATTGGCTTGCAATCACCAACAGCTTGAGATCAAAACTCCTGGAAAGTCATTGTGAACTTCTTTGTCACAGAGATTTCAACTGTTTGAACTATGTACACTTACAAAATTGCACTTGCTGAGGAATTTATGGCAGCAATCTAAGGCGGTGATGCTGAGAGGGTGTAGAAGAGGCAGCAATCTTTTGGGTTCTCCATTCCAGACTGACAGCCTTTCATCTTTGCAGAAGCAGTCTGCGAAATGCACTGGTTCTTTCACTCTGAAATGCTCCCTGGCTCTATGTACAAATTGCTGGTGGGACTGCACGCTACTTTAATCAAATTTATGTTGCAGAACTTGTCCTCTGGCATAGCACAGTTTTAGACCTTTTTATTTGTATTTCTAATCTTGAGTCTCTGAACAGGCTACGTTTCAACATCTTGAAGTTGCTTTTGTTATAGGAATGGAAATATATATCCATCATTAATAATTATTGTTGACAAGTAATAGTTATCAGAATACATCAATCATATAAGAATGTATAGCCAACCTGACATGTTTCCCTAAGGCTAACTAACTACTGTAGCTCTTTGACAGTTTCATTATAAGTATATTATACCTGTAAAAATATACATTTCCATTTAGTTTGAAGATGATGGGTGTTTCTGGTATGTCCTTTACTTTCTTAACCTGAAGTCCTTCCAAGTTGGCAGTAAACAGTAAATTACATTAGCTAGTCCCCTTTTTGTAAAGGTAAACAGAGATGCATGCAAGTTTTACAATTCTGAGATTGGATGGCATTTATTCAGAGTTTCTTTTAGTAATTTATTTTTTTTAAATTATTTCTTGCTTGAATACGAGTACTATCTGGATGCTTATGTAGATGTCTGCTCAGTCTGTTGATAGAGGAAAAAATATTTCCCCCCACATCTGCAGTTCATGAATGTTTTGCTTGTAGTTATCCAGTTTGGGTCTTCTGAGCATTTCCGTAGTCATTTTCCCAGATTAACATTTATTTTTCCTATATTCTATTTCTGTAGATTTTTTTTCAATGTGCTGTTCTATGAAAACCCTTCATATTTAAAGGCCTTAAAGATATAGGAACTTTATTTCTAAGTTATTAAGGAATGTATAATTTTATACTCCATTTAATGGATTCAGTACCACTGGTGATGGTAAGACAAACGAACCCCGAGAGTTCGCTGTTGTGCTGCATTGATTATGCCTAAGCATGCTGATTGGAGCGAGAGAGAGAGAAATGTAGTATGCTATTTGTCTAAATAGAGACAAAGAGCACAGCATTTCAAAACTAGTGAAAATAATTTTGTCAGGCAGTCTCATTTGAACAGCCTGCATGGTTACAAGTATCTTAAAAAAGGTTACAAGCCATTGACATGGCTAAAGATATAAAGATATAAATTGGGTTCCATGATGGATGATCACACTGGAGCGCTCTGGTTTGTCACAGTGTCCTTGGCTATCCCTAGGAGAGCTAAAAGTTAATGGTTGTTTGGAATAATATGAGATGTACATTTTATCATTCTGCTGAGTAATAATCAAACATTTTGGCAGGAAAAGATATTCTTTTCTGATTAAAATTTAATTTGGATAAATTATAGCACTATTAGCTATCTGTTTTTTTCAAATGGATTACTATTATATGGATTTGTGCTAAAAAGAATATTTTAAGGAGAGAAGTAATTCCTTTGGAACAGTGCAAATTACAAATGTGTAATTTTGTAGAATATGAGTTTAGCCTTAATCTGATCAAAATACTGCATCATGTTTCTCAATATTTGTTTCCTTTGACTTTATTCTCAAAATCAACACTGAAAATACTGTATTATATACAAGTGTAACACATGCTTATCAATAGGTGAAAATAAATGGATTTTCCAATATACTGAATAGATTATCTTCAATAGATTAATGTTGTGACTATTCATAACAAGTGAATAAAATTGTGATATCAAATTGAGTCCCCTGTTTGGATATGCACTTAGAAGATCGATTCTATTTCCCCGTACAGCAAAGGATTTATGTGGAAAAGATGATCGTCGCCTATGTTAATTTCATGTTTTCTTAGGAAAAAAAAAGAGGAACAAATTCTATCATTTTCAATTTTGATAAGGAAGAAGTTTGAAGAGATATGTTAGCATAGTCTTCTATGACACACTGGCATGTGTCAAAGGATAAATATTAGAGTGGAACAAAATTCAGAATTTCAATCCTATGGGAAACTCTGACGTGTAAGCACAGGGTTTGGGGACAAAATATTAAAATTTTTCACAGAAGGGAGATTCTGAAAAAAATTGATTCAGATATTTTTGACCAAAATACAACATTTTGCCATCTCTAAAAACAAAATATTTTTGTTTTGTTCTGTTGTTCTGACCTGCATTTTTTAGGAGTCATTTGAACAGTAAACTGCATTTTCCTATTATGGTGCTTTTCCTCATGGTAGTTCAGGAACTTAGTGTCCACATTTTCCCATATGGACCGGATCCCCTCAATGGACCATATCTCCGGAATCACGTGACTCCCACAATGCACCAAACAGCTTAGTGAGAGAGAAATTGCATTATGGAAGCTGGAGTCCTCCAAAGAGTGCAGCCATATGAAAGAATGGGGACCGAAGTATAATGCCCATAATGCAACATTCTGGAAGGAAAATATTCCTCAACAGATTGTTGAACTGATTCAAAACAAAGTATGTTGGGTCTGTTTGATAAAATTAAATATAAGAATTTGTGTGAAACTCATTTCTATTTTCCTGACAGAAAATCTAATTTTTTCCTGTGTCATCTGTATTTTTCAACAGAAAATTTCTAACCATCTCTAAAAAATATGAAATAACAAAAATATAGCAAGCATATATTTTGTTAATTTGTTGACTATTGGTCAATATGTCAAATACTGCAACTGTTGCTACTGCTGTTTTTAATAGCACTGTAACCATTTATTTGAATATTCTTTCCCAAGCAGCCGCTGTGATTGAGATGCCAGACAATAAAGATCCGCCAGCAAGAATTTTACTTCTGTTTTAGTGTTTCAACACTTCATTGTCACAGCACGCTTAATTCAAGGCAACTTTTTCTGTATTGTATCTTTCATGTTACCTCAAAAATCATTGCATAAGGTGCATAGAACAATTTTGTAAAAACTAAAGGCTATTCTAATCTATATTATTCTATAAGTGACCTTTCAAGCATTTGCATAATCACAAATGCACATGCATTTTGTTAACAGATGTAGTTCAGTGGATTTACTGCCTTTTTGTCCTCATGGGTATTTGGCACCATTGATGATAACGAGAAGGCTGCTTGCATGCACGTTCAGTGAGATGGGACCAATAATCTCAGCAGTCCCCCAAGATTCCCCAAAGACCACAGACCAGATAGGTATCAAAGGTGCCCAGCCAGGGTTTATTGCCAAACAAGGTCCAAACAACAGTTGTCAAATATAGTATACTGTATTGTCCCACTGTACAGGTGTGCCTGCAGTAATGGACTGACACAGCCAGTGGGAATTCCACGGCCCCCTAGGTCAGACAAAGATGGCCCCCAAGACATCACGTTATATACAGGTACAAAGAAAGCACACTTTACTGCTGATGTTTCAGGTTACCACCCTCTGACCTTGTGAGGTTACCACCTTCTGATGCTACTTAGATACCACCCATTACTCTGTGTAGTTTGGTTAGATCATCTCTATCCATCATACTGTCATTTTAGACCCTTTCATGAACCTAGGTCTGTGTCTGTAAGGAGTAGGTATCAAGGTCTTTTTTTAATGAGCTGGTGAGACCTTTTGATTTCAACTTATACCAGTTATTGTTCTGCACCTGGACCAATTACCAATTAGTGTTCTGTACTCTCAGCCCTGTCTGTGCCAAGCTCTGTTAGCAGAGGTCTGCCTCTTACTCACAGCTTAGCTTTGCTTTGAGCCAAGTTTTGTCCATTGTAGCTAGACTTTACGTCTCACACCAGGCCTATGCTGCATGGGCTTATGCCTTCCATCTTACTACAACAGGTTGTGATTATATAGCCATGGTGTACCGACGTCTGTAGAAATACAGATGGAAAACACTAAACTATGATTGACATCTGTTCTGTTAATTTATTGTCTTATTCCTCAGCTTGGAATTATTGCTCATCAGATGCTAGCTGAGATACCAGTAAGTGGAACATGGCTTTGATTTGCAGTACTAATATCTTCATCATCATCTTTTTTCTCCTAACAGTTGACTCACTTGAGCTCTACATCAAAAATGTCATAACTAAACAGTCTGATGGTCCTGCCATGAGGGCAGGGGGCTGGACTCGATGACCTCTCAAGGTCCCTTCCACTCCTAGCATTCTATGATTCTACGATGGTAATAAGTAATTTTTCATAATTTCAGTGCTATTAAATAGCATCTTGATCATTACCTAATCGCTGGTGTCAGGTTTCACAGTTTAGTTCTTCTTCTGGAAAACACTTAGGCTGCATCTACACGTGCCCCTTCTTCTGGAAGCAGCATGATAATGAGCCATCTGGAAGATGCTAATGAGGCACGAATGTAAATTTCCCATGCCTCATTAGCCTATGGGCACATAGTTCAGAGTCTAGAAGAAGTTCTTCTGGACTCCAAAATACATGTGTTGATGTGGGGCCCGTGGGGATCTTCTGAAAGGAATCCCTCCTTCTGGAAGCCCCTTCTTCCTCAAAATTTTTGAAAGATGACTGTAGTGTACATGTGGCCCTAGTGTTTGTTGTTACAACCAGCCATCCCTTCCTGCAGAAGGCACCCCTTTAGGTATGTTCTGGGGAAGGACCTGAATAGGAAATCCCGGCATTATAATACAGTTGGAGCTGCTCTGCTGAGCAAGGGACTGGCTGATGGCAGCTTGGGAAGTGCAGAGGAATAAAGTCTCTGTGTGTGAAAAGCCCTGAGCTCTAGTGGCAAATCCTTGAAAACCTGCTGAACACAGGGGCTAACGTCCCAGCAGATTTGATGGATGTGGGGAGAAGCAAATCCTGAACTCCCAGTAGAGAGAAGAAACTTGACCTTCCAGAAGCCTACACTGTTTTGTTAAGTGTAGCATCATCACTGACACCTTTTTTTTTTATTTACATACAATTAGCTCTATGGTTTCTGATGCCTGACTACTTGATATGTGATGAAAATACTTCACTTCTGCTGTTCTGATGAGGGATTTTTCTGAACTTAACTTGACATTTTTTTCCCTGTTCTAGATCCCTGGAGTATGCTAGGTAGAGCAGCATCATGTTCTTCCACGGTTATTCAAAAAATACCAATATAGCATCTTAATTGGTTTAAATCCATGAAGCCTGTTGTTTGCTCACCTTTTCTTGAAAAGCACTTCTTGGCCTGAGTGAATACCAAATAGCAACCCAGAGAACTAGTTTCTCCATCGTGAAATATTAAATCATGGAAAGCATTGAACTTCCTTTGTCCACATTTATCCACCGTGGCCCTAATGTAGTACAGGTTAAATCTCTCTAATCCAGAACTATCTTCTCTGGCCACATCCATAATCTGGCAGGATTTTAGTTAGGCAGACAACCACTTATCATGGATTTGTCCAAGTTGCCCATGATCTGACAAAGTTTGCGTACAGCCACCAGTCCTGGCTCTCAGTGTTCTGTGCTGTTATTTAGCTGTAATTTGCACCTAAATGTCTTCTAAGAGCCCAGTAAGCAGTACAAGTGTTGGTAATGTGCTAGGCAATATTGACTTCCAGAGGTCTGGCAGATTCTCTTCTCTGGCACTGATCAGGTTCTGAAGGTGCAGAACAAGAGAGGTTAAACCTGTATCTGGAACACCAAAGAAATGCATGCCAGCTGAATTTTGATACATCATCAGAGAGATGCATTTTATAATCTTTCTCTTTGGCTGGGTCTACACGGACCTGTAGTGCCGGCAGCTTCATGAAAATGAGCAGTCTCACAATTGCGAATAGCTGCTCATTAGCATAATAGCATGAACAGGACAACAGATGGCTATCAACGAGGCACTCTTCAAACTTTTCAAACAGTTAGAGGACATTGATTTTGCTGATTATGTCACCCTCCTTTCACACCAACATGAAAGCACGAAAGAAAAGTTCACACCAGCCAGGATAGGGAAGGCAACAGCTGCATTCGAGACTGTGTCCCACATGGAGTTCACAAATAATATCTGTAAAGATGAAACTGAATCTTCAACACAAATGTGAAGAGTGTGCAAGACCTGGCGTACTAAAAGGTCTTCAAATCACAAGCTACAGACATTAGTAAATAGGTGACTGAGGTATATCCTACACATCAAATGGCAAAACTTTGTCACAAATGAGTAACTTTGAAACAGAGGAGGACAAAAACCAATTGACATTGAAATTAAGAGAAGAAAGTGGGGATGGCTAAGCCACATTCTCAGCAAATCACCATCCAGTGTAGTCCATCAAGCTCTCACATGGAACCCACAGGGAAAATGCAAAAGAGGAAGACCTCGAACAATGTAGAGAAGGTCTATTGAGACTGAAGGACAACAACTGTGGTACTCCTGGAGCCAGCTAAAAGTTTTGTTCCAAGAGAGAGTTAAGTGGAAGATGACCTATGCTCCGCATGGAGTACAAGGGTTAAGCAGTAATTAGCATAGCCACATGAGATCTTCCTGACAGCAGAGGCTGCTGCTGGCTGTAAACAGGCTGTGCAAACGTGCCTCTGCCACCAAAAACACCCTCTGTTGCCAGCCCCTTATGTCTGAAAATTTGCAGCCGTGACAATGCTCATTTTCATGAAGCTGCCTGCACTATAGGTCCATGTAGACCCAGACTTCCTGTTGTGGTGGGCTCTGGCAGCATAATCTCATTAACGGAAAGTGCCAGTTCTTAGAACTAATGAATATAGTTCCCCATTCCCTACCTTTACTGTTGTGAAAATCAATTCACATTTTCTCCTTTATTCCTTGTTTTTTGTCTCCTTTTATTTTATTTTTAACTTGAGCTGGGACCCAGCCAGTTCTGACAAAGCGACTTATTATGTGCAGGCGGGACCTAGGAACAGAATGGAATCTGAGTGATGTTTAGAGAGGTAAGTGTTCATTAGCCTGGAAGTGACATAGAAAGATTTGCAGTGCTTCTGGGAGTAGTGAGACCTGCCTACATTATCATTTCCTAAAGTGGTTTCCAGTATAGGCTGTTTTGTGGGCATTAAAACATTTTTGCTGAAACACAAATGGTCCGTTCTTCAATATGCTCACTGCTCATAAAGCTGATGGAGTGGTCCTCTTTGCAATGGCAGATGATCTCAGTAGAATTTACAAACAGATGAAGATTATTTTTCTAATGTCCATGGGCCAAGTAGACAGAATTTGATCCCAGATGCTCTGCCTAATGTTTACGGAAAAAGGGACTTGAAAACAATGCCTCCATATGTCATAATTGCTGGAATTATTTCTTAGACATATTCCCTTGTCATCATTCAAATATAGGGCTCATTAGATTCCTAGTGGGAGAACATATGGAAAGGGCAGATGATGGAAAACATTGTAAAACAGATTGTATATTTACATTTATATTATAAAAGACCCCTGTGTTCGCAGCAAACACGATGGGAAAAATATGGATTCATCCTTCCCACCTCATAATAAGATAAACATTTGTGCCATTATAATTTCAGAGCTTAGAGGATACATAAACATACCAGGTGAAAGGCTGGCCTCACTGACATCTGTGGGAGCTTTGCCATTGACATCACTGGGGCCAGGATTTTGTCCACCTTTTGTAAAGCCATAATCAAGTTCTGCCCCGAAAACTGTTTTGTGTAGAATCCTGTGGCCTTCAGTGAGCTCTGTGAAAAAGCAGGGGTCTGTCTGCATAGTGCAAGATTGGACCACAGTTACAGCCATTACTTTTGTGACAAAACTAAGGACTAAAAAGAGATGTTGTCAGAAGTTACAGGTTTTTCAACTTAGCTCACATGGCAAACAGTATTCCTCCATGAAGTTTTACTAATATTCACAGTGGAAGGAGACCTTTTTTCTCAAAAAGTTAAGCTATTAATAAGAATTATTAGCTTTTTCTCATGATTTCCTACAACAAAAATGCAATTCTAATTTCAAATATTGTGTGCAATGACTTTTCTTAGTTTTACAATTGGAATGAATTATTCATGTTGTTTCCATGCCAAAACCGTGATTTTTCTCATCTTTGGCCAAATATTCAGGCTGTCTGTGAGTGGAGCATATTCCCTCTTGCCTTCCAAGAGCAACATGTTACCGTGGTTTAGTGACCTGGTAAACATGAAAAAAATTCCAACAACGGTGATTCTTTGTCAAGAATTGTCCAGACTTAGTGCCATTTCCCGGTGCTCTGAGAAGCGAGCACAGTGAGACTCTGTTCAGTGAATGAGTTTTGGAGCACTGGGAAATCAAGAACACTGGCTGATGGGAGAGGAAGAAATGACATGCTCTGTAAAAGAAACCCACATCATATGCTACACTGGTAATCTTTTTGGGGTGTTGTTCTTCATAGTAAAATGTTTGTTTTCACATATTATGCCATGCCACATTATCATAGTGTGGAAATACAAAAGAATAGGTACATTTTCCAAGAAATATTAAATATAATCAGTGCTTTTCTTGTGCTGGTACTTGCCAATACTGAGTACTGGCACCTCGGCAGCCCCAGCCATGGAACTGGATGGGGAGAGTGGATGGGGAATCGGCTGAATAGTGGCTCCTCTTTTTTCACAAAAAGGCACTGAGGATAATCATTGGCTGCATTATGCTTTCTTGACCATTTTATGCGCTTCTGCCCGTAGCTGAGGGGTAAATAGCTGGGATCTGAGGCTGATATTTGATTTGTGGTTTTCCATCTGTGTGCATTGTAACTGAGTACTATAGTGATAGTAAAATGCAGTAGGGTTGCAACATTCACGAGGGTTCGTTGTTGAGAGCCTTCGTGAATGCTGAACTTTGCGAATATCATCTCGCAAATATTTTACCCTGGGTGGGCTCCTGGGCAGCAGCAGTGACAGGAGGCAGAGACTGGTGGCGGGGCTGTGGGGAGCAGGTCAGTGGCTGTGCTATGCCCCTGGCTGGCTCCCAGAGCTCTGGGGAAGCAACCACTGGCTGCCTCCCTCATAGCCCCGGGAAGTGGCAGCTGCTGGTGTTCCCCATCCAGAGCTCCAGCGAAGCAGCAGCTGCTGGTGCTCCCAGCTCTGGAGCCCCAGGGAAGCAGCAGCCGCTCACGAATAATTGAATTCACGAATGTTAAACTTGCGAATGTCACAACCTTATGTTATTAGTGATTTTTTTCCACGTTCTCATTAGTGTGCACTTTCTTTATTGTATTGCAGATTAATTGTTCTTCACTATATGTCTGTACCTTCCTCTTTGTCAGCTACCAAGCAGAAGCAAGCCTGCTAGGCTATGTATCCAACAGAAATCAGTAAAGAAAAACACTTCTTAAGATAGTAATCTTGTAAATTACCAGGTGGTTGTCCACTCCACCAGTGCCAGAGTAAGAAACTAGAACAACAAGTGAGGAAATCATCCTGGAGGTTTATTCACTGAATTACTCTCAGGCATACAGCGTGCTCCTTACTCACTGAAGACAGTTACTATTTAGGTGAGTAAAGCAAGGAGGATATATCCCATCACAGATAACATTTCAAATCCTTGTTTTGAATAAAATCTGGTTGTTTAAGATGCTACATGCCCGTTCAAAGTGTAAGAATGTACAGAGCATAATTGCATATCAGTCAGTAATAACTTGCTAGATAGAACCATATGTGCTAACATGTGTCTTGATCAGTGTTTCCTCTAATTTTTTTTATCCATGGGTGGAATAAATTTTGCTATGTGCACCAAGGTATGTGTGGATGTGCACTACCAATAGAAGCTCATGCGGCCCACTGTGAGCAGCTGTGGACACCCTGATAATCAGCTGGGTGGCACTTGAATCTCTCCTGGGCAGCAGCCCAAATGCTCACCTTACAGGGAACACTAACCTTCATTGTCAGAAGTGCAGTTCCAGCTACTCACAGCTTCTCAAAACCAGGACCGTGCTTTAAAGATGGCGGCTGTAATAGACATATGCATGTACAGGCTGTGGGAGGAGTCTGAACTAGATCTCAATATGTGAATGTCTCGTAGAGGTGATTCTGGAAGTTTGGGGGCTGAACTCATAAATTAACTGAACCTTAATCAGCTGAAGCTACATACCTCTGTGTTTATTACCTCCTACTAAATGGTGTGGATAAAACCTTGGATTTAGCTCAGGTGTCCTGTTTGGGAACCTTACATTGGTCAAGTGCCTTTCGCTATTTGGAAAAGAAATACAAAATGTCACTAAGAATCAGTTAATTCCTGGCCGATTCTGTTGTCTTTAGTGCATTTAGGCTATAGGTGAATCTGACTTTAAATGACTGTTTTGTATTTAAGAATCAAAGAATGGAAGGGACTTCGGAGGTCATCTAGTCCAGCCCTCTGCCTAAAACAGGATCAACCCTAACTAATTCATCACAGCAAGGACTTTGCCAAGCTGGGACTTAAAAACCTCTAGGGATGGAGATTCCACCACCTCTCTAGGTAAGGCATTCCAGTGCTTCACCACTCTCCTGGTGAAATAATTTTTCCTAATATCCAACCTACACCTCTCCCTCTGTAACTTCAGACCATTGCTCCTTGTTCTGCCATCCTTCACTACAGAGAACAGCCTCTCTCCATCCGCTTTAGAGCCTCCCTTCAGGAAGCTGGAGGCTGCTATCACATCACCCCTCACTCTTCTCTTCTACAAACTAAATAACCCCAAGTCTCTGAGCTTCTCCTCATAGATCATGTGCTGCATCCCCTTAATAATTTTTATGGCCCTCCACTGAACCCACTCCAGTGCGTCCACATCCTTTCTATACTGGGGGGCCCATAACTGGATGCAATATTCCGGATGTGACCTCACCAGTGCTAAGTAGAGGTGAGTAGTAACTCCTCTAAATCTGCTGGAAATGCTTCTCCTAATGCACCCCAATATGCCATTAGCCTTCTTGACTACACTGTTGACTCATATCCAGCCCCTCATCCACTGTAATCCCCAGGTCCTTTTCTGCTGCACTGCTACTTAGCCACTTGCTCCCCAGCCTGTAACAGTGCTTGGGATTCCTCCACCCCAAGTGCACTTGTCCTTGGTGAACCTCATCAGATTTCTTTTGTCCCAATCCTCCAATTTATCTAGGTTGCTATGGCCCCTATCCCTACCTTTCTATGTATCTACCTCTCCTGCTCATTTAGTGTCATCCACAAATTTGCTGTGGGTGCAATCCATCCCCTGATCTAGGTAATTAATAAAGATGTTAAACAATACCTGCCCTAGAACCAATCCTTGGGGCACTCAACTTGAAACTGACCACCAATCACACATTGAGCCATTGATCACTACCTGTTAGGCTTGACCATCTATCCATCTTTCTATCCATCTTACAGTCTGTGTATCCAATCCATACTTCCTTAACTTATGGGCAACAGTGTTGTGGGAGACTGTATCAAACGCTTTGCTTAAGTCAAGGTATATCACATCCATTGACATCCCCATGTCCACAGACCCCCTATCTCATCACAGAAGCTTATCAGGTTTTTCAGGCATGACTTACCCTTGGTGAATCCATGTTGACTACTCTTGATCATGTTCCCCTCTTCCAAGTGCTTCAAAATGGATTCCCTGAGGATCTCCTCCATGATTTTTCCAGGGGCTGAGGTAAGGCTGATCAGACTATAGTACCCCAGATTGTCCTCCTTTCCTTTTTTAAAGATAGGTACTACTGTACATTTGCTTTTTTCCAGTCACCTGGGACTTTTCCCGATTTCCCTGAGTTTTTGAAGATAATAGCCAAAGTCTCTGCAATGACATCTGCCAATTCCCTCAGTACTTTTGGATGCATTAATTCTGGATCCATGGATTTGTGTGCATCTAGCTTTTCTAAGTAGCTCTTAACCTGTTCTTTCCCCATGAAGGGCTGTCAACTTCCTTTCCATACTGCATTGCCTAGTGCCATAGTCTGGGAGCTGACCTTGTCTGTGAAGACCGAAAAAAGCATCGAGTACTTCAGCCTTTCCCACATCAGCTGTCACCAGGTTACCTCCCTCATCTAGTAATGGCCCCACATCCTCCCTGATAACTGTCTTATTTTTAACATGCCTGTAGAAACCTTTCTTGTTGCCCTTCACATTCCTTGCTAGCTTCAGTTTCAATTGTGCTTTCACTTACCTGATTATTCTGTGACAAAGATTTACACTCCTCCTTAGTCATCCATCCAAGTTTCCACTTCTTATACTCACCTCTTTTGAGTTTAAGCTCACCAAGGATTTCCCTGATAAGCCAATCTGGTTGCCTACATAGTAGTAGTATTAGTAGTAGGCATCCTTCAGTCTGCATAGACTATGGATCGCGCCCTTTAAAGTTTCAATTGAGGACTTGCCTACATATGTGCTTTTCTTACTGAGCATTGGGATTCTTTGTTCCTGTGCCTTCAATAAGACTTCTTTAAAATACTGTCAGTGCTCCTGAACTCCTTTTTCCCTCATATTACGTTCCCAAGGGATCCTGCCCATCAGTTCTCTCAGGGAGTCAAAACCTGCTCTTCTGAAATCAAGTGGTTGTATTTTACTGCTCATCCTTCTTCCTTTTGTCCAGATCCTGAAATCTACCATCTCATGGTTTCTGCAGCCCAGGTTGCCACCCACTTCTATTTCTCCTACTCATTCTGTGTTTGTGAGCAGCAGGTCAAGCTGTGCATGGCCCCTCATTGGTTCCTTCAGCACATGTACCAGGAAGTTATCCCTAACATTCTGCAAAAACTTCCTGGAAGTCAGTTCAGTCCTAGGGTCAGGTCAATTTAACATCTATATGCCACACTTATGGGAGACTGGAAAAGTAGCTAAGATATCAGCACTGCACAGATTGCAAAGAGCTTCAAATCTGCTCTACAAACAGCATTTTTTTCTTCAAGTAACTAAAGCACTTGGTACCAGGATGGTCACTAACCCCAAGTTCTTTAGAGCTCCTTTTACTTAGTCTTTCCACAAAAAAAATCACATATAAAAGGAGTCTCATCACATGTATTTCAGGTAAAATTCATAGCTGTCCTGCATTTCACCCCTACGTACACCCAGAAAATAGGGCTTCAATGATACGTAAGTGTTTCATAGGCCTGTAATGGTCTTCTGCATAAAGTTGATGTCAATTTCCAGTAACCAACTTTTCTCAAGAATTTAACTATCCTCCAGCCCCAAATATTAGTCTGGTCAAAAATCTCTTTTTAAAAATGTGCCCCTATTTATATAGACCCTCCTGTGCAATGACTCCAAAAGGGCTATTCTTGCATTGTGTCACACCTTTAAGATTATTTAAATATGTCAGATGGGCATCAACTCAGCTAGCTCATTCACAATAAAAAAACTGTGGTGCCTTAAGCTACATTTTATCGGTCACAGGAGTGTCAAGGTGACCTTTCCTGCTGTTTCAATTACAGAGCGTTGCCATGATTTAACTGTTAGGATGATGGAAAGCATGCACTTTGCTATTTGAGAGGCAATGTTTCTGGAGAGGGAGCTCTAAGAGAGTGGGTTTAAAAGGGGCTAGAGGATGTGTCTCATTAAGGAGTTGAGGAAGACGAAACCTAGTCTAGTTCTGGAATCAGAATCCTTCTGGAAAGCTTTCAGCAATCACTCTCTCATTGATGCTGAATCATTAATAACAATTACTTTGTGCTTGATTTCTTCTACTGCTGTTACTATTTTGACTACCTGCTGTAAGCATTCAAATAGTCTGCTAGGTTGTACTTTGGGGTATTTTTCACGTGCCCTTGAAGATATTCAAGTAATGGAGTCTTTCAGAACTTCTTTTTCATGTAATTTAAGTTCAAAATGGGTTGATATGTTTTATTCAACTCAGTTTCTAAGCTTCATGGTCATGTTCCTGAACATACTTCAGCTCTGGTGTTTTGACCATCAGTAATGGCTGAAATATATGGGAAAACACAGTCACCGAATGTCAAAACACACAGTCATAAAATTCAAGTAATACAGAGTAGAGAAACTAGAATCACAAAGATGCAATATATAGTTATAGCTAAACTCATAGTGATCAAAATACACTGTAATTTTTTGAAAAAGCTCTTGGAACAGCTATTTTAATTCCTTTATCTTTACATTTGAGAAGAAATAAGTTCTACACACATAAAAACGCAAGCCATATTTTAAAATATCTTATGAAGGAGAGCTGGTCAAATATTGTAAACATTTTATTTGAAAATAAAGAATAAATAATAAATCAGACTTTATCTTAATAGCAATTACAACAGTTACTCTAGGTCTGTGTTCTCAGCCTTTTTTTTTTAATAAAGTGCCCCTTTTTAAAATAAATTATAAGTACACCCAGACTTCTCTTGTGTATCTCTAAACATACACGTACGACAGGTTGAGAAACATGATCCTAACATAATCTGAGGTCTCGAAACAAGAGCCATTCAACTTTTCCAGATTACTGTGCCCTTTTCAGGAGTCATATTTGTTTTGCATCCCACCAAGTTACACCTCAGTTAAACACTATTTACTTACAAAAACATGCAAAAATATCACAGGAGACTACTGCTGAAAACTTGCTGACTTTCTACCATCTTATTTTCAGATAAATGAATTGGAATAGAAATACTGTTCTTACATTTCAGCATAAGGCATATGAAGCCATAGAAACAAGTCATTGTCTGAATGAACTTTTTGATTGTACTGACTTTACCACTGTTTTTATGTAGCCTGGTGTAAAACTAGGGATATAGCTAGATGAATTGATGTACCCCTGGAAGACCTTGGTTTACCTACAAGGGTTCATGTACCCCCAGTTGCGGAACACTTCTCTAGATTATGCTAGTTTCAGAGGTCCCATAGTCACATAGAATTTTCTGTGCTCACCTAGATCAGTAGCATGTCAAGTGCTTCAGTCTTATCCTCTGTGCCCATGACATACCTACTATGTGGACATGGAGCTGCATTGAACAAACCGTGTAGAGCCATTTACACTGGCTCCATGCTTCCTCAAGGTTCCTTGTAGCCTCAGCTGTGCCTTTAGGGCAGCTATATGGCTGCTTTGTACTAGTAAGCAAGTTTGTACAAGTGTGCTCTAGGGCCAAATGCTCATCCCTGTATTTTTTGTGGGATAGAAAGGAAGAAAATAGAGTTAGGCTGTGTCAACACTATGAGATAAATTTGTATTTAAGGCAGTTAGCTGGATATTACCAGGTGACTGTCTTCACTTTAAATACCATTAGCTCGATTTAGGGTGTACTAATCTTGAGATTACAAAATCTCAGTCACCTGATGGGTATAGCGTCAAGCTCCAATTCAGAAGTTTGACCAAAGGCCAGTGTGGAAGTGCCATGTCCTAAAATCAAATTTATTAGCCTCCACAAGTGTCCCCTGTCTATCCCACAAAGCAGTGCATGCTACACCTGGCTCCCAGCCGCCCGCTAACTAGTGCGAGCTGGGAAACTAATCAGGCTGCTGATCTCCTGTGGTGGGGGGCCAGGCACTCTGCTGCTGGGCTGCTCAAGCCAGCGCAGGGCCAGGCACACAGTGGCCAGATGGCTCCAGCCAGCGTGGGGCTGGGCACCCATGGGCAGGCACCGACCCCACAGGCACCCTTGGCCACCTGTGACCAGGTGCCCCAGCAGCTTTTGTCCTGGAGCTAGTGAGTGGCAGGGGCTTGGGGTTTTTTGGAGAGGGGATTTTTTGGTGCCTTTTTTTTTTGTGTGGGGAGGAGAGTGGTTTTTGGTGTTTTTTGTGGGGGTGGTTTTGGGGAGGTTGTCTTTTGGGGTGCAGTTGGTGTGGAACTGGTGTTGGGGGAACCTGTAGGAAGGAGGAATAAACCCTCACATTTGAGGGACCATGGGGAAGAATGGACAGCTCTATTAGTCCATTAAACGGAGGGTTTACTCTACTAGCAGGAGCTGGGAAATTGACCAGGGCTGCTGCTCAGTCAGTTTCCCGTGTCTCCCAAGCTGCTGGACTGTGGAAACTGACAGCACTGCTGCTCTTGGCTTAGGACGTGGGGCTGAGAGAACTGTGGGATAGGTTCCCACAATGTGCTGCTTCAACAGACAATGTTTGGTGATTTCAGTGTAGAAGCAATGTGTCAAATTTGTTGGGAGCCTGTGGAAGTGAGGGTACTCAATCGAATTTAGAAAAACTGACGTTATAAAATCGATTTTAATAAATTCTAATTTCTCTTGTAGGTTAGACAGAGCCTTA
The DNA here is from genome assembly GCF_033958435.1 of Carettochelys insculpta. Lineage (NCBI taxonomy): Eukaryota > Metazoa > Chordata > Testudines > Carettochelyidae > Carettochelys > Carettochelys insculpta. Next base: position 317,163,079 of record NC_134137.1, read on the forward strand.
ATATTTCCTAAGCAAACATGTAATTTTAAAGAAGCCAAAGTTCATATGTTTAAAGTGGAATGAAAAGAAAAGCACCGGATGCAATTCTGGAGACTATGCAAGTGCAGTGAATAGCACATAGTCGCCATCCAGAAATTTATCAGTTTTGAAGTTTTGAAAATGCTGTTCTGAGCCTGCTGATTACCATGTAAAATAAGGAATAACTGCTTCATGGTAGTAGGATTAAATATGTTTCCTTTTTGTAGTGTACACAGCAAGACTTGACTGTGTTTGTAGTAGGCAAAACCATTAGAAAGACTTGGCTGGGGGCAAACTTTTTGTTAAACCATCAGAACAGTGAGATTTTCCAATGATGCATAGCAGACTGTGGAAGCACTGCATTCAAACAGAATACATGGAGACATTGCAAGGTCTCTCCGTCAGTGCTCAGGTGATTTGTGCACAAGACTCTCATTAGTACTAATGGGAGTTACCTGCATACATCTCTATTGAGCTGATCAGCCCTCTTTGAAATCAATGGCAGTCTTCTCATTATCTTCAGTGGGCTGTGGACCACAGACGAAGTGTGTAGATGTGTCGATTGGAAATATTGCGCCTTAGAGCCTTCAACTTCCATCCACAGCTCGATCCATACCTATAGCTTTAAGTGCTGCGTGTGTACTTCTCTATACTTTTAGAATGTGAGTCAAAGACTTGGACAAGGAATACATTACTGCAGAGCGTGCTATTCTGTGCACTTGCTGTCATGTGACTAGTTGAGCATGGTGCAAGCCTTGATGCTATTTGAGCTAAATTATGAATCTGAGGGCTTGATGCAGGTGACTAAGAAGGGGTATGACAGGGGTCATAAAATCATGAATGGGGCACCGAAATAATCAAGTGCTATTTACCCTTTCACATAGCACAAGAAACAATGGTCACCCAAATGAAATCAGTAGGCACCAGGTTCAAAGTACGCACAAGGATGTATTTCTTCACCCAACAGAGTCAATCCATAGAACTTGTTGCCAGGGATTGTTGTGAAAGTTAAAAGTATGACTGGGTTCAAAAGTGAATTAGTAAGTTCTTGGAGGACAGGTACATCAATGACTATGAGATAGGACTGTTGGGGATGCAACCCTGTGTGCTGGGTGATCCTAAACTTCCAACTGTCAAAAGCAAGGACAGGACACAAGGGGGTGATGGATCACTCAACTTGCCCGGTTGGGCTGTTCCCTCTGGAGTATCAGGCGCTGTCCTCTGTTGGAAGATAGGATGCTGAGTTGGCCTTCCTGCTTAGGCCACTTTGGTGTGGGAAAAATGAATGAAAACGGACAGCGTCTTCTCGAACTTTGCACGTGCCACAATCTGTGCATCACAAACACATTTTTTCAAACCAAGCCACAGCATAGAGTGTCATGGAGACACCCACGCTCAAAAAACTGGTATCAACTCGACGTGGTCATCACTAGACTTGATAACCTAAAAAACATCCTTCTGACACGCAGCTATCATAGTGCCGACTGTGATACAGATCACTCGCTAGTTTGCTCCAAACTCAAGGTGAGACCCAAGAAGCTGTACCACTCTAAACCAAGTGGAAGTCCCTGCATTGATGCCAGAAAGACAGCAAACTCAGAGAGAGCCGAAAAGTTCAGAGAGACCCTCGAGGAGAATCTGCGCAGGAGCCCTGGGGGTGCCGATGTGACATCCAGATGGCAGCATCTGAGGGATACAATTTACAACAAGGCCTTGTCAGTGTTTGGAAGAAAAGCTAGAAACACAAATGACTGGTTCGAAGCTAACTCCGATGAGATGATTCCAGCCATTGAAAAGAAGTGTGCTGCACTCCTGGAACACAAACGCTCACCGAGCCAGAGTACCCTGCAAGCACTCAGAGCAGCCAGAAAAACAGTACAGCAGACAGCCAGGCGCTGTGCCAACAACTACTGGCTCGAGCTATGCAGCAGCATCCAGACCAGTGCTGATTCTGGTAATCTCAGGGGAATATACGAGGGCATCAAGAAGGCATTAGGACCCACCCAGAACAAGATGGCACCTCTGAAATCCAAATCTGGTGAAGTCATCACTCACAAAGCCAAACAGATGGAGCGCTGGGTTGAGCACTACTCCGAGCTGTACTCACGCGAGAACATTGTGGTTGATACAGCCCTCAGTGCCGTCGAACTCCTACCAGTAATGGATGAACTGGATCAGGAGCCAACTGTGGACGAACTGAAGAAAGCCATCGACAGCATTGCAGTAGGAAAGGCCCCAGGCCAGGATGGTATACCACCAGAGGTAATCAAGTGTGCCACGGACACCCTTCTGGAACCCCTACATGAGCTACTGTGCCTGTGCTGGAGACAGGAAGAGGTTCTGCAGGATGTGCGCGACGCTAACATCATAACCTTGTATAAGAACAAAGGAGACAGAAGCAACTGCAACAATTACCATGGAATCTCCCTCCTAAGCATCACTGGTAAATTGTTCGCTTGCGTCATCCTCGGCAGACTCCAGAAGATTGCTGAGAGGGTGTATCCTGAATCACAGTGCGGATTCCGTGCTGAGATCTACCGTTGACATGGTCTTCCCTCTGAGGCAACTGCAGGAGAAATGCAGGGAGCAGAGGAAGCCACTCTACATAGCCTTCATTGACCTGACCAAGGCCTTCAACTTGGTCAGCAGGGATGGACTGTTCAAACTGCTCCACAAGATAGGCTGTCTACCACGGTTACTCAAGATGATCCAGTCTTTCCACGAAGACATGAGAGGAACCATCCAATATGATGGCACATTATCGGATGTTTTCAGCATCAGGAGCAGCATCAAACAAGGATGCATCCTTGCTCCGACATTGTTCGGGATCATCTTCGCACTCCTCCTGAAGCACATCTTTGGGTCCTCAACAGAGGGCATCTTTTTGCACACAAGATCTGATGGGAAACAGTTTAATCTTGCAAGGCTGAAAGCTAAGTCTAAGGTGCGGGAAGTCCTCATCAGAGACATGCTGTTCGCAGACGATGCTGCTGTAGTGTCACACACAGAAGACCAGCTTCAGAAACTGCTGGATCAGTACTCCAAAGCATGCAAGGACTTCGGGCTTTCCATCAGCCTAAAGAAGACGAACGTACTTGGTCAGGACGTTGCTGAACCTCCATCAATCAGCATTGACAATTATTCGTTAGAGGTTGTCCATGAGTTGTTTACCTCGGGTCCACCATCACTGACACCCTGTCATTGGAGACTGAGCTAAATAGGAGGATCGGAAAAGCAGCCACTACTCTATCCAGACTCAGCAAGAGAGTGTGGAATTACATCAAGTTGTACACCCACACCAAAATGCAAGTCTACAGAGCCTGCATCCTCATCACCCTCCTTTACGGCAGTGAGTCTTGGACCCTGTATGCCCGCCAGGAAAAGAGGCTGAACGTCTTCCACTTGCGCTGCCTTAGGCGCATCCTTGGAATATCATGGAAGGACAGAGTGCTCAACACTGCCGTCCTTGAGCAAGCTGGAATCCCAACCGTGCACACCCTCCTCAGGCAGCGGCAGCTCCACTGGCTTGGCCACGTCCACAGGATGAATGATGGAAGGATCCCAAAAGACATTCTGTATGGCGAGCTCGCCTCTGGCAAAAGACCTCCCGCACGCCCCCAACTGCGCTACAAAGATGTTTGCAAGAGGGACCTCAGGGGGGTAGACATCGAGCGGACAGCTGGGAGGAGCTGGCAGATGATCGCAGCAGATGGAGGCAGGAACTACACAAGGGCCTTCAGAAGGGCGAGATGAGGATCAGACAGCTAGCAGAGGAGAAGTGAGCCCACAGAAAGCACAGTAAGGACCTGCCAGAAACCATTACACATGCAACAGATGCAGCAACGACTGTCACTCTCATGTGGGCCTTCACAGTCAACGCTGCAAATGATGATCTCAAATGGAACTACGAAGGGCGCAATCCATAGTCTACGTAGACTGAAGGATGCCTACTACTACTTATTGGGAATGCAACCACGTGTGCTGGGTGATCCTAAACTTCCAGCTGTCAAAAGCAAGGACTGGACACAAAGGGGTGATGGATCACTCAACTTGCCCGGCTGGTCTGTTCCCTCTGGAGTATCAGGCGCTGTCCTCTGTTGGAAGATATGTGCTGAGTTGGACTGGCCCACTGTGACCATTCTTGCAAACATTTACACAAAGTTCTGTTTACAATACTCTAGCTGAGAGGTGTTTGATGCCTAACACTGGCCCTGCTCCCACGCCACTCCTTGCCCCAAGCCCCGCCTCACCTCTCCATGCTGCTGTTCTGCCTATGCCTCCCCCCCTCCTCCCTCCAAGACTCTCTCCTGCCTCTTTCCCACCTCATTCTCTGAGTGTGCCACATCCCCACTTCTCTTATTCCCTTCTGGAGCAGCCAGAATGCTGTGAAACAGCTGTTTCATGGTGGGGAGGAGAAGCTAGGAGGGAGGGGAAGGAGATGGTCAGCCTGGCCATCAGCTGGGGAGAGACACTGGGGGGAGGGTGAATTTGGCTGTTGGTAGGTGCTGAGCACCTGCTAATTTTTCCTTGTGGGTGCTCCAGCCCTATAGCACCCATGCAGTTGGTACCAAGAGTGCATATGTAATTTCTATTTACTTCAAGCCTCCTGCAAACTCCTGGAGTGAATAAATGACCCTTAGTATAGATAAGACTCAGTCCCTAAATTGTAAAATAAATGTAAAATAAATTTAATCTGAGCTGTTTCAGCCACATGAACCTGACCTATCAACCTCCTGCTGTTGTGTAGGATACAAGTCTCCAACCCACCACTGAAATGTAAATACACCTTTCCTTCAATGTCAGCTTCTTTCGTGCTTGCTGTCTATCTTCGACATATTCCCCTCGTGTTTCATAAACCTCCAGGAGATCTTCCAGTATGTTTTCCCTATTATGACTGCAACAAGGAAGCAGCAGGTGCAAGCCTGGGAAATAGTGATGGTCCATACTTCACAGCTTCCATGCAGGCCTCTTCTCCTCAATGCTGGGAGCCAGTGGGAGGGAACAAAGTGCTGGGGCTGCAGGAAGTGGGGGTCCACGTGGGGCCTGGAGACAGCTCATTCTGAGCTGCAATGTTGCTCTGAAAAAATCCTGGACATTGCTTTGTATGTGAAAAATCTGCCAAGACAGAGGGGGAAGAAACAAAGGAGAGGTCAGTTCCACAAAAACCCAGAGGTACAGTAACCCTGTATCAGGATGAAACCCTGGATCCACTGAAGTCAATGGCAAAACTCCTACTGAAGTCCTTCTAATCTTCTGCTGACGGCACTGTTGTCTTGTGAATCTGTTCCTAAAACAATTGTGTCAGATTTGTGACTAGTTTCTCTTTCACCAAAACTGCATTTGTTGGGAAGGAAATTAATTGTCTGAAAAATTTTGCCCAGCTCTAGCATTTTATTTGAAAGGCTAACATTGGAATGTGCATAAAATTGTAAGTTCTGAAAGTTGAGATGGTCAGTCTAGACCAGGGCAGATGCATGTAAGTGGGACACTAAGAAATGTATACAGTAAACCTTCAAGTGCATGTGTCTCAGGTAAACGTGACTGCCATTCCTGACAGCCTGACTCTTGCCATCCCTGACAGGAGCAGTTTCCCATTCCCTGAAGTGTTGAGGAGCCAGGAGCCAGGCTGTCCCTGGTTGCTGGCTTTCCTCCACTGGCTGGAGCCAGGAAACTGACCCAGGCTGCTACCTAGGTCAGTTTCTGGGCTCTGCAATGGGAAGAGAGCCAGGAGCCAGGCTGACATGAGCTGGTAAGTCTCCTGGGCCCCCTAAGTGGCGGGGAGCTTGGAACCAAGTGCCAGACTGGTTTCCATCTCCCCTGTGCTTTCAGGACCTGGGAAACTGTGCTGGTCAGTTTCCCAGGTCCTGCAAGTGGTGGGAAGGTGGGAACCAGGCTGCCTCCTGGTTCCCAGCTGCCTGCCACTGTGGGAGCCAGGAAACTGCCCAGCTCTGGGGGGATGGTCAGTTTCCCAGCTCCTGCAAGCTCAGGACATGTGTGAAAATTTGAGTTACATGGGGGTTGCAGGAATGCAATCATCACATAACTCAAGGGTTTACTGTACTGCTACTAAGCATGATGTGCTTTGTTGGTAGATAGACAGAAAATTTCAAGTTACAGGGCCATCAGGAATTAATTGTGCATTATAGGAGATCTACTGTTAACTAAGAAAGATAAATGTATTCTCTCTCTAAATATTCAGGAAAATCTGGCAAATTGCAAGTTGAAGCTCTCTAATCTGGCACCTTTGGGACCTGACCAGTGCTGAGCAAGTGAATTTCCTGGACCATGGGAGGTCAATATTGTCTGGCACATTACCAACATTTCTACTGCTTACTGAGCTCTTAGAAGACATTTAGGGGTAAATCAGAGGTAAATAACAGCACAGAACTCTGAGAGACAGGACTAGTGACCATAAACAAACTTTATATGACCATGGGAAACTTGGCCACACCCAGGATAAGTGGTCATTTGGCTAACTAAAATCATGCTGGATTACAGATGCTGCTGGAAGTGAGAGTTCCAGACTAGAGAGGTTCAACCTCTCCATTTTTATTTCTTAACAAGGTAAGAAATGAGGCTGTCAAGAAACCCCAGTTTAAGCACAATGGGCCCAGCAATGGTTAAACTTTGCACTCCCTAAATGAAGTGAGCTGGTGTAATCTAATACATGTGAAGATCATAACAATCATCACATTTGAGGAACAAACTGAATTCATGACATTCTTTCATCCACTTATATGTAATAGAATTTTGACACTAGATGGGGAAAATTAACCTCAAGGTAAGAGAAAGATTGTTTGATTTGACAGAATTTAAAACACATGCAGCAGAGTCTGACTGGGAGGTTTACACAGAAAGTCCACAATATGGTGTGGAGGACAGACATATGATGGGTAGTCATACAGACACTCTTATGAAAGTATGCGTTGATATTTCATTGTGTTGATATTTTCATTGTGATTGGTTGGTGTTGTGGTCCTGCTTTGACACACTCCTATTGAACATATTCTTGATGAAGATGTTTTCATTTGCTTGGGGAAAGCAGAGTCACAAATATATGGGTGTGAGGGGTCTTTGGGTGCCACGCTTGCCAGTATATGTAAAGAGGTGTACTCTGTGCCCGACTGGATTCAGCCCTGTGGCCCCACTCCTTAAAGGCTCAGGAGTGCTCCAAGCTGGTATAACATCTGTGCTCTTTATTTTGTTTCCTTTTCCCATCACAGGCCTAACCAGCAACAGACAAATAGCTTCCGTCCGAGTCCTTCCCCTCCTGGTCTCCACCCTCTTTCTCCTACTTCCTCACAGTGTTTAACTCCTGCTAATGAGGCTGGCAGGTGTGGACAATACCCAAGATGGCACTAGCTATTTACCTAGCCCTCATCCATTCTTCCTGATTGGAGCTGGAGTGACAGGAGCCTATTAAGTGCTTTCCTAGCAACATCCTACCATAAATCTGCTATTTGTCCCTGAAGCAACCTTCTGGGGGTTTCCTGTTTTGATCCTTTCTCACCCCTGCCTAGGAGGTTGCTTTGGGAAGGCAAGTGCCACCCACTAAGAGGTCCCTGTAGTTTTTCTCATGGACCCTCAAACGCAAAAGACACAATGGGTAGGTAGCGCTTTCCCCCATAGTGCTACTGCTGCCCCATGGGCCTCACACCACTCACAGCCTTTTGGATGCTCCACCAACTGCTCACTCTTGTTACCCAGCAGGAGGGCCAATGGTCTGGACTTTGTCTGGGGCCTCAGGGGCAGCTGGCCAGCCTTGGGGTATGTGGCTTTCCCTGCCCTTTCCCTCACCAGTCCTTGGACCTGTTTCTCTGGACTTTCAATAGTGGGGTCCTCCCCTGATCCCTTACTCTCTCCTCTCCTGTCATCCCTTTGGCTTTGTTTTCTAGGGCTTTTCTTGGTCCTCCTCCTCACTGCAGCCAAGGGAAGCACTGTTTGCCCCTCCCTTAAATGCCACAGGTCACCTCATAGAATCCTAGGGCTGGAAGGGACCTCAGGAGGTCACCTAGTCCAGCCCCCTGCCCAAAGCAGGATCAACTCCAGCCACATCATCCCAGCCATGATTATGTCAAGCCGGGACTTAAAAACCTCTGGGGATAGAGATTCCACCACCTCTCTCGGTAAGGGATTCATGTGCTTCACCACTCTCCTGGCAAAATAGTTTTTCATAATATCCAACCTATACCCCCCTCCCAGTAATTTCAGACCATTGCTCCTTGTTCTGCCATCTGTCACCACTGCGAACAGTCTCTCTCCATCCTCCTTAGAGCCCCCTTTCAGGAAGTTGAAGGCTGCTATCAAATCACCCCTCACTGTTCTGCAAACTAAATAAGCCCAAAATCTCTTTGCCCCTCCTCATAGGTCATGTGCTCCAGCTCCTTAATAATTTTTGTTGCTCTCCATTGAACCCACTCCAAAGCATCCAAAGGTCCCCTCCCATGACCACCTTTCCCTTTTGGAATGGAACCGCACTCTGTCTCCAGAACCGTTGGGTGTGGCAACTCCTTTATCACCCGCCACCAGTTACCAGGTAAACTTGATTCCAACCTCCAGGACATCTGGGCTACGTCTACACGTGAAGCCTACATCGAAGTAGCTTATTTCGATGTTGCGACATCGAAATAGCCTATTTCGATGAATAGCGTCTACACGTCCTCCAGGGCCGGCAACATCGATGTTCAACTTCGACGTTGCTCAGCCCAACATCGAAATAGGCGCAGCGAGGGAATGTCTACATGTCAAAGTAGCACACATCGAAATAGGGATGCCAGGCACAGGTGCAGACAGGGTCAACGGGCGGAGTAGCGCTTCCGGGGCAACAGCTAGCCGCTCCCTTAAAGGGCCCCTCCCACATACACTCAGCCTGCACAGCACGCGGTCTGAGGAGCCATATAGGCACACAGACCCCGGGCGCCGCAGTCATGGACCCCCAGCAGCAGCAGCAGCAGCAGCAGCAGCAGCAGCAGCTAGAGGTCCACCCAGCCCTCCCGGCAGGAGCAGGGCTTGCCCTGGCCCATGCCATGTGGGAGGCAGCTGAGTACCTCCTTGCCCCAGGGGAGGAGATGCCCCCAGGGCAGCAGGGCTCAACCCCTACCCCTGCAGCACCCCGCTCCACCCCCCGCCTCACACGCTGGCGGCTGTGGAGCTACCCCACCAGCACCGACTGGTGGGAGCGGCTGGTGCTTGGGGAGTGGGATGACGACCACTGGCTCAGGAACTTCAGGATGAGCCGGCAGACATTCCTGGAGCTGTGCCAGTGGCTCACCCCCGCACTCAGGCACCGGGACACTGCCATGCGGCGTGCCCTCCCTGTGGAGAAACGGGTCGGCATCGCTGTCTGGAAGCTGGCCACTCCGGACAGCTACCGATCCGTGGGACAGCAGTTTGGTGTCGGAAAGGCCACCGTCGGGGCTGTCTTCATGGAGGTAAGAGAACCCACAGGGGGAGGCCAGGGCAGGGCAGGGGGGCCAGAGCAGGGCAGGGCAGGGCAGGGCAGGGCAGGGCAGGGGGGCCAGGGCAGGGCAGGGCCATGCACACCCTGCTCACCCCTCACTGGGGCTGTCCCATGTGCTTTCTCTGCAGGTCGTGCGTGCAATCAACGCCATGCTCCTGCACAGGCTCGTGAGGCTGGGGGACCCACATGCCACTGTCGCCGCCTTTGCCACCCTGGGCTTCCCCAACTGCTTCGGGGCTCTGGATGGGACTCACATCCCCATCCGCGCCCCGCATCACAGTGGAGGATGATACCTCAATCGGAAGGGCTACCATTCTGTCGTCCTGCAGGCCTTGGTGGACAGCCGGGGACGTTTCCAGGACATTTACTTGGGCTGGCCTGGCAGCACCCACGACGCCCGGGTTTTTCGGAACTCAGGCCTGTGCCGCCGGCTGGAGGCGGGGACCTACATCCCCCAGTGGGAGATCCCTCTGGGGGACACCACCATGCCCTTCTGCGTCATCGCAGATGCGGCATACCCCCTCCGGCCGTGGCTCATGCACCCCTACACGGGCCACCTCTCCGCTAGCCAGGAGCGCTTCAACGAGTGCCTGAACCATGCGCACCAGGTGGTGGAGCACTCATTTGGCTGCCTGAAGGGACCCTGGCGATGTCTCCTGACCCGCCTGGATGCGGGCCCCAACAACATCCCCCAGATTGTGGGTGCCTGCTGCGCCCTGCACAACCTCGTGGAGAGCAAGGGGGAGACCTTTCTGCAGGGCTGGGCTGTGGAGGCCGGCAGGGCACATGTGCAGCCACCTGCTGCCCCCAGTAGGCAGGTGGACCCCGAGGGGACCCGGGTCCGGGAGGCCCTGCGGGCCTACTTTGACCAACAGGCCGCGGGGTGAACTCTGCCCAGGCCCCCTACTGCCTGCCCCTTCCTCCCCCACACTCCTGCCCCAACACCTACACCATGGAGCACCCAACCGCCCCACCCTCCCACTTGTCCTGGACAAATGAGAGCACGAACTTGTGGGTGAACGTAATTTTTTTTTTTTCTGGCCGAACCTTTTTTTTGGAGTGTAAATAAATATGTGAAGCACAAACAGAAAACTAAGTACAAACGTTCAACCAAAGAAATATGTACACAAATAAAACAAACCAAAGAAACAACTGTGTGGCATACATAATAAAAAGAAAACCAGGGAGGAGAAAGGGGAGAACTATTTACATGGGGGGGACGGGGCAAACGGGGGCACCAAGAAAAGAGGGTCCAACTATATACAGCAAGGCGGGGACCACGTCCCGGGCCCCTCGCCCCTATAGCCCCGCACTGGGCGTGCCCGGCCGGGAGCCCTGCCGCGCCTGCAGTCTGGTCCGCGGCTGGGTGGGAGCGGGCTGGACCGGAAGGTATCGGTGCCGGCGAGTCTCAGGTGGCTCCAGGGTTCCCTCGGCGCTCTGGCCCTCGCGGGTGGGTGGTGGGGCGACGGCGGACGGGCCGGCGACGGCTGGAGCAGCTGGTGGTGGGGCTGCAGGAGCGGGCAGGGTGGGCGATGGCTCAGCCGGCGCGGCATGAGGGGCCAGGTAGTCCACCAGCCGGTTAAATGTCTGCATATAGGCCCCCCATGCCTCCTGGCGCCGGGCCAGCGCCCGCTCCTGCAGCTGGAGGTGCTGCTCCGATACCTCCAGCTGCCGGCGGAGGATGGCCAGCAGCTGGGGGTCCGTCGCCGTCGGCGGTAGTAGGCGCGGGGTCCGCCGTCTAGCCCTCCGCGGGGCCGGTCGTTCCTCGGCCGAGGGGCTGCCCTAGAGCGATGGTCCCGGAGGGCTCTTCGGGACAACTGAGGCCTCGCCGGCGCTCTCTGCCGGTCCTTCTGATGGTGCAGGTGCAGGTGCAGGTGCAGGACACAGGAGAGGAGGGGGGAAAGAAGAATGGAGACAGGCGTTAGTGTGGGCCCCGAGCCGTGGCCTCTGTCCCCCCCGCCCTGTGCTGCAGGTTCCCCATCCCCGTCCCCGGGAGATGCTGCTGTGATGGATGGGGTTCAGGGGTCCCCCTGCCCTGCACCCCGTCCCCTGGTGGGAGTGACTCTCACTTCACCCCACAGGGTCTGAGAGCAGGAGAGGTTTCTTAGGCCACAGATGGCTAGTTTCTGGCAGGAGTGACAGCACCAGCTGTCAGAAGAGACAGTCCTTCCAACCCGTCGTGGGGAGAAGACCCCAAGGGGGGCCCCTCTGGGATGCAGCTTTCCCCCTCCTCAGGCTGGCTGCCTACCAGCTCTCCCTTCCCGTAGCCTCTACCTGTGGCCCCCGCCCTCGCCCCCCAATTCCAAGCCAGCTCGGCTCCTCCCTCCTGTTGGTTCAGGGCAGAGGTGTCACCTGCCAGCTGTAGTGCCAGGATCCTCCTCTGGCCCTGGGAGCTCTTCGGCTCTTGTGGCTCATATGTAGCCTGAGTCTCCCTTTGGCACTCCCCCCACTCCATCACATGCTGCTGCTGCGGGGTGTCCGACCCCCTCCGCCCGGGGGCCCCTCGAGGTTCCGCTCCCCCCTGGCCTGGGGATGGGGCATGGCACTGTCATGCAGGGTGGGGGGGGCAGGGGCTGATGCAGTGCTGTGAGGGCCATGGCCCTGGTGTCCTTGGGGCCATGGCCATGTGAGCGTGTGGGGGGCCCTGGACACATCTCTGTTACCCCCACCCCTCCAGCCCCGGGGTGTCCACCAGAGAGGGGTACCTACCTGTGGGTCCGCTCCCACGGTCTGGAGATCCCCGGGGGTCGGAGGCCCTGCTGCTGCTCCGGGATGGCAGGAGGAGGATCTGCAGGCTGGATTCTGCAGAGGAGGAGCCCCCCCCCCCTCCTCCTCCTGCCGCGATGTCCCGGGGATGGCCTCCGGGGGGGGCCCCCGGGGTGCGGGGCTTGCCTCCGGGGCGGACTCTGGCTGCAGGGCCTGCTGGGGCTCATCAGCCCAGGTGTCAAGGGTGGCCGGAGGGGAGGAGGTGTGCCAGGAGCCCAGGATGTCCCTGAGCTCCCTGTAAAAGGGCAAGTGACGGGGGTGGCCCCAGATCGGCTGGCCGCATCCCGGGCCCAGGAATAACCCTGCCACAGCTCCTTCACCTTACTCCTCACATGATCCGGAGTGCGGGCAGGGTGACCCCGGGCGGCCAGGCCCTCGGCCAGCCGAGCGAACGCATCCGCATTCCGCCTCTTGCTCCCCATTACCTGGAGCATCTCCTCCTCGCTCCAGAGCCCCAGCAGGTCCCGCAGCTCGGCCTCCGTCCAGGAGGGGCCCCGCTGCCGCTTCCCAGACTGGGTGGCCCTCTGGCTGGGCTGGCTGCCCTGGCTTCCCTTGGGGGGGGTCCCCTGGGGGCGCTGGGGGGGCTCCTGGCTCGCCATCGCCGCTGGCTGGGTGGCTGATGGCTGTGCAGGCTGCCCGCGTGTGCAGGCTGCAGCCTGCACATTGCCTCAGCTTCCTGCAGAGTCAGGGCGGGGGAGGGGACCTTTAAGGGGCCGCTCCACGCGGCCACCAGTGAGCTGAGGGGCTGGAGAGAGCGTCTGTCAACCCCCCAGCTGATGGCCGCCATGGAGGACCCGGCAATTTCGACGTTGCGGGACGCGGATCGTCTACACTATCCCTACTTCGACGTTGAACGTCGAAGTAGGGCGCTATTCCTATCTCCTCATGGGGTTAGCAACTTCGACGTCTCGCCGCCTAACGTCGAAGTTAACTTCGAAATAGCGCCCGACGCGTGTAGCCGCGACGGGCGCTATTTCGAAGTTAGTGCCGCTACTTCGAAGTAACGTGCGCGTGTAGACACAGCTCTGGAGGTACATATCAGGATTAGGTATTCGTACAACATCCTTGTCATTGAGAAGTCCGTATGGTCACAATAATTAACTATAACTTTGTACCATTGTAGCCTTCATTCCACTGCACGTATTAGGTGGGGGAAAGATGGAGGGGCAAGATGGAAGATCCATACAATTTTTACATGGCTTTGCAAGCAAACTCAGAAATATATAATTTATCCTTCCTCAATTCATATGCTTATTAATAATAATTGCTTGGTCACCCTTTCATCGCTCTTAATTAGCATGATCATAATCTAAATTGAAAGGATAGCCTGACTCTCTGCAAAACTTCATAGTCGCCTGAAAAAAAATCCCTTTCAGACTTTGCATTAGAAATTTTTCATTTATTTGCTCTTCAAATGCTCTATGTCCTCACAGGGAAACTGTAGCATTTCAACATCCTGACAGCTTTTGTGTGTGCATCACAGAATGAGTTTTTTTTTCCCTGTGTTAGAAATGTCTGGTTTTAAAGGGCAGCTCTTTCTCATTTGAATGAGAAAAAGCACGCTGTGAACAGTACAGCTTCCATGTTTTCTTGTCAATGTCTATAATATCATAATACTGATGAGAAAAGTGATTTGCTTGTGATTATTTAAATTGCTCCTCATTTTTCAATTAAATGGGGCAGAAGACCTCCTGATCTGAGAGGGCCACTCACATTCGCTCACCATTTTTGCATAAATTAAAATTAGTTCTGGTGAATGCTTGGGCAATGATTTGGGAATCTGGTTGTACAAACTTATGAAGTCTGCTAGGTATTATGAAATTATAGTGAAGCATCATAATAGATTTATATATTCCAAGATTGGAAGAGATGATTGTGATAATCCAGTCTGAATTCCTGCATAGCAGATGCTATAAAAGCCCCACACCCTGATAATTCCTTGAGCAGAAACCTGCTGTAACATAAATTCCATCTTGTGTGCATCCTTACCAAACCTATTTTGAACATGCAGGCCTTTGACTTCTTCATCCCCAGTTTGTCTGTATGTTGGACTCAAATTCCAAAGGCTCATGGCAATAGAGTAACAGGAGAGAATGGTTAACTTAAAATCCTCAACCACTGAAATGTAATTGTTCTAGATAACAAGATAGCTCCCAGCCAGGTGAGAACTGGTTTAGCAAGGGAGTGGGCTACTCTGCAATGAAGTCACTTGGCAAAGGTTTGCGATCACCTAGGTAAGTTACCCGGCATGTGGGGGAGCCTGTCATCTGACACGGGGAATAAAAGTTATAGAAAGGGAGGTGCTGATCTCTCTGACTCTTTTTCTCCAGCTTAAGAGGAGAAAGAAGCAAATCAGTATGCAGGGCTTTGCCAACTTTGCTGAGCCCACAAATTCCTCCCAAGGATTATCTATGGGTTATTGAGGGGCATTGTGGTTAGGTTGTTTATTATTTTCTAAATGATCTGTATTCTCTTGTGCTTTGTTAAGTATAAAAGCAAAATTGTGAGATGCACTGGACAGGTGTGTATTTGACAGCTATGTGCATCCTGAGAGCATTAAACAGAAGAGCGGAAGGCTTGTATCTTTGGGTGGGATTCTCTAGGCAACCAGACAGCCTTATTCCAGCTCTTGGGATGGGATGCTGGACAAAGTCTGCCCCAGGACTGGGGCAGTGGGTTGACTCCATTGAAGCTCTGGAATCTTGAAACATCTGGGGATCTATTGGTGTGGATTTTGTTCACAGCAATCTGTTGGGTGACCAGCAGGGAGCAACCAATCAGATTTGTGGTAGCTTAGAAAGAAAAATATAAAGTGGCGTGAACCAGTTGGCGGTGAACCAGCCATATAAAACACAAACAGGAAGGCAGCTTCTGACTGGAATCTTAGGTTCCAACAGGCATGGTGAGAGGGAGTTTCAGCTCCTTACGACATACTCTGCTACCTGCAGCAGTTTTTGTGCTAGTGGAGGTTTTGTTTTTTTTTTCCCACAGGGCAATTTGCCGCTTGCTGTTTCTGGCCACTTTTCCTCCATGCTGTGCTGCCTGAGTTGTGCCAGGTAAATTTAGCAGACAGCAAAATCTAGCTCTGGTGGTTCAAGCTTGAGCTGAAACATATAATGAAAAGAAAAACAATCTGCTTTATAGCAGCATTATTTTGCAATGGCAACCCAGGAAAGCAAATACGTCACAAGCCAGTTCCCAGGGTATGGGTGGTAGGACAGGACAGCACACTGTGAAGTCAGGCTGCTGGAGCATGGCTTCAAGGTTTCACCATTAGAGCTCGGAGAGGGCTGGCTGATTCTCTTTGTGGCTAGTTCTTTCTTGCCACCTGCATTCTTTCCCTGCAGTACAGGCTGACTTTGCCTGAAGCAGAGACGTGTGTTGTGTCACTGCATCACAAAAGCATAACACAAAAGTAATTTTGTTGTCCTGGAGGAGAAGAGGACCAGGAGATAGAGAAACGTGAACAAGGGAGGTTAAGATAATAAAGAGCAGGTGGTAGAGAGTTCTTTAATGAAATGAAAAATAGAAGTACTGGAGGATTGTTTTTTTTTTTTTTCCAACAACAACTAAACCCCTATGACACTGAGTAGAGATATGAACAGCTACATATTTTTCTATTATTACCCTTTCATGTAGTAATTGTTATAGTTACACAAGGACATTGCACAATGCTGAGTGGACAGAGAAGTGTCCATCCTCTCGCCACTGAAATGAAGTTGACACTAAACCATCTGTAAGGTGGGTGAGAGTGGCTACTCTACTGAATTGCTCCACTTTCTTAGCCTAAGTAACAGTCGGGAGACCTAAAATGGACCCTTAAAAGAGATCTCAGACCATGAATGAAAGGAACTTTGGGATTCTAAAAAAATAAGAGTCAGATGTTTTTACAGCACTGTGGGTGCCCTACAGCTAGCACTGTGAACATTCTGCCAGATGGTTGCCAATTTATGCATACTACATGTCATGGTCCTTTACAGAATTTTCTCTGTAAAGGAAGAAAAACCTTCACAAGAGGAAGGTGATTAAAAAGAAACAGTAATAGAAATGGACATTTTGAACAAAAGGAGAGGGAAAACATGTCAAGTCCATTTTGTCAGAAACCTTTTCTCTACAGAAGGCCTTTTCAAGTAAAGATATAATTGCACCACTTTGTCTAATTAAACTTCATATAGCAATACCACAGGATTTTTTCTTTAAAAAAACCCTCTATATGCCAGAATGTTCAGCTGTGCCCTTAAAAACAGGCAAACAAGCATGCAGGTGCCATGAAATTTGCACACAACACTGTGGATTCCATTTTCTGGAGACAATCATTGAGGAGGGTGCACAGATTCATAGCACAAAGATTAGGGAGTCCAAAACGTCCAGTAAGCCTGAAATCGAATGATTCCAGATAACTTGGTGGTGACACCAGCTTTGATTCCTGGCTTTGTTTCCCTCTTGACCTTGGCTCTGGCAGTTGTACTCGGACCCAGGTTATGATCTCCTGGTCCAACCACTATGTCTAATTCCTGTTACAAGCCCTAGGCCAGACCACATACAAACTGGTCTTCTGACATCCCTTCATTATTTATGTCTTAAACAGTCTTTTCCATTCCAGGGCTATGTCTACACTAGCCCCCACCTTTTGAAGTCTGCAGGGTGGGGGTCATTTAGAAAGGCCCCTATCTACATGGGTGGCGTACATTTTGTAGTGTGGCTGCCATTATGCTAATGACACACTGCATATTCATATAAGTGCCTCATTAGCATCTACCAAAGTGGCTCATTAGCATGCCCCTTCTGAAAGGTGGGAGCTAGTGTGTCCACAGCCTTTTGGAATGCCTGTTGGAGAAATTGAAGTGTTTTATCCCCCTAATTCTTTGTATAATGAATGGGATTCTTTAGGATTGTACATGCAGTCTTGCACTTTGACCTAAAAATGACAGCTCCATTTTATAATCATAAATGTCACTGTTCATAAAATGTGTACTAAACTAAACCTCATATAGCCAAAGCTATGCTTTTTTCAAAGCTTCTACATAGCACACACTCTGAGGTCCTATAAGAACCGAGTGGAAAATGAGGACTTAGGCATGGTACTGTAACAACGTGCCCAGATGTAATCCTTGTCTTTGCTATGTGAATGGTTTATTTTGCTTAAAATGTGCTGTGTCCTTCCATGTAATAGTGTGATGCTTAGAGTAATGCTGTATCAGCATCATGGCAGGAATTATGTGCTAACAGCTATAATTTCAGATACGGGAGTGAAAAGACTAGGTTGTTCTGCTCAACTAATTCTGAAGTTGGTGCCCTCTTGTACACATGACACAATTGGCTAGATAATGATTGTACTGTATTTTACTAAATTATAATATTATTCTTCATACGTGCCAGGCTGAATGCATGCATAAAGCATACATTTTGTTCATTATCATCTTGGATGTAATTCCTGAGTTTGTGTGGGAAGAGATGCATCGTAATCACTCGTAGCTGCCTGATATTTCCCCTACATTCATATTAAACCTTCTTCTTCTTCTTCAGAAAACTGTGAAAGCTACAGTTGCAGCAGCTACAGTTTTGAAAGAGCTAGAGTGTTTTTCTTAGTGTGCCTGCTGGGGCCTCATGCTATGGAACAGCATTAAACTGCCATGTTAGATAACTTGTGATACTGAACATAATAATAAGGAAAGAGGACATTCTACATTGTGACAATCACCTGAAAAGTGTTAACCATATTCTTAGAAGGCCAGTGCTGAGATGGGAATAATAATTACAATAAATGCCTTCCATTTATGTAGCATCTTTCATTGGATAGATTTTATAGAGAGTGCTACCTCACCCAGCACTGAAATACAACTATTGCAGAGTGGAAGATAACAATTGTTAAATAGTGTCTAGCAGCACAACATGAGAATTCAGCAAACCATGTGAAGAATATCTCCTGTGATTGAAATGACTAGGAGAATGACATAGACAGAAAAGAATATTTAATTGGAAAATTATGTTTTTAATTTAACATGCTAGCTCAAATTAGTGGGCTAAAAGTGCATCACTTCCTTTGAAGAAGGGTATATTGTTAATACATTACATTTGAACACAGGTACTGTAACTTAAATGATCTTTTCTATTCAGTGAGAAGTTCTACTAATCTGATCTGTTAAATTGATCTATTGAGGCTGGTGGATAGAACATTGTACAGACACAGGACATAAAGGTTCTATTCTTGCTATTTAGCCTTGGGCTAGTCACTTAACAAATCTATTCCTCAATGTCTGCATTTGTAAAATGGGGATAACAACCCTGCACTCCCTGTTGTACAGTAATTAAATATGTTTGCAAGAAAAGTGCTTCATAAGTTCTAATATTTTCAAAAAAGGCAGACACAGCCACATTTGGACAACTTAATCAAGTGAGGTGCTCGTATAACCCCATTTTTCTCAGCTGGAAACATTTTTGTACTAGATGCCAACAGAATTACTGGCATGCACTGAAATACAACATGTATTGGATCTGTCTGATTTTACTGAGTATTTTATAACAACACAGTATGTCTGTTGAAAATTGTCATATTGTATTACTCGGTCAGGAGTAAGAGAACTGCAAATTGTGGTATGTGCTGTAATTTTTTTGTGGTAGCTGAAAGTGCAGAGGAAGAGAAATCCTAAATCTTCATCTTTTGTAGTTATCTCTTCTAATTTTTTTCTTTTGAGCATGAAAATAGTTACAGCAACCAAAAGTCAGGTGGGGACTTTGGTGTTTGCTGATACATACATTTTTGCTAGAGTATTTCTTATACCTGTAATTTCTACCAATTAAATAATCTACTGAAATAGTGCTCATTGTACTGCAAACAAAAAGGAGGCCTTCTTTTATTTGTATTAAAAGTATGGTTATCAACCCAGAGAGCTATAGATACTTATTGGCTGCATGCGTAGGCATCTCTCTGATCTCACTGTTCCAAGTTAGATTTCTGTTTTCTATATTTCAGTGTCTCCCATTAGTTATGTCAGTCTGTCACTATATCAATAATACTGCAGCTTCAATGTGACCAGCATTTGACCTATATGAAGTAATTTTGCTCAGTATGGCACATGAACTAGTACAGAAACGTGCCCATCTTTAATTAAGCAAGCATTCTACAAAAGGCACATAGGAACATTTAAACAAATGCCTGAACTCAGACAGCAGAAACTGCATCTGTTATTGTGTTATGCCTGTCTCCCCCTGCTCCCTTGGATTATGGAGGCGGTACTGCCAGCTCATTAAAAGAGAACAGCTTAGCCTTTAATTTTCACACAGCTACTTTGTTAAAAGGAAGGGTTCAGCCTGTGTTCTTACACCAGTGTTTAATGAGCTGGTATGACTATGATTGGAGGAGGGAAAGGTACCAAATGTACCTGTAAAATTATATTAGTGAGTTATTAGCTTTTTGGAACTGCTGCTCACAGCACGTTGGAGTAGAATCAATGGGATGACACACAGCTAGCAATAGGGCATTTATATGGAAAGGGCTCATGAAACTTAATTGGAAAGAAAAGATCTATTAATGTCTTAAAATATGTTAAAAGGATTTTACAGTAAGCTGGTGAGTAATATAAATTGGATAAAATAATTAGGAAGTAAGATGTTTAAATGGTACGCACAGGGGGACATGAACTCCCCCTAAAGCAGTGATGTCCAAAAGGATCACAGAATCACAGAATAACAGGGCTGGAAGGGACCTCAGGAGGTCATCTAGTCCAGCCCCCTGCTTCAAGCAGGATCAACCCCCACTAAGTCATCCCAGCCAGGACCTTGTCCAGCCAGGACTTAAAAACCTCGAGGGCTGGAGAATCCACCACCTCTCTAGGCAACACATTCCAATGCTTTACCACCTGCCTGGTGAAGTAGTTTTTCCTAATATCTAACCTACACCTCTGCCTCTTCAACTTCAGACCATTACTTCTTGTTCTGCCATCTGACACCACTGAGAACAGTTTCTCACCCTCCTTTTTAGAGCTCCCCTTCAGGAAGTTGAAGGCTGCTATTAAATCACCTCTAAGTCTTCTCTTCTGTAAACTAAACAAGCCCAAATCCCACATCCTATCCTCATAGGTCTTGTGCTCCAGACCCTTAATAATTTTTGTTGCCCTTCGCTGAACCTGCTCCAGCAAATCCACATCCTTTTTATACTGGAGGGCCGAAAGCTGGACACAATATTCCAGATGTGGCCTCACCAGTGCCGAATAAAGAGGAATAATTACTTCTCTAGATCTGCTCGAAATGCTGCTCCTAATACACCCTAGTATGCTGTTAGCCTTCTTGGCTACAAGGGCACACTGTTTGCTTCTATCCAGCCTTTCATCCACCATAACCCCTAGGTCCCTTTCCATCGTACTGCTGCTGAGCCAGTCGATCCCCAGCCTGTAACAATGCTTGGGATTCTTCCACCCCAGGTGCAGGACTCTACACTTCTCCTTACTGAGCTGCATCAGATTTCTTTTGGCCCAGTTCTCCAATTTATCCAGGTCCCTCTGGATTCTCTCTCTACCCTCCAAAGAATCTACCTCTCCCCCTAGTTTTGTGTCATCCGCAGACTTGCTGAGGGTGCAATCCAGTCCCTCATCAAGGTCATTAATAAAGATGTTGAATAACACTGGCCCCAGAACTGAGCCTTGCGGCACTCTGCTTGAAACAGACCACCATCCAGATATTGAGCCATTGACCACTACCCGTTGGGCCCGACCATCAAGCCAGTTTTCTATCCTTCTTATAGTCCAACGATCCAATCCATATTTCCTTAACTTATGGACAAGAATGTTGTGGGAGACCATATCAAAAGCCTTGCTGAAGTCAAGGTCTATCACATCCACTGACTTCCCCATGTCCACAGAGCTTGTTACCTCGACGTAGAAGCTAATCAGTTTAGTCAGGCAGGACTTGCCCCTGGTGAATCCATGTTGGCTACTTTTAATCACTTTCCCCTCTTCTAAGTGCTCCAAAATGGATTCCTTGAGGATTCCCTCCATTATTTTCCCAGGGATTGAGGTAAGGCTGACTGGTCTATAGTTCCCCAGATTGTTCTTCTTTCCTTTTTTAAAGATGGGCACTATATTTGCCTTCTTCCAGTCATCTGGTATCTCCCCTGATCTCCAAGAGTCTTCAAGGATAATGGCCAAAGGTTCAGCAATGACCTCTGCCAATTCCCTCAGTACCCTGGGGTGCATTGAATCCAGACCCATGGACTTGTGCACATCTAGTTTTTCTAGATGGCTCAGAACTTGATCAGACCAGAAATTTAACTGATCACCACGGGCCCCACTCCCCAGCCAGGCGCCGCTCCCGAGCCCGTCACACCCCACCCCCACAGGATTACTCACTCATGGGAGTTGAGTAATAGCCACTGCTGTCACGTGAGCCAACCTGGGCTGAAGCCACTCCATGCTAGCCACCCTCCAGATGGACCCCACTGGGGCCATAGGAGCCATCTCCGCCACTGCCATCATGTGCTTGTCCCACCATGTGGTTGGGTGTGTGCGTGGAGTGGCCGGAGGGGTGGCGTATGGGGAGCATATTGGACACTGCAGCCCTAAAGAGATCACAAAATCTGACTGACTGAGGCAGACCTCAGCATGCATAATTTGGATACAGTGGATGCCATTGAAACATCTTCAGTGATATTTTCTGATTATATTTTTGTTTTTTAGATATAACAATATCTTATGTGGTTTAAGAGTTTTCCACCAGCCCTGTCATTACAGGTTGAACCTCTCTAGTCTGCCACCCTCAGGACATGACTGGTGCCGAGGAGGAGAATTTGCCAAATCACAGGAGGTCAATATTGTCTAGCAGCATTACCAACACTTCCACTGCTTACTGGGCTCTTAAAAAGACATTTAGGGGTGAATTACAGCTAAATAACAGCAGAGAAGACAGAGAAACAGGACTGGTGGCTGTAAACAAACTTTATGGGACTATGGGAAACTTGGCCACACCCATGATACGTGGACATCCAGCTAACTAAAATCATGCTGGGCCATGGATGTTGTCAGACCAGAGAGGTTCTACCTGGATTTTTTCAAAAATTGTAGTGTCTGTCTGGATTTCCTTTCTAACTTTACCTTGCCAGAGCCCATTCAGAAGCAGGATCCATGCACAATGCAGTGTTGTGGATTGAGAAGGCTGAAGATTTCCACTGCATCAGAAATTTACAACATAAAGATGTTCTACACAAATAGATCAACACCAGAGAGTCAAACTGTGGAAAGAGCAGTCTGTTCTGCAGGGGACTTCTCTGCTGGGGGGGAGGGAAAGGAATTCATCCTCTCTGTCTGTTCCAGCAGTTTCTTGGCTTTGATGACTACTAACTTGTCCCTCTATGGAATGGGCTCTCTCTCTCTCTCTCTCTCTCTCTCTCTCTCTCTCTCTCTGTGTGTGTGTGTGTGTGTGTGTGTGTATACACACCCACATGCATAATCATCTGCTAATGTCAGTAGAGCTTCCTGCACAAATATTCAATAAAGAGTAGTAAGATAGCGGGTATCAGTGTACAATAAAGCCTGCCTGCTGTTTATCCACACAGCAGATATTTGCTAAATCTTTTTCCTTGAGCCCCTATTAAACCCCCAAATACTATCCCTGTCTTAGAGAAATGACAGTAAACCCTTAACTTTCTGACTAGCCATTCTCTTTCTATGTGTAGGTTTCTAAAGTCTCACATATTAATATTAATATACTCTTAAGGTAGCTCTCCTTGGGAGTGTCATATAATGATTGTTCAATATATGTCTGTCATTTGCTTGAGGTTATTCTTTTCTGTGTCAATACTTTTATTTTTTCACTTAATTACAAACCCAAGTGTTCAGTTTTTGCTGCTTTAAGCCAAACCAGCCACAATTACTGTTTTATCGCATTAAAGAAAATCCTTGTTTGAACAAGCTTAAGCAACAATCCCATGTCCAAAATATGCAACACAAGGCTATTGTTGTATTATTGTCTGATGCCACCTGTAAGTACAGATATAAGCCGCGTCTACACGTGCACGCTACTTCGAAGTAGCGGCACTAACTTCGAAATAGCGCCCGTCGCGGCTACACGTGTCGGGCGCTATTTCAAAGTTAACTTTGACGTTAGGCGGCGAGACGTCGAAGTCGCTAACCTCATGAGGGGATAGGAATAGCGCCCTACTTCGACGTTCAAGGTCGAAGTAGGGACCGTGTAGTCGTTGCGCGTCTCGCAACGTTGAAATTGCCGGGTCCTCCACGGCGGCCATCAGCTGGGGGGTTGAGAGATGCTCTCTCCAGCCCCTCAGCTCACTGGTGGCCGCATGGAGCGGCCCCTTAAAGGTCCCCTCCCCCTCCCTTCCTGTGCAGGAAGCTGAGGGATCGTGCAGGCACCAACCTGCACACGCCTCCAGCCTGAACCTACCTCAGCCCCCCACCCACCTGCGATGGCTGCCTGGCAGCCCCCCCAGCGCCCCCAGGGGACCCCCCCTAAGGGGAGCCAGGGCTCACAGCCCAGCCAGAAGGGCAGCCAGGCTGGGAAGCGGCAGCGGGGCCTCTCCTGGACGGAGGCCAAGCTGCGGGACCTGCTGGGGCTCTGGAGCGAGGAGGAGGTGCTCCAGGTAATGGGGAGCAAGAGGCAGAATGCGGATGCGTTCGCTCGGCTGGCCGAGGGCCTGGCCACCCGGTGTCACCCTGCCCGCACTCCTGACCACGTCAGGAGTAAGGTGAAGGAGCTGCGGCAGGGTTACTCCTGGGCCCGAGATGTGGCCAGCCGATCTGGGGCCGCCCCCGTCACTTACCCCTTTTACAGGGAGCTCAGGGACATCCTGGGCCCCCGGCACACCTCCTTCCCTCCGGCCACCCTTGACACCTCGGCCGACGAGCCCCAGCAGGCCCTCCAGCCGGAGTCCGCCCCGGAGGCAAGCCCCGCACCCCATGGGCCCCCCCCGGAGGCCACCCCCGGGACATCGCGGCAAGAGGAGGAGGAGGAGGAGGAGGAGGAGGGGGGCTCCTCCTCTGCAGAATCCGGGCTGCAGATCGTCCTCCTGCCATCCCGGAGCAGCAGCAGGGCCTCCGCCCCCCGGGGATCTCCGGACCGTGGGAGCGGACCGACAGGTAGGTACCCCCCTCTGGTGGACACCCCTGGGCTTGAGGGGCGGGGGTAAGATATATGTGTCCAGGGCCCCCCACATGCTCACATGGCCATGGCCCCAAGGACACCAGGGCCATGGCCCTCACAGCACTGCATCAGCCCCTGCCCCGCCCCAACCCCGCATGACAGTGCCATGCCTCATCCTCGGGCCCGGGGGGAGCGGAATCTCGAGGGGCCCCCGGGCGGAGGGGGTGGGACACCCTGCAGCAGCAGCATGTGATGGAGTGGGGGGAGTGCAAAAGGGATACTCAGGCTACATATGAGCAACAAGAGCCGAATAGCTCCCAGGGGCAAAGGAGGATCCTGGGGCTACAGCTGGCAGGTGACACCTCTGCCCTGAACCAACAGGCGGGAGGAGCCGAGCTGGCTTGGAATTGGGGGGCGAGGGCGGGGGCCACAGGTAGAGGCTAGGGGAAGGGAGAGCTGGAAGGCAGCCAGCCTGAGAAGGGGGAAAGCTGCATCCCAGAGGGGCCCCCCTTGGGGTCTTCTCCCTATGACGGGTTGGAAGGACTGTCTCTTCCGACAGCTGGTGCTGTCACTCCTGGGAGAAACTGGGCATCTGCGGCCTAAGAAACCTCTCCTGCTCTCAGACCCTGTGGAGTGAAGTGAGAGTCGCTCCCACCAGGGGACAGGGTGCAGGGCAGGGGGACCCCTGAACCCCATCCATCACAGCAGCATCTCCCGGGGATGGGGATGGGGAACCTGCAGCACAGGGCTGGGGGGACAAAGGCCACGGCTCGGGGCCCATACTAATGCCTGTCTCCATTCTTCTTCCCCCGCTCCTCTCCTGTGTCCCGCACCTGCCCCATCAGAAGGACCGGAAGAGAGCGCCGGCGAGGCCTCAGTCGTCCCGGAGAGCCCTCCGGGACCATCGCTCCAGGCCAGCCCCTCGGCTGAGGACCAACCGGCCCCGCGGCGGGCTAGATGGCGGACCCCGTGCTACCACCCGCCAACGGCGACGGACCCCCAGCTGCTGGCCATCCACCGTCGGCAGCTGGAGGTTGCGGAGCAGCACCTGCAGTTGCAGGAGCGGGCGCTGGCCTGGCGCCAGGAGGCATGGGGGGCCTACATGGACACTTTTAACCGCTTGGTGGACTACTTGGCCCCCCATGCCGCGCCGGCTGCCGCATCGCCCGCCCTGCCTGCTCCACCAGCCCCACCACCAGCTGCTCCGCCCGTCGCTGTCCCGCCCGCCGTCGCCCCGCCACCCACCGCTGAGGGCCGGAGCGCCGAGGGACCCGTGGAGCCACCTGAGCCTCGCCGGGCGTCCTACCTTCCAGTCTAGCCCGCCCCCACCCAGCCCCGGACAGGGCTGCGACTGCGGCGGGGCTTCCGGCCGCCAATGCCCAGTGCCGGGCTATAGGGGCGAGGGGCCCGGGACGTGGCCCCCCCCCCCGTATATAGTTTACAGTTATTATTTGTTGCCCGCATTTGCCCCGTCCCCCCCATGTAAATAGTTCTCCCCTTTATCCTCCCTGGTTTTCTTTTTATTATTGAGGACACTGGTTTCTTTGTATTGTTTTATTTTTGTACATATTACTTTTTTTCAACATGTTTGTACATAGTTTGTTTTTGGTTCAAATATTTACAGTTAAAAAAAATGGTTCTGAAACAAAAAGACGTTTAAGTTCAGCCACCAGTGCGTGCTGTCATTTGTCCAGGAAAAGTGGGAGGGGGGTGTGGTGGGGTGCTCCATGGTGTAGGCGTTGGGGCAGGAGTGTGGTGGAGGAAGGGGCGGGCAGTAGGGGGCCTGGGCAGAGTTCACCCCACGGCCTGTTCATCAAAGTGGGCCCGCAGGGCCTCCCGGACCCGGGTCCCCTCGGGGTCCACCTGCCGACTGGGGGCAGCAGGTGGCTGCACGTCTGCCCTGCCGGCCTCCGCAGCCCAGCCCTGGAAAAAGGTGTCCCCCTTGCTCTCCACCAAATTGTGCAGGGCGCAGCAGGCACCCACAATCAGGGGGATGTTGTTGGGGCCCGCATCCAGGTGGGTCAGGAGACATCTCCAGCGTCCCTTGAGGCGGCCAAATGAGCGCTCCACCACCTGGCGCGCACGGTTCAGGCGCTCGTTGAAGCGCTCCTGGCTAGCGGAGAGATGGCCCGTGTAGGGGTGCATGACCCACGGCCGGAGGGGGTACGCCGCATCTGCGATGATGCAGAAGGGCATGGTGGTGTCCCCCAGAGGGATCTCCTGCTGGGGGATGTAGGTCCCCGCCTCCAGCCGGCGGCACAGGCCTGAGTTCCGGAAAACCCGGGCGTCATGGGTGCTGCCAGGCCAGCCCACATAAATGTCCTGGAAACGTCCCCGGCTGTCCACCAAGGCCTGCAGGACAACAGAATGGTAGCCCTTCCGATTGAGGTATCATCCTCCACTGTGATGCGGGGCGCGGATGGGGATGTGGGTCCCATCCAGAGCCCCGAAGCAGTTGGGGAAGCCCAGGGTGGCAAAGGCCGCGATGGTGGCATGTGGGTCCCCCAGTCTCACAAGCCTATGCAGGAGCATGGCATTGATGGCACACACAACCTGCAGAGAAAGCACATGGGACAGCACCAATGAGGGGTGAGCAGGGTGTGCGTGGCCCTGCCCTGCCCTGCCCTGCCCTCCTCTGCCCTCCCCCGCCCTGGCCTCCCCTCCCCTCCTCTGCCCGGGCCCCCCTCCCCTGCCCTGCCCTCCCCCCGTGGGTTCTCTTACCTCCATGAGGACAGCCCCGACGGTGGCCTTGCCGACACCAAACTGCTGCCCCACGGATCGGTAGCTGTCGGGAGTGGCCAGCTTCCAGACAGCGATGCCGACCCGTTTCTGCACTGTGAGGGCACGCCGCATGGCGATGTCCTGGTGCCTGAGTGCGGGGGTGAGCCACTGGCACAGCTCCAGAAATGTCTGCCGGCTCATCCTGCAATTCCTGAGCCAGCGGTCGTCGTCCCACTCCCCAAGCACCAGACGCTCCCTCCAGTCGGTGCTGGTGGGGTAGCTCCACAGCAGCCGGCGTGTGAGGCGGGGGTGGGGGGGCGGGGTGCTGCAGGGTTAGGGGTTGAGCCCTGCTGCCCTGGGGGCAGCTCCTCCTCCGGTGTACCAAGGAGGTGCTCAGCTGCCTCCCGCATGGCACGGAGCAGGGCAAGTCCTGCTTCTGCCGGGAGGGCTGGGTGGACCTCTGGCTGCTGCTGCTGCTGCTGCTGCTGGGGGTCCATGACTGCGGCGCCCGGGGTCTGTGTGCCTATGGCTCCTCAGACCGCGTGCTGTGCAGGCTGAGTGTGTCTGGGAGGGGCCCTTTAAAGGAGCGGCTAGCTGTTGCCCCGGAAGCGCTAGTCCGCCCTGTGACCCTGTCTGCAGCTGTGCCTGGCATCCCTATTTCGATGTGTGCTACTTTGGCGTGTAGACGTTCCCTTGCTGCGCCTATTTCAATGTTGGGCTGTGCAACGTCGAAGTTGAACATCGACGTTGCCGGCCCTGGAGGACGTGTAGACTCTATTCATCGAAATAGCCTATTTCGATGTCTCTACTCCGAAGTTAGCTACTTCGATGTAGCGTGCACGTGTAGACGTAGCCATAGTAACTTGGATGAATTCAAACCAGAAAAGAATGAAATTCTATGACTGTTAATGCTAATTGACTAGAAAAAGATGGCAATAACAGTGTGCATGGGAAATATTAGCACACTAATTGGAAAAAATATGACTTTATGACATATTATTGGACATTTTCATCTTTTTTATTAGTTTCCTGAAAACAAAACAAATATCATTTGTTATACAATTTTATAGGCATGCACCTGTAAAACTAGTGATGTTAGGGAAACAGAACACAAATTAATGACTCCCTTCTAAAAAACAAAAAATAGTTAATGCTTAAAGACAACTTTAATAGAATTTTCCAGATTGCTGATCTTTAGTTACATTCATAAGGACCTGGTTATTATCAGTTATTTTATAGAGAATCTGCATGTGAATTATAGTCTTCATCCAAAGTTTAATGAACATATGACAACTTTAATTAGAAAGGGCTTCATTATGTGTGCATGAAAATCTTATTATATCTTCTGGTCACTTTCCTTTCAGGATAATTACCTAGTTTTTGTCACAGCTAAACAATACAGTAAAATGACACCCTGTGCACTCTGGCCTCCCTACTGATTTGTGCTAATGGATGCAAGTGTGTGCTGGACATTTTATTTTGCTTCTGAAACAATATGATGAGCTTTTATAGCAGCAATTTATTATGGGAGATTTAACGTTTACCCACTTGCCCTACGTGATATCCAGTGTCTATCCTATACTTAGACTAGTGGAACTCCCCACCACCTAAGTGAGCTTGGAGGAAAAAAGGAACCACTGGGTGACCCATATAGATGGTCTGAATAAGTGGGATGAATGATATCATTTGGGAATGGGGAGCTAGAAGTTCCCCCTCCCAAATGTTGAACCTCTGAATATCATACTTGCAGTCTGCTTACGAACTGCTCCTGGGACTATAGCATATGTTTAACTGAAACAGAGCTTGTGGTGCTCCCAGCTTTGCCTTTTGGAGAGCGGAGTTTGTTTATAAACAGAGTGAGGCAGCGTGATTATGATAACAAAAGGAGACCTTGTGAGAGTTTACATTCCTGCAGTTGGGCTCCTATAACCCCAATGATAAACAACAATAATAAAAAAAGCATCTATGAACCTGAATAAAACAGAAGGTAGAATATAGCGTTCTGGTAAGCTTCCAGATTACCTCAGGATTCCTTGTCTCCCAATTAAAAATTCTTCCACCTCTTTTGAATGGCAATTTTAAAAATAACATTAAATGTTTATGCCCAAATTTGTCATCTACTCCATGGCATTTGGTGACATGGAATGAATCAAGGCTGTCTTGCTGGAGAGGAGTCTTAAGGTAGGTCTACATTGCAAAGTTATTTTGAGATAACAGCCATTATTCTGAAATAACTATCCTAGGCTGTGTCTACATTAGGGTGATCTGTCAACAGAAGTTGATGTCAGAAGATGTCTACCGACAAAACTGTTGACAGATTGTGGCCACACAGAAAAGCAGATCACTCTGTTGACAGAGAGTGGCCGGACTGCCTGGCTGCTTTCTCGACAGAATGAACAACTGCAAGCACAGCATACAGGGCTGCCTGGTGACATGGAAGACCCATGTGTTGACAGAGGGCCCCCTTGAGCAGCAACACAGCTATTTTGAAATATGTGCCATTCCTCACAGAATGAGTTTTACCAGTTCCAAAATAAGCCAACTGCTATTTTGAAAGCATTTCAAAATAGCAGTTGCGCTGCGTAGACACAAATAGCTATTTCAAAAGACGTGCTGTTAAGTCAGGGAATACAGCCTATTTTGAAATAAGCCATAACATGTCCAATGGCTCTATTGCAAAATAGGCTCTATGGTTGCATCTACACTAACAAGTTCTTTCGAAAGAAGGGGGCTCTTTCAAAAGATCCCACAGAGCAGCTACACACAAAGAAGTGCTCTTTTGAAAGTAAATCAAAAGAATGGGGCACTCTTTTCAAAATCGCTCTTCTTTTCCCATTTCAGGAAAAGTGCCTTCTTTCAAAAGAAAATGTGTGTAGAGGCTCTGTAGGCCCTTTTTTTGAAAGGGGAGTCCTCATGCGGCCTGATTTTTCAGTTCCTGGTCTTTTCTTTTGAAAGAGCAGGGGCTGTGTGAATGCTCTTTTTCATAACAGCATGTCGCTCTTTTTAGCCGCTTTTGTGGGTGTTGACACACTCTTTCGAAAGAAGTTCTTTTGGAAGAGAGCTTTGGGAAGGGCTTCTTTCGAAACATCTCTGTAGCATAGACATAGTCTAGAAGCTGTATTTTGAAACAGCTAAGTGCTGTTTCGAAATGCATGTTGTGTGTATCAGCATTATTTTAAAATAAGCTTTTCTGGAACAGCTCTTTGACTATGTGTGAACTATAGCAATCTCTCAAAAGAAGCCCTTCTGGAAGATCTCTTCCAAAAGAAATTCCTTCAAAAGAGTGCATCCACACACAAAAAAGCAGATCCGCACAGCCAGTTCTTTCAAAAGAATAGACCAGGGATTGAAAAACAGGTGCCACAATGACTGCTTTTCAAAAATAATAGGGCCCGTGGAGCATTTACATGTTTTCTTTTGAAATAAGCTTTTGAAAGAAAGCACTCTTCCTGAAACAGGAGTGGAAAAGCACTTTTGAAAGGAGAGCTATGTTCTTTCAATTTAATTCAAAAGAATACTTTTTGTGTGTAGATGTTCTGCTGGATGTTTCAAAAGGACCCCTTCTTTTGAAAAATATTTGAAAGCACTTGCTAGCATGCTGTCAGCTTCCTGCCACAGGAAGTCTGGGTCTGCTGCATGCGGTGATCATAGAGCCCCACAGGGGCTGGACAGCACGTCTCAACCACTCAGCTGATTGCTGCCATGGAGGACCCCGCTATTTCAAAGTAGCAGGACGCAGATCATCTACACATGCCCTACTTCCGATAGGAATAGAGATTTTGACGTCTCGCTGCCTAACGTCGATTTCAACTTTGAAGTAGTGCGCAGCATGTGTAGATGTGATGCGTGCTACTTCAAAGTTGTGCCAGCCACTTCGAAGTAGCTGGCTTGTCTAGATGTGGCCATCCTTAGGCTACATCTACGTTGTAGCCATAACTTGAAAGAACCTATGCAATTTGTGCAATGCAAATTGCATAAATTATTTTGAGTTAATTTATTTCAAATTTTGCGCCATCCACATGGCACCGAAGATCAACAAAAGCAGCTATTTCTAAGTTTCCACTACCCCATATACAGCAAGGGGTATTGGAATTAGAATACCGCACTCGAAATAGTGCTGCTATTTTATAGCCATGGAGTTGCTATTTCCAGACACATTTGTATCTCGAAAGAGTAACTGTAGTGTAGCCATAGACTTAGAGGGTGGATGTTCAATAGATGGTCTGGGTGTCTGCTCCACACTCACATATCAAACAAGTCTTCATATTTCATTTGTGTGGCAGGTGACTGCAGTGACCATGTGTGATTTTGACGGAATTCACTGTGATCCATAAATTACATGGCCTGGTGAAGGTTGGTGGGTAAACTGCAGGATCTGTATTTATACCTTAATTTTTGATTCCACTATTTTGCCCCAGCCTCTTTCATTTTTTCTTTTTTTTTCTGACCTTTGTCTGCCAACTAGAATGGTTTCCTGGACTGAAAGCGGCACAACAGGAGGGGAGGTTGGACATCTTCACAGAGGACGAGTCTAGCTCATTATCACATGGTAGTTGTCTTGTTTTATTGATACCTCTCTTCAGAGGCATGGTACATAAAGATGGGAAGCTAGAGCTCAGTGATGATTTCAACACTGACTAACATATATGTTAGGGTCAGTTACACATAGACAAGTTTTATATATATGCTGCCATCTCATACTGGTGTACTGCATTGAAATGCTGCAAAGCTGAGGGCTCTGTGACTGGTTACAGATGTGAAGATAAGCTCTTCAGCTGGTCCCAGCTGTTTTGTGGATGACGTAGTTTCTAGCCCAAATATTCTTATTGGTCTTCATCTAATGTTTTCAATACATGAGGCTGCAATTCAGAAACACTGCAAGAAATTTCATGAAATCCTTTTTCCTGAGATGGGGATCACAAAAAAGTAACATTCAGCTGTTTCTTTCACTTACAGTTGGTCAGGTGAAATGAAGCGACAGCTGTTTTTTTTTCTTTTTTTTGAGGGTTTTGTTTGATTCATCAAAAACAACAAGAAGGCCTGTGGCACGTTATAGACTAACAGATATCTTGGAGCATAAGCTTTTTTGGGCAAAGATCCGCTTTGTCAGATGCATGAGGGGCAGGGGTGGGGGTGATCAGAGGAGGATTTAAAGAGCGGGTATCAGTGATTCATTGTAACCAATAATATGCCAGATTTTTGCATGGAAGTGTTCACTTGGTGGGTGAAAGCAAGATCATCTTCATATCCAAACTAGTGTGACAAGGGCATGTGGTTGGTATAAATATTTTAAAAAAATGGTGCCAAGATGTGTCTTGTGGGAGCCCAATGTTCAGCAAACAAGGTCTGTTTGGCCTTTCCATTGACTGCCCACAAAATTTGTGTCTATTGAGCATAACTGTCAATTGACACACTGCTGTATGGCAAAACACAGCTTTTGATGCTGTCAGAAGCAGCGCATCCTGCCATACCATGTCCTGCACCTAGCACAGGTTCACAAAAGCTGTTTCTGTTTTGAACTCACTTTGATAGCTTGCTTTGATGTAGGTCATCAATGTGATCATCTGATCTCAGGTACTTCACAGAGATATAAATTCAGATTACTGTTTAGGGACATGGTCCTTAGAGTGTGAGTCTTTAGAGTTGCATCCTTGCCAAGAGCTTGCAAATGATGAATATTAATCATATTAGCTAATAGGTTTTTGGACCATCAGCTGCTTTCCACAGTTTCAGGATGGCAGTAACCTTTGCCTATTATCATACTTTGGGCATTTAGCCAAGGGCCATCCACTGCCTAAAAGAAGCATATCAGTCAGTGGAAGCCATGCTGACCCATGGTTTTTAAGAATTTTTGGGAAGATGCCATCTGGGCCTGCAGACTTGCCAAGCTTGGCAAGTGTTTTGGCCTTTCCAATTTTGTGAATAGCTTTCATATATTTGATTATGCCAGACAGCTGGCTAGGGACCAGTAAATCTCTCTCTCCTCTTTCCTATTGTGATGACAATCTGTTTGAGCCTTACAATTCAGGATTATTTAGATGTTGATGGCAATAACTGTGACATGTGGCACTCTGCATGATTATGGAGAAGGATCCAGGCTTTCCTGCTTGAGTGGGAGAAATCTAGACTCTCCATAGCTTTTGCCCATCTCTGTTTTGTGGCAGAGATAAATGATGCCAAGAGTGCAGTTGCAGCTGCAGGGGTACCTTTTGTCCTGTAATCCTTTGGAGTGCCTCACCAACTACTAACCCAGCAAGAAGTGTGAGTTTTCCTATAGCTGAAGGGATGTTATTTCTCATGACCACTTTAAGGATGGTGATGAAGCTATTGTACTCATCTTCTTTTGAGGTGTTTGGTATGCTGCTTTTTCCATGGTTTCTGCATAGACATTCTAATCAGCCTTCCCATAATTCCAACATGGCTTTGTCTGCGATGGAATTAGGGGAACACAGAGATCCACAGGCATGATGACAGTATGCTGTTGGTCATGTGGAAAATCATCAAGTTCTAGTCATTCCATCATCTACGAATTCTAGTTACCCGGTACAAAGCACAGCTCTAGTGAGTAGGCTCTTCAGCGTCCCGCAAAATGGAATGCTTCTGGCTGCTTCAGATTAAACAGTAGAGCTGCGTCTACACGTGCACGCTACTTCGAAGTAGCGGCACCAACTTCGAAATAGCGCCCGTCGTGTCTACATGCGTCGGGCGCTATTTCGAGGTTAACTTCGACGTTAGGCGGCGAGACGTCGAAGTCGCTAACCTCATGAGGAGATAGGAATAGCGTCCTACTTCGACGTTCAACGTCGAAGTAGGGACCGTGTAGACGATCCGCGTCCCGCAACGTCGAAATTGCTGGGTCCTCCATGGCGGCCATCAGCTGGGGGGTTGAGAGATGCTCTCTCTCCAGCTCCTGCGGGGCTCTATGGTCACCGTGGGCAGCAGCCCTTAGCCCAGGGCTTCTGGCTGCTTCTGCGGCAGCTGGGGATCTATGCTGCAGGCACAGGGTCTGCAACCAGTTGTCAGCTCTGTGTATCTTGTGTTGTTTAGTGCAACTGTGTCTGGGAGGGGCCCTTTAAGGGAGCGGCTGGCTGTTGAGTCCGCCCTGTGACCCTGTCTGCAGCTGTGCCTGGCATCCCTATTTCGATGTGTGCTACTTTGACGTGTAGACGTTCCCTCGCTGCGCCTATTTCGATGTTGGGCTGAGCAACGTCGAAGTTGAACATCGACGTTGCCGGCCCTGGAGGACGTGTAGACGTTATTCATCGAAATAGACTATTTCGATGTCGCAACATCGAAATAAGCTATTTCGATGTTGGCTGCACGTGTAGACGTAGCCTAGATGTTCGCCTTAATTTGAAGCCTGTTGAAGAGCTTGTTTGCCGTCAGTATTATCATACCATCTGGATTCATGATGGCTGTTGAACTCTGTGATGCACATTGAAGAGTGACGGTGATTTGGTAGAACTGGCGTGGGAAAGACAATATTTGATGACTTTTAGAAGTTGGAGATCATAAGCACAATAATGCTCAATGTGATGCTGTATGATATTGAACAGTTGAAGTCCATGCTGCAGATGTTCCAGAGCTCATGTCTCAAAATCATTGCCTGTCTTTTCGATGGTGGTGGCTTACTGTTAAATGGTATCCTGATACATAACAAATAAGATGCTTTTTAGTTATTAAACAAGTGAATCTTTTGTAGCACAAGGATATTGATCTTCTGTTTCATAGCAATTTAGTCAACTGATTGCATTTTGCAAGAGACAAGACCTCCTAGGCTGACTTGGCATACATGTTGGTCTGACACTATGTTTTCGTGTTTGCCCTGAAAAAAGGCAATTTTGCCTGAGATCATCACTTGAGTTGATTTTTAGACCATAATGCCATTGCTCAGAATTGCATCACTGCACATGGCTCGATGAGGCCAAAATACTCACTAGGGAGGACTGCATGACAGTTACCATCTTCTTCCTCATGGCAAGATAACAAGCCATAAAGAAGTCATGGTGTCATTGTTTATGGGAATCTTTTAGATAAATTTCAAAATCACTTCATTCAGTTGGTGTTAAATTTGTACTGAGCATGTGTGGTGTTAGAAGTCCAGGACTTGCTTATTTTGCTATGTTCATCAAGCTCCCGCTTGTGGGAAATTGGAGCTAAGTTCTACATCAAGGTCATTGAATTCTGTCACATGCTGGCATAACAGGCTAGCAGTTCTTAGCAGTTCTGCATCAGTTTCATTAGCATTTTAGAATGGAAGAGTTTATTTAAACATTAACATGAATAATCCTACTAGGAAAGCAGCCTTTGACGGTTTTGAATTTTTACACTGAATTAAATTTCTTCAGTAGATTTCAGTTTTTGATGCATCATGTATTTTTATATTGATCATTGTTTACAGGGCAGTTGTTTGTGGAGCAGCTGGAGGTGTGGAAGCTGGTAGGTGAAAATTTCAGAACAGGAGAAAGTGTGGCATTAGATGTTTCTGCTTCCAGTGTAATGCCATGGCTAAAAAAGCTGAAGTAATCATTGCATGGATAAGCAGGAAATACTGAGCAAAAATAGGGAGGTGTTATTGCCACTGTAGGTGACAGTAATGAGATAATTGGTGGACTATTGTGCCCACTTCTGGTGTCCACATTGCAAAAAAGGTATTGAAAACATTAGGAAATCATTGAAAGAATCATTTGAACTCTGGAAAACCTGTCTTACAGTGAGAGACTTCATAAGATCAATATAATTTATTTAAGGAAAGGGTAAGAG
Source organism: Carettochelys insculpta (assembly GCF_033958435.1). Taxonomy (NCBI): domain Eukaryota; kingdom Metazoa; phylum Chordata; order Testudines; family Carettochelyidae; genus Carettochelys; species Carettochelys insculpta. The sequence goes on from NC_134137.1 coordinate 317,198,894, forward strand.
GTCTATAAATGACTATACAGGGAGATGATTTCTGTAAGTAGAGGGCTGTTTAATCTAGCAGAAAAAGGCCCAATAGCTGGAAGATGAAGGTAGACAAATTCTGGCTAGATATAAGGCATACATTTTTTTTTTAAACAGTCAGGGTCATTAACATTGAAACAACTTACCTAGGCATGTGATGGGTTCTTCATCACATGAAACCTTCAAATTAAGATTGAATATATCTCTGAAATACATGCTGTAAGTCAACCAGCAGTTATGTGCTTGATGCAGGAATCATTAAATGAAAATCTTTATAGAGGCGTTATGCAGGTCAAACAAGATTATCATAATAGTGCCTTCTGGCCTGAGCAGCCATGAATCTATTAAATGAATAGTTAACTATTTTGACATTTAAATTGTCTTCTTGCAAGTTAACCCACAACAGGGATAAATGGGATAGTTTGCCAGAATTCATGTGTTTATACTTCTCTTAGTAGGCATGAAAAACAATAATATGTTGTTAATGATACAAAGACAGATTCTGAAACACAATTTTGCACCAAGAGGTGCACATGCTGACAGAAACCTTGCCCCACTATCAGAAATCAAAGGTCAATAGCAAAGTCCATCAGTGGGTTTGAGCAGTCTCCTAAAATGAGTGTTACTATTTTCAGGCCACATAAGACTCTCATAATTTCTCTGGTGAAGTCCAAGAAATATGTTGCACTTTTGGCCGACCATGTTTGTTTTTTGCTGTTTTGTTTTCTTTTTGCAGAGTATGGAGTCCCTTGGGCTTGATGAAAGGATGTAGCAGGGATAGGGATTCCCCTTGGCCGCAGATATCCAAGACAGCAGATGGGAATGACAATCCCTGGACATGTCTGATGCTGGCATAGTGCAGGCAGTGGGTATGGCTGCTGGCTTGTGGGAAAGGGTGTCATCAGTCACCCTAGGGGCTTCCAGCTCCTGCCTTGACCTAGCAGCGAGGGCAAGAGAAGCTCCAGGAATGATAGCCCCAGGGCTTCTTCTCCTCAGGGGATTCAGAGCTGCATTGCACAGGGAGGAGCTAGCTGGACCCGCACATGTCTATCCACAAGGGAGAGGAAGAACCAGGGTGAGAGGCTTGAGTGTGGTGGAGGCTGGTGGGACCCCACAGCATCTGCAGCTGGATTCAGTGTCTGGGGGTGGGGGGACACCCTGCACTACATTTCAGCAGTCTGTTCCCTGTACATGCCAAGAGACGATGACTTCCACCCGTGACAGAATCAGCATGCTGGTGAGACCTTGCACCCCCACAATGGAAATATTGCATGGTGGGCAATTTATGTTTTTGCCTCTGCACATCAGTCCTGGTAAACTGCACACGTGGGGGAGGTGAATGGAAGAAGCAAAACTGAGACCCACTGGGGCTGGAGCAGTGCCCGAGCTCCCAAACGAACCCTCAGTTTGAGCCATTTGGTTCCTGGCCTCTATTTAATTTGCGCAGCTAGGTCCATGCAGCTAGGTTCTCCCTTCCAGTTGCTTCCCCTGCAATACATGCTCCTACAGGCTGCTGCTGATCTCCTGGTAACCTGGTCCTGTCTGCCTCCTGACACCTGGTATTCACCCTTGAGCCTGTCTCAGACTCTGACCTCCTGATATCTGATCTGACCTGACTCCTGCTTTGACCTCTAGGTCACATTGTTGACACCCTAGCTGTAACAGCTTGCATGGACCACTTAGGCCACAGGAGTTGGCCCAGTGTCAGCAGAGTAGACCTGGCTAACTCTTTAGGAGCACTGGAATTGTTTTATCTTCCCAGCAGGCAACCAAGCTCTGCAGTGCCAAATCATCCAGCTGGCTTCAGGTCATCAGCTCAGCCCTGTTCCGTTATAGCACTGCTGAAAGAGACTGAAGGTAATTTGATAGTTATTCCAGGGTTTTATAAACCAGTGCCACCTCCTGTTCATGCTGCATTCAGTCGTATAATATTGATAATGCAAAGTTGAGCCTGGTCATCAGCCTGGTGTCCGGGGAAGCATTCTACTGGGCTTCCCCCATGGAGGGTGACAGCCAGAGCTATAAAACTGGGAGGTCTTTCTCCAAGACATATTGGTGCTATTCATCAATCCTCACCAAACGTGAGTGGTGGTGGCTGCCCTAAGAAAGCTACAACAGGGGCAGGGCAGCATAGCTTCCTACACTGTGTAATTCCTCCACCTCACAGCTGTTACAGACAGCAACAAGGCAGCATAGGCCTATCAGTTCTGGTGGGGCCTGCAATAAGGAGATGAAGATGGATTTGCTTGGGTAGAGAACCCTGCACCTCTGAGTGGGTCTCTGTCTGTACAGACAATTGGTTATGGGAATGAAGGGTGTAAAAAACATCCAGGCCAGGTACTATGATCTTTTCCCTAGCACCTTCTGCCAGGCCCATTTCTGTGGATAGGCATAATCAACAGCTCAACCCCATATTAAAGGAATGACGATTCCAGAACCATCTCTGCTTCTACTGTGGTGAGTTAGTAAGGTAGCCACATAACAGTGTTTAGCCCACCGGGTCATCTTCAGTGCATGCATTCTGCTTTTCTGGGACAACAGCTAAACATCCTCCCCATAAAAAGACAAAAAGTGGGGTAATTTAGTGGGAAGAGAGCCTAAGATCTGCTTGCAAGCTGGACTCATGGTTTCTTGGTCCTTTCAAGATCCTGCAATAGGTTAAATAGTTAAATTTGAATTTCAGCTACCCAGCTCTGTGAAGATGTACCTGATATTTCATGTGTCATTTTTGAATCGCTGTACAGAGAACACTTTCCTTCACAGGCCCCAGCCACCTCATCCATCAATACAGGTACATGGCCATGAGGGATACATGGTTCATGAGATCCTGAACTGTAAATTTAAACATAGCAGGCTTTGGTATCGTATTGACTGGGAGGCATATGGTCCTGAGGAGTGCACTTGGGAGCTGGCAGAAAATTTGCTCTCACATGTGCAAGCATTCCATAGGAATCACCCCCAAAAGCCTGGCTCCATATCATTCTTAGGGCACCCCTGGGGCAGAGGGTGATGCCAGAGACCATAGATCTTGAATGAGGGCCCACAAGTTCCTTACGAGATAGATAGCTCCATCCTGACACCCACTGACCTGCTAGCAGTTTCTGCAGTAGCAGGTGAACTGTGAAAGGACTCCATCCCTGAGATTTGTTTGGTAGAAGTCTGAGGCCGTTTCTACACTACAAAAATAACATCTACACACACCCTACTTTGAAGTTAAACTTCAAAGCAGGACACTACTCCATTCCCAGGAAGTAGGGCACCACTCCATTTCTGGGAATGGAGTGAGGACTTTGAAGTTGGGCTCCCTACTTCAAAGCTAACGCTGAAGTAAGGGAAAATGTATGTAGACTCTCTGCTGGCTACTTCGATGTGGTGCCTAGCGTCAAAGTTAACGTAGAAGTTAGTTCCTAGTGTAGATGCACCCTGACTGTTCTGATGGGTCTCCAGCCTCTATTTAACTGAAGGACAGCAACAGAAAGCTGTCACTGCAAATGGATTTTCTCTGATCAGGACTACTTCTCTTGAAACAACTATTCTTACTCATCTACAGGTAACCTAACCCTGCCTGTCTCCTGACGTTTGGTTTGCTCTCTGCCCTGTCTCAGACTCTGACCTTCTGGTTTCTGACCTGAGTTGGTATCCAATTCCTTCTCAGACCTCCCGTATCCTGAGTGTGACAATCTCTCCTTAATGACATTCGGTCTACGTCTACACGTGCACGCTACATCAAAATAGTCTATTTCGATGAATAACATCTGCACGTCCTCCAGGGCTGGCAATGTTGACGTTCAACTTCGATGTTGGGCAGCACCACATCAAAATAGGTGCTGAGAGGGAATGTCTACACGCCAAAGTAGCACACATCGAAATAAGGGTGCCAGGAACAGCTGCAGACAGGGTCACAGGGCGGACTCAACAGCAAGCTGCTCCCTTAAAGGGCCCCTCCCAGACACAGTTGCACTAAACAACACAAGATCCACAGAGCCGACAACTGGTTGCAGACCCTGTGCATGCAGCATGGATCCCCAGCTGCAGCAGCAGAAGCCAGAAGCCCTGGGCTAAGGGCTGCTGCACACGGTGACCATAGAGCCCTGCAGGGGCTGGAGAGAGCGTCTCTCAACCCCTCAGCTGATGGCTGCCATGGCGGACCCCGCTATTTCGATGTTGTGGGACGCGGATCGTCTACACGTACCCTACTTCAACATTCAACTTCGAAGTAGGGCGCTATTCCCATCCCCTCATGGGGTTAGCGACTTCGACGTCTCGCCACCTAACGTCGATTTCAACTTCGAAATAGCACCCAACACGTGTAGCCGTGATGGGCGCTATTTCGAAGTCGGCGCCACTACTTCGAAGTAGCGTGCACATGTAGACGCGGCCTATGATTGCATCCCTGATGCAGTCAGACAGTCATTCTGCAGCAGTGAACAACTTTAAAGACAGACCCCCCCTACTTCTGGAAATTGGACATTTAAATTATGTAGAGTGGATCATTGTATCAATGATTTTCATTTCTGTATGAGGGCATCAACTCATAATATACGATCAAGCAGAAAATGAGAAAAAAACACGAGCTGTTCATTTATGAGTTATCTCCTTTTATACCATGATCCTGAATGGAGCACTTTCTCCATTTCCTGTGCAGGATCACAGTTTGACCGTGGCACAAATTTCAGTGCTCATTCTAGATGATTTTTCTTGGACAAGAAGGGTAAGTTACTTTAATTTTCACTATCCTTTCAGGTGTGGCATATTTATTAGTGTCAATTGTTATTTCTTTCAGGAGTGGACAAAGTCATTCTGCTTAATTTTGTACTGCATCAGATATCATGGGGGTGTGAAATTTGGTCACTAACATTATTAAGTTCTCATTCCATGAGAGAGAGAGAGACTATAAAAATAAGGGCAGAGAGAAAAAAAAATACAGAGGAACGGTGAGAAAGAGAACATAGGTTAATTGAATCTTCCTTGAAACAACAAATCTTGGTTTAAATTTCAGGATTAAAATGTGTTGTAAACTTTAAAGAGTTTGTAGTGTTCCAAAATAGTGTGAGAAGTTTGCAAAGATCCGTTCAGTGCTATGTTCATTTCATTATGTATTATTACCATGAATTTTATTTCTAACAGCTCCCAAAAATGTAATGAATGCCTTGTTTTGCAAATAAGACTTTTTCTTTGCCACAGCGACCTTGTCCACACTAGAGAGTTGTGCTGTCTGTACTGAACCAGTTTAAGTGCTAAGAGCTAGATTCACAAAGGAATGTAGGTGTTTCAGTGCTCAGTGTAACTACACCTAGCTTACAGGTATCTTGAAAATTATTGGGATTCAGAAAGTCTGGGTGAGACCCCACAATCCTTGTACATGAGAGGGAGACATGCCTCAGAGTGGGATTCACAGAAGTCAGCGTGTTGGGTGGTGGCTAGTCTAAATGAGATGATCGGTGGATCCAAAATAAAATGTGTGTCCTAAACCCTGGCCCTTTCCGGGAATTAGGGCCTAACCCAGGTCACAAGGAGGTGCCTCCCTCTGCTTGGAATTCTCAGTCAAAAATCCCTCTCTTGGTGTTAGGTGGCTTTGCTGTTTTTGCAAGAAGCCAGGGGGTAAAGACAAGAGGACATGGATGCCAGAACGACTGCAGAAGTGTGGGGCAGGGGAAGGGGCGAGAAGCAACCAGAGAAGGCCAAATTTGAGTGATATGACCTGTGCACCAGATTGCATTCTCTTGGGTTTGACCTATCTGTACCTCCTTCATGTCAGCTGGCAAGGCGCTGTGCTGTTATGCCACTCAGCTCTAATCCAGAGAGTTAAGGGAGGCCCACCCCCTTTGTGTTCCTGTCAAGTTCAGTTTTTCAAAAGTAGGTGGAACTGGTGTCCTTTCACGAAGTGTGTGTGTATGTGGAGGCCAGGTGGGAGAAACAAGGGGCCTCGTTCCCCTGACATCTATAGTACTTGCATAATAATCATTGGGCTAAAAGTTAAGGTACCCTCTCAGATTTGGGAGACATTGGTCAAGTTGTTAGTCCACTTAGGTGAGGGAGAACGGACTTGAATAGGACTCTGCCACATCTCAGGGGTGTACCGGAATCACTGGGCTATGAGATAGTCTTATATTGAGATGTGTAGAGGTATGGTCTCACAGTCTTTCTTGTTGAAACTGGATATATAATGAAATAGTGAAGAGGTTAACAAAAGAGAGAGGGAGCTAGCAAAAGAGTGACTGGTGGTCAGAACAATCACCTCAGAGTGGGAGACCCAGGACTGAGACCAGTGTCTCTTCTGTTAGTTATCCATGGTGGAACAGCTTAGCACAGCAGAGTATACCATATTCTAGTGGTTAGGAGGCAGGTCCCCAGTCATATCCCTTTTCCGCTCAGTTGGAAGGGCAACTTGAGTATGACATGTCCCACAGCCTAAGGGCAGGGCTACACAGCAAAGATTTTTTGAAATAACAATCCTTGTGTCTAAACAGTGCAACTGCTATTTTGAATTAATTTTGAAATAGCAGTCGGCTTATTTAGAAATTGGTAAACCTCATTCTGGCCGTGTCTACACTACCCCTCCCTTTTGAAAGGGGCATGCAAACATAGCTGATCAAAATGCAAACGAGGTGCGGATTTGCATATTTAGTGTCTCATTTGCATAATGAGGCCCACTTGCCATTCTGGAAGTGCTGTTTTTGAAATGCAAAACAGCCATGTAGATAGGATTCTTTCTGTGGAAGAAGGGTGCTTTCCATAGGCGGGCGTCCTTCCTCCCAGCCTGAGCTGTTTTGTGTGCACTCACCTCTGGGGGCCCAATCTGGCAGGCAAGCTCTGGCCATCCTCCCTGGATTGAGCCCTAGTGGCAAGTGAGGCAGAAGAACGCCTGTCTTCCCCAAGGCCATGTATCACTCTGTGGCTAAGGTATATAGACATCTAGAGTAGGACCAGAAATTAAACAGGAACCTAGGGAACATCTTACAGCAAAAAAGAAAAAAAAAAGCCTTCTGAGAAGAGTGTGTTTAGGAGGCCTTAAGGTTAAGTAGCAGCTACAGAGGGATTTTGTGGACGCTACTGGGGGGGTGGGGCTCAGTCTAAGATTTAACATAGCAGATTTGTATTCAGTCTTTTGTTCCAGCTACCTCAAACTGCGCAGTTCACATGAGCTATGCATAAATGTTTTGTTCTATGTCTATATGCCCTAAATCATTTCAGTTCTCTGGCTACCTACTCCACAATTCTTGGCTCTGCTCTCATTTTTCAAGGCCACCAAATCATTGTGGAACAATAGTGTGAGGAATGGGTGAACTGTTTCATCTTGACTGTTTCCTTCCTCACACTAAACCAGTTCAGAGTGAAGTGGGTAAGCATTAGCCAGTCATTAAACTTGATTAAAGTTATCATGTTTCGATGGTTATTAGACCAGCTGGAGAATTCGTGTGGGTGGATGAAAGTTGTGTACTAATACTGGAGATCTTTAATTAATTTGACTTTTCTGGGTGGGGCAGAAGGAGATGATCAAGGAAGCTCGTATAGCAGGGTCAGTAACACTACTGGGCCCCAGCCCCTTGTTCCGCTCACAGTCTTGCAGACAATTTGGATACTGCGGTATGGACCACCAGCTGCAGCCTGGACTTCTGTCCCTTGGCTGAAGGGGGCTGAGATGGGTACCTCCTGTTCTGCCTGGATTGGGTAAACAGTCCTCCCCAGCTATTGACTGATCTCTGTGGTCACCTGGGGGAAGGGAGACCAAATGCTCCCTGTGGGAACACCTCACCCACCACACCACCCCCCTCTGTCTCTAGCAATTCTGACCTTCTTCTCAGCTTTCTAACTCTCTCTCTCCTAATCTGTAACCATCTCCTCACTCCAGCTGCACCTTCTGCTCTTCTCTCCTTCTTCCCACAGGGAAGGCTTTTTGAAAGGTCCCATGGCAGCCTCAAGTGAGCTCAGCTGGCCCTCCTTGATTTATAACAGCCCCTTCTTGGCTGCTTCCACAGGTCAGCTGCTCCTCGCTGTCTTGGCCATTTTCCAGGTGCACCCTTAGGATGTGGGTAACCTGGCCAATTCTGTCCTTCATCTGGGTATGCTCAATAACATTGCATCCATGGTTTGGCTGCTCCTCCCAGGCCTCTTTGATGAGGTTCTATATGCCTTGGGGGTTACATCTGTACAACATTTTTAATGGGGAAAATCCAATGGATACCTGAGGAACTCCCTGGATGGCAAATGTGGTACTGAAGGAGGGTATCTCAGTCTTTCCCATCCTGGCTCACCACCTTCCAGATTGTGTTCTTGAGGGTGTGGTTGAACCACTTGACGAGGCCATCTGTGTGCAGATGGTGGATTGACAGCCTCAGGACCCATATGTGGAGCAGCGCAAACAAGACCTTCATCAGTTTACAGGCAAAGGCAATACCATGTTCTGTTAGGATCTTTGTAGATACCCCAACCCCAAAAAATCAGGACTAACTCCCTTGCTTTGGTTTTTGAATGGATATTCTGCAGGTGCATCACCTCTGGGTACTGAGTAACATAATCCAAGACCACTAATATGCTCCAGTGGCTGCAAGATGATTTCTCTAGTGGGCCAACTGGGTCCAGAGTGATCTGCCCAAAGGAAACCATAATAATAGGCAGGAGCATCAGTAGGGCTCTCAGATGCAGTCAGGCCCATTCAGCTGTCACTCAGGGCAGGAGGTGCAATATCACCAGACTTCCATATACACTCTGGGCCAAAGAACCTTAGTAAGACCCCGTGCAGGGTTTTATCGATGCCTAGGTGGTCCCCAAACAGATGGTTGTGGGACAGGTCCAGCACTGCTCTTAGATGTTTCTGAGCCACCGAGAGTTGCTCTAACATCTGGTCCTGAACTCTCACTGATAGGTAGAGTAGATCTCACTTGATTATGTAGTATAGTCTAGGGCCCTTGGTCCTTCCATCCTTTGGGACCCTATTTGCCTCACTTACCTCCTTGGGTATATTTCCATATATTATGTCTTTGGTGTGGCCCTGCCCAAAATTTTTAAGCAAGGATCCTATATGCCTGAGCTCAAGGGGGCCTTCTGCCTCTTCTGTCCTGGGGGCCCTGCTGAACTGGGCCCAGTCTTGGGCTCACCTACCTCCTGTGTTGCCACCTCCACCTTTGGTTGGTTGCGACTGGCAAGATTTCCCCAGGATTAGTGACCTACTACCTACGGAGAAGGTGAGAGTAGAAAAGTCACTCCCAATCTTCCGTGAGCTTGCCCAGGACTTGTTTACCGGCTCTGGGAAGCCCCATAAGCCAAGATGTGAAAGGAGGAAAGCCAAGAGACCGGGCATTCAAATCATGGCTCAGAACCTGACAAGCCTTGGCTGTGGGGAAGGCAGACCACTGTGGCTGCGAGGATAGGGGGAGTTCCATTAGCAGCCAGGTCTCCTGGGCGTACAGCCATCAAACAGGCACTGGAGTGTCTCCCCCTCAGCCCCTGCTGCACACATTCTGGGGAAGAAAGGCTTCAAAAGTGGCTGCAGCCTGAGGGCCACAGCCTGGAGAAGATCCTGGAAAACTTTACATTGGACCAGTATGAAGTTTAGAGCTGCCTCTCTTCCCTTCTAAGCTAGCTCTCTGGCCTGACCCTGTCGCACTAGTTTGGTCATATTTAACGTTTCAAATGGTCATGGTGAACTGAATGAGTTAGATGCACTTGCTGTCCCATGCCTCCACTGGGACCCAACTCCTCATCACCTATGCTGCATCCTACTAAGTGGGAGCAAGGAGAAATACTCCAGAAGTAGCACTGTAGATGACTGTCTTGAGAAAAGATCTTGGTCAGTTCCTGAGCTACAGTTGAGGGGTACTCTCTGCGGCTCATGGGAGGGCTGTGCAAAGGAGGTCATACATCACACTAACAGTCTTTTATTCAGATTAGCTTGAGAAGGCAAAGCTACATACCGTCTCCAGTTGTTCTGTTGTTTGAAAGGAATATAACTGGGGAGGCAAACTGTGCTATAGCCACATTAGGTGTTAGTCTCTCTGGAAAATAACTTATGTCCAGTTAAGCCCAGCTATCACCAGCACATTTCTGTTCCTAGTGTGGGCGGCAATTTGATTCCTTCCTCATGATTATTTCCCCCTTCCCTGGGTTTACCTCCCTGGTTGTCTCTTACTCGTTCTTGCTACTGAGTCAGGGAAGTTTGAGATGGATGAGCTCCTAGTGGCAAAGGTAAGATTGCCCCCTACAGAGTATTCTGCAGGACTTGCTCAGTTTATTTCCCCGGAAGGGCTTCTAGGGGATTATTCTATAGTCTAATAGATATCATTTTTAACTTCCCACAATTTCTCCCCCCACTAGACCATCTAAATTGGCCTCAATTATATCCATTTACTCCATGTACCATGCATTTGTAGGATGGTAGCATATCTCCTCTTAGTTGCATCTATGGATACTTATTTCTCTCAATCTTTCCTCATAAATTGACCCCTTCAAGCCCCATATCACTTTTGAGCCTTTAACCAAACTTCCTTCAGGTTTATAACATCTTTCAGATTATGATCTGTCCATTATTCAAGGTTTCATCAGTTCTAATAGAAGGGATTATCACTCCACCAGAACAAGACATAACGTTTCTTTGTTGCCCAAAATTTATTGGCATTTTTTGTTGCAACATCACATTGTATTTTCCTATCTTACTTTTTAGCTGCTTTCCTCCTAAATATCTGTTTCGGATTCTGTTTCCACAGTCATGCTAGTTGTATTTTCTCAAGTGGCATCTCATTTTATTATTTCCAGCATGTATGTCTAACTTTACTAGGTTCCACTGAATTATTTCTTTCCTTACTGAAAATGGACATTTGTTACATCTCCCAATTTGTTATCATACGCTAATTTAATTATCATGCTGTCTAGCCTTGTCTTCCTGTTCATTAATGAAGATGGATCTCTTAGGTCTTTTCTGTCTTCAACTTTGATGATCAATCAACCATTATAGTCTGCATCTACCTGGCACATTCCAAAAAAAACCCACAAAACCCTGAGCTCAATCCATTCCTATATATCACAACTCTTTCTGTTGTGTTTTCCTTTAGCAACTTTTCGTGCAATGAGCTAACACTCTGTTTCAGTATTCTTTGATTGAATATTACAAAACGAGACACTATCAAATGCCTTATGTAAATCAAAATTTATTTCATCTACTTCTTTTTCTCTTCTCGCCATTAATTTTATTATTTTCCCTCCAAAAGCTTGTCCTACAAAAGCTGTTCCTTATAAACCTGGGATATTTATTGTTACAGTCCCATCATAGTGACTTTCAAACCGTAATATTTGTTCAGTTCATCGGTTAGAGGCTGAAGTCAAGTTTCCTATATAATAATTCACAGGATCACTTTTATTTCCTCTTTGAAAACTGGTACCATATTAACTTTTTCTAAAATCCTCCAGTACCTCTACATTTCTGAATGACTGCTCAAAACTACGTGTCATAATTTTAAAGTGATTTGCTAATTACATTAACAACTTATGGTGCATGTCACATGATTTGTTGGTTTGTCTACATTCATGTTTTCCACTATTCCTTGTGCTTGTATCCTAATTGACTTTAAGAATTCTGTTTATTTTCCTTGTGTTCAAGACATGTTTAAAAAGTAGAATCATAGAAATGTAGAGCTGTAAAGATCTCAAGAGATTGTCTTGTTCAGTCTTCCTCACTGGGGCAGGACCAAGTAAACCTTGACCATACGAGACAGGTGATGAAAACTCCTCAATCTCCTTTGAGAGCATATTCCAGTGCTTGACTAGATTTAGAGTTAGGAAGTTTTTCCTAATATCTAATCTCAATTTCCCTTGCTGTATGTAGATTAAGCCCAATACTTGTTACCCTGCTATAAATCAATATGGAGAACAGTTCATCACTCCCTTTTATAACAGACCTGAACATATATGAAAACTAATCAGGTTCCCCTTCAGACTCCTTTTCTCAAAGCTAAACAAGACCAGTTTAATCTTTCCTCATAGATCAGGTTTTTAAAACCTTTTATCATTCATAGAATCATAGAATCATAGAACACTAGGACCAGAAGGGGCCTCGAGAGGCCATCGAGTCCAGTCCCCTGCCCCGACGGCAGGACCGACCACTATCTACACCATCCCTGATAGACATCTATCTAATCTGTTCTTAAATATCTCCAGCGAGGGAGATTCCACAACCTCCCTTGGCAACTTATTCCAGTACTTGACCACCCTGACAGTTAGGAACTTTTTCCTAATGTCCAACCTAAACTTCCCTTGCTGCAGCTTAAGTCCATTGCCTCTTGTTCTCTCCTCAGAGGCCAAGAAGAACAAGTTTTCTCCCTCCTCCTTATGACACCCTTTAAGATATCTGAAAACTGCTATCATGTCCCCCCTCAATCTTCTCTTTTCCAAGCTAAACAAGCCCAATTCTTTCAGCCTTTCTTCATAAGTCATGTTCTCTAGACCTTTTATCATTCTAGTTGCTCTTCTCTGGACCTTCTCTAATTTCTCCACATCTTTCTTGAATTGGGGTGCCCAGAACTGGACACAATATTCCAGCTGAGGTCTAACCAGTGCAGAGTAGAGCGGTAGAATGATTTCTCGTGTCTTGTTCACCACACACCTGCTAATGCATCCCAGAATCATGTTTGCTTTTTTTGCAACAGCATCACACTGTTGACTCATATTTAACTTGGGATCTACTAGAACCCCTAGGTCCCTTTCTGCTGTACTCCTTCCTAGACAGTCTTTTCCCATTCTGTATGTGTGAAACAGATTATTCCTTCCTAAGTGCAGCACCTTACATTTATCTTTATTAAACTTCATCCTATTTACTTCAGACCATTTCTCTAATTTATCTAGATCATTCTGAATTATGACCCTATCCTCCAAGGTAGTTGCAACCCCTCCCAGCTTGGTATCATCTGCAAACTTAATAAGTGTACTTTCTATGCCAATATCCAAATCATTAATGAAGATATTGAACAGAACTGGTCCCAAAACAGACCCCTGCGGAACCCCACTTGTTATGCTTTTCCAGCTGGATTGAGCACCATTAACAACTACTCTCTGGGTGCGATTAGCCAGCCAGTTATGCACCCACCTTATTGCAGCGCGATTTAAGTTGGACTTGCCTAGTTTGTCGATAAGAATATTATGCAAGACCGTATTAAATGCTTTACTAAAGTCTAGGTATACCACATCCACTGCTTCTCCCTTATCTACGAGTCTCGTTATCGTGTCAAAAAAAGCTATCAGGTTGGTTTGACATGATTTGTTTTTTACAAAACCATGCTGGCTGTTCCTTATCACTTTACTACCTTCCAAGTGCTTGCAGATGACTTCCTTAACTACCTGCTCCATTATCTTTCCTGGCACAGAAGTTAAGCTTACTGGCCTGTAATTTCCTGGGTTGTTCTTATTCCCCTTTTTGTAGATGGGCACTATATTTGCCCTCTTCCAGTCTTCTGGAATCTCTCCTGTCTCCCATGACTTTCCAAAAATGAGAGCTAACGGCTCAGCTACCTCTTCTATCAGCTCCTTGAGGATTCTAGGATGCATTTTGTCAGGCCCTGGTGACTTGCAGACATCTAATTTTTCCAAATGGTTTTTAACTTTCTTCTTTTTTTATTTCAAAAACTAACTCTACCCCTTTTCCACCAGCATTCTCTATGTCAGGCATTCCTTCAGACTTCTCTGTGAAGACCGAAACAAAGAAGTCATTAAGCATCTCTGCCATTTCCAAGTTCCCCATTACTGTTTCTCCCTCCTCACTGAGCAATGGCCCTACCCTGTCCTTGGTCTTCCTCTTGTTTCTAATATATTTGTAAAAGGCCTTCTTGTTACCCTTTATGCCTGTAGCTAGTTGGAGCTCATTTTGTGCCTTAGCCCTTCTAATTTTACTCCTGCATTCCTGTGTTATTTGCCTGTGTTCATTCTTTGTAATTTGTCCCAGTTTCCATTTTTTATAGGATTCCTTTTTTAGTTTGAGATCATGCAGGATCTCCTTGTTAAGCCAAGGTGGTCTTTACCCATATTTACTATCTTTCCTACATAGGGGAACAGCTTGTTTTTGGGCTCTTAATAATGTCTCTTTGAAAAACTGCCAACTCTCCTCAGTTGTTTTTCCCTTCAGTTTTTCCTCCCATGGGATCTTACCTACCAGCTCTCTGAGTTTACCAAAATCTGCCTTCCTGAAATCCATCATCTCTATTTTGCTATTTTCTCTCCTACCAGTCCTTAGAATTGTGAATTCTATGATTTCATGATCACTTTCACCCAAGCAGCCTCCCACCTTCAAATTGCTGTTACTCTTCTTTGGATGCACTCCAATTTATTCACATCGTTCCTGAAGGTAGGTACCCAGGACTGGACATGGTACAGGCTGAAGCTCTCTAGTTTGGAACTCTTTCATCCAGCAATACCTGGAATCCAGCATGTCAGCTGGATGACCATTTATCATGGATATGGCCAAGGTTTCTGTGGTCCCATAAAGTATGTTTACAGCCACCAGTCCTGGCTATCAGCGTTCTGTGCTGTTATTTAGCTGTTATTTACCCCTAAATGTCTTCCAAGTGCCCAGTAAGCAGTGGAAGTCCCATGATTCAGAATATTCTCTCATTCAGCACCAGTCAGGTCCTCAGGGTGCTGGATCAGAGAGGTTCAACCTGTACTCCAACCAGAGTGATGCACAGGGGCCAGTACCTGGAGGGTAGAATGATCCCATCCACAGGATGGGTTGACCAACTGACTTGGCCCATGCACTTCGGGGCCCTGCTGGGTGAAGGGGCTTGGGTGAAGGATTGGGACTGCACACCAAACTCACTGGCAGTGGGAAGTGCAATGATGTGGCTGGTAGCTGGAGGAGCAGAGGGGTTGGGCTGGGTTGCTCCACTGAGTGCAGAGGGGGAGCGACCCCTGCTGTCAGCACCAGGGCACCCCCAGTCCTCTGGGCTGTGTTTCTCAGGGGAGGAGGTTTGGTGGAAGAGGTGGTGTGGGAGTATGTGGGGGTACAGTGGGGCATGAAGAGGTGGGGAGGGAGCAGAGCAGGGGCAGTGTCTTGGGAGAAGGGGTGAAGTGGGGGCAGGGCAGAGGTGGTAAGAGGCAGGGCCCTCCCCCTGGGCTAGGGGTGGTCACTACTTGGCCAGCGTCCCCCCTTGTGTCACTCCCCAGCAGTTGCCAGTGACTGCAGCTGAGGTTGTACCTGTGCCGAGCAGAGCATTACATTTACCTCCCATATCTTACATAAGACACTTCTGTTAATAACTGGTAATGAGATTCACTCTGCACAACAGCCTCCTCATGGCCAAAGGTGGTGTGGTGACTCTCTTCACCTGTGCTGATGGTCACTCCCTCACTGTGGTGATCTCTTCCTGATAGTCACAGTGCTCCCTCTTCATGACTCTGACTTCCTGCTCAATCGCGAGATAGCCCCCTCTCCCTCATTATCTTTTGAGGTATGGAAGCCTTGCTGGACCAGCTGGCACATCCAGCAGTCCTGCACCGTTTCTCAGTGGCTGGTAAGGGAACCGAGGCTGTTTCACAACACTGGGTTCTAGGCCAGGGATCTTATACTGAACAGCCAGTGCCTATACAGTCTACTTCCTTGCTGCTGTTTCCTGTAATTGCATTGTGTCCTTCCTTTTCAAACATTTTTTTCTTCAAAACTCCTTTGGGTTAACTCTTCTTCTAAGGCCTGTTTTCCCCACTGGTTTACCTTCTCCTCTCCACTCTGCATCAGAAATGAAGGGATTAAGTTCTTAGTGCAAAAAAACCAATACCTTCAAAGATAACCCCAGATAACTAGCCAGAAAGGCTAGTTTCATCTACTGTCACATGGATGCTGGCCATAATCTTGGTGTCCAAATGCTTTGCTAGGAAAAAAGTTTATAGAGGTTCAATTGAATGAAATGTTGAGAGAATTATCTCTTCTATTTGGTGTGTCTCCATTTGTATTAATTTCCTCTGATGAATGGTTTTATAAAGACTCTGGGATATTAAACAGTGTCATTTAAGAATATCAATATCTGTTGCCTAGGGTTGATGACTCACTAGATTTTTCTAAGTCAGAGCAGATTCATTAGCACCACAGATGCATCTAAGGACAGCTGGCCAATTACTCCAGCTGTTGAGAGTAAATTGAAAACTGCCTTTGCAAGGTGTGAGGAACCCTAGCATTTTTAATTCTTGTTATTTAATTCACCTGTAGTGCTGTAGAAATGATTAATGAGTCCATATTATGGCATTTTAACTGACAAGATGTATGCTTTCTATTGAGGTGTTTGAACAGAAGCAGTGCCTATTGTGAAACACTTTTTGCAAAAGTTAGAAGCATTTAATAGAATAAGGAAAGTGAGGATTGTCCTTTTATTAGAGAAATGTCAATTATTCTTCCTCTTACCAGAAAAAAAGCTAAGGATTAATAGCGGACTTCCAAGAATGTTAAGGTGGAAGTAAGCAGGCAATCTCATAATCAATTATGAGAAAGGGGACGGTTTGGCTGGAGAGGGGCACCCTTACATATCACTGAAACAATATGCCTGATTGCCATGGCAAAGCTTCCCCTTCAATCTACTCACAAGATGTGCAGTTTTGGGAGCTTCTAAGACACTAAAAATCATTTGTTTATTGCCAGAGTCAAAAAAGTTTGTCAGCTGTTTTTAATAACATCCACTTTTGAACTCATTTAAATTGCTTTTGGGTATTTTAACCATAAAGGATCTGTAACAAAACTTTTCCACCAAGGATCATAAAGTACAGTACTTTAGCTGCTCTTTTAGTTGATAAAGGAATAAAATAACATGGATAAAGGCACTTCAGCATTTATTTGGCCTATTCAATGTTTCCTTTCATAGAATTTCTTACTCTACTGTACTAGATGACCACAACTTCTTATAACCTTTGGCATTTCACCAGATGTAGCTATATAGATATGTAAATGTAGGGATATTGGCATTTTGGATTACTGATGGTCCAATAAATCTAGAAACAGAAAATAACTTTTTTATACAATGAATACTGCTGTATGGAATCTGAAAAAGAGCAAGGATCTGAAGGGGAACAAATTTGAAACCTGTAAATTACCGTTACCATATCATGTTACAAAACTAGAGATGGAAAAATTATCTGTTATAGCAACTAATCACTGTAGTGCACTGTCTGATGCTTCGTTCAGTTTTATATTCTCCACACAATATAACTTATGCCACCAGTTTATTTGGTAAATTGGTCCCATAGCAACATCCCACTGGCAAAGAGTTTTTCCTGATACTCTAACTAAATTTAACTAAAAAAACTGGAGGCCAGATTAAGTATAGTTTAAAAACTTACTTTCATGTTCACAGTCATTAAGTGAACTGCAGTACAAATGGTGGAAGACAAGTTCAGTTTAAAAGTCACGGAAATGTTAGAGACTGATGCATGTGCAAGCTTGGTAGAAATAGATTTTTAGTATTTTATAAATGTGCTATACAATCTGAATGTTAAGTTTCAGCATTTTTAGATTTTAATGTATTTTTTCACAGTTGCACAATTATGATTAAGCATTTTTCAATTATCTATTTAAATTTTTGCACTTGCAGGAAATTCTGGAGGTATAGATAATTAATAACGACAGGTGTTGAGATTAAAGACATTAAAGACTACAAACTGTTAATGAAACTCACCAACCAATACAAAAATAAGTATCTTTGAAGCAAAATCCTTTGCTGTTCCATTTGTAGCAAGTATAATTCAAGAGCCTCATTGGATTTTGACTCTATATTCCCATGCAATATTGTTATAGTTTTGCCTAGTTGTACATTTCAATTATTGTTAATAGAAACACTTTTTCATCAGTCCATTCACATGTATGATGAAATCAGTATTACTGATGTTTATCAGCTGAAAAAAAATCTAATCTTTTTAAACCTAATTAGGTGTTATGCTTCATGTTCACCCAGACATTGTCCAGTGCTACAGGATTTGAGAGAAGTGGACATGTCTACAGGGGTTTGGCACAGCTAGTTCTCCTGACTGGTCAATCACAGTACGTCCATCTTTCACAAGTTGTTTCAGAGAATGATAGTTAAAAAACTTGGTGCTACTCCCTGGTGTTTGCCCACACAGGTTTTCAGCTTCTTCCACCCCCTGCATGGTCAACGTGCTGCTTTTAAAAGGCTTTTAGGCCTTTTAGGAGTGCCTAGGATGTCATGCTTTGGTTCTTAGCATGAGGCCTGTGTAACGAAGCTGTACCTAAAGGTCATCTAGATGTAATAGGCTGGCTCCTCCACTGGTGTATTTGGGCATAGTTTCATAAACATCAACTTCAACTGATGATATGGCCCAATCTGATTCATGTAATATTAGTATAAATAGGACACCTGAACAAATTAGGCATGTCTGGTACTAGATTATAAAAGCAATTGTTTGTCCTGGAATATTGCACGGTATCCTGTATAATTCAACATATACCATGTTTGTAACAGGCCTGAAACAGCCCCAAATGCAGAAGCCTGAACCTTTGGGATAGTGGGGAAAGTGTGAATGTTACAGATGATCAAACCACAAACTAGCATGGGAACAAATCTACAGTTCAAGAAAGTTTAGATTCAGTTTTTATCCAACTTCAGTGGCTCAAGCGCTCTTTGATCACTTCAAATTAAACAAAAAGCTGAGACATTTAAAATCCAATAAATGTGGCAGTATCTCCAGCCACAGTAAAACCAATCATAAAATCAGGGAATATTGTGGGCTGGTGAGCCTGATCACCATCCAGGGACAAACACACTCCCAAATCCAAGACGGTAGCACTTAGCCCTTTATTCAGGGCTTTATTCTTTAACACAGACCCAAACAATAACAACAGCGAGGCTACGTCTACACTAGCACACTACGTCGAAGTAGCCTATTTTGACATAAGAACACCGAAATAGGCTATTTTGACGCGTATTGTCTACACATCCTCCAGGGCCGGTGCCGTCGACATTAAACGTCGAAGTAGCTACAGAGAACATCAAAGGAGCTGCCCCGGAAGGAAATGCAGAGCATCCACACACACAAGTGCTCCCCATTGAAATAAGGAGCCAGCAAAGCCCCAAGCCGCTTCCTTAAAGGACCCCTCCAAGACACACTCGGCCTGCACAGTACGAGATCCACAGAGCCGACAACTGGTTGCAGATCCTGTGAATGCAGCATGGACTCCTAGCTGCAGCAGCAGCAGCCAGAAGCTCTGGGCTAAGGGCTGCTGCGCGCGGTGACCATAGAGCCCCACAAGGGCTGGACAAAGCACCTCTCAACCCCTCAGCTGATGGCTGCCATGAAGGACCCTGCTATTTCGAAGTAGTAGGACGCAGATCATCTACACACGCCCTACTTTGACATTCAATGTCGCAATAGGGTGCTATTCCCATCTTCGGATGGGAATAGCAATTTCGACGTCTAGCCACCTAATGTCAATTTCAACATCGAAATAGCGCATGGTACGTGTAGACGTGACGCGCTGTATTTAGACATTGTGCTGCCTACTTCAAAGTAGCCAGCTAGTGTAGACGCACCCTGAATGTTGCGGGCCTCTTGGGTCTCCAATAATTCACTATGCTGGACTTTCTCCCATAGAACTTCTCCGCCATCGCACAGCCTCCTGCTTCAGCTACAAAAGGTGGCAGTTCTAGCCTTGCATGGAGCAGTCCCAACCACTGAGTGCTGCTGAACTAGGTCAGATGATTCCCAGTTCTTGTCTGCAGGCCTCCGTTCCAGAGGAGGGCCATCTTTCCTGTGGCTACCTGGCTTTTAAAGGGGCAGACCACTTTCTTACAATTGTATTTTATGAA
This sequence comes from Carettochelys insculpta, assembly GCF_033958435.1. NCBI lineage: Eukaryota > Metazoa > Chordata > Testudines > Carettochelyidae > Carettochelys > Carettochelys insculpta. The sequence continues at coordinate 317,218,696 of NC_134137.1, forward strand.
AGCAATCCTTGTGCATCCACAGGCCATTTTTGCATGGTTTTGAAACAGTCTACCATTGCTAGGGTGATCATCCATCCTGTTTTTACCCGGACAGTCCCGTATTTAAGGTGTCTCACAGGCGTCCCGACTTTTTAAAGAAAATAGACAAATTGTCTCATATTTTGTGGGGCTCCTGTTTCCTGGCACCCTGTGTCTTTGGGTGACAGCCTCTCCTGCCAGGGAGCTTCTCCACTGGGTGGCTGTCCTGTTGCCTGGAGCTCTGCACCCTGTGGCAGCAGGTCCTGCTGCAGGGGAGCTCCTCTGTGGGTCAGCTGCCCCATTCCCTTGCACCCCATGGTGGCAGCCCCTGCTACCAGTGAAGTCCACAATGGGGCCTCTGCCTCATTCCCTGGTGCCCTACACTTAGGGGAGGAAGCTTCCACTATCAGAGAGCCCCTGCATGGGTCATCTGCCTCGTTCCCCAGCTTCCCACGCCTCGGGGAGCCAGCTTCTGCTTCGTTCCTTGACCAATTCTCCCCCTCCTGCCCCCAGCTCAGAGTCTTTGGGAGGTCAGTCAGGGAGGTCTGGAGTCCCCATCCTCCACTCTCTTCACCCTTGGTGCCTCCTCTTTAGAGGCTGCAGAGCCCCCATCTCTGGTGCCTCACCCTGGAGCAGCAGCCCCCATTGCCAAGAAGCCCTGGCAGGGATAGCAGTCCCTCCCCCATCCCTGGAGGCTGGTGTCCTGTATTTGACATAGGGTCAGTCTAACTTTCACATAGACTTATTTGTGGTACAGGTGCAGGTATCAGTGACAGGCGAAGGTAAGAGAAAGATGAAAGTACAGGACCTCCATGGTAGCATTTCCCAACTCCTGCATGTTACTAGCAATCAGATCACTTGATTTGATCAGTCTATTTTATTTACTTATATATATTTTGGTACCTTAATTGGAATAAGCATCATTTAAATAAAGTGGCTATGCAGTGCTTTCAGTATTATTTGTAAAGGTCTCAACTTCCAGCCTTTACCTGTGCATTCTCTACAGAATGCACTTAACTGGAGATGATTTATCTGGAGCCTCACCTACACATTTAAAATTGTAATTTATTTAAAAAAACACCAACAAAGGCAAGGGGAAAAGTACAGCTCATTCAAAGACGGATTCCAGTTCGGAAGCTTTTCCACACCTGTGACACAAGCTCTTACGCAAGGAAAAAGCTATATACACTAGTCAGCTGGATATCTTATCAGTTTGTGTTAAAGTAAGTTCAAAGAAAGAAAAGATAAAAGAGCTGTAAATTATACTTGTGGGTAACATTTTGTATCTGATCACAGAGCACATGACCAAGCTTCGGCAGTGTGATGCTTCACTGTCCAGAGCCTGCTGGCAGAATTAGCTATAGAGATCATTTGGATGAGAATTTTGTTTGTTTTTCAGTCTTTTGGAGTTTCATATTTAGACTTCTGGAGATCCCTCTTTCATATAGTGATTACTAGAAATTCAGGGCTTTTTCATATTTATCACTTCTATTAATAGATTCATCCATACTATGCATTAAAACATGGATATGCTCAGAAAGAGGGGAGCTGATATTCAGCTGGCGCCTCCATTCCCCCTTCTGGGGTCTCCACTGTTGGGGCTGCCAGCAGGGCTCTGCAGCCCTGCTGGCTTTCCTGGGGATCCTCCCCACCCTCCGGCCATGGTTTCCATGGCTGGGGCTGCCAAGATGCTAGTACTCAGTACCGGCAAATAACGGCACACAAAAAAGTACTGGATATGTTATTCTTAGATGTTGTTCATATGTAGCTTGATTTAATTATTTCCAGGGGCCGAGCTCAGAAGCTGCTAGTAAAGCAGGTAAAGAGGCACCCTCACTCTGTTTCTTGGCTCAGATTCTGATACTCTTCCTCACCTTGAAGAGTACCTGGATTTTTACTTGAAATCAATTTACTGACTCCAGGGATAGACTGGGGCTCAGAGTGAATAAGCTTATCCCTCCGAGTTAGGGTAATGTATGTTTAGGGGCCATTTTCTGCTATTTGTTCTTCATAGGTGCCTTTAGTGGAGCAATGCAATATGTTATGTCTTTACAAAATGCTATAAAGTGACTAAATTCTCCTCGTGTTAAGGCTAGATTTTGGCTACCCCACCACTGATGTGTGATGACAGGAGAGTGTGAGTAAAAAGTCTTCTTCCTCTGTGAGCCTCCTTCCAGTCACAATGTGGCTGAGGATGGGGGACATATTACAATGCCCATGAACATTTATTGATAACTGCACGAGCCTTCCCAAAAGAGACAGGAAGTAAAAGAATGAGAATCCCTATCCCCTTTCCACACCACCAGCAAAGCCCCTAAGGTGAAATGACTCTCTTGATTCTGGAGCTGCCCACCTTTGCCTGAACTCTGAGAGCTCATGCATGAGAGCCCATGAGTTTACTTTGCTTCTCCATGAGAGTTGCCACAGTCATGAAACCTCTTCCTATTCCACTTCTGTATGAACTCCTGAGCGACATCACAACACAGTCATTTATTATTGCCCTAAAAGTGTTTACTTTAGGACAAAAATGACCACTATTTTTTTCTTAAACTATTTTCAATCTCCTAGCAAATCTTTTCTGTTGAATGTTTCTACTTGCTACAACCAATAGCTGTAAGTTAATTTGGGCTGAGCTTATTTTTTTTCTGGCAATATCTAAGCAAAAGTCCAGGAGTGTGAGAGCATGCAGGGATGCTGTGATAGGGTCGGTACCACTCCTGGGACCCAGACCTCTGTTTGCTCCCATGGTATGGGGCCAGCTTGTCCTGGCTGGGGTTCGGGCTTTGGTCCCTGGGATTGAAGGGCAGTAGGTAGGAGCTCCAGGTCTGACTGGGCTGAAACCAGTCCTTACAGCCGTCAGCTGAGCCCTGAGGTTATCAAGGGCAGGAAGCCTCAAACACTCCCTGTGGGAGCTTCTCACCTCCCTTGCTGTCTCTGATGTCTCTGATGTTGTTGGTATTCTCCTTAAAGACTCTTTTTCTCCTTGCCTGCTTCAATCTCCTCACTTCTCTCCAACCTCCTTTTTCACTCTCTCTCCTACCACCGTACTGGGGAAAGGTTTTTAAAAGGCCCGTGGCAGCCTCAAGTGGGACCATCTGGTCCTAACTGATTTATAAAAGCCTCTTTCCCTGCTGCTCCCATTTTTTCCTCTGATAATGCCTGATTGCTAGGGTTGTTTCTGCTTTTTTGGAGCTGCCTTTCACCCTGGTAAGTTAGTGCACTGGCCTCACCCTGTCATCATATATTAGTCCAGATGACTGTCCTGTACTTCCAGAATAAATATTTTGATATGTGTTGTTATTCTTCAGTTGCTTAATAGACTATTAAAACATTTAACATATGGTAAAGTCTTAGGCTATGTCTACACTACAGTGACCTATCAACAGAAGTTACTGTTAGAAGAGATCTTCCAGCAAAATATCTGTTGCCAGATCACATCCACACATACGCACAAGCAAATCTAAAGATCAATCTGCTGTGATGACAGAGAGTGGCCAGACTGTCCAGCTGCTCCCTTGACAGAATGGCCAACTGGAAGCTCAGCAAACAGGGCTGCCTGATGAACTGGAAGGCCTGGCTGTGGATAGACGCCCTCCCCCCCCGGCCCCTGAGCATCTACACTGCTTTTTTGCTGACAGAAACTGTCAACAAAGACATTATTCCTCATCGTGGAAAGGCAGAATGCAGTCGGCAGATGCACCGAGTTTTGTTGAGAGACCTCTGGCAAAACACATTTTGTGTATAGATGCTCCGCGAGTTTTGTGAACAAAACCCTGGTTTTGTCGACAAAACTCTCTAGTGTAGATGTAGCCTTAGTGTTACTATAAGGGAAATCTACGAGCTATGCAAGTCCTAGATGCTGTCTTCAATTCACTCCATCCATTGACTCAGATCCTGGATAGATGGGTGCTGCTGGTATCAGATATACTAAACACTGAAATAGATTTACCCCTTATGAACAGAAACATAAAATGGAAACTTTATTAAGACAATGCTTATGCTCTTTTCAGTCTAAAATTATTTTTGATATCCTTTTGCTTCTTCCATAATCTTCCATGTTGAGCTGCTCCCAGAAGATTGAATTAGGTGCTCTTGGCTATATTTTCAAAATTGACAAATAATTTATAGATGCCTTGGATTTTTGATGCCCAACTTTAAGTATTTTGAAGAGGACTGATTTGCAGAAGGTCAGTGCTGAGTCCTCTCTGTAATGCCTAACATAATGTGCCTTTTATCTCTTTCAAACATTGTAATAAATATAGGCAGCAATTAGCCACCAGATTTTTCAGGCTAACTCTGTTAATCTAGCAGAAAAGGAGTAAAAAGTAGCTTTGATTTCCAATAATAAGGGAATCTCCAGATGGGGTTAGAGCCAGAGTAGGCAGTCCTACCATACAGGTAAGGATTGAACCTGAAGTATTCTGTATTGTGTGGCTAGCTGAGAAAGAGATCCTGGAGAGTGACAGAAGCCAGAATAGAAATAGTGTCAGAAACAGATCCATAGCCAGCACCTTTGCTACCTCTCCTCATACCTAATACCTATTTTTATATACATTTTTTCTAATACAAATGAAGAATGCATAGCAAGCTAGGAATAGGTGCCCAGACCTCATGCTACTTTTTCAGGCTTAATGGTATAGGTTTGTAACCCATCATCTACAAAAAAAATCTTCCAAAAGAGAGCCACTGTTACCTTACAAATCAACTTCCCTTAATTTCCTAGCAAAAATAGCAATTACTCTCCCTGCCTTAGAATCTAAGGCTATGTCTACACAACAGCATTATTCCTGAGTAAGCTATTCCGGAACAGGTATTCCAGAATAGCTTATTCCAAAATAGTGCAGCTGCACACAAAATGCATTTTGAAATGACAGTCAGCTATTCTGAAATAGAGCATTTACACACAACAGAGCATATTTCAAAATTAGAGCCATTGGACACACTGGCTACGTCTACACGTGAAGCCTACATCGAAGTAGCCTATTTCGATGTGGCGACATCGAAATAGGCTATTTCGATGAATAACGTCTACACGTCCTCCAGGGCTGGCAACGTCGATGTTCAACATCGACGTTGTGCAGCACCACATTGAAATAGGCGCTGCGAGGGAACGTCTACACGCCAAAGTAGCACACATCGAAATAAGGGTGCCAGGCACAGCTGCAGACAGGGTCACAGGGCGGACTCAACAGCAAGCCACTCCCTTAAAGGGCCCCTCCCAGACACAGTTGCACTAAACAACACAAGATCCACAGAGCCGACAACTGGTTGCAGACCCTGTGCATGCAGCATGGATCCCCAGCTGCAGCAGCAGCAGCCAGAAGCCCTGGGCTAAGGGCTGCTGCACACGGTGACCATAGAGCCCCGCAGGGGCTGGAGAGAGAGCGTCTCTCAACCCCTCAGCTGATGGCCGCCATGGCGGACCCCGCAATTTCGATGTTGCGGGACGCGCAATGACTACACGGTCCCTACTTCGACGTTCAACTTCGAAGTAGGGCGCTATTCCCATCCCCTCATGGGGTTAGCGGCTTCGACGTCTCGCCGCCTAACGTCGATGTTAACATCAAAATAGCGCCCAGCACGTGTAGCCATGACGGGAGCTATTTCGAAGTTAGTGCCACTACTTCGAAGTAGCATGCACGTGTAGACACGGCTACTGTGGCATATTTTGAAATGGGCTCTATTCCCTGTCTACAAAGCCCCTATTTCAAAATAGCTATTTCAAAATGGGCCCTATTCCTTGTACAATGTGGTTCATCTATTTCAAAATAAAGCACTCACTATTTTAAAATGAATTTGAAAATAGGGGTTGTGTTGTGTAGGTGCTTGCATAGATATTTCAAAATAGTAGCTGCTATTTCAAAATAACTTTTCTGTGTAGACCTACCCTAAGGCTGCATCTACACCAGCAAGTTCTTTTGAAAGATTTTTTTGAAAGAAGGGGGCTCTTTTGAAAGATCCCACAAACCATCTACATTAAACTGAAAGAATGAAGTGCTCCTTTCAAAATCGCTCTTCCTTTCCAATTTCAGGAAAAGTGACCCCTTTCAAAGAGGTTTTTTTAGAAAGAAAATGTGTGTAGAGGCTTCGCAGAGCCCTTCTTTTGAAAAAGCAATCCTCATGGGGCCTGGTTTTTTGATCCCTGACCTATTCTTTCAAAAGAGCAGGGGCTGTGTGGATGCTCTCTTTTGAAAGAACAGTTTGCTCTTTTGATCTGCTTTTGTGTGTGTGGACACACTCTTTCAAACTAAGTTCTTTCAGAAGAAATCTTCTGGAAGAACATATTTTGAAAGATCTCTGCAGTGTAGACATAGCCTAAGAGATAGACAACAAAAAAAGTCATGGAGCAACAGTGTAGGGGAAGGAAAGTGTGGTAGGGAAAATGATGGAGGAAGGCTTTCTACAAACCAGGGCTCTAAGGGAGGGATCTGAAGAGGAGTGTGTGCTAAGCCTGTAATGTGGCAGTTCAGTGAGTTTATCAATCAAATACAGGTTTTTTTGGTCAGGTTAAAAGCATAAAGTAGCCAGTGTTTTTAAAAACAGAACAATTACAGAGCTGCACATAGGCACATTTGCTAGAGTTTCAGTCATAGGCACTTTTGCTTCCAATCGACCTTCATTATTTGCAAATTTTTCAATAGTTTTTTTTTAATTGCATTTAAAATGAAACTGGACACCCCCACACTCTGTTAAAAACGTCATAGAGGAGGCAAGGATGAGTACAAGAGTCAAAGAGAAACTGCTAGTTTTTCAGCTTGCATACGGTGTGGATTTTACCTGGAGTTCATAGCAGGTTATTTAAAATAGAAAAATATAGGCAGTAAAGGGTTTCATCAGGTCTCAACACTTTCAGAAAAGAGGTTATTTAGATTATGTATAAAAAGGCTTTATGTCTTTCATCTTAAAAGAGCCTAGGCAGTCCCCTCATCTTTGGCTTTTTGAGGATTATATACCAGTGCACCTGCCAGGAAAATGAAAAGTGAATTCCCGCCTGACTAAAACACACCCTGTTGTGTAGTCATGCTATGTTTTCAAATGGATTTAGAGCACTGGAAATTGCCACAAATAGAGCTGTCTTCCAGCCTGTCAGTGATGCCAGGAACACCCAGGCTCAGTTCTTAATTTTCAAGCATAAATTCCACTTCAGTCCAACCAGAAAGCCATGTAATGTGAGGACCACTGCATTTCACTGTGGCAAAGATTTGGAGCCTGATTTTGGGCAACCACCCTGCCCCAGACGTGAGCCTTTTAGTACTGAGGGAGAATGGCCAGGGGACAGCTGTTAGAAACCCGCTGCACCTGCTCACCGTTTGCAAAACAATGGAAATTTACGTGTCTGTGTCACAGCATAGTATTAATGTTGTGCCAGCGTGAGCACTCAAAGACTATTATGTGCCACAGACAAAGATTAGGAGGGATGAGAATGTACCAGCTCCTAAGGTTCTCAGAGTGGCTGGGAAATGTTTGTGGGTCTGTAAACGCTTCTGTAATAGAAATAGGAAAGAACTGAAGCACAGTGCTGTAAGGAGCTCGCCCATGATGCTCTCCATAGTGCCCCAAACCCCATGGGCTCTTTGAAAGTGCCATTAGGAAGTGGCAGGGTGCTCTCACAAATTCTATAACCCAGAGAACATTATTAGACTAAGGATGTATACAGTGCTCTGTATTTAAAGAAACTCCAGTGTTTTTAAAGTGTATTTAAAGAAACTCCAGCGGACAAGGGGCACCCAGTGGACATAATATACCTAGATTTCCAGAAAGCCTTTGACACGGTCCCACACCAAAGGCTTTTATGTAAATTAGGTGGTCATGGGATAGGAGGAAAGGTCCTTTCATGGATCGGGAATTGGTTAAAAGACAGAAACCAAAGGGTGGGAATAAATGGTAAATTTTCACAATGGAGGAGGGTAACTAGTGGTGTTCCCCAGGGGTCAGTCCTGGGACCGATCCTGTTCAACTTGTTCATCAATGATCTACAAAATGAGGTAAGCAGTGAGGTGGCAAAGTTTGCAGATGACACCAAGTTGTTCAGGACAGTCAAAAGCGAAAGGGATTGTGAAGAACTACAAAAAGATCTCAGCAAACTGAGTGATTGGGCAGCAAAATGGCAAATGAAATTTAATGTGGGTAAGTGTAAGGTAATGCATGTTGGAAAAATAACCCAAATTACACGTACCACATGATGGGGTCAAATTTAGCTACGACAGATCAGGAAAGGGATCTTGGAGTTATAGTGGATAGTTCTCTGAAGACATCCACAAAGTGTGCAGCGGCAGTTAGTAAGGCAAATAGGATGTTAGGAATTATTAAAAAAGGGATCGATAATAAGACAAAAGATATCATACTTCCCCTATATAAAACTATGGTACGCCCACATCTTGAGTACTGCGTGCAGATGTGGTCTCCTCACCTCAAAAAAGATATATTGGCATTAGAAAAGGTTCAGAAAAGGGCGACTAAGATGATTAGGGGCTTGGAAAGGGTCCCATATGGGGAGAGGCTAGAGAGACTGGGACTTTTCAGTTTGGAAAAGAGGCGATTGAGGGGCGATATGATAGAGGTATATAAAATCATGAATGGTGTGGAGAAAGTGAATATAGAAAAATTATTTACCTTTTCCCATAATACAAGAACTAGGGGACACCAAATGAAATTGATGGGTAGTAGGTTCAAAACTAATAAAAGGAAATTTTTCTTCACACAGCGCACAGTCAACCTGTGGAACTCCTTGCCCGAGGAGGCTGTGAAGGCCAGGACTCTGTTAGGGTTTAAAAAAGAGCTTGATAAATTTTTGCAGGTTAGGTCCATAAATGGCTATTAGCCAGGGATAAAGTATGGTGCCCTAGCCTTCATAACAAGGGCAGGAGATGGATGGCAGGAGATAAATCACTTGATCATTGTCTTCTGTTCTCCTTCTCTGGGGCACCTGGCATTGGCCACCGTCGGCAGATGGGATGCTGGGCTCGATGGACCTTTGGTCTGACCCAGTATGGCCATTCTTATGTTCTTATGTTTTATCAGCCAGGAAATTATACCCTTGAGTGATTCTTAACTGAGCCAAATCTTAGACCACAGAGCTATGCTAGGCCACAATTGGTCTAGCACATTACACTAAGCCATGACAGCAAGGCCCACTCATTTAAGTCCCAAAAGGGAAGCTCCTCAGTTGATGTAAATGGTAAGAACACCACTGATGTCAAAGGCACTATGACTGTGCTTTCATGTTTGCTTGGTCTGGTCTCTACAGCTCAGCATGTCTCTACAATTTGTGATTCCAAAGACCCCATAAACAGCGGAGAAATGAAGCTACCCTATATTCTGTGCCAGGAAGAATATCTGTCTTTGAGTCTTGTCTCCTCAATGCATTCCTTATATTATCCCTCCACATCCTCCTAGTCTTCCTCCCACCCGGTAGAAAATCAGAGAAATTTGAAGTTCTGTTACTTCACTAATGTAATTAACCCAATGCAACCCCCTAAAATCATTCCATTCTACCAGTTCAAACTTGTGACCTTCCAACGAGCTCTGTTTCAAGTCTTATCGCTCCCACCAACAGAAGATGGTCAAATCAAAGATATTATTTTACTCAACTTGTATCTTTAATATTCAGGGACTGACACAGCTGCAACAACACTGCAATCTTGTCTGGTAAAGAAAGTTGAAATGTTTGAAAGGACTCCACTGACTAATAAGATGATGTCTGGTTCTAGTAATGATGATAACCTATGAGTTCTCTTGCTCATTTGTGATGTGGCTGATTAATCTCTTTAAATTAAATAGATCTATCTATCTATCTTTTCCTTGGTTCTTCAGAGTGTTAACTCAACCTCCCACAAATAGGTTCTGTCTGAGACGCATATGAATTTAATTTCTCTTTGGTTCAGTGTGGAATTTCTCAAGAAATCATGCATTGAGAGAAATAATTTTTTACAATATCTTCAGGCTAGCCTTAATTAGGCCTCCATTTTTGTGGGCCTAAGTAGGAACGGGTGTAAATAGTGCCTGTAATGCTTTGGACAGCAAACGTGGAGGCTATTGGCTGAAAAACTGATCCTTAATCTCTTTACATTTAGATTTTGATCGTCATTATTTTTGACATAGTTTTCTCAAATTAGCATTTTAATATAATGTATCTACTTTTAACTCTTGTGTAACTAATTTCCTTTGCTTAAAAAAGTTAGTAGCAACTGCTTAAAAGCAATTACTATTATAGACATGTTAACTTTATCTTACTCTTGGTATCTAGTTTAAAAACGTGAAGCTTTGAAATTATTCTAAAGTCAATTTACAATTTAAAATGCATATTCTGTGGTTGGAAATGGCTTTATTATTATCAACGATCAGCTCAGTAGGTATGACTATATAAGTGTGTGTATTGCCTGTATACATGTATAATGTAAATTATATTTTAAAGGATTTTACAAAACCTACAGTTAATTAAAGACCTACTTTACCACTGTGGGTGAAAGGGAGCCCCAGAGAACAAGAAGGCAAGTGTCTAAGGCATGACCATCAGACCAGGGGACAATGCTAAGGGGACATCATGATTGTCCCCATCACACCTTCCTTCTTCAGCCTATGATTTATAAAAGGGAGGTGCCAGAGGCAGAACTGCCCCTTTTAAATCATGCATTCTTACTGCATGAGTCAGAAACCTCACTGACCCTTTTGCAACATTTTTATCCTCTCTGCTGCCAGCCATCAAGCACTGTTTCCTTTATTCAGACAGACAAATACTGCTTGTCCTGCCCCACTTAAAGGTGCAGGATGGTCATAAGTGGAATGTTAAATCAGTGCTTTTAATCTATGTAGGAAGGACTGGGTGAGCAAAATGCAAGTGGGACTGGCAGTCTTTGTGAAAAATGAACTGCCTGTTTCCTAGTCCCTAATAATGCAAAATTAAATAAGTTTGAATGCTCATGGATCAATGTCCTAACAGATAAAGCAGAAGATGAGTTATTAGTTGGCATCTAGTACAGACCATTCAATTGAAGTAGGGAACAGGATGGTTGGCTTCTTTCACACTCATCTATAATGTGTAGGAAAACATCTGTGTGATCATGGGGATCTTCAGTTTTAGTTACAGGAGGAATGCTGGTGCTCTCATACTGCAAATACTAAAACATCATGAATTTCTAAATTTTACAGATGGCAATTTTCTTGCTCAAAAATATTGCATCCAGCACTGGGGACTTCAATATTAGTCATATAAATATTCTTTTTGCACCTCATAAATGTGATCAACTCATGCTTAATAGTAATCACAATCACATTTCTAAGGTGCAAAAAAATATACAAAGTAGTAATAGACTTGGCACTTTAAAAGGACTAGCTTCACAAAGCTGAATACAACTGAGCCAAATAAGCTGACTGGAAGAATTTAATCAGAAAAATATGAATGATTGGAAATTGTTCACATACACTTTCCTAGATGCCCCAAAACCACAAACTCATCAAGGAAGAAGGCTCCTGTTTTAGAAGAAAATAAATTTATAATAAATTTTATAATAAATTTATACACATACATACACACACAACAAATGTTGGAAAGGCAAAGTTTATAGTACTGTATATTAATTGGAAAATAAAAATTGTAGAAAATTGATAAGGGAAGTAAGGAAACAGTGAAAACTCTACAGTAAGCAGAGTTAAGGACAATAATAAGGCGTATTTAAAGTATACTGGGAATAAAAATAAGCCTGACCATAGAATTGGTCCCTTACTACATGAAATTGCAGAATTATCAATAATAATACAGAAAAGACAGGTGTGTTCAATAAATATTTTTGTTCTGTATTTGGGAAAAAAGAACATAGTGATATTGCATCCCTATAGCACTCTTGCCAGTATGCTAGTATTATAGGAGGCTTTTGAGAAGCAGCTACTAAAGTCAAACATTTGAAAATCAGCAGATCCAGATAACTTGCATTCAAGAGTTTAAAAAAGCTATATGAGGAACTCACTGAGCTGCTAATGAAGATTTTCAATAAATCTCGAAACATCACTGAAGTAGAGAAGACTAAAAGAAAGCTAATGTGTGAGTAGTTTAAAAAGTAGGATGACCTGAGAAATTATAGGCCTGTTATTTTCACATTAGTCTCGAGCAAGATAATGTGGTGTTTGTTATGGGGCTCAATAAAGAATTAAAGGGCGATAATATAATTAATACCAATCAACATGGATTTATGGAAAATGGATCCTGTCAGATTACCTTGATATCTTTTTAAAATTAGATTACAAGTTTGGCAAGGTAACAAAATGGCTATAATAGAGAAAGATGCCTCTAAGGCATTTATTTGGCACCATGCATCATTTGACTAAAATACTATAAATTTATAGAATTAATATGGCAGACGTTAAATTGCTTAAAAGCTATCTGTGATACGTTTCAAAATTCAACTGCAAATAGGAAAGCATCACTGAGTAGATGAGTTTCTGAGGGGGTCTGTTCATGCGATCCTCAGACTTCTGTACTAAGATCCCTTTCGCACAGCAATCCTCTGAGTGCCATCTCCTACTTGTAAATGACACATACTTAAATATATTTAACACTGTTATAAATGTTTGAGGCAAAACAAGATTTGGGGTGGGTGTTAATAGCTCATGACTCCTCACGTAGTAACCTGACAACATGCTGAAGTTTCCCAACCTCCAGTTTGAGAAGCCCTGCCCTAGACTATTTAACATTTTTATCAGCAATATGGAAGAAAACATACAATCATCATAAGCAAAGTTTGCAAATAACCACAAAAATAGGGAAGTGATAAATAATGAAGAGAGCAATAGTGATAAGGAGTGATTTGGATCACTTGGTAAATTGGACTTAAGAAAACAATATGTAAGGAAATATAAAAGTATGTAAATATCTCATGTCTTGTGGCTTCATGTTTAGAAACAAAAACGTAGGCCATACTTAGAAGTGGAAGGGCTCTACCGTGGAAAGCGTGACTGAAAAAAAAGATTTGGAGGGCATGGTGAATAATTAGTTCAACATGATTTATCAATGCAGTGCTGTGGCCAAGAAGGCTGATGCAATCATTGGATGCTGTACCAAGGAATCATGGTCTCCCTCAGAGACAGAAGAAGAGGGACAACCATACCAAGTTACAGATGCACAAAGACGGGAACCATCAGTAGGAGTAGAGAGGATATTTTACCTCTATTGGGCACTGCTGTGAATGCTGCTGCAATGCTGTGTCCAGTTCTGGTGTCAGCAATTCAGTAAGATTGCTGATAAATTAGAGGAGGTTTAGAGAAGAGTCATGAGAATGCTTAAAGGATGTGGTGATAAATTCCAGGACCTGAATCTATTCAGTTAAACAAAGAGAACTTTAAAGGGTGACTTGATTGCAGTCTACAAGTACCTACCCAGGGAAATAATCTTTGTGAAGCCACCAATATTCTTTTTTCTTTTAGGTGTATAAATAAATATTTTTATAATAAAAGTCATTCTTTTGGGGCATCATATATAGTCTAATTCTCATAATTAGCCATCCTTTTTACCTTTGTTATTTATGTATTCATTCAGATCTGAGCTTTAAGTAGTTAATTTAATAGAGATCAGTAATAAATTCATACGATATATTTGGTATTCAGTGCCAATAAATTGATTCCATTTTCTAAAAAAGTTGCTGTTGTTTAGAGTATGAGACTAGTCAAGCTGTTTATGGGTCATACATAAGCTATACTTAAATCTAACAATACAGAATTTAGTTTTCCTGGGCTTAAAGGCAAAAATCCTTTTTTCAAATATTTCTAATGTTCTGCGGATACAAAGTTTACATATTACATGCATTCACTTTTTAGCTCACTTGTCTTATCAGTAGAACCCTGCAAATCTGTGAATATCTCCTTTCTATCCATCAATAGATGTATCTGAGGGTGCAGTTGTAGTCTTTGCCATCTTTGTGGCTCATGGATCAAATACAGATACAGTTATTCAGATTCATTTAATACCAGGGAATTTTACTTTGTTTTTGTATTGTGTTGTCAGTTCACTAGTGCAAATTGAAAGAGTCACTGCGTCACCACTATGCAGTTCCTTGCAGGCATTTTACCAGAAAAGTTTCCAAACTCTATACTTGAAAAGTCAATGGAGAAAAAATATCCAGAAGAAATCCAGTGTGGATGCATACATTTTGAAGGGAAATGAGAAAGGCAAATCACCAATTTGGAATAAATTCAGATTTCTTACTGATAAGAATGGAGATTCTTAAGAGTCCTGCCAGTCTGTGGATGCAGATGTGGTAATATATTTTGCCACCTTTGCAGATCGGATAACAAGTTAATTATCGCCCATTCAAATCCAAATTTTTGTATCGGTGCAAAGTTCTAATTATTAGGTGTGCTTGGTCTTCCTGTGGTGGAACCATCAGTAGAGGTCCACTAGTAGTGTTATTTTGTAATATTAGAGGCTTTTTTCTTAGAGGCTTTTTTCTTAGAGGCTTTAAAATACTCTACTTTGTTTCTGAGCTATTCTACTGAACAGCTCTTCAGCCACTCTAGCCATGTGTAACAGTCTCAATAGTGGCAGAAATGTTATATCCTGATATCTTACTTTCCACCTGATATTAAAATCTGCAAAATCTACGGATTTAGGACTCCTCATAAAGGCAATGAATACTTGTCTATTTTGTTATCATCCCTGTATTATGAATAAGTCCCATACTCAAATCACTAAACTTTGGACTATACTCACATTCCAGTATTTCTCTTTTGCTGTGTCCCTCGTCACTCACAGTCAGATCACATCCTTAATAAACCTTGAAAGAAAAGAAAAAAAAATCCCTCCTGTCTGACACTTAGCACTTAATCTTAACAGTGCTGATTAGGAGGTTTCCTCTTGATCCCTCTAAAAAGAACCTACATGCAAAAATGCTGCTTTGGGTTTTTCTCTTTCTCTCCATCTCTCTTGTGCTTTTAAAACCAAAATAAAAGACAATTTGAACTTACAAGTGCTGACTTGGGATTTTTGCCTCTTCAGTTTGTTCAGTCCTAGATGATTCCCCAGGCCATTCAGAATTAGCACTAGTTGGAATATTCTTAATAACAGAGAGGAAGCCGTGCTAGTCTATACACTATCAAAACAAAAAGCAGTCAAGTAGCACTTTAAAGACTAGTAAAACAGTTTATTAGGTGTTCTTTTGTGGGACAGACCCACTTCTTCAGACCATAGCCAGACCAGAACAGACTCAATATTTAAGGCACAGAGAACCAAAAACAGTAAGTAAGGAGGACAAATCAGAAAAAGATAATCAAGGTGAGCAAATCAGAGAGTGGAGGGGTGGGGGGGAAGGTCAAGAATTAGATTGAGCCAAGTATGCAGACAAGCCCCTATAGTGACTCAGAAAGTTCCCATCACGATTTAAACCACGTGTTAATGTGCCGACTTTGAACATAAAAGCCAGCTCGGCTGTTTCCCTTTCCAGAACGGTGCGATAATTCTTCTTCAGTAACACACCTTTAGGTCATTGATGGCCTAAGGTGGCATGTTAATCAGGGCAATGGGAGATTACTAATGAAGGGCTGCGGTGAATATGCAGCACTTCATTAGACAATTCTCCCCTGAGGCAACTTCGAAGTGTCAAACTTCAAAATGCTGGCATGCTGTGTAGCCGCGGGCACTTTGAAGTGCCTATGCTACTTTAAAGTGCCTTTACTCCTCAATGCTGGCACTTCGAAATTTGATTGCCATGGGGCAGAATTAGCCTAAAGTGCTGCTTATTCACCACAGCCCTTCATTAGTAGTCTCCTGTTGCCCTGATTAACATGCCCGCTTTGAAGTTGGGGGCAAGTGTAGACAAGCCCTCTGATGGTTGTGCATCTTCTTACTCTTGCCTTCCACCATATATGTATGCATATATAGTGGAAGGCCCTTCGTTGCCTAATATTGTTCCATATATATATATATATGGAAGAGGAGACACTGTCCATTAAAACTTCCTTCACCAATTTGAGAGTAGTTATTTACAGTCCCAATTCCATTAGTGCTTACATCAGTTAAAGTGCCTAGAGGATCAAGATGAACTGTAAACGCAAACCCATACTCTCTTGTTTGACAAAATGGCCATGTGTAAATGATCCTTTTTTCCCCTAATGGTAATTTTAGGAAAAGGATAAAATAAGAAGACTGAGCCAAAGGGATGACAGCAGTGACTGCAATGTGCTGTGTCATTCTGTAGTTCAGCTACCTCCAGATGCACAGAAGAACCTGTCTCAGAAACGTATATGCCCCTTCTGTGATAAACTGGTCTGCGAGTTATGCTATTTTTCAGTAAGGTATGCATGCAGACACAATAAAAGGGATTCAAATACTCTGAAAAGGACTGTTCATGAACATGGAAATGAAACTACTTTGTGTGAATGTAACAAGAGGCAACTGAATGTAAAATATGCTGTACAAAGCCAATATAACTAGTTTCCAGGAGGTTATATGTCCTTTTTATAAAACTCCCACAAGCTGGAAGAATCCCAGGTGTTTTTAAGGTCTGGGATCCAGATATCTCACAAAAATATAATACTTTTTCTTGAAAAAAAAGGACAAGGTTGAAAATATCTAATTAAATCCCTCAGGCCTGCTACCTTTTCCAACCTGAAACACTTCCATCCTCTGCCTCAGAGAATCAAAGTCCCAGTGAGTTGTTGAGGCACAGCATCCTGATGAGGAATGTCCAACTAGAAAGAAGACAATATCACGTGGTTTAAGTGACTGATTGCACAGTCCAAAATGAAATTCCCACTGTCCAATATTCCAAGCAATTCTTTCAGCCAATAGTTCACAAGGAATCCATAGAGAATATTGTTGAATACATTTGAATTATGAACAAATACACAAAATTAAGATTAATTCACAAGCAATTTAGATATTTATGAAAATCAGAGGAGAGTTTCAAAAGTGCTGAATATTGGCCCACTCAGGTCCCTGTGGAAATAAATGGCAAAACTCTAACTGACTGTAGACCAACAAACTTTGGCTTGGTTTGTGCAACAGTTCTGGTTTCTTAAAGCACACCTTTTGGTACTATGCATTTCAAGAGGCCACCTCCGCCCTTTCAGGGAAGATACATTTCTACACTATGCTGTTTATTGTTTTTAAGATGCATTTTTTTAGAAGAGTAGGGCTTTCATCAAGTATATCTGCCCCAAAAAATCACCCCACCTCATTTGTTGCACGGTGAGCTGCACTCCAGTGTGTTGATATTTTGAGCCTTAGAGGTAACTGCACTTCGGGGTTGAAGTAACTATGCATTTTTGAAGTGTTTTGGAATGCTCTCAGTTGAAAGGCATTTTAAACTGTAAAATAATAATTCCCCTGTGTGCATTTACTCTTGTTCACATGCACTTTTAAAAAAATTAGGCATCAACCCTTTTGTGTTTCTATTTAATGAGCAATAGTGTGCTATTTCATTTAGCACCTGGTCTTAACAGTGAGTGTTGGTAACATCATGCTGGAGGTCATAAATGACTCAAAGTATATATACCCTAGAGGGTTATAAACATGTACTAATGTCCTTAGAATATTTGGTTCCATCACATATCACTGGGCAGCCCTTTTAATTTAGTAATACATTGTGGCTGTGTCTAGATTATAGAGTTTTGTTGGCAGAAGTTTGTGTCAGAAGATATCTTGTGACAAAACTTCTGTGGACAGAGCATGTCCAGACACCAAGGCAGATTGAAAAAGCAATCCGCTCTGTTGACAGAGAGTGGCCAGACTGCATGGTCAATCTATTGGCACAACAGCCATCTAGAACCACATCAGACAGGGTTGCAGTTCGCCAGTTCTTCACGGGAGCCCTGCTGAAATGTGCATTTAAAGGGACACCCCCTGCCAGACAGCTGCTTCCTGCCTCTGCTGTGGGCATGTCTACCTCCTTGAGGGAACAGCACAGCTGGTGCAGGGCTTCATGTTTTTGTGGGCAATACAGCTGGTCCCTGGGAGCTATGCCTCCAAAGTTCCCCTGGCTTGCTGTAGCCTCACACCCAGATGCAAGAGCAGCTGCTGAAATCTCTAACAGCCATCGTCCTCTTCCTCACCAAAGGTGAGCCTGAGACCACCTTTGGGGACAGTGTCCTAGCTGCAGGACGCTCACATCTGCACCCATCCTTTCCCCCACCACCCCAGTGCACAGGCAGCTGTGAAGGCACTGCACCAGCTCAGACTGGTGGGACCAGCTGGTCCTGGAGCAGTGGGATTACCACCAGTGGCGCCAGAACTTTTGACTGTGGAAGGCCACTTTCCTGGAGCTCTGTGACTGGCTCACCCCTACCCTCTGGACAGATGACACCCAGTTGTGGCCTGCCATCCCCATGGAGAAGCAGGTTGCAATCACCCTCCAGACGTTCACCACCCCCAACAGCTAGTGCTCAGTGAGCAATCAGTTTGCCATGGGGAAGGCCACCGTTGGGGCCCTCCTTATGGCGGTAACACACTCTCAGGCTGCTGTCCCTGCCTGAGGGGTGGGTGAGGGCATCCTGCCAAAGGGAAGCCTTGGAAAGTGGGATCAGGGGTTTGAGGGGTGGAGTTAGGGTGTTGGGGGAAGCCCATCCCTGGGGAACCATACAATCCCACCCTTGCACAGCCCTGCTGCCAGGGGGAATGGCCTAATGGGGGTGTGGTGTTCCGAAAAGCTCAGGGGAAGGGGACAGGAGGTATCTGGGTCCCACAAGGGGCTTAGGAACTCCCACCCTGAGTCCCTAATGTGTGAGTTTGGTCACCTCCCTCTGCAGGTAGTGACAGCCATCAATATGACCATTCTACAAAGGGTCATCTGTCTGAGACACCTTGATGGATTCACTGCCCTGGGGTTCCTGAACTGCACTGGGGCCATCGATGGGACCCAGAGCCTGATCTGTGCCCTGGAGCATCACATGGCCAAGTACATCAATTGCAAGGGCTACTTCTCCATGGTGCTGCAGGCACCCCACTTACATAGGGTGGGAGGGCCAGGCACATGATGCCCATGTGTTCCACAACTCTGGCCTGTGACAGAGGTTAGAGGCTGGCATATTTGCCCCCTCCATGAGCTCCAGGTTGGGGATGTGCATATGCCACTCTGCACTGTGGGGGGACATGGCCTATCCCCTTATGCTGTGGCTGATGAAGCCCTATACCGGACAACTGGACCCCAGCTGGGAACTGTTCAATGCTCCCCTGAACTGTGCTAGGATGCAGGCCGAGTGCACCTTCATCCACTTGAAGGTCTGGCTAAGGTGCCTGCTCACTTTCCTGGATGTGGCGTAGCACAACATCCACCAAGTTGTGGAAAAGTAGGCGGAGAACTTCTTAGGGTGGGGGGGGTGGCTGCCACCCATGAGGTGCATGCCTCTGAGCAGCTAGGCACAGCCGCCAGGTCCATCAGAATGGGCTGTGGATCCAGCAGGCCCTGAAGGAGAGCTTCTCCCATGACTCCAGTAACACTCCATGGGGTAACCCCAGAGGGTCCTCAGGCCCACAGACCTACCATAGCCCCTTCCTTTGCCTTCTCATTCCTTCCTTACCCCCACACAGTAAAGAGGGCTGTGGATGTGGTGAGCAAATAACTGCTTTACTGAAATGAAAAACAGTGTGCTAAATAAACTCTGTTATAACAAACTATGTACAATAAAATGAAGTGCACAGAACTATTCACAGTGGGGAGGCTTGGGACAGAGGGCGGGGCTGAGAACTTGGATGGGGTGGGGAGGCTTCAAACCCAGGGGGAATGGGACCTCATCAGCGTTGGCCTTGGGCTCTCCTCCGGCCATGGGTTTGGGTCCCCCATTGGGGCTGGGCTGGGTCTGGGACTGGGGTAGACACAGGTGGGGAATAGCTGTGGTAGGGGCTGGGTGGGTAGGAGGAGCAGGGGCAGAAGCAGGGTCTGGGTGGGCTGGGGAGCAGTGGAATCATGGGAGATGGGGGGGACCTGGAGGCAGGGTGAGCCTGGGGGACGGGGGACGGACCATGACCATTGCTCAGAGGCTCAGATGGGGGTCCAGGATGCCATCTGGGAAGGTCAGCAGGTGTAGGGTGGTGGGGATGACCACAGGCAGCTGGGATACTCCACTGTGCCCTGGATGGCCCACAGAGTGGTACTGTGGTCCTGCTGGAGGTCCTTGTACACCCTCCAAAGGACCCTCCAGCTGCAGGATTGGCCTGGTGGCAAGGTGCGGGTGGCTCAGCCTGGTGGTGAGCTGGGGGTGGCCTGGTCTTTGGATGGTGTGTGTCAAGCTGTAAGGACAACAAGGAGGAGAGATGGTGAGTCATTCATGCAACATAGCCCTGCCCCTCACTGTGAGCACTGACCAACACCCCACATGTTAAGAGATGGGGATCTCCCAGGAGCCAATCCACATGTGGCTTGCACAGTGGGCTGTATCCCATGGGGGTTCTGTAGTGCCTCTGGGACTGTGCTGACCACTGTCCCCACCCCCTGCTCAACAGGCTAGTGACCAAGGGAGGTGTCTGGCCATGGAAGGGGCCCCTCATATGTGGTAGGTGAGCTGGGAGCAGCTTCACACTCCCCAGGGTGCCCCCCACACCTGTGGCTTGCAGCACTGCCTGCAGGAGTGGGTGTTGCCTCTTGTGCCAGGTGCCACACTCCTTGGTGTGTCTGGGGGTCAGGCCATCGCCCTTACGACTAGATTGCTTCCAGCTGTGGCAGGTGCTGGGAGGCTTCCCTCCCCCAGGGCCTGAGTATTGTCCAGCTTCCCGTGAGGCTGGCAGCAGGATGCCGCCTGTGACCGGGGGCTGTCTGCTGGGTCTAGGTGGCACACACTTCTGCTTCACATAGTTCCACACGCTGGGCCTGTACCATGAGGTCCAGCCTGGGTAGGCCAAGTGACGCTCACAGCATGTCCCATCTGTGCCTGCCTCCCACACCCTGAGGTCTGTGATGTGTGGGGTACTTGCTGGAGGGTGCCATTGCCCAGGTCTGGGACATGGCCTGGCTGTTGTGGACCAGGTCCAAGACCAACACAAGGCTACTGGCCTCCAAGTCCAGCTCTGGCTCTGGCATGGGTTGGGCCTGGGCTGCCTCCTCCTCTAGCAAGGGCTCTTGCTGAGGTGGGGAGGTGTGTGAGCACCTTGTTGACACTCAGATGCAGGAAGATGTGTTCCCCCCCCGCCCCCAGGATGCTGCTGAGTTCCTGATAGCATCGGCAGGTTGCTGGTCCTGCCCCGGAGTGTCAGGCAGCATCCTGGGCCCAGACGTAGCCCTTCCTCAGTTCCTTGACCTTCACCCAGCCCTCCTCCATTTTGCAGTGGGGGTGGCCTGTTCAGCCAGGACAGTGGCCATCCTGCTGTATATTTTAGTGTTTTGCTCCCTGGCTTTGGAGTGCTGCAGGATTTCCTCCTCTCCCCACAAGTCCAAAAGGGAAGAATCTTTGCCCTGCTTCAGGAGAAGGCCCAAATCTTGGAGTCCTGGGGTGGATCCTGGGACCTCTCGGGTTATTCTCTTGAGGGCCCAGAGAGGTCTCGGGGGTCCCTGGCATTCTGCCACCCGGCAATGCTTTCACTGAGTTGCAGCTGTGAGAGTGTGTGGGAGCACAGATAGCACTGCTGCGTGCATGCTCTCAGCTTCCTGCCATGGGGTTTCCCAGGCTCCCTGTGGCTTTAAGAATGGCTGGAAGAAGAAATCATAGAGCACTGCTTGCTATGGACAGTGTTTCCGTCAGGGCACCTGCATGGCATCCCAGAGTCCTTTCCTGTCAACAGAAGGCCCCCTGGAATGTTCAAACTGTCTTTTTTTTTTTTTTTTGTCAACAGAGCTCTCTCGACAGCGGCATTCTATCTCGTGGTGAGGGAGGCACGGCTGTCGACAAAAGTGCTGCATTCTGTCGACTAACGGTCAATAGAACATGCATTACAGTCTGGATGCTCCACAGGTTTTGTTGACACAGTGGCTATTTTATCAACAAAACACTGTAATCTAGACACAGCCTGTGACTGAAGACCTGGCAAGCATTAGGTTTGCTGCTCCATTTACTGGGGACAGAGATCAAATTGTTCCCTTGGATTTGCTTAACAATTTAACTCTGCTAGTCAGAAAGAGCTAGATCAGGAATGTGTCTTAGATGTTAAATAGTTACTTAGACCAATCCTACTGAAAAGAAACTTCCCATTGTAAGAATGCATTACTTGGCGGCATGAAGAAAAATTGCTTTGGGTGTATGACGTGCAGTAGATCAGCAACTGGGAAAAATTTACTGTGCTGTCACCTGATATATATTTATTACTCTTGTACCCAGTGGGCCACAGGTATTGAAATAGAACAGTTTCATTAAGAGGTAAATTTCACCCTCAGTACATATGCGTATATCAAGCTAATATTAGCATGACTTACATGCACATAACAAGAGGACAATACAGCTATTAGTTTCCCAAAGAGGGAAATGAGTAGTCCTGGCAGAGAGCTGGAGTTAACTCCACTATATTATTAATGCTGTGGTGCTTCCAGGACTGGTAGTAAATTCCAATATTCCAGTTTCTTACTAACAGGAATGAATATCATTATGAACTCTCTTTCAGGCACTAGCTATTGTAAAACTAGTTCCCTGCCTGGGCAGCACCTATGCTTTTGTGTTGTAAATATTCTTTGCACCACTTTTTTTTTTAAAAGAAAGTATTTAACAAAATCAAGTCATTTTAGTTCAGCGATATACCAGTCAGAAAGGATGCAGATATAATCAACATTTTCCCCCTCCATCCCTGAACAGTGGTAATATGCTGTAGTCATCTTAAACTGGAGCATAGCTCATTGGTGTCTGACCATTTAAGAGTGTAAGAATCTATCTTGTCTGATTCAGTACTTTTCTGAGCACTGAAATGGAACCATGCCACTGCAGTATTATTACTCTCTTTCCTGAATTATCCAGTGTTCAGGCATTATGCAATAATTTGTTATGATACTGGAGTTTCAGTTGAGGAAATCAAATGTGTATAGTAATTTAATGGGAAACAGAGGTGTTTAAAAATGCTGAAATAGGTCTATTCAGACACGGCTTAGCGTACAATGAAACTGAAGCAGTTTGCAAAATGGGAGGCTCACTCTATTAAAATGGAAATAAACAATGTTTTTTTCTTCAGCCATCCCTGTCTATGTGTAAAATAATAACAGTAGGAGAAACCAGTGCATTGTCTTCTCTGTCATTTGTACATGCATAATTTGTTCATGAATTATAACACCCTACCTTTGCTGTTACATGTTTGAGGCGAATCACATCCCATTTATAAAATATACGTTGAAAGGTTTAAGAAATCCAGCAGACCTTCTGTCATGATCATGAGGGTTAGCCAGCAGCCTGGGAGTAAAAGGGTTAACCTCCTTAGTCAGGTGGGGTTGGCCTATAGGAATGTAGGTAAGAATTGAATTTTGGCTCCTCCCTCTTCTGTTCTTGGGCCCTTCTTCTTCTTCTTTCCAGCCATGAGGGAGAGAGACACAGAATATCTCCCTCCAATAACAGGCCCTCCAATCTTCTGTAAGTAGGGTAAAGTTTAGACAGATCCGTTAGGCTTCATTGTTTTATGGTTTGGGAAGTGGGATCTGATGTCTGTGCACTTTTTAGAAATGTTCTTTTACTCTCCTTGTAACTAAGTTCTAGGCCCATGGTGGAGACTCCCCATGTGTTTTACTTTGTGACTCTTCCATCTAGTCATGAGGCTTGCAACACGAATATTGTTGTAATAATAAAAGTTCTCTCTTTTTCTTTTTATTAACCTGGTATTGGTTAATGTTTGTGTCCTGGTTTTTACTTTTGGGGCTGAGATTCCCCAAGTAGTCTCTCCCTGGTTTCCTTATTATTACTTGGGTGGTGGCAGTGAATTTTATCCCCAAACTCTAAGGTTTTTAGGATTTTTTGGGGGAAGTTTATACCAAAACCTGGTAGATAAGGTTTTGGAGGTACTTTTGCTGGCCCCCACTTCTGCATTTATCTTGCTAGAGTGGGGAAGGAGCCATGACACCTTCAGTGGACTATAACAGCAACAAATGGTTAAGAAGAGTGCCTGAAGTCTAAAAGATGTCCTCTAGTTGGCACAGAGAGTACACTTATCAAGTTTGCATGTGATACGAAGCTCGGAGGGGTTGAAAGTGCTTTGGAGGAGAGGATGAAAATTTGAAAAGATCTGGACAAGCTGGAGAAATGGTCTGATGAAAATATAGTGAAATTCAGTGAGGCCAAACATAAAGTACCGCACTTAGGGTGGAAAAATCAGTTTCAAACATATAAAATGGGAAGTGACACCAGAGGAAGGAATACTGCAGAATGAGATCTAGGGGTCATACTGGACCACAAGGTGAGTATAGTCAACAGAACGATGTTGTTGCAAAAAAAGCAAAGATGATTCTGGGATGCATTAACAGGACTGTTGTGAGCAAGAGATGAGAAGTCATCTTTCCCCTTTTTGCACTCATTAGGACTCAGCTGGAGTACTGGGTCCCGTTCTGGCGCCCATGTTTTAGGAAAGATATGGAGCAGTTGGAAAGAGTCCAGAAAAGAGCAACTAAAATGATTAAAGGTCTAAAAAGATAAGACCTATGAGAGAAGATTAAAAGAATTAGGTTTGTTTTAGTTTGGAAAAGAGAAGGCTGAGAGGGCACATAATAGCAGCTTTCAAGTACCTAAAAGGAGGCAGGAGAAAATAGGACAAGAAGCAAGTGCTTAAATTGCAGCAAGGAAGGTTTAGATTGGACATTAGGAAAAATGTCGTAACTCTCAGGGTAGCTAAGTACTGGAGTAAATTGCCTAGGGTAGTTGTAGGATCTCCACTGAAGACATTTCAGAACAGGTTTGATAAATATCTAACAGGGATGATATAGAAGGTGCTTGGTCCTGCCATGAGATGAGGGCAGGGAACTGGACTTGATGACCTCTTGAGGTCCCTTCCAGTTCTAGTATTCTAGTATTCTATAAAGTAAATACATTGTGACTTCAAGAGCTGGAAGAAAATATATTGAGCCACACTGACAAAATCCGCTATGCTTCTACAGAACAATTTTGTCAAAACCAGGAAAGCTGACAGTGTCTGTGTCTACACTACCCCTCCCTTTTGGAAGAGGTGTTTAAATTACATGGATCGGAACTAGTTAATGAGGTGCTGATATGAATGTTCAGCGCCTCATTACCATAATAGCAGCAAGTCGCACTTTGAAAGTGTTGGTTTTAAAACACAAACTGGCTATGTAGATGCAGGTGCTTCAAAAAAACCCCACAAAACCCTAGGGCTGTGTCTACACTAGCCAAAAACTTAGAAATGGCCATGCAAATGGCCATTTCGAAGTTTACTAATGAAGCGCTGAACTACATATTCAGCGCCTCATTAGCATGCGGGCGGCCGCGGCACTTCGAAATTGACGTGGCTCACCACCGTGCGGCTCATCCAGACAGGGCTCCTTTTTGAAGTCCCCTTATTCCTATCTCCTCATATGTATTTCAGCGCTTCCTTAGTAAACTTCGAAATGGCCATTTGCATGGCCATTTCAAAGTTTTTGGCTAGTGTAGCCATAGGCTAGATGTTGAAATTCCCTTATTCCCAAAAGGAATTAGAAATAAGGGAATTTAGAAGTCTGGGGTTTATTTCGACGTGCCTGCATCTACACAGCCAATTTGTGTTTCAAAAGCAGCACTTTCAAAGTGTGACTGGCTGTCATTATGCAAATGAGGCACTGAATATTCACGTCAGCGCCTCATTAACCAGTTCTGATCCATGTCATTTAAATACATCTTCTGAAAGGGAGGGGCAGCGTAGACATAGCCAATGAGTACATGAAGGAGTAAACTTCTGTGGAAAGACCAGCCTGGGCCCAATTCAGGTGCTGTCCTTCCGCAGATCCTGCCACTGCCCAAGGGTTGGTTGGAAAAGCTTTAGAATAACCCACAGGATGCTCTACATTTAACCAAGATTTAATGGCTTTTTGGGAAAAATTCATATTTAACCAAAACATAATTTTTTAAAACCATCTCTATATATCACATTACATTTTGATCACATATTTGTAGTTATTCATGCACATGCTGGTCCTCATTAAATTTTGTAAAGGTGCAATTTACCTAGGATGCAGAATGGACATTCACAGAAGTCTCTGCACCCCTGTGTGTGAGCGAAGAGGCCTTGAACAGGCTGACGTGAAAGGCATCTTTCAGAGCCGCAATTTCATGGATCTAATATTCTTAACAACCTTCATGCTGGATACGAAGTGGAAGAGAGTACTATTGCACCAAGAGTAGCTGCTAAGAAGGGGTTACCTCCTAGAGTAGCTGCTACACAGGAGTTAAAGGCTAAACTTGGTTTCACCTCCTGTTAAGTACCACACAAAGCCCTTTTATACGGGAAGGCAGATGGATCTGCTAGTCTGAAATTCAGTATTTATACTGTGAAGAGGTATAGAATTAGTAATGGAAGCATAAGCTTTTCTAACATTGCCCGGTCAATGTGCTTCAACCCACATGTAGTGGGCCCTCTTTCTGGGATGAAAAGGTAAGTAGCTAAACTCTTTTGCCAGGATAGACAATTAGTGTCAATGGTCATAGTGTACAGGAACTGGGTAATATCCCTTTCAGTAATCTGTGAGCCCCTTAGTGGTCTTCCTTGTATTCTGATGGGATTGAACTAGAGAAAGGAGAGGTTCACGTATTTTGGGAGCAACATGACATGATATAGATTGTAGAAAGGAAATAGTGACTAGAATAGTGAAAGCAAGAGTGAGTTTGAAGGTGATAAATAAGATCTGGAAAAACAAAGTGATTAGCTTAGGAATGAAGCTGAGCATCTTGAACACGTGTGTATTCAGCAGTATGTTGTATGGACATCAGACATAGGAGATAATGAAAAATTTGAAGAGAAGGATATTTGCATTTGAGAGTTGTTATAGAAAGAGCCTAAGAATAGCATGGATGCAGAAGGTCACAAATGAGAAATTATATAGGAAGATATAGCCGAAAGAGAACCTGCTGCAGAAAATTATACAATGCAAGTTACAGCTATTCAGGCATATCTACAGAATGAATGATGAAGGAAAAGTCAAGACCTTGGTATTCGGTATAATGGTCAGTTTGAGAGGCAGACCCCACAGAGAATGGGTAGATGCTATAGTAGATTGGTGAGGAGTTAGTCTATGGAAACTAAGCCACTCCACAATGGACAGGGAAAGATGGAAGGAAATAGTGAGGGAGGCATTGGACACGAATGGTCGCTGAGCCCATGGTTGTTGATGATGATGATTCACTAGCAGTACATCTACACTGTAGCTGGGAATGGGCTTACTAGTCCACAAAGCCAGATAGGTTAACTCTGCTCTTGCTCGCATGCTAATACTAGCAATGTAGTTGGGGGTGGTAGATGTGATGGCTTAGGCTTGCTACGCAAGTATGAATCCACCCAAACGCTTACATACTCAAATGAGCGGCTAACCGACGCTAACACCTGTGCCACTGCTGAATGCACTGCTATTTCAGTATGCTAGTTCAAGCAGACCCACTGTGTGTCTGTCTACCCAAGCTGGGAAGCATTCTGCCAATTGCAGTGTAGATATACCATGGAACTCCACAGTGTACATATGTATACCTGTACCTGCATACCTATATATTATTAGCAAAAACTCCTACTTAGAAACCAACAGTGTCTTTTTGATTTCTGTGCATTATTAATGTGCAGGAAGCAAGAACACAACAATGGAGATATTATTTTTATGGGTGCTTGTTCACGAGGTAATTAGACACTGAACTGAGTCTTCAAACTCCTTTCACTGTGATCAAGAAACCTCTGATTTATTTTTAATAATTCACGACCTTTCATCAGTGTAATCACAATGAGAATGACTTCCATGAAATGTCAAGAAGCAAAGACAAAATTACATTTCCATGTGTGTATCTATGTTTGTTGATAGGAGGCTATACAATACCATTTCCATCTGAGGTGAACAGAATATGCTTCCTTGTATATTGCAAATTGTACATTGGGGGATGTCCACATCCCCCAGATATTCACCACTGTTTAAATGGCTACTGCAAAATCTCAGTTAAGTCCTCAAGATAGGGCTGATGTGGTGCATGGCTCTTTTCCTGTCCTGCACAGAGGGGAATTTCACCCATGTGCTCCATGGGACTCTATTAGCAATACCACAAACAGGATTTGGGGAGGCTGCCCAGAAGAAAGGACGATAGAGATTCAGTGACACTAGCCAAACCTCCCTGAGAATGAGGCTACCCAGTGGCTCACACAGGCTTATGAGTTGAGGTCATTCTCTGTAGTAACAAACACAGAGTGAATCTGCTGAGACTCCACAGCCTAGGGACCAGCCTCTAGCATTGGTGGAGAATCATTGCACTGAGTCTGGTTACTCCAGCTTTCCACAGGGAAGGTGGACTCAGCTGTCAGTTATTATCTGTGACCTTAACTGTTTTGATATTTCTTACCTTGCCATTGAATGGACGTGTTAATACATAGTGGAATATCCTCAATTTCACCTTATTACATGGGTACCAGTTTGGCTCATATTCTGTACTGCAGCAGAGAGGAACAGGTTTGTTAAAACTGGAAGAAGAGGAAACTTTAATCATAGTTTTGATGTTATTCTGTGGACAAATGTGCTAGTCTGAGTCAAGGCCAAATTCAATACCCAAGGTATGAATGAAGTATTGATTTAAAAGATTCTGGGGAATTACATTTGTAAGATAAACTTAAATGCATCTCCTGACTTTTTGATGCCTGAGCTGTGGAAGATCCAGATAAGATTTTTATTTTCTTTCCATAAGAGCAAGTTTAAAATAATTAGACTGACACCAAACCTGACATTTTGAGACTGTAGGTGAAGTACTGGCTCCAATTAGGTAATTTACCAGTGACTTCAAAAGGACCTTTTTTATCCCTGTGTGCCAAGATAAATAACTAAAATTTGGTAGCCAGGTTCTGACTGGAACTGCAGCTCAGGTGTTGATCTCTATAGCCCCATCAATAGTTCCATAATATAATTTTGCATATTTTCAGTGTGGACATAATTATTTATGTTTCGTCTCTATGCTTGATCTAAAATGTGGGACAAGTTCTTTTCTCAGATCTGAACAGTGGAGCTTCAATCCAATATTCTGTTCTCCACTGGGAAATCTGTGCAACGTTGAGCCTTACCAGATGGATGGATCTGAGAATAAAAACTTGCCATGCACATTTTCAGTCCCAGAAAGCTTGGGTACTGGGTATAAATCTCTCTCAGTGTTATTATAATTAAGCCTTAAAATGGCATTTATAAACTAAGTAATAATTGGAGGGCTGGCATTTTCCATTCTGCCAATATATAAATACTTAAGATGATGTACATATCTTTAGTCCCCAGATGATTAGTTAATTTAGTAAGATAAGTGTTTGGCTAAATATGGTTCCTCACATATTCACATTTTATATTCAAGCCCCGCAGCTCCGTTGGTTGAAGGATCTGTCTTCCTCAGCTTCAAGTGCTCTGTTCCTTTGTGCTTGTCTAGTGATGGATACCAGAGATGGCTTTTGTCTTTCCCTCTAGCTTCCAAAGCTCTGAGACTTTGTTATGAGAGGCAAGATGATCTCCTGCTCTTCTTCTCATCCTCACTATTTGTAACTGGGACTGCTATTTTTTTTTATCACAACTTCCTTAATCTTATACAGGAGATAGGTAAATAGCTGCCTTCTTTTCTGTCTGGGACAGAACCTGTTTCTCTTTGTTTGGCTGCAGACTTTAATACTTCTTCTAAAACCCTTGCACTCCACCTAAAAGTTTCCTCCACTTCACTCTATCACGAGGCAAAATTTCTATCTGACTCCAGGAGTACCCCAGTTGTTGTACTTCAATTTCAGTAGATCTTCTCCACGTTGTCTGAGGTCTTCCTTTTTTGCATTTTCCTTACGGGTTCCATTTGAGAGCCTGACAGGCTATGCTGAGAGCGTGGCCTAGCTGTCCCCACTTTCTTCTCTTGGTTTGAATGTCAAGTGGGTCTTGTCCTGCTCTGTTTCAAAGCTCCTCATTTGTCTTGCCGTTTGATGTGAAGGATGTACCTCAGGCATCTGTTTATGAATGTCTGTAGCTTGTGATTTGAAGACTTTTTAGTACACCAGGTCTCGCATCCATACAAGAGGACACTCTTTACATTTGTATTGAAGATCTGCAGTTTCATCTTCACAGATAGTATTGTGAACTCCATATAGGACAAAGAGTCTTGAAGGTAGCTGTTGCTTTCCCTGTCCTGGCACTGATTCCTCATCTGTTCTTCTGTCTCTGCCCATAATACTCAGCAAGTAGGTGAACTGCTCCACATCTTCCAGCTCATCCTCTCCCAGTGTGATGATGTTGTTGATGGACTGGTTGATCCTCATTTCCTTGGTCTTTCCCTTGTTAATGCTCAGTCCAGTCACTGAGGCAGTTTTGCCTTGTGTTGTGACCTTTTCTTCCATGTTATCATGTTGGTGTGAAAGAAGGACAACATCAGCAGCAAAATCAAAGTCCTCTAGCTGTTTGAAAATTGTCCCCTGAATGCCTCGTTGATGGCCATCTGTTGTCCTATTCATAATCCAGTCCACCATGATCAAGGACAGGAAAGGTGACAATAGGCACCCTTTTGCACTCCTGAGAATATGCTGAAGGATTCTGTCAAGACACAATTGTGAACAGCTTGGCATGTCAAGGGTTTATATGTTGAACTGATCAGGTTAATAATTTTGGATGGGATGCCATGGTGTTACAGCAGTTTCCACAAAGTGTCTCTATCAGTGCTGTCAGAGGCTTTTACACAGTCTGTGAAGGTTATGTATGGGGGATGGGGAGTTCCACTCAAGTGACTATTCTGTGATCACTCTGTGAGTTGCTATTTGGTCAGTACAAGATCTCTCGCTTCAGAAGCCAGTCTGTTCTTTCCTGAGCTGTCTATTGATTTTTGTCTTCATTCTCTCCAAGAGAATCTTACAGAATATTTTCCTGGAATAGACAGTAACATGATGCCCCTCCACTTCTTGCATTCCTTCAGGTTCAGGTTAACACATAAAATAACTAAATACATAATTATGTCTGTATTTCCTCATTTAGCATTAATAGGAGCATTTCATGATGATGTTAATGACCAGTGTGTTATTTCAGAAATGATCTCACTCAATACATTTTTCTAATATGTTACTATTGTATACAGGCCATTGATTCAACTGATTGTCTCTTGAGGTTCTGACCAACCTATCTTTATATACCAGTAAAGGTTTGAAATATTAAAGTTTATTCTAATTGCGAGGAAAATGACATGGAGTGTGGTGGTAATAGAAGCTCTATGCTCTTTGTTCTCTCATCTGTTAGTGTAAATTCATATTGTTCTGTTTCCTGCCATCTCCTTTGACTGCTGTTTTTACATCCCTGTTTACTGTTAACATGTAAATATCAGTCTTCATTGTCTTTCTGTGAAGACTGAGCTGTCCAAAGAAGTAAATTCACATTTCTTTGTCGAAAGCAGACATGTTTATCTATGCCTCCTCACATAAGAGTGTAATAACAGCCATAGTGGGACAGATCAAATCTCCATCAAGCCCATGTCCTGTCTTCCCATGGTAGTGAATCCCAGGTGCACCAGAGGAAATGAACAGAATATGTAATCATCAAGAGACCCACCCCCTGTTGCCCATTTCCAGTTTCTGGCAAACAGAGACTAGGTTACCATCCCTGCCCATGCAGGCTAATAGCCATTTATGTATCTATCCTCCATGCACTTACCTAGTTATTTTTTGAACTCTGTCATAGTCCTGGCCTCGACCATATCCTCTGGCAAGGAGTTCCACAGGTTGACTGTGCACTTTGTGAAAAAATATTTCCTTTTGTTCAAACACACTTTTTGGTTACTATTCCAGAATATATTCATAAATCTACCTCTGCATACATACATCACACAAGACTTTTTATGATTACTTAGTTTTCAAATGCTACATTGCAAGACATATTTTGTACAAAAGTTATTACAATATAATGTGTAGATTGTGAATACAAGGCTAAGTAGTGCCACATTTTCCTCACCAATTTTACATTGTACAGCAAATATTTTGTCTAAATCATGGGGACAAGATGGCTTATATCCTGTGGACAACTGACCTGAGCTCTCCCATAAATTTCCACCACAACAACTACCACATGTCCATTAAACTCAAGAACACTCCTAGGCTAGCAGCGTCACCAGTGGAAGCCTACATTGAAGAAACCTCTAGATAAAATCATATTTATTGTTGCAGATGCAAAAACTGCCAAACACAGAGAAATCTGTCATCTACAGCTAAACGCTCAGATATCATGGAGTAGTCTCTAAGGAGAAAATTGGACAGTCCACCAGAGAAACAAATTAGGTCATAGACTGGGTCATGCAACTACTCCAAGAAAACCTGCTTCAATACTGTTACTGAAATAAAACTACCTCTGACAAGACACGCTGCAGCCTATAGGGCTACCCAGATTGTTTATGTATATTAGCTCGCTAGCTAGCTAGCTAGATGGATAGATAGATAGATTTTTAAAATTATTTTAAGATTGGATTTTTTGTTTTATTAACACAGGGTTATATCAGTGTAGTTTGGCTGTAACACAAGTGATGACAGGCCACATCCTGTATTTTGAACTCAGACACAGTTAGCATACAGATGTTTGGGACCTTTTATCCAGATAGCAAAGTCAGCATACATATATTTGCTGGATAGCTATTGATGAGCTAAAGCATAAGGTCCATATGAGGCTGGAACCATTAATACAGCTAGATAAAGGCTGTGTGGAAGCAGATTGGCATAGAGGGCTTCCTATATTCAGGTGCTTTTCAGATTGACAGGTACAACCTTCCCACCTCCACATTAATGAACCAAAATAACCGTGGGGGACCCAAATATGAGGCTGTTTGAAGGTTATTAATATGTATGAATATATCATCAATATGAAAA
The DNA here is from genome assembly GCF_033958435.1 of Carettochelys insculpta. Lineage (NCBI taxonomy): Eukaryota > Metazoa > Chordata > Testudines > Carettochelyidae > Carettochelys > Carettochelys insculpta. The sequence continues at coordinate 317,251,607 of NC_134137.1, forward strand.
AACATACCAGCCTATGGAGTAAGTGCACCTCAACATATTGCCCTGGGGGGTTGAGGAAGGCAGAGAATAACTTTTGGACATAGAAAGAGGGCTCAAGCACCAATGCCCTATAAGAGGGTTATTTAAGTTTTCTAAGCTCCAAGTTCCTTTGTCCTTAGTTACCTGTTTTATTAGTCTATTAGTCTGTTGGCTTTAATATAATTTTAAATTTCAAATCAGTTAAATAAAATGCTAAGTTAGCTTTGCAAGTTCTTAGCACCAGCTTTTCCTAAACTTTGCACCTTCCACTCAGAAACTGAGAAACTCGCACCTGAACTCTGCTGGCATGTCAGAAGTGAATCTGGCCATTTGTCTCTCACCTTTAGGTTATCAAAGAGGGCTATATTATTAATTGCTCTAATTGTTTTTCCATTTAGCTCAATAAAAGTCCTTAAGACTATATTTGTCTCAGAGTAAGTGCTTCTCATAAACCCTGCTACCCCTACCTGGTCCTCTGGAAACTTTATGTTGCCTAATGCTGGGCCAAAATCTTATTATCCTTTAATCAAAGTAATTGGAAACCATAGAACCTATATGATTCAAATTAATAATATTAACCTCCCAAATCAGGGAACAGCCCCTAGTTGTCACCTACTACTCCATACAGACTATAATTAAACAATTACACCCAGACTAAGGACCTCATTCTGAAAAATTACTTTCCTGCAAACCCTCTTCTAGCTTTCAGTCTCCCTTCCCAATTTCCCCAAGCTCATTGTCAGAAGCAAGCTCTCTATAGAGTAGGTTGGGGTAAGCAAACTTTTTATGTCAGGCCTCACTTTTCATCCCTGCAACTAGCAGGCCACCTCACCCTCAACCTGTCTAACGTAATCCAAACCAACAGAAAGTTCAGTTATGTTCATGTAAAAAGAAACCCCTTTCGGCCTGTGTAAGAAAATATGCGTAGAATGTAAAAACTTAATCAATTGGTATATAAATGTGAATACACTTACATAAAACCAGTCACATATTTCAACATTTTAAATGAGATGGATGAGCCTGACACCCAGCAGCCGATTATGCTGCACCCCCTTTATGAAATTTCACACCCCAAGCAGTCCTGCCTTGCCACTTTGCTCACCCTGGACTAGGACACACTAACCCTAAGTGACACCAAATCCTGCCAGAACAATAGTGCAAAACCTGCAAATGCACCTCCATTGCTATGATCAACACCCTCCCACTTTACACCTTTCATGATGCCTGGGTCCTACATACAGCTATCACAACAGTGGTGTAATTCATTCAGCACACTAAGTGGCTCAATAACAAATATGTCAGTGAAAGGAGGCAATCAATAGGCTCTCAGATGAACTCACACAGAAAAATGATAACATACAAAAACACTGTTATCACCTGCGGGTGAACACTTTTCACAAAGCAATCACTCTCTATCTAACCTTTCAGTCCTTGTCCTCAGGGAGACTTGCCCAACACCTTCTAAAGACAAGCTTGGGAACTGAAATTTGTAACTCTGCTAGATACTAAACATCATGATCTGAACGATGACACTGGATTTATGGATTACTACAACAATCTGTAACCACTAACTCCATCCCTGCTTTTTTCTCTCTCCTCCCCACCTCCACTGGAGAGGTGTTAACTCTCCATTTCACCCAAATTGTCCCTTGAAATATGTGTTAACTGCTTACATTTAGCTATTTCTGTCTAACTTGCATTTAGGTGTGCCATTCTGAGGGCAAGTCCACAATGCCAAATTTTGTCGACTTAAGGTCTGTTGATGTCCAGCCACTGCAGTAATTAAATCACTGATGCATGTCCACACACTGGCTCCTTCTGTTGGCAGTGCAGAGGCTTACTTGGTGTTCTTGCACTGATTTATCTCTGGGGCATTTGGGGCACTGAATACCAGAGCCTTCCTCCCATGACTGTTAGGGTAAGCCCCACTAGACTGACTATCCCCCAAGAGGATGAGAGCTGGACACCCACCGCCTATAGCTGGCGGCTGGTAGTCTGCATGGGTGACAGCTGGAACTCCGGCACCCAGGACTGACAGTACATTTTCCAGGCTTGAGGAAGAGCTCTATGTAAGCTTGTGTCTCCCACAACCCTCCCACCTTGAGGGATACCAGAGCTGGAGACTGAATAGCTACACTGCTCTTTGGTAGCCCTGCAGCCTCAGCCCTACTAGCCCATGCCCGCTGACACAGGTAAGTGTATGTTTTTCTCAAGTGTAGACACGCTGTTCAAAACAAATTTAGGCCCTGAATCAGGAAAGCTCTGACAAATATTTTTCACTATAAGCATGTGCTTTAGACCCAATAAGACTTAAACATGTGCTTAAAGTCAAGCACAGGCTTCAGTACTGTCCAAAACAGGGATTTGTTTTTTTTCAATCAGAGCCTTAGTAATTATGAGTATTCCCATACGTTGGGATGGTGTGTTATTGGTGTGACTAAATTTAATGAATAATGTGAGCATAACTTGACTTAACTTAAATGTGGACAACTAACTGCAGAGGCTTCTGGGAGCAGGTCCTCTTTAAGCAGAAGGAAATTTAATAAAGAACTGGCAAAGCCTGTGCGTACGATCAATACTGGATCTATTGAGCAGTAAATATGGGCCCAGGCAAATGTGAATATCACATGAGTAAAGATCCAACATGGAGCCTAAACTGACGGATCACAGTGACTTTATAACAGGAGTGGGAAGTGGAAAGCCAGAGCGAATAATTATCAGTGTGTGAATATGGGATGATTTGAGGTATCACCCCCACCCCAACCCCTTCTAGAATACTAATCAGGTAATACTAAGTAACCATACACCCACGGGGCATGCTTTTAAGACATGTGACTCCTTTGGGGAAAGAAAATATAAGAATCAAGCAAAGCAAATCTCTCTTGCTTGGGATTATGGAGGTACACATCTCATAGAACTGGAAGGGACCGCAGGAGATCATTGAGTCCAGTCCCCCGCCCTCTTAGCAGGACAAAGCAGATTACTTAATTATGACATTTAAAGAAGCTGGTGACGATTTGCTCAAGTAAGATAGTAAGCAAGAGGGCCTTCAAGGCAACCAAGGCCTTATCTCAGAGGACAGAGAGAAAGAGATAAGGAGAAGACACCCTGTCTAGAAACTACTAATCACCATCCCTGTTTGCCAGGCAGGCACTGTTTTGTGTGTGGCCAGTGCAGGAACTGCAAATGAATGTTTGTGAAAGGGAGGCCTGCTTAGGAGAATGTATATTGCCTAATGTTCTGCTGTACTTTCAAGAGAAGCAAAGTGCTTGATCTTACGCTTAATCACTGGTAACAGAGAGTAAGCCGTGCTAGTCTATACACTATCAAAACAAAAAGCAGTCAAGTAGCACTTTGAAGACTAGCAAAATAGTTTATTAGGTGAGCTTTATTAGGTGACAAATCCTCCTTGCTTACTGTTTTTGGTTCTCTGTGTCTTAAATATTGAGTCTGTTCTGGTCTGGCTATGGTCTGAAGAAGTGGGTCTGTCCCACGAAAGCTCACCTAATAAACTATTTTGCTAGTCTTCAAAGTGCTACTTGACTGCTTTTTGTTTTAATCACTGGTGTAATTCCTCCTCAACAAACTGCCATGTAGGCTTGTGCTAAATTTCTGGTTTTGGACCTTTTTCACTGACAGTCACAGTAATCAGCTCTGCTGATAGCTGTAAAAGATCCAGTTGGGTTCTAGGTGCCCCTAGAGTCCAACATTCAGGCTTTTTGCATTTTTTTCTTCTTCCTCTCATGCATTCATGTAATTCATTCCCACTCTTCTCTGAAATTAGTCTTATTTACTAGAAACACTAGAAATTCTAAGAGTGAAATTAATCCACTTAGGGAATAAAAGGATACCATGTGACCAATGTGTTCAATTAAAACGAACCTTTCAGCTAAAATATCAGCTGTCAAGTGCTTACAATTTACTGCTTGAGATCAATCTACAGTCCAAGTATTATTCAATAGACTTATTTTTAATAATTAATAAATCCAAGAAATTCCTGATTTTCTGGATGATAGTTTTTTCCACAGAGAAAATGTGGTAAAATTATTGGGTACATTTTATGAATTCAAATCCCTTTTCCACCAGGTTTGATATAATGATCAGTAAGTACAGCTATTCTGAGTTGAGAGAAGTAGTTTTCCAAAGAGTTAGTGTCCCCATCTTCTCTATCACTAAAAAGCTACATCTACACTTGGATTCCTTTTTTGAAAGAGGAATGCAAATGAGGGCAATTGAAAATGCAAATGAGGCAATGATTTACATATCTCATGCTTCATTTGCATAATCTCTTTTCGAGGAGTTTCTTTTGAAAGCAAGAAAGCAGTGTAGCTGGGGCTTTTTTGGAAATAAACCTCTTCTTCGAAAGAGCCCTTCTTCCTATTTTGTTTCAGGAAGAAGGGTTCTTTCGAAGATGCAGGATCATTTGGCCCTTTTATCTCTCCAGCTGAATGCAGCACCACTTGCTGAAATTTTGCCCTGCTGTGGGTCTGTGTGTACTGAGGGGCAGGCAGGTCACATTTCAGTGCAATTGCAATCATGCCACTTCAGGAGCAGCTGTTCTGATTTAGTAAGGGGGCAGTGCTATGAAATAATCAGGTCATCTCCCCCTTCCCCTACACACAGTGAAAAAAATCCTTACAGGGGCATTTGCCTGTAACTGGCACCACTGGGAAGTGGAGTTCAAATTCCCTCCTGTTCTCTATAGTTAAGATGCAGCAGTAATCCTGAGCACTGGTACCAAAGACCACTTACTCGTCCTGATCATACAGTTTAGCTAATATGCTGGGTTGTCCTGTATCTCAGGTTACAGAGGAATTCCTTAAACCAAAGTGCTGTGGTACAACAGGGAAGAAAGAAGGTAAGAGCTCTCTTGATCAGGGATGTATTATATTGCTACATATACATGTACAACATGTATATACATATTCATATACAACAGAGCACAATAGAATTAGCTGAGAATTGAAACTGGTAGCACCAGCTCGTGTGGTCTATGAGTAAAGGCTATGTCTACTCTAGGCAAAGTAAGTTGACTACAGATACACGATACTAACTATGGAAATAGTGTAGCTAAAACTGACTTATCTGTGCTCACCTAACTTGGCTGTCCATACTGGGTTTCTCCCATCAACCTCCCTTACTCCTTGCATCTCATGAGGAGTTTGGGGGTGTTGACTATGACCCCTGAGAAGCTGATTTATGCATACATATTAGACATGCAAAATCAAACCCTTGAAGTTTGACCATGAGTGGATCGATCTTCTGGGGTAGTGTAGACATAGCATAAGAGAGGTGGGGGCAGACTCCACAGATAAGGAGATGGAGAATGGGAAGAGTGATCTGGAAAGACAGGGTCCCTGTTAGGGACAGGGACTCCAAGAAATGCCTGAATTAATGCTGCTGGGTCCAGCCTCTTCAATGAAAATAAATGAGAGGTTGTTTACTATGCATTTCACTGGCCACTTGGACTTTATGAGTTAGGTTAAAAGTCCTACAGGATAGTAAATGGGGTGGGGATGGTTAGGGGAAAGCTTTCTGCTCTCACATCTTGCCTTTGTATAAATGTAACCAGCAAAGAAAAGCGCTTAATCAAATTCTTTCCCACTCTTTATAAGACAAAATATTTGTTAATCATGTAGTGCCTTTCATCCTGGATAATAATGGACTTTTCAAACATTTATTACTTTTGACCCACCATAATTCTTGTATTATTATCCTCATTTTATAGATGTGGAAATGGAAAAACAGAGAGGCCAGAAGTCACAAATGGTACAGCTGAAAACAGAACCTTTGAGCCCTAGCCAGTTCTCAGACTGCAATACCAGTCTTTCCTTGGCAGTGCCACTATACTATCCCTAGCACTGCCTCTGCAGAGCTCTAGCTAGCCTTTCCCCTAGTGAAAACAGGGAATAATGGTAAGTATTTGCTTGACTTGGAGTTCACCACTCAAGCACCAAGATTATGTTCCATGCTATTGTGTGATTCATAGCTTAAGCAGATTTACAGACACACATTGAACACTCGTATAATGACAAATGTGATACGAATGAACGTTTCCCAGTTCCTGAAGGCTATAGGCTCTCAGCTTGCCTAACTCAGGACTAGCAACTTTTTACGATAAAGTGGTGGCCATGCATCATGTAAATAATACTGTCTAGACTATTACATAGTTTATTTAAAAAAATACAAATAGGGGAGGTATTGGTGGTGTGCAGTGGAGCACCTTCTTTGATAACTTCCAGGTCCCTACAAGACTTCCTTATTACAGATTTGCTGCCTCATTAACATTTTGCAACACAGGTACCTTTTCTACACCAGCTCCCTCCTTTCAGAAGGGGCATGTTAATGGCTATGTCTACACTAGCCCCCACCTTTCAAAAGGGGTTTGCTAATGAGGTGCTGCTATGAATATGCAGTGCCTTATTAGTATACTGCCAGCCAGGGTGATTCAAAAATGTCACTTTTGAATCACACGCCACCTGTGTAGATGGGGGCCTTTCGAAAGCCCCCCCATCTTTGAAAGCCCCTTATTCCTAAAGCCAAAGGCCCCCATCTACATGGGTGGTAAGCAATTCAAAAGCAGCACTTTGGAATCGCCATGGCTGACATTATGTAAATGAGGTGCTGCATATTCATGGAAGCGCCTCATTAGCATCTTTCAAAATTCCTCGTTAACATGCCTCCTCTGAAAGGAGGGGGCTAGTGTAGACATGGCCATACATTTTGGGGGCTGGCCCTTTAAATTTGTCATAGAAGAGTGGCTGCAATGTTAGAGTAGCCATTTTACACTTGATTGTTTTTTACTAGATATCCTCAGTCAGTAAGAAATGCCCATTATATTTCCCCTTTGTTCTCCCCACTATTATTCCTGAGGATATGGCTTTTTCTCACAGTAAGGAAGGTCTGCAGTTTTCATCTACTAGCTTAAAAACTGAGGAGCAGTACAACTATGGTATGTTTGAAAATCTGTTGAGTGCAAGTCAGATAAATATAGTGTTTGCCTGTGATTCTAGTTATTACAGCTGAAAGAGGGAGGGTGAGAAGGGGAAAATGACAGAGATAAGTCAGAGTTTCATACACATATAGGATCCCAGCAATAAACAAAATTAAAAAAAAAGCGTTCATAGGATATTAGGTCAAGTGTTTTACAGCATTCAGTCACACAGTTTCAATTAAGATTCTCTCTTCCCACCTCAGTGCTTATATATATAACATGAGCGAAACTAATGTTGATAATGGCCTTTTTGTTTTGATGTGTTCATTGTTTGTATGTCCTATAGAGGTGTATTATTTCCCACTGTGTCTTGTTATCTTCCTCATCTTGTATTTCCATTGACTGTGCTAATATTCTTTTGCTATCTTTTCTTTTTGTAGTGTATTATTTTACTTTATATGCGAAACATAAATCAAAACTGTGGATCTAGATGCCCCGACCATGATTTAAAATATATTTTATATGGTAATTTACAGCTCTAGCCATTCACCAGACCACTGTGACCAACAATGGATCAGGATGAAAACACCACATCACTCTTTGCTTTCATTATTTTCTGCTTTTAGAACTATGATCTAAACTAGGAATAATATCACACAAGGGATTCCACACATGAGCACAGGTTGCTGTAACTGAGAAGTTCATGGGAATATGCATGAGTAAGAGTTTTTCAGTCTCAGGCTTGTCTTTGGATAAGTGAAATCTGGTATTCAGCCCTAGAAACTGGGCTTGTCTTCTTCCCAATATGTGCATGCAATTTGAGTGACAAACCTGGGTGTTTGTGGGAGCAGCATCTATAGAACTTTTAGAAACACAATTTTGACTGTGCAGATTTAGAGACTGTATTCGACAATATAACTGATATATTTAATAGAAAAGAAAACGTGCCTATACAAAAATCACTGTTTAAACTCCACTATCATAGGTGGTCTGTATTTGCTTACCTATCTAAACCTGTTTTATTTCCTTGGAGAACAAAATCATCTGAAAACACTTGGGTGAAATCAATTTCCTGATCCTACTTTTGTCACTGGAGCTGCTGTATCACTTCATTTTTGTGAATGACACTTCCCTTTAGTATCAGCTGGGCTAGGAACTCTAAGGAACTGCAAGGAGTGAGTGACATTGCTGTTCAGGTAAGAAACTTTTAAATCCTGAGCTGCCAAATAAGTCTTGTTTCCCCAGTTAAAAAACAAAAACAAAAAAACAAACAAAAACCCCAAAACAACCAACACGTTCACTTCCTGTGATATATAACTTTCAAGACTAGTTCTTTGAAGTTGACCTAGAACCACTGACACCAATGTAGTTCACTATAAAAACACTAGAAATAGATCAATGCAACTCATTCATATTACAGTACAAAAGCGTTTCCTGATTTATTCTTCATGACTTTATTTTCTATGGCAGTTTGGGCAACAGTAAATTGATAAGAAAAAAAAAGAACCCTCAAACAAATTAAGTCACTTTTATGTGCAGAAAAATATCTTTCCATGTGTGGGTACTCACAACCTGTTCTTAGATGCTCACACCTCAAAGCGTCTTCTGGAAGCCCGACAAGTTGAACAAAATGGGTATAAGTGGCAGCATACAAAAATGAACCAAAATGCTAATTTCTTTTCATGTGTGATAAACAATTTAAAAGCAGCCACAAACATGAAAAGACCAAGTTATATTTTTATGCTATGACAGTAGGAATCATAATTAGCATATACCATGAGACAAATTTTTCTGTTGGTTATATTCAGTTATGACCTTTCTGTTTAACTTTACTTTTCCTTTTTCTGATTTTAATTAATTTACCTCTCACATTGTTTGATTTCTATTTTTGTTTAATTTGCTGTCTCTCACTTTCTCCAGCTTTTTGCTTTATTCATTTCTCCATTGCTCCTCTGGTCTCTGTGGCTATATCTACACTGCGTTCCACTTTCAGAAGCTGAATGCAAATGAGTGAGATCGAAAATGCAAATGAGGTACATATTTACACATATTGCACACCATTTGCGTATTCTTGCATGATCCTGCATCTGGAGGAGGCTTTTCTGGAAGTGTGAACAGCTGTGTAGATGGGGTTCCTTCAAAAACAAACCTTGTTTTCGAAAGAACCCTTCTTCCCAAAACAAAATAGGTGGGTTTTTGTTTTGTTTTGTTTTTCCAGGTGGAGACTGGGGCTGGGAGATACGGGAGGCAGTAAATCCTCACATTTAACAGACTTGTCAGAAGTTGGTTTTGATAGTGTATAGACTAGCACGGCTTCCTCTCTGTTACTATTTAACAGACTTATGGTAATAATTGACAACTGTCCCCCGCATTAGTCTGTTAAATGGAGGGGTTACTGTAATTACATTTGTGGCTGAACTCCTTGAGGAAGAATTTTAGGTCTTCTGCTCTGTTTTATGCAAATTATGCACATTCAGGTTACAGTAGTCTTGGATGATGACCCACCACATGTTCATGTTAAGAACACTTTCACAGCAGATTTGATAAAAATGCAAAGAAAATAAATACCAGTGTGAGTTTTCTAAAGATAGCTATAGCATTTGCCCAAGGCTTATGAGTTTGAAGCCGTCATCTAAGCAGGATAAGAGGTATAGTCTTACTTGAGCAAAACCCTGATGCACAAACTACAGAAACTGACCATCAAAAAAATCAACCTTCTGCTGGTGGCATTTGACTCAGAGGATGAAAATGAACACGCATTAGTCTGCACAGCTTAGAATAATTACCAAGCAGAACCTGTCATCAACATAGATGCATGTCCTCTGGAATGGTAGTTAGAGCATAAAAGGACATATGCATTTTTAGCACATCTGGCCCAGAAATATTTTGCAACATTGTAAACAAGAAGCAGGAGTATTATCTTCTTCAAACTATAAACAAACATTTTTACCTGAGTGACTGGGGGGAACAAGGAGGAGGACTGAGTGGACTTGAGAGCTCTAAAGATTTACATTGATGTATTTTTGAATGTAGGTACTTTTACATAATTCTATATTTGTAAGTTCAACTTTCATGACAAAGAAAGTGCACTACTGTACTTGTCTGAGATGAATATTTTTGTTCTTTACAATGCAATTATTTGTAATAAAAATAAATATAAAGTGAACATTGTATACTTTCTATTTTGTGTTGTATTTAAAATCAGTAGATTTTAAAATGTACAAAACCCATCCCATTTAAAAATAATTTTATCTTTATTTAATATTATGATTAATCATACAATTAATCATAATAAATTTTTAATCATTTGACATTCCTATTGCCTATGCATCTTGCATGATAGACTAGCAGCCCTTTACCTAGTGTTTCCAGACCTCTTGTTTTTCTCTGGGAGTCAGGTGGTTTTATGACTATCTCAGCATTTGCTTTTAAAGGCAGATTTCTAGCCTGCATGCCTATGGGGAAAAAGATAAATAAATAAAACCTTGATGATGTGGCTTGGGAGTATCTTGAAAGCGCAGAAATCAGAAGTCAAATACAAAGACCTATAACTGATTATTTTTATAAAATCTCATTAATTTTTAGCCTAATTCCTGATTTGGATTTTTGAATGGTTGAAGTTAACCATACTGCGGATCACTCCTTCTTTTTGGATTCGCATGCAGCTGGTGGGGCTACAAGGATAGTTTTACTGCACAGCTGCCTTTCAATCATAGGGACTGCTGGGATGACGTCAGCCGATGATCGGATGTGGTTCTTTTGGTAGCGTACGTTCAGGTGTGGTTGCAGGAGGAATCAGGCTTTGATTACTGGTTACTTGTTATTTTATTCAAAGGTACTTTACTGAAATCTCATAGGTAACTTAGCATGCATAGACATAGATTATTGAAGCACACAAATACATAGCAGGTACAATTCTCTTACCCCTGCGTCATTCGACTCTGGCGTTGCCAGTGTCTGTCACTCAATCCCTTGGGAAGAAGAGTACGAGGAGGGCATCCTCTTACCTTAGGAGACAAAGGCCCGTCCTGAACAGCAGGTTGGGCAGTTGCAGCTCAGCTCGTGTCTGCTGCCAGGCCTTACTTTGTACCCCACTGGTCATGTACACCCTTCCTTACCTTAAGACACCAGCTGTATTCTGTAGCCTTGAAGGCGCCAGTTTTGAAGGGCGGTTTATGGCCGAATTTACATGGCCAAATTTACATCTGTTTGTTAAGGGATAACCAAATCACTTAGACAGGACATTCCTTCCCTTATGGGCGTAATTACTCTCCTGGAACGGTATGTGGGTGTATCAATTAACTGCAACAGCTCAAGGGCAGCCCGAGGCCCCTGTTCCTGGAACATGATTGTCTCCTCTTACCTAGTTCTCTCTCTTTCTCTCTCTTCACAATGACCCAGCATCTTTGTGCTGAGAAGGTATGCAGGAAAGAGAGTGGGAGGGGTTTGCCTGGCTACAGATGAGAATGGTAGGAAAGCACAGCCTACCTCTGCTTTTACAGTGCTGGGAGCTGCAAACTGGGGAGAGCTGGAAGTCTAAGAGAGGAGAGAGAGGGAGTCTGGAGAGCATTCTGGGAAATGAAAGGAACAGGAGCTGAAGGGGAGTGGAGCACAATGGCTAGAATGTAGAAAGCTGCTACAGGCTCTCCTCAAGGCTTCTACATACAAGTCCCTCCCTTAGAGTCCACATTAGTCCCTGGGAGTTACCCCCCACCCAAGTTTCTTGGTGTTCCATGGCTTCCCTACTCCCTCCACCTTTTATCATTGCAGATCCCCTGCCCCGTTCTCTTTGTGTGAAGGACCCTGGAGCACAGGCAGGAAAAGCCACAACCAGAGCAGTTATGCTTCTCTCGGCCTGTGTCTACACTACAGCCCAGATCAGTGCTCTGAGACTGATCCACCAGTGCTTGATTTAGCCAGTCTACTTAAGACCCGCCAAATCAACCTCAAATCACTCTGCAGTTGACCACACTACTCTGCCCTGGATGAAAAAAGTAAGGGAACTTGATAGAAGACTTTCTCCTGTCGACCCCCTGCAGTGTAGACTCAGTGGTATTGCGACCTAAGGTATGACAACTCGGGCTATGTTATTCATGTAGGTCAACTTACTGTGGTACTGTAGATGCAGCCGAGTCTTTGCTGAAGCTATCATGCCAGTGGTGATGCAGATTTAGAACCAACTGGTGAGGTATAGGAGAAACGATTTGGAGACCTGAAGTCTTGGATCAATTCAGCCCTGGTATAAGAGGTCACATTGATTGCAGTAGGGCTAGTTCAAAAATTATGGTTTTCATGCCAGAAATTTAATCTAAAGCCTTTTTTTTGTTTCATTGTTTTGCCTTAATTTGTGGACATTTGTTGGAAAACTGGAATGGAAAAAAAAAGCAAAAAAACCGAATCATTGAGATAGCCTAGTACAAAGTCAAACCATGAGATGAAAAGAAAAACAATTAAAACCCTGTAACCCATAAAGATGAACAAACAGCAAAGAACCAAAGCAAACAAATTAGTTTAGCTTATCTTATAATAGCAATAATATTAATAGCATTTAGTATACTTGCAATTAACAGCTTTTGTAATTCATCAAAAGCCTCAGCTTTGTGCTGGCATTTAACAAAATCAAAGAGCCATTTACTGCTATGTATGCTTTAATACCATGAACATTATCCCTTACATAATTCTCTTATTAAATCTAAATGGGTAGCTGAGAAACTGAATTTAAAGCATTAATGAAAAAGATATTACATTTTTGCTACACAAGTACTTAATTTAATGGGTCTGTAGATTATACGCAGTGGGTTATCTATACTTCTTAATAAAGATGTTCCATGGGCACTTTAATAAATATCTAGGCGGTATGTTGTTCTGCCTCCATGCTCACGGCAAGGTCCCCTACCCTATAATGCAGAGAGAACTGTGGGAGCTGTGGAGGGGGAAAATCCTGTAATGTTCCTCATGGTGACATTTTTGAGCATGATTTTTGTTGACACTATTGAGCTTTCACCCCCATAGCTGTGTCTACACGTGCATGCTACTTCGAAGTAGCGGCACTAACTTCAAAATAGAGCCCGTCGCGGCTACACGCGTCGGGCGCTATTTCGAAGTTAACTTCGACGTTAGGCGGCGAGACGTCGAAGTCGCTAACCTCATGAGGGGATCAGAATAGCGCCCTACTTCGACATTCAACGTCGAAGTAGGGACCGTGTAGACGATCCGCGTCCCACAACGTCGAAATTGCTGGGTCCTCCATGGCGGCCATCAGCTGGGGGGTTGAGAGATGCTGTCTCTCCAGCCCCTGCGGGGCTCTATGGTCACCGTGGGCAGCAGCCCTTAGCCCAGGGCTTCTGGCTGCTGCTGCGGCAGCTGGGGATCCATGCTGCAGGCACAGGGTCTGCAACCAGTTGTCGGCTCTGTGGATCTTGTGTTGTTTAGTGCAACTGTGTCTGGGAGGGGCCCTTTAAGGGAGCGGCTTGCTGTTGAGTCCGCCCTGTGACCCTGTCTGCAGCTGTGCCTGGCACCCTTATTTCGATGTGTGCTACTTTGGCGTGTAGACGTACCCTCGCAGCGCCTATTTCGATGTGGTGCCGCCCAACGTCGAAGTTGAACATCGACGTTGCCAGCCCTGGAGGACGTGTAGACGTTATTCATCGAAATAGCCTATTTTGATGTTGCTACATTGAAATAAGCTATTTCGATGTTGGCTTCACGTGTAGACGTAGCCCATTTGGAAATACGACCCTTTTGAGCTCCACACAGATCCTGGAATCCATACTTTGGTACCATCTCTGGGTTCCAACTCCTCCATTCTGTCAGAAATGTGCTTCCAGAAAGATGGTGCTAACAGGGACTCATTCACCCTTTCATGTTTCTGAGAAACTTCTCTCGAATAAGAGTAGATGGGGCAGCAGAATGCCAGGTGCCTGGGCAAGGTGTGTGGGGGAAATTGAGTGGAAGGAGCAAGTGGAGGGCAGTTTTGAATTGCTGGGCCCTAGGGCAGTTGCCTCGTTTGCTCACCCACCCCACCCCTCAGTGAACCTGAATGAGGGAGGTGTCCATGGTAAAGAATGAGATGGGTGCTATGCAAAAGTTGGATGGCATTAGCCTCCCAAAAGGCACTGGAAGTAATGGAGTAAGGATGGATCCATCACTCCTTTCCTGCTCTTACAAGCAGGGTAGAGTGTGGAAGAGTTGCCACGGTGGCGTGTGCACCCTCATTGCCCCAAGAACTCAGTCAATAAATGGCCTTCCTCTTTTGGCTCTTGTTACACCATGGATTCTCTGAGCCTTTGTTAACCCTCCAAATACAGGAGTGTGCCTTCTAGATGCAATTTCTCCCTTTCTAACTAGTTCTTTCTATCTCGTGTACCTTTGCATACAGATAGTTTTCTTGTTTGTGATCTATTTTTTCAGTCCTTTTTACCAATAAAGCAGTATGAAGTGTCAGTATTACTCTTGGGCTACGTCTACACGTGAGGCCAACATCGAAATAGCTTATTTCGATGTAGCAACATCAAAATAGGCTATTTCGATGAATAACGTCTACACGTCCTCCAGGGCTGGCAACGTCGATGTTCAACTTCGACGTTGCGCGGCACCACATCGAAATAGGCGCTGCGAGGGTACGTCTACACGCCAAAGTAGCACACATCGAAATAAGGGTGCCAGGCACAGCTGCAGACAGGGTCACAGGGCGGACTCAACAGCAAGCCGCTCCCTTAAAGGGCCCCTCCCAGACACAGTTGCACTAAACAGCACAAGATCCACAGAGCTGACAACTGGTTGCAGACCCTGTGCCTGCAGCATGGATCCCCAGCTGCCGCAGCAGCAGCCAGAAGCCCTGGGCTAAGGGCTGCTGCACACGGTGACCATAGAGCCCTGCAGGGGCTGGAGACAGAGCATCTCTCAACCCCCCAGCTGATGGCCGCCATGGAGGACCCGGCAATTTCGACGTTGCGGGACGCGGATCGTCTACACGATCCCTACTTCGATGTTGAATGTCGAAGTAGGGCGCTATTCTGATCCCCTCATGAGGTTAGCGACTTCGACATCTCGCCGCCTAAGGTCGAAGTTAACTTCGAAATAGCGCCCAACGCGTGTAGCCACGACGGGCGCTATTTCGAAGTTAGTGCCGCTACTTCGAAGTAGTGTGCACGTGTAGACACAGCTTTGGTGTGGGAGGGGAGAAGTCCTGGTGCTCAGCTCTTGTAATTTTAGTCTGCTCACACACCATGTAAACACCCTACAATTAAAACTCTTGCAATATCTAGTGTTTATTAATACTGGCAAAAAGTGTAAACATTCTGGCTCATTGGAGTCCATATTAATAGTTTAATATAATAATCCAAGTTTACATAAAAAATCTCCTACTCTGTTCTACAGCATTTTGGGTTTAAGCCTGTGGGTCGCCTCATTTGAGAATTCTACAATATGTATTAATGCCATTTATTTTGTCTGAAGGTCAGATTACTCAGTGGTGCTACTTCGTCACTTAAACTAACAGACTCGTGATACTTTTTTCTGCAACTAGCTAAAACTGTGGGCAACTAATAATGCATTGCAATCAAATTCTGTTCTGTAAATGGTGGGACATAAAGCTTTTCTCCCCTTTTGATTATAGTTGCATCTAAAATGAAATTGAATGAGCATTGTAACTAAGAATGAATTTTTGGATGGGTTTATTGTTATAGACACATTTTTCAAAGGACCTTAATGAACCGATGGCTGCACACATAAAACATATTATCAGTGAAATGTCACCCAGGAATAACGTGTGAACTAAAAGGATTATGATTAAACTGTACCTGTCCTATTCATACTGCTAAATTTAAGGTTGTGTCACCATTTCTGTTATAAATTTCCTTTCTCAGATATTTTTCACTGAGGTGTAAAGAATTTTCTGGATCTAATGTAACATGAAATGTTAAGCCAAGAGTTGTTTCTCTTTGTGACTTAAGACTTTCTAACTGCTTTTACGGAGAACATATAATGACAGCTTTCTTGTCTATCTTTACTACTAACCCTCTGCTGGTATTCCATTATTGTTTATGTTGACTATAGCTGGGCTTGTGTCTTGAAGTTCATAACCAGATCTGAATTTGGGTCTAAAATTTCCCAGGGTTTAGGGATGTTTGGATTCCAAGTTTGGATTTGGTACAGTTCATAATAAAAATGCAGACTCAGTGCAAAGGGGTCAATCCTGTGAAAACTTGATTTTGTGCATTGTCTTGCTGCAGTCTTTGGCTAGTAGTGACTATTTGTAGGGTTGGGCCAAAGTTTGTGTCTGTATCCACATCTGAACTTCCCCACAGAAGTCTTTTCATTAGCATTACTCACTAATCTAATCTACAGCAAATCCAAATAGTTCCCCAACTCCAGTCTATCTGATATGTTCTGATCAAGATCATCTCTTTTCCTTCTATTCTGCCCATATCTTTCTTGTTTTCAATCATTTCACTGCTTTCCAATTTCCTTCTACAGTAAGTTCAAAGTTGTGCTCTCTGTCCATCTTCTCTTTTTTTGTTGCTTAGCCTTCTTGCCTATCTCTTACTTAATTTTTTCAGGGGTAAAGGACTGCTGTCAGAGCAGGGGTTTAGCCAGCAGAAGCCTCTTTACTGCCAGCAGCATCCTCTGCCGAGAGCAAAATCTCACAAGGCTATGCTAATTAGCCATGTGAATATGTAAGTGCAAAATTACTTGGCAATTTCTAGAAACCTTATTAGCATTGTTCTGGGGCCATGTAGACGGGCCCAGTGAGTCCCTGTGCCCTCTCTCATGAAGGCCTCATCATATTATCTTCTTTATTTATTTTTTCTTCATCTCAAAACTCATGTAATGTATAAAAATCGGTTTTCATATTTGTGTATGGGAAAGCATAAGAAAGCTTTCCTGAGGTCTTGAAAAACTTGCTGTTCTGAGAAGCTTTCTAGCTGTGAGATCACGCCTTGCTCTGTATTGTACTAAACTGTTTTACCCATGTGTGCCTTTAGGTTGTGAACTTGATAGACATAAAATCGTATCTGTACACAATACACCTCTATGAAAACATTCCATGCTACCAATATATAAATGAATCATGATAGGATGATTGTTACCTCAGCAAACAGTCAAAGCTCATATTTGGAATGAATGGATAGGAGTGCAAAGATGAAAATAAAATTATATTTTGCTTAAAACATAAATATATTATCCCAAAGATTCTTGGCTAAGAAATTACTTTGCAAATGCAACAACTTATGTGACATAAGACGTGTAAAACCTCCAAGGAGTAGGTGCCACTTTAGTAAATGATATGGATACTAAGAAGCATTTACACAATTGACCTGAACAATTCCTTTGGTCCCATTATTTTGTACTCAGTCAGCAGCTACATATTTACATGGTAAGCTGTAGCATATTTGAAGAAATGATTATGCTTTTTTAGGTCTATAATTAGTGTTTTAAAAAGTCATTAAATAAATATTTATGTGATAGATGGGTAATGGATCACTTGTAGCAGTAACATGTTGTTTCTTTATATAAGTGTTAATGATAATGGTCAAAACTACTCATCATAACATTTAGCAGCACTGTTTTAGTGTTTCAATAAAAAATTAAGTATGGTTAAGGTGGGAGTCTGAAATCACCTACTCAGATTTTTCACCTTATATCAATATTGTTGTCATGAACAGTTTGTTACTTTCATGGAGCTTGTGTACTTGAATTTTTAAAGTTCATTTTTAATTTGTGCTGAACTATATACTGTTGGTTCAAGTCAGTTGTATTTAATGGAATTTCTTAAAGTAATGATTACTAAGTTCTTGACTGAAACTGAGAGATACAAGAGAAATCCAAGTTAATCGCATCTTCTGCTGTATTAGGACTTGAAGTAATCACAAATCAGTGCGTAAAGTTTGCATTTTTATTGGTCTAAATTGTTGTTGCAAACCTGTGGGTGCAATTATTTTTTTAGCCACAATTTCATGCTCACAAAAATGAAGGCTATTTTATGGTAAGGCTGAATATTTTGTCCTTAAAAAGTGACTCTAATTAACCAACCTCATGTATCTCTTATATGCAAAACCAAATGTACAAACTATGATGCCAATATCTGTGATTCATTTATTCAGATATATTACAAGGAGATAAATAACAATAAAGGTGTTGAGAGAAATAAATGAATAAGTAGTAAAATGGCTGAATTTAATTTTTCTAATAAAAATGTTGCTTTTCAGCCCAGAGTTTTGCAGAAAGACTTTAAAGGCTTGTCTTAATATCCAGTTGTAGAACAAGATGTAGGAAAGGCTTAAGAAGGTTGCAGTTTCCATTTTATATTCCCTTTTTTCAACAGGCTTTTGTGATTTAGGAAAATTTTTATGAACAGAAACTTGGTATATAAGGTTTCACTAATTAAACACATTTTTCATAAATTTTCAGAACATCGTTTTATCTGATTCTTTTTAACAACAAAAAACTGGTGCCCAGTGCATGATATTGCCTCCACAAAGCCTTTAGTTATTTAGGTAGAAATTACAAATTCTGAAAACATTCTCAAATATTGTAGTTAGAGATTGAGGTGTCTGAAACTTTGGACTCAGATATTACAAGAGCTGCTCGCTTGTCCGCAGAACATCTAAACTTTGTGAGACCAGACGTGAATAATTCTATATGTTAACTCACTAGAGGATCTTCTAAACTAATAGAGTTGGAAAGAAAAGACCTGGAGAAAATTATACTATAACTTGCATTAGACTTTTTGCTGCAAGACTTATAAGATACACCAGCATACAAAGTTGAGGCCAGTGTTCTTAAACATTTTTAAGACCACGGAACACCAGCCAATGATACATTTTATGCAGAACACCTACAAAATTTTCTTCAAAAAATTTTTCTGTGCAAACAAACAAACCCCAAACAGCAAAATATACAGCAAAACCAAAAATGAAGTAATTGAATCAGGTATCATAACGATGAAGAAGTAACATTATATCTGGTTTTAATGATCGAAAATATGATAGCAAAAAAGTGCCAGATGCTCACGGCACACCTGCGAGTTGTTCATGAAACACTGACGTTTCATGCAACATAGTTTAAAAAATACTGGTCTGGGCCACTTTATGACAGTTAGATTATGGGCATTTACAGCCTCTAATCCTTGCAACTGGCCAGAGGAGTAAACACAGAGATTACAGATCATTAGGAGTCTTCAGATTTTATATGGGATGGATTGTACCTGAGGGCTTTGTAAGTCATTCCATAGGAGTGACTGCAGACATTAATAAGTGATAAGTAGACACACAGTGGTGCCGAGTCTTCATATAGTCTGTAGAAACTTCACTGAAGTCAGTGGACATGTGCCAGTAATTGGGAGAAACCATTATCATGGAAGACAAGCACTGTATCTGTGTACCTTGTTCTGTAACTGACACTGTTATTATAATATGGTATGCTGATGACAATATGCTTGATGCATACTCCACAAGGGAATTTTCTTTCTTCCTTTCTTGTATGTCTTTACCTTACTAATTTTGGAGTATCTTTTTTCTATAGGTTACTGTATCAAAGATCTCAATTTATTATAATGTACATCAATTTGTTACTATGGCCCTTTTGAAGTATCTGGTTAGGAATCTGTGGACCTAGTTCATATACCTCTTATATGCATCGGTTCATTGCACAGACACATGTCAGGGGCTCTTCCCCACTCTGCACTCCAAGTGCAGAAAGTGGGGCCCTGAGGAGACTTAAAAAACACCTTACCTGTAAACAGGCTTTACTTTAAACTTCCCAGGATCACAGATTCCTTGGTGCTGGGGGGCAGTTTTGCTGCCACCACCAAATGAGGAAAAAAACCCTACCCCAAGAAGACACAGGTGGACGTCTTCCTGTGAGGGTACCCCAAGTTCTGAAACCTTCCTTCAGGAGAGAGCTTGGACACAAAAAACCTGTAGTTCAGTAGCTGACCATTTGGTCTGAGGCACAGACTCTTCTGAGGACACAGAAATCAGATCAGTTGCTTACTGTTGGCTCACCTGGGATTTAGGTTACCTCAGAAGATTAACACCTTCCCTGCATTCATTCATGCCAACACCTCTGTGTCTGAATAATGTACTTGATGTCAGAACTTTCTCTTAAACTCTCTGGCTATGTCTACACAAGAGGGTTTTGTTGACAAAACCAGGGGAGTGTCCAGATTCCCAAGGTATTCTGTGAACAGTAAATCGACAGAATGCAGCACATTTGTCAACAGTCTTATCCCTCTCCCCACAAGGCATAACACCTCTGTAGACAGACATCTGTTGAGATAAAGCTGGCCTGGATGATCCAGGGAGCCCTCAATTGACAGACAGGTCTTCCGGGATATTGAGCAGCCCTGTCTGCCATGCTTCTGATTGGCTGTTTTATCAAGAGAGTGGCTGACAGTCCATCTGCTCTCTGTTGAAAGAGTGGCTCACTCTTACGATCCACTCAGCAGTTTGACCATGCTCTGTCGACAGAAGTTTTGTGGGAGTATATTTTCTGACAAAAACTTCTGTGGACAAATTGTCGTAATCAAGACATAGCCTCAATTTTCAGATCTCCAGTGCTTGGGGTTTTCTGTTGGGCTCTTTGAGCAAAGTTCATAGCCTCTGGCCTTATCCTAACTTGCTGAAGCTAAAGTCTCACAGAATACAAGTTTGTAGGTTCTTTGCATCACTGTGAAATGTAATACAAAGCAGGGAATGTAATAAAGCCCCCTGGGCTTCACTGGGGATAGGTCACCATCATCATACTGATCCACTCCTCTTTTTGCAGCAGTTTATGTTTCTTGCTCCCCCTTCGTGGCTGCAAAGCATTATCTCGCTCCTGCATACATGCATGGATGCCGCTTAAAGGTATGGTGTGGTCATTTTTCAGAGTAATGTACTTTTGCAATAAAATTGTCTGATTAAATAAGATTCTCCTCTAAATTTCTCTCCTGGACTAAAAAGCAGCAAAATTCCCAGGAAAATGTAGCTTTTTTAAGAAATTTAAATGTGATGTGTGGAGCATAGTTTCAAAATCAGGATTATAATGAGGTCTGTCAGGAGTCTCACAACTTGAACTGGTGTTGCTCAATAATGTGTTAGGAATAACTTATGTTTTTAAACTTTGGCTTATCTGTCAAACTATTTAATTTGCATCAGTTTAGTTCACAGGTTAATGTGTTTACACATCTAAAGGGGAATATAACTCTGAGTAGCTAACACAAACTTGCAAAACAAACGGAGATTAAAAGTTAATGCTAAATATACTGCATAATCACCAATGTCAGACCTAAGCAAGAGGTTTTATCCTATGAATAGTTTCATTGATTTTAATGGGAGTACTCATGGTAGTAAAATAAAGCAGATGTACAATTATTTGCAAAATGAGGGCTTTAGAAAAGTAGTTTAGTGCCTGCATTATTATACCTCAGTAGAGGACGTCATTATACTAATATTACCTCTGCAATTCCATCTTGCCAGGAAAAAAAGGTTTGGGCTCTCTAGGATATTGTTCTCAGAAATAGAGCAAAATTGTCAAAGCTGATTTCAGTTTTCACTGAAGATTTCATGTGATCGCAGTGCTAACTGTCTGGGTTATGCAGATTTCTAAACATCTACACATGGCTTTGACATCTATGCCAAGTGTATATAAAAAGCTGCCATATGAAAACATTGTAGCTACCTATGTTGCTAGGTAATTGAGAGTCAGACTTTGGCCTTTTCATGAGAAGATATTCATATAAAAGTATGAGAAGACTGGTTTATTTGTTCAGAAATATGGGGCACAACTAAAGCCGTGTCTACGTGTGCACGCTACTTTGAAGTAGCGGCACTAACTTCGAAATAGCGCCCGTCACGGCTACACGCGTCGGGCGCTATTTCGAAGTTAACTTTGACGTTAGGCGGCGAGATGTCGAAGCCGCTAACCCCATGAGGGGATAGGAATAGCGCCCTACTTCGATGTTCAACGTCGAAGTAGGGACCGTGTAGTCGTTGCGCATCCCGCAACTTTGAAATAGCAGGGTCCGCCATGGCACCCATCAGCTGAGGGGTTGAGAGACGCTCTCTCTCGAGCCCCTGCGGGGCTCTATGGTCACTGTGGGCAGCAGCCCTTAGCCCAGGGCTTCTGGCTGCTGCTGTGGCAGCTGGGGATCCATGCTGCAGGCACAGGGTCTGCAACCAGTTGTCGGCTCTGTGGATCTTGTGTTGTTTAGTGCAACTATGTCTGGGAGGGGCCCTTTAAGGGAGCGGCTTGCTGTTGAGTCCGCCCTGTGACCCTGTCTGCAGCTGTGCCTGGCACCCTTATTTCGATGTGTGCTACTTTGGCGTGTAGACGTTCCCTCGCTGTGCCTATTTCGATGTTGTGCTGCGCAACGTCGAAGTTGAACATCGATGTTGCCAGCCCTGGAGGACGTGTAGACGTTATTCATCGAAATAGCCTATTTCGATTTTGCTACATCGAAATAAGCTATTTCGATGTAGGCTTCACGTGTAGACGTAGCCTAATTGTCCTATTCAATTAGGAACAAAGCACCAGCAAAACCTAAGACTGATAAAAATAGGCTACTTTTTGCCCTTCCTATTGGCTGGCCGTAGCAAGTCTTATCTGCACATGAGCAACCAACATAGATAGATAGATAGGTAGGACTGTGTTAGCAAATGTATTTTCTTTCAGAATCTCTCCCCCCCGCCAGCCCCGCAAAAAACAGCAATTGATTCAATACTAATAGACGGAGCAAGCCAAAATGGCAGTTCTTGATTCTGCATGTCCAAACTGCCCAAGCATAGACAATAACTGTTGCTCCTTACTGTTGCTGATATTATGATAGCTGAAATAGTTTCATGATTAAGACTGCTTGCTGAGATAAATGAGTCATATGTGATGAACATGTCTTAATGATGAATCACCCGTTTACTTCACAAAGTGTGAGCAGGGCCAATGTACATTTGTATACAAGAATAATTTCAGGAATCAAAATATGGTCATCCTCAGATTTGCAGAAGAAAAAAAAATTGCAACTACAATAAACAGCCCCAGTGACAAGGAAGCATAAACTGCTGACTTTTACTCAGACAAAATTCATATTTTGGGCCCATGGGAATTTTGCCTCCGTAAAAGCTGTAGGATGGAGACAATGAGAACGTGTTATGAAGAAGCTTTAATAAAAACAAAACAAAACAAAGAAAAAAAACCCCGAAATTAAAACCCATAAAATACACTGCTTTGTGCTCAGGATTAGAAGATTTAGTAAATAAACACCCTGCTTTGATTTCTATTACACAGTAGCATTTGTAGAGAACGAGAACTCCCATTGTAACTTAAGCAGTCAGCTGGGTTATAATGGATCTCAAGGTTCAAATAATACACTGAATTATTTTAAAACCAGAAATAATTCTGTTCAGTATAGCCCAAATTAAAAGTTCTGTATTATTGACTGCCTATATTGAGGGCTTCTTTGGATTCATACAGTTTAAAAATGAAAATTTACCACTTGTCCCTCTCTTTTCTTTCTTATTGATTGTTTTTAATGCTACAGAGGTGTCTGATGCTTCTGCAAGTGCATTTTGGGAAACAACTTCAGAGCTCTTTAGGGTAACAAATACTAATAATTCATCTGTAATGGGACCATGTGGTCATGAGAAACAGCTTCTAAAAGTCCACTGGATTTGCTTTACTTTTTATAGACAAATATATCTTTTTCTGTTCCCATTTTTAAGTATGCTTGCAACCCTCATCTATTTTCTGTTGTTTTAAAGCTCTTCAGGCAAAAAATTGCAATTGATTCATAATTTTTCTAATACAATGTGTCACTTGACTGGAAACATTAAAAATTATTGTATATTATTTTGTCCCATTTAGGTGCTCTAGATAACTTGGGGGAGGTCTGTATGTGTATATATTATATATATTGGTTATTTGTCAGTGTTATTTTGTGTGCATGTATGTGTGTATAGTATCAAGCAGGTAAACTGAGGCATATACCTACATATTTTATATATATACATAAACTGAGGCATGCACACACATATACACATGCTTGCTTCAGTTTACCTGCATGATAGTATTGTGGTTGACTGCTGCTTGCAGTTAAAGCAAAGGAAGCTGTCAGGGGACATTTACAGGAAATGACGCAATGTTGAACACAAGGGCCATTTCTACACAGGCCACTTCCTTCAGAAATGACATGCTAATACAGGGAGCGAAAGATGCTAATGAGGCATGGATGCAAATTCCCTGCACCTCATTAGCATAACATCATGTGATTTGGAGTCCGGAAGATGTTCTTCTGGACTCCAAAACACCGTGTAGAAGTGCGGCCCAGGGAAGAAGGGGCATCTGGAAGAAGGACTTCCTTCCGGAAGCCCCTCCCCGGGGCCACGCTTCTACGTGGCATTTTGGAGTCTGGAAGAACGTCTTCCAGACACCAAATCATGTGACATTATGCTAATGAGGCATGGGGAATTTGCATCTGTGCCTCATCAGCATCTTTCGCTCCCTGTATTAGCATGCCACTTCTGAAGGAAGAGGCCTGTGTAGAATCAGCCAAGGCATTTCCAGGGGGAATCCCATAGAACTGTAAGAGTTTGTGCATGGGCCAATGACTGGAAAATTCCTACCTGCCTGTTGCTACAGGGCTGGCAGACCTATCCTGTGAAGGCTGGAGACTATAATCAAAAGAACATTCAAGGGTCAAATGTGGTGGAAGTCAGGCAGGGACTTTGTAGAGTACTTCTGAGACAACAAGCAGCACTTTTCTGGAACTAAGGCATCTCTTCAAGATGTACCTGAGACAGCTAAATTAGCCTAGGGAATATAGGTCCTTTATGGGTTTAACCTCCCCTACCTACTTGCTTTGTGCTTTTTAACAAATGGTCAGCATGCTAGGAGGAACTGCTCTGAATCACTTTGGACTTGTCTACACTACCACCTTCCTTCAAAGGAAGGATGGTAATTAGGGTGTTGGGAGTTTACTAGTGAAGTGCTGCTATGCATAGGCAGCACTTCATTAAGCAAATTCTCCCCCGCAGCAACTCCAAAGTTTTAAACTTCGAAGTACCGGCACGTGTCGAGCCGCGGAGCAACCGCTGGTACTTCGAAGTTCCAAAGCAACTTCAAAGTCCCCTTACTCCTCAAAATTTTGCACTGGCTCTTCCAAGTACTGGCAGTTGCGCCGCGGCTAGACTTGTGCTGGTACTTTGAAGTTTAAGACTTCGGAGTTGCCGCGGGGGGTATTTGCTTAATGAAGTGCTGCCTATATACGGCAGCACTTCATTAGTAAACTCCCAGCACCCTAATTACCATCCTTCCTTTGAAGGAAGGTGGTAGTGTAGACAAGCCCTTTAAAGAGCTGCGGGGTGCAAATACCTCAAGAGGAGTGTCTTGCAGGCAACCAATTGCAGTGAGGCCTGTTGTGTTAGATGTTGGAAATGTGCTGCTGCTGTTTCACTTAGAGCTAGTCTCAGTGCTAGAACCATTCAGACTACCCAGAGAGATGTGAGGGCAGTGAAACAAGCCACCCAAGGAGCTGCACTCACCCTTTAACTCTGGCAGGACAGGGGAAATAGGTTTGTTTTAGCCTGATGATACAGCCCCTGCACTTCCTGTTTTAGCCTAATCATACAACCTAGAATGGGGTGAACAGTGGCATTCCACTCTGTAAAGAGTGTGGGTCAAGGCAGATAATAGCTGGGTCGTGATGACCAGGAGAATCACAAGATGAATTACCTACCACGTGCAAAGGTTTCAGATCTCCCCTGCCATCTAGGTAGGCTTATGTGCAGAGCTGTGGATGGGTTGGTGGTCTAGGATTGCCAATTTTCTAATTGCGTAAAAACAAATATTTTTGCTTCATCCCTGGTCTAGTGACCAACCCCTGTCCCACCCATTCTGTGGGACCCTGCACAGGCCTCACCTCCATCCACTCCACCCTCTCAGTTGCTTGCTGTCTTCCATTTTCACTCACTAGTTCCATTATTAACAGACTGGGCCAAGGGCTGGGGTGGGATGCAGGAGAGGGTGAGGGCTGTGGTTGAGAGTTCAGGCTCAAGGGTAGGCCAAAAGTTGGGGGTTTAGAGCTGAGGGGGAAGTGCAGGAGGCATGCAGATGTGGCCTTCAGGAGAGAGTTTTGGTGTGGGTGGAGGTAAGGCCTGGGGTAAGCATGCAGGAGGGGATGAAGGTCACAAGCTCCGAGAGACCATTTGGGTGTGGGATGGGCCTCAGAGCTGAGCAAGGTTTTGAGAGGGGTGTGGCGGGCAGGCTCTGGGAGGCAGTTTGGGTGTGGGAGGGGTTTCTGACTAGGGGGTTTTGATGCAAGCGGGTGCAGCTCCCAAGTGGTGCTTACCTCAGGGGATTCCCTGGAAGCAGCAACATGTCCCTCAGCAGCTGGACATAGGGTAAGCCAGGCAGACCTGCATGATGTGCACTGCCTTTGTGCACAGACACCACCCCTGCAGATCCCATTGGCTATATTTCCAGAGCATGGGTCAGTGTACAGAGCCTCACTGGCTGCCCTGCACCTAAGAGCCACAGGGAGATGTCATCACTTCTGAAAGCTGCATGAAGCCAGGTAGAGAGCCTGCCAGCCTCAGCAACTAGCTTTGTATTGACCTTGTGAGCTGTGCTGACCATAGCTGCTAAGGTCACTTTTTGGCTGGATGTTTCAGTGGAAATTGGACCCCTGCAAGCTGTGCTGGTCATGCTGCATGTAGGAGAGACGTCCTGAAGGCCAAATTTAGGCTGTTAGGTAAGAGATTGAAGACCAGGGAAGCATTCGCTGAAACGCTTTTTGTTCCATGCACAGGGCCAATTAGACAGGCAGAACTGCAAGGTCTCAGTGCATGGATGAGATGATGGCAGAGCCGTCTTTACCCATATGCAGAAAACACAGCAGCATAGGGCAGCCAAAGATTTGGAGCACTACTGGGTCTTAATGTGCACCCATCTGCCTTTTCCTACTCCTGTTCTATGGCCATTGCGGCCTGGTGAGTATTCTTTTGGAGATGAACTGGTTAACTTAAGACTGAAATAGCCTTCTGTCAAGCCTTCTTGACGGACTATTGAACCTACCTATTAGTCTACATGACCTTAGTTTAAAATATGCTTTACAAATATTAGTGTGTTGCTGGAGATTACAAAATCATATCTTTAAAAATCTTCCCTCCCTTCCCATGGGCTGCCACTGGGCAGAGGTATACCAGTTTAATAGTATTGTGTAGGACCCTGTAAATCCTCAGGTGGGCCATGGATGGTGGTATAGGAAGGAGGAATCTTTTGGGAAAGATAGGATCCACCTAACGCTAAATTGAGTTGGCGTTCAGCATAGGGTTAGTGTATTTATACGTCGGAGAGATAGCCATGCTCGTCTATGTACTATGAAGACAAAAAAGCAGTCCAGTAGCACTTTAAAGACTAACAAAATAATCTGAAGGAGTGGGTCTGTCCCATGAAAGCTCAGCACCTAATACATTGCTGTGTTAGTCTTTAAAGTGCTACTGGACTGCTTTTTTGTTTTCATAGACTTCAGAAAGTTTTTGAAAAGGTCAAGGCCACCCCTTTCTGCAGGTCTCATTGGGTAGCTAAGGCAAGCCATAGCCACAGGGAGTTGGGAGAACCACACCTACAGATGCTCAAGTAAACAAACCATCTGCTGCCCCTTCAGTAGCTAACCCTGAGGAACTACGTGTGGTCCATAGGCCAGAGGTTCCCCACCCCTGAGAAAGAGAATTAGTTAAAATAGTTAAGCCCAAAGCAGACTGTGAAGAGTTGCAAAAGGATCTCACAAAACTGGGCATTTTAATAACAAAATGTCAGATGAAATTCAATGTCAATAAGAGCAAAATAATGCATATTGAAAAACACAATTTCAACAATACATACAAAACGAATGGGTCTAAATTAGCCGTTACCACTCATGAAAGACTTCTCAGAGTCATTGTGGATAGTGCTCTGAAAATAACTGCTTAATGTGCAGCAGCAGTCAAAGAGGCTAAGAGAATTTCAGGAGTCAATAGGAAAGGGAGAGATAGTAAAATGGAAAATATCATAAAGTTACGCTGACACCTTGAATACTCTGTGCAATTCTAGTCACATCATCTCAAAAAAGATATATTAAAATTGGAAAGGTACAGAGAAGGGCAGCACAAATAATTAAGGTTACGGCAAAGCTTCACTATGAGGAGAAATTAAAAAAAGAGCAGGACTTCTCAGCTTGGAAAAGAGATGACTAAGTAGTAATATGATAGAGGTGCTTAAAATCATGACTACTGTGGAGAAAGAGAATAAAGAAGGGCTATTTAATCCGCCACATAACAAAAGAACCTGGAGTTACTCAGTTAAATTAATCGGCAGCAAGGGAATTTTTTTGTTTTTGTTTTGTTTTTTGTTTTGTTTTGTTTTTTAAAGAAAATATTTCTCACAAATCATAGTCAACCTTTAAAACTTGTTGCCAGGGAATTTTGTGAAGGCTAAAAGTATAACAGGGTTCAAAAAAGACCTAGATTTGTTCATGGAGGATAGCTCCATCAATTTCTAATAGACAAAATGGTCAGGGATACAACCCTGTGCCCTGGGTGTCCCTAGCCTCTGATTGCAGAAGCTGGGAGGGGATGACTGGGGATGGATGACTTGATGATTGCCTATTCTATTCATTTCCTCTGAAGCATCTACCATTAGGAACTGTCAGATGACAGGGCACTGGGCCGTACTGACGATTGTTATGACACCATACTGCCATTTTTAAGGGCTACGTCTACACTACAGCACGCCTTCAAAAGAAGTTCTTCCAGAAGATCTCTTCTGAAAACACTTCTTTCGAAAGAGTGCATCCACACACAAAAAAGCAGATTTTAAAAACTGATCTGCTTTTACAATAGGGTGTGTCCATGCAGACCCTGCTCTTTTGAATGAATGGACAGGGTTTGAAAAGTCTGGTGCCATGAGGATTGCCCTTTCAAAAAAAGGGCATGCTTATATTTTTTAAGAATTTTTTTGAAAAAAGGTATTCTTCCTGATCTGGGAGCAGTAGAGGACTGCTGGAAAAAGGGCCACTTTCTTTTAATTTCAGATCAAAAGAGTACATTTTTTGTGTATATGCTCTGCGGGCTTTTTCAAAAAAGGCCCAGCTTTTCTGAAAAAAAAAATTGCTAGTGTAGACGCAGCCATGGGGTTTAGAAGAGGAAGGGGCAATTTTAATTTTCTGAATGTCAAGTACTTTTATTTTAAAAACTGCTAAAATATAATTTAGAAAAATGAAAAAGAGTAGGTCAGCTCTTACTGGTTGTTTCTGTTACTGTCAATTCAGGGGAATGACTCCTACTATTTTAATCACAGGAATTCTTTTACATAACATGGAGAATACAGTTATTAAGGCCAAATGAAATAATTACAGTGATTAACTAATATTAAACACAACAGCACAAATGACAGAATAGAAAATGATTACATGGGTTACTCCCCTTACAATTTCTTCTGTAAATATCTTGGTGGAAAGTTTTTCATGAGATTATACCCTTGAGAGCGAATCTGACTTTGTGAGGGAGGAGCACATTTGTTTTGGTAAATTGAGACCAAGGTCTTGTTTCCCAAAATTCTCATGAAGCTGGTCCCAATTTATCCTGTGATAATGGAGAATGTTTATTATGGGTCAGAAGAATTTTGTTTAAGGAAATGTGGATTCTATTGGTTATTAATAATATCCAGTCAGTTTGTTATTGGACAAAGTAAGCAATTTTAATTAAATCTCATGAGGTCGAAGAAGACGTCTAAATATGATACGTAGAAAAGATAATTTAAGGAACTGCTTTTAGAAAAGACCAATTTCAGATATTAGGAATATTAAATCTCACTTTGTTCTCTGTTTACCAATGTTTATTCCCTGTTGTCTCTCCAGGAACTGATGGTCTAATGCAGGGGTGAACAAACTAGGGGACAAGCTCTCTTGAGGGGACATGAAATTTTGTAAAGAGGGGCACAGCACAACTGTCTGCTGGGTCTGAGGCTAATCCATTTAATTAAAAATGTTGAAATATTTTACTGCTTTGAGGGTTGTGTGTTCACATTTATATACCGATTAATGAAGATTTTACATTTGACATACTTGTTTTCTTACACAGGCCAAAAGTTGGGTTTTTTTTTCATATGAAAACTGAAATTTCTGCCAGTTTGGATTACATTAGGCAGGTTGTGGGGCTGATAACTGCAGGGACAAAAAGTGGGGCCTGATGTAAAAAATTTGCTCATCCCGATCTAACTGTTTGATGATAAACAGGAGAAACCGATGGAGTTTGAAGTGACAACAGCATTTTCATATTCCAGTAAAACCATCACAGAGGTTTTAAATTTAAATGCTTAGTAGTATCTTAGACTGTGTTTACACTGTGAGAAAACATCCAATTTATTAACTTTGATTTTGTAATTCTGGAATTTATAAGTTCGAATTTGACCATCCATACCTCCCCACGTGCTCCTCACAAAGTCGACTCATTGCCGCCACACACAAATTGGCTAACATCGACTGTTGCAAAGTGCATTGTGGAACGTATTCCACCATTCCCTTATCCCCGTAGCATTCTGGGTATACTTGCTGGTCTTTGAGATCATCTTCCCACATTGCATTTTCCTCATTCCCCTCCTAGTGTAAGCAAACATCCATTTTTCCTGTTGAAAGGAAGGAAAAGTAGGGCATCCACAGAGATTGCAAAAAAATTTACACAAATGGCTTTCTTCTGTAGTTGAATTCTCAGCTGGCCATCCCATAATCCCATCTGATCCCTGAAAACATGCCAATCCCAGAAAATAATCCAGCGATCCTGACTATATTCTCAAAGTTAGAAGAAAGAGGATAGAGAAGTCTAGGAAAAAAGATTTTTTGCTTTATTGAAAATTATACAGGGATCCCTAAAAGCATGAAGAAAGAAAAGATAGGTAAGTTTTTCAGAAAATAGAGTTGTTGATGAGGGGGAGTCTTTGGCTTTCTGGTTCACTATAATGCTTTTGTGTAACGACTGTGTTCTCAACTGGCCATCCACTGAATGTCCCACCTCTCATCAGTGCATGTGACCCCTGAAAATAATACAGAGGCCCAGACTGTATTGTACAGTTAGAAGAAAGAAGATAGAAAAGTCTAGGAAAAAGAATTTTTGACTTTTCCCCTACACTACACAGATATTGCCAACATGGGTGATGGCACTGAAATATCATAAACTGAACTTAGAACACAAACAGGAATCTCAACTAGACCCCCCGCCCATGTTTGTGAGGAGGTCGAAGCATGAAGACAGATAGCAGATATTAGCAAAAGGATTTTATAACCGCTGAAGTAGCTGAAGTAGCCCTCTGCCTATCTTAGCTGCTTGAGGAGACTTCTCCACAGTGGCAGAAAACCTACCAGTATCTTAGGTGCCAGGGGAGAGTTCCTCATGGTGGCTGCAAGCCCCAAAATATCTTTCCCACCCTTGGAGCCCTAAACACGTGCAAGCCAGGATATGGATCTGCCTGGCAGCATGGTCAGCACCAAATGGCAGGCAAGTCCTTTTATTGTGTTGGGGGCTACCCACAAGATATGGCAGAACATGGGAAAGACCCAGACCGCATGGCACCTGTAGGGGAGGAAGGGGGTTTACATACAAATGTCAACTACTGAGAAGAAGTTTATCAGCGTCTTATGCAAATATGACCCCCACAACATCCTTGTTGTCATGTGGCTGGCGCCAGGCAGCAAAAAAAAAAAAAAAAAAAAGTGTAGAGACAAAGCCACAAACTCCCTGCAGGAGCTATTTGTAATGGGTAGATGTGCTCACAGTGCTAATAGCAAAGAAAGAAAGACATTTCTCAGGATCTCACACAAACGTGAGCCCATAGCCAAAGGCTTGCTGCTCCCACTTTGAAATTCAGTCTTTCTGTTACTGGAGAGCAGTGGCCAGAGCAGAGCAGTGAGAGGGGCATTGTGGGTTACATATGGGACATCTCTGGAGGCTAATAAGTTTGATTTTAAGATGTGGTGTTTCCACATTGGCCTTTAATTGAACTACTGAATTTGAGCTTTGAACTGCTGAATTTGAGCCTGTCAGGTAATGGCGATATTGTAATCTCGATAGTAGTGTTCCCTAAATCAAGCTAATGGTATTCAGAGCGAAGACACTCACCTGGTAATTTTGAGATAACTGCTTTAAATTCGAATTTATCTCATAGTGTAGATGATGAAGCTTTAATTCAGTTTCTCTCGCCATTTCATTGTGAAGTTTTGGAGGGAGTTCCTTGCGATGGTTTCTTCTTGACTCTTCTCTGTTCCTGAAGGTTATAGCAATTTACATGTGGAGATGGAATGGATAAATTGTCTGCTTGTCATTTATGCAAGGTTTCAGAGGGCATAGGTGTGAGCGGCACTCAATTCAGGGTGGTTCTCCTTAGTTCCAAGACATTATACCTCTTTCAGGATTGTTTAGATCTGAAGGTGGTGGCTATGATTTGTTTACTGCCTCCATGCCTGGGGTTTGGGTTAGAAAAAATTTAGGCTCCTAAAGATGCAGTCTGTCTAAGAATATTCAACATATAGTTAATTGTCTATGTTGTTCTTGTCATAGGAAAGTACCAGATAAGTTTTAAATTTTGTTTTAACTCTTTTTCTTCCAGCTCATTTTCTAAAACATGCTTCCAAGTCTACTGGCATTTGAGAGGAAATGAAATTTATTTTTCAAAATGTCCAAACATTCCTGTTCTTTGCATAAAAGTTCTCAGTTTCTGTGTCTTTTTTTTTCTTAATTCCTAGAAAGAGACTTTGGCTCACATAATTATCGAAGTTGTTAATTTTTTAAATAATTTCTTGTCTTCCTTGGCTGGGTGAGAGAGTTGCTTGAGTACTTCCAGTAATCAATCATTTCTCCATTAATATAATTAGTCTATATTATAATGATTTCTTTTATTAGTAATTGATTTAGCAAGGTCATTAGGTTCAATGTTGGTACATAAATATTATACCAGTTATGAATGGTATTAGGAAATTATATCAGGAACCTTGGCTTTAGCAATCAGTTGCAAATATTCGTTTCAAAAAGTGTTTGCATTTTAATGTTTAAAAAGTGAAGTAGACATTTTTGGCTGCATGTGTTTTCCTAGAGGAGGCTCTGAATGAATTTTTTCAATTACTTCTTTAACGAATTTCCACAAGATTTTAAAAATTCCTTTGTAAAGATTTACCTAGAGGGTTTTTGGCGCACGCGTGCGTGCGCGCGTGTGTGTGTGAAAGCTCATTTTACATCTAAATTTATTATTTTGATAGCACAACCCTACATTCCTTTTCACAGTCAGATCCTTCACTAAAACATCAGCATTTTACATGGTTTGTTTTCTTGCCTATAGTTTTCTACTAAAGTCACAAAGGAAGATACCCTGGTCCAGCTAAAACGTTCCTAGGGCTTTCTCTTTCAATCCAAGGTCCTCGAAGGTATGTTTCCTCTGTGATATCAATTAAGCTTTTATTAAATACTTTGTGCTAAGCGCAAATTTCAATGAGCATTATAGCTGTGTCTACACATGCACAAAACATCGAAATAAATGGCCCTTTTTTGAAAGAGCGGGAGGAGCGTCCACACTTGTAACACCGTCTTTCGAAAGGAAATCGAAAGAACGGGGAGGAGATGTTGAAATCTGCACCCTGATCCCAGATCAGGAAGATTGGCTCCTTTTGAAATACTGAATTGAAAGAGTGCACGTATAGACGCTGCACAGTCTGCTTTTTCAAAATACGGGTCCACCACGGCGGCAGTCAGCTGGATTGTGGGGCTGCTCCAGCCAGCAGCAGCGGGGCTCTATGGTCCCTGCCCCTGGCTGCCTTAAAGCTGCAC
The DNA here is from genome assembly GCF_033958435.1 of Carettochelys insculpta. Classification (NCBI taxonomy): domain Eukaryota; kingdom Metazoa; phylum Chordata; order Testudines; family Carettochelyidae; genus Carettochelys; species Carettochelys insculpta. Next base: position 317,285,381 of record NC_134137.1, read on the forward strand.
GCATGAAAGAAACCCATGACAGGAAGCTGAGAGCGTGCTAGGAGCAGCCTCTACAAGTGCTCCAGTCCCACGCTCCAGCTCAGCAGCATGGCCAGCAGCCAGCCCCCTGTGAGCCCCACGGCCCCTCCTCTGAGCCCCTGCAGGGAGAAAGACAAAATGGTCACCTCCTGGACAGAGCGGGAGGCTGTGGAAGGAGGAGGAGGAAGTCCTGCATGAGATGGGGGTCAAGCGGCACAATGACACTGCCTTCTGCCGCCTGGCACAGGGCCTCCAGACCAGGGGCCACCCAAAGCGTACCACGGAGCAGGCACGCTCCAAGGTAAAGGGGCTGCAGCAGGGCTATACCTGGGCCAGGGACCAGGCCAGCCACTCTGGGGCAGCTCCAGCCACATGTCCCTTCTTCCAGGAGCTCTGGGGCATCTTGGGTCCCCAGGACAGCTCCCCACCACCATCATTCCTGGACACCTTGGCCGAGGACCTGCAGCCAGAGGAGGAGGAGGACGAGCAGCCTGGACTGGAGACCCAGGAGCGGGAGGGGACCACGGGGGGGTCGAGTGAGGAGGGGGACCTCACCATTGTCCTCCCCTCGTGCTCCTCCAGCCAGGTGACCGGGAGCCGGACATGCTCGGACGTCACCAAGGGACACTCTGGTACTTACAGGGAGGGGTTCCCACCTGTTCCACAGGGTGGGGGCGACACAATGGCTAGTCGCCTGCACACAGGACCAGTGGTCCTGGGCCGCACACAGGCCACCCCCACATTGGATGTGGCACCCCGTGGTGGCCCACCAGCGATGCCCAGCACCCGCCTTCAGTGGAAGTGCTGCAAGCCGCACAGGGGCAGCAGCCAGTCAGTGCCGGACAGCACTTGGGGCTTGCACAATGCAGGCTGGAAAGGGCCACCTGCATGAGAAACCCCTGGATGCACCTACAGGCCGGGAGGCCCAGGCTGTGGTGGGGGGTGGGTCAGTGCCCCTTGGGGGGTCACTGTCCTTTGGGAGTGTCGGGGCCCCATGGGGTGGGCTCAGGTGGGTGGGCCACAGCCAGGTCCCCTCCATCCGGGCACATTACTGATGTGCTGTCCTCTCCACACAGCCAGACCACCCGTGGGCTGGGAGAGCCCTGCACTGTCCCTTATCCTCGAGAGCTCCCCTGTAGCCCTCAGAGGCACCCGGACACCACCCCAGGCATCATACTGTCAGGGCCATGGCTGGAGGATCCCCTGCCAGGCTGAGGACCCAGCCAGCCAGAGCCAGGCCGAGGTGGCCAAACAGCAGCTGCGGCTCGCCCAGGCTGAGATGGAATTGTGGAGGGCAGCCTGGGAGAGGCTGCTGACCACGCTGGAGGGCATTGGCCACACCCTCCAGGACTATGAGGCTACCATTGCCCACCTCCTGGACCCCCAGCAGCTCCCCCGCCACTGAGCCCAGCCCCGCTGAGCCTACCCCCGTCCTCTGTTGAGCCCGCCTCCTGCCCCTGCTGAACCTGCCCCCTCTGCACCCTGCTGAGCCTGCCCCACTGCCCCTACTGAGCCCACACCCTCTGCTCCACCAAGCTTGTCCCCTCCACCCGCACCAGGCACACTCACTGGCATTAACTGCCAGTGCTACCTGCACCCTCTCCTTCCCATTGGAGACCCCACACTCAGGGAGTCAGGGGGTCCAGGGGCCAACGGGGCTTGTGGCCTACCACCCCTGCCCCGGAATGAGCTCCCTGCCCCACCTTCAAGCTAGGTTCCCACCCCCTGTACATAGTTAACATAAATAGTGTAGATAAATGTTTATTTTAATGTTCACCACTCCATGCAGTGCTCCTCAGGGGGATGGTGGGTGGTGGATGTGCGGGTGTGGTGCTGGTGGGGGGGTTGGCAGGGACCGGGGGTGGCAGATGTGTGTGGGATGTGGGTGTGCATGTTGGTCAGAGCTGGCTGTCGGCAAAGGCCTGCCTGAGGGCTTCGCTGATGCTTTGGCCATCCCAGTGGGCCTGGCGGATGGGGGTGGTGCCTGGCTGCTCATAGTCAGTGCTGGCTGGAGGGCCCCCCAAGGGGACATAGGCATCCCCTTTTCCCTCCATAACATTGTGGAAGATGCAGCAGGAGCCCACCACCTGGGGCACATTGAGGACCCCGACCTCCAGATGCGTGTGGAGGCACCTCCACCGCCCCTTTAGGTGCCTGAATGGCCACTCCATGATTTTGCGGGCGTGGTTGAGGCACTGATTGAATGCCTCCTGGGTGGGGTCAATGAGTCCCATGTACAGCCTCATGAGCAGTGGCTGCAGGGGGTATGCCACATCTGACACCATGCAGAGTGGGATGGTGACATCCTCTGCCACCGGTATCTCCCGCTGGAAGATGAAGGTGCCGGCCCCCATGCGCCAGCAGAGGCCGGAGTTCTGGAAGACCCGGTCATTGTGGGTGTGGCTGGCCCAGCCCACATAGATGTTGGTGAACCAGCCCCTTGCATCCACCAGGGCCTGGAGCACCACCGAATTGTAGCCCTTGCTGTTGATGTACTGGCCGGTGCTGTGTGGTGGGGGTGCGGATGGGGATGTGTGTGCCATCCAAAGCTCTGATGCAGTTCGGAAAGCCCAGGTCCTGGAAGCCAGCTACTGTGTTATCCAGATCCCCCAGGCAGATGACCCTATGGAGCAGCATCATGTTGATGGCTCTGATGACCTGCAGGGGCAGAAAGGGGGACATGTGCTCCAGTGCAGGTGTGGCAGCCCCCACCCCCTGCCCCGCCTTGGGCCCTTTCTGCCCCCTTCCCATCCAGCCCCCATCCCGTCTGGCCTCTGCTCTCCACCCATCCAGCCCCTGCCCCGTCTGGTCCCTTGCAGCAGTGAGTTCCCCTCACCCCAGCCCCCCACCCACCCGTGAGGGATGCGTGACCCAGCCCCACCTTACCTCCATAAGTACAGCCCCGACAGTGGCCTTATCCACCCTGAACTGCTGTCCCATGGAGCGGTAGGAGTCCAGGGTGGCCAACTTCCAGATGGTGATCGCGACCCGTTTCTCCAGGGTGAGGGCTGGCCACATGAAGGTTTCCTGGTGTCAGAGTGTGGGGGCGAGCCAGTGGCAGATCTCGTCAAAGGTCTGCCTCGACATGCGGAAATTCCGCAACCACCTTTTCTCACCCCACTCCCTTAGCACCAAGTGCTCCAACCAGTCGGTGCTGCTGGGGTGGGTCCAGAGGCATTGGGGCCTGCAGGGAGGTGCCCGGCGGTGCCCCTGGTGGTGGAGCCCTGGCCCCGGGGGCACTGCCCAGTCACCCGATGAGCTCGGGTGTAGCTGCAGCAATGGTGCACAGCACTGCCAGCACGGTGTCCATAATGAGGATGTCCTCCTGCAGGAGCTGTCGCTGTGCCTCCATTGTGGCCACAGGTGGGCTCTGCCGGGCTGGGAAAGGCTGGGCAGCACTCAGCTCATACAGAGTGGAGAGTGGAGGGAGAGGCCCTTTAAAGGGGCAGCCGGCTGAGGCCCTGGAAGGGCTTGTTGGCCATGGGACCCCGTCTGTGGCGTTTCCTGCCTCCCTTCTTTCGAAAGAGGGCTTGGAGCTGTGTGGATGCTCTCTTTCGAAAGACCTCGATGGCACTTCGAAAGAGCGGATCAAAATGCCGATCCGATAATGGCGGCGGGTGCTCCCTTTCGACGGCCACTATTTTGACTGCCAAACTTCAATTTTCACCCTTTTGAAAGGGTGCTCACGTGTGGACCCAGTTTATATCTTTTAAATGATGTACCAAGGAAAACGGTGTAATGTTATAGCAGAATAAAATTTAAGATACAGCTTCTCTGAGTTTCAGTGGAGTAGCTCTGTTAATTTGTAGCTTCACACAGGACATCGCTGAGTTGTATGATACTCTTTGTGTAAAGAAACATGGTATTATGATTAAAGATGGGTTATCTTCCTGACATTTATTGGATCTTGTGAGACAAAGCTAAAGCCTCTTGGAATTTCTTTTGTTAGGATGAATATTTCATATAATTAAACAAATACAAATATATGAATGAGTTGCTTTCCTCCAGGCACCATAAATATGAAAGTACCAATATAAGAGTACAAGGTGGGTGAGGTAGTACTGTTTATGAGATCTAATTGTGTTGGTGAAAAAGACAAGTTTTGAGCTACACTAAACTCTTCATCAGATCTGGATCAGAAGTTGGTCCAGTAAAATATATTATCTTATCTACCTGGAACCAATACATCTATAACAGCGCTGTGAATGATAAATGTATTGTAAGCTTCAGCAAAGGCAAGGAACATCTTAACAAAAGATAATACTTTCATTAATGTAACTTTTGCATTGTATTGAGGTCACTTGGCTGGAGGGCCCAGGGGAGAGTGGAGGGCAAGATTACAGGTGCAGCTCGCCTCTGAGCTGACACATGAATTAAACACAATCTATGGGTTTTTTTTTCATTGCAAGAATAGAACAGAAAAATAAATACATACAATATGCTGAATAGGCAAATGCTCAGAAGTGGAGTTACTTATTTTGTTTGTACTGTGTGATAGGTGTGTTTGCAGCAATGGTATTCAAGAATCCAGAGGTGAACTTGAACAATTACAAGTACTTTTTATTAATATCTAAACTTAAGTGCAACAGCAATGAATAAGCTAGTGGAGACTTTTTAAAAAACTGGATCTGAAGTTTCCCAAAAGCTCACAACCTGCTTTGTGGACCTGCTGTTTGGGGTTAGCTCAATAACATTGTTTTGGTAGTTCCAGAGAAAGCCAAAACACACAAACCTGTCTCAGCACAATACTCAATACCATACGCAATCCTTCTTCGCAGGTCTTCATGGAAAAGGTCAGCTTCCAGACTGTTGCACTGGGCGGCACATTATGGGAAGGAGGTGACCAACCCTCAGTAGGGAAAAAAAAAAAAACAGGTGAAGGACTATTTAGAAAAGCTGGACATGGGCAAGGCCATGAGGCCAGACCTAATGCATCTGAGGGTGCTGAGAAAGTTGGTTGATGTGATTGCAGTCATTGGCCAATATCTTTGAAAACTCATGGCAATTGGAGAAGGTCCTGTATGATTGAGAAAAGACAAATATAGTGCCCATCTTTTAAAAACTGAAGGAGAGGAATCCAGGGAGCTGCAGACCAGTCAGCCACATCTTAGTCCCTGGGAAAATTATAGCAGGTCCTCGAGGAATTCACTTGAAACACTTGGAGGTGAGGAAGGTGATCAGGAGTTGTCAACCTGAATTCACCAAGGGCAAGACATACCGGAACAACTTGCCTTCTATTATGAGATAACTGGTTCTGTGGATATGGAGAAAGTGGTGGACAGGATATATCTTTACTATAGCAAAGTTTTTGATATAGTTTGCCACACTATTTTTTCTAGCAAGTTAAAGAAGTATGGCTTGTATGAATGGTATGGACAGGGTGGATAGAAAACTGGGTAGATCATCAGGATACCAGTTAGCAGCTGGTATCAAACAGAATGTCCAAGGGGTTAGTCCTGGGGCCTGTTTTGTTCTACTTCTTCTTTAATGATCTGGATGTTGGGATGGATTGACTCTTCAGCAAGTTTGTGGATGACACTAGCCTGGAGCAGAGGTAGGTACCCAGGAGTGTAGGGAGAGGTTCTGAGTATAGCATATTTATTGGTCTTAAAAGGAGAAGATGACACGTTGAACTAAATCCAGTGATACTTCAAATAAAATTCAGTTGAGACTATTGAAATAAAATCAGCAAAATTTGCTGTACAAAGGAAAAATTAAAACTGGTAAAATTATTTTTATGTGTTTTAGGCGTGTGATGCTCAAATTCATATATGTTTTCAACCAGTGAATAAGTTTAAAGCATCTCTTTGTTTTGTTTTCTATCCCAGTGAATTGAAAGAATTGAGTCATATACTCAAGGAATGTATTTGAAACAAAAAATAATCTTAATATGGATTTGGGACATGTTAGACTTCCATGGCAGTTTCATATTTTCAAAGGCCTGCCTAATCCCGTTATTGTGCCACAGAAATGACTCCAAGAGAAAAAATGGCCTATTTAAAACTGTTCTAACCAGGCAAAGGTCCACCTATCTATGTCACTTAGAGTCTGCTAATGAGCTCATTAATATTAAAGTAGTCTCTGTTTTCCACCATCTACTTATGAAATGAAACCACTTCATGTGTCTGATGCAGAAAAAAGTACAAAGGGAGCTCACCTGCTTTTCCCATGACTATTTTTTGTTCTTCAGAATAAAACATCTGCATTGCTTACATTAGCTCAAGTTCTTTATTTAAACTCATTACAAATACACCCAATTAGTGCAGCAGATAAAATGAAGAAATAGTAAATTGCTGAAAAATGGATGAAGTTTGCTTAATTAATTTACAAAGTTGTAATTAACCTCTCCAGTGGCCCAATTAAAGTGTGGGAGATATAGCTGACAATATTCTTAAAATGGAGCTAAAATTACTTTAAATTGCAGTTTACTCCACCAAGCAATTAGTTTCATTCCTGGTTTAACCAGCCAAACTAGCAACATCAGATATGAGGGGGAAAATAATCAAAATATTGTGAAAGCAGCTTTGAATAGATGAAAATTTGTACAAGTGGCTCCAGCTGGATGGGAGTTCCATTGCAAGACAATTATAAAGCAATGAAAAAGTACTTTAGGCTGTCAGCTAGTCACTGAAATCATGTCATGACAGCCATACTATTACCATGTTGAGAGGTCCTGGGTTACAACACTACAGACTCGTTTTTAAAATATGTTTCAACTTTTCACAAAAGTCAACCAAGTTTTGACAAAGTGTCTGAATTGTGCCAAGTCTCAGAGGGGTACTCGTGTTAGTCTGTTATCTGCAAAGACAAGGAGAAGTCCTTATAGACTCACAGATTTTTGGAGCGTAAGCTTTTGTGAGCAAAGACCTGCTTTGTCAGATGCATGTCATGCATGAATTGTGCTATAGCTTTTGGATCTAATTCTGCTTTGTTTCTCTGGTATAATCTGAAATAATTCAAGTAGAGTTAGTTTGGATACACAGTACTTTAACTAGTATCAGAGAGGTAGCTGTGCTAGTTTATATCAAGAAAAACAACAAGAAGTCCTGTGGCACCTGATAGACTAACAGATATTTTGGAGCATAAGCTTTCGTGGGCAAAGACCAGCTTTAACTAAGCAAACATTGGCCCTTGAATTTTATCAGAGCTACAATTATTTTGGGAAAAGAGTTAAAATAGAATGACAGAAGGTAAGACAGGAGCAGTTATGATTACTAAGTTAGTTTTGAAAACACTAATTGAGCGTAACCGAAGGAACAACATCTGCCTGAGCTGACAGAACCTGAGACACTAGCTCTGAGAATGTGACCTCCTCCATTTATCTCAATACATCCTAACTCAAATGCCCAGTGCTAATTCTTTAAGTGTTAACTAGATTGGGTCAAAAAGTGAGAACTCCATTTTCTGGAGGATTTTGATATTTTGAAATATGGTTTAATTCCAAGTAGGAATAAAAACAAACAAAAATTGGAATTCTGCCGGGATTCTGTCCAAACCTCACCAGAATCAAACCATGAGACTTTTCAATTTTATAAACATTAAAATAGTTAACAATGTCGACTGTAGAGAGGCTCAGAAAAATGCTGATGCAATTAAACACAATATGTTTTAGAATTTGCCTGAATTGAAACTTGGTGGAACATGGCCTTTTTCTGACCATCTTTATTTGATGCAAAACTATGAACAGAAATAGGGAAACAAATATGCTACTTTGTGTAGATGTAGTTTGTTCCTGACGTTCTGGGCTTCTTTTTTTCTATGTCAGCAAGAAATGCATCCCCAGAAACCAAAGTCTGAAGCTAGAGTGCACAGGATTTGTGCCCCCTCTATATTTCTGGGTCAATTTACTCTATAACATGTCTTCTTTTTTTAGAGCTCTCCCTGAATTTCTTCACTGAACTAAAACACTAATAAATTTAACTAAAAATTATTAGAAAACAGAGACTGCATTAACTGCACTTCAAGTTCTCTAACACAACATCATTGTGTCTCCAGGAGTCTCTAAAGCTATGTCTACACTGCAGTGTTATTCTGAAATGACAGCTGTTATTTCGAAATAATTTTGCTATCACCTACGCTACGCACACACTATTTTGAAATAAATTCAAAATAATGAGTGCTTTATTTCAAAATTGGTAAACCTTATTTCAGTAGAAATAATGTGTGTTTCTAAATAAGGTAAAAATATTGCTGTTTCAAAAGAAACCACAATTACATCAATGGCACTATTTTGAAATAGGTACTATGGCATATCTACACTGGCCCTGGCCTTTTGAAAGGGGTATGTTAGTGAAACAGTTCAGAAGATGCTAATGAGGTGCTGACAAGAATATGCAGTGCCACATTACCATAATGCTGGTTGTGCTTGATTCAAAGGTGCTGCTTTTGGAACTCACGCCGCCCATGTAGAGGGGGACCTTTAGAAAGGATCCCACTGACTTCAAAAGTCTCTTCCTCCTAAAGCCTATGTATCCAGAATACCATTTCGAAATAGGTGGGTGCTATTTTGAAATGCATTTTGTGTGTAGGGCTGTGTCTACCACTAGCCCCAAACTTCGAGATGGCCACGCAAGTGGCCATTTTGAAGTTTACTAATGAAGCGCTGAAATGCATATTCAGCGCTTCATTAGCATGCGGGCAGCCGCGGCGCTTCGAAATTGATGTGCCTCGCAGCCGCGCAGCTCGTCCCGACGGGGCTCCTTTTCGAAAGGACCCCGCCTACTTCGAAGTCCCCTTATTCCCATGAACTGATGGGAATAAGGGGACTTCAAAGTAGGCGGGGTCCTTTCTAAAAGGAGCCCCGTCGGGACGAGCCGCGCAGCTGCGAGGCGCGTCAATTTCGAAGCGCTGCGGCCGCCCTCATGCTAATGAAGCGCTGAATATGTATTTCAGCGCTTCTTTGCTAAACTTCGAAATGGCCATTTGCGTGGCCATTTCGAAGTTTGGGGCTAGTGTAGACATGGCCTAGCAGTGTTATATTGAAATAAGATAAAATAGCTGTTTCATAAGAACATAAGAACATAAGAATGGCCATACTGGGTCAGACCAAAGGTCCATCCAGCCCAGCATCCCGTCTGCCGATGGTGGCCAATGCCAGGTGCCCCAGAGAAGGAGAACAGAAGACAATGATCAAGTGATTTATCTCCTGCCATCCATCTCCTGCCCTTGTTCTGAAGGCTAGGGCACCATACTTTATCCCTGGCTAATAGCCATTTATGGACCTAACCTGCAAAAATTTGTCAAGCTCTTTTTTAAACCCTAATAGAGTCCTGGCCTTCACAGCCTCCTCGGGCAAGGAGTTCCACAGGTTGACTCTGCGCTGTGTGAAGAAAAATTTCCTTTTATTAGTTTTGAACCTACTACCCATCAATTTCATTTGGTGTCCCCTCGTTCTTGTATTATGGGAAAAGGTAAATAATTTTTCTATATTCACTTTCTCCACACCATTCATGATTTTATATACCTCTATCATATCGCCCCTCAATCGCCTCTTTTCCAAACTGAAAAGTCCCAGTCTCTCTAGCCTCTCCCCATATGGGACCCGTTCCAAGCCCCTAATCATCTTAGTCGCCCTTTTCTGAACCTTTTCTAATGCCAATATATCTTTTTTGAGGTGAGGAGACCACATCTGCACACAGTACTCAAGATGTGGGCGTACCATAGTTTTATATAGGGGAAGTATGATATCTTTTGTCTTATTATCTATCCCTTTTTTAATAATTCCTAACATCCTATTTGCTTTACTAACTGCCGCTGCACACTGCGTGGATGTCTTCAGAGAACTATCCACTATAACTCCAAGATCCCTTTCCTGATCTGTCGTAGCTAAATTTGACCCCATCATGTAGTACGTGTAATTTGGGTTATTTTTTCCAACATGCATTACCTGACACTTACCCACATTAAATTTCATTTGCCATTTTGCTGCCCAATCACTGAGTTTGCTGAGATCTTTTTGTAGTTCTTCACAATCTGTTTTGGTTTTGACTGTCCTGAACAACTTGGTGTCATCTGCAAACTTTGCCACCTCACTGCTTACCTCATTTTGTAGATCATTGATGAACAAGTTGAACAGGATCGGTCCCAGGACTGACCCCTGTGGAACACCACTAGTTACCCTCCTCCATTGTGAAAATTTACCATTTATTCCAACCCTTTGTTTTCTGTCTTTTAACCAATTCCTGATCCATGAAAGGATCTTTCCTCCTATCCCATGACCACCTAATTTACATAAAAGCCTTTGGTGTGGGACCGTGTCAAAGGCTTTCTGGAAATCTAGGTATATTATGTCCACTGGGTGCCCCTTGTCCGCATGTTTATTAACCCCATTCAGAATAACTCTGTAGTGTAGGTGTAGCTTTAATGTTTCTCAGCAATCTTCATGCTCCACCCTATTGCAAACGCTTTTTAGGTGAGTCCTTATTCTTTCCCCTTTTGCATTTCAGCATCAGTCTGCACTCTCCCAACACTGGAATTGTTCATCCATTATTGTCTTTCACGATACCTTTGACTTGTACACTATTATATGTTCCTTACATCTCCTTTTTGGTTTCAGTTATTATACTTAACGTGGGTCCCTTATAAGGACACAAGTACATTTGTGCACATATTACTAAGCCAATCTTTTGGTATTTGGCCTCCTCCCTTACTGTGTTTAAGAACAGTTCTTTTTTACATCAGAAATCAGTTTTTGAATGTAATACATGGACATTTCTGCTCTCTATGCACATTTTTGCAGAAAGGGCTTAAGACTGTTTCTACAGCTTTCCCTAAATACTGGTCATTTCCTGTACTCATGATAGTTGCTGCATCACTAGCATTGCTTCCTGCTTTTCATTTTTAATATTTTCCCGATCGATATAATCTCTTTGAACTCTCCCCTGACTGGTTCAGCTGTAGTACTGAGTCATGTGCTCTGTGCCTTTCTCTAGGCTTTTTATGTATATTTGGTAGTTCTGCTGCTTGATGTGTACATATTGCCCTGTTGAGTGTGAGACCCATTGACCTTGTAACTGTTCAGAGACCCCCCAGGACAATATGAACTTTAATGGGTGAATATTTTAATATTTCATATTTATAGGACTGACTCATTAATTTTAAGTTCATGACAAATTCCTCTATTATTTCCCCTTCATTTTTGTGTTCTTATCCTGAGTATGTCTCTCGTAAGTAACATTATTTCTACGAATTCACTGATCCTCAAACAAAGTCTTATCAGCAAAGCTTTCCTCTTTTTTCCCACCCTCATTTGTGTGGAATGCATTGTGTACCTCGATGGTGTTTGTGCCTGCTACTGTTAAGACCAGAGCAATCTTTTGCTCGTCTTCTACTTGATTTGCCCATTGTCTTTCATGTACAGCTCATCACAGGTGGTGAGGGACTTGCTGTTGCACAGGCTGTGCAGCAGCCATGGTGGTACAATCTCACATTGGGTCTTCAGAACTTGGTACCAGGTGACAGCGTACTGAGGAACAGAACAGAGTCAAAAGAAAACTTTTACAGAGCCAAAGTGACAAACTTCCTGTTATTCTGTGGAGCTGCAGCTTCTGACTGTGCTTTCTCTGGCTTCTTTTTTAACACTCCTAGGGAATATGTTGGGGGAAACTCCATAGAGTATAGAAGATGTATGGCATTTCCTGGAAAACTTGTACAGTGGGCAAGGAGAAGAGAGTGAAAGGAATGGAAGCGGAAGTGATGTGCTCAGTACTAGGTAATTTGGTACTTGTGTATTGAACATTCTGGATGGTTCATTAATAATAGAGGGGCTTGAAAAAATGTCTACAGAACAGTTTTCCTCTAATTCATTTCAACATTCTTATTTCAACTGTCAACTATCTTGTTTTGCTTTGATAACATTTTGATGAGGTAGAATCCTTTTCTTTTGACTTAATGATTTTGTTTTATTTCATTTCAACTTTTATTTCTCCATTTTAATATTATATTATGTATATTTAATATTCTAAGCCATACTATACTATGTTAATGTATCAAAACAAAATATTTCAACAGTTCCAAATAGACTTTTTTAATAGACTTAATAGACTAATTTTTCTTTTGCCAGAAATTCAGAGAGAAGCCTGCCCTTTTGTCCTAATTTGGAAGAAAAACACGTTTCCAAAAGTTGAAACTTCTCATGGAACAGAAATTCCGTTCTGCAGTAATAGCCCACCATCTATCTTAATACATACACTCACAAATCCCATTAAACTCAATTGGAACTGTGCACGTTTTACCACGTGTCTGAGGTAATTATTTAAATGCCCACAATTTGCTGCAGGACACTTCCCAGATATACTGATTTGAAGAAGATATAGCAGGACATTCGGATATGTTTTTACTTGGTCTTTAAATCAAGCTGTTTAAAATGTGTATTTATTGTAGACTTTTGAGTCATTATGTGATATACTAAAACAAATGCTTATTAAATATACATACATTTTAGCTACAATGCAATGGACAATAATTACGTTGCAAAAAATTTTAATTTAGTTTTCTATCATATTATGCAAATAATTAGATTACATAGGATCATGTTTTTAAAAACTATGGCATTTTCTGAATGGTTAAAAGTGGTTATTTATTCCTTGTTCATTAGCTTACTGTAGATAAATCCTTAATACTCGGTTTTCTGCAATTGCAATAGCTGGGAACAGGGTAGGCATGGTGGAATTTTATTGTGCTATGTTCTGTGCTTCTTTGTTTCAGTCTGCGATGGTTTAAAGCTTGACCTGTATCAAGAGAGAAAGGAAAGTTCTTTTCTTTGTTTGGATTGAAGCCTCTTCCTTGCCCTTTTATTCTCTGAATTACTTGGGAATAGACAGAACTGATGAATATGCTGACATATGTCTCAACAGCACTTTAAAATACTATTATTATCCCTGAATTATATACTTTTCCTTTTACAATATACAACAAAATTTAATTACAATACAAATTATATGGTTCAGCCATGAAGCAGTAAACAAAGAACTAATTTGTGTTCCTTTTGCACTTATCATTCGTTGACTAATTAGTTTCTCTAGGAGACTCCAAGTGACTCTTATAAAGAAGAACCTCCTGAGGATACAAAGGTTAATTTTGAAATGATTGCAAATATTCTGCTAACATTATAATTAATAGTCATGCTTAAAACACAGCAGTCATATGCATCACCAATACGTAGCCTCTGTTAATTAGCCTAGATTATTGGATTCATTCAGGATTCTTTAACTTTCACTGTTCAATCAACTGGACTGTGAAGCTGAATAATACTGGTTTAAAAATGAGGCTGATAGTTGCTCTAGTATTTGAAAAGGTTTAACCTTTCTAACTAAATACATGTTACATTTAAATAATGCTTTCTATTCTGATAGGTCCCTAAATACTTTATAAAATGTCAGGCCACCACCTGCTTTCATTTACATTGATGTAAATAGCTCTTATATAAATATACACTAATTACTTCCTCCATCACTCAACTGCAGCTAACTTGGAAAGAAGATGTAGGGGCTGATTGATAGGAGAAGAAAGGACGTGTTACAAGGTGAGAAACTATATATGATATGAGGCACAAAATGATGCAATGGTTTAGTTTAAAGTGATGTTGCTGTGCTGGTCCCAGTATATGACAGAGACAGTAATGTGTGTGATGAAGTATTTTTACTGGGCCTCCTTCTGTTGGTGGAAGAGACAAATTTTCAAACTTTACAGAACTGCACATCAGGCCTAGAGCAGATAACCAGAGTGGTCACAGCAAAATGCAAGATGGAAGCATAAGGAGTTCACACATGTTGCACAAAACCACTGAAAATGAAGTGGACAATTACTACCTCTGCAGTAGGATACACAAGGGTTGGTAGGTAGTAGTGTCTTACAAATTGTTGTAAAGAGACATAATGTCAGTGTCTCTATTATGCCTATGGTTCTTGGTGTTAAGCAGAATTACAAATCTCTCATAGTTTTCATTCCAACCTCCATAACCACCACCCACTCCCCAAACTCTCTCTAGAGCACTCACATCAGCATCTGCTTCCTAGAACACTCAACGGCCATGTCTACACGTGCCCCAAACTTCGAAAGAGCCATGCAAATGGCCATTTTGAAGTTTACTAATGAAGCGCTGACATGCATATTCAGCACTTCATTAGCATGCGGGCGGCAGCAGCGCTTTGAAATTGATGCGCCTTGCCGCCGTGCGGCGCGTCCAGACGGGGCTCCTTTTCGAAAGGGCCCTGCCTATTTCGAAGTCCCCTTATTCACATGAGCTCATGGGAATAAGGGGACTTCGAAGTAGGTGGCTTCCTTTCGAAAAGGAGCCCCATCTGGACGTGCCGCGCGGCGGCAAGGCGTGTCAATTTCGAAGCGCTGCTGCCTCCCGCATGCTAATGAAGCGCTGAATATGCATTTCAGCGCTTCATTAGTAAACTTCGAAATGGCCATGCAAATGGCCATTTCGAAGTTTGGGGCACGTGTAGACGTAGCCAACGTGATCAGTGTCAACAATTGAATGTTACAGACAAATATATGCAAGAAAACACAGCACCCCACTTGTCTCCATAGAGACAGTTATCATGCCAGACAGACATACAATCACTCAGCTACCACGAACTATACTTTAAAAAGGGAGTCTGGGACACACAGCTTAACACACTTAAAATGTCTTCACCAATCAAGTACACTCCACCAGAGAAGCAGATGAGATCCTGGAATGAGACAACCAAACAGAAGTCCACAGAACCTGCTTCAGTGCAGAAAAACAACCTCTGACAGATGTCACACTCTTAGCTGTCATCTGTCTCCCCACACTGGAACCCATATGTGATATTGATGTTATGTAACAGTTACGGCCCATGCTTGATTAGGACCACATGTTGAAAGAAACTTTCTCCAGTTCACCTCATCTGGCCTTCAAACAACCCCCTAGTCTCACCAAGCTTGTCATCAGAAGCAGGTGCCCTGCACACCAGCCCAAGTGTCACCACACCTTCTCAGAACAACAGAGCGAAGTGTTCATACATATCCCACTGGTACAATGATCAGCAGCCTCCCAGCACATCTTTAAAGATGCACGTGTCTTCACATGCCCATCCTAGCATGGGATGTACCTCATCCAGTCCAACAAATACATTTACCATAACTATATTGGTGAAAGGGGCAATCAATATGTTCTCAAATGATTAAAAAAAGAAAGCACCACCTTATCACCTATCACTAAAGTAATCACTCCAGATATAGTCTCTTAGTCCTCGTTGTCAAAGGAAAACTACAATACCTTCCCAAGTCAAGCCTGGTAACCTAAATTCATAACTTTCCTGGCCACTAAAAACATGGGCTGAATAGAGACAATGGTTTTGTCTCACAACAATTTATAACTACAGCTTACTAAGTCTACAAACTCCCTTTTGTTCCACAATTGCAAAGATATTGAGTATCCCCTTCACAGTTGCATTCTGCAGCATGTGTGAATTCATGAAACTTAACAGTGCATTCCACTTTTTAGTTCACTGAGACACTCCAATTACCTACTCTGTGCCTGCAGATTAGTTCTGTGAAACTTGAAAGCTTGTCCCTTCAATCAACAGAAGTTGGTCCAATAAAAGATCTTCCATCATCCATCTTGTCTTTCACAATAGTTTAGGAGAGAAAATGAAGAATGCTTAATCCAGTTGAAACTGTCTGGAAAACGGAAGTGGAAGAGTCTAAGTTTCGTGCTGGAATGTATCCAGGATCATAGTTTTAACCATTCCAAATCTTGTGAAAAATGTCATAAAATCTGATTACAGACTGTCCTATTCTTAAGTCTCAGGTATGTTTGTGTGAAACTGGAATAATTCCATGACCAATATATGACAGCTTGGTTTTTGTGCTTATGGCACTGGAGAAAACATATTGTAAACCCAACTGGATAACTCACAATAGCTGTGTCTACACGTGCACGCTACTTTGAAGTAGCGGCACTAACTTCGAAATAGCTCCCGTCGCGGCTACAAGCTTCGGGCACTATTTCGAAGTTAACTTCGACGTTAGGTGGCGAGACGTCGAAGTCGCTAACTTCATGAGAGGATCGGAATAGCGCCCTACTTCGACGTTCAACGTCGAAGTAGGGACCGTGTAGACGATCCGTGTCCCGCAACGTCGAAATTGCGGGGTCCTCCATGGCGGCCATCAGCTGCGGGGTGAAGAGATGCTCTCTCTCCAGCCCCTGCGGGGCTCTATGGTCACCGTGGGCAGCAGCCCTTAGCCCAGGGCTTCTGGCTGCTGCTGCAGCAGCTGGGGATCCATGCTGCAGGCACAGGGTCTGCAACCAGTTGTCGGCTCTGTGGATCTTGTGTTGTTTAGTGCAACTGTGTCTGGGAGGGGCCCTTTAAGGGAGCGGCTTGCTGTTGAGTCCGCCCTGTGACCCTGTCTGCAGCTGTGGCTGGCACCCTTATTTCGATGTGTGCTACTTTGGCGTGTAGACGTACCCTCACAGCGCCTATTTCGATGTGGTGCCGTGCAACATCGAAGTTGAACATCGACGTTGCCAGCCCTGGAGGACGTGTAGACGTTATTCATCGAAATAGCCTATTTCGATGTTGCTACATCGAAATAAGCTATTTCGATGTTGGCTTCACGTGTAGACGTAGCCAATGTGAACTGAAGCTCTAATTCTCCCTGTTAGCTTTTAATATGGTCCTTCAGTGCTTCCACTGGTGAATATTCAGTTCTGGGACATTGAAAACACAATCTTTGGCAATTTAAGCTGTTTTAAATTCTTGTTCCAAATTAGGAACCTGAAATGAGCAGTGGGCATTCATCATTGTTATGCAGTTGTTCAGGCCATTGTGGAGAAAAGGCTTATTTTGCACCTGCATGGATTTAGGGAAACATCACAGTAAAACAGTCAGCAGATGTGTCCACAGTTTGCAGCTATTTTCTCTATTAACATCTGTCGTGCACATTTTGCTGATCTCTTTGAATATTTAACTCTGTTCATATGAACTGCTCAGTTCCTCTTATTTACTGTCATCATCTAGCTAACAAGGAGGTCTCTGCTGAAGAACCTTTAATGTGCCATTTTCTTAGTCAGCTGTAAAATCATGAGAAAAATGGGTATCTAAGATCACTTGCAATGGTAATTTTTCTCCTTTTATGTCCATGACAGTGTAAGAAACAGGTACGGATGGCATGCACGCAAGATGAATATGAATGTTACTGTAACCTTTGTATGGACAGGTCCTTTCCTGATTAAAAGCAAATTAGTTTGAAAAGGTAATAATCTTTTTTAATGTCACATAGAAAGATGATACTCATAACACGCAGTATTTTCTTCTGTAATGTTCTAAAGTTCAACCACCAACTGTAATCAATTTCATAGAGGGCCATTAGTTTCCAGATTCATGTTCAAAATCTTTTTCAGGTTTTTAATAAGCGTATGTATTTCCAATGGGTCTATGAATACTTGAGAAATGATTGAACATGAAGAAATCAGAAAAGCTACTTTAAGAATAATGGAATAATCAAGGTACTCATGTTAATATGTTAATTATTTTGGAGATTAAGCCGTATCCAAGCCATATGTCAGTAGTTTCCCTTTTTTAATATAATATGTGTTGTGTTACATTTGAATTGTGCTGAATTGTTTGATAATGCTTAAAATAGAAGAGTGGCTAGTCTCTAGGGAGTTAACTGTTTATTCCAGCATCAATGTGCATTCATTTATAATTAAAATTTATGTATCTGTTTAAGACTTTCAGAATAACTGTGTCCTATATCCTTGTCTTGGGGAACAGGAACAACTGTTGGTTCTGGAGAGCTGGTATTATTTCAGGATGTTCAGCTTTGGAGAAAAGACAGAACATGTTTTTCTGCAAAAGTGCATTTAGCAGGTGTTCAGCACAACTAAACAGTCTGATAAGGCAATAGGAAACCTTTCCCTATCCCTCACCCCTCTTGATGTCTGCATGTAATGGACCTTACCAACTTGGCATATCCTAATGCGTTTAATGGAAGTTACCGTGTCTTCTGTTATACACAGGGAAAGAGTTGTTACAAAAATATTTATAGTGATGCTAGATTTACCTGGTGTTGCTCAGAACCTTAATTCAATTAATTTTTGTTGTTCAGAAAATGAAACGAAAACTTATGTGCATCATTTAAATCATTGCTCTGGGGTAAGACTGGGATGAGGGCTTCAATATGCAGGGTTTCATGGGGAGAGGGGTCTATCCCAGCTTTCTCTCACCATAGCAGCTTTGGGGTCAGGTGAGATGTGCCTCTCCATGGCCACTGCAGCCTTACCTTGCATGTCTCCCCAGATGGGGCAGGTCCAACTTCATCTGTCCCTGTGCTCCCTAGCTGGAGTGAGGAATGTAGCAAACTGTGCACTTCCCTTCACTCCCTGGGTTTGAGGCTGGAGCAAGGCCACCCCCTGACATCTGCCTCCTGATTGTTTCTTTTTTGTATGCTTTTATGAATCCTCATACGAACTGGGGGAAAAGCTTCAGGCCTCCCCGCCTGCCAAAAGGGTACCTAAGGGTGGGAGGCTTGGGACAGTCCCAGATGGACGGGGTGCACCACCAGTGAGAAGTGGAGGCATGCCCCAGCTGGCCACCACCCCATCACCTGCCTGGTGTTTCTACTTCTTTTCTGTATGGATTTATGAGAAGCAATCCCATTCCAGGCACACTCCATTTCCCACCTTATGTTGCTTTGAGTTAGAATGAGTGGAAGCTGTAAACCAAAATTGGTGGTTCTAACACTTAACATTTAGGAGTTCTTGGACAGACAGACAGACAGACAGACAGACAGACAGACAAACTCTCTCAAATACGTAGTGGGGTATTTGTATTGCTTTAACTGTGCTAGCATTAGTTAAAACGGTAAAACTTGGGGTGTCATCAGGGCTGAAACATTATGCTAGAAATAATACTAAAGATTAGCTCCATTATGATAAATACAGACTTTGAGGATACCTAGGACAAGTTTGTAAACCTCTTATTCTCACTAGTGACTCTGTGAGTGATCCCGACGGGTTTTTACGTGAATAATTGCTCAAGGATAAAAGTTAAGAGATTCTCAATCTGCTTCTAGGTAAAGAGAGTAAAGCCCATGGTGCTGGAACTATAGGGTGACCATATCTCCCTCTCCCAAATACGGGGCAGGGAGATATGGGGGGAGGAGCGGCTCCTCGCGGTTCCACCAAGACCCAGGGAGCTGGGAAGGAGGCAGCATCTCCCAGCCCTCTTTCTCCTCCAGCTCGCTGAGCTCAGGGGAAGCGGCAGAGGCCTGCACTCCCTCCCCCTCAAGCCGCGGGGAAGTGGCAGCCACCGGTGCTCCCCTCCAGCTCTGGGGAAGTGGCACAGATGTTGCAGCCCAGTGCTCTCGGTTTGCTGCTGGTAGACACATTCTGGAGATCATTATATCTGATAACTTTACACTATGTATCTCTCTTCATGACATGTACACATCATGGCATCCTGGCCCTCTATCGGATGCACAGGGAAGGCAGAAAATGTTACTAATGAGACTCTTCAGATAACATTCAGAAGATGTCAGTTCAGCGGTTCTGCTGCAGAAGCAGAGAACATCCATAATAGTCAAATGGGCTTAGGCTGTGGCCTTCTTTATAGGCAGTGAATCATCATCTAGACTGAGGACATACATAATCTCACATGGAACGATTCTGCAAAACTAGTAAAGCATTCTGGACAGGTGTCCTGAAGGATAAATCTCTAATAGCTTTTGGCCAGGGAAGAGGGACGCAAGATCAGATTAGGGAAAATATGACTTTCTGCACTATTTCTCTATCTTGTCTTGTAGAGAGATGGATGGGAAATTTCTCATTCTTTCAGTCAGAAAATGCCAACTCACCAAAATCAGCATGTTGTGTAGGAACATACCATAAATTTAAGTGGGAAAGATTTCCAGTTCTAGGAAGGAATTTCTAATCAAAACTAGAGGGCAAGAGAGACCAACCCACCCACCTTGGAAAACCTGTGTGGTTATGGAACTCAGCTGAGACATCGAGAATTCATTCAAATCACTGCTCTATCTAATTTGGAGCAGTGAGTTGGAGCCATGTGTCCTATATTCAAAGTGAATCACCAGTAGTCTATTGGCCATTGTGGGATGGGAGTCTCTCTTTCCCCAGTTGGAGCTGTTCCACTTTGCCTTAATTGATTAACTATTAATTTTCTCACAGTTTAAGTGATACACTAACCATTGGCTTATATATATATATATATATATGGAGATACACATCTCTTAGATCTTGAAGGAATTTTGGGTGGTCATTGAATCTAGTCCCCTGCCCTCTTAAGAGGGCCAAGCACCATCCTCAATAGATGTCTTTCTTTTTTTCCCCCAAGTCCATTTAACCCAGAACCCTACATGGCCTCCTCAAGGACTGAGCTCTCAACTTTGGGATTAGCAGGCCAATGCTCAAACCACCGAGCTGTCCCTCTCTCTGATTGCTCCTGAAAAACATTTACTTGTTTCTACAAACTGGCACAATTCCAACAGATGAAAAAGGCCCCCCCTTAGAACATGTGGATGTGCAGAGCACTCATCAGTGATGGGAGAGACCCGTCCAAGTTCCTGCTCTATATCAGATACCTGAAGTTGAACCAGGGTCTTGCACTTCCAAGTAGAGGCTGATAACCACCTATCACTCATGAAAGAAAGCAATGTTAGAGAGAATAGACAAAAGAAATATCTGATTTTATTAGAGGTGCCATTTTGGAGTCATGGGAGAGCAAGATGTTCGTCTGTATAAATCCATGCAGCAGGGATTCTGCCCAAGGTGTGTTTTACTATGGAATGCTTTCATTACGGTTGTCCAGTAGCTCTACTGTTATGTCTAGAGGGCAATCATCAAAACAGATCATGAAGCTAATTTGTAAGAATGAGCTCAGGAACCTTAAAGAAGACAGTATTTTATTCCTCTTAAGAGGTACAAAAGAAGATAATTGCTAAACTACACCAAGCTAAGAATGCTTTCTATAGAAGTCATGGTATCATCTCTCTAGTCAAGAAAACCAATGTCTATAGTAATAATTTTACTACAAATATAACAAGAAGTGAATCACAAGAAATGCCTTCAAAATTGAGGTGTGGTCTCTATGTATGACACACAAGTGTCCACCTTCCCCTGTACATTGCCAGAAAATCAGATGTACTCTCAACAGTGATGAAGCATATGGTAGACCAATACTAGGAATATTCATTTATGCAAACCTATAGTGAGCTGGGTGATCAGCGACACTACTGGTTTCCTGTCCCACAAACATTTTCAAGTTTTAAAACTAGCCTCGTACCACAAAAATTATTTTCAGGAATCACCATGGCTGTTTAAAAAGTTGTGTCAAAAAATTCCTGACTATCTTCACCCAATAATGATTACAATAAATGTAGGTGCATAGTAATGAAGACATGAGTAATAATAGAAATAAAAATACTTTACAAGAGCTGACAATACATTCCAGTGCACTGGCCACCTCATATCATAGAGCAGACTAAGAAGTCATTTAAAGTGCCCAGAAAAATGCTCATTAGTGAAAAAGAAACATGAAAGAATTCCTTTTGTTGTGGCTTGTTGCTCAGCAGCCATAAATTAAGGATTACTACAAGTTTGCAAAGATATACATGTATACACATGCCTCCAAAGATTGGTTTCTTCAAACTATCTGGCTGATAAAAGGATTATTAATAAACCTAAACTAAAACTTAGAGTTACATATCTAGAAGTACACTCTTGTTCAGCAAGATGCCACTTGTTTATACCTTTGTAATGCAGAAGTTATAAAATAAAGCATCATATATGTCATGTAGCTTTGTCCTTTGAGATTAGTGCACTGAATCAAAACCAAAACACTGACAACAACAAACTATTCATGATTTCTACATGCAATTTAGAGGGGACAAATCAACTCTTAATCACTAAACAACATAATCTGCCATTAGCCAGAGATGTCATCAGGTAAAACTAGTCTGATGAGAAAGTTATACCAATTGTAAGTGCCAAGGTCTGAACAGTTTGGAACAAAATCAGCTGAGATGGTATTCACAAGAGGGAATTACCTTTCTGCACTGTGGTTTGCACCACCTTGAGTGAGGCGCTCTGGGCTGGTCTATGCTGGAAGATAAAGTCGAATTTAAGTCTCTGTGGTCAATTTTGTAAACTCTGTCTACACCCCAGGGGTCAATAAGTTGATTTTAAGTGCCTGTAAACTGACTTCTGTACTTCTGACTTTGCAACAAAGTTACTCAAAAAAATCAAAAGTGCAATGTCGAGCTAAAAATATGTAGATTAACCAGGGTTAAAATCGATTTTATTAACCCTGGAAACTCTCCCACAATGCCCCTCAAGGTGTCACTTCACGTCACACTCCACGAGAGGCGGAAGTAGGAAATGGGAAGCCTAATCTCTTGAATTAATTTGTTTATCATCAGTTTGTTGATCACATGTAGCTACTTTACAGAACTCCAACATGGAGCCATCAGGAGAGCCAGGGGTTCATTTTGTCTTCTGGGCTAGCCCCTGCCCCAACATAGCACGTGGGGGCTTGGCTGTGGGGGTCCTGCTTATATAACAGTCTCAGGCATTTCTTTTCTGTGGGTCACATTTGAACAGGAGCAGCCCTCCTCCCTTACAAGTGCCATGCAGTCGGGGTCTATGTCCTGCCCAGCCACACCACTTCCAGACAGCAGCATGTCCTGGTTGGTGTGTGGTGGAGGCTCCAAAGGCAGGAAAGATTTGCAGGTTGGCTGTTGCTGGGGGAAGTCTCCCCCAGCAGCAAAGATTTTCAGGGGCTGTCTGTCGCTGGGTGACATCTCCCCCCATGTCAAAGACTTTCAGGGCCTCTTTGTTGCTGGGGCGAAGTCTTCTCCTGTAGTAAAGATTTTTGGGGGCTGGCCCTGGCCATAGCTGCATTGTGGTCCGGCCCCGTTAGACTTTGGTGTCTGCATCATGCTAACAGGAGCCTCAGAAGGGCCTAAGTTCTTGAGGTTTGGGAGACTGGCCAATTGTGGGCTGACCCTCTCACCACTTCCCAAAGTGTGTGGCTCAGGGGAGCTGCACAGTTCCTGCAGTGTCCTGGATGCTACATTTTCACAGGGGGGGAACACCTCTGGTGCCCTGCCCCGTGAAATGTGTTCTTTCACTAGGGGAGAACTGAGGTACCTGTTAGCATGCACAGTCAGAACAGGAAAAGGCTCATAGACTATTGTAGCCTGTGCACCTTTGCCAAACCGCTTGGATGCTGACCTGAGGTCAAGGTGACTATTCAGCACAGCACAACATATTGGTGTTCTTTCCGTAGGGGAGCAGTGAGGTTCCTGTTAGCATGGCACAGAACAGGGAAAGGAACCATTACTATTTGCAGGCAAAATATTCCTTGAGAGGGGAACACAGGTGCACAGCCATACTGAACACAGAATATTTACAGGTGTTCTTTCACCAGAGGGGACCACTGAGGTTGCTGTTAGCATGGCACAAACACCTGGAGACCAGACAGCCTGCTACATAGGATTGACAGCTCTATGACTTTCTGCACTGTGAATGGATCTTGTGCGCTCTCTCTCTCCCTTCCTTCTCACACGTAGGCAGTCACTTTACTACACACCTAAGCCCTCTGGCATTCCCTCTCTATCTTGCTGCATATCATCTTTGTGCCTGTTCACATGATTTCCACAGGGGAAGAGAGCCTGATCACCAGAAATCAGGGCACTCTGTCTTTCCTTCTCTTCTTCTTCTGAGTGATGCTAACACTGGACACCAATGACCTCTTGGATTCCCCATGCTTGCTAATTTCCTTCTGAAAATTGGCCATTTGGTTTCAAAGGGAGGGGCATGAGGGCAATGCAGTCTGGGAAGATGGCAGTGGGTGCTATTGGGGCACATTTGGTTAAAAGTCATATAATGCAGAGGACTCAAAAATATCTGGTTGGGGAAAGGGACTTCTGAACAATGGCAGTTTGTTTTGAGGGCAATACAGTGTAGAAAGATGACAACCACTTGGGGGGAATATTTCCCCCGAAACAGCAGCACAAAAAAACCCAGAATGCAGCAGGGCTCAGGGGACTTTGGTGATTTAGTGGCGACTTACTATGACTTTGTGGGCAGGTGCAGACACTTAACTTCAACTTTATAAAACCCAGTGTTATAAATTTGACTTTGTTCATTTGTTCATACCCTCAGGGTATGTCTATAGTTATTTGGGGTTGGTGCACCATGATCGAGATTCTGGGATCAATTTTGTTGCGTGTGTGAACATGCAGCAAAATCGATCTCAGAGCTTGGCCATTGACCTGGTACTCCACGCTGCCGCGTGGGGTAAGGGACATCGACGCAAACCCAAAGAGGCCCAGTCTCCACCAGGGAAGAAAGTTGATCCTGATACGTTGATTCTAGCTACACAAATAGAGTGGCTAGAATTGTGTGCCTGGGATCAACTTTGATCCCCAGCGTAGGCTAGGCCTCAGGCTCTCTCTGCAGCTATTGGGGAGACTTGCACTCTTCACAAAAGCCAGCAAACTAAATAGGGAGCTGTGCTGGTATGCACCCCTTTCTCAACACCCATAACTACTACTGTGAGGTGAATTCAAGGCTTTGTCCTCTGGATCCCCAGGGTGTTTCAAACTTGAAAGAAGTTTAGCTAATGTCCTAATCTTGCTGTTCCTAGGTGAACCTTTAGGGTTCAGGGCTTCTGTCTGCCCTTGCTCTGGAAGTTGTTGTGTTGGAAGCTGTTGTCCAGCCATGTAGCTCTTCTGTGTGCAGGGCTGATTCTGAACACCTCAGTACTTAATCCCACCTCTGTGCTAGGAATCCAGTCTCACTCTTCCAGGGGCACACAGCAGTTATGAAGTGGGCAATATACACACACTTACACAGTCTAATACATTTATGTTCTTCACTTAACAGGCAAAGCACAAAAGATTACAGCTCATACAAACTGCTTTAAACACAATGCCCCTTACTAGCTCACCCTTTCTTTAGGGTTACTTGAGGGAGCATCTGTGTTCCAGCTGATGGAAATAGGCAGGGTTCTACCCTTGCAGGAGTCACCCTCATCTTAATCTGGTGCAAAACAACTCTTGCTTCTCGCACCCCTCATGAGTCCATTTATAGTTCTCTGCTGGGGTCACCCCCTTCTTAATTTCTGCCTTTCAGTAATTTTTTATTATTGTCAAACTACTGTCCTTTCAGACAAAAAGAAGAATTGTCTTCTGATCACTGAGCATTCTCTTTGGCTTGGCAGAGACATGGTGCAATTCTGCAAACTCAAGAGGAGATCCGCACACGGAGTGCTTTCTATGTTGCCAGAGTTTTGTGACACAATTCCATAAACATCTATAGTTCTGAATCACTATTGGCAGAACTCCAAATTTATCACAAATGACTGCTTGGTTCTAAGTTTTATTCTTTTATATTGTGACGTCTTAGGCAAGTCATTTCACTGGGCTTCATTTCATATATATCTATGAAATGAGTGTAATAATATATGTGTATCACAGAAGCCTGGGAGAGTTAATGGTTTGTAAAGTGCTTTGAGATCCTCAGATGAATAGGGCTTTATGAGAGCAAGGTATTTTCATACATTGTCTTCTGAAGGACTTCACATGAGGATATTACCATTTGATTGCTACTGGCTATATACATTAATGAAATTCAGAACACATGAATGTGCCATGGAAATTACAGCACTTTCCAATCTACTGGGTAGTTTTGCTTTTGGAAATTCTATCAGTTTTGTAGTCAGTTAGAGAAAAAAGTAAGCGCTTTCAGAAAGGAGATGCATAATACATTGTAAAATTAGAATACTCTGTATTTTACATGTGTGTGAACCTACCTGAGTTTCACTCCACTATTGTGGAAAATTTCCCATTAATCTAGCTCTCATTCAGGCTCTATGCTGTAAATGTATAAATGCCTTATGTTCATGCTAATGGAAAGTTTTGTGTGTTGCAAGCTCCCACATTTGCAGTCACTCCTGAACTCCTGCCTACCCAGCATGAAGATGACTTTAATGTATAAGGGAGTAGTGAACACAATTATTATTCACCCATATGGAGAGAGGAAAGAAACCACAGGTATGGTTTCTTTTGAAGATTGAGAGAGAGTCACACAATTACCTGATATAGTAACTGGTCTAAGCTGCTGTGTGCTTATTGTATTCTCTTAGCCTTTTTCCTCTTTCCTTGTCCTACCCTTTAGCCCGATAGCACAGCACAACTCAGATAATCAGGGGAGATTCTCCTTGGGTAAGCAGAGGACAATTACATTTTGCAAAATATTAATTGATAATGCTAGGTCAATTTCCCACTAACTAGGGGGACAATCAGGCAAGCAGCCGCAGCATGGGTGGCTGTTCAAGAATAATACATCCTGTCTTAGATTGAGTGCACAAGAGAATTCCGAATCCAGTGAAACAATACATTTCCTCTTGTAAAAGAGGGAAACATTTATGTCTGGCCAACATTAAATGATAAGAATACTAAGATACTTCCCTCTGATTGGGGATTTACAGGAGGAGCTGACTGTGTGTCAGCTTCTGTCAGGGAATGATACACTGTAACAATCAGGCTACTGCTACAAGATAACTTAGATATCAGGGAAACAAATAAATTTATCCTTGTAAAATTGGGAGATGCTCATCTCAAGGTGAATAGAAAATAACGTAAACTCTCAAAGGAATTGCAGAAGATAATAAATGTAGTAGGCAATTGCCTGCTGGCATCAGACACAACATTTTTTTTTCCTTAGGTTTTTGTAGCTGACCGGAGAGATCAGTTTACATGCAGCCTGCTTCTCTGACAAATCATCTCTGAAAATGGCTTCTGCTGAGCTACATTGAACTGCCTCATTGGAAGGGTTAGATTCACCCAGTTAGGGATATGAGAAATGCTTTGTGACTTCACATACCAACGAACAAGTTCCAAAGGCAAAATACACTGTAAATATCAGCCTGATATTTTTTGTGTGGATCAAATGGGGAAGGAAAGAAGGAAAGAGATGCGAAAAAAGTTCCCACTGAAAGGTTGGCAGAGAAAACAATTGATCATGTTATTTGGGTGAGATTCAGGCTTGAACTGTGGGTAATTTTGAAGGTTCATGTAAAACTGTTGATACTTCACTAGTAGACGCTTGAGTTAATCAACTGGTGCTGGGGAGGAGAGAAAGCATACAGCATATGATGCAGACAGTGCAGTGTTTGTCCTTTCGTGCTGTTCATTGTAACCTGCAAGAAAGCAAAATGTCACTCATGCTACAAATAATGTGAATCATCTGTAATTTCTTTGAGATCACCTACAAAGCATTACTGCCCAGTTGCTTAAGCTCTCCCAGGCCATTGGTATATGGAAGGGCAAAATAAGATGGTTCCGCTTATCATCTGCTCTTCTATTTATACTCTGATTTTATCTCTTCTTTCTCCCTTTTTCTTTTTCATTCTCTTCTTCTTTATTTTGTTTTCTTTTTTATAGTTTTTCTACTTTTAATATATTTGCCCCATGTGAATAGTTTCATGTAATTAAAAAAGAAAACTGCTATTTTATGTATTTTTTTAACGCAGGTTGTTTATACAAAGAGTTTATAGACTATTTTTATTCTGTATTTCTAGGTTGTCCAGGAAAGAATTTGTGTGCTCTTCGTATTAAGCTTTACATGCAGGAGTTTACTTATGTGAATCTCTGCATGGCACTCAAGTCTTGTAAGAATAAATGAAGCTTTGGGGGAAAGATGAAATGAAATCTTTAATCTCACGAGGTTATTTGGGGAGAAATATCTGAGACTCTTGTATTAATTTTTTGTTTTAGAGAGAGGTCAACGCATTAAAAAGTAATGATTATGGTTTAAAGGGAAAGTGGGTTATAAAAAGAAGAAAACCTGGGTTGTCAACTTCATGGCATCGTTAGCACAATAGTAAAGTATTATCCCTCCAAAAAATGAATAATTATATCCTGTCTTCTCAAATTCCCCCCCTGCTTCTATTTGATAGTGGAATTTATCTTTTTCTTCTTTTATGACCTGAAATATTAGGCCAATAGACACACTCACAGATTTGAAGGCCAGTAGGGACCATCATGATTATTTAGGCCGGACTCTGCACGTTGCAGGCCACACAACCTTGCACACACACTACTGTATAGACCCATATGCCTTGACTGTGTTACTGAAGACCTCAAATATTGGTTTAAAGACTTCAAGTTACACAGAATCAGCAATTTATACTAGTTTAAACCTGCAAATGACCTTTGCTGCATGTGTCAGAGAAAGGCAAAACAAAACAAAACAAAACAAGACAAAAACCCAACACACAAAACCAGAGTCTTTGACCATCTGGCCTTGGGAAAAGGCCTTCCCAACCCCAGCTATGGCAATCAGTTGAACTCTAATCATTTTTTGACATGACCCACAAGACAGACATCAGGAACTAATGTGCTGTGGTGACTCAGAGCTTCCCCCATGTAGTATCCTGTCTCCACCCATTGGGGATACTTTCTGCTAGCAGTTGAAGATTAGGTACATGGCATTTTAGACAGTCTCATTGCACCACCTCCTCCAAAAACTTATCAAGCTCAGTTTGAAACCAGTTACATGTGCAGTCCCACTGCTGCCTAGCAAAACTGTTTCAGAACTTCACTCCTCTGATGGTTAGAAACCTTTGCCTAATTTCAAGCTTGAACTTGCTGATAGCCAGTGTATGGCCATTTATTAGTGTGCTATTTTTCCATGAATCCAATACTAAAATTTGCATTTAGCACAGTGAAAACCATGTGAAGTCTTTCATTGTGCAGAGTTCTGCAGCTGGCTGGTATTTCAATTCCCAGCTTTCATGTAAATCCAGCTGCAAGTTCGTGAATTAACACATTGACAGCAGGTGGGCTGAGGGCTCATGAATTAGTGCTAATGAGTTTCACATGAATTTTTCAAGGAATTCCCATCTAGCTCCCATTGCAAGAGTTAAAAGGGCTGTGTGTGTATTAATTCTTTTCTAGCCGTGGCTGCATTCATGATGCTGAAGCTTTACATGTGATAAAGAAGTGGATGGAAAGAGAACAAATAATGACTTGACACATATAATGAAGTGTTCTCTACATTCATTAAAAATTCTCCATGTGTATGCACAGGCCTATTACCCAGTCTTTCCATACTCAGACTGTGCAGAAACCCAACAAGTAATAGGAAAACATGGATTTTGTAATATCAGGCACGTAAAAACTTGTGTAGGGGACATAGCTGTGTTAACAAAAGACCAGTTAGTCTAGAAATAATAATGATTCTGACTATGAGATTAAGACTAATGGCATTTGGGGTTCGGATCAATTAATTAGAATTTCCGAGGAGACAGTGTGCCTGAAAGTTGCTCCAGGGACTGTATGTTGTTCATCTCTTTGTGGTACATGCAAGGTAAATGCCATCCAGGGCTCCACTCACTGAAAACTGATAGCCAGTTGTGAATAAGATATCTTTCTGTGGCCTTTTGCAATCATTGCACAGAGCAAACAAATGCTAGGGAGGCACAGTGTAGTCAGATAATATCAGAGTGTGTTTTCTACATGGGTGACTGCAGTAAATCTAAATTAAATTTAGGTAAACAGATATATATTTATTTTGCTCTAAAATAAAAAGAGGCCTATCTCAGGTCTGAGGCACTCTACCATGGGATCATGGAATAAATACAATTAAATTGAACCTCAGCAGTATTGAATTCAGTTCCACTTGAACTCAAATGGCCAGCCAGCCACTCACTTACTCCCACACATTTTAGAACACGGACGTCAGCTCTCTCTCTGTTGTCCCTTTCGGCATATCTGGAAAGTCAGCAAATTCAGGCTGTTTTGGCTCAATGGGGTCAGGTGTATTGAGTGTTAGAAGCCGCCAGTTTAAAATCTTGGAGGTTTTCCCTTGCCCTGCTTTTAATATAGGTGGCATTTTTGTTCAGAATGAAGCTGAATACAGGATAAGTTGAATAAGCTGAACTTTATTAACCCTGCGGACCTCTTGGACTTCCTCTAAACATGATAGAGAGCCTCCATGAATGACCTAGACCTGGCAGCTGTCAGTCTTCATCTAGACATTCTAAAGTAAGGTAGGATGAGTTGTTCCTCTCTGTGGGAGGTAGCAGCATGCTTTGTTTCTCTCAGTGTTTGGTTCCTGTGCATTATTGTTCTGAATTACAAGAAATAAAGGCATGGTACATTGCAACTCTCCAGGAAGAGTATTTGACTTTTACCCATGTGTATGCTGTGAACATAACACAGGAACATGTTCTGGAATCTAGGGACTGTCACAGGCAACCCACCAGTACCCACCGCCCCATTACTGTTTGGAGATCCAGGTTTAGTACCTCTGCTGACTGCAGCAGTGGCAGCGTGGCCTGAGGCGGGAGGCGAGCACTCAGATAAACTGGTTCCAGATCTCTATCAGAATTTCCAGATCTGGAGAAGTGGGTCTGTCCGACAAAAGCTCATCACCTAGTAAATTATTTTGTTAGTCTTTAAAGTGCTACTTGACTGCTTTATTTGTTTTGTGAAAACACAGACTAATATGGCCAACTCTCTGTCACTGGTTCCAGATTGTTCAGGGCTTTATAGATCATAAACAATAACTTCAACTTCCTACATAGACCAATGGACATTCAAAGCATATCCCAGAACATGGGGGCCATGCGCTCCCAGAAACCTGCCGTGCTCAATACGTGAGCTGATATATTCTGCACCAGCCTCAGTTGCTGAATAGTTTTAAAGTGTCACCCCCTCCATGAAGAGCACAGTGCAATGTAGTCTAATATTGATAGAAATCTGGATAATGGTGGCAAGGTACACATCCAAAAAGAAAGGCCTTGACCTCCTAGCCAGAAGTACCTGGCAAGAACCTGCTAGAGTTACTGGTGTAGCATCTTCAAACAGCAGCAAGAGGCCTAAAATCACATCTGGGGCTTGTACTACTTCTACTGTCTCCTCTGCCTGCCTCCAGCCGCCTTTGTCACCTCAATTTTATCTAGGCTGAGCCTCAGGCAGCTTCCTGTAATACATGCCCTGGCCTCCATTAGGCACTGACTGAGATGCTGCACTGCATCATCCACATCCAATGAGACTGAGATGTGCAGCTGGGTATCACCAGCATCCTGAAAACCTCTCCTCCAATGCCTCTTTACCATCTTTTCTAATGACCCTATATGTGGGTGTGTGACAAAAACAGGGGTGGTGAAAAAATCTGGACACTTTCCAGCTCTTTGGGAAGACTAGTAATTGCATACAACTACCAACTGAGAGCCCTGAGAAAAATAACAGGAGCTAGACATGTCTGACAGGCTGGATACAGTGTCTGAAAAAAGTAAAATTTTGAAACAGTTTCTATTCTGGCATATGATGGATTGCCATATAAGACACTGATTTATGAATTTACAAATGATGCCTTCGGTTACATACAATATGAATGCAGTCTTGACCTCAATAAAGAGCAGTGCAAAGACACGCTAGTGGATGTGCAGAAGCTTCTGCCAGAGGCGCAGAATCTCACAGTGAGTGTGGGGATGAAATCCTGGTCTTGCTAAAGTCAGTAATAATCCAATAAATATAATGGCCCCAGGATTTTACATTTGGAATTCAAAGAGACAATGGCTGCTTTGTTTTCCTGAGGGAGAGGATGTAGTATCCACTGTTTTTGCTGAAAGCCAGACCTGCTTGCTTTCAAGTAGGATGACCCTGTCCCATCTATCTAATATAACATTAGCTAAGTTGCAATAGTGCACTTATCACTATAGTATATCAGGAGCTCACAACCTGCTTAAAAAATCATATATATTCTTTGCTACCCTCCTCTACAAAAAGAGTAAACTGCATGTTGTGTCTGGATTTTTAAATATTATTCACAACTGAGCCAGAGGGATTGTCTAGGTTCTAGATTCCATCCCAGAAGTGACAGCACAATAACAAGGCCTGTATCTTATCAACTGTACATGCATTAGTTATAAATCTTCCTGGTTTTATTTTGTGTACTGTCTTTGTTTTGTCTTAACATACATATGCAGTAGACCTGAGCTTATCTGCTGTAACACTGCCCAGGGCTAGCTAAGATCATCTAAACTCCAGATCATCCAGAGAATGGACAAAGTGCTCTGGACGGTGGGGCTCATGCTTCTGCTGAATTTCAAGGCCTGCTGGCTGGCTGACAGTGGGAATCCCACCACCCAGGGCAGACAGCCTGAGCCCCAGTTCACTTAATACAGAGAACTGGATAATGGAGGCTCAGATAAACAGGGTTCTACTGTATTTTTTAACTTCTAATACAATATTCATTGCTGTTGTGCGAACTGAAGGCTGCACAGCCAGCAGACCAATGCTTTCTATACCAGGTATAACCGACTCACTGTTACCTAGTGTTCCACCCATCTGTGGTATCAGTTTGTCTCTCCTTGGCCATGTCTACACTAGCCAAAAACTTCAAAATGGCCAAGCAAATGGCCATTTCGAAGTTTACTAATGAAGTGCTTAAATACATATTCAGCGCCTCATTCGCATGTGGGAGGCCGCGGCACTTCAAAATTGACGTGGCTCACTGCCACACGGCTCGTCCAGATGGAGCTCCTTTTTGAAAGGACCCCGCCTACTTCGAAGTCCCCTTATTCCTATGAGCAGATAGGAATAAGGGAACTTCGAAGTAGCCGGGGTCCTTCTGAAAAGGAGCCTGGTCTGGACAAGCCACGCGGCGGCGAGCCGCGTCAATTTCGAAGTACTGTGGCCACCCGCATGCTAATGAGGCGCTGAATGTGTATTTCATTGCTTCATTAGTAAAGTTCGAAATGGCCATTTGCATGACCATTTCGAAGTTTTTGGCTGGTGTAGAAGTAGCCCTTACATACTTAGATTTCAAATTTTTTGGGCCAAGGACCATCTTTTATATACAGTGACAGGACAGCTAGGTGTTAACAATAAGGACTTTTCTGTCACATAATGAATGGGATGGTAATGCCTTCTAGAAGGCACTTGGGTACTACAGTAGCATAGCAGCACTATGATTAAGGTTGCATCATAACTTCTATTTAAAGGTTGATATTTTTCTAATTCCTCTCAAATCGACATGCTCACTCAGATTCCTTTGAAATTTGGTATGCCTCATGAAGTTGCAGAGTACATGACCTACAGGGTTGAGTGATGTAAATGTGGGGTCATTTAAACCAGGAAGTTCCAGAGATACAGTGCTGATATAATAGCCATTTTCCAGTAATGTTTCTAGAGGGGTATTTTTGTGTGAACAGAGCTGGAGATCAAGCTATGGCTGTGATGCAGGTGCAAATGATCTTGGCCAGTTTTTACACAAAGTAGTGCATGGCACCCACCATGTCTTTGGAGGATGAAAACTGTGAACATGATTTAAGAAAATACTCACTTTTTGGCTTGTGTAGATGTACATTCTGTAAGGAATGCTGTGCAGATGTGCCCACGAAAGATAAAAAAAACCCTCCATTAGAGGCTTTCTGGGATTCCCTTTATGCTTATTCGTGTTGTTTAAGGGAATGTGCCAACACCTTGTGTTTGGTGGATACTCCACCATTGACTGTTCTAGTCCAACCCGTAGAACACCTGTACAATAGATTTAATAACTCAGTTTGTGGTTATAGTGTATTTTAATTTTATTGTGAGCCTTAATATTGGCAAGCAGAAAAGTAAGCAGACAAAGAAAGAACCAAGAAATGGGTTGTTGCAGTGGAGGAGGTGGTCATTGAGAAGCAGCCCTTGGTTTGGTTATTTAAAAAAAAATCTGTATTTTACTAGCCTTATTGGAAGTGGGCTGAAGTGGCAGCAGGAGGTTCCTTCATGATCTCATCACATATTCCTGTGCCTTTTCATACAGATGTATGGTATGAAGCTTTGGAACTGACAGCTCATGCACCTTGACAACTTCAGGAATAAAACAACATGTGCTGCCAGAAGACTGCATTTTAAGGGGTTGCCCGTGTGTCAGTTGTGAGCGATTCCTGGTTCACAAAATGACAGATGTTGCAGGACAGCAAGGAGTGTACTATGACATGGTGGTTGCTGTCTATGGGTTAATTTGGACTGAGGTGGTGACTGGCACTGGCAGCATGTGGCGCACACTTTAGACAGTCTAACCAGTGACTATGATACATTGTGGGAGGTCCTTGACTCATGCAACATAAGAGAGCAGATTTGGAACATGTCAGAGATTTGTGCCCAGGAGCTGTGAGTTTTCTTTGATTTGTCTGAGTGGCTGAATAGTTGCTCCAGTGACTATATGAAAGCTACTAATAAGTGTCAGGAGAATGTTAATGAGGAACTTGGAGGGTTCATGGCTGACCAGGACAAGTGTGCTCTATGGCGAGCTGACACCTCACTGTGTCTCAGCGGTGGGGTGCAGCTGTTGGACACAGGTAAGCGAATCTTTCTCTCAGATATAAAACTATCAGTATTTTTGAACCAAAACCATGTTTGTGATTTCTTTTGCTGAACCTTCCATAAACCTACTTATGCAGCAAGGTGTACACATGTAACAGTTCCCTTTGGGTGTCTCACAGCCTCATCCTCATCTCCATTACCAAGAAGGCCCAATTTCTGTCTCTCCCTTTTAGTGTAAGTCCATCTACCTCATTGACTGCACCAGGAGCATATGTCAATGTTTCCCACTGGTGATGGCCAGCTTCAGGGGAACATGGCATGGGCAACCCTTTTCCCATACCTCCTTTTCATCTTCTAATACTGTTGGATTGCATCCTGCAGGTGAGAATAAAAAGGCTTTTAAAGGAGGTGAACAGCTCATATACTTCAGCCCCTGTGGGGCTGGTTGAGTAAAATGTTTGGTATCTGTGTTAATGGGACATATTGGGACTTTGCTGAAGGAGGTCAGAATTAAGGTGGCATAATCAACTTTAACTAGTTTTCCAAAGTCTGAGTACTGCAAAGAGACAACACAGTAGCAAACAACCTTTTCTCTGTGCTAGAATAGGCTTTTTGCCAGATATTCTGGTCTGGTTTTGAACCTGCAAAACCACCCTTTACAATGCAACCCCAACTACCTCTCCCCAAAATATCCTCCAATTTCAAAAAAATGTATGGAGCAGTGAAATAGTTTGACTCTTCTGTGCCTGATTTTAAGAGGATTTTTAGTTCTGTTTAGTTGGCGGGGCACAGTTTGGAGATGGGAACATCTTCTTGAGGCCTGTCAACATTTGGAACACAAGCATTAGCACCTGTTCACTTCTTCTGTAAACATGTTGGATATAATTACTATACCATATGTTACCAATGGTTGACATAATATGATTAATATACAGTACTAGTGCCAGTCTTATAACACCACTCAAGTGTTATGTAGCACTTAGCAACATTTCACTAAACATTGACAGTCTGCTTATTACTTCTAGGATGTTTAAAACTAAGAAAGAAAATATGTGATAATTTGGTAAAAGTACCTTTTCCCAGTTGTTTCATTTTTTACATAACTAAAGTCAGAGCAGCAATTCTTTTCTCACTTCTGAAGTTTCCCACCCTGCTTTTAGAGTCCAAGAATAAATAAGCACAAACTGTCAATGATTTGATGCCCATACATCACTTCTGTTTTGGATCAGTCAGGCTACCAACCCCTGCTGACTATTTGATCATTAAGACTACTCAGGTGCGTCTACACTAGCCGGCTACTTCGAAGTAACCAGCACAACATCGAAATAGCATGTGTTGCGTCTACAGGCGCCATGCGCTATTTCAATGTTGAAATCGACTGTAGTCGGAGAGACGTCGAAATCGCTGTTCCTATCCGAAGATGGGAATAGCGTCTTACCTTGACGATCTGCATCCTGCTACTTGGAAATAGCGGGGTCCTCCATGGCGGCAATCAGCTGAGGGGTTGAGATGCTCTATCCAGCCCCTGCGGGATTCTATGGTCCCCGTGCGCAGCAGCCTTTAAAGCACCACGGACCCAGATTTCCTGTGGCAGGAAGCTGAGAGCATGCAGGCAGCAGCACATGCATGTGCTAGCCCTGCACACACTCTGGAGGCCTGGAACCACCACCCATCACCCATGACATCGAGCCAGACCCCAGAGTGCCCCCAGGGCTCCCCCCGAGGGGACTCAAGGCCCCCTGGCAGCTAAAAGGGGGGCCAAAAAGCAGCGGGGCCCCTCCTGGTCAGAGGCTGAGCTCTGAGACCAGCTGGGGCTCTGGGGTGAGGAGGAGGTGCTCCACATGCTGGGAAGCAAGCGACGGAACGCAGAAGATCATGTCCAGAGCCAGGTGAAGGAGCTGCAGCAGGGTTATGCCCAAGCCTGGGACTCGGCCAACCGATCTGGGGCTGCCCCGCTGCTTGCCCCTATTACAAGGAGCTCAGGGCCATCCTGGGCCCCTGGGACACCTCCACCCCTGCCCCCAGCCACTCTTGACACCGTGGCTGACGAGCTCCAGAAGGCCTTGGAGCTGGAGTCCGGCCCGGAGGCCAGTCCCACACCCCGGGGCCCACCCAAGGAGCACCCCCTTGGGATGGCGGAGGAGGGGTCGAGGAGTGAGGGGGGGCGTCTCCTCATAGACCTCTCCTCTTGGCACACAAGCCAAGTGTCACCCACCAGAGTTCCCCTAACCACAGCAGTGGACTGTTAGGTACATACCCCACAGGGCACACACCCCTGGGCCATGGGGAGGGGGCACCAGACATGACTGGGAGCCCCACACACCCCCAGCGGACCCTGACCTGCAACTGCCCAGGCACAGCACAGTCCCAGGATGGCAGCATAGCCATCAGTGCCCGTCAGCACCCACCCCCATGGACAGCACTGTGCCCTAACCCCAGGGGTGGGGGGACCATGCAATAGGGACACCCAACAGGGACATCACACCCACTGATGGGGACGGAGATCCAGCACCCAAGGGGGAGCAGGGGAAATGGGCCACGGGCCAGGGCACATTACTAACAGCCTTCCCCTCCGTCTCTCCCTCTCTGCAGCTGCACCATCCGAGGCCCCAGGCAGCCAGGCACCCTCCGTGGTCCCCAGTAGCCTGCCAGAGGTTAGCCACTGCCAGCACCTGGGGCACTTCCGAGGCCAGCAGGATGGTCGTGCCACCACTGGACCCAGGGGGTGGCCCTTGTGGATCCCCAGCTCCTGGCGGCTCTCCAGTAGCAGACAGAGGTGGCCAAGGAGAGGCTGAGGTTCAACTGGGAGGAGTCCACCTGGTACTGGGCAGCGTGGCAGGAGTTCATGGGCGTATTCCGGGACATAGCCGGGTCGCTCCAGGAAGCTCCCGCCCAGCTCCCGCTCCCCCACTGTCCCCCTGCCGCCCTGTTCGCCACTCCACCCGATGCCCCCTCTGCCACCCCACCTGCTGTGCTGCTTGCCAGCCCCCCAGAACCAGAGCCCACTGGGGCCGAAGACTGGCCAGTGGAGGCATCCTGGCCGTACCTGCCGATCCTCCCAGTCCCCAGCTGGCTGCGCTGGGGACCGCGGATGGTGGGGGGGGGTCGCAACCTGTACCCGCTGGGGGGTCACACTCCTCTACACCTACCCCAGACTGATGGGCCAATGGCCGAGCCACCCGCTGGGCCCCCATTTGTATATAGTTGTCCCTCCTTGTGTATAGTTGTTTCTCTTGTATATAGTTGTCTTCCTTTGTATATTGGTTGCAATTTTTTTTGTGAACATAACACAGTAACTAGTTTTCAATAATCCACAGTTTTATTTTCCAAAGAACCTGAGATGTGTGCTTGTTGGGGGGATGGTGTGCAGGCGGTGTGAGGGCGGTGTGTGGAGGGCCCTCTGGGGAAGGCCAGGGAGGTGCTCAGGGGTCTTCCTGATAAAAATGGGCCCACAGGGCCTCGTGGACTCTTACCCCCTCGTGGTGGGCCTGGTGACTGGGTGCAGTGGCTGGCTGGGGGCAGCCTGTGCCAGCGTCAACTGCCCACCCCTGGACAAAGGCCCCCTCCTTGCTCTCCACAATGTTGTGGAGCATGCAGCATGCACCCACAACCTGGGGGATGTTCTGGAGGTTGATGTCCAAGTGGGCAAGGAGGCACCGCCAGTGGCCCTTCAGGTGGCCGAAGGTCCTCTCCACCACCTGGTGGGTGTGGTTCAGTCGGGCGTTGAACCACTCCTGGCTGGTGTTGAGGTAGCCGGTGTATGGGCACGTGAGCCAGGAATGGAGGGGGTGGGCCACGTCCACCATGAGGCAGAGGCACACAGTGTCCCCCCAGAGAGGGGTCTCCCTCTGGGGGATGTAGGTCCCTGCCTCCAGCCGACGGCACAGGCCCGAGTTCTGGAAGATGCAGGTATTGTGTGTGCAGCTGGGCCAGCCCACATAGACATCCTGGAAGTGGCCCCGGCTGTCCACCATGGCCTGCAGGACCACGGAGTGTTAGCCCCTGCGGTTGATGTATCTTCCCTTGCTGTGGTCTGGGGCATGGATGGGGATGTGGGTCCCGTCCAGGGCCCTGAAGCAGTTCAGGAACTCCAGGGTGGCAAATCTGGTGACAGCTGCGTCCAGGTCCCCAACTTGGATGACCTTCTGGAGCACCATGGCATTGAGTGCATGGACTACCTGTGGGGAGAGAACACAAGCACCCATGAGGGTGTGCAGGGTGCCCCAGGCCCCTCCCACCAGGACCCCCTCCTGGGCACCTCCCCAGGTAATCCCCACCCAGCCCCTCCCTCCTCAGCCCCACACCCAGCCCCTTCCGGGCTCCCCTGCCCCCCAGTGGGTGCATGCCCTGAATAGTAACAAGTCTCCAGGACCAGACGGCATTCACCCAAGGGTTCTGAAAGAACTCAAATGTGAAATTGCGGAGTTATTAACAGTGGTTTGTAACCTATCCTTTAAATCCACTTTGGTACCAAATGACTGGAAGACGGCCAATATAACGCCAATATTTAAAAAAGGCTCTAGAGGAGATCCTGGCAATTATAGACCGATAAGTTTAACATCAGTACCAGGCAAATTAGTAGAAACACTAGTAAAGAGTAAAATTGCAAGGCACATAGAAGAGCACGAATTGTTGGGCAAAAGTCAGCATGGTTTCTGCAGAGGGAAGTCGTGTCTAACTAATCTATTAGAATTCTTTGAAGGGGTTAATAAACATGCGGACAAGGGGCACCCAGTGGACATAATATACCTAGATTTCCAGAAAGCCTTTGACACGGTCCCACACCAAAGGCTTTTATGTAAATTAGGTGGTCATGGGATAGGAGGAAAGGTCCTTTCATGGATCGGGAATTGGTTAAAAGACAGAAAACAAAGGGTGGGAATAAATGGTAAATTTTCACAATGGAGGAGGGTAACTAGTGGTGTTCCCCAGGGGTCAGTCCTGGGACCGATCCTGTTCAACTTGTTCATCAATGATCTAGAAAATGAGGTAAGCAGTGAGGTGGCAAAGTTTGCAGATGACACCAAGTTGTTCAGGACAGTCAAAAGCAAAAGGGATTGTGAAGAACTACAAAAAGATCTCAGCAAACTGAGTGATTGGGCAGCAAAATGGCAAATGAAATTTAATGTGGGTAAGTGTAAGGTAATGCATGTTGGAAAAAATAACCCAAATTACACGTACTACATGATGGGGTCAAATTTAGCTACGACAGATCAGGAAAGGGATCTTGGAGTTATAGTGGATAGTTCTCTGAAGACATCCACGCAGTGTGCAGCGGCAGTTAGTAAGGCAAATAGGATGTTAGGAATTATTAAAAAAGGGATCGATAATAAGACAAAAGATATCATACTTCCCCTGTATAAAACTATGGTACGCCCACATCTCGAGTACTGTGTGCAGATGTGGTCTCCTCACCTCAAAAAAGATATATTGGCATTAGAAAAGGTTCAGAAAAGGGCGACTAAGATGATTAGGGGCTTGGAAAGGGTCCCATATGGGGAGAGGCTAGAGAGACTGGGACTTTTCAGTTTGGAAAAAAGGCGATTGAGGGGCGATATGATAGAGGTATACAAAATCATGAATGGTGTGGAGAAAGTGAATATAGAAAAATTATTTACCTTTTCCCATAATACAAGAACTAGGGGACACCAAATGAAATTGATGGGTAGTAGGTTCAAAACTAATAAAAGGAAATTTTTCTTCACACAGCGCACAGTCAACCTGTGGAACTCCTTGCCCGAGGAGGCTTTGAAGGCCAGGACTCTATTAGGGTTTAAAAAAGAGCTTGATAAATTTTTGCAGGTTAGGTCCATAAATGGCTATTAGCCAGGGATAAAGTATGGTGCCCTAGCCTTCATAACAAGGGCAGGAGATGGATGGCAGGAGATAAATCACTTGATCATTGTCTTCTGTTCTCCTTCTCTGGGGCACCTGGCATTGGCCACCGTCGGCAGATGGGATGCTGGGCTCGATGGACCTTTGGTCTGACCCAGTATGGCCATTCTTATGTTCTTATGTTTTTATGTTCTTATGTTCTCCTTACCTCCATGATGACAGCCCCGACCATGGCCTCTCCCACTCCAAACTGGTGTCCCATGGAGTGGTAGCTGTCTGGAGTGGCCAGGTTCCAGACAGCTATTGTGACCCTCTTCTCAATGGGGAGGGCACGCCTCATCCATGTGTCCTGGTGTCTCAGCGCGGGGGTGAGCCGCTGGAAGACCTCCAGGAAGGTCTGCTGGCGCATGCGGAAGTTCCACAGCCACTCACCCATGACCAGCTGCTCCCACCACTCAGAGCTGGTGGGGTAGCTCTAGAGGCAGCAGAGCACCCAGCAGGGGAGGAAGAGGGGAACCTGGTGGTCAGGGGTGTCCCCGTCTGCCCCCGGGGAGGGCTCACCTGCCAGGAGATGCTGGGTGGCCTCCCGTGCAGCACCTAGCAGGGCGCTTGCTCCCTGGGTGACGACTTGGAAGTCTTCCACGTGCTGCTGCTGCTGCTGGGGGCCCATGTCTGCTGTGTGCTGGTCTGCAAGAGTGTGGATGGCACTCTGCAGACCTTGTGCCGTGCAGGCTGGTTGTGTCTGGGAGGGGCCCTTTAAAGGAGTGGCTTGCTGTTGCCCCAGAAGGGCTAGTCCAGCCTGTGACCCCGTCCGTGGGCTTTCCTGGCTCCTTATTTTGACAGGGAGCGCTTGTGTGTGTGTGTGGACGCTCCTCATTTCCTTCCAGGGCAACTCCTTTCACTATTCCCTGTTGCTACTTTAACATTGAACGTCGACAGCACCAGCCCTGGAGGACGTGTAGACGATACATGTCGAAGTAGCCCTATTTCAATGTTCTTACGTCAAAATAGGCTACTTCAATGTAGTGTGCTAGTGTAGACATAGCCCTCGTAAAAGCCCTTATCCTTATGTTTACCTCTCCCTCCCCCTGCCTCTGTAGGAGTTTATCCTCTTGTAGGCTCCTGTCGAAATCTTAGGACTATAAACTCTGTAAAACAGGGGCTATATTTGTTTAACTCCAACCTGACATAATGGGGCCCATGGATATGTTTGGGGCCTCTGTATTATTACAGATTATAAACAAGTTTCTAAGTGTAAACTCTGCCTGGGACCTCTGGAGCTTAGTGCATGAGACTCTACAGTTGGAGCTAAAAGCCAGCTTGCTCTCAGCTAAGGCTGTAGAGGAGACTTATTCTTTCTCTGTGTACATGGCCTAAATGCCACTAAATGGGACAGTGAACTACTGCCTGGTGTGTGAGTTACATAAGCACAGTGGATGGTATGTAAAAATGCATGAAGATGAGATGGACATGATCTAAACAGAGCAATTAAGGATGGTAAAGAACGCAGGGAGAAGCATGTGGGAAAGGAAGGTACTACACAATTCCAAGAGTTGTCTGGCAGACCAAAAAATCTGTGTAAGGGCAAGTGGTTTTTTTATGACTGTTTGATTCATTTGGAACTCATGCATCTCATTGAAAACCTACAGTTGTTGCTAGGACTGTATAGGAATGTACAGATTGGTAAAGCCTGGCAAATCGGCGTTATATCCATAGGTATCCACATCTGCAGAGGTAGATTCAGGTATCCTCGGCTCATTTTTGCAGATGTGGATGCACGTGGGTACAAGTTTTGCAAATTTGCAGATACCTACTTTATATACACGGGTACCTGCACCTGTGAATGTCAATGTGTTTATCCACAGCTCCTTTTTGTGGATACAGGTTCAGATATGACCACACATTTTGTATCCACACAGGGCTCTACAGGTTGGGTCAGATGTCAACTAAAGGCTCTTTGGATGTCATTTTTGCATCTGCGACTTTGGCCCTATTTCTTATGCTATGCTGAAAATAGCACTCCTCAAAGCACTTTTTCTTGGGATGATTTTTGCAATTTCAGTAGAACTAATTTGATGGCACTGTGGAACAGCTGTTAAGTATATCTGCAAGGATACACATATCATTGGGCTGTGTCAAGGCCTAGAAAGATAGTGACTATTTCACTCCTGCAACATCTCTAATCATATATCGAGATTAATGTGAATATCCTGCGTGAGATTGGTGATAGGAAAATAATGCCCTCCCCTAGCTTTTATCTGAACATAAAACTCAAGTTTTCATTGAAAGCTTTATATCTGACTGTCATCTTTTTCTCATTCATAGCAGTGATCTTTGAAGAACTGTCTATGTAGTGAAATGCTATATAGCAGTGAGGGAGACTGATCAAAAAACAATGGTTGTTTGTTTCTTTGTTGAAATCCCTATCAAGAGAATATCAGCACTTTGCAGAATGAAACATTTTCACTCTATGTCTGAGCAAACAGTTTATATTAGATTTGGAAATGATAAAAAATATCTACTGTAATATGTATTCATCTGCACATTTCTCTCCCAGCCCAACTCCCTAAAGGGCAGAGAACTCCAACTAAAGCAGAAAATAAAACTGTCTATCTCTAGCAACCAAGCCTCAATGTTCAAGAAAATATCTCTTGCAT
Source organism: Carettochelys insculpta (assembly GCF_033958435.1). NCBI lineage: Eukaryota > Metazoa > Chordata > Testudines > Carettochelyidae > Carettochelys > Carettochelys insculpta. The sequence goes on from NC_134137.1 coordinate 317,328,211, forward strand.
AGTTAAGTCTCACTTGTTTTTGCTGTGGAGGAAAATATCTGTAGCCTACTAAAATGTACACTAGTTAAACAAATGATCATTCTCTTGACCAGGTGTGGGAAAATCTTTTCGGCCTCAGGGCCAAATCAGGGTATGGAAATTGTATGAATGCCTATGACATTGAGTTTGGAGTGTGGGGAAGGGGTGAGGACTCTGGCTGGAGGTGTGGGCTCTGGGGTGGGGCCAGAAATGAGGATTTCAGAGTGCTCGAGGTGGCGCATGAGGCTGGAATGTGGGAGTGTGTGAGGGCTCCAGCTGGTGATGAAGGCTTTGAGGTGGGGATGAGGAGTGTGGGGTGTAGCATGGGGTTCTGGACAAGGACTGAGGGGCTTGGAGGGCGGGTGGGGGATCAGAGCTGGGACAGGGAGTTGAGGTAAGGAGGGTGGGGACTCAGGGGCTGCAAGCTTCAGACTGGACTTACCTCTTCAAGCAGCTCTTGGAGTTACTGGCATGTCCTCCTTCTGGCCAGCTCCTGTGCAGAAACCCAGGCAGGCAGCTGTCTGTGCTGTGCCTCCCTCACATCAACAGGTGCTGCCCCTGCTGCTCCAGTTGCCCATGTTTCCCAGCTGCAGGAACAGTGCTTGAGGAGGGGAGGCAGGGCACAGAGCCGCCTGGCCACACTTCTGCCTCGGAGGTGGCCAGGATGGGGACACGCCACAGTTTCCAGGAGCTACATGGAGCAGGGCATGCCACAGACACTGCCCTGCCCCCGCACCCCAGGAGCTTGGAGTCTGGATTGAGACATCTGGTGGACTGGGATGCATCCCAGAGGCTATAGTTTGCTCCCCTTGGCTTTAGACCTTGTTAAGATGACATGTTAGGAGTCACAAGAACATGGAACGCTGTTGCTAAAAGGAATCATCTCATTTTAGCTATTGGTCAGCAGATAAAATGTCTCATTATCTATTAGCTTTTCTAGCAAACTGTTTCTTCATAAACATTTGCAGAGGGTTCCCTGTTTGGAATGTTTTCAATTGACAGAAGCTGCTGATGGACATAAACAGCTAGAGATGACTTCGCCACAGTGGCAAGCAAAAAACAAGTTTGATTTTTTTATATGAGGAGCACTTGGTCAAACAGTCATTTGTTTTGCCAAATATTTTAGGTCAAGGACAGCAATTTTCTCACAGCGCTGAAAAATCAAGGACACCTTCTAAGGATAAAACACACAATGTCATTTTTGTTCCTTTAGTATTATTGACACTTTTTGATTCTTTATGTGGGTGATTCTACTGACTTCCACTAGCGACTCATATGAGCTGCTTACTGGAGCAGATGGAGACCTTGTACTTCCTTCAATATTCTGGTAAAATCTTCCTAAAAGTCCTTTAAATTATAATCTCTGCTCTAAGGCAGAGGCAGTTTCTCTAAAATTGTCCTCACAGAGCTTTGAAGCAAGTGGCCTGTTCAGAACTTGTTTAACAAGCTTCAGTTAGAGGGGAAAGATAATTTCCAAAGGCTTCTGAAATTATTTACCAGACATGAAATTCTCATTCCATTGTCAGAACTAAGTAAAAAGCATCTCCAGGTAACAAATGGTGTTTCTGAATTAGTTACAATTGATTTCTTGAGCAATAATCAGGGCTTTCAGCAGTTGAAGACATTTTTATTTTACATGAACACTGCTAAATCTTTTGTCAAAGAAATGGATAATTCTGGCTTATAACTCATTGAGGTGTGTCATGTGGGTGCTGTCACCAGTTTGTCCACACTCTTTTGAAATGGAGAAAAAATAAAGAGAAACACAGAAAAAATTATATGTGATAAAGTCCATTTTTTAACTATGCTATATAATCTATTCTAAAGCATCAGGGGTATTATGTCCAACTTGCCTCATAAAACTCTTTAATAGTACTAAACAAATTGTCCTGCCATAACACCTTTGTTTATGGCATTCAGCATTCTTTTCTGCTCTTAATTTGTTGCTTTTGCTTTCCAAATACAGTTCTGAAGTCAGTAGAAATTTTACATAAGTAGGAAGGGCTGAGAACATACGTAAGTACAGGGTCCAACATGCATAACCCTTCCTTGAACAGAAGGAAGTAGTACAGACTTCAAACCGTAAAGACAGAGAAAACTTCCAGAATAAAAGAGAGTTGAGAGAACTGGCTCAGATTCATATCTCTTCCTCAAGCTGAAATTAAAATTGTTTGAATTTTACTGACATAAAAGTATTAGTTACCATTTAAAAAAATTGTGTGAGTGTATGCAAATGGGGTACATGATTTGTAAATGAGTGTCTCATTTGCATTGTCATGTGCTCTCCTTTGCATGACCCTGCTGGCAGCGAAACACCATGTAGACATAGCCTAAGAATCTAGGCTTGGAATTCTTACTAAAAAATCAAAAGCAGCCACTTACGGAAGGATTTGAAGGTTGGACTATAGGATTTTAAAACTAGTAACTGTCTTCTAGCCGTAGTCAATCTCAGATAACTTCTCTTTCCCTGATAAAGGACAGCTATTACCATGTCAGGCTGTCAAACAGATAGAAATTAAAAGGGTTAGAGGTTAATATGAATATTTGTCTCCCCTTCATTCCTGTCTGTGTAGGTCTATCAGATGTTTATTTAAAATGTTATTTCCCTGTATAGGCAAAAAACGATACAATAATCTATTAATTCTATCAAAATATATACAGAAATTCTGTGAAATGCACACTAATGCAATAAAACAGTGAAAAGAATAAATTCTCAGCACACCAAAAGTTAAGCCAATGTGAAGTAACAGAGCTGTTAAATCAAAATGATTTTGTGAACCAACTCAAAGTGCAGTTTATATAACAAAAGAGCACTTTTAAATCAATCTACCTATAACAAGAACACTTAGGTGCAAAATGTTTTCAGTTTAACATTTTGTGCTGCAATTTGAAACACGCAGTATTGTCTGATAAAAATAGGACAAAATTAAATTTCAATAGATTTTTCTTTTTGGCTCATGTGAAGGGTGGGAAATAATTTTTGGAAGCAATCTCCAATTTACTGTCAATTTTGACTGTGAAAATATAAAGCTGCCACATTTTTACAGGCACAATTAATTGCAGGTGCAACCTGTTTCATGGAGACTATGTCTATATATGAATACATATCTGAAAAGTGGATTATGTAAATTCTCCCACATGGTTCCCAGAGAAGCTGTGCTGGTTGTAAGTATAATGACGGGTATATGTGTATACATTTGTCCACACTGCCCCTAGGCACCTGTTATTAGTACTATCATTTAAAAGATGATATCCCAGGGTTCTGTGCATCAAAGCAAACCATACTAGGAACTGCTTGGCTGTATGTTCTTGGTTCTGTCTCCACCCTCATGTGTTAGATGATAGCAGTTCGTAATCATTATTCCCCTCACTGATGATGTCTGCTGGCCCGGGTGGCAGATTTGAAGCAAATAGATGATGATATAATACTGTTCCTACTCTTGTTGTGGGATAAATGGTTATACAGTGAAGCTGTTCTCCTGACAAATGGATTTTTGGGAGACTCCTATAATCACCTTCTTAGTTCATTCTTTACAAGGTGAAAATTTCCAAGGCAACATTAAAGATAATGTTTAATAAATTAATACTTCTGATACAGTAATTGATACAGGCATTATTCTTTCCAAAACAAAAAATCTTTTATTACCTTAACTAATAATCCATACTAGAATAATCTAAAAATCTTTAACAAGGAAAACAAATACTTGACACCAGCCTCTTGTTGCAAGTTAAAGAGCATTCAAAGTATAATAGCATATAATTCAAAGGATTCCATGTGACACAAGTTGTTTTAAGTGGATGATTTGCAGTAAATCGCAGACAACAGATCTTAAATTCTTTTAAATTTTACATAGATATGCTGAAATTAATAACAGAATTGCATGTGTTTCTATCAACACATACACATTCACCCTATATACTGGGGTGGCCAAACTTACTGATCCTCTGAGCTGTACACAAAAACCTTCAGAAGTTTGAAAGCTGGGGTTTGTCTGCCAGAGCTGAGGGATCCTGCTGAAGATCTGAGCCCCGGCAAGCACACCCTCTGGTACTGAGGCTCTGAGAGTCCCCTCTGCACTGGGCAGGAGCAGGTAATGAAGCAGGTAGGGGCTCTGCAAGCCACATTTTAATGGTAAAAGAGCCATAGACAGCTCACAAGCCACAGTTTGGCCCACCTGACTATACTATATTATGTTTATACTGTGCTATAATTAAAAGAAAAACAGACTTAATTTATAACTGTATTGGTATCACTTTATAAATTCTTTAGTATGTTTTCTAGTCACTGTTCAGTTCCTGGTCAGTTGACTTTGCTCCACTTCCTTTTTTTCTTCTCTCTCTGCTACAGTTTTTCTGACTTTTTTCTAGACACTTTTCTTTGGGTCCTCCTGCTAGCTTTTTTTCTTCTTCCAGTCATCTTGCTGTCTTGCTGACTTTGACTCAGACTCCAGAACACAAAATTGCCTGTTACCAGTTGGCTTTTCATGCTTCATTGTAGGTCCCTTCTAATATACCTTTGTAGTTTTAGAAGCAATCCCCTCACTCACATTGCGAGTTGTTATCTAGTCACTTTCAAATATTATTTGCCATTGTTCACACTTATTTAGAAACATATCAGGAGTAGTTACACTTTTTAAATGAGTTTATGAAGATTTGCTTTGATGGCAGGGAGTACTGCAGCCACTGTGTTTTTGACTACTTATTTTCAGCAGTGCTTATTGTAATTAACAGCTGTTACAGAGCATTAATCCCCTGTGCGGTTGAAAATTCTTTACAGTTTTGGGTGGGGTGGGGTGTTCTGTGCAATATATTGGGAGATGCTATTATTGCCAATATGTTCCTCCTTTCTTTGTTATTGCTCTTGGGTTTTGTTTTCAACATGTTTAATAAAGCCATTAAGACATTGATCGACCCCTTTTCTGTGCTTTAGACATCAGCTATGTGGGAAAATAGCATTTCATAAAGCACAAAACACATGTTTTTCCCATCCCTCTTATGTTGCCATGCAACTTGAGAGATTTATCAACTTTTGGAGACTCAAAAATATTTGCACTTTCTTGCCACTGGATATTTATGGACCATTCCATTACATGAAGTAGGGAGTTTGTGGCACATTTAAGAACCCCAAACTGCCTTCTGTTCATTATTAGGAAGGAGCACCTATATAGAGTAAAATGCAGCATGACCATTATTAAATGTACGACACTTGGGCGAACCCTGCCCAAAACTGTTTACAGAGGAGAACGGTAATCTGTGAAGGGGTGGTGCAATTTGAGACATCCTGCCATGGTGCAGATGTGGAGAGGTGGAGAAGAAAAAAAGAGCAACAACAACTGCCTGCACCCCTCCAACGGCTACCAACACCTCCCCCTTTCTATGATAACACTGAGGCTCCAGAATTGGGCTGATCAACCATCAATGGACTCACAAAAAGGAGGGTGGCATGAAGTCGTCCTACTTGTTATCAAGTGATCACCAAGGATGGTAGGAAGGAGGAAGAAAGGAAGATGTAAAAGGTTTAACAGAAAGCTTTTGGAATCAGAACAACATACTTTTAACAAATTAACTTTACAACTGAGAGCACTACCCACAGTTCAATGTCTCCTTCCTCATCTCCTCAGGAACAAAGGGGAAAATTACTCTTGGTGAATACTGCAGATGTCTCCTGTGAGAGGTTTCTGGGGGCTGCACATGATGGGTATGTCTACACAGCAGCATTATTTTGAAATAAGCTATTCTGGAAGGCCATGGCTACACTAGCCCCCACCTTTCAGAAAGGGCATGCTAATGAGCCACTTTGGCAGATGCTGATGAAGCACTGCCATGAATATACAATGCCTCATTAGCATAAAGGTGGCTGTGCACATTTCAAAAGTGCCACTGTAGTAACAAAGTCTGGACACCGTGTATGAAGCAAGCAGGAGGGTTTATTACACACAGCGCTGGTGGAGTGCCGCTTCGCCCATCAGGACTCTGTGGAGCCCTGACAGGCAATAGATTACAATTAATTGTATAGCTTATTAGTAGGGGTGGGGGGGAAACTATGGCATGGGTGTTACCCAAGCCTGGTTAGGTCTTAGCAGCAAGACGAAATGAGCACAATAAGCCAATAATCTAAAAAGGTTACAGAGTATCCTCACCCATTGCTTATAGAACATTTTATTTCCAGTACAAGTGGTTTTCCTTAACAAGTTACTTTAAATAAAGCAGACATGCAATAACATCTATGTTTCTAATTGGATGGATGATGCATCTATAAGAGCAATGATGGTGCCTTTACATGGGTACATTCAGGGGTGCTTATCTAGAAGATTAAAGCAAAAGAGACAGTAACAGCGTAGTGAAATAACACACTTGTCTGAGTACCAGTCTGGGATGGCAGAGGAGAAAACACCATAACTTGGTTTTCATATGTAGGGCCTCTCTTTGGAATATGGTTGCTGAGGCAACTATCCCGCTCTTCAGACTCCAAGGTCCTGCCCGAGTTGGGACAACTTTCCCTGGGTCTGGTGTGTGAGGTGGGGGAGCAGCAAGGTATCTGTCCTCTCATGCTAACTGGGTTTCTGAACTATAGGATTATAGGCCAACTCCAGACTTTAGGATTTGAATAGGGGGATTTTAGCAGAATACCATAAGCTGCCTCAGAAATTTCCATCCTACAGTCACTTTTGAAACGCACACCGACTGCACAGACAGGGGCCTTTAGAAAGGACCCCCTGAACTTCAAAAGCCCCTTCTTCCCCTTTGGTTTTGGGAAGAAGGGGCTTTTGAAGTTTGGGGTGGAGGGGTCCTTTCAAAAGGCTCCTGGCTACATGAGCAGCATACATTTAGAAAGTGGCACTTTTGAAATGCACGCAGCTGCCATTATGCTAATGAGGTGCTGCATATTCATGGTAGCACTTCATCAGCATCTGCTGAAGTGGCCCATTAATATGCCCCATCTGAAAGGCTGTGGCTCTTTGAGACACGGACGAAGAGATATTCTGGAATTGCTTATTTCAAAATAACACCGCTACACACAAAATGCATTTTGAAATAGCTCTATGGATGCACTATGGCTTATTTAGAACTATGCTCTATAAACTGTCTACACAGTCAGACCCTCTTTTGAAACAGCTGTTTTGAAATAGGAGCTATTCCTTGTGGAATGAGGTTTACCTATTTTGAAATAAGCCAACCACTATTTCTAAATTATTTCAAAATAGTGCTTGCGTTGTGCAGGCACTAGAAAAGTTGTTTCGAAATAATGGCTGTTATTTCAAAATAACTTGCTCTGTAGACCTACCTGATGAGTCAGGACTGATGCAGGTTCCACATTTTCCACTAGCTGGCTGGAGAAGGTACCACTAAAACATGATTGCCTGGCTCAGCAGCACCCTGGACGGCAGTTAGAGAAGGAGAAGTGACAGCTGATAGGCTGGTTCTAAAGCCTTGGCAGCAGGTGGACACCACATTCTTGAGCCACCAATTCAATGAGCATCTCCATTAGGGAATATTGCTGTTCTCATTAGCATGTCTCCTGTTCTGTGAATCAGGTCTTAAGTAACCTCTCCTTCTCAACAGACCACTTCTTCTATGTCCTGGGAATTGAAACTGTTCCTAGTTGATCACATTCCATCACTATGAGCAGCTTTTCTGGGGTTCTTCTCTGTCTGTCCCTGCTGTCTCTGGGATGCTGCTCCTGACCTCTTGGTGGCATGCGTTCACCCTTGGGAACTTGAAGTCCCAGTCGATTCAAAGAGAAGCAGGGCAGTATATTTTTGGCCTTTGAAACAAGCTTAGAAACACCCCATGTAATATAACTTTGATATTGGAGGCCTCAGTGTTGATTGTAAACTGGTACATGACTGGTGAGACAAAGGCAGCTGGGAGAATGAGGAAGTTAGCCAACTGGTGAGTATCTTGGGGGCTCGTCTGTCTTGTTGCTACTGAGTAATGTTGAGGAGGGAGCCAAAGGAGGGCACTTTCTATGCTATGTTAGGAACTTGCTATGGAGGGCTCTACGCTGCTTTTTGTGTTTTGGCAACTAGGCAAGATTGCTGAGTTTCTAGGCTAAGGTGCCATGCAGTTAGCTGTTTGAGCACCTGCTTCCTAGCAGGGGAACCTTTGAAGGCTCTAGCAGGGGGTCCTTTAGAAGTGAGAACAGTGCAGCTTGTGATTGTGTAGGTCAGTAATGAAAGGTGGCTGAGTCACAGGAGTTGTCACCCTTTCAGACTGTGCATGGGGCCCTGGTTTAAAGGCACAAGGCTGGTGAGATGAAGGCAGCTGCGTGACTAAGAATTAACCAGTTGAGCTGGAAGTGGAGGGAGGCATGGGAGTTAGGCTTCTGTGTTGTTTTTGTTCCTGATCATGCCGACCCCTTACAAACTGGACCCAGAAGGAATGGGAGGGGTGGGGAAGTGAGCTGAGGGAACAAAACACAGTTGTAAAATTTTATAGTTGGTTGCCTAAAGAAAAGTTAGTTATCATGGGTCATCTTTTCTCTCTTCCTTGGAAGACTGCAAAATCTTTACAATGCCTTACCCCAGCATCTGCCCACTCCCTACACAGTGCCATGCTCCAAAATCCAGAAGATGCAGGAGTTGGAGTAGGTACCAGATTAGCAGTTGGGTACAAACAATGTAATATCTGTTTCCAACCGTTTGAGGGGAAGGCTTGTGGTGCTGAGCTGAATCTTTAAGAAACCTAATGAAGTGTGATCAGATTGCCGGGTTGCTCCTCTCGGAGCATATTGATCTAAAGAGTGCTGTGGAAAGATGTTCTGATGCAGTTGCTAGAGCTTGCAACTGCTGGTGAAAATAGGGAAACAGGGAACTTCAGGAAGAAAAGGGGTCTGTGCATTGTGGGAATGGGGTGGAGTTCTACGGAAGCTCAAGACCTGATATGCACCCCTGACTACTGTCCATGATGTGCAGTGGCAGGAGTACAGGGCTATGCCACAGCCCTGGGTCAGTACTTCCCAATGTGCATCATGCAGCCCAGTTTACTCTCTATTTACTCTGCTTCAGAAACATGCTCTGGGCTACGTCTACACGTGCAGCCAACATCGCAATAGCTTATTTCGATGTTGCGACATCGAAATAGGCTATTTCGATGAATAACGTCTACACGTCCTCCAGGGCCGGCAACGTCGATGTTCAACTTCGACGTTGCTCAGCCCAACATCAAAATAGGCGCAGTGAGGGAACGTCTACACGTCAAAGTAGCACACATCGAAATAGGGATGCCAGGCACAGCTGCAGACAGGGTCACAGGGTGGACTCAACAGCAAGCCGCTCCCTTAAAGGGCCCCTCCCAGACACAGTTGCACTAAACAACACAAGATCCACAGAGCTGACAACTGGTTGCAGACCCTGTGCCTGCAGCATAGATCCCCAGCTGCCGCAGAAGCAGCCAGAAGCCCTGGGCTAAGGGCTGCTGCCCACGGTGACCATAGAGCCCCGCAGGGGCTGGAGAGAGAGCATCTCTCAACCCCTCAGCTGATGGCCGCCATGGAGGACCCGGCAATTTCGACGTTGCGGGACGCGGATCGTCTACACGGTCCCTACTTCGATGTTGAACGTCGAAGTAGGGCGCTATTCCTATCTCCTCATGAGGTTAGCGACTTCGACGTCTCGCCGCCTAACGTCGAAGTTAACTTCGAAATAGCGCCCGACGCGTGTAGACGCAATGGGCGCTATTTCGAAGTTGGTGCCGCTACTTCGAAGTAGTGTGCACGTGTAGACGCAGCCCTGGGTATTTAAGTATGGAGAATAGGAAGGATATGGCATAAGCCCATCCATAGATATGTGCTTAGTCACTAGTGTAGCTATACCAGTAAATATCTAACTAGATAGTTACAACTGCAAATCAGGTTTGCAGTAATCAAAGTGACATCAGTTCTGCTACATTTATATATGCCAGCAAAAGTGCCCTGCATTTATTTTTGTCAGAATAATTATGGCATAAAGCAGGAGTTGGAGGTTTGGAGGTCAGCCTTTCCACAGTTAAGTCCAAAAATTGAATCTGATTTCTACATTTGATCTGATTATTAGTTTCCTTTTGTACTTCAGTCCAGAATCTGTCAAGTTCCGTGATAATTGTTGGTAAAGGGAGCTGGATTTGGGGTATATCCAAAAGGGACAGGATTCAAATACATTTTACCTAAAAGTCTTCAGAGAGGAAATGATTTGTAGCCATTCATCATGACAATTTAAGTGCTGTGTTTGCTCTGGGAAGATTTATATAGAATTCTCTGTGGTCCAATATCAGAACTAGGCAGCACTAGACTTCAACTTGATAACCTTTGTTTTGCCAGTTGTAAGCAGAAGTAAGGTTTTATTTCCCAGTGTTACAGGTATCTGTCATTTGATGAAAAAAATGAGTGTTGTCTCAGATTCTGTGACAGCAGGACCATTTTAGGACTGAAAATGTTTCAAAATAACTCTTTAGAATTCCATATTTTGGATGAAAATATTGACTAATAGTAGCCTATAAGAATATAAGAAAAATGAAATATACTTTTACTTTTGTTGTGTAATAAGAATTGAGAGTATAAATTAAATAAAATTAGATTTTACTGGGCTGGCATTTAAACTTGAATCGAATCAATGGTACTGGCAATTCCAATCAATGTTTTCTGTTAACCCTGTATAATACCACTTTAAAACAAAGCCATTTACATGTTATTCTTTATTGTTAAGCAATAAAAATAAGCTGAGCCCCAACAAAAGACTTCAGCTGAGACATGCTGGTAAATTTTTACAATTGTCTTTGTTCTGTATGATTTAGAATAGACAGATTTGACCAAATCTTTTCTCAGTAATACTATTTGATGATAGTGTCAATGTTACAACAGCATTAACCGGCTCATTATCAAAGAAGTCTGGCTTAAATGATCCTTTGAAAAAAATTATAAAAAAACTTGTATATGTTCACGAAAATATGCTACAGATGCTGTGAAAGAAAAACAACTGGTAAATATGTATTTTGGCTAAATAATGCATTTGGATTCCCAGAAGATTTGACTGTAAAATTATTTGAGCCCATAGTAAGAGACATTACATTTTTGTCTCCTGTTAGCTGTCTTTAACATACATGAATTGAGGAACTTTGAGGGTAAATGCTCATTGTCTTTGAATTGTCTGGCACTCAGGGTAGGTCTACACAATACAGTTATTTGGAAATATCAGCTGTTATTTCAAAATAACTATTTTAGCATCTACAAGATGCGACTGCTATTCTGAAATAAATTTGGAATAGTGGTTGACTTATTTCAAAATTGGTAAACCTAATTTCACAAGGAACAGTACCTATTTCAAAATAGGCGCTGTTAAGAGAGGGAATAGAATCCATTTCAAAATAAGCCATAGTTCGCCCAATGGCTTTATTTGAAAATAATAGGCTCTGCATGTCTAGATGCTGTATTTTGAAATAACTAGGTGCTATGAATTTTTGGCTGTGGCTACCCTACCCCTCCCTTTTGGAAGGATCATGTTAATAAGGCAGTTAGGAATATGCTAATGAAGTGCTGACAATAACATGCACAGCCTCATTAGCATAATGGTGGCCATGTGTGGTTCAAAAGTACTGCTTTCGGGATGCCGCTGCCTGTGTAGCCAGGGGCCTTTCAAAGGGCCCCCTTGACTTCAAAAGCCCCTTCTTCCTATTTTATTTTAGGAAGAAGGGGCATTCAAAGTCGGGGGGTTCTTTTGAAAGACCCCCATCTACACATGTGGAGTGTGTTCCGAAAGTGGCACTTTCGAATGCGTGTGGCTGCCCTGATGTTAATGAGGGGCTGCATGTTCATGTCGGCACCTCATTGGTGTCTTCCAAACTGCCCCATTAACATGCCCCTTCTGAATGGGAGTGGTAGTGTGGCCAGAGCTTTTGTGTGTAGCTATTCTGGAATATCTTATTTTGAAATAAGGCTGTTGTATATCCATACCAAAAATGCAAATGAAGTGCTGATTTATATATCTTGTGACTCATTTGCATAATCTCTTTTCAAAAGAAAGAAAGCAGTGTAGATATGTCTCTTTCGAAAATAAACCCCGTTTTCGAAACAACCTTATTCCCTATTTCTTTTAGGAATAAGGGTTCTTTCGAAAATAGGGTTTATTTTCAAAAGAGCCATGTGTACACTACTTTTTTCTTTCAAAATGCAAATTTAGTGTGAGATAGGTAAATGAGCACTTAATTTGCATTTTGATTTCCTTCATTAGCATTCCTATTTGGAAAAAGGAATGCAAGTATGGTGTAGCCCTTCTCAGTGAACCCCTAATTCAATGTGAACTCATATAGCACTTCTTACCCTTTGGCCAACAAAACAAAAATAATGTTTTCCATTCAAGTTGGATTTCAGATTCTACCTATGTGTCAAGTATTATGGCATGAAAAATAGCTCAGAGGGTGCAAGAAGAAAAGATTAATTTACAGAGACTCATTTAGATGTAATGAGCAGCAGAGCTGCCTCAAGGCAAACTGTGCCTTAGAGAACTCAGATTTTCACAGCAAAGCTTATAGTATCCAGACATTGAGTCAGGTGGAAAAAGATAAGCTGTTCTCCAGCGCCTTTCCAGAAACAGATTTCACACACAAAGCAGTTTGCTAACACATAGGCTGCCACAAACTAGGAATGAAAAGAGGAGAAGAGGTAGGAAGTGCTAGTAATCAGAGTGTGAATTACCCATACCCACAAAAAAAAAAAAAAAAAAAAGCCAAAATAACCCAACCTTCCTGGGAGCTGTCTTTAGTAACAAACACATTAACAATGATTTAATTTATACTTAAATGTATCTCATATGTTATTTAGGCTTGAGTGCTGCCTTGTTTCTTTTTCTCAGGTCTGTTCAGTCCACACCCTGTAACTACTGTCATTCAAAAATCACACTCACCTCTCTTCTGTTAGGTAATACGCTGCCTCACTAATGAACCCACTCAGGCATTGCCCACCAGGATCAATCCCTGCTAATGGACCTTGATACTGGGCATAGTTATATTTGGCTCTCATCAGAAAGCTTGCACCTGTAACAGCGAAGCATCTCCTAATGCTCTGCTGTAGAATAGGTTCAACACTGACTCAGTGGGAAAAGCATGATGTGCTAGTGGTTCAAAACTCTCACAGAACCTTGGTGTCCTTGGAATGTCTCCCATTCAATTCCAGCTGCAGCCTAATTCTGCTTTGTTATTAAATCTGGATAGGACAACTATAGGGGGCCATAGGGCAATAAAGCAGTATACAAAAATACTCTGTGATAATCTCTTCCACCATCTCCTTCCTAACTTTCTGTTCAATTTCTGGCATCTTTTCTTGCATTTTCCACCAGCTTTTCAAGCTTTTTTTTCTTTTTTTAATTTTACTATTGACTGTGCCACTATTTTTCCAAGTTGGCATACCAGTAGTGTCCTTGAATTTTCTCTTTCCCTTCTTCTTCCTCTCTTACTTCATACCAAGTATTGAGGTTTTTTGCCTCCCCCGTCCACATCTTCTCCCAGCCCTCTCCCGTATAACCATGTTCCTCCTCTGGCTGGCCCTTGCTTATAACATTACATATATCCCACTTGTACTTCCCGGAAGCCTTTACTTCATAGTCTAACTTCTGCTGCTTATATCTCCTTACTGCTCCCTTTGCTTCTCACTCTGCTATGTGATGTCTGTGAGGTTATTGCTATGGTGGGGTCAATCTGCTGTATTCTGTCCATCAGTAGCCCCCTTTCTCTCTCTTCCTTCTCCTCCTTAAGATTGACTTCTTTGGTGAATTGTTCTTATTGCAGTAGTTGCCATTAAAACAATATTTGTCAACAGCTGCCACACAATGGTAAAAGCTATCACAGCAATTTCTTATCTGTATGCAGGGAATAACTATGATTTGCAAAGTGCCAGGTACCCTTGCAGAGCCATATGAACATGTTTTAATAAATAACTAATAATATTGCTAGTTAAAATATTATTTTGCAACCACACATTATGCTAAATAATTTCCATGTAGTTCTATACGGACATCATTCCTGGATGACTGAAAGTAATCTATGTTTAACATGACAGGGTAGTAAATTAATAATAAACCTGAATATTGCCTTCACCTTGTGATATTAGCAAATCTGGGAGGGTTTGGAGGAGTGCTCAGACTTACCAACCCTATCAACCTTGAGAACCAGAGAACCTGCCCATTTGAAATGAATAATTTCTGAGTTATCTAAAAGACATGCCTGGCTTATTATTTACATTAAAATAAATGCAAAACTATACTGATCAAACACTCAAAATATCATTGCAACTGCATAAAGAACAGCCAAGAAACCTGCAAGTCCTTCAATTTTTGAAGCCCTCTTCTCCTCTGTCCCCAAAATTAATTGTTTTGCTTTTATTGTCACTACTAAATTAAATCAAGTGTCTCTGACAAATGTGGGCTTTGTCAGAAACTAGCGTTCTTTCCTTCAGCAAACATGATACATGACCTTAATTAAGCAACTGGTTAAGATATTGTTCCTTGACCTTTTAAGTTATGAGTGTCTGAGGCAGTGGAACTGCAATTAAAGTGAACTGTGGAACTGTTGAAGAGACTGGGAAAGTGATAGAATATAGATTTCTGTTACATAATTTACTGATTGCATCACTACATGAACTATGTTTATTTGCATCATTATATATGGATGAAAATTATGCATATTGTGTTATTAATTTAATAAACATAGGTGAGTTAGAGTACTGTGTCTTGCCTCCTTGCTTTGATTCTTTGCATTCTTTCTTTCACGTTGTATTTACAAAGGAGTTCATTAAGGTGTAATTTCTAAAAAATCCCTAGACACGTTTTAAAAAGCAACTGATTGTACAGAAGGTGGTGAGGGAGGTATAATCTACTATACTGCCATGCTAAAAGAATTAATATTTTGCATTTAAAATTACCATAGATAACGACATTTTGAGCACTCAGTATGGGTCTGGTACACCATAAATGAGACCCGTTCCCTGGCTGAACAGCTTGCAGTGTAAAATGACAAGCTAAACAGGTTAGAATGACTAATCATGGGGGAAGGCTGGGGGTTACAAGTATAAGTACACAGGTGTGAAACTTAATGCTATTAAAACATGTGAACCTTTGTTCCAATTACATTTCAAGTGATTTGGTTTTGGTATGTTACTTGTGGGGCATAAAGCTGGGATGACAGAAACATGGGAATTGACATCGGAAAGCAGGAAGAAGAAGAAAATCGTGACAAGGATGAGCATTTGGCAGAGGGAGAAGTTTATTTTAGGATCAGACAGATGAGCAGAGATCATAGTGGAACAGGGCAGAGAGGACGGGTCCTGTAGAACCATTGGCTATTTTGACTGGCATTCTGGGATGTTGGTGTTTTGCTGGGATTGACACAGTGTAGATTCTCATGTTATCAGGGGGAGGGGGAGGCTGAAAGGGGGCTGTGGGTGCTTCTTGGGGAGACTGGTGCTTTGGAACTCTGCCACAAAGATCCTGAAGAGAGACGCTGGGGGATGGTGGGGCAGACTGTCATAAGTGGCATTGAGAACACTTCTGAAAAAAGCTCCCTGATCACCAGTTTCTTTGGTAATTTGTTTTAAAGGTGGCAGTTGTCTTGTTGCATCATTCTTGTCAGGGATCACTTTTCCTTCTCTCTAGTAAAATGGACCAAATGGATTGAAGCCTCTTTTCCTTTATTCTTTACTTCACGTGCTCTGAAACTGCTCCTGTTTTATCACTTGCCTCCCTCTTTCCCACTCTGCAATTTCCTACTGAGCACCCTTGAGTAGGAAAGATTGAATTTTCAGTTGGGTTTGGGCTTGGATTTTGTCTTTGGAGCTCAAGGTGCAATGCAAATAAGCATGAAATATTCTAAGAATTAAATTTATCATAGCACTGTGGGGTCCTAACTAGGCCTTAAATCCATAAGCTTTGAGGTACCCCTGGGATATTTGTGGGGTGGGCCACCTGTCACCTTTGTTTTTGTTATGGATGGAGAGAGTTAGTGAATACTAAGGAAAAATTAGACACACAATATCTTGAATTTTTCAACTGGAAATATATTTTATTCAGGCTTGTTTGGACATTGTCATTAATTTACTGGGGGGTAGAAGCGTAGTTTAAGAAATTTTTTCAAAGTCTGTGTCTACACTAGCAAGTTCTTTTGAAAGATTTTTTGAAAGAGGGGTTCTTTCAAAAGATCCCGCAGAGCATCTACACACAAAAAAAGGTCTTTCGAAAGAATGCGTCACTCCTTTAGAAAGCGCTTTTCCACTCCCGTTTAGGGAAGAACTCCTTATTTTGAAAGTTTCTTTAGAAAGAAAACATTTGTAGACACTCTGGCTGTGTCTAGACTAGCAAGTTTTTTAGAAAGATTTTTTGAAAGATGGGGGCTCTTTCAAAAGATCCCATGGAGCATCTACACGCAAAAAGTATCCTTTTGAAAGTAAATTGAAAGAATGCGGTGCTCCTTCTGAAATCGTTCTTCCTTTCCCTTTTCAGGAAAAGCGCCCCCTTTCGAAAGCTTCTTTTGAAAGAAAACATGTAGACATTCTGCAGGCCCTTTTTGTGGAAAAAGCAGTCTTCATGGGTCTGATTGTTTGATCCCTGGCCCGTTCTTTTGAAAGAGCAGGGTCTGTGTGGACGCGCTGTTTCAAAAGAGCAGATCTTGCTTTTGATCTGCTTTTTTTGTGTGTGGATGCAGTCTTTTGAAAGAAGTTCTTCTGGAAAAGATCTTCTGGAAGGACTCCTTTTGAAAGATCTCTGTAGTTCAGACATAGCCAGGGAGTCCACCAGACCTTCTTCTGACTCTGTATTTACATTTGGTCCTGTATATCTATCTATTCATATAATATATTCAGGTACAAAATGCTTCTTCCTATCACAGATATGATGGCTGTATGTGCAAGACTGACTTTTGTTTTCATCATGGGTTGGTAATTGCATGAAGTATCTTTTTAATACTTTGGAATGATCAAATTTCAAATTTAGCTACCTCACATTGATCTGTGACATCAGGCTGGATTCCTGCGGTGCACTTTAGTGTGGTCTGTGGATAAAGACTCAGTTAATCAGTTGCACCTAATATTGATTGCAGCAGTGTGAGTGTTTTTGGGTGTAGACAGAGGAGATTCTGCTTCCCTTCCATTTTGACCAGTGAAATCAGTATTTATTGTGTAAATTAAGGTTAGGCTTTTGGCTTTCATGGTGTGTTTTCCATATATTTTAATAAACTAATCCCTGGGTTCTACAATAGAGTATGTTTAAACAGTTATTTTGGAATAAAGGCCACTATTCTGAAAGACCTTTGCAAGAGTTTATACAATGCAACTGATATTTTGAAATAATTTTGAAATAGTGGATGGCTTATTCCAAATTTGGTAAACCTCATCGTTTGAGAAATAGCACCTATTCTAAAATAGATATTTGGAATAGAGATTGTGTAGACAGGGTCTGTGTCCACACATGCCCCTCCCTTTCGGAAGGAGCATGTTAATGATGCACTTCAGAACAGGTTAATGAGGTGCTGAAATACATATTCAGTGCCTCATTAACATAATAAAAGTGCAGCTTTCGAAAGGCATACTGGCTTTATGGATGCAAGTACTTTGAAATAAACCCCACACTTTGAAATTCCCTTATTCCCAATTCATTTTGGGAATATTTTCCAGTATTTTCAGGGGCTTTAGTTATGGAATGCTGATAATTTAAGATTTTATCAGCTTGGATTTATTTGTGTAGTATGTTAAAAATCTTGTTAAACTGATAACATTTTAAATGCTCTTTTTGTCACAAAGTGTGTCTGATGAAAAGGTGAAATAAAATAAATATAGTAATACATGTACAATTTATTGTTTTCACTATTAACAAAAGTGTATATGTGAATACAGTTTCTCCTTTTGTGGTGGCTGTGCTGAGTTTGTTTGAATGCCTTTGGGCAGTTTGATTCCCAACTGCCTAGCTTAGAATACTAAAAAAAAATAACTTCTTTCTAGCTGGTGTTAAATAATAATGTGCTTAAATGGTGTTGCCAAAGCATCTGTGATTTGTAGGCCAAAGGTTTTGCTAGGGGACAGTTGTTTGTGAAATTGGTTGACAATGTCTATTCTGGTTTTGATCCACAGACAACTTCCCCAGCCGCCACCCCCTAAATCAAATGTAATGCATTTTTATGAAGCTAAACCTAGTTTCATCTAAGCACATTAACAGTAATGAGTAAAAAAGTTAATGCCAGTTGACTGTGAAGTCCCAGCTTGAACTGCACCCTGTGTAATGGACTGAAGCAAATTTACTACACGTGTACCACAGACTCCATTGACTTCAGTGGAATAATCCACTTAGGCCACTAGTGAGTTTAGCCCATTGACTTTCAATGGAGTTTCAATTCATGGACATTAGGGCTAAATTTGTTTCATTAAGGCAAAAAGTTTGTTAAGTTTTGTTCCCAGGAGTTCATTGGCTAAGTTCAGACCATGCTTAACATGTGTGCCAAATTCAATTATGTTGTGAAGTTATATATCAAGGGCGTGTCTACACTTCTGTAAAGATCGAACTGGTCAGGGTCGATCTTCCGGAGTTCAATTTTATGTGTCTGATAAAGATGCATGAAATCGATCTGTCTGGGGTCAGCAGTCGACCCCTGCACTCCTTGCTATTACAAGAAGCAAGAAAGGTCGATGGGAGAAATGTTCCTGTCAACCTTCCGTTGTGAAGGCAGTCACAAAAGTTGATTTCTGATATGTCAATTCTAGCTACGCGATTGCTATAGCTGGAATTGTGTATCTGAAATTGACTTTCAGGTCTAGTGTAGACGTGGACTTAGTTTAAGCAGGGTCTGCATGAACTCTCCCTTGACATCTAGTGATGAGCTGGGGATGACTACATGATCTTGTTTGCAAAGATGTACCCACACTGCCTAGATGCTTAGCATGAGGAGGGTGCTTTTCTCAAATAATCACTTCTGGCTGGTGTTGTATGATGTCTCTTTCTTACTGAGGGCAGGGGAAAGAAAGGGTTGTTATCCTTGTTACCTGAATGAAGGAGAGCTGGCCTGCTGATGTGTAGGGGGGAGGGCAGAATTCTGAACTCTAGATCTTCACTAACAAAGGACAACAGCTGTGATGTCATAGAGGGAGAAGGGAGGGGCATGCTACAGGAACTTTTCATTGCTGGACTTGAGAACCTGCCCAAAAGACACTGCCAATGTGCTCTGGGGAAGGGGTTTTTCTCATGATCTTATGCTTATGAATCCTGTTCACGGAGTTTTCCCAAGTTACTGCTGGGTTACCTTTCTCCTTTTTATTACAAGTTTCTTTTCTATACTCCAATTCCAAGCTTGCAAGATGGGAAATATTGCCTCTTATATCACGTAGGAGGAGGTGGTTGTAATTTTCTCAGGTTACTGGATCAGAGTTCAAACTGTTTCTGACTTGTACTGTTGTCAAGCAACTCCTAGATTGTGTCTCTGGAGTCACAGGCGGCTTCACGAGGAGTCATTTGTGGCTCCAGCAGCTGACTCCTCTGTAGCTCTGGATGCTGGAATTCGAGTTACCATATATGCAGTCTTTCTGGGACATGTCCTCTTTTTCAGACATTAAATCTTGGTCCAGCCAGGTTTTTGCAAAATTTAAAAAGGTCCAGGATTTTGCTCTAGCCCTGGAAACTCTTTCTGCAGCACGGGAACTTTTCCCTAGCTGTGTCTCCTCAAGTTACAGATGCTCCCCCTAAGTGGGAGGGAGCAAGTCTGAAATGGAGTAGGCAGGAGCAAAGTGGTGGTAGGAGATAGTATCACCCTTCTTTTTTGTTTAGGGAATTGAGATCTGTTGGGGCAGGTTCAGGCTGGGAGTTCAGCCCCTCCAGCCAGCAGAGTGTTTGCATCCCAGCTGTGAATGCGGCCAGCCAGCCTAGGGTTGAGGAGAAGTTGCTCCTGGGAAGGCTGCATTGATACAGTTACCACATAGAGCTGCCTTGGCCTGACTGCTGTACAGCTGTTGTCAGGGTTTTGAACATTGTGCTCAAATTAATTGATACTGAGATTTTCCCAGGTGATGGACTCAGGGAAGCAGGAGAAAAGGAACAATGTTCAGCTTGGTTGGCAAAAAGATGCTCACATTCACCGTGTGCCATTAGATTCTCTTCAACCTACTTCCCTAGGTCTGTGATGATCTGAGGTTCAGGGTCTGCCCACAAATTATGGGCTTTCAGCCTCCCTTCATGCCCTGGTCTGTAGGGCTCAGCAACTAGGATGCTTCAAAAGCAAGTTTGCCATAGGCTGCAAGTGGGGATCAACCAGATAAATTTTGGTTCATTCTCTCAGTATTTCTTTGAGGCAGGAATTATTATCAAACCTATTTCACAGATGGGATAACTAAGGCAGAGAGAGAACCAGGCCTCACAAGCACTACAAACCTGTGTCTGAAAAATGGGTTTCTGCTAACCCTGTTTTGCTGCCAGTGTGCTTTGAAAACCACTCTCAATCTTGGTGTGTCATTTATGGACTTTTGCTTAAGTTGAACCAATGAAATGCTGGAAGAAGAATTTGTCTTTAGATGACTCAGCTTCTGCTCTAAGCACTATGCAAGGTACTCTCTTCCGAGCACAACACTGTAGGATTACCATTTAAAAAAGAGGACATCTCAAGTGTATCTGTATCAGTATTTACCAAATCACGTTCTACTAATGTGTTTTAGTATCTATAGTATGTTAATATAACCTGAGTTTGTAGATACTGATTGATACACATAATCTCCCTCCTGGGGATGTCCTCTTTTTTGAAAGGTCAAATATCGTCACCCTACTGGAATGACCCTGCTCTGCATGCCCTGTCAGGGGTGTGTGAAATTTTGGCAGAGGGGATGCAGTGCGACCAGCCTCCCCTCTCCTGACCCCTGCCGCACAACACTGTTTGAACCCTCGTCCTCCCCATAGCTTGGGACACACCAACCTGGTAGCAGTGCTGCAGCTCTGGGGGCACAGAACTCTCCATGGAGCCAGTGCAAGGTAAGTCTGGGGAAGAAGGAGTAAAGACACCTGGATGCTGGGCTTGGGTGCTGTGGTGCATAGCAGAGCTGACGGGGTGGGAGAGGTGGAGACTAGAGCAGTGGGGGTTTGTGGAGTGGCTGGTTACCCCTGTTCAGAGCAGGGCAGTGTGATAGTTGTTACAGACCAGGGGTGCCCTGCTGGGATGGGAGCAGAAACAGAGATTCTGAGCCACAGTGAGCAACAGCAGAAAAGTTTAGAGGAAGTTTGCTCCTCAGGCAGGTGAGGACTGTGTGAGTTGTGTGTAGCTTCTTTTGCTTTTTCGCTTTGGCAAGCCCTGGCACAAATTAAGCAGTGGTTGTTAGAGATATTCCTTCTAATCTTTTTCATCTGTGAGCAGATTTTTATCCATCCATGTGCAGAACAAACTTTTTTCTGTGCACTGAAACGTACGTGAATATGTGCCACCAGTTGAAACTCAAAACTAGCCATGGGTGCTCTGCTAATCATCTGGGTAGCATTTGAATATTTCTTGTGCAGCTGCACAAACACACAACTAACAACAGGTGTGTGCAAAAGTGGGGTTGTGCATGAAATTTCATAACTAAGACACACTGCCATCAGCCTCTGCACCGCGATTTCTCCTGGCTTCCCTCCTCGCCCCTACCATTACATACATAGCTTATGGGGCTTGCTTACGGGGCATTGGACAGGCTGGGGCCAGGGTGGGGGAGGGCTGTTAGTTGCTGAGAGCAAAAGTTTGGGCCAGACTGTAGCCAGACAGAGTCTCCCCCTTACAAGCCAGCTTGCTTGCTGCCCCCCCACTCTGAGGAGCACACAGGGCACGGAAATGGCTGCTGACAGTACAGTCTTTGATGCCCTCATTGAGGCCCAGATGTGCTAGCTTATCGTGACCCTGAGAAGCAGAAAGTACAGCTAGAAGGCTAACAGGCCAGACTGTCAACATGGGGGGGGGACCCTCAAGAAATCACCCCAGCTGGCATTGATCGATATGATGCACACACACACAATCACCCCAGAAGGGGAAGTGCCCCGCCCACACAAAAGAATGTCCTGTACTCCTAAATTGCTTATCTCTTGTCTTACAAGTGCAAACTATGTAAGAAATGCCCTTGTAACAAACTGGCATCACAAAGACAGACCAGTATGATCTGGCACCATAGATAAGAAAGAGAATACGTAACCCAAAGGGGTATAAAAGATGGGCCCAGCAGAACTCTAACTTTGAGTGCATTCTACCAACTACCTGCTGGTCGGGTCAGGTGATTGCCTCCCGAGGTCCACAACTGGGGACGCCCAACCTCGTATTCGTCTTTCTGCGGAATTGAGTGACCGATCCAGCTTGGCTACGCTGGTATCGAGAGACGCAGAGAGGGTAAGATACACCCATGCTAGGTCTCTGACTTTTTTGTGCACAGCTAAAGAATTAGAGCTCTGTAACTAGTGTCAAGATATCATTGTGTTAGATGGTAACAGATATCTTTGTATTGGATTGTAACGTAACTTGTTAACACCTGTACTTTGCTAGCATATAAGAAGTAAACAATAGCCTTTGTAACCGCACGCTTATAACTGTAGCTTAATAAACTTGTAACTAGTTAAGCTCTGAGCCTGACCCTGCTGTTAACCCTTTTGTCACTGCAACACAGCCAGCACAACAAAAGAACTTTAACCGTTTGGTTACCACAGCCTGGCCATGGGTGAGAGTGCTAGGAGCTGCCTGCTCTAACAGTAAAAACCTGGGTTGTTTAGGACCCAGGGGAGTACCTCACCGCACATTACCCGGCCACCGGCTAACACAGACTTAAAAAGTTTGCTCACCTCTGCTATATTTTATGCTGCTAAATTGATCCCCTTTGGATCCCCAGTTAAGTTCTGATACTTATTACCACTAGATAGGCCTGATCTTGGAGCTTGCTAGGACTCAGAAAAGAGTTAAATATTTACATGGATTGCTTTACAAATCATTATGTGTGCACTGTTCGTAACACAGGGGTTACAAAATGTATGGTTTGACGCTATTTATTAAGGATTGCCTATTATTCACGTGCATCACAGCTCTTGAAGTATTGATTTTGTAACCGAATATGAAAAAAAATGGCTCTTCTCGTTATTCTGGTTGCAGACCCCTGGCCTAGATATTGAACCCAGTCCTTGTTGCTGCTGATTCTGCCTGGCAGAAGGGTTACAGTAGTATGAGATGGTCAGGAAAAAACGTAACTGACAAATTGCAACACAAAGTGTAATATTACAAAGGGGCGCGGGTTGGGAGGCAAAGCAATTAGCGCAAGCTGCAAGAGAAAGTGAGCATGGAAAGTAGCTTGCATTATCTTATGCTTTTCCAGCACAACCTTTCATCCCTACTTATGCAAATTACACCCTGTCTGTGCTATCAAGTAATATTAAGCAGATGTTAGATGTGTGCTACTTTACCACCTCCACATTTTTAACATTTGGTATAATCTCCATTTACATTACTACTGAATTTGGACCTCAGGGTTCCGTCAGAGTAGCACTGACTTATTCCAGACTCATGTGGTCCCTAAGAAGCAACTTTAGAAGCTGCATAAATGGATCTATAAACTATACAGTCCTGCTGAATAAAATAACTGGTGTGAGCATAAGATGATGTAATTAATAGTACATGTTGAGAAAGCAGAAGTGCAGAATAGCAGCAGGAAAATTAAAGAGTAAATAGGAATGTGTAAGACAAGGTGGGAGATTTTATAAGGTACAGTTTTATGTGACATCCTTCTCTTGCTTGCTTATAACATGGTATTTATTTCATATAAACCTGACTTTGCTCTACTTAGGCACAAATCATCTGAGTTCAAGTAAACTCACACTGTTTTCTATTAGACTAATATTGGGGAGATTCTGTGGTTGAAATAGGTCAGAGAGAGTCCTTGGGCTAAATTTAGTGGCACTAAAGTTAAATGGTGTTGATCAAACATTACGGCTGAAGAGAGTTATTCTGAAAAGCTTTCATATAATTAGCATTATATGAACTCAGTAGATAGGAAAAAATGTTACTCTCATGATAATGAGCTACCAGAGGTAATGTTTACCTGATAAATAGTAAATGTCATGCAGATCTTTGATTTGCCTTGCGATGACTTTTATCACCACTGCAAGACTTATCTGAGGCCGAGACGTAGGTACTACGGGATCTTCCTTTACTAATTATGGTGATGTTTTGGAAAAAATACTTGCAAATATTACATACCTATAAACCACTCTTCATGGGTGACACGATATAACTACAATTGCTACTAAAAGACATTTTTAAGACCACGTCTGAGCACTAGTTTGTGGAAACTTTAGGTTTCAAAATGAAAGACCAATTTGTCAAGACAGAAAGTAACAGTTTCTATATAGTAATTCTGAAAAGCTGTGCTATTAATGAAAAGTAGAACATGACTATCTAATTAACACTGCACCAGCAGGTGTAGAGTAGGTGTATGGTAATTATGTATTTACACTTCTGCTAAAACTTTCAGTTATTATGTAAAATAAGCCATGATAGTTTTGATTTCCAGATAACTGCTATTCCCTGTCTTAACAACACCTATTTCGAAATAATTATTTTAAAATAGGCAGTATTTTGAAATAAGGGCTATATATCTGACGAAGTAGGTCTTTGGCCACAAAAGCTTATGTTAGTCTATAAGGACTTCTGTTAGTCTACAGAATTTCTGTTTGTTTTTTGTGGATACAGACTAACACATCTACCCCTCTGATACTATACAGGCTCTGTATTTCAAATTAGCAAAGTGCTATTTTGAAATACATTTTTGTTTGTAGCAGCTTTTTCAAAATAGCTATTTCAGAACATCTACACTTGTATTTCTCTTTTGAAAGAGGAATGCAAATGACGGAATAAAATGCCAATAAGGCACTGATTTACATAGCTCATGCTTCATTTGCATGATTTCTTTTTGGAAGAGATTCTTTTGAAAGAAAAAGAGCAGAGTAGGTGGGGCTCTTTCAAAGATAAATCCCATCTTGGAAACAACCCTTGTTCCAATTTTGTTTCAGGAAGGAGGGTTCTTGCGAAGATGGGGTTCATTTTTAAAAGAGCCCCATCTACACTGTTTTTTGCTTTCAAAAGAATCTCTTCCTAAAAGAGATTATGCAAATGAAGCATGAGATATCTAAATCAGTTCCTCATTTGCATTTTGATTCCCTCATCTGCACTCCTCTTTCAAAAGAGGAATGCAAGTGTAGACACAACCAAATAGTTTATTTCAAAATAGGGCTGCTGTGTAAATATAGCCAAAGGTTCCAAATGCTTCCACCCATTCAAAAAAGGAATGTTGCCATTCACCTACAATAGTGAGTTTCTTTTTCTATTGTAAATTTTCTGGGGAGTTCAATAAATAAGAAAGTGACCATCTGCAGAGTATATTAATGAAAGACCTTCAAAATATCCCCAGTGGAAAACTATAACTTCTATGGACAGATATTAGCATGTCTCTCATTTGTGCAGCTCTCAACCTTATGTGCTTATGTCATAAAAGCTGTCTTGGAGATATGGATCAAAATAATTTAAAGCGAATCATCATAGGCTTTTGGCAGTTGTAATTATGCAGTGCACTTATCACAAATGTAGATATCATCCATATAATCAAGTGCCCTTCAGAATAAGGAATGATAACCAGTATGGATTAAATGAATACTGCACGCTCAGTTATTAGATTAAAAGGCACCAGAGTCAAAACAAATCACACTGTACCCAAGGAGCTAATTTAAATGAACCTTCCAGATGTGGAATTGTTTCTACATGTCAAAGAAGTGAAAATTAAATGATTGGGTAATGAAGGTGGAAATGATGTACCAATACTTTCTCTGTGGTAGTGTCAGGAAAGGTACAGAACAGCACTCCTCTCGGAGATATCGAAGGACTTGTAAAGTACCATACAGTGCAGGGTGAACAAGAGAATTCCCTCCATTCTAATGGACAGAGGCAAGGAAACTGCAGAATACTGAAAAATGTAGCCCAAGTTTTGTCAAAGGTGTGCAGGGATATTGCCAGTTTCACTGATGACTCTGCTCATGGAGCTATATGTTTTTTTGGTGAGAAAAGATGACTGTGTAAGCAGGGGAAGTGATTGGAGTGAGTTGATCTCTGAGGGGTCACTTACCTCATTGGTTATTTCTCAGAAAAATTAATCCTGACTCTGTTGTTATTAGTTTTGAGGACTTCACTCTCTTTGTAGTTCAACCCTTCTTCATTAAAATGTTTGGCCTAGGTTTTGGTGGATAAGTAAAGAGGGCAGAGGAACTATTTTATCATTTCTCAGCTTAAAGGTGAGCCTCAATAAGAAGACCTGAAATTGTACATGGCCGAACATTGAAGATGAGAGCTAGATAAACACATATATGCAGTTCAGCTCCATTTCCACAGGGGACATTTTGTTTTCCCTCACAATCTCTCTGCAGAATCTCAAACTCTAACTTATCGAACAATATTACAAAAACTCTTTCTATAGAGTCAAGTTACATTTGATTGTTTAAAAATGTTTCTAAAAATAAACTATGCTAATTTTACTTAAAAATAAAACACTTTATAGCCCAGTTAGAATTTATTCTACTTGAGATCCCAGTGTTTATGATAAGTACTTGTTTTTAAATCTGACGCTTTAAATTTGGTGCAAACCCAGGAGGCACTAACAAGCACACTGTTTCTGTTTCTAAAACCTACAGTAGTAATTGCTATGAGCTCCAGAGACATTTCCTAGAAAATAACTGTAGTGATCACGTTACCTATCTTTTAAGTGGACTTAGTTTTCTTCCTGAAGTGCTCAGCAGATGTTTAAGCACTTCTAGTCGTAGTAGCTTCTTGTTGCCAATGCTTAGAGGGGTCTACTCCACTATTGGGAAGACTGCCTACCTGTCCCAGATGTTCTTATCCTGTCCTAGATGTGCTTATCCTATTCCTAAACATTAAAATCTCCTTTTTCAATCCTTGTCCTGTATGAGACTCCCAAGAGCATGTTAAGGCCATGTCTACTCTACGACGAAAAATCAATTTAAAATATGCATATCCAGATACATGATTTGTTAATCGATTTGTCTTGCCATACTCACAGTGGGAAGTTGATGGAAGAAACTCCTTCACTCCTTATGACAGGAATACCAGGGTTAATGGTGGATCCCTGATAGTTCAACATGGTGGTCTAAACTGAACTCTGGAAGATTGATCACCACCATGTCGATATTCTGGCAAGTGGAGATGTACCCTTAGTTAATAGACTTTTGGGAAAGGATTCAAGATTTTATTTGAGTTTCACATTAGATGAATAATATATGAAGCTTTGTCTATCCTGGGAAGATTTTTGCTGTAATTGCCCCACTGTTCATGCAATTGGTAATATTGTTGAACCTTGGATTCCCAGTCATGGAATCTGTTTTGCTAGGCGCTGTACAGACACAGAATGAAAAAAACGTTCTCTGCCCCAATAGCTTACAATCCACTTCAACTGCATGGGTGTTAATACCATGGTTTGCTGATGGTTGTTTAAAGTGCCATGGCTGATTTTTTAAGAGTTCAGCGTCTACAATAAGGTCAGCTTGTTAAGAACTCAGCACCTAAGTATGTTCCAAAGTAAGTGGCCAGATTAGTAAAGGAGCTCAGCACAATGGAAAATTCATTCTGTAAGGGTTACAGTGATAACAGGTGGATGTCGTGTAAAATCTATCCCTTATTTTGATGTATAAATAAGCAGCTAAAGACTTTGAAAAAATCTGGTCACATTTGTGGGTGTTCAGACCTTCAAAACGTGTCTGAGCTATGTGGAAAATCTGATCCCAGGTCATCTACTCCTTCACGGAACAGGGCTCACTGACACAATGGCCACAATCCTGGGTTGGCAATGGAGAGTGAACCAGTCAGGCTTTTTGCAGAGTGAGCTGCTTCTTAAGAATATATAGACAGGGCTTTAATGTTTTCTCACTGTGTATCAGGGTCCCGTGGCTAGCATGACCACATTTCAGGAAGGGGTCCTTACTTTCACTCACTGCAAAGCAGATGTCATAGCCCTTGGGCGGAGCATGAGTTAGAAAAGTATTAACAAAGAGTTAAAATGCAATGTAGAATGCTAAAGCCCAGGCTCTCCTAACCCTGGTCTTCTGACTCCTCTCAGTAACAATGAGCTTATGTTGTCAGGTAGACATACCCTCAGAAGCCAAGTGAGTTCAGGCAACTACAGATTGGTGGCAGCCAAGTAGGTGTTTTGTGGATCATAGAGGTGCTAAAACTGAGTTAGAGGTCTAGTTTGGGGTTAGGTACACAAGTATTTTTGTGGCTGTAGCCAGACAAATGTCTCCCCCATTACAAGCCAGCTTGCTGCCCCTCCTGAGGTGCCCCACAAGCACACAGGGCACGGAACAGCTGCTGACAGCACAGTCCTTGATGTCTCTCACAGAGGCCCAGATGTGCTAGCTCACCGTGACCCTGAGAAACAGAAAGTACAGATAAAAGGCTAACAGGCCAACTGTCAATAGGAGGGCCTCAGGAAATTACCCTGGCTGGCATTGATGGAGTGATGCACCCACCCAGTCGTCCCAGAAGAGAAATCTCTGCCCTTGCAAAAGAATGTCCTGTACTCCCAAAATTGCTTATCTCCTGTCTTACAAGTGCAAATTAAGTAAGAATTGCCCTTGTAAAAACTGGCGTCACAAAAGACAGACCAGTACGATCTGACACCATAGATAAGAAAGAGAATACATGACCCAAGGGGTATAAAGATGGGCCCAGCAGCACTCTGACTCTGAGTGCATTCCCACCAACTACCTGCTGGTCGGGTCAGGTGATTGCCTCCTGAGGTCCGCAACTGGGGACACCCAACCTCATATTCGTCTTTCTGCGGAATTGAGTGACCGATCCTGGCTTGGCTACGCTGGTATTGAGAGACGCAAGGAAGGTAAGATGTACCCACATTAAGGTATCCTTTTGGTGTACACAGTTAAAGAATTAGAGCTCTATAG
Source organism: Carettochelys insculpta (assembly GCF_033958435.1). Classification (NCBI taxonomy): domain Eukaryota; kingdom Metazoa; phylum Chordata; order Testudines; family Carettochelyidae; genus Carettochelys; species Carettochelys insculpta. The sequence goes on from NC_134137.1 coordinate 317,357,175, forward strand.
ATAGATGTCGTTGCATTAAGATGTCGATGTATTGGATTGTAACGTAACCTGTTAACACCTGTAGGCTACGTCTACACGTGAAGCCTACATTGAAGTAGCCTATTTCGATGTTGCGACATCGAAATAGGCTATTTCGATGAATAACGTCTACACGTCCTCCAGGGCCGGCAACGTCGATGTTCAACTTCGACGTTGCGCAGCCCAACATTGAAATAGGCGCAGCGAGGGAACGTCTACACGCCCAAGTAGCACACATCGAAATAGGGATGCCAGGCACAGCTGCAGACAGGGTCACCGGGCAGACTAGCGCTTCTGGGGCAAAAGATAGCCGCTCCCTTAAAGGGCCCCTCCCAGACACACACAGCCTGCACAGCACGCGGTCTGAGGAGCCATAGGCACACAGACCCCGGGCCCTGCAGTCATGGACCCCCAGCAGCAGCAGCAGCATCAGCAGCATCAGCATCAGCATCAGCATCAGCCAGAGGTCCACCCAGCCCTCCCGGCAGGAGCAGAGCGTATCCTGCTCCGTGCCGTGCGGGAGGCAGCTGAGTACCTCCTTGCCCCAGAGGAGGAGATGCCCCCAGGGCAGCAGGGCTCAACCCCTAGCCCTGCAGCACCCCGCCCCCCCCCCCGCCTCACACGCTGGCGGCTGTGGAGCTACCCCACCAGCACCGACTGGTGGGAGCGGCTCGTGCTTGGGGAGTGGGATGACGACCGCTGGCTCAGGAACTTCAGGATGAGCCGGCAGACATTTCTGGAGCTGTGCCAGTGGCTCACCACCCCACTCAGGCACCAGAACACCGCCATGCGGCGTGCCCTCACAGTGCAGAAACGGGTCGGCATCGCTGTCTGGAAGCTGGCCACTCCAGACAGCTACCGATCCGTGGGCCAGCAGTTTGGTGTCGGCAAGGCCACCGTCGGGGCTGTCTTCATGGAGGTAAGCGATCCCACGGGGGGAGGGCAGGGCAGGGCAGGGGGGCCAGGGCAGGGGAGGGCAGGGCAGGGCAGGGCCACGCACACCCTGCTCACCCCTCATTGGTGCTGTCCCATGTGCTTTCTCTGCAGGTTGTGCGTGCCATCAACGCCATGCTCCTGCACAGGCTCGTGAGGCTGGGGGACCCACATGCCACCATCACCGCCTTTGCCACCCTGGGCTTCCCCAACTGCTTCAGGGCTCTGGATGGGACTCACATCCCCATCCGCGCCCCACATCACAGTGGAGGACGATACCTGAATCACAAGGGCTACCATTCTGTCGTCCTCCAGGCCTTGGTGGACAGCCGGGGACGTTTCCAGGACATTTATGTGGGCTGGCCTGGCAGCACCCACGATGCCTGGGTTTTCCAGAACTCGGGCCTGTGCCGCCGGCTGGAGGCGGGGACCTACATCCCCCAGCGGGAGATCCCTCTGGGGGACACCACCATGCCCTTCTGCGTCATTGCAGATGCGGCATACCCCCTCTGCCCGTGGCTCATGCACCCCTACACGGGCCATCTCTCCGCTAGCCAGGAGCGCTTCAACCAGCACCTGAACCATGCGCGCCAGGTGGTGGAGCGCTCATTTGGCCGCCTGAAGGGACGCTGGAGATGTCTTCTGACCCACCTGGATGCAGGCCCCAACAACATCCCCCAGATTGTGGGTGCCTGCTGCGCCCTGCACAATTTGGTGGAGAGCAAGGGGGACACCTTTTTCCAGGGCTGGGCTGCGGAGGCCGGCAGGGCACACGTCCAGCCACCTGCTGCCCCCAGTTGGCAGGTGGACCCCGAGGGGACTTGGGTCCGGGAGGCCCTGCGGGCCCACTTTGATGAACAGGCCACGGGGTGAACTCTGCCCAGGCCCCCTACTTCCCGCTCCTTCCTCCCCCACACTCCTGCCCCAACGCCTACACCATGGAGCACCCCACCGCACCCCCCTCCCACTTGTCCTGGACAAATGACAGCACGCACTTGTGGCTGAACGTAAACTTTTTTTTTTCTTTCCGAACCTTTTTTTTTTTTTAACTGTAAATGAATATTTGAACCACAAACCAAAAACTATGTACAAACATGTTGAACAAAAGCAATATGTACAAAAATAAAACAATACAAAGAAACAACTGTCCGCAATAATAAAAAGAAAACCAGGGAGGATAAAGGGGAGAACTATTTACATGGGGGGGACGGGGCAAACTGGGGGCCGAAAAGAACAGGGTCCAACTATATACAAGGGGGGGGGCCCACGTCCCGGGTCCCTCGCCCCTATAGCCCGGCACTGGGCGTTGGCGGCCGGGAGCCCCGCCACGGTCGCAGCCTGGTCCGTGGCTGGGTGGGAGCGGGCTGGACCGGAAGGTACGGTGGCCGGCGAGTGTCAGGTGGCTCCAGGGGTCCCTCGGTGCTCCGGCCCTCGCCAGTGGGTGGCGGGGCGACGGCGGACGGGATGGCGACGGGCGGAGCAGCTGGTGGTGGGGCTGCAGGAGCAGGCAGGGCGGGCGATGTGGCGGCCGGCGTGGCATGGGGGGCCAGGTAGTCCACCAAGTGGTTAAATGTCTCCATGTAGGCCCCCCATGCCTCCTGGCGCCAGGCCAGCGCCTGCTCCTGCACCTGGAGGTGCTGCTCCACGACCTCCAGCTGCCGATGGTGGATGGCCAGCAGCTGGGGGTCCGTTGCCGTCGGCGGTTGGTGGCGCAGGGTCCGCCGTCTAGCCCGCCGTGGGGCCGGTCGGTCCTCGGCCGAGGTGCTGCCCTGGAGCGATGGTCCCGGAGGGCTCTCCAGGACAACTGACGCCTTGCCGGCGCTCTCTTCCGGTCCTTCTGATGGGGCAGGTGCAGGACACAGGAGAGGAGGGGGGGAAGAAGAATGGAGACAGGCGTTAGTGTGGGCCCCGAGCCGTGGCCTTTGTCCCCCCAGCCCTGTGCTGCAGGTTCCCCATCCCCATCCCCGGGAGATGCTGCTGTGATGGATGGGGTTCAGGGGTCCCCCTGCCCTGCACCCCGTCCCCTGGTGGGAGCGACTCTCACTTCACCCCGTAGGGTCTGACAGCAGGAGAGGTTTCTTAGGCCACAGATGCCCAGTTTCTGGCAGGAGTGACAGCACCAGCTGTCGGAAGAGACAGTCCTTCCAACCCGTCGTAGGGAGAAGACCCCAAGGGGTGCCCCTCTGGGATGCAGCTTTCCCCCTCCTCAGGCTGGCTGCCTTCCAGCTCTCCCTTCCCCTAGCCTCTACCTGTGGCCCCCGCCCTCGCCCCCCAATTCCAAGCCAGCTCGGCTCCTCCCTCCTCTTTGTTCAGGGCAGAGGTGTCACCTGCCAGCTGTAGCCCCAGGATCCTCCTTTGGCCCTGGGAGCTATTCGGCTCTTGTTGCTCATATGTAGCCTGAGTCTCCCTTTGGCACTCCCCCCACTCCATCACATGCTGCTGCTGTGGGGTGTCCCACCCCCTTCTCCCGGGGGCCCCTCGAGGTTCCGCTCCCCCCTGGCCTGGGGATGCGGCATGGCACTGTCATGCAGGGTGGGGTGGGGCAGGGGCTGATGCAGTGCTGTGAGGGCCATGGCCCTGGTGTCCTTGGGGCCATGGCCATGTGAGCATGTGGGGGGCCCTGGACACATATCTCTTACCCCCGCCCCTCAAGCCCAGGGGTGTCCACCAGAGGGGGGTACCTACCTGTCGGTCCGCTCCCACGGTCCGGAGATCCCCGGGGGGCGGAGGCCCTGCTGCTGCTCCGGGATGGCAGGAGGAGGATCTGCAGCCCAGATTCTGCGGAGGAGGAGCGCCCCCCCCCTCCTCCTCCTGCCGCGATGTCCCGGGGCTTGCCTCCGGGGCGGACTCCGTCTGCAGGGCCTGGTGGGGCTCGTCGGCCGAGGTGTCAAGGGTGGCCGGAGGGGAGGAGGTGTTCCGGGAGCCCAGGATGTCCCTGAGCTCCCTGTAAAAGGGGCAAGTGACGGGGGCGGCCCCAGATCGGCTGGCCGCATCCCTGGCCCGGGAGTAACCCTGCCGCAGCTCCTTCACCTTACTCCTGACATGGTCAGGAGTGAGGGCAGGGTGACCCCGGGCAGCCAGGCCGTCGGCCAGCCGAGTGAACGCATCCGCGTTCCGCCTCTTGCTCCCCATTACCTGGAGCACCTCCTCCTCACTCCAGAGCCCCAGCAGGTCCCGCAGCTCGGCCTCCGTCCAGGAGGGGCCCCGCTGCCGCTTGCCAGCCTGGCTGCCCTGGCTCCCCTTGGGGGGGGTCCCCTGGGGGTGCTGGGGGGGCTGCCGGCCAGCCATCACAGCTGTGTTGGGGGCTGAGGGTGGTGCAGGCTGGCCGCGTGTGCAGGCTGCCGCCTGCACGTTCCCTCACCTTCCTGCACAGGAAGGGAGGGGGAGGGGACCTCTAAGGGGCCGCTCCACGTGGCCACCAGTGAGCTGAGGGGCTGGAGAGAGCGTCTCTCACCCCCCCCAGCTGATGGCCGCCATGGAGGACCCGGCAATTTCGATGTTGCGGGACGCGGATCGTCTTCACGGTCCCTACTTTGACGTTCAACGTCGAAGTAGGGCGCTATTCCGATCCCCTCATGAGGTTAGCGACTTCGACGTCTCGCTGCCTAACGTTGATGTTAACATCGAAATAGTGCCCAACACGTGTAGCCGCGATGGGCGCTATTTCGAAGTTAGTGCCGCTACTTCGATGTAGCGTGCACGTGTAGACACAGCTGTACTCTGCTAGTATATAAGAAGTAGACAATAGCCTTTTGTAACCGCACACTTATAACTGTAGCTTAATAAACTTGTAACTAGTTAAGATCTAAGCCTGACTGCTGTTACTCTTTGTCACTGCAACACAGCCAGCACAATCAAAAGAACTTTAACCGTTTGGTTATCACAGCCTGGCCATAGGGGAGACTCCTATGGGGCAGACTCCTGGGGCACCCGTCAGCCATTCCTGGCTGCCCACTGCGACGGGACAGTGAGTCCTAGCAGTTGAAGTCTCGGGTGTGGAAAGGCTCTTAGTGCTACCATTGGGGCACCCATCAGCCAATTTTGGCTGCCTGCTGCGAAGGAGCTCCCTGCTCTAGCAGTAAAAGACTCGGGTGTTTAGGACCCTGGGGCATCCGTCAGCCTGGCCCAGGCCGCCTGCTGCGAAGGAGCCCTGCTCTCTTGCAGTTAAAGACTCAGATGGAACAAGGGCATAGTTGGTACCTCACTACACATTACCCGGCCAATGGCTAACAGAGGCTCTAGGCCCAATAATCCTGTGAGTGCACCCTGTTATTACTGCTTTTGCTTATACTTAAATAAGATAGTCCTGTGGGTTCTAAATGCAGCACATGATCTATATTATAATCTAGACCTCCTAACTCTTTCTACACGGCACTACTAGTCTTATCTGAAATAGGATTCAGTACAATGTGGGTACCAAAGCATTGAAGACTTTATTTAATGGGACTACTGGAAGGAAGATCCTTTCCTGGAGAGTGCACAGAAATTGACTTTCAGCATGTGTGTGAACTCTCAGGATTTCCTGGATTGTTTAATCTCTGTCACATTCTAGTTAATTTAATATAGGAAGGGCACACAGAGAAGAACGGCAGCTGAAGAAGTTATTAATTCCTAGCAACCTATCAACCCAATTCTCAACAGAGTTTGTTCTTCATGTTCATTTAGGACTTAGAGATAATTGAAGGTAACCTTTGAGCTTTTTAATCATATAATACCTCACATTTTTAGAACAATTTGGAAAGACTTAGAAATGTATAAAATATTCCTGTTCTAGAGGGAGCCTTTATTAAAACATGCCTTGTTCTTTTTTTTAATAAAGTAAAGCAAATGGGATGGAATAAAGAATCTTAGAAATGTACATTACATAGAAATTTACACTAACATAAAGTTACCAAGTGTAAGCATATTGTTATAATTTCTTTTACTACCTTGCCTTTTTTTTTTTAACCTGACTTCTCTCTTTCCCCCTTGCTCTATACTGATGTAAATGAGCTAGCCTTGGTCACAGCAACCTCCTGGCCCCTGCTATCATTTCTATAGCAGAATTCCACTGTAATGCTTCTTTCTGCTTTCCTCTCTGTTTTTTGGCACTTCAGAGAATTACCCAATGGGTCTCCCTGTTGTGCGGAAATCCTGAAGTGGACCATTTGTGCTGCAGACAAAATTATTCTTGATAAAAACAGCAGTCTTCAAATTGAGCACAGTAGGATCAGCAGAACATCATTTTCCAAAAAGGTTAGCTGCAATAATGAAAAAAAGAGTTGCGGATGTATTTAACAACAAAAAAGATAAACTCCGGCTGATTGAATGATTGAAATCCTCAGTCCCAATTTTGTCCTTCTTAGCTTTTTTCAACATTTCTACATCTATAAAGGCAAATCAAATATGTCTTCAAAAGGACCCTTGATATTCTTCTGAGGTCAGCACCAAGAACTGAAAAGGGCATCTATGAAAAGCATCTTTTAAATTAAAGACTTTGCTTTAGGGCACCTTTTATCAACAATTCTCTTCATTTGTTTTCAGTGTGTGATATTATAACAGTCTCATGCTATAACCCTTGCTATGACCTTAAAAGCTTTTTCAGGTTGCAAAGACAAAGTTTCAAAATTTAAGAAACTGCAGAATTAAGGTAGCTTGAGCAACCTTAATCTATTTCCTTTGTGTGTCTGAATTGTAATAAAAAGACATTCAGACAGTGGTTTTTGCAGCTATTGGCTCTCAGCAGAGGAATGAGACACTCAGTACTACCAGGTTAAATTTAAGATTTTGGTTGTAGATCCTTCTGCCAAAAAGTTGGGATGGCTGGGATAAGGATTATAAAAGGGACTGTTTTAGCCAGTATAGGATGTATGATCACCCTTCTTCTGCCTCAGTGCCTCTGGCCTTTCCCTGCTTCTATCCATCTCACCTCAACTCATGTCCCTATCTTCTTTTCATGCTCTACTTTGGCTCCTGTTGTGTCTCTCTTTGATCATATCTACCACCTTCTATCATGTTCAATGCCATTTCTACAAGTACATTTTTCAATTGTGGGAGGGAATTAGGTAACTTTGGAGAAAGATGGGTTCATTAGTTGAAAACTGGAGAGAAACAGACTTCCTGCAGGATTGAGAAGACTCCAGGTTGAGTGTTTCCAAGATCCAACAGTTGAAGTACAATATTCCAAGAAGTTATTTCAATTATATCATCTATATGTCATCCATGTCTAATTTAAATAAAAATAAAAATGGTAGGATTTGGCCTTGAAAGTTCTATTTATGGGTGAAGTGCTGGGATATAATTGCTTATCTAAAGTTACTGAAGTGTCATCATCAATAACTGTGGGTTCAGTGCCCATTGGTGTCTGATGCCTCTCTCACTATTGCCTTCCATCTTTCCCTGTTCAGTGTGGAGTGGCTTAGTTGCTGTAGACTAGCTCTACACGAATCTAATCTAATCTAATCTATCATCTATCCAATCTCTGGGAGGTTTGCCTCTCCTATTTGAACCATGCATTATGCCGAATAAGAGGGTCTTGATTTTTCGTTCGTCATTCATTCTGCAAATATGCCCAAATAGTTGTAGCTTCCGTTTTACAACCTTCTGCAGCAGGTTGTCTTTCAGCTGTATCTTTCTATATAATTCCTCACTGGTGACCTTCTGCATCCATCCTACTCTCAGAATCTTTCGATAACAACTCCTTTCAAACACCAATATTCTTCTTTTCGAATCTTTCGGTATCACCCATGTCTCACATCCATACAACATGGTGCTGAATACACAGGTTTTCAAGATGCTCAGCTTCCTTCCTAAGCTAATCACTTTGCTTTTCCAGATCTTATCCATTGCCTTAAAACTTGCTCTTGCTTTTGCTATTCTAGTCACTATTTCCTTTTTACAGTCTAGATCATATGTTATGTTGCTCCCCAGATATGTGAACTTCTCTCCATTTTCTAGTTCAATATTAATGACAGTGATCTTTCTTCCTATTTCCTTATCTCCAAATACCATTGTTTTTGTTTTATCGAAGTTCATAATCAGTCTGTACCAATTCCCTTCTTCATTTAGCACCTGCACCGTTTTCGCTAGCTTCTCCCCATCCTCCTCAATGATAACTATATTATCCATGAAGCTCAAATTGTTAATTCTTTTCCCATGCACAGATACCCCTTCTACCTCTTCCTTGATCTTGTCCATCCCTCTCTCCAGATGTGTGATGAAGATACTTGATGATATTGGATCTCTTTGTCTCATACCTCTACTTGTTTTAAACCAACTTTCCAACTCTCTGCATGTTCTCACCACTCTCTCCACATTGTCATTGTTATCCTTCAACAACCCCATCAGTCTGCTATCCACTCTGTATGACTCCAACATCGGTCAAGTCACTTCCTGATCTATACTGTAAAATGCCTTTTGAAAATTGACGAAGCAAGTGTATATGTTCCTGTTCTTTGTTTGAGCTTTCTCCTCTATCAGTCTTAGTGCCAATATCTGCTGTATGGTACTTCTATCTTTTCTGAACCCTGCTGGCTCGCCTGCTATATGTTCTTTTATCTGCAATCTTAATTTCTCTATCAGTATCATCATCAGCACCTTGCCTAGATGACTCATGAGGGCAATTGTTCTATAGTTCTTGCACTGCAATGTACTTCTGTTCCTGTGTATTGTCACTGTCACAGATCTTGTCCATTCCTTAGGTGCCTTCCCTTCTTTCCATGCTATATTACATAGTTGGTGTATTTCCTGATTCACGCTTGCTCCACAGCATTTGATCATCTGTCCTGTGATCTTATCATTTCCAGGGCTCTTGTTTTTCTTAAATCATTTCACTGCTTTTTCAACTTCCTCCTTTGAAATATTGATATCACTCTTGATGCTCGGTGGAGATATCTCTTTCAGTTCTTCAATCAGTCTCTCTGAGACACTCAGGTCCAACTGTGCTTTGTACAGATCAATGCAATATCTCATCCATCACTGCACAATCTTCTCCCTGTTCATGAGCACTTCTTCATTTTCATCTTTGATTGCCATCTGCTTTGGTTGCCATTTCCTCTTAATATTTCTAATAGTCTTATACACCTCCCTGGTCTTACATTCACCGTAATACCTCTCTATATCTTCACATTGCTCCTCTAACTATTTCTCCTTATCCTTTCTGGCTGCTTTCCTTACCTCATTGTATTTCATCCTATATTGCTGTTCTGCCATCTCAGAAACATCTCTTTTGATCTTTCACACTCTCTTGTCTTGAACCAACTTCAGTGTCTCCTGGGTAATCCACTTCTTACTGATCTTTTCATCTTCTGGAACAGTCTGCTCAAATGCCTCTTCTATAGCAATGGCCATCCCTACGTCTCTCTTATCTAGGTGTTTCTCTGTAGCGATATGCTTAATCTTCTCTTTGAGCACTGCTCTGTATGCATTCCCTGTTTCTTCCTCACATAGCCTCGCCCCATCTCTTCTCTTAAACTGTGTCTTACATTTTCTTTTGAGTTTTATTTTGGTGATTGCGATCACTAGACTATGGTCTGAGTCTATATCCGTTCTTTGGAAAGCTCGGCACTGCTATACTAATGTTATCCATCTTCTTCTTACCAAAATCATACATATCATGTTCTTGGACCTCCCGTCATTCGATCGCCATGTCCACTTCCTACAGTCCTTTTGTTGGAATGTCGGATTACAGATCACCATCTCATGCTCTGTAGCAAACTCAAATAGTTTTTCACCTTGTTCATTTCTTTCTCTATATCCAAATCTTCCCATGACTTTCTCCCAACCTTTGTTATCTGTTCCAACCTTTGTATTCCAATCTCCTCCGATGATCAACACATCTTTCTTCGGTATCTCCTCCACCATCTTTGTCAAGTCTTTATAGAATAGCCCAATCTCTTCCTTCGTACTGTCAGACATGGGTGCATACATCTGAATGACTAAGATGTTGAACGGTTTTTCTTTGAATCTCGCTACCATCATTCTTGCACTCACAGGTTAGTGTCCTAATAATGCTCTTCTAGCTGTGTTCAGCAAAGTAATCCCTCGAAATGTGTGATTTCAAGTTGCCTTTAACCTGCATTAATGTGAGTTAAGTGCAACTCAAAATCCCGCTCCCTCCAGCACTAGCTCAATCCCTCCAGCCCTGTATGGCCCCAGTTCAAACCCTCCCATGTGGCCCTGGTTCATCCCCTATCTTGTGCCTGGCTATGGCTCACCCCCACCCTGTGTCTGGTGTCAGCTCACCCTCCCACCCAGCTCCGGCTCACTGCCCCTGTGCAGCCCCAGCTCATCCCGCGCCCCTACATGGTCCCAGCCCACCACCACCTACATCTGGCTCCAGCTCAACCCCCCACAGGGCTGCATGGCCCTGGCTCAACTCCACGCCCCCCTGCAGCCCTAACTCACCCCAGGCTTAACCCTCCTGACCCCCTTCCACAGCCCCAACCCACTGCCAGTCTTAACCCTCCACAACTGCCTCCCCCAACCGCAGGACTTACCTTTCAAAAGGAGCTCCAGGTGCTGCTGCTGCTTCCCCAGCTGCAGAATGTGCATTCTGCTGGGAAAAAAGCTGCCCTGTCTTATGCGATATTCCAGTTATACAAGGGTGCGTGGGAACAGTGCGACTTGACTGCTTTTCCTCTTTGTTACTACTCACATAACTTGAGGGACTACTGTACCTGAATTTGTTAGTGCATCTTATGTCTTGTTTGATCTCTTTCAGGCTTGCTTGTCTGGTGTGTGGGGGGGAAGGCTTTCCTCATTATTATTGGTGTGCTCCTGTTCTTTCCCTATCATCACTTTTTGATTCATCTGTAAGTCTATCTGTATTTCTATTTTCAGCCTTCAACTGCCCCTGTTTTGTGTCCATTTCTTTACTTTAGACTTCATAATTTGAGCATGTACAATGTATCTGGTACCACTTTTGGCCTTCTCTATTTCTTTTATTCCTAGAAGTTGACTCTTCTATCTTGAGGTGCACTTCCATGTAGTCTGAAGTGTGACTCCGTATTTTATATATATATATATATATATATATCTCAGAATAAATCACGTTCCTTGTGTGCTAGTCTGGGGTTCCTTTCACTCACCTTCTGCATGTTTCACTTGATATTCTTGTCCAGAAGGGTTTCTGGGTTCTACATCAAGTGTTCTTTCTCCATTCTCATTGGCTAGTACCACAACCACCCCTCATGCTGGCAGCTTGATGCAAACGAGCAGTCTTGAAAATGCAATATGGCAAAATACATTTCTGAATGACTCATTTGCATATTCACAGCAGAAAACAAGCAATGAAGACATGGTTCTGCTGGCAAAAAACCCTTTGTCAGCAGCTCTTTTCCATGATTTTTTCCAGGGATAAGAAGCTGGTGACAAAGTGGGTTTTTGCTGGTAGAACCATAGCTTCATTGCTTCTTTTCTGTGTTAATATGCAAATTAGTCATTTGGATATGCAAATGAGTGGCTTTTTGCATTTTCAAGACTGGTCATTTGCATGAAGCTGCTGGCACTAAGGGTAAGTGTAGCACTAGCCATTATGAATAGTAACAGAGACGTAGCTGTGTTAGTCTGTATCTTCACAAAACAAAACAGCAGTCATGTAGCACTTTAAAGACTGATTAAATAATTTTTTAGGTGATAAGCTGTTGTGCAGTACTGGATATAGTGCCGAAAGTGAGTAGACATGATGATAGTACTGTATTATCTCCAGATATGAAGAAGTGGGTCTGCCCCACGAAAGCTCATCACCTAAGTAATTATTTTGTTAGTCTTTAAAGTGCTACATGACTGCTTTTTTGTTTGGTTCCCATTATGTACAGTGAGATAAGTGACTAAATATATACTTTTGAATGTAGAGATGCACCAAACTAACACTGGGTTTTGTGTAAAGCCTTCTGTTTAAATTTCTCTGAACCCATTTTCCAGCTGGAACTTTGAGGCTATGTTGCCACTGCCAAAACAGTGGGTGGCTTATAATGAGATAACTAAGGCATGATAAAACAGCAAGGACTTTGGTAGCACCTTAAAGACTAACACATATATTAGGGCATAAGCACCTCAAACATGAGACAAATTCCGCCAACTTTATACCCCACTGCAGAAATGCTAACCCCAGAACCAATCTCTGCAACAAACCCAATTGCCAACTCTGTCCACACATCTACAGCAGTGACACCATCACAGGACCTAACTACATCAGCCACAGTATCAAAGGCTCATTCATGTGCCTGTCTACCTATGTGATATATGCCATCATGTGCCAGCTATGCTCCTCTGCCATGTACATTGGACAAACCAGACTGCCTGCACACAAAAGAATAAATGGACACAAATCAGACATCAAGAATGATAACATACAAAAACCAGTGAGGGACCACTTTAATCTCCTTGGACACAAAGATACTGACTTGAAAATTGCCATTCTGAGGCAAAAAATCTTTAGGCTATGTCTACAGTAGTCCCAGAACTTCGAAAGGGGCATGATAATGAACCTAACTGAAAGATGCTAGTGAGGTGTTGCCATGAATATGCAGCACCTCATTAGCATAATGGCAGCTGCAGCACTTCAGAAGTGCATTTTTCAATCATGTCTGGCTCGTCTACATGGGGTCCTTTCCGAAAGGACCCCTCATACTTTGAAATCCTCTTATTCCTATTTAGAAAAGGACCCCGTATAGATGGGCCATGCACGATTGAAAGCCTCACTTTTGAAGTGCCATGGCCACCATTATTCTAATGAGGTGCTGCATATTCATGGCAGTGCCTCATTAGCATCTTTCAATTCGGTTCATTATCATGCCCCTTTTGAAGTTCTGGGGCTACTGTAGACATAGCCTGGGAAACAGAATGTAATGCAAAACTGCTTCATTCACATGAAATTTGACACCATCAGAAGAGGTTTAAATAAACACATGGAATGGCTCTGTCATTACAATAAGTGTTGCTTTTTCACCACTGTTGGTGAACCTCATCACTCTAGTTTCGTTAGCACTACGTTACACTGCTATCGCCTTATCCCCTCCTTTTTTATTGTTCAAGTATCTGAAGAAGTGAGTTGTATCTCATGAAAACCTATGCCTTCAGTGTTAGTTTTTAAGATGCTGCTGTACTTCTTGTTTTTGCTAAAACAGACTAACACAGCTACCCCTCCGAAATAGGGCATGATAGTTCACTCACTGTAAAATCCAAGGCTATGTCTAGATTACAGGGATTTGTCAACAGAAGTTTTTGTCAGAAGATATCTTCCAACAAAAACTTCTGTCAACAGATCACAGCCAAACTGCCAAGCAGATCACTCTATCAGCAAAACAGACAATTGGAAGCTCAGCAGACAAGGCTGCCAAGTGTCCTGGAAGCCCTGGCTGTCTACAGAGGGCCCCCTCCCTGGAATGTTCAGACTGGCTTTCAGATGACAGGTTGCTATCAGACGAGGTGTTATTCCTTGTGAGGAGTGGGGTACAGCTGTTGACAAAAAGTGATGCCCTTCCAAAAGTTGACAAGACATTAGATCAAAGCCTGCTTCTTCCTATAAACCCTTCCTTACTAGAGAGCAGCACGCTGCTAGGCTTAGCAAGCACAATCATTTTGCTGACAAAACCCACTACTATAGACATATTCCTACTGCAGAATTGAAGTTTTATCAAAAGGTATCTAGGTCAGGTCAGAACTATATCATCATTTGTAAGATTACAGGTGCCTAATGTTGGATAGACATTTACAGTGCGATAATGTATAATTACAGAGACTAACGTGTAGTTATCCTGCACTGAAGACACATCTTTTTTAGCAATGAAAAGAACTGATCCTTTGTCACTAAATCCTTTGTCATTACAGGTCCATGGTTAGCCCAGAGTAGTGTGCAGGTGTGAGTGAGTGCTGAGAAACTATGAGGAGCCATCCTCTCCTTTTCCTTTCATAACTATATGGGGGGAATTGTAATCTCCGTACTTGCAGACTCTAAGCCCAAGAAATAAGGCAATGTTAGTAGTTCTACTTATGTCAAACTTCCCAAAGTTGACAACGCTTTAGATCAAAGCCTGCTATTTTCTACATATTCTTCCTTACTAGAGAGCCGCACACAGCCAGGCTTAGCAAGCACACACCGAGCCTCCAACAGGACGCTTGAGAGTCATCTCAGTACGTTCGAGAGTCATCTCAGTACGTTCAACTGAGAGACACGTAGGCAGACTGCTTCTGGTGATTAGAACTAATATGATTCCTCTCTGTTCTTACGCCCTCACTTAGCATCATGGCTATGCCCCATTGAAGACATATTGGGGACCTAATTTTTTTTTCTGGTTTTGGAAAAGCAGTGCAAAACCACTTTCATCTCATTTCCACCTCAGACTACAGACACCTGGTACTGAAATGTAGGCTACAATCTCTTTAAATTCTTTCCAAACTCCCTTAAAACTCAGCTCACCTACACTGAAATATGCATACTTCATCTGGGTCATGGTTTGCAGAGTTTTAGTTGCAATGTAGCCTATCACAATTTTTACATGGGGCAAATCTTGCTTGCCTTATACATTTCTTGATAACTCATCTTTACTGCTTTTGAAGACTAGTCTGGTGAGTAAAGCCAGGTAGGATTTAGTCATTCTCTGTGATCATAGTACCTGGAAGGGGCCATTTACAAACAAGAGTAGGCACATACGTGAAACCATTAAGAAAATACACTTTTTTTTCCATGCCATATTTCTGATGCAAATCTCTGTGAGGTCTACTCATGTCTTTTAGGCATCAGCAGTAAAATGGAAACTTCCTTTGGCAGTTTTGGTTTTTGTGTGGAGTACGGGAGAAATACTATTGATATGTTTTTAAGCTGCAAACAATTTTCTCCAACCCCCTGCAAAGTTTGACACAGCAGGACAATATTTATGACTTACCACAATAAAAAGGTACTGTTGTATGTGAACCACCAGGAGTGCAAGTATTTTACAACTGCTAATAAAAAAAATGTATGGATAGAGTAGGAATAACATATTTAAATGTTGTATTACTACATCACTGAATATAACTTTTTCCATTTCCAGATTTTCGACCCAGAAGTAAAGCTGCATGGGTTTTCTGCAGGTTGATGAAGTGGAATTGTCCGCTTTCTATTTGTCTACTCTCTTCTGTTGATTAAAGAAAATTTTCATATGTCCAAAGATTCTTCAAAATATAATTGACCTCAGATTTTTGCTAGGACAGGCTTTTTTATTTTTGAAGATGTAATCCATCTCATAGGCTACGTCTACACGTGCACACTACATGGAAATAGCTTATTTCGATGTAGCAACATCGAAATAGTCTATTTCGATGAATAACGTCTACACGTCCTCCAGGGCTGGCAACGTCGACGTTCAACTTCAATGTTGGGCAGCACCACATCGAAATAGGCGCTGCGAGGGAACGTCTACACGCCAAAGTAGCACACATCGAAATAAGGGTGCCAGGCACAGCTGCAGACAGGGTCACAGGGCGGACTCAACAGCAAGCCGCTCCCTTAAAGGGCCCCTCTCAGACACAGTTGCACTAAACAACACAAGATCCACAGAGCCGACAACTGGTTGCAGACCCTGTGCATGCAGCATGGGTCCCCAGCTGCAGCAGCAACAGCCAGAAGCCCTGGGCTAAGGGCTGCTGCCCACGGTGACCATAGAGCCCCGCAGGGGCTGGAGCGAGAGCGTCTCTCAACCCCTCAGCTGATGGCTGCCATGGAGGACCCTGCTATTTCGATGTTGCGGGACGCGGATTGTCTACACGTGCCCTACTTCGATGTTCAACTTCGAAGTAGGGCGCTATTCCCATTCCCTCAAGGGGTTAGCGACTTCGACGTCTTGCTGCCTAACGTCGATTTCAACTTCAAAATAGCACCCAGCACGTGTAGCCGTGACGGGCGCTATTTCAAAGTTGGCACCGCTACTTTGTAGTAGCGTGCACGTGTAGACGCGACCATAATGTTACATAAACTTCCAGTAGTAACATAGAGGTCGGCGTGTTAGTCTGTATACCATCAAAACAAAACAGCAGCCAAGTAGCACTTTAAAGACTATCAAAATAACTTATTTTGAAAGATCCCACAGAACAGCTACGTCTACACTGGGATGCTACATCGAAATAGCATATTTTGAAGTAGCGAAATCGAAATAAGGTATTTCGACGAATAGCGTCTACACATCCTCCAGGGCTGGTGCCGTCGACGTTCAACGTCGACATTGGACAGCACTACATCGAAGTAGGTGCTGTAGGGGAGCGTCTACACACCAAAGAGGCCCAAATCGAAATAAGGGTGCCAGGAACAGCTGCAGATAGGGTCAAAGGGTGGACTAGCATTTCCGGGGCAACAGCAAGCCGCTCCCTTAAAAGGCCCCTCCCAGACACACTCAGCCTGCACAGCACGCAGTCTGCAGAGCCACAGGCACGCACACCCTGTGGAAGCAGCATGGACCCCCAGCAGCAGCAGCAGCAGCAGCAGCAGCAGCAGCCACCAGAGGCCCACACTCCAGCCCCTAGAGGAGCAGTGGTTGCACTGCTCAGTGCCATGCAGGAGGCAGCTGACCATCTTTTATTTCAGGAAGATGAACTGTCCTCAGGGGATGAGGAAGCAGCCCCAGACCTTGCTGCCCTCCCAGCCCCGCACCCCCCCACCGCACATGCCACCGGCTGTGGAGATATCCCACAAGCATGGACTGGTGGGAGCGGCTGGTGCTTGGCAAGTGGGACAATGACCGCTGGATCTGGAACTTCCGAATGAGCCGGCAGACATTCCTGGAGCTCTGCCAGTGGCTCACCCCTGCCTTACGGCACCAGGACAGCCCCATGCGATGTGCCCTCACCGTAGAGAAATGGATCAGCATTGCTGTCTGGAAGCTGGCCACTCCAGACAGCTACCGATCCATAGGGCAGCAGTTTGGCGTGGGCAAGGCCACCGTTGGGGCTGTCCTCATGGAGGTAAGAGGACCCACGGGGAGCGGGGAGAGCCCGGCGGGGAGGGGGCGAGCCCGGGGGGGGACCCCTGGGGGGAAGGCCAGACACACCCTGCACACCCCTCACCGCTGCTCTCTCATGTCCTTCTCCTGCAGGTCGTCTGCGCAATTAATGCCCTGCTCCTCCACAGACTCATGCAGCTTGGGGACCCGGATTCTGCCATCATGGGGTTTGCCAGCCTGGGCTTCCCAAATTGCTTTGGGGCTCTGGATGGGACCCATATCCCCATCCGTGCCCCAGAGCACAGCAGAGGACGCTTCCTCAGTAGGAAGGGATACCATTCCGTGGTCCTCCAGGCCTTCGTGGACAGCCGGGGCCGCCTCTTGGACATTTATGTTGGCTGGCCTGGCAGCACCCACGATGCCCGGGTGTTCAGCAATTCGGGCCTGTGCCGCCGGCTGGAGGCGGGGACCTACATCCCCCAGCGGGAGATCCCTGTGGGGGACACCACCATGCCCCTCTGTGTCATCACAGACGCGGCGTACCCCCTCCGGCCCTGGCTCATGCACCCTTACATGGGCCATGTCACAGCCAGCCAGGAGCGGTTCAACATGTGCTTGAACCATGTGTTCCAAGTGGTCGAGTGCACTTTTGGCCACCTCAAAGGGTGCTGGAGGTGTCTCCTCACCCGCCTGGATGCAGGCCTCACCAACATATAGGCACCTGGATGGCCCCACAATATGCTAATATATTTGTGGCTGACTTACAGTGATTTCTCAGCTCTTGTCACCTATGCCCCCACCTTTATTTAAGCTACATTGATGACATCTTTATCATTTGGACCCATGGTAAAGACACTGTGGAAGAATTCCACAGAGACTTTTACAATCTGCACCCCATCATCAACTTCAGCCATGACCACTTCAAGGAGATACATTTCCTGGACACTACAGTACAAATCACTGATGGCCAGAGCAATACCACTCTCTACTGGAAACCCACTGACTGCCATACTTACCTACACACTTCTAGCTTCCATCCAGCACACACCGCACGATCCATTGTTTATAGTTAAGCCCTGAGATACAATTGCATCTGCTCTGATCCTATTGACAGAGAATGAAAACTACAAGATCTCTACCAGCATTTATAAACCCTAATTACCCACTGGGAGAAGTAATTAAAAAAATTGACAGAGCCATACAAACACTCAGAAGCCAACTACTCCAACATAGGCCCAAAAAAGCCAATAACAGAACATCACTTCTTATTACCTGCAGCCCCCAACTCAAATCACTGCAACACGTCATTAAAGACCTACATCCTATCCTAAATCATGATGCCACATTCCAGAAGGCCCTAGGTGACAGGCCTGTTCTCTCCTATAGACAACCTCCTAACTTATGAGGGTTCTTACTAGCAACCACAAGCTATACCACAATAGCAACAATCATGGAACTTTTCCTTGCAACAAGCCCTGTTGCCAGCTTTGTTCGCATATCTGTTCTGAAGATACCATCACTGGACCTCACCGCATTAATTACAGAATCAGGGACACATTTTCCTGTTCCTCAACTAATATTATATATGCCGTCATGTGCCAGCAATGCCCATCCACTATGTACACTGGGCAAACTGCAAACACTCTTTGCCAAAGAATGAATGGACACAGAGAAGACATCAAAAATCTCCAAATACACAAACTAGTCAGCCAGCACTTTAATGGAGTGGGCCATTCTGTTAAAGACCCGAGAGTCTGTGTTATGGAGACGAGAATTTAACAACTGTCTACAGAGAGAATGTTTGGAACAAACATTCATATTCAAATTAGACACATTAACACATTGTTTGAACAGGGACAGCAATTATGTGACACATTATAGCCGTGTCTACATGTGCACGCTACTTCGAAGTAGCGGCACTAACTTCGAAATAGCTCCTGTCACGGCTACACGCGTCGGGTGCTATTTCGAAGTTAACTTCGATGTTAGGTGGCAAGACGTCAAAGTCGCTATGCTCATCAGGAGATGGGGATAGCGCCCCAATTCGACGTTCAACGTCGAAGTAGGGACCGTGTAGTCATTGCGCGTCCCGCAACTTCAAAATAGTGGGATCCGCCAGGGCGGCCATCAGCTGAGGGGTTGAGAGACGCTCTCTCTCCAGCCCCTGCGGGGCTCTATGGTCACCGTGGGCAGCAGCCCTTAGCCCAGGGCTTCTGGCTGCTGCTGCGGCAGCTGGGGATCCATGCTACAGGCACAGGGTCTGCAACCAGTTGTTGGCTCTGTGGATCTTGTGTTGTTTAGTGCAACTATGTCTGGGAGGGGCCCTTTAAGGGAGCGGCTTGCTGTTGAGTCCGCCCTGTGACCCTGTCTGCAGCTGTGCCTGGCACCCTTATTTCGATGTGTGCTACTTTGGCGTGTAGACGTTCCCTCTCAGCACCTATTTCGATGTGGTGCTGCGCAACGTCGAAGTTGAACATCGACGTTGCCAGCCCTGGAGGACGTGTAGACGTTATTCATCGAAATAGCCTATTTCGATGTTGCTACATCGAAATAAGCTACTTCGATGTAGGCTTCACTTGTAGATGTAGCCTATAAGGACTCTTTTACATACTTTGATGTTTGTCCAAACACTTAACTTCCCCCACCTTTTGCCCTCCCTCTTTCTGCTCTTCTGTCTGATTTGACAACCTTGATAACAAGTTTTCTGATTTATCAATCTTAATAACAATTTTTGGACCTCTGTGCTGTATATATTGAGTCTTTTCTGATAAGGCTATAGATCTGAAGAAGTGGGTCTGTCTTTAAAATGCTACATGACTGCAGTTTTGTTTGATCAACTTGCAATAAATTGTCATGCAACAAATGGTTGCTCTGTGTGTATTGAAATGAAAAAGCAGTCACACCTTCTAAAAATAAGACAGGTATTAAAATGCTGCAACATGTGTAGTAGGTTGAATGTTGGAAAAGACTCATCAGTTTACAGCAGAACTATTTCAAAATGTCACAAACAAATATCGCTGCATTAAAAGTACCAGATGTAATTTTGGTGTGCTTTAATTAAGGTTTTTAAACACTCAACATCACTTCTCCACCTGCAGTGCCCACTCCATCCCTCTTTTAAGTAATGTGAACAAGCTGAGCAGTCAAAATTGTAAACAAATAAATTATGGAGTGTAATAAAATGTATTAACCGTCTCCTTTCTTTCACTTTGCTCTTCTGTTGCATCCCTTCCTATATGTCTCAGCCATTAGCACTCTTCTCAAGATTTTTAAAAGTTATTTTTGGTGTCTTCATTTTTGGGAACCCATGATGATATAGTTTATGTAGGCCTGATTTTCATAAACTGCTGAATATCTACCCCTTAAAAATCAAGTTTCTTTAAAGTGCTTCAAACTGGTATTTGACCTATTCGCACACTTGTGAAAATCATAGGTTCTATAGATAGGGCCCTACCAAATTCATGGTCTATTTTGATTAATTCAATAGACTCATAGAATCCTAGGGCTGGTAGGGACCTTAGGAGGTTGTCTAGTCCATCCCCCTGCCTGAAGCAGGATCAACCCTAACTAAATCATCCCAGCCAGGACTTTGTCAAGCCAAGACTTAAAAACCACTAGGGATGGAGTTTCCCCCACTTCCCTAGGTAAAGCATTCCAGTGCTTTGCCACTCTCCTAGTGAAACCTACACCTCTCCCTCTGTAACTTTAGATCATTGCTCCTTGTTCTGCCATCTATCACTACTGAGAACAGCCTCTCTTCATCTTCTTTAGAGCCCCCCTTCAGGAGGCTGAAGGCTGCCATCAAATCGCCCCTCACTCTTCTCTTCTGCAAACTAAATACACCAAAATTCCTCAGCCCATCATCATAGGTCATGTGCTCCGGCCCCTTGATCATTTTTGTTGGCCTCCGCTGCACCCACTCCAAAGCTTCCACATCCTTTCTGTACTGTGGGCCCCCAGAATTGGACACTATACTCTAGATGAGGCCTCATCGGTGCCAAATAGAGGGAAACAATAACTTCTCTAGATCTGCTGGAAATGCTTCCCCTAATGCACCCCAATATGCTTTTAGCCTTCTTGACTACAAGGGCACATTGTTGACTCATATCCAGCCTCTCTGCTGCACTGCTACTTAGCCAGTTGGTCCCCAGCCTGTAACAGTGCTTGGGATTCCTCCACCCCAAGTGCACTTGTCCCCAGCCAGTAACAATGCTTGGGATTCTTCATTCCCAAGTGCAGGACTCTGCACTTGTCCTTGTTGAAACTTATCAGATTTCTTTTGGCCCAATCCTGAAATTTATCTAGGCCATTCTGAACTGTATCTCTACCCTCCAATGCATCTACCTGTCCCCCTAGATTAGTGTCATCTGCAAATTTGCTGAGGGTGCAATCCATCCCCTTGTATATGTAATTAATAAAGATGTTGAACAAAACTGGCTGTAGAACCAATCTTTGGGGCACTCGACTTGAAATTGACCACCCACCAGACATAGAGCCATTGATCACTACCCATCCATCATATAAGTCCACGTATCCACTCCATACTTCCTTAAGTAATGGGAAAAAGTGTGGTGGGAGGCTGTATCAAAAGCTTTGCTAAAGTCAAGATATATCACATCCATTGACTTCCCCATGTCCACAGAGGCAGAATGACCAATTGGACTATTTCAAGGGCAGAGGGTTTTAAAATTGGTCAGTTTCATGTTTTGGGCTATATACATTGGAACTTTCATGGTGCTCTAACTGTGGGGACCCCAAATTAAAAGGTACCTGAAATCTGATCTGATCTCTCCCCATCCAACCTCCAAGCAGCTATGCAAGGGAAGGACAAGTATGGTCCCTTCCTCATCTCAGCAGAGACATGAAAGTAGAAGATCTCTGGCTGGGGCTTTCCCAGGAGATCAGGTCCACCTTCACAAGCCTCCCCCAGTTGCAGGAACCTGTGGGATGGGAGCTCCCTAAGTAGGAGGAGACAGTTTGAGGTGGTTAATGTCCATCTGAGGAGATCAGCTGTGCAGGGCAATGACAAGTCCTGTCCCCATCCAGCCAGTTAGGACATGCAGCAAGGAACCCCCAGCTGAGGCATTCCCAATATCAAGCAGCAGATCAGATTTCATGAAGAGGGGCTTATTTCATGGTCTCTGACATATATTTCACAGCCATGAAATTGGTAGGGCCCTGTCTGAATAACTTTATGAATATATCATAGTTATCTAGCCATCACCTGAGCTTATTGTCATCACTGTTTCTGATTATTTTTGTGTGAAATCTGTTTCCACCATGCGTTATACAACTTCGGAAACCAGCATAAGTATTATGATGCACTATATACTATAGCTTACCTCATCTGTCTATGGGTTACAGCTGATCAGGAAAAAGGTTTTGCATTGAACATTAGGAAAAACTTTTTCACTAGGAGGGTGGTGAAGCATTGGAATGGTCTACCCAGGGAAGTAGTGGAGTCTCCATCCCTGGAGGTGTTTGAGTCTCGCCTCGACAAAGCCCTGGCTGGGCTGATGTGATGAATTTGGTCCTGCCTAGGGCAGAGGGCAGGACTTGATGGCTTTTTTAGGTGTCTTCCAGCTCTATTGTTTTATGATTCTATGGTAGGGTTCCTGATTTCACCCGGATTTCAGAAATTCTTTATTTTCACCGGGCTGCAAACAGGCTCAGAGCATATTCTGTTCCCCTTCTCTAGTTTTGATTATATACATTCCCTCCTTGTTCATCCGTAGTGAGAAGACTCCATAGATAGCAAAGATTTCTCCTAATCCTCTCATTTGTATTGTCTTCATCATTTGGGGGTACAGCTGAGAAGCTTCTACAAACATGCTTCTCACACTCTGCAATACTTGCATTTTTAACCCCAAGTTTCATTTTTCTGTATTTCAACACATTTTTAAAATTCCCCATGTACTCTTGGAGCAGAGCTGATCATTAATACAGGTTGAACCTCTCTAATCTGGTACTTTCTCATTTGGCCACATCTGTAATCCTGCATGATTTTAGTTAGCTGGATGACAACTAATCGTGAGAGTGGCCAAGTGTCCCATTGTCCCATAAAGTTTGTTTCCAGTCACCAATCCTGGCTCAGTGTTCTGTGCTGTTATTTAGCTGTAATTTACTCCTAAATATCTTCTAAGAATCCAGCAAGAGGTGGAATTGTTGGTAATGTGCTAGACAATATTGACCTCACGTGGTCCAGCAAATTCTCCCATCAGGTACTGAGTGTACCAGATGAGAGAGGTTTGATTTGTACTTCATTGTGATGGGTACCACAACTTTTAATATTTATTTTAGAGAAGAAACAAGCCAGAACCATCACGATAAAAGTATATATACATTATAAAGTTAAAGGCTCTTATTTATCATTTTGAATGCTATGAGAAAAAGCGAAAAATTAAAGCCACATAAAATAATAAAAGGGTAATAATGTTCTGCAGAGCAACCAGTCATTCTGCAGAAATCTCTGTCAAGTGCTTAGTGAGGGCCAGAAGCTTAGAAGGATTCGAAAAAAGGATTAGACACTTGTATGAATAAAGATTTCAGCAGCAGCTACATTAGCCAGGAATGATGAAGTTGGTTTTACCCAAGAAAGCTCATGACCTAATAAATGTGCTAGTCTCTAAGGTGCCACAGGATTGCTTGTTGGTTTTAAATGATGGACTAACCAGCTTATCCCTCTGAGACTTATGAACAAAGCCAGTCATCAAGAGCGTGTCTTCGATACACAGCTAATCCAGATCTGAGCACCCAGTTCCCTGAGCCTGCACAAGAACATCCCCACAACAAATCCCTACCATGGTAATATGTCCTCACTGTTTTCTTGCTCACGTGTGTCTGGGAGTGTATCCCATTGTTCTCTATCCTGAGAAGCTCTAGGATTCTTTCCCAGTCAACTGTGTCAAGAGGGAATTGTGGGAAAAGCACTGGGAGGCGGGGGAGGGTTGGGGGAGGCTGTCAGCTCTCAAGTGATTTCTGCCTGCATCCTCACTGGAAAGATGACAGGTTCAAAAGTGGGTGAAAATGGAGCTTGGATTCTAACTTCCACTTTTATACTAGCTAACTAGCCTCAGTTTAAATTATCTCCAAATCTGGTCAGAGTTTTTTGTGTGTGTAAGAAAACAAAGTTTGGGTTAAAACCGAGCTAAGAGCCTGGGTTAACTTTGCAGTGAAAAAATATCCAAATGGGATTAGGAAGCAATTACTTCCCTAGACTCTGCAAAAATTCCCAATGTGAGAGTTATAAGTTTTTATTGGAAGCATCTGGCCGCTGAACTAGGAGGCCTCCAAGTGATCTGATAATTCCTATGTAAATAATAACTGCCGTGACACTATAAAAACAAGCTGTGGTGATTGTGATGTTTGGAGACAATACCATTCTGCTGTATCTTGAGATGGTTAAACAGAAGCTGTCTGTATTATACAAGTAGTCTTTTAATAGTAGGCAACAAACACCTGCTTTTTCCTTTGCACAATTTGTAATTTCAATGAAAATATTCAGTTGGCATTTGGACTGAAACAGAATGATGATTATTGCAGTATTTTTATAGTCAATCCTGCAACAGCTACAGGCATATTGGCATTTGAGTTCAGCAATCCTTACCTTAAAATGAGTAACTACTCACAATTTAATCCTGCTGTCTGAATGCCCCTGCTGTTGTGTGCGTTAGTCAGATATGAGTGCCTCAGCATTGTTTTAACATTGTTTGTTACTAAGTAACTTATTTAAATTTGTTTCTTGACTTTTGATATTTTCCAGGAATCAAAACCCAATCTTTTTATTTTCTAGTCAATGCTACCCAAAACCTTTGTGTTCAAACAATGTGCATGTAAACCACGTCTAGAACCATAGCAAAGTATATATTTCCACTCTAATGTTTCATCTGAAAATTACTGTATTGCTAAACACACTGAAAATAGTTTGAAAGCTTCCTCTAACACTGATATAGTTGCCTTGCAAGCTCGATTGTTTTATGAGCAGATAACTGTGGTTTGAAAAACTAAAGGTCTTAAATCAAATTTTTTCCAGCAGTGATTTGTACATGCTCTTTAAATTTTTATTCCTCACAATGGATACTGAAGCTTTAAATATTAATGTGATTTTAATATTGCATGGAAAAAGACAGAAGGTTGGGACCTTCTTATATTTTCATATAATTCCTACAAAGTAAGTACCAGTTATGCATTATCAAGGCTTGATTCAGCTAGTGGCACATCAATGAAAAATAACAAATCTGAGCTCTGTGCCATGAAGAATGCTGAGCTACTCTTTCATTATGCACTCCAATCTCATAACGTTGGTGGCATGCAAGGCGTGAAATTCATTGTCAAATATATATAGTTCAGAATATAGAGCCATTAAATATTTTATTCAATTGGCTATGGTGCTGCCAAAAGGACTGAAACTTAAACTGAGGGCTGGTCTTTAAAAAAATGACACTTCCAGGTGCTTTCCAGCTGTTTCTGCAGATAAAGGATTTTTTTGTCAGCATTTTTGTAAGTGCAATGAAAGAAGTCTGTTTTTTATTTTGTTTTTTGGCGTGGGAACAGCACATTGGTTTACTACCATTTTGTAAAGAGATTTAGAAAACAAACCTACCAGTGATGGCATCTCTCAAGCTGTCATTGAACCATCAGATCTGGGGATTGTCTGATGCCCTCCTTTTTGGTCTGAAAAGGATCACATGATTAGCTCCACTTAGAGTAAATTTAATGTTTTTATATCAGACATTTACTGTCTGATTTTGAATTTATAAATGTTGATTGTTTTAATCATTTGAGGCCAGTTGTGGTAATGTGTGAAAAGTGTTTGTGCATTAGGAACTGGAGGTCTACTTAAAGAAAGTGCTGTACAGGATTAGCTATGCAGTAGCCTATTAATGAGCAGGTGATGATGGAACAAGTGTGGGATGGAGCCAAAGGATGTTCTGCAGCGCAGCTTTTCATCCTGTGGTGATATAGTGCATGAAATGGCTTCTGCTGAGCGGCTGCAAACTGGGGAAAGAGGGAGCAGGTATCAGTTATTCAGACTGGCTGCTGGGGTGAGTATTTGCACTGTATTTAAAGACTGTGCTATGGAGAATCATCTAAGATATTTTCATAGATATGGTGGCTTAAATACTCAACCCTCCAGAAAGGCTGAGTGACTGAGCTTTATGCTTGGGCACTATGTGGGGCATCTGTGTGGATATGAAATCCTTTGAGCAATCCATAAAAAGGATAAGGCAACACTAGTGTAGTTCTGCTCATGAATGCTAGTTTGCTGCCATGCCACCTGTGGTTTCGGACCATTGGATCAGCACAGTTTACGCACTCACTGCTCATCTCCATGATTTACATACAGCCCCCACCCCTTTGTTCTCATGTTGAATAAGCTGTAGTGATGATTAGATTCATGGCCACAGTGGTCTACAAACATAACTCCATTTGACCTCACTGTGATATGTCCTCTAGTACAACATTCACTGCCATGTATTGTGTTTCCACTACATTCTGCACCCTCTGTAGCTACAGTGGAGAATGGGCAAGATAAACTTACTTTCTGGTCTGCAGCTATCTACAGGTACGGCAAACTTTAATTCTGGACCTGAGGGGCCTCTGCTGAGAATTCTTCTTCTTCTGTTGTTGTTATAGGCTAGGCCTATCTTGAAATAAATTATGAAATTTGTGTTGGGCAAATTGTGTACGTTATTTCAAAATAAGTGCCTATTTTGAACTTCCCACTATCAGTCTCAGAACGAGGGGTAGTGGGAATGAAATACTGTATTAGAAAAAACCCTTCTACTTCAATTGTGGTCTTTGGCTGCGGGGTTTCTATTACAGGATACAAATATATCCAAAGGTTGGATCTACACAGAGGCACTTTCCTGGCAGCTCCATGCTAATGAGTAGCCTCACAATTGCAAATGGCTGCTCATTAGGATGGTCCTGTGGCTCATTAGCATAGCTGCACGAGATCTTGCTCTCAACAGAGCGGGGTGCTGGCAGTAGAGAGGCCAACTGGACATGCTTATGCTGGAAAAAAGCCCCTATGTTGCAAGCCCCTTATGCCTGAATTTTTATTTGATTTTGTATTTGGGGTGAGAGGGGTGCAGAATGCTGTTCAGGCTGCAACATTTTGCAATCTCTTTTCCAGGTCAGGGTAAAACAGGAGAGATTACAGAAGGCTGATATTGTATTTATAGCTGGATGAAAATTTGCTAAAACCCAACTATGACCTCCATGAACAAATCTATTGTCTATGCAGACACATTAGGTGTACTGGGTAAGGATTTCATTTCACTACAACAGAAGTTACTAACAATGCCTTGTCATTGCAATTTTTCACGCGTCTTCAAGTTTTTCTGTTTTCAATATCTGAGCAAACACATCTCTCCAAGACACTGCCATAGGCTACTAGGCTGGAACAAACCTCAGCTGAGACTCAAACATAATGGAAAAAATGAAAACATAAAAGAGTGAGTTAATGGCCACCGCCATTCCAATAGGTCCTAGTCCCACAGGTATTGCAAGTTTTGTAACAACCTGGAGAGAGTGACATGATATTGCTTTTACTTCTTTTGTTGCTGGTGCTACCATCTCGAGTGTCACTGGGGAATTGTCCAGCAAAAGCACTTCTGAAAATAGTATGACTTTCAGTGCTCAAAGACACTTTGAGAAAATCAGTGACACTTTTGAACAACACAAAGTCCACCGTCCTTTTCCTTCTCCTTTTTCCAGCCAGGGAGCTACTAAAAGATTTCTGTATTAAGAAACTTGGAAAGGTAAATAGTAAATGGAGGGCATGAATTCCAAGGTATTCACAGCTGGGTGTGTACCTGCTTTCATTTTTCTATCCACATATTTTCAAACATTGAAGCAGATTCACTCAAAGGGTACCTGTGCCACTTTAGAAATTTTGCAGTTGCTCAGAATGCTTGTAGAGGGAATTTTAAGGTCACTTGTGTTGCAATACTTTTTGCAACTAATTTTTCAATCATATTTTGTGATAATTTGCACTTAGAAACATGCTTATGAGAGTTCTGTTCATCCAGTCTGGGAATGGAACGGATATTGTATAATTTAGTTGACTAATCAGAGCCTATAAAGACAACTTGAACAGCAATTCAATAGCATAAAATAAATTCATAAAAATGTCATTGGATCATTTCAGCTAAGAAATTCAAGAAAATATAATCTCTTTGAAGGAATAAAACTCCCTGTGATTTCAAACAGAGTAAAATTAGGCCAATGCTGATTACTTCTGAAAATCCCCTCCGCCCCATGGGTATGTTCTTCTCCTGCATATATGTCCATGAACTTCACTCAGCTTTAGCTGAATATACAAAAATTTATGCTGCAGCCTACCCACAGGCTAGTATGAAAAAGTGCAACTAACCATTACAACAATATGTTTTTACCCTTGATTTACAGAATTTAAATGTGGAAAACATCTTAAGACAAAGAACAGCTGAGTATATATTTTTCCATGCAGCTTCTGCTGATGTCCACAGAGTACAAGAGCAGGTGATAATTATTTTTATGATATATTTTCATTACTAATACAATAACTATAGTTCTTAAATATAATGCCATGCTCACAGGATGGCAGGTGCATGAGTGTTCGAAGAAAAAAAAAGTGGTTACCCTTTCACCCTTATACAGCTAAACCCAATAAAATGAAATTAGAGGTGTGGGAGTATAACATGATTATTGTAGAATGATCATTTCCTGCAGAATTTATCTTTTAAATTTGACCTTTACAAGAGTTTATTATGCCTGCATTGATAGATCTTGTTCATAGGAAAAAGTTATCCTGAATACCTGAGAGCCGTTGAGCTAACCTAATAAACAACTGCAGTGTGTAAGTAAACATATGTTTTAAATGTGTGTAATTTCAGGGAGAAGTGCCAGAGTCTTCCTAGTGAATTTCTTTTATGATTGCATGCGTTTGTATATAAATAAAATTACAATGAAGGTGCCAGATGAGATTTTAAGACGGAATGGATGAAAATGATAGCAGTACACAGTCTCTACATTTTCACATTAGGGAAAAAAAATTGTCCTCAGTTTTCCAACTTTCCTATATCATCATTGGGATGAAAAATAGCTGGTCACAACTTAATCCAGGAAAGATTGAGGTGATATTTGCAGGGAGATGGAGCAACTCATCGTATCTAGACCATCAGCTCTACTGAGGGGGTTGCTTTTGAATTATGAAGGAGGATGTCTGGTCTCAATTGTTGAGATTGCTTCTTGAAGAGGACAGAATGGTCATGGCACTCAGTGCTCTCACATAAAATGTAGTACTCATTTCCTCTTTAACCTAGCCTTCCCTCAATTGCCATGCCAAATCAGACTTAAAATTCCAAACATAATTTCCAGCTCCTGTCCTGGAGCACCTGAACTGCCTACTGATGGTAGAAAAAGTAAAAGATATTGAGTTCTTGACTCAGATTCTCAACCGGTGTAAATTAGCATAGTGTTCTTGCTTATGGTGGATCTGGACGGATCTATGCCAGCTGAGGATCTGTCCACTAGTGTTCATTTTAACAAATGAGTAATGGCTCACATGGTGATGTGTGAGATCTGAAAAGCATGATGGGCACCCACATTTGTGAGGCACTGAGACATCCTCAGATGAGAAACTGTATATTCAGAATTCTTATTGTTATTATGAACTTCTTGTTTATAGTTGCAATTTTGGTTCTGAGGGTGGAAAGGCAACAGAAAGATGTATCAAAATCCAAGCATTGTTATTAAAGAATCAAAGTAGGCTGTGCTTGATGGAAAGTAAAAGGCTGTTCTTGCAACATATCCAATCATTAAATATTCATTATTAGCTTAAAAATGCAGAGCCAGACTCTGCATCTTCTGTGATTTGGGGGGCAGCAATAGCTCTCTTTGGGGAGTGAAGCACAAAAGGGGTAGGTACTGGTTTCACTAAAAGCCCACCTTTGCTCAAATCCCACAGGACTCTACTTTGTGAACACTGAGCACCAAAGGAGAGGACAAAAGGAACTGGCAGTATTAAGTACCTGTAATATTTTCCCCACGTTAGCAACACGTGGCTTCCCAGCTTAAATGAAAGATGGCCAGTCACCATTCAGTTATGCCAGTTCTTCCATGGCTATCTGAAACAATTTCTCCCCTAATAATTTCATGGAGTGACTAGAGGAGAGCCCATGGGATCATGTATTACAGAAGTCAGGCTCTTCCTGAAGGGAACAGTGGCCAGGAAGGTGGGAAGGTGCAGCTATTCTAGGACGATCTCTATCTTCCAGATTCTAAGCTTTTTGCTTTGTCCACACTAGGCAAACTATCTGACTGAAGGATGAATCTGTCAGATACTCAGCTGCACTTATGAGAATTGGGAAAAAAGTCAAAGATATACCACATAGTATGACTCATAGAAGTGTTTGCAGCATCAGACTTCCCGCACTCGAGGCAATCAGAGTACCTGTGGTATGTCACAGCAAGATATATGATTACTGTTACAGGGTAACTTCTCTCCACTGGAAGCACAAGGAAATCCAGTGATTTATTCAAGGTCATATAGGAAATCTGTGTCAGAACCAGTCATAGACACTTGGACTCTTGACCATGGCCTGACTTAAACACAGAACTATCCTTTCAGATAAGGATTTTCTAAGAAAAGATGGCTCAAAGGTAGTGGCAGAAAGTAATTGTTGGGATTGTGCTTTATGAGTTGGTGGTGACATCAGGGAATCAATGCTAAACTGAGAACATTAATACTAAGATAAAGTCTGCTGTTATAACACAAAGTGGTGACATGATAGGTAAACTTTGCTGAATGGTAAGATACCTCTTATTAACTGGGATTTTCAGCACATAACCCTACATTTAATTTATTTTTCTTAAAATATGTATTTGTCAACATAAACATGATTAGTAGTTGCTCACTATGAAAAATATTATCTTTTCACTTTTTGGCAGATAAATAACTGTAACAAATCCACAATTTACTGATTCATTATGTAGTAAGAACAATAGTTCATAATTCTATTTTTACAGGGATTTTTTAAAAGGACTCAGGTAATACTGATTTAGATTTTAACAGTTTAACACAAATCTACTTTGTTTCATATTTTCTCCTGGGCACATACATATTTTATCTCAAGGGAAGAGTCCTCTTCATTAATGTCTGCTGAGTTGACCTTCCAACCCCTCATTTACATGTGTAAGGATACGTCTCATGAATAAGGGTTTGCAGAATTGGGGCCTCTGATCATTCCCTTTCCTCTTTAGAAATAATTGGATGTCTCGTAAATTTCATGCATTAAAATTAGCCAGCCTAAAATTGGTGCTGCCTGATTTGCATTTTTGTGGACTTCATTATGAAATTCAGATGGAAATCTCTTTCAGTAACCTTAAACGTCCTTTCTTTGGAAAATTACCCTACAATTTTTTTTTTTTAATTTGAGACTTCTTTTTTTTCCTTCCTTTTTCTGTAATAAAACAAGCCTTAATTTGATTAAAATGAAGAATAGCTTAAAATTCAGATGCATGAAGATTAAAACAAAGATTGAAGGGAATGAATATTGAGTATGACGAGATGGTACTCATTTGAAGTCAGATCTTATAATTGTTTCTTAGTGTTTGTCTACACTGCCCCACAGTTTGGAATAAACAGCAGTGAACAGGGTGAGAACAACAGTGAGCCCTAAAGTACTATGCTGCCACTCTTCCATGAGGTTGCTGTGGTGATTAACTGAAAGGTTACTTGTGAAAAACAACCACCTTCACCTGGTGCTGCAAGAAGCAATTATCATTTGCTTGTGGTCATAAGTGTTGCTTTCCTAATACAAAAATACAGCGGTGTGGTTTTTCATGCATCACAGCATTGTAAAGTACTGATCCTGCAAACAGTTATCCATGGGAGGCTAATTAAGTTTAACAGAGCTACTTAAGTGAGTAAAGTTACTTGCAAGTGCAAGGGGTTTACAGGATCCACCTTGATTTGAATGTATTCATGTTTTTAGTTATCATAATACGTATAATTATATTTTAATGAATTAGCAGTAATCAAAATAATTTTCAAAAATAAACATCTCACATCATTGTCAAAAATATGTCAATTTATTGACATTTACAAGTAAATATATGTGGAAAAAAATCCTTTACTTATTTGTCCAGACCTACATTTAGGGCTCTGCCTCTTCAATTGTAATCAGCAAAAGAAGTGATTATTTCAGTTGCATTGGATCAACCTCATTGTAATCATAAGCATGCATGGATGTAAGTTAGAGGAGAATTTGTCTTGATTACATCACTTGCAGTGCATGGTATGGTCAAGGGCATACATCTCTGTGAAGACACTCTGAGTGCAGAAGGTGGGGGCCCACAAGAAACTTTAAAAATACCTTGACTCTATAGGCTTCTGCTTAAAAGCTTCCCAAGGTCACAGAGTCCCTGACCCCAGGAGTTAGCTGCTATCACCAGGAAGACATACTTAACCCTCCCTTAGGAGAGAGCTTGAAAACAAAGAAGAATTAAGTTGCAATCTGATAGGTGACCTTTTAGTCAGTCTCACCCTTCTCTAGGACACAGGAATCAAATAATTTCCTTTAAAAGAGTGTTTTATTAACAAACCAAAAGTTTTACTTGATAAAGCATACTTCATTGCTAGGTGTTACTGAGCAACTTAAAAAAAAAAAAAGAGGTAGGTTAAAGCCAGAGAATTACTTTCCTGGGATTCAGTTTAGAAAGTTACAGTGTATAACAGGGGTATGTCAGCCAGCCTGAGAAGTCCTACACCAAACCCAAAATAAAAAAAATAGCCTGATCACATGTGATTGAGCATTTCCTTCTTACTTACATGTCTGTATACCCGTGAAGCCTGGCTATTTACTGGATTCCTTAAGCCTGCTCATGAGTAAGCATCTTTGTGTCTCTCTCCTCTGGCCACACAAAAGAAAGAGCAGGTAACTGCTTCAATTCAAGAAATCACATTCTCTGTTCCCATTGGCTCACTTGCCGGCAGAGACTCTACTCTTTCTGAGTTTAACCCTTCACAGGGATTCAATCATGTTAACCATTCTGGCCTACTTTAAGTGAAGTCAATGGCAAAGTTCCTATTGTCCTGATAAGTTCAATATTGGGGCCTTCCAGTTATAATGAACTGTTGAAGGAAAAATGCAGAACCATGAATTTGGTCCTTGGCAGACAGAAAGCCTTTTGGTCCACCAGTTGTGGTTATTAAGACTCACTTTTGCAAGGTGACTTCAACAGGAGATGACTCTCATGTTTAAGGTTAAGCAGGGGCTTCCTTGTTTTGCTAGATTGGAGACAGGTTACTCAGAGCTTTGCAGGATTGAGCCCTTGCAGGTAAAAATTTGTGTGATGTAACCACTGTCCACTGTCTCTTCTAAATTTCCTTTGTATTTTGCTTCCCTCCTAATACAAGTAGCATTTTTATCTCCAAGATCAGCTACTAGTAAATGTAGGTTACTAACCTCTTATCAGATAGAATGAATAGCCTAATGTTTATCACAGATATGCCTAGCCAAGAACAGCTATGGCTTGTGTCCTATATTCATATGCAGTGTGGTAATTTATTTGAAATTACCTTCTTTTTTTCCGGGGCAGGGAGCCCTGAAGATTTTCATGTGTTTTGAAAATACTTTTAGTCCCTAAGTTGTTATTTCCCCTTAAAGAATATAGCAGCCTGCCCTCAGTAATAGGAAGAAATAAATCTATTAGAGAAAAAAGTTCATGTTGAGCTGAATTTGCACTACAGGTGAGAGCTAAAAGAGATGTTCTCACATGGTTTGGTACACAGATGTCCTAGCACAGCTCTAAAAGCTTTAAAACAAAAGGTGATGGTGTATTTCTATGTGTACCTAGGATAAACATAAAGGTTTCAGCTGTCTACTTCATATTTTGTAGCTGAGCTGAAAAGCAGTGCTTTTGTGTTAGTGAAATAGAATTATGCATAACTGTTTGGTCAAAGCTTATAGAAGTCATTGTGTAGTCATTTGGTTGTCCCAACCTATGTTTCCAGACCTTTCTGTCAAATTTCACTGCTCTCTATATCCTATGAGCAAATTGACCCAGAGTTGCTCGGGTATTTAAGAGAGGTAAGGGATTTGGGGTGTGTGTGTGTGTGTGTGTGTGTGTGTGTGTGTGAAAAGTAAAAGTAAAAGGAATATATCTGATTTGTGCAAAGGATTGCATTTTTGAAACAAGAAGGAAAAAGATTACATAGTCCTTGTTGGCAGACATTTGCAGTCTTTCTGTCTTTTGCTAGAATTAATAGAGGGGTCATGAGTATTGGGGTGTGGGAGGGCTGATGGTAGGGGGTTAGTGGCATAGGAGAGAGAGCAGAGGGCTAGGAGAGTTAGGGGGTCATGGCAGAGAGTGTTGGGTGCTGCAGCAAGGGCATGCAGTGTTGGGAGAGGACAGAGAGCTTGTGTTGCGGGGCTGAGGGTAAGGGGTGGGAATAGAGAAGGAAGTGGGGTTGGCTGTGGAGAGTCAGAACACGGAGTGCAGGGTGCTGGAGTGAGAGCGTGGTGGTGGGGACTCAGAGAACAGTGCTTGGTGTGAGTGGTGGGAGGAATCTGGGTAAGGCAAGAGGGTGCAGATGCCACAGCAGGGAGTTTGGTGTGGGAGCATCTTAGGGTAGGGGTGGATTGTGGTGGGGTGAGGGAAGTGGCTGTGGGCTGAGGGTTTGTTGGTGGGGGAGGTGGCTTAGAAGTGGTGTTCAGGTGTGGGGGCAGGCTGTGGCCAGAGGGTGTGGGGCCGCAGTGGAAGGGGTGGGCTTGCTGTGCTGAGAGTGAGGGCAGAGGGTTCAGTGCATGGGGAAGGGTCAGGGCACAGGGTGGTGGTGTAGGTGTCAAAGTGAGTGTTTTGTTAGGGGCAGTTTGGGGCAGGAGGTGGAAAATACCGGAGTCAGTACAGTGGAGAGGAGGCTGAGAATTGGGTGTGCAGGAGGTAGTCAGGGCAGGGGGTTTGCCATGGGCAGCCACTGGCAAAGTTGGAGCTGGTCTGTGTGGAGGTGGGTGGGTGGGCGGAGCAGGGCTGCACTGCTCAGCTCTGGCATCTGCTCATGGGGGTCCAGGTTGCAGTTCCTGGCCCCAGTGTTTCCAGGGCGAGGGTGGGGCTGAGCCGGTTTCTGCGGCTCTAGCCATAGGTCATGGGGGGAGATGCCCTCCCACACTCTGGAGAAGGCTGGGGCTGGGCTCCTTCCTGTGGGGGCCCTACCGCACCCCAGTGTGAACTGGGGGAGCTGGGCTGGGGTCAGGGCTCTTTTCCTCAACTTTGGCATGGAAGGAGCTGTGGGGCCAGAGTTGGGGGTCCAGTGAGGGGGTGGGGCAGGTTTGGAGCTGGGTGTGCAGCTAAGACCTTTTCCCCCAGACCCAGCAGAGCAGGAGTGTGTGTCTGGGGGAGGATGTCATGGCTTTTTTTCTCTGGCCCTGGCACAATGTCAGAGAAAGGCCAGAGCCAGAACTAGGGCTCAGGCTACAGCTTTTTTCCTGGCCCCGGCGTAGCAGGAGTGTGGGAGTCGGAGGGAGCAGTGTGCAAGGGAAGTGGGGCTGGAGATGTGGCCAGGGACCGGGGCCGCAGCTCTTTTCCTAGAAAAGAACTCCAGCTCAAGTGGAAGCTGGGGGAGCTTGGCCAGGACTGTTTTCCCCAGCGCCGGAGAGAGTGGTGGTAGGGAGCAGACCTAGGGCCAGGTTTCGTGGCTGCAGCCACTTAGAGGGGTGCAAATTATGTGGGGCAGTTGAAGGGGTGCAACAGGACTCCCCCCAAATAGCACTATGGCTGTGAGCTGCGGCGGGGGGCGGGGGCATTGGGGTAGCAGACACTTTCCTCTCAGGGCAGAGTGGAGAGCCCTGTCTCTACATGGCCACTGTTTTCCTGCTGTGGCTGCCCCCAGTGATCACTCTGCCATATGGCTGTTCCTTGCACTCGCTGCCCCCAGTGGTGACTCTGAAGTATGTCATCCTTCCTGTTGGTGCCCCTGCCTTTCCATGTTCTGGGAAATCCTGGGAGTTCAGGCATTTCACAATTTCCAGGCACAACCAAACCCTGACCTTGGTATAAGTAAGAGTAAAAGGAAACTGCAGTCCATATTTTGTGGTCATAGGTCTTACGGTTTAGGAGTTCTTGAATAAACTAACCCAGACAGATAGACAGAGACACTCTGAAATACATAGTAGATATTGTTGGGTCTTGAAAACCTGACTAATCATATTCAGTTTTAATTAGAATTTCTTGTTTATGTTCCTTAGGCAATCACTAAAATCTCAAATTATCTTTTGTCCATATTTTGAAGAATAAGATATTGTTTGTTTCTCTCTTTAATTAAGGGCTGGTTAAGTTTTGCTTTCACTATAGATGGGGAGCAGGTGTCATGTTCTTTAGAGCTGACAACCAAATACAATCTTAACCTTGGTTGCAGTTTGGAGCATACTCATTTGGCAATGTTGATCAGTATCCTTGTTAAGGTTTTAACTAATGAGCTTTTCAGAAGGCAAGCCTCTTTTCGAGGCAGAACAGGTGCCAGAGAATTTCCCATGTAATGGATTTATGTACCTAAAATGCAAGAGTTACGGTTTGAAATTCGAAGTTGTGTGTTACACAAAAAATCAGAGTAGAAGATATAAGGTCCCTTTTGGGTTTAAAATTTGCAAATCCATTTTCCATCAGTCCCTCAAGATAAATACTTTAAAATCAGTCTTTGTATTCTATCTTCATATTCATTACAAAATACTTGACTTTAGTAGAAATTTCTGGTATATTCTGTTCTCCATTTCATATGGTACCATGTGCACTGACTCAGTCTTTGATTTACCGCACTCTGCCCATATTTTATACTCGCTCTTTTCCCTTGCTGTTTTGTTTTCCTTGTTTCGACTGATCCTTATTTGTAATCGATTTGTAAATTTCTTCCCCTTGCTGCATATTCACCTCACTCTTCTCTACTTAGAACTTCTTTTGCCTTTTATTTATGGTGTTTTTCACTTGAGAACAAACCCACCATGGGGGGAGGAAAGCAAATAGGGCAGCCAAAAGAAAGCTCCAGGCCCCGTTGAAATGCCGTGGCAATGCTGTGTGCAGCTGTGAGGGAGTCGTTGGGGGGTGGGGTAGGGGGGCAGGACCATGGGCCGATCAGCACTGACAGCTGATTGCCTTTCTCCCATTCTGCTCTTGGTCCAGCCCCTTCTGTGGCCTGGAACCAGGTTCCCCTCTCACCTTGCCACGGGGCCTGGGGAACTCAGTGCCTGTTGCTGCTGCTGCTTGAGAAGAACCAGATTTCTAAGCTTTCGCCTACAGACTTTCTGCCATATATTGACTTTGATGTTCAATGTCCTACATTTTGAATAAGAGGCCACACCTTCAGAATTCAGTTTTTTAGAGATAATCATAGCACCTGCCTAACACTGTTTCTAGATTAGACACCCTAACTGCAAATACCGTACGGTAGCAGTATCAAAAGCATAGCGGCAGGCACCAACGTGGATTGGAAGCAATCTTCCCTATCTGACTGACATTTGACTGACTGACTGACTGACTGGTATTTGAAATTATTATGCACAACCCATTGGTTATGATTTTGATTTCACTTTTCTTTTATATTGATGCAATTCCCTCAAGGACCAACAGAATTACTTTCACCCTGTAATGATGTCATGTAGGTCAGAATCAATTCTATTTATTTGTTTTATCCCTCATTCCATCTTTCACTAATCCCCTCTTTTGTCTCTCTGTGTTTTCTATACCAGGGGTCAGCAACCCCCCGGCAGAGGTGCCATAAGTAGCATGCGAGCCAATTTTCATCATCACGTGTGGTGGGAGC
This sequence comes from Carettochelys insculpta, assembly GCF_033958435.1. NCBI lineage: Eukaryota > Metazoa > Chordata > Testudines > Carettochelyidae > Carettochelys > Carettochelys insculpta. The sequence goes on from NC_134137.1 coordinate 317,394,822, forward strand.
TCAGCCCTGCCCTTCCTCCCCCCTGCAGTGGGGATTAACCTGTGGATTAACAAAAGACCAGCTAATGCTGCCAACCACCACCTAAACCGTAAAGCTCCGCCTCTTAATTTATTTATTAATGGAGCTGTTGTAAGTAGGACTATTAGTGACTTTAAAAGGTAACACCGGCACTCGGACTGTACATAGAGGTCAAAGGCAAAATTTCGGCACTCTGCCTCAGATAGGTTGCTGACCCCCGTTCTATACATTTGATTGTGTGAGGTGCCTTGGTGATATGGGCCATAGAAATATCAATATAAACAGAGATCTAAGATGTGTAGGAGTGTTTTGTAAAGTATACCATCCATAGTCTGTTCTCTCCAGCTTGCCTGTCTTTTCCCTCCCTTTTTGGGAGATGTGCATGTCAGGAGTGCCTGGGTAGGACTGTTTCTATGCTTTTGGGAGTTCGTGGACAGTAATTAGTCCTTGGTCATTGTAGGACTCTATGGTATGCTTAATTCAACTCAGTATCTCCAAACCTCCCTAGTTCTCTACAAAGAATGTGGCTTTTTGGTAATTTATTATTTCAGCCAATTCTTTCAAGCTTTCTTCCTGACAAATAGCAAAATAGACCATACAAAGCTGCTAACAATTTCTGACTTCAGAAGTAGACAACACAGCTCCCACATTTCTTCACAGCTTTTCATTTTCTTTCACCAGAACTATTTTCAAAACACAACCAGCTCAGATGATTGCCACACATTCACTGCAATTTTCACTTAATTTGTTCACAGTCGTGGGAATTAGTGGAGCCCCAGGAGAACTTATTCAGCACCATTTATTAAGAGCTTTGCTGTAGAACAAATTGCAGTCTTTCCAGTTTCCTAGCAAGAGGAGTGTGAGGGTTCTTGGAGCTTGAGAATGCTGTTACGAATACTAATAGAAGATTCTCTGATGCTCATATTTTCCTGAATCTTTTTGTAAAGCTATCCCTAGTGTCTGAAAAACACAGATGCTTGAAATTTCTGTTATATCTTTGTGTGATCTTTTCCGGACTACTGCTTTTGCTGCAAATGGTCTTTCTGCAGTAAGACTATTCCCAGCCCTTTCCAGTGTCTTCTTACAATTAAAAAGATATGCATTAGGTGATTGATGTAGTTCACAAAGATGACTCCCTCTGGGGGGACACGAGTTTCTGCCTCTGGGCTAAACACAATCATCCTAGCCCATATGTGTCACCCTTTACAGAAAAATATCCATTTTGGAATCCTGAGAACGCACATAGCTTTTGTCAAATATCATATCCCTTCCCTGTGGGTCTCAGGACCTGATGGGGAAGGTTCAAGCCGTAGACTTGCTGTGGAGGCTCTATTTTTTTGTAGACAAGAGGGGATGCTTGAGTACTTAACCTTAGGACAAACAAGTGATGAGATGAAAGGCCAAGGACTTGATTTAGAGAGCAAAAACCATCTGTCTGAATCTGTCTTTCTTAGCATGCTGTCCAGGCGGAAGTTAAATATACAGATCTTCTTTATGAAAAGTAGGAGAAATTGTTGTGTAGAAGATTGAAATCCCATGACCATTCCCAAGACCAAGATAGTCAATTATTTTGGCCAAGGCATGGCTAAGATCCAGTTACCAGAAAACATAAATAAAATTAATAAATACATGAAAATATTATGGGACCATTTCAGAAGCATATGATGGTGCAGATTTGACCTCTGGGTCACCTACCTTGGACTATGAAGATTTTATTTGAAGATAAATGGTGGCATTTGTACAGGCACTTGCATTTATTTTTTTTAGAAGTCTGAACCATTCTCTTTTCTCCTGCTTCAGGGTTCCCAACTTTTTGCTGTCATAACCCAATTTTAATTATTTGTTTCCCAGACCCTAGAAAACACAGAGACCACCATTTTTCAGCATGAAATGATGTCATCTGTACTGCACAATCCCACCATCACTGCACAAGGGAAGTCATGCGACATGGAGAATGACATTTTTGTAGAGCATGCATCATGACCTCACGGGCACCATACATATAAATCATGCTGTGCAGAGCAGAATGAGATCTTCTCCACTCTAAAAACTGCTGCAGCCCCATCTACTGATGCTGTGACCCCACCTTGGATCATGACCCACAATTTGGGGACTTCTGTTCTACTTAAACAAAGTGATTAAACACAATTTGCTCAGGCTCCTGTCACGGTAACAATCATCTTTCTACTGTTTCAAATATTGATCATATTGGAAGGGATTGGACTTGGGATCCTAAATCCCTTAAGCAATGTTGATATACTGTTTAGAGGGTTTCATGGGTTAATGGAATCAGGCTGGGACCTACGCCCAAAAGTTCCTGACTAGTCCCAACTCTCTCACTGATCTCCTGTGTGATTTTGAGCAAAACTAGAAGGGGAAAGTTTTGAAAGCTAGCTAAAGGACTTAGAAGTCTGAATCCCATTTTAATAGGCATCTAGAGCTATGGGTACACTGCAAAGTCATTCCAAAATAACAGCAATTCTTTGTAAATAAATTTGCTGTCATCTACATTATGCCCACGCTATTTCAAAATAAATTTGAAATAGTGGGTGTGTTCTACTGAAATCTGTAAACCTTATTGTGGGAGGAATAGCATCTATTTTGAAATAGTTATTTTGAAATAGTTGCTGTTCAGATGCAGGGTAATGCTTATTAGGAAACTAGTAGTTGCTATTACAAAATAAGCGCTGTGTGTTCAGACACTATATTTTGAAATAGATCAGTGCTATTTTGAAATACATTTCTCTGTGGCTGTGTCTACGCTACAGGGCGCTTTCAAAAGGCCAGCTTCTGGAAGGCACCTTTTGAAAGATGGGGCTTTGAAAGAGCACTGATGCACCCAAAAGCAGATTGATCCACCGATTCGGTCTTTCGGAAGGGAGTGTCCACATAGCCCTGGGAGCCCTTTCAAAAGAATAAGTGAGAAACTCCTCAGACGGGGTCACATGGTGGACGAGCCCTTCTGGGCCTTGCAGCCAGCCACCCCTTTAAAGGGCCCCTCCCAAACAGCCCCAGCCTGCATACACTGATGGCCACTTTGGCAGAGACAGCAGCACAGACCCTGTGACTGGAGGGACCTCAGGATCCCACACGCACCCATGGATCCCTGCTAGCTCCCTGACAGAGGTGCCGGCGGCGATGTGCTCAGGCTGCTGGCCACAACAATCGTCACAGACCTCCTCTTCCTCTGCAGGCTGACCCCCCCTGCCCTGGTCCTGCAGGCCCTCTCCAGGGGGCAGCACCTGTGGCCTATCCCTCATGTCATCCAGTGCATGTGGTGCCACCCCACCAGCACTGAGTGGTAGGATCAGGTGGTCATGCAGGAGTGGGACAACAAGCAATGGCTCCAGAACCTCTGCATGAGGAAGGAGACTTTCCTGGAGCTGTGCCACTGGCTGGCCCCCGTCCTTCAGCACCGGGACATGCAGATGAGCGCTTTGTGTGTGTGGATGCTTTGCAGGTTCTTTCAAAAGGGGTCCTCATTTTGCTTTCAATTTCGACATCGAAAGGGCTTGCTAGTGCAGAGGCAGCTGGTGTAGCATCAGTTATTTCAGAGTAGCTATCCTGGAATAACTTATTTCAAAATAGGGCCACTGTGTAGACATAGCCTAGGGCTGCGTCTATGCTGCCCCAGTTGGAAGGGGAATTTAAACTGAGCAGATCGAAAGTGCTAATGGGGTGCTGATATGAATATTCAGCAACTCATTTGCATAATGGCAGCCGCTCACCACATCTAATGTGCTGCTTTCAAAATGCAAATTGGCCATGTAGATGGGATTCCTTCGAATGGAAGTCCTGATTTCAAGAGCGCCCTTCTTCCTGTTAGCTTCACCTATTCTTCAGCACATCATGATTTACATATGATTAGGAGGAGTGGTAAAAATTGTCACAACAGTTTAGCTGTCATCAGTACTTTCACTCTTGATGCACAATGTAACGAAACAGACTCCGTAACAAGATGACGAAAAAACAATTACAGTTTGAAGGCCACACTGGGTGGAAAAGAAACAAGACAGATTTACTTAAAGCAGGCACGTACACCTAGTCTTTAATTATGCAGGTGAGCGGCCTAACCACTGGTCTACTTGCTGTTCTAGGGGTGCACTCCCTCTTGCTCTCATTTTGAAATTCGATCCTGGATGTGAGAAATCTTCCTGATGGAAGGTTAAATCAAACTGATACATTTCCTAGCAAAGTTTTAATTTTGACAATTTGGCATTTTCCAACGGAGGAAATGATTGATTGAAAATGTTTGATTTTGATGTAATTAAATAAAGCACCTGAGTTTGTGAAAGCTCAATGCACTTTAAGTGCACAAATTATGCACAAGTGGATTGAGATGAAATAGTGTTGGGGCAGAGGGCTTTTAGCAGAACTGGTGAATTTTTGAGATATTTCAAAGGAATCGTCAGTATTTGGAGAAAGTTTGGATGTGAGGGGAAAGGAAGAAGGGAGCTGAAGTTAAGTGCATGAGCTGAGAAATGATGTGCTTTATAGACAGCAATAGAAAAAGGAGATAATGGAAAAGGAAGAAAGTGGGGATGATAAAAAGGTTAAATTTTGGACATAAGCCTAAGGTAAGAAACTGCATGAGAAGCTGACAGCTGACAGAGGTGTGTGTCTGGATGGAGATCACATCTTTTCCTAATAGTTCCCATGCTTAACATCACCACATCCAGCTGGTGACACAAAAACTAACAACCCCTCCCTATCCCTATTCTTTACTTTGTCAATCCTGTCAGGTGTTTTACAGAAGCTAGTTCTTCCAGTTGAAAGTATAACAGAAGAAAAAATGATGGCTGAAAATAAAATCAACAAGAACAACACAACCCGATGGTATTTTTTTTCTCCTATATAGGTGATTATTAGGCTGAGGGAATTCCCCTATGAGAGTTAGTAACACTGACTGTCTGTAGGTGGTGTATATAATCTTAACTTGAGAAATCAGTTGTAATCATTTAAAGGAGAAATGTTCAAATGTTGTTATAAACTTCAGCAGTGAAGTTCATGGGAAGATCTTCATGGACGTCCGTGGGCTTTGCATCACCATCATCATCATCCTCACCAATCATCCTACTTCACCCTTCTTTCCATCTCTTCTTTTCATTGTTATACACCACAGTACAGTACCGTGCGCAGGATGATGTCAGCACTGAAATGTCTACCAGAGCTGGGAAAATGCTGGAAAATTCACTGAGAAAACAATTTCATGTCTTCTGCAACGGCTCCTTTTATTTTTAGACCTTAAACATCCATCTTCTATCATTGTGCTCTTTGTTTACCCCTCACCCCTTTATATAACAGGGCAGGGGCCAGCCACAAAGTAGCCTTCATGTTTTGGTGTTCAGTTTACTGACACTTATCTCCTTTTCTGTATTATTTTTCCATCTCCTTTGCACATTGGACAGAGACAAACCACAATGCAGCTGCTCTCTCTCTCTAAACATGACCTTTTCTTTCAGCATTTCCAGATGCTCCTCCACTTGCATGAATGTACATTGTGCTATGCTAAAGGTTCTGTTTTCAAAAGGGCACCATCAACCTATCCTATCACTCCCCTTCCCAAATCCTCCTGTCAGTTTGGAGCAGGTGAACAATTTTTTGTATTGTTTCAGTTTTTTTCCCTGATTCACCAATGGTTTTTTTATTTTTAAAATGTATTGTTTTTACATTCCCGCTGATTTTCTGCTACAGCTCTCATTCCCTATTTCACTGGGATTTTTAGCTTCAATCCCACAAATACCACAAATACCACACTCATTTCTACTTCCACTTAGCATTAGTTACTGGCTTAATTTTTATAGTTTCTGAATTATTTCAGTCCCAAGGAGGAGAAAAACGATCAGATTTTCTTCTAAAGTGTTATACTTTAATTATGCTTCTTTTATCAGAAAAGTCTCATTTGCAAACTCCTCTGAATTACATATTCCTTTATAAATCTGCCTGGTTTTAACTTTTGGAACTTAGCTGATACATGAATGTTTTCAGCGCATTTGCCCTTTGATTTATTATGCTGTTTGTGTTGCATGTTAACAAACCCCATTAGCTCTCACATTTTTGCACTGGAACAGGGCTTTCTTTCTGTTTTGCAGGGTTAGGCATTGTGATGCTTCAACAGGGAATCTAGTGAGATGAGTGCTAGAGCTCTGTAGGACAAATGATTGCTAACAAAAGAGAAGGGGAACAGAAGGATGAAATACAATAAAATGCTGCAGGCTGATGACTGCTGCTTTTACCCACCCCGCAGAAACAAAACAACTGAAACCTCAATCACACTTCAGTTCCACTCCCTGAATTAAGCAAACTGCTACAGCATTAGTGTTCTTTCGTGTAGTTACTATTCCAAAGTTTCACTTCCTGTTCCAAACCCTTCTTCCCCACCTCACTTGCGGTTCTATTGTATTCCAGGGTATTGTACAATTGTGTTTGAGGGACTTTGTTGGTATGTGTTCTAGGCATCATGTCTGGCCATAGAAAGCAGGAAGGCAAAGTGTGGGCGAAGGCTAAATTTCACTTTTCAAGAGCCGGCCTGCAGTTTCCTGTCAGTCGAGTGCATCGTCTGCTGAGCAAAGGTAACTATGCAGAGCGAGTGTGGGCTGGAGCTCCTGTGTATTTGGCAGCTGTCATGGAATATCTGACTGCTTGATATCTGAATATCTGGTAACACGGCTCGGGATAACAAGCAGACGTGCATCATTCCTCGGCACCTCCAGTTGGTGGTTCGCAACGATGAAGAATTGAACAAGCTTCTGGGAGGAGTCATCATTGCACAGGGTGGGGTTCTCCCTAACATCCAGGTGGTGCTGCTTCCTAAGAAAACTGAGAGCCACAAAGCTAAGGGCAAGTGAGAACACACACCAAATGGAGTCATAATTTGTTTACTTATGTACTTACTTACTCTACTGAAATACGATTTAGCCCAATGGAGCTGAAATAAGATGGTGTCAATATGGGAAAAACTCAGAGGCCGTGTCTTGTCTTTGCCCCCTCCTTTTGGAGGGGGCATGTTAATGAGGCAGTTTGGTAGATGTTACTGAGGCGCTGACATGAATATGCAGCACCTCATTAGCATAATGACAGCAGCATGCAGTTTGAAAGTGCCACTTTTGGACGACAAGCTGCCTGTGGAGATGGAGGCCTTTCAAAAGGATCCCTTTGACTTTGAAAGCTTCTTCTTCCTATTTGGCTTTAGGAAGAAGAGGCTTTCGAAGTCAGGGGGGTCTTTTTGAAAGGCCCACGACCACAGAGCAGCATGCACTCTGAAAGTGGCACTTTCAAATCACATGTGGCCACCATTATGCTAGTGAAGTGTTGCACATTCATGTCAGTGCCTGATTAGCGTCTTCCGAACTGTCTCATTAATAACATGCCCCATGCGAAAGGAGGGGGCACGTGTAGACACAGCCATTATTGGAGTAAAGTCTGGACACCGTGTATGAAGCAAACAGGAGGGTTTATTACACACAGCACTGGTGGAGTGCCACTTTGCCCATCAGGACTCAGTAAAGCACTGCCAGACAATAGATTACAATTGATTATATAGATTATTGATGGGCGGGGGAAAACTATGACATGGGTGTCACCCGTGCTTGGATAGGTTCTAGCAGCAAGACGAAATGAGCACAGTTAGCCAATAATCTAAAAAGGTTACAGAGTATCCCCACCCATAGCTTATTTCTAGTACAGGTGATTTTCTCTACATGTTAAACGAAACAGATACACAATGACCAGTTCATGTCAAGACAGGTTAGAGGATGTGGCGATGCCTCCGTACTGGTGCATCCAGGGGGTTTACCTACAAGATTTAAAACACAAGTCATTAACAGCACTAACAATTGGTTTCCACATGCAGGGCCTCTCCTTGGAATGTAGTTGCTGAGGCAGCTATTCCTCCCTTCAAGGCCCTTCCTGCCCTTCTGTGGGTCTTGTGTGGGAGATGAGGGAGAAGGAGGCCCAGCGAGGTATTCTGGTGAGAGAGATAGGGAGAAGGGGTCCCAGCAAGGTATTTTTCCATTCTTGCTAGCTGGATACCTATTTTATAGGCTTTAAGACTTTAAGCATCAAATAGGGGGTCTTTAGCACAAACCATGGCCTGCCTGAGGAATTTTCACCCTACAGCCAGAAAGTCTTGTCATAGGGAAAAGAGATGGAATGCTGTGTGTGTTCTTGTAGTGTAACTGAGCACTGCTTACCATGATATTAGATGCAAACAGAACATTATAGCTACGTCTACACGCGAAGCCTACATCGAAGTAGCTTATTTCGATGTAGCGACATCGAAATAGTCTATTTCAATGAATAACGTCTACACGTCCTCCAGGGCTGGCAACGTCGACGTTCAACATCGACGTTGGGCAGCACCACATCGAAATAGGCACTGCGAGGGAACGTCTACATGCCACAGTAGCACACATCGAAATAAGGGTGCCAGGCACAGCTGCAGACAGGGTCACAGGGCAGACTCAACAGCAAGCCGCTCCCTTAAAGGGCCCCTCCCAGACACAGTTGCACTAAACAACACAAGATCCACAGAGCTGACAACTGGTTGCAGACCCTGTGCATGCAGCACGGATCCCCAGCTGCAGCAGCAGCAGCCAGAAGCCCTGGGCTAAGGGCTGCTGCCCATGGTGACCATAGAGCCCCGCAGGGGCTGGAGAGAGAGCGTCTCTGAACCCCTCAGCTGATGGCCACCATGGCGGACCCCGCTATTTCGATGGTGCGGGACGCGGATCGTCTACATGTGCCCTACTTCGACGTTCAACTTTGAAGTAAGGCACTATTCCCATCCCCTCATGGGGTTAGCGGCTTCGACGTCTCGCCGCCTAACGTCGATGTTAACATCGAAATAGCGCCCAACACGTGTAGCCGTGACGGGCGCTATTTCAAAGTTAGTGCCGCTATTTCGAAGTAGCGTGCACATGTAGACACGGCTTATGGCTGTGAAATCTTTTCATAGGCAGTCATTGGCGCTCCAGGTCCAAGTTCTGAAACCAGGGGATAGCCTCTCTGTCAGTGGAGCTAGGTATTTGCCACTGGCCTCCTGTTTTCGAACTGGGCACTCTTCTACCGTATTAGCCAGGTTCTGCAGTGCTGCCCCACAATCACAGCATGGCAAGAAAACCAGCCCAAGCTGGTGCCTAGTTGTGGTAACTCTGGATGAGCCTGTGAGTAAACTGTTGAGCCTGCAATAGGCTCTACGATAAAGATGATGAAGAGGTAGATGGAGAAAAAGACTTCGTATCCACAAACTGTGTTGGATTCTCTTTCCCACTAGTGCTGTCACTTTCAGAGAGGTGATCTGGTTATCTATTTCAGCAAATATAATAAAGAGTGAGTTTGGCAGGACCTTAAAGACTCACAATTTTATTATGGCAAAATTGTGAGCTTCAACTCACTTTGTCAAATGCCTGAAGTGAAAGGAAAGAGAAACAGGAGGGATACAGAGATGGAAGTGTTACATTAGAACTAATTCAATCAGCGTGTATGTGAATAAGAAGTTGAGAATACCTAACATGGCAAATTACTTACTGTAATGAGAGAATCATTCCCAGGCCCTATTTAGACCCATCCTGATGATGTTAAATTTGCATATGAATTCTTGCTCAGGTCTTTTGCATTGCAGTCTGTTTTTGAAGGTTTTTTTGCTTGACAATGACAACTCTCTAGTCTATAGTTGTGTGTCCAGGGAGATTAAAATGTTCTCCCTCTGCTTTTTGCATGTAACGTTCCTGGATATCTGACTTGCGTCCATTTATTCTGTTGAAAGGAGACAGTCTAGTTTGTCCAATGAACATGGCACAGAGAGGAACTTTGCTGGCACACGAGTACATATATTACATAAGTGGATGTGCAAGTGAATGAGCCTTCGATGATATGGTTGATATGATTAGATACTCTGAGGGTTTAACTAGAGTGGAAGAGAGGACAGAGTTGACATTGGAGTTTGTTGCAGGGATTTGTTCCTGGGTTACTGTTTCTGCTATGGGGTGTATGATTCCTGATGAGTGTTTCAGGTTAGACGACTGTTTGCAAACAATGACTTGCCTGCCACCCAAGGTCTATGAGACAAAGGAATCATCACCAATGGTGGGCTGTAAATCCTAGAAGATGGGTTTGAGAGCTCTTAGCTGGGGGCTGAAGGTAAAGGCCAGTGGCATTCTGTTGCTTTCTTTGTTGGGTCTGTCCTGTAGTAGGTGACTTCTTGGTACATGCCTGGTTCTGTTAATGGTTTCTTTACTTCCCCAGTTAGATATTGTAGTTTTAAAGAATGCTTACTAGAGATCCCGTAGATGTTTGGCTCTGTCTGAAGAATTGGAACAAATGTGGTTGTATCTGAGAGCTTGGCTGTAGACAGTGGATTGTGTAATGTGTTGTGGATGAAGGCTGGAGAAATGCAGGCAAGTGTAGTGGTCAATAGGTTTTCAGTATGGGGTGGTGTTCATGTGACCATCACTTTTTTGCACTGTAGTGTTCAGGATGTGGATCTGTTTTGTGGACTCATCTTGGCTGAGAGTGATGTTATTTAATTTTCCTTTTCACTGATACATCATCATCATCATCAACAACAACAACAAAAATTAAGATTGAGTGAGTCAAATTCTGCCCTTAATTATATTGTAGCATGTCTTAATTTTCTTAATTCTGTCATAATTCTGTCTTTTTACATATTTGTCATTATCCTTTTTGTATTTTTGTGCCTGAGTGGAAACAAGCTTACATATGCGTGTATTCAATCAATTAGGGCAGTGTGCCTTCCATCTTTTCCTCCTGTAATGCTTTAGGGTTAAATAATTTTTTTTACCATGGTTTATTTGTCATTTATAGTCTAATATGAGATAAAGCTCTCTCTTAGGGGGACTACATACATGTTCCTGACGATGGAACATGTTCCTACAGTTGAAACTTACATAATGTTGGCAATGATACATAAACCAAGATAGAATCTTACCCACTCTCTCTGTAGCTATATTGGCTGTGAAGTGCTAACAGAAGTAAAAAGTCAGTGACAATATTTTTACTGAAGTTGTAAACAGCTCTGAATATCTCCAGAGATCAGATCTTTTGAATGAAGGTGCCATTTTTATACACTCACTTTTCTAGCACTGTTGCACTGTTGTCTACACTTTCACATGTAGAGAAGTACTATGTGATAAGTGGATTGCTGTTTCAGCAGACGTTCAACTAAAGATTTTTTACAGCAGACAAGAAAATTGTATGTGGATTTTTCTATCCTGAGAGCGGAAGAAGGGTAGTTTCTAGTTGCCCACATCCTGCAAGGTCTAAAATACTTAGCATGCAATCTGCTGATTTATACTGTTTGGTGATAATCTGTCTAGATATTTTTACCCACTGTGTTTTGGCAGAATTAACTTTGTGTTTTAGTCTCTAGAACAGTCGAGACCAATAATAATTCAAGGATCAACACACTTGTGGTTATGATTCCTGAGTGCCACCCCACCATGAATGCTCTCTCCCTCCCCTCATAGACAAGCACCCAGCCCCTTCAACTGTGTATTCCAGCAACTCACCAGAGCTGCAGCCATTGGAGCCAGGGAGGCTGCGATCACATGAGCCAAGCTGCACCAGCCTACGGTCGCACTTGGTCAGCAGAAGCCATGCCACGCCATGCCATGCTGGGCCTGTGGTAGGGCAGAGCAGCCGTGCGGCTACCATCTGGAGTCCTAGGATATGCACCAGGGAGCAGAAGGAACTGTACCAGGGCAACCTGAAGGGGCTGCCTTCATCACTGCTGCCACACATGCATCCCACCAAGTGGTGGGTCACTTGCGCAGGGTGGACAGAGCAGCGGTCCACAAGAGTGGCTCTGCTGAGCCACATTTCACCACATCACATGTGGCGAATGTGTAAACGTATTGGACACTGCAGCTCTAGCAGCCAGGCAGTGCAGTTTTCACTCAGGTCTTTAAATATGGAGGGGTTAATGCCTAATCAGATTCTGAATGCACGCAGGAATATTCTGCCCAAGACTCATTGTCATTTTTGTGGTCCCATGATCCCATTGTGTCTGACATAGAAGTAGTAAATACAATGTACAGTGCCTTTCCTGGCCTTCTCAAATTTGTAATGTCATTTCTGTGAATTAATAACAATTCAGCCAAAAGTACTTTTTATAAGATTTTACAATTATATCCTGCCAAATTGCAGTTTGAAATACAGTCACTTAATGTCCCATTTATTAACATTTCTGGCCTCATTTATATGTGTTAAACATTGATACTGTAATACTGGAAAATAATATAAGAATATAATTTTCCAAGTACTTATGCCTACCAAAACTACTTCTTCCCCTGAATGTAATGAGATATTTCTTTGCAATAAACTTGACATCAAATCTGATTTTTAACTTAATAGTTTTTGCAAATAATACTAATGATTATGAGAACAAAAAGATTTTAAAGGTTTTTTTTTCAGTATTTTTAGGCTGTGTCCCATGGGCTCCATTCTCTTCTGCAGGCCCCAGGGCCCCAAAACTTGATTCTGCATCCAGGGCTCTGCAATCACCCTGCTGTGGCTCCAACCCGTGGCAGTAGGGGCATGGATGGGATAAGGCAGAGAGACAAAGCTCAGCACTTCCACCCTAAAAAACGTTACAGTACTACTGGAAGAAGGCATCCCGGTAGGTGCCCATGGGGCAGATTGAGTGTGTCCTGAAGCTTTTGAACTTGCGAAGGTTATTGTATGCATCTCAGAAGGCCAATAAGTTTGGCCAGTCCTGGAATAGAGCCTAGAATATTTGTGTCTCCAGCATCGTTCACCTGACAGAGCTAGTAGGCATCCTTCAGTCTGCATAGACTATGGATCACGCCCTTTAAAGTTTCAATTAAGGACTTCATTTACAGCGAACAGAGCTACCATATTTAATTAATAGGTGTGTGTGGTACATAATAGTTGGATGAAGGTAATGTATTTGTCTGTGGCTTTATTTCTTACAGCTTTCAGAGTGGTCAATACTTCAATTCCCCAATGGTGGATCTTCTAATATCCACTGGGATAGAGCATGTTCTTCTGTATTGGGTTGCTATATATACTCGAGAGAGTCAGCCCAGCTTAGAAGGAGCCTTCACCTCATGTTTACAGAGAGGGATGCATTCTCTTTGTTTTCACTGGTCTAGATGAAAGAGTGATGAGGGAAAATGTTAATTAGCAGACTATGGGTGATAACATTATTACCATCTTATCATCCATAGTCAGTGGCAACTGCCAAATCATTTTCTATTTTGGCTCATTTAATAACAGCCCAACCATTGAAAAAGAAAGTTGGTGAGAGGTTAGAGTTCAGTTAATATAGCAGAACTGAGAACACCTTGGATTTTGGCAAACATAAACCTGTGTAAATTATAGAAGTATAACACTAGAGGGAATCTCAAGAGGTCATCTAGTCCAGTCCCCTGCACTTGTGGCAGGACTAAGTATTACCCAGACCAGTGTTTCTTAAACTTTCTGAGACCACAGAACACCAAATAATAATGTGGAACACCTATGAACATTTTCTTCAAAAAATTGTTGTAAGACCCCCACCCAACAATAACAGAAAACGTATACCATCAGTGTATGATATCAGAACAGTGTCAGACAGTTGTGGCACACCTGTGAGTTATTCATGGAACACCACTCTTCCACAGAAACACTCATTTAGACTATCCCTGCCAGGTAATTGTCTAATCAACTCCTAAAGATCTCCAGTGATGGAGATTCCACAATGTCCCTAGGCAATTTATTCCAGCGTTTAACCACCCTAACAGTTAGGAAGTCTTTCCAAATGTCCAATTTAAATTGACATTATTGCAGTTTAAGACCACTGCATCTTGTCTTTTAAAGGAGATCAGTGCGTGACCCCCTTTGAAAGGCTTCTGTTTACACAGGTGGTGTGCATTTCAAAAGTGGCACTTTCGAATCCCGTGCAGCTGCCATTATGCTAATGAGGTACTGCATAGTCATGCATATTTTTTTCTCATCATGTCTTTTTACTGCATGTTTGGGCGGCAAATTTCCTTCCAAAATATTAATGATCTCTGATATCTGTTTTTTGTAGGAATTTTAGAAACTGGGATTCCACAAGTTTGCTTCATTAGTGGGAATGGACTTTAATTTCTCTACTGCATTCTTTTGTTACTCAGATGCACTACTTGCATATTTAGAGCCCATTTCTGCTGCCATTGAAGTCACTGAGAATGTTACCATTGACTCCAAAAGGAGTAACATCAGCCTCATAGCATATGCATGAACAGGCACAGACATTTGCTTTACCTCTACCCACATCTCCTTATAGGACATACTAGGTTCATTGATAAAACAAAGAGAAATTAGTGGTGGAAGACATTTTTCTTCCAAGCAAACTACACTGCTTATTCAAGTATTGATAGATATTTAAGGTACAGGAAAGCAGCAATGTGCTAGGCAGCTTGTGTAATATAAAACAATAAAAGGCAGGTCTGGAAGAATCCTTTGGGTTACACAGTCTATAGACGACAGCAGCACAGACTTAACACCACCATCTGTGGGTGGGCTTGAGCTACCGTCCTTTCAGTTAACAGCTGAACACGCGAACCCATTGCACCACAGAGACATATCTAGAGAAGAATATTCCTCTAACACATTCAAATCTTTTATTCTATCGCCTCTTAAATACCTTTAGTGATTATGTCTTTATCATATCACACTTAGTAGAAAGATGATTACATTGTCTAATAGATCACATTGATATTTTTTTAATAGCCAACCTAAAGTTTTCCAAGTTTTGTCTTTCTACTTCTAAACTACTTTGTCTTGTTATGTTGTCCTCCTGGTCCATAAATAAATATCCATAAATAATCTCTCCCCCATTTAGATTGCCTCTCACTTGTTTGTAGATGGGTAGCATCCTCCTTTCATCTCACTTTCTTGATGTTGTTGTAGTTGTTTAGTTTCCTCAACCTCTCACTGCTAATCTTTAATTTTATATTTGTCATTTACTGGGCTCTTTAAATCTATCTGGCTACGTCTACACGTGCAGCCACGATGTTGCGACATCGAAATAGTCTATTCCGATGAATAACGTCTACACGTCCTCCAGGGCCGGCAACGTCGATGTTCAACTTCGACGCTGCTCAGCCCAACATCGAAATAGGCGCAGCAAGGGAACGTCTACACGTCAAAGTAGCACACATCGAAATAGGGATGCCAGGCACAGCTGCAGACAGGGTCACAGGGCGGACTCAACAGCAAGCCGCTCCCTTAAAGGGCCCCTCCCAGACACAGTTGCACTAAACAACACAAGATCCACAGAGCTGACAACTGGTTGCAGACCCTGTGCCTGCAGCATAGATCCCCAGCTGCTGCAGAAGCCCTGGGCTAAGGGCTGCTGCCCACGGTGACCATAGAGCCCCGCAGGGGATGGAGAGAGAGCATCTCTCAACCCCCCAGCTGATGGCCGCAATGGAGGACCCAGCAATTTCGATGTTGCGGGACGCGGATCGTCTACACGGTCCCTACTTCGATGTTGAACGTCGAAGTAGGGCGCTATTCCTATCTCCTCATGAGGTTAGCGACTTCGACGTCTCGCCGCCTAACGTCGAAGTTAACTTTGAAATAGCGCCCGACGCGTGTAGACGCAACGGGAGCTATTTCGAAGTTGGTGCCGCTACTTCGAAGTAGTGTGCACGTGTAGACGCAGCTTCTATGTCCTATTTCTAATAATCTCCTATTTCTAACATCTATCAATGTCCTATTTCTAATATTAGTATTATTCTCCTTGATTGAGAATGTCCCTTTGTATAGTTTATTCTGGAATATAGCTTTTGTTCTGAAATAGATTTGCCTTTATAGTTTTTACAGCTCAAGTGGTTGTATTTAAAAGGCGAATATTTTTCCAGTTACTTCCCAATGCACTCTCACTAATGAAAACACAGTGGGATGTGTAAAACTACATTGTGGGTTCTGTGGATAAAAGTTGATCCTTCAGATTGTTAACCTCTCACTCACTTTATTGAGTCACTGTGATTAAGTGTTCACAATCTGAGCTAAAATAATGGAAACCCATTTATTTTGCAGTATGAACTCTTGTCCAATGGTGTACACTGTATGACTCCCGAATTCTTTTTTCAGAATCACTCCGGAGACAGGGCTAACTGATTCAGGCACGGTTTTAGTGTCTGACCTGCATGAGGATGACCCTGACAGTGGACTTGCCCACACTGAACTGGTTCCTGATGGAGTGGTAGCTGTCCAAGATGGCGAGCTTCCAGAGGGCGATGGCCACCCGCTTCTCCATTGGGATGGCGGGCTGCAACTGGGTGTCCTCTCTTCATAGGGTGGGGGTGACCCAGGTGCAGTGCTCCAGGAAAGTGTCCTTTCTTATTTGGAAATTCTGGAGACACTACTGGTCATCCCACTGGTCTATGATGAAGCAGTCCCACCAGTTGGCACTGGTGATGTATCTCCAGATCTACCTGATCCCCTGAGGGAGAGTGGCGAAGGGGGCCCTAGGTCATCTGGGTCATGCTCCCCAAAGGCAGTGTGGGGCATATCCCACCAGAAGAGGTGGACAATGGCTGCAACCCATCAGCTCTGCGTGGATTCAGGGTGAGCCTGGGGGCTGCTCTAGTTGCATGGGTACCTGGCAAGCACACAGTCTCCCTTGGCCTGTGTGTGGTCCCTGCACAGGCTATGCTGGAGGTAGGCAAGCCTCAGCATGTACAGGGAATGGGTGTCTAGGTGGGGTCCTTTAGCAGCACACCTCACCTGGAGCCCCAGAAGGGCTTGCAGACTGTAGCTACGTCTACACGTGAAGCCTACTTCGAAGTAGCCTATTTCGATGTGGAGACATCGAAATAGGCTATTTTGATGAATAACGTCTACACGTCCTCCACGACTGGCAACGTCGATGTTCAACATCGACGTTGCGCAGCACCACATCGAAATAGGCACTGTGAGGGAACGTCTACATGCCAAAGTAGCACACATCAAAATAGGGATGCCAGGCACAGCTGCAGACAGGGTCACGGGGCGGACTAGCGCTTCCGGGGCAACAGCTAGCCACTCCCTTAAAGGACCCCTCCCAGACACACTCAGCCTGCACAGCACACGGTCTGAAGAGCCATAGGCACGCAGACCTAAGGTGACGCGGTCATGGACCCCCAGCAGCAGCAGCAGCAGCAGCAGCCAGAGGTCCACCCAGCCCTCCCTGCAGGAGCAGGGCTTGCCCTGATCCATGCCATGCGGGAGGCAGCTGAGCACCTCCTTGCCACACCGGAGGAGGAGCAGCCTGCAGGGGAGCAGGACTCAACCCCCAACCCTGCAGCACCCCGACCCCCCCCCCCGCCTCACACGCCGCCGCCTGTGGAGCTACCCCACCAGCACCGACTGGTGGGAGCGGCTGGTGCTTGGGGAGTGGGACGACGACCGCCGGCTCAGGAACTTTAGAATGAGCCAGCAGACATTTATGGAGCTATGCCAGTGGCTCACCCCCGCACTCAGGCACCAGGACACCGCCATGCGGCGTGCCCTCCCAGTGGAGAAATGGGTCAGCATCGCTGTCTGGAAGCTGGCCACTCCAGACAGCTACCGATCCGTGGGACAGCAGTTTGGCGTCGGCAAGGCCACCGTCGGGGCTGTCCTCATGGAGGTAAGAGGACCCATGGGGGGCGGGGGGCGGGCAGGGGGGCCCTGGCAGGGCAGGGCAGGGGAGGGGAGTGGGGGGCAGGGTAGGGCAGGGCAGGAGAGGGGAGGGGAGGGGGGCCCGGGCAGGGCAGGGCCACGCACACCCTGCTCACCCCTCATTGGTGCTCTCCCATGTGCTTCCCCAGCAGGTCATGCGCACCATGAACGCCATGCTCCTCCACAGGCTCATGAGGCTGGGGGACCCAGATGCCACCATCGCGGGCTTTGCCACGCTGGGCTTCCCCAATTGCTTCGGGTCTCTGGATGGGACTCACATCCTCATCCGCGCCCCGCAACACAGTGGAGGGCGCTACGTAAACCGCAAGGGCTACCACTCAGTGGTCCTCCAGGCCTTGGTGGACAGCTGGGGTCATTTCCAGGACGTTTATGTGGGCTGGACTGGCAGCACCCACGACTCCCGGGTTTTCCGGAACTCGGGCCTGTGCCGCCGGCTGGAGGCGGGGACCTACATCCCCCAGCGGGAGATCCCTCTGGGGGACACCACCATGCCCCTCTGTGTCATCGCAGATGCGGCATACCCACTCCGGCCCTGGCTCATGCACCCGTACACGGGCCATCTCTCTGCCAGCCAGGACCGCTTCAACCAGAGCCTGAACCACGCGCACCAGGTGGTGGAGCGCTCATGTGGCCGCCTCAAAGGGCGCTGGAGATGTCTCCTGACCCGCTTGGATGTGGGCCCCAACAACATCCCCCAGATTGTGGGTGCCTGCTGCGCCCTACCCAATCTGGTGGAGAGCAAGGGGGAGGCCTTTTTTCAGGGCTGGGCTGTGGAGGCCGGCAGGGCCGATGTCCAGCCACCCGCTGCCCCAGTCGCCAGGTGGACCTCGAAGGGACCCGGGTCCAGGAGGCCCTGCGGGCCCACTTCGATGAGGCCGCAGGGTGAACTCTGCCAGGCCTTCCACTGCACCCCCCCTTCCTGCACAACACTCCCTGCCTCTACGCCCACACCACGAAGCACCCAACAGCACACCCCCTCACACTTTTCCTGGACAAATAAAAGCACGCACTTATTGGTGAAATGAAACTGGTTTTCTTTGAACTGTTTTTTTAACTAATAACAACAAACTATATACAAGACCTTCTAACTAAACTATTATATAAGTGAATAATAAAAAAGTTTGCATATATTATACGTACAAAAACCAGAAAACTAGGGATTACAAGGAAAGGGAGAACTATTTACATGGGGGGATGGGGCAAATGGGGGGGCACAAATAAATAAGTCCCAAAACTATATACGGGGGTGGGGCATGTCCTGGGCCCCACGCCCCTAAAGTCCGGCACTGGGGGTGGGCGGCCGGGAGCCCCGCCTCGGCCGCAGCCCTGTCCGGGGCTGGCTGGGGGCCGGGCGGACCGGAAGATATGTCCGGCGAGTCTCAGCTGGCCCCAGGTGTCCCTTGGCGGTCCAGCCCTTGGTGGCGGGGCGACGGCGGACAGGACGGCGACGTGCGGAGCAGCAGGTGGCGCGGCGGGTGGAGCACTCAGGTCGGGCGCAGCTGCGGCCAGCACGGCAGGGAGGGCCAGGTAGTTCACGAGGCGGTTGAAGGTCTCCATGTAGGCCCCCCATGCCTCTTGGCGCCAGGCCAGCGCCCGCTCCTGCAGGTGGAGGCGGTGTTGCTCCACCCGCAGACGCTGCTCCGTGACTTCCAGCTGCCGACGATGGATGGCCAGCAGCTGGGGGTCCGTCGCCGGCGTGTGGTGTTGCTGGGTGCGCCGTCTTGCCTGCCATGGGGCCGGTCGGTCCTCCGCTGAGGGGCTTGCCTGGAGCGATGGCCCCGGAGGGGTTTCCGGGACCACTGAAGCCTCGCCGGCGCTCTCTGGTCCTTCCTATGGTGCAGCTGTGGAACACAGGAGAGGGGGAAGAAGAGTGGAGACAGGCATTAGTGTGGGCCCCGAGCCGTGGCCCTTGTCCCCCCACCCCTGTGCTGCAGGTTCCCCATCCCCGTCCCTGGGAGATGCTGCTGTGATGGGGTTCATGGGTCCCCCTGCACTGCACCCCGTGCCCTGGCAGGCGTGACTCTCACTTCACTCAGCAGGGTCTGACAGGAGAGGTTTCTTAGGCCACAGATGCCCAGTTTCTCCCAGAAGTGACAGTACAGCAGTCAGAGACAGTCCTTCCAACCCGTCCTGGGGAGAAGACCCCAAGGGGTGCCCCTCTGGGGTGTGGCTTTCCCCCTTCTCAGCTGGCTGCCTTCCAGCTCTCCCTTCCCCTAGCCTCTACCTGTGGCCCACCCCCAATTCAAAGCCAGCTTGGCTCCTCCCTCCTGTTTGTTCAGGGCAGAGGTGTCACCTGCCAGTTGTAGCCCCAGGATCATCCTTAGCCACTGGGAGCTATTCAGCTTGTTGCTCATATCTAGCCTGAGACTTGCATTTGTACTCCCCCCACTCCATCACATGCTGCTGCTGTTGCGGCTGCTGCTGCTGCTACTGCTGCGGGGTGTCCCACCCCCTCCTCCCGGGGGACACTAGAGGTTCCGCTCCCCCAGCCCCGGGGATGGGGCATGGCACTGTCGTGCTGGGGGCGGGGCAGGGGCTGATGCACTCCTGTGAGGGACATGGCACTGCTGTCCTTGGGGCCATGGCCATCTGGGCATGTGGAGGGCCCTGGCCACATATCTATTACCCCCACCCCTCAACCCCAGGGGTGTATACCGGGGGGGTACATACCTGTAGGTCCACTCCCACGGTCGGGGGACACCCGGGGGGCGGATGCCCGGCTGCTGCTCTGGGATGGGAGGAGGATGTGCAGCCCTTCTCAGTGGAAGAGGAGTCCCCCTCCTCCTCCTCCTCCTCCTCCTGCTGCGATGCCCCGGGGGTGGGCTCCGGGGGGGCCCCCGGGGTGCGGGACTTATCTCCAGGGTGGACTCCAGCTCCGGGGCCTGCTGGGGCTCCTCAGCCGAGGTGTCAAGAGTGGCCAGAGGGGAGGAGGTGTGCCGGGGGCCCAGGATATCCCTGAGCTCCCTGTAAAAGGGGCAAGTGACGGGGGCAGCCCCGATCGGCCGGCCGCATCCCGGGCCCGGGCATAACCCTGCCGCAGCTCTTTGACTTTACTCCGGACATGGTCCGGAGTGCGGGCAGGGTGACCCCAGGCGGCCAGGCCCTCGGCCAGCCGAGCGAACGCATCTGCGTTCAGCCTCTTGCTCCCCATTACCTGGAGCACCTCCTCCTCACTCCAGAGCCCCAGCAGGTCCCGCAGCTCGGCCTCCATCCAGGAGGGGCCCCGCTGCCACTTGCCAGCCTGGCTGCCAGCCTGGCTGCCCTGGCTCCCCTTGGGGGGGTCCCCTGGGGGCGCTGCCGGGTGGCCATCCATGCGCTGGGTGGTTCTTGGGGCTCCTGAAGAGCGTGCAGGCTGGCCGCATGTTATTGCTGCTGCCTGCATGCTCTCTCAGCTTCCTGCACAGAAAGGGAGGGGGTGGGGACCTTTAAGGGGCCGCTCCACGTGGCCACCATTGAGCTGAGGGGCTGTAGAGAGTGTCTCTCAACCCCTCAGCTGATGGCCGCCATGGAGGACCCCGCAATTTTGATGTTGCAGGACGCGCAACGACTACACGGTCCCTACTTCGACGTTGAACGTCAAAGTAGGGCGCTATTCCTATCCCCTCATGGAGTTAGCAGTTTCGACGTCTTGCCGCTTAACGTCGATGTTAACATTGAAATAGCGCCCTACACGTGTAGCCATGACGGGCACTATTTTGAAGTTAGTGCCGCTACTTTGAAGTAGCGTGCGTGTGTAGACACGGCTTATGTGACTCCATCTGTGAGGTTCCTGGACCTGTTCTGTCAAGAGAGAGAGCAGGACAGCCTGGCTGCTTTCTGTTGACAGAGCAGATCAACAGAGTGATCCGCTTCCATGTGTTGGGAAATCTTTTCTGACAGTAACTTCTGTTGGCAGATCTCTGTAGCGTAGATATTGCTTTAGATTTTAAGCTTTTTGAGGCCAGGACTGTCTTTTGTTTTCTGTTTGTGCAGAGCTTAGTATAATGGGGTCCTGGCACCATGACAATGCAAATAATATATATATGAATTTCAACATTAGGAAAACAGTGTGTAAAAGTAGAATATTATAATTTCTACAGTAATCTCTGCTATGTTTCTAATTTATGTGGTGATTTTCCTTTTTGGGACACTAAACCATGCTGGGAATATTAGACCTGAGATAGTTCCCTCTAAGTTTTCATTCTGGTAGGGACAAAAACTGGTGATAGATTCTACCACACTGGACTCTGGACTGGTGTGAGCTGTAGCCTGCCAAAAGCAACACGGGGAAAACATTGGGTATGCAGCTTTCTCCTTTTCATTCAGAACTGCTGTTTCAGGTAGCATGACGTGGTGATGACAGGGAGCAGTATAATTTAACTTGAAGTGATTTTGTAGCTATGAACATCTGCTATACAGACACGCATGGGAGCATTATTTTTGTAGGTCTGTGTAGCTGGGGAAAAATGCTCTAATGACAAGTTTTATGTTTAATGACCTTTAGAAACTCTCTGGATTAAAATGCAGCCCAATCACAGGGAGGCACATTTCCTGTTGAGCTTGTCCCATAGCTGAATTTGATCTCTCTGGCCCCTTTTCGTTTAGTTTATCCAGTCTGACTGGTGAAGAGTGTAAAATACTTTAGAAAAATTTTAGAGAATAACAGCAATGTAATTTTTTCCAAGTCTAAAGTCATAAATTATAAATATGTGGAACATTCAGCTTTCAGCTCAGAATGGATTTTTTTATCATGTTTTTGTATTTTACAGGGCCCTTGAGTGTGTTGTTGGGGCGGGTTCACTGTAAATAATATGTCCATTATTATGTATTTATACTGGTCTTTGAATGTGCTTATTTCTTTTTCTCTACAGGAGAATATAATTTAAATTTCCTTTGGCTGTAGCACTATCGTGTCTGTTCGCATAGCTTACTGCTGCCTTAAACTGGATGTAATTAACCTGCCTGAGGAAATTGGGCTTAAACGCCACACTCCTTCTCATCATCACAGCTTTGCATCAACTGCAAATCAGTTGGACTAGCTGGTCTGTCCAATAAAATTTACATTCTTAGCACAGCTGAAGTGATTTATAAACAATTATTTCATAATGATTGTCTTTTATTGTAGTGTATATTTAATCATTTGAGATGGATGCTTATAAGATTTGTGAAATATTTGTGTTTGAAAACTCAGCAAATCTAGTAGGCCAAATTCTGTTCTGAGTTTCTCATGTGAAGCCAGTAGAGTTGCATGAATATGAATAAGAACAAAAATGACCTTCTAAAGATACTGCTTTCTGAAAGGGGTGCTGAGAATTAACTTCTCTAAGTCCATATTCAGCCATGTGAATATTGGTTTGGGGTTTTTTAGAAGAGTTACAGTCCCCCAGATTCATTCATTCTTCTTCTCTTTTTGGCTGTGTCTACACTAGCTCCCTACTTCGAAAGGAGCATGGTAAGTAGGGTGTTGGGAGATTATTAATGAAGGGCTGAGGTGCATATGCAGCACTTCATTTAGCTAATTCTACCCTCTGGCAACTTTGAAGTGTTAACCTTCAAAGCGCTGACTTGCGTGTAGCCGCGGCTAACCCGCAGGTACTTCCAAGTGCCCAGGGTACTTCGAAGTACTGGCAGATTAGTCATGGTTACACGCGAGCTGGCACTTTGAAGTTTAACACTTTGAAGTTGCCGTGGGGAAGAATTAGCTTAATGAAGTGCTGCATATGCACTGCAGCCCTTCATTAATAATCTCCCAACAGCCTACTTACCATCCTCGAAGTAGAGAGGTAGTGTAGACAAGTCCTTTGTGTCACTAATCAGATTCTCTGCTTTTTTGTTAGGATATAGGTAAAGGTTCTTCTGGTATCTTTTGCTCTTAGTTACACAAGTGTGAGTCAAGCCCAAATGAGTCTTAAATTTTACTCTAGTAAGTGTGCCACTCAGCTAATACCCTAGTAAGGAATCCTGGCTTTTCAAATCATGGTGCTCCCCTATGAGTTTGATATGCTGTCCTTGACTGCTTTACTGACAAGGAACCATCACAATACAGTTCAATTTCCCTTCACCTTGCCTCCCTCCATGCCCTACAACAGGAAGAAAGACATTCCGGCAACAAGGCCATAGATTTGGCCTTAAGGATCAGTCTGATGGAGTATGAATAAAGGAAGTGCACAGTTCTGCTTACTTCTCTGTTAGTCTACACCACCTTTAGGTTCAGTCTTGCAGTCCTTATGTTTGTTTATAAATAGGAGAATGATTCCAAAGAGACTCAAGCTCTTTATAGCAACTCTTAACCTTAGAGAGTTTAGTCTCAGAGGGATCGCCATATTAGTTTATATCTGTAAATGAGGACTCCTGTCGCATCTTAGAGACTAAGGCTGTGGCCACACTAGATCAAAACTTCGAAATGGCCATGCTAATGGCCAAATTGAAGAATACTAATGAGGCACTGAAATGAATATTCAGTGTCTCATTAGCATGCTGCTGGCTACAGCGCTTCGAATGTGCCATTTTTGAATGCACGCGGCTTGGCTACATGGGGTTCTTTTTCAAAAGGCACGTTCTGAAATCCCATTATTCCTATCAGCTGAGTTGAGTGGCACACTTACTGGGGTAAAAGTGTAAGACTCATCTGGGCTTGACTCACACTTGTCTAAGTAAGAGCAAAGATACCAGAAGAACCTTTATCTATATCCTAGTAAAAAGCAGAGAATCTAATTAGTGACACAAAAAAGAAGAATAATAATGAGTGAATGAAATTAGTGACACAAGAAAGAAGAATGAATGAATGAATCTGGGGGACTGTAACACTTCCGAAAAACCCCAAACCAATATTCACATACCTGAATATGGACTTAGGCTAATTCTCAGCACCCATTTCAGAAAGCAGTAGCTTTAGAAAGTCAATTTTTGTTCTTTTGTTTTCGTCCTCAGCTGAGAAGAATAAGGGGATTTGAAAATGTGCGGGGTCCTTTCGAAAAGGACCCCCGTGTAGCTGAGTCATGCACGTTTAGAAAGTGGCACTTTTGAAGCACTGCGGCTGGCAGCATGCTAATGAGGTGCTGAATATTCATTTCAGCACCTCATTAGTACTCTTCGGTTTGGCCATTAGCATGGCCATTTCGAAGTTTTGGCCATGTGTGGCCACAGCCTGACAGATTTATTAGATTTATTTATTAATAAATCTTTCCTGGGTAAAACCCACTTCCTCAGATGAACTAACTAAGCCTTGAAAGACAGTATCTTTCTTTGTTCACAGCTACCTGACAGCTCACCATGCTTGTATCCCTCACTCTTAAGCAAGGCTTGCTGATGGGTTATCACTTGAACACTTTGACTCCGTTCATACTAGAGAGGTTTGTAGACAAAAATGGGGTTTTGTCAACAAAACTCATTGTGCATATACACACAAAATGTGTTTTGTCAACAGAAACTGTTGACAAAAAAGTTATGTAGACACACCTTTTGTCGACAGAGCAGGTCAAAAGATGATCTGCTTTCATGCATAGACATGAGCTGTCAATAGAAGTTTTTTGGAATATCTCTTCAGACAGTAACTTCTGTAGACAGATGCTTCTAATGTAAATGGAGCCTTTGTGATTAATGACATTAGCAATAAAATGTAAGATTCAAGTTTGAACAGAAAAGAAAAATGAAGCAGCTGAGCAATACATGATAGTAAGGATGCCTGTCATGATGAGATATTACAGGGAATAGGGTGCAATTTAATATTACTGTGTATATTTTATGAGAGCCAGAGGTTATATCTGTGTTTTTGAGGAACTGCAAGGAGCCCAGAGTTCAGATATTTAAACAAAGATTCCCCATCTCATCTGAATCTCATAAGCTTAAGTGCACAGAGAGAAGGTGATCCCTGCTAGAGATGAGTATTTTCCGATGAAGAAATCTCTAGCTCTGTGCAGCAGGGGAGGACATAGAACTTGTGAATTAGTTATCCAGCCAGGGTTTGATATGAATCAATGGAAATGCCAGAATGATTGAAGAACGTGTTCTGAAGATCAAAGAGTTCAAGTGACACAGATAAACCAGTTATTTATATTGGTAACCTGGACCCATATCCTCAGTTTTCCAAGATTTTATTAATGAATGAATGAATTTGTGAGAAACAGAAGCCCATCTGAAGTTCCAGCTGGGTTACCGATCACCAGGTGGCAGGTGGATTAGAGTAGAGGAGGAGACTGGGTTCAGAGCAGAGCAGTGCCTGGGGAATTGAGGAAAAAGTCAATTGGAGCAGGAGGTGGGCTGCTGCTCCGGAACAGGCCTGGAGGCTGGAAAGTAAGGCTGCAGCTGCAGTGGCAGTGTCAAAGCTGGGGAGAAAGTCAGGAGGAGAGCTGGGCAGTCTGAGAATCAGGGATGGAGCAGGAACAGCAGGGGTAGATGGTAATATTGGTGCCTGGAGGCCTTTGGTTTTAATATTTGGAAGGGGATGCTGCACAATGATTTGTCTGTTAATAAACATTTTGATCAGTGAAGCACACATAAAACACAGACTTGTCAGCCTGGTGATTCAGAAAATGATTGACTGATTTCAGGGTGATGCCACATTAAACCAGATGATTAAATACACACATTGGTTCAAGACTCCAATGTGTCTACTTGTCTTGGCAGAAGAGATGCGCTGTAACAGAAAAGTTAGAGATCCACAGGTAAGGCAAGACAACAACTGGCAGCAGAATCTTATGCAAGCTCTGGCAGAAGCACAAACTGCAGCTGCTTCAGCAAGACCCACTTCCTCATTCTCCCCATTAGGGTTAACAGCTGCTGGTATGCGCGACGCTAACATTGTAACGTTGTATAAGAACAAAGGAGACAGAAGCAACTGCAACAACTACCGTGGAATCTCCCTCCTAAGCGTCACTGGTAAACTGTTCGCTCACGTCATCCTCGGCAGACTCCAGAAGATTGCTGAAAGGGTGTACCCCGAATCGCAGTGCGGATTCCGTGCAGAGAGGTCTACCGTTGACATGGTCTTCTCTCTAAGGCAGCTGCAGGAGAAGTGCAGGGAGCAGAGGAAGCCACTCTACATAGCCTTCATTGACCTGACCAAAGCCTTTGACTTGGTCAGCAGGGATGGTCTGTTCAAACTGCTCCGCAAGATAGGCTGTCCTCCACGGTTACTCAAGATGATCCAGTCATTCCACGAAGACATGAGAGGAACCATCCAATATGACGGCGCATTATCGGATGCTTTCAGAATCAGGAGCGGCGTCAAACAAGGATGCGTGCTTGCTCTGACATTGTTCGGGATTTTCTTCGCACTCCTCCTGAAGCATGGCTGTGGATCTTCAACAGAGGGCATTCTGCTGCACACAAGATCTGATGGGAAACTGTTTAACCTTGCAAGGCTGAAAGCTAGGTCTAAGGTGCGGGAAGTCCCCATCAGAGATATGCTGTTCGCAGACGATGCTGCTGTAGTGTCTCACACAGAAGACCAGCTTCAAAAACTGCTGGATCAGTTCTCCAAAGCGTGCAAGGACTTTGGGCTTACCATCAGCCTAAAGAAGACAAACGTACTCGATCAGGATGTTGTTGAATCCCCATCAATCAGCATTGACAACTATACGTTAGAGGTCATCCACGAGTTCGTTTACCTCGGGTCCACCATCACTGACACCCTGTCGTTGGACACTGAGCTAAATAGGAGGATCGGAAAAGCGGCCACAACTCTGTCCAGACTCAGCAAGAGAGTGTGGAATAACAACAAGCTGTGCACTCACACCAAAATGCAAGTCGACAGAGCCTGCATCCTCAGCACCCTCCTTTATGGCAGCGAGACTTGGACCCTGTATGCCCATCAGGAAAAGAGGCTGAACGTCTTCCACTTGCACTGCCTCAGGTGCATCCTTGGAATATCATGGAAGGACAGAGTGACCAACACCGCCGTCCTTGAGCAAGCTGGAATCCCAACCATGCACACCCTCCTCAGGCAGCGTCGACTTCGCTGGCTTGGCCACGTCCACAGGGTGAAAGGTGGAAGGATTCCAAAAGACATCCTGTATGGTGAGCTAGCCTCTGGCAAAAGACCTCCTGGACGCCCACAGTTGCGCTACAAAGATGTCTGCAAGAGAGACCTCAGAGAGGTAGACATCGAGCTGGACAACTGGGAAGAACTAGCAGACGACCGCAGCAGATGGAGGCAGGGGTTACACAAGGGCCTTCAGAAGGGCGAGATGAAGATCAGACAGCTAGCAGAGGAGAAGCGAGCGCACAGAAAGCACACTAAGGACTTGCCAGACACCCACCACATCTGCAAGAGATGCAGCAAAGACTGTCACTCTCGTGTGGGTCTTCATAGTCACAATAGACGCTGTAAATGAAGTCCTCAATTGAAACTTTAAAGGGCGTGATCCATAGTCTATGCAGACTGAAGGATGCCTACTACTATTTGATTTCATCCTTGGAAAACCTCGCATAACAATTTCTCTGGCAATGTAGCCACAGGCTGAAGAGTCCAGTTGGGTAATGAAATATTGCTGCCTTATAGAACTGTTTAGGTACCTCACCATTTTGTTTCTGGCAGAATCACCAAAAAAACATCTGAAAACAGATACTAGAAAGTGGAGTGGTCAGAATTTCTGAAAATGATCCTTGTCCATTTACACACTTGAGAGTGGTCCTTGTAGAGAGATTCTGCTTGCTGGGAGAGCTGCTGAATTCACCCCTTACCAAGTGGAAGGAGGAAACTTAGAGCCCTTCATGGATACACATTTATACCTGTGGATTCAGAAATTTCTGGATATAAATCGGTATCCATGTAACCACAGCAGCAAAAGGAACAGGACATGAGGCCACTTCTCCCAGGAGCCAGTGCTCCACTCTGGCAGCTCCTTGCACACAGCTCTATCACCCTCAGCCCCACCCCCAGGCCCGTTTCTGTCCCTTCCATGCAGCTATCCATGTCTCCAATCAGGGAGCATGCCAAGGAGCCTGGTGCCTGCCTAGTGAGTGGGGATGGAGGCGGCACAGCCGCACTGGAGGAGATCCTAGCATGGGTTACTGGCTCCTGAGAGTAGCAGCCCCATGTCCTGCTCATTTTGCAGCTGTGATTCCCAGGAGAGCCCTCAGGTTCTGTGGATACTGATTTACATTCACACATATCCACATCTGGGGGAATATAATTACATCTTCACGGGGCTCTAAAGAAAAGGTCTCTGTTGGGCATCACAAAGAGCAGGGTGTCACATTCTGCCCCAGCGTTAGCTGCTGAATGTAATTTCATCATCATCATCAACAACCATGGGTTCTGTGCCCATTGGTGTCTGATACATCTCTCTCTATTTACTTTCATTTCCCCCCATCTAGTGCGGAGTGGGTTAGTTTCTGTAGACGAGCTCTGCACCAATCTACTATTTCATCTACCCATTATCTATAGGGTCTGTCTCCCTTATTTGAATAATCTATTATGCTGAATACCAGGGTCTTGATTTTTTGTTCGTCATTCATTCTGCAAATATGGCTGGATAACTGTAACTTGTGTTGTATAACCTTCTGCAGTAGATTCTCTTTTGGCTGTATCTTCCTATATAATTCCTCACTGGTGACCTTCTACATTTATCCTATTCTCAGGATATTCCTATAACAAGTCCATCGACACTGATCTTTCTTCCTATTTCCTTATCTGCAAATACCATTGGTTTTGTTTTATCAATGTTCATAATCGGTCCATACTGCTTCCCTTCCTTGTTTAGCACCAGCACCATTTTTGCTAGTTTCTCCTCATCTTCTTCAATGATAACTATACCATCCATGAACCTCAAGTTGTTAGTTCTTACCTTGTGCACAGATATTCCTTCTACCTCTTCCTTGATCTTGTCCATCACTCTCTCTAGATGCGTGATGAAGATACTTATGTTGATGAAGCACAAAGTGGAACATAATCCACAGCTTGCTTGCTCTCAGCTGTGATAGGTCAGAATTCCTAAGGGAAACTAAAAATTTTCCCCATCATGGTAAACCTGTAATATTTTCTGTCATGTGCTGCTTGTGCCTGGTAAGTTGCAGGGCTACTAGGTGCAGGTCAGGCTCTAGTACTAGACATGGGCTGGCTACACAGCTTTCTCCCCAGAGAGAGATACCAGAAATGTTTTCACTTTAAGCAAGTGGTGGCTGGAGCCCCAGGTCCCTTATGTTGCCACAGGAGTGCCGTGCTGTGTATTCTAGGCAGCATACTATGGATGGCTCTGAGGGCTGGCTGGACTCAGCCCTGCCCTTCTACCTGAGGATCCCTTCAGGGTGCAGCCACCCCCACCTTACCCAGGAGCCCAGCAAGTCTGACTTTAAGACACTTCAAAGTGCTCTTGAGTATATTTAGTGCATGGTCAGATAAGGTATTAGAGAGAGAGAAAGTGGGTGA
The DNA here is from genome assembly GCF_033958435.1 of Carettochelys insculpta. NCBI lineage: Eukaryota > Metazoa > Chordata > Testudines > Carettochelyidae > Carettochelys > Carettochelys insculpta. The sequence goes on from NC_134137.1 coordinate 317,424,865, forward strand.
GGTAATATCTTTCATTGGACTAACTCTTCTTCATTGGAGAACAAGCTTTGGGGACACACAGAGCTTTACTTCAAGTCTAAAAAAGGGACACTGAGTGACAGATAAATGCAAGATGGTGCCGTGCATTATTATGACTTATTATTGTTATTAGTGTTTATTATCATGAAGCTACTGTTCCATTTTGCTTGCCTGTCTTGTTTCTTCTGTCTGTATAGCAACTTTAAGATGAAGTCTTAAAAGGGGATTGTTGTCTTCCATGGGAAAGCATTGACTCCTCCCTGCTGGAGATGAAAGTCTCCAAATGAGAGCTTTCTCTTGTGCCAGAGGAAACACCTCAGTAGCTACTATGTTTTATTTAAGACTTCAACAGTGCAAACAATACACTGTGCAATGGGAAGAGCTTTGTTGCTGTTCCTGATTTTATTTTTAATGAGGTGAAAGCAGCCATTCTCCCGTTCCCTCCGGTGCTGTGTCACACTGTCTTCCACTCATAAGTCCAAATCAGCATGGCCCTTGAGCACAGCTCGAAGGCTGAAATATCTTCCTATAAGAAAGATTTTTTGACATACAAAATGAGAGAAGTGAGGCTTTGAGTTTTTACTTCATTAACTTTTCCATGCTTAATGAATTCCCCGTGCTAAGAATAGAAAAAAGCAAATAAACCTTGAATGAAATGAAGTTAGCAGGATGGCATGATATGCAATTCTTCGTTCCTTTAAAATATGCATGTTAACAACTTTGGTTAAAGTGATCTTTTTGCCTGGCACCTTGTTGTAGACCATGGCAAAAAGCATGTAAAAGCAGCATTGAGTCAGAATGGTAATTTTATAGTTGCTTGGAACTAATGGAAATGGGGACATGAGAAGCAGCCCCGTATGTGTGTGTAGTGAGCCAAAGATGTCTTTGTCATTTTAGGGGCAGATGGGGAGTTCTGACATCTATCTGAGCTGATCTGCAATATTTCCAGGATACATTTACACAACCATGAAAGCATCAAACAAAGAAGATAGAATGAATCAATTGAATGAGTTTGCTTGCCTTCTGTAGACAGAAGGATCCACTCAAACACTGAATCAACACAAGGTTTTGTCTCTGTTTGTTGGGTATATACTATAGGGGATGCTCGATAGAAAAGGCATAGATGAAAACCGAGATCACGGTTAAAAGTATAAATGTTAATGCAGAAGACATGATATAGGATTTTTTGGCAAACGTCATACATAGGAACTCAGTATTTTAAGGCCTGTATGTGGCAACCTGATTCTATTAACTTTTCCACATAGAATTATGTGCATTATACTATTCATTGAAGCTGTGTCTACACGTGCAAAAAACTTCAAAATAAATAACCCTTCTTCGAAAGAGCAGGAGGAGCGTCCACATGTGTAAACCCATCTTTCGAAAGAAAATCGAAAGAATGGGGTGCAGACTTTGAAATCTGAACCCCGATCCCGTATCAGGAAGATTGCTCCCTTTGGAAATAATAAATTGAAAGAGTACACGTGTAATCACTCCACAGTCCGCTCTTTTGAAATACAGGTCCTCCATGGCGCCGATCAGCTGGAGCGTGGGGCCTCTCCAGCTGGCAGCAGTGGGGCTCTATGGTCCCTGCATTTGGCTGCCTTAAAGCTGCACGCACACAGGAAACCCGTGGCAGGAAGCTGAGAGCATGCTAGGAGCAGCCTGCACATGCACTCCAGCCTGATGCTCCAGCGGCCTCATGGCAAACAGCCAGCCCCCCTGCGAGCCTCATGGCCCTCCCTCCAAGTCCCCACAAGGCTCCCAGGGCTCCTGGGGGAGGAAAAAAAAGGTCCCCCTTCTGGACGGAGTGGGAGCTGCAGGACCTCCTCGGCCTCTGGCAGGGTGAGGAGGTGCTGCGCCACATGGGTGTGAAGGGGTGCACGGCCACAGCCTTGGGGCACCTAGCAATGGACCTTCACATCAGGGGCCACCTGGAGCGTACTGTGGAGCAGGTACGCTCCAAAGTAAAAGAGCTGCACAAGGGATATGCCCGGGCCAGGGACTATGCCAGACGCTCCGGGGCAGGGCCAGTGACATACCCTTTCTACAGCTACGGAGCATCCTGGGGCCCCAGGAGAGTTCACCCCCTGTGGCTTTCCTGGACACCTCTGGGGAGGAGCTGCAGCCTGGTTCGGGGACCCAGGAGGGTGAGGGGACCACAGACTGGTCCAGTGAGGAGGGGGAGCTGACCATAGTGATCCCCTCCCACTCCTCCAGCTGGGCGACCAAGGGCTGGACATCTCTGGACACCGCTGAGGGACCCTCCGGTACATCCAGGGAGGGGCACACACCTACTCCACAGGGTGGGGGCGATGCAACAGCTAGGTGCCCACACACAGAACCGGTGGTCCCAGGCTGCACACAGGCCAGCCCTCACATGGGATGCGGCACCCCGCGGTGCCACATCAGCGAAGCCCAGCACCCGCCCCCAGTGGACAGTGCCATAAGCCACACTGGGATGGTGGCCGGTCAGTGCCGGATGGCACCCAGGGCCCGCGCACCACAGGCTGGGAAGGGCCACCTGCAGGAGAGACCCCAGGAATCACACCCAGGCTGGGGGGAGCCAGTCGGTGCTCCCTGGAGGGGTCAGTGTCCCTTGGGGGGGCGGGGACCCCATGGGGTGAGCTCGGGCGGGTAGGCCACAGCTGGGTCCCCTCCATCTGGGGCACACTATTGACATGCTCTCCTCGTCTCCATACAGCCACTCCATCCATGTGCCAGGAGAACCCCGCACCATCCCTCGTCCCGGATAGCCCACCCGCAGCCATCAGAGGTGTCTGGACTCCACCCCAGGCAGTGCACCATCGGGGCTGTGGCCAGAGGGCCCCTGCCAGGCCAAGGAAGACCCAGCCACCCAGCGCCAGGCTGAGGTGGCTGAGGAGCACCTCCAGCTCACCTGGGCCAACATGGAGTGGTGGAGGGCGGACTGGGATAGACTGCTGGACACCCTTGAGGGCATTGGCCATGCTATGCGGGAGCACACGGCCACTGTGGACTGCCTCCTGGCTCCCCGGCATCTCCCCCTGCTGTCCCTGCCCCCTCTGCCCCCACTGAGCCTGCCCACTCCACCCCCAGCAGGTCCACCTGCCGGCAATATTTGCCAGTGCTATGGGCACCCTCACCCCCCTGCCAGGGACCCCACACCCAGGGGGCAGACAGGGGCTCCAGGGGCCGATGGGGTTCTCAGCCCACGACCCCTGCCCCAGCATGAGCGCCTCGCCCCCCTCCAAGTTAGGTTCCTCCCACCCCGCCCAAGTTAGGTATCCCCCTGTACATATTTACAAACACCCAGTTATATAAATGTTTATTTATTATTCACCACTCTGTGCTGTGCCCCTTGGTGGCTGGTGGGTGGTGGATGTGCGGGGGCAGTGCTGGTGAGGGTGGGGATGGCAGGGATGGTGGCTGATGCATGTGCGTGGGATGTGGGCGTGCGTGCAGGTCAGAGGTGGCCATTGGCAAAGGCCTGCCTGAGGGCCTTCTGAATGCAGTGGCTGTCCCGGTGTGTCTGGTGGATGGGGGCAGTGCTCAGCTGCTCATAGACAGCGCCAGCCGGAGGGCCCCCCCTGGGGACATAGGTGTCCCCCTTTCCCTCCACAATGTTGTGAAGGACGCAACAGGCACCCACGACCTGGGGCATGTTGGGGAGCCCGACCTCCAGCCGCGTGAGGAGGCACCTCCACCACCCCTGTAGGTGCCCGAAGGCCCGCTCCACCACATTGCGGGCAGGGTTGAGGCACTCATTGAACGCTTCCTGGGTGGGGTTGAAGTGTCCTGTGTAGGGCATCATGAGCCACGGCTGCAGGGGGTACACTGCATCTGCCACCATGCAGAGTGGCATGGTGACATCCTCTGCCATGGGGATCTCGCTCTGGGGGACAAAAGTGCCGGCCCCCATGCGGCAGCAGAGGCCGGAGTTCTAGAAGCCCCGGCCACATTGGGTGCAGCCAGCCCAACCCATGTAGAGGTCTGTGAACCGGTGCCTTGTATCCACCAGGGCTCCTGCCCCCCTTTCGATTGATGTACTGGCTGGCGCTGTGTGGCGGAGCAGAGATGGGGATGTGTGTGCCATCCAAAGTGCCGATGCAGTTTGGGAAGCCCAGGTCCTGGAAGCCGGCAAAGGTGTTGTCCACAACCCCCAGGCGGACAACCCTATGGAGCAGCATTGCGTTGATGGCCCTGATGACCTGCAGAGGGGGAAGGGGTACACGTGCTCTAGTGAGGGTGTGGCGGCTGTTGCCCCCAGCCTCGGGCCCATTCTGCCCCCCTCCCATCCAGCCCCTGGCCCATCTGGCCCCTTGCAGGAGAGGGTTCCCCTTGCCCCAGCCCTCCCACCCACCTGGCCCCACCTTACCTCCATAAGTACAGCCCCAACAGTGGCCTTGCCCTCCCCGAACTGCTGTCCCATGGAGTGATAGGAGTCCAGGGTGGCCAGCTTCCAGGTGGCGACTGTGACCCATTTCTCCACATGCAGGTGTTGTGGTGCTGGAGTGCAGGGGTGAGCCAGTGGCAGATCTCGTCGAAGGTCTGCCTCGACATGTGGAAGTTCCACAGCCACCTATCCTCACCCCACTCCCCGAGCACCTCACACTCCCACCAGTCGGTGCTTGTGGGGTAGGTCCAGGGATGTCAGGGCATCCGGGAGGAGCACCAGCGGTGCCCCGGTTGGGGGATCCCTGTGGTCCCAGGGGGACTGCGTAGCCACCCGATGAGCTCGGGTGCAGCTGCGGTGATGGTGCACAGCTCTGTCATCAGGGTGTCCATGATGAGGGCTTCCTCCTGCAGGAGCTGTCACTGGGCCTCCATTGTGGGCAAGAGTGGGCTGGAACAGTCTGGGCAGCACTCGGCTCGTGTGGAGGGGAGGGCGGAGGGAGGTGCCCTTTAAAGAAGGCAGCTGGCTGCAGCCCCAGAAGGGCTTGTCGACCATGGGACCCTGTCCGCGGCGTTTTCTGCCTCCCTTCTTTCGAAAGAGGGCTTGGAGCCGTGTGGACGCTCACTTTCGAAAGACTTCGATGACACTTCGAAAGAGCAAATCGGAACTGAAAAATTGCAGTGGGTGCTCTCTTCCGATGGCCGCTTTTTCGAACCCTGAACTTCGATTTTTGCCCTTTTGAAAGGGCGCTTACATGTAGACACAGCTTGAGTGAATTAATGAAAAGAAAACTTGTAATCCTACTAGTAATTAGGCAGCCATATTTGTGTGCACTGGGAAGGGTTTAAAACATGTTCAGGAATAAATGGCAGAAAAATTATTTTCAAGAACTGGTATCTGGTTTTTGAGGTTATCACTGCTGCTGTTACACTCTCGTTTGTGTTTATTCTGCCTGTGTTTGAAAGTCAAGACCAACATATATCACGGTAGAGACAGAAGAAGGGGACGTGTCTTTTATTGGACCAATTTCTATTGGTGAAAGAGACATGCTTTTGAGCTTAAATAGAGTCCACACTAAAAATTTTTAGTCAGTTTTACAGTTTCAGTCAGAGATATGAACCCCCCCCCGCTGTGTCTACATACCCCCTCCCTGTCAGAGGGACTATGGAAATCTGCAAGATTGAAATTGAAGATGAGGCGGGGATTTAAATATCCTGCACCTCATGTACATACTCCTATGAGCTGTGGCCTTTGAAGTGGATTCAATTCAAAAGTGCAAGTGCCAAGTAGATGCCGGCATTTCAAAAGGAAACCCTGACTTTGAAATTCTCTTATTCCCAATTCCTCTCAGGGCAAATCTACACTACAAAATGAGGTCAGTGTTAATTGTTTTTGTGTGTTCACTCTACACTCCCTTTGTTAGTGGTGCATGCCCTCACTGGTGCCATTTCCCAAAGAGAGCTGTCTTACTGTACAATGCGCTTCCATCTAGCATAGGCTGCTTTGGGAAAGGTTTGAAGTGCCAGAATGAGGCCAAATGAGTCATGCAGTGGTGACTGGGATCATGCTTCCAATGTCCCATAATGCAGCATTCTCCATCACATACTTTCATCAGCATCCCTTACTGTGTCAACCTAAATATGTCTAACAAACTATATGCCACTCATGTAGGTGGAATTATTAAGCTGATGTAGCAACTGAATGGTTGTGTTGGTGGGAGCAAAATATTAATGATGACATAATACTTCATACTTCGGTTGATGTAAGCTTTTAATGACCTAACTTTGTTTCTGTAGACCAGGCCTCAGGAAGGTGAATTATATATGCCAATGGAAGAGCCCACTGTTGGTGTAGGTAACGCCTATACACCAACTGCACCATGAGGCTCCAGATCTTCATGTGGCTCTTTAAGGACTTCTTTGTGGCTCTCAATGCTACAATTGCAAAGTAAAACAAAAACAAACAAAAAAAACCCAAAAAACCCAATATGTGATTTTGAAATGTTGGACAACTCCCCCTAGCATCCTCCAGAGAGAGAGAAGCTTTGGGAGTGAAAGTCAGAAAGACAGTGGTACAAACACACATGTAAAGTGTAAGGAAATAGAATACATAGAAAGTTTATGAACATTCTGCAGTAAACATATATCACAATACAAACCACTGTGTGCGCTCTTCTTAAAATAGGGGTTACAAAATTTATGGTTTGATGTTATGTATTAAGGACAGTCTTGTACTCCTGTGCATTGTGGCTCTTGAATTATTGAGTTTTGTACTGAATTGGAAAAATGGCTCTTCTTGCTATTTTGGTTGCCAACCCTTGGTCTGTGTTGAAGCACTGCAGCTGTACCTCTGTAGCATTTGTAGTATAAGCATGTCCTTACACACGCCCCTTTGTCATGCCCCAGAAAGGTACTCAAAGTATATCTATTCTCAAAACTCTGAAACAACACAACTGTACCACCTCACTGTAGACATGACCCACTGCCAAAGGGAGGCTTCTCCTGTCCCAGCAGTATTTCCCCAAGAGCTGGTAGCTAGATCAACAGAAGAATTCTTTCATTTGTTTAGCACTGGTCTACACCGGGGTTTCATTGGTATGTCTCTTAGGATTGTGGATTTTTCATCTTCCTGAAGAAGTAGCTATACCAAATTAAATTCCTAGTTTAAACCAGACCTCAGAGAACCACAGCTAAATACAAGGTGCAACAGACAATTTTGTGCAAGTGGTTAACACATTTTGTAAAAGCCCATCCAAGCGGGGAGGGTTAGTGGAAGTTATCAGGTGCACAAATTCCACACTGGTGAACTCAGGGTTCAACAAGAGTTCTAGACCAAGAAGGCCCCACCCAGCCATCCCTGCTTGGCATATTGGAAGCAGCTCAGCTCAGTCTGTTGCAGACAGTGCTGGGACACAGATGTGTACTGCAAGCTTCTGCAGAAAAGTTGCCAGACCATATGAGGCCAAGATCAGACCCTACTGCCAGCTACCTCAGATCTCTTAGTCTACAAAGGATGGGAACAATGGGCCATGGCTGATAGAGTATAATCAGAGGGAGCTACAGGGAAATCCAGAAAATGATCAGTGACAGTGATAAAGGAACCAGAACCAGGATTGGAAGTGGCTCAGAAAATAGACATAGGGGGTCTATGGGCACATATTTGAGCTACTATTCACAGAGCTCTTGGTTGGAACCCAGCAGAGCAGGGAGATCCTGTGTTGTCCTCCCACCACCCATTGTTTCCCACTTCAGGGCAACACAGCCATTGACTTATGCCACTTGGCGTTACAGTCCAGACCACCGAAACTAGGAATGTTATAAATTTAAACTCCCAAGCTCCTCTTTTCAAAGTGTTGTGTAAGTTTCCTTTGAGGATGACGATTGAGCCATCACATATGCATTCATCAGTTTGTACAAAGTGTTCACCTTCAGGTGGTACAATGTTTTTTTTCTTTCATCATTTTTCTATGTGAGTTCATTTGAGAGCATAGTAATTTCCTCATTCATCCAGTTTTTGTTGGCTGAATGTATTGGATGAAGCATGCCACATGTTGTGATAGGCATGTGTTGTGTTGCAGTGTTCATTGAATTTCATATTAGTAGAGATATGTCTTCAAGTTTCACCATTCCTGTTAAGTCAGGGGCTGCTGCTGCTTTGAGTTTGTATCCTGGCTTGTGCAGAACCTGCTTCTGATGATGAGTGAGAAGAAGTTAGGAATTGTTTGAAGGTTAAAAGAGGAGTTTGGGGAAAGATTTTTTTTAAGATGTGGTTTCCATTGAATATGGATTGTAATTGTTTAATAATACCCCATAGTGGTTCCACTTTGTACTGGTAAGTGATGACTAAGGGTGTGAGGTCTGAGAGGGATTTTTTTTACCCTGAATCAAAGGAGGGTCTCCCAAGGTTTTTGGGTGGCCAGTTCCAATATTCTGTCAGGGTTTTGGGGTGGCCAGTTCCATGACATGAGCTACTTCTCTAGTTGGGTAATCTTTTTCAGTGAAGGCATTTTTAAGTGAATTAATGTGTGTGTCATGGATGTTTTTCCTGGACCCTGTTTTGTACTATCTGCATGCCTGCTTGTAGATAACAGATTTCTTGGTGTGTTTGGGGTGATTAATGGATTTGTGAAGGCAAGTATGGTAATCCATAGGTTTTTGTATATAGTTGTCTGCAGCCAAAGCTGATGATGATGTCCAGGAAGTTGATGTTGGAATGGGAGTGTACCAGGGAGAGTTTACATATTATTAAAAAACTCCATTAATGCCATAGCTCTGCCTGTGACTTCTAGCATCTTCTGCAGAAACTTAGAGTGCACAACTGTTCCCCAGCTCTGTGTGTCCCCATTTTTCACAATCTGTGGAATGTTTCTTCCTGAATTTTTAGGAATGTTAGTGTGTTTGTCCATGCCCAAACTTTTTTTTTTTTTACACATTTGACTTTACTTATGCTCTTAGTATTTTCAGACGATTGGAAATTAGCTTCACTCAAAGTCACTTGTGTCCTACCAAGCTGAGGTAAAGCTTTGGAATCCTGCCGATGTTTTGGCTCAACTTTAAAACAAAGGGTTTGGATGACTTACCTTGAAATGAAATGAAGTATTTTCTTGTTCTGTTTATTTGGACAGTGATGTGTATTTAGTACTAAATTCCCATTCTCTCAACGTGCCATGGGTTTTGTTTTGATGACACACAGTTGCAATTTAAAGGCTGTTAAAGGAGAAAATGGATCTTTAGTAATTACTGTTATTCAGGGATCTTTCAGAGGCACTTCATGATTGTGGGATAAGCACATGAGCTGGCTATTTTGATGAAAATAATCAGCAGTGAGAGAGTTATATTGCTGTCATTAGGTTTCAGTGTTAAAATTTGTTGAGGTAAATGGGACAATATATATGTCTCAGAACTCTTGGTGCAATAAGCTGTTTCAGGCATAGTTCAATGCAAGAGTGTATTATGTTCATTCTCTTCTAATGAGCACCCCTGTGCCTGTATGATCTTGCTACTTCTTCCAGCTCCAGGACAGGGTGGAGTCCCAGAGCTCCCTCTTCTGAGTTGCCTTAGGACTAGGTTTCTCCCCGCAGTGGCTACTGGAGTTTTGTGGGAGGAGACTCAGGCCTACCCACTTCTCTGTCCCATGGACCTTGTAATTAACCCTGTCTGCTGTGTCCTGTTCATTATTCACTATTATTATCGTGTCCTGTGTCCTCTTCTTACTCCCTGCACCACTTCCACATGGCCTTGCCTCATTCTTGTCCTTATCTTTGAGCTTTATCTGAATAAAGTCCCAGTATCACCCTATGCAGGTTTCTGCAACTTTTCCCACTCGCCAAGCCCTGATCTTTAGCAGCCTCTCTTGGGCCTCTGTCCTAGCTCCAATAACGTCTCCACAGTGGGATGTCCGTGGTGCTGCTGTTCTCTCAGCCAGGCAGCCTTCACTGCTCAGGCTACAAAGAGGAACTGCCTAGCTCTGGCCCAATAGCTTTCTTTATATAGGCTTGCTGGACTCTGATTGGTTACCTCTCACACTGACACTCCAGGGAGCTTGGAAGACTTCTCTGCTGTTCTTTTCCTTTGGCGGGGCATGCTCCTGCAGGTGCCTTTGAGTCGTAGTCTACCCTGTTACTATCAGTTTATACTATATTTAGTGAATGTGCTGAAGGTCTTTCTGTAAATTATAAATGCTAGGACCATTTTTTTCCCTTTTAAATGAAAACCTAGATGCTGGTACAGAACTGTGGCAGACTGCAAAATTGTAGGTCATGGAATACACAGCACCTTTGGTACACAAAAATACATTGTATTTACTTATGTGACTAGATTTTTTTTTAACTTTATTGTTCTTATCTACAAAGGAATATCCTTTCACTGAGCATTGTAGCTCTGCACCAGTTAGAATAATGCTCACTTTTTCATGTGTGGCTATTCAAGACAACTGAATGCAACATGGTGGAAAATCTCTGTTCCTATAATCATCATAGAGGTCCGGAGGGAGCAAAATGTAAAGGCAGTACTAACCGGGAAGAGGTCATTCCAGTAAGCCTTTTTTATAGAGGCCTGAAAACATACAAAATTTATATCTGCATCTGCAAAAATGATCTGTAGATATCTGCATACAGATTCACAGATGTGGATATTTGTGGGTATAACACAAATTGTCACAGATTTGCAGGGTGCTAGATACAAAATTTGCATCCACATCAGTATCTTTAAAAAATGAGCTGCTGACATCTGCATTTGCATCTGCAGATGTGGATACCGAGGGACGTAAAGCACATATCTGTGGATTTGCAGGGCTTAACTTATATTTAAAGAAATTATTAAATTTTCAAAAAGCATAACTAGTTAAGAGACAATAAGACTTTCCCCGGTGAAGATTTATTTATTTATTTATTTTATAAACAAGCATTTTACTGAATGAGAATTGAGGAAATGAAATCCACTGTACCTATCCTTTTAGATGATATTATTAAAAATATTAAAAATATAAAAAATAATTATTTTGGAAGTAATTTAAGAAGTGGATTCCATAAAAGCCTTTTAGAAGGATTTGAATGAAAAAAAAGGTAAATAAACTCAATGTATGGTTATATAAAGAAATACTGTGCCCAATCCATTGTCGGTATAACTTTTTGGAATTAATCGAGTTAATACAAGGGATAATTCTTGCTCATCATATAGCTTGTTAAATAATCAATGCTACATAAATGCTCCTTGCCCCTTGGAAACTACAGTTCATGAACAAACTTTCTCTTCTGTGTTGGGTCTAAAGTCAAGTTCTATTTGAACCGATAGCAAAACTCTTACAAACTAATGTGACTAGGCTTTGGCCCTTAAAGATGATGCTGTGAATTAGGATCTTTTTCACATGTTTGATGAGGATATCCATTTATCCAGTGCATCTGGCAAATGGCAGAGGGACACATTGTCAATATTACTAAAGTAAATGTTAAAATGGAATGACAGATTTTCCTCTTGGGTCTCCCACAGGAGGCTGAGATGTATAATCATTATTGGGACTTAATTTCTTTCCTGCTATTTGCTGGAAGGAGTCTGGTGGCTAAAAGTTGGAACCAAAACTGCTCTTCAGGTGAAACTATGAGAAATATGTGAAACTTTCATAATGAAACAAGTTCTCTGCAAACTTCAGTTCAATATACAGCAGTGGTATAAAAAGGCTAACAGAAAGGCAGAAGCTGTTAGGAGAGGGATAGAAAATAAGACTGCATTATAATATAATATAATATAATATAATGCTACAGTAGAAATCCAAAATGCACCCACATCTTGGAAATGGATCATTCTAGTTGCTTCATCTCAAAGAGAGTATAGTGGAAATGGGAAAAAGATGGAGAAGGGTAAGGAAGGTGATCAAGGGTACAGAATAGTTTTAAGGCGATATTGAAAGGATTAGCACTAGTCTAGAAAAGGGGAAACTAAGGGGGGATGTGACAGAGGTCTATAAAATCATGAATAGCATGGACAAAGTGAATAGAGAAATGTTAGTTACCTTTTCTCATATTACATCTGGGGAAGGGATAGCTCAGTGGTTTGTGCATTGGCCTGCTAAACCAGGGCTGTGAGCTCAGTGCTTGAGGGAACCATTTAATTAGCAGGGCCAAATAGAAGAAGGGAAGGGGATGGTGTTTGTTCCTGCCAAGAGGGCAGAAGGCTGTATTCAATGAGCTCCTGAGGACTCTTGTAGTTCTTTGAGATGTGTATCTCCACATAGTATATTATTTATGTTACAAAAGCGAAGGGTCACTTGATTAAATTCATAGAGAGCCGGCCTAATGCAAACTAGCAGCAGCAGGAATTTTTCGTGCAATGTACAGTGAACCTGTGGAACTCCAACTCATTACCATAGGATGTTGTGATGGCCAAAAGTATAAATGGGTTAAAAAATAAACCAGGTACCTTCATGGAAGTTAGGGTGTCCGTCAGTAGCTATTAGCCAAAATGGGCAAAGTTGTTATCCCATACATAGGGTAATCCTAAACCCCTGAACACAGCCTGGGTTAGATGGCCCTCAGGCTCAGTTATTTCCCCAATGCCCCAAGGGCAGCAGATCAATATATGCACCAGCCAGACTGAGCCAGAAACCTGCCTGCTGCCCTGCAGTGTGTCAGCCTCTCAACTTCAGACATCTCCTCATCAGGTTCCTGTTTCTGACCCAGCTTTGCCTGAAACCTGTTCCAGTCTTGTCCTTGCCCTACTCTGACCTTGCTCCATCCCCGTTACTGATTCACTCCAGCCTCATCTCCTGATCCCTTCAGACTCTGATCAACCCCCATTGACTTTGGCCTGTACCAGGATCAGGCTACTATACTGATTTGGCTTGTACACAGACTCTGATCTTGGTGGTGACCCTGGATTTCAGTTCCAGTGCTACCCTCAGTCCTGATGTCTGTCTTCACTCTGACCTCTAGGCCTAACTACTAGGAAACAGCACCTGACACTGAGTATGTTAATGCCTTGAGTAGGTTGCTGATCAGCCACTGTATTTCAATCTTACACAATCCTGAATGCTTTAAGATTTTGCATGCTTCCTTATGTATTGCAATTTTGATCATGTGATAAAATCTATAGGACAATAGCAAGTAGGTGAGCAACAGAAATGGGTTTTAGAGAGGTGGCTGGGCTACTGAGTTACTTAAATATATGTATATGGGGTAAGTCACTAGAGCAGTGGCTTGGGAGACAAATGTGGAAAGCAGGGGGAAAAAATGAAGAAAGAGGTTTCATGCGCATAGGAAAACATTCCTGGGGAAGAAGGTGATCTGAGGATGGGTTATAAGGGAATATGGTTTGAGCAGGTGGCTGATTGACAGAAAGTGGGATTGTTGGGTGATGAGTGGCTGTTTTCAGGGGAAGGAACAAGGAGGGAAATGTGCAAGGGTTGTTGTTTATGGGGGAAGGGAAAGAGGAATAATTAGTGTCTACTCAGAAACAGACCCTAATATTTCTGACTGTGAAAAGGCTTCAGTTTATTTAAGCACGTGATTGTTTGAATCGGTGAGTCCCCATGTATTCAATAGGATAACGTCAGTACAGTTTGATAGAAATTACTGTAAGAATCTATAGTTTGGCCTCTAATATGTGGTTTATTAGTTCACTCTCCCAGAAGTCTCAATGGGGACTTTTAAATAAAGCTGACCTAAATAAATAAAACTAAATGCAGTAGCATGAGGAGAGCCTTCAGAGTAGTGTGGCTGCTCTAAGGATTCCAGGGCTGTGTGAGAGAGGATTCCTCACTGTGCAGTGCATACTCTTCTTCTCTGCTGCCCCACCTCCATCAAACAGGGGCTGACACAATGCTTATTGAAATCAACAGGAAGCTGTCTGCTGAAAAAAGAAGCATCTCTTTCAACACATTTACCCTGGACTCAAAATTCTCTATACACCAGATTTAAGAACTCATCCATTCGAAGTACTGCACCAGTCTCTCCATCCATGATAATATAAGCATCGTTAACTTTTAGCCATGCTGTACAACTATTTAAATATATGGAAAAATGAAATTACCCTGCAGCAGTGGGGAAATGGCTTGCCCTATCAGGGCTATTCTATTGCAAAACATGTCGCTTCACTAACACAACAAGGAATTGCTTGTTGTCTAATGCCTACAGTGTTTCTTTGTCCTTTTATAAATTTCCTGAAAACAAGGTGCATTTTCACATACCTCAGCTGATGCATAAAGCTTGTTTGTGCTTGAACTCACAGAGGAAAGGAAGTTGTTCCAAACCTACTGTACTTTGACTGTGATTCCAAACACTCCTGGTTAGGCCTGGAGCTTCAGTCACAGTAGTTAGTGAAAGACTTCAGATATTTTTGAATCTTTCAAGAAATTCTTAAGGAAAAAAAAAAACCTAAGATCATTTGCATTGCATTTTTATGTTTGGAGCTGCATGCACTATACATCAAATGACCCTCTTTGCCATAAGCTTTGCTTTAGAGGCGCATAGCACCATTGCGATTTGTCTGCCCTCAGTTTGCCCAGGGACATTTGTGTTAGAGAACTGAAAAAATTGGAATGTACTGAGGAGCTAAACAAATAATCTCATGTTGAGATACACAGAAACACACAAGAGAGTTTTGTCATTTCCTTTGAAACACAATCTGCAGTAATAAAACCACTTTGTATTCCAAAGATAAATAGCAGTTGAAAAGCTGCCAGTATGATGACTTAAAGTCTTTGAACAAACATATTTCCATACTACAAATTCCTCACTGTGCACTAATATTTTAATCTTCCAAGAAAACTTTAAAATGTATGTTTAAACTCCCATCTGGTGTTTAAACCTCAGTCCTTTCCTAGCACTTGCTTTTTTAACAACAAGCTTGTATTAAGCATGATGCCTACTCTCAAAAACTACCCAAGAGTAATCAATATCTTTTTTCTTGCAGGGATTTGTGTCCTCTCATTGGAGGAAAAAAAACTGATTTTCTTTTTAATGCTTCAGATGCAGCATTCTTCTTCATAATAATAATAATAATAATAATGTATAATTTGTTGTCATAGATTCCAAGGCCAGAAGGGACCATTGTGCCCATTTAATCCGACCCTCTGTATAACACTTCCCACCAAATAATCCCCAGAGTATATCTTTCTGGAAAAAAAATCCAATCTCAAGTTAAAAATTACCCTTGATGGTCAATTCACAACAACCTCACGTAAAGAATAACACAGCACACTCAGTAATGGTGTGAGAATCATAGGTAACACAATTAATAGTATGCATCAGAAATGAATGCAGGTGTCTTTTCTTGAAGAATGAATGTGTAGTGGCTGCTAAGTATTCATCTGATCCTTCTGCTGACAGGCAGCGCCCAGTATTTAGGTATTTCCTGGCTAGTTCTCTAGTTTCCCCTCCCCCAGCCCCAGTTTTTCATTGTGAGCTCATAAATGTTATCATTAGAACAAGCTTTCCAAAGAGGTGAAGTTTTTCAAAGGCTTTATTCTATACTTCCACGCAGATGATTACTGCTCTTGTATTATTTCCTAGCATAAAGCATTATACGTCAGGTGCATTTAACATCAAGCTGTTTAACTACAATTACTCCGGCTGGAGATGGCTGTATTTCAGAGAGGAGTATAATGCACAGTATAGGAAGCAGAAACTACAGGAACTGCAACAGCATATCACTTCCTGACTGTCCTGATTTTTTTTTTTCAATTCAAGTACAGTGATCTACCCCCAACCAACTTAATTTGCACAATTATGTTTAAAAAATCACCTGAAATAATACATTTTTTTGGTCATGCATGGAAAGAAAACTCATTTCGTTCTCTTTTTTCAAGCTTGATTGTTTCCAGCCAGTGGACTGAAGTGATTGCTTCTATCTCCTGGGTCTAATAAAGCAATTTGGTTCTTTAATGGGCCTTGTTAGGGTTGAAGACCAAAGCCTTTCTGGTACTATTTTTTGCATTAGTAGTACACTACCTGCTGAGTCATCAGCATGGAAACTAGAGTTTAATTTCCCTTCTACTAAATGAAGCAGATAATCAGCCATCAGAGGATGGCTCCAGTACTGTAAATAAGTCTTGACAAGTTAAGGGACAGCTCTGTGCATCAGTCAGCCCTCTACACACCATCTGTCCACAAATTAAGACAGAGTAAGGATATTAATTTGTTACATTTCAAAAGCTGTGATGACAAACCCACATAGACTTCTTTAAATGGCAATGAATAACTGAAACACTTTGCTAATATTCCATTGAGTCACAGGTTATGATTTCACCAACTTCCTTTCCAACAATGAACACGTGGAAATTGTTTTGACCAGCTGTATGGTTAATGGCTTCAAAGCAGATGCTTTCTAAAGCTTTACACCAATGGCCGTTTTTTTTAAACTTAAGTTAGAAATTAGATTGATTTTATGGCACAAAATTTCATCCAGTTACTCAGGCATGATTTATATGGAGAGAGGGCTTTCCGTTGATGGAGATGCTGTTACCAAGTTCCCGGGGCCAGAAATATTTATGAAAAGCTGTATCTTCTGTCAAAGAAATATCTGACTAACGATAAATCCTGGAAATTGCTGACATGAGAGGATGCCTTGTCTAGTTCATTGAGTCCATGCGACATTATGGTGAAACACAGGTGCAATTCATGTCATGATGGCTCAGAAGCCAGCAGATTTGCTTTAGAAATGTAATGAATATAGTTGCCGCTGCAATTCAGTTATTACTAAGTATACATTTTAGGTAGTTATAGTGTGATATTTCTGTGCACATATATGTCCATATATCTTATTCCCAGAAGAAAATTGCTACAGGTTGAACCTCTCTAATCTGGCACCTTCAGGACCTGATAGGTGCCAAACAAGAGAATTTGCTGGACCACGAGTAGTCAATATTGTCCAGCAGCATTACCAACACTTTCACTGCTTACTGGGCTCTTAGAAGACATGTAGGGGTAAATTAGAGCTAAATAACAGCACAGAATGCTGAGAGCCAGGACTGGCGTCTGGAAACAAACTTTATGGGACCATGGGAAACTTGGCCACACCCATGGTAAGTGGTCTCCTAGCTAACTAAAATCATGCCAGATTATGGATGTTGCTGCACAAGAGAGTTCTGAATTAGAGAGGTTCAACCTATACATTAAACTGGTGTTAAGATATCTGTAATTCAAAGGTATATAATAAAGGAATATAGCAATTATCCCTAAATAAAACATAAACTTAGGAAATTCAGAGTTAAGGTTAAATTTAAAAAGAATTTCAAACTTAGTAGGGTTCGGAAATACAGTTAAGGCATCCAAACAGTCTTGAGACAACATCACCCTGAGACAACACCATGCAGTAACCTTAGAATAGTAAGTGTGTGATTGCACATCAGATTAAACAGATTTTTTTATTTCACATTTTCTTTCATTTTGTGACCACAAGGAAGAATTAAGGGGGCATTGGTGCCATAACTGAGTTTAACAGAACAGTTTTTCTTGTGATGGGGATCCACTGAGCCCCAGATTGTGTAGTGTACATGGGAGCATGCCAGTGATGTTCCAAAGCCTCTGTGTCAGCTAGGACTTAACTAGCCACAATACTGAATGTGTGAAAACCCGAAAGTGTCCTTAGTAAGGTCCTGATCTCACTTTCATCAAAATCAATGGAGAGACTGTCATTGTATCAGCAACAAAGGGTCCTGTGGCACCTTATAGACTAACAGAAGTGCCACAGGACCCTTCGTTGCTGTTACAGATCCAGACAAACATGGCTACCCCTCCGATACTTGTCTTTGTATCAGACTCTTAGCAAGCACATGAAGGCAGTGAATGAGTCACAGTGGTCAAACTAAAATTTGGAGCTAGAGCCATCACTGAAGACCACGTTCAATTAGGAGAACCTCACAAATTTTTACTTTATTAGTCTAAAGCCAAGCTAATTCACAACTAAGATTTAACAGGCATGAGCTGTTGAGAAGTATTTATAAGATTTGACCACTTTTATGAAATATAGAGCCCACTTGCTAGCAAAATATGAAGAATTATGGTTTACAATTAATTAATTATTATACTTGACAGGATAACTGGGCATTTTCCCCAAACAATGCATATTAGAGGCACAGGATATTTCTCAGGCCTGCCAACAGGAGATGGGGGAAACCATGGGGGGGGGGGCAAAAAGGGGGCAGATGCCCTAAGGCCTGTAGATTAAAAAGAACCTAGGATTCCTGGCTGTCAACACTGGGACCTGTGGCAGTGGCTAGAACCCCAGGCCTTAAAATGTCTGCTGGAGCCCAAAGTGCCTTGCTCCACATGGCACTGAGGGCTGCCTGTTGAGAAGCTAGTACCCAAGCCCTACTCTCCAAGCCCACCCCTTCCAAGAGAGTGGAACCAACCACCACGTCCCCAACCACCACGTCCCACCTTATTTAGGGTCCTAGCGATTCTGTCAGCTCCCACACCTCCATTCATAACTGAGCCAAATTCAAAGATTTATTTTTCTAGACAATAAGAATGCCCAGAGTTAAAATTGCTAGTGCTAAAGGGGGGAATTGGAAAGACTATAAAACATCTAGCTTCAGGACCATGGCCAATTTCTCACTAATAGATTAGGTTGAAGTATTCCTGGGGGACAGATTGTCTCACATCTCCCTACTGTGTGGTTTCTCACACCCTTCTCTGGAGCAACTGGTGCTGGCCAATGTTGAAGACAGTGTAGGGGCCAGCACCAGTTGACTGTATGACTGATGTGGTATGGGTATTCCAGAATTCCTATGAAATCATTTGGATTTATTGATTGGAATTTTGGTCCAGACCCAGGCATGCTGGAACAGTTTGTTTGGTGGGGGAGCTGACAGCTACTGAACCAAACTCTAAACTCTACATATAATGAAAATCACTTCAAGCCAAAGGATGCAGCAACACCCCTTGTTCCATACTATGCTCAGGCCCAATTGACTCCTCCTATCAATTCAAATATTTGTCCTCCTAAATTCTATGCTCACTCCGCTCCCAAATGCATTTTCTTCCTTGCCACTGCTTACCCATCTTTCTTTTCACCATTTCTGTCTCCAGCCTACCTGCCAACCTGGATTTTGGGGTTTACTTGTCATTGACACAAAGCACTCTGGAGAATAAATGATTGGGAAACACCATCAAAACAAAAAGCAGTCAAGTAGCACTTTAAAGACTAGCAAAATAGTTTATTAGGTGATAAACTATTTTGCTAGTCTTCAAAGTTCTACTTGACTGCTTTTTGTTTTGATAGTGTATAGACTAGCACGGCTTCCTCTCTGTTACTGGGAAACACCAGTGTAAAATGAACAGGGGTCAATGGTAGAGCAAGGCAACTACCAGACTTCAGGGACACTCAGCTTAAAATGCACAATCACAGTAGCAGCAACAGACAGTGCAGATGAAACAATGTGTCATTGAAAAACGGTTGTTCTTTCTCAGTTGGGCATGGTCATTATCCCCAGAGTACATCTCTGCCAACAGGGTATCCTATCTTAGGATGAGTTGTGTAGTGGTAGACACTTATGTCCTCACAACAATCCAGTGCACAGTATTTGATTACAACACTAAAAAATAAAATTTCTCTCTCTTGTCAGATCATTAGTGTGGAGGTGTGACTGTCCTTGCTCAGGGCTAGTTGGTAGGGGAGTGCTGCATACTCCATCAGTTTCTGACCCATGGCCCTTTGAGATCAACCAGTAGTCCGAAGGCTGGGGAACTTTAAGGTGCCCTTTCCAGGTCCCTTTCCTACCACATCCCTGCAATTGTCTTATGGGTTGCCATCTGGGGTAAGGCAGTGTGAGGCAACTGATCCATCTCACTCCAGGGCATTCCCCTGTTGGAATAGTCCAAACAAAAATTAAAGGGGATCAGTCTAGTCTAGAATTTAATGCTTCCGTAGTATGGTCTCTGCAGCTGGCCTTCCCTTCCCTCACCACGGAGAATTTAGAAAATTATTTGAGGGCAGATTTTACCTTCCTTCAGTTTGTCTCTTTGGAGGTGCCATTAGCAGGTCAGCTCCTAAACGAGTTGCTCTCCTGCCCTGTAACTCCTTCTTCAGTTGTTGCTTTGTTACACTTGTGGCAGGATAGGGCTGGCTGAACCCAGCATAGTTCCATAGAATCATAGAGACCTCAGGAGGTCATCAAATCCAACCCTCTGCTAAAAGCAGGACCAATCATAAAAATGTCATCCTAACCAGGGCATTGTTATGCCAGGACTTAAAAATTTCTGGGGATGGAGATTCTACCACCATTTCAAGGCAACTTATTCCAGAGCTTCACCCATTCCAGAGGTTATAGTGAAATAGTTTTTCCTAATATTCAACTTACACCTCCCCCACTGCAACTTAAGCCATTGCTCCTTGTTCTGTCATCTGTCACCACTGAAAACAACCCTCTCTCCATCTTCTTTGTAACCCCCCTTCAGGTAGTTGAAGGCTGCTATCAAATCGCCCCTCAGTCTTCTCTTCTGTAGGCTAAATAAGCCTAGATCTCTCAGCATCTCTTCATAAGTCATGTGCTCCAGTTCCTTAACCCTTGCTGCTCAGCATGGGGTTTTTACATCCTATGGGGATATCCCTGCAAATTATTTGGGCAAGACTCTGCTCTGCTCAGTGGAAGCAAACAGAAGGCAGAAATGTAAACAGGTGCCATACTCCTGCTGGAGTTCTCAGGAGGAAATATTAGCTTAGACAGCCAGAATGCTTCTTGGAATCCTCTATAAGATGCATGCAGGACTGATAGCTCAGCTAGTCTTAGAGAAGATGGGTATAGTATGATCCTAGCTCAGACAGTTGCACTAAGCAGGGTATGGAGGGCCGAGGTAGTGAGAGGGGCCTATGGTTCAGACATTGTCCTGTCCCTGCACGCTTACCTTCCATACACATTCTAGCAGAGACCAGGGACTGAGCTTATCCAGTGGATTGTGGCAACTCCCACAGTGAAGTTGCAATAAGACTCTGATCTCTTAGATTCTCCTAGAAAAACCCAGACATAGAAAAAACAGGGAAAGTTACAGTGGTTGCCATTTACCAACCGTTACTGTTATTTGAATTCCCTGTCTGGTGTATAGTAAATAATGTGAATACCTTAGAAACCATGAACTAGTAACACTGAGGAAACACTGACATTCTGATTTTGATAGGAAATCATATATATTGCTTAGCACTTTTAACAATTGTTTTAAAATAATTGTTATCACTTTTTAAACTTGAAAATTATATTTTACAGAAGGTCTACACTTACCGAGCTAACCTTTCTGAAACAGATTGGTTCAGAACGTTTTTTCCATTATATAGTATATTTTTGTATGCTGTATTTTTTCCATTGCAATTTCTGAACTGAGGTTAACTAGTGACATGTAGCTTCTAACTCGTTCTTCTTTAGGATTAATAACTGTTCCATTTATTATGATATACTGAGTTACTGGAATCATTTTGCTCCATAGAAATGTCCTTCTCAATTCTGTAAAGATGCATGTGCTTAAAGCAATTTCCAAACTTGCAGCTATTTAATAACAAATTATTCTAGAAGAGTAAAACAAAAGCAGTTTTAGGGCTTGTGAACATGGTGTATTAATCTCCACTAGCGTGTTGCACACTAAATGCCCTATGCAGATCCTGCTGACACACGCTGTAAGTTCCCTAATCCATTGTAATATAGTCCTTTTTGAAACTGGACTACATTAATGTATACCTGGGAATCTTTAATGAGTGCCTGAGGAGCAGACATAGGTGAGTTAGGAGGAAGTTGACTAATATGTACTGGTCCTTCTGTACCATCAGTGTGGACAGACACAAGGTGCTGATGATCTCTTAGTTTTAAGATTTTCTGTATGGAGTATAAATTGGAGCTTTGCTGGATTCTCTCAGTACTGTCATCAGAGAGAATGATTTACAATTAATTTTATTTTAGTTTATTCCCATATTCTAGCTGTACTTAATTTTACTTTTAAATGAGCTAGTATTACACAGAACTGAGCTCTCTCTGTGGACTGCAGAAGAAACAGCTATTGTCAATATAGAAATGCAATGTATATTTTCAAACTTTCTTTCTTTTGCTTATTTGGATAATCAAGATGAACCAGAAGAGGTTTAAAATAAATTAAATTTTAATTTGCATGCCAGCAGTTATCTCATTATCATGGGCAAATATCAGCCTGGTTTGCTTTGAGACATCTCTATGTTTTTATGACTTTAAGGAGTAGCTGCTTGAAGCCCCTTAGAGGATTATGTGTGCCAGTTTTCATTTAAAATGAGTTTTTGAAGAGCATTAGAAGGAGCTGCTCACATATTGTTTTGAAAAGGCAGGTCAAAACATAGGTTTCTTTTTTCAGGTAAAGCTTTCTCTCTGAGTGTGTTGGCTGCTAATGGTCTTAGTATACTTCTATACCTAGTAGAGGGTTCCCAAGCTTTTATTCCAAGAAAAGCTTATCAGATGTCAGCATCCTGTTGTGATTTGGACATTACCTGTATTAAAGCAGGGGTACTGAATGGGCTCCCCAAAGAGGCATCAAGGCCACAATAAAGCACAAAATGGGATGTTCATTTCACTTATTTTGGTTCACATAGCAACAAGGAGCTATAACCTCTGAAAAAAGGCCACCCAGGAGATATGAGAACCTCAGCTGTCAGACCTGGCAGCCATTCAGCAGGAGGGAAAGGACTAGACCAAGCTCTTTTCTGCTGTTTCTTGGTCATTATTCAGTGCTGGCATCAATGAATTTTCTCATAAATCTTTCCCCATGATATAGCTTCCCTCTGTTTAATCAACAGAGATTGCCTTAGTCAAATAGCTAGTACCAGTCTGATTCTTTACTTGTTGGGGATTCAGTAATCAACAACAGGATGCTTCTCTGTCTTTCTGGAGCCAGGATATGACAAGTCACTCTAAGGATTATGTCTACGCTGGTATGCATACTTGGTTATTGGCCGATGAACATGCATATTTCTTATATTTGTACTTAGTGCCCACCTCTGCTATGACTGGGGTATATATACCTGACTCAGGGTATTTCCCTTGACAGACACCCCTTCCACCCCCCGACAAATTTCTCCCCAGCACTTCAGGTGGGATAGAGGGATACTAAACCTTTCTCATGTTACTCAGCCCTGCTACATTTGAGGGTGTATATACAGAAAATAAACATCACAAATCTTCTGACTGGGGTGTGTGCACCTGTTTTTCTGCAATATTGTTAACAATTACAGTGCACTTCTCCCCCTTTGCATTCTCCACCTAAAAAAGTTATGCTTACATGAAGCACATGAGATCTTTTATAGGGAAAAGGCAATACGCTGCATTTATTGAGACTACAACAGTAGCATATGCTTTTCAGTCACTCACATATGCAGACACCATACGGACACAGTCCTGCCAGATGATGTTATAGTTACCAATCCAGAGTCTGGATCAATCTAGTGGCCAGCTAGATCAATCACAGAGTGGGAGCGGGCTTTGCTGGTTGCGATCTGATGCTCTCCTGGAGTTGATTGCAAGATGAACCTGAAGTCCAATGGCAAAGCACTCTGCTTTTATAATCCTTTTCTCTGTTGAAGTCTATGGATTTTGGCGTGTCAGTCTGTGACTGGTGTGTTATTTTTTTTTATATCAATCATTCCCAAAACACCTCTGAAAGGCTCATCCTTTATTTATTTACAGGCTCATCCTGTAAGTAATTGTCTTTAGGGGTGCCTGCTCCATGCTGTAGAGTTGTCAATCTGCCAATGTGATCACTCCTTGTCCATGGGTACATACTGATGGTTCTTTCTGATGCCGTTAAGTCTGTGTTCACCCACACTTTGCCCCTCCTTTCTTGGCCATCTGGCTCTGAGGATAAACTTCACACCTTTATCTTAACACAGACATACTACTTTCACACACAAACACAATTTTTACAAGGTCTTTCAAAGAAAAGCATTGTACCACAGTATCTCACATTGGGCAAAGCAAAAGGCATTGTAAATCAAACAATTAAGACTTTAGCCTCCAACATTCCTCTAATCTCATTAACATGGGCACAATACCAAAACTCTGTCTCTTTACTTATTAAACTAACTAAACTTTAAAACAAAGAGGCATATATTTAATTAAAGAACTTAATACAATCAATAACATGTCAAATGTGTTAATATGTTACCTTACAGTTGCTAATTTATTAAACCTAAAATACAAATATAAAAAGAATAAAACTTTCAACTCCAACACCTTGATTGCCTCTGTGGGGTGTTGTCTGGACCAGGTGGTTTTCCCAGGTGAGAGTGTGAAAGGAAAGGTGCAATACTAAACAAAACTGCCTCAGTGACTAGACTGAGCATTAACACGAGAAAGACCAAGACAATGAGGATCAACCAGTTCAGCAACAACACCATGACACGGGGAGTGGATGACCTGAAAAATGTGGAGCAGTTCACCAACTTGGGGAGTATTATGAGCAGA
The DNA here is from genome assembly GCF_033958435.1 of Carettochelys insculpta. Taxonomy (NCBI): domain Eukaryota; kingdom Metazoa; phylum Chordata; order Testudines; family Carettochelyidae; genus Carettochelys; species Carettochelys insculpta. Next base: position 317,449,157 of record NC_134137.1, read on the forward strand.
GATGGAGGAACAGACAAGGATATCAATGCCAGAATAGGGAAAGAAACAGCTGCGTTCAAGACTCTTTGTCCCATATGGAATTCACATGTAATATAGATGAAGGCAAAACACATATGTAAAGAGTGTGCATTTGTATGGATGTGAGACCTGGCATACCAAAAAGTCTTCAAATCACAAGCTACAGACTTTCATAAACAGATGGCTCAGGTACATCCTTCACATCAAATGGCAAGACTGGCTCACAAATGTGGAGCTTTGCAACAGAGTAGGACAAGAACCACCTGATGTTCAAATCAAGAGAAAAAACTGGGATGGCTAGGCCACACTCCAGGAAAACCATCCAGCATAGTCCATCAAGCTCTCAAATGGAACCCCCAAGAAAAATGCAAAGGAGGAAGACCTTGGACAATGTGGAGAAGATCTACTGAATTGAAGAACAACAGTGGGGGTCAGCTAGAAATTTTCTCCCAAGACAGAGTGAAGTGGAGACTTGTAGATGACCTATGCTCCACCTGGAGTACAAGGGTGTGGCAGATCAGAGACTGTGGCTGATAAGTGCCTGATGGATGGTGAACATTTTGGGTTCTGAATGAACTTTTTGTTTCCCTTGCAAGTTCCCAGAGGGTGCAGTCCTGCAGGCTGGATAAGCAGCTGGGGCTGATAAGGAGTCAGCCAGCAACAGGTTGCAATCAAGCACCTGTGACCAGTTAAGGCCTCCAGGCTCCTTATAAAAGGCTTTCCCCAGGCAGCAGGATGGAGAGTGATGCCCGAAGAGAAAAGGAGTCTGGTGGTGTGAGAGAAAGGCAGAGCAGGACAGAACAGAGTGTAGCCGAGTGACACTATCCACAAGGTATCAGAGGGAAGTGATGGGTGAAGAGGCCCAGGGAAAAGTCACTGCCATGAGGCAGGGGCAAAAGCTCTGCCAGCTCCCTCCTTTCCGAGTGTCCCTGGGCCAGAGTCCAGGGCAGTGGGTGGGACTGGATTCCCCCCATCCTTCCCCTGGAGGGGTACACATCTCAGGCCAAAACTGAGCTGTGATGAAAATGGCTTGGGAAAGGGAGACCCTTGCCTTTGGGAAGCCTCAGGGCAACAAAGGGGCCTCTGTGCATCTCTGAGGTGCACAAGGAGCTTCCCAGAAGTGCAGGACCCCCTAGGAACTGATGAGGGGTCTGTCACGAGTGTTCAAGTCAAGTAAGTCCTCAGTATAGCAGAGAAAAGTATAACAGGCTCCAATGACTAGAAGTTGCAGTTAGACAAATTCAAAATGGAAACAAGGTATTCATTTTCCATGGTGTGAGTATTTAACCATTGGAACAACTTACTAAAGGTCATCATGGATCATCACTGGCAATTGTCAAATCAAGATTGGATCTTTTTGTAAAATCTATACTCTAGAAACTGTTTGGTGGAAGTTCTGTGGTCTATATAATACATGAGGTCAGACTAGACTAATGGCACATAAATCTCACTGATTCAGGAACCAAACTAGAGATCAATATCCCCTAAAAGCATCATATCAGCGTGAATGCATTGATGGTGAGTGCAGTGGTGTGTGGATGCTGGGGGTTCATGCATCCTCTTGTGAATCCCTGTCACATTGCCCCTGTGTGCCAGATTTCATTGCTTTAGTACAAGTATAAATAGCAATGTAGAATCATAGAGTTGGAAGAGACCTCAGGAGGTCATAAATTCCAGCCCCCTGCTCAAAGCGGAACCAATCCCAACTAAATCATCCCAGTCAGGGTTTTGTCAAGCTGGGACTTAAAAAACTCTAGGGTTAGAGATTCTACTACCTCTCTAGGTATATTTGTGGTAGCACAAGTAGTGACAGCAGAGGTGCAGCTGTGCTGTGCCAAATATATACTCATAAGTTTGAGACCAGGTTACTCAGTACATCTCAGCCTTGCTTCCACTGCTTCCATGGCTACACTGCTATTTATACTCATACTAGCTTGATGAGAGTTTTCATGAAGAAGTGTACATGAGTAGAGGAAACACATCCACACCCCTGTCTCACAGTGTAGGCATAGCCTTAGGCACAGACTTTATACTGCATGGATCTGAAAGTTAAGCACACATTCAAGTGCATTTTCAAACCAGAATGATTTTTCTGAACTGGAGCCCCAATGAACTGCTAAGGGGGATGAGATCATCTAAAATATTACTTGATGTATTTGCAAGTCATGTAGTTAGATACCCAATAAAATATTCAGCCTTGGAGCCACTTCTTTTAACCTGTTTTTATATCTATTTTCATTAGCAGATGGAAGAATTTAGCGTCTATTGTCAATACCATTGGGTTGTATTGACTGTAGAATAAAATTCTAAAAGTATCTTAGCTTTTCTATCTAAGCAAGACACACCTGGAATACTAAAAATCAAGGGATGGAAAGTGCAATTTGCTAAATGTATCCATAATGAATATGGAAGAAATCCTTCAAAAACCTTTTACAACAAAAGTACAAAGAAGGTATGTGGAACCTGAACTGTTACTGAAATGTGCATGCAATTATCAGACTGCTTATTAGCATAAAAAGCAGCTAGCAAGTGATTTACCAATTCCAAACATGAAAACAGTAAAGCATTCTTTTTATTAAATGGAAGGTCATGAACACTGCCCCCTTCTAATACGAGTTTGGAATTAAATCTCTTGTCAACAGGAACACATACATAATGACTATTAATTTTAGCATTGAGCTAAACATGTCTGCACTGGGAATGTACTTGTGCAATCCCACTAACTCCATCAACACACAGTTTGAAGACTGTCTCTGAAAGATTCTCTTGCAATACCTATTAACATACAGTATCCATCTGATCTTGGCTAATCCGGTAAAACCAACAAGTGGATTCAGAGGGATGCAAGTCCCAATTTTTAGATAATTATTCAGAGGTGCCTGTGTGTGAGCTTTGCAAACAGTAATGATTATCCTTTGAAACTGAGGAGGGTAAGATTATTTTGGGTTTACAGAAATTCTTGACAGAAAAATACATTCTTTGTCATACAGTAGATAGCAAGACTTTTGAGTGAGTTTTCAGAAATATTTGTTTTTTTTTCTTAAATTGTCTTCAACTACCGTTGGTTATGCTGCAAAGGTTGCAAATGACCTGTCAGCTATAGTTAATTCTCTGAGTAGATGTTTCCTATTGCTAGGACAGTGCTGGGTATGATGTCCCCGCCTTTCAAACTATATGCGGTTGGGAACAGAGGGTGTTTCTTTTTAGAGAAATCTGAATTTACTACCAGAGATTTTAGGACATTAGCCACAATTCAAAGACACTTGGATAGCTATCAATGTGTTTTATGTCACACATAACTTTGACGTATGATTTCTGAATTCATAAGGGACTGTATGCTGTGAAGACCGGTAAGTAAGAAAACACCATAGATGTACTCAGCAGACAAAATGCACTAATGTCTCAATACTCACAAATTGCATGTATGATCTTTGGATGATAACCACAAACTCTGCAGACTGGTGTTTTGTTTATATTAAACTATTTAATAAAAGTATGATGAAATTGATATATTCAATACAATTTTCTAAAGCAAGCAGTTTAAAACAGAAGGGAAAATAACCTTTAAATAAAGATAAAGAATGATAATTTCACCCATAATAGTCCGTAATTAGGGATGAACTCTTTTGGACAGTCTGGTAAGAATTTGGCCCATGACCTTTCTTTTTTTTTTCTGCCTCCCATTATCTCACTGCCTACCTTCACCCTTCCCTTTCCCCAACATTTTTTTGTCTACCCTGGAAAATTTTCTGAGTATAAACAGGCATAATTATATCACTATTATTACAGGGTTATAATTCATTGCATCAACATACATATTCCAGAATAAGAATGGCTAATTTTTTAAAAGTTTAGCTTTAAACCCCTTCCTGATTTTCACCCCCGCACCCACATGACCTTCTTATATGGATTAAGAGTGTCCATGCTGGACGTTACAGTGATATAATTATATTGCATTCAATTCACACCTTATTAATACGTATATTCTGCATTTGCACAGCACCTAGCAGAATGAGGTTCTGGCCTATGATTAGGGCCCCTAGGACTTCGGTAAAACAAATAATAACTAACTAACTAAATAAATTAAAAGCTCAAAGAGGACCACTGTCACTCCCTACAAAACCAGCCATGGAGATATTTTATCTTCACAGCCTTGTTCTTGGCAGCTGGACTGCAGAGACACCTTCCCTTCTGAAATCTGTGCCAACTACTTTAGCAAAAGAAGGAGGATGTAGGAATTTTGAGAAAGGATTTTCGATTAAGCATTTTTCCCACACAGTTTCTTTGATAAAATTTGGCTCTTGAAGTGATCTGACTGGTGAGAAGGCTACAACGTGGGTGGATGTTTATTGTCCTCACAATGTGGACATTCATGCTGAGAAGTAATTGCTGAATTTCATGATATTTTGAAACTTCTAATTCATGGCTTTCAAGTTTAAAAATAAAACATGCATACTGTGGCGTACTGACAGCTTCATGATGGGGGCTCCTGTTATTTCTGCCTTCGAAAATGTGCGCCTTTCCCACCAATGGATCTGAGTGGGCACATCACTTTAAACCTGTACTAACTTGTAAGAGTACCCTGCTCCCTATCTGTAAAGCATTTCAGCAGATGCTTAAAGCAGAACATCTGCTTAAGTGCTGTGCTGAATTGGAATCAATAGCAGCAAAAAACGCACTCTTCTTCCACCTCGTTTGCTTTGAAGTCTAATGGGGAACATTTAAATGTTAATATTTAGCATGGGTGATACCTTTCCCCCCTCTCTTTCAGAGACAAAGCATTAATGTAATGAAAATTATTACACAAGTCTGAACATCCAAAAGACAGGGTGTTCATTCACAGTATCATGCATTCCTTGCTTACTTTTGGGTCCCAGTGAAGTAAATGAGAGAACTGAGGTCTCAAGGAATTCAAGACCAGCCCTATATTTTCAGTGTGGTTATAGCCCTATAACAGTGCCTTATCCTATGACCTAGCATTGTATATATCATCTATAAAACTTTAAGAGCACATTCAATTTCTGACATCAAATAAGCTTATTTATGACAGCAAATCACTGAAATATTATACATACTGAATACAAATTTGCTAATGAACTTGTGGAGCTGCTCCGTTTAATTGGCAGAGAAGCAAGACTCCGTACAGCTTATTAACAGGGCAGGAACAACCAAGAGATACCACAAAGATTGCATTTTTGGCAGCTTGGCAAAGAAGTTAATGTAATTCCACAAGGGAAGTTCTCATCTTTCAGACGAAATAGACGCCTGTGGCAGATTGTTCACCCTGCTGAGAAGTGTCATCTTTTTCTACATTTCTCTCTTTTTGGTGTTCTCTTTTCATATCTTGTTCTAGGAAGAGGAAAAAAATAAGAAACAACAACTCACATTTGGGTCAATTCAAGTTATTTATTAAAATCATACATATTTTCATAACTTAAAATATGTGTAGAAGATTTGCAAATGTGTTTTGTGAATTTGCATGCCTATGATTTTTCAGTTGCCCAAGCTGAGACACCCAAAGGGCTTGTCTACACTACCTCCCAACTTCGAAGGGAGGATGGTAAGTAGGGTGTCGGGAGATTATTAATGAAGTGCTGCGCTGCATATGCAGCACTTCATTAAGCTAATTCTCCCCCGCAGCAACTTTGAAGTGTAGGAGTAAAAGGACTTTGAAGTTACCCAGGCACTTTGAAGTACCAGCAGGTTAGCTGCGGCTACATGTGAGCCGGCACTTCAAAGTTTAACACTTCGAAGTTGCCACAGGGGAGAATTAGCTTAATGAAGTGCTGCACACGCAACACAGCACTTCATTAATGATCTTCCGACACCCTACTTACCATCCTCCCTTCGAAGTTGGGAGGTAGTGTAGACACAGCCTAAATGAATTTGGCTTGCAAAGAGGGCACTCAAGAGACTCCATTAAGATGTATACAGATAAGCAACCTAATTCACTAGTCATCTGAAAGTTGTACACTGTTATTGCATCAATACAAGTGTCACTGACCTAGCTAACTGCTTCTTGTGAATGCTTACCAGGCAGTTGTGTCTGGACCATTCACTGGATCTGCGCACTTAAGAACATCAAAACATAAGAATGGCCATTCTGATTGAGACCAGAAGGCCATCTAGTCTAGTGTCTTGTCTTCTGACATTGGCGAAGACCAGTTAGCTCAGAGGAAATCAACAGAACAGGTAAACAAGTGTTGCCCCTTCCCAGCTTTGACAGACAGAGGCTAGGGACACCATCCCAGTCCATCCTGGCTAACAGCTACTGATGAATGTATCTCCATGAATTTAGACTGTTCTTTTTGGAAGCCAGTTAAAATCTTGGCCTGCACAGAATCCTCTGTCAGGGAGTTACACAGGCTGACTGTGAATTGTGTGAAGAAATACTTCACTTAATACTTCCTTCATTTCATTTACTTACCTCTAGTTATTGTGTTACAGGAAGGAACTTGCAACCATTTAAATCCTACTTTTCAGTACTAAATTAAAACACTTTTGCTTACTGTCAGACCCAGGATAAATAACTGTTACCGGTGGGGGCTGGAAAACAACCACTACACATATCTTTTATTACTTGATGAGTTTACATTGTGTAAACCTTTTACACAGACAAAGATGGATCTATTTAGTGTTTTGATCCTTTTTGAAAGTTGATTTCCCAGGTGCTGTGCCCTAGAACTGTGTCCTCCCAAAGCTGAAGTGGTTCAGCATCTGCATTGCTCTGCAAGGGAGTAAGGTAACCCCAACTCTGTGCCTTGTCTGGGGGAGACCAGAGGATCTGGCTCAGCAGGATGAAGTGGTGGGTAGCCCCAGAGAGCAAGAAGGTAGGTGTCAGTGTCATAATTAAGCTCACTGGGAAAAAATTCCAAGGAGACTTCTGTGATTACACCCCCTCACACACGTTAGAAAAAAAGCATTTCATCTTAATTCTAAAATACTAAGTTATGAAGAATCCACCTCACCTCTGGTAAGTTGTTCCAATGGCTAATTAGTAACATTTTTAAAAATTATACTTTATTTCCAGTCCGAATTTGTCCGGCTTCAGCCTCCAGCCATTTGATCTTTTCTCCGCTAGACTTTGTTAAATATTTTTCCCCAGATGGGCATATATATATATATATATATTGTAAAACAAGTGACCCTTTAACCTCTTTAATCTAAATAGATAGAAGTCTTTGAGTCTGCCACTCTATGGCATGTAGTTCAGACTTGTAAGTAGTCTCCTGGGTTACCTCGGAACCCTCACCAGTTTATCACCACCCTCCTAGAACTGAGAACACCAGAACTGAACACACTGTTTCAACTACAGAGGCAAAATAACTCTCTACTCCCATCTCAGATTCCTCCATTTATGTATCTGCAGATTGCATTAGGCAGTCTGGCTGCTGTATCACACTGAGAATTCATGTTCAGGGGTTTATTCAGCACAAAGCTCACATCTGTTTCAGAGTATCCGCTCCCAAGTATAAAATCCTGCTCCTCTACCATGTAAATATAGGTTGTATTCTTTGTTTCCAAGATGCATATATTTAGCTATATTAAAATCAAAATTGTTTGCCTGTGCTTACCTTACTAAAGTGATCCAGATCATTCAGTATCAGTACCCCATCCTCTGCATTGTTTACTATCCCTCAATTTTCTGTCGTCTGAAGACTTGATCAGTTTAATGTTTTGTTCCAGGTGATTGAAGAAAAATGTTAAGTGATTCAGGTCCAAGATCCCATTGGAAACACACCTGCTCAGTGATGATTCCTCCTTCTCAATTACGTTTTGAGACCTACCATTTAGGCAGCTTTTAATCTAGTTAACACGTGCCATTTTAATTCTACATCTTTCTAGAGTTTAAATAAAATGTCATGGAGTGCCAACTCAATTGCCTTACAGAAGGCCACATATATAACATCAGCACTAATATTTTTATCCACCAAACTTGTAATTTCACCCAAAAAAAGGATATCAAGTTAGTTTGACAGGATCTATTTTCATCCAATGAAATGCTTCAATGGTTTTTGATTAACGTGTTCATTCCAACAAGAAAGTTCACATCCTTTTCAACTTGTCATCAGAAATGGCTGCACAACAAAGATCAGATTACAGTTTGGTAGCTGGAACCAAGACAAAATGTTGTTTAGCTTCTCTGAACCAGTGCAGTGCTTGTGAGGTGAAGTTGTCCACAATGAATTATTGGAGGTTAGTCTAGGTGCTCAGTTTATAGCAGGGCAAGTACTTTTTCCCCAGCCTTAAAAGTATTGCTTTGTGTTTAATAGCCGCTAAAAACAGATTTGGTCTTGTGTAATGGAAAAGTGTTAGCAAGCGCTTCTTAGTATCTAAGATAAAGTTCCCTTGCTACAGATTAGTTTGTTATTCTTATTATATTATGGCATTTGGAGGTGCACTCCACACCAGTGAGGAGTTGTCACTGCCTGCTCTGTAATCTGGGGTTCCTCACACAATGCTTTGCTGCGGTAGCTTCCAACCTGGGTCGCTCACAAACAGCTTCAGTATCTGTGTATATAACTGCAATCTACTAACACGTTCCAGTCACACTTTGACTTTTAGCTGTCTAGATGGCCACTTGTAGAATGGTTACACCACACTTTAAGTTAGTATTTCCACTCCCTCCCAGTGTATTCTGCACTGTCCAGCCTTTTACTGGACTGTTCAGATGTTTTAGGTCTGTTGCCTCTGCAAGGGAACAATATCCAACAAATGGAATTACTCAGATAATTCAGTTTGAATGGAACACTGGATTAGTTTTGATTAAAGAATAAAATGAGTTTATGTAACTGTAAAGAAAGAGATTTTAAATGCAGATAAGTACAAGCTACTAAAGGCACAAATGGTTCCTAGAGAAGACATGCATCTTGTAGAGATGAAAGAGACCTCAGGAGGTCATGGAGTCCAGTCCCCTAACCTTTTGGGAGGACTGCCTCCCCCTGCTTTTTTTTTTTTTTTAAATCTGTTTACCCCAGGTTGTTAAACAGCCCTTTTGGGGACTGAACTTGCAACTGAGGGTTTAGCAGGTCGACACTCAAACTGCTGAGCTGTACTTCCCCCCCAGTGCTAAAACTTAACAAACCAGAAACATTTGAAGACAAAATCCTTCCCACCTGTTTCCAACCAGACAAAACCTCACATCAAGATGTCCTGAAATATGCTGTTTTCTTTGTCATCTTCATTGAAAGAGAGTAGAGAGAGAAAAAGAGAAACATGTAACTTGGGGTGTTCTTGCCCCTCCCTTTTACAAAAATTTGGGATAGAAGGGGCTTCTGGAAGGAGGGTTTCCTTCCGGAAGATCCCCGCAGGCCATGTGTCTGCACGTGTACTTTGGAGTCTGGAAGAGCTTCTTCCAGACTCCGAACCATGTGCCAATATACTAATGAGGCAAGGAAAATTTGCATCTGTGCCTCATAAGCATCTTCCGGATAGCTCCTTAGCGTGCCGCTTCTGCAAGAAGTGGCACATGTAGACACAGCTTATTTAAGCAGTACAAAAGATGATCTATAGGCTGAGTGAAAGCAGTCTCACGCTCTTCCTTCTCCTTGGTGTATGCTGAAAGGCATATTTCTCTTTTCCCCCTTTTGCTGTTTCACATGCCTTGTTTACCACTTATACATAAATTGAGGCAAATGCACATCTTTTTTTAAAGATAAGCCTGCTTAATTACTCTTCTTAATCAGAGATGCAATGTTTTGAACTTGTGCTACCAGCATGAAACCTGAAGAATTCCTAACTTTACATATAACATGACTACATACATAGAGCATTGTTACTAGTTTTTAAATCATGCTGCACAAGGAATATTTTCTACAAAGATTGTTGCAATGGCATACAGGGAGAGAATACAAGACTGCATTTAGTTAGATCTATGTTCAGTGGACATGGAGACCCGTTGGCCACTGTCTTGTTTAGAACATTGTTTGTTATATTAGAAGACTGTTATCAAGTCCCTCTTTACTCAAAGCTAAACTTGCCCATTTTTTAACCTTTCCTCTGAGGTGAGGTTTTCTAAAACTTCTATCATTTTTCTTGCTCTGTTCTGGACTCTCCATTTGTCTGCTTGTTTCTTAAAACTGGGCACACTACTTCAGCTGAGGCCTAATAAGTGCTGAGAAGAGCAAGGCCTCCGTTTTCTTACATATGGCATTGCTATTAACATACCACAGCGTGATTTTAGTTTTTTGCAACAGCATTACACTGTTGACTCATATTCAATTTATGATTCATTATCATTCACAGATCCTTTACAATGGTACTCCTGCTTAGCCAGTTATAACCCTATGGGCTGCATGGTCCAACCACTGCCCAGGTGTGTATACCACATAGTCCTTGAGCAGTGGTTTATCATTGGTTAGCATTGTTAACAAAAGGACATTTAGTTCGTTATTTAGGCTTAATGGAAGTTGGCTGTCACGTCCCAGCACTTGTAGGAGCACTGTCACTGTCAACACTGTCACTGTCCAGTCTTCAGTATTGGCACATAATTACTGCAAAAGTTTCCCCTTCCCTGTGAAATGGTGTGACTGAGAAATCCCAAGGACTCTGGCCATAATAGTGTTATTGTTTATTTTGTTAGCTCAGATTTGAAAAATCAACCACATTTGCACCCTCAGTTGTCATGTTTATGATGCCATTTTACAGAGTGGGTTTTCATACTAATATTTATTCTCATTAAAGCAGTGTTGAGGTGGAACCTTCAAGAATTTTCTGCAGGGACTCAGAGGTCATCTAGTGTCACTGTAGCTCTTAAAAACATCTCTGTCCTCTACTAAAAAGGTTATTTCACAACTCTGTAGAACCATAGAACCACAGAAGTCTTCGCTTGTCCCGCAATGAGATTTTTGTAATATATTTAAACCAACAAATAAAGTTCAAATTCTAAAACTGGGGCCACTATGACTCCTCTACTCCGGCAGAAAAATTGGGCCAGCCATTACAGTCTTATTTCTTTTTTGTCTTTTTTCCTTTGTATTTTTCCATTTCTCTGTGGACTTCTCTTCTGTCTCTAGGGGTAATCTGAGAACTACAGTTTATACATAATTTTCACAGATTAGAAATCTTTACCTTTCTTCTTACTGAGAACGTGAAGTAAAATTGTTGGATTTTGGTATGCTATGTAATTCGTGACAATATCTTGGAAGTTAAACTAAATCTGAAGTATAAAATTACACTTTTCAGCGTTTGTTACATCTCAGTTAATCAAAGATCAGTCACTTGGCTTGTGACCAGAAACTTTGTATCACAAATTTGGTTACTTGTATACTGTAAGGCCCTGATTCAGCAAAGATTTTAAGCACATGCTAAAGTATGGTTTGTGACATAATGGGAAGATGGATCTTTCAAAGCGTGATTCTAGACCATGATAAGTGTCCTTCTGGAAACATGATGAGCACTCTCATCTACAAATGAAATCCAAATTTTATTATGGTCTAGTTTTTGAAAGGTGTTGCACATATCTTGGGGATACCAAGGTCCTACAATCTCCTTTAGCTTCTTTGTTTACACAATACAATACCTGTGACAAAGACCTAGGGGTATCTCAAGAAAAAAAGCCTGTTTTGTTGTTCATTTTGGTCCCTGGCATTCTACACTTTATGTTAATGTTTCTTCCATATGGTATAGCAGTAATATGGTTGAGACTGAAAAGTACAGATGTGACAGAAGCACCTGTAGAAAGGATCCTTCTTCCTGAAATGAATGAGGAAGTTGGGTTGTTGTGAAATTGGGTTTTTTTTTCTGAAGGTACCCCATCTACATGGCTATTTTTGCTTTTGGAAAAGTCTTTTCCGGAAGTTTAATTGCATAAAATTATGCAAATGAAGCATGAGATTTATAAAGAGAACTTCATTTGCATTTTTGATCTCCCTCATTTGCATTCCTCCTCTGAAAGAGGAATGCTGTGTAGACACAGCCCTCTTGTCTGACAAGAAACCTGCTTTTTCACCTTTATGAGGTCCCTAAATGCATAAAGTCTGCATTTAGGGACTTTATAAACCTGGAAACTTAAAAAGGTAATGGGCTTCGTGTTCCAGCGAATGGACGGATCCGTAGATCCATGATGGTCCTGTTCTTAAGGAAACATTGGAAGCACTGGGCCTGCTGAGGTCCCTTAAGACTGGGAGTCCTTGGACAGGATTTGCAGGATTGTTCCTGTCTGAATGCATGTTATGTGTTGGATGACTTCTGGTAAACTTACTACATATGTAACTTCTATGGGTTTTTTCATGTTTTCTTTTCGATGCTTTGTAGCTTAAAACAGAGTTGTATAGGGAGTGTTGTCTGGTAGCTCATAACTGTCAATTCTACCTGTCTGAAGAGAAAGCAACAAAGAGTTATTGGACAAACCTGACAGTGCTTGGAATAACCCAATGAAGGTAGGGAATTACACAGCCTAGGAATATCTTGGGCAAAAGGGATAGACCTGAGATGTGGCAGGGGTCTCTACCAGTCTTTACTAAAAATGTTGACAAGAACTTTGGATGAGAGAAGCCTGTTTACATGTGATGTTAACCTATTAGTTAAGTTTAGACACTAGAAAAATGTGTTATGATTCTCATTATATCTAGCCATTCATTTCCAATGTTCTTACTATCACATTAATTTTTGATAATGACTTATCCCTGTTTTTGCTGTAAATATATGCTGGTGCTGTGCTATTATTAAGCAAAGTGGTTCTCCTGAAGTTGTATCTTAGAAGCCAATATGTACTGCTTCTGTGGGAATAGCAGGCCTGGTAATTTTTGTACATGTTTAGTTGGTAAAAAGATGGATTCTTAAGGAAATATTCCGAGAACTTGGTAAGCAGGCATGTGCCTATTGCTACCTCTGCACAGTGAGGCCTGTGGAAGCCTGACGTGTAGTGTTTGTGCTGCTGTTGACTGGTGGTATCAGGAAGTTGAATAAGAGTTTGCATAGATGAGACCTTTTCCTACTAAGGGAGGTGGCTGTAAAGAGCCTCACAACGCTAGGTATCTTTGGGGAGGATCACACCAAGTCAAACCTATGAAAAGCTTTTGTAGCAAGTGGACCATCAACCTGAATTTTCTGGAATACTCAATGAATGGAGTAGTTTAGGGGCTACCACTGGCAGGCTTTACCATGCTGGTAAATTATGTAGATGTGCAGTGCCTCCTCATGCACACAGTAGCTGTAATCTGGTGAAGGAGATTGCATTTTATCACATGTATTTCATAGTATGCTGGGCTAGCCTCAGGCCTTTTGTTGCTTTAGGCAAAACTCAGTATGAGCAATCCAGACCCCAGTAACTATTCTGACTAATTCTATGTCCTACTTATTTAATTTGACATTTTGGAATCAAGTTTTCTAATGAATTTTATGTAACTCACTCTGTCTACTTTGCGTTTCTTCATCTTACCTTTCACTTTGTGTTTTTTTCTCACTGTATTTGATGTGTTTTTCTTTTTAATTTTTGTTTTCTCCTCAGACTTATTTTATATTGTGTAATTATTAGACCTTTATTTTTAACATGCCTCCAGAGCCAATGTTTAATAGCTATTAGTTTTCTATTCAAACTCTTTTGTCAGGTGCTGTAGCGCTTCCATCCTATGAAAAGACACTTCCACACTATGAAAAGATAGGGATATGCAATCCCAGAAGTAAGGAGACAAAGGCTGTCCACCACCATGGTATGATCTAAAATTTGGTTTAGGGCTCATATATCAGAAATAGGTTACAAAGCTCCTGCAGAGTGTCAGACCAGGAAGTTTCAGGGCTTATCAGATGTTCAATTTAATTATTGTTGCTAAATTCCCTTCTGTATACAATTAGTTAGATTTATACAGGAGCTAATATGCAAACAGTGAGTTAGTAGTATGTGACCATGGGGCCACATGGGATCTTCTCTGCACTGTATATTTTGAAGCAATTAAGCAGTTGATAAGTGAGGTGGTAAATGGATTATATCCTCACCCTTTTATTTTTTCCGGGCAATATGTTTGAGTTCTGCTTTAGGTAACAGGTATAATCAGACATGCTGCTTTCATAATACTTATTTTTTGGTGAAAACGCCACATATTCCAGGGATGTCTATGGCTCGCCTAAACAGAGTGTTACAGGTCAGGTTAGAATTGTAGCAGGTTTGTTCGGAGCAACTTGTACAGAGCCTTCCCAAGCCAGCACCGTTAGTCTCTCATTTTCACAGCCCCTACATTTGGTCATATGCAAGGATTGAAAAGTCCATGTTGTTACATATGATATTGACAGTGCTGCAGCATTCCACTGCTAATAAATGTTGTGCATTGCAGGAAATTTTAGCCAATAACCAGGGCATACTTCAGACATTGGTAGAGCAAAGTGTACGTCTCATCTAGTAGGTTCCCTTGGAACTCCTGCAACCTCTTTCTGTGAGAAAAGCTATGCACCTTGGCAGAAACTATAGAATGCTCGAATAACTCAGATAAACTCTCTAAAGAAGTCAAAGTCAGAGGCATAGGGGAAATTTACCAAAATATCTATTTCTAATTTTACAGTGTCATGATACAGAAAATATAACTTAAATACAATAAAGCACTCACATGCATTTATGGTCTCCGGTCACACTACAGAATCTTTGGTAGAATATATGACACCTTGATGATGCTGATGATAATAATACACTATTTTTGTGGTGGTGGTACGTAAGTGTGTGTGTGGGGGAGCAGCAAATACTGCAGTCTAGTTCCTCAAGTAAATCAGGAAAATGGATCATCTTTTCCTCAAAACCAGGTACACAGTGCATAACATTTTCTATTCTCCTGTCCACCGGCTTGAATAGGTTAGATTTTTTTTGTGTCCCAATCTGCTATGGGTCACTAAATTAGTTTGTTCCTGTAGTGGGGTGGGATGGCCACCCCGCTACACAGAAGGGGAGGATCCCTTCTGGTGGCCATTTTGTATGGAGTCTGGCCCCTTCCAATCAGCTGACTGGAAGTCAGGAGGTGGGGCCAAGCCTAGAAAAGCCCAGGCTGAGGTCTCAGTTGGGACCAAGCCTCTAGGGGAGCCAGAGGATGGCTCTGGGCTCCCAGCCTCGGAGGCTGAGGACTGGCTGAGGGAGGCCAGGGCTGGGCCATCTGGGCTCCTGCTGGTTCTGACACCCTGTGGACCCCAGCAGAACCTGAATGGCAAGGAAGACCAGCCAGACCCTAAGGACAAACCAGAGTACCCACCTCACCCTGCACAGCAAGCCAGCCTCAGGTGATGGGAGAACTGGCCTCAGCCTGACCCCAAGCCATCCTGAGACAGTGGAATCAATAGGCTGTGTAGGCCTGGACTCGGGCCGCCCGGACCCCAGCCAGACCTGAAACCCACTGAATCTTGAGACATTGGACAGACTTTGGGTATGTGCCAGGGTAGGGGGTTGGGGGGGTACTAGGAGTGGCCCAGGGGGTAGAGAGGACCATTAAAGGTCCTTGGGCAGTGTGTTGTGGTCTGGATTCCCAGCTGACCCATTCAGCAGGTGCTACTGCTGCAACCAGGGCCCCTGGTCCAGGACACGATGCAGCGAGTGGGCCCTCATCTCCCCTGCCATCCACTTGCCGGGCGGCCGTCTCCCTGCTCACCGGCCAACACAGGTGAAGTGTCTGTGCTGGGTGGAACTGTGAACTGGTTTGCTGCCCTGCCCTGAGTGAGAGCCTCGGCTGCTTGAACTACTGTTTGCTGCCTTGCCCTGCGCTAGGGCCGGGGGCCTCCTGGACTCTTTGTTGTCCCACTCTGAGTTAGGGCCTGGGCCTGCCCTGCCTTGCTCCAGAGCTTGGGCTGTTCTTGGAATGTTTATTGCCCCATCCTGAGTTAGGGCCTGAGGTCCTCAGACTGTTGCATTGTCCTGCCCTGCACCAGAGCCTGGGACAGCCACACCTTGCTCCGAGGCCTGGGCTTCTTTGGATATGTGCTGCCCCACCCTGAGCTAGGGCCAGGGGCTACCTAAAGGCTGTATTTATTTGTTGCCCTGCTCTGAGTTAGGGTTTGGACCTACCCTGCCTTGCTCCAGGGCCTGGCCTCCTTTGAATGTGTGCCGCCGTGCCCTGCCCTAGGCCCAGAGGCTACTTAAAGCCTGTGTTTGTTTCCTGCCCTTCCTTGCTCCAGGGCTTGGGTTCTTTTGGATGGGTGTCACCCCATTCTGAGCTAGAGTCAGGGGACTTTCTATGACTGTGGGCCTGCTGTTGCCCAGACCTCAGGCTAGGCCCTAACAAGAGCTAATTCCCCTAGCCCCTGCCTGAAGTAAAGCAGGGGGCTTTTGAACTGTTGCCTCTTGCCCACCTGAGGCAAGGTGGGAACTACCCCCCCACAAACAAGTGACTTGGGGGTTGTAGGACATTCAAGGCGGTGGGCCACGGGATGGCTGTCCACTGACCCAGAAGGGGAGGAGCTCTTCTGGAAGCCCTGAATTAGCTAGAGTTCCTTTTATTAAAATCTAATATGCACATATACACACTGACATGCATGAATTCTTACCAAAAACCCTCATGAAATTGAGGCTACTCGTCATTATGGTGTATAGATGTGGATACAGTTTTCTTTCATCTTGCTCTGTAGCTAATGAACAAAATTTCCCTGCCAGACAGAGTCAATGGCTTAGATGCTGTTCTGACATCCTGTCTGAATTTTAGTTTATGAAAAAGGCAGCTGCACAGCCTACTGTGTTTGAAGTAAGTGCAGTTTGTCACAATAGCTATCAAGATTAAAGTAGGGTCATTCTGGCCATGTGTGAAAATAACCATATCCATTTTAACACCTGTAGGTTTTTTTTTTTTGTTTTTGTTTTCTGAGAGCAGTAAAAGTAATTCATTTAATGAATCCGGAGGTACCCATTCTTAGACTGCTTTTTCTAGTAAGACACTAAATGTATTTGAGATCCCATGAGTAACTCGCTCAAAAAATATTACAGGCAAATAGTCTCTGGCAGAGCTCACATGGTTGACCCAATCTCTGGCCTCAGTTCCTGGGAAATGTCAATTTAGCAAAACAGTTTATGAAGAGATTGGTAAACTGCAAGTGCCATTAAAAGCTGTAGTTCTGATTTGAACCATCTTCGGACCTATTAGATTTCCTTTAGACACCCTAAAGCAGAGATCAGCAACCCCTGGCACAGGTGCCAAGAGTGACATGTGAGCCGAGTTTGGCTGAGCTCCCCCATGCAGCTGGGAACTTGCTCAAAGCCATGCCACCTGTGGATTAACTGAAGAGTAGCTAATGCTACCAACCACTACCTGAATGGTAAAGCTCTGCATCTTAATTTATTTATTAATGACTTTAAAAATATCATCGGTACTCAGACTGTACAGAGGGGTAAAAAGGTCACATTATGGCACTCCGCCGTGGAAACACTGCTGAGCCCTGCTGTATGGCAACACTTAATTATGTTCTTGTAGCATCTTATCACTATTGATGCTTTAGTGTTGAAATACCAGACTTTCCTAGGCACATATGCTTATAGGGGTATCAGTGACCAAGCAACAAGCCCGAATCAGATCATATTAAAATAAAAGGAAAATTAGAATTTCAGTGCCTGAATTTACAAGCTGGAAGAAATATCTTGTTTGGCTTGCTATCATTAATCTGACACTAAAGCTATAACATAAAAACTATGAGCAACATAGAAGCATAATAACTTGGGAAACAGCCCAGCAGTGCTGAGGAGCAAGACATAGACTTGATAAGGCCTTCTTCCTTTTTAGGATTTTCATTTGATTTCTTTTCCTTATTTCTTATTCTTGCAGTGTTTTTACTTTATTTTATATCAAACATCTCCAAGAATAATTCATAACATGAGGCAAGGAAAAGTGACATGTTCCATGTCTGCCAAAACTAGACCAAGATTGAATTAGTTCTTCCTCTGAGAATTAAGTTAAATTTCTGTTATTGTGTTACTCATTACAGCCAGACTGTCTCTGAAATTACTTTAGTCATTTTGCTTGATATTATATGATCCCTCTGTCTTTGCAAGCAAGAAATGTAGCTTACTACAGAAGAAGAAAAAATTAATCAGGAACTGTTTCTTTGTATCTTCCTTGTTTTCTCAGGTGGCAGATTTCTGATAATTGTCTTAAGCCTAGCTCATATTAAGCAGTGGATTAGGTGCACCATAGAATGTGAAAATCAGACCAATAATAAACATTCCATTAATCCTGTGTTTAGTAATAGGTCAGATCACCACCTTCCATGGAAAAACAAAGAGGAGGACCTAGGGGATAAGGGAAGTGTATGAGCTTCTCCTCGTACAGTTATCTCTAGTTCTTCTGTCTGGGTGGCTGTGGGGAACATGTGGAGCTTCCCTGCATGATAAAGTGTTGACCAGAGCTGAGAATTTGTTAGAAGTTTTGTTTTTGGGTGTCGATTCACCAATTTGACCTGAGAAACTCTAAGGTTGAACTCCACCCCTTACTGGTAATATTAAGAGCTGAAAGAGCTTTGTGCCTGAAGGTAGACCTAAGGACCAGGAGCAATCAGACATACGCAGTGAGCAATACAAAAGCAGCACAATTTTTATTGCAGTTGTTAGTAAAATCACACATAGTAATATGCCTAAGGCAGTGAACACATAAACAGATCCGATTGTCCCAGTCAATAATGTAAATGCAACCTGCGTATACAACTGCAAAGACCTGAAGAGTTGAAGACCATCCTCAGTCAGAGAGGTGAGGGAGGAAACTGAATATTTAAAGAGGTATTCGTACTTGTGGACAGAAAATATAAAGGAGAGTTTGAGGAAGAGAAGCCTCCCTTTGAAGAAGACAGTTTTTACTTTGAGGAAGAGTAAATGACCCCCTAATGCTATCAGCCATGGGGTGTTATATCTTCTCGCATCACTTCAGCCAAGCCTCTCAAAACCTAAATGAGACTTTGGCACCGTAAGATTTTGAGGGTATGCACATTTGATTGGAGGATTAGACTAACAGACCCTCTGAATATTCATGAGATGTCATTTCATGTTCCCATAGACAAATTCCTAAAATGGGCATCTGTGGCCAAGAAGTACTGCACGATGACCCCACTTCTAATTTATGGTAAAGCAGGGTGTCAAGCCTGACAGGGCTGTTGTATTTTTGGTACCTTCAGATACCACACAAAGTAATGTTGCATTCTAAGTCAGCGCGTTTCCTCCTTTGCAGTTAGACTAACCTAGTTAGAAAGGCTCACACGAATCTAAACATAAAAAATGGGCTAAAGCTAACTTCTTTCAGGCCTGTAACCTGTAGGTCCTTGCATTACGGCTAGAACAGAATAAAACAGTAAATGATTTGGAGAATAGATATTTAGAGCATGGATAGGCTTAACTATAGGCTTACAAGCTATGAATCAAATACATATACTTATAGGGTATAACAAGTAGGAAGTTCAGTTGCCAAAATAAATGGACCCCCTAAAATTCAGGGACTCCATGCTTCCATAATATGCTCCAAATTGTTGATTTTCCTGGAATTCCTCTTAAATGGAAATCCAAGCTCAGAGGGGTTCCATATTTAACATATACAACTTCAAGAAGAGGGTGAAATGGTGCATAGAGCAGATCCATCCCTCTATCTTCACTCCTGGCTTGAGCTCCTCCTGTTCCAGTGCCTCCATAGGGCCTGAGAGTTGGGCACTGACAGTTGTGTGGAACTGACAGACTACTCTATCCCATGCACAGCTTTCTTCCACAAGCCTGTTTCTTCACGATAACTGGTAACTAAGTCTATGTTCACACTGTGCGTGCTATTTCGGGATACAGTGGTGCACTATTCCAGTTCTGCAAACCCTCATCATACGAAGGCTAATGGACGTTTGTAATAGCCCCTTATTCTAAACTTTTGTGCCATTTGGATAGCACCAAGTTCGAAATAAGGTATTTTGAAATACTTCACACAATTTGCATAGCACAAATTACTTAAATTACATAAAAAATTTGCAGTGTAAATGTAGCCTAAAGCTGGGTCTACACGACTCCCTTCCTTTCAAAAGGGGCATGTTAATGAGCAGGTTCAAAATATGCTAATGAGATGCTGCAATGAATATGCAGCACCTCATTAGCATAATGGCAGCTGCGGCGATTTGAAACTGCGGCTTTTCGAATCGCACGCCGCCCGTGGAGACGGGACCTTCCGAAAGGACCCCCCTGAGTTTTTGAAAGCCCTTCATCCTATCTGGTATTAGGAAGAAGGGTTTTTGAAAACTGGCTGGGGGGGGGTCCTTTCGGAAGGTCCCGTCTCTACGGGAGGCGTGCGATTCGAAAAGCTGCACTTTCGAATCACCGTGGCCGCCTTTAACATGCCCCTTTCGAAAGCAAGGGGCTTGTGTAGACACGGTAAGTGTTTGTGGATGGACAAACATCAAGTTTCTAGACTCTTCAAGTCTATCTGATTACATTTACTGAGAACACAAATAGGCCAGGATATTCTGATTCTGTTCTGAGAATTTTTCCTGTGGAGAAACAAATGGAAGCCTCTAGTTTACACGGATGCCAAATAGCTGCTATTTTTATTTAGTTTGTTACTGAGTGAACAGAGACTTTTATTATCAAGCCTTCTATAGTAGGATTTAAAAAAAAATGAAACAAACAACAATGCTGGACTATATTTTCTTCAAATGCCTCAGAGGCATGATCTGTGCTTTCAGAATTATACATGAGTATCATGGATTAAGTTGGGAGTATCTCAGTGTATACACTGAGTAATACCTGACTCATATTTTGATTTTAACATAAAAACATTTCATATATTTATAGTTACAGTCACATAGGGGAAGCCAGTGTGCCTATAAAGGCATGTATTTGGGTGTGTGATTTCCTGTATTAACATCAAGATGTTACACGTAAACTCAACAGACTAACAGTAAAGGTGTGATTTGAGACTAGAGTAGTGCAGCTCTGTGTGATGCTGTGAAGGTGTGACAGCACTCTGCCAATTCTATTTCCCTCGATGCCCCTTTATCTCTTTTGCAAACAACTGACTATACTTTCTTCTTTGGTGCCGTTTCTCTGGTTGGGATGTAATTCATGAACCAGTGTGCTAAAATATAACCCTTTGCTTCCATCAAATTCATCTCTAAAATTTACCTTTACTTACAGTCCCTCAGCAATCACCCTTACAATGAAAATGCAACACACAGAATTTCAATACAGAATAACCAATCCAGGGCTGCGTCTACACGTGCACGCTACTTCGAAGTAGCGGCAGTAACTTCGAAATAGCGCCCGTCACGTCTACACGTGTTGGGCGCTATTTCGAAGTTGAAATCGACGTTAGGCGGCGAGACGTCGAAGTCGCTAACCCCATGAGGGGATGGGAATAGCGCCCTACTTCGACTTTCAACATCGAAGTAGGGACGTGTAGACGATCCGCGTCCCGCAACATCGAAATAGCGGGGTCCTCCATGGCGGCCATCAGCTGGGGGGTTGAGAGATACTCTCTCTCCAGCCCTTGCGGGGCTCTGTGGTCACCGTGGGCAGCAGCCCTTAGCCCAGGGCTTCTGGCTGCTGCTGCTGCAGCTGGGTGTCCGTGCTGCATATACAGGGTCTGCAACTAGTTGTTGGCTCTGTGTATCTTGCACTGTTTAATGAAAGTGTGTCTGGGAGGGGCCCTTTAAGGGAGCGACTTGCTGTTGAGTCCGCCCCGTGACCCTGTCTGCAGCTGTGCCTGGCTCCCTTATTTCGATGTGTGCTACTTTGGCGTGTAGACGTTCCCTCGCTGTGCCTATTTCGATGTTGGGCTGAGCAACGTCGAAGTTGAACATCGACGTTGCCAGCCCTGGAGGACGTGTAGACGTTATTCATCGAAATAGCCTATTTCGATGTCGCAACATCGAAATAAGCTATTTCGAAGTTGGGTGCACGTGTAGACGTAGCCCAGAAGTAAGGTGAAGTGTTTTTTCAACTGGTTTTCTTGGTTCTTAACATTGTCTATGTACTCCATTCTCTTTGGCTGACATCACCCAGCTGTTTCATGAAAGATTGGTGGGCATTATGTGAACAAAATCTATAAATGTATAAGGTGCACTGCTGTCATTACTAATATAGCAGTGTGAATATGGATAATTAGCATGTAAATGAAGAACACTGGCTAAGATCTTCAAAAGCACAGAAGTCATTCAGGAACACAGGCCCTGCTGCTGTTGCACTCTTGAAAATCCCCTTTGTCAGCAGCCCCTTATGCCTGGAAAAAATCAGGGAAAAGGGGCTGTTGATAAAGGGGGATTTAGACAGCAGAACCATATCTGCCTTGGTTGCTTTCTTCCAGCAGCAGCCTCTGCTGGCAGGGTGATCTTACAAATTAGCTGCCAGCACTACAGCTCAGAGTAGCCAGAGAGGGAGAGAGGGATAAGAACATTTTGGCATGCTTCTGTCCCTTCTGCCACAGGGAGTCCCTGGCCTGAAGTGCCTCACAACAGGGTAGTGGCAGATGTGGCTCCAGCTGGGGAAAAATCTGAGGCACTCCCAGAAGCCGAGAGTCCCTGGCGAAACTCAGGTAGGGGTGGGACCTTACAGTGATTTTATCCTTTAGCTGTTCAGTGGGTGTGCACATACTAGCTCAATGCCACTTTTAAAGTTCTCATGGGGTGGTGCCAAGGTTGTCCTGGTTAATGGTTTCTCTAGGTTCCCACATTCAGATGCAGATGTTAGGGCTGATATGGCTATCTGGTGTTTATGTTTGTGGGGTCTAACATAGGGATGGGAACTTAGTTGTATTGCAGGGATGGAAGTTCCCAGTCTTGCTCTCTGGGGCATGCTGACATCTTACATGACAGAACCCAAACCAGGAGCCTTTAGCTGAACATTGCTTTGCATATGTCGTTGAGTACCTGTGGGGGATATGGGAGACATCACACAGAAACTGAGAGCAGGTAAGACCAAGCTGAAAAAGAGAGAGAAAGGCCTGAAGCATGGTGTCTGACTCTAGAAGAATCTTAGAAGTAGTTTTTGGACCCCGGAGCTGGCTAACTGAGTGCTCCTGGTTGTGTAATCAAAGAGAAGCTGTTTCCTGTGAACTGATTCCCTCTGTATTTAGAGATGCTGGGTTTTGGACACTCTTTGCAAATAAACAAAGGACATAGCAGATTGTTTTTATTTTCAACTGAAACAACCCACTACCCTTGAATATGTTTACTCAGCAAAGTTATGTCAAAATAGCAAATGCTATTTCAAAATAACTATGCAAGTGTCTACACAACACAAAAACTATTGTGAAATTATTTCAAAATAGCAGAGGCCTTTTTTTGAAATTGGTAAACCTCATTGCATGAGGAATGGCACCTATTTTGAAGTAGGTATTTTGAAATAGGGTCTGTGTAGACAGGGAATAGGAGCTAGTTAGAACTAAGCCATAGTGTGTCCAATGGCTTAATTTCAAAATTGACTCTATTGTGTGTAGATGCTCTGTTTCGAAATAGCAGAGCATTATTTCAAAATGCAATTCACTTGAAGCTGCACATTTCAAAATAAGCTCTTTTGGAATACCTCTTCCAGAATAGCTTATTCAGGAATTACGCTGCTTTGAAGACATAGCCCTGATCTTTTGCCTAGAGGCTTGAGCAAAAAACAGGGGAGACAATATATAATATAAAATACACACAAAATAACCCCACCCCTCAAAAGGAAAATGAAATGGGTTCATTGAGCCTGAGTGTTAAAATGTTTTGAATATTCCTTTGTGCAGAATTTTGAAATGTCAAAATGTCTTGTGAAATGGAACTTCTGCCCTTCACATAGCTCTCTTTAGGAGCTGGACGAAGATGTAATGTGGCTGCTAGGTCATCAGTGTGCAATTTTCATCACTTTAGATTCCATTAGACATCTAAATAGAGCTACAGAGAATCTAACTGAGCGCAAAGGAGACTAATTTATACATTACTTCTGAACTTCTCCCTGAGGCTTTAGTCTTACATGTTCATGACAGGCTACAGTTTATTTCTGTACCCTGTTTCTGCTTAACCATAGAGAGTTTTCCAAGCCAGAGAAGTAATAGGAATAGTTTTCTAGAAGAAGCATACATTTACAAAGATAGGTATCTAAAGCAGGTCCCAATTCTATTTTTAGCTATCTAAGTAAAAGTGGAGAAATTTTACCAGATGCTGAGCGTGTCCACTTACTCCAGTGTGAGGTATTATGTGCCCAGTACCTCTGAAAATCAGGCCGTTTTTATCTACTTGCCTAAATATGGATTGAGATGCCTACCTCTAAACATGTAGGCTTGCAAGTTTTAGTCTAAGTTCCTTTTGGAATTCATCTTTTCTCTGATTTGGCAGAAATCAGAAATAAACTTAGCTTTGTAAAACATTTCCTGCATTCCCACCTGATGTGAAAATGTTATTTTCACGCTGCTTGGAATATGCCTGAAGAGCCAATTAGCGAGGATTTTTGTCCAGCTTTCCGGCATGGTAAAGATGCATGGCTTGTTGGGCTACTGAGCCAGCCTCTAATGGAGGAATGTATTTTATTTTAGTGGCAGATGGCAAATACTAATAAGATTTTCCTCTTTTATTGTAGTGCCTGTTACAAGTAAAAGCCTGATCTTTAACTGATGTCTCCACTAATTCCATTCAGGTTTTCATAAAATAGAGGTACATGATTTTTTGTGGTGAGTAGCTGAAAATAGGAGGCTATAAAATAAGAAATTATTGAATATTTGTTTACAGACTCACTGGGCTTCATGAAAATGATCTCCAGGTCTGTTGTTTTTGGTTTATTTTGTCTGAAGCATAAAGGGCAGGGAGAATTTCATCTCTTGGTTTGGCTTTCTGTTTGGGAGTACAGGTAAGTGAGTATCTTTTCCTCTGCTTTGTTTTTCCTCCATTTGGTATGGAAGATTTTTCAGCTTGGTGGTAGAAGAGCTGGACTTCTCACTTTTTACTGTTAAGTGCTGGTGTCTAAGGAAGATGACTGAATGTAGATGGCTGAAATAAACAATTGAGATGCATCATTGTGCTGGAAGATATATGTCAAAGTTCTTTCTGGCCTCCTGGAACTGCCTCTTCAGCTCAGGAAGGCCCACAAGCTGACTCCTCTGCTAGCTCCAACCGCTCAGTCCCTTTCAGCTTTCCAGCAGTGGCTCTGAAGCTCAGGATTCCCTGCAAACTAGCCTCTTCCCTGGCTTCCTAGCCAGTTCCTCCCAGGGGCCTGCCTGGGACAGAATTGGTTATCTGTAGACTCTCTTTCCAAGGCAATTTTTATGTGACTCTTTCCTTGCTCTTTAGTCTATGTTTCCAGGCCCCACTCATCAGGCCTTCCTACAACTTACCAGTTCCCCACTTTGCAGATAGTGCTGCACCAGCTTTTGCTTTGGGTCTGCTACTGGTAGGCATGACCAGTACTTCACACTGTGCAAGAAAGAAGACAATCGTCTTTAAATATATGGTGGTCCATTGTTTGTGAAATGCCATTGCTTCATGCTGAAGCTCATAAAGGCTATAGATAGCATTTGTTGATTCTTTAATTTGACATTTTATAAAGTGACTTTAGAACTTCTGAAAGGTGCCAAATATCCACATCAGTGTCTCTAATCCCCCTGTAAGTACAGCATGAGCAGTGATGGACCAAACTTCTCCACATTGCCCTGTAATGGAGCTTCAAATATGATCTGGAGATCACACCTGTGATATAAGAGGATAGTTTAAGCTTCATGGGCATTCATTCTCTGGCTACTGTTGTGAAATTGTAAGCAAGCAGATATGGTAATCTGTGCAAAATGCTATGCTCGTTTGTGTGATTTGGATAGCTGTTAAGAAGACCCATAAAGACATCTCCAATCACTTTCACATAATTAATGTATAGCTGTTGAATGGGGAAACCTTTCTGCCTTGCCTGCTGTCACAGTGTTAGCAGAGAGAGAACAGGCTTGGTGTTCTGTTACCAAATCCATGAACCATTTAGCTCCTTGAGGCTGACAGATTGCAGAGGTTTGCACATGTATTTAAAAGGCCAGCTGATATAAATCTGTGTAGTTTCAACACAACTACATTGATTTACACTATCTGAATATCTGGATCCTTGTATTCCTAATATGTTGTTGTTTTTTCGTACGTTGATCTACAGGTTTTAAATCTCAAATGCCAAACACTGCAGCAGTGCACTCTAGTTTAAATTTTAAATGGCCTTAAATCAGAAAATTCCAAAGTTAAGGTTCCCACAGCAATTATAACTCAGCCTCTATTGCTCATGTGTAAGATTTTATAGTGAATATGTTGTTAAGTTTTCGGTTTTACAAATCCGTGTAGCAGAGTTTGGCTGCTGTGAGAATTATAAGAGATTTACCAATATTTATGTGTACAAAATTTCAGGCCTATGACTGTATTTTAATTTATTTTGCATTATAATTTATTTTGCATTCAGTTCCCTTGGGTTAGAGAGAGATTTTTATCACCCCCACCAAAACAAAGAAAGCAACTGTAAGGGTTTACATATTCAAATAAATGTATGGCGCACATTCAAAAATGCACTATTACTTGTGCATAGATTAACATACACAATATGAGATTCAAATTCTATATCTTGAATTCTGTCTCATCGTATGTTACTGTTTTTTTTTAAAACATTTTATAAGGAAACTCTGAAAAGCATTTATATGCTACTCTAAGATTCTACTTCAACATCATGTACAGTTGGGAAAACAAACAAACACAAACAAACTAGCCAAACACAGAGACACAATATCCAGCACTCAGGACCCATGTACACCGGTAGCTTTTTCATGGCGAAACTGGGTTTTTGCTGGGAGAAACCATGGAGCGTCTATACGCAAAATGCACATTGTTGACAGTTTGCCAACAAAGCCCAGCACATCAGCTGGTAGCATGATACTGCTCCCTGCTCATGTATAATGCCTCTCTTGGCAGTGTTCTGCCAACAAAACAGCCATATAGACACTCTGGGGCTCATTTGTTGATAGACAGGCCTTCCAGGTCACCAGGCAGCCTTGTTTGCAGAGCCTCTAGTCAGCCAGGCAGTCTGGCTGCTGTCTATCAACAACAGAGGGGTAGCCATGTTAGTCTGGATCTGCAAAAGCAACGAGGAGTCCCGTGGCACCTTATAGACTAACAGAAATGTACGAGCATAAGTTTTCGTGGGCAAAGACCCACTTTGTCAGATGCAGGACCTGCATCTGATGAAGTGGGTCTTTGCCCACAAAAGCTTATGCTTATACATTTCTGTTAGTCTATAAGGTGCCACAGGACCCCTTGTTGCTTTTGTCTATCAACAGAGCATATTTTTCTTGAGACTTGCTTTTATGTGTAGACGCAATACGTCAACTGAAGTTTTTCCAGGAAATTCCTTCCAACAGTGACTTTGGTGTCAAAGTCTTTATATTTGTTTTGCAAACTAATTGAACTAATGACCTCAATTTCCTAACCCTCATGTAAAGTTTGGCACTAACAAGACGATTTTCTGTCTCTCTCTCTAACGACTGGAAAAAAGAAGGGCGAGCAGATAAAACTGGCACCACATCCCTAAAACCAAACAAAGGAGGGAAACTGAAAAAAGTACAATAGTATATGCGGCAATCAAAAAAAGTGAGATTCTCTATAAAGGCAGCTTGTGAGTGACTTTGGAGTGCTTCCTTCAGTTGCATGTTCTGCAACTAAAACCTCTTGAAACAGTAACAGAGAGTAAGCCGTGCTAGTCTATACACTATCAAAACAAAACGCAGTCAAGTAGCACTTTAAAGACTAGCAAAATAGTTTATTAGGTGAGCTTTCGTGGGACAGACCCACTTCTTCAGACCATAGCCAGACCAGAACAGACTCAATATTTAAGACACAGAGAACCAAAAACAGTAAGCAAGGAGGACGAATCAGAAAAAGATAATCAAGGTGAGCAAATCAGAGAGTGGAGGGGTGGGGGGGAAGATCAACAGACAGTGGTATGTTCTGCCTGGTCCTAATAAAACTAGGGACTGGACCGACTTTACCTGATTGAACCTATTTGCTAGGAAGGGAAACAGGGTGAGATCACAAGAATTCATAACAAAAGGGATAGGACTAAGGAAACTCTAGTGAGCTGTATTTGTCACAGGGGTTTGGACTACCTGTGTGAGGAAATATTGGAAGAAACCAACCCGTCCCTCCATGCTCCCCAAAGGGCACTAGATTCCCATGTCTCAGCATTTCCTTCATGTCAGCAAATATCTGTGAAACACACTGAAAACCCCTTCTAGTGCTGGTCTACATAGAGCAGGGGTCAGCAACCCCCACAGCACACATGCCAAGAGTGGCACAGGAGCTGATTTTCACTGGCACTTAAGACAGGAGCTCAGCCCTGCCCCTTCAGTCCCACGCAGCCAACAGATTGCTCAATGCCATGCTGCCTGTGGATTAACAAAAGACCAGCTAATGCTACCGACCGTCACCTAAACAGTAGAGCTCTGGAGCTTCATTTATTTATTAATGATGGTGTTGTCAGTAGGAGTATTAGTGACATTAAAAAGTATCACCTGCACTGGGCCTGTACGTAGAGGTCAAAAGGTCAAATTTTGGCACTCCACCTTGGAAAGGTTGCTGACCCCAGGCATAGAGGATGACAATCTACTACTGCTGTCAATTACTTCATTAGTTCAAGTTCGTTTGCAAAACAAATATAAAGATTTTGATCCCACTGATGCATCATGTGCCTGGTGCCGTGTGATAGAGTTTCTGTTTTTCAATGAACTACTTAAAAACGAACAAGGAATTTATTCACAAAAAACTTACTTATAGGACATTTAAAAAGTTCCAAATTAAAGCCTAGATGAGTTAGGTTGTGTGTGTATGCATCTCTCCTCTGAATATGCATTATGGTAAATTATTTATTATATGATCACATATTATCTTTCCACAGGATCTCTGCCTCACTCAGTGTATAAGCTGGGCAATGTTCTGAGAAAAATCAGGGCTTTGTATTGAAGGAGGCTGTTATCTGTAAAACCATTTTTGTATTTGTTGCAGATGTTGTGTATTGAATGAGGTAGGGACTTGCAAGAACAGAAAGGATAATCTCCTGGTTAAAGCAGTTGAATGCTGCCCAGAATCTTGGATTCTATCCCTGCCTCTGCTACAGAGGTCCTATGTGTTGTGAAGAATTCACGTGATCCTAGTTTTCCCTGGTGTAACAAATACAAAAACCTTTTCTGGTTGTGCAATTTAATACCCTGAGGTCAGATTTGAAGAAACGAAGAACACTCACCACTGCAATTGAAGGCAACTGGAGCTGAACTTTAAACATAAGATACTCTAATAACTCTGGGCCTAGTTATCTCAGATTGGACACCTGTAATTAGTGGGAACTTTTGACCATAATCTCAGCATGCCTCAGCTCCTCACCTGTGCAGTAGTGGTAATACATCACCTGACCTTACAAACAGTTTGTGGAAAGAAATTCATTAATGTTTATGAAACACTAACTTATCACGGTGATGAGTGCAGTAACAAAGGACAGGAGAAATTTAATAAGTCTGTCTTCAGAACAGAGTTTCAATAATGTGACATAAATAAGGTCTGGGGCCACACATTGAAGAACAACAAAAAAACCAAACTACTGAAATGTTTGTTAACCATTGTCCATTCTATCAAAACAAGCAGAAGTGGGTCTGTCCCATAAAAGCTCACCTAATAAATTATTTTGTTAGTCTTTAAAGTGCTATTTGACTGCTTTTTTGTTTTGACAGTATATAGACTAGCACAGCTCCCTCTCTGTTACTATTCATTGTCCATTTTGTGCATTTGATGGGACAAGGGTCCTTTGTGAAAATGATATGTGATTATTTAATTAAGGATTGTGTCATAATGTATACATACACAGACAACCTATATTCTTTCATATATATGTGTGTGTGTATATATATATATATGTGTGTATATATATCCATTTTTCATTTGCTAATTACGAGTGGTTGACTTTGCTATGCTAAAAACGTTCTTT
This sequence comes from Carettochelys insculpta, assembly GCF_033958435.1. Taxonomy (NCBI): domain Eukaryota; kingdom Metazoa; phylum Chordata; order Testudines; family Carettochelyidae; genus Carettochelys; species Carettochelys insculpta. Next base: position 317,479,038 of record NC_134137.1, read on the forward strand.
TAATGTAGTCGTGCAAAATCGCACTAATGATGCTCATATTTAATGTCTAATGTGCCTGGTACCTAATTCATTTGGAAAAGCCATTAATTTGTAGCTTTGGAGGACAGAGGTTGTGTAGCAGTTTTTGTTGTTACTCCTTTTTTTTTTTCTAATATCCAATGGGGTAAGTCTTCAGTAATTTAACATTCAGATTGTAGCTTGAATAAGACACATGGAATGAGGACTGGAAAAAATAATGTGGTTTGAAGACAAAACAATGAACGTGTAAGCAAACACTGGTAACAAGTTATAAATCTCCGTTCAGCTTTTCACTTTTTTAGGTTCTTCTCTGTTAAAAAACTGTAAGCTATGCACATAATTAGACATCCATGCTGCCACAATGAATCACTTTTGTGAACACACTGATACAGCCTGACACACTGAGCCCAAGCTGGCAGGCCTGCCTCTAAATAAGGATTTGCTGAGTAGATGACATGAAACTTCTTATGCATTTCAAATAGACAGTGTGAATCCTTTAACAAGCACCCTCTCTGTTTTTCAAAGAATCCCAGAGTGGCTGAATATTACTGATTTAGCTGAACAGTCCTATGCACATGCAGTATATCAGTAGTACTCTGTTCATCACAGCTTTTTGCTGATGAACTATGAATTCTGTTCTCCTAATTTACTAGTGTTTATTTTTATGTCCCATAAGCAATTTACAGTGTGCATGAAATGTTTCTGTATATGCAGATTTATTTGCATCCACATAGACTGTTTTTCATCCAGATGACATTCAAAAGGCTTGTGCTAAATTCATCCCATTAAAATACTTTTTTATGAGCCACAGCTTTCCAAGCAATACTGTAGTTTTAAAATAGGGTGGCTAGAGGGTGATTTCTTTATATTTAGTTCTATGGAGACCAATTCAGCTTCTAGTGAGAAAAGTGAAAGTAAGTGCATGTCTGTGGGTAAATTAGACATCTCTTGCATCGTCAGTGGTATTCATTGAGGTCAGTGGTGTCAAAAAAGTTAAGTGCAGTACTCATGAGTTCATGAGTGAAGGCTGAAGCCTGATCCTAGAAGCTGTCCACACTTCAAAGGCAACATGTATTCATAGGGGATTCCTCAGTGTTAGCCAGTGATTGCTGTGTAGATGTGCAAGAGCCGTGTCACTCAACATGGGACACATATGAAGCCAAAAAGAGCATAAAAGACAAGGGAGACATGTTCCTCGTCACCACAGTGTATAACTGTCTCTTTCAGCAGAGTCACAGCTGCTCCTGTTATTGGATGACTGGGAGCTTTCTGTGCCACACTACATCATGTTTTTGTATTGACTCTTGAGACTTTCTCCTAATGGCCAGTTTGGGCATTTGAGCAGGTGAAGATATTTCATAATGCCTGAACTATAGGGCCAAGTTGTCCCAAGGCAGGGGTGGGGCCTGGGGCAACCCCCTACCAGTGCCCTAGACCCACCCCTCCCCTGCTCCACATCCCCTCCCCAGGAGACAGGGCCAGGAGATTACCTGGTGTCATGGGTTGGGCGCAATGGCTGCAGTAGCATGTGGTTGCCTCCCCACAATCCCTGTACTCACCACGTGGGTGGAAGGAGCCACGGCCTTTTCCACACCACGTTTCCTGCTGCTGCAGGGCAGACAGGTACAGTGGGCTGGGAGGGCTGCATGGCAGAGTGGAGAGGGCTGCCACTCCTGTCACCCGTGTGCTGAGTGAAGGAGGAGAGGGGTAGGAACTCCCCGGCTGCTGCTGCTGCCTCGCACGACCCCCAGACCTAGGTAATCTCTCAGCCCTGCTGTGGCCCCAGGTACTCCGCCTCCACCCATCCATATGCCAGATGGGGCAGCTGCCACAGGGCCCCCAGAAGCATGAGGCCTCGGACGTCCACCTTATCTCTTCCTATGGGTGGAATGTGTCTGACTATAGGGCTTTATGAGTGTTAGTCTCAGGCAGAACTGTCACAAGTTGGGGAGGAGCCTGAAGCAATGCAACCTGCCCCCTGCCCTGTGCTACAGGCCCTGTCTCTCCCCCAGCAGCAGGGGGTTGCCTCCCCCAATCACACCCTCACCCTCACCATGAGGGCAAGCAGCAGCCTGCTGCTCTCAGCTGTGCCCTCCTGACCTGATGAGCCCTGCTTCTCCATGGGCAGTCAGAAGCTGAGGCCACTTCTCACAGTCACATAGAAGCAGGGCTCAGCAGACCAGAAGGGTGCAGCACGGCATGGAGGAGCAGCTTGCCTCTTGCGCTGTGTGGCGAGAGCAGGTGGGAGTGACCTGCTGCTGCTGTTGCCACCACCCTCTGTGCCCTGCCCCTATTAATCCTCCCCCTGTCCCACCCATAGGATGGCTGGGGTGGCCGCTGAGAGGCCCTCAAACATGCAGGGTTTGAGGTGGCCACCCCACATTGTCCCATGGATGGGACAGCTCTGGTCTTGGCTAAGGGTGGGAGTGACTTCATATTTATGCTGCTGTGTTAGCAGTGCAGAGCCTGGCTTACTTTATTTAGTTATCCTGAAACCTGTTACATTCTGCTAGTGATGCATATACTCCAAATTGAGCCGCAGCCCACAAAAGTGTATGCCCTGATAAATGTGTTAGTCTTTAATAGGGTAGAAATCAAAACTTTTAACCCACATTTATCCCATAATCTGTAGTCAGATGGCGACTCTTGTCAGTGCTGGCAAGATAAAGTGAGGCCTACCGTTGATTGATCAGAGGAGTACATGGGCAATGGTTGAGAGTTCTAAGGCAATGACTGCAGATAGCTTTGGTCTTAATAACTTTCTATTACACACACTTCCTGTGGCACAAGGAAAACTAGGTTTGATTTATTTTTGATGGATCTTCCTCACACCAGAACTCTATTGCTTTCAAAACTGTTATTTCAGAAACACCCAAAGTGATTTGATCACTGCCATAAAGCCATTAACTGATTTCAGGTGCCAGAGACATCTTCATGTTTTGCTGTTTAATAGGTGCACTTACTTGCTAAAAGTTGTTTTTCTGCTCTTTCAACTTTTGTACTGCTTCTGGAAAATCTCTATTCATCTGCACCTGACAGGTAACTATTGTGGCACAAATACTGAGAAGTCCTGTGAGCATGCAATTTCTGGGATTTTTGTGATACACTACCCACTGTCATTCTAAATCTTCTGCTAATTTGCACATCACTGTTCTCTGTGCTTATGGTGCTCTCCACTCCAGTCTTCCATTTGGGCAATATCTACAATCCCTAATATATTTATTTAATGTAATATTTATTTAAATATTTAAATATGTAATCTAGAAAAAATTGCGCGCAAGATGTCAATTTTGCACAAGATATGCACAACACATTAACTACATCTCATGAACTTTAATATTCAATTTCTTATAAAATGGCTTTCACGAAACAATCAACGAAATGACAATAATTGACCACATATAGGTCCGGATCCTCAGCTTTGACATCAGTTCCTGAGCTCTGTCAATGTACACCTGTGGGCAATGTAAGACAGTGGACAATGACCAGCACAAATGATACCTTAGTCTGTTGCAAAAAGTTAAGATGTCATCATGTTGCTGTTTTGGAATATATGGAATTGTTTCTGCTGTTCCATTGATCTAATTAGTTTGATTAGAGTAGTTTGGAAGGGACGCTGATAGACTTTCATGCTCATTGCAATAAACGAGAGTAACAGCATCCAATCTTATTATTTTTGAAGAAATAGCCTATTCCCAAATGTAGAAGACAGTGTACTACATTTGTTGTATTTCTTAAATTTTTTACTAGAGGTGGAACAGGATGCTTCCTGTAGTAAGAGTTGCTAACATTTCCAAATAAAAGTGGTTTATAATTTGACCAACTTTTAACATATGCGCCTCTCAGGTGGATGAGATTGGAAGAACATGTTGAAGTATTATAGCAGTTTAATTAAGAAACTTTAATGGCTCCCTGCTTTAGAGCACAGATTTAAAATTTGGCAAAGAGTTTTTCTTGGTGTTGGGGATGTGCCATTTGCCATGCCTGTGAAAAGAGACCCAAATACGATCCAGTTAGAAATTTTGAAAAGTTTAATTTTATACAGGCTCAGGGGAGATTTGTTAGAATACAGCACCTAAACTTTCTGAAGATTTCATTTGCATGCTCCAGCTACGAGTTATAGTGGCTGAACGGGACAATTGCTGTAGTCCACTGTGGCACCAGACACAACTCAGAGCAGGAAACTTTCTCTCAGGTACTCCCCTGATGAAGCCCAGGTATTCTGGAGTAAGGGAAAGCTGCCTTACAGGAGTGCAGAGAGGTGACAAATAGGTAGAGATGGGGTGCAGGAGCAAGAACAAGAGGGTAAGAAGGAGCAATGGGAGAGTTGAGGAGGGACAGGAGCAATGGATATGAGCACACCTAGTGTATTATAGGTACAAAGAGCTATGTCTACCCTAGCACCCCCCTTTTGAAAGGGGGATGCCAAAGAGACACTTCGGGATATGCTAATGAGGTGTTGCAATGCATATACACCACCTCATTACCATAATGGAGGCCATGGCTTTTCGAAAGTGTCATTTGTAATCATGTACGGCTCGTTCACAAGAGGTCTTTTTCGAAATGACCCTGCACACTTCAAAATCCCCTTATTCCTATTTGGTTATAGGAATAAGGGGATTTCAAAGTGTGCGGGCTCCTTTTGAAAAGGACCCCGTGTAGACGACCTGCACATGATCGAAAGTGGCACTTCCAAAGTGCCACGGCCACCATTAAGATAATGAGGTGCTGCATATTCATTGCAGCACCTCATTAGCATATCCTGAAGTGTCACATTAGCATCCCCCTTTTAAAAGGAGGGGGTGCTAGTGTAGACATAGCCAAGCAGGAAGAGGTTGATGTGGAATGCTGGGCTGGGTATGGACAGAGGGGAGTTAGGGTTCAGACAGGAGCAGAGAGGGAGCGGAGCAGAAGCTAGGACAGGGAAGGGGAAGAGAACGGGCAGAAGCGAGGATAAGGGCATATAGAAATAAAAGTGGAAAAAGACAAACACAGCAAGGTCTATAAACCTAGAGAACAGTCCTCTCCAAAACCCATGGTTTGATCCGGTTACTGTAACTTTCAAATGTAGTTTTTTAGTTGTACAATTTCTTCCATTTTTAGAGAAATTGCCATGCTCATAAACAATATTGCCCATTTTACATACAGAAAAGCTGTTTTAAACTGGTAGGACAAAATGGGACAAAACCCTCATATGTGCAATCACTGCATAGGTATGGGGATGTCATTCCCTCAGTTGTGTACACACATGCCTACTAGCCATCCTAAGGCTAGGGTGCTTATAAATAGCAGTGTAATTGCAGTAGCATGGCCGGTGGTAATGGATGCAATGCTGATCTGTGCCAAGTACAAACTTTCTTGAAACTTGGTGGGCAGCTCAATAAGATATGGTGTTAGTTTGCATATTGGAGCAGAAGAATCACACTCCTGGTTTGCATAATAGATGTTGCCTATGTGGTGCCTACACAAAAGGGCATTATTCACATCTTCTATTGACTTGAGTGGTCATCACTAGACGTGATAACCTCAAAAACATCCTTCTGACACGCAGCTATCATAGTGCTGACTGCGATACAGATCACTCGTTAGTTTGCTCCAAACTCAAGGTGATTCCTGAGAAGCTGCACCGCTCTAAACCAACTGGAAGGCTCTGCATCGATGCCAGAAAGACGGCTAACTCAGAGAGAGCTGCAAATTTCAGAGCAACCCTCGAGGAGAATCTGTGCAGCAACCCTGGGGGTGCCGATGTGACATCCAGAGGGCAGCATCTGAGGGATACAATGTACAACACAGCCTTGTCAGCGTTTGGAGGAAGAGCTAGAAACACAAATGACCGGTTCGAAGCTAACTCCGATGAGATGATTCCAGCCATTGAAAAAAAATGCGCTGCGCTCCTGGAGTACAAACGTTCGCCAAGCCAGAATATCCTGCAAGCGCTCAGAGCAGCCTGAAAAACAGTACAGCAGAAGGCCAGGCGCTGTGCCAACAACTACTGGCTCGAGCTATGCAGCAGCATCCAGACCAGTGCTGACTTTGGTAACCTCAGGGGAATGTACGAGAGCATCAAGAAGGCATTAGGACCCACCCAGAACAAGATGGCACCTCTGAAATCCAAATCTGGTGAAGTCATCACTGACAAAGCCAGACAGATGGAGCGCTGGGTCGAGTACTACTCCGAGCTGTACTCCTGCAAGAACATTGTGGTCAACTCAGCCCTCGATGCCGTCGAGCTCCTACCAGTAATGGACGAACTGGACCAGGAACCAACTGTGGATGAACTGAAGAAAGCCATCGACAACATTGCAGTAGGAAAGGCCCCGGGCCAGGATGGTATACCACCAGAGGTAATCAAGTGTGCCACAGACACTCTCCTGGAACCCCTACATGAGCTACTGTGCCTGTGCTGGAGAGAGGGAGAGGTTCCACAGGACATGCACGGCGCTAACATCATAACCTTGTATAAGAACAAAGGAGACAGAAGCGACTGCAACAATTACTGTGGAATCTCCCTCCTAAGCATCACTGGTAAACTGTTAGCTAAGTCATCCTTGGCAGATTCCAGAAGATTGCTGAGAGGGTGTATCCTGAATCACAGCGCCGATTCCGTGCAGAGAGATCTACCATCGACATGGTGTTCTCTCTGAGGCAGCTGCAGCAGAAATGCAGGGAGCAGAGGAAGCCACTCTATATTGCCTTCATTGACCTAACCAAGGCTTTCGACTTGGTCAGCAGGGATGGACTGTTCAAACTGCTCCACAAGATAGGTTGTCCGCCACGGTTACTCAAGATGATCCAGTCTTTCCACGGAGACATGAGAGGAACTGTCCAATACGATGGCACATTATCGCATGCTTTCAGCATCAGGAGCGGCGTCAAACAAGGATGAGTCCTTGCTCTGACATTGTTCGGGATCTTCATTGCACTCCTCCTTAAACATGCCTTTGGATCTTCAACAGAGGGCATCTTTTTGCACACAAAATCTGACGGGAAACTGTTTAATCTTGCAAGGCTGAAAGCTAATTCTAAGGTGCGGGAAGTCCTCATCAGAGATATGCTGTTCGCAGATGACGCTGCTGTCATGTCACACACAGAAGACCAGCTTCAGAAGCTGCTGGATCGGTTCTCCAAAGTATGCAAGGACTTTGGGCTGTCCATCAGCCTAAAGAAGACAAATGTACTTGCTCAGGATGTTGCTGTTTCTCCATCGATCAGCACTGACAACTATATGTTAGAGGTCGTCCACGAGTTCGTTTACTTCGGGTCCACCATCACTGACACCCTGTCCTTGGAGACTGAGCTAAATAGGAAGATCGGTAAAGCAACCACAACTCTGTCCAGACTCAGCGAGAGAGTGTGGAATAACAACAAGCTGTACACTCACACCAAAATGCAAGTCTACAGAGCCTGCATCCTCAGCACCCTCCTTTACGGCAGCGAGACTTGGACCCTGTACGCCCGCCAGGAAAAGAGGCTGAATGTCTTCCATTTGCGCTGCCTCAGGCGCATCCTTGGAATATCGTGGAAGGACAGAGTGTCCAACACTACCATCCTTGAGCAAGCTGGAATCCCAACTATGCACACCCTCCTCAGGCAGCGTCGACTCCGCTGGCTTGGCCATGTCCACAGGATGAATGATGGAAGGATCCCAAAAGACATCCTGTATGGTGAGCTAGCCTCTGGCAAAAGACCTCCCGGATGCCCCCAGCTGCGCTACAGAGATGTTTGCAAGAGAGACCTCAGGGAAGTAGACATCAAGCCAGACAGCTGGCAGACGATCGCAGCAGATGGAGGCAGGAACTATACAAGGGCCTTCAGAAGGGTGAGTTGAGGATCACACAGCTAGCAAAGGAGAAGCGAGCCCACAGAAAGCACAGCAAGGACCTGCCAGACACCCATTACATATGCAGCAGATGCAGCAAGGACTGTCATTCTCGTGTGGGTCTTCACAGTCATAGCCGACGCTGCAAATGAGGATGCCAAACGGAACTACGAAGGGCGTGTTCCATAGTCTACGTAGACTGAAGGATGCTACTACTATTGACTTGATGGGTATTCCATAAGACCTATAGTTTTGTGACCGCCAGGCAGCTGAGATCTAAATGCTTGTTTCCCATTGCTTAGTATTTAAATATGTGTTTGAATCAGCATTGTTATGCTGTTCCATTGATCTAATTACTTTGATTTATGTACCTTTTGATATCTGATTAGAGTACTTGGTCTAAATACATTTGGGCCTCGAAAGTCCATTATAATGAAACTTCAATTAATTAAAGTTTAATGTACATTCAACTGTCCTTGTAAATAAAAAATAAAATATACAGCCAGTACATCTAATTACAATTGAAAAATCAAGATAATATGGACCTATGAGAGGTTAGACAAACACATCAATAAACATAGAGAATGACTCTCCAAGAGTTTAATTCATATAATGATCTAATTAAGTCAGAAAATCAGTCTTGCCCTTGTTCCTAGTCTGATAGTTCTGGAAGGAAGAGTTTAAATGTAAGCTGTCTGGTGATGTGGTTAAGATGGACACACAGTGAGGCAGTGCTTCCCTGCAGAAGGGGAAAGAGAAGAAGGATGGTCCACTAAGTAGGACATTTTCTTGGCACTTTTGAGTTTGAGGTATAAATTTCTGCCCCACTACAGACTGTCTGTGACTTTGGGCAGGTTACCTCTCTGAAAATGGGGATGTCGCAAGGATAAATGTATTAAAGTCTGTCAGATTCTTCAGATCGTATGATAAGAGGGACTACGTAAGTATTATAAAACTTAAGGCTGTGTCTACACTAGCCCAAAACTTCAAAATGGCCATGTAAATGGCCCTTTCGAAGTTTACTAATGAAGCGCTGAAATACATAGGAGGATTTCGAAGTAGGCGGGGTCCTTTCGAAAAGGAGCCCCGTCTGGTCTAGCTGCGTGGTGGCGAGCTGTGTCAATTTCGAAGTACCGCGGCTTCCGGAATTCTAATAAGGTGCTGAATATGTATTTCAGCGCTTCATTAGTAAACTTCGAAATGGCCATTTGCATGGCCATTTCAAAGTTTTGGGCTACTGTAGACACAGCCTAAAAGTCCTAGGAAATAATAAAAGAAGTGTCTTAAAGCTACCATTCCATTATGTTACCCCAAATTGGTTCCCATCTTAGTCTACTGTTTTTCGCAGCCCTCAAGGACTGTTCTTGTGACAGGAGCTGGAGAGATACAAGGGCACCTGAACCATACCTTCTATGTATGGTGCTTTGTGAGTTGCTGGACTGACAGTACTCCTGTCCAAAGATTCTCTATGAGGACTTGTTATGGAGCTGTCTTTAGGGAGATTTTGCCACAGAGGTGTAAAGCAATCCTGGTACTCCAGATAATTGGTGTGAATTTCTGAGGCTTCAGGCTCTTTCTGCTCTGTCTAAATCCCATTGACACTTGCATTTTAATCACTACGATGTCTGTACTGAGCTTGTGATTATTCACTTGCTATGGCGAAACATTTCTGACCTTTGATTACTGCTAGCTAGCATTTGGGCCACTCATGTTCAACAGTGATCAGGGCATTGCAAACCAGACACATGTATCACTGTTCCTGGTGAACCGAGCAGCTCTTTTATGTTCTTAGTAAGAAATGATGGCACATTGTTTTCCCTGGTGATAAGGATTAATCATTGTGTTCTAAAGCTGTTAGTCTGTAAAGTCTCTGGCTGGTGATTCCTGTGAGCAGTTTATCACTGCATCATCTGCTTTCTTAAATGCCAAGTCTCTTTAAAACAAATGGTCTCTTATTTGTAATTACACGCTTACATCAGGCTGGAAGAGAGGGTGTTGGGCCATTACTCAGTGAAGATGATGAGCTGGTAATGGAAGACAATTAGAAGGTGGAGCTGCTCAATGCCTACTTTGCTTCAGTCTTTTCACAAAAAATGGCATGTGATGGGACAATTAGTAAAGTTATCATAGATTGGAAGGAGGAAGGGTGCAGCTCAGGACAAGTGAAGAACATGTCAGAAATTTTATGTTTAATTTGAATGAATTCAAATGAACAGGGCATAATGCTTTTCACCTCAAGGTGCTGAAAGAATTAGCTGATGAAATCTTGGAGCCACTGGCAATAATATTTGCAAACTCCTGGATGACAGGAAAGATCCCAGAAGACTGAATCATGGCTAACATAGCACTTGTATTTAAAACGGGGGTGAGAGGAAGAGGAACCAGGAAACTATAGGTCAGTCAGACTGACCTGAATCCCTGGGAAGCTACTAGCGCAATATAGTAAACATTTAATTTGCAAGTACCTGAAGAATGAAAAGGGAGATAACTAGCAGCTAGCATATATTTACTAAGAATAAATCATGCCAAAGAATCTTGAGTTCTTTCTTTGACACAGCAGTTGGTTTGGTGGACAGGAGGAGTGCAGTCAACATAACATACCTGGGCTTTAGCAAGGTTTTGACACATGACAGTCTCATAAGTAAGCTGCAGAAATGCAGGGTTGGTAGAAGGGTTACTGGAGAATTTAGATTCAGTTATACTAAATAGTGCTTTTACTTTAAAACTTTACTTCTTAATTTATCCAAACCAGTAACTGAGGCTGTGGTCTGCCCTAAAGGAATTGCTGGAGAAGTAAGACCCTTGACCCTTGAAAGGATCTTCCCTGCCACTCAAGAACAGACAAACAAGGATTAGCTCTTCAAAGACAGATATAATATTTATTTAGCAGTGAGTGGTTACAATAAAAGCAGAGAGTAGAGATAAAAATAAAGGATACAATATCGATTGCACTTAAAGGAAATAATAGAGGTTATAGTTAAAGAGTGAAGTGGTGCAGCTAATAAGAGACACAGACTTTATACTACATAGCAACATAGCTATATATTTAACATTCTATAACATAACAATGCAATGATTTACACACCTTCCTTTAAAATCCCTGTCAACCGTGTATGGTCCTTCTGGTCTGTCAGTATTTTGAGACAGATGGTGTAGAGGCATGGCTGGTTTCAGGTGACTTCTCTGCTGGGGACTGCTAGCTATTGCTGTGGTTGTTGTTAAGGCATGTATTGAGGTGAATTCTGCCTTCTGGCAGCAGAGATGCATGCTGGCTTGGCTTGGAAGTATGGTTGCTATTGCTGATTCTTGAACTATGTCTATACTACCAGATAAATTTGATTGTATTAAATTTGATTTTATAATGCTGGGTTTTATAAACTCGATTTTTTGAGTATCCTCACTTCCCACAAAGTCCATACATAGTTGAGTTAGTGCTGCCTTACTACAGTGGCCAAACATCGACCGTTACAACAGAGGATTGTGGGAACCTACCCCACAGTTTCCTCAGACCCACATTCTATGTCCTCTCCCCACACGTCTCATGCCTCACCCTCATGCCTGGTTCCTGGGACTCACAGCATGGGGGAGCTGGGAAACTGACCAGTGCTGCTGCGTCTGGTTTGTAGGAGGAAGCCAGGTGCAGCAGGCAGCCAGGTGCTGTGCTGGTCAGTTTCCCAGCTCGAATGAGTGGCAGGGAGCCAGGAGCCAAGTGCTGCAGCACTGTCAGTTTCCCAGCTCTTTGCCACTTGCAGGAGCCAGGAAACTGACCAGGGCTGCTCCACTGGTCAGTTTCCCAGCTCCCACAAGTGGTGGGCAGCTGGGAGCCATGTGCCCCAGTGCCAGTCAGCCTCTGGAGGCTAATGAATTTGATTCAAAGACATGGCACTTCCAAGCTACCCTTTGTTCAAACTGTTAAATTGCAACTTGACTCTACACCCACCCAGTTCTGATGATATTATGATGTTGATATTAGTACTCCCCAGATCAGGCTAATGATGTTTACAGTGAAGACAGTCACTTGGTACAATTGAGCTAAGTGCCTTAAATTCAAATTTATCTCATAGTGTTGACATAGCCTTTGATAGCTTTTTTTCAATTGATGTCACTGCTGATGCTTCCCAAGTATCTTTTTTCAGGCATCTTGTAGCTTCTTCTCTCTTCCAGGATCCTGATCCCACAACAGGGTTCTCTGGTTCTAAGATCGGGCACTATGCAGGAATAGGGTTGTGTCTGCGTGGTGTACAGTGCTTAGCACAGAGTTGCTCTGATCCTGAATGGGGTCACAAGAACAAGAAATATTATTACTGTATTATTATTAGCAATAGTAATATTAATAGTAGTCAATGACATTGTCCTAAATTGTGGAAAGTGGGCATGTAGATAGTATATTTGGACTTGGATCTGAACATTTCCAAATTCTGAGCTTATTCATATTAACAGTTTTAGCTTCACCCCTTTTGCAGACTGGACAGAGCTTGAATACAGCTCCAAAGCCAAAATTACAAGATGCATAGTATGTTTTGGTGGGGAATTTGGTTTGTGTCAGATGTAATGTAAAATAATGAATGGCCTCTAAATGCTGAACCCATTATCAAAGGTGGGAGAGGTAATGCAGTGATTCTGAAAGATTGTCTCATGTCTGCATGCTCATTCTCAATGCTTTAGTTAATTCAAACACATCTTCTTTACCTTAATTTCTTCCTTAATGTGAAAATGGCCAATTCATCTCTTACTGCTTCAAAGATAGACTGAAATTTTGTCTGATCTTTGTAACTGAAATTCAGTAAATTTTTAATCTTGTCATTATAATAATATTAAAAAGGGAACATAAAAAACCATCAGGTCAAACACCTGCTCTTTAGCAGGGATCTAAAGAGCATAGTCATGGAATCAGCTGGTGGCCAACAGTAATACCATTTAATAATGAATAATAGATGACATTTTCCACCATTGTGGAGATTGTGGATGGAAACAATAAGATTGGATGTGGATGGAGGCTTGAGGATTCCCAGAGTTTACAGTGATTCATATTCACCATCTTATTTCTCAGGAGAACCTGTCCTGAATCTGTCTCTTAAAGGAAGAATCATTCTTGTGGCTATTAAGCTTCACTGACTGATAGTAGCATGTATACCCTGTTATGATCACACTTAACTGTTTTTTTTTTCAAATACTGGTACAACAGTCATTACTCAGGCAAACCTTCTGAGTAAGTCAATGTGATTTTTGCTTTAGCAATGTCTTTAAGGTGGGGCCTTTAAGATGAAGGCTAAAAGTTTTCCCTTTAATTTATTTAATGGCCAAATTAAGTTGCTGCTTTGCTGTGATTTACATTGATTTACAATACAGCTTTTTTGCTTGAAAAAGAAGCACTACATTTTTGCAGTTGTAATTTATATATATTGCATGTATTATAGCAGGGGTTAACAACCATTCCAAGGTGGAATGCCAAAATTTGACCTTTTGACCTCTATGTATGGGCCTGATCCTGGTGACACTTTTTAAAGTTACTGATAGTCCCACTTACAATAGCTTCATTAATAAACAATAAAGCTCAGCATCTAAATTTATTTAGGTGGTGGTTGATAGCATTAGCTGGTCTTTTGTTAATCCACAGGCTGCATGGCTTTGAGCAAGCTCCAGGCTGCGTGGGGAAGAGGGACAGGGCTGAAGTTTCCCCTTCCGTGATGATGAAAATTGGCTTATGTGCCAAGCTTGGCACCTATGGCAGGGGCTGCTGACCCTTGAATTATAGTGAAGTCTATACTCCAACTATGTACTTGATAAAATTCTGGTTTCAATTAAGAATGATTTAACCTGTTGTGAGCTGATGCCCAGGTGCCAGCTAAAGGTCCAGTGGGGCAAAGGGGGTGATGCCGCACCATCAGCTATTCTAAGCAGCCAGGGCAGGCTGGGTTCTTTGGTTTGCATTTAGTTCGGGTAGAGCAGCAAGAGGAAGATTACACTTATTAGAGGCTTTAACAATTACCTTTTATTTATACAAAGATAGAAACAATTTAACTTAAGAAAAGTTTTAGACAAACTAGCTAGCTTAAACTAATACAATTAATGTGTACATAAGAAAGGCACGTTGCAGGTGTGATTTTCACCCCTGCCTCTTAGACCTGGTGGAACCAGAGACTTTCCCTCAATTCCTATAGGAAAGAAGTGTAATACAGGTGTAATTCTTACCCCTGCCTCATAGATCCAGTGTGACCCAGAATCTTTCTCTCAATCCCTCAGGAAGAAGTAGATACGAACCAGGCGTCCCCAGTCTCACGAGTCAGTACCGGACCTGGCCAGCCGGTGTAGGTGATTGGAGCTCAAAGGGGGTGGGCTGCCAAACCCCTCTTTATACCCCTTTGGTCACATAGGCTTCTTCCTGGTCTCAAGTGGCCAATCGGGGAGGAATGTGTTTGAACCCCAGGTTTTCCAGGGAAGGTGCAAGGCTCAATTTGCACCTGTGAATTGTGGACAATTGGGCACCTTGGAGGTGATGGGCGGAGGTTCCCCATTCTTCCTGGGACAATGATTAGGCGTGTCAATTACCGATATCAGCCAGAAGGGCAGCCATTAGCTAGCCCATTCACTGTCTGGTTTCTGTGTATGGTAGAGAGTCTGGATAAGACAGCGCACCTGCGTTCCCAGGGCATCAAAGGCTGCCTGTCTCCCTCTCTGTCTCTCTCTCTGTCTCTCCCAGTGGGGAGAGGAGAAGAAGAAAAGGCCAAATGCGGGATTCATGTCTGGCTACACCTGTTGAAAAGTAACAGCAGGCATGTGCGTATCAGTATGTAGTAATCAATGATCATGGAAGTTCATAAACTTTGACATGTTTAGATGAATGAAAAAAAATCCTATAGTTCCCAATTCTTTGACTTTCTTAATTTTTGAGTAAACCTTGACATGTAATAAGGTAGTTCTGTTGCATACCTCGGATATTTTCTTTTTCTAAAATGACAGAAATAAAGTAGAAGAGTGATTAATGTCTGATAAAAATGCTTTCATTGAGATGCACAGCGATAAGAAGGAAAGATTATAGATCAGTGGTGATCTCACATGCCATAATAAGAAATCACACAATGGCAGTAAGGTGAGTTGCTCCTTGGAGGCTGAGTATGATACAGATCAAATAGTTCCAAATTACAGACAAGTATTTCTAAGTGTATGTCAATGAAAATAACTAACTGTAGGTTTTAGAATGAACTTTTAATTGGCTGGTTGACAGACAAGCACACGCATACCCTTGATACATCTGCCTGCTGGTCTTTTTCAAAGAGCTGTATGGAGAAAGAACCTGATATTTAAATAGATACAGACCACTTTTATACTACTGGATGCAAACTCTTCTGTGGTCATTCAGTGGAGATACAATAATGTGACCTTCATTTTATTCAATACCATTTCTGTCATTTCTGTCACGTTCAAGACAACCAGCCTAGAGTGGTGGGGGCACTCACTTTAGACGGTGTTACGTGTGAAGTAGCACCAATGAGAACAGAGATTCCAGCCTAAACTTTCTTCCAGCAAGCACAATAAATAGCTCTGCACCTACGGTTGAAATAAGTTCTCAATGTCAAATTGCACTGATAGTAGACTATTTTTCAGGATATGTACTTTTAATAGGCAGTTATCCAATGCTACTTGCTCTGTTGCAGACTTAGCAGTGACTGAAGTGGGGGAGCTCTCTTGTCTAAAGTCAACTACCGAAGGAGACTGAGAACGCACAACTCCTACTTTGTGGTTTGGATTTCAGTGAGAGTTTTGAGTCCTCAGAACTTTTTGGCTGGGCCTACGCTAGCAAGTTCTTTTGGAAAAACAGGCCTTTTTTCGAAAAAAAAACCACACAAAGCATCCACACGCAAAACGCACTCTTTCAATCTGAAATCAAAAGAATGCAGATCTTCTCCTGGAAGCCCTCTTCTGCTCCTGGATCAGGAAAAATGCCTCCTTTCAAAAGCTTCTTTCGAAAAAAAAAAGCAGGTGTAAATACTCCGTGGGCCTTTTTTTTTTTAAAAAGCTGCCCTTGCAGTGCTGGATTTTTTGATCCCTGGCCCCTTCTGTCAAAAGGGGCCGTGGCGATACTCTCCATTGAAAGAGCAGATTGTTCTTTCAGTCTGCTTTTTTGTGTGTGGATGTGCTCTTTTGCAAGAAGATTTTTCAGAAGAGATCTTCCGGAAGATCATCTTTTGAAAGATTGCTGTAGCGTAGACGCAGCCTTCAAGTCCAGGCTATTATTTTGATGTTAGTTCTCAACATACCCTGAAGAAACTGTTATGACAATGCTCATAATTGTGACTATGAACAACTTTTATGTTCATATTCAGGAGTAGCAGGAAGCCTATACCCAAGTTAGCTGACAGTAAGTAGATCTGCTACCTTTTTTAAGCATCCATCTTGCCTTCTGTATAGGAACCAGTCCTTCCACTTCTAACAAGTGCAAGTTTTGGCCTTTAATATGTTCCCTTTTAGTGGACCTGATCCAAAGCCTGTCAGATATAACTGGGGTTTGACTTGAAACCTGTGATTTTAATAGGCACAGTGAGATTTGTGAAGAGTAATTTAGTAATTTAGTATATGGGCTGAGTTTACAGCATATTTGATGGCTTTGCTTCTCACAAAATCCTTATTCTACACATATTTAAGGCAACATTCTGCTACTTACATCCATGATGACTTAGCACCTTATCTGTCAAAAAGTCGTTTTAATTTTAATGGATTCATCATGAAGTAAATGATTACACAATATGAGGCAGGGTTGCAGAATCTGTCTCTTAAAAAAGATATTATCATAAAACTGATAATTACATGCCATAAAGTATGTTAGCAATACAGTATAGTGGACAATCATTGTTTTTGTATAAAATGAATGAAGGATTGGCATGAATGAATGCAAGGAAAGTGTTAACCCTTAGAGGCAACACTTTGAAGGGGTCTGACAGGTAAGTCAATGGGAGGAAGAGAGATTCTCTTGAACAGAGAACAATTGCAGTCTCAGGGGTCTGTCAGCGTGGCTGATGCAGAGGAGACAGACAGAAATGATTTGATCCTAAGCAGCTGGAATGAATCCAGTAAATCCCCGGCCCACTCATAATCAGCCATAGATATGTAAGTAGAAAGGAAATGTTTAGTTAGGCATGACCAGGTTATGGTTATTTTTGGATTTGGTGGGACTTCTCGGGCTCTATAATTATTTAATTCTTTCCCCTGTACTCTGTTACTTCTAAGCTGAATCCCAGTGAAGTAATTCTCTGTGCTGCAACCTGAATGTTCTCAGCTGTTTTATTACATCCTGCAAATAAGTATGTTTAGTTATTTTCTTGGTATTTTTCCATCTCTCATTTTGTGAATAAATTACCTTTTTAAGGCAATGGTTTGATTCCTTTGTCCTAGAGAAGGGTCTGTGTGTATATTCATGCTTTAGACAGCAAGGTCAGCTATCAGATCACAGCTTTTTGTTTCCAAGCTCTCTCCTAAAGGAGAGTTAAGAGCTTGGGCTTTCCTCCACAGGATGACATCCCAACTGTGTCTTCCTGGATTAAGTGTTTTTGTTTTTTTTCACTTGGGTGGTGGAAACAGTTACCCCTCAGGGTCAGGGAATCTGTGACCTTGGGGAGCTTTTTTAAGCAGAGCCTTTAAAGGCAAGGTATTTTTAAGTTTTGGGCAAGCTTCCACTTTCCGCACTCTGAAGGTCAGAGTGGGGCGGCAGCCCTGACAGGATGTTGCTTTTGTTTTTTTTTTTTTTTTGCTAACAGTGGACTTGTGAATGGTGCAGTTTGAAGAGGGAGAAATAAGAGAGAGGAAAAAAAACATAAATACACTACACAGAAAACCCGGACTGGAATAAATACATATAGTCTGTAATGCACTCTATTGCTGTCACTGCTTGTATTCTTTTCCCTCAAAAGCTTCTTACCTGATGTCTCTCTTCATCACCGAGGCCATGTTTTAGGGATCCTCACTATGCTTGCTTCAGGGTCATCATCAATGCAGCAAGGCTTGACCTTGTTATGTAGGAAGTGTGTTGTAGATGAGAGCTCACAGCACTGAGAACTGGTATATCAATTAAAGCGCTCCTCAGTGGCAGGGTGAAAAAAGGAAGAGACTCTTTTATTTTCTACACTATTAATTGTATTTTCTCAGATTCTGTACAGAGGAACTCTGCATTGTGCTTTAATTGTGTCAGCCTTCTTGACATTTTCCTCTATCTTCCCACAGAGTCATTTGCCTCCTGCCAGCTAGCACAGGTTTGTACCTGAGGAGTCTAATGCTAGTTATTTCTTGCCTGAAAGCCAAGGCTATGTAAGAACCTTTAGGAAAGCTCATTAGAATCAGTGTCCCTGGCAGCTCTCCAATGCAAAGCATGAATACAAGTCACTTCCTGACTAGTCACCCTCCAATATCATGAAAGAAGGCATAATATCCCTGTAATCTTTATTTAGTGCAGGTAGAATTGTTATTTCTGCTGGTTCTTTTTCAGAGTCTAGCTGTCAACAGTAAATAAATTACTCCCCAGCTAGTAAACTGCAACACTCTTCTGAGGCTTTAGAGCAGCAAAGCAATGTGATGAATTGGTAGCCCCAAGAGCTGTATTCGTAAATATTCCCTCAGTCTCATTTCAGGCACATTTTGTCTGCTCACTTAAAGGTATATTTCCTTCTATGAAGCTTTTGTATTGAAGCATACCATAATGTAGTGGTCCCCTCACCCAGTTTCTATCAACATTTGGAACTTCATGATGAAACGAACAGAGTGAAAAGTCTCAGCCTAGCTTTTTTTTTTTTCCTGGGCAGGAAAGAGGATATTTAAAATCTTTGCCTCAAATGATGCTCTCCATGCACCCAAAGTGAGTGATCATACATTTTCTCCTGTCTGAACTTTATTTTTACCTTCCAGACACTTTCCAGGGTTTGCTGGGACTGAAACAGTTCTCATTTGTTCAGATTTCAAGTGAAAAGTACAGGAAATTGTGGTAGTCAAGGTCATAGATCTTAAATGACTTAGATAATAGTTTTAGTAAGTGAATTTTTCTTTAGGAATTCAACACCAGGCTAAGAGCAACTAACTGCCTTTCCTCACTGACAATGTCTGAACTCACTAGGGAAATACATTCTGCCCATGTGAACCTAGGAGATAAAAATCTGTGGGCTAAACTTTAGATATTTAAATTCTGCCAAATAATTTGTTTTGTGCCCACAAAGTGTAAAGTGTTGCAGCAAGGGAAGTCAGAATATAACTGCATTAATGCTGTACTAATTTTTTAGCATGGGTGTTAGTAAATGACCGGGAATTTTTTCCTTACTAGTTGTTTAAGATAAAAGTCACAGTGTTTATAAAGGCAATTCAAGCTATATCTCATGGGAGAATAAATAATAATAAACAAAACGAGATGGGCTGAATAGTTGTGTATTATATGTGTCAGTGATAACTTATGGCTATATATTAGCACAACACTTCTGTTTTCCCCCAAAGGGATGATCTGGATTGAAGATCAATTCAGTCTTTTGAATAAAATTAATCAAACTCAAAATATATTGATATTTTATCCACTATAAGTAAAAATATATATTTTATTCCTATTAAGGAGGCCATGGAAAAATGGGAAGCTCATGTGTCTAATTAATTGTGACAAATGTCATGCCTGAATCTCTGTTCTTCTGTAGCCTGTGTAGAGATTTACACCAGGGATTACTGTTGTTGCCTTTCTGAATTGGTTGTGTTTTGAACTCTGCACTTGTGTAAGTAACTATCTGAAGTGCAGGGCAGCCGAGAATCAGACCCCCCTCTCTCCTTCTCTTCTATGCACTCCCTCTCTTGCCAGCAGTACTGTCCTCCCACTTAATTCTCAGTTCTGAGCCTTATCTTTTCTTTCATCTGCACATCTAACCTCTTTCAGAATCCTGTCTCTTCTTCAATTATTACATCTACTATATCCACCCCTTCAGGTCTGATCCTTCAAGGAGTTGATTGCCTTCAAATGCTATTAGCTTCCGTGTGAGTCAAAAGTGCTCTTCTGTCAAAACTCAGCCATTTAAAAATCTTGACAAAAGTCCTGCTGTAACAGTTAGGTGAAAACAGCAAAGAAGGGACCGTAATCAAATGTTTTTAGGTGGGACAAAAAGAAAGAGGAAAGAAAGTGCATGTTTAATTGTGTTTGGAGTGGAAGAAATGCTGAGGAAGGATTTTCAGGCTTTCAGAGAGTTTGTCAAATTGCCATAGCAACGGAACAATATCTCTAGTGTACCAAAGAAGTTTCTAAATATGGATTGTTGGAAATGTATTATGGTAAGACACTTTGATGGGACATTTGTCTTGCTGGGTGAACATCTCTTCTGGGGAGCACATGGCAACTTTATTCAATGTAGTGAGAGTGTAATCGGTTCAGAACTTCCCTGAGTGGTTTATAATAGTGTTGCATTTCTGGCCCTCTATCATAGCTTATATTATAGCCCACCCTTATGATCATAGCACAGTGTCCCTCTGAATCCTTCAAAATAATATATTTTAATACCGTATAACCATATTTTTCCCAGGGAAACGTCCAGCATCTTCAACACGTTTATTCAGGAATTTTCTATCATGCCACTTTTTTTTTTTCAATCCTGAATGAAATTCCAATTGGACCTGGTAAGGTGAGGGAATTCTCATGTCCTTACAGTCAATGCCTTAGTTAAAAGATCCACTTTATAAAAGCTTGCAGGTATTTTGTACTAACATGAATAATTTATAGAAATCATTGTTTTCTGAATATTTGCTTCCTTGTCTCCTTCGGATCCACCTTTTTATCTGCTGGTCTCATTTATTATTCACATACTATTCTCGGGTTATGGAAGGTTTCCACTGAGAACACAGGAACTGCAAATAGCACCCATCTTCTCAGAAACTTGATTTTAAATAAAAGACAGCTAAGAGGTATTAAATATCTTCCTCAGACAGGGTGTTAGGTGATGCCACCATGTGTTGATAGTCTATCAATTATGCATGTTCTTTTCCATCTCTAAAATTTTTGAAGATGAGATTAGTGTGAGTGAGGAGTAACTGAATTTAGAGTTCTGGAGGTGGAAAGCTGTCGAAGTCAGCAGCCAGAATCTGAGGTTTCCTTGTGCAGCTTCTTCAAAAGCCCCACTTAGATTCTACATAACAGAGTCCTTCTTCACTGGGAGGAGGGAGGAACTCATCCATCTACAAGGCCCAGGGAAAATGGATATTAGGAAACACAATGTGACAAGGAACATAAAATTGCATTTAATTTAGAGGCATTATAATACACTAATAATGTTTTCAGTTTCTGTGATAAGAGATAAATTTGTGATCTTCTTCTGCTCCCATTTAAGTCAAGAGAAAAATTCCAGTTAACATCAATGAAAGCAGGAATAGTATACATAAATCAAAACAAAAAGCAGTCAAGTAGCACTTTAAAGACTAGCAAAATAGTTTATTAGGTGAGCTTTCGTAGGACAGACCCACTTCTTCAGACCATAGCCAGACCAGAACAAACTCAATATTTAAGGCACAGAGAACCAAAAACAGTAAGCAAGGAGGTTCTCTGTGTCTTAAAAATTGAGTCTGTTCTGGTCTGGCTATGGTCTGAAGAAGTGGGTCTGTCCCACGAAAGCTCACCTAATAAACTATTTTGCTAGTCTTTAAAGTGCTACTTGACTGTTTTTTGTTTTGATAGTGTATAGACTAGCACAGCTCCCTCTCTGTTAGTATACATAAATGAATATGAGAAATACTCTTCTGGTTTTAACCCTTTATAAAATGGATAAGATAAACAATTCTTGACAGATGTGATAACATAATCTATATTAATGTGAAAAAAGGGCAACACTTCAGTCTGGACTTAATGTAGTTTAACTAATTGTGTTGAAAGAAATATTGATACCGGTGTCAGTTTGGTTGGTGCTAAAACGCATCATCTAAAAGAGCTCTTTATTTAATTAAAAGTGAATAGTGAACGTTAATAAATAATCCTGGAAGTAAGGAATTTTTGCATCCAGCTGTAACATTCTCATTAAGATCTGTCTTGCAAAGGGGCACAGAGAGTTTGATTCTCTACAGTATTGCATTGTGTGTAGTTATTTACACCTCTGCAGAATGGATTTTAAAAACTCACATTCTGATTTGGAACCTGGTGAAACCAGGTTGGGTTTGGAGAGTTATTGTGACCCAAATCACAAGCCTAAATTAATAACTAAGTTGATGCTAAGTGCATTGGTAATTCTCTGTGCTAAGAACAAGGGTTCTATCATAATGCCAAAGGATTGAAAGAGGTAATTTTTTGTTTAAAAAAACCAACTTTTAATAAGACACAAGAAGACAAAACCGCTGACTATAAATATCAGCAGTGCCCCTGTGACAGGAGGCATAGCATGGACCCTCACCCCCGGACTGGCAGTGAAGGGATTAACGGTCAGCTCAGTGACTGGCTGAAGTTGTCTGTAATTGTGATAAAAAGATTAAAAGGGTCAGGTGACTATTATAGCTAGCACATCCTAATGAACTAAAGTGTCACTGTGCTCTCAGCATGATTAACTAGACCAAGCAGATGAAAGCACTGGGGCTAGAATCAACAGCATGCTTATAGAAGTCACTCTTCTATTTAAATAAGGCATCTATGCCCATCGGTGTATTACTTTGTGATTGGCACACTTTTCCCCTGGGATATTACTTCAGGTATTTAAGCAGTTTCACAGTAATGTTATGGGATACCCACAAAGGTACGTGCACAAACATGATTGACAGGCTACAACTCAATAAAATAAGCCACCTCAGAACTAGTTAAGAAGACAATTGCTCAAAGGAGGAGCAAGAAATCAGCCACAATACCCACACATATGAAAGGCTTCTGAGAAATTGCATAAACATTTTAGAATTCTACTAATCAAGTGCACATACAGGACTGATTATAAAAATGATGCAAATTATTGTCATAACACACACAGACGTAACACTGAAAATGCAGTTTAATGATGTAAAACATATTTTCATAACCTTTCTTTGGAAATTTGTGAGGAAATAAAACATAAAAATGTTCTTATTTATGTCAAAATTCTACTGCTAAATCTGTTGTCATGCTTCTCTCAACAGTGCCTTAAGAAAAATTTTTTTTGGTGAGTCAAAATACTTAACTGATATCTTTGAGAATTCAGCCATATGCATCAGTGTGCTTAAGTATAGACAGTGGAGTTCTAAGAGAGTCCATGATGTGGCCAAACCAGGAGTTCTTTAGATTCATGTTTCATTAGGTTTCTACTATGTTATTTGGCAACATCTTTGGAAGTTTCAGGTGGGAGAGATGAGCAAAATGGATTCTGTTAACTAACATTTTGTAACAGTGCAAAATAAGCAGAAGTGAACTTTCTTGTATAAAATGTCGAGAGATTTTGCAGCATGTGGCATACCAGAAACTACATCTATGATGTGGAATGAGTTAGCAGTACTACATTCGAAAAGCAGAGACCAGACTTTTATAGCAGTTCCACTAGATATTCAAGTTTTTTTTCAATCCTTGTCTCGTAAAATCAGACAGCAGATGTTTTAGAATGGAAGCTCTGACAAAAATAAGCATGATCCTAGTCCTACTTGAGATGCATGTTTTGAAGACATTGACCATTGTTGTCTACTGGCACCTTTTTTCAGGCAAAATGTAAATATTCTTCAGATACCACTCTTGCAGATTAGTAAAATGAGCATTGTCAGTTGGGGGTAATGAAACAAAAAAGCAGTCATGTAGCACTTTAAGGACTAACAAAATAATTTATTAGGTGATGAGCTTTCGTGGGACAGACCCACTTCTTCAGATCTGGAGATAGTGCTGATGGTTTCTAGAAAGCCTGCTCTACATGTAGAATGTGTCTACACTGGTGCTGGAAGGTGTAATTTTCAGCTGAAGTAAATGTTCTTGCACTGGTTCTGATGGAACAGATAGGCTCAAAATATAAGGTGACCACATTGCTCTATGGCAAATATGGGACATTGGCTTCAAGGGATCAGGGGCTGCTATTCCATGTCAGGGCTACTCAGTGATGGGGGGCAGCTGCCCCACAGTGAAGCACCAGGGATGGGGCTCCTCAGACTCCTGATGAGGGGGAGTAGAGGATGGGGGCTTCACAATCTCAGCAAGGAAGTGTCAGGGAATGAAGAAGACACCCCATGGCAAAGCTCACCGGCAGTGGGGGCTGCCTCCATGTGGTGCCAGGGAATGGGGCAGCCACCCCATGGAGGGACTCCCTGGCAGCTAGGGCTGCCACTT
Source organism: Carettochelys insculpta (assembly GCF_033958435.1). Taxonomy (NCBI): domain Eukaryota; kingdom Metazoa; phylum Chordata; order Testudines; family Carettochelyidae; genus Carettochelys; species Carettochelys insculpta. The sequence continues at coordinate 317,503,127 of NC_134137.1, forward strand.
TGAGACACCAGGTGCCAGGAAAGAGGAGCTGCACAAAATACAGGGCAATTAGCCCATTTTCTTAAAAGTCTCAGCTTAAATAAGGGACTGTCCTGAGGAAAACGGGACGGATGGTCACCTTGTAACATAGACATGCAGCTGCAGTGTCAGGAGGGGATATACTAGGTGCCTGATTATATATCGAGCTTCTTGAATGGGATCATACTTGAAGCAGCTAGTCCCTCCTGACACCCATCTTGCCATGGTGACCCAACTATTTTGAGTGTCCTAGTTCATTCAGAGGTACACCATTCAGCTCTAATGTAGGCATGCCCATAGAATTTGAGCGAACAAAAGATGTGTAAGTGTCACCCTATGTATTGGGTAATAATCCTTAATCATGTGTTTGCAAAGTGAAGTTTGGCAAACTGGCACTCCCACAAACAGAACCAAATATGTTTGTGATAGCAGCATGGCAGAAAATATGTTGCACTGCTACTTTTTTTTTTTTTTTTTTTTTTTTAGTGTGCACTATATGCTACTCTCTCCTATACAACTTAATTTACATTAGAAAAGTGGAAACTCTGCAACAATTTAATTGTTGAATTAATCTTTTAATGAGGTGTTCTGGATGCACGCTGTGTGGATAGCATGCCTGGTTAAAATAACATTGTAAATGGTTGCCATTTAGGGTTAATTTCACAACACAAAGGAGGGGATATTTTGGTTCCGACAGCTCAGGTGATTTCATTTTAACTTTCCGACTTTTGAGAAAGGGCAAGGAACAAAAAAATCCATATCAATTAATGTACATTTATGGGCAAATACATAAAACAATTTCGCTTGTGTTTCCTAAAAATTAGTTCATAGATTTTAAGACTGGAGGGAGTTATTAGGATCATGTAGTGTAGTCTAATCTGCATATCAGAAGCCATAGAACTTCACTTAGTAAATCCTATATCAAGCCCCGTGACGGTTACTTGAACTTCAGCATATCATTTACAGAGACATCTAGTCTTGACTTAATGACTTCAAGTGGTAGAGAATCCACCACATCTCTGGGTAAAATATTCAGGGGACCAATACACTTGCTGCTAAATTAACATCTTTCTGCCATCTGAAGTTCCTCTAACTGGAATAAGGAGAATGTGAGTATGCAAGTGCTTGAATGGGATAGAAGTGGAGGAGTATTTGTCTTCTTGTATTTCTACATCATGCTTATTCCACTGATGTATGATATGAGAAAATTAAATAGGAAAAGGAAAGGGATAGTCATTCTTGAAAATGTTACATTTAATGGCCGCAGCATTGTCAGATATACAAGAGATCTGTTTTGTGCTGCAGCAGCAGCAGAGTGGAAAACACTGTGATGTTTCATCAAGGCATTGAAGGTGGAAAAATTGTCCGACAGATGAGATTTTGGGATAGCAGGAGAAGGAAGATGGAAAGGAAGTTAGGTAGGGGTATATAAAGAGGAAGAGTAAAAACTTTTAGAGCTTTTGCTCCAAAGGGAAATATAGGCTTGACTGGGTTTACAACCGATCTGAGCATAAAAGCTTTATTAACTTAACAACAGCAAAAAGGGGGTTTTAAACATAAGGGATTTTTCAGATTTTATTAGAAGAAACACCTTAATAGTTCCCTTAGGCGACCTATAGTCATTGCTCAACATACACAAGTGATGAGTCTTGGACATCAGGTACTATAGTGATATCCTGCATCTGAAGTCAGTGGTTTCTCTTTACTGCAATAAAAATATTTTAAAAGTATTGGTTCTTTGATAACAGTTTTCACTTTCTATAATACACATGCTATATAATCCATCAAGCACACATTTTATGTACGCTGTTTTCAGGACATTCATTTCTAGTGCTGCAGTGGGGCAAGTGACATTTTCTTGTTAGGCTCTCTTATGTCCTTTTCATATTTATGCTGTAATTTGAATGTTCTGTTCTGATAGTATTGGGTTAGAATTATGTTTTCTTCTTTTGGATGATGATGCAGCAGCTACAATAATCAAGCCAAATGTCTACAGTAAGAATAGCAAGATTTATTGCAGCAATTCCTACTTTGTACTTGTAAGTTTGGCAGTGGGTGGTAATATGTTTTGTTTGTTTTGTTGGATATGATGAAGCAGGTCTTTGCCCATGAAATCTTATGCTCCAAAATATCTGTTAGTCTATAAGGTGCCACAGGACTTCTTGTTGTAACATTGTACTCATCCTGATATCAGTGAGTCAGATGTGGCTGAATCTGCTCCACACGAGGACATGATATTCAGCTACCGAAAACTGTATCAGTACTAGAGAGAGAGCCAGGTTAGTTGGAATCTTCAAAAACAACAAGTCCTGTGGTACCTTATAGACTAATAGATATTTTGGAGCATAAGCTCTCATGGGCAAAGACCCATTTCGCCAGATGCATCTGACGAAGTGGGTCTTTGTCCATGAAAGCTTATGCTGCAAAATATCTGTTAGTCTTCAAGATGCCACAGGACTTCTTTTTGTTTTTGTATCAGTACTTTAGTTTTACCAAGAAAGCAAGAAGCAGCATTGGTTGCCTTGTCTTGTGCTACTGCCTAGCATAAACCTCACAAAGATCTTTCAGTTCTGATCCATGCCTTTGGTTTAGGGTACTGTAATTTGAACACACTTTTGAGGAAGGAAAGTCACACCCACTCAAAGAACAGTCAGTACTTGAGGAACCACTCGTTGATGTAAGGAACTTTGCAATTCTACCACACAATACACAATCTTCCATTTCTGAGCAAATTAATCAAAAAGCTGGCAAAGAACTGCCTTCAGCTTCAGTTGGTGGCTGCAGGTGTCTTTGGTTTCCTTCCTTCCTGCTCCAGACTGAAACACAGACCAGTTTGTAATGTTTACTGGGATAAAGGTTGTCTGTGGACAATGGAGATAGCCTTGTGACCACTGTTCCCTAAAAGTTGAGCTCTTAGGTGGTTACCCAGGATAGATTTGGGTGCTGCGCAGCTGATCAGCAGAGTGCCCACAGTTGGCAGTAGCCAGCACCATGCACTTCTACTGATGGTGCATATCTGCACATGCCTTGTTGCACATAATAAAATTTATTCTGACCATGGATGGAAAAAAAATTAGAGAGAACTTCTCGTGTCCTCCACTCCAAGTGACTACTGAATTTGAGCCCTGAGCCTGACAGGCCTTGAAGGAGCCTGATTTTCAAAGGGCAGGTGGTTAGCCCCTTCTGAAAATGAGGTTCTTTTAAAAGGTGTCTCAAGTGTGGGAGAAGTGCTGGGCTAGATTAGATACTACTAGAAGATTTTACAGTCTTAAGTTATGGTTCATTTTTTCCCCTTCAATACTTTTTGACAATGTTTCCCAAGCTAACAATCCGTATTGAAATAAAGTCTGTTATTTTTCTATTTCTTTTGAACAAATAGGTCTTTTTTCCCATTTGGCGTGAGATGCAAATCAGCCTTGATGCACCAAGATATATGTAATGTATAGGAAAGTAAAAATAATAAATTCTTTTCATCTGGTACTGGTAAGGTCTGTGAAAATTACAGTCCTGTGCTTGGTCTCTTTGGAGAAATTAAATGGTGTTGAGAACGGAAGAAGCTGTGAATTTTTTGTTTTGTTTTGTATTTTCACAAAATGACTCCTCAGTTTGATTTTTGGAGCCTTGGCTTTGGTAATCTGCATGACTTTATGTGCTTCAGCCTCACTCTGCAATCAAATAACCACTTCCTTTTGTTTGCCCTCACACATTCCCTGTCTCCTTCTTGGGTCTTATGGTTCAATAATCTTTTGCTTTTCACTAGCATCTCACTAGCTAAGCCCTGCAGCACCCGACATCATTAGTCTACTTTGGAAAATATACACATGTAAATAATTTCTTTATCATGGGTTGTAGATTTGTGTTCAGCTGGCTGTGCTAACATGCAAACAGACAAGAATAGATTAGAAAATACCTTCATAGAATTGATTATTTACATTGTCTTTCTTTTTGTGCTATTTATATACTGCATTTGTAAAAATGTACTGTTTTTTCTTCTGTACCTTCCCAAAAGCAGATGCAGTGAGAACTTTGGGTCAGCTCCTAAACTGGTGTAAATCAATGTAGCCCTATGACTTACGTAACACAGCACTGATTTACACCAGCTGAGACTCTGTCCCTGTCAATTTAGACAATAATATCAAGCTGACTTCCTAGCTATAAAATGGGAGTTATAATACAGATTCATCTTTTATGGTACTGGGAATTTCAGATGAAAATTACTGACTTAAGTTAAAAGTTTTATTATAATATATATTTTTGAAAAAATTTACTAGTTTTATTGTAGCTTTGTTTTCTCTGAGTTTTCTTTGTTCTACAAATGTCAGCTTCTTCCAAATCACAGTCCTTCCAAGGCTACAAACTATTAAAGATGGAGAGGGGTATAGTTTCAAAGTGGTGTGTGGGAGGTATTAGCACAAATCCTGTTATACAGGAACAGATTTTAGCACATACCTCCCTTGCAGTACTTTGAAAATGTATCTCTTTATATCAAAATACCTGCAAGAAAGCTAATATAAAGAACAGGCTTCTATGCTCTAATAGTAGAGTTCTCTATTCTTTGAAGTGCCTGCAATAATTCAGATTAACCCCTTGAGTGACAAACAATTGAGGAATCTATTATTGCCCAGCAATTTGAGAAAATTTTCCTCAAGAGACTTATTTAAAAGCCTACACACTTTTGGATAAAATTTCATCTTGATCCACTAGTGTGGCAAGCACTTCAGAAACTCCATTAAGGCTATCACAATAAAATAAATCAACCAAGATAAACACAACAAAACAAAACCATTGAAATAGAAGTTATGGAGATGGGAATTGCTCTTCTTTTTGAGTTCTTGTTGGTTCCTTAACGTTGGCTAGGATAGAGTTCACCTCATCGACCTTCTCCAGTGCCAAAAAGGATTCCAATTACCACAGAAAAGTATCCAGAGACCCACAGTTCAGTCTCTAAGGCCGTGTTTACACTACAGAGTTTTGTTGACAAAACTAGGCTTTTGTCGACAAAACTCAGGGAGCGTCTACGCATAAAAGGAGTTTTGTCGACAGAGGCTCTACAAAACATAGCAGTTTCCCTGACAGAATTATCCCTCTCTGCATTGAGGAATAATGCTTCTGTTGACAGAGTTCTGTCGACAAAAGTACAGTGTAGATGTTATGGGACTCTTTTGTTGACAGACAGGGTTTTCGGTTCACCTGTTTGCAGAGCTTCTGGTCAGCTCTTCTATTGAGAGTTGGCTGGGCTCTCTGCTCTCTGCTCTTTTGATCTGCTTTTATGTGTAGATGCAATGGCTACGTCTACTCTAGCACACTATGTCGAAGCAGTCTTTTTCGACGTAAGGTCATTGAAATAGGCTACTTCGACGCATATTGTCTACACGTCCTCCAGGGCTCATGCCATCGACGTTCAATGTTGAAGTAGCGATGGGGAATGTCGAAAGGAGCCGCCCCGGAAGGAAATGCGGAGCTTCCACACACACAAGCACTCCCTGTTGAAATAAGGGGCCAGCAAAGCCCCAAGCTGCTCCGTTAAAGGGCCCCTCCCATTCACACTCACTCTGCACGCAGCATGGACCCCCACCTGCAGCAGCAGCAGCAGCAGCAGCAGCAGCCAGAAGCCCTGGGCTAAGGGCTGCTGCACACGGTGACCATAGAGCCCCGCAGGGGCTGGACAGAGCGTCTCTCAACCCCTCAGCTGATGGCTGCCATGGAGGACCCTGCTATTTTGATGTAGCAGGATGCAGATCATCTACACATGCCCTATTTCAACGTTGAACATTGAAGTAGGGAGCTATTCCCATCTTCGGATAGGAATAGTGATTTCGACATCTCACCGCCCAACATCGATTTCAACATCGAAATAGCTCACGGCATAGGTAGACGTGACGCGTTCTATTTCGACGTTGTGCTGGCTACTTTGAAGTAGCCAGCTAGTGTAGATGCAGCCAATCTGTCTACAGAAGTTTTGCTGGTAAATCTCTTCTGACAGTGACTTCCGTTGACAGATTGCTGTAGTGTAGATATAGCCTAAGCGTGTGTCTATGCTGTAAAGTTGTGGCAAGGAAAGTAGTCTTGACATGCAGAAGTCACCAAAAAAAGTCAGCAACAGATGTTTACACAGGCTCCCTCTGTCAACAGTATATGGCCACATTTTTAGCTTCCTCCTTGACAGAGTGATCAAGGCACTGTGCTTGTATATCCCACAGTGCCTGGTGACACCTTCTTTCACTAGGCAGTGTGGGAACACAGAACAGAATGTAGGGCATCTAGAGAATTTGGAAAACTTCCCATCAGGCATTGCTTTGTTCCCAGCTGTCCAGGGGCTTCCAGCTCCCTTTCATGCCATTTTTGCAACTTCCGGCACTCCAGCAGCTGCTGTGAGAAATCATGGAGCCCACACTTCTCTCCTATGCTGTGTTCAGTGTTGTCAGGACACCACACAGTACAGCAGAGTTACTGTTGAAGTTACTGACAGAAAAAGAAGCGTCACAGGAGGATGACATGAGATGCTGCATGAGATGGAGAGTAGCAACCTGTTTTGCATTTGGCCGTTACAGAGCACCTATGCAAGATAAACCATCCCTTCTGGGACAGGGAAACCAGCACTGAATGGTGTAACCATACTATCATGCAGGTGTGGAATGAAGACCAGAGGCTACAGGATTTCAGGCTATGTAAAGCAATGTTCCTGGCGCTCTGTGTTGAGTTGGTTCCTGGATTGCAGTGGAAGGACACCAGAATGAACGCTGTCCTCTCAATAAACACATGGAAATTGCTATGTGGAAGTTAGCAATTCCCAATTGCTACTGGTCTGTTGCAAATCATTTTGGAGTAGGGAAGTGGCTGCCTTCCAGGCTTGGAATAGTGCAATACATTGTATGCTGTGGAGGATTGTGACTCTGGGAAATGTGTAAGACATACTGGATGGCTTTGCAGAGATGAGCTTTCTTATCTGTGTCAGGGTAATAGATGTCACACACATGCCAACTGTAGCAACAGCCCACCTTGCCACATGGTGCATCAATGGAAAGGGAGGGTCCTGTGGCACCTTATAGACTAACAGAAAAGTTTAGAGCATGAGCTTTCGTGAGTTAACTCACTTCTTCAGATGCTGGTCCTGGAAATCTGCAAGGCCAGGTATAAATAGGCCAGTGCAAGGCTGGGGATAACGAGGTTAGCTCAGTCAGGAAGGCTGAGTTGTATTGTCATCAGTAGATCTGGAGGTGTGAACTCCAAGAGAGGGGAAGCTGCTTTTGTATTTAGCCAGCCATTCACAGTCTTTGTTTAATCCTGAGCTGAGGGTATTGAATTTGCAGATGAATTGTAGCTCAGCAATTTCTCTTTGGAGTCTGGTCTTGAAATTTCTTTGCTGCAGGATAGCTACTTTTAAATCTGCTACTGTGTGTCCTGGGAGATTGAAGTGCTCTCCTATGGGTTTTTGTATATTGCCATTTCTGATGTCTGATTTGTGTGCATTTATTCTTTTACGTAGAGACTGTCCAGTTTGTCCGATGTATATGGCAGAGGGGCATTGCTGGCACAAATTACATTGGTAGATGTGCATCTGAATGAACCCATGATGGTGTGGCTGATCCAGTTAGGTCCTGTAATGATGTTGCTGGTGTGTATATGTGGGCAGAGCTGGCAACGAGGTTTGTTGCATGGGTGGGTCCCTGAGATAGAGTGACTGTGGTGCGGTGTATAGTTGCTTGTTAGGATTTGTTTTAGGTTGGCAGGTTGTCTGTGAGCAATGATGGGTCTGCCTCCCAAGGCCTGTGAAAGTGTGGGATCATTGTCCAGGATGGGTTGTAGATCCCTGATGATGCGCTGTAGAGGTTTTAGCTGAGAACTGTAGGTGATGGCTAGTGGTGTTCTGTTGGTTTCTCTCTTGGGCTTGTCCTGTAGCAGGAGGCTTCGTGGCACACGTCTGGCTCTGTTGATTTGTTTTCTCACTTCCTCAGGTGGGTATTGCAGTCTCAAGAATGCTTGGCGCAGATCCTGTAGGTGTTTGTCTCTGTCGGAGGGGTTGGAACAAATGCGGTTATATCTAAGTGCTTGGCTGTAAACGATGGATTGTGTGGTGTGTCTGGGATGGAAGCTGGAGGCATGAAGGTAGGCGTAGCGGTCAGTGGGTTTACGGTGCAGGGTGGTACTGATGTGTCCATTGTGTATAAGCACGGTAGTGTCAAGGAAGTGGATCTCCTGTGTAGATTGGTTCAGGCTGAGCTTGATGTTGGGGTGGAAGTTGTTGAAGTCCCGGTGGAATTCCTCCAGAGTCTCCTTCCCATGGGTCCAGATGATGAAGATGTCGTCAATGTAGCGTAAATAGAGCCGGGGTGTTAGTGGATGAGAGTTGAGGAAGCGTTGTTCTAGGTCAGCCATGAATGGAAATGGAATGGAATGGAAAGGGATACTTCTCAGTGATGCTATAGGTGATTGTGGATCACCATAGGTGCTTCAGATATAAATGTGGGGTGGCTGGAAAAGACACATGACACACACATCTTTTGGGATGCTGGCCAACACAGAAAGCTGCAGATGGAGACTTTCTTTCCAGATCATAGGTTTACAATGGGGGACTGGAAATGCCCATAGTGATCCTAGCAGACCAAGCTTACCCCTTACATCCCTGAATCATGAAGGGTTTCAGAGGCACCAGAAAAGGCATAAAGAGAGTTCTAACAATAGGCTGAGACAATGCTGCATAATAGTGAAATGTGCCTTTGGTGGATTGAAAGGGAGGTTAACATATCTCTATGGCAGGCTAGACCTCATGCAGGATCATGTACCCAAGGTTATAGCTACTTACTGTAATTTGCATATAATTTCTGTGAAAATAACAGTGAAAAGTTTGATCATAGGTGGAGCACTGAGGCATAGTGCTTGGCTGCAGAGTATGAACAGCCACTCACTAGGGCTGTCGAATGTGCCCATAGGTCTGCCATTACTTTTTTGAGTTTGCTGTGATGCAACACATTTCTGTGAAAGAAAGCACTTTAACAGCCTGTACCTGGGACCAGAGTTATTGCTGTGGGTCGTGGAACATAAAGTCACTGTACCATTAAAAATGTTTGCCTTTACTGATCACTGAAACTCAGAGTCACACACATACTGATCCTTGTTTGGTAGTAAGGAGGGTTCGAGTTAGGTTAAGGCCTCACAATTATGTGTAGGTCCAGCTGGCATAGCCAAAGTTTTGGTAGGGAATGGAATGCAGCTGAAACTGAGGGTTCCCAGACGGTGAGAAGGAATGTGTAGGAGTAGAGGGTGAGTTGCTGGACTAAGAGTTCTGTATGTGTTGCAGGAGAGGTTGAGGCTAGGTCTGCTCACTCTGCAGCTTGATTAAAAACGTGAGCAGCTTGGTTTGCTCCTCAATGACTTTGATCATGAGCTCAGTGGATTCTTTCCTATCCTGCCTTTCATCATCCATCGCTCCTCCCTTTTTTGGGCCTCGGTTGAGGAATGCTTCAGGACCTCCCTCATAAGATCCTCCTGTTGTGCTTCCTTATAATGCACAGTCTGTGGCTATGTCTAGATTACAGTGATTTGTCACTGAAATTTTTGTTGAAAGATACCTTTTGACCAAACTTCTGTTGACAGATTGTGGCCAAATGGCTAAGCAGATTGCAAGAGCGATCTGCTCTGTTGACAGAGAGCGTCCAGACTTCCTGGGCACTCTCTCGACAAACTGGCCAACTGGAAGCACAGCAGACAGGGCTGCCTGGTGTCCCAGAAGCCCTGTCTGCCAGAGCATCCAGACTGGCTTTCTGTCAACAGAGGCGTTATGCCTCGTGGGGAGTGCGATAAGACTGTTGACAAAAGCGCTGCATTCTGACAATTTACTGACAGAAAGCCCTGGGAGTCCGGACGCTCCCTGGGTTTTGTCCAGATGTGCAAAACTGAACTCCCAGAAGCACAGACATACACATGGTAAGCTTGGGGGAAGGGGAAGAGGGAAATGAAGTCGAATAGAGGCACAAGAAACACAGTTGTAACTTGTGCAGCAGTTATGCATTGAAATCCTTTTAATTATGCCACGTCTCCTCAGAGGGATATTACTTTTGCGGATATCTCACTGCTGAGGGTAGCTTCTGGACATTAGCAGGAGTCACCCTGCTCAAATTATGTTTTGAATTTGGTTCCTGCACCACTGATTGCAGAATGGTGTTGGAGTGTCCCATCATGGGGGGTGGAAACACACCTGCCCTGCCTGAGAACCTGCAAAAGCAGTCGATACATTCCTCAGGCAAATTTTCCAGAACACCTCAGTGCAGGTTTCCATTGACATCTTGGTGTGCATCAACAACCTGCTTGCACATAACTTCTAGCCACACAGGGCTAGGTACATCTAACAGAAACTCAGCCAGCCTCCCACTTTTCTATGCCCTACAGCCACCTCTTCAGTCCCTAAAACAGTACCACTTACCCACCATCTTATCTCCCGCTTCCTGCTCCCTGTCAAGCTGCTGCTGAGACTTGCCATTTGCCTCAGGACTTGAGAACAGTTCCCAGCTGCCTGCCACAGGGAGCTACCCCTCTGTGAGCCCCACATCCTCGTTCAGCTCTACTTTGTCATCTACTCATTCAGCCTCTGTGTTAAATCCTCTTTCTGCTGACTTCGTGCCCCACAAAGTAACTACAGAGTTGGTGGTGGAGGTGGGTTCATTCTCCCAGCCCCCAGGATTGCCTCCCTCTGCTTATAAAATGAGCATGTCTTGGGTGCAGCACTGGAATGAGGGTTTGTCTCCCTCACCTCATGGTATGCCTGATTCAGCTCCTTTATCTTCATTCTGCATTGCAGCGTCCCTCACTCATAGCCCTTTTCATATAAGGATTGAGAAATGTGCCCTGACCTAACCAGTTGCTATGGATCACTTGCAGCTGGGACTGCACACACTCCTCTCTCCACGTGCTGATAAGATCTGAAAGCTTCATGATGGTGTAAGCAGGAGGGCACTTGGAGTAGTAACCTTCCATGATCAGCTGGCAATACACCATGAGAATGCACTACACTGAGCCAGCCAGCAGGAGATGCAATTTAAAGTTCCTGGTGTTGCGAGGGGCAGGGACAGGGACAGGTAATTGCATCTGGCTGAAAGGCAGAAGAGTTCAAAGGGCTGACCAGAATGGCTACTTGGACCTTGTGGGAAACAGCCTGGAGTTCAATAAAGGTGAATGAACTGCCTTTTTTATTACACACTGCGTAATTCTGACAGTAAAGGGAGAGGGAATGAAAAGGGTTAGGGTCAGGCCAGGGCATTCTGGTGGTGGAGGTCGGCTGTGTTGTTGTGGCTTCATCCTTGTGGCCATGGTGTTGAGCCCTTTGAATCCATTGCTGCCGTGCTGGGGGAGCTAGGGTCGGTCCGGGCCTGACTGCAAGGCTGCTGGGTCCTCCAGCCTGGATGGGGCTGGCAGGCCCTGGGCTCCTATCCAGCTCTCCATCCCTCAGATGTTGCCGTTGTAAGATGAACTGGGTGGGGTTCAGTGCCACATCTGGACCCTGGGTGCCATGACCCCGGCCTCTCTGGGTGGCTACCCCCACCCCAGACCCATGGGATGGCTGTTTCCCAGGGGATGCCATCATGTGGGCTCCCACTCACTCGCCACACTGGCTCTGGGGCACGATGCTAGGGTAGTGGCGCTGTACATGGTGGCGCCCCTGGAAACAAGCTGGTGGGCTGTGGGGAGCTTGGCCATGGGGGTGACCCTGCCTGTGGGGGTGATCCTGCCTGAGACATAACTATGCTACCCAAGGGGCCCCCAGCATGCTCGTGAGGCTCTCTATGGGGGAGGGAGCCAGATGTTTCCCATAGGCATGGCTGCGGCCCCATGCCCCATCCTGGAATGGGCCATCTGGGGGTGGGGCATCGCATTGAGGCCCGGGTGCCGCCCCCAGAGATTTGCCATGGTGTGAACTTACCTGTGGTGGTCTCAAACAGGACAGGTGACACCCAACTAGAGGTGTCCTGGCTGCTGGTAGCAGAAGGAAGCTTTATTTTGAGGGAGCCATTGGAAATCTCCCCACTGTATGGGATGTCCATGGCTGCGTCTACACATGCACGCTACTTCGAAGTAGCGGCAGTAACTTCGAAATAGCGCCCGTCACGTCTACACGTGTTGGGCGCTATTTCGAAGTTGAAATCGACGTTAGGCGGCGAGACGTCGAAGTCGCTAACCCCATGAGCGGATGGGAATAGCGCCCTACTTCGACGTTCAACATCGAAGTAGGGACGTGTAGACGATCCGCGTCCCGCAACATCGAAATAGCGGGGTCCTCCATGGCGGCCATCAGCTGGGGGGTTGAGAGATACTCTCTCTCCAGCCCTTGCGGGGCTCTGTGGTCACCGTGGGCAGCAGCCCTTAGCCCAGGGCTTCTGGCTGCTGCTGCTGCAGCTGGGGGTCCGTGCTGCATATACAGGGTCTGCAACTAGTTGTTGGCTCTGTGTATCTTGCACTGTTTAATGAAAGTGTGTCTGGGAGGGGCCCTTTAAGGGAGCGGCTTGCTGTTGAGTCCGCCCCGTGACCCTGTCTGCAGCTGTGCCTGGCTCCCTTATTTCGATGTGTGCTACTTTGCCGTGTAGACGTTCCCTCGTTGTGCCTATTTCGATGTTGGGCTGAGCAACGTCGAAGTTGAACATCGACGTTGCCAGCCCTGGAGGACGTGTAGACGTTATTCATCGAAATAGCCTATTTCGATGTCGCAACATCGAAATAAGCTATTTCGAAGTTGGGTGCACGTGTAGACGTAGCCCATGGTGGCAGGGCCCTCCTCCTGCTCTGGTGCAGCAGGGTGCTTGGGTGCAGCTGTTTCCATGGTGACCCAGCGTGGCAACATGTTGTTTGAAATCAGGAAGTCCTGCAGCTGCAGCTCAAGTGTGCCACAAGGTGATAAACTTGCTGAGCACTGTCATAAAGAGAGAAAGGGCAGCTGGCTGGGGCATGGCTGGACCTGCGGGCACTGTCTCGGGCCTGCCTGTATCCCTGGTGCAGCTCCTTGATCTTGCATTGGACCTGCTTGGGTGTCCAGGAGGGGGTGGCCCCAAGCAGCCAGGCCCTGGGTGAGGTGTGCAAATGTGGGGGTGTTCCTCTGGTGCCCAGTGGTGTCCTAGAGGACCTCTTCATCATGACGGAGCCTTAGGAGTTCCTGGAGCTCTGTCTCTGTCCAGGAGGGGGCCCTCCATTTGGCAGCCCTTTTGGGGTCCTGGCTGCCCTCATCTGGGTTCCTGAGGATGCCGTAGGTGGCATGGGGTGCTGGCCTGCTGGCCATCTGGCAGGCTTGGTGGCTCACGCTGGGCCTCATTGCAGTGTGGCTGGCAGCCCTGCACATGCTACCACCTCCCACACTTTCAGCTTCCTGCCTTGGGGTCTCTGGGTCCTAGCAGCTTTAAAAGCCAAAGGACCTGGAGACCATAGAGCCCCTCTGGGGTCACCTGGAGCATCTCTGCTCTCTGGAAGGCTGCTGCCAAGGTGGACCTCTTCTTCCAGAAGAAGCGGTCCACGAGCATCTACATGTGCTTTCTTTTGGAAGATTCTTCCAGAAGAAGGTGCTCTTCCTGGTTTTGCAGTGGAGTCTGGAGTCTGGAAGACGCAACACCTTCTTCCAGAAGGAATCCAAAAGAGCACCTTACAGCTGTACTCGCTCCACTGACCTTCCAGAAGAAGGAACCACTCTTCTGGAAGATTGTGCATGTGTAGAAGTGGCCTTGATCTTTAATCATTCTTGTCACTCTTCTCTGGACCTTCTCCTTAATTAATTAATGAATTTTACTAACTTTATAAAATCTTATGTTGAAGAACAAATGATGATCTAATTTTCATGGCCATTTTATGGTGTACATACATTATCTTCAATTATAAACATAAAAACCAAGTAAAAATCTGAATAGTTCAGGCCCCACAGAAACACAATTAGAAGAAACTGAGGGATCTTCTAAAAGCTTAGGTTTAGTTCACCTAAGTCTCAGTAATCGTCTTTGATCACCAAATCTGCACAGTTTGCTACAATGTTCTAAAATAGCCTTTTCCCGCGACTTGCTTGTAGAAAACCTCTTTTAATTCATGCACAGTATTCCTCTGTTCACATCACTGCTTGTCAATCAGATAACAGATTAACTAATCACTCAGTTAAGTTACAAGTGTATAGTTTTTATGGAAAAAAAATCTATGCTGGAAAATGTGTTATAGTCAGGGACAACAGCCTTCTGGCTGCTCCTGAGTTCAGCTTCTCCCAACCGATGCAGGACACATGGCCCCTAGTAAAGTAGCTGCCCTAATTGCATGCCCTCATGGAGACTATCCACAGCAACAGAAAGGGAACCCATTGGAGCAGACCCTAAAACTAGCACACCAAATTCCAGAAACTTCTGGGCTTGGAGTGTTAAATCTGCCTAGCAACAGTAACCAAGACAGAGCAACTCACTCCTACCTATGGGTATCTTAAAGCAGTGGTCTGAAAGTGGTGTGCTGCAAACCAGAGCTTAGGGTGCCTCAGGGCCATGCACTGCGATTGTCGTCTGCTGCTCTGTGCACACACTGCACCGCTTGGTGGGAGAAATGTGTGGTGGCAGCAGCTCTGGGGCGGTGGCTCTGGACTAGTGGCAGTGGCTTTGGTGAGTCACCGGAACGGAGTTAGAGTGGGGGGGCATAGGGGTGCCTGGCTCTGGGGAACAGGTGGGGTGGGTATTAGTAGGGAGCTGGGAGTGCCTGACTCTGCGGGAGATGAAGGTGACTGGGTTATATATATTGGGAGTACCATGAAACTATAATGAGTGCTGAAGTGTGTCACTAGGTGACAAAGGCTTTTGAGCACTGTCTTAAAGAGATATCTCCCTCTTCGTTACATGGATTACGCTTCCACTGAAATTCTTCAGGTCAGCTAAAATAAATCTGTTACATGCATATTTTTTGAACTATATAGCCAGATGAGAATTTCAGTAGCTGCTTTTTGTGGTGCATGTTCAACCTGGGAAAGACAAATTACCATTCTAGATCAAAACAGTTATCTATCTGTACCACTGTCCTGACTCTGATATTGGTGAATACTAAATGCTTCAGAGTGAAAGGTGCAAGAACCACTATAGAGGGCAATCTTAAAATAAGCTTTTTCATAATGCCTGTTGCTACCTAATACCATGTGGTTGGCTTAGGCCCTGAGGCATGAACATTATAAAAAATCCAATCTCACTGAACCATGGAGGTTCTCATTATCTGAATAAATGTCTAATCCTAATCACATTAAATTCTTGTCCTCAAAGATATTTGGTGGCAAGGAAGTCTACAGGCATTGTGAATAAGAAATATTTCCTTTAGTAAGTTTTAACTACTCTGTCTTTCAATTGTATGAAATGTTTCCTTGTTCTTACATTATAAAGCGGATAAGTCTGAGTAATCCAGTTTATTTTGTCTTTGCCATTAATTACTTCTTTTTATCACATCTGTTATTTGTGTTGTGTGTAAACCAATACACTATGTAGGGAGATATACATCTCGACCTTGGGAGGTCATGGAGCCCAGGTCCCTGCTCTTTCAACAGGACCAAGCACCATCACTTTCCTTTAAAGTTATTTTCCCCAGATCCCTAAATGGCCCACTGAAAGATTCAGCTCACAACCCTGGACTCAGCAAGCTAATGCATAAGCCACTGAGCTATCCCTCCCCTCAAACAGAGCCACTCTTCCCAGTCTCTTTTCATACTGAAATAGTTCTGTATCCCTAAACATACTTGCTGACCCCTGAGTTCCTTCTTTTTCTGATATACCTTTGATAAAAAATGATCACATTATTCCAGGTAAGGGTATGCCATTTATTTATTTGGTGGAATCATGATGTCTTTGGTATTATTCCTTTACTTACATATCCTAACATTTTGTTTATCTTTTGTCCTTTTTGCATATTGGGCCTTGATTTGCACAGAGATGTCCCAGGAATGTTCAGGTCTTTCTCCAAGGTGGTTTAAGTCAATGGACAGCCTACCAATGTGTGTGAACTGTTCCAATTATTCCTTCCACTGTACCGCACTTTGCTCTTTTTCATAACAAATATTTTCTTCCATTGTGCTGCCCATTCACCCAACTTAGTAGGTTTCTCTGAAGTTCCTCACAGTTGTCTTTAGCCTTGGCTGACCTAAAAAAGTTTATGTCATCCACAAATTTTGGCATCTCAGCGTTCACTCCACTTTTCCAGATCATTCCTCAATATATGAATTAAGATTGAGCATAGTACAGAACCCTGAGAGCAGATTATTTTGCATGTTGAATAATGACTATTTATCCAGTCTTTATTTTTAAATCGTTTAGGGCTTGTCTACACATACAACAGCTGCACTGAAACAGCTCTGCTGCTGTTGTGCTTAATAAAGATGTTACCCATGCCAAAGGGAGAGCTTTTCCCATTGGCATCCATCTCCCTGAGAGGTGGTGGCTATGTCAATGAGAGAATCCCTTGCTTGACCAGATCTTTGGTTAGGTAACTGCATCACTTAGACGTGTGGATTTCCACCTTCCAAAGTGATGCAGTTCTACTGACAGAAATTTGTAGTGTAGAAGAAATCTTAGCCAGCTTGTAATCCATGACAGATTTTTAATTTTCACTCCTCGATTGCTTAATTCCTTAACCAGCTATAACTACAACTGGTATATGAAAAAAAAAAGATTACTTCCTTACAGCCTGAGTACAACTGCAAGAGAAAATCCTGCAGTAGAAATGGGATGTTCTTCTTTGATACTTCTGGTAAACTTGCATGTACATTTTTTTAAGAAATCCCAAATTGGACCTACTTTCTCTACCTCTAAATGGAAATATGTAGGAGGTGAACTGAAAAAAATATCTGAGTACTGACTCAAATTTTTTATTAGAATGAATTTTAGGCATGCTCACGCTCCTTTGTCATTTGTGGTCACAAATATCCCATCAAATGTTCCATGAAAGTGAATCTCAAGTTAGCATCCCAAAGCTGGCATTTTTTTGATAGTCTGGGACAAATGTCACAATAGGAGGATGTATTTCAAACAGTACCTTTACTAGAACCCTGACATGGAGGTAATTAACTAAGCCGGGCAAAAATCTTTGCACCTATTATTATTATTATTATTATCAGATATTGATATTCCACTATGAGATATACCCTATAAACACATGAGAAGATATCACAGAGTGATCAGAATAATGGTTATGACAAATGTCATGTTTCCTCACCATTTAGGTAGATAGATGACGAGGACAGGATGGGGTGAGTATTTTTGGAAAGAAGGAATTGTGAAAATGCAGATGTAATAGGGCTATGCCTGGGCATACAATTACTCTGAGCTAGGCTTAGACTGTTAAAATCATGCCTCTGGGTAAATGGTAGAGCCCCAGAATCCTACGAAGAGTGCCAGTAATGGAGTGGGTAAAGCAGTGTTTTTCTCTGGACTCCTACATGCACATGGTGAAAGATTAGTCTGCTTCACCCATTATTTCAATCTAGGAAATACAAATAAGAAATGACAAGTAACAAAAAAGAAAACAATAGAAAACAAAAGTAAACACCCCCTGTTGCCCACACACACACAGACAAGTAAATCTGAATATTGAATAACTCTGAGGAAATTCCCGTCTGCTCACTGACATTCCACAAGGCAAAGTTGCTAAATTGGTTGTGGATACCATCTGCTGCAAATTATTCCCTGAGGTCTAGTATGGAGGTAATAATCCAAAATCGTTTCCTTTGCTTAAGCAGTACCCATCGTTTAGATGTTTCTGTCATCTTCTATTTTGATTTTTCTATTTTGCAAGGCTTATGGAAAACTCTGATGGAATTTCTTTGGGATGAAATCAAGATAGTGCTACAAAAATAACTCCAAATAATTTACAAAATTTAATAGAAATGTTACTGTTTTTTCTCTTGGTTTTTTTTTGGGTGGGTGGGTGGGGGGTTTGGTATTTAAAACCAACCAACAGAGTTTAATCAAACCACTGCTGTAGCACTTTGTGCTAGAAACTTATTTACAAATTCCATAACAAGGACAATCTTGATTAAACTGTGATACTTTTCCATAAGGAAACAGAAGAATATTCAGAACAATACAGCAGACAGTGATAAGATATCTGGAAAGGCAGGTAAGTATGCCAGTAGTGATGCTGCAGTTTCTTTTTTAAGAAGAGCCTCCAAGAATGCAGCACAGGACAAAATGTTTCTGGGCACCTAGCTAAGAATTCATGAAAGGCAACCATTCTGTTGGACCATGGCTTCCTGATACTACAGTTGCATAGAACGTATTGAATTATAAACAAATAGCCATTAGTATCTCGTTTGTCTGCTTTTATATCTGAATTTAACAAAGTTACAAGCTTAGTACATTTTTGTGAAGATGAGAGGAAATGGAACAAACTTCTGTGTCTGACATCACAATCCCTACGGCAAAGGCCCCTGGAAATTAAGAGAAAATTATAACCTCTAGGTTTTTGAATCCTTCTGTAGAGATTGATATAGAATTATATCCCAAATGTAAAATATGGTTACCTGTTCAGTATTCCGTCTTTTTCAGATAATTTCTACCTATGATGATACCTATGATGCTGCTACAGAATCTTGTGGGCTGAATCCTTATAAAGTCCTGTACAATAATGCACTTGCATGTATGTGAATAATCCCATTCCTATTAGACAAAACACTTAAGCATGTATTTAGGCACCCACTCTAGGGCCTGATCTATACACAGAGAAGTCAGCAGACTTCGGAGGGTTTGGATCAGGTTTTTAAGTGCTTTGCTGAAGAGGGATGACATTATCTACATGCTTAAGATTGAACACATACTAAATGTTTTGCTGAATTGTTACCTAAATTGTACAGTACTTTCCATGTGGGAAGAAGCTTCTAAAAGGTGTAGTGAAGCAGAAGTTGATGGGATAGCAATAATAAGCAGTAAGTAAAGACGATTTCTCTCTCTCCTGTAACCCATTATTGCCTAAGAAGCAGCATATCCTCTATTTTATTTCATAATAAATGATGCACATGGCATTGTTAAAAATGTAGGTAAATATGTATAAAGTTCCTCTGTAATTCTACTATTCAGGCCATAAGTATTTGTTCTTGTACATGTTAAATTTAAAGTGACACTGCACCCTTAGTATCTTTGGGTTGTAATTTTCCCTGAGCTCATAAGCTAACTAGTGTCCTTCCTGAAGTGTAACAGGGCTAGAGATGATGACACTCTTCTCCTATTATTCTAGCATGCTTCTATTAGTGTGTTGCTGAGGTTGCCATTTTTGAGGAAAGATACATAGAACAGAGGTTTTGACCACATGTGCATACTGAAGACCCCAATACTCTGTTCATACCAATAAGGATGTGAGAGCCAGTGTCCTGATCTAATTTCAGTTTGCATACTTGCATACTGTCTATTGACATTCCTCCTGCAGTTTCAGGTGGGCAAATATACCTCCTGTACTAAACAACTGTTCAAAGTGATGCAGTTGTCCAGAACTGACTGCATTTCATTGGGAGATGAACTAATTCCTTGTCTAGGTGAGTATGTACCCATGTGTTAGCCGGTGGCCGGGTAATGTGCGGTGAGGTACCAACTATGCCCTTGTTATCATCCGAGTTTAAAACTACAAGAGCAGGGAGCTCATCGCTGCAAGCAGCCGAGACAGGCTGATGGATTCCCCTGGGTCCTAAGCAACCCAGTTTTTTACTAGTAACAGAGAGTAAGCTGTGCTAGTCTAGATACTATCAAAACAAAAAGCAGTCAAGTAGCACTTTAAAGACTAGCAAAATAGTTTATTAGGTGAGCTTTCGTGGGACAGACCCACTTCTTCAGTCCCACGAAAGCTCACCTAATAAACTATTTTGCTAGTCTTTAAAGTGCTACTTGACTGCTTTTTGTTTTGACAGTTTTTTACTGTTAGAGCAGGCAGCTCCTAGCACTCTCACCCACGGCCAGGCTTTAGTAACCAAACGGTTAAAGTTCTTTTGTTGTGTCGGCTGTGTTGTAGTGACAAAAGGATAACAGGGTCAGGCTTGGATCTTAACTAGTTACAAGTTTATTTAAGCTACAGTTATAAGTGTGCGGTTACAAAAGGCTATTGTTTACTTCTTATATGCTAGCAAAGTACAGGTGTTAACAAGTTATGTTACAATCCAATACAAAGATATCTGTTACCATCTAACACAATGATATCTTGATACAATGACATCTAGTTACAGAGCTCTAATTCTTTAGCTGTGCACAAAAAAAAGTCGGAGACCTAGCATGGGTGTATCTTACCCTCTCTGCGTCTCTCGATACTAGTGTAGCCAAGCCGGATCGGTCACTCAAGTCCGTGGAAAGACGAATACGAGGTTGGGCGTCCCCAGTTGTGGACCTCGGGAGGCAATCACCTGACCCGACCAGCAGGTAGTTGGTGGAATGCACTCAAAGTTAGAGTTCTGCTGGACCCATCTTTTATACCCCTTTTTGGGTTACATATTCTCTTTCTTATCTAGGGTTCCAGATCATACTGGTCTGTCTTTGTGACGCCAGTTTGTTACAAGGGCATTTCTTACTTAATTTGCACTTGTAAGACAGGAGATAAGCAATTTAGGAGTACAGGACATTCTGTTTGTGTGGGCGGGGCACTTCCCCTTCTGGGATGGTTGTGTGTGTGTGCACCATATCGATCAATGCCAGCTGGGGTGATTTCTTGAGGGTCCCCCCAGGCTCATGTTGACAATTTGGCCTGTTAGCCTTTTATCTGTACTTTCTGTTTCTCAGGGTCACGATAAGCTAGCACATCTGTGCCTCAATGAGGGCATCAAAGACTGTGCTGTCAGCAGCCGTTTCCGTGCCCTGTGTGCTTCTCAGTTGGGGGGGCAGTGAGCAAGCTGGCTTGTAAGGGGGAGACTTTGTCTGGCTACACCATGTAAACACTCCCATTGAAATAAAGAGGAATATTCATGAGTAAGAGCTCACCAACATAAAGTTAATACAACTGCATCCACAATGTCTTGAATGTTTGTGGTTCATTTTGCATGAAAAATATTACACTAAATATATTACTACTCCTATTATTCCTTTAGTAGTTGTTTAGTTACAAAGGCTATGTCTACACTAGCACACCCTTTTTGAAAGGGGGATGCTAATGAGGCACTGCAATGAATATGCAGTGCCTCATTAGCATGATAGTGGCTGCAGTACTTTGAAAGGGGATTTCAAAATGTGTGGGGCCCTTTCGAAAATGACCATATGTAGATGAGCCATGGGCAGTCAAAAGCAGCACTTTCAAAGTGTCACGCACACTATTATGCGAATGAGGTGCTGCATATTCATTGCAGTGCCTCATTAGCATATCCCAAAGTGTCTCATTAGCATCCCCCTTTCGAAAGGGGGCTGCTAGTATAGACACAGCCAAAATGTGACAATTTAAGTGGTTTATATGATTATTTTTATTTATTTATGGAGGTGGTTGGATTTTTAATCATTTTAATGAGAAAAGGCTTTTCAGAGAAAATTTTAAAAATGTTTTCTTCAAAGTGGTGGTGAAAGTACCTTAAGTTTCTCTCTCTCTCTCTCTCTCTCTCTCTTTCACACACACACACACACACACACACACACACACACAGACTCCCTTCCTTGAGCGGCTCAGGATGGGGGCTGGTATATGACATATGACTGTAACTGTGAGAAATTGAAGTGTGGTGTGGAATATATGGGGTACAGGGCAGAAGGTTAAAGGGTTTGGGGAAGGTCATGGCAAGGATGGATAAGCAGGGGGTGCAGGCATCAGGGCGGAAACTCGGGCTTGTGGGTGTGTGATGAATGGGAGGGCTACTACCCCTTTTCTAGACATCCCAGTATTCAGTTAACTAAATTGCCTGTGAAGAGTTAAACCCAGAGATAGTGGGTCCTGTGATGTCAAGCAGCCAGGTGAGCCAACAGGAGGTGAGAGGGGAGGTTTCTGAATTGAAGACATTTTCCAATTGATGAGTCCTTTATGTGGCCAGAGGAGACACACAAAAATGGATTAAATCTGGAACTAGGCTTGGAAGTTTTCAGTAATATCCATGCCTTGAGAGAAATATTGGAATAACAGATATGTAAGTAGAAAGGAAATGTTCAGTCTTATGCAACTGTGTGTGTTTTTTTCCCCCAGGTTTGGTGCAGAACTTCCCTAGCTGGCTGATGTACTGATGTACCCTCTACACATTGTAACTTTTAAAAGGAATCACAGGGAAGTAATTCTCTGTGTTTTAATCTGCCTTTTTGGTTGCTTTGAAATATCCAGCAACCAAGTATACTTAACAAGTATGTCTTTGTTTTGCTAATAAAATCACCTTTTGAAGACTATGATCTGACTCCGGTGTCCTAGAGAATGTTCTGTGTATGCATGCCCAGGACTGAGACGTCAGCTACCAGAAATTGCAATTTATTTACTCTTTGTTTTTAAGTTCTCTCCTAAGGGAGGGTTAAGAGCTTTGGGGTTACTCCACAGGGAGACATCTCAAATGTGTCTGCATGGATTCTAAAAAGAGGTTTTCCCCTTTGGGTGGTGGCAACTACTTCCCAAGATCAGGGAATCTGTAAGCTTGGGAAGCTTTTAGGCAGAAGCCTACAGAGATAAGGTATTTTAAGGTCTCTCTTGCCCCACCCCCCACTTCTACACCTGGAGTCTCAGAGTGAGGAACAGCCTTGATGGGGAGTGTCATGGATGAGTGCATGGAAGGGGTTAATCTCCTGAAGTAACCTGAATCCCAGGTGAGCCAATGGGAGTGAAGTAGCTTTGTTTAAACTGAGAACAATTGCAGCTTTCTGAGCTCTCTTTTCTGCAGGCCAGCAGAGAGGAAGTCAGAGGGGAGATGTCTCCCAGGCATTCAGAAATATACTGACTGTCACAAAATCAGCCATGAAGGTGTAAGTAAAATGTATAGTTAGATGTGATCAGGTTATGGTTATTTTGAATTTGGTTGGACTGGCTGCTCTCTTTTTTCTGTTGTAATTTTTAAGCTGAATCCCAGGGAAATATTTTTTTCTGTGTGCCACCCGTGATTTGCTTTCTCTTGTTTTGTGAATAAGTCACTTTTTTTAAGCAGTCTGATACCTGTGCCTGAGAAGGGTCTGTGTGTGTGCCTTCAGCCACATAGCCATCAAATTGCAGTTCACTGTTCTGAAGCCCTCTGTGGAGGGAAGAACAGGGTTGGAGTTTTACCCACAGGGGCATCCCCAGTGGGCCTGCCTGGGTTAAAGTGGTCTCCAAGGACTGGGATGGTGGAAGCTACCTTCCAGGGTCCAGGGGATCTGTGACCTTGGAGAAGTTTTAAAGTCAAGTATGTGTATAGGCAAGGAGCTTTTAAGTCTCTGCAAGGCCCCACTTTCTGCACTCAGAGTGTCAGAGTGGTGGGGGAAGGATCCTTGACAGGGGACTCAGGACAGAGGGTTGGGCTGTGTATGGTGGAAATGCAGGAGTTAGGATTGGGGTGTGAGGAGGAGCTCAAGTCAGGGGGTTGGGAGCTCAGGTTAGGATGTAGGAGCTAGGGTTCGGGGTCTAGCTGGTTCAGAAGTCAAGGCAGGGTCTTAGGAGCAAGGTGGCTCAGAACAGGGAAATATTGGGGTTCAGGGGTCAGGTCAGAGGGCTGAAGGTGTGAGGGGGTGTAGGAGTCAGGGGTTGGGCCTGAGAATATAGGGGCTGAGAGCAGGGAGTTGTGGGGGGTTGGGGGTTCAGGAGAAAGGGAAGGACAAAGTCCTATTTTTCTGTTTTTCCGCAAACTTACAAACATTGGTAACCATTCTTTAGCTATCCTTTCGTTTACTTGGTGCTGGATCACAAATTAAGTTTATTACAGTGATCAAAATACTGCTCTATCTGCTGAATATGTAACAAATCTAAGCAAAGCAGGAACAAACTGTGTTTACATAGGCACACCCAGGGTCTGTCTCCCATTCCAACTAACTGTAATGGAAGCATTCCTTCAGATCCTGATTAAACTAGCAATAAGCCAGTTGCAGAGGTATGGCATGGCAGCAGAGACACTGCTTGGCACCTCCCCCAGTTTTCAGGAGTCATAAGTTTGAACTCATGTGAGTGCACTTCTCACAAAGGGCAACCAAAGGTGGGTAGGATGCAGGGGACAGAAACGGGATTGTCATGTTAAAGGGGCATTTGTTCATCAGACTGTCATAGCACAGTGTGGGAAACTAGCACAAGGGACCCTGCTCAGGATACTGTGTGCTGAGTGGTTATATGCTTTTCAATGTGCTATTTCGCATATTAATACTGAGCTCCCTTTCCCTTTTATTAAAAGCTTTCTTTTGTCATGCACAGACTTGCTGGTTTTGAGTGGGACAACTTTGTCTCTGAGAGGCACTCGGGAGTTGTATTTAGTTTTCCCAGATTGCTAGGTGGGAACTGAAGCCAGATCTGCACTGCACTTTTTAAGAAGAAGCCCTAAATATTGAATTTGGCCCCTGCAGCCCTTGTGGTTACTGACTGTACCAGGCAGAAAGGTTTGAGATATATATATATATATATATATATATATATATATATATATATATATATATTTGCATGGTCATTTCGAAGTTTTGGCCAAGTGTGGCCACAGCCTGATGGTATAACCTGTTGCCCAAGCTTTAGATAGTGTATGGGTTACTTAAGAATCTCCAGTTATCACTTGGAGTGTTCACAGGTTCTTGCCTCAAGAACAGGCCCATTATTATTCAAAATTACTATATAGTTGGGAATTCCAATGTGCACATTTGCAACACTCATACTAGAGGAATGCTTTTGTATTTACAGATATTGATTTTTTGTAAATGTAGCACTGCCACAAAAATGCAAACTCGGTAAGGAAATAGAAATACTACAGAATACACGTGCACATCCATACACTCACACCACCCCGGCAGAACAACCTGAAGTGTTAGCCATCATCTTCCTTGACAGCATCACCTTCCCCATCCTCACCAGTGGCCAATACTCTGGCACATCCCAAAGACTACATCTCCTTCTCCTTCTCTGAAAGCTCCCTAGGCTGAAAGGTCACTTTTATAATAAGTTACACTGAAACTATTATGTTTGATGCATATTCAGTAGGGGATTTTCCCCCTTTTTATTATTTGTATTTCCTCATCTTACTAATGTTTGAGTTTGTTGTTTTATGTCGAAACTGGCTATTTCAGTTTCTTCTGAGTTACAAGTTGTGGTGTACGTATTAAATTTGAAAGGGTATGAATTTAGGAAGCCCCATATGCCAGCCTACTTCAGTTCATCCAATATGTTAAAAGTTGAAGCCATATATGGATCCTATGCATTAGCTTATCACCATTTATCTAGATGAAAGGTCCCAAACATCTGTATGCTAACTTTCCCTTAGCTCAACATAAGGATGTGTCCTGTAGGTCCCTTTTGTTATACCCAAAATATAAAACAAGACAGCAGTCATGCAGCACTTTCAAGTTAACAAAATAAAATATTAGGTAACGAGCTTTTGTGGGGCAGACTCACTTCCTCAGATCTGGAGATACAACTTTTTTTTTTATTATTTTATAAGAGATCTGTATTATAAAACCATCATTTCTGTACTGGAAATGGTTTGTTCTATTAGAATACAGACTAGCATGACTACCTCTCTGTTACTAGTCAAAATATACTTTACTATAAACTGAGGAAGGCAATCTGCAGCCTACAGCCCACATGTAGCTCATCAGGGTAAGCTGCTGGCAGGCCATCAGATGGGCTATTACCTTCTGTTTGAGAAAATGGCCACAGTTCACCATGTCTAGCCAATGGGAGCTGAGGGAATTAGCAGCCAGCATGTCCCTCTGTTTCCAGAAGCTCTCATTGCTAGAAATGGTGAGCTGTAGCCATTGGGAGCTGTGGGTGGCTGTACCTGTGGATGCAAGGTAAACAACCTATATGGTGGCCATGGGCCACAGGTTGCCCAAAACTGCAAAAACCTATTAAAATACAACAAATATTCAAAGAAAATAAAAATCTTTTATGAAAATATAGAACTGAGCAAGAAAAGTATTCTATATGTACCTCAGGCATCTGTTATGTGCATCGGTTTGTTGGCAGGGCCCTTCTGTGGTTGACTCATGTACCTCTGATCAGAACTTCCCCTTAAACTCGATTTTCACCTCCTCAAATACTTGACTTTTTTTCTGTTGGTCCATTTATCTCTGCTACATTCAAAGGCCTCACGTCTTATGCTAATTGATGAAACTGATGAAGCCAATAGCATACAGGAGTGTAGGTTTCTTGCATTACTGTGGAATATAATGCAAAGCAGTGTATGTAATAAATGCTAATTAGCCCACTGGACTACAAACTTCCAGTATGTTGAACTTAGTTAAGATCAAACCAAATCCTGTTGGAGACTAGGACATCATTCTACAGGTTTTGTGGCAAATTGGGTCTAGGTGCATTGTGAAAACAAAATCTGTGTGTTTTACAGAAATATAAATGTGTGAATGACAGTAACATTTCGTAGGTTGTGGAAAGGAAAAATATTTAATTTTTGAGACATGCTTAATCAAAATTGAGGAACACTTCGTTACTGTTTAGGTAAAATGGAACAATATAGACAAGTGGAATTTGAGTCCAAGTCACATGTTCCTGGTGCCACATCACACATTTAAAGAAACCGAGTATTGGCAATGTGGGTACAAGTTTCTGCTCTCTTGGAATACAGTAAGTTTCCTCATGCAGAATTATGCTGAAGCGGGCATCATCTTTTTTCAGAGTCCCTTTGCTATTAGGTGCATTAAAATTGAGTCAAAGATTCCTGCTATAAAAGGTTCCATTTAAATGACTTGAAAGACAGAAAAGTTTGGAGTTCAACTTTGAATTAAGTATCAGCAATTTAGACTTTTTTCACACTATCAAATTATTCCCCCACTAAAAAGATTTTTTTGTAAAGAAATGTAGAATGGGAGGTACCAGCTAAGGAATTTGAATGCTCAGAAATTCTATATCCTTTTTTATACTGTGATAGATAGATAGAAGCAAACATCTACATTATGTATATAATTCCTCCTCCGCAGAAGTGCAGGGACTCACACAAAGAATCCCAATCATTTAATCTTTCATAACTTACTGTCTCCCCATCAGACACAAACCACCCACCCAACTTAACTTCATCCTTTTAATTTGTCCTGTTACTCGTTATTGGACAGTTTAATGTTTGGTGTTGTGTAATACACATTTCAAAAGAAATACAGTCTCAGGGTTCATTCAACTATGTCAAAGTTCTGCAAGATTCCCCAAAGAGCAGTGTGTTGGTGGAGTAGAATGTGTATCTGTGAATGTAATTGGAATGTCTGGTCTGTTTGGAGTGAAGAAATGTGTTACAGTTTGGTCTAAGCATATACAGATTTTGCAAATCTGTGTTCTAACTATATCATAGAAGCCACTGATATCTGCATTTTGGTAGCGTGTTATGGAGCCAGTATTTGTGGAATATGATGCTGGACATTGAGCTCTTGACTAAAAATCGGATTTTATAATTTCTTATTAACCTGTTTTGCAAATGTATTTTGCATGTATTTTGGCTTGGTGGGTGTAGTGAATATTAAAAGTCTATATTGCAGTAATTGTTTCATGTGGTTTTAAGGGTGAAATCCAGGTTCCAGGTCAGTCCCAGTGAGTTCTGCTATTGGCTCCGACAGCATAAAGATTAGGCTGCAAGAGAATCTTTTATTGCAGGGGTTTTCAAGCTTCACTGCATTGCAACTCCTTTCTGACAACAAAAAATCACTACCTGACCCTGGGGCAAGGCCTTCAGCCCCAGGTGAGGGCCCCAAGCAGCAGGACTCAGGCATCAACCTGGTCCCAGCAAGTCTAACGCTGGCCCTGGTAGCATTATTAAAGCAAGGTTGTGACCCACTTTGGGATTCCAACCCACAGTGTGAAAAACCCACTGTTTTATTGTGTTCAGCATAAACAAGCTGCAGATCTCAAATGAGGCATTTTCAGTGAAGGCCATATCTGTCTCAATAATGAAATGCAGCAAACAGAATAAAAGGCAACTTTCTCCTCATTTTCCCTTACTGACCTCTTGTGTTTAGTTTTTTCTTGAAGGCTGATCATATTATACACAGAAATTTCTAAATAAAAAAAGGGTTTTGCCCTCAGGGGGCTGTTTGGAATTCATTCAACCTCAGCAATCTGTAAAATTGCTGCAGCAAAGGAAAATTCCCAATTAAAACACAATACATGTGTTATGCTTTAATGCAGACATATATAATGTCAATTTCTTCCCTGAAATAAATCAGACTTCACTGGGGTTACAAGTGAAATAAAGTTGTTCCTCCTTAACCATCTGTTTGTTAAATAATATGGGATCTTGATGAATAAATTAAGTAAATTCAAAGGCAATATGCAAAGAAAGATCTGGTGAAGAAGGAAGCCTGTACTTCATCTGCATCAAGGTGTAAGAGTTGGGAACTGAACTTCAGTGTAATGTGGCCCAGCAATATGACCTAAGTAACTGCACCTTCCTTTTTGTCTATGGCTTTGTGCACCATACTGTGTACAATCATAAAGTTATATCATGCAGAGCTGTGAATAAACCCTCCCCTGATCGATGTAAGTTACATTGACCTAATTGCTGGGAGAATTTCTTCTGACGAAACAACTACTGCTGCTCACAAGGGCCGGAGTCATTAAATTGACAGGAGAGCTCTCTCCTATCAGCACAGGCCAAGCCTACATTATCTAGAAGATTGACCCACTGAGAGTCAATATTTTGGGGTTTGAGTTCACATCGCTGGTGGAGATGTGTGAAATCGACCTGTCACAGGATGGCAGTTGACTTTTGTACTCTTCATTATCATGAGGAGTAAGGGAGGTCGATGGGAGAAACTGTCCCTTTGACCTTTGAGAGGATGGCCAGGTAAGTCAATTGCATATAAGTTGATTCTAGCTATGCCATTGCTGTTGGTAGAATTGAATATCTGCAATCAATTTACCTGCCTAGTGTAGACCAAGCCTTAGAGTATAAGCTCTGTAGTGTAGCCACCACCTTTGTCTTTTGCTGGTGGAATTTTATGGATTCTTTTACCAAGATTTTCTGTTTAGTTAGGAAGTGCATTTTTGAAGTAAAATTGTGAGACTCTGAGCTAAAGTTTTGAGAATTGTCAGGGCCATCCCTAGCAATGCTAGTGTCCTGTGCAGGTCAGTACCAGGGGTCTTGGGAACCAGGTTTTGTGTGGGGGGTGTGTGTGGGGAGAGCGGATTGCCAATTCTCTCGAACTGGATGCTATTTGCTGCAATGTGTGTGGATCATCTGGTCTGGCAGAGTTGACAACCCTGGAGCACGGCCAGGAGGGAGGATCACCTGTAGCCTCAGGACAACAGGCGGATGGCATGGATGGTGAGGAGTGGCAGCTGTGGGCCTGAGCAGCAGAGGTCAGCCATGTTTTGCAGTCACCAGAGCTGTCCTATCCATAGGACAAGGCAGAGCAGCCATCCCAGGCGCTGTGCTTTTGAGGGCCCCACAATGGCCACCACAGCCATCCTATGGATGGGAGGGGGAAGATTACCTTGGACAGAATGTAGCAGTGGTGGGTGGTGGCGGCAGATGGAGGGGGGTCACCTCCCCTTAGCCCTGAGCCTGGGACACTGGGCGAGTGGTTGCCCAAGACCCTTTCCCCCTTCCCCACCTGGGATAGCCTTGGCAGCTGCCACGGCTCCTCTGGATTCCTGCAGCACATGCGTGTACCACTTGTCACTGGCTGGCCTAGTGAGCAGGGTCTGTGGTCAGCCTGCAGGAAGTGGTGGGAGAGGGCTTCCAAAGTTTCAGTGGTGAGGAGGGTGTCCAGGAGATTGGCCCACCAGAGCCAGCACTGCCAGTGTGGTGCCCCCAATTTAGTAGTGTCCTACACAGCTGCTTATGCTGCACATGCCTAAGGATGACCCTGAGAGTTGACAGCATTAGCCTTGGTTCCAGAATGTTTGCCACCCATCAAAATATAACTTCATTATGCATTAAATTAAGTCATTTTATTTTACAGCTTGCAAAAAAATCAATAGTGTTCCCGCTCATTTTTTCAGTTGGGGGGCGGGGGGGGATCAAATTTTGGTACGTGCACCGATATATAGATAATGTGTGGATAGGTGGCACCAGAAAAATGAAATTAAAAAAATGTAAGTATTTATGTTTAAAAAGTTCAGAGCTATGAAAGAAGAACATTAAAACAAGGAATAATTAACAAGATGCACTACTGAAGATATTTAATATGAAATCAAATAAAAATAGATTTGACATGGCCCTTGGAGTGTGGGTATTTCATCATCTTTTCTAGCATCTCAAACTAGTAAATATGTCAAAATGTGATACACTCAAAACAGCTACACAAATAAAGGAATAGCTATTAAGTGAAAGCATAAATATGCATCAGAGGCCCAATATAACACGATACTCTTCCCATCATTCACAGACCACTAAATCTTAAGGGAAAAGTCTCAAAAATGAAGAATTTGTGAAAACACTACCATGCTATAGACTTTTTCAGGTCACAAAACCATCCTGTTTCATGAATATCATCTGCACATGTTGCTCAGCTTTAAGATGCTAAACAAATCTATGAGTCAACTAGAAATAGTCATGCTGTAATTGCAAATATTAATACAATATTTTCTGATACTAGAAGAAGAATAAAAGGCATTTGCTCAGGCTTGTACAGTTTCTAAAAGATATCAACTCAATTTAATACGTCACACACAGAAAACAGTAAAAATAATACAGCGACACAGAGAGCAAGCAAAACGGCAAACAAACAATGACAACACTGAAAATACAAAACGAAATAAAACAAATGGTTGGTTAAGTATATATTAAGTGACTGTTTAGGACTCACATAAGCTACGTCTACACGTGTATGCTACATCGAAATACCTTATTTCAATGTAGCGACATCAAAATAAGCTATTCTGATGAATAGCATCTACATGTCCTCCAGGGCTGGTGCCGTCGATGTTCTACTTCAACTTTGGGCAGCACCACATCGAAGTAGGTGCTGCAGGGGAGCGTCTACACACCAAAGCAGCCCACATCGAAATAAGGGTGCCAGGAACAGCTGCAGACAGGGTCACAGGGCGGACTAGCACTTCCTGGGCAACAGCTAGCCACTCCCTTAAAGGGCACCTCCCAGAGACGCTTGCACTAAACAGCACAAGATCCACAGAGCCGACAACTGGTTGCAGACCTTGTGCATGCAGCATGGATCCCCAGCTGCAGCAGCAGCAGCCAGAAGCCCTGGGCTAAGGGCTGCTGCACACGGTGACCATAGAGCCCCGCAGGGGCTGGAGAGAGCGTCTCTCAACCCCTCATCTGATGGCCGCCATGGCGGACCCCGCTATTTCGATGTTGCGGGATGCGGATCGGCTACACATGCCCTACTTTGACGTTGAACGTTGAAGTAGGGCGCTATTCCCATCTCCTGATGGGGATAGCGACTTCAACGTCTCACCGCCTTACGTCGATTCCAACTTCGAAATAGTGCTCGCCACATGTAGACGTGGTGGGCGCTATTTCGAAGTTGGTGCGGCTACTTCGAAGTAGCCAGCACGTGTAGATGTGGCTATATTGTGCAAATGCAAAAAAACCCTGAATAAAAGACAAGGTTTTCCTGGTTTCCCACTGTGTTTCACCAATTTAATAAACCAGAATATGTTCCTCAAGTTTTTACACATCCCTTAAGGAGACAGAGTACCATAACACATGGCTTTGGAGTTTGCATCCCTGCTTCAAAGAGCTCACAAATAAAGTCTTCATCCTACAAAAGCGTAACACTAACCAAGTGCTTGTTACTTATGGGTCACTGAAGTATTCTGAAAAACTGCATCCACACTAGATAACAAAGATCTGGCCTGAATGGTTTTCATTATGTCTACCAAAGAAATTCTAAAACCTATCAGAAAACACTTGTTTGGAATCCAACTGAATTATATTAAGTTTTAGAAGGGGCATCTCTCCTGGCCAGTGCCACTAAAGTCCCTGAGCTGGGGCTCCAGCATGACAAGTTAAAAATACAGGAGTTTGGATTCCTTTCAAAAAACAAGCCACAGTTACTGGAGTTATTCTCCAGACACAACTTGTTTCTCCCCTCTCAGCCCCCACAGCCCAGCTAGGGCTCAAAGGGAATCTGACTCCACTCTGCCTGCCACCCCGGCACAGCTGGAGCTCAGACTTCCAGTGTCTCCCAGCCCCCACAGACCAGCTGGGGCTGAAATGGAGTCAGACTCCTCTACCTACCACTGCCGCAGGGACTTTTCCTGGCTGTCACAGGCAGCCCAGCTAGGAGTGGGTTGCCCCCAAATTAGTCCCCACCTCCATCTGACCCATTGATCCTCACCCACCTCTGCATTCCATCCTCTCCAGTTCATCTGTCACATCTTTTCCAGGTTCCAGGAGGCACCTCATTAGTACAACCACAGCCATGCCTGTGCAGCTCTGCTAATTTGATGCATGGCCCTTCATTTCCTTGGGCATACAAGTGCACACCCTACAGGAAACTCTGACATCCACCCTAATTAAAGAGCAGTAAGACTCTGATGAATGCTTTATCATGATGTTTGGAAAGTTAGTTTTTGAATGATCATCTAAGGTCAGGCTCTGTTTCAGACTCAACTCAATATTCACCTATTTGCATTATTAAAATACTACACCTAATATTAACTTCCAGGATAAATGTATCTGCAATAGGAATCATAAATTGTTCAAGCTTTTAATAATCCTGTCAAAGATTGTACAATGAGAATTCCTTTGTTCTATCTTATGGGTTCTCATACAGTCTAGCATGCGCCTTATTTGAATTTGAATAAAATTAATATAATAAATTACTTTCATAATCACTGGTCACTTATTACTGCTTGTAAATTTTATATGAAGCCTGAGATGAAGTTATGAGTTTCAAAAATTGGACATACAAGTTACAAGTTATATATTGTGCTTGTTTCAATTGAAAGGTTAAATGAGTTTGTCACTTACTTTAATAACATTTTACCATTTGACTGTTTCAGATTTATTAGACAAGAAGATCTGTCATCCCAGCAGCGTTCACTTTTCTTATCTTTTTAATGGAAGCCTGTTTAGTCTTTAGTCTATTTTAGGTGGACTTAAGTGAGCTTTTGTTTAAATGCCATTGACTTCAATTGATGTCCTGAATTGCAAAAGCTTTTGTTTTGCTAAACTGGCCTTTGATACCTTGAAGTTCGGATAGCATTGCTGGAAAGAGTTCAGGTGGGTCAGAATGTGTGTGGCACTGCATAGTACAGATGGGGAAAATTAAAGAACCTGAGATTCTAGGGACATTCCAGAATGGGGCACTTCACTGCTCTTGGACCTAGTGTTTCAGGCTGTCTAAAGGTGGATAGGCTTCAGTTACACAACTTTCATTACATGTGAAAGCTTTTTTTCCCACACATCCATAGAAACACAGGTGGCTGTGTCCATACTACAAAAATAACTTGGAACTAAGCAACTTTGAACTAGAGCATCTACATCCCCCCTACTTTGAAGATAAACTTTGAAGTAGGGCACTACTCCATTCCTGGGAATGGAGAAAGAACTTTGAATTTGGGCTCTCTACTTCAAAGTTAACTTGGAAGTACACTCATCTCTCCTTAAATGAGTACTTTATTTACAAGTACTCGCTTAAACGAGGGACACATATACCTCCCTTAGTTCATTCTATGAGCGAACTCTCCCCCGCTAATATGAGCCTTACCCCCCGCCGCATGACTCCAACCCCCCTAGTCTGAGCCCCACCCCCCACCAGCCCTGCAGCCCCAGCCTGCTGCAGCCTGAGGCCCCTGTTGGCCCCACGGCCAGACCCTCCCCCATTTGACCTCCCCTCCCTCCCTGCATCCCTAAATTGCAGCAGCCAGACCCCCTTATCAGCCCTGCAGCCTGACCCCCCTGCAGGCCCTACAGCTAGGCCCTCCACCACCACCTGTGTCCTCCGCAGCCCCACGATCAGACCACACACCCCCGCTGCCTGTATCCTCCATGGCCCTGCGGTGAGACCTCCCTTCACTGCCTGTCCCCCCTGCAGCCCCACAGCCAGACCCCCTTACCAGCCCACAGCCAGACCCCCCTGCCACCTGACCCCCAGTGGCTCTGCAGCGTGACCCCCCCACCAGACCCAAAACACGGCAACCTGAATCCCCCCCAGCAGATTTTAACCCTCCCTCCCACTCACAGCCCCAAACTACCCCCAGCCTTTAAGCCTCCCTAACCCAAGGTTCATTCACCTTTCAAAATCAGTGCCACCTGCTGCCACTCCTTTCCCAAGTTAGGAGCCCTAGAAACTAATCAGAGACTTTAGCATGCAATTTAATAGGAATATAGTGTCCCTCTTACGAGTTTCTGCCTACAAACAGAAAGTTGGAATCAGTTGTGCTCGTATAGCAAGGGAGGAGTGTAAAGGGAAAATGTGTGTAGATTATCTGCTATCTACTTCTATACAGTGCCTTAACTTCAAAGTTAATTTCCAAGTTAGTTCCTAGTGTAGACGCATCCAGGGGTGTTCTGTTTATTATATGAAAGCTGAGAATCTGATCTCATGTAATTCCATGAGCTGAGGCCTAGACATTGGCCTATTTTGCTTTTGCCTTAATTTGTCCTGGAACACTAGCCTCAGTACCTGCACAGAGACCTGTTTATCCCCCAAGGAACTTCACAATTCATCAGTGCGAGTTACATCTCAAAGGCACTCAGACAGAAATTCTGTGCCTCTGAGCCATCTCTAGCTCCATGACAGTTTTACCTTCAATTCCTGAGAAAAACCCTCCTTCTTAGAGGGGAAGATCCCTACTATAGATTGTGTAGTAACAATAATACTGCTATAAGTGGCATTACCTTTTCCAGAGAATCTCCACTGGGCCAATGAGGTTAAAATGGCTGCCTAGTTGATGGTCACAATCTACTTACTCTTGTCTGCAGCATGTCTGGTCCATGCCCTTTCCTTCAGCACAAAACCCCCAGGTCTCTCTAACACACATCAGGGAACATGAAGGACATAATGGTGCCATGGAGAGGGCTGAGCCCACTCTGTGTGTGGCCTGATGGAGAGAGAGGTCTGGGGAGCTATAACATTCAGGGGTGCAATCCTGCATAGCAAGGAGCTGAGTCACCACCTGGCCTGCAACTTTGAGTACCTCACAATGCTTTGCTGTTGTAGTGCTAAACCTGGCTCTGTCAAAAATAGCCAAACAGCATGTAATTTTTATATCCTGTCTGTGAATAGCTTCATTCCTGGTTTAGCAACTCCGACCTAAGCAGAGTCTCATCTACGTACTAGCCATTCTTTAGCTTCCATCAGCCTTGTTCACCACTTACAGGGTGCTCTCCAACGTACTCCCAATCCTGCATTCCACCACAAAATGTGTTTTGAATTTTCCAGCCCTCCTTTGGACAGTTCAGTGTATAGTTCACTCAGTATATAACCGTAGTTTGAATCTTTCGCTCTAGGAACACAAAGGCTACGTCTACACGTGCAGCCAACATCGAAATAGCTTATTTCGATGTTGCGACATCGAAATAGTCTATTTCGATGAATAACGTCTACACGTCCTCCAGGGCCGGCAACGTCGATGTTCAACTTCGACGTTGCTCAGCCCAACATCAAAATAGGCGCAGCGAGGGAACGTCTACACGTCAAAGTAGCACACATCGAAATAGGGATGCCAGGCACAGCTGCAGACAGGGTCACAGGGCGGACTCAACAGCAAGCCACTCCCTTAAAGGGCCCCTCCCAGACACAGTTGCACTAAACAACACAAGATCCACAGAGCTGACAACTGGTTGGAGACCCTGTGCCTGCAGCATAGATCCCCAGCTGCCGCAGAAGCAGCCAGAAGCCCTGGGCTAAGGGCTGCTGCCCACGGTGACCATACAGCCCCGCAGGGGCTGGAGAGAGAGCATCTCTCAACCCCCCAGCTGATGGCCGCCATGGAGGACCCAGCAATTTCGACGTTGCGGGACGCGGATCGTCTACACAGTCCCTACTTCGACGTTGAACATCGAAGTAGGGCGCTATTCCTATCTCCTCATGAGGTTAGCGACTTCGACGTCTCGCCGCCTAACGTCGAAGTTGGTGCCGCTACTTCGAAGTAGCGTGCACGTGTAGACGCAGCTAAAATGTTACAATTAAAAGTTAGAGCAAATATTTCCCCGGCATACTGTTTACAAATGAATATAGAGTACTGCAGTACATGAACAAGGAGTTCACACGACAGCCTTTTTTGGTAATGTTGATCACTAATTTGGCTTCTGAACTGGTGAGTAACACTGTGATGGAGTAATATCAATAGATGACCAACAAGACATTTAACATTGCTTCAGGAAAGGAGTGTTACTGAGCAAAAGAACCCTTCCAAAACTAGGGTTTCTGTATTTGAACTTTCACACAAGAGGACACGGCTGGGTGCAGCTGTATCAGTGGCTACCAACTCAAGCTGTATTAATGTGATACATAATAGATATAACACGTTAATACAGGAGCCACTGAACCTAGGCCATAAGTAAATACTGAGGACAACAAATGACAAAATGGATCGGAAGGAAGACTGAAGGTTAAAACACAGGAAACCAGAGTTGGACCTTACACAGATAACCCTTGACAGCACCCACCACTCCTCAAAGGCGTAGGGCAGGGGTGGCGGGCAGGGGGTATGTCTACACAGCAACATTATTCCAAAATAAGATATTCTGGAAGGGAGATTCTAGAATATCTTATTTTCAAATAATTCTGCTATGCACAAAATGCATGTACTCAGCTATTTCAAAATACAGTGTCTACAGACTATAGACCCTATTTTGAAATAGAGCCATTGGAGGCACTGTGACTTATTTCAAAATAGGCTCTATGCCCTGTCTAAACAGTCCCTATTTTGAAATAGCTATTTCAAAATAGATGCTATTTCTTGTTCAGTGAGGTTTACCTATTTCAAAATAAGGCAAAGGCTATTTCAAAATGTCTGACAGGTTAAAAGAACAATAGAAATTTGAAAATGTCCTGAACCTCAGCTTAGCACTATTAATAGCAAATAATTCTGTCTGGAATAAAAGGAGATATCAAGCTATTCTGAGAGTTTCCCAGACACTTTGACTACCCTTCTCTGCAAAGGCAAAGTTCTATTGCTGATGTTAATTAAAAGGCGTGGTTTTTTTCCCACTCTCTTTCCATAATAAAAAATATCTGAGGATATTTTTGTGAGCTTTCAGCTCTGAAATTAAAGAGTCTGTGACAGTTTTACAATAGCATCTATTCATTAAGAAATCCTAATTAGCCTAAAAACTTGCAATACCTCTTTCCTTCATAAACCAGGATTAAATATTAATTAATGGGAAGACTACCAAGTAACAGCTACCTTAGGCATTAGTCCTTTGTTTGAGCCTGATTTTTCTGAGCCACTCAGAAATCTAAATGTTAATATGTTATTTACTGAGACACTGAAAGCATTTTATAACATTAGCTAGTGGGACACAGTCATTTTGCACACACTCTTCTGTTTTCCCCCCAGGAGAATCCCTGGAGAAATAATAAAATGTGAATGTGGACAGCTTCAAAGAATGTTGCCATGATACCCCCTGATAACCTCTGTCATGGTAAAGTCCTACCTTGCATTACAAGAAAAAAAAAAGTATTAGAAATTGTCAGTAATTACTGTGTCCTTAGGGTCCTCATACTGATTCTGTTTCATCCAACCTCCTGGTTTCAGACAGAGAGTCTTCATGTACTGTGTTCTATGTGATTAGCAATGCCATTGCAGCCTTTTAACAACAGATAACATGGGTCTTCACTGATCATACTGAGATCCCATTAGGTTGAGAAAGAGAAGTTAAAAATCCTTCTCAACTCAATGGTAACTCAAGCAGAACCCTGCCTTTGTTGTCCAATCTGTTCCAGCATTGCATCTTGGCAGAGATTTCCATTATCCAGCCATGTAGCATTGTTGATGCTGGAGTAAGACTGGAATTTCCTCCACCTTCATTTCAAGTAAATTGTGAAACTGTGCCTGGCAGTTAATATGCCGAAACTAGCAGAGGCACTGAATATTTAACCATGATTAACAGATCAGTCTAAGGTAAATTTGTCACCATCTACCTTCTCCTATTATAGCCACTTATTTCCATGTCCCCTTTCTCCATGACCTGTCATAAAATCGGATAGATCTGCCTAAGTGACACAGCAAGAACTATTATACAGCTGAGAATATTAAAATAAATGAAGCTAGCTCAATGTAGAAAAGCTATTAAAGGACATCAGAAAATAGTATTACATTAAATATAAAATTACACAATAAATTGGAGGCAAGGTTATAGAACAGTAATATGTATAATCAGAACTACCATGCACTGTTTTCTTATAGAAGATGATTGAATATTAGAAACATGTTCAATAAACCATTGTAGTGGGAGGTCCTACAGTCCTCTTGTGATTTTTGTCACTTGTTAATATTCAAGCTTTTCAAATTCACAAAGCAAATAAAGTTAAACTGCTAATGCTAAACAACAAAGTACATAAAGTTTGAATCAAATCTTCCAACCTGTACAATGAACTAAAACCATAAGTTCTGTTGTTTGAAACAGTTGTAAGATTTGTCAAACATGGAGGATTTTTGAATATATCCATAATGAAGAACCTAAACAGTATGATGAGTCTTTGCTCTGCTGAAAGGTAGTACATTGCACTAGCATTTATGACTAAGGTTAATCGCAAAGGGATTGAGTTCTCGCCAAGCATTCTGTGCCATACTGAGGCTGCTTCTACACTATGAGATAAATCAATTTTAAGTCAGT
The DNA here is from genome assembly GCF_033958435.1 of Carettochelys insculpta. Lineage (NCBI taxonomy): Eukaryota > Metazoa > Chordata > Testudines > Carettochelyidae > Carettochelys > Carettochelys insculpta. The sequence continues at coordinate 317,541,903 of NC_134137.1, forward strand.
TAGCCCAATTTTTCCCAGTGCCTGTGCTCACTGTAAATTCCATTAGCTCTAAAATTGACATGATATTGAAATCCTAAAATCAAAGTAACCTGATGGGTGTATACTTCTATTCAAATTTAAGAATCCAAATCAAGTGTAGTGAGGATGTGGCATGTCTTTAAATTGAATTCATTAGCCTCCACAGATGTCCGGTATGTGCCCCACAATGTACCACAGTTCTCCGCTCTGGCCTCTTACATCTCCCCTACTCCCAGTTGCATAGGAACTAGGCAACAGGACTGTTACAATTTGGCACCTGCAAGCCCATGGCTGTAGGGTCATGAGAGGCTGAAAAATCTTCTTTCTTTTTCTTTGCTAGGACCACAGCTGTGGGATCTGTGCTTTTGTGTATACAGCTACTAGCTGCCTTTTTTTTCTGCACAGCATGGCCCCCCTTACCATGTGTCAGCTAGGCTATGGGAGGAGGTTCTGCTTGTCTGGGAGTACGAGAAACTTCTTTTCAGCTGTTTACATTTTGTCCTGACCTGCACATCCCCTCCCTTCCCTTTCCCCAGAGGCGCCATACCACCTGGAACATTCCCGGCCCCAGCTGCATGTGACCCTGAACCAATAAAAGGATGTGCTGCACAAGGTGTCCGTCAGATTGTGCATGGCAAGGGTCACGATTTTCAGAGGCTGGCTGTAGCTGGGGCTGTTTTAGCTGCCCAGGGGACATTTCCCTCTGTGGTCATGATTTTCAGGGGCTGGCTATAGCCGGGGCTCTTTTAGCCACTCGGGACATCTCCCTCGGAGGTCATGATTTTGAAGGACTGGCTGTAGCTGAGGGGTCTTGTAGCCACCCTGAGCCATACATGTCTCAATGAAGGCAATGCATTAGCTATACAATTAACTCAGTTGTTGAAGTAAGGCTTGCAGTGGGGAATATTCGTTTCCTAAGGGTCTTCTTGTCCATGTTCAAACCTGGCTGTAGGCTTAGGTATTTTAGCCTGATGAATCATTTGAGTTTCAATGTAACAACCATGACTACTTTGACATAAGGGTTTTCTTTTTCAGGTGGCCTAAATCCAGATTCAGATCTGAGAGAGGGACTCCATGGGCAGTCACGATTTGCATGGCTGTCAACTGGGTACTGTCTTTTAGCCGCCACGGCCCATTACTGGTGATTTGTTCGAGTTTCAGTGTAACAACCTTGAATACTTAAACATAATGTGGTAGGGGGGAAAGGGGAATGAAATGTGGGAAGATGGTGTCATATACCCACATCTACTTGTGGGGCCAGAATGCAAAGGGGCTCAGAGTACTGTGAGAGAGGTTCCCACATAACACTGCAGCAGCACTCGATTTAAGCTCAATTTAAGCTACTTGTTTGTGGCAGCAGTAAGTTGATTTGTGGGGAGCATGTGAGAAGGTGAAGATGCTCAAAATCAAATGGATAAAAGCCAGTGCTAAGAAATCGATTTAAATAAAATCGATTTTATCTCGTAGTGTAGATGCAGCCTGAGTCCCAAACATTAGTAGTGTGAATGATAAAATGCCACAGAATATGAATACTGGAGTTTCCTATACACAAAAAGCACTTGGGGAGAATGGGTCCCTGCTACTCCAATCCAAGTAACACAAAGCATAGAAATGTAATGGGGACAACAGGACAGTCCTGGGAAGAGTGGAAGTGATCATGTGATAAGGCTTAGTATGGATGAGACGACCACCTCTTTAAGAGTCCCAGTCAGGACCCTTGTAGCCAAGGATGGAGGGAAGGCTCCCCTCTCTTCCAGTCAATCACCTGATTAATGAAAATAACACCGTAGACCTAGAGGAAGAGCAGAACATCAAGCTCCTTGCTTTCCTTGAGGGAGAATGTTCCTGGAGGAAAAAGCTCCTGTGTCGGTAAGCCTTCAGTTCCCTCCTGGATGAGATGCAGGTGACCTGAGTTCTCCATCCTGGTCTGTGGGAAGGATGAGAGAAATCCCTCCACCTAAAAGGACAACTGGAGGAAGGACTTTTCTTATCAAGGTATGAGTTTGGAGAGGTTTTGGTTTTGACAAACTCAGGTAGCAGTTGGGTAGAGTTGGTGCTGGGACATTTAGAGAGTGGCTTTGGGCAGTAAACCCCCGAGTCCTGAAGAAGGACTTGATACCAACAAACTTTAAAGTATGCTAAATAAAATTTCTAGAAAAAAATATTCTTTGAAAAATAATGTATTCCAGTTCTTAGCTGAGGCTTTTGAATCAGATATTTAACACAGGCAGGTTTTAGGAGATCACTGATACCTGAAGAGAGTACCAAGAGAAATGGTAGTCATCCTAACTTGAAGAGATTAGATATTGTGAGATTAGGTATTTAAGAAAATGATCCAGAACCCCATCATGTTCTTGATGTAAATAGTGATGACATACATAGTAAGGAAGAAAGAATTCCTACACTGAAAGAAGTACTTGGTGTTTTTGTTTGTTTGTTTGTTTGTTTGTTTGTTGGCCTATGTAATGGAGAATGTCTGACTAGACTGTGATGGTGGTCCCATTTGGCACAATATGTCATATTTATATAGGTTGAACCTCCTTGATCCAGCACCCTCAGGACCAGTTATGGGACCTAAGCAGTCCTGGACAAGGCATGTTGCCAGACCAGGGGAGGTTAATGCCCCTCTGGTGGCCTTCAGTTCCTGCTCCTGGGCTCTTCTCCCAGCTGTTGCCCAATGCCTGCAGACTCCCCAGCCATGGCTCAGCTGCAGCTGACGTTTGCTGGTCCCGGCTGTTGGCTGCCAGCTGTTGACCCCAGCTCCCAGCCCCAGCCAGCCACTCCCCAGCCCCAGAAGTGACTTCCCCAGGGCAGTGCTTTCTGCCTGGTCCTGACTGTGCTTTCCTATCCCATGGCTTTCCACCTGGCTACGTCTTTCTGCCCAGATCGAGGCATGGCTTACCCTGGCTGCAGCTTCCCCTTGCTGCAGCTTCTTGCCCAGCCATGGTCATGAGTCACTACAAGCAGCCACTCCTGAGCCTGGGCTGCTGGCTTCCCAGAACTGGCCACCACTCCTGAGGTGAGGCAAGCTCACTGCTGCAACTGGCCTGGGCTCCCTGGATGCTGCTGGGCTCCCTTCCTTGCCACAAGCCCAGCTGTGGCTGTCCTACCATGGGCTCTGGTAGCTAATCTAGATGGCCCCTCCCCTTCCCAGCCCCAGGACTCTCTGTTACCAGGTGAGAGAATCCTGTATTTTGAAGTTTCAATCTGTGTGTGTGCATGTGTGCATGTGTGTGTGTGTGTGTGCGCACACATACACACACACAGGTTGAAACTCTTTCTATAGTATGTGGTGGTTTGGGACAACATAAACTAATGCTGGGGTGGCACTTGCAGAACATACGTAGGCTGCGTGTACACTATGAAATAAATTTGAATGTATTGATTTTGTAATTCTGGAATTTATAAGTTCAAATCTGAGCATCCTTACCTCCCCATGTGCTCCTCACAAAGTCAACTGAATGCTGCCACACACAACTGGCAAACATTGATTGTTGACGTGGTGCATTGTGGGTACCTATCCCAAAGTTCCCTCATCCCGTAGCATTCTGGGTATGCTTGCTGGTCTTGCCATCATCGTCCCATGTTGCATTTTCCTCTTTCCCTTCCCATGGTAAGCAAACATCCATTTTTCCGATTGGAAGGAAGGAAAAGTAGGGCATCCACTGAGATGGCAAAAAAGTTTACAGAAATGCCTTTCTTCTGTAGCTGAATTTTCAACTGACCACCCACTGAGTGTCCCCCTTCCCATGATTGCACCAGATCCCTGAAAATAATACTGGGACCCTGAAAAAGCTGAAGAAAGAAAGTATAGGAAAACTTTTTGAAAAAAGAAAGTTGCTGAGGTAGAGTCTTTGGCTTTCCGGTGCACTATAAGGCTTCAGTGTTAGGCTGTTCTCAACTGGCCATCCACTGAGTGTCCCTGCTCCTGTGATTGCATCCAATCCCTTAAAATAATACAGGGACCCTGACTGTATTCTCAAGGTTAGAAGAAAGAGGATAGAAAAGTCTAGGAAAAAAGATTTTTTGACTTCCCTCTTCACCACACAGACACTGCCAACAGGGTTGATGGCAGTGAACTGATAACAGAAATAGGCATCTCAACTAGCCCTTCCCGCTATGTTTGTGCGGGGGTCAAAGCATGAACACACATAGGAAATGTTAGCAAAAAGGTTTTATAGCAGAAACATGAAACCAGCAGGTGCCTGCAATGGACAGCACACTCTCAAAAATATTTTTGGCGTGGGGGTGCCGGTTGGAATGTTGAAGTAGTTCCCCCGACTATCTTAGCCGCCGAGGGAGATTTCCCTTTGGAGGCAGCAAAACCCTAAGTATCTTAGCTGCTGGGGGAGATTTTCCCCCAGTGGCTGCAAGCAGTACTGGTCCCTTGCTAGTGGTATTGGGGGGAGGTTCAGTGGAGTCCAGTTGAAGTGGTTCTTCCCGAGTATCTTAGCCACCAGGAGAGACTTCCTCCCACCAGCAGCAAGCACCCGAGTATCTTAGCTGCTGGGAGAAACTTCTCCCTGCTGACAGCAAGTCCCAGAATATCTGAGTCACCGGGGGAAACTTCCCTTTGGTGTCTGCAAGACCCCACAATTCTTTCCCACACGCAAGCCAGGACTTTATGCTGCCTGCAGCCTGGTCAGCAGTGAACAGCAGGCACATACATCCTTTGATTGGGTCAGGGGCTACCCACATGGTGTGGCTGAACACGGGAAAGACCCAGGCTGTGTGTTGCCTGTGGGGAAGGGAGGGGAGCTCGCTCGCAAATGTAAACCACTGAGAAGAAGTTTCTTGGCATCTTATGCAAGCACCACCCTCACAACAGCCTTGTTGCCACATGGTACGGCGAGGCAGCAGCTGGTGCCAGGCAGTACAGGAAAAAATAACAAGTATAGAGACAGAACAATGAACTCCCTGCAGGGCATATTTGTAATGGGTAGATGTGCTCACAGCACTTATAGCAAAGAAATAAAGAAATTTCTAAGGCTTTCGTGCAGACATGACCCCACAGCCACAGGCTTGCTGCTCCCACTTTGAAATTCATGGTCTTTCTGTTACCTAATTCTGGTGCAGCTGGGGAGCAGTGGCCAGAGCAGAGCACTGAGGGGCATTGTGGAGTACATATGGGAAACATGTGGAGGTTAATAAAGTCGATTTTAAGGTGTGGCCCTTCCACACTAATCAAACTTTTGAATTTGAGTTTGACACTACACCAAGCAGTAACAATGATATTATTGCCTTGATATTAGTGCTTCCTAAATCAAGCTAATGGTATTTACAGTGAAGACAGTCATGCAGTCATATAGAGCTAACTGCTTTAAATTCAAATTTATCTCATGGTATAGATGCTGCCATACTAGAAGTGTCATTGGCATTTTCATTGGACAGTCAGGCTTCCATTTTAAGGAAGTTTTAAAACCGCCTACTGCCTTCCCACACTCCCATACCTGAGTGTGTATAAAAAGTTCTGAGTATCATTACCAACACAATCTCTCAGGGGCATGGGAACAATCTGTAGAGTGGGGATGCTGTGAGCCATTGAACCAAACTGATGGTAAAACTTTTTTGAGAGCAGGGTGTGTGTGGCAGCACCCCCAACACCACTAGTTCCAACACCTGTTGCTCCTTGATAGCAGAGTTTTGAAGAACATTTGCCTGGAATAACTCTATCATCAAATCTCTTTCTCTTCAGATCTAATCCTCTGAGCCTCCTTATTCTGCTTGTAGTGTCAGGAAATCTACTCATTGTTCTTACTTTTTAATTGGAGATACACATCTCTGACAGCAACCTTTGGAGTCATCAAGTCCAGTCCCCTGCCCTCTTGGGGGGCCCAAGGGCCATCCCTGGCATCTATTTGCCCCAGTCACTAAATGGCCTCTTCAAGGAACGAACTCCCAACCCTGGGTTTAGCAAGTCAGTGCTCAAACCACTGAGCTATCCCTCACCCCCAATTTAAATTTAAAAAAAAAACCAAAAACTACTGGCCTCAGGCCCCTAAAGAGCTGAGCTCATAGCCCTGGGTTTGGTAGGCCAGTACACAACCACTGAGCTACCCTTCCCACCGATCTGCTTGTCTCCTAGATCACAGATGCAGAGTACATGAGTCTCTGGGAATAATTACTGCTCAGTCAGGCCAAAGTGTATGTCAAGCGGAACAGGGACTGGAGTACCAGTCAAAGATCCTTCATCTGTTTTTAAAAAACTGCATAGGGTGACCATCCATCCCATTTACTTCTGGCAGTAGGCAGTGTTCCACCCCTGCTCAGAACCCTCCCACCATGGTATGAGGAAACTGTTATGCTGTACTTGGTACAGGAGACAAAGAATCGCCCCGTACAGCAGAGAGAAGCCTCGTACCCCCAAGGCTGGGAAGTCTGCTGCCACCATTGCGAGGAGGAAATGTAGAGTAGTGGTGGTCGGGGACTCTCTTCTGAGGGGGACGGAGGCGCCCATCTATCGCCCTGACATTTCATCTCGGGAGGTATACTGCCTGCCAGGGGCCCAAATCCAAGATGTTATGGAGGCATTGTTGAGGATTATCTGACCCTCTAACTACTATCCCATTCTTCTCATCCATGTAGGCACTAATGATACTGTAAGGTGTGATACTGAGCAGGTCAAGAGTGACTTCAGGGCTCTGGGGGCATGGGTGAGGGAATTTGGGGTGCAGGTGGTATTCTCCTCAATCCTCCCTGTCTGTGGTAGGAACCCAGGTGGAAACAGGTGCATCCTAGAGGTAAATTCCTGGCTTCAAAGGTGGTGTCGCCAAGAAGGCTTTGGCATCGTTGACAATGCGATTCTATTCCAAGAAGGACTGCTAGGCAGAGATGGCGTTCACCTTTTGAGGAGGGGAAAGACCATATTTGGACACAGACTGGCTAACCTAGTGAGAGGGCTTTAAGCTAGGTTTGACGGGGGCAGGGGAGCAAAGCCCACAGGTAAGTGGAGGACATGGAAACCTGGGAGATGGGTCAGAAATGGGAGGCAGCAAGGGCAACAATGTCAGAGTAAAAAGAGGGTCGAGGCAAAACAGGGAGGCAAGATCAAATCACTCTCTTAGATGCCTATATAGAAAGGCAAGAAGTATGGGTAATAAGCAGGAAGAAGTGGAAGTGCTAATAAATAAATACAAGTATGACATTGTTGGCATCACAGAAACTTGGTGGGATAATACACAATGATTGGAATGTTGGTATTGAAGGGTACAGCCTGCTTAGGAAGGATAGACAGGGAAGAAAGGACTGAGGTGGAGATGGACGTAGGAGATGGACATGTTGAGAGTCTCTGGGTTAGACTAAGAGGGGTAAAAAACAAGGGTGATGTCCTGCTAGGAGTCTATTACAGGCCGCCAACCCAGGTGGAAGAGGTGGATGAGGCTTTTTTAAAAAACTAACAAAGTCATGCAGGGCCCCGTATTTGGTGGTGATGGGGGACTTCAACTACCCAGATATATGTTGGGAAACTAATATCGCAGGGCACAGATTGTCTGGTAAATTCTTGGATTGCATTGGAGACAATATTCTATTTCAAAAGGCTGAAAAAGCCACGGGGGGAAGTTAGTCTAGATTTGATTTTAACAAATAGGGAGGAATTGGTAGAGAACTTGAAAGCGGAAGGCAGCTTGGGTGAAGGTGATCATGAAATCACAGAGTTCACAATTCTAAGGAAGGGAAGAAGGGAGAACAGCAAAATAGAGATAATGGATTTCAGGAGGGCAGATTTTGGCAAACTCAGAGAGCTGGTAGGTAAGGTCCCCTGGGAAGCAAAACTGAGGAGAAAAACAGCTGAGGAGTGTTGGCAGTTTTTCAAAGGGACATTATTAAGGGCCTAAAATCAAGCTATCCCACTGAGTAGAAAAGATAGAAAATATGGCAAAAGACCACCTTGGCTTAACCAGAAGATCTCGCATGATCTCAAAATAAAAAAGGAATTGTATAAAAATGGAAACAAGGACAAATTACAAAGGATGAATATAGGCGAACAACACAAGAATGCAGGAGCAAGACTGGAAAGGCCAAGGCACAAAATGAGCTCAAACTAGCTACAGGCATAAAGGGAAACAAGAAGGCATTTTATAAATATATTAGAAACAAGAGGAAGACCAGGGACAGGGTAGGGCCATTGCTCAGTGAGGAGGGAGAAACAGTAACAGGGAACTTGGAAATGGCAGAGATGCTTAATGACTTCTTTGTTTCGGTCTTCACTGAGAAATCTGATGAAGGAATGCCCAACATAGTGAATGCTAGTGGCAAAGGGGTAGGGTTAGAAGTTGAAATAAAAAAAGAACAAGTTAAAAATCACTTCAAAAAATTAGATGTCTGCAAGTCACCAGGGCCTGATGAAATTCATCCTAGAATACTCAAGGAGCTGATAGAAGAGATATCTGAGCCTTTATCTATCATCTTTGGAAAATCATGGGAGACAGGAGAGATTCCAGAAGACTGGAAAAGGGCAAATATAGTGCCCATCTATAAAAAGGGGAATAAGAATAACCCAGGAGACTACAGGCCAGTCAGCTTAACTTCTGTGCCAGGAAAGATAATGGAGCAGGTCATTAAAGAAATCATCTGCAAGCACCTGGAAGGTGGTAAGGTGATAGGGAACAGCCAGCATGGATTTGTAAAGAACAAATCATGTCAAACCAATCTGATAGCTTTCTTTGATAGTATAACAAGTCTTGTGCATAGGGGAGAAATGGTAGATGTGGTATACCTAGACTTTAGTAAGGCATTTGATATGGTCTCACATGATATTCTTATTAAAAAAAACTAGGCAAATACAATTTAGATGAGGCGACTATAAGGTGGGTGCATAACTGGCTGGATAACTGTACTCTGAGAATAGTTCTAAATGGTTCTCAATCCTGCTGAAAAAGTATAACAAGTGGGGTTCCGAAGGGGTCTGTTTTAGGACTGGTTCTGTTCAATATCTTCATCAACGATTTAGATATTGGCATAGAAAGTAAGCTTATTATGTTTACAGATGATACCAAGCTGGGAGATGTTGCAACTGCTTTGGAGGATAGGGTCTTAATTCAAAATGATCTGGATAAATTGGAGAAATGGTCTGAGGTAAACAGGATGAAGTTTAATAAGGACAAATGCAAAGTGCTCCACTTGGGAAGAAACAATCAGTTTCACACATACAGAATGGGGAGAGACTGTCTAGGAATGACTACAGCAGAAAGGGATCTAGGAGTTATAGTGGACCACAAGCTAAGTATGAGTCAACAGTGTGATGCTGTTGCTAAAAAAGCAAGCATGATTCTGGGATGCATTAACAGATGTGTTGTGAACAAGACACGAGAAGTCATTCTTCTGCTTTACTCTGTGCTGGTTAGGCTTCAGCTGGAGTATTGTGTCCAGTTCTGGGCACTGCAATTCAAGAGAGATGTGGAGAAATTAGAGAGAGTCCAAAAAAGAGTGACAAGAATGATTAAAGGTCTAGAGAATGTGACCTATGAAGAAAGGCTGAAAGAATTGGGCTTGTTTAGTTTGGAAAAGAGAAGATTGAGGGGAGACATGGTAGCAGTTTTCAGGTATCTAAAAGGGTGCCATAAGGAGGAGGGAGAAAACTTGTTCTTTTTGGTCTCTGAGGATAGAACAAGAGGCATTAGACTTAAACTGCAGCAAGGGAGGTTTAGGTTGAACATTAGGAAAAAGTTCCTAACTGTCAGGGTCAAACAGTGGAATAAATTGCCAAGGGAGGTTGTGGGATGTCCATTGCTGGAGATATTTAAGAACAGGTTAGATAGATGTCTATCAGGGATGGTTTAGACAGTACTTGGTTCTGCCATTGGGACAGGGGGCTGGACTCACTGGCCTCTCGAGGTCCCTTCCAGTCCTAGTGTTCTATGATTCCATGATTTTTGGTGGGACAGCTCCATATTTTGGGAGCTAGAAAGGCATCCTGACTTATTTTAACAGAGGTGATAATTGCCCCCGATTCAGCCTCTTGCTGGTGCACAGACACAGCTGCTGGCTGGAGAGCACATGGAGAACACTTATTCATGTGCTCTTCAGCCACAACAGAGGGATCCAGCAGGGAATCCTACAGAGGGAGACATATGTTGGTGCACAGGGGTGGGTGTAGGTGCTACCTCCTTCCCAGCTCCCTGTGGTGTAGAGCAGCCAGGGAGGGAGCCCTTGGCAGCTGCAGCCGGGAAGTGCTCCACCCTCCCCACAAGTGCTCCACCCTGTACTATACAGTCATACCCCGAGTTACACTCATTCGGGTTATGAGAATTCAAGTTTACAAGGAGTTTGATTTAAAACCCCTACCTCATCTTGCAAGGCATTTCCTCAAATTTACGAGGACCAATTTCAATTTCGTGCACCTAGCGGGACTCAGATGCCCTGCAGTGGAAGAAAGGCTGTGGCCCTAGGCAGCGGCTGCCTGCAGCTGCATCCCGCCCGGCGTGTCTCTCCACAGTGCCCTGCGGTGGTTTCCCGGAGCCCCCGGCCCAGCCTTTACCTGTGGCTGGTCTGGGTCTCCGCCTCAGCTCTGCAGCAGCGGCGCATCCCGGCCCAGCCAGCGGCCACAGGCTCCCAGGTGCTCCCACAAGACGTGGCTGCTGGGCGCGCAGCCCATCCCAGCCCCGCCCCTGCCGCTTGGTCCCCGGGCAGCTAGGGTCCGCCGCTGCCCGCCCTGCACACCTGTGCCTCAGATGCCGCTTCCTGCCTGTGGTGTTCCTTTGCATTTAGTGCCTCGGCAGCTGCTGGCAGGGCCTCTCTGCTGCACAGCCCCGCACGAGCGAGGCATCACCCCTTGCCAAATGGGGGCCTCCTGTGCCTGCCTAGCTTCCCACGCAGCCAGCCCCTGACACTGCCCCCTCCCCACTTAACCTAAGCTGCGCTCAGGCTGGGCTGCCTCCCTGTGCCCTGCTCTGCCCTGCCCACCCAGTTGCACCAGCCCTGCTTCTGCAGCCACGGGCAGCTACCTGGCTTTGCTCCCCCCTCCCAGGCGCTCTTTGATTTCCATTCCCCTGTCTCTGCAGGTAAACAGACATATTGCAGAGTAATTAATGAAGGGAAAATACCTTGTTAGGTTGTGTTATGATAACTAATGATAACTATTGAAGTAATTGTGTTCATTTTAATGGGATTTGGTGTTGTTTTAGTGTAAATTTTGGGGCTCAGGAAAGCATAAAATTTTTTCCCATTGAAATTAATGGTAATTACATTTTCGACTTACAAGAATTCACCCAAAGAGGAGTTTTTCAGGAACAAATTACCCTCGTAAGGTGGGGGAAGACTGTATTTGGAAGATATGCTCACCCTATAACTGCATGAAGAACTCAGTGGTCTCTTGAGCGCTCCTTGAGGTGTCTTTGTATCATCAAAATACAAATAATAATTTACAAATAATTCATTGACAGACAGTAGTAAAACATGTTTCACATACGGTGAATTTCTCAGGGAAAGCTGAATTGTTTAAAGTGCACTTAAATGTTAGTTCTTTTTTTATTGCTCATCTTCTTTTATCAGTTTTTCTTATGCTTCCTCAGCCAAACCACAGTCATCTGCCGACAGCTGTTCTTTATTAACTTCCTGGGTTAAGAAATTATACAACATATCACAATATGGTGCTTTTTGATATTATGAATTTGGCTGTACTGTACCTAATCTATATCTTAAAATCAGGAAATTATATATACAGTTATTATTTTATTGTTTTCCTGTTTGTTAAATTACTGGTGTTGTAAAACTGTTATTTTCAGTAATTTTTCATTGCAAATATATAGCATTTCATCTACATAATGGGTTAAATAGGCTTTTCTAGAATAGTCTGGGACCCTAACCACCATTTATAACATTTTTTTAAGCCCAAATGTGTAGCCGCTTGCAAACAGCTTAACTTATAAACAGATTTTGGAACACCATCTGTTTGTAAGTTGTGGGCTTTCTTCCTTTAGAAAACTTTTCAACATACACACCTGTCCTATCTGTTTTATACACATCAATTTCAAATGCCTGTGTTATGGGGCACTCAGCATGAAATGCCTTAAAGTAGCCTGCTTTCCAGAAAATGTGGAGCCCTCACCCATGTCAAAACTCATATGATACCTCAACTCAGGCAGCTAAAAATTAAGGAACTTAATTTAAAATGATGGACACTATTCTGAAGTACATCTGTGTCCTGTTTGGCATTTATAAATTTTAAACCCTAAGCTGGACACCAAAATTTATAAAACAGTTATGTAATTTACGAAATAGCTAAAAGCTCACATTTTCTTGTAGCCTTTACTTGGAAGAACTAGAATATTTCTTATTACTCCGTATATCTAAGTGAACTGTGGAAGGTTATACCAGGTTACAGAATGCCATTGATAGAACATGTAGTGATATGCCAATGTGACATAACTCATCTTGGCATACAGTAATTCAGTGAAGACCCTCTAGGATCTATCCTGATGAAAAATTGATGTATTGGGGGATTTTTATGTCTGACAAGAAAGCTGGGGAGTAACCCTACTGGGCTTGCAGTGCTCCTGGGTAATAACAAAACCTTAATTAGCAAAAAGGGACATTTCCTGGAGCAGAGAGAATATTCCATGTGGACAGAGGATGTTAATTAAAATGGACTGGACATAGTAATTTAGGGCTTAGCTCTTAAACCAAGATGTAGCCTGCATCATAATTACAGTGGTCACAGACCAAGCTCTTGTGCTCACAGCATTTTGAACCCTTGTAGGAGCACACAGGACAACCATCGTTCTCTAACAGGGCTCGGGCCTGTTACTTAAGGGCTTCTAGAAAATGGTAAAAAAGGGCAGTGTATTGTTCCAGGAAATAAAACTACCACACAAGATTTGTAGTTAGCCCTTCACAGCTACAATACTGAAGATGAATAGGCCTTTCTATCAAGAGCATCTGTTTTCTTTGTACTTTTTTCCTGTGCCATGGACTAGGAATTTTTGAGTTTCTGTCCCAGTGTTGCCAGTCTTGCAAGCATATCTGAAATATTTTTTCTCACCTGTGATGCAGCGATCATCTTGCTCAGAACAGTTGTCAACATTTTGGCTGCTCTTTTGGATCGTTTGTGTGTAAAAGGAGTGCAAATTTCTAAATGGCTTAGAGATACTCTTCAATTATATTTTTATAAAGTTCAGCTTTCCATTTTTAGCCAAATGAATGCATTCCAGTTTGTAATGAAAATGCAGCCAAGCAGACTACATTCAGCAAGCTTCCAAGTGCTCCAAAGCCCTTTCATCAGAATAGTTAACATTATGGGTCTGTTAATACTGTCTGGGATCGTATTTCTGCTCCTCACCTCACACAAATACTGAGTTAATTCAAATGCTTCCATAGTTTTCAAATGTGCAATATCTATTAGCTTACAGTGTCATTTAGTAGCAGGACCAGTGATACAACTCTTGAGCCTTCTGACTTCTAGCAATGTATTAGAAGATAAACTTTACTTCTTTACTTTTGTGACTGCCATAATATAGATCTACAATATCATCCTGAACAGCAAGAAGTCCTGTGGCACCTTACAGACTAACAGATAGATATTTTGGAATGTAAGCTTTCATAGCCAAAGACCTGCTTTGTCACATATCCTGGTATCTAGTGTTTTTAGACCCTTAAATTAAGTGTCGTTTTTTAATCTTCAAACCTTTTTTGTCGTTGTCTTTTGTAGAACTTGAAAGGAAATTGGTGGGGAAGATGGATCATGTCATTGTTAATTAAACTTAGCAAGTATACACTTCCATTTCCTCAAAGGATTATTTTTTCCCTCAGAATAACCATTTGGCATGTGGAGAAATATAGAGACAGTGTGGCAAGTTGATAACGGTGTCCTTACTTCCCCAGAAAAAGCAAACTTAATAAATTTCACATTTTTACTTTACCAAAGGATTACTCTTTTCTTTGGTGGCCCTTCCTCTCCAGTTTAGTGTCTTACACATAGAAACCTAACTACTAATTACCCCTAAATTTCTTCTAAGAGCCCACTAAGCAGTGGAAGAGTTGGTAATGCTGCTAGACAACACTGATCTCCCATGGTCTGGCAAACTCTCTTGTTTGGCACTGGTCAGCTCACGAGGGCGGCCAGACTAGAAATGTTCAATCTGTAGTCTTCCATTAATGCATATGTAATACTGACAGACCCAGCTTGGCAGCCCCAGGGATAGAACCTGTGAGCATAGGAGCCAAAGCCGTGCACTCTACCTCATGAGCTAAAGGCCAGCTGGCTTGGTTGTAGAGCAGAGACTTCCCTCACCCCAGGTGAGGTCTCAGTGCCTCTGGGTAGTACACATAGAGAGGGCACACCCATAATTCCTATTCACACTAGTGGTAGTTACTCATAGGCTCAGAGCACATCCTGTAACTCTTAGATATATACAACAAGAATAAAGATTTTGAGAAAGGCATGGAGCTGAGTGGAAACACTAGTGATTCCTCAACTGACTGTAACTTAAGGGTTGTGTTATTCACGAATGGTCACCATTAAATACTAAAGTCTAAAAGGCTACATGGTTGTTTGCTAATACTTCTGCTTTCCTCCACTGAATTATTAACACTCAAATATACATCCATTTCACAAAGCAATCATAATATACCAAAAAAGTGCTGAGGCAAATCCTTGCCTACTCTTAGTCCATGTAGTTCCATTGACTACAGTGGGGCAGTACTCGTTTCCACCCGCAGAGGACCTAACTCTGTATATTGGAAAGGAAAGTCCATCACACCTTAGAAAGGAAAGGTAAAATTCTTCATATAAGAAAGATTCTCACAATGTTTCATTTGAAAGCTTTTGGTAACCAGCACATGCTTTGGATCCTGTTCTAGTGCTTTGTCAGTGCTTACATGGCATTTTAGAAACTTGCATGGATTCTGGCTGTGAAAAGGGCAGAGGGGAGGATGTTATCTGGTCTGAGCTCTCCCTGTCACTGTTGACCTTTTCATAGAACAAGGGAATGAAACTCATTCCAATGACAGATTTGTTACTTGAATGGGTGGAACTCTAGAGTAGCATTGACATGAATGTGTCCTATTTAAATGGGGTAGGTAATGTTATCAACACAAATTGCTGCCATATGTTTTCTTATGAAGTCTTCAAATTGATTGAAGAGCCATGATGGTGAAGTGAGAACAGCTGTTCTGATATATTTCCCATTTACCAGCTCCTAGGAGGAAATGGACTTCTGACAGGTTTCTCCTGCACCCTTTAAACGGATAAAGCATACCCTCATACATCATTGATTTAGCATTTTCAAAGTGTGCGTTTAGTGAAGCTGAACTTCTAACATTTGTAGGGAAGTGTTTCAACTGGATTACATTTGTGTTGCATGCACTGCTCATTGATGCAGAGGAAAGTGTTGGAAAAAATATTTCCTCCCCCATTTCAAGCACCAATGTGGTGGTTTCAATCGCAGTGCTCCTTTTAAAGAAAAGCCAATTGGTGTAAATTGTCCTACCTTCATATAAATTAACAGAACTATGACAACGTACACCAGCCGAGAATCTGCCTCACAAGCCTTACCCCAGTTAGATAGCACCCAATTTTTGTTTGTTTGTTTATTTTCTTATCTAATGTGAACTGATGTTCACATATAATGGTTGTTGCAATATAAGTAGACAGTGATTGAATGCATATTAGGTGTTTGAAGGTATTGGTATTTCAAACAGTAAGTTCTAAGTATGGGGTAAAAGAGAAGCAGGAGGGTGGAGATGACAAGGAGATGTCTGAAGGAAAAAGGATCAAAGATAGTCCCAGGAACTGTACTTTCCTGTAAGTGCTGGGGGTAGAAGTGTGTGAAGAATAGTAGAATATGGAAAAGGAGGCAGAGAGTAGGATGTCCTCAGACATATTAACAATAGCTCATAGATAGAGAAGAACAGAGTAATGGGTCTAAACCTCTTCTAGGGCCATTACTTGGTTGTGGTGGAGAGGTGTGTCCCAATGACCCTCAGAAAGATGTCATCTAGTGTCTGTATAATCCTGGTAGGGTCACTCTTAGTGAACAGTTCGGGGCAAGGTTCCAGGTAAAGCATGGTCCAAAACTTCTCAAGACCCCAATGGAAGAGCAGACACATTCAAGGGCTTGTCAGTTCTTTGTGTCTGTGAAGATGGACAAGGGCTGCAACAGGACACATCTATATATAGCAGCAGAGACAACAGCCTTGCAGGGCCCCAGGACAATGTGAGGGGCCCCACTCTGTGCCTCTAGAAAGGGCAGGGCTTCTGATGCAAGGGGCAGGGCTGGGGACAGCCAGCCCTCAGTGCCATCCTCACCACAGTGCACTTCAGTGTTGCCCAGAGTGTACTGTGTGGCATTCCAGCTGTGATGCAAAGGGCATGGGGCTATGGTAACCACTGCAGCCATAATAGCAGCAGTTGTAGCTTGGAACTTTGAGCCCTTTTGTACCACTAGGCCCTGGGGCAATTGCCCTCTTTGACACCCCTCCCCACCCACCTCTGTGGGCCTGATATGTAGGCATATCATGCACTTGTACTTGTCAGACAGAAGTGGCTGTGTCTGCCAGAACTATGTGGCTGAGCAGTCCTTTTGAGGATCTGCTCTGCTCACTCTGAATGGAGAAGCAACTAGAAAAGGTGCTTGAAATATATGCTATTTCAGTCCTTCTCCCAAGCTGAATGGATGTGTCCAGCGGGCTCATTCTACCTACGGTCAGAATGCACAAAGCAAAATGAAATTTGGCCCTTGAAATGTTCACATTCTCATGGCTTCCCTGAACAGTGATTATCTTGAAAAGATAGTCATAATAAGTAGAGAACTTGCAAGATAGATGAAGTTCACAATGGTAAAAGAAGACGGAGGTGGCTATAAGTTCTTTTGGCAAGGAAAGCCATACTTACATATCTGTTCTGAAGATACCATCACTGGACCTAACCGTGTTAATTACAGAATCATGGGCACATTTTCCTGTTCCTCAATTAACATCATATAGGCCATCATGTGCCAACAATGCCCACACACCATGTTTATAGGACAAACTGCAAACGCTCTTCAACAAAAAATGAATGGACGTAGAACAGACATCAAAATACTCCAAATATGCAAACCTGTCAACCAGCACTTTAGTGGAGTGGGCCATTCTGTTAAAGATCTGAAAGTTTGTGTTCTACTGAAAAGGGACTTTGACAACTGTCTACAGAGAGAATGCTCAGAACAAACATTCATAGTCAAATGCGACACATTAACACATGGTTTGAACAGGGACAGCAATTATCTGACCCATTATAAGGACTCTTTTACATACTTTGATGTTTTATCTAACTCTTAACTTCCCCTCCCACACCCCACTGTCCCTCTGCTCTTTTGATTTGCCAACCTTGATAACAATTTTTCTGATTTGTCACCTTGATAACAATTTTTGCACTTCTGTGCTTTATATATAGAGTCTGTTCTGGTATGGCTATGATCTGAAGAAGTGGGTCTGTCCCATGAAAGCTCATCACCGAATAAATTATTTTGTTAGTCTTTAAAGTGCTACATGACTGTTTTTTTTTGTTTGGGTAGACTACAGACTAACATGGCTGCCTCTCTGTTACTTAGTAACAACCAGTACACCCCAGTCATTAGTGTGTATACTCCCACACATGATGTAAAGGACAAGGAGCAGTTCTACTGTGCTCTTGAAGCAGTTCTCACAGCCACAGACAAGGATCGCATGTTTATCTTCATGGATGACTTCAATGCAAGTGCTAGGTGGCATCTGGAATTCTGGAGTGATGCTATTGGGAACGAAGGGGTAGGGACAGTTAGTTGTAATGGAATTTGCAGAGCATGATTTGCTTATAACAGACACCATCTTTAAAAGGCATGCGGGGGGGAAAGGAAAATTGAAAACACTCACATTCCAAACACTGGTGTCTTTTGTATTGTGTTATTGTCAGAGTCCTCAACCATACTGATGTCCATGTTACACTTGCCATGAGAGGTACAAATGACTTCAGGACAAACCATTGTTTAGTCACAACAATCATGAACATGCAGCTTTCATTATGACACCATAAACAGCCTAAAGGAATGTAAAAGAGATTTAACATCAAGGAACTTCAAATCATGCTAGTTTTGAGACTCTTCAGCATTGCTTCATTGAGACACTCTCTGACCTACCTCAATGACATCCAAATACATTAGGAGGATTTCAAAACCACAACACATGTGCTGATAGATTTTGATATTCCACTCACTACCAAATCCTGGAATTTAGTCAACAAATGAGAAGCACATTTTTTCACTTAGCAAAATGACCCCTATAACCATCAATAACAAGAGACTTACAGTGGCTTAAAGTTGTAGTTCAAAGAAGGCTGTATGACGTCAACAATCAATGACGGCAAGAAAAGGCCATGCTGATCCACAGTTTCAATAATCAGCATGACCTGAGAAGCTTCTTTTCAACCAATGAAAGTCATCTATGGACCAAGTTCAAACAACACAATCCCTCTGCAAACAACTTCACATTTCTTAAAGACAGCGTGGCCCTTGATTAACATGGGAAGGAACATTTCAAGATTCTGTTGAACAATGAATCTGAAGTCTTAGCTACCATACTTGAGTCTTTTCCTCAGCTTCCAGTAATAGAACATCTTGCTTACCCCATCTTCTGAGGAAGTTTGGAAAAACATATTGCAAACAAGAAGTTAACAGGCCCACATGCCATCATTGTGGAGATTTTCAAAGCCAGTGGAATAATATCAGTGCACAAGCATCATTAGCTTCTGGTTAGAATTTGGGTTAATGTGGAAATTCCACCAGCCCTAAAGAATGCCAATATAATGACTATTTTTTAAGAAATGGGACAAGTGAGTGTGCAGGAATTTCCAAGCTATTGCCCTCCTCTCCATTGCCAGGAAGATCCTTGATCTTGTCTTTTTGAACCATCCCCTACTCCTCTCTCTTGCTGAAGTCATCATTCTGGAATGGTTTCAGTCTACCTTAGGGCACTACTGACATTAAATTGTTCTAGGAAAGATACAAGAGAAGTGTAGATAATGCCAGCCACTGTTTATGTCATTTATTGATGTAATTAAGACCTCTTATTTAATTAATTGTGAAGTAGTTGTTCGGTTATGTCTCTATTGACAGATTGGTGATGGAAATTAAGATCTTGGTTGACAGTACAATAGTCACCCCTACTCTTTTTTATGGATGCAAAACATGGGAGGCATACTAAAGCCATCAGGAGCTTCAGAAGTGGTACCAACAGAGTAGCCTCAGGAAAGTTCTCAGTATTAGATGGGAAAAATGTCACAGCAGTGCCAGCATTCTCTCTGCCACTAACATCAACAGTATTGAACTGAAAATTATGAAACATTAGCTTCTCTGGACTGGTCATTGTGTGCTGATGTCTGATACTCATCTTCCAAAAAAAGTCCTCGTTTCTCAACTTAATAATGGTAAGAGGCTCTGCAGGGGAAAGATGAAATGCTACAAAAGCTCACTGAAAGTACATCTGAATAAGAGAGGCAAATCTTGCAAATTGGAAAGAATTGGCGAGCCATACACTTCAATGGGTCACATTATGCCCCAAGCCTGACTCTGTTTTGCAAAGAATTGCCTCGCTGAAGAAACTGAGGAATGGCAGAGCGGAAAAGAAAGGGCACACCATCCCAGACTGCAGTTGTGCCTTCATCAGACAACTACCTGATACACATGTGGAAAAATCTGTAAAGCACCAATTCAACTCTATCCATCTTGAATTTAATTTTTTAAAGATTAGATACAAAGGGCTTATTTTTCAGGTGGTCTAGATCTGTGCCGTAAAGGTGGGATGATTGTCAGTCTCTGGTGGAAGGTGCCCTATCTGCTCCTGATCCTCATGATAAATTTCCAGTGTCCTCCTTATGAACTACAGTATGCATAATTCTAACCTGGGAGTATGGAAAGTGTGATTGTGCAAGGGCTGTCATGTTAGCTTGTGCACAAGGGACGGGCACACCAGGCACACCAGGAAATAGCAGGGACTGCTTCCTCCTAGCACCTAGAGGGGTGGCAAGTAGAGTTGGTTAAAGAAAATTCAATGGGGCCATAAGCCATCCAAATGCTGGAACTGTAACACTTTGTGAAATTGGGTAAAGTTTTATTGGATTTTTTTAAGACAAAAATTAAAAAAAAATTCACAATGTTCAAATGCCTCATTTTTTAATTTGGGGATGAAACATTTCAATATTTCATTCTGAAATGCCTTTGTTTAAATTTTTAAGCACTTTTCATTTACATTATATTTTACAATGTAAAATAAAAAAGTCAAATCAAAATGGTGAAACAAAATTTTTCACTTAACCCAAAATGATTTTTGTTGGGGATGGGAGATGATTTTCCTTCTTAGAGTTTAAATGAATTTTTGGAATAAATCCAAATTTTGAAATCAGCTGTGAAACAAATTTTCTGCCTTTACAGATCTAGTTGAAATCATGCCAAAGGCAGCTATAAGGTGGTATAGAGGGTTTAACAAGTATGAGGTGTCTCCAAGGCTATGTCTACAATAAGGCTGGCTCTACATGTGCCCCTTCATTTCGAAAGGGGCATGTTAATGGACGGGTTCAAAAGATGCTAAGGAGGCGCTGCAAAGAATAGGAAGGAAGGGCTTCCAGATAGGAAGAAGGCTTCCAGATAGGAAGAAGGGCTTTTGAAAACTGGGGAAGTCCTTTTGGAAGGTCCCGTCTCCACGGGCGGCGCGCGATTCAAAAAGCCACACTTTTGAATTGCCGTGGCCACCATTATGCTAATGAGACACTGCATATTCATTGGAAGTCATGCTTGCATAAGAGGTGGAGAAACATCTTCTCAGTGATTTACATTTGTGTGCACCACCCCTTCGTCCTGCACAGGTGCTATGCACACTCAACCACATCATGTGGTTAGCCCTCGACCTGGATAAAGATGTGCCTTCTGCTTGGTACTGACCATACTGCCAGTCAGCATCATGTCCTGGCTTGTGTTTGGTTAGGGTTCCAAGGGTGGGAAAGAATTTTGGGGGCTTGCAGCTGCCGGTGATAAGTATCACCTAGTGGCTAATATTTTCAGGAACTTTGTGCTGCACAGGGCGGATCACTTCAACTGACCCCCCACCAAAAATATTTTAGTGGATTTTCTGCCACTGGGGGGAAGGATCCCCTAGCAGCCAAGATTTTTGGGGGCTTGCAGGCGCTTAGGGGGAAAATCTCCCCTGGTGGCTAAAATTTTTAAGATCTTTCTGCTACATGGTAGGACTACTTCAACTGGCCCCCCGCTAAACCCCTTCACCCCCATCCCATTGGTGCATGGGGGGCTTAGATGCCACTGGGGAAAGTCTCCCCGAGTGGCTAAGATTTTCAGAGAGTTGCTGCTATCTCCCATGTCGACAATTTTTGTGTAGTGAAGAGGGAGGACAAAAATCTTTTTCCTACCCTTTTCTATTCTCTTTCTTCTAACTTTGCACCCCTTCATGCATGGAAGAGTGGATGGAGGGCCAGCTGAGAATACACACTGTGCACAGAAATTGTATAATGAACTGGGAAGCTAAATACCCTCTTCCCAGCAACTGGCTTGTTTCAAAAACTTTCCTATCAACTCATTCCTCATGCTTTTCATTGCCCCTATGCTATTTTCAGGGATCAGGAGCAATCAAGGCAGTGGGGACTCTCCGTGGATGGCCACTTGAGAACACAGACCATGCACAGAAGCTGTCTAGTGGACTGGGAACCCAAAACACTTTTCTCATCTACTCTCTTTACTATGCACTCTTTGTCATATTTTCATTGCCTCTGTGTTATTTTCAGGGATCGGATGCAATCAAGGGATGGGGAACAGTCAGTGGATGGCCAGTTGAGAAGACACATGCTGATTTTTATACAATCTTTCATAATTCAGTTGCAGAAGGAAGATTTCTGTTAACTTTGCCTTCTTTTTTGATGCCCTACTTTTTCTTCCTTACAACTGGAAAAATGGATGTTTGCTTACCACTGGAGTTGAATGAAGGTGATACAAGGTAGAAAGATGATGTCAAATACCAGTGAACATATCCAGGATGCTAGGAGAATGAGACAACTGTCAGATAGGTGCTCACAATGCACTGCAGCAACAGTTGATGTTTGCCAATTGAGTATGGCATCAGTAAGTCCGCTGTGTGAGCAGCACAAGGGGAGGAGAGGATAGTCAAATTCGACTTTAAAAAATCCAGCATTACAAAATTGATATTAATGAATCTGAATTCATTTCGTAGTGTAGATGTATCCCAAGGGAGAGTTCCATTTAAGCTATTCAAATAAGCTGCCAGGTTTTAGACATAGCTCCTTTGCATTGCATAACCGACTAGGTTTTCCAAAATATTCTGTGGTAAGGCATTCCCTCTGAGGGAGGGGTGGCTTAGTGGTTTGAACATTTGTTTTATATATCTTTGTGAGTTCAGCCCATGAGGCGGTAGTTTAATGATCTGGGGCAAATAGATTAAAAAAAAGAAAAAAATGGTGTTTGGTCCTGCTGAGAAGGCAGGGGGCTAGACTCAAGGGCCTCTAGAAGTCTTCTCCAGCTCCGTGAGTTAAGTATATCTCCATGTATTAATTTCAGAGAACTTGAATTAGAGTTCAGAAAGTTTGAGAATTTGGCTCAATAATGAGTGGTAATATTTTTTGTATATTTGTCTCCCCAGAAGTTAAAAACTGACATTTTGAAGCATGTATACGCTTTTCAGATTTCTGCTTTTGTTTTCATTTTAAATAGATGGATTTAACTCTTACACTGTGCGCATCAGTACAAAGTTGGTGCATTGGGAGAACACAAACAACACTTAATTGCTATGCTTTGACAGCTGTTAAATAATTTTTAATAAAACAGTGAGCATTCAGTTGGCTGGTGGTGTGTTTTATTTAGGGCCCGTATTTTTTTGTGTACACATTGTAGATAATGAAAGTGTTGCATGGAATTCAATACACACAAAATCAGGCCTACAGAAATGTAGGGGTCTCACATACTGGGTACACTTTCATCTCCCACTATAAAGCCCTGGGGAATGTTGGGTCTCATACAACAGAAATAGGATTTTGGCATACAGACATTTTTCATACAGTGATGATGTCTTTTGATGGCCCTGGCATCAGCTCAAGGATCTGTGTTTGTAATGCTTTATTTTGCCTATTGTTTCTACTTCTGATTTTTGCAAGTATGAACAATATCAACTAAATCAACTGGTTACTATCAATATTTTAAGACTAAGGTTCCATTTGGAACTGAAGATTTCAATAAAATTTCTTTTTTTTTTTTAATCCACTGAAAAGTTAAGAAACATCACAAAGACTGTGAGGCCCATGTGAACCATGTTTCGTACTCCCACTGTTCACTCTGCAACAGCGGCATAATAACTTGTGGTTATCTAACAACCCAGCATTCCCACAGCTGTGCTGAAATCATTGTGGCCAGGCATCATCACTCAAAGATGTTTTGGCATAAGGAGCTACATAATTTGAAATTGTTGTTAAACAAAAACTTCCATTTCATTCAATTCATTTCTCAACTCTGGGGAAAAAAAAAATCTATGTGTGCCAAGTAAAAAGGACAAGAATAGTGTTTGGGTTTTTTTTAACGGCATGTGAATGCCGAAGAGGTAGTTATAAATATTGAAGGGAAGATAAGCAAAATTGCCCTCTGTCATGTATTTTTAGTACAATTACATTATGTATACAAGCAACACCAACACAATTAAGTGAGGGATGAGAAAGTCACTCTAATGTAAAGAGAGTTTTAAAGTTGTCCCCACACTTTGTAAAAATGGATGCCAGACAGTAAAATAAGTGTGTGTGTGTATGGGAGGGAGGAAGAGAGATAAGTCTCTTGAGAACTTTTCCTATGACATCTGAGAAGTCACATATCAACATAGCAGTCACAGCCAACTTGAGAGTAGCATAGGGCCCCTGTTGGTCTCTGGAGGAATTAGGGGCATCAGCCCTCTCTCCTTTCCCAGTGTTTGTTTCCTCGTCCCATTGCCATTGACGAAAGATGGAGAGCCAAAGTCTTCCTCTCTGAGATCGGGCCTTCATTGCAAAGGGAGGTCAAGCCAGCTATGCTACTCAGGGCTGTAAAAAATGTCACACCCTAGCTGTGTCTACACGTACCCGCTCCTTTTGGATGGGGCATGTTAATGAGGCAGTTTGGAAGATGCTAATGAGGCGCTGACATGAATATGCAACACTTCATTAGAATAATGCCAGCCACACGCAATTAGAAAATGCCGCATTTGGAATGCACGCTGCCTGTGTAGACTGGGGCCTTTCAAAAGGACCTCCATGACCGTGAAAGCTGCTTCTTCCAATTTGGTTTTAGAAAGAAAGGGATTTCAAAGTCAGTGGGATCCTTTCGATAGGCCGCCATCTACACGCGCAGCGTGCGTTCCGAAAATGGCACTTTCAAACCGCATGCAGCTGCCATTATGCTAACGAGGTGCTGCATATTCATATCAGTACCTCATTAGCATATTCCAAACTGCCTCATTAACGTGCCCCCTCCGAAAGGAGCAGATATGTGTAGACACAGTCCCTGTGTGACATAATTAAGGAAACCTAAGCCCTTTTGTAGACAGTAACAGAAGACTTCTTCCATTGACCCAGCTATTGCCGTTTGGAAAGATGGATTTACTATAGTGAGAGAAGAATCCCTTCTTTCACTGTAGTCTCTACACACTGTAGCATTGAGTGCTGTAGCTGTGTGACTCTATTATATCTGCTGTAGACAGCCTCCCAGGTATGGTGCATCTCCTTTTCTCAGTGCTCTAAGGTGACTGCTGATTGCAGGCTTAGATGTAGATGTGTTGTTCAGGTGCATTACATCTTCACTCAGTACATCACTCAGAGATGTAGTATAATAGTAATATGATGAAAATGCATAATACTGGGAAAAGCTAAGGCAAGCCTTCTGAAGAACACACTCTTCTTTCTTCTGTAGCTGTACCTGGGATGGGGCCAGAACAGGAAGAGAAGCAGCAGCCAGCATTTTAACAATAGAATGTACATAAATAATGGCAGGCCAGCTCCTTGACAAACAGCAAAGCAATATACATCCAGTTTCTGCTGAGTAATCTGATATCCTTTCACAGAGAGCTTTTCCAGCTGCGATCAGAGTCTGAAAAAGCTCAAATCAAATGTTTTGTTAACCTTATTTCCTCCTAATGTTTCCAGGCTGGGTATAGTTCTGAAATTACAGTATGAGATTAGCCCATTTCTGCTGAACATACAGGAATTCTTTTCAATATGTGCTACTTTATCTTTGAAATACTTAGAGGGTGCTTTAAAGTTTTAGGCATCTCTTAGTTTTTATTTCTTGCACTTCATTGGTCAAGTCATATGCTGCATTATATTGTATATCATTGTGCTGAGAAGTAAGGCCCTGATTCTGCAGTCAGATCCATGTGGGAATTCAGTGGGAATCTTCATGGTGAACAAGATCCACCTCTGTGTATTTAGTGCAGGATGAGAGGCCTAGGAGTTCAAATGGGAAGACCACAGAGGTATATCACATATCATCACTGAAGTACAATGGGAGTGGCAAGGAAGGGTTGGAAGGGGTGTCTGGATACTGTAGTGTGTGCTGCTGCAGTTGCAAAAGAGATACCCCCCTACTTAATACGTTACTGTGGTGGTTTCAAACACAAGGGCTACTGGATGAAACTGCACTCTGCAAACGTGTGGGGCTGGTTCTATAACAAACACTGGCTCACCTCTATGATTAAGTAATTATGTATAAACTAAAGATAATCAGAAGCAGCTCTGTCAAGAGAGATCACCAGGGCTTCTTCCAAGAGAAATGCGCCTTTCTTAATGATATTGAAATTCTCTAAAATGCCGTTGGTGAGATTGTGTAAAGAGTAATAGAGCGAATAAGCTGCCAATATGAAGACTCTGTTGATAAACACAATAGGGAAATGAGTCCCTCTTTGGAGAAAAAAACATAAATCATTCTTGCCAGCTCACAAAGACCTTGCCTTCAGAAATAATTAGCATGTAACCACATGAAACACTTTTAAGAGCATTGAAAAATAACAAATAAACCCCCCAGCACCCACCAAAAAACAAACCAGATAAAAAATGAGACTGACAACTGCACAGCAGCTCAAACTCATAGAAAATAGGGTAGTTCCTTGCTCCTTTTTGTGATGTATATACAAGCATACGCAACTACAATGCACTTTTTCACTTCTCTATTGCCCTACAAATGCTTATCTAAAGGTGTCATCTACACACATAGGGTTACTTCTTGTTTGACTTCATTACTTTCCAGGTATTTCACTCCCATCGATTATCTGTGCTTCTGATTATTTTCTACTTTCAGATCTCATTTTTCAAAGCTAAATCTTGTTTCATTTCTTGCCCCATACTTCTAACCTTTTGGAGGTATCTATTAGCTACCTGTCTTCACTCCTGTACATAACACTTCCCAGGATAGCATCATGTGAGAATTTAATTAATATACTTTCTGTAAACAGTTCCAAATAATTAATGAAGATGTTAAACTGAACCAGACTTTAACACACCATACTAGACCTCCTCCTAACTTGCTATATTTCCCTGGTTTATTCAGTTTTACCAGCTCTCACAATTTTACCTCAAGTATCCCAGTATTTGGCATCTTTCTTACAACCCCCATTTGTGGAGATAACTGGTTACACAAGAATCTCAGCTTTCAGGCTAATAAGTTTCGAACCTTCCGAGTTGCAGAGAAAAGTTTGTAAGCGTGACCTGATA
The DNA here is from genome assembly GCF_033958435.1 of Carettochelys insculpta. Lineage (NCBI taxonomy): Eukaryota > Metazoa > Chordata > Testudines > Carettochelyidae > Carettochelys > Carettochelys insculpta. Next base: position 317,568,613 of record NC_134137.1, read on the forward strand.
TGCATCCACAATTCTCTGAAACCAGAAGACAAAGAAAATACACAAATATGGGAGGAAGTTATTCGTATTTTTAAAGTCTTAGGTTTTTTGAGGCCTCACCCAGAATTTATGAATGCTTCGAGTTGACAATATTGTGCTCAAATATGGACCTGGGCAATTACTCCAAAATAAGGGAAAATTATGATTCTGGGTCTAACTTACTCTGATGGGTGTAGAAGGGTGCACATGGATGGAATGATTATGGACTTCAGTGGGTAATTCACACTTGTAACTGAATGAAAGGATTGGGTTGGGTTTTTGTCCTTTGTGTCAACTTCAAACACAGTGCTTTATTCTTGGCTTGCAATTTATCTTTTTGCCAAAGTCAAGGACCTTCTATTAGAAAAGTTTGTAAACTATATGGAAATTGGTTGCATTGGTCTTTGTTCATGTATGTTGACTAGTGACTTAAACATAGCATTTCTTATATGAGACTTAGCTAGGACAGTAATGGTAACATAGGTCTCCGGAAGAGGGATGTGAAACACTTATGACTTCATAAATTGACAGGGACACTGGCCATTTGAAGCAGAGCAGTAAATGTCAGTTGTTGCTATTAAACAAAGGCTGCCCTTTATTGGTCTCATAAGGTGGAAGGAAAAGCAATGACATGCCTACAGGCAATCTCTGAGATGGTTATTGCTGTGCAATTTCTATCTATATTTTTCATTAGTTTTTTGATTATTAATATAGTTTTCACATACACCTATTCCTTCTCTTACTGAAGTTTTGAGGGCAAATAATTTTAAGATGTCAAATATAGAAGTTGCCTGTAAATTATATTACATTTTGACTGAGAGTGCTCTGGAAAGGCCTTACCAATCAATTTACTTAATTATTTCTCTTAGGAAATAATACAGCGTAAGAAGTTCATTTCCTCTTCTGTGTGTACTCTTCACTGCACTGTGGTGGCGGGATTTTGGTCAGTGGTGGGGCTTCTCAGAATAGTTCAAGGCTCAGTTTTGCAGTGCCTTCTTGTATATTGGTCTTGAAGAGCATAGCAGACATAGACAAGTGGAGACCAAAGCCACAAGTTCCTTTCACTCCACAGTAGAGATGCCTATGCAAAGTGGTCATGAATCCACGTTTCCCCAGCAGTCTGCTGTGTAGCCTACTATTTGAGCTAGGCCCTTCATGGCTTACCCCTTATCTGCCACCTCTTGCTCACTGTTGAAACATCAGTTCCCATCTCCAATTGGGCAGTGATGCAAGCTTCTACCAACATTGTTTAGTTAAGTTATCAAACAAGCACCTTCGTTCTTTATCTCATACCACCCCAATGTTTGAGAGAACCACCCTGTAAACATTTACACAACTCATGATTCTTAAAACACTCTTTTGCCATGAGGCCAATTAAAGGCTTGACTATGATTAAGCTACTGTTTATTTAGACCACAGCTTATCATGCAGATTTATATTCACAGAATCACAGAATCATAGGGCTGGAAGGGACCTCAGGAGGTCATCTAGTCCAGTCCCCTGCTTCAAGCAGGATCAACCCCTACTAAGTCATCCCAGCCAGGGCCTTGTCCTGCTGGGACTTAAACACCTCAAGGGATGGAGAATCCACCACCTCTCTAGGCAACGCATTCCAATGCTTCACCACCCGCCTGGTGAAGTAGTTTTCCTAATATCTAACCTACACCTTTCCCTCTTCAACTTCTGACCTTTACTCCTTGTTCTGCCATCTGACACCACTGAGAACAGTTTCTCACCCTCCTTTTTAGAGCTCCCCTTCAGGAAGTTGAAGGCTGCTATTAAATCACCTCTAAGTCTTCTCTTCTGTAAACTAAACAAGCCCAAATCCCTCAGCCTATCCTCATAGGTCTGGTGCTCCAGACCCTTAATCATTTTTGTTGCTCTTCGCTGAACCTGCTCCAGCAAATCCACATCCTTTTTGTACTGGGGGGCCCAAAACTGGACACAATATTCCAGATGTGGCCTCACCAGTGCCGAATAAAGAGGAATAACTACTTCTCTAGATCTGCTGGAAATGCTCCTCCTAGTGCACCGCAGTATGCCGTTAGCTTTCTTGGCACACTGTTTACTCATATCCAGCCTTTCATCCACCATAACGCTTAGGTCCCTTTCCATTGTACTGTTGCTGAGCCAGTTGGTTCCCAGCCTGTAACAATGTTTGGGATTCTTCCTTCCCAGGTGCAGGACTGTACACTTCTCCTTATTGAACTGCATCAGATTTCTTTTGGACCAGTCCTCCAATTTATCCAGGTCCCTCTGGATTCTCTCTCTCCCCTCCAACGTATCTACCTCTCCCCCTAGTTTTGTGTCGTCCACAAACTTGCTGAGGGTGCAGCCCAGTCCCTCATCCAGATCATTAATAAAGATGTTGAATAACACTGGCCCCAGAACTGAGCCTTGTGGCACTCCGCTCGAAAATGACCGCCATCCAGATATTGAGCCATTGACCACTACATGTTGGGCCCGACCATCAGCTTAGCTTTCTATCCATCTTATAGTCCAAGGATCCAATCCATATTTCCTTAACTTATGGACAAGATTCTTGTGGGAGACCATATCAAAAGCCTTGCTGAAGTCAAGCTATATCACATCCACTGACTTCCCCATGTCCACAGAGCTTGTTACCTCGTCATAGAAGCTAATCAGATTGGTCAGGCAGGACTTGCCCCTGGTGAATCCATGTTGGCTACTTTTGATCACTTTCCCCTCTTCCAAGTGCTTCAAAATGAATTCCTTGAGGACTTCCTCCATTATTTCCCCAGGGATTGAGGTAAGCTGGATGGGTCTATAGTTCCCTGGATTGTCCTTCTTTCCTTTTTTAAAGATGGGCCCTATGTTTGCCTTCTTCCAGTCATCCAGTATCTCCCCCGATCTCCAACAGCCTTCAAGGATAATGGCCAAAGGTTCAGCAATGACCTCTACCAAATCCCTCAGTACCCTGGGGTGCATTAAATCCAAACCCATGGACTTGTGCACATCTACTTTTTCTAGATAGCTCAGAACTTGTTCCTTCCCCATGGATGGCTGCCCTCCACCTTTCCATACTGCATCATCTAGGACCTTCATGGGGAAGTTGACTTCGTCCGCGAAGACTGAGGCAAAAAAAGCATTGAGTACTTCAGCTTTTCCTGCATCATCTGTCACTAGGTTACCTCCCTCATCCAGTAATGGCCTCACACCTTCTCTGATAACCTGTTTATTGTTCACATGCCTGTAGAAACCCTCTTGTTACTCTTCACATCCCTTGCTAGCTGCAGTTCCAATTGTGCTTTCGCTTTCCTGATTACTGCCCGGCATTCTCCAGCCATATGTTTATCCTCCTTAGTCAACTGTCCATGTTTCCATTTCTTGTATGCATCCTTTTTGAATTTAAGCTGACTAAGGATTTCCCTGTTAAGCCAAGCTGGTTGCCTACCATGATTGCATTTCTTACTACACAGTGGGATTGTTTGTTCCTGTACCTTCAGTAAGACTTCTTTAAAACACTTCCAGTTCTCTTCAACCCTTTTCCCCTTCATCTTTGTTTCCCAAGGGATCCTGCTCATCAGGTCTCTTTGGGAATCAAAGTCTGCTCTTCTGAAATCTGAAATATTGCTGCCTTGTACTCTCCATTTTCCTCTTGGTCTGTATACATTACCTCTTGTCTCATACAGTCTGTGTTTATATAGTGTCTAGTGCGATTGGGTCCTGGGCCATGACTCAATTTCTTAGATACCAAGATAATATAAACTCTGCCATGAAGCCTCTGGGGGTTCCATGCCTGTCCCAAAGAAGAGGGTTGGTCAGATGAGTGACGATGCACTGACCATGAAACAACAATGTAAATAAAAATCTAATGCCAGTATAACTAAGTGATAAAAGATGCCAGCTCGGATGTCACCAGGTAAACAAGGTCCACTACACCAATCGAGTGATTGGAGTTGGGTTGATAAGTTGGCTACCGAAAGAAAATTACAATGACCATATATATTATCAGTTGGAATGTGGAATGTCCGAACACTGCGGGCAACTGGAAAATTTGATCTGCTTTGAAAGGACATGGAGAGATACTGATGTGATATACTTGGACTGGCAGAGCTATGTCGGACAGCTTTGGGGGAGATGTGCACTTGTGAAGTCATTTGGTAAGGGAATGAAAGGAAGCATGAGGCAGGAGTCTGATTCCTTCTTAGCAGAAGATCTAGAGGAACATTGTTAGTATACAAACGGGTGAGAGCAAGAATGATGGTAGTGAGATTTGAAGCAAAACTGTTCAACATCGTGGTCATTCAGGTGTATGCACCCACATCAGACAATATGGAGGAAAAGATTGAGCTATTCTATAAAGACTTCACAAAGATGTTGGAGGAGACACCAAAGACAGACAAGTTGATCAGCAGAGGAGATTGGAATGTGAAGGATGGAACAACTAATGAAGGTTGCGAGAGGGTCACAGGAAGCTGTGGATATGGAGAAAGAAACCAATGAGGCAAGAAACTATTAGGCCGTTTCTACACATGCCACTTTTTCTGAAAGTGCTAATAAACAGCTGGAAACATGCTAATAAACATGCTAATAAAATGCCAATGAGGCACACATGTAAATTTCTGGTGCATCATTAGCATACAGTCATGTGATTTGGAGTCCAGAAGAAGCTCTTCTAGGCTCCAAAACAATGTTTAGAGGCATGGCCCCTGGGGGATCTTCCGGAAGGAAATCCTCCTTCTGGAAGCCCCTTCTTCCTGAAAATTTTCAGGAAGAAGGGGCTTCCAGAAGAAGGATTTTCTTCTGGGAGATTCCCCCAGAGGCCATGCCTCTACACTATATTTTGGAGTCTGCAAGAGCTTCTTCTGGACTCCGAATCACGTGACCATATGCTAATGAGGCACTGGAAATTTACGTATGTGCCTCATTAGCATTTTCGGGTCATTTATTAACATGCCACTTTCAGAAAAGGTGGCATGTGTAGAAACAGCTCTAGAGTTTGCTACAGAGCACGAGATGGTGATCTGCAACACAAGATTCCAACAAAAGGACTGTAGGAAGTGGACATGGTGATCAAATGATGTGAAGTCCAAGAATATGATAAATATGACCTTGATAAGAAGAAGATGGGTAACATCAGTACAACAGTGTCGAACTTTCCAAGGAGCAGATATAGACTCAGACCACAGTCTAGTGATTGCAAACATCAAGCTGAAACTCAAGAGAAAGTGTAAGACACAGTTTAAGAAAATAAGAGACGTGGTGAGTCAAAGTGAGGAAGAAATAGGACATGCATACAGAGCTTGAACAGAAGATTAGTAATGTGGCCACAGAGAAAGATCTAGATAAGAAAATCAAAGGGTAGACACGGCGATAGAAAAGGCAGTTGAGCAGACCGTTCTGGAAGAAGAGAAAATCAATAAGAAGTGGATTACAGATGAGACACTGAAGCTGGTCCAAGAAAAGAGAGCATTGAAGATCAGAAGGGATATTTTTGGGTGGGTGGAACAGCAATATAGGGTGAAATGCAATAAAGTAAGGAAAGCGGCCAGAAAAGATAAGCCAAAATGGTTAGAGGAGCAGTGTGAAGATATAGAGACGTATTACGGTGACTGTAAGACCAGGGAGGTGTATGAGATGATTGCAAATATTAATAGGAAGTGGCAGCCAAAACAGATGTTGATCAAAGATGAGAACAAAGAGGTGCTCATGAACAAAGATAAAATTGTACAGCAATGGACAAGATATTGCACTGATCTATACAAAGCACAGTTGGACCCAAATGTCTCAGAGAGACTGATTGAAGAGCTGAAAGAGATATCTCCACTGAACATTGAGAGTGAGACTGATGTTTCAAAGGAGCAAGTAGAAAGAGCAGTGAAATGACTAAAGAACAACAATAGCCCTGGAAATGATAAGATCATGGGACGGATGATTAAATATGGTAGAGAAAGTATTATTCAGGAAATACGACGACTATGTAATATATAGAATGGAAAGAAGGGAAGGCACCTAGGGAATGGGCAAGATCCATGCTGGTGACAATACACATGAAAGGAAGTGCACTGTAGTGCAAGAACTACAGAATGTTTGCCTTATTGAGTCATCAAGGCAAGGAGATGATGATGATACTGACACAGAGACTATGATCACAGACAGAAGAACTTCTAGTGGGTGAGCAAGCGGGGTTTAAGAAAGATAGAAGTACCAAACAGAAGATGTTGGCACTAAGATTGATAGTGGAGAAAGCTCGATGAAAGAGCAAGAACATCTTCACTTGCTTCATCGATTTTCAGAAAGAGTTTGACTGTATAGATCAGAAAGTGACTTGAGTGGTGTTGGAGTCATGCAGCGTAGATAGCAGACTGATATGGTTTTGGAGGGATATCAATGACAATGCGGAGGCAGTGGTGAGAACATTAGAAGAGTTGGGAAGTTGGTTAAAATGAGTAGAGGTATGAGACAAGGAGATCCGATATCACAAAGTATCTTCATCATGCATCTAGAGAGAGCAAAGGAAGAGATAGAGGGGATATCTGTGCATGGGATAAGAATTAACAACTTGAGGTTCACAGATGATATAGCTATCATAGAGGAAGATGAGGAGAAGCTAGCAAAAATGGTGCAAGTGCTAAACGAGGAAGAGAAGAGGTACAGACTGATGATGAACATCAATAAAACAAATACAATGGCATTTGGAGATAAGGAAATAGGAAGGAGATCAGTGTAGATGGGATTGAACTAGAGAATGTAAAGAAGTTCACGTATCTGGGGAGCAATATAATGTATGATCTAGACTGTAAGAAGGAAATAGTGACTAGAACAATGACAGGAAGAATGAGTTTGAAGGCAATGGATAAGATCTGGAAAAGCAAAGTGATTAGCTTAGGAAGGAAGTTGAGCCTCTTGAAAACATGTGTATTCAGCAGCATGTTGTATGGATGTGAGACATGGGTGATAACAAGAGATTCAAAGAGAAGAATATTGGCATTGAAGAGGAATTGTTATAGAAAGATCCTGAGATAAGGATGGATGCAGAAGGTCACCAAAGAGGAATTATATAGGAAGATACATCTGAAAGAGAACCTACTGCGGAAGGTTATACAATGCAAGTTACAGCAATTTGGGCATATTTGCAGAATGATCGACGAACTAAAAATCAAGACCCTGGTATTCAGCATAGTGGATGGTTCAAATAGGAGAGACAGACCCTGCGGAGAATGGGTAGCTGATATAGTAGATTAGTGCGGAGCTAGTCTATAGAAACTAAGCCAGTCCGCACTGAGAGAAGCATCAGATGCCAGCGGGCGCTGAGCCCATGGTGGTTGATTATGATGGTGATGATAATAGCAGCAGTTATTATTTTTTACTTAACTCCTGCTAGATCACAGAATTCATTCCTACATAATAAATAAGGGAGAAATTGTCTAGAAGTGCATTGGGGTGTAAATCATCATGGTAGTACATGTGGTAGTAAAAACTATAGTTGGTCAGTGGAAAACATTAAACAATTGGGTCCTTGTCTCTCCATTTTGAGCAATCAAAACCATGTTAGAAAACACTTACGGGCTTGTCTTCATTTTGCAATTGGAAATGTATTTTTCTCCCATATAGATATTGATGTTAAATTAAAACTATACCCATCCTGTCAATGAACTTAAGCTTTTACTTTTAACACTGTGCCATCCTCGTCTCTGTCTTAGTCCTTGTTCCTAGCCTGACACATTGTACAGTATGCATGTGTATAATATTTGCTTAAGAATAATAAATGAAATTCAATAAAGAGTTTTTCAACTGGTAACATAGTTAAATGTGTACTGATCTTAGCTGCTTCGTAATATTAAGAGTAGCAGCTAAATGGGAGACATACATCTCTGTTAAGAAATGTTATCTGTATTTTGCTATATTTTTAGTCCATTTCCTTTTATTGCTCTGGAGCTACATCAACACTAGAGTGCTCTTTCAAAAGGGTACCTTTCGAAAGAATGGTCGAAAGATGTCCTTTTGAAGGTGAGCCGTGGTGGCGGAGGGGCAGCAGTGTTGGGGGAGGGGCGGGGAGGAGATGGTGGGAGGGGGCAGCCGGGCCAGGAGCTCCTGGTATGTGGCCCCCATGTCCCCAAATGTGGAGAGGAACTCCCCCGCCAGGCCGCCTGGTGCCAGGAGGCCTCCCGCTCCTTGAAGTGGAGCTGGTGATGGGTCAGCTTCATCTGGTGCCATATGGAGGTGGTGAGGTGGGAGTCCTCTGCTGGCAGTGAGGTGGGGGCCATCTTGGTGGTGGGGATGGCTCCAGCCGGTCACCATCCCTTGCCTCTGTGGGGCTGTCAGAGACGACCAATGGGGCAAGGATCTCCCGGCCCTTGGATGGTGCAGCTGCAGAAACAGTGGGGAAGAGAGGAACAGTCTGTGAGTACCAATCCCTGCCCTGTTCCCTATGCTGTTCGTCCCCCCATGGGCACTGGGTTTCTATCCCTTGTCCCCCATCCATGGGTATGGTGGCCCTGTGGTCTGCTCCCCCACTCCCCCTGGGGTAGGGCTCAGCGCTATCCATGGTAGCAAACGCTGACAGGTACTTGTGGCCATGCTGCTGTCCTGGGGCCGTGGACCAGCTGGGCCTGGTGGGTCAGGGTTTGCTGGGGGTGTGGGGGACCCTGGCTATGTATGATGCCCTGCCCCATGTCCACACACAAAAAAGTGGATTGAAAAATCGATCCGCTCTTTTGATAGAGAAGTATTCACACAGACCCAGTCTTTCAAAAGCATGGGCCAGGGATGGAAAAATCTGGTGTCATGAGGACTGCTCTTTTGAAAAAAGGGACCAAAGAGGCTTGCAAAAGGAAAATTCTTCCTGATCTGGGAGCAGAAGAGGGATTTTGGAAGAAGAGCTACATTCTTTTGATTTCAGATTGAAAGAGCACATTTGTGCTGCTTCTACACAAGCACAATCTTCTGGAAGAATAATGGCTTCTTCCGGGAGATCCGTGGAGCATCTACTCAGTAAAGGCGCTCTTCTGGAGTTCTCTTCCAAATGAGGAACAGTGCCTTCTTCTGGAAGAATCTTCCAGAAGAAAGCATGTGTAGATGCTCACGGACTGCTTCTTTCAGAAGAAGCAGTCCAGGCAGTGGCCACCTGGTGTGTGGAGATGCTACAGGCAGCCCCAGTGGGGCTTTATGGTCTTTTTTTAAACCTGCAAGGACCCAGAGACCCTGTGGCAGGAAGCTGAGAGCATGGAGGCAGGCAGTCCAGCCACACTCCACTGAGTCCCTGCCTTGCCTGTCAAGCCCCAAGCCCAAGTGATGACCAGCAGGCCAACACCTCCACCCCCTCAGGGAAGCCCCAAAGAGCTGGCCAAGGGCACCCAGGAACCCAAGCAGGCTCCAAAATGGAGGTCCCCATCCTGGAAAGAGCCAGAGCATGGTGGCCATGCATCTGGAGGGCCTGATGTCAGGGCTGCAGTGAGGAGTCTGCAGCCTATACAGCTGCCCTCTGGCACCAGAACATACTGGCAGAGAGGTGGCTGGCCCTGGAGAAGGCCAAACTCATCTGGTGGTGGGACACATGTGGGGAGGTAGTAGGGATACTCCACACCATGTTCAGAGCCCTTGCTGACCTGCCCCCACCTGCTCCCACCCCAGCCTCAGTTTCCAGATGGTGATGGCCATGCACTTCTCGACAGAGAGGGCTGGCTACATCCAGGTGTCCTCCCACCGAAGGATGAGGCGAGCCAATTGCAGATCTCCAGAAAGGTCTCCTTCATCCCAAGATTCTGCAGCAAGCACTTGTTGTCCCACCCATGCATGACTGCCCTGTCCCTCCAGTTGGTGCTGGCAGCATGGGTTCAGATGTGCAGAACAGCCTAGGGGCGGGGGCAGTAGGGGTGGTGTTGGGGTGGGACCCAAGGTCTTAGGTCTTGTTCTCCACAGGAGGACAAGGAGGATGGCCAGGAGAATGGCCAGCATCCAGGTCGGGCAACTCTGCAGGTCTGTGGCTGTTGGGGGTCCATGACTGTTGTTTGGGAGTGTCAGGACTTGGACCTGGATCAGGTCTCAGCAGCTTGTGCTAGGAGGTGCTGTTGGGGAGTTGCCCTTTAATGGGCCGTGCAGCCGGCAGCTTTAGAACAGCTCTCTGGCCATGCAACCCCATCTGTGGCATTTCCTGCCCCATTCTTCCAGACGAGCATCTGTGCATGTGTAGATGTGATCTTCCCAAAAACAATCCTCTGGAAGCTGTCTTCCAGGGGATGCCCTTCTGGAAGATTGTGCATGTGTAGAAGTGGCCTTGGTGTTGACACTCCATGTGTTCTTTAGAAAAATGGCCTGATTTTCCAAGAGAACTTGATAGTGTCGACACGGCCTTAGTCTTTAAGGTGCCACAGGACTGCTTGTATTTTTATGAAGCGACAGGCTAACATGGCTAGCTGTTTGAGTTTTTAAAAGGGTAGTACATATATCAATATAGAGTTAATCAATTGTTAGAAATAACAAAAGATTACTTATTCCTAGCTATGTCACCTATATAGCCATCTAAAGCACACACTATCAATGTATAACATTTCTGTATGTATTTATAACATCTATTAATCACTTATTATATTTCATAAACAAATCCTGACTCTCATGGAATTGTGATAGCAAATAATATGGACTCAAGTTCTCCTAATTGGGCCATAAATGAAGGTTATGCCTTTCTTGTCAAGTCATATTATTTAGAAATGTGAAGGTAAGGAAGTAAACATCAAAATTCATTCAGGTTTCGTTTAATTTTCTTCGCTATTGTTATGGGTCATTGGAAACTTCAGGTTTGGTCCCAGTGAAGTAGCCATTATCATGTAAGGAAAAAGGAGATTTCCAGACTCTTACAGTATAAAGTGGTAAGAACCATGGAAATGAAATGTGCCCATTACTGTATGTAGAATTATAAAGGTCCTCTGATTTGTGTAAGTACAGCATAATGAACATCTACTTACATTCCCAGGGTAATGACAAGTAACCTTTGATTTCTTAAAGAAATAACCAGGTAGTTCCTAAGGGTCTATTATCTAATTTTAGCTTATAGCAAAAATACAGATTGTCTGTCATCCCAACAAACTAAATTCATTAGGATCAGTACTTCAACAATGAACGCCATGTGAATTCAGAGCAACAGCCTCCTTAACCCTATTAGTGATCATAAAAAACCCAAGTACTAAATTATTGTCCAGTAATCAACTAATGTGCCTTGATCTGATAAAACAAGGATTATGTTATGATTCAGCCCAAGGTAGTCATTGCTTGATTTAGGATTTTCCCCACTTTCTGCTTATTTTTTATGCAACTGATATTTCTGAGTCAAATGGTAAACTAAAATGAATGACCACTGAAAGTGTCTCAGTCAGAAATGCAAATGAGATTCCTAGGTCAAAAAATAATGGACTAGGAAACAAAACAAAAGAGAGAGAGAGAGAGAGAGAGAGAGAGAGAGAGACTAGAGATCCATATTCATTCAGAGCCTTCCTAACTAGACATTTTCATTTAATGTCTTTTCATAAAAAGGGAAGGATGCAGCACCAAGTAATAAGTCAGGATATTGTGGAGTGACAGCAGAGACCAGTGATCAGCTTTCATTTTGGACTCTGGACTCCCAAAAGCTGAATGTAGCTGTCAACACCTGAGTCTGGTACCTGTTGTATTATTCAGTGTTTAAATAAGAGTAATTGAAATGTTCATTTTCCTAAAAAGAGCACAGCATACAGAGGATGGCAAACTCACTGCAACACTGCATCTCTTTTATTGGTGTAGCAAATGCTATATTGAGCAAACCTTTCCCAGTAGACTGTAATGGCATGCTCCAATAAAACCACCATATTGTTATAAACCATAGGATCCAGCCCTGGAAGTTAGTCTGTTGTAGGAATTTTGAATTTCAGAAGTAAATAGTTGCACCTTTACCATGCATTAAACGTGTATTTCTGTATGTGTGAGTGGGTTCACTTCCAGAAGATGCTGTAATTGTGGTACCATTATGCCTGCTTCTGCTGTATGCTAGGATAATGTCTTCAGACATCATACATGAGTCAACTGAGCTACTCAGCCTGCCTCTGTACCCAGAACTTCAAAGGCACCACGAGCCATAATTTAACTAATGAAATGTGTATATTAATTATTGTATTTATTTTTAATATTATATAATATATCATACCAAAATGTAATTAATAATACAACACTTGTTATTTCACAGTAAGAAGTGAAATATGAGTCAACAGTGTTGCAAAAAAGCAAGTTTTATTCTGGATATATTAGCAGGAGTGTTGTAAACAAGATGTGAGAAATAATTCTTCTCTACTTTGCAGTGATTGGGAATCAGCCAGCATATGGGGCACGACATGGGGTTCTGAGTGCCACATTTCAGGAGGATATGAACAAATTGGAACAAGTCTGGAAAAGAACAACAAAAATGAGTGAAGGGCTACAAAATATGACATGAAGAAAGATTAAGAAAATTGGTCTTGCTTGGTCAGGAGAAGTGAAGACTGAGAAGGGACATAAAAACAGTTTTCAAGTACATAAAAGGTTGTTACAAAGGGGAAGGAGAAAAACTGTCCATAACTTCAGAAGCTAGGACAAGAAGCAATGGGCTTAAATTGTGGTAAGATTTACATTGCACATTACAGAATACTTCTCAGAAGAGTGGTTAAGAACCAAAATAAATTGCCTAGGGAGACTGTGAAATCTCTGTCATTGGAGATTTTTAAGAAGAGATTAGACAAATGTTGGTCAGGGAGGGTTTAGATGGTACTTATTTGTGCCATGAGAGCAGAGGACTCGACAAGATGACCTCTTAAGGTCCCTTCCAGTCCTATGATTCTATAATAATATACTTTATAGTGCTATGAATGTATACAATTTACATGCAAAGATTTGTTTTTTTCTTCCCTGGAGAGCTTAAACTCTTTGTAAAACAGGAAGACAGTTCAAAATTAATGATGGTAAAATGTCAGTACAGCAGATATGTGTTCCTGAGAATAGCCTTCTACATAGATAGAAAGGTATAGAAATGGAGAGGAATGACAATATCACTAGTTGACTGTGATCATCAACAAGAAAGCAATGAAGGCAGCTTGAATGGAGATGGCAAAGGTTTATATTTCACCAGCCTTATTAATATGTGTATGTGAGAGCAGTCCATAGTCTACACAGACTGAAGGATGTGGGAGCAGTGTAGGATTGGAAAAAAAGGAGATTTTATAGGCATAGGAGTCAAAAACTTATCTGAGGAGTATTTTTCAGATAATAATGGAGTGTAGCTCTCATTAATATTGTGGGAAATTTTGCATGTTTTGATCTGGAAATAATGATTATTTTATTTATTCAATGAAAGTTTTATGAAGGGTTAAAATTATCTATCGAGCTATCTATCTATCTATCATCTGTGCAAATGTATATTTTGCCTGAGTTTATATAAGACCTGTCACTCAAATATTACATTTAAATCAAGAGTCTGTGTATGTATTAAGAATGTGATTCTAATTACTTCCACTGTTGTAACGTACATTATGTCAAGGTACTCAATGCAGTCTCTTGTAATAATGTGTTTTTATTCCATATTCTGAGATTCTTAGCACTAATTTATAATTAAATAGTAGTTATTTAATAACAGTTACAAAATATAAAAATCCTTGTAGAAACTATTGAAATAATTTCACATCTAATCACAAACACATTAGTCTAATGTTTGTTAGATACTTTAAACTTAATTATATTAATACATTCATTTAGACATTTTGTATTATGCATTTAATGATCTACTAGAATTATTAATTAATGATTTAATGGAAATATGTTCAGCATTGTTACCTAATTATATGGCTCCATAGCAGTGAAAGAAACCACTCCAAACCAACAGAAAAACATCTGGGAATAAATAAATAGCTCAAATCAACCTGATTTGTATGCTGCATACCCTTGATTATCACATAAATTTCAAACTGGTTTTGTCATGTGCGTTATGTATGAGTGATGGAGCATGGTGAATGGAAAATGTTCTGTTTATTAGATTTAATTGTGGAATATTTAATACAATGTTACACAGTACACTCAATTTATAAGACTCACTAATATAGGAATCTACCACATGTAATGATCAAAACCACTGGGACAAAATCATTCCTGTACTTGACTTCTACTCTACTTACAAGAATCAAATCATCTGGGATGGATGTAGTTCTTATAAAAGGGAGCACTGTACTAAGAAATAGGAAGGAGTTTTATTTAAGGCTTCTGCACAGGATTATGTATTATTTTGGGCGGTACTTGTTAACAATAACTGGGGATATATAGCTGAAGTGCTCCTTATATTTAGGAGGCTCTCACTGTACCACTTGCAAAGCTATCTCATTGGGTGACTTCAGGTTCCTCCTTCTACCATGACACATATGAAAAGATGGAGACTTGAAAATGGCAAAACCACTGCTGTGCTCAAACTACTGCCTTTTGTTGCTGATCTGAATTGTTTCATCATTTCATTGAACTTACCTGTCTGTTTGTATCTGTGTCTTGCTTTACATGTAAGATTGAAAGCACTTTGGGGACATGGACTTTTAGTTGCTTGTACAAGGCCTAGCACAGTGGGGTCCTGGTCCATCACTGGGATTACTAGATGCTTTTATTATTATTATTTTTATAAAGAAGAAGAAGAAGAAGAAGAAACTTATGCACACAGATGACTGAAACGAGCGAGGCTTTAATCAATGCCTTTGTTTTGTGCACTCTTGTGTCTATTATTGATGTTATCGTCTCACTGTGTTACCAAATAGGGACCCTTTAACAACAGTTCACTGAAATACTTTAAATATCATGACACACTGGAAAACCATAATAATCTTCCTAACCAAAAATTCTCTTTTGCCAGCCTTGAAGAAAGGGAAAATCTGTTCACTATGACAAGCACAAAATAGGACCATTCCTTCAACTGCAAAGTTCTTAAGTCAATGAATTTTGCCTAATTAGGCATTAACTCTGTAATGAAGGATTTGGTTCAACAGATTTTATTTATTTATTTGGATTTTCACTGCTTAACAATAAGACCCCAGCCCACTCTTTGAGTAACTTTGAAAACCACTCAGAAACACATTATTACAACGTACTGTGCCCTGCCTTGCCCACTTGGAGAGAGCAGTGAAAATTAGGGAACTTGGGCTTCTAGACCAAGGAATAAAGGTAAATCCAAAACTCTCTGTATCCACCTTTATCAATTTGCAAACTCCATTTTGAATGGGCAAAAGATTTTCATTCTCTGTCCTTTATGTCCATGTTAGCTGGAATTCCTTTGGGCTAATAATAGATGGCATTAAACGTTTATAGCCCTCTATTCAAATAGACGCATGCTAGAGAAAAGGCTGGCTTGTATAAAGATGAACTGGTTTATTAGGAAAAGTTACCTGGTGTCAAAGTCACCTAGTTAGTTTGTGCTAACTAGTTGATCAGGAGGTATCATAACAGGACAGGAATGTGGGTATCTGACCATTTTCACTAGTTTAGGATGAGAGAAACTGCTGAAGCATCTGGATTTGCTGAAGGATCCGGTCTGAACAAAGACAGACTGAAGTGGGTGGGGTGAGTTAGAGTGAAGAGCAGTTTTCAGGGTGTTTGTTGTTTTCTAAATTATCTATACTCTTCTTCTTTCTCTCATTTAAAGCATATTTAAGTTATAAACCTTTCCTAAGTCTATGTCTTCCACTTCCAAGAGGGGTGTTGGGCAGAAAACTGCACCCGCAATGTGTACCTGAACCACACCCAGCCTCAGATAGCTAAGGGCCGACCCTCTTCATTTACAGAGCTCTGAAAGTCAAGCCTCTGCTTAGCACAGTTCTCTCTGCTAACTCCGAGCCATTTCCTTTGAAACAGAGTTAGTACAGTCCTTGCTGGCTGTATTCCTACAAAATTACAAACATTAGTACCGCATATCCCCTACATTTGATACACATATTACTAGCGGTGGGTCACAAATAAAATTGCAGTGAGCAAAATACCACTTCATCTGCTGAATATCTAACAATCTAAGCAAAACAGGAACAAACAGTATTTACGTAGCTGCACAGGGCCTTTCCCCTCTTCCAGCTAGCTGCAAGGTGCAGCATTCCTTCAGGTCCTGCTTACCAAGACACAGGACATTCTCTTACATTTTTGAAGTATTTTAATATATCACGTTGCTATATAATGTGAGAGATGAAAACTGTTTTGATACAATGGGATATGACAGAAATGTGTTTTTCCCAAGCTCAGAACAAACATCTAACTGTGGAAGTGGCTTTAGGAGTGGTTATATTAAATAATTTATGGATCCATGGAAATAGTTCTACCTGGGTCAAATGTAGCTGTATATAGCTAGACACCATAAGGCCTATGCTCTGTTTAAGTGCTACTTATGCCTTTAGGGAATGTCAGTGTTTCTTATGGTTTATGTTGGCCTTTTTCACAGACCTCAGTTCCCCATGCTGTGCTTTACTGATAGTGATGTCTTCAGAAACTTCCTATTATTAGAAAGGGGTCTGAATGGACCTATCCACTTCATTCTTCTCTGAGGTTGTTCTCCACCCTCTGTTGTTTTGTGTGTAACTACATGTCTTGTAGAGATTGAAACATTTATGTGTATTCTTAATGAATCCCAATTTAAAGAAATCGGCACATGTAAAACTGATGTTGCAATGTAAGGTATGCAAAAAGTTAATTTGTAGCTCTTACACGTTGAACCTCTCTAATCTAGAACTCTCTCGTCCGGCACCATCCATATTCTGACATGATTTTAGTTAGCCAGAAAACCCCTTATCCTGGGTGTGGCCAAGTCTCTCATTGTCCCATCAAGCTTCTTTACAGCCACCAGTCCTGGCTCTCAGTGTTCTGTGCTGTAATTTACCCTTAAATGTCTTCCAAGAGCCCAGTAAGCAGTGAAAGTGTTAGTAATGTGCTAGACAATATTGACCTCCTGTCATCTGGCAAATTCTCTTGTCTGGCACCAGTCAGGTCCCAAGGCTGCCAGACGAGAGAGGGTCAACCTACGCTGCATACAGAAATGATTCATTTCAAAATACAGTGGGATATTTGACACCATTCTGTGTGTTACATCATGCTGGGTTTTGATGTAAACCTGACTATTCAGACAAAGAGATGCAGATACCAACAGGCAAGGCTACTACTTTGTTACAGGTAAAGCATCTTCTTTCTCTCCTGTCTTTATCCCCAAACCTTGAAGGCAGAGGGACAGTATCTGGACTGATGTAGGGAGAGTGTCATTGGTATTTTAAAATTCTTTCCCTCCCCCAAGGGTTTGGGGAGAGGATGGCTGGGAAATGGGAAGATATCGTTTGAGCTGGTGGGCTGGCTGGTGGGATTCAGATAAGCTATTGGCCTCTGTGCTCCCATCAGATGGTATATATGCCCTGTGCCTCCAGTCTGAGTCCCCTCTCCTGCTCAGACACTGTGGAATGAAGATAGTGCAGCGGGAGACCAACCTTTCCCCTTCATATCAGTGTAGGGCAATAGTGTTCCAGCAATGGGCTGGGACCAGTTGCTGAGAGGTGGGGGTAATGGCAGATTTTCATCAGGTATAAACAACTGATGAAAGAACAATGGCCTGTTCTCAGTGAGTTATTGCTGGCGAGCCCTGAAATGAGTTAAGTTAATAATGGTGTGGCCACATTCCTTGTCTCGCTTCTGTTTTCCCCAATGTCTGAGACAGCCCAGAAATCACACAGGTAGGCAACTATAGAAATACTCAGCACTGCTAGGAAGTAGCAGTTATTCATATCATTTCTCTGATATATTTAATGAAGCATTTTCTTCTATTGCAGTTATGCATACTTATTATTCATGCCAACACTGCTGTGTTATGGTTGCCACTATATATGAGACACATGTGCCATGCGTGGTCTGAAAAACATTAAGTTATTCTATTTGTCCACGTACGATATTCACATACTGGCAACTACCAATTAGCTGTGATTATCGACTATTTTTATATAAAGAAACACTGAGCATGGATGATTCTGTTATAATTATAAAACTCCAGTGGAGATAGGGTAGATGATACAGCTCCAGCTGCAAACAGGTTAGGTTATGGGACTGCAAAAGCAACAGGTTAAACACACCTTTTTTCAGGTTGTCGGGAACAACAGTGTGTTCAACCATTGCAATGATTTAACATCCATCTAAAGCTTTCTTGCAATCATTAGCTGTGTCTACATGTGCACGCTACTTCGAAGTAGCGGCACTAACTTCGAAATAGCGCCCGTCGCGGCTACACGCGTCGGGCGCTATTTCGAAGTTAACTTCGACGTTAGGCAGCGAGACGTCGAAGTCGCTAACCTCATGAGGGGATCGGAATAGCGCCCTACTTCGACGTTCAACATTGAAGTAGGGACCGTGTAGACGATCCGCGTCCCGCAACGTCGAAATTGCTGGGTCCTCCATGGCGGCCATCAGCTGAGGGGTTGAGAGATGCTCTCTCTCCAGCCCCTGCGGGTCTCTATGGTCACCGTGGGCAGCAGCCCTTAGCCCAGGGCTTCTGGCTGCTTCTGCGGCAGCTAGGGATCCATGCTGCAGGCACAGGGTCTGCAACCAGTTGTCAGCTCTGTGTATCTTGTGTTGTTTAGTGCAACTGTGTCTGGGAGGGGCCCTTTAAGGGAGCGGCTTGCTGTTGAGTTCGCCCTGTGACCCTGTCTGCAGCTGTGCCTGGCACCCTTATGTCGATGTGTGCTACTTTGGCGTGTAGAGCTGTGTCTACACGTGCACGCTACTTCGAAGTAGCGGCACTAACTACATGAGGGGATCGGAATAGCGCCCTACTTCGACGTAGGCTTCACGTGTAGATGTAGCCATTGTGTGACACATTCCGGCTTTCCAACCAAGGCTACGTCTACACGTGAAGCCTACATCGAAGTAGCCTATTTCGATGTGGCGACATCGAAATAGGCTATTTCGATGAATAACGTCTACACGTCCTCCAGGGCTGGCAACGTCGATGTTGAACATCGACGTTGCGCAGCACCACATCAAAATAGGCGCTGCGAGGGAACGTCTACACGCCACAGTAGCACACATCGAAATAAGGGTGCCAGGCACAGCTGCAGACAGGGTCACAGGGCGAACTCAACAGCAAGCCGCTCCCTTAAAGGGACCCTCCCAGACACACTTGCACTAAACAGCACAAGATCCACAGAGCCGACAACGAGTTGCAGACCCTGTGCATGCAGCCTGAATCCCCCGCTGCAGCAGCAGCAGCCAGAAGCCCTGGGCTAAGGGCTGCTGCCCACGGTGACCATAGAGCCCTGCAGGGGCTGGAGAGACAGCATCTCTCAACCCCCCAGCTGATGGCTGCCATGGAGGACCCCACAATTTCGACGTTGCGGGACGCGGATCGTCTACACGGTCCCTACTTCGACGTTCAACGTCGAAGTAGGGCGCTATTCTGATCCCCTCATGAGGTTAGCGACTTCGACGTCTCGCCGCCTAAAGTCGAAGTTAACTTCAAAATAGCGCCCGACGCGTGTAGCCGTGACGGGCGCTATTTCGAAGTTAGTGCCGCTACTTCGAAGTAGCGTGCACGTGTAGACACAGCTCAAGTGAGTTATGGATATGACAAGAAGTCTGCTTCCTCCTCTGCTTCCCCTAGTTGTCAAGGATTTCCCCCCATGTCTGAGATTGTACATTTGCATTACTTCTCCATAAATTACATTCTAAACTTTGAAAGTGTAAGTTGCCCATTTGTTTTTGAGACAAACTGAGCATAACCTAAAGAATGTAAATAAAGGAATGGATATATATTTTGAACGTGTCTACAATATTTTTACTCTAAACCCAAAAAGAATTGTTTAAGAAGGAAAGATCAGAATACAGTTAAAAGTAAAACTTTTGTGTTTGTCTTTTGGACTCTTATATGTACATTCTTTAATGAATTACAACCACAATAGATTATAATAGTATATTTTAAATCCTATAAATCAATTGAATTTCTATAAAGGGTCACTGCAAAAAGTGCACATGAACTACAGCAAGATTCCCCTACCAGTACAATCACATTCAAGTTACTTGGGTGTGTCTGAGGGGAACATTTGATCTAATATGTGTGACTTTTTCTTTTAAACTCTCAGTAAAGGAATGAATTGAGTGTGTTCTGATTACATGGTAAAATGAGTTAAGTACATATGAATTTCCTTCATACATATAATGTGTGTGGAAATCACATGTCCAATAAGACACTGATTTTTCCAGTAACCTACCCAAATAACTTAGTCGCGCACTAGCAAACTCTCTCATTTGTAATCCTCACTCCTTAGCTGGGGAGGAAGAAATAGTTATTCGTAACAACCATTCTTGCCATGTGTAGCCTCTAAGAAAAAAGAATGAGATCTCTCTCACTGTGGATTCCTATGTGTCACCCTTCCTCTTTTTATCCTCATGAATAATAAAATGCAGGATGTCCCTTGTTGAGCTAGGCTCTAAATCACACAGAGGGTCTATATGGAATCCTCTCTTTAAACACTTGAAACAAACTCGGCGCACTGACAGAGGTTCTGCTATACCTATGGAAGAGGGATGTGCAGTTGTTATCTGGATTATGATTTCAGTTATGTTGACTGTCTTTGTGGCAATGTTGTGCAATTTTTGCGTTGTTTCCCAACAGTATATTCTTGGGATCTCTTCCTCTGGTTCATCCTCCAAGGTTCTTACTCAATTTCTGGAATAGAGATAAGCCTTGTCCACACTTTCCCACCCCTTCAAAGGGAGCATGTTAATCAGGATGATGGGAGATAACTAATGAAGTGCTGTGGTGAATATGCAGCACATCATTAGGTTAATTCTCCCCCATGGCAACTTCGAAGTGTCAGAATTTGAGGTGCCTTTACTCTCAAAATTTTGAGGAGTAAAGGCAATTCAAAGTAGCGTGGGCACTTTGACATGCCCACAGCTACATGCATACTGGCCCTTCGAAGTTTGACACTTCGAAGTTGCTGTGGTGGAGAATTAGCCTAATGAAGTGTTGCATATTCACTGCAGCCCTTCATTAGTAATCTCCCATTGTCCCGATTAACATGCCCCCTTCGAAGCTAGAGGCCAGTGTAGACCCAGCCATAGTGAATAATACTTCATTCCCTTCATCTTATTTCTGTTGACCTCAATTGTTGACAACACGTGGTCCTCTGATTTGCCAACAGGTCAAAGTCAGAGGTGACATAACTGGTGCAATATGTTGTCTGACGATAAATTGGTATTAACTAGTGTGGTATTAAAAATGGTGTAACTTACTTGCTGCAGGGTGAGAATGGGGAGGATCAATTAGGAAAAGGGAGCAACAAGAAAGAGAGTGAAAAGGGACTTCGAAGGAGTGCAGGCACTTCAAAGTACCCGCGGCTACACACTAGCCAGCACTTCGAAGTTTCACACTTTGAAGTTGCCGTGGGAAAGATTTAGTCTAACGAAGTGTGGCATATGCACCACAGCACTTGATTAGTAATCTCCCGGCACCCTAATTACTATGCCACCTTCAAAGTTCGGGGCTAGCCTAGACACAGCCGGTGTCCCGTATGCCTGTCAGTGTGCCATGCACTACCACCTGTAATATCTAATGCTTTGTGCAGACCTCCTACTTGCATGGATGTCAAATCTACTGAGTCCAGCGTGCACATATAGGCTACGTCTACACTAGCCAAAAAGTTCAAAGTGGCCATGCAAATGGCCATTTCGAAGTTTACTAATGAGGTGCTGAATTACATATTCAGCGCCTCATTAGCATGTGGGCGGCCGTAGCACTTCGAAATTGACGTGACTCGCTGCTGCACGGCTCGTCCAGATAGGGCTCCTTTTCAAAAGACCCTGGCTACTTCGAAGTCCCCTTATTCCCATCTGCTCATAGGAATAAGTGGACTTCGAAGTAGCCGGGGTCCTTTTGAAAAGGAGCCCCGTTTGGACGAGCTGTGCGGCAGCAAGCCGTGTCAATTTCGAAGTGCCACAGCCACCTGCATGCTAATGAGGTGCTGAATATGTAATTCAGCACTTCATTAGTAAACTTCGAAATGGCCATTTGCATGGCCATTTTGAAGTTTTTGGCTAGTGTAGACGTGGCCATACCTATATATGTAGCACAACTCAGGAGTTAGTGACTGATGCAGTGCTCATATAGGTAAACAAAAAGATTCTTACAGAATTAAGTAGTCCCTGGGTCAGGGTTTTTGCTGGCAGGCCTTGGAGTTCATGCATGTGAAAGGCCAGTTCACACCCTTTTGAAAATCAACTCTATATATCAGGAACATTTGAGTACACATTAATTTTGGATGGTGTTCAGTTAAACAGAGTCAAACTGGCTGTCACTGGAATTCTTGTAATGTAAGTTCTGATGTGCACTGCACAGATCTGTAAGGGTAAATCTACACAGCACTGTTATTTCAAAATAACAGCCATTATTTCAAAATAATTATGCTAGTGTCTACGGCCATGTCTACACTAGCCCCAAACTTCGAAATGGCCATGCAAATGGCCATTTCAAAGTTTACTAATGAAGCGCTGAAATGCATATTCAGCACTTCATTAGCATACGGGCGACCGCGGCACTTTGAAATTGACGCGGCTCACCGCCGCGTGGCTCGTCCTGATGGGGTTCCGTTTCAAAAGGACCCCACCTACTTCGAAGTCCCCTTATTCCCATGAGCAGATGCGACCGGGCTTTGCGACTGAGTGCTTGCAAACAGGGTGAGTGCTAACAGGAGGGAGTTTTGAGAGGGGAGTTTAGAGGGGGAGCTTGGAGGGAGCCAGTGATTTCTATTGCCCTTGAACTTAAATCCTTTATAACAACCTCTATCTGAAACATTTAATTAAACCCTCATATATAATTAGAGTAGGAAATGGAGGCAGAAGCCCAGCAGCAGAGTGGGGGCTATCCTGTTTATTGTGTCGAGTGCAATATGTATGACTACCTACCCTGTGGGCAGGTGGCCTATGTGTGCGCTCGATGCAAGGAGCTCCTGGCCCTCAGAGACCGAGTGCGGGCTTTGGAGGCCAGGGTGGCTGAACTGGAGGAGCTAAGGAAGGCAGAGGTGTTTGTTGATAAGACTTTCCGGGACATAGTAGGGCTGTCCCACCTCTAATCTGACAGTCCTGATGCTGTTATGGAGGATAAAAGGCTCAGGGAAGGAGAGCAGTCAATGGGAGCAGAGAGAAACCATCCCATAGTTGGGACCCTCCTTCCAGAGGGTGCTATTGTATCCTCTTGCACTGAGGATACTTCTCTGGGGGAGGGAGCGCCAGCTGTTAGCAAGAAGCACATTTTAGTAGTGGGGGATTCGATCATTAGAAATATAGGTAGTTGGGTTTGTGATGACCGGGAGAACCGTATGGTGACTTGCCTGCCTGATGCGAAGATTGCGGATCTCTCGAGGCATCTAGACAGACTTATGGGCAGTGCTGGGGAGGAGCCGGTGGTCGTGGTACATGTCAGTACCAATGACATAAGGAAGGGTAGAAGAGACGCTCTGGAGGCCAAATTTAGGTTATTAGAAAAGAGACTGAAATCCAGAACATCTGTGGTGGCATTCTCTGAAATGCTTCCAGTTCCACGCGCAGGGCCAGATAGACAGGCAGAACTTCAGAGTCTCAATGCGTGGATGAGACGATGATGTAGGGGAGAGGGGTTTAGATTTATTAGGAACTGGGGACACTTTTGGGGTAGGGGGAGCCTATACAGGAATGATGGGCTCCACCTAAATCAAAGTGGATCCAGACTGCTGGCATTAAACATTAAAAAGGTCAGAGAGCAGTTTTTAAACTAAGAGGTGGGGGAAAGCCGATTGGTGCGGGGGAGCACCTGGATCGGATGCAGACTTCTCTTACACGAGGCTCCACAGATAGGGATTCCCTAGAAGTTAGTCAGATAGGGAACATGGGAAATAATATATGGGCAAGATCAGATGTGAAACAATCGCATATAAAAAAATCCATCGCGTCTGTGAAAGGCGGACATATACATAGTGGTAGTTTTTTAAAGTGCTTTTACACAAATGCTAGGAGTCTGTCTAATAAGATGGGTGAACTGGAGTACCTCATCTCAAAGGAGGAAGCTGACATAATAGGCATCACAGAAACATGGTGGAATGAGGACAGCCAGTGGGACACTATCATACCGGGATATAAATTATATCGGAAAGACAGAACAGGTTGTGCAGGTGGCGGAGTGGTACTATATGTGAAGGATAATATAGACTCAAATGAAGCAAAAATCCTAAAGGAATCAAAATGTTCCATAGAATCATTATGGATAACAATTCATTCCTCTAATATGAATATGGCATTAGGAATATATTACCGACCACCTAACCAGGACAGTGATAGTGATGCTGAAATGTTAAGGGAGATTAGAGAGGCTATCAAAATAAAAAACACAGTAATAATAGGAGATTTCAATTATCCCCATATTGATTGGTACATGTCACCTCAGGACGGGATTCAGAGATTAAATTTCTTGATGCCTTAAATGACTGCTTCTTGGAGCAGCTAGTACAGGAACCCACAAGGGGAGAGTCAATTCTCGATCTAGTCCTGACTGGAACGCAGGATCTGGTCCAAGAGGTAACTGTTACTGGACCGCTTGGAAATAGTGACCACAATATAATAACTTTTAATATTCCTGTGTTGGGAAGAACACCGCAGCGGTCAAACACTCCGGCATTTAATTTCAAAAAGGGGAATTACACTAAAATGAGGAAGCTAGTTAAACAGAAACTAAAAGGTAGAGTAACTAAACTAAAATCCCTCGAAGCTGCATGGAAACTGTTTAAAGACACCATACTAGAGGCCCAACTTAAATGTATACCCCAAATAAAAAAACACAGTAAGAGACCTAACAAAGAACCACCATGGCTTAACAGCCATGTTAAAAAGGCAGTGAGAGAGAAAAGGGCAGCTTTTAAAAAGTAGAAGTCAAATCCTAGTGAGGAAAATAGAAAGGAACACAAACACTCCCAAATTAAGTGTCATAATGTAGTAAGAAAAGCCAAAAAAGATTTTGAGGAACACATAGCCAAAAATTCAAAAAAT
This sequence comes from Carettochelys insculpta, assembly GCF_033958435.1. Lineage (NCBI taxonomy): Eukaryota > Metazoa > Chordata > Testudines > Carettochelyidae > Carettochelys > Carettochelys insculpta. Next base: position 317,593,651 of record NC_134137.1, read on the forward strand.
GATAGTAAAATGTTTTTAAAATACATTAGAAGCAGGAAGCCCACTAAAAAAGCAGTGGGGCCCTTGGACGATAAAGATATAAAAGGAGCGATCAAGGAAGACAGTGCCATTGCGGAGCGATTAAATGATTTCTTTGCCTCAGTCTTCACGGATGAGGATGTTACAGAGGTTCCTAAATCTGAGCCAGCCTTTTTAGGTGACAAATCTGAGGAACTCTCCCAGATTGAAGTGACATTAGAGGAGGTTTTGGACTTAATTGATAAGCTGAATAGTAACAAGTCTCCAGGACCAGACAGTATTCACCCAAGGGTTCTGAAAGAACTCAAATGTGAAATTGCGGCGTTATTAACAGTGGTTTGTAACCTATCCTTTAAATCCGCTTCGGTACCCAATGACTGGAAGATGGCCAATATAACACCAATATTTAAAAAAGGCTCTAGAGGAGACCCTGGCAATTATAGACCAATAAGTCTAACATCAGTACCAGGCAAATTATTAGAAACAATAGTAAAGAATAAAATTGCAAGGCATGTAGAAGAGCACGAATTGTTGGGCAAAAGTCAGCATGGTTTCTGCAGAGGGAAGTCGTGTCTAACTAATCTATTAGAATTCTTTGAAGGGGTTAATAAACATGCGGACAAGGGGCAACCAATGGACATAATATACCTAGATTTCCAGAAAGCCTTTGACACGGTCCCACACCAAAGGCTTTTATGTAAATTAGGCGGTCATGGGATAGGAGGAAAGATCCTTTCATGGATCGGGAATTGGTTAAAAGACAGAAAACAAAGGGTTGGAATAAATGGTAAATTTTCACAATGGAGGGGGGTAACTAGTGGTGTTCCCCAGGGGTCAGTTCTGGGACCGATCCTGTTCAACTTGTTCATCAATGATCTAGAAAATGAGGTAAGCAGTGAGGTGGCAAAGTTTGCAGATGACACCAAGTTGTTCAGGACAGTCAAAACTAAAAGGGATTGTGAAGAACTACAAAAAGATCTCAGCAAACTGAGTGAATTGGGCAGCAAAATGGCAAATGAAATTTAATGTGGGTAAGTGTAAGATAATGCACATTGGCAAAAATAACCCAAATTATACGTACAACATGATGGGGTCAAATTTAGCTACGACAGATCAGGAAAGGGATCTTGGAGTTATAGTGGATAGTTCTCTGAAGACATCCATGCAGTGTGCAGCGGCAGTTAGTAAAGCAAATAGGATGTTAGGAATTATTAAAAAAAGGATAGATAATAAGACAAAAGATATCATACTTCCCCTATATAAAACTATGGTACGCCCACATCTTGAGTACTGCGTGCAGATGTGGTCTCTTCACCTCAAAAAAGACATATTGGCATTAGAAAAGGTTCAGAAAAGGGCGACTAAGATGATTAGGGGTTTGGAACGGGTCCCATATGGGGAGAGGCTAGAGAGACTGGGACTTTTCAGTTTGGAAAAGAGGCGATTGAGGGGCGATATGATAGAGGTATATAAAATCATGAATGGTGTGGAGAAAGTAAATATAGAAAAATTATTTACCTTTTCCCATAATACAAGAACTAGGGGACACCAAGGCTACGTCTACACGTGCACCCAACATCGAAATAGCTTATTTCGATGTTGCGACATCGAAATAGTCTATTTCGATGAATAACATCTACACGTCCTCCAGGGCCAGCAACGTCGATGTTCAACTTCGACGTTGGTCAGCCCAACATCGAAATAGGCGCAGCGAGGGAACGTCTACACGTCAAAGTAGCACACATCGAAATAAGGGTGCCAGGCACAGCTGCAGACAGGGTCACAGGGCGGACTCAACAGCCAGCCGCTCCCTTAAAGGGCCCCTCCCAGACACACTTGCACTAAACAGCACAAGATGCACAGAGCCGACAACGAGTTGCAGACCCTGTGCATGCAGCCTGAATCCCCCGCTGCAGCAAAAGCAGCCAGAAGCCCTGGGCTAAGGGCTGCTGCCCACGGTGACCATAGAGCCCCGCAGGGGCTGGAGAGAGAGCATCTCTCAACCCCCCAGCTGATGGCCGCCATGGAGGACCCTGCAATTTCGACGTTGCGGGACACGGCTCGTCTACACTGTCCCTACTTCGACGTTGAACGTCGAAGTAGGGCGCTATTGCTATCTCCTCATGAGGTTAGCGACTTCGACGTCTTGCCGCCTAACGTCGAAGTTAACTTCGAAATAGCGCCCGACGCGTGTAGACGTGACGGGCTCTATTTCGAAGTTGGTGCCGCTACTTCGAAGTAGCGTGCACGTGTAGACGCAGCTCAAATGAAATTGATGGGTAGTAGGTTCAAAACTAATAAAAGGAAATTTTTCTTCACACAGCGCACAGTCAACCTGTGGAACTCCTTGCCGGAGGAGGCTGTGAGGGCCAGGACTGTATTAGGGTTTAAAAAAGAGCTCGATAAATTTTTGCAGGTTAGGTCCATAAATGGCTATTAGCCAGGGGTAAAATATGGTGCCCTAGCCTTCAGTACAAGGGCAGGAGATGGATGGCAGGAGATAAATCACTTGGTCATTGTCTTCTGTTCTCCTTCTCTGGGGCACCTGGCATTGGCCACTGTCGGCAGATGGGATACTGGGCTGGATGGACCTTTGGTCTGACCCAGTATGGCCATTCTTATGTTCTTATGTTCTAGTTTGGGGCTAGTGTAGATGTGGCCTACATAACACAACCACTATTATTTTGAAATACACTTGAAATAGTGGTTGACTTATTTTGAAATGGGTGAACCTCATTCAGTGAGTAATAGTGCCTATTTCAAAATAGTTATTTTCAAATAGGTGCTGTTGAGACAGGGAATAGAGCCTATTTCGAAGCAAGCCATAGTGCATCCAATGGCTCTATTTTGAAATTGGTGCTATGTGTATAGCTAAGTGCTATTTTGAAATGCATTTTTGTGGCCATGTCTACACATGCCCCTACCTTTTGGAACGGGCATTTGAATGACGTAGGTCAGAACTGGTTAATGAGGTGCTGGTATGAATATTCAGCATCTCATTAGCAGAATGGCAGGCAGTCATGCTTCGAAAGTGCTGCTTTCAAAGTGCAAACTGGCCATGTGGACGCAGGTGCTTCAAAATAAACCCCAGACATTGAAGTTCCCTTATTCACAAAAAGAAATAGATATAGCCCTGGGGGCTGTGGAGTAGGAGAAGAAATTTTAGAAAGTAACAATAAATATTACTACTTTACAATGCAATCTGTATTTCTGAATCTCAGAGCTCAATTATTTAGAACACAAGACTACATTTATATGAAATCTCTGATTATAGGAAAAAGGCGGGTAAGAAATAATTGCCTTGAGGTAGTTACTCATTATCTATAGGTGAACAAGACTCAGTTCTGCTGGAGAACCCTGAAAATCAATAGATCATTTCATAAAAAATAATTATGAGCAATATCATGGGAGTTCTTAAATTAGCATTTATTGATGTCTTGTTATCCTTATAAATTAAATGAAATGTTCTGTGAAACATTTCTGTCAGCTGCAAACTTCTTTTACTTAGCAAAGTAAGAAAATATTTATTAAATTCAATCCTTAGATGTATTATCGTGGTTGTAAGGAGCATACAAATCAATCTATTTAAGATGGCTTAAGTACCATTTTATAGAGTAAGAGCTGTATACCAAAGTGGATGTTTACTGCACTGTGTTTTAACAAGCTGCTAATTGTCTTCCTAATATTTTTTAAAGTTTTACTCTGTCCTATATGCTCTGTGAGCTCAGAAAGTTCCATAGAATGCAAATGAAATAGCAGCCAAAGGTAAAACAACTGTCCTTCCTTCCCCTCAGATCTGGATTTGGTCCAAAGTCTTATTCATAGATATAGTACAATAAATTCTGTGGTATATCTTTTTTCATCCTCAGTCCAATTCTGACTGAGTTAAATGTGGGTTTTCCTACTGACTTCAATGGGAGTAGGACTATGGGTAATCTATTCATTCTGAGTGATGCAAAAAAGGAATACTCAAATAAGAAAATATTCTGTACTTCATTGCACGTGACCAGGTTATGAATTGAAGCCCCCTATTTTTGGATATTTTAGCTCAGAAGATAAATTCATGTAGCTGAGGGATCTGGAGGCTAACAGAAGCTTGCCTACGTTCTATGTTATGACCAGATTAATACAGGAAATTTCTGTCTGTAATGCTTGTGGGAACGTGTGGGATGTCCTAAGAACATCAAGAGGCTGAATTCTTACAAGAAGATAATTATGCTACAGGTGAATCATGGAGCTGGTCTACACTGCCAGCTTAGGTCATCTTAACCCCATTGCTCAGGGTTGTGAAAATTTGCATGCCATATATGATGTACTTAAGCCAACCTAAACCCCTGTGTAGACATGGCTAGGACAAGAGAAGGATCCTTCAGTTGATGTAGCTATTGCTATGCTGAGAGGCTGGTTTACTACATCATTAGAATAACCTCATCACTGTAGAAAGTATATAAATTTTTAGTATATTAAAACAAGTTCATTTTACCAAATACTGTTTACACTCAATTTTTAGTAACCTGTCTTATGCACACTCATTGCATGATTGTTTTGAATTTTCCTTCATGTTTGAAGAAAATTATGGTCCACATTTACAAAAAAGATAGAAATTCCTGGGTAAGGGCCTGATATATACATTTCTTTGTGGGAATAGTCCTTTTTTGTAAATGAGGAGTACAATTTTCTTTAAATATAAAGGCATTCAAAACAGTTGTGCAATGAGTGTGCATAAGACAGTTTACTAGAAATTTGAGTGTAAACAGTGTTTGGTAAAATGAACTTGTTATAGTATACTAAAAACTTACACAATAATAAAAGTTCTACAGAAATTAACTTCTGGGATCTTGCCGTAATATCACAAGTGAAAAACAATATTCCCTTATCCCCCTCCCTTTCCTGTTGTTAGCAGCCACTGGGAAATGTAGTGATTTCCCTGCTCCAGGGGCTATGTCTCTAGACAGGGAGCTGGCTAAGGAACTAAAGCTCACAGAGTGCCTTGGGTTCCATCTTCATGCCCGGCAGGTTCCTCCTGCACAACGTAGCAGGGAGGAAGGGAGAGGAACGAGACATGGAGGTGGGGGTATGTTCTCTCCCTTTTCATTCCCCGTGAATATAGGCCTACATATAGAGTATTGTGCTAGAGCTGTTGTCTTGCAGCTGTGCCACTGTCGCATTTATAGTGTAGGCATGCCCACAGGATAAGTTTAAATTCATATTTACAGAAGGTGAAACAAAGGTAGAGGGATATAAATCAAAAGGCAACACAGCAATATGTCCTAAAAGTGACTTATGCAAAGAAGTCTGTCCAGTCGATATCATGGGCTTCTCCTCAAATTAAGGCTGAAATTTATTAAGCAGATTACAGGAAAGAGAATGATTTGCACTTAAGCAAACAGCAGAGGGAATAGAAATCAGCATGAAATTTTCTGTGCCATAAAACTCCATGTCACCTTCTTCAGAGCTTGAACCAGCTTGCTTTCGAGGGTTAGATTTCAGAAAAATCCATGGAAAAGGTTCAGTAGACTATAAAAAGTGGGGCAAAGAACTGCCAGTCATCTTTTGCTTGAGAAAAATGAACAAAGCACTTTGGATAAGATCCTGACCAGAAGGGAGTCAGCCATCTTTTGAAAGGCATATGGGTAAAGAAACTACTTTAAACAATGGCAGTAGCTTGTTTTATTAACCATTAGCCTCCACAAAGCATTTTCACTTTTATTTGCTTGAAACCACTTCTAACTCTATTTTTGTACATGACATTTCTTAAAATCTTATTTCCTTTTATTAATTTTGATTTATTTTTAATGTATACCAACCCAGTGCTATGTGTGATTTCAAGCGAGTGCAAGCTCACAGCTACAGCTGAAAGAGAATGTATATTGTAAGCTGCTGTATGTTGTTCTTTTAAAAGATCAAATGAGCCTGAAGGTGTCTGAATGGTCCAGGAGAGAGGTGAACATTGCCTAGAAAGTATTTTGGGGAAAATTCAGGACCAGGATTTTGTTGGAGTCACCTGTTCATAAAATACTTGCAATTAGAGACTTGATTGGGACAGGAGAGTTGTAGTTAGACTGCTGGACTTAGAGCACTGGATCAGAGCTGTATGGCACACAGATATTGCATGGTTGTCTGGTGACTGTAACCATCCAAAAGAGAGAACCAGAGCATTCTGAGAAACTCAAGATTAGAGTTAAAGTACGTCTATACATGGAACACTATCTGGTCTGGATTGAACCCCAGAACATGACAGGGGTCATCAGCTCCTTGTGAAGAGCCAGATTGTGAACACCATACTCAGACTGCCAAGAAGTTTCTAATGTGTGTGCTCCCAATGACTTCTTTGGGAGTGTTTGTGAGAGTAATTGCTCTCCCTTGTAAGAAAGGAATTCACGATCTGGTGCTTAGTTTGTATACATTGACCAGGGCACAGGACCAGCCTCAGGGCCCTCTTCAGTTTGCTGAAATTGTCAAAGTTTGATGTGCAATAGAGGGTGGGTCACTGTGAATCCAGTCATTCCTGTGTTATAATCCCTTGTGAATAAAGCTGAGCAAAATTTGGGTTTTCTAATTTTGCTTCTTCAAAATTTGGTAAAGCTGAAAGCTTGATGTTTCCAGCCTAAAGGCAGTCCACATAGCAAAGGCCTCCAGCAGCCCATCAAATGAGCAGGGAGAGGATCAGGCAGTTTTCTAGGACAACTCTGCCTGTATTTTAGAAAAAGTTCATTGAACCCATGTTGCTTTCCTAAGAAATTCTGGGTTTTGACAACCTCGCATTTTCCATCTAGCCCTTATTTTATTGGAAAAAAAACTCCAATGAGCTCTGCTTATGGGTAAGAACTACTGATCAGTAATGACAGGAATAGGGGAGATAAATAACCTTTTTATTTTTAATGTGAACTGTCACTATAACTAACTAAAATAGATATACAGAAAGCAGGAATACAGTTTCCCAGGAGAATCATTCATACGTGAAGAACAATACAAACAAAGTATTATAAGTGTTCACGGGTCCTTTACTCTAGCCAAACTATTTAAAGAATCATACATACATTCACTTCTGTCTGACAAACCACCCAAAAATCTTCCATTGTAGGATTTATCTGCAGTCAGATAATCTGGATAGTGAAAACAGCTGTCAACCTCTCTGAACAATTTTGTGACTAGTTAGCAAAAACAAGAGGGTGTTCCTTATCCCAGTGCTCCAGTCTTGGAAATTGTTTCCACAAACTCCATGGTCTTTTGCAGAGCAGTGGTCACCAACCTGTTCTTCAGGATCGACTAATAGATCCTGGAGCCTGTGCCAGTTAATTGAAATCCTCAGTTAGGCTTCCTCTACATGGTCCCATGCTGCTCCCAGAAGCAGCTGGCTGGCTGAATGCAGGTAAATTCTCCAGCCATGGGAGTGGGAGGTGAGGCAGTTCCATGTTCTGACACCTCGGCACAGTCCAAGCAGCTTCCATTGGTTGGGAACTAGACAATGGCAGTGGCACTTGCAGGTGTGAGCAGCAGTGCAGCACATGGAGACTCCCTGTTCCCTCAGCACCTCCAAGGGCCATGCACAGCTTGCCCTTCTCCCCACTATGCCAGCCCTAAGCTGGCACCCATATTCCCTCACAGAGCCAGCATTCCTCACCCCATCCAGCACCCAAGTCTCTGCTCTAGCCTCGAGCTCCATTAGATGCCCAGAGTGTTGGGGTGCAGGAGGGACAATTATGGCTATTGTTGTGACCAAAACAATGAAGTGCCATATCCTCAGCACACATAAATCAGCATTGCTCTCTTGATTTCAGAAAAGCTACACTGATTTCCAGAACGTGTGGATCTTGCCTGCACCTTGTGTTTTAGTTGCTTTCAGAAGAGTGGCTCGTCACAAACAAGGTGGGACAAAACTAACACCCCAGATCAAAACACACATGAAGTTTGGGGAAGTTCAGAAAACAGATTGGACTCTGGATCCTTATTTCACTTTTTGGGTCTATCTTTGCTTGTAATTAAGTCATGATTTCCTGTCATAATCAGATGGTTAAAAAATAACCAGATATCTTCAAAAATGAGTGGGCTGGGTGATATCACGATAAGGTGTAAGTTAAGAGGTGTCACTGCTTTAAAACTAAAATTAACAGAGGAAATAGCTAGTTTTACAGCCATCCTGGAAAAGGAAGGAGAATTAAAGAACATGTCTAATGCTGTGTCGAATGTATGTGTTTATGAAAGCATAAATTATATTTTTCTCATTAACTTAATGAGGACAGGAGTGGCAGAGAGAGAGAAAGAGAGAGATTTTGATTTGCTACATTCCAATTTTCCTTCCATTAGCTTTTGTGTTCTTGCTACTGGGAAAGTATGAAAGACACAGGGAGCTCTGCTAGATAGAGATTGGCTTTGGTGGCCCAAAAAGTTTGTTCCATTTAGGCAATGGGTGGGGGAGGGCAAGACTGCAGGAAAATTGGTGGGTGGGGTGGGTGAGGGAGCTTTAAGACTTTGTTCTCCTCAGTCTGCTGTGGTGTACTAATTATATATGTGTCCTTTGCAAACAGCTGTTCTGGTCTGGCTATGGTTTGAAGAAGTGGGTCTGTCCCACGAAGGCTCACCTAATAAATTATTTTGCTAGTCTTTAAAGTGCTACTTGACTGCTTTTTGTTTTGAGAGCATATAGACTAGCCCGGCTTCCTCTCTGTTACTATTCAAAGATACTAGTATGATATTTCTGTTTTTCACAAACTTCATACAGGATGTGTGTGTTTTTAGAAACAACAACTGAATAATCACTTTCCATTAAGGAATCAATAGACCCATGTGAAAGATCCTCAGATGAAGGAAGTCAATGGAGCTATGTCAATTTACACCAGACAGAGAATCTGACCCTCAGTGATTTCAATTTCTAGGTTCTCACGTAAAGCACTTTTGTGTCTCTTATATGTATTTATCTCTGAGTCTTGCCTTAACTTTTGTATTCAGATAGATTTGAAACATTAAGGTCAAGCCTCTACATTTCTCCTGGTGTTTCAATCTGTTTTATTATATTATCAGACGCTCAGCTTCAGTGACATTAAAATCACTTTCCTCCAGAGAAAGGCAATAAAGTGGTATAATGTTTCAGTAGAATAATTTACAGCTTTTTAACATCTCCTATTAATTCTGCCGAAGTATTACCATATTTAATTGAAAACTAATGGTAAAACAATTTTTACACAATGGCTAATTATATTCAAAATAAAAAGAAGTTTAAATTTCCCAAAATTCACTCTCATTTCATAGTTGTATCAGTTTTTAACAGGATAAATTTCTTGAGCTATTGAAACTTAAGTATATATCATTACAAAAGTGTGAAATATATTTTAGCAAATGCATAAGAGAGATACAATCATTAAAGCAGCTAGGATTTTTGAACTTATCACCATGAATTTTTCATATCAGTGGGTGTTTGTCTGAGTGACAGAAACATGAAAACAGAATAAGGACTTTGGATTTAACTCAGAGTAATTTACGTAATGCATTCCTCACTTGTAATTAAACTTATTTAAACATGATTCTGACAATGGTTGCTATTATTCTTGCAATCATATTAAAATAAGTTTTGTTGCAAAAGTGTTTTCCTTACTATATAGAGTAAATCCAAATTCCTTTTTCCATGTACGAATTTATTTCAAAATTATATACACATATTTCTGCCTTTAAGATGACTTTTCATGAATTTCACTAATTTCCATGTCATGTGGTTATCCCCTCCTCATTTGAAAATCCCACTAGTTTTAGATATATTAATTTTTATTGAAGCCAAAATTAGGTTAGTTCATTTTCGCATAGCTGAAAAAGTTCATGGCAAATGCATCTATATTTCTGATCTGTGATCCTTTGAGGATACTGCTCTGCGCTCCCAGCTCCTCATTTGTCACCTCTCTTTTTTGTAGAGACCCGTGTGTCTCTAGCTCTTTGAGTGGGGTTTTTCCAGCTTGTACTCTTCCCTGCCTGTACTTTGATATTGCCAGAAGCTGGACTAAACAGGCTGCTGTGTGCACTTTGCCTTCTTTTCAAAGGCAATGAATACTGCAGTTGGCAGCGGTTATAAGTAGTCACACAACTTTTTATAAGAATGAACCCCTAAAAAAATCAATAAACCAATATACATGCTAAAAAGCTTACCAGAGGTCATTCCAGCTTCACTCTGGGGCTCTGGTATGAATCAGTCCTCACCTTTGGGCTCCTGTATGAGCCAGTTCTTCAAAACCCACAAATGTGTTTTCCTGGGGGTTATAAATTCATAATTATATCAGATTCAGAACCAGAACAGCATGAATAGTTCAATCTTTCCTTACACAGCTTAAGCCTTTGATACTAGTTCCATGTAACAGGGGATCAACAGGCTCAGGACAGGGTTGCAAAGGCTGTGGTTTTACATAATTGGAGGAGGGGAATTTGCATTCTCCCTAGATGTTTAAAAAATCCATTTCACACATGTTGTCCCAAAAGTCGATTATTGTCTAGTGCATTGTTCAATATAGTTGTCGAATTATTCAGGCTTCATATCACATCTCCCACCATAGAATGGTTGCATATAAACCAGCTCACAATAATACTTAAACTTTGCATTTGGTATAATGGACCCCAAAGATATTTAAACTTATTTCAATATGTTTTTTCAAGAATACTTGAGCTAGAAATAAAAAGGCCAATGTCACCATAGATACTTTGAAAATGTGTTGCTGGAATTCTAGACTTTTGTCAATTTATTTTTTAAAGTCAACATTTGCTTAGTTATATCACAGCTCATATGATAATATAGTTATTTTCTATAATTCACTGATGGAAATACTGCAAGATCACGAGTACCATAGAATGGTTAATGTTTGTGTATGCTTACTTTTAATAATGGCCACTTTATTTGATCGTCCTGACCAGGAGGTCTTTAGATGCAAAGTGAAAGCAGTACACAGGGCCTGCCACCCACTGTCTCATTTCATCTCCATAAAAAGACAAGCAGTTTTATAGCACCTTAAAGACTAATTGTTTTTAAAAAAAATTGGTAATAAGCTTTTGTGGGAAAGATCCACTTCTTCAGATTTCAGATTTCTTCAGATTTCATGTCAAGTTGTCAAGTGAAATCTTTGCCATCATCATTTGCGCACTAGTCTGATGTAAGGGAAAGATATATTCAATTATAGGTGAAGTAAAAATAAGGTGAAAGTTACTGTTAATGTCTGACAGGGGTAGCTGTGTTAGTCTATAGCTTCACAAGAAACAAGAAGGTATATAGCATCTTAAAGACTAACTGATTTATTTATTAGATAATGGGCTTTCTTTGGTAAGATCCAATTCTTCAGATTGGAGTAGATAAGACTCCAGATTTCTTAAACCCTTATTATCTAATCCAATCTAAAGAATGGGGTCTTACCCACGAAAGCTCATTACCTAATAAATAAATCTGTTATTCTTTAAGGTGCTACAGGACTGCTTGTAATCAGTGTGGCCGGGTCTACACAAGCCCCTTCCTTTCGGAAGGGGCATGTTCATGAGCGGGGTCAAAATATGCTAATGAGGTGCTTCCATGAATATGCAGTGCCTCATTAGCATAATGGTGACTGTGGTGATTCGAAAGTGCTTTTTTCAAATCGCGCACCACTTGTGGAGGCGGGGACCTTCTGAAAGGACTCCTCAGTTTTCAAAAGCTCCTTCCTCCTAACACCAGATAGGAAGAAGGGGCTTTCAAAAACTGGGGGGTTCTTTCGAAAGGTCCTTGTCTCCAAGGGCGACATGTGATTCAAAAGCCACACTTTCAAATCTCTGTGGCCACCATTATGCTAACAAGGTGCTACATATTCATAGCAACGCATCATTAGCACTTTTCAAACCCTCTCATTAACATGCCCCTTCTGAAAGTAAGGGGCTCGTGTAGACACAGGCTGTGTGTCAGGAATGTTTAATCCATAGCTATAGAAAGAGCCTGCATTCGTGTGTAAACACCCAGCCCCTCTTTTCCTCCCTATTCAGTTTAATTTCCCATCAATAACAGAAACTACACAACATAACCATATCACAGAACAGGCTACTTTAGCAGAATATACAGGATATATTGCTATGATGCTTCCAGAAAGCTTACTTTCCACTGCTTTGTTTTATGATAAAGGGTCAACTTCAAAGACATCCTGAAGAAATATAAATAAATGTTATGGCAGAAGTCTTACTTAATCATTATGAATGCATAGTCTTATCTTTTCCCTTTATATTTACTTAGATAACAGAAACATTTTGAGCTGTTGTCATTTTTAACTTGAATGAATGCATAGACTTGGAAGACTGAATATGTGAAAGTGCCCCTATGAAAACAGAAGTAAACGATCATAAATTATGTATGGTCAGAAAAAAAATCCCCATAGCAGTCATTTTGCATTCACTTATCACTAAGTTCTTCAGTCTCTTTCTTCCTCCTTGTTTATTTGTTTGTTTAAAGTTCCCTTAGGCAAAGATAAATGTGATGAGTGACTTTCTCAAGAGGAGTCAGGTTTGACATTATTAATCTTCTTAGCTCACATTCCTATATTCCAGTGTTATACAGATGCCGCATATTTATACTGTACAGATAAGATGTTTTATGATCTGGAACACTTGGACTTTTTTTCTGCATTTTATAATATGTGGGAGGGAATGCTTACTGGAAGAATCCTGTATTTCCTCTCATCTTAAGAGTTTGGAGCTGAGTGGCAGTTATTTTGTGCTATATGGTCCATATTACAACATAGCAAGTAGCAGAGAAGGGTATTAATATTCCAAATAGCTAGCAGTGAAGGGGATGCTGCGAACAGTGAAGTTTTTCCACTTATAGGACCCTACTTGCAAGTGGAAAAATGCTGAAGTAAAAACTACTATCAAATTTCTAACTGAAAGATCCAAGGAAGTCTGAGGTGAAACTTACAAAATTTTCCTGTTCATGAATGCAGACCCTGTGCTAACTGCAAATTGAGTTTTGCTTTGTAGGTAAAGGTAGAGACCCTTGAGTGGCAGTTTAAATCACCAAAAGAGAAAGGAAATCAAACTGGATCATATAGGTATCTTATTAGCATAGAAAGTGTAGCGTAAAAAGAAAGTCACACAGCAGAGGCACAACAGTTGAAGCAGGAGATGGGATAGAGGTTGAAAATGAAAGATGGAGGAACATTGTATCAGACAAGACAGAAAGCAAAAGGAAGAGCGGAAGAGAAATGGTTATGTAGCAATTTAACTTTGGTAGTCATAACAGATGCTCTGCCCCAGAAAAGAAATAAAGTGGAAATAAGGAGAATAAAATTAAAATGGAGCTGATGAAGACAGGACACCAGCTACTAATGATGGATTTAATAGTGAAAAGAAGCCACCTGAAAGAAAAGGGTAAGTGATCCTGATTGGTGAGGATCCCTTCATTAGGAGCCTGGGTTTACGTGGTCTATGGAACAGAAAAAAAACAAAACAAAACAAAAAATTGATAATATGCTGCATGTAATAAAGAAGTGAACGTTACAAATTTCTTACTATTTATAGTCCACATCTAAATAAATGTCACAAGCAAAATGACTAAGACTATCTACAGGAGTGAGGAAAGATATCTAATACTAGAGTAATGCAATTGAGCTTCTCAGAGATCTTTGTGCTACTTAACAGAAACAAAAAGGGATTTTATCAGAGTCTGATGGGAGGTTATAATAATGCTTCAGAGGGAAGAATTTTGGATTATATATACAACATTGTAGCCATTCGTGTGATGACAGCCAGTTTGCAATGGCAGGGCTTTTGCATGGACAAAAGATATACCAACCTATTTCGTTCAAAATTGATAGGACTAGAGGGGTGGATATCAAACTGGGGAGGGAAAGGGAAGAAAGAGAGCTTTTGCTCTAACTCAAACAATCTGGCAGGTACTTTCAAACGAAAAAGAGGAAGTTCTGAAGCAAAAGAAGGAAGATTAGGGAGACTATGATTTTGAGAATATCTTTCAGAATTCATGGAAGATGGATCAGGTCGCAGAAGACTAGCAAGGGACAAATGTAGTATCTACCTTTTAGAAAAAGGAACAAAGAAGACCTGGGGAATTTTGAACAAGACATCCTATGTGTCAGTATCTTTCAGGTATTGAATTATTAAACAATCAGTTTGTAAGAACTTAGAAGGTAATAGGGTTATAAGAAATAGTCTGCACAAAGTGGTCAAAAACATATCATGCCAAACCAATCTAATGTGACAGGGTTATTGGCCTAGTGGATGAAGGGAAACTATAGGTGCTATACCTTGATTTTCATGAGGTGTTTTACACAGTTCCACATGCCATTCTCTCAAGAACGTGGAGTAAATGTGGTTTAGGTCTACATGAAACTGCCAAGAGGCAGACACAAGTCTGCTTGAAAGAAAAGTGCACAGTATTATACCTGGAAAGGAAAAATAATAATAATAATAATAATAATAATAATAATAATAATAATAATAATCATGAAGGGAGAATAACTGGGTAGGCAACAATATTCCTGAAAAAGATTTGTGGGTTACAGTGGATCACAGATAAAATGAGTCAATGGCAAGATTCAGTTGCAAAAATGATAATATAATTTTGTACTCTATAATAGGAATTTTGTACGTAAGACTTTGGAGATAATTGTGCCTGTGGTCAGTTCTTTGTTCTACTCTTCAGGAATGTCTTAGAGAAAGTCTAAAGGAGAGCAACAAAAATAATAAGAAAGTTTGGCAAACCTCATTGTGAGGAAAGATTAGAAATGGGAATGTATGTTCTTGAGAAATATAGATAGAAAGCTGGCTTGAAGGTTGGGCCCAACGGGAAGTAGTCAATGGGTCAATATCTGGATAGCAGTCGGTTTCAAGTGGAGTGCTGCAAGGCTTGGTTCCGGAGCCGGTGTTGTTGAACATAGTTGTTAATGACCTGGATGAGTGACTGGATTGCACTCACAGCAAGTTTGCGGATGACACAAAACTTGGGGGAGAGGTAGATATGTTGGAGGGTAGAGAGAGAATCCAGAGGGACCTGGATAAATTGGAGGACTGGAACAAAAGAAATCTGATGCGGTTCTACAAGGAGAAGTGTAGACTCCTGCACCTGGGGCAGAAGAATCCCTAGCATTGTTATAGGCTGGGGACTGACTGGCTCAGCAGCAGTACGATGGAAAGGGACCTAGGGGATATGGTGGATGAAAGGCTGGATATGAATAAACAGTGTGCCTTTGTAGCCAAGAAGGCTAATAGCATACGAGGGTGTATTAGGAGGAGCATTTTGAGCAGATCTAGGGAAGTAGTTATTCCCCTCTATTTGGCACTGGTGAGGCTGCATCTGAATATTGTGTCCAGTTTTGTGCCCCCCAGTATAAAAAGGATGTAGATGTGCTGAAGCAGTTTCAGTGGAGGGCAACAAAAATGATTAAGGGTCTGGAGCACAAGACCTATGATGATAGGCTGAGGGATTTGGGCTTGTTTAATTTACAAAAGAGAAGACTTAGGGGTGATTTAATAGCAGCCTTCAACTTCCTGAAGGGGAACTCTAAAGAGGAGGGTGAGAGACTGTTCTCAGTGGAGTCAGATGGCAGAACAAGGAGTAATGGTCTGAAGTTGAAGAGGCAGAGGTGTAGGCTAGATATTAAGAAAAACTACTTCACCAGGAGGGTGGTGAATCATTGGAATGTATTGCCTAGAGAGGTGGTGGATTCTCAATCCCTCGAGATTTTTAAGTCACGGCTGGACAAGGTCCTGGCTGGGATGATTTAGTGGGGGTTAATCCTGCTTGAAGCAGGGGACTGGACTATATGACCTCCTGAGGTCCCTTCCAGCCCTATGATTCTGTGATTTTGTGAGAAAGACTCATGGGGGAACCTGAAATATACTGCTATGAAATACAGTGACTCTGAGAAATATGCAGGACATAGTGGTTGGTTTTGCCTCAGTGAGGTTCCTAACTGAACTGGTGTGGTAGATGAAATAAACATCCCTATCTTGGGGCACCAGAGCACCTTGCCACAGAGTAGAAAAACCACAAGGGGAACTTCTCCCTGATGTTGCAGGCTCTGGTGGATCACAAAGGCCATTTCATCAATATAAACATGGGATGGTTGGGAAAGGTTCAGGATGCGCACATCTTTAGGAGCTCTGTTCTGATCAAAAAGCTGCCAAATGGAACTTCCTTCCCAGACAAGAAAATCACCATTGGAGACATGGAGATGCCAACAGTGATCCTGGGTGATTCAGCTTACCTCTTGCCTCCTTGGCTTATGAAGCCATACACAGGCACCCTAGATTGAAATAAGAAGCAGTTCAACTATAGGCTGAGGAAGTGCAGAATGGTAGTAGAATGTACATTGGTCATTTAAAGGATTGATTAAGGAGCCTCCTGACTGAGTTGGATCTCAGGGTAGGCAACATTCCCCTTGTGGAGGCAGCCTGCGGTGTGTTCCATAATTTATATGATAGCAAGGGAGAAAATTTCATGCAATGCTGGAAGGTTGAGGCACAGCACCTGGCCAGTAAATTATGAACAGCCAGACAGAAGGGTAACAATGAGAGCACAGTAAAAGGCACTGCTAATCAGGAAGGCTTTGAAAAAACAGCTTTGTGCATGACCAGATAGCAACATGACAGTCATGTCCATTGCTCTTAAGGAATTTAACATTCTTGGCCTTCTGGAGGTGCCCCATAATTGCCTTTGCTACCTGGATGACAGCAGCTTCCACTGTTGATTTGTTCACTCCGAATTATTGCCCAGCATTGACTGCTAGCCATTGCCCAGCATTGTAAGCGTCTAGAGATGTATTGCTACATGCTTCTTTCTGAAATGACAGATCAGGTCTCATTTTGGTATTGCAGAACTTCAGAGCAGAGGAAAGCAATTCACAAAGTTCCATGAGAGTGGCCTTACACATGCGGAAATTTTGTAACCATGGCTGATCATCTCATACCTGCAGAACAATGCGGTCCCACCAGTCTGAGTTTCTTTCATGGCACCTGAACTGATGTTCTGTACAAAGCATCAAGTGCAGCTAACATCACCCCATTCCTTCTCTGCAGTGTCTCCTTTTTGTGTATGTCCATGTCCTCCTTGGAGTCTTCCTTGCTCTCACCACTGCCTAGGCTCTTCACGTATTGAAGCACAATGCATGAGGTGTTCATAATACTAACCACAACTGTTTTAAGTTTTGTTGGTTCCATGCTAGCTCTGTAATGGTGTCTGCGTGGGTGTGAAAATAGGTTGTGAAAACACTTTCTGTCATTGGTTTCAAAACGGAGGGGGAATGAGACAAGTGCCCTATGCGATGAAGACAATACCACCCAGAATGACCCGCAGCATATTTTTGTCCCATCATATAGTGGGACAGAAGCCCACAATGCAATAGAACAGCAGGAACTGTGGGATAAGTACCCACAGTGCATTGCTGACAAAGCCAAACATGGCAAAGCTAATGATGATGCATTCTGTCAACTTTATGCACCAGTGTAGACATGCACTTTCAACTTTACAAAATCAGGAGCTAGAAAATCAGCTTTAACAAATTTGACCAAATTTACCAGCGTAGACACACTCCCAACTGAATAAACCAGATTATGAAGAGATTTTCATGGTATTCAGCCTAATTTTATCTCTTAAATTTCATTCTGTCAGCCCTAATAAACTCCATTGAGTCATCCCAAACAATTCATACCAGTCCGTAAAAGCAGCAGAAAAGAAGGGAAAGGGGTACATGTTCTACCAACATCTTCAATCCTAGCAAATTAATCCTATACTTGATTAATCAGATCCATGTAGTTGACTGATCCCAGTAGATGATACCCTCTCATTGCTCCAGAGGAAGACACAATAAGCTCCCCAAATCTCTCCTAATGTACAGGGAGTGAAATGCCCTTCCTGTTACCAAATTTGTCAATTGATTTAACCCTTCCTATAAAACATCCCTGTGCAGGTAAGACACCCCAGACTAGCTGAAGGTTTCCAGGTGGATCCTCCTCACAATGGTCTCAGAAAATGTTATAGTGATTTCCTTTGTCTTTATCATATTCTTACTTACAATAGCTCAATGTTATGTCTTTGCTGCAAGTGAACATTGTGTTTCCTGCTTCATGCGATACGTATTTATTCTCTTGTAATTCTTGTACATATTCATTATGTCCCTATTAGTCATCTATTGCCTGGCTAGACTTACTGAAGTGTTAAAATCTTTCAGCCTAAGTCAAGTCTTGTTTCCTTTTATTTGGGTTTATTACCTTCTAAATACCCTCCAATTTGTTATCTTCACCCTGGTCATGAAATACGCAGAATTGTTCTTTGTTCCAATGATGCTATCTAACCAGCTAACCATTGTCTCTTTCCCAGGTCCATGTTTCAAAATTCACAGCCTATAATGCTTAGGATTTTTCTTGCTGCAGCATAGCATTGCAAAGTAATATGAAATTTTGTTGTCTGCCATTGGGCATTACTGCTGATATTCAGGTAATTCCCTGACAACAAAAAGTTTTATTTTTGGATGATTTTTCTAATGAAATATTGTCTTGTATTCATCTTTTCAGTAAATAACAGGTCCTGCAACAGGAACTATACAAAAATGATGCTAGTACAAAACCGGAAGGGTAGTGATGTCCATTGAAAATGCTTGTATATTAAAGTACATGAGAAATGCACATACTGCATGCTTGTAGCAACAGTTACATGATAGCACTTTCCTCTGTTACCTCTAGTATACCTGTGTAGGGTAGAAATTCCTAGATGAACCATGATAGTCTGCTAAGAACCACTGATCTAAATTTGGGTCTGGAAACTAGGCCTACACCAGTAGTATGAGTTCCACCCACTCTGAGCCCACCTGGAAGGTCATCCCAGCCTGAACAAAGACAGAGACAGTCACTGTGGCAATCAGATTCCAGGAGGAGAGCCATAGAAGTGTGAAATTGGGATGTCCCAGAGTGGGGACAGAAACAAATGCTTGATTGTCATGTACCTTCATTAACTTCTGCTTTGATTCTTTCGATATAACATGAATAGTCATACCCATGTGAGGATTACATCTTGATGCCGACATATACATCACCACTTTACACATTATTGTCAATTAACATTTGATTTATTCAAAAAACTTTCTGTAAATGATGGGGGGAGAGCACCACTGTAACCGTCTTAGATTGTCAGCTCATTGTGCTAATTGTGCTAATTTCTCTGGGGTAATTGTGCTAATTTCCCTTGCTGTTAGCTTATATACAGGGGTTCTGGGTCTCTCCCCCATCCACCACCATTGCTTCACCCTCTACCCATCAACATTCTAGATAATCAGTTACAACTTGTTGTTTGGCAGTATTCACTAGCCTAACAAGTGAAGTGACACTCCACCAGTGCTGTGTGTAATAAGCCCTCCTGCTTGCTTCACACACGGTGTCCAGACTTTGTTCCAACCCCTGGAAGGGGGAGCAGGCACATCATGCACTCTCTAGTCCATGGTACCCCTTTCCTCTATTACCTCTTGCATATCTGGAAGGGTGAGCAGGCACACCACACATTCTTTACTCCAGGGCATCCCTTTCCTCTAATGTACCGTATTGGTGGTCTGCTCACATTCTCTGCCACTAAATCTTACTTTATTTCCCCTAGAGACAATCCCAGGGTTACACTAATATGTATTTTATTAAATGCCACTGTTGGATTAAAGGGAAAAGGAACCAGCTTTCAAGCACACACCCACACATACACTCATAACCTCCTGTAGTCACACACTTATGCAGGTAAACTTATGCAGGTGAAAAGTTGCATAGAGACAGTAGAGGAAGTCCTAGCATAGTGGGTCCTGTGTGTCTGCCTGCAGTCATGGATCTGGGGTGCTGAGCTGATTGTAGGACCCCCTTGTCAGCTTGTGTTCTCTTCTCTTCTTACTGCTATCTTTGGACGAGTGATATGTTAGAGCCCTCAAAATGCTATTCCTTTATACCTATTAAAAATACAAATAGATACACTACACACAATCATTCTGCCCCCACCTCCCTGGGAATTTCCAACTCAATATGTACTGAAGGGTGCTGTAGCTTTCAAAGGTTCTGTCAGAGCAGCAAATCAATTCATATGCTGCAAAAGCAGTCTAATGATCTAGCTTCTAAGATAATGCGGCCAAACTGAAGGAATCTTTTGGGTAGTCTGTTTGATTCAACAACACTATCTCACTCCACTGTCTTCTTAATGCCATCATATTATCAACAAAGGATTCTGAGTTTCCATTTAAACTATGTGCTAATAGATTAATTGACATTAATAAGCTTGATCAATGGCCATGAAAAGTTCAGCATCCAGAATAATAAGGAAAGTAAAATTCAGTGTTAAAGTATTCTCCTTTTTACTGTATCTTTAAATCAATTTCTGAAAGGTACTGATTAATCACTGTAATTGAGTGCTTACAAGTAGCTGATTAAACTTTTACAGAAAATTCTAAGCGTAGAAGCCAAAGCAACAGAAAAAGTCCTCATTGGCTGATAGTTATAAATTGTTCACAGAGGTGTAGCTTTGTTAGTCTGTAGCTTCACAAATAACAAACAGTTCTGTAGCACCTGAAAAGCTAACACATTTGTTTATTAGGTGATGGTCTAACCCATGACAACTCATTACCTAATAAATATATTTGTTAGGCTTTAATTTAATAATAAATAATATATAGAGATACACATCTCATAAAACTGAAAGGGACCTTGGGAGGTCATCAACCTAGTCCCCTGCCCTCTTGGAAGGACCAAGCACCATCCCTTTTTTTTTCCTTTTTCTATTTGCCCCAGCTCCCTAAATGGCCCCCTCAAGGACTGAACTCACAACCCTTGGTTCAGCAGGCCAATGCTCAAACCACTCAGCTTGTGTTTTATAAAAATATTCAGAATACATTTTGGACCCATAATATGACTATTAAGTCTGAGCATCAGCAACATCAAGACACAAAATGATATTTGTATACCATTGCAGCAAATCATAGTGACAGCTGGAAAACACATTATATCTGAACACAGAAAAAAAAATCCTTTTACCATTGAGATCCACATTGAATAATTATTTGAGTGCGTCCATACAGTCTGATATTGCACGTTAGTTGGTGTCTAAACCTGATGAACTTTCACCTTCATGGCCAAAAAAATAACTCAGTTCTGAATTTAAACCAAATGTTTGAATGAAGAAATGTAGGTTTGCAAACACACAGCCTCCGCTGACTGCAAATCTCATGGGAATTCTCTCCTGCTGACTCCTTAACATAACATGTAACACAATCACCAATTAGTGTCAAACTTACCAGACTCATCAGACGCCAGTTGCATTAACCTTATGCACTGGTTCAAGGGAAATGCAGTCAATCCACTACTAAATTAATTACTAATTTAAAAATTATCATTAAATAATTTGATCCGAACATTGGCATAGATCATGTGGCTAAGTATCAAATTGGTCATCAAGAAGGAAAAGACAAATATTAACCTAAAAGCATGTAGGCAATTGCATTTTATTGCATTCACTTGCTCAGTGAACTGCAAGGTCATAATTTTAACCTTGTACAGGTCAAAAACCATAGGAAAATTATTCATGTCACTGATGGCAGGCAATAACTCTTTTAAATCTATGGCATATTAATGACCAGCAATGAATGAGCCCCGTAAGTGTCTCATTTATTGTCTTAAATATGAAAATGTTTTAGAGATTAGAGAGGAAATTGTTTGAATTAATTAACAGAACTGACACTCAAGGGATCTGGTACAAGATTTTCAGACAAAGGCTGGGAATTTACAATAATGACATTTCTTTCATGGTTAGAAAATAGAGCACCAGAGGGAATTCGAGGCACTCTTAACATTTTAGCTGATGTCTGTTGAGGGCTTGAGATTCCTCTGAAAGCATTTATTTTATTCATTGGAGACTCCTCTCAATTACAGTATGAAAGGCATCACATTAAAATAGCCATGAGGCCCACAAATTTCATCATTTAAATCGGATCAGATAACTGGCACTATGAAAATTCAGAGTATAAATGGAAGCTATTAAACTAATAGGATCATTTAAAAATCCTTTTTGCAAGAAAGGTAAATGTGTAAATGATAAAAAATAGAATTGTGAACATGGTTAACTTAATCACATTTTCCTTGTCTCTGTGTGTAATAGCTATTAAAGGAAACTCCCTGACATTCAAATGTATGTCTGAACTATAGCTCTTTATAGTGACCCAAAGGCTGAGTAGGGCAAGAAAGAATTATTTGAATTAGTTTGGGGGTGTAGTGCCCATAGCCATTGCAGACAAACATGACAAGCTTTCGGCAATGTAGTTTTCTTCCTGCTCTGCAAGGCAAGCTTAAAGCTGTAATGGCCACGTCTAAGGGATTTTACCTGCAAAGGAAACAATGAAAAGTCATTAAAAGCAAAGCCAGGGCCTTTGACTATACTACACAGCTTTTAGCGATGCAGTGGCTGTGTCAGTAAAAGTCAGGCAATGTAAACATTGTTGGTGCTTTTGCCAACAAAAAATGTCCACCCCTTATGACAGGCATTTGCTTTCAAAGTGCTGTTTACGCTAGCCCAGGGATGAGCAATAAGCAGCCTGTGGCTGGACAAACTTCACTAGAGTAAGCCCCTAGTGAACCACAGAGGTTTTATTTCCCTGTATGTCTGAAAGTATGGATGTTCACAGCTCCATTGTCCATGGTTTGCCGTTCCTGGCCAATGGGAGCTACAGGAAGCAGTGGCTCATTCCTTGCCACTCCCACATCTTCCATTGGCTGGGAACAACAAACTGCAACCAATGGGCCTATGAGTGGCTGTACCCTCAGATATGTAGGTGAATAAAGCCTCTGGTGGCACATCAATGACTAACCCTGGTGAACCATGTCCAGCCCAGGGGCTGCATATTGCCCACATTTGAAGTAGTGCTTGAAGCAACAAAGCTTTTGTTGTTCAGTTTTTTTTTGAAGCACCTTTGAATGACAAAAGCTGTGTTGTTTAATTGCCAGAGTAGAAGTCTAAGGCTTGCCTAAAGTAATTTCAATAACCCTATTAATCAAATCTCAATTAGAATGTCAAACAGGCAATCTATGGTTCTTTTTTATTTTGCTTAATAGATAAATTATATCAACAGCAGCACAGAGTATCAGTTACAGTACCCATAAAAATGCATGGCATGAGAAAAAATATCTTCTGTTTGTTACATTTCTCACACAGTTTCTTTATTGAAGACAAGGGCTACGTCTACACGTGCACGCTACATCGAAATAGCTTATTTCGATGTAGCGACATCGAAATAGTTTATTTCGATGAATAACGTCTACATGTCCTCCAGGGCTGGCAACATCGATGTTCAACTTCGACGTTGGGCAGCACCACATCGAAATAGGCGCTGCGAGGGTACGTCTACACGTCAAAGTAGCACACATCGAAATAAGGGTGCCAGGAACAGCTGCAGACAGGGTCACAGGGCGGACTCAACAGCAAGCTGCTCCCTTAAAGGGCCCCTCCCAGACACAGTTGCACTAAACAACACAAGATCCACAGAGCCGACAGCTGGTTGCAAACCCTGTGCATGCAGCATGGATCCCCAGCTGCAGCAGCAGCAGCCAGAAGCCCTGGGCTAAGGACTGCTGCACATGGTGACCATAGAGCCCCGCAGGGGCTGGAGAGAGAGCGTTTCTCAACCCCTCAGCTGATGGCCACCATGGTGGACCCCGCTATTTCGATGTTGCAGGACGCGGATCGTCTACGCGTGCCCTACTTCGACGTTCAGCTTTGAAGTAGGGCGCTATTCCCATCCCCTCATGCGGTTTGCGACTTCGATGTCTCGCCGCCTAACGTCGATTTCCACTTTGAAATAGCGCCCAACACTTGTAGCCGTGACGGGAGCTATTTTGAAGCTGGCGCTGCTACTTTGAAATAGCGTGCACGTGTAGACGCGGCCAAGGAGTGTTTACAAGCTAAAAACTGGAACAAAGCTGAAAGAAGACATAAATGTATAGTAATTTCTCTTTTGGCTTTCAAGTCTTAAAGTTTGGAGTTCTTAGTTCTTTTTTCACAGTGGAGAGTCCAGTACTCAAAAAAAGAAAAACAGCTGTTAGAAATTATTTAACAAAGTGTGTACCTGAACACTACTAGCTATTGTAATATCTTTATTGACTTTTAAGAGCTGTTCAGAAGTGTGATGTAAGCGGGTCTGAATGAGCCCTCCCCTGACATCTCCTGAGGGGAGAAGATTTTAAATCGTATTTGCATGAATACACCCTCTCTGTGTAGGTGTCCAACAGACAGAGATGGCTTGACAAAATGATCAATTTTGACCTCTCTTGGATTACAAAACACTTTTACTGAATTCAGGGGCAATTTATTATCCTTCTGGTGTGAGTAAAGTGCAGCAGAACTGTGCTTAACCTGTCCTGTTGGAGGAGGTCACCCTCAACTGAACTGAACTCACTAAGCAGGTGTTAGGAATGATAAATCCCAGTGAAAAGAGAGGGTGGGGGAGGAGAAGGGTAGATATTCCTATCTGAAATTCTATTTAAGAGCCTCAGGTTATGTTTATTCTACAGTTGCACTGCTGTAGTACTTGCAGAGGAAGATGCTTTAAGTGGATGTGAGAGACCTCTCCTCTCAGCTTAATAACTTTTGCCAACATGGGGCTTAGGTTGGTATAATTTATGTTGTTCAAGAGTGTTAATAAAAGTTTTACCAAAGTTGCCTGTAGTATAGACAAGGTTGTGGAAAGCATTTGGCCTTTCCCTTCTTCACAGGTTAAAGAGAGAGCTGATTAAACTCACTTTAGAGGCTTTTATTTTGTTAAGTGGTCATAAGGTAAAATAGCAGTAACATGACAGAAGATATAAAAAAGCACCCAAGAAAAACCTCATTTTTGTCCTCATTTCCTGCTTCTCTTCTGTGGACTTGATTTCTAACAAGGAACGTCTAAATAAGGACTGATATCCCCAATCTGTGTGGGTGATTCCAGAAACTTTTTTCCCAAGCTTGCCATTTATTCCGTCACTGCCATGATCCTAATCTCTGGACACTGAAAATCACTTGCATGTGTATGGTGGATTAGCCATTTATTTATTAGTTTCTTCTTTTCTTTTATTATTAAACCTTTAGTTTTTAGTTATTAAAGAAATGACATCAATGCCATTATTTCGGAAGATATTTTCTGACAAAACTTCTGTCGACAGATCTCATCCTAATTGCCAAGTGAATCGCAATTGCTATCTGCTCTGTCAACAGAGAGTGGCTGCACCGTCCCACCACTCTCTGAACAAAATAGCCGACCAGAAGCACAGCAGACAGGGCTGCCTGGAAGCCTTATCTGTTGACAGAGGGCCCCCTGGAATGTTCAGACCGGCTATCTGTCCATATATCTCTGTCAACAGAGGTGTTATACCTCATGAGGAGCAGGAAAAGACTGTTGACAGAAGTGCTGCATTTTGTTGGTTCACTGTTGACAAAACACCTTGGGAATTGAGTCGCTTCCTGATAGTTTTGTCAACAAAACCCCCTAGGGTAGACATAGCCCCAGTATGGTGTCACAATTTGTTGTTGTTTTGGTGATGATAATTATAGAATAAATCACAAATTTGGGGAGATCATTTGCCCAATTGCAGTCTGCCCTGGGTGTGATTTTCTCAGTGAAATACATTCCAGGCACCAGGACATAGTCTAAAATATTTTGCACTGGAATGTTCCATATTGCACCAAGTGTCAGATACTTCCAAAAAGTATTCACTGGAGAAATTACTCCCAAATTCCTTTTCAGGATCTTCACCCACTTCTTGATTTCAGATGCCACCATCTGAATACTATGCTCAGCTATCAATATACATGGTATATTTTTCAGGAAAAGAAATTGAGTATTTCCAGCAGGTGAACTTCATATAAATTTGATAGCAAAATACGGCTGTTTTCTTTGTTTAAATGAAGGGAAAGCAATGTTATACAGCTTCTCAAGCTGCCTCTTTGTGAGCAAACATATCTTTGGTAAAAGGGGACAACATTTTGTAGGAGCTGTTTGTTAAAATATTGACAATAGCACTTCACCAGTTACCCTTGTTTTGTTAAATAGTAACTGAGAGGTAGCCGTGTTAGTCTGTATGCTATCAAAACAAAACAGCAGTCATGTAGCCCTTTAAAGACTAACTAAAGAATTTATTAGGTGATGAGCTTTCATGGGACAGTCCCACTTCTTCAGATCTATTGCGTCTGTTCTATTAAGGCTCTAGATCTGAAGAAGTGGGTCTGTCCCACGAAAGCTCATCACCTAATAAATTATTTGATTAATCTTTAAAGTGCTACATGCCTACTGGTTTGTGTTTTGTTAGTTTCAGTGAATCCAATTTCAGTTAAATAAAGTTTCCTGATTTAAATGATACTTGTTCCCACAATTTCTTAGTATTTGATTTGTGAATCCTCAATTGCCAGTCTTCCCTCTGGTGTTGTGCAATTCAGACTTTGTTCTATAAAACTAGGAAAGTAGACCTGTTCATATTTGCAATTCAGAACTAGGTACCTGAGTCAGAGCCTGAAAATCAATCATGTAGTGCTTTCCCAAACCGTAGGAAGGCCTTGCAAATCCCACTTCATTGCCCCATCATCTCTAAGCCAGCTCTCATTCAAATCCCTTCTCAACCCTCTTTCCGGAGGCTTGCACTCAGTAGCATTATTCAGAAAAGGCTTGGACACAAAGACACATCTGGGTACCATTCTGCCTTGAATCTTCCCCACGCCAGGTAAATTTTCTGTTCAGAGCCTGCTTCTGTATTACCACCTATTTGTGTGCTGAGTGGTGCACAGGACAATCTGCCCCAGGAAGGCTGTTTTACGAAAGGTACCTTATGTTGTCAGAAGGACAGACCCTGGTATGTTCCTTGGAATAATAGTATTCTGAGTGGTGTAAAGGGGCTGCTCTGTCCAGAAAGAAAACTGGAAATACTGCTCATCTGTCATGCTCAGCTTATGTGCTTGAGGTCAATACATATCCTCTCTTCTCTCTCCATTGCTGTTCCTGCTTAGATTTAGCAGACAAGAAGAGGCGCAAACATTTAACCTAACTGTATTGCCTAGCTTGTTGTATCAGATGTTAGTATAAATTGAACTGCTGCTCATTCTGGGTAGAGATGCGCGAATGGGTAGCATCTTTAGTTATAAAATACATAATTATTGTCTAAGACAGATAAGTAAATAAAGCTCCAAGTGTGTGCCTGTGATGCAAAGCTGTGCAAGCATTTATAGGCTGATGCAGAGGTATCTCTTTATAAAGTATGTTTTTAGAACAAGATAAATCTGTATATTGGTCACCCTTCTCTTTCATTGATTGACAGATTCAGCTGTCTTTCATGATATGTTTGGCTAGTAAGGTAGAAGAGCTTGTTTAAGTGGTGGAGCTGTTAGTCAGTCTGTCAAAATCTTTTAAATTCATTTGTGTTGATATTTTGTACTTGTATATAACATTATGAATACAAAGAGTAAAGCAGGAAATATGCATATTAAGAAAAGTTATATACACTTTTTGCCTTCCAGTCACACTACTCCACAGCCTTTAACTTTTTCAAGGGTGAGTTTTATTTTGCTTTGTTTCTACTCTGAAAATACATGAGCAAGGAGGAATTATAGGGATTTCAGAAAACTTTAAGTATCCAACTGACAGATAGTACTAGAATTGAAGGGAATCAATGAGGAAAACATAACAAAGTACTTTGTTCCTACTTGGAAGAGGACGATATGTTGGAATTTTTAGATTGGGTAATTAGGCAGTTTCCTATCTTCATTTCCCTTTCTTCACCTCCAAGAATACACATACCTCTTTAGAGCTGTGTCTATACTAGCCGACTATTTCGAAGTAGCTGGCCCAACTTGGAAATAGCGTGCATCACATCTACACATGCCACGAGCTACTTTGAGGTTGAACTTGACATTAGGTGGCGAGATGTTGAAATCTCTATTCCCAACAGAAGATGGGAATAGAGCCCTGCTTTGACGTTCAACATCAAAGTAGGGTGTGTGTAGATGATCCATGTCCCACTACATTGAAATGGCAGGGTGATCCATGGCAGCAATCAGCTGAGGGGTTGAGACACGCTGTCCAGCTCCTGCTGGGCTCTATGGTCACTGCGTGCAGCAGCCCTTAAGGACCACAGACCTGGATATCCTGTGGCAGGAAGCTGACAGCATGCAGACAGCAGCACCCACATGTGCTCACCCTGCCTGCCCTCCAGAGGCCATGATCCATGCACCCACCACCCAGGGCAGCCAGCCAGCCCCAGGGCACCCCACCCAAGAAGACCTAGGGCTCCTAGGTGTCCAGCTGGGGATGGGGAGAAGAGGCAGTGGGGCCCCTCCTGGATGGACACCAAGCTTTGGGACCTGCTGGGGCTCTGGGGCAAGGAGAAGGTTCTACAGGTAATGGTGAGCAAGCAATGGAATGCAGAAGCATTCATCCAGCTGGTGGAGGGCCTGGCTGCCCAGAGTCACCCTGCCTGCACTCCTGACCACGCCACCATGGGATATTGCAAGTGTTAGAGGGGTCCCCACCCATATGGGTCAGTCCTTGGCCACAGTCCAACCTTACCCATCCCATCCCCGTGCATGCAGTGTGCAGCACTGTCCATGGGGGTGGATGCTGAGTGTAGCCAGCAGCCATTGGGGTATGCTGAGAGCCATAGGTAGCTGGGCTGTGTCCAGACTAGGCCCACTGGGCATGTGGGTGGCTTGCTGGTGGCTTTGATGCTTCTGCCTCATAAGCTGGGGTGTACGCCCCGCGGGGTACTTACCAAAGACTCCTTTGCTGTGGTCCAGCGATGCCTGCCTGGCTGTCACTTGCTTGATGGCCAGGTTGGAAGCTCTATCATGAGGTCCCCCTTCTCACTGGAGATCTCAGTGGCTGGTTCCAACTCCAGGTGCAGGGGCCAGTCGTCAGGTCCTGGATCCTCCATGTCCCTGGGTTGCAGCTTGTCTGCCACGGTGTCCAGGATGTCAGAGGGTGGGAACTGTCCCTGGGCCTCAGGAGGCTGCAGATCTCCTGATAGTAGGGGCTGGATGTAGGACCTGCCCCTGAGTGGCTGGTGGAGTCCTGTGCCCAGGCATAGCCCTGCCACAGCTCCTTCACCTGGCTCTGCAACTGGTCTGGGGTGCAGAAAGGTTGTCTCTGGGTGGCTAGTTGGTTTGCCAGCTGGGTGAAGGAAGTCATGCTGTGGTCCTTGCTGCCCATCTCCAGCAGGACCTCCTCCTCCTGCCACAGTCCTAAGAGGTCCCATAGCTGGGGCACATCCATGATGGCACCTGTTTCGTTGAGGGCTAGCCAGGCTTCTGAGAGCCCTAAGAAGGCTCTGAGGGGGAACCCTGGGCTTCCCAGGTGGGGCTGGCTGCTGGCCTTCTGGAGGCTGGTCTGCAGGGACAGCTGTGAGGGTATGTTCAGCACAGCTCACGCTCTTCCTGCTGCTAGCACACTCCTGACTTCCTGCCACAAGGTTTCTGGGTCGAGGCTTTAGGATGCGGGGAGCATAGAGCTTTGCTGCCTCTGGCCATGGAGTCTTTGCATCCTAGCTGGATGGCACTATTGAGGACTTCTCTTTCAAAAGAGCATCCCTTTGGGCATCTACATACATTTTCTTTTTGAACGAATCTTTGGAAAGGAGCTGCTCTTCCAAATCTAGGATCACAGAAGTGCTTTCAAAAGGGGTGCTGTGTTTGTTTGATTTATTTTTGAAATAGTGCATTTTGTGTGTAGATGCTCCTCACGCTCTTTTGAAAGTGCTACAGGTTTTTGATTTATGGTTTTGGAAGACCATGCTAGTGTAGACTCAACTATTATGACTATTCACCTATTTCTTGGTTCGTATGTACACAGCAGGACTGACAGCCACTGTGGACCCTGGGGTGAGGAGGGAGGCAATCCAGGTTCTGTGCCCTGGAAGGGGCTGGTCCAAAGATGGAACGGGTGGGCCTAGCTAATTTGACCCTTGGTGCCATTGGGACTATGGCACAAGGCCCCTACTCACTCTCTCACAGCCACAGGGAATTTCCACATTATTTCAAAAGGGCCCTGAGCTCCAGCTGCCAATGCTGTGAAAGTATTAGGCCCAGGGGTAACCATGTCCTTCTGCCCCCCTTTGGTGTCAATGGACAAAGGAAATCCACAAGGAAGAAGCAGGACTCCAGAAAGTTAACTGTCCCCCAGTAAACTTTGAGGATATAAGTAGGAGATAGCCCTTTTTCCTGAACCTAGGAAGTTATTGGGCAGTGAAATTACATTCATGAATATGGGATCGCAACCAGGACTGGTAGAGATGCTGCACGAACATTTGGATGGGATAAATGTCTTTACGTGGAGCTGATCCTGAACTGAGCCATTTATGTAGGTGTATGTGCTGTTCCCTTTGGAACCGCAGTCCTGTTATTACTAGCGTTCAGTGGAGAAGGGGGCTGCAGAATGCTTCAAATGTCCTCAGGGAATGTCTACTGTCAACCTGAAGCAAAGTAAGGAGTTACACAGCCCAGAGAAGATTTTTTGAGGTGCCATTTTACTAGTCAAGCCTGTAGGTCATGAACAGGTGGATTATTGTGGCAAAGATGAAATGTGACAGGAGGGATGGAGTCTTCTGGTCAGAGATGACAAGTGGGACTTTTCACAGTTATAGCTATTCTGGCACCTAGAAGTAGCAAGCAGATGAGCACAGAGGTTTAAATGAGAGCCTGTGGAGAAATACAATTCTGTTTTGTGAAGGATTTTGATACTTTGAAAATGGGTTTCATTTTGATGGAACAAAATCCAGAAATTGCAAATTCTCCGTGAAAGAGTCTGACTGTTGGGCTAGCCTTCTGGAGGTCCAGATGGATGGAGAATCCATATGTTGGGCTGCTCTGCACCTTTGTTCTGTTAGAATGTTGTCAAAATTGAACAGGCTCCATGGAACATTTTGATTTCAGCAAATCAGCAAACTCTGAAGAAAGAAAAATATTTTCTCAGACATTTTATAACCAGTTCTAGTTTAGGTCCCTTTTAATGATCTCAAGTTAGACACCCGCAGTCAAAGGTCATCTAATTCATTTAAGCCACGTCTACACGAGCCGGCTACTTTGAAGTAGCCGCGCCAACTTTGAAATAGCACCCGCCATGTCTACATGTGGCGAGTGCTATTTCGAAGTTGAAATTGAAGTAAGGCGGCGAGACGTTGAAGTCACTGTCCCCAACAGGAGATGGGAATAGCGCCCTATTTCGACATTGAACGTCGAAGTAGGGCACGTTTAAATGATCCGCGTCCTGCAACATCGAAATAGCGGGGTCCACCATGGTTGCCATCAGCTGAGGGGTTGAGAGACGCTCTCTCCAGCCCCTGCGGGGCTCTATGGTCACCGTGTGCAGCAGTCCTTAGCCCAGGGCTTCTGGCTGCTGCTGCTGCTGCTGTTGGGGATCCATGCTGCATGCGCAGGGTCTGCAACCAGTTGTCAGCTCTGTGGATCATGTGCTGTTTCGTGCAAGTGTGTCTGGGAGGGGCCCTTTAAGGGAGAGGCTTGCTGTTGCCCCGGAAGTGCTAGTCTGCCCTGTGACCCTGTCTGCAGCTGTTCCTGGCACCCTTATTTCGATGTGGGCCACTTTGGTGGCGCTCCCTTGCAGCGCCTACTTCGATGTAGTGCTGCCCAACGTCGACGTTGAATGTCGACGGCACCAGCCCTGGAGGACTTGTAGACGCTATTCATCGAAACAGCTTATTTCGATTTTGCTACATCAAAATAAGCTATTTCAATGTAGCATCCCCGTGTAGACATAGCTTTAGTGTGTTCTTCATAATCCTTCTTGATACCCATCTGCATCATTTCAGTCTTTCCTGGATTCAGGTTCACTTCACTGCTCAGTCCAGGAACTTTCCTACCTGGAAGTAGGTGGTGTTTGTAACTAATTTTAGGTGACTGGGATTGTCAAGCGAAGCTCTAGGATTTTATGGTGAGCGGTCTCCATAAATTCAGCTATCCATCTATATTTCTGAATGGATTGAAGACTTTTAAAGTGTTTGATTGTTAAGACAGATTATTTTTAAATAGGAGTAACACTTACTCAGATGCATGTATCATGAAAGCCTGGCTTGTACAGGTTAGGTTATGTGTTCATATAATAACCCTATTTAGGTGAGAAAATGACAGTGCAAGAGATGTATTACATCAAAGTGTAAACCAGGAAAACAAATACTTTTATATTGGTACAGACTACCAATCAACATCAATTCAATCTTGACATGATCAGATCAACATTTACTCTTGGATATGCAGCACTATCAATCAGGCAAATATACAATGAGCTCCTTCCTTTTTAAATGATTTTTCCTCTTTTTAAAGTGTTGTGCTGATCTATTCATAAAAATAATACATAAAGTACACTGAGCTGTGCATGAATAGTGAAGAGAAATATAATTTAAGCTTCTCCGTAAAATTCTGCCAATTCACATCAATCAAATTGCAACACGTCTCCTATTTTTTTTGGATGACTTCCATTGAGCAGAGATTGCCAAGGTGCTGATTTGTACCAAAATGTGTGTTAATTCTGGGACATGAACAAATGGGCACTTAACAAGATGCCTCATTAGTGACCTAGAAGGTTGTTTTTACTTAGTTTTCCAAAAGAAGAGTGGTTACAGTGCAAACATGTTGTACCATAAAGTTAGCAGGTGGACTTTAAAATAAAGAGCACCAACCATTGAAAAAAAAGACACATATTAAAGACATATTCACAATTTGTGTTTGAACACTCAAGTTAAAGAAAAAGTAATTTTGAGACTGATGTGGTAGGCCCTCCTTCCACTATCTTGCCAATCAATGGGGACTTTTGATATGCAAGATTTCGTTCTGTCTCTCTTTCTTTCTCTATATCAGAACGTTAGTCACTGAAGATACAAGCAGCTGTGTTTACTCTGTTGGATCACTTTCATATCTGCAGAATGTCATCCTCTGCTGAATCAAAAGGAAAGAAAAAAAGCCTTTTTTGTGGTGGTCTGACTGATAAACACATATCAAACATTTCACAGCAGAAGGGAAATGTGGCCCTCTGTTACCAGGGTTGGTGAATTCAGATGGTATGTAGCTGTCTGTGATATAAGTTAGTAATTGTTTAAAGTGATTGCCCATGTATATCCATGCTCTCAGAAGGAAGCATCTCCTAGAGGATGAACTCAAATGTCTAGTAAAAATAGCAACTGAGAATGTCTTACAGTAATACAAATTTTATATTGTCTTTGGCAAATCATGTGAAAAGTTAGATGGATGTAATTGGCATTCCCACCAAACTGGATTTCACATTCAAACTTCAGAATGTCTGTGCAGTCCTTGTGATGATTATCCTGTTATTGTCCTGAAGGCCAGCAGTAACAAAGATTCAAAATACTTTTTCCTCAATTAGAAAAGAGTATGCTAAATCTATTTTGTCCAGATTTGATAAATTAGAGGTAGGTGAGTAGATTTTGCTTGGAATTTTGTGTGCAAATATATTTCCAGATTCATAGTTCAATCTGTCCAGTAGTTATTTTCATCCAGTCTACTGAAACACCAAAATTAAAATAAGAACCAACACAGCAATTGCCATGTGACTCAAGCAGCCCTAATGCGTTTTAGTGTAAATCTTCCTCCTCTATTGGGTGGTCATGTTCCATATGTCACATTACATTATATGTGCCTTAGATAGCCATATTGTCTTTGCGAGGAACTCTGACTCCCCCGACCCTTTGCAGAGAACCAATGTGAGCTCTGTATACAGATAAGGTCCAGCCTTCGAGCTGGCCCTCTGCATAAAAGTAGCTTTCATTCTCTGTGTTTACTGCCAGATACACCTGTGGCATTTTAAATAGGTAACTCTCCTTTTCTGTGTTAGTAAATTATAACAGTCAAAATTTTAGAAAAACAGACAATGACTTGACTGCAGACATAATACCTAATAGCTTATATTATATATCTTACTTGGGGTGTATGGGGTGTCCAGGGAGGGGTAGCACCTCTGGAGTGGGAACTTGTCGTGTCTCTTCAGGGCAGTTTGTGCACCTTTGGTCCTCACTTGGCTCCCAGCTCTCACCTGTGGCTCCAAGAAGCTGTAGCATGCAGTGGCCACACCCCAATAAACGGCTTCAACAGGCAGGCTAAACCAGGTGAGGGTAGCCGGGAGGTCTGAAACGTGCGGTGAGATAGGGAATTGCCTATCCCAGCATGCAAAGTTGGCCCCGGCAGACTGGGTAGATGAGATCAACAACAAGATCCAATGACCAGGAAGGCGGTTCTGCGATGCTCTGTGGAGAGCGAAGGGCATGACAAGGCACCAAAGACAGCATGGCCATCCACTGTAGCCTAGGAAGTTCCAGCCGTGACGACTTTTTGTACCACTGGAACCAGGCTTCTGAGGTCGAGAGAGTGGAACTGCCCCTGTGCAACGGCTTTTCCACTTTAAATATTCTCCCGCACAGGTTCTTTGCACATTCTTATATACCTTATTATTTTAGCCTAAGCCTGTGTTATATACTATTTGCTGTTATCTGCTATTTTGTTCACCTTTCACTGCTTTAGTCCATTTGAGCAACAATGCAAGAGGCCTGCAGGCATCATAGTCTGTAAGACATTAGCTTGAGCTAGGTAGGTGTGGGCATCTGGACAGCTACAAAAAGCTATAGAAAAGGAGAAAAGTATGTGCATTCTGAGACTTTAGTTTATCTAGCAGACAGCATTTTTTTAATCTTATGTGGTACCGAGATGTTATGGCCCTATCCCATCGACCATCTTGTTATTGCAAAATGAAAGCCAAAGTCAGCAAGGCTGTTAAGTGGTATCTTGCTGCAAATGCCTATTTTTGGTAGTTGACAATGAGGCTGCTACATGATATCTTATGCGTATGTAAAGGGATGTGTTAGTGCCATTTGCCAATCAGGTGTGCATACCCTCAAAAATCATAGGGTATGGAAGCCTTGTTTGGGCTTTGAAAAGTTGGGCTAAAGTGATGCTGGGCAACCTATAACACCACATGTCTGATGGGTTCTCTTTCTCTCTGGAAGTCTAGTCTTTTTTCAGTTCTCTTTGTTAATTTTCTTTTCTTTTCTGAGAACTAATATTTTCCTTTAAAGATTTCCTCTGCTCCAACATTGTCTCACTTCTCATTACCTTTGGAATGAGGCTGGTCCTTCAACTCCTCCAATACATCAGGAAGGAATGCGAGTATGATGATAGTCTAGGTATATTTGTACTGTACACTGGTTTTATGTAACTAATAAAAGTGAATTAATTTGTATCTAACCACTTTAAATATTTTATTGTAAACTCAATGATTAAATGTAATAAATTCTGTTCTGTTATCACATCAGCTGCAGCTTTCATGAGATTGCTGAAGCTCCTGTAACCTACTCCAAGTAAGCACTCTTAAAGCTCCTCATTACTGTGGTCCGGGGTGGAGGGTGAACCTAGATTATTAGGTCAGCTTGGCGACCCATTACCAAAAGCAATAGTCCAACCCAAATTCCCATTCCCCTGATCCACAGGCTACTAACTGTAGGTAGTCCATCGTGTATGATGATGACATCTTGAGCTTGCACAGGCTCATTGGTTGTAGACTCGCATGTAGCTGAGAAGTCCAAGCTTTGAAAGGCATGGATGTTCACAGTGGGGGCAGCTGTTGGTGCAGCTGCTGCTGTTGCTTTCTTCCTCTCACGAGTATCAATGAGGCGTATGCATTGCTGCTCTTCAAAGTTGTCATACACGTGTTGTATGAGAGCACGCCAGCCTGTTCAGTCTTTTGCATGCTGCTCTGCCTGATCTGGTTTTAAACCAGCATGAGCAATGTTGGCCTTCACACAGTCTTTATACCTCTTGCGAGGCCTACCTTGATTCCTTATGCCCTGGGAGAGTTCACCGTAGAGGAGTTGCTTAGGGATTCTTGACTCCTGCATTCATATGACGTGCCCTGTCCAGCGAAGCTGGGCTTTCAGAATCATGGCTTTGATGCTCGTGGTTCCTGCTCTGTCCAGGACTTCCTGGTTCGTAACTCTGTCCTGCCATCAAATGTGCAGTGTTGACCTCAGGCTGCGCATGTGGAAGCTGCTCCAGCAGTTTTATATGTTTTCTGTACAAGGTCCAGGTTTCACAGCCATACAGGAGACTGGTCAGGACTGCAGCCTTGTACACTTTTAGTTCAGTGGACTGTCAGATATTTTGTGCTGATTCAACACTCAAGCTCTCAGACGTCCTAGTGCCCGGCTGGCCTGGCAGATTCTGGCATTGATTTCTTTGTCAAGGGAGCCATCATTGGCTATCACACTGCCAAGGTACTTGAACTCCTCTACTGTTTTTAACTCTGTTCCTTCAATAAAGATTGAAGCGGGAAGAGCAGCAGATCCTGGAGCAGATAGAAACAGTACCGCGGTCTTTCCTAGGCTGATGGTCAAACCAAAGAGGCGAGTGGCATCAGCAAATATACTTAAAATTAAGCACATGATTAAGTATGGATTCAAGCCAGTGTGTACAGCACCTTGCAAGATCTGAGCTCTAAGGCCTTGAATGTAGAGTCAATTTGGGCAACTCCTTTATTGCCTGGGATTTTTTTTTGTTTGTGAGAAGTCAATTTGTATATTTCTGGACTGATTTTTACTCTGAACTTGAATATTCTAGTGTTCTAAATTTTAGCCTCTCAGAAAGGTTTGCAACTTCTGACAACCTCTATGTACAATGGATGTCAACATCCCCTAGAGACACCAAATATCTTCCCATTTTTTTAAATCCCAGAGATCCTGACAATAAGGGTCTAATCCAAAACCCATTGAAGTTTTTCCATTAAGTTCAATATATTTTGGATGGGGCCATAAATGCTGTTCATTGATCTACAATTTGAATACAAGTAAGGATAGCTCTTATTTATGTTCTTGGCAATTCTTTATTTTCCCCTCACATAATCTATTATAAAGTTAATCAGAGGTGCTGCCCAAGATCAGCAAGTTTCACATGTTTTCCCTGTTGGTTCTGAATTTTATTCCATTCTCAAATGCTGTTTTCTTACGCCATGCAGGTAGCTCTATTGTGCAGTGCAGAACGTAGTTACCAGCCAATTTAGACAACACAGCAGAAGGCAAACAGCTCAGCTTTGGGAATTATTACCTCACTCTTCAATCTTGTGCCTTTTCAACAGGCAGGAATAGTGCTGAAGTTTTCTAGGCTAATCCTATTACTTCTTGGTAGATTGACTCAAGATCTAGGGTCATGTTTTTATTTTAAAATGACTTTTAGTACTACTTTAAGGACAACTGAATTACCTGTTTTACTGTGGAGGATGATACCACAGCTAAAATGATCCGTGCTGGACTACAGTTTTGAATGTCACCTAGAAGCTGAAAACTGCACTTAGGACTTAACCTCTGGCTATATTTTTCCCATGTTAAGTACAGCAATATCTTAAGTCGACATTTCACAATAGCTTCAATTCGTTGGAGGAGAGTATATGAAAATCAAGCATCACTAACAGATGGAAATAGAATCTAGTGGAAATCAAATCGTCCCACAAAATCCATTTGCTGCTTATTTATAGAGCTGGCCTTGAGCTTATTGAGACTTAAGGACAAAGGATTTTTTTCACTTGACTGAAGTGGATACTGAATGAGTGTTTGTGAGCCCACCTACATGTCTCTAGCAGCAATCGCATTTTGAATATTGCTAGATGAGGGACTCATAATTTGTAACATCACCCACCACGCTACTGAACAATCTATTTAGTACTTGGGAAAAACAGCAATACTGTTCATTTCCTTGCTCACCTGCCTCTGGCTTGGCAAGCTGATATGAAAGCCTGCCAAGTGTGATTGACCTGCCAGGCTCTTGTGGCATATGCATTCACTAAGTTTAAGCTGGCATTTATGTTGTCAATCAATGAAACGGTGGACCAGCAGGCTTGCTGTCCAGCAAACACACCCTCCTAGTTCTTGATAAGAGGTAATTCACTCGCATCAAAATCTACATTGTTTGAGTATGTACACTGTGCATTTTGGGCTAATTTTGAATCATGCTTTTTAAATCACTGTGTGAGGATAAGAGGGTGCTAGAGTGACTGAAAAGAGAGAGACAGTTCCCTCCACTGAATTGTTGCACCAACACATATGGCAAATGGAATCTCATTTGGAGTTGAAATGCTGCAGAAATCTGCTTTCTTGTCTATTCTCGATATGTTCATGCCAGCTTTGTTTTTATTCACTTTATTTAAAAAGCAGACTTCACCAGCATGTGCCTCTGCACTTGTCAAACACAATGGAACAATAGGCATTCTCTCAAATTGATGCCAATTGCTTGTACTTTTGTATTTTTCCATCTTCTTCTAAGAATTCATGAATAATATAAATGACAGAAATAACTAGTTCATCTTTACACGCATGAAAAGAGAAGACTTCCTTAGTTCTTTCATGAATCTACCAACACATTTTTCCTCAGGCCAGGTTATGTTGCCTCTACTTCTCAAAGGCTGTGTTTACATTACAAAATAACTTTGAAGCTGCTTACTTCAAAGTACAACTTTGAAGTAAGCAACTTCGAAGTAGAGTGTTTACACACAAAAAGAACCCCCTTTACTTCAAAGTAGGATCCCTGTACTTCATAGTGAAGGGTCTACACAGCAACAGCCCCTACTTCAAAGTAAGAAGCCAGGATATAAGGCAGGCAGGGGTTGAATGGCAGACAAGCCCTTGCAGGTTTGCAGTCAGTCACTCCCTTAAAGGCCCCTCCCAAAACCGCCACCCTGCACGTGCTCAAGGCAGCCAGGCTGCAGACAGCTGGGCAAAGTGTGTGATGGGGAGAAGAGCTCTACGACATGTCTGCCTAGACGCTCCCCAAGAAGGACCTCCTCAGCACTGAGGCCAGCCTGCTGGCCATGGTTCTAGCCATGCTCTTCGAGCAGCTCAGCCAGGCTGCTTGCATGGGCCCCATCCTCCAGGCCCTGGCCAGGGCCTTGCTGCCCATCCCCCAGGCTCCCTTGATCCAGCACCATGGGCCTTCGCCACCAGCACCAACTGGTGGGACTGGTTGCTGCTGGAGGACTGGGACAGCAAGCGGGTGCTGAGGAACTTCAGAATGACCTGGCAGAAGTTTGAAGACCTCTGTCACTGGCTTGCCCCAATCCTCCAGCACCAGGACACCCAGATGCAGCCAGTGCTCCCAGTGCAGAAGAGGGTGGCAATCACACTGTGGAGGCTGGCCACCCCAGACAGTCATCAGTCTGTAGGCCACCAATTCAGAGTGGGCCAGGCCACTATCAGAGTGGTGCTGGTAGAGGTAAGCCTGGATCACACCATAGACCCACCTTGGGGAAGAGGCTACTGGGCAAGGGGCAGGGGAGCCCAGCAGAGGATGGGGGAAGGGGAAGGGGTGGCCCTGCCAGGGATGGGGAAATTGGCGGTAGGGACACCTAGTCTGGCATTCATGGACGTGTCTTCCTTCCACCCCTGTAGGTCATCTGAGCCATCAACACAGTGCTCCTGCGATGCATCATCACCTCAGGGACCTGGATGCTGCCCTTGCCGGGTTTGCAGAGCTGGGGTTCATGAATTGTTTTGGAGTGCTGGGCACAACGCACGTGGAAATGTGGGCCCTGGACCATATCGGGAGCATCTACATTAACAGGAAGGGGTACTACTTGATGGTACTCCAGGCCCTGGTGAACATGAGGGGCTGTTTCCTGGATGTGTGCTTGGGGTGGCCGAGTAGGACACATGACACCCAGGTGTTCTGGAATGTGTGGCTGTGACACTGGATGCAGGAGGACAACTATGTCCCCCTGCAGGAACTCCCACTTGGGGACATCATGATGCCCCTCTGTATCGTGGCTGATGTCACATACCCACTGCACCTGTGGCTCATGCAGCCCTATACCAGATGCATCACCCCATCCCAGGGCGATTACAACAGCTGCCTGAACCACACCAGGGCACTGTTGAGTAAGTGTCTGGGATGCTGAAGGGGAGGATTCACAGCCTCCTCACAAGGCTGGACGTCAGCTTCCCAAATGTTCCTGCGGTGGTTGCAACCTGCTGTGCACTCCACAGTCTTGTAGAGGAATATGGGATCCCTTCTACCACGGCTGGGCCATGGACCCGGGGGTCGGGTATGAGCAGAAGCCCACTGTCCCATGCCATCAGGCCCAGAAGGATGAGGTCAGGGTCCAGGAGGGCTTGTGTGATGCCTTTGCCCAGGGCCTGCTCTGATCCTCCCAGCCACACTCTGCACCACATGATCCCTGCTCCCCCATCCCTCACACTCCCCCTACACACACTGCCTGTCTGGATCCCTGCCTCATGAGTCCCCCACCATACACCAGGAACTTGGGGTTAGGGTGGGAACATTGAAGGTTACTATGTAGGAGGCTGGGGACAGGTCCACTTGGTGGTGGGTACCTGTGGGGGAAGGCAGCTACCAGAGGGGCGACTGTGGGGGGGTGCGGCTGCTGAAGGGGTGGCTGGGGTGGCAGCTGCAGACCAAGCTGGTGAGGGGGTGGGAAATTGGATGAGGTGGGAAGCCAAGGCCTGGGCCAGGATGCTTAGGCTGCCAGCCAGCCACACCCACTCCTTCTGCTCCATTATGAGCCAGTTCCGAAGCATGCTGGTCATTTCTTTCATGACCACCCAGTTGGCAGTCACCTCCTAATCCCACCACTGCTGTCTTCCAGTGGCCTGGCCATGGCCATGCAGGGATGCAGGCAAGGGTGATGAAGCAGCCTCCCAGCCCCCTGTGGCTGTGGCCCTCTCTGATGCACCAGAGAGGCTCCCCAATGGCAGACTTGTGGCGACAGAAGGAGACATGGGGGTGGCCCGTGAGTGCTGTGTCCCAACCCTGGGGGGCTAGGGTCCCTGCTCTGCTAGACCCCACCCTGCTGTCCTGCAGTCTGATGGCCCATGGGGCCCGTGGGATCCTGGGTGCTGAGGGATTCCCGCATGGTGAGGGTCAGGCCATATTCAGTGCCCCCACTCCTTCCACAGACATGTGGGCTGTGGGGCTGTTCCAGGGTGGGGGGTGGGGGGCATTCCAGCCTCTGTGAGATCCCAGTCACCCCGTATCTACTGGCTGTAGCCTCCAGGAGCTTGGGTGAAGCTCAGCTAGATAAGGCTCGGCTGACCATCCCAGAGGGGATGGTAAAGACGAGGGTCTTGGTGGGCTGGTCCCCATGTGAGGGGCTGGTGGTACTGATGGACCCACCTCCTCATCAGTGTCCACATGGGGGTTGGGCCAGTGGTGTCCAGCTGGTGCTCTGGGTCAACCACCTCGCTCAGCCCCAGGAGCCTATGCAGCTCCCTTGAGTGGGGCAGTATGTAGCCCATGCCCCCGACTGGCTGACAGCGTCATGGGCTCTGCAGTAGGTCTGCTTCAGTTCTTTACTTTTATCCAGATGCTGCTCCCAGTGCAGCCAGGGTGTCCTTGAGTGGAGAGCCCCCTGGCCAGCCTGTCATAGGCTTCTGCATTTTGCTGCTGGGTGCCATAGAGTGAGGAGGTCCTTTAGCTCCCCATCTGTCCAGGAGGGGCCCCTCTTAACACATGCCTTGCGCGGGCTCTGCGAGTCCTTGGTGGTGTCGTCCGGGGCCTTCGGCAGGCAAGGGGGGTCCTCCTCTACTGCCATGGTGGCCAGGGGGTGCAGGGGCAGTCCACTCATGCTGCCCCTGCTTGTGGCATGCTCTCAGCTTCCTGCCTGGGGCTGCTGAGGAGCTAGTTCCTGTCAGCTAGCCGGCAGGGTCCATAGCCATGTGCCTGGTCTGGCCAGAGTGTCTCCATGCTCTGAGGGAGTGCAGCGGGGGGAGGCTGGCAGACCCCTTACTTTGACGCAGTAAGTGCAGAGCATCTACACACACCCTACTTCAAAGTTAAACGTCAAAGTAGGGCACTACTCCATTCCCAGGAATGAAGTAGTGACTTCGAAGTTAGCCTCCCTTACTTCAAAGTTAACTTCAAAGTAACATCCTAGTGTAGACACAAGCAAAATGTCTTGAGAATATCATTCCTGAATTCATTAATAATTATGACTAATTTATTTTAATAAAAGCAACACCCAGATTTTACTAAGTGCTTGATAGCTATATCTGTAGCTATACTTATAGAAGAACTTCAGATTTAAACAGACAAGACAGAGAAAGGGCATAGGATTCACCCCTTATTCTGATTGGAAACTGAGGAATAGATATTGGGGTCTTAATTATGCAACATTACTTGTCAGGGAGAGCTTTGCTATTGACTTCAAGACCAAGGTGATGCATTGAGGTGAGGGCCAAAAGTCAAGTGAGGAAATGAGCTCAGCTTTCCTGAGTTGCAGTCCAGTGTTTTAATCACTTTTCCTTCCACAAAGTAATTTTTGACCTTGCTTTATGTAAGTATTAATGTCTTCATGACAGTCTTTGTCTGTTTCCATCCACTTAGCATAACATGCCTGATCCTACTGTCCCTCCTCAGATCGAAGTTCTGCTTGCTCCCATCTAGTTATGATTTTGTACCAGAATCTGATGTCAAATAATGTTTTTCACTGGAAATAAAATGCTTTAATATGTGTTTTGCCATGTTGATGTGGACCTTTTGCGTGTTTCATATTTCTTAATTTCACAACATGACTAACCAAATCAGTAATAGATATGGGAAATGCACTCAGCTCTTAGCATGAAAGTTCCCAAGTTCCTACTTCTGATGAAGAAACTGATGAATGTGTAAACTTCCCCCATGCATGGGAGGTTGTTGGAGTAATTTTTGTCCGTGTGTTTTAGATTGGCTAGAGCTAAGAATCATTTAATATGATTTTATTAGTTATATCTAGTCTATTAAATTTCTTATCTTTGCATTATGGCTTTTCTTGCCCCATATCTCTTCTTATTCCTCATTATATTTTTGTCCCTTGCATTAAAATTGATGAATACATTCTAGAACTCAGTCCTTTGTAAATATGTAATTTTATATTATCTCTCCAATGGTATTTGAATGTCAACTCATTTACTGTGAATCTTTACCATTGCAGAGTTTCACAATTTAGAATTATACTGTCACTTTAGAATCAGAGAACTTCTTCTGTCCTGTGTCAGGATAGCTGATTCAGGATGCCCAATGGAAAATTATAGCCATTCATCAACTTAAGGCTAGGGAGTCATCTTTTATTATAAAACCTTCAGCTTCTGCATGGTTGTAAACCACGGCAGACAGAATTTCTCCCATTGTATTCCTAAGGGGGTTTTGCTTCTCAAAAAAGAAAAACTGATATACTAAAGTTGTTGGTTTTTTTTAACCACCATATTCCAGTAGGCTCTAAATAGCCTTGCATGTCAAACATACCCCAAATTAGAGCTGGCACTTGTTCAAGGCCTATTGTGACTTTTGAGAAATTTTGGCTCCCCAAAACCTGTCAAGATTGAGGCTGAACTCTGCTGATTGCTTTGGACAGAACTGGGAGGAAATGGTTGACTGTAGTTAATACTAGTAGGAGGATGAGAAACAGGAAACAA
This sequence comes from Carettochelys insculpta, assembly GCF_033958435.1. Lineage (NCBI taxonomy): Eukaryota > Metazoa > Chordata > Testudines > Carettochelyidae > Carettochelys > Carettochelys insculpta. Next base: position 317,637,097 of record NC_134137.1, read on the forward strand.
ATTTTTGTCAGAGCTGTGTGGCTCACTGCGGAAGAGCCAAAGAGGTCTGATATCAGGCAGATGCAATAAAACTTATAGTTTCATCAGTCAGGCTTCACAGTGTGAGATGATAACTGTTATCTTGGTGATTCTTCATGTGATTTATCCATTCCTTTTGTTTATTGGGAAAATAGCACAGAGAAGTTACAACTCTAGTTCTAAAAGCTTCATATGTTAGAATCCAAGCAGTAAGTATTTCTGGTCTATGGTGGTCATTTAACTAAGACATTATAAAATGCAGTCTTTAAAAATGATCAGACACCAAGTGAATTAGATAGCTAGACTCAGAGTATGCTCCTAAGAACATGAGAGTGATTATAGTGGGTCAGACCAATGGTCCATCTTGGCCAGTAGCTTACCTTTCAACAGTGGCTGGTGCTGGATGCTTCAGAAGGAATGACCAGAAGGTAGTCATTACTGTGTAATCCATTCCCTATCTTCCAGTCCCAGGTTCTGACAGTAGAAGGTTTAGGAACACCCAGAGCACAGGGCAGCATCCCTCACCATCTTAGGAAGTAGTCATTGGTGGGTCTATCCTCCGTGAACTGACCTAATTCTTCTTTGAACCCAGTTATGCATTTGGCCTTCACAAGAGTCCCTGGAATGAGGTCTACAGATATAGTGTGCACCTCACATATATCTAAAATTAGTAAAACATCTTTTTTGTCACTTACAGTGATACTCAGCCATGTGGAAAGGACACCAGCACAGTGGTTCCCAACCTGGGATCCACAAACCTCCAGGTATTGCAGGGGGTTCACGAAAAAAAGATAAGTAAAATTAACAGAATATAAGTTTTAAATACATTGCAAAGTTACGATCAGTTATTATTTTTCAATTAAATGTCTTCCAATAACATTATGAATTACTGTCTGAAAATCTATCTTGTGGTGCCTTTGTTTACATTTCCTTACTTACATTTCCTTTTTCATTAATGAAGTGACCATAGAAGCTAGAATTGGCTTTGATGGGGGTCTGTGAATGGTTTGAGGGGTGACTGGTGGTGTGCACTAGTGAAAAAGTTGGGAACCACCACACTAGGGCACAAATGTACAGTAACTCTTTTAAATAAACTAAAACAGTCACTTAGCAGCTGCTCCATTTTGCACATTCTTTGGAGTCATACCCATCCTCTCTAACATTTTGATATAATATCCCTAAAAAATAAAGCTATATGAAGACTGGAATGGAGATCTGAATGAAACTAAAATCAAACATCAGTTTTCCCTCTGACTGAAGAAAGAGTTAAAGCGAAATAGGAGAGCTATTGGGAATAAAACTTTTTTCTCAAAGAAACTAAGAAGATATTACAGTAAATTGCATTATGCTATAAGAATTAAAGTCTTATATTTTACACATGTTCCATATGCCCACTCTATAGGTCTGTCAGGCTATGGCTATGCTGTGGCTGTAACTTGAAATAACTCATGCAATTTGCACAACACAATTTGCATAAGGTATTTTGAGTTACCTTATTTTGAGCTCAGTGCCATTTAGTCCCAGAGTTGCTATTCTGGATACATTTGTAGTAGCAACAATAGGAAATAGCAACAATAACGTAGCCATAGCCTTTGTGTCTTATACTTTGTGAAATACCATATATATATCAACAACTTTTAAGACTGTAGCTATGTCTACACTGGGACGCTACATCAAAATAGCTTATTTCGATGTAGCGGAATTGAAATAAGCTATTTCCACATCTAGCGTCCACACATCCTCCAGGGTTGGTGCCATTGATGTTCAGCATCGATGTAGGAAAGCACTACATCGAAATAGGCCCTGCAGGGGAGCGTCTACACACAAAAGCAGCTCCAATTCGAATAAGGGGACTAGGAAAGCCTGCAGACAGCATCACAGGGCGGACTAGCCCTTCTGGGGCAACAGCAAGCTGCTCCCTTAAAGGGCCCCTCCCAGGCACACTTGGACTGCACAGCACAGGTCTACAGAGCCCACAACCACTCACAGACCCTGTGCATGCAGCATGGACCCCCAGCAGCAGCAGCAGCAGCAGCAGCAGCCAGAAGCCCACATGGCCGCCCCTGGGGCAGTGGCTGCCCTGCTCAGTGCCATGGAGGAGGCCTCCCTCCATCTCCTAGAAGATGAGCTGTCCTTGGGGGATGAAAGAGCTGCCCCAGACCACCATGTAGCCCTCATGGCCTCCCCCCGCCAGGTGTGATGCTGGCTATGGAGGTACCCCCCCAGCACAGAGTGGTGGGAGCGGCTGGTTCTTGGGGAATGGGATGATGACCGCTGGCTCTGGAGTTTCCGGAAGAGCCAGCAGACATTCCTCTAGCTCTGCCAGTGGCTCACCCCTGCCCTGTGGCACCAGGACACCCCCATGTGGCGTGCCCTCACCATCGAGAAATGGGTCAGCATCGCTGTCTGGAAGCTGGCCACTCCAGACAGCTACCGATCCATAGGACAGCAGTTCGGTGTGGGCAAGGCCACCATCGGGGCTGTTGTCAAGGAGGTAAAGGGACCCCGGGGGAAAGGGGGAGACACTGGGGGAGGGGGGACCCTGGAGGAAGGGGGGAAGGGGGGAGCCTGTGGGGAGCCCAGGGGGAGGGGGACCCCAGAGAAAGCCTGGGGGGATGCTGGGGGGAGGGAGGCCCCTGGAGGAGGGCCAGGCACACCCTGAACACCCCTCACGCGTGCTCATGTCCTCCCCCCACATGTTGTCCACATGCTGAATGTTCTGCTGCTCCACAGGCTCGTGCAGCTCAGGGACCTGGATGCAGCCATCGCAGGGTTTGCCGGCATGGGGTTCCCTAACTGCTTCGGGGCATTGGATGGGACCCACATCCCCATCCAGCCCCGGAGCAAAGCAGAGGATGTTTTGTGAACAGGAAGTGCTGCCCCTCAGTGGTCCTCCAGGCTATGGTGGACAGCCGGGGCTGCTTCCTGGACATATATGTTGGCTGGCCTGGCAGCACCCATGACACCTGGGTTTTTAGGAACTCAGGCCCTTGCCACCGGCTGAAGGCGGGGACCTACATCCCCCAGCGGGAGATCCCTCTTCTGGGGAACACCACTGTGCCCCTCTGCCTCGTGGAGGGTGTGGCCTACCCCCTCCAGCCCTGGCTCATGTGCCCTTACATGGGCCACCTCAGCACCAGCCAGGAGCAGTTCAACACCCACCTGAACCATGCACGCCAGGTGTTTGAGAAGACTTTCAGCTGCCTCAAAGGCTGCTGGAGGTGCCTCCTCACCTGCCTGGACCCAGGGACTCCCCAGCTTCCCCCAGGTTGTGGGCGCATGCTGCCCTCTCCACAACCTGGTGGAGAGGAAGGGGGAGGCATTCGTGCAGGGCTGGGCTGTGGAGGCTGGCACAGCCTACCCCCAGCCACCTGCTGCCCCAAGCCACCAAGCGGATCCGGGTCCAGGAGGCCCTGCGGGCCCTTTTTGACAAGGCTGCGGGGTGAACGCCAGCAAGGCCAGCCTGGTGAGCCACCCATCACCTCCCCGACTGCCCACAACACACTACACTGCCCCCATGCCCACACCACTGTGCACCAAAGAGCACACAACACGTTTGTTTTATTTTAAATAAACCGAACATTCTTGAAACCAAACAATGAACTTTAACATGAATGGGGGAACTATGTACATTGGGGGGGGGAAAGCTACTAAAGGGAGGTGGGACAAGGCAACTATGTACAATAATGGAGGGGAATATGTACAAATGGGGGGCATGGGGGGCCCAGTCCTTGGCCCCCTTCCCCCCTACTGTCCAGCACCCGGCGTGGGGGGGCTCAACCCACATCTAGGCCGGAGGCCCCATCGAGGCTGGGTGGGGGCTGGGAGGACTGGCAGGTATGGCCAGGCTGTCTCCTGAGCCCTGTGGTCCCCCTCCTTGGCAGCCTCCAGGGCAAGTGGAGAGTGGCTGGGAGGGATGGTGGCCAGAGCGGTGGGGGGTGCCATCTGCTCGGCGATGAACTCAAATGTCCTCATGAAGGACCCCCAGGCCTCCTGGTGCCAGGCCAGCCTCTCTCCTGAAAGTGGAGCCGGCGCCTCCACTTGCAGGTGGCGCTCTGACACCTCCACCTGATGCTGGAGGGAGGCAAGGAGCTGGGGGTCAGTGGCTGGCTCCGGTGGTGGTGGGTTCATCCTGGGGCCAATCCCTGCTCCACCACCTGGCTGGCATGGTGCAATGTCCCTGCTGGGCTGTCTGGCACAACGAATGTGGCGTCCATGCTGTCATGGCCCTCAGATGGGGCGGCTGAGGAATAGAGAAGGAAAGAGCGAAGACAGACGTTAGTCTGGGCCCTGAGCCATGGCCCATACCCCCCCACCCCTCAGCTGCTGCATCCCCATCCTCTGTCCCCCACGGGATGATGATGGGTGTGGTGTCCCCCAATGAGTGACCCCCTTTGGAGGTTCTGCCCCCTCCATCCCCAGGGATGGGGTGTGGCACCATACTGAGGGCAGGTGCTGACAGGCTCTGAGGGACATGCCACTGCTGTCCCAGGGCCATGGTCTGGCTGGGCCATGGTGGGCCGGGGTCAGCTGGGTCCGTGGAGGGCACTGGTTGAGTCCCTTGCCCCTGCCCCTTAACCTGGGGGTGTGCACCTGGGGTACATACCTGATGGTCCACTCCCATGACTGGGGGACACCTGGCAGGTGGATTCCCTGCTGGAGCTGCAGGAGAGGAGGTCAATCAGGAGCCCCCCATTGCTGGAGCCCCCCTCCTCCCAGGGGTGGGCTGCTCTGTGGGCCACTGAGGTGCAGAGCTGGCCCCTGGGCCAGACTCCAGCTCCAGGGCCTGCTGGGGCTTGTTGGCCAAGGTGGCTGGGGGGGAGGAGGTGTACCGGGGGCCCAGGATCTCCCTGAGCTCCCTGTAAAAGGGGCAAGTGGAGGGGATGGCCCCAGACCGGCTGGCCGTGCTCTGGGCCTGGACATAACCCTGCTGCAGCTCCTTGACCTTACTTCTGATATGGTCAGGAGCGCGGACAGGGTGACCCCGGGCAGCCAGGCCCTCGGCCAGCTGGGCCAATGCATCTGCATTCCACCGCTTGCTCCCCATTACCTGGAGCACCTCCTCCTTGCCCCAAAGCCCAGCAGGTCCTGGATCTCAGCATCCGACCAGGAGGGGCCCCGCCACCTCTTCCCCTGTGGCTGGATGGCTGGGAGCCCTGGGTCCCCTTGGGGGAGGTGTTCTGGGGGCGCTCAGGGGGATGGCTGGCTGCCATGGGCGTTGGGTGGGGGATCGGGGTGTCTGGAGTGCGTGCAGGCTGTGCACGTGTCTGTGCTGCTGCCTGCATGCTCTCAACTGTCTGCCACAGGAAATCAGGGGGCTTGGAGCTTTAAGGGGTTGCTGCACGCAGCGACCATAGAGCTCAGGGGCAGGACAGAGCATCTATCAACCCCTCAGCAGATGGCCACTATGGAGGACCCCGCTATTTTGACGTAACGGGACGTGGATCATCTATACATGCCCTACTTCGACGTTGGACATTGAAGTAGGGCGCTATTCCCATCTTCTGATGGGGATAGGGATTTCGACATCTCACCATCTTACATCGATGTCAACTTCAAAACAGCGTCCAGAGAGTGTAGACATGCTGGGCACTATTTCGAAGTTGGGCTGGCTATTTCGAAATATCCGGCTAGTGTAGACGCTGCTTTTGTAGGTAAGTAAAGGACATATTAATTTCAAATGATTTTTTTAATCACAGACAAATCTACATAAAATTTGGTACATGAGAGTATTACCACAGTGTTAGAATTATTTCCAAACTATGCACGTAAACTTTGAAAATTGAGTGTTAAGATTAAATTTATAAGAAATCCATGTATATTCAGATGTGGAAATACACACTTGAGACACACAAAGATTTTAAACTCTGTCTTCTGGGCAATGGTCTTAAAATTTTGATCAATTTTGTTTTTGAATTTGTGGTCTCGGATTTGTATGTTTCCTGCTCTGGTTTCATGTTATAGCAGCCCCAGAAGATGACACAGAACATGTTATTTGTTTTGTCATAATCATGAGGGTTAGCCAGCAGCGTGGGAGTAAAAGGGTTAACCTCCTTAGCCAGGTGCGGTTGGGCTATAGGAATGTAAGTAAAAATTAAATTTTAGCTCCTCCTTCTTCTGTTCTCTGTCTTCTTCTTCTTCTTTCCAGCCATGAGGGAGAGAGACACAGAATATCTCCCTCCAAGAACAGGCCCTCCAATCTTCTGTAAGTAGGGTAAAGTTTAGATAGATCCGTTAGGCTTTATTGTTTTATGGTTTGGGAAGTAGGATCTGATGTCCATGCACTTTTTAAAAATGTTCTTTTACTCTCCTTGTAACTAAGTTCTAGGCCCATGGTGGAGACTCCCCATGTGTTTTACTTTGTGACTCTTCCATCTAGTCATGAGGCTTGCAACATAAATATTGTAGTAATAATAAAAGTTCCCTCTTTTGCTTTTTATTAACCTGGTATTGGTTAATGTTTGTGTCCTGGTTTTTACTTTTGGGGCTGAGATTTCCCAAGTAGTCTCTCCCTGGTTTCCTTATTATTACTTGGGTGGTGGCAGTGAATTTTATCCCCAAAATCTAAGGTTTTATGATTTCTGGGGGGAAGTTTATACCAAAACCTGGTAAATAAGGTTTTGGAGGTACTTTTGCTGGCCGCCACTTCTGCATTTATCTTGCTAAAGTGGGGAAGGAGCCATAACATGTTTCAAGAACACTTTCACTGCAAATTTGACAAAACACAAAGGGTGCGTGTACACTAGCATGTTTTTTCAAAATAGCTTTTGAAAGGAGGGCCCCTTTCAAAACATCCCATGAAGCGTCTACAAACAAAATGCTCTCTTTTGAAACCCAATCTGTCGAAAGATGCCTTCCACAAGATCACCTTTTGAGAGCGCACTGTGGGATAGATGCAGCTAGAGGTACCAGCACGAGATTTCTAATTGTATCGACACCACTCAGCCTTAGGTTGAAGAACCTGAAATGCCTTTCAAAATCTAAGAGAGCTGTGGCATGGAGCGTGCTGTCAGAAGTCTTAAGAGAGCAACACTCTGGTGCAGAAACTACAGTCCCAAAAGCCCCCCAAAAATGAAGCTTCTGAAGGTGGTGTCTTACTCAAGTGATGAAAATGAACATGCATCAGTCCACACTGCTTTGGATTTTTACTGAGCAGAATCCATCATTGGCATGGACACTTGTCCTTTTTAATGGTGCTTGAAGCATGAATGGGCATACTTCAGGTGACGTATGCAAAAAGCAGGCAGCTTTACTTGTTGCAAATGTTAATACCATTGTTTTTCTGAGTGATTGGCTGAACAATAAGTGGGACTGAGAGGACCTGTAGGCTATAAAGTTTTACATTGTTTTATTTCAATACTGTTATTTTGTACCTAATTCTACATGTGCAGTTTCAAATTTCATGAAAAGAGATTGAAAAACTCTGCATGTATTACCTGGATTGAATAACTCTTTCTTTTGTTTTTACTGTGCAAATATTTTTAATCAAAATAAATATTAAGTGAGCACTGTAATCTTTATAATCTGTGTCATAATTTAAGTCAATATATTTGAAAATATACAAAATATTTAAATAAATATTATTCTGCTATTGACAGTGAGATTAATCACAAAATTAATCACAGTTATTTTAAATTGCATAATTAATCATGATAAATGTTTTAAATTGCTTGCCAGACACAGTTTAAACAGATTTTTAAAAATGCTTTTTTGACTTCTTTTGCCTTTTTCTTTGTGAACTTACTACAGGCTAGAGTTAACATTATCTAATTGCCTTACCTCTGAACTGTAACTTCATCTTCAAATCATGAAGTAGACATGCATTCACCAAATGGTTTTGACGAATAATTTTCAGATTTCAGGTGGTGCATTTTAATGTGTATTATTTGTGTCAAGTATCAGAAGGGTACCCTTGCATCCGCAAAAACAACGAGAAGTCCTGAGGCACCTTTTAGACTAACAGATATATTGGAGCATGAGCTTTCGTGGGCAAAGAGGCCCATTTTGTCAAATGCATCTATAAGGTGCCATAGGACTTCTCATTATTTGTGTGGGGCAACTGGGTACTTAAACTCCATGCTATTGTTTCTGCTCTCTGAGAGAGTGCAGTTGTTTAAAGTGGAAGAGTGGACAATGAAATCTAGGACTTGCATTCATTTTTCATTTTCCTTTTATCCCAATCATTACTCTCTTCCTCTTGCCTTCTCTTTCTCATCCACAGCTCTCTGAGGTCAGTAGGGAACCCTTCAGTTCATTTCAGTGGACTATGAATTGGTCTTCAATTGATGTTGCTTTTGGATCATCTGATCTGACACTCTTATCCCTTCATCTTCTTATCTATGTGCCTTCCCCCAACTCCCTAATGGTTCAAGACTGATGAGGACTGGGGCACTGTTTTGTTAGGCATTCAGGTATAGCTACCAGGGAACAGTCTTTGTTCAGAGAAGGGCTACACACAAGAAGTTATGTGCACTGCACAAAAAAAACAAACAAACAAACAAAAAAAACCAAAAAGCAAAAAAAAAACAAGTTATGTTGGTTCTCTTCCATCCAGGTGCTAGGTCACAGATTGTTGAGGGTCATATACTGGAACAATGGTTTACACAGCGATAGATATCTCTCATTCACAGAGCAATCCTCAAACACTCACACTCAAGTATACAAACAGAAAAGAGGAGATGGGGCAGGATGAGTGGGAGCAAAATGTCAATCAGCTCAGAGGAGAGAATGTTCAGTCTGAGGACATCCCCGGTGTCCCATAGTCCCTGCTTAAACAGATCCAAATGCTGCTCTGCTGGCTTCACTTTCTGCCTGACTCCCCTCATCAGCTTTTTTTCAATCTGCAGTTTATTTTCAAAAGGCCACTTAGCTGGAGTAAGAAGAGATTCACAGAGAGGCTTGTCTCTTTGGCACATTTTCATGTCAATGGGATACTGAAAGAAAGGGTTACCCACAAGTAAGCCCCACTTTTATCCCTTTTCTCTCCCCCTCAAGGAGCCAGTGCAGCAGACCCTGTTTAAACTGCTTTTTGCTGCTATAAAACTTGGCATTTGATTGTCAGGTGGTTCCATCAGCCCCCTTGCCTCTTGGATGTACAGCTTTAAGTTTTTCTCAGCAAAAAGCCTTTTTAGGCTGCTAAAACTATTGTGTGGAAAGAATTCTAGATTGCATGCAGAAGGTTTTTGTTTCTTTAGTCTGTATAGAAAATGCTGTGTAAAGGCAAAGTGTTCTAGTTTTCTTTTGTGTGAGACTTTTGGCACATGTCTCACTCACAGCTCCGGTCAATAATGTCACACAAAATACAAGAAGAAAGAATTGGTGCAATAAAAAAAGTCCCCCGAAGCCTCCAGTGGTGCCTTGAAGTATAAACTGCAGCTCAGAGGTTCTCTTCTACTTGTATTCAACTTGTCTGCATTACTTTATATTTATAAACTGTGCACTCTACTACTTTAGAGGAAGTAAAAAAGCTTTCAACATTTTTTATTTTTGGGTTCAAAATAAATTTATTCACTAAACCACAGTTATTTTACAATGGATTTATGTATTGAAGCTGATCATCATTTCACAAGGGCATGCCAACAGTTTTACAACAATTAAGTAGCACAGTAGAGCACTTGGAAGTTGAATTAAGAAGCAGGGAGGCATTTTAATGTGCTATGAGATTTCATTGATGCCTAATTAGATAAATAATGTACATAACTACTTTTATTTTTCATTAGTGATGTGGTTAGACAGAACGATACTTAATTCTGCTTTTGGTGAAGAAATAATTCCATCCACCACTCAAACACAGCTACCTCTGGGGTGTAACACATCAACTGTGTAATGGCAAATAGTAAATGAATAAAATACCATGCATACATGAAACTACTGAGGAAATGTTGATTGTCAAAATGTGATTTTCTTCAATGTCTTCTTAGTTAGAGCTGGTCATGAAATGCTTGGTAAATTTTCTGAAGCAAAACTGTTTTTCTGCAAAATCCCTGAGCAGCACTATCTTCTTCTGAAACAGTCAAGGACAAACTGTAGCTCATTGGGGTTTTATGTGTAGCCCACTAGAGATTTTCTTTACTATTGCCCATGAATGCATGGGGCTGCCAGATTCTGCTGGTTTTCGTCTGTGCAGTTTTTTTCCTACCAGTATTGCTAAAGTGACACACATGTAAAGCAGGAGTACGCAGAATGAGGTACGTGGTGACTGAACACAACATTGGGAGAGCCATGCACATCCTCTGCATCCTATAAAGTTCTGCTAATGGTACAATTGGTACACCCCACAAATTCCAGGTCCACACATGCAGTTAGCAAAACCATCCTATGCCAAGAGACTGCCTTGGTTACCACAATCTTGGTTACCACAATCTCATCTGGTCCACTCATTAGTCTCATTCATCCACCTCACTATCCTGGAAGAAGCTTTGCCAGCCAGCTGAGCCCATTATACTTCACAAGTGAGATTTGATATGGGCAATCAGTGATGTTATGTTAATCCCAAGGCAGACAAGCATTACAGCAAAAGTTGTAGGCTAAGGGGGCTCTTTTGATGGTGGGATTTTAAAAACAGAGGGTGGATGGAAAAGTGTCTGGGGGCTTCCTCTAGTAATAAAAGAAATCACTACAGTGATTTATACATTGCTCTTGTCAAGGTACCCAGTAGGAAGAGCATCAGATTTGAATTTATCTGTAATCTGGTGCAATACAAGCACACAATTTTCAAGATAGACTCCTCTGTGATCAAAGGTAAGCCCACAAATGGAGGCAGAGGGAGCAAGAACTGAACAGTGAGAGTTTAGTCAACTAATGAAAACTAGATAAGGTGAGTTACATTGATATTGATGATTCATACTTAACCTTAGTGGTTTGTTTGCTTGCCATAGGCCAGCATGACTAACCCAAGGGTGCCAAAAATTACCATTGATCAATAGTTTGAAATTGCAGCACTTGAACTTTCACCTTTAATTCTGCTGTGCTGTAGTATGTGTCCAAACATCAGCCTTTTAGAATTATTCGTTCTGGCTGCAGATCAACATTGCACCAGCAGCTGCTGAATGTTAAACACACATTTTTCAGCCACTGAATAACAAAACCAATTTCTGTATAGGAATATAGGGAAGCTGATATACGCTTGGGCTAAGTAAAGATGGGCTGGGAGGATTTAGAAAGCCATGGGCATGTAGTTTAAATTGTGCTAGAAATCTAATATTGCAAAGCTCCTTTAGAAATGGATGTGGCTATGTATAGGGGATGCAGAGTTGGATCTGCTTATACGACCTGATGCAGAACTATCTGAATTCAGTGAAAAGCCTCCCATTGATATCATTGGACTTTGGAACAGGAAAATAACCCTCTGCAAGTGGAGTACAGTTTCAAAGAGCCCTTAAACCTTCACCATGTAAATTTGTACCTGCACTTTTGATGTGCATAATATGAAATACTTTGCATGAGCAAAACTTTCATTTTTGTGGAAATAAGATAAATACTCAGCTAGGTACTTCTTTTCTTCTTCTTGGACTGAGCCATTAATCAACAGATCTTATCTTCTATGATGTTATTGGTGAGCAACTAAACCAATCCTTGATTGGCAAAGCCAATTACAGATGTCACATGAAAACCCGCAACTGCAGGTGTTGTACGTTCTTTTAGGATCCTATACTTTGCCTGTAGTGCCTGGATATGCTGACTCTCATGGCAGTTAAGATCCTGAGCAGTGGTTTGTTGCCAGGACAATCTATCCTGAACTAGAGTTTTCAGATCACTGGAAGATATGCTGCATGACTTCATGTTGGCCTTTAAGATGTCTTTATAGTGCTTATATTGACCACCGATAGAGTGTTTTCCATGAGCAAGCTGGCCATAGAAGACCATCTTTGGTATCCATGAGTCATCCATCCTCATGACAAGACCAGTCCAGCAAAACTATTTGTTCATAAACATTGCTACCGTGCCCATGACACCACACAGCTTAAGAATTCCCATGTTAGGAATTTTGTCACACCACTTCACATGGGATATCTTCCTCAGACAGCAAATATGGAACTGATCAAGTTTCAAAACATGGTGATGCTATATGGTCCATGGTTCCAAGCCATGCAGCAGGACAACTGCCTGATAAACCACTGCCTTGGTATAGAGTTTAATACCATGGTCATTCCATTGACAGCATTGGCTTTGGCTGATAGAGAAGATATGTAATGATCCACATTTATGCTAGAGGACAGAGCACTTCTGAGGTAGCAGAACTTGTCAACGGCCTTAAGGAAGGACCGTATCAGCAGCAGTGATCACTGGAGTGCCAGGCTCTTTCCAAACAGCCTGAGGCATAACTTCTGCCTTCTTGAGGCTCACTGTAAGCCCAAAGCAGTGAGTAGAAGTAACAAAGTGATCAGAAAGCTCCTGTGCATCCTTCACCAAATGAGCCAACAATGCACAGTCATCAGCAAACAGAAGGTCATGCATAGTTGTATTAACCAGTTTAGTGTGAGCCTGAAGTCTCCAAGGATTGAAAATACTGCTGTCTGTTCAGAGCTGAATAGGTATGCCCAACATGCAGTCCTTAAAAGCAACTAACAGCATAATTGAAAAGTAGATGTTGAACAGGAGAGGAGCAAGCACACATCCTTACTTTGTACCATTTAACATTTCAAATGGTCTATACACACTGCACATTCAAATGCAGAATTTGATATTCTGAATGCACAAATTTGGACTGCTGTGTTTATGAACAAATAGGCAATTACCTGAATAAATTCTGTTTAAGATAACTGTTGAAAAGATCATTTTTGGATGAAATATAATCATCCTCGGTCCTGATCATATTCATATGATATTTTTCTGGCTAATAAAATTTCTATAGCTTGTGAACAAGTGCATACACAGCATGGCTTTGAATCATCCTGGCCCTAAATGCACGGTGAAGGAACTGAGTGTATGGATGTACTGGGGACGAGGGACACAGAAGTAGTTTTGTGCCTTATTCAACCAACATTTAATGGCCAGGAAAAGTCTTTCTTGTCCTTGGCATTAATTAAAGCAACCTCTGGAGCCGTTGTGCCTGCTGAGAATATATGAAGCATGGCAGTGCTCTGATCCAAACCTTCTCCCGCAGAAAATCCTCTGTTGTTGGGTGGAATACAGCTGGTTACATAAATGATGTGCCTCCTGGGGAAACCCCTGTGGGAGAGATATTTCCCAATGGGCTTTTAGTTCCTGTTTATGTCACTGAAAGAGCTGTTTGACTGCAGTTAAGGGCACTGAAATACTCACCTGTCTGAACACTGGTGGGGTTGCAATGACCCTTTTGTTGTCTCTGGTGTCTGTGTTTCACTCAAGCTGCTACTGTGATGTGTTTGAAGGTGTACACATAAACTGGTGGCTATGGATTAGGAACAGTATAATAGTAACTAGGGCTAACTTACATATTGATGGTGGCTATATGCGGAAGCAAGGGAATGTTACCTATGACCACCTTAGACTTTTTCATGTGGAGTTGATGCAGTTCTCAGCTATTTTCAACTTGCGTCATACTGTTGAGCACTGAGAACTCATTAAGAGATTTTCTAGTGTGCTATTATATGCCAGGCAAATTTAAGAGTGTCTGCATCTGTGCTGGTTTCTCCTGACACAATGAGTTACATTTTCCCTTGATGGGGTTAGAATTATTGGGTGAGGTGATCGTTAATACTGATTCAGTATGTGCTGCTGAAGGATTTGTGTGGTGCTGTGGTTTTGTAAGTGTGCTTGAGCTCTCCTAGCATAGTCATCACATGGGCCTGCAGGCCTTGGCTGGATATTGAATAGGACATAGACACTGGAGAGCTAGGGAGCTCTTGCTGTGAGAACTTAAAATGAGAAATCCAGTGGCAGGTTTCTCCATCTTCACAGCCATCAAGACTGCTTGGTGGTAATTCAAATTAAAAAAAGAAAAGTTTTTAAAAGTTGCTGCCACTTAGCTAGAACTTGTGTTTTTGTCTGTAGCCTTATGGGCCCATGCCTTACAGAAGACTGATTGGGTGTAAGTGAGAGCACCAAGATATTTTTGCTAGTGGCAAATGGTATTTTGTATGTTTGACCTAAGCATACGTCCCATCCATTTCATTGGCAGTGGAACCTGAGCTGTTATTTTTATGGCCTTATGCTTTGGAAAAAATAGTAAATTATTTCAAATAAGTGGTTTCAAGAAAGTAAAACGCTCTTAGAACTTTTCCTCTCTTATCAAAGCTGGTCTCAATATTTTGTATGTAGTCAAATATCAGGTCATTTATGCATTAGGTTGAAGGCTTGTTTGAAAGTAAGGTCCCATAGCTTGAGCAAGAAAATTCTTTAGGAAATTTTACTACAGTAGAAGTAGATTTTTGCAGTTCATCAGATTTTTATCTGCGTAAGGCCTGGAGAAAGGCACTGTGGAGAACAGTGTGTAGCAGAATGTGCTAATCTGAACAAGAAAACACTGAGGAAGTCATTGATAGTGTCAGTCACAGGAGTCATTAGTCATGTTCTACCTAGCCTGCAGCTTCATAATAGTATCTGCTAATAGATGTCAGCTAGCTTCTGAATTATCTGAACAGGTACTATTTCAAAGAGAACAGAATCTCTTCACTTCTTGAATGACTTGATTTACAGAATTTTTTAATGGATGGTTGAACTACTGACAGTGGCTTTCTAAACAAAAGGACCACAAGTAAGCCTGATATATTTTTGGAATTTCTGTATATGACACCAAATATCTATTGGCCAAAAGAGATAATGTTGTAAGGTAAATAGAAAAGGCATAACAGAAATAGCAGATTTAAAAAGACCTATCTGGTCATCTAATCTATCCCCTTGAGTGTGTAGACTTGGTCATTAGGTTTTATAGTATTTTTGACAGTGCAATATACTCATTAATATTACTATTATAATTATAATATTTTGAAACTATCACATTTTCCAAATAAAAATAATATATATGGACATCAGGAAAATACATACCTTATTTACAGGTAGTTTTTAATCAGCTTATTTGAATATTGAAGATAGGTAGGTAGGCTGATATTTGAATCCAGAATTTTTGATATCCTGATGACTTTTAAATATACTCTCCAGAGAATCCCTTTAACTTCCATGCAGGACTTCCAACTAACAATGAACCATCTTGTAGACAAAGGAGATTTTTTATGTTCTTTCACTTCTGTATTGTTTAAGAGAGACTTGTTTGAGCTACCAATACTTTCACCCGGACCAGTTATTTTTATGGAGCAGTTCATTATCTGAAGGTATGTCTACACAAGGAAATTAGATCAAATTTGTTAAGGTCAATTTTTTGGCACCAGATTTTGTAACGTTGAGGGTGCATGTCCTGACTGGTACATGAAGTCAACGGAGTGCATCCCCACAGGGATGATAGCTTCAACTTTTGTTGGTAATGTACTGTAGGTACTTATCCCCCGGTTCCTGCTACCCCTTTGAATTGTAGGCTAAGCTCCCAGGGTCTGATGGGGAAAAATAGTGTCACAAGAGGTTCTGCATGTGTGCTGTCAGCTTCCCGTACTGCACTTATCTCCTCTCCCTTCCTCTGGACAGCAATGGCAAAAAAGTGTGTTTTGGTGCCCTTTTTTCACTGGGTACCCATGCAGATACCATTGCAAAGCTAGCATTAAACCTATCCAGCTCCATACTGCTGTGGCAAGTATTATGATCACCTGCAGTATGTGCAGAGCCTAAGTGGCCATCACAGAGATGAAAACTCTTAGGAGGACATGGACATACACAAATGTAAAACACTGGCAAAGAAGAATGGGGAGATGCTGGCTACAGTTGATGCTTTGTCTAAAGTGGAGAGATGGGTCCTGTGATACAAGCTCAGACTGGTGGGACCGCATTTTTCTGCAAGTGTGGGTGATCAGCAGTGGCTACATGTATAAAGCCAATTTCATGGTATGTGGCAAATGGCTTTCCCCCACCCTGAAGCGCAGTAATGCCAGAATGAGACATGCTCTGACAGTTCAGAAGAAAGCGGCGACAGCTCTGTGCAAGCTTGCAATGCCAGACAGCTGTCAGTAAGTGGGCAAATCTATGATGGGAGTGGGTGGATCTTAAGGGCCTTTTCACCCACATCAACATGGGATGTTTGGGAAAGTTGCATGATGCACTCAACTTTAGGAACTCTGGTCTGTTCGGAAAGCTGCAGAATGGAACTTTCTTCCCAGACTGTAAAAGTAACAATCAGAGAAGTGGAGATGTCTACAGTGATCCATCTTACCCTTGTTCTCCTGGCTCATGAAGCCATACACAGGCAACGTGGACCTCAGTAAGGAGCAGTATAGGCTGAGCAAGTGCAAAATGGTAGTAGAGAGTGTATTTGGCCATTTAAAGGCAGGTTCAGGAGCCTCCTGACTCAGTTAGGCCTTTGGGAAAACAACATTCCCCTTGAGGTAGCAGCCTGCTATATGCTCTATAACTTACGTGGGAGTGAGCAATAAAAATTCATGACAGGCTGGTGGGCCAAGGCAGATCACCAGACCACTAATTATAAGCAGCCAGATACCAGGACACTAAGGAGAGCACAGTGAGAGTAACTGCTAATCAGGGAGACTTTACAAAACTGCTTTATGAATGACCAGACAGCGACATGACTGTCATGCCTGTTTCTGTGAAGGAGATGCACTCTGTATAAAATGAGCTGTCTTGGAATCCCAGTAACCTCCACCCAACCCAGCCAAATGGAACAGGCAATAAAGACACTGTTTTGGAGAGCTTAATCATTTTTATTTATGGGATAAAATGTAGCACACAGTAAAGAAGTTCATGGTATGGGCATTGGGGCCAGGTAAGCCAGGGTCAGAGGTATTTCACAATCATAGATGGGAGAATGTCAGCCATCTGTTCTGAGAAGCATCCCAGGGAGTGGAATGAAAAGCTGTCCTTGACTTTCTCAGCCAATCTGCATTCAAGGATGCCAATGGATGAGGGTCTCGAACATGGTGAGAGTCATAGAATGTAGGGGTGGAAGGGACCTCAGGAGGTCATCGAGTTCAGCCCCCTGCTTCCAGCAGGATCGACCCCAACTAAGTTATCCCAGCCAGGACTTCACCAAGTTGGGTCTTAAAACCTCCAGGGATTGAGATTCCACCACCTCTCCTGGTGAAGTAGTTTTTCCTAATATCCAACCTACTTCTCTCCTGTAACTTCAGATCACTGCTCCTTGTTCTGCTGTCCTTTACCACTGAGAACAGTTTCTCTCCATCCTCTTTAGACATCCCCTTCAGGAAGTTGAAGGCTGCTATTAAATCACCCCTCAGTCTTCTCTTCTGCAAACTAAACAAGCCCAAATTCCTCAGCCAAATTCTCTTCATAGTCATGTACTCCAGCCCTTTAATCATTTTCACTTCCCTCCACTGATCCTGCTCCAGCACATCCACATCCTTTCTATACTGAGGGCCCCAAAACTGGATGCAATACTCCTGATGTGGCCTCACCAGTGCCAAATAGAGGGAAACAACAACTTCTCTAGATCTGCTCGAAATGCTCCTCCTAATGCACCCCAATATGCCATTAGCCTTCTTGGCTACAAGGGCACACTGTTTGCTCATATCCAGCCTTTCATCAGCCATGATCCCTAGGTCCATTTCCACTGTATTTCTACTTAGCCAATTGGTCCACAGCCTTTAGAAATGCTTGGGATTCTTGTGTCCCAAGGACAGGACTCTACACTTCTTGTTGAATCACATCAGATTTCTTTTGATCCAGTCCTCCAATTTATCCAGGTCACTCTGGATCCTATCTCTACCCTCCAACATATCTACCTCTCCCCCTAGCTTGGTGTCATCTGCAAACTTGCAGAGGGTACAATCCAGTCCCTCACCCAGGTCATTAATAAAGATGTTGAACAACACTGGCCCCAGAACCGAGCCAAAGGGCACTCCACAGGAAACTAACCACCATCCAGATATTGAGCCACTGACCATTACCAGTTGGGCCCAACCAGCAAGCCAGCTTTCTATCCATCTTACCGTCCATGTATCCAATCCATACTTCCTTAACTTATGGGTGAGAATGTTGTGGGAGACTCTATCAAAAGCTTTGCTGAAATCAAGGTATATCACATCCACTGACTTTCCCATGTCCACCAAGCCTGTTACCACATCATAGAAGCTAATCAGATTGGTCAGGCATGACTTGTCCACGGTGAATCCATGGTGACCACTTTTGATCACTTTCCGTTCTTCCAAGTGCTTCAAAATGGATTCTTTGACGATTGGAGGACGTTTTCAAGTCTGTGATTCCAAAAGCAGTTTCTGCAGCCATGATCACTGTATGGTGGGGTGGGATGAGGGAATGGCAGCTTTTGATAGTGTGGCAGTCATGGTTACCACATGCTTCCCCTCCCCACTTTGCTGAGGCATTGAGAGTTATCATTCCCCCAGGAATCCTAGGAAGGGAAGAGAAAGGAAGGGAAGGAAAGGGGAGGGGGACAAGGCATGGCAGTGCAGCTTGTGCTATTGACACTGTGAGGGTCTTGCAGTCTCTGCATGCTTCTCTTCCCCACTTTGCGGGGAAAGTGAAAGTTTCCTTTCCCCCAGGAGACCAGACAGGTTGGGGGCAATCATAGCAATGCAGCCTGTGCTTTCCTCCTCAGAGCTGTGTGTCTGGTGACACACTTCTGCAAGTGGATGGCAGGTCTCATGTTGTTGTCCTATCACCAGAAGGCAGGGGCAAGCCACTTGCCGACCTCTGGAAAGCTGGTTTAGTTCCTGTGGAAATTCTACAGCCACTGCTGATCATCCCATCCTTTCAGGACAATATGGTCCCACAGTTGGAGCTGGTGTCACACCACCAGAAGCAGCGATGCACCATGTACAGGGGATGGAGAGTACAGTGCAGTAGCAGGAGTGCCAGGACCAGGATGAGGGAGCCCAGTTGGTTCTCAGCATCATCCCACTGAATCAATACATGGGTGGCTTGGAAGAAGCATGCCATGAAATGCAGTATGAAGCCCATGAGCCTGGCAATGGTTTGCAGCCACTCTGGCTCCATGCTGTGAATGCTGTGGCATTTGCAAAGACAAGAAAAGCACAAGGCTGAACCTGCCCAGTGCATCCCCTTTATGTCACAGGATGGAGGAGGCAGTGGTGGAGTGACTTGTGAGATGGCCATTCAGAGCAGCTTCCCTGACTAAGCAGCCTTGTGAAGTGTCTGCCTTGGTGCCTTCTCGAGAGAGCTTCAGGAGACTCTAATCTGAAGTAGGCTCTATTGTCTGTGTTGTGGGAGGAAGAGGCAGAGGGGCTGAGGCCGGGGTAGGGTGGGGTTGGAGAATAAGTATAGATGGGGGCAGAGTTTGGGGCACAGAGGGGTTGTGGGGGGCACAAGGCCCATTTCCCAGCTGGAACATCCCTCACCAGTCACCACTGCTGTAACTTGCTCCCTCTCAGCTCAGCTTCAGTTTTGACTGCCCTTCCACCACTAAGAAATGCTTCCAAATGTCAGAGCACATCCTTCTTGACTTATAAGGGTGGCATTTGCTCCCTCCTTCACACTTTGTTCCCCTCCCCCTGCTTTATTCCCACTTCATCAACCATCCCAGTTCCTCTAGGGAAGTTTTAATTAGCATGAGTACCAATCTTTCTCCTCTCACCTATCCTCCTCTCACCTCTCTGACTAACTAGGGCACAGAAAATTGAATTCAAAATACTCGCCTTTGAACTAACTGTTTCAGGCTGAAAAAGGTCAAAACATTTTTTATCCACATTATCAAAATGTTTACTATAGATCAGGTCATTTTAAGTTTCCAATTAGAGCATTTAGAACTTCTATTCTGTGGGGAAAAATGACTTTTTCTCCTGGAAATGTATTTCAAAATGTCAGAAGTTCTTTTGCAGTGGAAATTCTGTTTTCCGACCTGCTCTGCTTGCTCATAGTGCCTTAAGTAGAAATTGCTTTGGAGTAGGGAGAAGAGCTATAATAATCAACAACAATCTGAAGAAAGACAATCAACAAGAACAAAAGCACACAGAGTATACAGAAATATCTATATCCTTGCTGTAAAATAGCACCGAGAGCACTTCTAGTTATCAGCTGTACTAAGCGCTTCTGAAGGGAGGGCTAGTTCAATTGTTAACATTTTCATTTAAAAAATGTTGGATAAAGCAGAATGAAAAGTTAACCTGCCCTCCAGCTGATTACTGGCATGAAAAATGTTATCCACAGAGCTACAAAAAGCAATTTATG
This sequence comes from Carettochelys insculpta, assembly GCF_033958435.1. Taxonomy (NCBI): domain Eukaryota; kingdom Metazoa; phylum Chordata; order Testudines; family Carettochelyidae; genus Carettochelys; species Carettochelys insculpta. The sequence goes on from NC_134137.1 coordinate 317,657,317, forward strand.
TATACTCTCTGTGTGCCACTTCAGTGTACCTCTTTCAGGCTTGTTAAGATGGTGATAAAAACAGGATTTCCAACAATTATTTAGCAGTAGGGCTATTGAGTATTAGTATAAAAAATGTGTTAATACTTTAAAAGTGCTCTGTATGGGATTCCATTCCTCAACTAGTCAGACAATTCACTCCAGTCTTGCTGATGAGAGCGGGAGAGTGGGAAGTCAGCAAACTCCTCTATCAAGATTTCCCTGCATAGAGAACAGTTATTTACATGAACTAGAAAGAGCAGAAGACATCCAGGCAGTTCTTGGTCATGCTAGGGCCAGTCCTCAAACTGGGGCTGCATGAGGGGAAGGTGCAGTGTTACCTACAGTGGAAGCAGCATCAGAAAAAGACCATTATTTCAGAGTCCAATAATTGCTGAGACTGACCTTAATTGCTTCCACTCCCTCTTTTCATAGGGGATGATTAGTGAGAAGAAATCAATGAATATGTCCTGCTTCATAGCAGCACCCAGCAGTTGAAGGTGGTAAGAGAGAGGCAACTTATCTGGCAATCCAGGTGTCCTTTCACCAGAGCTGAAGATTCATGGTCATGTGACTTTAATGCCAAAGCCTGGGCCTGGCCATGGACTGAACACTGCTATACACCTTGTGACCTCATTTGTATACAGGGAACCAAGCTGAGGCAAGTTTGATGTGAGGTTTTTTAGGGTTCTATGGTCACTCACACAGATTCCCTCCCTCCGCCACCCCTCCACTCTCTGATTTGCTCACCTTGATTATCTTTTTCTGATTTGTCCTCCTCGCTTCCTGTTTTTGGTTCTCTGTGCCTTAAATATTGAGTCTGTTCTGGTCTGGCTATGGTCTGAAGAAGTGGGTCTGTCCCACGAAAGCTCACCTAATAAACTATTTTGCTGGTCTTTAAAGTGCTACTTGACTGCTTTTTGTTTTGACAGATTCCCAGGTTCGTCTAACTCTTTGTAACTGGGTTTGGATGGAATAAGGGGTTAAGTGAAAAGGGGTTGGCTAAAAGGGGGTTAACTGAGAAGGGTTTAATAAAAAGGAGTTAACTAAAAGGGGTAAACTAGGAAGGGGTGACCTAAAATGGGTGAACTAAGAAGGGGGTGAGCTAGGAAGGAGCCCCAGTAGTGGGTCTGCCTGCAGACCACCTGTCAGTACTGACATGCAAACACACAACACTCTGTCCTGTAGAACACAGAGGTTCAGTGGGACACGCTTCCCAGCTAAGGCAGTTTGCTTTCAGAACTTCCCTGTCATTGGGCCGGAGCCCTTTTGGGGGTCCTGGGGCGGCTTTGCCTCAGCCTTACATGTGGCCCTTACAGGATCATGAACCAAAACATAAACACACCACAATGCACAGTTGAGAGTACCTTTCCCTTAACCACTGCTTAGGGTACTGGATAAAAGTATCGGTATTGATGGCAAACAGATGACAAGACATAAACAGATTTAACACAAGCAATAGTTTTTACTTACGCAATTGAGCAGGTACAAAGATAAAACAATAAACTGTTGCATTATGTTGCTAGAGCTATACTAATACAGGTTTCTTCGTGGTACTGATAGGTATTTGTTCACTACTCTATCTAACTCATGAGCAGGTGGGGGAGGGGGGCGTAGGGTGATCAGTCCTCAACGCAAGCAACACTCAGCTTCTCCAGGCTTCAGGAGTCTCCCCCCCTTGGGGGTTGCTGTTATGCTTCTTTATAGGACTCCTGATGTCACTACTTCCTGGGGTGATGTGTGCCTATACACCAATTATTTTACAAAACAGTTCGCTTTCTCCCTTATATGGGATATACCAGGGGAAGGGTATTGTAACACATTTCACTTGATTCCTTATTTGGGATGTGGAATGGGGAGGGGCTCACCAGCTTTGGCTTGATTACTATATTCATTGTGTTAGGTGTTGCTAACTGCTCCTGCTTCTCCAGGCTCCGTGTTTATCACATGCAGTCAAAGAGACTTCCCTTCTTCCTTCCTTCCCTTCCTTCCCTTCTTCCTTCCTTCCCTTCCTTCCCTTCTTCCTTTCTTGCTGAGACACTTCCCCATTTCCCTTAGCCAAGGTTAAAAGTAGAGTGCCTGAGCTATGCACCCGAGGCCGGTCATGCTGATATGGCCTGACTGACATTTGACAAAGTTGCTGTCAGCCAATAAAATAGCACACGGAAGGAAACAGTGAGAGAGGCATCAGACACCAATGGGCACTGCTGCTGCTGGATAAAGTAGCACACAGGGCAACATGTGACAAGACCCCCCCTCTACGCACCTCCATTGCTCTTTACCAGCTCTACATGTAAGTATTTAGGCAAGAGATGTATAGAGATCTTTTCCCTATTTTATCACGTTATTTTCTCGAAAAATCTAGTTTCAAAATATAGAATGTTAACTAGTGCTAAATGAATAACTGACTTTTTTATACATTGGCATAAATGAAAAATAATCATTCTGGGTTGATCCAAAGTTAAAAAAAAGATCTTTATTGAGAAGCGGGGAGAAAGAGGTCTAGCTAGTTCATCTATTTTCTTTGCCATTCAGCCAGAATGGAAAGTTGGACTTAGATGTTCTAGAATCATTTTATGACAGAGCAACAGGACTTTTCTAGTTGTGGTCTGTGTTACCTATGTTTAAAAGTCCATGAAATTTGAATTCATCATATTATAACTAGAAGAAGTGTAGAGGCTAACTTGCCATCTGACTTTGGGCAATTCACAACCTATCTAAGTCACAGGGGCTAATGGTATTTAAGTACTTCATAACTAAATGATGTCTGTGCAGCATGTACAGCATATTATTCAGGATAAGCAGTTAAACATATTAAGAGAGCTCTGGCTCTCCTGTCTCTTCCTTTTGTCTTAAATCCCTTCAATTGTGCAATTTCTGGGAGCATTTCCTTTGATAACCATAAAAGTGTGATTCTTTTAAAATTAATGTGGCTTTCCAAAATAACGCATTCTTCAGTGCAAAAGAAAAGCTCCGTGTCCTGAACTTCATAAATTATGTACTTGTGTGGTTGTACGTTCAAGTGAAGGGAACTGAGGAAAAATGCTGCACATTTCCACAAAAATATTTTCACCTAATATGCCATCCTCACATATGACACAGTAATGCAGGTGGGGGAAAATAACATAGGCCCATGTTCCTCTGGCTTTTGCCAATCTACTGACAGCTTTTTATAATAAGTTTCCTCTTATGGATTCCACACTCCCTGTGTGGCTGTGTCTAGACTAGCCCTGAACTTCTAAGGGGACATGGAAATTAGGGGGTTGGGAGATTACTAAAGAAGAGCTGCGGTGCCTATGCAGCACTGCATTAGGCTGAATCTCTCCTGTGGCAACATTGAAGTGTGAAACTTCAAAGTGCCAGCTTGCGTGTACCCGCAGGTCAGCTGCCAGTACTTCAAAGTGTCCGTGCTCCTTCAAAGTCCCTCAAAAGTCCTCAAGGGGAGTAAAGGGACTTTGAAGGAGCACGGACACTTCGAACTACCCACGGCTACACGCAAGCTGGCACTTCGAACTTTCACACTTCGAAGATGCCGCGGGGGAGATTTAGCCTAATGAAGAGCTGCATATGCAAGGCAGCACTTCATTAGTAATCTCCCGACACCCTAATTACCATACCCCCTTTGAAGTTTGGGGCTAGTCTAGACACAGCCTATGAGTCTCAAAATGTTTCTTTTGTTGGATTGCTATGAAGGCTGCAAAGATAAAAATTTGAAACCAGCTGCCACACAGGGAAGCCTCTGTCTGTGATTTAGTGCTTTCTTCTTTAACTGGTTAAGTTTCTGAGATTCCTAAATGGTGACTAGTACATTGTCATTTCTGTATCTGTATAAAACATTCCTGAGGCCCTCATGGAGATCACTTGGAAAATATGTACAGAAAATTTATGGGGAACCTCAGCAGCTTTTAAGCAAACACTTGTGTGGTAAATTATTGCAACTAGAGAAGTGGAATCATAGGTGGAGACCTGGCTTATTATGACATGTTTCTTCCTCTTTTGTTTTTTGGATGGCTGATTTATTTCTCTGCTCTATATGACTCTACAAAATAAGCACCATTTTCTAGGATTCTAGTAGAAGTAAATATGTCTGTGATATGTTTGATAGGTATTATCATAGGAAAGGGAAGAGCACCTTTGCTCTTAACTTATCAAATAACAGACTCTGGAGCCAAAGGTGTAGTCCCTGGACTGAATGATCAATGAATGTTGCCTATCGATCCCTTGTTGTGAGATATAGTCTGGACATACTGATGTAAGTGTTGAGAATCCTTATAGAATCTCTAATGACAGACAACTCTATGCTCTAGAAACATACGCCTTTGCTTTGGTCCTTCTCTAGTTGTATTTTTTCTCAGTGTTTGAATTTCCATATTTCTTCTCTGTCAAACACTTTGAAGGCTACAGTTAACAAATTTTATGAACATTTTCTACAATAGATTCAAAGGGGTAGCCGTGTTAATCTGTAGTTTCACAAATAACAAGCAGTCTTATAGTAGTAGTAGGCATCCTTCAGTCTACGTAGACTACGGATCGCGCCCTTCATAGTTCCATTTGGGATCATCATTTGCAGTGTCGACTGTGACTGTGAAGGCCCACATGAGAGTGACAGTCCTTGCTGCATCTGTTGCATGTGTAATTGGTGTCTGGCAACTGTGCTTTCTGTGGGCTCGCTTCTTCTCTGCTAGCTGTCTGATCCTCATCTCAGCCTTCTGAAAGCCCTTGTGTAGTTCCTGCGTCCAACTGCTGTGATCGTCTGCCAGCTCCTCCCAGCTGTCCTGCTTGATGTCTACCTCCCTGAGGTCCCTCTTGCAAACATCTTTGTAGCGCAATTGGGGGCATCCGGGAGGTGTTTTGCCAGAGGCTAGCTTGCCATACAGGATGTCTTTTGGGATCCTTCCATCATTCATCCTGTGGACATGGCCAAGTCAGTGGAGCCGCCGCTGCCTAAGCAGGGTGTGCATAGTTGGGATTCCAGCTTGCTCAAGGATGGCGGTGTTGGACACTCTGTCCTTCCACGATATTTCAAGGATGTGCCTGAGGCAGTGCAAGTGGAAGACGTTCAGCCTCTTTTCCTGGCAGGTATACAGGGTCCAAGACTTGCTGCCGTAAAGGAGGGTGCTGAGGATGCAGGCTCTGTAGACTTGTATTTTGGTGTGGGTGTACAACTTGATGTTATTCCATACTCTCTTGCTGAGTCTGGACAGAGTCATGGCTGCTTTTCCGATCTTCCTATTTAGCTCAGTCTCCAATGACAGGGTGTCAGTGATGGTGGACCCGAGGTAAACAAACTGGTGGATGACCCTTAACGTATAGTTGTCAATGCTGATTGTTGGAGGTTCAGCAACATCCTGACCAAGTACGTTTGCCTTCTTTAGGCTGATAGAAAGCCCGAAGTCCTTGCATGCTTTGGAGAACTGATCCAGCAGTTTCTGAAGCTGGTCTTCTGGGTGTGACACTACAGCAGCGTCATCTGTGAACAGCAAATCTCTGATGAGGACTTCCCGCACCTTAGATTTAGCTTTCAGGCTTGCAAGATTAAACAGTTTCCTATCAGATCTTGTGTGCAAAAAGATGCCCTCTGTTGAAGATCCAAAGGCATGCTTCAGGAGGAGTGCGAAGAAGATCCTGAACAATGTCGGAGCAAGGACGCACCCTTGTTTGATGCTGCTCCTGATGCTGAAAACATCCGATAATGTGCCGTCATATTGGATGGTTCCTCTCATGTCTTCATGGAAAGACTGGATCACCTTGAGTAACTGTGGTGGACAGCCTATCTTGTGGAGCAGTTTGAACAGTCCATCCCTGTTGACCAAGTCGAAGGCCTTGGTCAGGTCGATGAAGGCAATATAGATTGGCTTTCTCTGCTCTCTGTATTTCTCCTACAGCTGCTTCAGAGAGAAGACCAAGCAGTCTTGCAGCACCCTAAAAACTAATATATTTATTTATTAGGTAATGAGCATTTGTGGGTAATCTGAGGAAGTGGGTCTTACCCAGAAAAACCTGTTACCTAATAAATACAGTAGACTCTTGATTTACACGAGCATTGCATTCCCATGCCACCTTGCATACCCCAAATTTCGCATAAGTTGGGGCGGCTTTTTCCCCATCAGAACGCCCACAGCAGCCGCTTCCCCAAGGCTCTGGGAGGGAACACCCGTGGTCGCTGCTTCCCCAGGGCTGATGGGGGGCACCAGCTCCCTGGGGCTTGGTGCAGCAAGGAGGAGCAGCCCTCTACCCCCCATATCAGGGACATATGGTCACCGTAGCCGTGGGAAGGGGTAGGGGGATTAGGCCTGGGGTGGGTTAGGGCTGCCGGGGAGGCGGGAGAGTGGAGGTGAGCCAGAGCTGTGTGCAGATGGTGAGTGGGGCTGGGAGGATTGAACCAGGGCTGCGCAAAACTGTGGGGGAGGTGTTGTACCAGAGAAGGGGAGCAGGATTAATGCAAGTTAAGCACAACTCAAAATCTCGCATTGCAAAGGTTACTGTAGATTTCTTTGTCTTTAAGGTGCTACAGGATTACTTGTTATTTTTTATAATGTGTGACTCCACTTGCCCTACATATGTAAAATGATTTTGCTCTTTACAAACTACAATGAAGAGATGAAATAACTGATTTTTCCTATGTTTAATCCATGTCTCCTCAATTGGTAGTTCTCCTTTTTGAATTTCTTTAATCTGTATACTGTATGTCTTCCATAGTTGATCTAAAATTGTGAACTTTTAAAAAGGTGGTATTTATTTTGGACAGAAATTTTGTTGTTTTTCTGTTGGAAGATGCTGATTCATCAGAATGAAGTGCCAGTTTTGTCAAATCTTCTGATAGAACTTAAGCATGCTGGAGGGAGTTGGCTGCAACCAGAGCCGGGTTCAATATCTAGGGGTTCCTTTTCATCTTTCTCACATAGAACCAGCTCAAGCCCCAACCCAACAGCCTGGAAAATTTCACACACCCCAGGCCACCTCAGTGAGGTGATGCTTCCCCACTTGCAAGCACAGAGTCTGAGTGTAGAAGAGACACTTTTAATAAGAGAAGCAGAGAAGTCACATGGCATAAGCTTTGGAAAATACCACACCCAGAGTTCATAACCAACCCTCCAGGAACTGTCCCAGCTCAGATGGACTGAGCAGTGTCCTTTGCCTCTCAGGCTCACCAATCCAATACTGTAAGGGTCCCATTCACACACCCAAACTTTCTCCATATTCTCCATCATATGTCCAACTTACAACTCTATGCAGTCCTTGCAGGCCCTGACACGTCATCCTGATGCATTCCCTCATTGAGCCTGTCTGCCATCATAGTGCTAGTACAGTGTTCTGCTCCTGCCAGCTGCCCCTGGGGCCACCCACCAGCTGCCCAGCTGAATGCCCGCTGCTTCTCTTACTGGCCACCCAGCTCCTGCCAGCTACCCTGCTGGCCACATGCTCCTGCCAGCCACCTGTCCACTGTGCTCCACTGGCTCTTTGTCCACAGTCTTGTGGGTTTTGCTGTAGGCAAAGCCCAGTGATTTCAGTTTATAGTGGCTTTAGCTTTGGGCCTAGCCACAGCATCTCAGTATCCACCAAGGTGGATTCTCACAAAATAACTACAGATCCCAGCATTAGCTCTATCTTCAAACAGTGAGGGGGAAAGAACCAGTCAAAACACTCTTACAAATGTAGGGGGGTCAAAAGACTTTCAGGCAGCTGGCTCAACCACTATTCCCCCCTATCCCCCCACACTTCTGCCTTATTGTGCTCAAATGTGTGGAGTCCTGTTTGATCCATATCCTACACAGCAATGATGACTGCCCTGTACCCCCAAAACAACTTCAAGCATTGGTGAAACTCCACAGTTCTTACACTGGGCGATAGCATAAATGGTGACTTTACAACATGTTGTTTATAATAGATGAAACCTCTTTGCTTCACCTGCTACCCATGAGGCTTTGATAACAAAGCATTACATATGCACATCTTTGAATTTTCATGCAAATGATCTCTAAAGGACAAGTTCCCCAAATTCTTCAGCAGTGTTGTCCTCTTGCTGGTGCACATTCCTTACACTTCCAAAGAAAACATGCCTGATTCCCTGCCAGGTCAGTTATTTCAGGAGCTGCATCAGAGCCATGGTAAGAAGACAAGCAGCACTATAGGCCCTGGCCATCCAGGCTTGAGCCAGGGCTTTTAGGCTCCTTGCTTTTCAGTTGCTTTCTAGGCAACCAACAAGAGCATTGAGCAGCTTGGGGTCCCTGGTCAGTTTTGTGTAAAAATAAAAACAGCACAGTGGAAGATTGTTTCAATTCATCATATATGAAATTGTGGACTCCTTCATTTCATGAGACATTTCAAAATTGCCAGTTCTCGTTGGATATGGATGGGGGGTTTTGAAAAAAAAAATGAAACAAACAAACCTGGAATTTCCCAAAGACCAGGAATTCTGGCTTTTGACCTGTCCTACTTTTAACCTCTTTCCTGTTCTAGATTTTTTTCTCTTGAATGCCTATGTTCTTCTTTCGCCTCAGCTGTTCTCTTTTCCTTTCACTATTTTATTAACTGTGTACTTCTCTGTATTTCCTGTGTATTTATTTCCATTTCTTTGCCATATTCTTTGAGCATCTGGGCCAGGCCAGCTGGTTTTTGTGGGCACACCAGTGCAGGACCACTCAGAATACTCCCCCATTGTTTTGTTCACAAAACTCAGCTGTTCAGCTGGTAACGTTATACATCTCCCCGATCAGGTATGGTGCCTCTGTCTGCAGCGTTTGCAGCCGAATGCCTGTGTAAACACTTCTGTCGACAGAGAGGGCTTCAGGGTTCCCTGGGCAGCCCTGTTTGCAGAGCTTCCAGTCAGCCATTCTGTCAAAAGAGGGCAGGGCAATCTGGCACTCGCTGTCAGCAGAGCAGATTGCTCTTTCGATCTGCCTTTGTGTAGATGCTATCTGTCAGTGAAGTTTTGCAGGGGTTTCTCTGTTGACAGTGACCTCTTTTGACAGAAGCTGCCCATGTAGATGTAGCCTCTAAGAGGAGTTGTGGACCAGCCTATATGTGATAGGCTCCTATGAGGGAGAGCCAGTCAATCAATTCAGACTCCACATAGAACTATTTGAATCCCTAGGTGGGTGGTTGCCAGCTTATTAGATAATGAACCTTGATAAAGGGTTATCAGGACTCAGATGAGGTGCTTCCCAGAAACAAGAACCTGCTGAGGGGAAGAACTCCCAGGACAAGGAACCTACAAGGGCAGAGGGCACTCTTGAGAAGAGGAGCTCCTAGGAAAGCTAATAGGGGGCACTCACTAAAACATTGTTACTGAGGGACAGGGAATTCACGAACTGGCTGGAAGCCCAACCTCTCAGGAACTAGTTGCTGTTCCAAGAAGAACTGCAGTTGATAGAATTCTATCAATCCCTAGCTCATGGGAAGGATCTTCCTCAGGTCTTGGAAAGAGCTCTGACTCCATGGATGGGCCCAGGTTGAAAACCTTACTGGTAAAAGGCTAGGATGGAAGACAGCACTGCATTTTGAGGGAATCTATAAACTAAGAGTGACTCTGTCTCCTTACTAAGACAGTGAGGCAAAGGTTTCCTTGTATTTTTGTTGGACCTTTAATTAATAAATGTGATCTCCCAGAAAGGGCGTTTTTCCCAACACAAAACCTCATTTAACTACACATATAAAATGAAGGGGGCTAAATTAGCTGTTCCCACTCAACAGAAGATCTTGGAGTCTTTGTGGATAGTTCTCTGAAACATCCATTCAATGTGCAGTACAGTCAAAAAGCAAACACAATGTTGAAAATCATTAAGAAAGAAACAGATAATAAAACAAAAATATCTTATTGCCTTTCTCTGTATAAATCCCTGGTATGCCCACATCTTGAATACTGTACACCTGTCATCTCGTCTAAAATAAAAACAATATATATTAGAATTGCAAAAAGTTCAGAAAAGGGCATGGTATGGCTGCCATAGGACACAGATTCATAAGACTGGAATGTTTCAGCTTGAAAAAGAGATAACTAAAGTGTAGGAGATAAGATAGAGGTCTGTGAAATTATGACTGGTGTGGAGAAAATAAATCAGCAAAAAAAATTTCTTCCTAATAACACAAGAATCTGTGGTCACCAAATGAAATTAAAAGGCAACAGATTACAAATAAAGGTAAGCAAGTATTTCTTTGCACAACACAAAATCAACCTGTCAAACTCTTTGACAGAAGAATTTGAATGCCAAGGCTTTAACAGAGTTAAAAAAAAAACTAGATAAATTAATGGGCTATAATGCCATCAATACCTATAAGCTGGGACAGCTAGGGATGATGTCCCTAGCCTCTGTTTGTCAGGGTTAGGAATAGGTGATGGGGGTGCCACGCTGGGGCATCTGGTACTGGCCACTGTCAAAAGACAGGATGGATCTTTGGTCTGATCTATTATGGCCATTTTTTGTTCTCCTATCTCATTAATGACATATTTTGTAAAACTGAGATGGGGCGTCACATCACCACAATTGGTCAGAAAGGGGTGCTATAAGTCAGCTTCCTTGTGACACTGTGATAAGTCCCTTAGAAATATAGAAACTCAGGGATGGAGAAAACCGAATACCTCTGAATCAGAGGTTGACTTGCTGAAATGGCTAGTAAGTGAACACATGACAACTCAAATGTTTGTTGCCATTGTCATTTTAAGACAATAGACATGCCAGTATGTTAGAAATAGAACTATCTGAGGATGTAGCTGACGTTGGCTGGCCCAGATAATATTTTTTCATCTGGTAGAGTTGATAGATCTGATACTTTCCTTTTTGCATTTTGGATGAGTACCTTCTCTCTGCCTCTGGTCACCCACCCAGATGGGTGGAGTCTCGCTCTGGGCTATGTCCAGCTGAGGAGGATTGGACACTGAATTTGAGAAATTCTTTAGATCCCAGAATCAAAACTGTCATAACCAGGCTGGTGGTAGCATATTCATTTTGGTTGAACCCTGTCTGAGTTGTCTGAGTATTTTTAGGATTAGAAGAACGGAAGATAATCATGCAACAAATCAGGGGATCAATAACACAGATTTTCAGATTTTCCAGCAATACAGGGTTTTATTGGAAAATACCAGCTTGCCAAAACTGAGATATTTTTGGAAACATCCTGGATTCAGCTCCCTTTCTTATGACCCATAGGCAGGATTCCATTATAAATGTGCCTTATATCTGGCTGCCTCACCTGACTTTGAGCCTGTCATCTGGACTGCCTGGGGGCTAGGAAAACCAAGACTCTCAAAGTCTGCTGATCTGAAACTCCTGAGAACTGGGGACATCAAACTGTCTAGGCTATGTAGTGATGAATCTGGAGGCCATGGGAGCCCCCATTCTAGCTAGAACTCAGCTTCCAGCTCCAACACAGGGAGCCTGGAAACCATGAGAACACTAGGACAAAGCATACCTATATCTTCATTGTTTAAATGTTCTGGTATTTTAAAGTACCTATTTCTTTAGCATCTGTGCTATTTACAAATAGGGAATATAGTTGACATGTACTGAACACGGGAAATTGTGATCATGGAATGCTCACATAGTATCTGCCTCAATACTTGTGATGGTTTCCTATATTCATCTACCTTCCTGGGAATTAGACCCAAGTTGTCTATTTCTGACAAAACGTGCTGAAGTATCTCATTGTTAGCTGACATCAGTGATGAGGCGGAACACTATAGACAGGTACTGTCTACCCATACAGTAGACCTCCCAAGATACATGCATTCATAGCATGATCAGAGGGGACCCTAGCAGAAGCTCCAGCCCCAGGGAGCCGCCGTCACAGCTGGGGGGCAGGGAATCACTCTGTTACGGTGGAAGTGAGCTGGCAGAGCTCATTGCTCCACCACCTTAGCCCCAGCCGCCATGTGGGGCGGGTGGGCGGGGGATCCCCCTGTCAACAGGGATCCCCCTGTGAAAAGGCTGGTGGAGTGTTTTGCTCTGCCATCTCAGCCCCAGCACCTGCCACCATGGTGGTGGGAGCAGAGGATCCCCCTTAATAGGGCGATCCCTCTATTAAAGGGCTGGTGAGCTGGCAGCAGCTGCTGGGGTTGAGCTGTCAGAGCACTTTACTGCACCAGCTCACCACCCTGTAACAAGTGGATCTCCCTTAACAGAGGGATCTGCCCCACTACCCCCATGGTGATGGCTGCTGGGGCTGAGCTGGAGGAGCAAAGCTGTCTGCCAGCTCTCTTCCCGCTGGATAGAGGTACTGCCTGCCCCTGCTGTGGCAGCTGCGGAGCCTGAGCTGGCATCCCACATCCCTCTCAACTTGCATGAATTTCGAATTACGCCTGGTTTCCCAGGACTTAATTCCCATGCAAGTTGAGGGTCTTCTATAATTACCATTTCAACCAGTTTAAACAAGAAAATATATAACAGAATGGTCATGAATAATACATTGTCTAAGTGTTTTCTTTTCTTAGTTCTGTTATTTTACGACTGGTGGTAGATTAACAGGTTAAACGTGAGGCTTTTTAACATTGATCCCATCAAAATTTCTGCATTAAACACTTATTTTGCCATTGGAGTCCTTTTTTGAAAGCACACTACACAAACAGCTAAAAACTAATGGTGAAAGCGGGCATGCATAGCTGAGCTGGCAGTTCTAATAGTATGGACACTCTTTGAGCTAAGGCCACACTTCAACACATGGTCATGTACAATATTAGCTGCTTTAGTATCCTAGGATTATGGTGTGGTCTGATAATGGCAAGCTGAACCAAAGATATCAAAGAAGACGAAATGTCAACAAGAAATATTATTTCTTGTACTGTCCTTTCAGAGTTGCTTCTTTGTGTTGTAATGTATGAGATGCTGCTGCTCTGGCACTTTGATTTTGCAGTGAGCTCAAGACACCAGGGAAGCACCATTCCACAAATGGGAATGCACAGAAACTGTGAAAAGAACAATTTAATGCACTGATGAATGTTGGCCCTGTGCAAGTTGGTTTTGTGCAGTGCAGTAAGAACTACTGAAGCAGTGCTGAAAAAAAGAGAGCTGATACCTATCATGCTTTCACAATAACACTATTGAGGAAATACATACACTACACATTAACAGAATTCCTAATGACTATTTGGAAGCTTTGAAACTCTTTAGCCATTGCTTAACATGGGTATCAATGTTTTGATTTATCACTCATGACCAAAGGACAGAGACCAGTGTTCAGAGAAATAACTTCAAGAGAATGACTAATCAGTTGGCAACCAGGGCAAACATATGAAAAGGATGCAGAAGTCTGCTCTAAATCATATTGGAGTCCTTAGGACAGGTGGAATGCTGCATGCAGACACAAGCGACCTGGTCTCTTGGGAAACTTATTTACTGACCATATTCAGAATAGAGTTAAAGTGGAGTATTCTAAGGGGCATTAAAACACTCTCTCAGGTAGGCCAGAGCTCTAAAGCCCTGCTGGCAAGCGACCAGGGAGCATGTGACCGGGTGCATGCAACCAGGGTGGTTGCTAACAGGAGGGAGTTTTGAGAGGGGCTCTCCTGGGGAAAGAGGGGGCAAACTACAGCACCTTTGGGTAAGTGGCTCTCTGGAGTGTGTGGGTGCCTGGGTTTGGGGGTTCTGGGCCTGGGTTTGTCTGTTTGTTTGGTGTTTGGAGTGCTCGTCTGTCTGTTTGTTTGTTTGTTTGAAAGGCCATGTGCTCAGGCTGCGTGCTGACTGGCTGAGCGGTAGTCAGAGGGAGGGGCTCTCTCAGGTAGGCCAGAGCTCTAAAGCCCTGCTGGCAAGTGACCAGGGAGCATGCGACTGGGTGCATGCGACCAGGGTGGTTGCTAACAGGAGAGAGTTTTGAGAGGGGAGTTTAGATGGGGAGCTTAGAGGGAGCTAGTTACTACTTCAGGTGTAAGAGGCAGCATCATCCCCAAGTGCTGGCTGGAGCTGAGGGACCCACTGCAGCATGTGGAGTGGGGGGGCGAGATCGAGGGATGTCAGTGGTGGGCAAGCGGTTTGGAGCATCTGGTACGGCTGTGAGGGTGGCAGCACCCACGGAGGCTGCTTGCGGCGTGCTGGCCCAGATTGCATGGCTTTCAGGCCCAGTCCTGCGCTCCTTGCATGCACGCACCACACCAGATCTGTGGTGCTCCAGGGACAGCCGTAGCCTGATGAAGAGTTGGTAGCTTTGGCTGGGACCCAGGGTGTGGCTGGGTTGCGAGATCGGCGCCTTCCTGGAGGACGTGGGGCTGCAGCAGCGTGTGGCCATGTGCGGAGAGGCCAGGGGAAGGGGGACCTGGGGGCAACAAGAACTGATAGGGGGCAGTGTGGTGCAGTCGGGAGACATGGGAGTGGATGGGGGAAAAGGGGACAGGGAGGGAGGATCTGGGGGGTGATGGTAGCCAATGAGAGGCAGAGGGGTGGGGAGGAGGGTCCTGGGGAGGCGACGTGGTCATCACAGGGAGCTGTGGGGGCATGTGGCGCCAGGGAGGCGCAAGAGGTAGTGGGACCGTACCCACGTTCTCCATGCCCCACTGCCTTGTGGGTTATCCTGGAAAGGAGCAAGGCTAAGGGAGTAAACCCTGACAGAAAATCAGGAGGGGAGACCTAAGGTGGTTCTGTGCCAACATCTGGCAATGACCCGGCAACTCCTGCAGCTGAGCTGGTACCAGACATAGAGGTTATCCTCTCCTTTGGACTATATCAGTAAAGCCGAGAGGGGAACACTGGCATCTGGGCAGCCCAGGGTCCCAATAATCGCCCAAGGTCGCACCTGGAGAGGTACTCCAGCATCGCTAACAGCGTTGAACCAACACGGGAGGTAACAGATACCGGTTATAAGCTCTTGCTCGACTGGCATAGAGAACGAGTGCCAGGGGTTGCCTCCAACGGTGGGAGAGATCATCGCATCTCACTGGACAGTCACCGCCCGCCTCAAGCTGGGCAGCCCCCAGCCAATAGGGTACTGTCCCGCCACAGTTCACCTGCCTCACTGGGTGCGTGAGGCTTAAGGTTCCCAAACCTGACAAGTGACCTGAAAGCTGAGCACCAGGCAAACCAATAAGAAAATCAACAAGAAAAGGAAACCATCAAAGTTTTAAGCTTGCTTGCTGGAATGTGCGGACCATGCTGACAGGTCTGACTGAAGATCTTCGGGACATCAGCGACACCCGAAAGACCGCTGTCATCAATGAGGAACTGAAGAGGCTCCAAGCTGACATTGCTGCTCTGCAAGAGACACGTCTTGCAGATTTGGGATCTCTAAAGGAAAAGGACTACACCTTTTTCTGGCAGGGTAAAGCCCGGGAAGAACCCAGGGAGCATGGTGTTGGCTTCGCCATCAGAAACACCCTTCTACAAATGGTGGAATTAGTCATGGGTGGATCAGAAAGACTCCTTCAGGTCATACTTCAAACTCGCGCCGGTCTTGTCCACCTGATCAGCGCTTACGCACCAACCCTGTACGCTGCACCAGAAGTAAAAGACAAGTTTTATGACGTGCTTAGTGCTGCCATAGTGCAAATACCTGTTCGCGAAATACTGTACATTCTGGGTGACTTCAATGCGAGAGTTGGAGCCGATTGTGACTCATGGCCTTCCTGCTTAGGCCACTTTGGTATGGGAAAAATGAATGAAAATGGTCAGCGTCTTCTCGAACTTTGCACGTACCACAATCTGTGCATCACAAACACATTTTTCCAAACCAAGCCACAGCACAGAGTGTCGTGGAGACACCCACGCTCAAAACACTGGCATCAACTAGACGTGGTCATCGCTAGACATGATAACCTCAAAAACGTCCTTCTGACACTCAGCTATCATAGTGCTGACTGTGATACAGATCACTCGTTAGTTTGCTCCAAATTCAAGGTGATTGCCAAGAAGCTGCACCACTCTAAACCAACTGGAAGGCCCCGCATCGATGCCAGAAAGACGGCTAACTCAGAGACAGCTGAAAAGTTCAGAGCAACCCTCGGGGAGAATCTGTGCAGCAACCCTGAGGGTGCCGATGTGACATCCAGATAGCAGCATCTGAGGGATACAATGTACAACACGGACTTGTCAGTGTTTGGAAGAAGAGCTAGAAACACAAATGACTGGTTTGAAGCTAACTCTGATGAGATGATTCCAGACATCGAAAAAAAGTGCGCTGCGCTCCTGGAGTACAAAAGTTCACCAAGCCAGAATACCCTGGAAGTGCTCAGAGCAGCCAGAAAAACAGTACAGCAGACGGCCAGGTGCTGTGCCAACAACTACTGGCTCGAGCTATTCAGCAGCATCCAGACCAGTGCTGACTTTGGTAACCTCAGGGGAATGTACGAGAGCATCAAGAAGGCATTAGGACCCACCCAGAACAAGATGGCACCTCTGAAATCCAAATCTGGTGATGTCATCACTGACAAAGCCAAACAGATGGAGAGCTGGATCGAGCACTACTCCGAGCTGTACTCACGCGAGAACATTGTGGTCGGCTCAGCCCTTGATGCCGTTGAACTCCTACCAGTAATGGGTGAACTGGACCAGGAACCAACTGTGGATGAACTGAAGAAAGCCATCAACAACATTGCAGTAGGAAAGGCCCCGGGCCAGGATGGTATACCACCAGAGGTTATCAAGTGTGCCACAGACACTCCTCTGGAACCCCTACATGAGCTACTTTGCCTGTGCTGGAGAGAGGGAGAGGTTCCACAGGACATGCGCAACGCTAACATCATAACCTTGTATAAGAACAAAGGAGACAGAAGCGACTGCGACAATTACCATGGAATCTCCCTTCTAAGCATCACTGGTAAACTGTTCGCTTGCATCATCCTCGGCAGACTCCAGAAGATTGCTGAGAGGGTGTATCCTGAATCACAGTGCAGATTCTGTGCAGAGAGATCTACTGTTGACATGGTCTTCTCTCTGAGGCAGCTGCAGGAGAAATGCAGGGAGCAGAGGAAGCCACTCTATATTGCCTTCATCGACCTAACCAAGGCCTTAGACTTGGTCAGCAGGGATGGATTGTTCAAAATGCTCCACAAGATAGGATGTCCACCACGGTTACTCAAGATGATCCAGTCTTTCCACGAAGACATGAGAGGAACCATCCAATACGATGGCACATTATCGGATGTTTTCAGCATCAGGAGCAGCATCAAACAAAGATGTGTCCTTGCTCCGACATTGTTTGGGATCTTCTTCACACTCCTCCTTAAACACGCCTTTGGATCTCCAACAGAGGGCATCTTTTTGCACACAAGATCTGACGGAAAACTATTTAATCTTGCAAGGCTGAAAGCTAAATCTAAGGTGCGGGAAGTCCTCATCAGAGATATGCTGTTCGCAGATGACGCTGCTGTCATGTCACACACAGAAGACCAGCTTTAGAAGCTGATGGATCGTTTCTCCAAAGCATGCAAGGACTTTGGGCTGTCCATCAGCCTAAAGAAGACAAATGTACTTGCTCAGGACGTTGCTGTTTCTCCATCAATCAGCATCAACGACTATACGTTAGAGGTCTTCCACGAGTTCATTTACCTCAGGTCCACCATCACTGACACCCTGTCATTGGAGACTGAGCTAAATAGGAGGATTGGAAAAGCAGCCACAACTCTGTCCAGACTCAGTGAGAGAGTGTGGAATAACAACAAGCTGTACACTCACACCAAAATGCAAGTCTACAGAGCCTGCATCCTCAGCACCCTCCTTTACGGCGGCAAGACTTGGACCCTGTACGCCCGCCAGGAAAAGAGGCTGAACGTCTTCCACTTGCGCTGCCTCAGGCGCATTCTTGGAATATCATGGAAGGACAGAGTGCCCAACACTACCGTCCTTGAGCAAGCTGGAATCCCAACTACGCACACCCTCCTCAGGCAGAGGCAGCTCCGCTGGCTTGTCCACGTCCACAGGATGAATGATGGAAGGATCCCAAAAGACATCCTGTATGGTGAGCTAGCCTCTGGCAAAAGACCTCCCGGATGCCCCCAGCTGTGCTACAAAGATGTTTGCAAGAGAGACCTCAGGGAAGTAGACATCAAGCCAGACAGCTGGGAGGAGCTGGCAGACGATCGCAGCAGATGGAGGCAGGAACTATACAAGGGCCTTCAGAAGGATGAGTTGAGGATCACACAGCTAGCAAAGGAGAAGCGAGCCCACAGAAAGCACAGCAAGGACCTGCCAGACACCCATTACATATGCAACAGATGCAGCAAGGACTGTCACTTTCGTGTGGGTCTTCACAGTCACAGCTGACGCTGCAAATGAGGATGCCAACCGGAGCTATGAAGGGCACGATCCATAGTCTACGTAGACTGAAGGATGCTACTACTATTAAAGCACTTTATGAGATACAATTCGGGTGTCACAAAGGGTTGAAAAGTAGAGGAGCCACCATCTATTTAATATGGAAGCACGAGACCAAAGAGGTTGAATGAATTCCAGGGGAGCTGACAGACTGTATGGGCTCCTGGGAAACGTGGAGGGAGGACCAGCTGGAAGGGGAAGGGCCTCAAATAGAAGGGTTGGAGCCAGGAACAGCCAACCCTCCATGCCACCCATAGCATGGTGCTGCCTTTGCCTCCGGTCCTCAGAGCCACTCACAGTGTGCAGCAATTTGAAAGGCCAGGGCCTCTGGCCACCACTGCTTCCAGGCACCCAAAGCTCCTTTGAATCATTGGGTCCTGAGGCAGTAGCTCTCTTTGCCCCAGTTGTCAGCAGGCCTGATCCAGTCAACGTCGAATCTCAAGATACTTTAATGCTATTTCTTTTTGGCCAAGAGGTACTCATTTTGGTGACTTGGCAACAGGTCAGTTTCCATTGTCGATGACACATTGAAGTCCTAGTGCCAGCGATGGTGTACCCTGTTTGTCTACACTAAGTATATATTCTTATTTCTGCTCTCCTGTTATTTCTATATTGAGACAGTTCCTCATACATAGGCAACTCTGGAAACATTAGCTCAGATACCTGAGCTGGTACCAGGAACAACAGCCTCTGTTGTTGTTTTTCAGGTCTTCAGCCATGCTATATTGAGAAATGGGGAGTCATTAAGACATGATCAATCAACAATAATGAATAAATGTGACCTATGGAAGCTTTGTAAAAGATTCCTAAGCTCAAAGTATAAAGTGGCCAACAAAGGCCTTATTTTACCTAGGCTTTCAGTAAATGTGGACTTCCAGCTCCAAAGCTTACCAGAACTGTCAGACATCAAAAATGCATTGGAAACTCTGGTAAATGTTTTGAGCAATTTTTCAGTTTTAGAACAAACAATATGGAAACTAAAGTGAGATTAGACCATTCATACATGTATTTGTGCATTTTAATTTTAATTCCAACATTTACCTACCATTAATTTCACTACAATGGTGAGATATTTCATTATTTAAACCCCCCAGTGAACTGATATGCCTACACTTACTGGCAGTGGCTGGTGGTCAGTCTTCCAGGGTTCAATTTAGGTGCCTAGTGGGGATGATCGAAATCAAACTGTCATGATGCTGCTGTCATCCCTTCATCCCCACTACTCTGAGCAGTCACAAGGAGTAACTGTCCCTCCAACTTCCCACTGCATGGACAGTGGTGAAAATCAATTTTAGATAAGTTGCCTTCAGCTACGCAATTTCTTTGGCTGGATTTGGATATTTAAAATTGATTTCACCTCCTTGTGCAGGCCTGGCCTTTGAAAACTAAACTGCTTGTAAATAGTCATTTGTCTTACTTGTGGCTTGGTTGGATACTGAAAGTCATGTGCAACCATTTAAGCACCATTTCTAAAGCTATGTAGAAACTTTATTTTTCCCCAATTGCATTTATTTGTTATGATAATATATACACAGCTCTTTCCATCCATTGACCTAAAAGGAGATTAACCTCATTATTCTCAGTTTGAACAAGGTGCAACTGAGGCTTGGGGCCATGAAGCCGCTTACCCAAAATGATCCAGCAATCCCTTGGCATGGCTGGAAATAGAGCACAAGTCTCCTGAGCGCTTGTTTAATGCTCTTGCAATCAGCAATAAGTTCTTGAATGCATTCATAGCTTGAGTTTGGACATTATTACATATTTACCTACAAAATGACAGATAAACACTCTGGGAAAGAGCTCTTTAAATCACTCCAGGGAAGAATGAAAACTGTCAGGCTACTTTTTGCATATAAAAATCAACCTGTTGCAGGGGCAGGTATTTTGCTAGAGCACAAAGGCATTTTCCCCCAAGCCCTCAGGACTACTACAACCAGAAATAAGTCTCATAACTATAATAATGTATATACAAGACAATATACTCGATAGCCCCTTTCCTATAGTAACTAAAACTCATTTGTATTCAGCTAATAATAAATGTATGACAACAACACAGTATAATATTTCAATGAAATAGTGAAATTCACCTTAAAATAAGTTATACAAATGTTAATAAAATAAAACTCAATGAATGAAACTGCTGAAAACAATCATAACGTACACCAAACAACAATAGTATGCAAAAAAACTATATGATCAAAGCAAGAGCTAGGTCCTGTAAACTCTAACTCACATAGAACCCTTTGGAGTTCAGCAGGATGAGATCTTGCATGAAAAGAAGCTTGTAGACGCTGGCCCTCAGACTGTTCTGCATTATTAAGCTATAGAAACTGGAGTTCACCTTCAAATATACTCTGAACATTGAGATTTGTTTTCCAAAAATAATAATCAAGTTAAAAATAGTAACGACAGTGAGTAATAATGAATCCTCTGACCTAGTATACCAAGGAAGCTGATTGCCAGTGATGTGGATTCACTGGGGAAGTAAAATAGGTGAGTGAGGAAATTTGTAAAGATCTTATATCAGCTACAGAGACCCAGATAGTCTTTGGGAATATCAGTTATGAACACTGCATCATGGGAAAGGTTGAAAGAGATAAAAAAAGAGACACTGTATAGTAGAACTTGCCAGAAATTTTTGATCTAAGGATGCAGCTACACTACAGCGATCTGTAGACAGAAGTTACTGTTGGAAGAGATTTTCTGACAAAACCTCTGTGAACAGATCATGTCCACACACAAAAGTGGATCAAAAAAACAACCCCTCTCTTGACAGAGAATGGCCAGACTGCCTGGCCCTCTTGAGAGAGAGAACGGCCGACCAGAAACACAGCAAACAGGGCTGCCCAGTGATCTGGACGCTCTGTCCACAGAGGGCCCCCTGTAGCATACATAGGGCTTTCTTGTCAACAGATTCTGCCAAGAAAGGCATTCTGCCTCGTGTGGGGGAGGCAGAAGGCTGTCAACAAAAGTGCTGAATTCTGTGTACAGTATGTCAACCAAACACATTTTTAGTGTGGACACTCCATGGGTTTTGTCAACAAAATGCCTGTTTTGTCATTTAAAAAAAAAAAAACTCGTGTAATCGTAGCCCAAATGTTTTTCTGGTGAAAAAAGCTGATTTGGCTACAGTGAAACATTTAACAGAATGATGTAGATTTCAGGTAGATCATTATGTAAATAAACAGAGCATTTTGATTTTCCATTGTGACATTTTGTCATTCTTTTTTTTTTTTAAATTTATATAATGTAACATGTCCTAATATAGTAAATAAAAAGTCTACACCACAATGCAAATTTCAGTCAATGCAAAATGATCTTTTTGGTGACAAACTTCATTTCCTGAGAAAATTCAGGCACCTTGCTGTTTTGTTTTCATTGTTATTTCAGAATGGAAAGAAAAATTAAAAATCATGGAATTTTCCTGGAAACAGAAAATCAGGTTCCCACCCAGCTCTATTATATAGATTAGGGGATAAGGCTTTGGAGGTATTCATAACCCCATGAAAACTATTGAAGTGTCAAAGTTTATTTATATTTGTGTTCCTTTTTCATAACAAAGAAAAAGATTGGCAGGAGTTGTGCATTAAAAATACTAACACTGCACCATGCTCCTCATAGGACAAAAAAATAAAACAAAACAGTAGTTCCTCCAGTATCATTTTTATTTTGTTTTACAGCATTTCATCATAGAGTGTTTAAAGGAGAATTTTTTATGTTGCAAGGAAAGGCACTGGTTTATAGCTTACTTTTACTGCTATTAAGATCTAATCTATCACTCTTCAGTCGATTGCATTTGACAAGCAGCTTCTTAAACTTGAACTTTGTCAGTTCGTGACAGATAACTCTGCCTGTTTGTGCAATTTCCTCTTTTTCAGAGGCTTCACTATGAATTGTTTCATTATTAATCACCAGCATTAGATATAATTTATCACACTATATAGGCTAAAAGAAATGGTCCACGTGTGGCAGGTGAAGGGGAGGAAACCCCTGTAGAATCACTTTGACTAGGTGATGAAGATTATTAGCTGAAAAGAAGCCGTAGAGAAAAAACAGCTTTCTGGTGACAAAAATATTCAGGAAACCAAATCTCAGCTTTCACCACATGAGATCATATTTTTTTACATGCTGATTCCTGCTACTGTAAAATTCACAAAGGTGCTGCATGCCCTGGGTGAGATTACTTCAGGGAAAACAAATGAGCAAGTCTGTAAGCACTGCTTCTGTGGGAATTCTGTCTGGATCAGTGTGGTAAAAGGATGACTACTTTACCCATGATTTTTTAGTGGTGAATTTAGAGCTGATGAGTGGAGCCAGATGTTTGTTGATCATAGAGGAGGTGATATTCTCTCTTTGGAGCCAATGCTCTGAATAGTCTCAGCAATCCCGCAGGATCAGAGCAGGTAGACCATCGGAGCCAGGCAACATCACTATATGTTTTTCCAGTGTCTATGCTGCTTAAGGCATGAATGTCACACCACCTATGTGCTTCAATACTGCCATGGAGAGACATCTGTAGTGGGAAGAAAGCAGAGTGCTTCAGTGTTCTTTCTAGTCGGTCTTTGGGTCCTTTGCTTGAGAATCATCAATGGTCCTATGTGTGAACTGTAACTGTGTTCTCTGCCCCCACCCTTCACTCTGCAAAACAAAAAAGACTCTCAAAACAAAAAGCAGTCAAGTAGCACTTTAAAGATTAGCAAAATAGTTTATTGGGTGAGCTTTTGTGGGACAGACAGTAAGCAAGGAGGACAAATCAGAACCCAAGGGACTGACAGTGAAAAACCCATTACAATCAACGTACTACACGGACTACAGTGAGCATCTATGCATTATCTTTTTCTGATTTGTCCTCCTTGCTTACTGTTTTTGGTTCTCTGTGCCTTAAATATTGAGTCTGTTCGGGTCTGGCTATGGTCTGAAGAAGTGGGTCTGTCCCACGAAAGCTCACCCAATAAACTATTTTGCTAGTCTTTAAAGTGCTACTTGACTGCTTTTTGTTTTGATAGTATATAGACTAGCACGGCTTCCTCTCTGTTACTAAAAAAGACTCTGTGGCAGCTACCATGTTGCCTTTGGTAGTTGTCCACTCATGTGGAAACTGGATGAAAAACACCACAGTGCTAGTCGGGGAGGGGGATAGAATTTTGTATCTGCTGTATGGTAGTGAAAAATGAATACAGGAAAGCCTTGCCATTCATGGGGGTTACGTTCCAGAGAAAGCCAGGAATGGTGAAAACTGTGACTACTAGGAGATGGCGGGGGTGGGGGGGAAGGTGTTTGTGACACCAAAACAATACAACATTCTTTGAGTACAATTTCTTGCCTGCTGTTTAACAGTCAACATGCAAGTTTAACTAAAAGCAGTAAATTAACAACCAAACTGGAATGCAGAGATAATGCAATCAACTTCAGCTTCAGCCTTAATCACCCAAAACAGTTCTTCAAACTCACTACCAGTGAATCTTACTGTTCCTCTGAGAGGGGAGAATTTCCCAGGTGAGTTCACAAAGTACATTGTGATGGTAAGCTGTTTTAAGTCCTTTAAAATTTCCTGGTATGGCAGCATTACAGCAACACTGTCCTTTAAATTCTGCTCCTTTTTAAAAGTGAGTCTGTAACATACAGAACAACAAGAAGTCCTTTGGCACCTTTTAGACTAACAGATATTTTGGAGCATAAGCTTTCGTGGGCACAGACTTGCTTCATCAGTTCTACATACTACTGACAATGGGCCATGTCCACTTTGCTGAATAGACCTTGTCAGCTCTGGCCCTCCCTTTTACTGGGACCCCACTCTGGCCCTGTGAAAATTTAGTTAGACATTGTATTAGCTTTTCTATTGATGCTGTCATGGAGATAGCAGGGCTACTACTTGGGTGGGGCGAGGAGGCGGGAGAGATCAGGATGATCATCTGTCAGGGTTTGATTCTTGCTCTAGAATCTGTTCCACAGACAGAGATGAGATAGGGTGAATCTTTGGTCCCAAAACAGATATGAAGAGACCCAATGATATTTATCTTCACAGGGATTTCCAGCCCCAAAGCTTGTTCCCGTGGATTTTGCACAGGGGATAATCTGTCCAATGTGTGGTTGTGTTGCAAGAAGCACCCAAATCATGACTGCTTGGTGGCCTATCTCAAATGAGTAAGCTGTCAGCTCTTGGTACACTTGTACTAAACCAATATCCATAGGACAAACAAATACAACTTCCGCCACACACACCACTGTAGCTGACGTCCCAGCTGTCAGTCCCAGCAGAGTGGGCTTGGGCTGAATTGGCACTGGAGGTTCATTAGCAAGTGGCACCATACTGGCAGGGTAGCATGAACACACTTGCACTGCTTCTGTCTAGTCTGTGCCTGCACTAGAAATAAATATCAAATGTATGCCAGGGAAAAGACCCACGTACTTTTTAATTAAAGATTTTTTTTTCATAGCCGTCTATTGTGCATCATGAGCTGCGTCTACACGTGCACGCTACTTCGAAGTAGCGGCACTAACTTCGAAATAGCGCCCGTCACGTCTACACACGTCGGGCGCTATTTCGAAGTTGAAATCGACGTTAGGCGGCGAGACGTCGAAGTCGCTAACCCCATGAGGGGATGGGAATAGCGCCCTACTTCGACGTTCAACATCGAAGTAGGGACGTGTAGACGATCCGCGTCCCGCAACATCGAAATAGCGGGGTCCTCCATGGCTGCCATCAGCTGGGGGGTTGAGAGATACTCTCTCTCCAGCCCTTGCGGGGCTCTGTGGTCACCGTGGGCAGCAGCCCTTAGCCCAGGGCTTCTGGCTGCTGCTGCTGCAGCTGGGGATCCGTGCTGCATATACAGGGTCTGCAACTAGTTGTTGGCTCTGTGTATCTTGCACTGTTTAATGAAAGTGTGTCTGGGAGGGGCCCTTTAAGGGAGCGACTTGCTGTTGAGTCCGCCCCGTGACCCTGTCTGCAGCTGTGCCTGGCTCCCTTATTTCGATGTGTGCTACTTTGGCGTGTAGACGTTCCCTCGCTGTGCCTATTTCGATGTTGGGCTGAGCAACGTCGAAGTTGAACATCGACGTTGCCAGCCCTGGAGGACGTGTAGACGTTATTCATCGAAATAGCCTATTTCGATGTCGCAACATCGAAATAAGCTATTTCGAAGTTGGGTGCACGTGTAGACGTAGCCATGAGGTTACTTTCCAGCTGATGATGTGGATTAGTTCCACATACTGTGTGAACATTCTAAGGGAAATTTAATAAACAGACTTTTTCTGTTTCATGAGCAGAACATTAGAAAGTTGTGCACAGCACCCATAAAGCAGCTGGCAAACCCGCTGGCTGATCTTCCAACTTATTTTTTCCTGCTGTCCCAATAAATTTTAATAAACTAAATAAATATACAAAGGCAATATTTACACACATTGCATTGGACAGCTATCACATCAGTCACATTCTAGCTTCATATTTTAATTGCTGGCTCCAGCACAGGGAACAGGTATTCAGATCAGCCATCACACATAATATAGACAAGTACATTGCGTGACAGACCGCTGCCTGGGGGCTATAGGATCCTGCAAGAGGGCAGGTATACTGGCTGGTGGGGGAATGCCTTCTTGTTTCCCAATCAAAGCGGACAGCTGGGAGCCTCATTAACTACTAGCGACAGCTGGGGCCCGGCACACCCTATAAAAGGTTTCCCCCAGCTGGTTGCAGGGGGGAAGAGTTTGGAAGGCGCACTGAGGAGCAAAGAGCACAGAACAAGGAGCAAGAGGTACCACATGGAAGTGGTGGGTGAAGTGGCCCAGGGTTAGGTTGCCACATTGGGGCAGGGGCGTCTGCCCCGCCAG
The DNA here is from genome assembly GCF_033958435.1 of Carettochelys insculpta. Classification (NCBI taxonomy): domain Eukaryota; kingdom Metazoa; phylum Chordata; order Testudines; family Carettochelyidae; genus Carettochelys; species Carettochelys insculpta. The sequence continues at coordinate 317,683,392 of NC_134137.1, forward strand.
TAGCCTCCTGACCCTGTAGGGACCCTGGGCCGGAGTCCAGGGTAGAGGGTGGGTCTGGACTCCCCCTACCCTTCCCCCCCCCGGAGGGCAACACTGCCAGTGCAGGAACAGGCCTGCAAGGGTTTTGGTGTTATCCACCCCACTGGGGCTCACCTGTGATGAGGCTGGCTCGCTAAGCGGAGACTTCTGCCTTGGGAAAGTACCAAGCAGATGCGGGGTTCTCCGTGAGTCTCTGAGGCACACCAAAGAAACCGCCAGGAAGCGCAGGAACCCATAGGGGTTGACAAGGGACTTTGTCACAATTGTTATGTCTTCATTATAATGGTAAACATTTCCATAGGGTAATTACATGTACAGATCCTGCTTTGTCACTTCAGTACGCTATTTTACCTGGGTGTAATTATTGACTTGAATGATACACCAGTGCAAAACTGGTCTGATGTGATAGAGACCATTGGTATTGCTATACGGACAGTGAGAAGACTGCAGGGCCTCATTCTGCAATTTTCTATGTGTAAGCAGATCCCTTTAAGCTCAAGTTTGAGGAAGTTCTTATTTTGTTTGAACTGATTGGTCCATTTTTAAAATGGTGGCCAACCCAGATTACATCTACATGTTGGCTAGAAGTTTCAACAGAAAATTAAGGAGTTCATCCTGTTCTCATTGATTTGAGCACCTAATTCCTTCAGATATTTTTTGAAAATCTCAAGTATAACTGACACAGAGGCATGGAAATAGGAGAAATCACAAGTGTACTTCATGGCATTTATCAACAATGTCAAAATTCCCTTTATATTTATAAAATTTATCTAATGTAAATTTCAATTTCATGGGAACATAATGAATTTCAGTGCCATTTTTTAAGCGGCAGCAATTTTAACAAAGTGTACTGCAGAATGCTAGTTGGACTATTGGCAATGACCAGTGGAGTGTCTTCAGGTTTACAAAGAGTACAGTGTGACATGACATTTTGGTACGCAACTACAATCTTAAGAGCATCACGTGCATAAGCAACCTGGGTAACCTTTTTTTCCAGCTGAGATCCTGGCTTTCTGAAGAGTGAATAGGAATGAAGAACGTAAGACTCTTCACAATCTAGCTTCTGTTTAGACTTACGTGGTCTGCCAGTAATCATGTATGTGAAAATGACTCAGACCTTCCACAACAGAGCAGCAGCCTTGACTTTGAAATTTGTAGCTTAGTTATGAATATGCAATTTTCTGGGTCACATTCCATAGCTAAGAGAGGATCTAAACTCAGAGAAAGCAGTCAGGTGGGAAAACATAGAAAGGGAAGGACAGAAGCTCTGATTACCTCCCTCTGTTCCCTGACATAACACTGACTGCAGGGTGATAGAAAGAAACAAATGCAACCAAAGTTATGGCCATTTTTCAGGGAATAGTTTTGCACCCCACAAGCACAAGCACTTCCCAGAGTAAATAATACACCAGTAGTGTTACCCCCACTGTAAAGTTTAGATTTTGGCCCTCTGTTCTCTAAAAGCAACTTCTGCCTCCCTATGGAATCATCAGTATGATTTTGGATCTAGCTTTGCTGGCCCTTCCTCTGTCTGAATCATTAGAAAAATACTCCATGAATTGAAACTCTGAGGGACAGATATTTGACTCTTGTTCTGGCTGTGCAAATGATCCAGAAAACCAGTTACCTTGGGATTTTCCAGCTTCTGTGTCATTCTCTAGTTGCCAACATAATGGTGTATTAACATGTCTGGAAGACAAGAAGCATGACCAGAGTGACACTGTTCTCCTATGATGCTTGGTTTCATATAGCCCTCTCAGAGCTTTCCCAAGTAGGTTACCTAATAATATCCTGGAGACTGCTAAATGTCATCAGCCCAAGGATTGTTTCTATCTTTTAAGCACAGCTATATCAGAGCCTGGGAGCTTCCAAACTGTCCTCTCCTCCACCATATGTGGTTTTCCTCTGTATGAGAGAATCAGGCTGTTCTTGTGAGCACAATCCTGATATCTTAGTCTAGCCAAGACATCCACTGAATGTGAGTTTTGTCTGTGTAAAGGCTAGCTAACAAAGCTTGATCTCATTGAAGTCGGCAGCATGATTTTTGTCAGTTTAGGTAGGACCAAAATTTGGCCATATCCAGATTCCAGACGGGGAGCTCAAAGCATCTTCCTTTATAAACCAATTAAATCTGATAGATGTGTTTCAATACACTAAAATCAACTGAAGTTGTTGTGATGCTGGCAGACCAGGTGCCAGTTCTTGGCAAGGCTTTAGACCTCACGTAAACACTGACAAATTCAACATAGAAGACAACTTTGAGTCATCTCTGTGTTAGCATGGTTAAGGTGGATATTGGCCTTATAAGAATGGTTTTAGTGTTTAACCTTTACTAAATGCTTGTAAGCAGCTTCATGCATTATTTTCACTTGTAATTACTTTATCCAATGCTATTAGGTAATATTTAAGTTTTTGCTTTTGGATTGCAAAATGTTTATTTTCAAACTGTGAGCCCACCCAGGAAGAATTATCTTCTGCCCATCAAAAAGCCCTATCGGAGTTAAATGGGCCATTGTGGGACATCACAAAACATAGTCCTTAAGAGGCTACATACAAAGAAGCACATATCATCAGCTTGAATTCTAGCAGAAGGAAATAAAGAGCAGCTAACAAGAAATTACACCTAACACATACTATCAGTCGGCGTGTGGAATGTCTGAACACTGTGGGTAACTGGCAAGTTAAAGCTGCTTCAAAAGGAGATGGAGGGATACCAATGTGATATACTTGGACTGACGGAGATGTGTTGGATCGAATTGGCACAGATGTGCAGTTGTGAAGTGATTTGGTTGGAATGAGACAAAGCATGAGGCAGGAGTTGGATTCATTCTTAGCAAAAGAGCTAAAGGAGAATTGTTAGGAGATAAACTGGTGAGTGCAAGAAATGATGGTAGCAAGATGCAAAGCGAAACCATTCAACATCTCTGTGGTTCAGATGCACGTACCCACAGGGGACAGTGAGAAGGACAAGATCAAACAATTTTATAAAGACTTGACAAAAACACTGGAGGATATACTGAAGAGAGATGTGTTGATCATTGGAGGAGATTGGAAAGTGAAGGTCGGAACAGATAATGAAGGCTGGGAGAGAATCATAGCAAGGTCTGAATATGGAGAAAGAAATAAATGGTGCAAGAAACTACTGGAGTTTGCTACAGAGCATGAAATGGTGATCTGCAACATGAGATTCCAAAGAAAGAACTGAAGGAAGTGACATGATGATTGAAAGGGAACTCCAAGAACATGATAAATATGTGGGAAGACAAGGAGGTCCTGCAGCAGACAGGGGTCCGGGGTCAAAACGCGCCTGCCTTCGAGTACCTCGCCAGTGGAATAATATAATACCAATTATACCTGCATGATAGGATCTAAACGAGCTGTGTTCACTCAAGAAAGACATTTTGGAATAACTGTAGATGGTTCCTTGAAAACATCAGCTCAGTGTTCAGTGGCATTCTAAAAAGGTAACAGAATGCTGGGGATACTTAGGAAAGGAATAGATAACACAGAAAATATGATTTTGTCTCTATATAAAGTCATGGTATGCCCACTTCTTGAATATTGCATGAAGATCTGATCACCCCATCTAAAAATATTTTTGATACTGGATTTGGGAAAGGTAAAGAGAAAGGCAACAGAAATTACTAGGGCTAAGGAACAGCTTTAATGTGGGGAGGGATTAAAAAGATATGGACTTTTTAGCTTGGAAAAGAACTGAGTATAGGGTGGAGGGGTATATTAGCGATCTATAAACTCATGAATGGTGTGGAAGATTCAATAAGGAAATGCTATTTACGCCTTCACGTAGGCTGTGTCTGCACTAGCATTGCACTTTTGAAAGAGGCATGCAAATGAGGGGAATAAAAATGCAAATGAGGTACCTCATTTGCATATTCATTTTTCAAAAGAAGAAAAACAATGTAGACACAGCTCTTTCAAAAGTAAACCTCATCTTCGAAAGAAATCTTCTTTACACAAAAAGCTGTATCTACACTGCTTTTCTTCTTTGGAAAGACGCTCTTTCCAAAGAAGAACATACAAATGAGGTGCCAGATATATAGATTTCCACC